>NC_141693.1:357677655-360077655 GCF_964263255.1 Lissotriton vulgaris | reverse complement strand
AAGAGAAAGAGCACTGGCTCAGGGGAAGCGCATAATCACCGACACCCCGGTACCAGCCTTAGAGGCTGTTACGAAGGCTGGCATTCCAAATTCAAAAGCCTTACATCCAAGATGGATACAATGGGCTAATTCTCTTACTGCAACTGATGTTGACTATAGGTTTGATCAGAGGCTAAAAACACAAGCATTCTGCAATACGAACAAGAATATCCTCTACCAAATGAACTCTTGCCTCTAGATCAGTATGAATATATTATTTACACGGACGGATCTGCTCAACCGGCCATAGGGAGTAAGCAACAATACAGTGTAGCATATGCTATCGTTAAAGGTCACATGCAGGATGGAAAGTTCCATCCGAGTTGCACTAAAACGTAATCTCTATGAGTCTGCACAGCTCAGTTGGCAGAACTAAAAGCACTGATACTGGCACTTGTAAATGCGGATCACGAATTCCCCACACTAATTGTGTGTGATTCCTTTTCCTGTGTACAGTCGTACAATGAGTACTTACAACATTGGGAACTAAACGGGTTCAAAGATGCAAAAGGTGGCACAAGTAAGCATAAAATGCTATGGGAACAGGTAGTGGAGTTGAAAAACGAACTCCCAAGGGCTAACGTGATACACACATTGAGTCATCAACGTGATGGTGCTCATGTTGAAGGGAATTCATTGACTGATGAAGCCGTGAAGGGGGCTGTACGCACGGCTTCCGTAGCTGCAATCACTTATTCTAAAAGGAGGATAGATGGCGAAATAATGGTGGCTGTCATTGCTTCACGCAAGGGCAGCTCAGCAGTACCTAAAAAATGTCCGCACAAATACTCCTACAAGTTAGATGCAAAAAGCATTCCATATGCTCAGATTCCTGGAGTGGGGAATAGAGTAATACCAAATATGGATTGTAGGCAAGGTTTAATACTAGCAGCACATGAGGGTTTGGGTTCTGCGCACACAGTCGTTACAGCGACTATTTCTTTATTGAAACAGAGCTATTGGTGGCCGGGACTAACAAAACAGACTAAAGACTACGGGGCAGATTTACAAGCCCCTTGCACCTCATTTACGCCGCCGTTGCGTCACTTTTGTGGCGCAGCAGCAGCGCAAATCCTGCTCCATGGTGCTGGGTTACTTACAATGCGACGCATCTGGGAGATGCGTCACGTTGTGATGCCCTGCGCCACATGTAGGCTTTCCTTTGCAGGGTGGGGGGGGGGCGTTCCAGTGCAGGAACGCCTCCTAAAAGTGGCTGAGTGAAATCTACAAGATTTCACTCAGTCTCTTTTAGGCCCATGCTGCGTCAAAACCCTGCGCCTGCCTAAAGCAGGCGTAAGGATTGATGCAGCATTAACTAGATAGGGCCACCAGAGCATTGCTGGAGCTGTGTCGCGCTTGCGACGCAACTCCAGCAATGCGTCACTTTTATTGCACAGATGCGTCACGCATCTGTGCCGTTTTTGACCCATGGTGGGCCGCATTGTAAATGAGGCGCATCCATGATGGCGGAGCTGTGGCGCACAATAACTGGCGCATCCCTGCTGATTTGCAGGGATGCGTCAGTTATTGTAAATATGCCCCATGGTCTTGAAATGGGGCATCTGCCAACAGATGAAAGACTCCACCATTACACGCCCAGCACAGACACCATTATTAAAATCAGACAAACCTCTCGCTTGTGTAATATCTGGATCACTGCGGTCCCTTACAATCTGATGGGGCTTACAAGTATATCTTGGTGGCAGTAGATTTATGCTCAAGATTCCTATGGGTTTGGCTACAGCGCTCGGCTGATGCTCGAACTGTATCAAAGATTTGCGAGTCTTTAGAGGGACCTATGCAGTTGGCACGTTTCATTCTGACCGTGGCCCGGCGTTTAGCTCTCAGGCTTACAAAGAGACCATGGTCATGGAAAGTATTAGCGTAGTATTGCGGTACTCCTCTCCATACCATCCTGAGGGAAATTTGGTTTTGGAAAGGAAAAACAGGGAATTAAAGCAATCTTTAACAGCTAGGGTATTAGGCAAGGGTGGTAGTTGGGTCAATCACTTGTATGGGGTACAGAGAGCCCTCAACAACCAGCCAAGAAGTTCTCTAGGGGGAGTCACTCCGTATGAGGTCATATTTTGGACGAGAATGTGGGTACCTGATCTTGAATGTGAAGGTGCAGTGGCGGATTGGAAACCATTTGATATCCATGATCGTTTGGCTGTTTTACAGGATCTAAATGAATCCAGGACAAGACAGAGTAACGTCCACACAAAACAGACCACCACTGGGGAAGTCAAGGCAGGTACGGCAAGACCTGTCTGGATCCCAACAGTCAGGGATCTGGTCAGAGAGAAAAGAGCAGACAAGAAAGAATTCGGGCCATCCTACAGAAAGCCTGTACCGGTCCTAGCAGTACAAGAAACAAGAATTATGCTCTTGCCGCCTCTTGAGGGAAAAAAGGAGACAAGATTTGTCTCAATTGACTTAATCAAACTACACTATGTGGCCAATAAACAGTAGGCCTCGTGGACTCCACAGCAGCAGATGCCATCCTCTCGCTACAATCAAAGAAGTGCAAACAGAAAGACTCATCACGTCTGAAGAGCCTCCTGTGCGGAATGAAGGACTATGCAACAATGCTATGGAACTCGTTCCACTTGAACCCGAAGTTCATCTTCAAAATCAAAAGCAAAATAATAACCAGGTTGCAATTAGACCAAATACAGACGTCTATATCAACATGCCTCACAAGAGCAAAATACAATTTTAACAAATCCTGATGCAAACCCAACAGTTGATTGAACTGCTTCTGGCTACTTCATGAACCTTGATATGTTTTCTTTGGATCCAAGTGAACCTGAAAAGACGTCAGTCCTAAAGTCACTCAAGCAGCAAGTTAAAGACTTTCTGAACTTTCTCAAAAAGACTTACCTGGTATTGCCTTGGTTAGAACTCTGGGTAATTATTGGGATACTATTTTTTCTTTTATGGTTAGGTTTAGTAATCAATCAATCAATCAAAGCATTGAATCAAGGCGCTAGGGGAGGGGGGGTCCGCTACTGCTCGAACAGCCAGGTCTTGAGCTGCTTCCTGAAGGCAAGGTGGTCCTGGGTCAGGCGGAGGTGAGTCGAGAGGGAGTTCCAAGTCTTGGCGGCCAGGTAGGAGAAGGACCTTCCTCCTGTTGTGGCTCTTTGGATGCGGGAGACGGTGGCGAGGGCGTGGCCGGTCGATCGAAGCTGGCGTGTGGGAGCGTAGAAGTTGAGGCGGCTGTTGAGGTATCCTGGGCCTTGGTTGTGTAGGGCTTTGTGTGTGTGGGTGAGGAGGCGGAAGGTGATTCTCTTGTTGACCGGGAGTCAGTGCAGTTCTCTCAGGTGCCCGGAGATGTGGCTGCGACGGGGGATGTTCAGGATGAGTCGTGCTGAGGCGTTCTGAACCCGCTGGAGTCTCTTCTGGAGTTTGGCAGTGGTACCGGCGTAGAGGGAGTTGCCGTAGTCCAGACGGCTGGTGAAGAGGGCCTGGATGACTGTCTTCCTGGTCTCAATGGGGATCCACCGGAAGATCTTACGTAGCATGCGCAGGATGTTGAAGCACGACGAGGAGACGGCGTCGACTTGTCTGGTCATGGAGAGGGAGGAGTCCAGGATGAAGCCCAGGTTGCGTGCGTGGTCTGTTGGTTTGGGTGCGCTGCCCAGGGCGGGGGGCCACCAGGAGTCGTCCCAGGCGGAGGGTGAAGATCCCAGGATGAGGACTTCCGTCTTGTCTGAGTTCAGTTTCAGGCGGCTGTTCATCATCCACTTGGCTACGTCTGTCATCCCTTCATGTAGGTTGGCTCTGGCGGTGGCGGGGTCGTTGGTGAGGGAGAGGATCAGCTGGGTGTCGTCGGCGTAGGAGATGATGTTGAGGTTGTGTTGGCGTGCGATGGCTGCGAGGAGAGAGAGAGTTATAACTTTTGGCATGCTTATTAATGGACAATACCTTCAGCAAAGCTCAACAGCCCAGAAAGTTAAGCTGATTTTAAAACCACATCAATCGTCTCATCGTGAACAAAGAGACTTGGCATCAGTGAAACTCACAGCAGTTCCTGTACCAGATGGTACAGTTTGGGACAAGGTTGATTTCAAAATATTCGGTACAACTGAACTTTTAAAAATTTCTCATATATTTAAAGTTTCAATAAGTGATATCATTACCTCCAGTACATTTTCTGATGATTGGGACTCTGAAACTGTTCATAACATGTTGTTAATATTTTTCATGATTTAACACCTGTGACCCGACCTCATAGTATTATAAGGTTACACCGACATCGGCACTGAAAATTATGTTGACAAACACCAAACAGATTTACTCTGCTTCATTTATTGCCCAATTATATGAACAGGGTTTTGGCCTATGGAAGGACACAATAGACTTAAAATCAGTCTGGGGTTCTAGAGACTGGCAAGTCCAGGGAACAGAAGCATTATTTAGAGAATGTCTCATTCCACAGCAGATGATATTTCTAAACGAAACTGAGCAACAGACATCCTGTCTTGGATTAGCCAAGATCAAGAACCTGAACAAATCTAGATTTCCAACACCCTCACAGATGGGAGGGTGGCAAAATTCGACTTCACAAGAAGGGGTAACAATAGATGACATTTTACAATACAATAGATCAGACGCTAATTGGAAAGAATGGTTGGTTTGGCCCTTAGACACGACCGGTTGTCAGAAAAGATTCTGGGATACCACCGAAGGGTTTAGTATCCATAGGCCAGACCCACGTTATGTACAAAGAGAACACCCAGGGGTAGTGACATCCTACAGTGTTGGGAAGTTGTGCCTTGGTTGACTAGAAACCTCAACACTCACTGAAATGAAACAACATTTATCCTTACTCTCACAAGACATGGATCTTAGGGATTTTTAACAAGGTCCCAGGAACCCACGTCAGAAACGTTTCATATTGTTCAACCGTACAAGCCTAGTCACACATCAAGATCCTCCGCAAATTGCGACTTTGTTGTCCCAAGATTCAAACTTGCAAGGATGGGGGGTCGAGCCTTCTGCCATCTAGGTCCCAAATATTGGAACGCGCTTCCAATTGCTCTGAAATCTGAAACCAATCTATTATGTTTCCGAAAAAAACTTGAAAACTATGCTTTTTTAATAAATATATAAACTGCTGCTTCTGTTCCATGGTTCTGCCATGTTGTCCTTTCTTCTTCAGTCTCTCCCTTCGCCGGGAAACCCACTGTGGGTAGCTGTTGCGCATTATAAATTCAAATAAATAAATAAATATACGCTGGCATTTATGCTGCCTATAATGAAATCTGGAAAATATCCCACCAAGAGGCCACAGAGAGAATATGGGAAATAGACCATATTAATTTAGAAAGATCGTTAGCTGTAGTGGACAATGGGCTAACAACTTTGACCTCCAGGATATATTCTTTGGGCAACATTGTGTCTTCTGCGATAGACATCCTAGAACAAGATTTGGCCATATTACAACACCGGCAATCTCATTTACGTACTATCATGTTATTGACCTGGACGTTGCAATCTTTGCATGCAGGCTATGTGCCTTGGCGTTTTATAAACAGTACGTCTCTGTTTTCTGAAAATAATCTAACAGATTAACAGGTTGAAATGGCACAAAGGGGAGCTAAATATACAATGCTGCGTATTGAAAAACTAGACCGCCTAACATTTACAGTAGCAGAAGCTTCGTCTACTGAGTGGCTTATCCATGGCCACATAGCTGTGCGGTCACTACTTTTCAGTTTCAACATTGCCTTGAACGGAGGCAGGTGGGAAAAATATGAAAAAATGGGTAAGGATTACTTTAAGGAATCCTGGGATTTACCATATAGATTTTTATGCTGGAGTGGGGATCAAGAAGTGTTTCTAAGTGGTACAAACTGCAAGAACGTTTGAGCGTTTTTCTCATGTGCCAGGACATTTCATTGCACGGAGCTTGTAATTGGTCAGTAGCAAACTTGTCCTGCGACATAAAATGGACTCCGGCTGCTGTGATTAAACTGGTATTCAAGCTGCTCTCGAATGTGAGTTACTTGATGCTGAACGATCAAGGTTGCTGTGGGATGCTCCCGGGCATTGCCTATCTGATCACTGTGAATTCCTGGGTTACTTGCTGTATGCAAGTGTTGTTTCCTCCAACAAGTACAGTCAGGGATGCGCCGTAATGGCCTTCGTTGAATGTTTCTTTTATGCCATTTGATACGTTGAGCAGACTGAAAGCCATGCTTTTACAGCAAAACTGTACCCTTAACCTCTACTCGAGAGACCTTTGATCTTCAAATTGCAAGGACCTCGACTGAGATACAGGCAGCCATACGTACAAACTGCCACATTCATTTTTCAGAAATGGTGGTTTGTATCTTTAATATGCCTGATACGAGTGTTATTGCACACTTATTTAAGACTATAGGGTCAGTTGAACCCACAAACTTCATACAAAAGCTTGTTAAGAACGCCCAGGAAGAGTTTAAAACCTGTCTTACAGTAGAAGCCGATGCTCACAGCATAGTCGGCTCATTCAAAAAAATCTGTGCAGACATAAAACTCCTACTGACTAAAGTTCTCGTAAACAACCTAAGGGACATCATGGATGGTTCAGTGGGACTTGCACCAAGGCACTTGTCTCCCTGAAAAAAGCCCTCCATTCCTGCCCAAAGTCTAAAGAAGAGATCCAGCTAGCTAGACGTGCCTATCAGAGAGCCCTAAAAAATAGAAAAAGGGAGTTAAAAACTCAGGCGTGGTCTGATCTATGCGCAGCAGCAGACCGGAAAGACAATATTGCCTTCTGGAAGGCCGTTAATGCCCCGTTCCTCCAAAACCATCAGGGTCCCAAAATAGATCAAGCGATCACAGCACAAAGTTGGGTTAAACACTTTGAAGGCCTCTACAACGGAGCTGAATCCTCTAGAGTGTGTTCTGAAAATCATGGGGCATTCTTGCTAGATACCCTCTTTGACACCGTCACCAGTTTGGTCACTCCCAAGTCAGTAACTATTCCTCCAAGTTTGGAACTTTGCGAGACTCTCGCCAAATTCTTTTTAAATAAAGTGGAACTGATTTTCTCGGAATTGGAACACCAAGTGGGGTTGACTCTTCGTGAAGGGACACACAGGACCACTCTGGCCAATCCACACAAGGCGAAATTCTCGGCGTTTTGTCCGGTGAACTGCGAAGAAATAAAAAAACTGCTTCAGGCAACTAAATCTGGCTTGCCTCAAGACCCCTGTCCAGCCGCAGTGGCACAGTTGGCAGCCATCCCCATATCACGCACCCTTGCAGATCTATTTAATCAGATGCTTGACATTGGAGAATATCCAACATGTTGGAAACAAGTGTTGATTGCCCCATTGCTTAAAAAACCGGCGCTCGACATTTCAGATCCCAATAGCCACCGGCCCATAGCTAGGCTACCACTGCCAGCGAAACTGATCGAGAAAGTCATGAATGCACAGCTTTGTGCCTTTTCTCAGGTCCTCTCAGTGCCTGGATATAGCCCAACATGGATTTAGGGAAGGCCACAGCACCGAGACTGCCCTGATTAAGTCTACGGAGGAGATTAGGAAAGCGCTGGATGTAGGAGGACGAGCAGCTTTGGTACTCCTCGATCTTTCCGCGGCCTTCGACACGGTCCACCATAGTATCTTGGTGGATCATTTAGAAGGCTGCGGAATTCAGGGGACAGCCCTGAGCATATTGAAATCCTTTCTTGCGATAGGGTCCAGGTGGTGGCCCTGGGAGAGTTTGAATCTAGACCTTTCAAACTCCCAGGGGGGGTCCCACAGGGCTCCTCCCTTAGCCCCACCCTTTTTAACATTTATGTCTCTTCCCTCGCCCCGGTGATTCAGTCATTTGGATTTGAATTAACATCTTATCCAGATGATACACAGATTGTGGTAACTCTGCTGCCGGGGAGAGAAGAAGGAACAGCGGATAGGTTCCAGGACTGCATGACAGCGATGAGCTCATGGATGCGGATAATGTTTAAATCATTATGCATGGTATACAAGGCAGTGAATGGATTAGGTCCCTCCTTTCTTCAACAACACTTTCAACTGTATACGCCAGCCAGACAGTTAAGGTCGGCCAACCAAGGGCTGGTTAAGACTCTTCGGATCAGGAAAGCACGGTGGGAGGCCGTAGCTTTATCTCAGGAGCCTCCACCGTTTGGAATACACAGCCATTGGCTTTGAAACAAAGTACTAATCTGATGGCCTTTAGGAAAAATATTAAAACATGGCTCTTTGGCCTCTAGAAACCGATGAACATCTGAGGGGAGATATCATATCATTTCAGCGCCAGGACACTGTGCGGTAACAGCGCGCTTTACAAATGGTAAAATAAACAAATAAATAAATAAATACCGACAACACCTCTTTCCCACTGGGCATACAGTTTCATCTGGATGAGGTGCTTAAGGCAATCAGAGAAAGCCAGGCAGGAAAGGCCCCAGGGCCGGACTGCGTCCCTGTGGATGTCTTCAAAAGTGTTCCAGAACTTTGGGCACCTCTTTTGACCCATGTGCTTAACTCCTCAAATAACATTGGGTTTTTCTCTACCTGGTCAGAAGCCATAGTAGTTCTGATCTATAAAAAGGGCGCTAGGAATAACCCTGCCTGCTATCGGTCAATTTTGCTTCTTGATGGCTTAATGAAGATCGCAGGCAGGATCATTCTTAACCACATGCAGGATTGGCTGGAGGAACGGGAAATCATTTCCGACGTCCAGTATGGTTTTAGGTCAGGTAAACGGACGATTGAGCAGGGACTTAATTTAGCCATTATTACGGCCAAATATATCCAAGCAAAAAAAAGAAATCTGTACATAACATATGTGGACCTAAGTTCCACATTCGACTGTGTCGACCATGGAACGCTCTGGCAAATATTAACGGACATTGGCCTGGACAATAAAATACTCATTTTTATCAAGGATCTGTATCATGGGGCTGGTGCTTGTGTCAGATTTGGCAGAAAGGGTGAGTGCTCCGACATGTTCTGGATTCACAGAGGAGTAAGACAGGGGTGTATTCTTGCACCTCTGCTCTTTACGCTCTATATAAATAAAGTCGGATCAATCTTGAGTGAAGTCTACTACAGCAAACGAACACCCATCCCTATACTGCTCTACGCAGATGATGCGGCGATTATGTCACAAACAAGGATGGGCCTACAAAAGGTGGTGTCTAAATTCTCAGAGTACATGAAAACTAGAGGTCTCCACGTGAATGTTTCCTAAACTTACACAATGTCGTGCGGACCGAAGAACACCTTGTCCAATAACCCTGGATGGCAGAGGGGTTGAACATACTGTCAGATTTTGCTACCTTGGAGTCCATTTTGAGAGGAAGGGCTCCTGGAAACATGTTGTGGTTGCACAGACGCTAGCTTTTACAAAGGCTACCGGAGCCCTGATGAACTTTGCCAAAAGACTAGGGGGGAGGCCAGTTAAAGAACTGCTCCGGATCTTCAAGGCTAAATGCATTTCCACAGCGACATATGGGGCTGGGCTCTGGGGGATAGAGCAGGTGGAAACTATCCAACGCGTCGAGAATCGTTTCCTGCGCTATCTATTGGCCACCCCCAAGAGCACGACAACATATGTGGAAGTGGCCCCGGGGAATCGGAGCGTTGCATAGTGTTGTAAAAAGGGGCATGGCCTCCGAACACCTCTCTGCAACGCAGCCCCCTGGCGCATACTAGAGGTATCTGGTGGGCTAGTTGACCCCCAGGGGACCTCAGGTTTAAAGGGCACTTAATCCTGCAACTTAAAACACGTGTTCGCACGCATATCACCTCAGGCCCCGCCCCCTTCCTTCACCATTGTACAAATATTCCTGTAAAATCAGCCGAACTACGAATTCCGATTTACTCACCTGTTATCAGGGGAGAACTTAGTGCGGCATATTTTAGCCCAGCACTGACCCTGAAAAGTAAATCTAAGCGTACTTACAGTAACTTGTATTTCCTTCCATAGGAATCCATTGTGTGGTTTTCAGCAGAAAAGTTTCTAAGTGTTGATTTTTGAAACGTACAAATATTCCTCTAAAATAAGCCGAACTACGAATTTCGATTTACTCCAGTGTTATCAGGAGTGACCTCAGTGCTGCTTCTTTTATCTCTGAAACAAGCTTCCGAGGACCGGTTTCTGGCATTCCAGCCGTCTTCAGCCCGGGTTGCTTGAATCCAGTGGCAAAATGAGAAAGGGACTCACGTCTGAGCATACCCTGCCACACTTATGGCGGCCAAAAGCGGTACAAAAGGGGGTGGTGATGGACGGCGCATCTGAATCAATCAAACACTCAAACCCAGTCAAAAGATCTGGGTTTAATCCATCACCGTTCTTTAGCCCACTCTGCCACCCCAGTTCAGACATGGCTATATGCAAATCAGTCTGACCCTGTGCCTCATGGGAACAGTCCAGCCCGAACTGCCAAACCATGTCTTCCCTGGACCGGAAACAAGCTTCCGAGGACCGGTTTCTGGCATTCCAGCCGTCTTCAGCCCGGCTTGCTTGAATCCAGTGGCAAAATGAGAAAGGGACTCACGTCTGAGCATACCCTGCCACACTTATGGCGGCCAAAAGCGGTACAAAAGGGGGTGGTGATGGACGGCGCATCTGAATCAATCAAACACTCAAACCCAGTCAAAAGATCTGGGTTTAATCCATCACCGTTCTTTAGCCCACTCTGCCACCCCAGTTCAGACATGGCTATATGCAAATCAGTCTGACCCTGTGCCTCATGGGAACAGTCCAGCCCGAACTGCCAAACCATGTCTTCCCTGGACCGGAAACAAGCTTCCGAGGACCGGTTTCTGGCATTCCAGCCGTCTTCAGCCCGGCTTGCTTGAATCCAGTGGCAAAGTGAGCAAGGGACTCACGTCTGAGCATACCCTGCCACACTTATGGCGGCCAAAAGTGGTACAAAAGGGGGTGGTGATGGACGGAGCATCTGAATCAATCAAACACTCACACCCAGTCAAAAGGTCTGGGTTTAATCCATCACCGTTCTTTAGCCCACTCTGCCACCCCAGTTCAGACATGGCTATATGCAAATCAGTCTGACCCTGTGCCTCACGGGAACAGTCCAGCCCAAACTGCCAAGCCATGTCTTCCCTGGACCGGAAACAAGCTTCCGAGGACCGGTTTCTGGCATTCCAGCCGTCTTCAGCCCGGCTTGCTTGAATCCAGTGGCAAAGTGAGCAAGGGACTCACGTCTGAGCATACACTGCCAAACTTATGGCGGCCAAAAGCGGTAGAAAAGGGGGTGGTGATGGACGGAGCATCTGAATCAATCAAACACTCACACCCAGTCAAAAGATCTGCATTTAATCCATCACCGTTCTTTAGCCCACTCTGCCACCCCAGTTCAGACATGGCTATATGCAAATCAGTCTGACCCTGTGCCTCATGGGAACAGTCCAGCCCGAACTGCCAAGCCATGTCTTCCCTGGACCGGAAACAAGCTTCCGAGAACCGGTTTCTGGCATTCCAGCCGTCTTCAGCCCGGCATGTTTGAATTCAGTGGCAAAATGAGCAAGGGACTCACGTCTGAGCATACCCTGCCACACTTATGGCGGCCAAAAGCGGTACAAAAGGGGGTGGTGATGGACGGAGCATCTGAATCAATCAAACACTCACACCCAGTCAAAAGATCTGGGTTTAATCCATCACCGTTCTTTAGCCCACTCTGCCACCCCAGTTCAGACATGGCTATATGCAAATCAGTCTGACCCTGTGCCTCATGGGAACAGTCCAGCCCGAACTGCCAAGCCATGTGTCTTCCCTGGACCGGAAACAAGCTTCCGAGGACCGGTTTCTTGCATTCCAGCCGTCTTCAGCCCGGCTTGCTTGAATCCAGTGGCAAAGTGAGCAAGGGACTCACGTCTGAGCATACCCTGCCACACTTATGGCGGGCAAAAGCGGTACAAAAGGGGATGGTGATGGACGGAGCATCTGAATCAATCAAACACTCACACCCAGTCAAAAGATCTGGGTTTAATCCATCACCGTTCTTTAGCCCACTCTGCCACCCCAGTTCAGACATGGCTATATGCAAATCAGTCTGACCCTGCGCCTCATGGGAACAGCCCAGCCCGAACTGCCAAGCCATGTCTTCCCGGGACCGGAAACAAGCTTCCGAGGACCAGTTTCTGGCATTCCAGCCGTCTTCAGCCCGGCTTGCTTGAATCCAGTGGAAAAGTGAGCAAGGGACTCACGTCTGAGCATACCCTGCCACACATATGGCGGCCAAAAGCTGTACAAAAGGGGGTGGTGATTGACGGAGCATCTGAATCAATCAAACACTCACATCCAGTCAAAAGATCTGCATTTAATCCATCACCGTTCTTTAGCCCACTCTGCCACCCCAGTTCAGACATGGCTATATGCAAATCAGTCTGACCCTGTGCCTCATGGGAACAGTCCAGCCCGAACTGCCAAGCCATGTCTTCCCTGGACCGGAAACAAGCTTCCGAGGACCGGTTTCTGGAATTCCAGCCGTCTTCAGCCCGGCTTGCTTGAATCCAGTGGCAAAGTGAGCAAGGGACTCACGTCTGAGCATACCCTGCCACACTTATGGCGGCCAAAAGCAGTACAAAAGGGGGTGGTGATGGACAGAGCATCTGAATCAATCAAACACTCACACCCAGTCAAAATATCTGGGTTTAATCCATCAACGTTCTTTAGCCCACTCTGCCACCCCAGTTCAGACAATGCTATATGAAAATCAGTCTGACCCTGTGCCTCATGGAACAGTCCAGCCCGAACTGCTAAGCCATGTCTTCCTTGGACCGGAAACAAGCTTCCGAGGACCGGTTTCTGGCAATCCAGCAGTCTTCAGCCCGGGTTGCTTGAATCCAGTGGCAAAGTGAGCAAGGGACTCACGTCTGAGCATACCCTACCACACTTATGGCGGCCAAAAGCGGTACAAAAGGGGGTGGTGATGGACGGCGCATCTGAATCAATCAAACACTCAAACCCAGTCAAAAGATCTGGGTTTAATCCATCACCGTTCTTTAGCCCACTCTGCCACCCCAGTTCAGACATGGCTATATGCAAATCAGTCTGACCCTGTGCCTCATGGGAACAGTCCAGCCCGAACTGCCAAACCATGTCTTCCCTGGACCGGAAACAAGCTTCCGAGGACCGGTTTCTGGCATTCCAGCCGTCTTTTATTTATTTATTTATTTTATGGAGTTTATAGAGCGCACAGCTACCCCCGAAGGGGTGTCCCGGCGCTAAAATCCTAAGTCACCAAGGAGAAAGGGGGAGGAAAGCAGGGAAGACAGTGTAGTGATTAAGGTCGGGAGAAGAGCCAGGTTTTGAGTTTGGCTCGGAAGATGGATTCAGAAGGACAGAATCTAAGCTCAATAGGAAGGGAGTTCCACAATTTGGCAGCGATGACACTGAACCCTCTGCCACCAGTTCTAGATAATCTAAAACGAGGCTGGATCAGGAGGCGGAGATCATTGGATCTCAAGGATCTGGTGGAGCGGGATATCGAAACCCGTTTTTTCAGATAGTTAGGTCCACAGTCGTTGACGGCTCGATAGGTGAGGGTGAGGACCTTGAACTGAATGCGGCTAGCCACTGGAAGCCAGTGGAGCTCCCTCCGGTAAGCAGACACAGATTGGCGGTACGGGATGTTACCGATCAGTCTGGCTGCAGCATTCTGGACGATCTGCAGCCGGCCTATCAGGTACTGGGGGGCCCCAGCATAGAGGCTATTGGCATAGTCCAAGTGGGATGTGATGAGGGCTTGGGTGACTGTGCGGCGGGAATCCAAGGGGAGATAGGGGAGGATCTTTCTGATCATGCGCAGCTTCAGGAAGCAGGCAGAGGTGACTTTATTGACCTGGGTTTTGCATGACAGGGAGTCGTCAAACTGGAAGCCTAGATTCCGCGCCGAGTGAACGGGGGACGGGGCGGGATCAAGCGCCGTGGGCCACCACCAAGAGGAGGGGATGGAAGTTCTCTGATTAAAAAACAGAACCTCAGTTTTGTCTGCATTCAATCTGAGGTGATTCACGGTCATCCAGACGCTGATGTTGTTGAGGCATTGGCGAAAGTTAATGAATGCGGAGTCCGAGTGGTCCCTGAAGGAGAACACCAACTGTGTGTCGTCAGCGTAGGAGACCACCCTGACTCCGTAGGCCTCCACAACGTCGGCCAAGGGGGCAAGGTAGACGTTGAAGAACAGGGGGCTGAGAGCGGAGCCCTGTGGAACCCCGCATGACAGAGGTTTTTTCTCTGATTTGAAGGGACGCAGCAGTACCCTCTGGCTTCTAGACGAGAGAAAAGACTCAATCCAGCTGAAGGCAGTGCCACCAATGCCTATCTGCTTAAGTCGGTCAAGGAGGATGGGGTGAGAGACCGTATCGAAAGCCGCGGACAGGTCGAGGAGGACCAGCATGGCCTCCTCGCCCCTGTCCACGCATTCTCGGATTGTTTCGGATACTTCCAGCAGGGCTGTCTCAGTGCTGAATCCGGCTCTGAATCCGGACTGTGATTCATGCAGCAGAGAATGATTTTCAAGGTATTCCGTGAGTTGCAGCTGCACGGCTTTTTCTAGGACTTTGGCGGGTTTAGGGAGAAGGGAAATGGGACGATAGTTAGAAAAAACAGTAGGATCAGCGTCCGCTTTTTTTAGAATGGGGATCACTAGGGCCTCCTTCCAGGTGGTAGGGAAGAAGCCATGGTGAAGGGAAGCGTTCCAGATGGAGAGGAAGGGGCGGGCAAGTGAAGGCGCCAGTTCTCCCATGATTTTAGCGGGGATAGGATCGGTGGGGGCGCCGGATTTGCAGTGGATGAGTAGTCTGATAGCCTCGTCCTGGTTAAGTTTGTTAAATGAAAGAAAGGATGGTGATTCTGGGGAACTGGTGGGAAACGGCAAGGTGGCTGGCCCTGTGGGGAAGGAGACACAAAGCTTGTTAATCTTATCGAGAAAGTAGTCTGAGAGTCCCTCACAAAGAGCCTGACTCACGATATTCTGAGGAGCCCTGGCCGGGGGGTTAATAAAATCTTTAACAATGCTAAAGAGGGTTTTAGAGGAGTTTTTAGCTTTATTAATTTGAAGGGCAAAGTGGTCTTTCATCGCGCTTTTTTTGTGTTTACGGAAGTTTTTCAGGGCAGTTCTATATAGGAGTTTGGCTTCGAGGTTGTAATTTGATCTCCACTTGCGTTCAAGAGCCTTACAACTGCTTTTCTCCTCACGGAGGGAGGTGGAGAACCAGGGAGCAGAGGGTCGCGACCTAGTGGAGGTGATGATTTTCGGGGGGGTGATAGAATCAATCGCATCAATGAGGGAAATATTCAGCCTAGAGACGTTTTCATCAATGTCCGGGGAGAGGTACTCCGACTGAAAATGGAATATCGGGTCCAAGGTAGCACATGTAACCTTGTGCCACTTTCTTCCCAACTCCTTCCTTGGGGCCATTGGGGCAGATTTATGTTTCAGGGCAAGAGAAAAGGGGATGAGGTAATGATCAGTCCAGGTAAGAGGAAGGGGTGGGAGGACAGTGATATTTGGGAAGTTGGCGAATATGAGGTCCAGGGTGTGACCAGCCGCATGGGTGGGACCTGCGACTAATTGCTTGAGATTGAGGCTATCCATAGTTTCCAAAAAGTTGGCTGCCTTCGTACAGAGCGGATTGTCAATGTGGAGGTTAAAATCGCCCAGGACAATGAAATGTCGGTGTTTGAGAGATAGGTCAGCCAGTTGATGGGCGAGGGCAGTGAGAGAGGGGGAGGTGACGGGGGGGGGATTATAGACTAGTGTGCCAGCCAGGATAACTGCTGCAGGGTCAGAGAGGGAGAAGTACATGGCTTCAATTAAACCAATGTTAGTGAGTTTGGTAAGAGTCAACTGGAAGAGGGATTTAAAAATGACGGCTAGACCGCCTCCAGACTTACCACCAGCCCGGTTCAAGCATTTTATATCATATCCTGGGGGAATAGCCAGATAGATATCTGGAGAGGAGGAGTCTGTGATCCAAGACTCGGTGAGAAAAAGAATATCCCATTCGTCAGAAGAGATGGACATCCAGATGTCATTGGCATGCCGGGGAAGAGAACGGCAATTGACCAAACCAGCTTTCAGGGTGCGCTGATTAGAGGAGGGTAGCTGTAGCGGGGGATGTGGAGCGAGCCGAGGTTGGCAGGGCGGGAGAGTGAAATTGCATTGCGGGCAATGGTAATGAGCGGCCTCCAGGTGGGTAAGAATGCAGCGGGTGCTGGTCAAGCAAGGGCGCGTATTTAGTAGATGAAGTTGGGTATTAGTCCAATATGTGCGGACGGGGCTAGTAGGAGAGGCAGGGGGACTGGCCCTGGGCCCGGTCCAGGGCCGGACGGGCCCAGACGGGCTTGCCTTTGGCGCGCCTTCGGCGCGCTGACGGCGCGCCCACTGCGCCCGTCCGCTGCGCGTTCTGGAAATGCACATTTCAAATAGTGGACCGTTTAGGGCGGGAAGGGGGCGTGGCCAAAAGTGGGCGTGGCCAGTGGCGAATGGAGCCGGTAGAGGGTGTCACGTGACAGCGCTAGGTCTGCTGCACGTCCCCTTAAAGTGCCAGAGTGCGAGTTTGGTAAAGCACAAGGTACAGGTATTAAAATCACACAGTACAGGTTATAAACACAGTATAACACGCTAAAAAGGTTAAAAGTTGAAACTCCCGGCTTTTCGCCTCAGGAGTCTTCAGCCCGGCTTGCTTGAATCCAGTGGCAAAGTGAGCAAGGGACTCACGTCTGAGCATACCCTGCCACACTTATGGCGGCCAAAAGTGGTACAAAAGGGGGTGGTGATGGACGGAGCATCTGAATCAATCAAACACTGACACCCAGTCAAAAGGTCTGGGTTTAATCCATCACCGTTCTTTAGCCCACTCTGCCACCCCAGTTCAGACATGGCTATATGCAAATCAGTCTGACCCTGTGCCTCACGGGAACAGTCCAGCCCAAACTGCCAAGCCATGTCTTCCCTGGACCGGAAACAAGCTTCCGAGGACCGGTTTCTGGCATTCCAGTCGTCTTCAGCCCGGCTTGCTTGAATCCAGTGGCAAAGTGAGCAAGGGACTCACGTCTGAGCATACCCTGCCAAACTTATGGCGGCCAAAAGCGGTAGAAAAGGGGGTGGTGATGGACGGAGCATCTGAATCAATCAAACACTCACACCCAGTCAAAAGATCTGCATTTAATCCATCACCGTTCTTTAGCCCACTCTGCCACCCCAGTTCAGACATGGCTATATGCAAATCAGTCTGACCCTGTGCCTCATGGGAACAGTCCAGCCCGAACTGCCAAGCCATGTCTTCCCTGGACCGGAAACAAGCTTCCGAGAACCGGTTTCTGGCATTCCAGCCGTCTTCAGCCCGGCATGTTTGAATTCAGTGGCAAAATGAGCAAGGGACTCACGTCTGAGCATACCCTGCCACACTTATGGCGGCCAAAAGCGGTACAAAAGGGGGTGGTGATGGACGGAGCATCTGAATCAATCAAACACTCACACCCAGTCAAAAGATCTGGGTTTAATCCATCACCGTTCTTTAGCCCACTCTGCCACCCCAGTTCAGACATGGCTATATGCAAATCAGTCTGACCCTGTGCCTCATGGGAACAGTCCAGCCCGAACTGCCAAGCCATGTCTTCCCTGGACCGGAAACAAGCTTCCGAGGACCGGTTTCTGGAATTCCAGCCGTATTCAGCCCGGCTTGCTTGAATCCAGTGGCAAAGTGAGCAAGGGACTCACGTCTGAGCATACCCTGCCACACTTATGGCGGCCAAAAGCGGTACAAAAGGGGGTGGTGATGGACAGAGCATCTGAATCAATCAAACACTCACACCCAGTCAAAATATCTGGGTTTAATCCATCAACGTTCTTTAGCCCACTCTGCCACCCCAGTTCAGACAATGCTATATGAAAATCAGTCTGACCCTGTGCCTCATGGAACAGTCCAGCCCGAACTGCTAAGCCATGTCTTCCTTGGACCGGAAACAAGCTTCCGAGGACCGGTTTCTGGAATTCCAGCCGTATTCAGCCCGGCTTGCTTGAATCCATTGGCAAAGTGAGCAAGGGACTCACGTCTGAGCATACCCTGCCACACTTATGGCGGCCAAAAGCGGTACAAAAGGGGGTGGTGATGGACGGAGCATCTGAATCAATCAAACACTCACACCCAGTCAAAAGACCTGGGTTTAATCCATCACCGTTCATTAGCCCACTCTGCCACCCCAGTTCAGACATGGCTATATGCAAATCAGTCTGACCCTGTGCGTCATGGGAACAGTCCAGCCCGAACTGCCAAGCCATGTCTTCCCTGGACCGGAAACAAGCTTCCGAGGACTGGTTTCTGGCATTCCAGCCGTCTTCAGCCCGGCTTGCTTGAATCCAGTGGCAAAGTGAGCAAGGGACTCACGTCTGAGCATACCCTGCCACACTTATGGCGGCCAAAAGCGGTACAAAAGGGGGTGATGATGGACGGAGCATCTGAAGCAATCAAACACTCACACCCAGTCAAAAGATCTGGGTTTAATCCATCACCGTTCTTTAGCCCACTCTGCCACCCCAGTTCAGACATGGCTATATGCAAATCAGTCTGACCCAGTGCCTCATAGGAACAGTCCAGCCCGAACTGCCAAACCATGTCTTCCCTGGACCGGAAACAAGCTTCCGAGGACCGGTTTCTGGCATTCCAGCCGTCTTCAGCCCGGCTTGCTTGAATCCAGTGGCAAAGTGAGCAAGGGACTCACGTCTGAGCATACCCTGCCACACTTATGGCGGCCAAAAGCAGTACAAAAGGGGGTGGTGATGGACGGAGCATCTGAAGCAATCAAACACTCACACCCAGTCAAAATATCTGGGTTTAATCCATCAACGTTCTTTAGCCCACTCTGTCATCCCAGTTCAGACTTGGCTATATGCAAATCAGTCTGACCCTGTGCCTCATGGGAACAGTCCAGCCCGAACTGCCAAGCCATGTCTTCCCTGGACTGGAAACAAGCTTCCGAGGACCGGTTTCTGACATTCCAGCCGTCTTCAGCCCGGCTTGCTTGAATCCAGTGGCAAAGTGAGCAAGGGACTCACGTCTGAGCATACCTTGCCACACTTATGGCGGCCAAAAGCGGTACAAAAGGGGGTGGTGATGGACGGAGCATCGGAATCAATCAAACACTCACACCCAGTCAAAAGATCTGGGTTTAATCCATCACCCAGCACTTACCCTGAAAAGTAATTCTAACCTTCCTTTTTTTATAAATTTCTATTGAGCAAAGCATTAGGTTCATAAAAATACATGATGTACTTCAAAACATTTTCACAAATATTTACCTTAAAACCAGTTACAAAGAATTAGATTGACAGCCAGATAAAATTATGAAACAAAAAAGGGGGCTAAAACTAAAGCAGCTAATAATGTTTTCTTTCAAAAGATAAATGCAACTTTGTCCTGAGACGCACTAGCAAAAAGAGCATTCCCAACTATTCTGCTTTGCCTACAAATAAAGTTCTAGTGCCATCTTATCGCCTGAACCCCACATTGATACAATATGTTTCTATTTTGTGGTAGTAACGATATCTTTCACCCTTGATCAAAGTGCAGGGTGCATTCTATAAAGTGCAAGAAGAAGTGTTAGTGTCGCTAAAGTGCAATAAGAATAAAGTGCTAGTGCAATTTACCAAAAGGCTGCTACATTGATTAGCCGTCCCTCGTACAATGATCTCCCTTTAAACTCCTCCAATTCGTTAAAAAACTTCCAATTCTGCTTGAATTTCTTAATGGCTCCAACCCTCCTAGCGTAAGCTTCTTCGAATTTTGGGTTATTTTCATTTTATTAAACCACTGCAGACGAGAAGGCATTTCCCTGGATTTCCAGTTCTGTAAAATCAGGGATCAAGCGACCATACATGAAATAAATAGGAAGGCCTTTTCGGGCCCGGATAGTATCTTTTCATCTTGACTGGTACCGTACAGTACAGCTTTGGCCTCAAGCGGGATGCTCTTGCCAAATGCTTGCCCGGTATCCGAAAAAACCTCTTCCCAGAATGACCTAAGTCCTGAACATGCAAAAAAAATATGGTGCCACCCGCATTCCTCATCTAATTGCTAGCGAAAGCACCTATTTTCTACGCCTGGAAATCTTTTGTTTAGAGCGGCCGGAGTTAGATAAGATAGCCACAGCGACAGGAAGGCCATCCTTTTAAAATTTGCGGCACGCAAGGATTAACTTCCTAAAAGGCATATAGATTCCTACTTCTTCATATTCAGCCTACACGCGGTCTCCCGAGTTATTTTGTCTAAATGAGTCTCTATCACAGAAGCCTGTCCCTCCTTATGTAACAACTTATACCAGTTCCTCAAACCCTTTAATATTGGCCCCATAAAGAGATATCATGAGATGATTAGGGGTGTCCAAAATACCACTGGTATTTGTTATCAAATGGACAACGTGTAGATATTCGAGAAAAGTCGGCTTTCGATGGCCTTCCGCCCTTGCTATTATTTCTTGCCAAGAAATTGGCCTATTTTGGATTATGAAATGCCTCAACTCGAAAAATCCACAGCCTTCCCAAAGGCTTATATGCCTGGATTGTAACTGGAGGCCGAGACTTATACACTCTCTTAATTTGATATACTGGGGACCAGATGAGCCCATCTTCTTAAAAAAGGATTGGAGTCTAAAAGTATAATCTTTTAAAGTCTTATAACGTGTCTTTTTAGGGAGTTTAGAAGTTTTAAAAACACTTGGGTTAGAGATCCAATTTCATGTGTAATTTTGTCTATAAAAAAGCTGTCGTTAATACAATTAAATCCTATCAAGCCAGATACTAAATCCAATAAGGCAGCTTCATAGTATGTCCTCAATTGAGGTAGCGCTAAGCCCCTTTGCCCTACGGACAGTTGAACCACATTTAATTTTACCCTCGGAGCTTTCCTACCCCAAATGAATTCCCTGAATATAGTATCCATTTCATTAAAATATGACTGATTTATTTTAATCGGAACATTAGAAAATAGAAAAATTAGCAGAGGTAGTACAGAAATTGTAAGCATTGAGACTCTAGCCACAATCGAGAGAGGGAGTAATGTCCATTGTTCTAACAGTTTCATGATCTTGCTCTTCATTTTTAAATAAATTCTAACCATACTTAACAGTAACTTGTATTTCCTTCCATAGGAATCCATTGTCTGGTTTTCACAAGAAAAGTTTCTAAGTGTCAATTTTCACAAACTACAAATATTCCTAAAAAAATCACTTGTATGACTTAAACGCATTCTTTCAACTGTTTACAGGAGATGCACCAGTGGTGGATCCAAGATCCACCACTGAGTAAGAAAAAGTAACGATAGCACTACTTACCTGCTAAGTGAATTTTCTTCCATAGGGTAACATTGAGTGGTTTCACTTGGAAATTCTTCTAAGTGTGGAGTTTTGGAACTGTAAAATATTCACCTAAAATCAGCCGAACAACAAATTCCGATTTACTCACCTGTTATCAGGAGAAACCTCAGTGCTGCATCTTTGAGCCCAGTACTGATCCTGAAAAGTAATTCTAACCATACTTACCAGTAACTTGAATTTCCTTCCATAGGCTAACATTGAGTGGTTTCAGTGTGGAGTTTTTGAACTATATAAAATTCCTATAAAATCAGCAGAACTACGAATTCTGATTTACTCACATGTTATCAGGAGTGACATCAGTGCTGCTTCTTTGAGCCCAGTACTGATCCTGAAAAGTAATTCTAACCGTACTTACCAGTAACTTGTATTTCCTTCCATAGGAATCCATTGTCTGGTTTTCACCAGAAAAGTTTTTAAGTGTATATTTTCACTAACTAAAATTGTTCCTTAAAAATTGCCTGTATGACTTAAACGCATTCTTTCAACTGTTTACAGGAGATGCAGCCGTGCTGGATCCAGCAGCCACCACTGAGTAAGAAAAAGTAACGCTAACACTACTTACCTGCTAAGTGAATTTCCTCCCATAGGATAACATTGGTGATTCTATGTGAAAATGTCAACTTTTAAAATACAATAATATTCCTTAAAAATCGCTACTGTAACCAAACGGTTTTACTCAACTGTTTACAGGAGATGTCCCAGGACTGAATCTAGGTTCCAGTCCTGTGGTTAGAAAAGTAACCCAAGAAGTAACTAATTGCATTTAACTAGAAATTAACATTGACTTCAATGTTGCATTGTGTCTGAAATTGTGTTGCGCATTACAAGAACTGTAACTACTGCACTTAGAAGTCTATTGCCTATTTGCAAAGTATTTAAACTAAAGTAATTAATTCTGAGAAAGTATATTTTGTAATGTAGTGTATAATGTAATTTAAAAAATAAAATATCTAAAAATAAGTTGTTCAAAAAAATGTAGAAAATCAGTATAAAAAAATTTCAATAACAATAAATACATTTAAAAATTGTCATTTACTAAACCTTTGAAATTCACTGAAAAAACCATAGGTTTCAGACATGTTATAGTTAGGAATTAGCATTTAAAAAACCTTTGAAATTCACTGAAAAAACCATAGGTTTCAGACATGTTATAGTTAGGAATTACCATTTAAAAACCTTAGAAATTCACTGAAAAAACCATAGGTTTTAGGGGTGTTATAGTTAGTTGGACATTTCACTCGTACGAAACCATTGAAATTCCCACGTTATCATTAGTTGTACTAACTATAACTCGCGCACCCGCAATCCACTGCTGATGTTGTCACATGATGTCACATATTACATCATTCATGACATGGGCAGTGACATCACTGATGAATATATATATATATATATATATATATATGTGCCTGAGGAATAAAACAACCGCTTGCATAAAGATTGGGTCTGAGGCATGCTGTTTGGGAAAGTGGAACAGCATTTTGGACTGAGAGATAGGGGGTCACTACCCTGCCACGGAACACCGCCATCAAGAGGACCGGGTAAGGTGAACACGCTTTTCCCTTGCGATGGGATATATATATAGATATAGTCATATATATGTGTGTGTGTGTATATATATATTGTCATGTGATCAAGGGCCGTTGAGGCTCGAAACGCGTCATGGTGGAGGTGCGGGGTCTTGCACAATAAATATTCAGCACTTCTAATTTTGGGTCCTCTGTCGTCTTTCTGGAAGTCGGAGGTGTGACGATTTACTGCTGCCATATATATATATATATATATATATATATATATATATATATATATATATATATATATATATATATATATATATATATATATATATATATATGTATATATACACATATATATATACGTTTAGCCTCGACCCTAATCCTTAATCTATTTCATTTCAATGAAATTAAATACAAATAAATGAATTGTATTAAATGTAATTAAATTAGGAACTTTATTTAATCTCTAAATTATAATGATAGCCCAAACCTTTTAATTAGTTGAAATTAAATGCACATAATTAATGAACCCCTATGTTTTAGTTAATTTAAAATCCATATCATTATGTACAGTTAAAAAAAGCATTTTCCAATCACCTCTAAATGTTTTTAATTAAAGTAAATTTAGTTACATACGTAGCACTATTGAATTGCCTGTACACCGTAGATAAATGTAAGCACCTTCTAAATGTATTAAAACCTATTACCTTACTCGATATAGTGTAATTCTCTGTAGCGCTAACATTGCTCTAAGGGCAGTGTCATCGATGTAGAGGGGTGTACGGCTCAGTGTTCTGTGTGGAAACGTAAGCAAAATATGGATCACTTCTTGTGGACTCCCAGATTGACGAGTCCCTTCGTCTCATTCTACGGCCACCCTGTGGACCGCGGCGGGCCCGTTTCTCCTCCGGTGGGCTGGCCCTGGGGGATGTGAGAGGGTCAGATGCTGTAGGTCCCACATCATGCCGCTACAAATGCATCTAATGGCCAGACCTGTTTGGCAGCTGCACCTGTTGCATGGTTAGACTCCAGGCTCTCTGGTCACACTGATGCAAATCATAACATCATGTTAGCGCTCCTCCCCTCATACTACACGAAGGTCAATTAACTCACCACAGGTACCCAGCAGAATAGTAGCGTCTTTTGGAGATGCAGGTAGTGATGGGAGCACCCTGCCTCATGACCAGAGCCCTCTAGTGCGTCTCTCGCGAGTCACTGGTCACTGTTTATGTAAAGTCTGGAGTTTCGGCCTCTCCGGGAAGCCCTCATCCTCGAGGTCACCGGCTCGGAGAGCCGATGTTTCTTTGCTGCAGTGCCATCCAATTAGGGTGATAAAAACTCGGTGACCCGAAACGTCAGAGTAAGTGACGAGTGCCCAGCCCTGTGACCTTGAAGGCCCTGACACCGCCCCAGCGCACATGCCGAGACTGCTTAATTATGTATGTGGGAAAATCACATTATTTTCATGGGAAAGTTGTGATTTTCGAATTCTGCTCCAATGCAAGTTTAACAGGCTGTGAGGCAGGGTTGACTATAGGGGGATCTAGCCTCGAAAGTTAATACTGAGCCAGGTTCGATGGCAGGGCCGCAGCTAATCTTAGCCTGAACTTACTGTGTCAGGGGTAGTGTGAAAACGCTGAGGCACAGCTGTGAGACGTACAGGGGGAGACTCTCCCTGCTGGGCCTCGCACTCTGAAAGAGCAATCAGCAGCTCGCTGACAGGGCAGGGGCATTTGCATTCAGCCACAGTCCGTGCAGGTAACAGCGGCGGCGCGGTGGGGACGAGTGGTGGGGATTTCAAGGGAGGAGGGAAAATTAAATAAAAAATTTTATTTACCTCACATCGTCCCTCACATTTTCCGCCCCCAGGCAGCCCAGGGGCGTAACACAGGCCCCCACAGCCCACGCGGTGCGGGGGGCCCCTAGCTCCAAGGGGCTCACTCGGCACTGAACTCTGGCCGGGAGAGCTCTTGATTGAGCCCGGAGGGGGTCCTCCTAAGTACCGTTCAGGGAGGCCCCCTTACTTTTTGGTACGCCAGTGAGGCTGCCCACCACTCTTACCTGCATGGACCGCAGCTGTCTACATGCCAAAGGCTCACAAATAGAATCGGTAACACCTTGGTTGGAAACACAGACAGCCGCCCACTGGCGCAAAGTAGCACATCAACTCACTGCTAAAGGAAACAAGCATTTACAATGCAATGGTTTCGCCTTTGGAAAAGTTAGAGCTATTGGCATTGCTCATGACATTTTTTTTTTATTTTTTACTTATAAATAAATGGCATTGTTATTTACATTGCCAACAGCTGATGCTGCATCCTTGTTCAGTGTCTTTATTCTTCAGCTATGTACAGTTTTTGCACAGTGAAAGCCACTAAGAAACCGAATCACAATGTGTTAGGGTGCTTGGGATCAAGCCTTCAAGCACACAATCAAAACTCAAAATGCATAAAAAAGAAATCAGCCATGCGGGTCCTCTACTTGCAAATCAGACCTAAATAACACAGTACAAAGCATGATGAGCACCACATTGGAGTGGGTGCTAGGTGCAGAGAATAAAAGCCAACAGCTTCACCTGACTTCCACCCACCTCCCTTTTTGCAATCGGCATTCTGAAGCAGTGTCGGGATAAAGAGACTTCTTAAGAAAAGAAAATGATTAACAATTAAAAGAGGGTTGTTGTCCTGGGCAAATCCAGTGGGTAAAGCTCATTCCTGTGCCAGAAACCAATACCTGAATGGTTTGGAGGACTGAATAAAGGGTCACAGTTGTGCCTGATTTAGCAGGAACAAGTTCCATACCCTATGTCAACGAGCTGTGCCAGGTGAAGTAGACGGAGTGATTAGAACTGTACCAAATAAGGGTAGAGAGACTGGGGAGTAGCTCTGCACAGATGCTTTTACTGCTGTGTGGTGACATTCGAGTGTCAGTTTTAAGGTGAGAAAGAACCACACACGGTGTCAGAGGTCAGTGCTCTGTTGTATGCGAGATCAACGGCCACAGTTGTACCTGTAGTTGTATCTGGTATGACATGAGTAATTAACGTGCGTGCAGAAAAGAGCAATGTTATGTCGGAGTATTGTGGCTACATGCTGTGCAACTGTGATAAGGATAGCTGTGCCCAGAGTTAAATTAGGGGTGTGTGGCTTTACGCAATATTGAGTAAGAGGTGTAGAGCTGCAAATCGTGCCTGGCTGCAGTCACTGCAATCGTGCCCAGGTGGATGACTGCTGAATCCTGAGGGGGTCCTGGTGGAAGTGGGTGCCAGTGGGGAGTGAGCGGTGATTTTGGGAAGGGTCACAACTGTAACTGGTGTGACAGATGTGAGGGTCACAACACAGTGTATGGTGGCAGTGGCCTAAGGAGATGATGTACTCAATGTTATTGAAGGGATTAGGACTGTGTGCTCAATGCTGTAAACAGGTCATGGCTGCCCTTGGAGTGAGGGGTGGGTGGTAACTAATGCAGGGGGCAGTGCCCGGTGTCGGGGGGGCAGGCCCGAAAGAGAGACCGCCTCTGGCCCAGGCATATCAAGGGGTTGCTCACCTCAGACACTTCTTCCTCGTCACTCCCGGAGCCCCCACATCCTCCCGGGGATAGCACAGCAGCCGCCAGCTTGAAGTCCAGCCGGTCGTTCACAGCGTCACCGAAGAGCCTGAGAGCAGCAGACCCTTGGGCGGGCACATGAGACCATGGGATTACGGAATCTATCTCATCTTCGAAGCCGTCGGGCAGCAGCTCGGACCCGGCCTGTGTCATGTCCGCCGCTGCTCCCGCACTGCCAGAAGCCCTAAGTGCGGTGCAAGTCCCGGGTAAAGCACCGTGGGAGCAGAGCAAGCCTTCCAGCAGGAACTGCCCTCACCTAGCCTGACGCACGCAAGTCCCGTCCAGCAGCCACTTCCCTTTCTATGATTAGTGTGCGCAGAGATTTTCAGTGCGCTCATAGGCCAGGGCAACTGTCACTCATAAAGACGTCCGGGACAGCCATGAGACACTTGAGGTGGGAAACCAAAACATAGGTTGAGCCATTGAAAGAATGATTATGTAAATGAACATTTAAACGTATGATAAATCTTAACAAGCACCTACGAGGACACAGACAGCGGGAGGGGGGGCGGGAGAGGACACGGACAGCGGGAGGGGGGGGCGGGAAAGCATACGGACAGCGGGAGGTGGCGGGGAGGCACACAGACAGCGGGAGGGGGCGGGGAGGCACATGGACAGCAGGAGGGGGGCGGGAACGGCCAGCATTCACCTGGACCTGGACTTCCTCTGGAGGAGGTCGGCCGCACAATGACCAAACGAAACAGACTAAAAAAAAATAAACCCCGCCCACGGCCTTGATGACGATGCGAAAAGGGTGGAGAGGGAAAAAAATGCAGGAACGCCCACGAATCTGGTCCGGCCTTGACGGACAGATCCATCTTCCAATGGCTAGCCTCTATTTATGGAGCTAGCCAATGGAAGAAGGGGCGGATTCAAGTCCCCCATACTGCAAAACAAAAGATTTCTCCTGGGGGCGGAGCTAGGAGCTCCGTGCCCCAGGCGAAACCTAAAAAGGAGAAAATGTAGATCAGCTGTGTCTTTCTCCTACTGAAAAACCCAGTGAAAAGACAAAAAGGTATTCACTTCAATTTAGCACCAAATCAGGCAATATATGTTAAACAATGCACACCTGTCAAATTACTAGCAATTTTCAGGTGTCATGCAAGATTTGGTTTAAACACTAACACAATGTGCATCTCACCCGCAGCGATGTACTGTCAGGCCTACCTGTCAGTGCAATTTGATGAGAAACACTACTCTTGCAGCTGTAAGAGAACTCTTTCTTGCTCAGCACTTGGAGTTAGCGAAAGCGAACTGTCACTTCATTGTCTTTTCATTTGTAACAGCACCACTAATCACCAAGCTACAGGCTGAAACAGTGCCCACACCACAGCGTCCCAGTACAGTGAGTAGGTCTGTATAGCAGTGTTGCACTTGCAAGCTTATGTAAAAGCCCTGATACATAGATCAGTTGACTCACTTCCAGGCACTACATCCTGCTTTGAAGACCTAGTTTCAAATTGTGGTTGACATCCTAGTGTCTTTGCAGAGGTAGCTCAAGGGAACTTATTCAATGAGTAAAATGTGTTTTCAGGAGCACCGAAGACACTGTAGTTTCTGCACGAATGTCATGCAAATGGAGCATGACTTTCAACGCATTACACGCAGGAACACTGCGTAATTTAAAGTATACAAACATGTTTCCCCTAGATTTCATTGCTACCACTAATATATCTGACGTTATCTGGTATTTTTTTTTCCATTGCATATCTCAAGAGTAGCGACAGTTGTTGCTTGTTGTTGTGCAGCCGGATACATTCTGTCCAATGGCTACCTGTGTTCTTGTTTAAGGAAGTATATATTTTCTGTTAAATCCTGCATTCATTTAAGTAGTTCCAACACTGTCTCATGAAGTTTGCACTGCCATGGAGACCTGCAGCCGGGCTGCGGAGTGTGACGGGGCCTGCCTGTTGCTGCCGCTCCAGCTTGTCAGGCTCACAAAAACAGTAAGTGCCTGGGACTGAGTGGCGGTATAATCTCGTAGTTGCACTTGATGTGCTATAAAATTTGCTATAAAACAATGAGAAAATAGTCCGACAAACTGAAAAGTGGTACTGAATGTCTTTGACTAACTTCAATCTAAATTTATGAAGAAAATACAGAGGGAAAGGGAGACTTTCTATAAGATCCACTGGAGAACTTCTTGCTCTACTCCACATTCGGAGAAAACAATATTGATATCCTTTTCTGCAATTACATTATCTTTCTAAAATGGCAGTCAGTCGGAAAGCTTTATTCGATACTCATCAGTAACATAAACAAGCATTTACAATGCAATGGTCTCGGAATTATTGAAGGTAGAGCTATTGGCATTGCTCATGACTATTTTTTTTTAATCCTAAATAAATGGCATTTTCATTTACATTGCCAATAGCTTAATCGTTAAATAAATGGCATTGTCATTTACAATGCCAATAGCTTAATCGCTCGCAAATGCATGACCTATTGCATTTACACCCACACAGAGCCACACACCCAAAGCCACCCACACACACATACAGAGCCACCCACACAGAGCCACAGACACACACACACAGAGCTACACACACACAGAGACACACACAAACACACACAGCCCCACACACACACCCCCACACACACAGAGCCCCACACACAGAGCCCCACACACACACACACAGAGCCCCCCACACACACAGAGCCCCACACACACATAGCCCCCCACACACACACACACATAGCCCTCCACACATTGAGACCCGCACACACATACAGAGCCCCCCACACACACACAGAGCCCCCCACACACACACACACAGAGCCCCACACACACACAGAGCCCCTCCCACACACACAGAGCGCCACACACACACACAGAGCCCCACACACACACAGAGCCCCCCACACACACAGAGCCACACACACACACAGAGCCACACACACACACACACAGAGCCCCCCACACACACAGAGAGCCCCACACACACACAGAGTGCCCCCCAAACACACAGAGCCCCACACACACAGAGAGCCCCTCACACACAGAGCGCCCCACACACACACAGAGCGCCCCACACACACACACAGAGTGCCCCACACACACACACAGAGTGCCCCACACACACACAGAGCGCCCCACACACACAGAGCCCCACACACACACAGAGCCCCACACACACGCAGAACGGCAGAAGAATCATTGATCCATGTACTCTGCCTCTACAAGGAACTGATTGATGCTGCTGAGAATACTATGGTTGCGGCCAATTTGCCGGCAGATTTTAAATGTGCGAACCTGTGAAATAGCGCTAGAGGAGTTGAGAGGTGACTGTGCATCTGACAGCTTGCACCATCAAATTTATGGCAGCGGCAGCAACATTAATGAATCTGAAAAATTCGCAAGTCTCAAAAAAGGGATTCGGACAGCGCAAGAGCAGTCTACGGTCCTCGACCTAAAAAGGTTCTCATCTTAAAGTTTGCATCAG
The DNA here is from genome assembly GCF_964263255.1 of Lissotriton vulgaris. Taxonomy (NCBI): domain Eukaryota; kingdom Metazoa; phylum Chordata; class Amphibia; order Caudata; family Salamandridae; genus Lissotriton; species Lissotriton vulgaris. The sequence goes on along the minus strand of NC_141693.1, from coordinate 360,047,684 downwards.
TGAATGGTTCGAAAGCGAATGCCAGCTAGTAGGCACCGTCCATTTTAGAAGTGTTAGAACTTAAAGCACCTTGAAACCTAGAATCATCCATGTGCAGCTAGCCCCCAGGTCAGATAGACGCCCCCTGCCCACTACACTGGTGGCTCGCCTTCATCCATCTCTTCCAGTGACTAGTTTATGTAAGAACAGTTCTGTATGGTTGGTCGAGTGCTGTTTAAATTATTTAAAAAAACAGAGACAAAGCTATTCCTCTGGCTGGCTCTGAGCTCTTGACAGAAAGACATGTCCCTGCGCTCGGGAGACTGCCTACACACCCTTCAGGTCTACTACGGATCAGTAAAACGTGGCTTATCACCTGACTCAAAGTATCTCGCATGGGATAGTGCTGCTTGCCTTCTGAGACTATTGCCACTGTTCAGTCTATGGCAATATCTTCCAAGCGTTGCGTATACAGCAAATTATGAACAAATGCGCACCTCTTGAAAAGAGATCGATTTCCAAGGCTGCCCCGAACTTGTAAATCCAAGTTCTCCTGCGAATCCTCTAACCGAAGCAATGGAGGGTGTGAGATCCACCTTGCGAAGGCCATGCTATCTGATGGCACCATGGTAAAGGAGACTCGCTCTCCTAGCATACACCATCCTTCGCCTGGATGTTCTGTTTTTACCAAACAGCAATTCCCTTCCCATTTCCCGGTTATCACCTGGCTGGTTCTTTACAAGCTCAAAAGGCTAAGAGAAAAGCCGCTTCAAACTATTAGAGTGTCATGCTCCTTCTCGTTCTGTACTCTAGACCTCTCCCTTACCTAAAAGCGCTAAACAGTTAAATTACACCCCCACAGACCTCTTAAACTGACTGTGATGGGACCACGATCCCTACCTCGCCGCTGGCAAGCCTCCCCTCCCGGCCCGGCAGCAGTCCCCTGTTTCACGGGCGTCCATAACAACCAGGACTCCACCCCTTTCTTCTTCCCTACAGGAACCAGTCCCGATGCGGAAACAACCGGAAGTGCTTCCCCGTGACCCCGGAAGTCCCTCCCCCTGTCCAGAGGCGGATCACAGAAAAGCCGGAAGAGCGGACAACAGGGCGTTCAAGCAGGAAGACTCGTGGCAGGAGACGGCGTGCGACGAACCCCGGGAGAGTAGAGAGAGGACCCAGAAGCAGGAGACGAGGTCTGGACGGAGGACTGGTGGAGTCCAGAGGAGGAAGCTGGAGAGCGGCCGCAACTCGAGGACAGAGTTGCGGCGGGCCAAGTGAGTACCAGTTCCCTGTGTGTGTAAATAGTATAGCCTGTAAATATAATACCTGTATAGTAGCTTCTCCTCTCACCATACATCTCGCACTGTGAAATAGTGTATATAGTTGTGTGTGTGTCACTATCACGATTGTATATAAAGTAACCCGCACATCCCGGCACTGAGTCACCCTCCTCCCTACCCGTGCTGCTTCTTCCCCTCTCGTACCTCTCCCCTCCCTACCTCACGCTCGCTTTACTCCCCACACGCCCGGTGAAGGCAAAGGTCATAACATTGGTTCTGACCAGAAGAACTAACGGCCACTTTTCTCTCTCTCTCCTTTACACACCTCCGAGGAACCACCGTCCCGCCGCTGAACCGACTGCTACCTCAACGGACCAGCCAAACCCAGCTCACGACCCACGAACATCCCCCATTGGAAGACCCATCACCTCGGAGTCGGAACCCGCAGCCATTCAGAACCCTCTTCTCCCTTGTACCTCACCCTTTGAACACTGTACTATAATAAATACCGGCTACGAGATAGCCCACTATATACGGCCTCCACGCCTGTTATTCCGGTCCGCTCCCACCCCACGCTTACACTGACCTTTTACCTAAGGCTACCAGATGACAGCCACCGAGAACACAGCTCCGGTCCTGGACTGCCTTGCAGCAGCCCTGGGCCCATTCTACTGACCCAAACGAACCAACGCTCAGGGGTTAAACACTGTGTTGTTGGTGACAAGGGGTCATCTGATAACGCCTGTGGGGGGGTAGTACGTGCTATTTGAATACCATTACGATGAAGACTGACTGCCCTGATGCGGACCCCGCCACCATGTCAGTCCTTTCCAGCACCCAAAAACTACCTGCCCACACCGCATCCCAGTCCAGGTGTTACCTGGCGGCCGGCTCGGTCAGCGTGGTGGTGTCCAGGTAGAGGATCTTGTAGAACTCGAGCAGCGCCGGCAGATTGTCGAACTCCTGGTCGCCGATCTTAAAGCGCCTCGAATGGAGCAGCGAGTTGATGATATAGTGGGAGACGCCAGCTCGAGCGGTCCAACGAGTCGAAGCGGGCCAAGGATATGGCTTGGAGGAGGTGGGCCCTAGGGCTGCGGAGGAGATGTCACCGCGGGCCAGGGACTCGCGCGTGATTCAACATGGCCCTGATAAACTGCAAATCCCTGCCTAAACATGCCCAAGAAATCCATATGCTTCTAGAAGAGCATCAACTGGAGATTCTGTTTATCACTGAAACATGTCTCGCTCCAGATTCTGACTCAGACATTGTACAAGCGCTGCCTCATGGCTTCCTTATGCAACACCTGGATCGAGTCAAGGGAAGGGGAGGAGGGATAGCTATTATTTACAGAGACCATATTTCGTGTAGATTTTACGACAGCCCCCTCTCGGACTGTGAAAATGTGCACTTCACCATTCAAATGTCCCCACGTAACTCCCTCTCGGGAGTCCGTATTTATCGCCCCCCAGGGGCTTTGGGACAGTTTTGTAGCTCCCTCCTGGAAACCTCCATGGCCATGGCCAGCCCCCTGCCCAATTTTTTACTCTTATGGGACCTTAATATCCACTTTGATAATAGTAATGACAACACCGCCTCAGAACTGCTTCTAGACCTGGCATCCCATCAACTCCACCTACAGAACGACCAACCCACGCATTCTCTCGGGCACTTGCTTGATCCCATCTTCTGCAACATCCCTGACTTCAAAGTGAGAGCACCTATTCCATTGCTTTGGTCCGACCACCTGCTTATCCCCTTTAGCTGGTGGATCTCGACCACTCCACCTCCCAGCCAAGCTCCTGGTAGACTCTCTCGTCCCTGGGCCAAACTGGATATTGACAAATGGAAGCAGGTCCTGGAGCTCTCTAGACCTAACTATGAAACTGACCCCGCAACAGTGGATGCCGAGTTTTCTTCTTGGATTGAAAATTCCCTCAACACCGTCCTCCCCAAAAAAACGTATCTGAAACCTCCTAAAAAACTCACCTCCCCATGGTTTACCCACAAGGTCCGCCTCCTGAAAAAACTCTGTAAGAGGGCTGAAAGAGTGTGGAGGATAGACTTTGACCCTAACAGCAAGAGGGATTATAAACTGTCTATCCTCAATTTTAAAAAAGCTCTAAAAGCCGCGCAAACAGCCTTCTTCAATGAAAAAATTAGTACTGCATCCTGCTCGTCTAGAGAAACCTTTCAAATTGTAAAAAAACTTTTAAAAACCTCGGAGCCTATATGCACGAGTGATCTCTCGGACAATCATTGCAACGAGTTAGCCACCTACTTTAATCCAAAGATCCAAAACATCCTCCACCAACTCCCCCCTCTCACCTCCGCGGACCCTTCACATTTGTGTCCGATTCAGGCCCAGAACCTTAATACAGGACTAGACATGTTCACCCCTATCAGTGAGGACATCCTATCTCCCATCCTCCAATCACTCAAGAGTGGCTCCCCGCGTGACCCAGCCCCAGTTAGAACCTTAAAACAGGTAGCACCCACCATCCTTGCTCCGATGGTGAATTTGATCATTGCCTCACTAGCAGACGGAACGGTACCCCCTAGCTGGAAGAAGGCGGTGGGCAGGGCCTTACTCAAAAACCTAACCTGGACCCCCTAAACCTAACTAACTTCAGGCCGATCTCTCTCCTTCCATGCATCAGCAAGATGGCTAAAAAATTTATTAACGGCCAGCTGTCCAATTACCTGGAATACAATGAACTGCTTAAACCTTCACAGACAGGTTTTCGCCCGGGCCAGGGTACTGAAACAGCGATGGTGGTGGTTGTCGAAGAGGCCAGGAAGATCATCGATGCAGGAGGATCAGTGGCAGTGATCCTCCTGGATCTAAATGCGGCCTTCGACACCGTCAACCACCACATCTTGGCTCAGAGGCTCAGATACCTTGGTGTTTCAGGGCCCGCCCTGTCTTTGTTAAAATCTTTTCTTCACTGTCGCTCCTTCCAGGTGGCGGAGGGTAACTACATCTCCAAAGAGAACCCCATACGCTGCGGAGTGCTGCAGGGCTCTTCGTTGAGCCCTACGCTCTTCAACGTATACAAGTCTCCTCTCGAAAAGATTGGAACCCTCATACGGAATTAAACTTCTGACATATGCGGATGACACCCAGCTGGTGGTTTCTCTCAGTCAGCAGGAAAATCCTACCATCGATCTTTAATCCTGTCTGAGAGATATAGTCAGCTGGATGGACAGGTCCCACTTGAAACTCAACAGTGATAAAACGGAGATACTGGTGATGGGCAATCAGTCTCACTTCCGCCCGGAATCCTTGTGGCCCCCGTGCAAGGGCCTGCTTCCAACCCCCAACCGCCAAAACCGACATCAAAAGCCTCGGGATTTGACTAGACCAAAACCTCACCATGAACACCATGAACACCCAAGCAAGGAAAACGGCTGGAGTCTGCTATGGTCTCTTGCGCACCGCCCGTAAGATTCTCCCGTTGCTCCCCTTTCAGTCAAGAAAGCTCCTTATCCAGGGCCTTATTCTGTCCAGACTGGACTACGGAAACGCCCTGCATCTTGGCGCGCCGAAGAAAGTGACAACAAAGCCGCCCGGATTCTTACTGACACCAAGAATCGCTGCTCGGCCAAACCGGCCATCAGAGCATTGCATTGGTCGCCTGTCTTGGAAAGAGTGCAGTTTAAGGCCCTCTGTCTAACCCACAAAATTCTCCACAGGAAAGCTCCCCCTATCCTTAAAGACCTCATCGTTCCTTATACCACCTCCAGAACCCTCCGATCTTCTAATATCCACCTAACCTTGCCACCCAGGATCAAGAGGTCGCGCTCCGGAGGCCGGCGTTTTTCATATAACGCTTCTAAACTGTGGAACTCACTCCCTCTTGACCGCCGTGCCCAACCCAACCTCCTGCCATTCTGTAAACTTCTAAAGACTTGGCTGTTCCCGTAACCTCCCTCTCCTGTTCTCGCCTGTTCTTCTGTCAGCGCTGGGACGCTTGTGGGCAGCCATGCGCTTTAGAAATCTTTTCACATTTAACATTTAACATTAACATTCTACTGACAGGGAACGAAGAGGCCTCCTCAGCCAAGGCGGGTGCGGTCCCCCATCCTCCGAGCACGGATAAGGAGCCCGAAAGGCCGATGCAGTAGCTGGCTTGCAAGGCGCTTGCCGAGAGTTCCTTAACTGTGAGTCGGCGAGTCTGCTTCCCGCACTGACAGAGGAGTCCGTTCACCTCCAACTGCTACTGTTACCACAGTAAAAAAAAAATGGCGGCCGCGCGGTTAAAAAAAAAAAATCTACTCATACACCATTTGGTACATCCGAGGGGCGCGCGCCTCACCACTTCCCTGCCTCCACCCAGATCTGGCTCGTTCAATAGAAAGCACGCGCGTTCGACTTTTACACTTGTGGTCCAGTGAGAGGCGGAAGGGGGGGCTCTCTTACGCCTCTTGTACAGACAGACTCTAGGGCTCGCATGCACTCAAAGGAGGTGGGGTTAAAGCAAAGCATTTTATAAAGTGTTAGAACTTAAAACACCTTGAAAGCTAGAATCATCGCTGAAGCACCACCATCTTTCTCCGAGGCGAGGCAGAAATGCCTCGGAGAAAGCATGGTCATTTTTCCGATTGAGGGGCGTGTTTACGTTCTCTCCTCTTCCCATTGGCTGGAAGGTAAAATTCCAGCCAATGGGAAGAGGAGGAAAAGTAAATAGAAAGAAGCTTAGAAAAACGCCCCCGAATCTGAAAAAGACGGGGCTTGAACCGAGTGACGCCCCTCTCCTCCAATGGCTGGCCTCCGTTTAGGAAGCCAGCCAATGGAGAAGAGGGGTGGGTACAAGCCCCCTTACTAAAAAACATTAAATCTTCGGAGCTCCGCCCTCACTGCTTACAGCAGTGCAACGGAGTCCTCGACCTAAAAAGGACATACATAAATATAGCAGCAAATCATACGACCCATCATTAAAAAATGTTATCCTTATAGCTAAAAAATACTTAAAAGGAGGATACGATTGAAAAGACATTTCAGAATAATACATCAAAATATCGTAGCACAATTCTGAATTTTTAAAATCTGCCATAAAAAAGAAACCATTGTACTATATACTTGAGGGTTATGCAATTGTTGTAGAAACAACACTGCCAGTCTGTACTGTCTAAGTTTAAGGCCTTCAAAAATGGGGAGGGGAGTACAAGATTTCTTCTAAGTATATCATAAAACGCAGAGAAAAACAGAAAATGTAAATTTGATTGGGGGGACACACCATTGCATGGGCTGGGGGGGAGGGGAGAGCCACCAGTGTATAACAATTGTCAGGGTAAACCACCAATAATGGCAGCAAATTAAAACGAAATCTGACTAAAACAATCCAGTGTTGTTCATTTTGAACTAAAGACTTTTAAAATTGTGGTCCCTCCTGAATTGAGACCAATTTATAAGCAGAAAACTGTTGGTTTAATTCTCTCCTCTTTCCATCTGTTTCTCTAGACCTTCTGCAGATACAATTGTTTCAACCAACGTTTGTCATAATCCCAGCAAGTTTCTGAGTCTGTAAAGAGATCAAGTAGTCCGATTTCTTCACAATCAGATTTAACATATGCTAACCATGGGATCTCTAGAGCATGGTCTAAGTTCATGCAGTCCTTTAAAATCAATGTATTTCAAACCATTTCATCACGTAACCAAATTAAATGCCAGAGTAAAAGGAGGGGGCAGCTTAATCCTATCCCTAATATTTGGCACATCCAATCATGGGGTCTATTAGGATGGCGGACGGACCAGAAAAGAAAACGCCATAAGGTAGGCAATCTGTATTGCCCAGTTTTTTTTTTTTCGGTAAGTGTCACACATTGTTTGCACGCCGCTAAGCTCTTTCATGCCCATTTCCTTTGCATCTTAGAACCGATTTCGATGGTTAAGCCGCTTCAAACTGATCCCGCCATGACATGGCTACACTTAAAGAATAAGGTACGCTTTCACCTTTTCAACTAGCTTTCGTCATTAGTGTAATGAATCGACCAATAAATGCAACCTTTAAAAACATTCATAAAATATTCATAAAATCTTTTCAGGCATCCCAGGTTGGCCACGGCATTTTTTCCAAAAGGACCTCTACAAGACCCTTTCTGAAACTCCGTTTGTTAACAAACTTGGTATGCAGCACAGAACGTTTCTATAGCTACTTGATGTTAAAAAGGAGCCCACACGCTCGCTTAAAGCTAAATAATGTTTTTGTATCTTACAGATACAAGATATGATGATAGACCAGCAACTTTATGCCTGGTCTTGAAACGCGTCGGCAGTGCTGGTTGGGAGATATAAATTACCACTGTCTAACAAATACTAGGACCGGCTGGTCCAGTATTTAAATATATACAAGTCATTGACCGACTTATACTTTTTCTTCCCAACCCTTAGTTTCTCTCATTGATTGTTTGCAATATTTGTTGTTTGTGATAAAATTTGCTTTATCATTTGTGTAAGAATTGTTTTGTCTAATGTTTGATGCGAGAACATTTTCTAATGTGTGATAATGGTTTCTAATATGTAAATAATGTTTGCCTTTAATGTTTGTAGCAAGTTTCTTTAGTCTTATAAATATCTGAATGTAATGTCTTTTCTTCTGCTATGAATTTTTTAGAAAATACAAAAAATATAAAATGATTGACACAAAATAATAGTTGTCTAGGGAAGTGACAATAAATTGGTTTCTTACCCTTTATCAAAAAATGTTTTGAGTAATTGTGGTTTGGGCACTGTGTGTTGTCTACTATTGATATAGGGTCTAGCCCTCACCACGTAAAGGACCCAACCCCCTTTTGTTCCCAATAAATAGAGCGGGTGCACACCCGCGAGGGTCTTTTGGACTCAATACAGTCCTCCTAACATTATACATTCATTTGATTGGAGGGACCTCTGTCTCTCCTTATAATGGCAGAAAAACACACTTTGTCTTTCACTGAGACGCATATCCAAAATCTGATAGCTTCATCTCCTTTTTCCTCAGTAGCTTTGAGTACTAGCGCAAAAGAGCAGAACGAATCTGATAAGCTGTTTCGACTACGTAAAAAACACGTGAGAACAGAACTACACGGCTATTTTCTCCTGAGGCACCTCAAGGGTGGCACTATCCCTTGGGGCCTTCAGGAGAAAAACGTACCGGTCATTTTTACAGAAGATACCGAGTATAAAAAAGGATTCAGCTACATCAATACCAAATGTAGCCCGGACCTTATGGTCCATACCATTGAGACGGCACAACGCCTATGCAATAAGGAAGCGCAAGAAATAGTGGAATTGACCAAGACCATTGAGACCAGCCAGGTGGTCACCGATGCTAAGTCCATTCTGGATAAAATAGAAAAAGATATCCAGACTTTTAGGGACAACACTATAATTGACAAAAACAACAGATACAAGCGCGACGTCGAGGCATTTAAAATAGAACAAGTATACCCGTTTCTACGAGAGGACTATTACTCACAATCAGACTCTCGCCAGGCCTTATCAACCTATCAGGGTAGATCCAGAAATAGATTCAGTGCCTTCTCAAGTACTTCTTCCTCTGATTCAACGGGGTCTGATAATAGAAATCAAAAGAAGGGAGTGTCTTTTTTAGACAAGGGCAAACAAACCAAACCCAGATACAAGATACCATGGGAAATGCGAACCCGGAGCAGCAACTACAAGTCATAGGTAACTGCACAACTGTAGTCAACTTGTCATCTAGAGTCTTGATTATGGAGGAGGAAACAGTACTTAACCTTGGCCTCAAATTTGTACCCAGTAGGAATACTGATTTCACCAAATTGAAAATGGAGGCAATAGAGTTTTGCCGTAAGTTTAGATTGAAGGCTTTTTTTGCCAATGTTCCATTAAGTCCAAGTGTAGAAACAACTGGTTTGAGGAACAAATCCACTTTTGTTCCGTACACCAATATTCCAAAACAGGTCCAAGCCTTCGAACAGGTATTACTATCCTCCATTACCAAGATGGAGAAAACTAAGAGCTTTACCAAACAAAATATGAGTAAACACCAGAGAGACATAATTGGTTCGCTTAAGAATGACACCTCAATAGTGATTAAACCGGCGGACAAGGGCGGGGCAATAGTCATTTGGCCCCGTCCTATGTACCTGACTGAGGGTGAGAAGCAAGTTAACAATACCATCTGGTACCGTGCACTAACAGAGGACCCCACAAAAGATATTCAGGGACAAATTGCGAGAGTCTTGGACTCCGGCAAAGAAAGTGGTTTCCTGGGCAACAAAGAGTATGATTATCTCTCAAAGAAGTGCCCTAGGATTCCTGTCCTCTATCTTCTTCCGAAGATACATAAGAGTCTGACTGAGCCCCCCGGACGTCCCATCGTGTCGGGCTGCGATTCCTGTCTAGAGCCGATTGCGCAATATGTTGATTTCTTTCTAAAGCCGATCCTGTGTCAGGTCAAATCTTATCTGCGTGATACAACCGATTTTTTAAATAAAGTTGAAGGTACCAGCTTTGATCACAATCGCAAATCATGGTTACAATGGACGTTACGTCCTTATATACCCAAATCCTCCAGGAAGAAGCCTTAGAGGTCATGCAGCTATATCTGGACATGAGAGAAAGACCACATCGGGTTCCGACTGCCTTCATTTTAGAATTGGCAGCAATAGCACTGAAGAGAAACTATTTCACCTTCAACGGCCAGTTCTACATGCAAGTGAAGGGCACCGCCATGGGATGTCCTTATGCCCCAGAAATGGCGGTGCTCTTCATGGCGCAGTATGAAGAAAGGTTCGTGGACATGAACAACCCATTTAAACACCAAATACTACAGTGGTACAGGTACATAGACGATGTCTGGCTCCTGTGGCAGGAGAACCAGACTGACCTAATGGCCTTTCACGGATGGCTAAATACGCGGCATAGAGACATAAAATTCTCGATCGAAAATAGCCCTAGTCGAATGACCTTTTTGGATATTGAAATAAGGTGTGTGGACGGACGGTTGGTCACATCATTGTTCAAAAAAGACACCGACAGAAACACGATTTTACACCACAGGAGTGCACACCCCCGTAGTCTAAAAGCTAATCTACCCTATGGGCAATTATTAGGAATAAGACGAAACTGCTCTGAAATGCAAGAATATGAGCGGCATGGCCAAGCGTTTTGCAGTGATATGCAAGATCGTGGTTATCCACGTAAGCTTCTTAAACACTCTCTCAAGCGCGCTAAATATACGCCTAGAGAATGTTTGCTACAAACTAAACAGCGCACGACTTTGGAGAAACAGAATATGTAAATTTGATTGGGGGGACACACCATTGCATGGGCTGGGGGGGAGGGGAGAGCCACCAGTGTATAACAATTGTCAGGGTAAACCACCAATAATGGCAGCAAATTAAAACGAAATCTGACTAAAACAAACCAGTGTTGTTCATTTTAAACTAAAGACTGTTAAAATTGTGGTCCCTCCTGAATTGAGACCAATTTATAAGCATTAAACAGTTGGTTTAATTCTCTCCTCGTCTCATCTGTTTCTCTAGGCCTTCTGCAGATACAATTGTTTCAACCAACGTTTGTCATAATCCCAGCAAGTTTCTGAGTCTGTAAAGAGATCAAGTAGTCCGATTTCTTCACAATCAGGTTTAACATATGCTTACCATGGGATCTCTAGAGCATGGTCTAAGTTCATGCAGTCCTTTAAAATCAATGAATTTCAAACCGTTTCATCAAGTAACCAAATCAAATGCCAGAGTAAAAGGCGGGGGCAGCTTAATCTTATCCCTAATATTTGGCACATCCAATCATGGGGCCTATTGAGATGGCGGACGGACCAGCGTCCGTCCGCCACCCTCGAGGTGGAGGGACCGTCCTCAGGGGCAGCGGCGGTCCCTCCGTGCGAATTAGGATGTGACCGCCACCCTGGCGGTCACATCCTGCATATTTGCCATCGCGGCGGGTGCTGCTTTAAGCAGCACCCGCCGCAAGGTTAAATATGCATGCTTTCCATTTGCCTGCACAAAACGGCAGGCACCGTGCGCTGCCTGTCGCTTTGTACATGCAAATGCTGGGGGGTACTATAGGTACCCCCCATGTGCACCCCCCACCCACGACACCCTGGGGGCCCACAAGGGCCCCCCAGAAGCTATTGTCCACATGCTTTTCCACAGCGGTAAATCCGCCACGGAAAAGCATGTTTTCAAACCCATTGTAATTTAGCTGGACCAAATTGCAGCCAACACCCCGCGGATCAGCGGCGGACGGACCTGCCGTCCGCCGCTGATCCCACCGCCATCATAATCTGGCGGTGGGTGTTTTGAAGGTCCGCCGCGGTCTCCGCATCCTTCGGGCCGGCGGTGGCTTCCACCGGCCTGGAGGATGCGGAATCACCGCAATCATAATCAACCACATAGTTGGAGCAGCTGGGTGGGACGGCTTATACGTTTTTCAAAAATACTTTTTCCACCCACTGGGCACCTTCTGAATTCACCATGCCCAAGATGCCAGTGGCATAAGTTGTCATTGCCACACATCTGCCGGCATGAACAATCAACTGTTCTTTCACAGGTTTGGCTCCAAGTTGTTTAGAAAATCTATGTAGGCCATTAACGGATTTCTCCAGCAGTGATATCCTACTTGATAACATTAATTTCCATGTATAGTTGCTAACAAAAAGAACTCCCAGGTTGGAGAATGATGGAACCTCACTTATTTTAAACTTATTAATGATAAAAGGCAGGTTTTTCCTCACTGGGCCCCACGGGACGTAATACATGTTTTTGACTCCTTGACTTTCAGGTCCCTGTCATGCATAAATGATATGTAATCATCAATAAGCTCTTGCAGCCCTCTCTCCCATCTAGCAATCAAACAATGCTTTATCGGCGTAGAGTAGAACGGGGAGAGGGCTGGAACCAACATATGCAGTGTCCCTCTCGTTTATCATTAAAGGCTGTCCCCACTTGATTTGTACACAGGGAGAATAGAAAGGTAGCTAATATGCACCCCTGTCTAACCCCTCTTTTAATGTTGAAGCTATCGGTGCATTCGCCATTTCTACCAAATCGAAAGCAGGTAATAGAATTATTGTACAATTGTCTAATGTCTATGCCCAGCTCTTTCATAATACCAAAAATGCAGTCAAAGTCCATTAATGAGAGGAAGATTGAGCCCTTTTTTGCCAAAGTATAATTTCCTATCAGGAGCTCAGGTACAGGCATTGATCAACAGTGCCCATCCCCTTTTTATAACCATCCTGAGTGTTTGAAAGGATATTACTTGTGTTCACCAAGTCCTTCAATCTATGTAGTATTATGCGCTTCATGATAAATTGTCATTTAGAATAGAGGTAATACTGCACCATAACTAGTAGACTCATGCTACTTGGCGCATGATCCCAAGAGGATCATTAATCAATGTACTGTTGAGAACAGGAAAAAGCATTTCAAGGGTTTGTCAGTTTCCATGCTGTAAGATCTGGATATGCACAGGATGATTTTATTGTTGTCAGTAGTCACTGCTGTGCGGGAGGAAGGGCGTGACGGGGGTGGGGGTATGGGAAAAAACAAAGAAAGGGGAAAAAAACGTACCTGACGCAGGCCCGCCGCTCTTCTTCTCCGAGTCCTCACTGCAGCACAGGCTTCCTGCAACCAATCCTGATGCTGCTCTCATGTTTGAAAGTAGCATCAGGATTGGCCTGAGTGCTGTGAATTTGTGCTCCCAGAGAGACTGGGAGCCTGTGCTTTGCTGTCTCTAACACAGCAACGCTGCTGAGTTGAGAACAGCTCAGTGTCCATGTCAGTTTAGCCGGCCTGAGATGGCCTCCCATACCGACATGTGCACTGATAGCAGTGCCCACCCCTTCCTCTCCTGACTGCCCCATGATGGCCCTGCCCCCAGACTAGAACTTGAAAAATAAATCGGCAATAAACCTGTGTTTTTATCATTTTATTTTGCAAGATTTTAGGCTTTTGGTGGTGCGGGTGATGCTCCTACGCCATAGTGGAAGAGACTCCACTGATTGTTGCCCTATGAAGAAGGTTGGTAAAAAAGAACAAAGCTTTTTAGTCTGGGAAAGCCTATTAGCACAATGAACAAACTGTAATTTTTAAATTCATCAGTAATAAAATTTCGTTTAAGATGGATTAATTCATTGCACAGTCAAGGGGATAAATGGAAAAGTGGGAACGAATATCTCAAGAATCCCTAGTGCAAACTGATTTGGATATCTGATTTTGCCTCCAGTTTCTTTTAGCTTTCATAACTGATGCAATTTCATCAACAGTTCTAAAAATTATTTCACAGATATGAGTTTACCGTGTTGTCCTTTGTATGCCATTTCAGCTCATCTATGTTGATAGATAATGTTGATGTACGTTGACTATAGGATCCGATCACACAAACAGACACATTCTTCTCAATCAAGTTCCACATAACAATATCATAGCCGGTAAGTGGTTCTCCTTTCTCATCAAATGATATTGACTGGTTGTGCACTGTAAAGGAGACTTTTTTAATTTTTTCCAAAAGCTAAAAAAGAAAAAAATAGGTCAATATTTCAATTTCTATTGCAGATTTCAGTAACTCACACTGCATCGTGGCTTTCTTCCTGCATCCAAGCTTGCTGAAATTAGTGGGTTGCTATCTGCAATAAATCCTATTACCAGTTCTTTAAGGGTCTTGAATACACCATTTTCTTGGAGTCTGTGATTTTGTGTTGGGAAGATAGGGGGAATTATTTTCCACACCCAGAATATTCTGATACTCCGGGAAGCTGTATTTACAGGGTGAGGTAAATTATTTCTTAAAAATGAGGAATTACTTGCAGAACTTAACTGCATTCTCCCAGCTGGTAATTTTGACCTTGCGAAAATTTACAAACGAGAAACACTGTGGTGCCTTAATGACTGAAAATGTCTGAATACCTATCCTTACACAAACGGATATGTCACCGCATATGTCAAAATCGGAGTCATAACATATGCTATAAATTGCTTAGGATTTTTGCATTCTTTAGAGAGTCTAAAAACCTTACTTATCTTTATTGTAAAAATGTTATTAAAGCTTTAATGAAAACATTAGTAAAACTTGAAAAGTGAATGACATAAACAAGATATGCCTGAGCTGCACAGCCCAACTTTCCATACATGTGTAACTATCACACGTCTACCAGATACCAACACTTGCTCCCAGCAACATCAATCAATGTTTCTTCACTTAATGCACTTATACCAAACATAAAAAGTGAGTTTCAATATATTTTGAGTAGGACAGTTTCTCCTAAAGTACACACCATGTTTCTGTTTTCAGCCTTGAGAAAGCCCTCATCTCACAATGGCGCAACGGGTGAAATATGTATAAACTAAAACAATCTTAACTCTTGTTCCAAATAATTCAATGACATATCCTGCTGTTATTTTCATGTGTGAGGAAGAACAACTAGAATTAAAATAAAATAATTTCAAACAAAAATATATCTTCCTTGTAAATCTATCTGCCTCAACATGAAATGGATATATCTTCTATTCATTGGCGATATGTAGCCCAAGTCTTTCAAGATTAAATAGCTGGGTAGACAAGCTGGGCGAACCTTTCAAAACACAAGGTAGGACCTCCCAAATAAACATATCTGATAATAAGTTCCTGCATGGCCCTTGAGAAAATGTAAATCTGCTTAGGTGCCTTTATCTCCTACACTGGTATAAGATTGTCTGTAGCCAATTTGTTGATGAAATTTTAGTCTCTTCTAGCATGAGCACAATTACACAACTTAACATTATATATGTTTTTATTCTGTAAACTACAAATATAAATATATTCTGAATCTTTCCCACTTAATCTTTCCTAAAGTTATTCCTCTTTTTGCTACTTCTGTTCCTACAGTTCTATTTATCATACCATATCTCACACCCTCTTCCATCATTCATGTTTACATATAGTATCTTACAACTTGCACTTCTTCTTATGGTCTTTATTGATGCATCATTACAATCTACTGAATGTTCATCTTCTAACACTAATATTTTCAAATTTAGTCTTTGCCATTCCTAGTTTAATGTTGCATTAATATTTAGGTTCATGTTCTTTGTAGGAGAGCTTATATCGATTTGTAAGTTAGGTGTAAAGCACACTGATACCTGTTCGGTCTGCTGCAGTATATAAAAATGCAAAAAATAATGATAAATAAATATATTATAGCACTTTGTGTAAGATCTCATCCCCAGGACTTGCAAGGGCCTTCTATTGTTAGTGTATGGAGGTTGGTGCCTTGTATTAACTGCCTTACCTAACCTATATGCAAATAAAGGCCTGTTTTGTGTATACTTCTGACTGGACATTGATCTTATTGTGTGATTATTGACTCAGATTCTCTATATGGGTTCCATATCTATAGCCATATCCAAAAGTAAAGATTTTCTGTTCTATCAAAGTATGCCTTAAGCCTTGGCTACCTAACTGGGAATCAATAGTATGCTAGGCCCTGTGCCACCAGTGACGATACCTAAAATATCAAACTAAATTTAGAAAATGTAGAGAAGTGGAACATAAGTCTACACTTGGGATATATACCAAGATGGTTACCCTTAGGGCAAGCTGAAAGATACTTCATCAGAATGTAGTTTTGTCATTTAAAAAAAGATACCACCGTACATGACATGTACCACATACAACTTGAAACTAGAGGTAAAGTGATTTTAGGTCATGTATTTAACATAACTATGTATGAATGGTACTCAACTATCTATGGCGTGAAAATGTGCTCAAAGTAAATTGGTGAGTGATCTGGACCTCTGCCTATGGGGTCTACAACAAAGCTAACTTGAAACCTCACATCAGACAAAAAGAATACCTTAAAAAACACAGTCAATTTAAAACACAAATGACATTAACCATGTAAATCCTTATAAAAAAGCACACATTGACAGTTATAATGCAAGAAAATATTGCATATTCAGGTACTCTTGCATCTATGTACAGCTACTTTCTATTTGCATAATTCAGAAAATAAATAATAGGCATTTCCTAGTGTCATTGTTGTTTTAATTGAACTGTAGGTTAATTTTCGAAATCACTGCTATAAAGTGAAATAGTATTACTCATTTTGTAAATTCTATGCCACTATCAAATTTAATTGAATTATCCTGGTAAAATAGTTAAATAGATAGTCTGGAGATTCTGCTCACCTGCCAGGGATAAACGGTGTCCTTACTGCAGTTTCCTGTGCTACAGTTCAGCAGGTTGTGGAGGCCATGGGCCACAGCATAGACTGCGGAGTAAACGTTGAAGGCAGCACGGAAATCGGACACACTGGGTTTGGGGATAGTCTCTGTAGTGAACCTCTGGCATTCCTCACAGACCTGGTTGCAGCCCCCACCAAGTGGTGCGTTTTGTGCCTTTGCAGAGTTTACATAGGAAGCCTCAAACTCCTTCAGCGGGAGATTCACACTCTCCTTCACAGACACCCCTATCACAGAGCCGATGCTTTGAATATTTGGGATGTCAGTGATTAGGCTTGATCCTGACCAGTCTTCTGTGGCTAGCCACACTTTGTCTGTGATATTTTCCCAAATGGCTACCCGAAAGAATCCTCTGGCGAGCCGCTTGGTAGAGTAGACCACTACAACCTGAACCCGGGTCTGGTTAATTTGTCTAAGCATATGTTGCACAGCTGATCCATTGACGTTGACATTTTCAGGAATGACCCCTTGGTAAGCCACACAGACGCTGCGATTGACAGCCTGGCCATATAAGCTCTGTAAGCCCTGCCGACCGTAATCATTGTCACTTGCAACAACTGCAATCCAGGTCCAGTTAAACTTGATGAGTAGGTGCAGCAGCACGCTCACTTGGAGATCATCGCTTGGGATGGTTCGGAGAAAAGATGGATAGAAATTCTTTAGCGCTAATTTGACGCTTGTCGATTCATAACCAATCTGGAGAAGTCAACAACACACGCAAGTTAAAACATCTGCTAGAAAATGATTAAATCCCAAGTTGATATTTATCTTATGAACCATCAATAAGAGCATCACACCTAACTGTAAACTATTTCTATTTTCTTTATATTTTACGCAAACCATGGCTGCCAAACTAGAGACACTACTATGCATAGAACACTTACAACATATGCTCCACACAACGAAAAAAGGAGTCCTCAGACAAAGGTATACGAAGGCTTCGATTTCTAGTGGCTCAGAAGTGGATGGGGCATTTACTGCATCCTGTAAGTATCATTACCTCAGGTTAGGTATTTACCAGGTTTAGCAAATAAATCCTATGTAGTTCTTCACTTGAAAAAGGGGCATAACATGTTGAATCAATAATTAAACCAACGAGTGCTTAGAGCTCTCCCTCTTTTCATGCCTGTACCGATGATACCCTACTACAAGTTTCATCTGTCAGGGGAAGATATCGGAGTGAGGGAATTGTTTCATATTTCAGAATTTTGAACCCTGTGCAAACTAATTTGTACAGGGATGGGAATTTATCCATTAGATTGTACTATAGGTCATAGTCAAAATGCATCTCATTTGTCACAAAAGGAAACAATGACAAACAGTGCTAAAACACATAGCATAGACATACGAAAAAAAGAACTAGGCATACAACTCCAAAAAAAAAACACTACACTATTCATGAAAGCTTCACTGGCTGATCTCATTCTTTATCCCTGGGAACTCTATGCTAAAATCCAATGTACTGAATTACTACTCCTCTGTATAGTTTATTACAATGCAATCTGCATGTACCAGACTTTTTCTTCTCCAATTTCAAAATGTTAATAAAAAGAATGTTTCTTAAAAATGTAAAGTATAACTTTCTGCACGCTAATGCAGAGTTCTGACACACTCTCTCACAGATGCTTGAACAATCTATACTCTCTTGCACACTTTAGTTCCTCCTCTCTCTTCCTTGTGCCAGTCCTTACTAATGAGGGTCTAGCTTCTGATGAAGCACTGGGCTTTACAAAGTAATCTCTTAGTCAAGTTGTCAAAGATGTTTCCCTATTGGCCACATGGACCTTGTCAGCTGACGTGAAGCATTGAAAGGGAAAGGGAAAAAACATCAATACATTTTAACTTGAGCTGATGTGACTCCACACTAAGGACCAGGAATCATAGCAATATAGTTAGAGGGTTTTATTTCAGATTACCAACCAGTCCAGTACATATGCCTAAAAGTAAGCCCAATAAAGCAAGAGTACAATAGGTAAGCTGAAATATCTCAGGATGTTGAGGCACAACAGAAAGACATATCAAATTGCGATACTCACAATTTTATAGACACAGATTAAAACAAACAAGTGTTCCTTAAAGAAACTTCCCTCTCTCATCTAAAGATAAATCAAATATAGGGTCATCTATCAAGGATCTCTAGATCAGTCGCATTGAAGGTATCTGCATATTCAGACCTCAGTAGAAGCCTTAGAAAAAGGAATAGGTGTTTAGCATAAAGCTTCACATTTGCAAGAATAGGAAAGCAGAAAGGTCTGCATCTCTCAAAGTCTAAAGGGAATTTGTGGTGACTCTGTGTGAACACCAATGTAAAGGTAACATGAGATTCAGAAACATCCTTATCTCCTTCACACAACCAAGTCACAACTTTCGTGCTTCTGCAACATTACTTTTATTTCCCAACACATCCAACTGAGACTGTGGTTCTGAACCTTGAACATCTTGCCATCCTGGTACATGATGAACAAAAGGCCTCTTTCAACTGTTATTTCTCCACCTTCGCTGCCAAGTTTTTCCTTCTCTATTGGCAGTCTAATACATACAATACATTTTCTCTAGCTAACAAAAGCCAGAAAATAAACCTGCAAGAAAAAGAAAAAAAATGCTGACAAAGCAAAATGCGTTTCAATTGAGGCCTGTAGTTAAGCTAATTTTAGTTAAGCATTTTAATCTACATTTAGAATATATGGTTATACATATGCACATGCATCTTGAAAAATAAATGTAAAACATGAGTAAAAGAGTGCATGTTTATACATGACTTGAAGTGTAAGTGTAAAATGTGAATAAAGAATACATGCTTTCCTGTTTAAACTGAACAACAGTGCACACGCACACAAATCTCTAGTCTCTACAGTGAATACATTATTATTATTATTAATATTAATAATAATAATAATAATAATACAATCTTTATTTGGCAAAAAGAAATACCATAAAAGATACAATATATCAAAAGGAAAAAGGTTACAGGTACAGACTTTAAAAACAGTTCATTAATCTGGGTTCTACATAATACAACTTCAACCAGTAAGTAAGGAGTTTACACATCACATAAGACCTATCCCTCACCCCTCTAATTCATCTTCAAGCTTGGTTTGGGCCTGTAACACACCATGATTAAAAAGTTACAAATAAAAAGCAAAAACATTTTAAAAAACAGTATACATGAATGGCAAGCAGGAAATCAATGGACTTCCGCTGCCCCTTGTGATCCTTAATTTATATACAGCCCTTAAAAGGTTAGTGATACAAAAAATTGTAAAAACATCTGGGGCCAATTTTAAAAATTACAAGGCCACACACACGTGTCTAAATCTGGCTTTCTCTAAAATACCCTTCAGAAAAAGACTTCTGGGGTGTGAATAGAATGGGCATAATAGGACGAAATGAAGGGTGTCCTGTGGAGACCTGTGGTCGCAGCCACAGGGCCCCTTCATTTCTATTGACAATGGAAACCCTGCCGGCTCTACCAGTACATGATGCAAAAGGTTTAGCTTGAACCGTGTCATCAGGAATCTATCATGGGCACTGCTTAAACAAGAGAGGTATAGTTCAATGCCCTCAGTAGACTTAACTGCTAGATGTTCTCTCACCGAAGCATACTTGAGGAACCAATCCTTGACCAAGGGCTTGTCCTGCGTGCTCATTTTAGAAGGATTAGTGAATAAATCGGCACATCCCATTTTCTCAAAGGACTCCTTCACATATTTTAGCCAGGTGATTTTTAACCCATGGTCACTGGAAAGACAGTCTTCTATAACCTTCCTGCTTAAAGCCGCCTCCTCATTAGCCCAAATCTTTACCCAACAAACTAGGGGTTTGACTGCCATCCTATCCGTGATGTTTCCAACACCCAATTCTATATGGATAATATGGGCTGGTGTGCTCTGCGGGACTCAGGTACCTTAAATACATGTTCTCTTCGATTTGCAGTTTGATAGCCTCAGTAAATCCCCACACCTCACTTCCATATAGCACTTTAGCAGAGCACATGGAGCTATATAATCTCAGAATCTGCTCTGGGGACCAGCGTCCTAACCTATGTGCAGAATTCATTATTGATCCTGTACATCTGTTCATAGCTCGTCATTTCTTTTTTAATACATTTTCAAAATGTAATCTGCCATCAAATAAAAACCCCACATATGAAAAGGACTGTACCTTTCCTAGACAAGGAGATCCAATTGTGTAGTTATAGGATTTACCTGGCTTCTTTTGCAAGATTGGGGGACATGTCCAGATTCTCCATAAATGACACAAAACCATCTATTAGGAGCTGCAGACCTCTAGGGGTGCGAGTGAGGAGTACGCATCGTCTGCGTAGAGCAGAACAGGAATCCTATGTGTACCTATCCCGGGGGTGTCTGCCTGTAAGGTACTTAGTGCGCAGTCAAGACCATTTATATATAGCGTGAACAAAAAGGGAGCTAATATACAACCCTGTCTGACCCCGCTGGAACACATAAATGTTTCTGTAATTTTTCCATCTTGGCTATATCTGACCGCAGCCATAGTATTCAGATGTAGGGACGTTAAGATGTTAATGAGCCCTGGGTCCACCCCGAGCCCGCCCATAATTGCCCAAAGTTTCCCACGATTTACTCTGTCAAAGGCCGCAGTCAGATCCATAAATGCCAGATACATCATCCCTGGATTGACCACTGTGTATTTGGCTGAAATGAGATATAGGTTGAGGCATTGATTGGTGGTAGATTTCCCTGGCCTGAAACCAAATTGGACATCAGTTATGACTTGATGCTCCTCAGCCCAATCTGTCAACTGGCTTAAAACCCCCCACCCTAAAACCTTTGCTGACACATCAATAAGAGAGATCGGACAATAACATTGTGGACAGTCCTTGTTACCTTTTTTTAAGATGGGGACAATCGTAGCTGTGGACCAAGATGCTGGCATTACTGTGTCCACGGCTGCATTTATGACCCTAGTCAGGATGGCCGCCCATAAATCCATATTGACTGTATAAAGGTCGGGTGGGATCCCATCTAGGCCTGGGGCTTTGTTCCTGGTTAAACCCTCAATACCTATTTTTACCTCGCCCAATGAAATTATAGGTGGGGGTATGTTCTGCTCAACGTTCTGCTCCTGTGTCTGGTCTGTACTTGGGTGATAATTATAAAGCCCTTGAAAGTGATCATGCCATTGCGCCTGCAGAATGTTATTGCTCAGCCCGGGGTTGTTAGCATCATGAAAACAGGCCTTATTTATGACTCTCCGAAAAGCAGTAGAGTCCTTTAATACCAATGCCTCTGTCAGGTCTTCCCAAGCTTGTAGTTGTAATTGACCCTTGCTTCCCTTGACAGCTAACTTAAATTTCATCAATACGTTTAAATGCTTCACTCATGTTAAGTAAGTTACGGTATACAGTGAATATAATGTCAGTTACGAGTACACAATTGTATTTCTATGACATGTAAGGCTAAATTGTGCTGCTCCACTTCCAACATAGACCATCCCAAATTGTATTCCACAAATCCTACTAAAACTTGAGGGCTGACACCCCACCTCCATTATCTGTAAATATCAAAGAGGGAGTAACCCCTCCCCACCATGTTTTCTCTTGTCTCTGGTGAGACCATCCTAAAGGTAAGTTAACTTTTATTTATTGTTTTTATACTGTTAATACTGATGTTTTTAGTTCTGGGAGCAATTCTGCCTTTCACACAGGCAACAGCAAGCGGAGACGCGTTTGGGATTGTTACCGGTGCATCTTCAAGTAATTTATTTTATCGGGTGTAGCTGTGCCCTTACCAGTACATCCTCCTTTACGGTGTATTTTGATAATTTAGAGTATTGCTGCGTTTTTCCCAGCGTATAGTCTTTAATATTTATTTATGCACACTGGTTTTATGTAGCCTATTCTCCTTGGTTCTATGAGAGGCACAGCTGTGCTTTAGTCTGTGTATACTCTCTGTTCTGGTTTATTGGGTAGAATGCAGTGGTTGGCGTGACATTACTTTTTTATGAAAGGAGGACGATATTGTGCTTTAGCCAACATATCCTCTCTAGAGTTAGAATATACACGTTATATGACACAGGATGCGGATGTGCTTTAGCCAGCACATTCTCACTACTGTCATTATCGTTAGAAATTAGACCATACAAAACCAGTAGTTTGGAGCTTGATAGTTGAAGACTAACTAACCAAGGGTGTCCTGAGGCGGTGGTCTCTATGATTCAGCAGTCCTGATGGCCTTCCACTCTTAAAAAATACTCAAGGAGTTTTGAAAAAGTTTGAAGTATGGTGTTATGGTTTGCCACCTTTTCTACTGCACTTACCCTGGAACTTTTAAGAGATGGGTTTTTACCAGGTCTAGCTGTTTCCATCCTGCGCAGTCAATGGGCAGCTATTAGGGCTTTCAGGGATTCTGAAGTTTTTGAGGTTGGAAACCAAATTGTTAGACTGCTCAAGAACTTTTCAAGTAGGATGCCTGTGAGCCACTCTCCCATTCCCAGCTAGGACTTTCAGTTAGTCCTTAAAGTTCTACAAGGTCCCCCACTTGAACCTCTGGAATCTGTGTCATTGACATTGTTAACGATCAAAATGTTTTCTCTAGTTGCCATTAGGTCTGTTAGAAGACTTGGGGAGATTAGGGCTTTGCTGGTGGAAGAACAATACTTTACGTTCTTTCAAGACAAATTAGTACTGAGAACTCATCCAGCTTTTCTTCCAAAACTGTCTACTTCTTTTAATTTAAAGGAAGAGTTGTTTTGTCTGATTTTTTCCCTAGCCTTCTTCGAGTAAAGATGCTTCTCTGATTTACTAGACCTCCATAGAGCATTATCTATCTATAAGGTTCGTTCAGCAGAGCACAAAAATGTCCAGTTCCTATTTATAACCTTTGGAATTTACAACAGGGAGCTTCACCAAAATTATTTTATAATGAGTAGGTGGGTTAAGCAAAGTGTTTTGACTGCTTATGATTTATGTGATTCCTCCGCCTTAGATTCAGTAAAGAGAAAGTCAACAGGAGCTAAGTCTGCTTCCTGGGCAATGTATAAGGGTGTTTCACTCAATGACATTTGCAATGCGACTACTTGGGCCTTCCCAAAATACATTTGTCTCACATTTGGCAGGTTACAGTCTACTGCATTTGGTTCAGGGGTTCTTTCAGCAGTACTGGATTAAGATTGTATCAAAATAAAGACACTGTGTGTTGCATTTTTTAAGCCTCTAGTTCTTTTCTTATAAGACAGTATAAGGGAGGATAGCTTGGATATCCCTGTAAGAACTGGGATGAGGAAGACATGCTTGGATTACTTAATGGTGATCTTCATTAATCCGAGTTGTACTATTACTCATCATATTCCTACATTCCCACCCACCCTCCCATTTCCTTATACGGTCTATTTGCCTATATTGTTTTCTGCTTGTAATAAACAGGCTGTGGGAAGGGTTAGTCCTTCTTTTATGTTAATAGTTAATAGGGGTGTGATTTCAGCCCTCATGTTTTATAAGGATTTGCAGAATAATTTCTGAGATGGTCTACATTGCAGGCTAGAGCCTCATTAGTAAAGACTTTTACAAGGAAGACTATCACTTGGAGTAAAAAAGATTCCTGGTAAGTAATCCGAGCAATACTGCATGCACCAATACCATTACCACAGTGTCACAGAATCTTTGTCTCTTTGCGACATGTGCAGGGCCCACAACCACAATCAACCTCCTTCAGCATAGGGACTTATACAGTCATGCACATAAAACAATGCAACAGTATATATGCAACAAAATCTTTTACTCTAACATATGTAAAGACTCCCTCTCCAGCAGCCAACCCAGACACATGGGCTGTTCTCTTCGCTCATGCTTAATCACATGCACAATCACAAATATACACAGAGTGGAGTCAGCATACACATCTAGGTAATTTACAACACAGGAGAACAGAATACACACAAACAAACGCGTACATACTATCTGCAGCACTCAAACTCTACTCACATGCTTGCATTACCTCACACCTCAACCGGGAAGCAGTGTTTACATCGCATGCAGTACAACGCATGCGATTACAACGCAGTTGTTACAACAACCATGTTGTTACAACGCTAACCATTACAACGTAAGATGTTTATACGACTTGTTGTAGGGGGGAATCTAAACTAAGGTATAGTATAATTTACTATTCCAACACCTTCCCTACTGTTGTGCAGGCTGGGGTTGGAATAGTAAATTATACTATTCCTAAGTCCAGCACACCTGCTACAGCAAGTCGTAGAAATGACTTGTGATGTAATGATATGCGTTGTAACAACACAGCCGTTGTAACGACCGCGTTGTAATCGCATGCTTTGTACTGCATGCGATGTAACATCGCATATTCACCTCACACATAAGAATAAAAGACGATTAGAAGCTAAAGCCCTATGTCAAACTATCGCTTAGAGGTGTTCCAATCTCCCTCCTTAATGTTTATGGCCCCACAAACGGTGAACCTCTTTTTTGGGCTGAATTTTCTCCCCGCATTACCCAATTCATGGATGACAATTTCATCCTTGCGGGAGACTGTAATCACCCTCTTGATCCTTTTCTGGACAGGAGGTCTGATGTCACTTATATTCCCACAAAACCGCACAAACTCTTTGCTCAAGCCATTTCGCAGCATAAGCTTGTTGATTTCTGGCGTTTATGTAACCCGACTTTGCAAGAGTTTACTTTTTACTCACCCCATCACCGTTCCCAATCACGTCTTGATTATATTTTTGTATCCCACGCACTTACTCAAACGCTCCAGGCGGCAGAAATTGGTCCGCTTTTGCTTTCTGACCATGCCCCTGTAGTGGTCAGTCTTGAGGTTCTACCCAAAATTGATGGTCCTAAACGGTGGCGTTTTAACAATGCCCTCCTTCTAGATCCCAAATTTTCCAATTCCTTTTCTACCTTTTTTGATGAATTTTTCTTTTTTAATGATATCCCGCCTATTTCAAAACACACTCTCTGGGATACTTTTAAAGCAGCTGCGCGCAACTTCCTTATTAATTTTGTCGCTAAAAAACGAAAAACTGCTCGCCAATTTACCAAAAACCTCCTCCATGACATTAAGAGATTGGAACACGCCTATTTCACTTCACATTCATCGGATAGTTTGACATCTCTGGTCGCTGCCAAAATCAAATTTAATGAAAAATCTACTGAAGATGCTTCTTTATATTTGCTTAAATCTAGTGCCAAATTTTATGGTGGTAGGAACAAAGCTGGGAAGATTCTTGCTAACTACTTAAAGGTCAAGCATAATAAAGTAAATATTGAATCGATTTACGATGATGCTGCACGCTTACAACATAAGGATGCTGACATTCTTGCTACTTTCTCTCATTTCTATGAGACCCTATACACTTCAGACACCCAATCCTCTCCTCAATCTCTTGCTCACTTTTTCTCTACCATTCAAACCCCTACTTCTTTCCCTCTTGATCTTTCTTCCTTAGAATCTGACGTTTCACAAAAAGAATTGCTTGCTGCCCTTCAACGTTTAAAACTCAACAACGCTCCCGGCCCTGACGGTTTTACTGTTGAGTTTTATCTCCACTTTTCAAAATTACTAATTCCAAAACTCCATTCCCTTCTTCACTCTTTTGCTGAATTAGGTTCTTCCTCTGGCACTTTCTTGGATGCACACATTTGTTTAATTTCTAAACCCGGGAAAGATGTCCAGTATTGTAAAAACTGCAGACCCATCTCCCTTGTTAATATTGATTACAACATTTTTGCTAAATCATAGCAATTAGATTAGATCATTTACTTCCTGACCTTCTAGGTGATGAACAATCAGGCTTTGTTAAAGGACGTTACATCACTGATAACACAAGACTCTTATTTAATATCTTAACAAAATCTTCACATCTCCAATACCCCCTCGCAGCTATAGCCTTAGACGCTGAAAAAGCGTTTGACAGGGTAGAATAGTCTTACCTCTTCCACACTCTTAATTGGTTTGGGTTTGGTCCTAAATTTATTTCCCTAATTTCGTTATTATACTCTCATCCACGAGCTGCAGTTTTTGCTAATGGCCAACTTTCTCCTTAATTTGATCTTGGTAGAGGTGTTCGTCAAGGATGCCCTCTTTCACCTTTTTTATTCAATCTGGCCCTAGAACCCTTTTTGTCCAGACTACATCAAAATCCTGATATTCATGGCTTTCAGACTAAAGATCTTTCCATAAAACTCGCTGCGTATGCAGACGACATTTTACTTTTTATCTCGAACCCCACTGTTTCCATCCCCGCTTTTTTAGCAGAAGTACAGCATTATTCCCCGATTTCTGGTTATAAACTTAACCATGATAAATGCGAAATTCTGCCTCTGACAAAGTTCACTTTTAAAAGTGACTTCAACGCCTCCAATTTCACCTGGAGTTCCTCTCATATTAAATATTTAGGATTACATATTACCCCCTCCATCCCTGACACTGTTTCCCTTTGCCTAACTAAGTGCATCCAGAAACTATCTGACCTTACGGCCAAGTGGCACCCTCTTTACCTGTCTTGGTGGGGTTGCTTAGATACTATCAAAATGATGCTCTCCCCTGTTGTTCTCTATACTCTCTCCAATATTCCCGTCGCTATTCCAGCTAAGTTTATAAAAAAAATAAATTCAGTTTTATCTTCCTTTTTATGGCACAAGAATAAACCCAGAATGTCCCTTGCCAGACTCACTCGCCCTGCTTCCGAAGGTGGGGTTAACTTCCCGAATTTCCTGGCCTACCATAGAGCTTTTTTGCTACGTCAATCCTCCTTCTGGCTACAGGATCCTCATTCTCCTTGCCCTTTGTGGACTAAGGTGGAGCGTCTTTTTCTCTCACCTTTCTCTTTTGCTGAATGTATCTCCTTTTCCCGCAAACCCTCCTCAATTCTTGCTCCTATACATAAATTTACTCTCAAACTCCTCCTATCCTCTCATCATCCTCCTCCTGTTTGTGTTACTGATTTCCTCTCCTCCACTATTTGGCACAATAAATACCTTCTACTCCGAGGTAAGCCTATTCTTTGCAAATCTTGGAGAGCCAAAGGTTTGATCTGGATCTCACAATTGTTTTCACAGTCCACTTTCTTGCCTTTTCACACTCTTCGCTCCACCTTTGACTTACCCCTCTCTTCTGCTCCCCAATATCTCCTCCTCAAAGCATCAGTTATGGAGGTCTATAATAAACTTCCCGAATCACACCCCTCTACTTCTTCCCCTGATCCTATTACTCAACTTCATTCTACTTTACTAACACTTCCAAAAGCTTCTGTCATATATAAACACTTTCATACACACACTCTTCCCAGACTCAAAAGCAAAGTGGAGGAGCAATGGGAGAGTGATCTTTCCTTGTCCTGGCCAACTTCTTTTTGGGATAAGATTTGGATGAAGATTCGTAAAACTTCTAGAGCTGCTTCTCTAACGCAATCTATATTTTTTATTTATAATCGCTTGCTACATACTCCTTCCACCCTTCACAAACGCTTCCCTGGCACACCAGATACATGTTGGTCATGTTCTTCCCCTAATGCTACTCTGTTTCACATGCTGCTCCTTTGCAAGGAGGTACATGCCTTCTGGTTACAAGTTTGGGCTCAAATTAATGTAATTTTTTCCACTGGTATTCCATTTTCCCATGCTCGAATCTTTCTGGGAAGTCTCTCCCCTTGTTGGGACCAGAATGATCTCAATTTTCGCATTGTTGACTTATTATTGGCGGTTGCATTTCAACAAATTACTATCAACTGGAAGTCTACGTCCAGTATCACTTTCAAAGCTTGGTGGTATAATGTTTGTCACAACCATAGACTTGATAATGCTTTTGTTTTTCCTGCACAGTTGGCAGCTAAACGTGCTGAGCTATGGCTTCCTATTACGTTGTATTTAGATAATTGTACAACCCGCTCCTTTCGTCTCCGACCTGCTCAGCAGGAGGTTCCTAAACCCCCTTGATACCCTTTTCACTTCCTCATGTTCAGCTAAACTGTTTCATTGCATGCCTCTACTTGCACTTGTTTCTATTGCATATTAATTACGCCTTTATTTATTTATTTTTTTTACCCTTTGTTACCCATGATTAATTCATTATATTTTGAATTGCTCATTTCAAATTGCATTGTTTTTCTTTCTTTTTCTCACTTAATCATCATGTGTTTCCCGTTTCCTTCGCCTCCCCTTATTGTTTTTCCTCATAATATTATGTTCCTATTTTGTATTATTACCTTGTATTCCTTTCAATAAACTTATTTTTGAACTCAAAAAAGAAGCTAAAGCCCTGTTTACAAATGGGGTGGTTAATTCCATCCTTTTAGTTAACCACTGTTTATGTATGGGATGGAATTATGAGTTTGTTTTTTATTTGTTTAATTTTGGAAGTTGAAACCTTCCAGAATTTAACAGAGTATATATGTTTGGTATTTACTGTACCAAGCGAATTTTGGTGTGTTATACACCAAAACCTGCATGTTATTCCCCAATAACTCGTACTTGTTGCTTTTTATCGTAACCGGTAAATAACATTCCCCAGGGTATCGTTATGTACCAGGTGCAATTAATAGCACCTTTATTTGTAATGAGGCCCTAAATCTTCACTCACCCAAACAATATGTGCTAACTGCCCAAAACTGCAAATCTTGTGTCAGACTTGAATGCAAAATGATATAACCTAAATTCTACAACTATTTCTAGAATATAAAAATTTTCTTACACTTTTTTATCACATAGCCTCTGTTTTTTTAATACAACATCATTACTTAAGCAACATTTGTCTGACATCAAACTCCTCACACAATGAAGTGATGTTTATCAGTGCCATATGTTTTTTTAATGTAAGAACCAAAATCCCTGTAGACTTACCATCCAGAATCTAAACAAATGGGCTAGTCCCTAGATGGTCCCCACCATAGAAAATTGCTGCCTCCACAGTTAAAGCAACATGCAACCTGACCCAAATAGTCACCCACTCCTGAACCTCCTTGAGAATGAGTTAAATCGTTACCTCTGGGTTATTTGGCCTCATGTCAAGTACCACAGTAATTGAGAAGCCTGTGGAAATACCAGGTGTCACAGTCATGGAGCAGTCGTTAAGCAAACAGTTGTGCAGTACCCATGGAAGGCACAATTTGAAACTTCATAGTGCCAATATCTTTTGGGTGAGCCTGTCTGTTTCAGTTATTTCTTTCTTGGGTATTATATTTTTTTGTGACTCAATGTGTCATTTGGGGTGCAGAGTAGTGCAGTGGCTAGATGTTGTTTTTTTGTTGTATATCTCTATGCCAGACCTACAAATGCTGTGTCAACAAGATTAGGCCCTTCAGTAAGGTCTGTAGTAATACATCTCACCTCTTCATAGTGTCCCCTAACTGCTCCCCCTTGTCATGTGTCTTAGTGTGGCTTAGGGAGAAACGCTGCAATTGTTACAATATACACGTTTCCTAAGTTGCCTTCTCTTTCACGCGATGACTTTTGACACACATTTGCATGTGTGACAATGCAGGATTAGTTTCTCTGAAACTACATTGCTTACAGATTCCACTTAGTACGAACATTATCACGGCACCTTTAACACCACACACAAGGCCTCGACACACATTGTGCAAATGCTATTTGTTTTCTTCCATACGGTGACAGAGCTTTGAGTAGATCATCTTCAGGTAATAGGGTTGGATAAGCTAATGGGAGAGTCCAGGCAGAACATATATATACTAGACATCTAGGGAACGCATAGCACACTTAAATTCTACTTGGGGCACAGGTGCTTTTTTATATTCTGTGGGAATGAGGGTGTGCAGAATCTGATGCTGTAACATGTATGTCAAGCTGCAGTCCATTAATTCTGCCCTTTAGTCCACATACTAACAACCTAGTATATTGCAAAGTAGACACTAGTCCCTTGTCATGAACCTTAATATTTGTGACAATATATGTGGAATATCTTCAATCTAAGTCATAGAAGGTCAGAATCTACCCAATACAACTTAGTTAATTATGGCTGAATGAGCAAAAACATTTTATTCCCAACCTTATTGACCACAGGCTTTCCTAGGAACTCTAATTCTTCATTTAAGAACTCAGTGTGGTTGTAAAAGACACCTCAGCAGAAACTCCTACTGTGAAAAATATACATTCCTGTGACACAGCATGATGGTTTGCATTGTATTTTTGTTGTGTAATTAAACAGGTGTCTTTGGTAATCTGAGGACCCATAAAACAAACTCAGATAAATACATATTTCAAATGTAATCAGAGCAGCAATTGAATCTGTGTTAAGGGTGTGAGACTTACTAGCAGTTGTGTAGTATGGCAGGCTGGTGTATTCCCATTCACACAAACACTCACCTGTGGCATTAGAAAGTTGCTGAGGATGCTTGATGTGGTGGAAGTGAGAGTGCTGCTATCTGGACCAATCAGTGCCATGACCTTGGGTCGGTATTTGACGTAGCTGTTCTGTATTTTCACATAAGGCCTTGTGCATTCAGTAAGGATATTCAATGCTGCAAACACACTTGCTGACTCTGAACAGGTGTCAAATATCTCATAGCCCAAGGTGACATCAGGGAGCAGGGCACTAGAGTTGTTCACTTCTTCAATGGCAAACCTCATTGCTTGAAATAGGTGATACCCATGGACATCAAAGGAACCAATTCTACAAAATTAGGGGACAAAAATAGGCTTGTACACAGAGTTCTTCCATTACTCTGTTGAATGCATGCAATACATAACTACAATGCTAACAATCATAATTCCTACAATAAACCCTTAGCAGGCTTTTCAGTCACTAAATTGTCTATGAACACTGTCACCTTTTGCTGTCACTACCTGTCTGTGACATTTTTTACCTACAGAAAAGAAAATCATTCTACAAACAGATGACTTTTTTGTATGTATCGAGGTTGCATCTTTTGAAAGTATCATTGGTAAATTCTATATTGATAAACAATAGTCTAAAAAACACAAATCCGCAAAGACCCGGGATATTGGGGTGAGTGAGGCAGAGGGACTCATGCGTGCAAGTTATAAATACCCCTTGGCACCTGATTTTGTCACTTCTAAAACAAAGTCAAAACAATCTTCTGAAGAACTTATTGGGGCCTATTCACAAAGGTAATTTTATACTTGAATAAATCTACACGTGTATATTTACTCTTATACTTAATAAATGTTCTACTTTTAGCTATTCGCCATTTACGGGTATACATTTACTACATATCGTATACTTACATGTCTCCATACCCTGAAACCGGGGATGGAGCTAAATTTACAGGTGTAAAGTTAAAATTATAACATTTCACACATGGGCAGAGTTCTCCCACACCAGGTCAGAGATGTCCCTCTGGTAAAATATAGGAGAAATGTTTATTACACTTAAAAAAAAATTGTAATAATATGTTTTGCTAAATATTAATGTAAATGTGTTTTTTAATGTAGAACAATAATAAAACAGGCTACGCCCCCTATTAACTTAATTTTGAATCCAATATTTATTCATTTACATATCAAAGTAAAGAAAAAAATATATTTTGTTTTCTTTAAAAAATTGCACCTAAGTAAAATGTTTATATTCATTTATTATGCTGCAAAAATTACAAAACATTATATACAGAATAAAATAAAATAAATGTAACTAATTTAAAAAAAGTGAATGTTACATTTATTTGTAATTTAAATAAGTTAGTACAACATTGTATCATAAATGTTCTTTTTATATATATATATATATATTCCGTCTAAGCGTGTATGCTGATGAATGACGGAGTGCTGAAATATATATATATATATATATATATATATATATATATATAAATATATATATATATATATATGTATATATATATATATATATATATATATATATATATATATATATATATATATATATATATATATATATTACTGGTTTTTATCTGGTGTCTTTGGGTGGAATGTTTACAGTTCTTTGCTATTTGCACATATGTGGGGAATATAAATGTGACTCATACCCATTTTCAATTTTGTGAGATGATTATCATAACATTTTTGTTTTGCACTAGTCTTGCATTCTAGCACTCATACAATGACATATGTAGGAAGCTTAGTGGATTTATATGGATGTATATATGCACTAGTTTACATTGCCATGTGAAATGAAGAAGTGAGATGAATTAAATATGCCTATTGTCTGTGAGCATCAATTTTAATTTTAATTTTCACAAACACGTTTTTTTGTATAATACAGATCAAAAGAAACAACTGTTCCTTATGTACAGCTACCTAATGGATAGGGCTAAGAAACAGACTATGTATAATATACCTCTATTGTGATAATGTATAATGTGTATAATTAGGGCACTTGCCCATTATTTGTTGAACTTATGGTTTCAAAAAATGTATTTAAACATCTCAGCTAATATGGCCACTTGCCCATTATTAATTTCATACTATAAGTCTCTTTAAAGCAAATGATGTCATTTTTAAAGATTACATTTTGTAAGATAATGTATTTGCTTTTATCCATTTGAGACACATACACATATATACTAAATTAACGAAAAGTCTGTTTTTTCTATGCCCATCAAAGGAAGGGGAGGAGCTGATGTTCTTGAGAAACAGTATTTATGCACTTTGGTGGTCACAACATGTCATGTGATCAAGTCCGGGGGTTACCGGACGAAACGTGTCATGTTTGCCTAAAAGGGATAAATAAAGCACTTTGATACGAACTTGCCGTGTGATCCGCGTCCTGATTTGATGCCGTTTTTTAGCGGTGGAATTGGGAGTTCGTTTGGCATATATATATATATACATTCCAAAGTTCAAGTAATCCAGCGTGCTCTCAGGAAAAAGGATAACAAAGATCCAAGGAACTGTCAAGGATGTTTAATCACAACGCGTTTCACCACACGGAGTGGCTTGGTCACGTGACCAAGCCATTCCGTGTGGTGAAACGCGTTGTGATTAAACATCCTTGACAGTTCCTTGGATCTTTGTTGTCCTTTTTCGTGAGAGCACGCTGGTTTACTTGAACTTTGGAATACTTAATAGTCGGTTATCACCTCCGGGGCACGGGCGCCACTCTTCATGGGTCCTGAGAGGTCCAGTAGGAGTAACTTTGTGTTTGGATATATATATATATATATATATATATATATATATATATATATATATATATATATATATATAATATATATATATATATTTTTTTTTTTCTAAGTCAAAATAAAGGTATTTATTTTAACATTTTTCTAATGGAGTTCTATTATTTTCTATGGAGGGTGTTGCAGTACCAGTGGTTGGCTGAGTGTGGTGCCTGACTTACT
This sequence comes from Lissotriton vulgaris, assembly GCF_964263255.1. NCBI lineage: Eukaryota > Metazoa > Chordata > Amphibia > Caudata > Salamandridae > Lissotriton > Lissotriton vulgaris. Next base: position 360,013,943 of record NC_141693.1, on the reverse strand, counting down.
CCCTGTCTGCACTTTATTGGGACATATTTCACTGTTATAACTTTAAAAGGGCTGTTTAAGAAGAGCAATAGGCTTATCATTTTGTGGGCGGGTGTCTGACCCTTCCTTAGCCCTCCCTAACTTACTCATTACTCCTCCCTAAACTCCCATTTAGTAGTATGTAATCCCTATATTCCATCCACTTCCCCTGGCCACTTCCACATTGACTACTTAGTTGTAAACTTATATGTGTGAGGATCTCCCAATAAAAAAGACAGAAGTGGAATTTTCCACTCGTAGGTTTGTGAACTGCATTTTGTAGTAAGTAAGAAGTACTACTGTAGTATTACTTGTAACGTGTGCTGTGATCCACTGTATGTTCACTCACAGCTCAGATCTATTCAGCATTATTTTTTAACAGTACATGCAACTATGTTCTTGTCTCTGAGTTACAACCAACAGCCTTAAAAAACCACCAGGCCAGGAATTGGACCAAGAATGTGCTGGCTGGAAAAAAAACTGAAATTCGAATCTTCTAAACAATATGTTCAATGCAATATAAATTAAAAACAATAGCGTATTCCAAAGGTTTAATCATGTTTTTCTTTCAAACCGTCCTGTTAATTCTCCTCTTTAATTTTTTTGTGTATTTGTGACAATTACTGTCTCTGCTTTTTTGGCAGTTGCATCTCATTACCGAAAACTTTTAATCCAACTGGGAAAGAGTGCACGACCCAGAACAGAGGCACACATATTTCATATTCATAATGTTTGTTTCGCAAAGGACAACGCCTAATATTTGACTGAGTAAAGTAGGGTCCGGCTTTAAGCATGTAATGCCTCTAAAGGTGCTGAGTTTCATTCTGAGGTTCTGTAGGAACTTCACAGATGTTTCCTATTGGAATATTATAGAGACATCTAAATAAGTGTACCTGTTCAGAATGAAAATGCTTTAATTTTAACATTTATTGTTCCAGAAGTGGTGGGCAGGCCTATTCAGAAGCTGGGACGTTTCTTAAGAAAAGTTATGATTGGGGCAGTCATTCAGGCTACTTTTTCTAGGAAAGACCCCCATTTACCTGTAAGTCTGTCAATATTGCTTTGCAGAAACTAAATAAAATGCTAAAATCAACAAATAATTGAAAATGTGAAACAGGAAAAGATATAGATTATTTGTTATGTAAAACTCGTCTAATCTGTATATTAAAATAGTCACATAAACTTTAAATCCAACACACTTACCTCTGGCACACGTCGACCTCCGGTTTGGATTTCGTGACTGCCACCCCACTGTGGATTGGGAAGGCCCCACCAATTATGTAATCGCCCGGAGTCTGAAATTCACTGGCGGGACTCCCATTTTGGCAATCAGTCGCCAGATGTTCTGGGCAAAACAGAAGCAGACTGACAATAAATATGCAAGCGGACATCCTGCGGGCAAAGAGAGAGCCGTACAAATATTTGTCCAACAGGCACACTTGACTCGGATTCTACTGCGGGTATTTGCATTAAAAAAACACAGAGTGGTATGTTTTGCTTTGTTTTGCATGATGTATAATCGAAAGAAGGAAAACTGACGTGTAGTGATGCAAGCGTGACAAGGTGCAACCTATATGCAGGGTGTTTGGTTTGAGTGGAATGAAAAAGATAGGGAGGCTCTCAAAGGGGTGTGGCCATAGTAATTAAGGGCGTGACTTAAAACACGCAAGCTAAAAATCTGTGCTTAGCATATTGTGCCTCCAGACTGCTATATAGGTGCGTCTGCCATTTTATACAGATTTTTATTTATTTATTTATTTTTATTTAATGTGATTTTATATAGCGCGAACATTACCCGAAGGTGTCAGAGCGCTTTACATAAGAACCAGTTGCGATACATAAGGACTCAGGATTACGTGCGTTACATAAATATACAAACAGAATTTTGTTTGCAAATGTACTATTTATAGTCACACAAGGAGAAGCATTCAAGGAAGGGATACAAATGGATATACTCTAAGAGTCACATAGGAATGCTATAGAGTACAATGGCCTACAGCATATACTAGTAATTAGAGTTATCTCTATATATATAGGGAAGGGATATGACTGGATATACTCTAAGAGTCACATAGGAATGGTAGATAGTATAAAGGTCTACTGCATAAACTAGTGATTAGAGTTATCTCTATATACATAGGGAAGGGATACGAATGAATATACTCTAAGAGTCACATAGGAATGGTAGAGAGTACAATGGTCTACTGCATATACTAGTAATTAGAGTTATCTCTATATATATAGGGAAGGGATATGACTGGATATACTCTAAGAGTCACATAGGAATGGTAGATAGTATAAAGGTCTACTGCATATACTAGTGATTAGAGTTATCTCCATATACATAGGGAAGGGATAAGAATGGATATACTCTAAGAGTCACATAGGAATGGTAAATAGTACTCAGGTCTACTGAATAAACTAGTGATTAGAGTTATCTCTATATACATAGGGAAGGGATACAAGTGGATATACTCTAAGAGTCACATAGGAATAGTAGAGAGTACAAAGGTCTACTGCATAAACTAGTGATTAGAGTTATATCTATATACATAGGGAAGGGATACGAATGAATATACTCTAAGAGTCACATAGGCATGGTAGAGAGTACAAAGGTCTACTGCATAAACTAGTGATTAGAGTTATCTCTATATACATAGGGAAGGGATACGAATGAATATACTCTAAGAGTCACATAGGCATGGTAGAGAGTACAAAGGTCTACTGCACATACTAGTGATTAGAGTTATCTCTATATACAAAGATATACAAATAGTAGATTTTCTCAGGTCAAGACCCAAAAAACCAGGAGAGCAGAGTTCCATTAAGAGGGGTCGGAGGGGGACGAAGTCACAACACCAAGGGAGGGTGGGAGGGATACAAGGGTATGGAGAAAAAGCAAATCAGAAAAAGGAAGAAACATTTAAGGATCGTCAAGGGGGAAACGAGGGAAAAGAGGAAAGGACGAGGGAATGGACAAGATGGCGGTAACAGAGCTAGTAACATTGCACCTACAGCAAGTCAGGGCTATAGCCTTTGCCAATTGTTGTCAGTTGTATAAGATAAATAAGCAACAACTATGACTCAGTGTATTGAACATAAAAAATGCTTCAGTTCTGAAATAATGATTCTGTAAAAGAACTACAATAGATCTCTTTGAAGTTATATCACAGGCAGTGATGGGTGGTACTGCTGCAGAGTTAAGATTATTTTTTCACCCTAAGCATTAGGGCAAAAATGGAAAGCCCCATAGGACCCGTTTAAGCACCTGCTTTCTTGAACTGCCATTGCTGAGCACCGGCAGGACCCGGCCCACTTAAAGCCCTGCCTGTATGTGACTTAAGTATGGGATCAAATATCCACTGTCACACTTTACAACTGGTATCTGACCAGGACAGAAAACAGGCCTAGGCTCCAAAATTAAAGTGGCCCCCATTACCGTACACGGCAGCTAAAAAAGTGGACCAGATTTGTAATTAGGAGCAGTTTTGAACTTTTAAAGGCAGTTGTGTAGCTATTCTGCAGGGTAAGGGAGACTGCATGCATTTAAGTGAAATGATCAGTAAAAACCGGCCCAGCAGACCATAACATACATGCTCACAAACAGCCCAAAAAAACAACCCACACACCGACCTGTCAGACCAGCCCTCCTAACACTGTCAGACTGCCTTATGGGACTATCTGACCCGGATGTATGTCATTACATCGCATAACAATACCACGCGTGCCATTACAACGCAGTTATTACTACGCGATGTAATGACAACGACATGCCATTACATTGCATACTTTTACCACAACTATGCTTTTACCACGCATGCCTTTACAACGCAAAGGCATGCGTGGTAAAGCTATAGTCGTGGTAACAGTTTGCAAGGTAAGTGACTCTACTCTACCTTACCCTCACACTAATATAGTACCTCTAAACAACCTTGCCCCGCCCCCAGTCCTCTTCCTACAATAACACTACACTACCCTACACGACCCCGACACAACCCTAAAACACTACACACACACACTACAACACTACCCTAATGCACTACACTACACAAACTCTACAACATTACCCTAAACCCTAAACTACTCCAAAACTACCCTAAACACTAAAACACTACACTACACAACCACTACTATACAACACTAAAATCTAAAACACTGCACTACCCTAAAACACTACACTACACAAACACTACAACACTACCCTAAACCCTAAAACACTACTCTACACAAACACTACTACACTACCCTAAACCCTAAAACACTACACAAACACTACTACACTACCCTAATCCCCAAAACACTACACAAACACTACCATACTACACTAAACCCTAAAACACTACACTACCTAAACTCTAAAACTCTACACTACAACACTACCCTAAACCCTAAAACACTACACTACACAAACACTACTACGCTACCCTAAACTCTAAAACACTACACTACACAAAGTCTACAACACTACCCTATACAAACACTACAACACCACCCTAAACCCCAAAACACTACACTACACAAACACTACTACACTACCCTAAACCCTAAAACACTACACTACTCTAAACCCTAAAACACTACACTACACAAACACTACAACACTACCCTAAATCCTAAAACACTGCACAACACAAACACTACTACACTACCCTAAACCCTAAAACACTATACGACCCTAAACCCTAAAACACTACACTACACAAACACTACTACACTACCCTAAAACGAAAAACACTAAACTACACAAACTCTACAACACTACCCTAAAACCTAAATCATTACAGCAGTACCCTAAACGCGGATGTACCATGTTACAACGCATACTATTACAACTACCTACCGTTACAACGCGACCATTACAACGCATACCATTACAACGCATAGCGCTTTGAGGTGCTGGATAGTGGTAAGTATAATTTACTATTCTAACTCCAGTCCCCGTGGACCCTAGGGAAGGTGTTGGATAGTAAATTATACTTATTCCCTATCCTAGAGCGCCCCCCAGCGCAATGCGTTGTAATGGTATGCGTTGTAAAAGTCGCGTTGTAATGGTAGTGCGGAGTAAAAGATGCATTGTAACGGGTGTATACCCCTAAACGCTAATACACTACACTAAACAAACACTATAACACTACACTACACTACACTACAAAAAAACACACTAAAACGTTAAAAAAACACACAACACAAACATTACAACACTACTTTTACACTACCCTAAACCCTACAAAAGTAACCCCCACCCTAAGCGCAAAACCCCTTACCTTTCTCTTCTCCAGCGTCGCTGTCTCTGCTCCTGGTTTCTGCTTCCTCCTTCCTGCTTCGAGGGGCAGTGCACGTCGTTGTGAGGAAACAACCTCAGTTTCCTCAGAACGACTTGTATAGCCGCCATTACACATTACATCGCATGCGTTGTAAAAGCGCATGCCATGTAACAGTATGAGTGGTTTTTACCACACGTTGTAACGTTGCATGCGTTGTAACGCATGAGATGTAATAGCAATGCGTGGTAAACCGCGTTGAAATGGCTGTTAACGACCCGACCCTGTTTATTAGAATATCGCAAGTGAACAATAAACATATTGAGGAACGTGGAAGAACAGCTTTTTTTATAACACCACAGAGGTCCATCATCACCTCTCATTTTCTTTTACTTTCAGCACTTAGGGGCTGATTATGAGGACGGTGAGACTACCACTGACAACCCATCAGTGGAAGTCCCACCGCCATCGTACCCATGTTTTCCACCCGCTATATTATAATTAAGGCTGGGCGTAGTAGGCGTAGTGGGGCTACGCGAAGCTACGCGAAGTGGGACAGAAACTACGTTCACCCACGCACTTCGCGAAGCCCCACTACGCGCCACCCGCCTCCCTCCCGCCCTCACTAAATACTACCCGCCCTCCCTAAATACTTAATTAATGCTTTTAAAAGGAATAAACACCACTTACCTTGTCGGCTGCGTCTCCGGGGCACCCTCTGGTAACCGCGTCGCCATGTTGGATACTAATGCGCATGCGCGGGCGGCCGGGCATGCGCATTAGTATCCAACATGGCGGCGCGGTTACCAGAGGGAGCCCCGGAGACGCAGCCGACAAGGTAAGAGGTATTTATTCCTTTTAAAACATTATTTAAGTATTTAGGGAGGGCGGGAGGGAGGCGGGTGGCGGGCAACTTCGCTACGCCCACGGAGTGGGCATAGTGTTGCCTGCTACGTCTACTTCGCAAATGGCGAAGTAGGCAACACTACGTCCACTCCGTGGGCGTAGCGAAGTACTACGCCCAGGCTTAATTATAATGGCAGGCGGAAGGTTGGCAGTCGGAAAGACTGACCGCCATGCGCCCGGTGCAGCGGAGGGGGTTGTATTCCCTACAATGGTGGTGGTGCCTGCTAGGCACCGCTGTAGGGATTACAATTATTCCTTTCCACCCACCTTTTCATGGCTGTTAACCCGCAATAAAAAGGCAGGTGGAAAGGGACTTTGAGGGCCCGTAGCGGGTCCCCTTGCCACCTGGCCCTCACCTGTGGGTTTTGGAGGGCACTTATGGTGTCCCCCTACATACCCCTGTACCATGTGGCAGGCACCGCATAGTGCCTGCCACGTAGTGCAGGGATATATTAGGTGTCCCCTTTTTGCACTGCGGCGCGTGCTGCAGCCGGCAGCTCTCGCCGCAATGCAAAACATAGACATTTCAACCACCGTGGTGGCAGTCACATCCTAATGCCTCTGGCGGGACCGCCGACAGACTGTCGGTGGTCCCTTTTATGAAGGGGTGGCGGTCGTACGAAAGTCCAACCGCCATCCTAATCAGCCCTTTAGTCCCAAGTTTAATGGAAGTCAATTTTAAAGCTGGCTTTGTGGTTTAAAATGTGTATTACAGGCGAAATGTATGGATGAAACTTCTGATTGTACATACAGCTTTCCCAAAGGTATCTTATATGGCTGATTCTATATTTCCTTATTCACTTACCTTGCATGTTTACATCTTTGAGGCAGCTAGAAGACTGGCTTCAGGTTTTAGATCACTGCTCAGCAGAGTACTGGACTCTCCTCTTCAAGCCCTGAAAGATAGATGAGTGGGGAGAGATTTTATAGAAAGGGGGGGACATCCAATGTCACCTGTCCCTGGCAAAGGGGCATACCTGCCCCCCTCCCCTCTGCTGAAATATGTGCAGTCCCCAATAGTTTGGGTCTCCCACTTCCTTCCATGCATTGCATTTTGTGGGATGCATGTTACATGTGTCACATGCAGGTTGTAAAACCCATGCCCTATTAAAAGCACCCAGTGACTGAGCCTCAAAATGGGCAGGAGGTGCGGGGGGTGAGGTGTGCTGAATTCCATGCAAATGTGACCCTGTGCAATTAGCTGAAGTGCGGCCATAACCTCAAAGACACTTTGGTATTTTCGGTCAGTCTGGTTGAGGATGGACTAAAATCTTCCTCCAACCCTTATTTATCTATCACAGGTTTGGATATGTACGGCCAGTTTACATCCCACCAGACATCTGTTTCCCTCCCTGTTTCTGCTATTTCTCGCTTCTGTTCCATAAGGACTGAAGTTTGGGCTGGGCTGGGCTGGACTGTCTCTTTTGTGGTGGGCGTAAACTTGATGTGTATGTGGTTAGTCACTGTTTGCAATCGCACAGTGAGCAAATAAATGATGGAATGCAGCATAGAGTAGTTATCAGTTTCTCTGATTGATAGAAAGTTCCATTCATTATTTTGTTTCCCTTCACTTTAAGAAGTGTTAAGTGGGGTGTGTTTGCAGAGACGAGACACCCACAGCCTCACTGATGGCCAAAACATAACTCGGTTGCTAATTTGCTAGTACAGAAGGATTGTAGGCTAAAGGTTTAGGTTTGACTATTTATTGGCGTGCTGATTTGCATGTCGTTGTGTTTCTCATAGCACCAGTTAAAACCCAAGTGCAAACGTGTCCAGCAAAACATTAACTAATCTTATAAGTTCTCTATTTTAAAAGCACTGATTCCAATGAAAGAGAAAAGCTTTCAGAGCCAGGAGAACGACGGAGGGCTAATTTATTATTCAAGGTTGTGATGAATTCTTTTATCATGTTTGGCATTTCTGAATTGTGTCATTCCTTTTTCTCTGTTCACTGTTTTTATTGTTGCTTTTAGCGGTTTTAATATTGATAATTTGTAAGGCCAATCATTTATATGAGTACTTTGTGCAATTATCTCTGTTTGCCGATATTTATTGACGAAATATATTTCTGCACCACTGATCTACGATTATATCGACGTCTGCATTGTGGTTTTCTCTTTGTTAATGAGGTTGTTTTGGTCAGATATGCAATGTTTTATTTCTTTTATCTTTTACGGCCTGTTTGTCGGAATAAATAATTATTGAATTGAATTGAATTGAAAGAGAAAAGATGGTGAGCAGCAGCAAAGATGTACCTACCTATCCTTCTGGTAGAACATTTTCATTAGATATCTATAACATCTCTACATGCCCAGGAATCTAACATTGCTGGTTTTGGATATGTATGTATGTATGTATGTATAGGCATTTATATAGCGCACTACATACCCGGAGGGTCCCAAGGCGCTTCGACCGCTGCGAAACCCTTCCTGGCTTCCCTGAGAGATGGTCCCTTAATGGGTATCTCCAGGGTGAGACCAGGCATCCCCGGCGGTCTGGTGGGGCCGTTAGTGAAGATGAGGCAAGCTAATGCCCAGAGTTGCCGAGTGTGATCGCTGATCAGAGTGGGCACCGAGGCGAGAGAATTATCGAGTCCGCTGACCCTGGTCCAGAAACCTGCCGCGCCGGGAATCGAACCCTGGTCCCGGGCCGTCCTCTGCTCTCGGGTCTGCCGCCTCTAACCAATATTTCAGAGATAGAGATAACACATTATTTTCTACGGAGACAAAAGAACATGGCTGCCAGACGTACTGAACAGACACTTCAGATGTAACACATCATGTGATATAAGATGTTCCAACACAGAGGCTGATCTCATTCAAGGAACTTGTCATGGTTGCGCTGGCCATTCGACCAGCATGGCATTTGCTGGGGGTTTCATTTAAGCCCTAAAATGCTCTGACAAAGTATCTGAAAAATCTTGCTTTAATTTGCGCTACGTACACCCGTATTGTAAGACAGGGAAGAAAATTGGCCAATTCCACGGGCATCATCAAATGGTGCAATGTGGGTTCACTTTTAAAATTGTTGTTGGGCCTGGGTTTTGTTTCCTCCTATAAAGAATTTACATTTGTTTAAAAAATTTTGAATGATTCGTAATAACGCTATTTTAGCTGGGGTTCTGTAGTGCCTATTGTTGCTCTACTGGAGCCACCATCATGTATGTTTCATAGTGCCCACACCGCCAGCGCTCGCTCCGCACTGCACATTATACACTTACATACCAAGGAAACTCATGAGACATGTTTGTGGGAAAGCAGTGCTGCAGGTTTATTTCGTACAACAGGTGGCTGATAAGGTGGGTCATCTTACAGGCGATCCAATGCGGCAGCCCCTCGCTGACCCGCAAGCCTAAGGACCCATCTTGCACGGTGAGTCGATGCTCTGACGGTGCAGTAAATTACCATTTCGTTATACTCCCGCCCCCCCTGTCAGGGCGGAGCAATGAGGCACACCCCTGGTCGGTTCAGGCCCCCCGACCGCCCGAAGGATTAACGGGGCGCCAACGCTGTTTCCTGGAACCCCTTCGGCTCCAGGTTCTTGGCTCAGGCACCCTTACTGTGCCAGGCAGAGGTATCTAGACTGTATCCTTCTGCTGCAGTGGTACCCCTACTGTCCATCTGCTTCCAGATCGCCCTGTGACTCCGCCTGCAACACAAAACATGACCATTAAAAATTCACAACTTTCGCCCGCCGCTCTGCAGCTGGGTCAGGGTTCAGGGTGGGATCAGCGTAGAGCCTAGGGAACCAGGTGCGGGAAAGAGAGGCCGAGCACCGTTGCTGCGCCTGCTTTATACTAAGGGAACATGCCCATCCACAGATGAGCCCTCCCTATTGGCTGTTCGCGAGGAGGGCGGCTCAGAGGGGGTTGTCGTGCTACGGGCTCTGCTCGCCCGTCGTGTGGGACTAGGGCGCTGTCCCGCCCATGCTCCCCTGCGTGTCGCGCGGTCAGCGGCATAGTGCCCACACCGCCAGCGCTCGTTCCGCACTGCACATTATACACTTACATACCAAGGAAACTCATGAGACATGTTTGTGGGAAAGCAGTGCTGCAGGTTTATTTCGTACAACAGGTGGCTGATAAGGTGGGTCATCTTACAGGCGATCCAATGCGGCAGCCCCTCGCCGCCCCGCACCCTAAGGAGCCATCTTGCACGGCGAGTCGATGCTCTGACGGTGCAGTAAATTACCATTTTGTTATACTCCCGCCCCCCCTGTCAGGCCGGAGTGATGAGGCACACCCCCGGTCGGTTCAGGCCCCCGACCGCCCGAAGGACTAACGGGGCGCCGACGCTGTTTCCTGGAACCCCTTCGGCTCCAGTTTCTTGGTTCAGGCACCCTTACTGTGCCAGGCAGAGGTATCTAGACTGTATCCTTCTGCCGCAGAGGTACCCCTACTGTCCATCTGCTTCCAGATCACCCTGTACTCCGCCACAGCTCTGGAGGAGGCCCACGTAGATGACAGAGCCCCCCACCTACCCAGTTACTTGCAACCTGCCGCTGACAGGGCCTCTTGTAAGTCTAGGAGAAAGACATCCATACCCAGCCCAGACAAGTGCACCCCGTCGCTCTCGTAATATCCTTCAGTTCTTTCTTGTATCAGTGCATGCCTAATGAACCCCAGGCCCCTCCTCTCCATCATTTTTTTTTAATTAGGGCTCTCCTCCCCACTGTAACCAGATCATTCCCTCCCAGATGGATAATGAGGATGTTGGGGGGACTGCCCCGTGCTGCTAGACATTGTTCAAGCCTGCGACTCAGCTGACCCCATCTCATTCCAGGGAAACCAAGCCATAGAATTTGTGTCCTTGCTAAGGCCAGATCCCATCTCCTGCATATCGCCCACTGCTCCAGCCTGGTAATGTAAGAATGGCCCATCACCCACACGCAACAATCAGCTGCAAGAAAAGACACCGTTGACATTAATGTTTTATTTATAAGTAAACACTGCACTACAAACAAAAAATGATTTTCCATAACATATACACACACATTTCTGAATTCGACATGCTCCTGAATACCATGGCCTGTCGCTCACCTGGCTCCTCTTCTCCATTTCACGTTGAATAGGCATGGCCCCTCTGCGGCCAGCAGTATTCAAGGGCGAATGTAACGCTGGCGGCTCAGAGGGGGTTGTCGCGCTACGGGCTCTGCTCGCCCGTCGTGTGGGACTAGGGCGCTGTCCCGCCCATGCTCCCCTGCGTGTCGCGCGGTCAGCGGCATTCTGTGTTCCTTTAAAGATTGTATAGGGCCTATTCACAAAGTTAAAGCTACACTGTGGATTTACTCACACGCACACAGTAGGAACTGTACACTTTTGTGCTAGTCACCATTTCCGAGTGAAATTTTAAAACTAGGTGCAAAGTTATATGTCTCCACCCCTGAAAATAGGGGAGTGAAGCTTGCTAGAACAGTATCTTTACAAGCATGAGTTACAACTATTAACAAGATGCCCTTATGTTAAAGTATAGGGAAAATTAAGCTTAATTATAAAAAAGTACTAAGAATATTTTAATGTAAAATTAACTTAAAATAATTATTCTTAACCATGAACTGAAACAATAATATTTTACAGCATATCAACTCATCAAATTTAACATTTAGTAAAAAATCGAATAAATAAAAAATACTTTAATTTGTATTATTTAAAATAATCAAAACAATCCCATCCTTATTCTGATTTTTATATTTAACTATTAGGTAGTAAAGAGTTTCCATGCCTATTTAGTCAAATACTCTAAATGTAAATAATATATTTCATTAAAAAAACTATTTTAAATTGAATATAACTGCTAATACTTAAAACTATATGTATGTTTGTGTGTGTGTGTGTGTGTGCGTGTGTATGTGTGATCTAAAATTTCAATAATTGTATTTAACCATATTTCTTATGGGGTCATATATTAAGTATCTGATTGCATTATTTTCTATGGGATTGTGTTACAGTATCTGCTAGTGGCCATGTGTAGTGCTTTCAGTGACTCCCCTTTCCCTCTCAAATGTATTATTAAAAATGTAGGCATATGCTTTTTGAGCTCTCCGCAGTCAGGGCAAAGATCTCCATATAGAAAAGATAGGAGATGTGGAGGCAGAGGTCTCCACCTGTTGGCTTCTGAATAGCATCTTATTGAACATGATTAGTGCTATTGAAGTAGTACTAAACATACATACTATAAAGTATAGTTTGTGTGTGTACATTCTCTTGGCTGGGCAGTGACTACATATTAATACCTAGGCAAGAGCATAATTTTGAGTAATGTGAGGTGGTTATTTAGTAGATATATTGACTGATGGAAAACGAAAATATTTTTACTGAAGGATGCATCTATGATTTAAGATAACATTTTCCAGACAGAAAGTGTGGGGGGGGGGGGGGCTCTGAAGGACGCACCAAGGACACAGAGATAAATTTGATTTGTTCAAGATTTCTGGGACGTTTTTACACTAATGTGAACAAAAAATACTGTAGAGAATCAGTTTCCAGATGTAGGTTAATCTTTTTGCATGATTCCAGCCCCATTGAGGTCTTGCATTATTTTAACCCGTGTTCAAATCCGTATCCACTAAGTCACTGAACTGTTTAATGCACAAGGCAGGAAGGACAATGACTGTTTAGATTAGGTAAATCTGATCATCAAGTAGTTTTTAACCGCATCGCTGCGGCGGCTTTTCCCACTGTGTGCGGCAATTTTCAAAAAGCCGCGTTACATGACGAGCTGGGCTTGTCATCAGCACACGACCGCCATAGCTGAAGACGAGCTGAGCTCGTCATCAGCAGCGAAGAGGTTAAGACATGACGTATCCTCGTGAATGATCATAAAGGCATTTCTTTTACAAAGCTATTGCTACATGTCCTTTCTTTCGAAACACTGCCAAACGCTGCATCTCATAACACAACGCCTTCACGGGTCATCACATACAACATGAAACCACTTCTCTCATAGGCGCCGTGCAGACACAACACTCTTCCAATCAAACGCCCTACACAGTGTAGCTTGCTATCCATGTGGGCAAGTGCCTCAGCACCTCACCTGGGGGTAGTTAGCACTATATTAATGCTACATTACAATAGAATCAATGGCTGGGAAGCTACATTTGGTGGTAGCTGTATAATTATAATTAAACCTTTTGTTTGTCTGGACACATCACATGTTTGTAAAAATACACTGCATGGTACTAGCTGGCTTAATCTTGTTCTGCTGTGCTTTTGTGAACTTTCGGCCTATGTCAGTGTGCTTGTCTGCTTCCTTGTTATCCTTCTATAAAGGAGTTAACATACATATAAAGAAATTATTATCGGTGATTCCTCATTCGTTTTTAAGTATATTCGAATGGGTTTCATTTGATTTTATCATTTTATTTTTGGCCTATTTTGTTGTGGTACTTTGACAGCTAACAGTTGCTTTTATTTTGATATGTAGTGATAAGTGCTTATTTATGGTATTGCGTCCTTGTATTATGAATGTTTATAACTGTTGGAAATGAACCTCTTTTGTGTGGGGTTCCCCCCTTGACTGCTTTCACTGCTTTTAGAACTCGGAGCACTTTGCCTCTGCTACCCAGTGGTATAGTGCTTGTACTCCCCATTTAAACATGAAATTGGTATACACCTGATTGGCACCTTTAACATACATATAAACCCTGATGGTACAATGTGTACCCATTATCTGGGAGTTAAATTTCACAAGTTGGCTGCAGCACACATGGTGCCACCCACGGCAGTGACACAGCAGCCTGACCCCTGACCAACCACTCTAGCCTGGCAAAGCATTTTTTAACACCTTCAGGACAGCGCGAATTTTCGCGCTGTGCTGAAGGTTCTAAGAAACGGGTGTGGCTGTGACGGAACGGTTCCGTCATAAGCACAGCCCAACCGGCGCTCGTGACGGAACCGTTCCGTCACTAGCATCTAAAGGGTTAAACTACCAAACTGACCTGTGAACAGCAGCCCTTTTGATAAGCCTACATTTTTCTTTTTTAAATACTAATAATTCACCCCTAAATTAGGCCTTAGTTCCCATAATGGAAGAGTGCATGGAATTTTAAATTCCAGGCCCAAATTTATCAAGCCTTTGTGTTGTCCTTGCGTCTAGGAAGGCAATGAAAAGACAATATAAAGGTTTCAGTAAAATTTACAAAGCCACACAAGAGGCTATTTGCTTTGTAAAGAAATGTAACACAATGCAGTTACAGTTCAAGCTGAAAAGCAATCAGTGGGTGGAGGTTCCCATGAATCCACCCAAGGATTTTGGCACATTCCCAGATTTACTAAATCTAGCACACCTGAGAATGCATCAGAATGCTACGCTTTTCCCAGTGAGGCATAACAATGTGTGCTGTTGCATTTTACAGTTTGGTGCAAAGGCACCTGCATTGGTTTTAGGCAGCACACAGTGCGCTGTAACAAGAAGGCCTTTGTAAATATTTCTACTCTCCCTCTTTCATTCCATGCAGCGCAGCAACTTTACTTGCAGCCCTGTGTTGCATGAAAGATTAGTATATATACACCTTAATGTTCCACATGTCATTACGGTTAAAAAAAAATTAAAAGCTATTTTCACTGTGGCAAGAAGGTTGCTCTCATCCAGAATCTCTGGATAGCATTGTAAAGCCTTATAATGCTAATTTCAGTTTGGTAACAAAACCTAAATTAACGGTAAAGTCGAAATTTACCTATCTACTAATGAAAAGGTATTTTGGAAAAATTACTTTTTCCCTTCAATAAAGCCTGTAAGTATTTCAACTGTCACCTGGAAGCTGATGGCTCTACTGTGGTGAGGTGTGAACTGCTCACAAGTCGGGGACAAAGGGCCTTGGGTATGGGGAGGTGTTGTCTTTCCCTTGATAGAATGGCCTAAGGGATATGCCCAGACACTTGGTGAACTTCAAAGGAGGCCTACCCTTTCACAGGTTGAAGTAGCTCACACCTAGGCCTGCCCCCCTGTATTGTCCCTCTAGTCAGGCTGGCACCAATCTCTGCAGGAGTGGGAGCTGCCCCAGAACTGGTTTAGAGTGACCACAGGGCAGGGAATGCCCGTTTCCACAGCCACACCTCCGAGTGGGCATAGGGAGCTCTGACTAGGGGAATACAGGTTCTGACATGTTGGATTTAGGGAGAGAGGGGCCCTGTTGGATTTTTTCAGAAGATCACAAAGGAGGTGCTGCATAAGTGGGTACGGTTACCTCTGCAAACTCTTACTGCATTGATTAGGGAGTGGCCAGAACTTGCGCCACCTACAAGCTGGTGCAAGTCATATATAATTGGCATACACAGTACCAGTCTCAGGTCACTTCTGGACCTGTGGAGGAACAGAGGAGTACCAGACCTGCTCTCTGAGACACAAGAAGAGCCCTGAAGACTTTACCTGCTGTCCATCTTGTAACCAGGACGATGGAGTGGATTCCAAGGGTCATAAGGCTGACCTCCTGTTTGGATGACAGGGACACAACAAGCTTCTAGATGCCATTTCCTGTATTCTCAACTGACTATTTGAAACTGGACCTGACCTGGACCCTGCTGCTGGACTCTGCTGGAGTGAGTCTTAACCCCCAATATCCTAGGCCCTTGGCTGGTGTCAAAATGCACTCTACCTAACAGCTTCTGAAATCTGGGGCTTAGAAATGTTTCGCCAACTTTTTGGCCTGAGAAATGACATGGGTCTGGACCAACCTGCCATGATGAGGATGATTCACAAAGAGTGCATCTCCGCTGGCATTGAGCTCGTAGCAGCTGCTGCTACGTTCGTATGTGCAATAGAAAGTCTGATTCAGTGGGTCTGCTGGCGGCCGGCATCCAACAATGCCGAGCTCTGTTCAGCCACATCCTTCAGCCTTGCCACTTTGAGGAAATTCAAGCTACACAAAAGTTTAAGTCCGACCATAGGAAACTTCACCTAACTAAACCAGCACCAGTATCTGATTGACACTGAGAGCTGTTTGGATATGAAACATGATGATGATATGAAACATGAAATTTTCCCGCTTGGGGCTTTCCCACCTTCATCAACAAATTCACAGAAACCTCGGCCATCTGCTCCCTGTCATCATCGAGCCCCACTGCAGCCACAAGCTGCTGCTTTTCCCAGCTGAAGGCTTTTTGCTCCAGAAAAGTTTCTAAGTGCTAAGGTATCTTTCTGACTGGGACGAAACAGGCGTCTGTATCCAACCTGCGCACAGTTGTGGTCAGCCTTATAACTTACCTGTATCCTGGTCAAGTGTAACAAGATGATCATAGTTGACACTTAACACTTGTTGGTACTATTTTTAAATAAAAACCTTAAGAATTCAAACCTCCAGTTCTATTCACTGGATTTTTCCGTTTTGGTGTCCTTTGATTCTATTTGTTGAAATGTATTCAATTTTTCTAAATTGTTTTAGGACTTTCAGCAAGGTATTCTGTTTTGCCGTTATTACTGTTTGGTACAAAAGGGGGTGGTGATGGACGGAGCATCAGAACCAATCAAACGCTCACACCCAGTCAAAAGATCTGGGTTTGATCCATCACCGTTCTTTAGCCCACTCTTTCACCCCAGTTCAGACATGGCTATATGCAAATCAGTCTGACCCTGTACCTCATGGGAACAGTCCAGCCCGAACTGCCAAGCCATGCCTTCCCTGGACCGGAAACAAGCTTCCGAGGACCGGTTTCTGACATTCCAGCCGTCTTCCGCCCGGCTTGCTTGAATCCAGTGGCAAAGTGAGCAAGGGACTCACGTCTGAGCATACCCTGCCACACTTATGGCGGTCAAAGCGGTACAAAAGGGGGTGGTGATGGACGGAGCATCAGAACCAATCAAACGCTCACACCCAGTCAAAAGATCTGGGTTTGATCCATCACCGTTCTTTAGCCCACTCTGCCACCCCAGTTCAGACATGGCTATATGCAACTCAGTCTGACCCTGTGTCTCATGGGAACAGTCCAGCCCGAACTGCCAAGCCATGCCTTCCCTGGACCGGAAACAAGCTTCCGAGGACCGTTTTCTGGCATTCCAGCCGTCTTCAGCCCGGCTTGCTTGAATCCAGTGACAAAGTGAGCAAGGGACTCACGTCTGAGCATACCCTGCCACACTTATGGCGGCCAAAGCGGTACAAAAGGGGGTGGTGATGGACGGAGCATCAGAACCAATCAAACGCTCACACCCAGTCAAAAGATCTGGGTTTGATCCATCACCGTTCTTTAGCCCACTCTGCCACCCCAGTTCAGACATGGCTATATGCAAATCAGTCTGACCCTGTGCCTCATGGGAACAGTCCAGCCCGAACTGCCAAGCCATGCCTTCCCTGGACCGGAAACAAGCTTCCGACGACCGGTTTCTGGCATTCCAGCCGTCTTCAGCCCGGCTTGCTTGAATCCAGTGGCAAAGTGAGCAAGGGACTCACGTCTGAGCATACCCTGCCACACTTATGGCGGCCAAAGCGGTACAAAAAGGGGTGGTGATGGATGGAGCATCAGAACCAATCAGACGCTCACACCCAGTCAAAAGATCTGGGTTTGATCCATCCCCGTTCTTTAGCCCACTCTGCCACCCCAGTTCAGACATGGCAATAAGCAAATCAGTCTGACCCTGTGCCTCATGGGAACAGTCCAGCCCGAACTGCCAAGCCATGCCTTCCCTGGACCGGAAACAAGCTTCCGAGGACCGGTTTCTGGCATTCCAGCCGTCTTCAGCCCGGCTTGCTTGAATCCAGTGGCAAAGTGAGCAAGGGACTCACGTCTGAGCATACCCTGCCACACTTATGGCGGCCAAGGCGGTACAAAAGGGGGTGGTGATGGACGGAGCATCAGAACCAATCAAATGCTCACACCCAGTCAAAAGATCTGGGTTTGATCCATCACCGTTCTTTAGCCCACTCTGCCACCCCAGTTCAGACATGGCTATATGCAAATCAGTCTGACCCTGTGCCTCATGGGAACAGTCCAGCCCGAACTGCCAAGCCATGCCTTCCCTGGACCGGAAACAAGCTTCCGAGGACCGGCAGTTCGGGCTGGACTGTTCCCATGAGGCACAGGGTCAGACTGATTTGCATATAGCTATGTCTGAACTGGGGTGACAGAGTGGTCTAAAGAACGGTGATGGATTAAACCCAGATCTTTTGACTGGGTGTGAGTGTTTGATTGATTCAGATGCTCCGTCCATCACCACCCCCTTTTGTACCACTTTTGGCCGCCATAAGTGTGGCAGGGTATGCTCAGACGTGAGTCCCTTGCTCACTTTGCCACTGGATTCAAGCAAGCCGGGCTGAAGACGGCTGGAATGCCAGAAACCGGTCCTCGGAAGCTTGTTTCCGGTCCAGGGAAGACATGGCTTGGCAGTTTGGGCTGGACTGTTCCCATTAGGCACATGGTCAGACTGATTTGCATATAGCCATGTCTGAACTGGGGTGGCAGAGTGGGCTAAAGAACGGTGATGGATTAAACCCAGATCTTTTGACTGGGTGTGAGTGTTTGATTGATTCAGATGCTCTGTCCATCACCACCCCCTTTTGTACCGCTTTTGGCCGCCATAAGTGTGGCAGGGTATGCTCAGACGTGAGTCCCTTGCTCACTTTGCCACTGGATTCAAGCAGGCCAGGCTGATGACGGCTGGAATGCCAGAAACCGGTCCTCGGAAGCTTGTTTCCGGTCCAGGGAAGACATGGCTTGGCAGTTCAGTCTGGACTGTTCCCATGAGGCACAGGGTCAGACTGATTTGCATATAGCCATGTCTGAACTGGGGTGGCAGAGTGGGCTAAAGAACGGTGATGGATTAAACCCAGATCTTTTGACTGGGTGTGAGTGTTTGATTGATTCAGATTCTCCGTCCATCACCACCCCCTTTTGTACTGCTTTTGGCCGCCATAAGGGTGGCAGGGTATGCTCAGACGTGAGTCCCTTGCTCACTTTGCCACTGGATTCAAGCAAACCGGGCTGAAGACGGCTGGAATGCCAGAAACCGGTCCTCGGAAGCTTGTTTCCGGTCCAGGGAAGACATGGCTTGGCAGTTTGGGCTGGACTGTTCCCATGAGGCACAGGGTCAGACTGATTTGCATATAGCCATGTCTGAACTGGGGTGGCAGAGTGGGCTAAAGAACGGTGATGGATTAAACCCAGATCTTTTGACTGGGTGTGAGTGTTTGATTGATTCAGATGCTCCGTCCATCACCATCCCCTTTTGTACCGCTTTTGGCCGCCATAAGTGTGGCAGGGTATGCTCAGACGTGAGTCCCTTGCTCACTTTGCCACTGGATTCAAGCAAGCCGGGCTGATGACGGCTGGAATGCCAGAAACCGGTCCTCGGAAGCTTGTTTCCGGTCCAGGGAAGACATGGCTTGGCTGTTCGGGCTGGACTGTTTCCATGAGGCACAGGGTCAGACTGATTTGCATATAGCCATGTCTAAACTGGGGTGGCAGAGTGGGCTAAAGAACGGTGATGGATTAAACCCAGATCTTTTGCCTGGGTGTGAGTGTATGATTGATTCAGATGCTCCGTCCATCACCACCCCTTTTTGTACCGTTATTACTGTTTGAGTACTGTATAAATACTTCATATTTTGCCTGTATTCTCTCTGCCATATCGGTCAGGGGGCTGAGCTCAGGTTATTTTATTGACTTTATTGGTTCATGATAACAAGGATTATGGTTATTATTTTAGGTGGGTAATGAGAATACTCAATTCCTTGCAACAATCTGTTTTCCCCGAATGCACTTCACAATTTATAAAACAAAAATGTGATGAAGGAAAATATATCTGAAACGCTACTGAAGTTTATCGCGTTTTCCTTTGGTTACTGAGAAAATGTTTGCATGAAATGTTTGCTTATTTGCTGTACGGTAGGCTATATGGTAAATGGAGAGACTGGGTTTGCATATGTCTTTCTCTGTTTGCAGTGGCAGAGATGTTTTAGTACCCTCAGGTCACGGTTCAACAAAACAGCAGAGGATGATGTTGTGTTTGATTTAGAGTGGCTAGGCTGGCGGAACTATTTTCATGTAGGCAGTGGTTCCCAATTTGTGATTGCCTGTTTCTCTTCGAGAATGTTAATGAAAGTAAAGGGGTTTGTTTAAGTGAGGTGTGTGACAGTGAGAGTGAAAGAAGCAAGATCCTGATCAAGCAATGAGTTTATGGTCAGATGAGGGAACTGAATATGGGAAGAAGGCACACTACCACTGGTTGGTGACAGATTGAACCCAGCATTTACACATTGTGTGTAGAAGAAATATGGATGTGGTTGCAAGGTTAAAGTAGGAAAAACTACCGCTCCGCCAGAGTCAAAAAAGGTTTACATAGTAATGCAAACAGATGCAGCATCTCAAGAGAACTCCCATATGTTTCCACTCCGCTTTGCATACATAAAATCCGCAGGGAAAAAATACCTTCTTATTTTCACTTTTATTTGCATACCTCAACATGAGGCAGAGCACCAGGATAATTAGTCGTATTCTTTAATACCTACCATACCACGCTAGTCTTTACCCAACAGGGGGCACTGTGTATTTTGACTGATAGTGTCTATATTAGAATCAAGGTAGGCTGAAGCTGTTTACTGGTTAAGCATATCTCAACATTCAAATCAAAGTTTGGCATCTAAAAGGCCTCTGGATTTTACCCAATACTTTGAGGAGGAAGGAAGTTTTTACCTGAGCAGACAGACTACGGGCATATTTACAACAGAATGGCGAAGCGTGGCATTAAGCCAGCACTGCTAACACCACGCCCCACCATTCTGAAAGCACAGGTATGCGCCCATCCACAAGAATGTGGCACACCCCTGCATTTCCCCTGGCTCTGGCGCTAAACAAGGCTGCCTAGCGCCAACGCAGACATCCTTGCACCATAGTGCAAGGGGGTCTTTGTTGGGAGGAATGATTGTTTATGTGCAGGGTGCAAGGGGGTCTGCGTTGGGGGGGGAATGATTTTTTATGTGCACGGATTGGCACTTTCCTGCACATAAACAATCCTGAGGCGGATTTGAAACTCCTATGTGTGCTGCATTGTACAGTACACAAAGAGGTTGCAAATCGCCATTTGTTTAATGATTGTTTATGTACAGGAAGGGACACATTCCTAGACACATAAACGATCATTCATGGTGATTTGCTATTTCTATGTGTCCTGCAAAAGGCCTTCTTTAGAAGGTGGCTTTAAGCAATGTTAAGTGGCTTAATGCTGCCTTGTAAATAAGGTGAAGGGTTTATAGTCACAGGAACGGCATGAAAAGTGTGGCAGTAGGGACTTGTAAATATGCCCCTAAGTGGGGTGTATTAGTGGGCATTAGCTCTACTTTTATGCACGCAAATGTTCCTTGTTTTCTTTGCTGTGCTTTTCTGCCAGTCTGGTGTGGATTGGGCAACTTTCTATTATGCCCTGCAGATACCCTTGATATCAGGGCTTTAAGTGGGATGCAAATGTGTGGTAGGGTCTCAAAAAGGGGCATGGCCTGGGTAACTAAGGGAATGGCTTAAACATGAAAACAAAATTTCGGTCATTCCCATAGTGGCTTGTGTGGCTTGGGACACTTTCCATTATGCCTTGCGGATACCCTTTATACCACAACTTTAAATGAGAGGCAAATGTGTGGTGAGGGTCTCAAAAAGGGTGTAGCCTGGGTAACTAAGGGTGAGCCTCAAACATGTAAACTACATTTTTTGGTTTCTTTCTGTACTTTATGTTATTGTATTCATATATGTATCACAACTTCTGACATACAAAAAAACACCCAAGCCTTTTGGCTTTGTCAAAGGTTGTCAGCTGTTTTAGAAAAATGAGTAACAATGATTTAGCTGTAAATAATTATTTAATTAATATTGAAAATGTTTCAATTCTGAAAATTGCGAAACTGTGAAATAAACATTAATGAGTCTTGTGGAATGGCTAGTGTCTCCAGAGAGTCTCAGTCACTTATGTTATGTTCACTCTGCTCGACATGTACGCCCTTTTCCTCATCGCATCTCCCCCAACTGAATATCTTACAACTCATCTCTTTCCTCTTCAGCACAGGCTTTTAACTGTCTCCTGAATACACTTCCTCACATTTCTTTCACTTCACCAACCCCCAACACAAAGTGCATCCACTCACCTGTTAATACTATATTTTCTGTTCCTTTCACCTTGTCAATAATATGACAACTTAGTACCTCCTTCACATACATTTCCACAGATTCACAAATGCAACTAGAATATGTGGCCATTGCCCTGTGTGCTCTGTAGAGAGGCAATGGATTGGATGGCCATGTATTCTGAGTACCTTTTTGTCCCACAGACAGCCACTTTGAGAAACTGTCACTGCCTTCAACCTCCGCCTCATGGCTCTCAATCATGGGATGTTATAAACAACTGGAGGTGGCTCAGATCAAAATGTGCACAAGAGTAATATGCTACATGATACAAAGTCTAGAAACACAACATCGTTGAAATGGTTAGTGGTCTTTGGGAATGCAAGATTAAATAGAACGCCTTAACTTTTTTAACCTTGATTGTTCAGAAATCAATCAGTTTTATTTACCATTAAAATTAAGGACATGAATATAGGAACCAAAAGGGACCAGTTTCAATGTCTGTTTTAAATTACTGCTAAGTCTGAGAACCAGAAGGGCTCAGACCTGGAATTGTTCTACATGGAGCCCTACAACAAGGTGGTCATATATATGACAATAGCTTTGAGTGATATGTATATTTCACTATTGGAAACCCAATCGTGGGGTCTCTTACTGCTCAAACCAGAGAGCAGTGGGCAGTCTCTCCTGTATGGAGACTAATTCCCCAAGCTTGCTAGTTTACTCTATGGGATATCATAATTTAATACATTCATGTGAGTGTTCAACTGTAATGCCCTTCTCTGTTCCTTCTGTAGTAGGATTGATCGTGAATTGTCACTATGTGTCACAGATTCCCATTTAAACCACTCCATATCATCTGGAGTATGATTCATCTCCAAGAAGTGCACCCTCATTTTTGTGGTATTTTCTTACACCTGATCCCACTCCTATGTTTATTAATGGGTGTCTTTACCGCTCTCATCATCATCCCCACTTATCTTAATCAGCAGGGACATATTATCAAGTAAATTCAATTATTTGTGTTACAGTTAGTATGTTTATTCAAGGACCACTTTCTTCCATGTTCCAGATCAATCCGTTTTAATGGTCTTTTCAACCTATATACATTACATTACCCACACAGGAAATGACCTGTTATGTGAGGTAATGTCCACTCAAAAGGCTTCTTCTGAGATATTTGTCTGGGTCTGGTATGAACCAACATGTTTCTTAGGTTCTTGATGCATTTGAAAGCAAACCGTGGGCGATCAAAATTCATTGTCTCATTATTTATAATACTCCATTGTCTGTTAACATTATTCTTGATTTTGTTAGAACTGTGAGTGTAGTTTGTGACACCTGTAAGTGCTTTTGATATTTCTTGTGGTCTTTGTTCCAGTAATGCTTCTGAGTTATTATTCCTGGCTCTCTTGTGTGCCATATTGATGACATGCACTGTAATGTTGTTATGTTATGTTAACAAGAGCTTGTAAATGCCACAGTCACCGAAGGTTTCATGGCGCTAATCATGTATCAAGTTGTTGCGTGAGGACCAGTTAATAGGCTTCCCCAAACAGCCAAGTTTTCAGGGCCCTTCTAAATCCCAGTAGGTTGTTGCAGCTCCTGGTTGTCAATGGGAGAGAGTTCCAGAATTTGGAGGCAAGGTAAGAGAACCTGCAGCCTCCCTGTCGTTTAAGTTTGATGGTCGGGATGGTAAGTAGGTGAAGGTGGGCTGAACGTAAATTGCGCCGAGGGACGTGCTTTACGATCATATTACTGATAAATTTTGGGCTATTACAATGCAGCGCCTTGAAGACTAGGCAGCCCGTCTTAAAACAGCACGTTGCGCCATGGGCAACCAATGAAGTTTTAGCAGCAAGAGCCTAGCCGATTGCCATCTCCACTGTTTGTGAATTAATCTTGCCGCCAGATTCTGAACTATTTGTAGACGTTTGAGCAGAAACTGAGGTAGACCAATATAGAGAGAATTTGAGAAATCCAAGCGTGAAAGAACAAGCGCTATCACGATCTAAACGAGGGCTGAGTGGGACAACAAATGAGCAATATTCCTGATTCTACACAATTGGAAGAGACTAGTAGAAACCATTGCTCCCACTTGTCCTCTAAATGAGAGATCAGCGTTAATGATAACCCCTAAGCTTTTTACGGAAGGGGAAGGGGTAGGAGGAGGTTCTAATTCACATGGCCAGAAATGCGGTCCCCAGCAGACATCGCTGTTCCCGGGCAGCACCAGTTCCGTCTTGCCTGGGTTGAGTTTCAAAGATCCATCCTACTCTGGATGTGGAGCATGGTAGATTGAAATTCCGCAACGGCGTTAGAAGAATCTAGAGGGAAGACAAGCTGGAGGTCATCGGCGTAGTTGAAGATGGTTATTTTCTTGTTTTTGAGTGAATGAATCAAAGGCCTAAGGTAAAGATTGAATAGCAGTGGGGAAAGGGACGAACCCTGCGGAACCCCACACGAAGTGGACAATTTAGGGGCAGTAAAGGCACCAAGACGTACTGTTGAGTTCTGCCTGTAAGAAAGGACTGGATCCATTTATTTGCAGGTCCTTGTATACCTGCTTGTTTGACACAGTTCCGCAAGATGTTATGATCGACCGTGTCAAACACAGACAACAAATCCAGGAGCACAAGAACCTGGGGGACCCCCATTTCAGCATTTGCTCTCAATGTGTCCAGTACCGCAAGAATTACTGACTCTGCTGAGTGAGCTGGCCGGAAGCCAGCTTGGTTTGGCTCTAAGTACTCCCATTCTTTAATAAAGTTTGAAAGGCACCTATCCACATGAGCGTCCAAGATCTTAGCCAAGAAGGGGAGAAGGGATATAGGACAATAGTTGGAGGAAATCAGGGGGTCTGCCCCTGGTTTTTTAAAAAGAGGAACTATTGTAGCGTTCTTAAAGGCCCGAGGTACCTCACCCTTACTGAGGGATTCGTTCAGAAAAGGGAGAATGCTATGAGGTAACGCAGAGAAAGTGACCCTATGGACAGGGGTGGGCAGCAATCATTGGGAGAACCTGACTTGACACGGGTCATAAGATCTGATAGTGTGTTAGAACATATAGCTGAAAAGTGGTTCATGATAAGTGAATTTCCGGAGGTTTCATCCAGTGATTCCATGTTGACAGTGGGGGAATGCTGGTATTGATGATGGTGATTTTTTCCAAGAAAACATTATTCAAAGAATTACACAGTTCTTGGGTAGGGGCCTGACTGGGTGATATTCTCTCATCACTACTTAGGTCGCTAACAATCTTAAAAATGTCCTTAAATTTATTATGGGCATTGAGAATTCTCGCTGAGAAATGAGCAGCTTTAGCATTCGGTATGGCTTTTTTATAATCCTTGCGAGCTAACAAATACTGCTGTCTATCTTCAATGGAATAGCATAGCCTCCATTTCCTCTCTGATTGACGGAGCTTAAGTTTTTGGTCTTTTAATTCAGGGTGAACCTGTTACATCTAGTCTTCGAAGAGAAACGGAGAGAAGACTTGAAGAGTAGAAAGGTTCTTTAATGCAGATCCTTCACAGCAAATACAAAGCAGGTCAGCCAGGAACAGAGGTCAGGCAATAACTGACACCAGTTAGAACATAGACCATAGAACCATAAAAGCATTCCAATAACAATAGAGTAACATAAAGAAATACAGACAACCCAAAACTCTAAACCATAGATACCACACATCTCCCTTCTCCAAAACAAAAACAAAAAAAACATTAAAGATAAAAATCCTTGAGATAAGCAGGAGCACAGGTGTTGCGACTACTCTGCCTAAGGACAGCTGGAACATCATTTGGAGCTGAAACAGAACAATCAGGTAAAGAATTGGAAGCACTAAAATCATCAATGACATCAGGAAGCAAACAATGCTCAGTCAAAGCAGAAGAGGGACCAGGAAGTTGTGAATCACCAGCACCAGATAGAGAGAAAGAATCCCCTTGATGAAAAGTTGAAGAAAGCTGCAAATCCGTAGTTAGATTGTCCGAAAAATTGCTGTCCTTCAGGCTTTTGCAGTCTCTGAAAACAGGAGGATTAACAACAACAACATTTCTCTTGCTCCACCATTTGCCATTAGCAAGTAACACAGCATTCTTAGAAACCCTGATAATTTTTGAAGCAGGATAAAATTTAGATTTCTGACTATTGTTTTTTAGAGGTCTTTTGACCTTGACAAAATCACCCACATTGAAAAGAACATCTTTAGTTTTGAATTTGTCATCATAAGCAACTTTCATTTTGTTTTGCACAGAAACTACTCTGTCACGAACTTGATCAACAGTGGGTAATTTCTCATCAACTTTTGTCTTGTCAAGGACCCATAAAGGACTAAGCTTCGAAGAACCAAAACGTTTCTTTAACAAGACAAAAGGAGTAACACCAGTTGTGGAATGAGGTGTATTATGATAGCTCCACAACCTTTCTTGGACAGCTTTTGAAACATCCAAATTCTGCATACAGGCTAACTGGATAGTGTCTTTTAACATTTTGTTGACCCTTTCGACCATGCCATTGCCTTGTGGACTGTACAGGGCAACAGTCAAATGTTTGATATCAAGATTAGATAATAACTTTTGGGTGACATGGGACTTGAATTGGACACCATTATCAGATACCAGATATTTAGGAATACCTTCTCTATGAAAAAGATCATCCAAAAAATCAATAACACCAACAGTGGAAGGATCAGACATGAACCTACACTCAACCCACTTTGAAAAGTAGTCCACAAGGACTAAGGCAAACCTTAAATGAGGTTTTAAGTTACACATAGGACCAATGAAGTCAATGCCCAGTTTCTCCCAGGGGCCCTGAAGATAAGGAACAGGAAGAAGAGGAGAATTCCGCAGCTTAAGAGATTTGTCTGCTTCAAAACAACTAGAACATCTCCCGACAAAATTTTCTACATCAATATCCAAATTTGGCCACCAGTAATAGAGCCTTAACCTTTTCTTGGTGCCAGTGATCCCCAAATGACCAAGATGAGCCAAATTCAACAGTTTTATCTTAAGCTTGTTAGGAGGAATTAATAAGGAGCCTCTCATCAAAAAATCATCCTCTACAGTGAGCTCATCTTTGACTTTAGAAAACAAACGTAAACCAGAATCAAGATTCCTATCATCGGGCCAACCCTTGATAATATGACCCTTGACTAAGTCTTGAACCTTGTCCAATTTGACACAATCCAACCACTCATCCTTGCTGATGATACTCTCCGAGAACATCAAACCATCCACAATACCAACAACGCACTCAGAATCCTCACAAAGAGAGGAGGAATTTTCCGAATAACTCAGAGGACATCTAGAAAGAAAATCAGCACGGGTTTTTTTACCTCCAGGGATATGTGTAATGGAGAAATTAAACTCATACATCCTGGAGAGTAATCTGACTAATCTAGGACTGAGATTATTGTGATCTTTCTTTGACAATAGGAACACTAAAGGCTTGTGATCAGTCCCACAGAACCATTTATGGGCATCAGAGTGTCTAGCACGAGAAAATTTGGTGAGGGGAGCATGTATATCACTGGCCGCCAATAGCCAGTTCGCAATGTCTTTTTCCATGGAATTAGTATTAGAGTTAATAAATCCCTGAGTATCAAGGATTCTACACTTTCACATCAATACTCCCGCCACCCTGGGGGTCTTGATCCTGCTGTTTAACCCCTTCGCTGCTCATGACGAGCTCAGCTCGTCATGCAGTTCACTGGTCGTGTGCTCATGACGAGCTGAGCTCGTCATGGACAATGGGATTTGAAAAAAATGAGCACCGGGGGGAAATTGCCTTAGCATTGATGTGGTTAAAGTGGGTGTAAATTCAATCAAATGGTGGTCAGACCAGATGCAGGGAGAGATTAATGGTATCGACAATGTGAGGTTATAAGACCAGATTTGGTCGAGGGTGTGCCCCTTTATATAAGTTGGGGCAGAAAAGTGCTGGAACAAATTTAAGTTGGAGAGCAATTCAGAAAGCTCTGCCGCCTGTGGCCCACCACAAACCTCATTGAACCAGTAGTTCCAGTCCCCAATAAGTAGGACCCTAACGTGGTTCATAATGAGGTTGGCCATTTGTTCACTTAAGGAGAGAGGAAAGGAGGGCATGGTCTTGGGGGGGCTATAGATGAGCACCAGTGCCAAAGACCCAGTACTGGTGTCAAGTGAAAGGACAATGTTCTCTACTTCTGGCAATACAAGTGAGGTCATAATGACAAACTTATGGTCTTTATGTATAATAGCAGCAACACCCCCGCCCATCTTCCTTGAGGGCCGATTGACAGTCAGAATATAATAATCTGAGGGGAGTGCTGCTAGAATATCTGGTGTGGAGTCCTGGTTAAGCCAGGTCTCTGTGATCAACAGTACATTCGGTTTTTCTGAAGTTAACAGCATGAATATATCTAACTGGTGCCTAACCAGGAAACGAGTGTTGAGGTAGAGAACACGGAGGGAGATCGGATTAACTAATAAGGGGCCAATAGTGGGGGAAAAATGAGAAACCGACGAAGATAAAGTGGAGTGGCCTACTTGATCTTGTAAGATTCCATTGGTTCAAATACGGTTGTAAACAGTGGGAGCTAACAGGACTTGCCGTTGCGCTAGCGATCTTAGAGCCAAAGAAGAATAGATAATGGTTTGGCCAGGGTTCGTGGCCCCTGTGCCCGTTCAGGCACGGACAGGCGCAGATGGGCTTGCCTTTGGCGCGCCGTTGGCGCGCCCGCTGCGCTTCCGCGTGGAGGTGTACATTTATACCCGGCCCGCCTCCGAGCTCCTCCTCCTACCGGCCGATTGGCTAAGGTCTATGGGTGGGGAGCTGGATGTATGTCAGGGGTGCGGCAGAGGACAACAGTGCAATTTCCAAAATAAAATAGATTTGCGATTCGAGTGAGTATTAAAAACAGATTCTAAAGCAGGTTTTCAATTTTTAAACAACAAGCGCTAGCAGGCAAGGTCCGCGCGGCAACAAAACACACAATTGCCCACTTCCTGCGCTGCAGCGAGTTTAAATGCCCGGCCCGCCTCCAAGCTCCTCCTCCTACCGGCCGATTGGCCAAGGTCTATGAGTGGGGAGCTGGATATACATCAGGGGTGCAGCAGAGGACAACAGTGCAATTTCCAAAATAAAATAGATTCGCGATTCGAGTGAGTATTAAAAACAGATTCTAAAGCAGGTTTTCAATTTTTTTAAACAACAAGCGCTAGCAGGCAAGGTCCGCGCAGCAACAAAACACACAATTGCCCGCTTCCCGTG
The DNA here is from genome assembly GCF_964263255.1 of Lissotriton vulgaris. Taxonomy (NCBI): domain Eukaryota; kingdom Metazoa; phylum Chordata; class Amphibia; order Caudata; family Salamandridae; genus Lissotriton; species Lissotriton vulgaris. Next base: position 359,984,472 of record NC_141693.1, on the reverse strand, counting down.
CTGCAGCGAGTTTAAATGCCCAGTCCCGCCTCCAAGCTCCTCCTCCTACCGGCCGATTGGATAAGGCCTGTGGGTGGGGAGCTGGATGTACGTCAGGGGTGCGGCAGAGGACTGACTGACTGACTGAAGTTTTTATTAAGCGCTCGAATGCCGCAGCATCTTGGCGCTGTAGATTAGAAGGCGATGTGAGGCAGATCAGGGTAGGGAAAACAGCCATGTTTTCAGGGATTTTCTGAACCTCAGTTTGGAGGCTTGTGAGCGAAGTTCAGCAGGCAGTGAGTTCCAAAGTTTGGAAGCCTGATTAGAAAAGGATTTTCCACCCCAACGCCCTCTCCGGATTTTAGGCACACAGACCAGGTCTTGATTGGCCGATCTTAGAATTCGGTTGGGCACATATCGTGGAAGGAGTTTGGCCAGGTCATCCGATCCTTTTCCGTGAACGGCTTTGTGGGCCAGGCAGACGGCCTTAAACTGAACTCTGCGCTTAATTGGCAGCCAGTGTAGCTCTCGAATGGCACGGGAGGTGGGGTGACGCCTTGGCAGGTTCAAAAGAACCCTGGCGGCCGCGTTCTGGATAGCCTGCAGCTTGATCATTTGCTTCTCTCCCGTACCAAGATAGAGAGAGTTGCAATAGTCAACCCGAGACATTACCAGGGCAGCAATAACAGTCTTTTTTAAGGTGGGTGGGATGTAGGGCAAGATCTTTCTAAGTACCTTCATCGTATGAAAACAGGCAGAGGTGACTTGATTAACCTGCGCCGTGCAGGAGAGGTTTTTGTCCAGTAGAAATCCAAGGTTTCTGACCTTCTCGGCTGGAGTTGGACAGCAGCCGGCTTCCGGGGGCCACCATAGCTGACTCCATATCGAGGGCTTCTGACCGAATTCTATGACTTCCGTCTTCTCAGTGTTTAATTTGATAAAGTTTTGGCTCATCCAGTTTTTCACATTGAGAAGGCAATTCCTGAAACGCGCTGCAGTTGCTTCAATAGAATCGGAGACAAACACTATGATTTGCGTGTCGTCTGCATAAGACACTAATCTCAGGCCATGAAATTTTATCAGATCCGCCAAGGGGGTGACATATAGATTGAACAAGGTTGGTGATAACGCCGACCCTTGTGGGACTCCTCCAGGAAGAGTGAATTTCTCTGATTTAAGTCCATCCCAGTAAACCTGTTGGATTCTGCCTGTCAGGAATGATGCTAAGAGGGCCAGAGCGGCATCAGAGATGCCTAGATTTTCCAGTCGGCTCAGTAGGACCGAGTGGTTGACGGTGTCGAACGCCGCGGTTAAGTCAAGTAATATGAGGGCCATTCTTCCACCGTCATCCATAGTCTTCCTGATATCCTCTGTTGCCATGATGAGAGCAGACTCAGTTGAATGGCATGCTCGAAAGCCATGTTGTGTAGAGTCAAGAAGAGTATTCTTCGTTAGAAAAGTCATCAGTTCTAAGTTCATGACTTTCTCGAGGATTTTAGCTGGTAGAGGCAGACAGGAGATGGGCCGATAGTTTTTAGTTTCGGAGGGATTGAGTGATTCTTTTTTAAGGATCGGGCGGATACAGGCTTTCTTCCAGATTGAAGGGAAAGAGCTCGAGCAGATAGCCTTGTTTAGTAGGGAGGTCAGAACTCCAGTTATGGCTAGTGGAATAGAGTGCAGTATGTGCGGAGGGCATGGATCCAATGGAGATCCTGATTTCATCTGTAGGAGAAGGTCCCCGACCTCTGACTCCTTTAACATGGGAAACCTGGGGTAGGCAGGGAAAGTGGATGGTGATGATTCCCTAGTGCCCGCTGCCAGGACCTGAGTGGGAGTGACAGAGATGTTAAGGTCAGTATTGGAGTTGGTAGCTACAGTGCTGAGATCATCATATACTGCCTGTACTTTGTGCTGGAAAAAAGCAGCAATATTCCCGACAAAGTTCTGGTCAGGTGTAAATATAGTGTCTCGCGGGGTTTTTGCCAGAAGAGTAACTGTTTTTAAGAGCTCTCTGGCAGAGTTAGGGGCTTCTTGGATTTTGGTGGTGTAGAATATAGATTTGGCCTGAATAATCGCTGCTTTATACTCCTGCAGAACTTTGGAGTATTCAGCCTTTTTGAGAACACAGTAGTTAGACCGCCAAATGCGCTATTGGAATGAACTAGAGCAGTGGTTCCCAAACCTTTGACTACTGAGGACCCCCACTCAATCACTACTAGAAGCCGGGGACCCCCAACAATTTGTACAGTTTCAATTTCAAAAAATTAAAACAGTAATTCACAAAAAATACACAAACAAGTACACACCAAACAAATACTTGCATTACTAAAGCTTTTCTTATTTTATATTGAAAAATATGCAAAAATCAAAACATTTTAATGGGAAGGATGGTGCTGCATATCGGCAACTAACTTTTCAATGTTTGGTTTTATTTCGGAAAGTTGAATCCTTAGGTCAGATTCAACATTTTGCAAGCGATTTATTAACTTATTTTTAAGGTACATAGGATCTGAGAAAGCCTTCTCACATAAATATGTTGGGCAGAATGGAAGTAAAACCTTGAGTGCCTTGTACGATAATTCAAGGTAATCTGTTCCTACATGCAGACAAAAATTTGTCAGACTCAGAGACTTTTCCTTGAATTGAAGTTGCACTGTCTGTAGAGATTTAATTAAACCGTTTTCTTCAGACGCGGTCAGCCCCATTAAATTGTCAATATCTACATTAAAAGGATCTTTAATCCAGTTTTTGCTTTTATTCGGAAGTGGAAACTACACCACATATCTTGGATATGCTGGATAAAAATGTCTAAGACTTTGTTAGATAATTCTTCCTCAGACGATTCCAAGAATGTCTTCAGGTTCTGAAAAGAATCAAAATTTGTTTGTGATAAGCGACGAGCCCATAAGTCAAACTTTTTTTATCATTACCTCAATCTTGTCTTCAACATTAAAAATTGTGATACCTACTCCTTGCATACTCAAATTGCGTGCATTTAAATTGGTGAAGATATCTGCCATATCTGCCAGCATAGCTAACCAAGTATAGTCATGTAAGCGCTCATGAAGTGCAAATGGAGATTCCAGTTCAGTGCCGAAAACTCTGATTTCATCTCTTAATTCAAAAAGCCAAGACAAAACTCTACAACGAGACAGCTGTCGGACATCTGTATGCAGCAAAATCTGATGATGATCAATATCCATGGACTGACAAAGCTGTTCAAAAAGCCTTGAATTTAGTGACCTAGCTTTGATAAAATTTACAATTTTGACTGACTCATTCAAGACCTTTTTTAATTCCTCTTGTATCTTCTTAGTGGCTAATGAGTCTTGATGAATGCAACAATGATGCCTTACAACTGAAGGGTTAATTTCCCTTATTCGTGCTACAAGTCCAGTTAGTCTCCTAGACATGGCACGTGCCCCATCTGTGCTGATTCCTATGCATTTGGACCACTGAATTCCATTTGATGTCAGAAAGTCATTGAAACTACTGAAGACCTCATCAGCGGTGGTATGTATCAAATAGCGGCAGAACAGTAAATCTTCAATAATGTTCCCCTCAAAGTCGTATCTAACGTAGCACAGGAGATGAGATTTATTTGCTATGTCTGTACTTTCATCTACTTGCAGGCTATACTGCAGACTTTTCAAATTCTTTCAATCAACTGTTCCTTTATGTTGTTTGAAATGTTGTCAATTCGCTTTTTTACAGTGTTGTTAGATAATGGCACCAAATGTAAATCGTTTGCTGCTTTTTCTCCAACCATTGCTGTCACCATGGCTTTAGCAGCAGGTACTATTAGTTCTGCAGCAATTGTATGCGGTTTTCCAGCTTTTGCTATGAGCATGGACACTTCATATGAAGCTTTCAGAGCAATTTCCTTAACAGATCCTGTCGCAGTTTTCTTAATTATTTTTCTACTTTTTAGGAACTCTTGCTCTTTATTCTTTTTTTTTTTTTTTTTTTTTGGGAACCTTTATTATTACTTCAAGCAATTACAAGTATGGGCCTACAACCACCCCGGCCGGCCGCTAGTCAAAGCATAAGTATAGCAGAGCAATGGAAAAAGGTTAGAACAGTTCGAAAACCGGGGTCCTACAAATGTCCAGGGCATGACTTGTATGCAGGCGTACAGATCGGAACTCAGGATTATGAAGGTTCATTTTACAATAAGGAAAAACTAAAAAGAAGTGCCATACAGTCATACATGGTCCTACAATAACGAGCATGAATCAGGATATCTGCAACTACTACAAATACAAATGAAGCATTGGGGGTAGGGTACGCGAATCAGGATAATTGTGGGCACAAACCCGTTCCGTAGCAAAACTGAACCCCACCCCTCAATACGAAACATATTGCAGGAGACATGAAGGACGACGACACTAAAAAGGGAAAAAAGACTAAAGGGCCATAGAAACAATAACGGACAGATTGACAAACCCCAACCCCCTACCACCCACCCTGCACCCCTGCAGAAGGCCACGCCCCCCCCCAGCAGCGTGCCTGCCGCCCTAATGGAGACCCGAAATATAGAAAAACAGGAGAAAGAAGAAGAGAAGGAGGAAGTGGAGGAGGGCCCTCGATATTGCCACCCGGCCCCGCCCCTCACCCCTGCGCACAGGAGACATCCTAAAAGCAAGATCAGAATATCCATGGAGAACATCAATCACCGACCACACCAGCAATATAATCCCAGCCGATTGTCCCCCAAGCACCGTCAGTCTTGCTCTTTATTCTTGAAGAACTCTATGGATTTAGTTGCATGTTCGTTATGTTTAGTTTCCAAGTGTCTTCATAATTTAGAGGGTTTCATGGCCTCATTTGACAAAATTTCATAACATAGCACGCATTGTGGTTGCAGTTCATGTTCTGAACTGGAACATGTGAAACCCATTAGTAAATATTCACCATCGTATTTGCGACACTTCCTTTTCTTTTCACTTAAATCACTTTGTTTTGAGAATGATGGCCCATCATTGATTTCTTCAGTGGCTTTCCGCTTAAGCATAAGCCAGCGATGCATCTTCCTTATGTTTAGGATACAAATGACAAGTCTATTTCACAACAGGTTATGGAATCAATTTCAATCAAAGCTATTTGGTGAGGCATGTAGTAGACCTTCACTACTTTACCTACTACAGTTTGCCCTCATCAGATTTTTTCCTAACTACATATGCTTTGACGTTTAGAGATGAAGCAGCACCTGTAAGAAGATTTTAACACTGTATCAGCACTTGTTGAAAAGAGAGAGGACACGAGCAAATCATATGCATGGATATGAGAATCTTATGTACACTGCTTCAAGATAATTCCATTTGCTCAGTTTAATTAAACATAGCTCATTCATTTGGCCTCCATTGTGGAAGCAGTCCATTGTTGATTGCAGAGAGAGGTTCGCACAATAGTATGGGAAAATATGATCAGGGTTGGAGTTAAGTGAGAACACTTCAGAAAATCATATTGTCTGCTACACACTGACCGTAACTGTGTTGAGGTTGAGATTCAATTTACACGTGAGTGTCACAGAAGTTTCCTGTGTGGTTCCTGGCAGCCATGGTACATGGCATGAGCAGCTGATGTGACATTGAGAACAGTTAAATGTATATACATACTAGCAGCCCGCCCCAGCGTTGCCCGGGGCAGAAGGGGGCTGGTGGCAGCATTTCAGGCTTGCGTGCACTCCCGCCCCAGCCCCCACCCACCACGACATTTCCACTCCTCCCCGCGCTTCACTCAGCCGCACACATTCCGCCTCCTCCCAGCACTTCCCTGAGCCGCACACGTTCCGCCTCCTCCCAGCACTCCCGCGCTTCACCTACCTCAGCCCGACTTCACCGCTCCTCGTTCCGCCTCCTCACATCAGCCCGACTTCACCGCTCCTCGTTCCGCCTCCTCCCATAAGCCCGACTTCACCGCTCCTCGTTCCGCCTCCTCCCATTAGCCCGACTTCACCGCTCCTCGTTCCGCCTCCTCCCATCGCTTCTCTGAGCCGCACACTTTCCGCTCCTCCCCGCGCTTCATGTATCTCAGCCCGACTTCACCGCTGCTGCCCGCCGCTCCTCCCCGCACTAGATTATGTCAGCACGCACGTCCACGTTGTTAGCGCACACGGCCGGTGCTACTTCTTAGGGACTACTTTTTTTTATTTTTTTATTTGTTAAATAACGTTTATTTTTTTTATTTTTTATAGCCTATGTCCATCTACAGGACCCCCCCTTTCCAACGCTGTATTGGGTGTTGCAATTGGTGGTGTACTTTTTGAGTTTACCTGGCTCAAAGGACACAGTTCTCTCTTTATAATAGTAGTATAGATATGCCAACGTGGGTTATTTAAAAAATGTTTTGGAGAATGTATTTACTCCATTTACGTCTATAGAAGCAGAGGCAATTTCAGGCGGGAGACAGCCTGAATTGGGTTCATTGGCATGGCCATATATGCATACAGTGGTGTATTATTTAGTGGTACAAGGCTCCTACTCTCAGCCATAGCAGCACCTCTACATTCTCATTTCAGAGGCTACGAGTGGCGACCCTTCCTTACAGAAACAGGTTGAATGACTGAATTATTAGCATGTTTACCTATTCACCGTTTAAAAGGGTCTAAAAATATTATACATTTATTAAGCATTTTATAATAAAGACACACCCCAAGAAGCAACCAATGTTGTGAAAATTCTAACATGATAGTGCACAAATCAATGAGTCCAGTGTATAGAGCAAATTCAAGGCCAATATTAGGAGTTCATCATGGAAGGGCAAGAGATGGCAGGATGGTATCTGCACAGGCGGCATATTGTTTCAGCAAGATCATGGAACAATGCTATTCCAATTACCATAAACACCTGTTAGGCAGAATCTTTAGTCACAGGCAGTAGAACAACATTTTACCACCAATGGGTGAGCAGTGCAGTTAAGGCATATTTCAGAGAGGCCTTGCATGGCACTTGACGAGACAATCTCCTGTTAAGGTGCCCACTGCCTCCATCCCCTGCCAACAACAAACCACAAAGGCTACACAGTGTCTATTAAGTATTCCTGATAAGGGACCATATTCCACAACTGTTCAGGCATACACAAATAGGGTTTTTACACAGGGGCAGCTCGTAGCTCCCCGAAGACCCTAGCGACTGGTTACTAAAAGGTTCAGACCTATGATTCTTCATACAGTTGTTTTTTAAAGAGTTTTATATAGCGCAAACTAGACCAGAGGATATCAGGTATCAGAGCACTTTACATGACCACCAGTTTCGTTACAGATGGACACATTAATTTTTGTTAGGCACTGGGAGATTAAGTGATTTGCCCAGAATCACAGGATGTTGAGAGTCCCTGCTGAGACTCGAACCCGGTTCACCAGCTTAGAGGTCGACCCTCTAGCCATAAGGCTACAGGATTCGGAACTTTCAAATGGTGACCACTTGAGAAAGTCCTAGTGTACAAAGCTGCCGCGTTATCTAATGCCACAATTAGCAAGTCGTAACCAGCCCTGGCTCTACAGCTAACGGAAGTGTGATTACCATTCTGAGACCTGTGTTTCGGCTTCCATCATACAGATAGGCTTATATCTCATGGAACTCAAAGTATTAGTGGCTAGAGAGCCACAACCCGCCGAAGGTGTCATACCAAGCGTGGTTCCACCTGACTGTTTGCTGTTCTTGTATTTGAAGCCCACTCCCAGTGTTCACATTTATCCATCCAGTCCCTGCACGTGAATCTCTTTACAGTGGACAAGCTCTCCAGATGCTGCGCCCATTCCCTTCAAGGCCAGTGCCCTCCCGGCACCTTTTGCACAAGAGTAGATACCCTCAAAACACACTCTACCGGGCAGTGATAACACCGTCACACCAACACTCTGCCCAGGGGCAGTCAGTGTGCTCACAGCACCCTTCATTAACAGATTCATGGCTGACTCTTCAGCAAACCTTTTGGGTGACGCGATCTCTTTAATTGCCATCACTTCATCTAACACCATTGCCCTTCACAGTACACTTCATCCAACTCCCAGAGAGTGCCATTTCCTAAAAACAAGAATGCAACTGCCCGACAAAAAATGACTACATCCAAGTACCAGATCTGAGCGCTTATCCAAAGCTCCAAAGATCCTACTCAGATTCTTGCCCTCTACTTTCTCTACACCTGACCCCCAGACAAAGCCTTTCTTGCCCTGCCTTCACTGACTGTGTCCCTCCCTTTATTCTTATCCCAGCTTTTCACACTCTTTGGTCAATCTCTTGATTGCTCTTCTCACTCTTTTGCTTTCAATTCTTTTGTAATTTCCCTTGTTGTTTTCTATGGTGACTCCCTCAGTGCCACACTATTTCTAGGGCCCAAAATCCTGCATTCTCTCCTTTCTCACTACTTCTCTTGCAAATTCAGTCTCTAGTGACCTTTTCTCTCTCCAAAGTTTAAAAACCCTCCTCCTGGAGTCCTTGTATAAAACACACCCACACACACGCATGCATGCACGCACGCACACACGCACACTCTCTCTCTCTCTCACTCTCTCCCCCCTCTCCCCTCACTTTGAGGCCACATTTGGCATGACCTTGAGTGAATGTGCATGCCAGTGTGCAAGCCCAAATTTACCGAGGAAAGGTCAAAGGGGGAGAGCTTTGTACCATATAATTATTGAAGAATTTACAAAAAAACTCAGGGCCTGCTTCCTGAAGCTGACCTTCCGCAGGGTTTCTTCTAAGAAGGTAGCGATGTGTATAACTTCAAACCATCCAAATGGTGCATCTCACCAATTTACCTAGATCAAGCGTCTAAACTGCTATCGTTCCCTACCGTGTTCATATTTAAGTTTTTCCAAATTAAAAATGCACAATCAGTGCATATAAAATGGTTATTCGTTATATAACTGTAAATGAATACCTTATGTAATAACAATCTTTGAAGACATCTTCCATTTGTTTATCTTTTAAGGCAGTAAACTGAGGGGAATTTGGGTGCTCAAAAACCATTACTTTCAGGTAAGAGGCTCGCACAGCGCAGTTCAACAATCTGCGGGGCATTAATGAATGCTCTTCTGCATTCAGCTTCAAGATCGGGGAAGAAAATAAATGAACCTTTCCGTGTAAATGACCCTTATATGTGAATTAAATTTTTCCGATTTCCCTTGTTAAAGCATGTGCGCGCTTTTACCTTAAATGCTGGTGTACACACACAAATTAAACACTTAAATGCAGTTCCAGTCGGAGAAGAGCCCTCCTGCCCGTTCGACGTGCTCCAGCCTCCAATGCTCTTCAACCTCGACACACGAGAAGTGCTTAATTTGTAAAATATTAAGTGCAGGTGCTCAGATTTTTGCAGGAGGCCACACCCAGTCTGCTGCCTCCGCCCACTTCATCCACTGACTCCACCCACTTCCTTTATTGGCTCCACCCACACCCCTCAACACATCGCAGCCATATCCTTATTTCTTAAGTTCCGCAAGGAGCTGAATACCTGGAACTTCATATAAGCACCTTCTGGTCATCTGTGCTCTGGTACTACACTTCAGAGGAACTTTGCTGCCAGTCATGGGGGCCCTACTTGCATACTATGCTGAAAGTGTACTCTTTTTCTCTTGGTTAGTTGTATATGCATGATTTTTTGTAGAGACATTGGTCTGTCTGCTTCAACATGTGTTTTCTGTTAAAAAGCCCATCAATATTGTGTGCTTGCATGCATCTGTGCTTCCACTATTCAAAAGCCAACATATTGGTTTTATTAGTGCTTATTTTGTTTTGCTTGATACTAACAGAAGCCAAATTTCAAAGAGCAGTGAAACACTGTACAGAGAACACCTATTGTAGTTTTAGCTTCTCAAACACGAGGTATAAATAGAAATGTATGTCGAACCTGTAGGAAAGGAATTGGGTTGTAATCAATTGTGGAGAATAAAATGATTTGTTTACAATTGCAGAATGTGTTGTGCATGAGACAGGATTAGAACAGAGCAGTGCTGGTAAGTGGCAGCAGAGGGTAAGAGGGAGATGAGAGGGTGTTTAATGGGGTGTTAAACGGCACCTGCTGCAAGTAGAAAAATATGATTTAAAGCAGCTTAATCTGAAATCACTGAAATCAAGAGGGACAATGTAGTGTGCAGGACTTTTAATGCAACAGCTACGAGAGCTCATTTTAATATTGGTGACTTGTGCCCTGCGTCACCTGTGGTAAAAGCCAGCCCAGATCAGGAACCAGATCTCCATTCCAACCCTGTGCTCGGGCGAGAGGGGGGAAGACAAGTGAAGGTATAATTTCCTAGCGTTTTCTCATTACCTTGAAAGTGCTTAAAGTGGAACCCCCAAAAAAGGGGAAAAAAAGAATGTATTGCTTCACAGCTACACCTTACACTTGCTCAGTGTCTTTGCACTTAAAATAATCTGGGCACATCGACTAAGATCCACACATGGAGGCTGAGGCCAGAAAAATGGCAGAAAACAAACACAAACACAAAGGAAGCCTCCAGCGAGAACGCCATAAATAAAAAAAAAATAGGTTTTCACCTCATTGGCCACCTCGATCTCACAGGCCTCTCATAATTAGTTTGCAGTGCACACCTTCAGGGCAGGTCCAAGAGGTAACCCCCCCCCCCCCCCCGCCCCCTGATTTCCATACAGCCTTGCAGCAAGATTTATGAGCATCTTCGAAACCGTGCGTTTAACTGTATTGCTTTCTCATGCTCCTGAATTTAAATACATGTTTAACATTATTGAAACTGCAGCCCAACTCTTTTCCGTACTTGGTTACCATACTCCAAGGTATGTTCTGTAGCCATTAGACGCCCGTTAATGGGGAAGTGACACCTCGTCACTTGTAATCATTTACTGCATTCACTAATGACGCACTACATTTAACCGTCGCATAACAGAGTGGCAGTTCCCACATTGAAACAAATCTCGGCGTTTGCTGAGAACTCACAGTGCAAGGCAGCAGGGAAAATACCACCCGCCTCAGTCACTTTGTGCCTCTGCCCTCTCTCACACCATTGAAAACATACCAACACCGGAGCAATAGTTTCTTCTCTCCTTCTCTAGTAAGCTCGGCAGGAACAAGCACACTATCCCGCCGCAGAACATCTCTTCTTGACCCCTTGTTTGGTTCAACTGCAACATTTATCTCGACTTCCGTCCGCTTCTGAGGCAGATATAACATATTGGGGTGTGAGAAACAGAAAACGGACCAAATAAAAGTGTAACGAGGTGGCCAACAAGCATTGGCAACCACAACCAGTGTCCCGGAGACATAGATCCGGCCCTGTGAAATAAGTGCCGGTCCTAAGCACCGGAAAGCACCGGCACAAATTAAGCACTGCACACGAGGCACAGTTGTACCCTGCTTTCAGGATAAATGGGGACATATGGTAGCAAAATGCCCTGGGCCTGGCCACAAACAGAAAGGGAAACGCATGCACTGCAGTGCTAGCATGACGTCGGGTGACGGGCAGAAGGGAATAACACAATAAGGGAAATCACCCTTCAGCTTGCACCTATAGCTGAATGGTGATTGGCCTGATTGTATTGCAGTCTTGCCGCCCCGGCGCCAACAACATTCACACCTCTTATGTGCTGTGAGAGCCGCCCCGGCGCCAACACATTCACGCCTCTTATGTGCTGTGAGGGCGCACGGGCATTTAATTTTTCACAACGACGGTGGGCACTCAAGTCCTGCGGACCCCCTGGGAATGTGTCACGGACCCCTGGGCTTCCGCGGACCAGAGTTTGGGAAAACTGAACTAGAGAGTATTATATAATAAATACATATTTTTATAAATACTTGGTGTGGATCTTTTCACTTAATCTATACTATAAGATTGCGTTCTGGTAAAACAAGCTGATTTACACTCCTTCTGGACTAAGCCTTAAGGCTGCTCTCCACAGCTACCACTTAGAGAGCTTTCTAAGGTTGTCTAAGACCTCTAAAATCACCATAAATGTTATCTAGACTGATGCAAGGTGCTACTTACATTAGTGGACATCATATTCCAGGTCAGCTTCTCACAAGCATGTCCTAAAATGCAGTACTTGTGCCACAATTAGAAAACGCATGAATACTATAAATACTGTTAGCATGGTCAATAAACCATATATCATATAAAGCCCTGTCATATTATAAGACAGAATATCCTAAACCCCCCTCACTTCTACTGAAGCTAAATGATTATATATCAAAGATCTCTAGGATTAGTGGCTGACCCCGTACCTTTGCATACACAGATAAACAGTCTACATCTCAGCTGACGTTGCACTCTTGTTTCAGAAAACTCGCTAAGTGTGTCTACTTAAACTCCTGTGCTCAATTATATGACAAGACATATAGGCTCATGAACAGCAGCTGCATCCTCATGTTATGTCTAGGTGCAAGTGCCTAGCAAGAAAGAATGATTTAGAAAAGGGGGTGGTGATGAACAGAGTGTCTGAGTTAAACAGACCACTCTTACCCAGTCCAAAGATCAGGGCTTGATCCATCACCGTTATTTATCTCACTGCCCCATCCCAGCTCAGAACCTGGCTATATGCAAATCAGTCTGTCCCTGGCCCAGTGCATCATGGGAACAGGGCAGACTAAACTACCAAGCCAATTCTTCACCAGAAAGGAGACAAGCTACCGGGGACCGGTTTCTGGCATTTCAGCCTTCTTCGGCCCGGCTTGCTTGAATCCTGATGGAGCAGTGAGAAAGGGACTCATGTCTGAGTATACCCTGCCACACCTATAGTGGCCAAAAACGATTTAGAAAAGGGGGTGGTGATGAACAGAGTGTCTGAGTTAAACAGACCACTCTTACCCAGTCCAAAGATCAGGGCTTGATCCATCACCGTTATTTATCTCACTGCCCCATCCCAGCTCAGAACCTGGCTATATGCAAATCAGTCTGTCCCTGGCCCAGTGCATCATGGGAACAGGGCAGACTAAACTACCAAGCCAATTCTTCACCAGAAAGGAGACAAGCTACCGGGGACCGGTTTCTGGCATTTCAGCCTTCTTCGGCCCGGCTTGCTTGAATCCTGATGGAGCAGTGAGAAAGGGACTCATGTCTGAGTATACCCTGCCACACCTATAGTGGCCAAAAACGATTTAGAAAAGGGGGTGGTGATGAACAGAGTGTCTGAGTTAAACAGACCACTCTTACCCAGTCCAAAGATCAGGGCTTGATCCATCATCGTTATTTATCTCACTGCCCCATCCCAGCTCAGAACCTGGCTATATGCAAATCAGTCTGTCCCTGGCCCAGTGCATCATGGGAACAGGGCAGACTAAACTACCAAGCCAATTCTTCACCAGAAAGGAGACAAGCTACCGGGGACCGGTTTCTGGCATTTCAGCCTTCTTCGGCCCGGCTTGCTTGAATCCTGATGGAGCAGTGAGAAAGGGACTCATGTCTGAGTATACCCTGCCACACCTATAGTGGCCAAAAACGATTTAGAAAAGGGGGTGGTGATGAACAGAGTGTCTGAGTTAAACAGACCACTCTTACCCAGTCCAAAGATCAGGGCTTGATCCATCACCGTTATTTATCTCACTGCCCCATCCCAGCTCAGAACCTGGCTATATGCAAATCAGTCTGTCCCTGGCCCAGTGCATCATGGGAACAGGGCAGACTAAACTACCAAGCCAATTCTTCACCAGAAAGGAGACAAGCTACCGGGGACCGGTTTCTGGCATTTCAGCCTTCTTCGGCCCGGCTTGCTTGAATCCTGATGGAGCAGTGAGAAAGGGACTCATGTCTGGATCTAGCCCTGATCTCTTGACTGGGTGAGAGCTTTCTGCTTAATTCAGAGACTCTGTCCCTCACCACCCCTTGTTGTAAATATTTTTGTCCACCCTAAGCGTGGAAGGGTATTCTCAGATGTGAGACCCTTGCTCATTGCACCATCAGGATTCAAGCAAACCGGGCCGAAGACGGCTGTAATGCCAGAAACCGGTCCCCGGGAGCTTGTTTCCTTCCCAGTGTAAGAATTGGCTTTAGTAGTTTGGTTTGCCCTGTTCCCATCATGCACTGGGACAGGAACAGACTAATTTGCATACAGCCAGGTTCTGAAACTGGGATGGTGCAGTGAGCTAAAAAACGGTGTTGGATCTAGCCCTGATCTCTTGACTGGGTGAGAGCTTTCTGCTTAATTCAGAGACTCTGTCCCTCACCACCCCTTGTTGTAAATATAGCAAGAAAGAATAACAAGGGGCATTTCAGACTGAATCCCAGGAAAAGAACAGAACACGAAAACATATGCATGTTCCATGTGAAAGGACAATGTGGCACAAAAGCAGGAGTGTTTACATAGTAGTGTGTGCAAAAGAAAAGGAGGATCATAACGTGTACAAATAAGCTAACATAGGAAAAACTACAATCAGCCATGCAGGAAATACATGACAAGCCCATGCATGAGCCGAGCCCTAAAAATATTTGTGATGTATATCATACAGCAAACATCATGTAAACTATGATAAAGTCTCTTCAAAATTCAAAAAGCATATATCTTTAACATGTAGAAGCTTTGACATTAATATGTCACATAATAACACTGCACTGAGAAGTGAAAACTTTTAACCATGAACCATTAGTGAACTAAGATGAATGACAGTTGTCACATAAACCCTGAAAGTGGCCAGATTATTATAGAGCAACATTGTAGAGCATTAAATCAATCAGGATTTAGAGCTGGATACTCCACTGAGTCGGCCCTACTCTTCTCCGCCGAGAGTCTGAGGCACATAGTGGATGAGGGAGAGACAGCAGCGTTGGTACTTTTAGACCTAAGTGCAGCCTTTGACACCGTGCTGCACTCAACGCTGCTGTCTCGGCTAGCTGGTATGGGAGTAAAGGGGTCAGCCCTTGCGTGGATGGAGTCCTTCTTGACTAACAGGAACTTTCAGATGCACGGCCCCCCCTTTAGGTCCTCTCTCAGAAAGGCGAGCCATGGGGTTCCTCAGGGCTCGAGTCTGAGCCCCACCTTGTTCAATATCTACATGGAACCCCTGGCTCACATAGTTGAGACTTATGGGGTGGGCATTGTAAGCTACGCTGATGACACCCAATTGATGTTCAAGCTTACGCCCGACCACAGTGAAGACGCCACCAATTTCTCCAACTGCCTCTCTTCTGTGGCAGTTTGGATGAATAACAACTGCCTTCGCCTCAATGGCGACAAAACCGAGCTTCTGGTGGTAGGAAATTCCTCTTCCGCATGGTCTCACTTGTGGTGGCCTGCGGAATTAGGTAGTCCTCCTTGTCCTGTGGCTTCGGTGCGCAACCTGGGCATCATATTGGACTCTAACCTTTCTGACAAATCCCATATCAGCAAAGTCACAGCCAGATGCTTCAGTGTACTGAAAGTTCTTCGGAAGGTATTAGATCTCCTTCCCATGGATTCCAGGAAGACTGTTGTTCATGCACTGGTAACCCCCCATCTGGACTATGGGAACGTCCTGTTACTGGGTTTGAGCAAAAAGGGGCTTCATCAACTCCAGTGTGCTCAAAGTGCCGCTGCGCGCCTGGTGCTCAAACTTCCTCATAGAGCCTCTGGGAGATCTGCCTTGTTTAAACTCCACTGGCTCCCCATCATGGAGCGAATTAAATTTAAGTCCTTATGCTTTGCCCACCGTATCGCCCATGGTACTGGTCCAGGATATCTGCATCGCTTACTCACAATACATCGGCCTACCAGGAATCTGAGATCTTCTGGAACGATGTTATTCAAAATCCCTAAAATCACCAGAGCCAGGATGGGTGGCTGCTCGTTCAGATATTTGGCCGCCAAGGGCTGGAACGAGTTCCCACTTGAGATTCGTATGGAACCCTCCGAAATCAGATTTCGGGGTAAACTCAGAACCTTCTTATTCCCCCGCACTTAATCACTTTTCTTCCCTTGCCCTTGATGGACCTTCTTGTGTTCCTTCCTCTGAGCTCCTTTGCAGTATTCAGCGCGGGGACACTCTGTTTTTGAGTAACCAGGCGCTATACAAATGGCTTCTATTCTATTCTATTCTATATCAGTTTAAATTAGTGATTTAGAATTTTTTATTTAATTGTTAATGGTAATTTATAGTGATATAGCACATTGTTGGGTTTGTAGGGGGATTGAGTGGGAATTTAATTAAGTAATAATTAATTATCGGTTAATTATAATTTTAGAATAAGTATGTGAATTATATTTATTAGGTATATTACGTAATATGGAGGGAGGCGCTAGGGGGTGCACAGCAGAATGGCTGCGTGGGATCACAGCTCCGCCGGGCAGACGCTCACATTGCTGGAATTAAGGTGCTCAATGCCCGAATTTGACGATACCAAACGGCGGAAAGTATACGGGAAGATGCCAGGACTACCAAACATTGCTTGAGGTTATTACAACTGCTGGTGCCGGCGATATCCGTAAAGGCAGGTGAAAGCACCCGGTGGACCAAAATGGCGGACAACGGACATGGAACGACCGGAGGGTGCAAACATTGGCAGTAGGTGCAGGAACGGATGAAACTGCCTGACCAAGCGAAAGGGAATGGAGGCTCGGCATACCACGAGTGAGACAGCAATACGGCGGTAAGAACAACACGCTAGAACACAGAATATCGCATAGAAATATAACGCAGGGACTGCAACAAAATGGCAGCACCCATGTCCGTAATGAGCACCAGCGTCTAATCGCACGATATACGGGAACACTACTATTGTCCTATCTTACAGATAGTTTGTGAAGCGACGGCATCCCTGTAATAAAAATCGCAAATAATAACGCTCCCGAATCCACACAGAAATGCACACCTAACGTGACGGCTGCAACAGCAAGCGAGGCAGACACATGTAATGGCGTTGGCGGGATAACTGCTAGGCGGCATACATGTACGGATCGCGTAGTGCTTAGAAGAGTCAGCATAACAGGGTATGATCAGCTCACACTCGCATGCGTATGGACAGCAGCAACAGTCCTATTGACAGAACGGTATGAGTACAAATAAACGGCTACAGTCAATAAAAGTAAGACAACACACGGAAAGGAAACAGGACGTGAGACAGTCGCACAGACATCTGAAGAGGGAGACCAGAGGTAGCACGGTACAGCCCAATTCTACTCATTAATCTGCAAGTACTGTTGAGGACACTAGCAAGATTTATGCAGTTTTAAAAGCAGCAGCAATTGGATCAACTACTGACCACATGGGAAGGGCTGGATGATACTGCTTTGATATCTAGACATACTCACTTAAGCTTCACCAGTTCACGACCCATAACATGACGAACATATAGCGAACGGAAGTTATCAACGGCACACGTTGGGACAGATAAAACCACACACTCAACCGAAATGGTGCGCCCAGACAGGCAACAACCAAAAATAACATTTGAAGCAAAGAAGGCGCCAAAGGGCACCGAAGAACAGGCGGAGGGTGAATCTTCAACAGAACGACAGGCAGATAGCAATATGGAAATTATATTAAAAGCCATACAGGTGAATTTGCAAGATATAAATGGAAAATTAGACCATTTGACGTGTCGTATGGATAGTATGGCGGCCAAAATGCACAAACAAGGAGAGCGGCTGGAGACATCTAAAACGCGAATATCGGCAGTGGAAGATGAGGCATACGCAACAACTGGCAAATGTAAGGGAATAGAAAAATTCCTTGACGTCATTAAGGCCAAAGCAGAAGAGTTTGAAGCGAAATCTAGGCGCAACAACGTTCGAATAAGGGGGCTACCAGAGTCAACAAATACAGGCCGCATGAAGAACTACATTGAGCAGCTATGCAGAGACATCTTTGGAGAATCTTTATAGTAGAAAGAGCGCACCGTTCACTGGAGCCGAAACCACCACCAGGAGCAGCACCAAGGCCAATTGTTGCCCGAATCTTAAACTATAGGGACCGAGATAACATCTTGCGACTCGCACGAGAGAAAGGACAGATAACGCATCAAGGAAATAAAATCAAATTTTACCCAGATCACACCATCGCAGTCCAACAAGCACGAAAAGAGTTTTCAGCGGAGAAAGCGAAATTGCGAGAATTACAAATAAGCTATGCTATGCTTTATCCTGCCCGGCTGAAAGTGACGTGGGAAGGGAAATCCATACTTCTACCCACTCCCAAAGCAGCACAAGACTTTATAAAGAAATTAACCAAACAAAATAAGACAGCCGGAAGAAGGGACCAGCAGCAAGATTCGGATTGAACGTATGGTGAAATAAGGGGTCCCATAAGACCAGAATGCTGTAAGGACATGAATTGTTGGTAAGGCGATTATTAGTGAGCTTGATGTGGTTTGTTGGGTGGTGCATCACAGAGGTATCATGGGCAAATGTACAGGAAATGCGGCAGACGTCAAAGTACTGTAGACAAGGCGGTTTTACTCTGCGAATATACATAGTTCATGATGCAAAACGACACAATGTCAGCATCTTGACTTCACGAAACGCCCTCTACAGAGGACGCAGGCTGCTCGGGACATAAGCCATGAAATGACACAAAAGTATAATTATGGTACAGAACTGAACGCACCAATGGCTGGGTTGCAAGATCAGGAACTGTTGTTGTCATAACCATAATGTTGGATATCATATGTTGTATATGGCCGTATTATTGATATGTTTTCAGGAGCTAATGGCGGAATGGATGTCTAACAAGTTCTTGCTCATCTTAGACAGTTGATTGGGGATATGACACAAAGTTAATAAGATGTATTGTCAATATACTAACATTCAATGAATATTGTTGTATATATATGGCATTAGGCAAACTCCAGCAGCATACATCTAAATAATCAGGGATAGATCTGCCCCCATCCTTTAGGTTGGATGGTGTAGTGTGCCCTCGGTGGACCTCCAAAAGGGTGATCCCCACATCTGTTATGTTACTTAGGGGTGGTACAAAGGGAATATGGCTTCGGCAGGATTGGGTTGCTGAAGTGGGAGGGAAGGGTTTTGTTCTAGTTTGGAGACAAAGACATATAAGATGCATTGCTGACAGCCATGTTTATGGCAGAAAAGAATGAAGGAGGCTACACATATACCACGTCATGTCAAATACAAAATTATACAAGTTTACACTGGCAATGTAACAGTCATAGGCCAAGAAATTACATGGCCTGAGTAGTGAGGAATGCTGGTAGGGCTAACCTGAACCTCCTCACGTGGAATATCAGGGGCTTTACAAACCCAAAGAAAATTAGACAAATCTTTGCATGCTTGAATAGATGGGAACGATATAGCTCTCCTACAGGAGACTCACATCACACCTAAAACACACAAAACTATAGGCAAAAGATGGGCGGAATCCACTCAATCAGCCCACTACTCCTCCTACTCATGGAGGATAACAACGCTAATCCGGAAGAGAACCAACTTCACTGCGAAAAAAGTGATTTCAGATCCTAATGGTAGGTACGCTATAATTTCAGGGACTTTAAGGGGACAAAAGATAACCTAGCTAACATATATGGACCGAATGTAGACGAACCCGAATTTTTTCAGGAATTATGGAACCACATGCATACACTACAAGATACAAAAATCATATGGGGGGGAGACCTGAATATGGCCCTAGTGGATCATGTAGATCGATCCACAAATTCGGCAGAGCCTCACAAGAAGGCTAGAGCGAAAGTTTTAGATATAATGGAGGAAATACCGCTGACAGATCTTTGGAGGCATAAACACCCAGACGTCACAGGAGCGACACACATGAACGTGATACACAACAGTTGGTCCCGTATAGACTACTGGCTAGGGACAGACAACATTGTGCTGTGGTCGATGGGACTACGAACACTACCTAAAACTCTCCCAGACCATAATCCGATTCAACTGACACTTCAAATACCACATTATGTTCCACCCCCATTCCAATGGCGGTTTAACGCTCAAGCACTAACAGACACAATATATGCTGACACTATTCATAAGGCGATAACCGACTATTTTCTCGTAAGTGAAACGACAGTGGATGACCCAGGAGTGTTATGGGAGACGTTTAAAGCGACGATCAGGGGAGTATGTATAGGCACGATGGTGGGCATATTACGGGACATAAGGCAGCAAATAAAGAGATGTGAGATACGCATGACCGAACTGGAGTTGACTTATGAAAGAACGCACAATCCAACACTGTTAGGGGACTTGCGTAAATTAAACACAGAACACCAATCCTACATTGAGGATGAACTAAAATATATTAACAAAAGGCACATAGCCAGGAACTTTGGAGAAGGGGGCAGGCCAGGCAGAATACTGGCGACTAAAATATGTGAGGGTTCCGGACATAAAGCGATAATGCAAGTAAATACAGAAGATGGTATATTAATGACACAGACAAAGGATATATTGCAATGCTTTATGGAAAGTAACAGCGCACTATATAAATCGCAAAACACAGCACCTCCTAAAGACGTTCTAACATACCTAGAAGACGTAACCATTGCTTGGCTATTGGATGGTCAAAGGGAATACTTGGTGATGCCAATAACGGTAGAGCATGGGTACTCACAAACATTCTCTCGGGGGCCAAATTTACAGTGTGGTTAGTGTCCGAGGGCCGCACCGGTGAGGGCGGGTCAGTGGGGGAGGGGGCGGGACTAGAGCAACAAAAAAACTGTGACCGTGAGGTTGAACACAGGTCCCTGCAGCGGACGCCTTCGTCCACTGAGCCACCAAACCCAGCATACACATATCTCTCTATCTCTCCCTCTCTCTGCCTCCCTCACTCCATCCCTCTCTCTACTTCTCTCTCCCTCTCTCCCTCCCTGTCTCCCTCTGTCTCACTCACTCTGACTGTCTAACTCCCTCTCACTCCCTCTCTCTCACTATCTCTCCCTCACTCTGACTGTCTCACTCCCTCTCACTCCCTCCCTCTCCCTCTCTATCCCTATCTCTCCCTCACTCTGACTGTCTCACTCCCTCTCACTCCCTCTCTCTCCCTATCTCTCCCTCACTCTGACTGTCTCACTCCCTCTCACTCCCTCCCTCTCTCTCCCTATCTCTCCCTCACTCTGACTGTCTCACTCCCTCTCCCTATCTCCTTCTCTCTCCTTCCCTCTCCCTCACTCTCCTACCTTCTCCCTCCCTCTCCCTTCCCTCTCCTTTCATCTCCTTCCCTCCCTCACCCTCACTCCCCTTCCCCCTCACTCCCCTTCCCCCTCATCCCCCTCTCCCTTCCTCACTCCTCTTCCCTCACTCCCTCCCTCATGCCCCTTCCCTCACTCCCTGCCTCCCCTTTACTCACTCCCCTTTACTCACTCCCCTTCCCTCACTCCCCTTCCCTCATTCCATCCCTCCTTCACTTTCACTCCCCTTCCCTCACTCCCCTTCCCTCACTCCCATTCCCTCACTCCCCTTCCCTCACTCCCCTTCCCTCACTCCCCTTCCCTCACTCCCTCCCTCCCTCCCCTTCCCTTCCATCACTCCCATTCCCTCACTCCCTCACTCCCTGCCTCACTCCCCTTCCCTCACTCCCTCACTCCCCTTCCATCACTCCCCTTCCCTAACTCCCTCCCTCACTCCCCTTCCCTCACTCCCCTTCCCTCACTCCCTCACTCCCTGCCTCACTCACCTTCCCTCACTCCCTCACTCCCCTTCCATCACTCCCCTTCCCGGCACGGTGAGGTGTTAGCCGGATGCTTTTTCACATCTCCCCACCCTCAGATGCCTTCACTCTCCCGCGAAATGTCTCTTGCTGTCGAGAATCCCTCCCCATCCAGGACATAGTTCTTTCTCGCTGTTGCCGTTCCTGTGAGGGTCTTCGGAAGATGAAACCACCCCTCCAAGGAAAAATTTCTCCCCGGAGCTTTTCTAGGGAGGGGTTCAGCAGACCGCCCCGTCTCCCCCCCCACTTGTATTCACCATTAAGGTTGTGACGAGAACCTCGCTCCCTCCACGGGGGTGGTCTCTCCGGCTCACCTTGGGTGGCTGTCTTCACCTCAGATCCCTCCCCCTCTTGATATGTTCTCGGCGCAGTTCATCATGTGAGGGTCTCGGGCTCCTCCAGTGAAAGAGCTCTCTATCATTCAAGTGCCTCACATGATTTTGGGCCTCACGAGGAGACTGCTGCTGCTTTTTCATGTTTATTTAAATCTAGATGTATATCTTCCTTAGCTGCTCCCGACACCTTTAAAACACCCCATTTCACGAGCTACTTATAATTCCTGCTTCTGTGTGACAGTTTTGTGGCCACACTTCCAGGACGTTGCACAAACACAGACTTCACTGTTACTTAATAGGCTACTTCCTACATTCTAACCCTGCCTTCTGGACACAATCAGAAATTAAAATGCGTAGAAGTGGAGCCCCGAGTTAGAAAAAATAAAGGTTAGTTTACAGAAACGCTGGAGGAAAGCACTCTGTCACTCTCTGTCTCCCTCCCACCTGTCTGCCTCTCTCCCCCCCTCTCCCTCCCTCTGCCACCTCGCCTGGCGTGCGTGCTGAGACAGCTTCCCACCGCACCCGAGTACTTAACAGGTCTTTAAAAGACCACTTACTTGTTAATGAGGCTTTGTTGTTCTTTAGCCCCTTCTTAGAGCCCCTGCAGCTCCACTCTGATCTTTGCTGGAATCACCCAGCCCCATAGAGCGCTGCTGCAACCGGCAGTGTTTGTGGACACAGGGCACTCTTACATTTTTCTTAATAACACTGGTAGGATGTCTGCAAGGTCCGTGGGCCGCCAGGGAAGGCTTGCCGGGCCGCTGGCGGCCCGCGGGCCGTACTATGAGTACCCCTGCGGTAGAGGAAGTGACAGAGATAATACAGTCATTACCGAATGGGAAGGCTCCTGTACCAGACGGGTTCACGTGCAAATTTCACAAGAAATAAGTAGATATATTAGCCCCCCCATCTAGCCATGTATGGCGCCGCGTTTGATCAAGCGGAATTGCCACCAACACTTAGAGAAGCAGTAATAATAGCCCTATTGAAACCATCAAAGGACCCGGAGGTGCGCGAATCATATAGAACCCTGTCGCTGATAAATGTAGACTCCAAGATTTTATCAAAAATACTGGCGGTCCGATTACAACCACTAATGACGAATCTGGTGCTCCCAGATCAAGTAGGTTTCATACCTACCAGGGCCACATCCCATAACACCAGGACCCTGTTCGCACTCTCGTACTATCTCACGCCCTCTACGAAGGCAGTGGCGGTTATGTTAGATGCCGCCAAAACCTTTCATTCCATTGAATGGCGATACATACTGGCGATACTGCAGAGAACGGGCTTTCCCCAGAGGTTCATTCAGTGGGTGTCCTTATTTATTTATTTTATTTTATTTTATAGCATTTGTAGGGCGCACAGCTACCCACAAAGGGTTTCCCGGCGCCAAAAGGCGGATCACACGCACAGCCAGAGAAAGAGAGAATCCGGGGGTACTTATTTGTCAAATAACCAGGTCTTTACACTCTTTCTAAAATTCCTATAATTTTCCTCTTTACGTATTTGAATGGGCAATGGTTTCCACAGGGTAGGACCCAGATATGAAAACGATCTCCCACCTATTCTAGTCCGTTTGTACCTGGGAACCGCAAAAGTCGCTGATGTAGCTGACCGAAGGTTGCGATTAGGAAAGTGGGGCTTGGCAAGATCTTGAAGATACTTAGGAGCGGTCCCGGCTTTGATTTTAAACAGGTAGCTCAGGGTTTTGAAACGAATCCGGTTTTCAACCCTGAGCCAGTGTAGATCCCTAAGATGTTTAGTGATCCTGGCGTGTCTGGGTATTCTGCAAAGCAGTCTGGCCGCAGCATTTTGTACCAGTTGTAAGCGTCTTACTACCGCTTTGTTTGCACCCAGGTACAAGATGTTTCCGTAGTCAAGCCGAGAAGTTACTAAAGCATTGACTACGGTCTTCTGGGTGGTAAGTGGCAGCATCCAGACAATTTTACGAAGCCATCTGAGATTAGTAAAACAGATGCCCGCTACTTTGTTGGCTTGCTGTATCATAGAGAGATTGTCATCTATGATGACCCCAAGATTTCTGACCTGCGTCGCTGGGGGCGGTAGCTTGCCCAGTGATGTCGGCAAATGGGGATCACTCCAAAGATCCTTATTATTTCCTAGAAGGAGGACCTCTGTTTTGTCCCCATTTAATTTAAGTTGGTTAGCCGACATCCAGCAAAATATCTCATGAAGGCCTATTCTGAGTGAAGAAGGAGCAGACGTATCAGATTTAGAAAGGGAGAACAAAATCTGAGAATCGTCAGCATATGTCATTAAGATAAGACCAGAATTCTCTGCAAGATTAGCTAGAGGGCGAAGATACAAATTAAACAACAGGGGACTCAAGATAGATCCCTGTGGTACACCATGGGGAGAGTAAAAGACATCCGAGCAGGCCTGCGCAGAGGTAATCTGGAAGGTGCGTAGGGATAAGTATGATTTTATCCATTCTAGCGCCCTGCCCTCGACACCACACTCCTCCAGCCTGGCAAGCAGTCTGGAGTGAGAGATGGTGTCGAAGGCCGCACTGAGATCTAACAGAACCAGTGCAACCGTTTGTCCGTCATCTCTGAGCTCTCTGATCTTTTCCGTAATCCCAAGCAGGGCTGTCTCAGTGGAGTATCCACTCCTAAAGCCGGACTGAGACGGGTGGAGTAATTCATTATTTTCCACATATGTGGAAAGTGCCTCATGGATATGCCTTTCCAACATTTTGGAAAACGCGGGGAGTAGCGATATAGGCCGATAATTGGCCAATATCGTAGGATCAGCGGTCGGCTTTTTTAACAAAGGGCTGACAATGGCATGTTTCCATAAAGCAGGAACAGAGGCCTGTTCCATGGAGGCGTTAAGTGTATCTGTAATCGGCGTCAGGGTGGAGTCCTCCAATTGGCTCATAATACTGATAGGAATGGGGTCGCGAGGGGAGCCCGATTTGATAGATTTTAGAAGTTTCCTCAGTTGATCTGGTGTAATGGGAGGCCAGGCATCGAGATGACAGTTTCCTTTAGAGGTTAAGGAGGTGTCCTCTAGATTCTGGGAGGAGGTGCTGGTTTTGTTAATATTGGAGACAATCTTCTCAATTTTTTCCGTGAAAAAGGACGCCAGATCCTGACACTGCTGGGTATTGAGTGGAGCCGCATCCGCTCTAGAATTTTCTCCAGCCAATTCTTTCACAGTGTTGAATAGCGTCTGGACTTTGTTAACAGCTGTATTTATGGTGGTGGTCACATAGCTTGCCTTAGCTTTCATACATGCCGAATGATAGCTGTTTCTGGCCTTGCGGTAGATCTCTTTTTGATGCAGTTCGTATTTCCTACGCCACTGCCTCTCTAGGTTCTTACAGGTAGATTTTTCTTTCTTAAGGGCCTCTGTAAACCACGGGGCCGGGGGACGGTGTACTTTCCCTTTGCAGTGGGATAAGGGCAGACTGGCGTTCACCGCGTCGGTTAGCCATGTCTGTATGGCATCAGATATATTTTCCATATCGCCATCCAGGCGTGGGTGCTCTTTATTCAATGCGCAATTGAGGTTGTCTAGATTTAAATTTTTCCAATTTCTCCTAAAAGAGACCGGGGGTGTAACGGATGGGCGTTTAATAGGTTTAAGAGAAATAGAGAAGAGTATGAGAAAATGATCTGACCAACAAATGGGAATGGTGTTCATCCATGATAACTCTTCCATTTGCTTATTTGCTTATTATACACGAAGCAAATGGCGCGAGTTAGAATCAATGGGTATAATTCGGATGCATTTGTCATCGAGAGAGGGACTCGACAAGGATGCCCACTTTCGCCATTATTATTTGCGCTGGCCTTAGAACCGCTGGCCTGTCTGGTCCGGCAGAATCACAAGCATTCGGCGTTACAATTCCCATCCCGACCCCTACACATCTCATTATACGCAGATGACATGCTTTTATACGTACGTGATCCAGAACATAATCTGACACCTCTACTAAGGGAGTACATAAAATTTGGCAGACAATCCGGATTGGCCATAAACTGGACTCAATCGTCTAGTATCCCCCTAACTAATACAACTACACCACATGACACCGAATTTCCACTAGACAAACCGACCCGATACGATATCCAGGGGTCTGGTACCATAGAAACCCAGAAGTGGTAATACGCACAAATTATGGGAGGGTTATCTCACAATTAGAGGACAAAATTAAACGCTGGATACAACTGCCACTATCGCTAGCAGATCGCATTGCGATCGTAAAAATGAACGTCTTACCTAAGTTCCTCTACCTCTTCAACAATATTCCCATTCCTCACCCGGGTGAGGTTTTTAAACGCATAAAATCATTGGTTTTGCAACTGATATGGGCAGGCAAACAGGCTCGTATAGAGCTCAGAACACTAACGCTGCCCTACAGCAGGGGAGGATTCGGGGTGCCAGACTTCCTGTTGTATTATTTATGCGCTCAAGCACAATATGCAGCCTACTGGTACCACAATATACCATATCTTACACACACAGCCGTGGAGGAAGGAGACGCGGCACCAGTACCTTTGACAGCGATCCTGACACATAAGCGACCACCCTTACACGTAGAAGACATAAATACAATTGACACCACGGCGAAAGCTTGGCAAAGATTAGGGCAGTTGGCACACAAGGTACCGTTGTATGCGCGGCATTGCCACTACACTATCACCCGGAGCTGTCTGTAACTAGAGAATTGGTAGGCATGGACTTGCTGCGCAAGGTAGGAATGGATAAAATGGGTGATCTATTTATAGAAGGGGAATTCAAGACGGCGGAAGAATTGATGTACATTCAAAATCAGACGATGCTGTTCAGGTTCACATACTATAGGTTGCAGAGAGCAATACAAAAACTATATCCGAGCTACCCAACCGAGCCGGATACGATGAACACACTCCAACTCATCTTAACAAACTCCGACACATCACACCTGGTATCAAGATTATACTGCACAGCACAGGCAGAAATTCCATACACTATAGATAAGGCTAAATCGAGGTGGGACACACAACTGAGGAAGAATGGCAACAGACACAGACGTGTGCTTTAGTACAAATACTCACCTCTAATGGAAATCTGCGCATCATCCACAACAAATATATACACCAAGCATATTACACACCTGTGAAACTACAAAGGTATGGCTTGCAAGAGGAGGTGGTGTGTAAAAGATGTGGGAGGGATGAAGCTGAATTTCTGCATCTGGCTTGGAGCTGTGTCAAAATCCAAGCATTCTGGAAGGCAGTAACAGCAAAACTAACAGTTATGGTAGGGACTGAAATAGATTGCATGGTAAGAACATGTTTGTTGCGGTTGGTAACACGAGTAAAGGCAGAGAAACGCACGTTTTGTGCCATATCGTTATTATTAGCTAAACGTCAAATTGCACAATGCTTGAATAGCAAGCAAGCGCCAATAACGTCCCAATGGTTCCGAGACATGACAAGTTGCAGAGATAGGTTATTGACCTATGAGGAGGAACTGCCGGTCAGATCCAGACCTAAAGACTACTGGAAATTCTTCACAGACTATGTAAGCGCATTAGATGTGGATGAATTATTGTAGGTTTTAAAAACGATTCTTAATACATATTTGACAATAGATAAATGCCAGCTACCCTTCAAGAAATATCTGTACAGAATAGACATGAACTGTTTATGCACGGAGTATGAATGTGGAAATGTAAAGGTCTTCATTATTGTTTGTACTTTGATTTTAATTGGTATCATTGAAAAAAAGCAATAAAAAGATTTATAAAAAAATATATATGGATTCATTATACTTATATTTCAGGTGCGGATTGCTACATTTGTAGTGGTATAGGGTGGGAAGTTAACTAGGTAATCATTATCAATGAATGTATACTTTATTATTAATTATTTAATTGATTATTAATTATGTTAACTGTGTAAGTAGTAATTAAAAATGTATTATTAATTATTTAATTGATTATTAATTATGTATATTATCTAATACTGATTTATTTTAGTTATATTTCAATTGCGAGTTGCTAGGTTTGTAGGAGTATAAGCTGGGAAATAATTGTTAATATATAAATAAATATTTAACTGATTAATAAATATGTAAATTGTGTAATAATTATATATTTTTGTTATAATTTCGGTGTAGGCTGCTGGGTGTGTAGGGTGGTAAGTTTTTAAGTAATAACTAATTATTAATTACCTATTGGTTGTTAATATTATGTAATTGATTATCAATCATGGAAATTGTGTTATAATTATTTATTTTCATTATGTTTTAGGTGTGGTTTGCTTGGTGTTTCAATAGTAAATGTAACCCATCCGAAGACCAACACTTTGCCCTAGTGTTGCACAGACTGGAATGGGAATAGTAAATGTTACCCCTCCAAAGTCCAACAGTTTCCCTACAGACTTCAGTGGGAATACCAACACTTTCCATACTGGTATGCATACTGGAGTGGGAAGAGTAAATTTAACACCTCGGAGGTCCAATGCTTTCCTTACTTTTGAACAGACTGGAGTGAGAATACTAAATGTAACCCCTCTGAAGTCCAAGACTTTCCCTACTGGTTCACAGGCTGGAATGGGAAGAGTAAATCTTATCCCTCCAACGCCCAACACTTTCCTTACTGTTGCACAGACTGAAGTGAGAATAGTAAACTGAACCCCTCCGAAGTCCATCGTTTCCCTGCTGTTGCTTGGACTGGAGTGGGAATAGTAAATGTAACCCTTCCAAAGTCCAGCAGTTTCCCTACAGCTGCACAGACAGGAGTGGGAATTGTAAATCTTACCCCTCCGAAGTTCCACGCTTTCCCTACTATTGCACATACTGGAGTAGGAATAGGAAATATTACACCTCAAAGTCAAATGCGTTCCCTAATGTTGAACAGACTGGAGTGGGAATAGTAAATGTAACCCCTCCGAAATCCAGCGCTTTCACTAGTGTTCCATAGATAGGAGTGAGAATAGTAAATGTAACCCCTCTGAAGTCCAATGCTTTCCTAGTATTGCATTGGTTGGTGTGGTAATAATATATTTAACCCTGTGTGACCTGACCCCAGGACACCCCCACGCCGCACGGCTCTCCAGCTGTTGGCACGCCCCTGCCCTGCGCCACAGTTTCGTCCCTGACCTTGGTGCCCCCTCACTGCCGCTCGTTCGTCCTCCCTCGTAGTTCTCCGCATTTTTTGCCAGCTTGTCTTAAATTGTACTTTTGTTTCGCTAGTTTGTCTTAACTTGTAATTTTTCTTCTGTTTAAATTCATTTTGTGCCTTTTGTTAGGATTGTACCCTGTGTTGTGTGCCCCCCCCGCTCCCCACTTCCCGCCGCTGCTCCCTCGCGGCCCCGCCGCCTTTTCCTTTCTGTAAACCCCATTGGCCGTCCCGCTCCCGCCTCCCAGCTGCTCCTCCCTCCCACTTGGCCTCCTATGGAGCCCGCGCGGCGTGGGCGAGTGTGACCTGACCCCAGGACACCCCCACGCCGCACGGCCCTCCAGTTGTTGGCGCGCCCCTGCCCTGCGCCACAGGTTCGTCCCTGACCTTGGTGCCCCCTCGCTGCCGCTCGTTTGTCCTCCTTCGTAGTTTTCCGCATTTTTCGCCAGCTCGTCTTAAATTGTACTTTTGTTTCGCCAGTTTGTCTTAACTTGTAATTTTTCTTCTGTTTAAATTCATTTTGTGCCTTTTGTTAGGATTGTACCCTGTGTTGTGTGCCCCCCGCTCCCTGCTTCCCGCCGCTGCTCCCTCGCGGCCCCGCCGCCTTTTCCTTTCTGTAAACCCCATTGGCCGCCCCGCTCCCGCCTCCCAGCTGCTCCTCCCTCCCACTTCGCCTCATATGGCCGCGGGTCCGCGCAGCGGTCACGCGCAGCGGGCGCGCCGATTGTGCGCCAAAGGCAAGCCCGTCTACGCCCGTCCGCGCCTGGACCGCGTCCAGCGCCAGGACCCCTGGCCCACGACGATGCCAGCGCACCCGACGAACTTACGACACCGCCACCCTCAACGCCGGACGAAACACCACCTGCTTCCAAGCCACCCCGAGGCGCACACACGGACCCTTCACCTGCCAAGCCTGCCAATTCACCTGCCTCCGGACTTGCACCACACAAACCAAGCCGAGCACCAGCAACAACCACCTCAAGTGCATCCTGCTCAAGACCCGCTTCGTCCACAGGCACGCCGTGGAACTCTGGAACCTGCTCCACACAACATCACCAGACGTCGCCTTCCTCACGGAAACCTGGATGAACGCCTCCTCAGCCCCCGACATCGCCATAGCCATCCCGGATGGCTACAAGATCACCCGGAGGGACCGGGTCAACCAAACCGGAGGAGGCATCGCCATCGTCCACAGAAACACCATCCGCATCACGACCAACTCCGACGACACCCTCACCGCCGCCGAACACCTTCACTTCCAGATCCACACAGACCCCAAGACCACCCTCAGATGCACCCTCATCTACAGACCCCCAGGACCACACACACAATTCAGCGAAGCCATCGCAGACTTCGTCAGTCCACACGCCATCACCTCCACAGACTACATCCTCCTAGGGAACAAAAAGGACTGCAACACCGCCGCCCTGCTGGACAACCTCGCCAACCTTGGACTCAAGCAACTGGTGAACACTCCCACCCACTACGCCGGCCACACGCTTGACCCCGTCTTCTCCTCCAGCAAGCACATCTCCTTCAGCCACTCAACAGGACTACACTGGACAGACCACAGCTGCGTCCACTTCAACTTCAGGAGAACCACGACCCACCACCACCCGCAACAGTTTCCCCGCAGAAGCTGGAGAAAGATCACCTCCGACCAGCTCGCCACCTCCCTCAGCCAGAACCCGCCCATCAACACGACAGACCTCGACGAAGCAGCCCGCAACCTCACACAGTGGCTCACCGACTGCGCCGACGAACTCGCACCACTGATGAACCCTCCCAGCAGACCCGGCAACAGGAAAGCCTCTTGGTTTACCAACGACCTCAAAAACTCCAAGAAAACCTGCTGCACCCTCGGGAAAGCCTGGCGCCATGACCAGACAGCAGAACACATGACCGCCCTCAAGAACGCCACCCGCAAACACCACCAGCTGATCCGCACCACCAAAAGGACAACATTCAAAGAACGACTGGACAACAACACCCACAACAGCAAGGAACTCTTCAGCATCGTGAAAGAGCTCTCCAACCCCAGCGCCTGCAACAACGATATCACACCCTCGCAAGACCTCTGCGACTCACTCGCCTCGTTCTTCCACCGCAAGATCGTCGACATACACAACAGCTTTGGCGCACAAACCACGCACTCAACCAGCGAAACAGCGCCCCCCACCACCACCCTCCGCACCTGGACCCCGGTCAGCACCGAAGACACGACCCGCCTGATGAACACCATCCACTCCGGCTCCCTCACCGACCCCTGCCCACACCACATCTTCAACAAAGCCGACTCCATCATCGCACCCCAACTCCGGAACATCATCAACAGCTCCTTCGCATCTGCCACCTTTCCGGAGAGCTGGAAACATGCCGAGCTGAGCGCCCTCCTCAAGAAACCCACCGCGGACCCCACGGACCTCAAGAACTTCTGCCCCATCTTGCTCCTTCCGTTTCCAGCCAAAGTCATCGGGAAGACCGTCAACAGACAACTCTCCGCCTTCCGAGACCAACGGATCCCTTGACCCCTCACAGTCCGGCTTCCGAGCAAACCACAGCACCGAGACCGCCCTCATCGCAGCCACCGACGACATCAGGTCCCTGCTCGACAACGGGGAAACGGCTGCCCTCGTCCTCCTGAACCTCTCGGCAGCCTTCGACACAGTATGCCACCGCACCCTGATACAGCGCCTCAGCAACACCGGAATCCAAGGATCAGCACTGGAGTGGATCGTCTCGTTCCTTGCCGGAAGAACCCAGAGAGTCCGCCTCCCCCTGTTCCGATCTGCGGCCACCAAAGTCATCTGCGGCGTCCCGCAAGGATCCTCACTCAGCCCCACCCTCTTCAACATCTACATGAGCCCCCTCGCAGCTATCGCCAGCCAACACAACCTCAACATCATCTCCTACGCCGACGACACCCAGCTGATTCTCTCCCTCCCCAACGACCTCGCCACCGCCAAAGCCAACCTGCAGGAAGGAATGAGAGACGTCGCAGAATGGATGAAGATCAGCCGTCTGAAACTGAACTCAGACAAGACGGAAGTCCTCATCCTCGGACCATCTCCCTCCGCCTGGGACGACTCCTGGTGGCCCCCCGCCCTGGGCATCGCACCCAAACCAATGGACCACGCACTCAACCTGGGCTTCATCCTGGACTCCTCCCTCGCGATGACTAAGCAAGTGAACGCCGTCTCATCATCCTGCTTCAACACCCTGCACATGCTCCGAAAGATCTTCCGATGGATCCCCACCGAAACCAGGAAGACGGTCACCCAGGCCCTCGTCACCAGCCATCTGGACTACCCACGCAAACAAGGCTCTCCACGACATGGGCCCGAAGTACCTCAACAGCCGCCTCACATTCTACACACCCACCCGCCAGCTCCGATCCACCAGCCTCGCCTCGCCTCCATCCCACGATTTCGGAAATCCACCATCGGAGGTAGGTCCTTCTCCTACCTGGCAACTAAGACATGGAATTCCCTCCCCACTCACCTACGGCTGACCCTGGACCATCTCTCCTTCAGGAAACAACTCAAGACCTGGCTGTTTGAGCAGTAGCGACCCCCCCCCCTCAGCGCCTTGAGACCCTTACGGGTGAGTAGCGCGCTATACAAATCCCATTGATTGATTGATTGATTGAACCCCTCCGAAGTGCTGCAATTTCTCTACAGTTGCATAAACTGGTTTAGGAATAGTATATCTATTATTCTCAGACTCCAATACATTTCCTAACATTGGTTAAACATACTTTTTATTAATATGTATTTATAATTTTCATTTTATAGTATATGTTTATATTTGTATTTGTTTTTATATTTTTACACTATTTTTTGTAAAGGTGTTTGTTTTTGAAAAAATTTAAAAGTTTTTGTTTGGTCATTTATTTAATGTTTCGGAATTAAATGGTTAATAATTTTTCTGTTACATCATATGGGCTGGATTTTGAAGTCGGACGTGAGTCCGTCCGACATTGATTTAGTACTGGGACCAACCGACCTCCTGTCGGCGATTCCAACCCTGTTCGGTTGCACTCCAATCCTTTACAATGGGAGCACGCATTCCAATCAGAATTAATGCTCTCATTGTAAGGAGAAGAGGTGCAGTTCATCCATGCACCTCATGGCCGGCACACGGGGTGCAGGGATCAACAGGGACCACCACAGGTGCCCCCTCGGCATGAATCGGAGGCTTTGCACCCATGGGGGCCCTGCTGGGGGCCCCCAAAGTGGACTTACGACAGCCTTTTTGTGTGTCGGAAAAGCTGGCTCAGAAAGGATGTTGGAATCCGAAATTGTAAACCCTCAGGCGGAAAGAACCGCCTTTGGGGTTAATGGAGGCATTCCGAATGGCAGGCGGGCTCTCCTGGCCTGTCAGAAGCCATTCGGAAATCCAGTTCAGATTTCTTTCCGACCGACTCCATCCAAATGGGTTGGTTGGAAATTAATCCGAACAGCTGATTACAATGCCATAGGAACGGCTCCGACCAAGGGTCAGAGCCATTTACTACGGCATCGTAATCATCCCTTGGTGTTTTTATTGTAGTAAATTTTAAGAATTTAACAAATAATATAATGTAAGATATATTTTTAATAATTTTGTTACAAGAAAGAAATACGAGTTGGCAGGTGACTGCATCAGAAAAGTATGTAGAGGTTAATAGGGTCCCTAGAGGACTAAGAATTTTTACAATGCCAACACATCCTGAAACTAAAACAGCACTATTGGAGTAATGGGGACAAAACAATATGCAATGTTCCTTATCAAACACGCCAAAATAGATCTGTATGAAGTACATAGAATAATTGTGAAAATAGAATCAAAAATATCCTCAAATGCAAACAAAGATGAATCAACAAAACTAAGAGAAAATTAAAATTTGAGCTGAAAAATATGAGGAAGAAATGAAACACAAAAGTATAACATTTCCACAAGATGAAACGCATTTCAAACAAAGCAGGATTTTAACATTCACCTAAATGTTTGAAGCTTTAAAACACAATTATGCAAAAAACAAACCAATTCTCACAGCAGGAGAAGTCACAAGTGAATTGGATGGGGAATGGAGTGAGGGGGAAGATCCAAGCACCTCCAGCCCCCTACAGAGGATGAATTTGTTTAGAGGAAATGAGATTAATGCACTTGGATCAAACAATGACAAGAGGTAGAGGCAGAGGTAGAGAGCGTGGGAGAGAGGATTCAAAATCTACAAGAGACCCAGAAAAATGAGAAGGTCTAAAAGAAAGACAACAATACCCTCTTCGCAATCTCAACAAGAAGAAACAATAAATGAAGAAAGAAATTTAATAATCAATCTTTCGAGTTACGAATTAACCAAGGAAGAACAGACACTGTTAAATAAAGCTCTCTCCTTTTGTGCAGAGCATCTCTTCAATTATACAGACAGGAAAATTGACATCTATATATATGTGCTCAAACTCAAATTAGCTAAAATACATGCATCCAAATCTCCAGTATCAGTCCCCCAAGAGTAAAGTCAAGAACCAAGATTAGATTTTACAATAGCACAGATTCAGACATCAAAATCATGTTTAATCTTATGCCCAATCTCGAAGAAGAGGACATGACAGAAATGGAGAGTTTACATGGACTATCCTTTGAGACAGACAAACATCTACATAGTAAACTTACAGGTAAATCAAATACTGTCCATCCCTATCTTCAGGATATAAATTTGATAATTTTTCAGAATCTGCTACAGCAGATTTTGAAAAAAGACAAGGATAAGATATCCAAACAAAGTGAAACCTTTGATATTCATTTTCATTTCATTTCATTTCATAATCTTTATTTCGGCACAATTCGAACCATAAAAGATAAGCATAAGCTTACATTAATACAAGGTCCATATAAGGTCCATATAAGGAGGTTAATAATTTGATTTTACAAAATAACACAGATATGGTTAGGAAATCGTTACGTTTAAAACCTTAATGTAAGTAAATTTTTAAAGGCAACAAGATATAAAATACACATGGAATTCATTGCTTCAGTCCATAATCATCAACATTTTCTAATATTGCTAACATTTTAAAATAAGAATATATATACACGTCATAATCTGGACAAATTAGCAACAGCCTTTATGACTAGTTGCTTCAATATTAGATCATAATATATAATTTCTTCTAGAGTTTCAGGCCCACTTTAACGTGTACAAAATTTGTTGCTAACAGAAATCTACTAACGCCAAAAACTATCACCTGGCTAGTGTCAGTTTTTCAAATCCTTTCCGCTTCTTTATATGAGCGTACTCCTGGATTTAAAGAGAGAGGTTTGATCCATCTTTTTCTAATTAACTCATAAACTGGGCAAAAGAAAAGAATATGTGACTCGTCTTCTCTTGTTTTGCATGAGCACATAGTACATAAGTCGCTGATCTTTTCAGTATGGGTACAGGTGGACATTTGTTTTCAAAATTACATATCTAAATTTAATATATAATGTTTTAGCCAAAGGTGGCTGTACCTCATCCAAAAACTGCTCGAAATGAGCACTATCTTTGAACGCAAGGAACTTGCTTATCAAAGTTCCACCAGCTCGTTCATTTAACAAACTGTGTTCAATGTATGCCCAGAATGCAGATTTCAATACCCTTTTTAAGTTTTGGGTCAGTGTCGATGGCTCATCCCAAAACTGCGCTAAACAATCCTATTTAACCATGTACAAACATGTTTTAACCATATGTTGGTGTTATTCCGATCTAATCCCATTATTTCTTGTAGACTATGTTTGTAATCTGCCAACTCCGGTGTAGACCAGAGTCTTACCCACAATGACAATGGTCTCAGGATAGTGTAATGGTCTGTGCGTTTCATATTTAGATCAAGCATAATTGGTATTAATGGTGTGCTTATGGGCAATCTTAGGAGTGCTCTAAAAATTTTTATTTTCGCTAGTCACAAAAGCATTCCTGCTCGCTGTCCCCCATATTTCTGCTCCGTTTAACGCTGCAGACTGGGCTTTAAATTTAAAAACCTCGAGTGCCGGAGAGACAGCCTTTCTATGACTGTTCCCAAGTTTTTTCGTAATTGGTCAAATATTCTGCGTCAGAATCATTTTGCTTTTTTCTACTTGGGTTTTCCACGATAATTTTGAATCCAATGAAACGCCCAAGTATGTAAAATTCTGTACGAGTTCCAACTTTTGGCCATTTAAGGGCAGATTCCCCCTAAAGGTTTTATGGGGATTTATGGCCATATATTTAGTCTTATTAGTGTTGATCTCAAGACCCTTTTTGTTGCAATATGTTTGGAATGAATTTAGTAAACATTGTAGGACTCTGGGCGTTTGAGATATTAATATAGTATCGTCTGCAAAAAGGTGGGCTGGTACCGTTTCTCCTTTCAGTTTTGGTGCGTCGTTTTTGCAGCCCTCCAGATATGATGGGATGTCATTAACAAACATTGAGAATAATGTGGGTGCCAATACGCATCCTTGGCGAACCTCCCTCTTAATAGGGATAGTGCTTGCTAGTTCGCCCTATGGGCCCCATCTAACTTTAGCATAATTATTTTCATGCAACCTCATAATCTGTTGCAAAAGGCTGACTGGCAGCCCTTGACAGTTTAATGACTCCCATAACAATTCACGGGGAATAAGATCAAACGCAGCCCTGAGATCTGTATAAGCGACATACAGATTCCCCTTTCTTATGTTTACATACTTCCAACATAAACAACAAAATCTAAAAACCTGATCTATAGTACTTAGTTTGGGTCTGAAACCTGCCTGGAACTTGGTGAGGACAGCATTTTCCTCAATCCATGTGTTCATACGATTTAAAATATGCCTTGCATACATTTTTTGTAAAATATCCATTAAACTAATTGGGCGATAGTTAGCTGGATCGTTCCTATTGCCCTTTTTAAAAATTGATACGATTTCCGCCCCCCTCCACGTATCTGGAAAATCCACGCCCGCTGCTACAGCATTACATAAGTAGTTAATGTAGGGCCCCCAGACACTAATTTCGTGCTTGTATAGATCGCCCGGAATTTTGTCCAGTCCGGGTGCCTTCCCATTTTTAACTGCATTAATAGCTAATATTGTTTCATCTAGATCAAATTCTAGTTTAGCTTCACTAGGGCGTGACAATAGCTCCTCCTTACTTGGGACCCCAACATTATCTGGTGCTCTATATAACTGGGTAAAGTGCTCGACCCAGGTAATCTCGTCAAGAAAAACATCCTTAACTACTCCTCCCATTTTATTCCCTTTGGCCACTAATCTCCAGAAGCACAGTTGGTCCTTGTTCTCAGCAGCAGTAGGTAATTCTGACCAATTTTCCTCATCCCAGCTTGTTTTCGCCTTCGCTTGTATTTTCCTATATTCCCTTCTAGCTTCTTTAATTTCAATCATGTTCTTATTTTTTATGGTTTGAAGTAATTTGGTCTTTCCGTTGCGACAGTCCTTATCGTACCAGGGTTTCCCGCTTGGCATAATATTTGGATTTTTAATAGATTTTTTTGGCATTTTTGTTACCAGCGATACTAATGATTTAAAAAAACCTTATGTAAGTCTACAACTGCACTTACTTCGAGTGATGTGGTGAAGTGCCGACAAAAAGTATCAGCCAGTGTACTGTA
Organism: Lissotriton vulgaris; assembly: GCF_964263255.1. Classification (NCBI taxonomy): domain Eukaryota; kingdom Metazoa; phylum Chordata; class Amphibia; order Caudata; family Salamandridae; genus Lissotriton; species Lissotriton vulgaris. The sequence goes on along the minus strand of NC_141693.1, from coordinate 359,946,847 downwards.
AATTTTTGCTAATACTTCGCCATGCTGCAACATATGAGCCTATTTTAATGAGCGACGATTAATGCTGGCTAATACATCATCAATGCTTACATTGGATGCTTCATTATTCGTAGTTGTACCAGGCAATAAACTATTATGAAGTGACAATTGGAGCGGGCGATGTTCACTCTCAATTCTAGGCATTATCTCTAGGTCTACTACGTAAGTCATAATATCAAGAGAAACCATAATATAATCAATTTTACTTTGGGAATTACTCCTAAAGAATGTAGGGGGCTTTACTATATCTGATGGAAAACGACCATTACAAGCTCTCAACCTGTGAGTAGCTGTCAACCTCGTGATTTGAAGATCTAACACTGTACAAGGAACCAGATTGATGTCATGTAATATAGGAATTTTATTAGCACTAGCCTCGTCTTCGAAGAGGTCTCCAAGCCCTATGATGGGCTCATAGGTACAATTCAGGTCACCACGTACTATTATACTTTTCTTTACTTCCAAAGAGTTTAGGAATGAGTCCATATTTTCTAATATCAATGACTCTTTAGATAGGGGGCCTGGTCTGTTATAGACATTGAATAGATATTGCACCCTTCCTTCCTTCATTGTTATTCTTATTCCAAGTATATCTATTGAATTTATACATAATTCTATGATTCTGATCTCAAGTGTTACTTTTACCCATATTAGAAGCCCCCCGAGGGCCTTCCTCCTACAGATGGGACTGCATCTATATAGAATGTTCTATACCCCACTCTATGTGGAGTCTTTATCGCCCAGGTTTTCTGCAGGAGGCAAATATCACTTGTTTCAATATACTCGTTCCACTCAGGGTCATTAACATTTTTCCTAAGTCCCGCTATGTTCCATGAAATCATTTTCAATCCTAATGAATTGCTAACACTTGTAACTATCATGGGTCCATCTACCAGATTGTGGTTTGTTTTTGTTATTTCCTTATTCAATACGACTTTACCAGCCATACTTAATGTTATATTTTGGGGCACTAAACCATCCCCACCCACATCTACCTCATTTGCTATTAGTAGTCTGGCATGGGGTACAGTAATTGGAACAATATTTTCCCCCTCTGCCTCCCTTTCTATCGGTATCACCAACATTTCGTCTCCCAAAGCTATTGGCGGGTGCAGTCAATCGACAGCCTCCAAGGAAGATAATTCTTGGAAGCTATTGAAAGTATGAGGGAAGGAGATGTTGTCATGGTTCCGAGTTGTTTCTACCCCGCCGGATCAGGGCATGGATGTTAGTGTTCTGCATCAATGTCTCCTCATGTACTCTCAGTAAATTACGAACTGTGTGTGGACGCCTAAAATTTATAACTATACAATCACCTCGTATTTTTTTTCTAGAGTCCCCCACCCACCCTACTTTGCGCACCATTAGGATTTCATTCATTTTATGGGGACTAAACCTTTTAAACTTTTGGAGCCAATCCACAGCTTTATTTCTAAGACTAGCAGCCCGTCCCGACGTTGCCCGGGTATGAATTGCTGCCGGCCAGTAGTATATTGTTTTGTAGGATTTTCGTTTTGATAGCATTTCTTATCTGTGACAGGCCTGTGAATTGCTCTGATTCACAGTGCACTGCTGATGAACTTAAGAGTGCGCGTTCAGCACTACTTTATTTTTCCTTGCAATATTATATAGCGCGAACTCGACAACATGGCATGAGCACAATTTACATTACAGAAGAACACATTCATTTGTGGTAGGCACGGGGAGACAAAGCGATTTGCCTGGAATCACAGGATGTTGAGCTGATGCCGAGATTCGAGCGTAGCTCCCCAGCTCTAAAGTTCGCAATTCTAGAACTTGTGGCGGGAGGTGTGTCTAAAAGTGTATGTCGGTGCTGGCCATCAATGAGACAGACCTGTGCATTTTTCAAATGGGTGGTGAAAAAATATGAGTATGTTGCTGGAGATGTGGGCCACCGTGCCACCAATGTACTTACCGGGGGAGGGTAAACACCCATTATTCCGCAACTTTCTTTCCGCATACCTTCACTCCGCATACTTTCATTACGAAAGTACCATGACTCCGCAATGCCATTATAACGCATGGCATTACATTTTATATGCTTTTACCACGCATACATTTACAACGAAATTCGTTGTAAATGCATGAATGGTAAAAGCATGTTTTTTTTTTTAATGTTTGGATAAGGTAAGTATGGGTATGGGGTATATGTTTTGGGGTACTGAGGTATATGTTTTGGGGTGTTTGGGTATTTTAAGGGTTCAGATATAGTTTTGGGGTTGTGGGGTACAGGGGTAGTTTTAGCGTTTAGGGATAGGTATGGGTTTTGGGGTACAGGGGTATTTTTAGGGTTCAGGGCTAGGTTTGGGTTTTGGGGTATAGGGGTATTTTTAGGGTTCAGGGGTAGGTTTGGGTTTTGGGGTACAAGGGTATTTTAAGGGTTCAGGGCTAGGTTTGGGTTTTGAGGTACAGGGGTATTTTTAGGGTTCAGGGCTAGGTTTGGGTTTTGGGGTACAGGGCTATTTTAGGATTCAGGGGTAGGTTTGGGTTTTGGGGTACAGGGTTATTTTTAGGGTTCATGGCTAGGTTTGGGTTTTGGGGTACAGGGGTATTTTTAGGGTTCAGGGGTAGGTTTGGGTTTTGGGGTACAAGGGTATTGTAAGAGTTCAGGGCTAGGTTTGGGTTTTGGGGTACAGGGGTATTTTAGGGTTCAGGGGTAGGTTTGGGTTTTGGGGTACAGTGGTATTTTTAGGGTTCAGGGATAGGTTTGGGTTTTGGGGTACAGGGGTATTTTTAGGGTTCAGGGGTAGATTTGGGTTTTGAGGTACATGGGGTATTTATAGGGTTCAGGGCTAGGTTTGGGTTTTGGGGTACAGTTGTATTTTTAGGGTTTAGGGATAATTTTGGGTTTTGGGGTACAGGGTATATTTATAGGGTTAAGATGGGTTAGTGTTTAAGGGTGTTGGTGTATTTTAAGGAGTAAGGGTGGGTTATGATTATGGGGTTCAGGGGTATTTTAAGGGAGCAGGGTGGGATTAGCACACGATATGAGACATGGCATGAAGGGCGGACCATACCACACGCCCCCAGCGTTTGTCACGCCCCCAGCACACGGTAGGGATAGGTTTGGGTTTTGGGGTACAGGGTATATTTATAGGGTTAAGATGGGTTAGTGTTTAAGGGTGTTGGGGTATTTTAAGGAGTGAGGGTGGGTTATGATTATGGGGTGCAGGGGTATTCAAAGGGAGCAGGGTGGGATTAGCACACGATATGAGACATGGCATGAAGGGCGGAACGTACCACACGCCCCCAGCGTTTGTCACGCCCCCAGCACACGCCCACAGCACAACGCAGACACGCCCACAAGGGACTACTTTGCTGGCACGGTTCTTTTACCTTTTAAATGTATATGGTGGGCGTCTGCATAGCCTATGTCCTTCTGCTGCAACTGCCCTTTCCAACGCTGTATTGGGTGTTATGATTGGTGCTGTGGTTCCTGAGATTACCCGCCTCAAAGGTCTGGGCTCTCTCTTTATTATATTAGTATGGATGGATTGTGCCAAGTTTCAGTTTGGTCCCTCCTTAAGGCTGGTACACTAGTTAGTATTAGGACATACGGGCATGCAGCAGGAGGTAAATTTAAAATATCGGAATTGGGAATTAGATCAGTACCTTTTGGACTGAATAATAGCACCCTTGGAGTTTCATTTTCAGAGTGATCTGTTCTCTTCTCAGTTAGGTCTATTCTTCTCTCTGCTCGATGGATAGTCTTACTATGAGCCTCCCTATCCCCTACTAATTCTGCTCTTTCTTCCTCAATGCCAGTACTATTCGGGAGATCTATTCTTGGTTGAGCTGACGTTTTTCCATTGTGTCTAGCTTCCTTGTTTTAGGTGTGTATGGTCCTATACTCTGCAAGTAGTTTAGCCCCTTCATCAATAATTTTACTCCCATTTCCAATCATGAGATCTAATTTAGCTATAGTCTGGTTTAGTTGGTCAATTTTGCTGTCTATGTCCCTCATTCTAATGCCCAAACAATCATTTATTTGAGTCTGGACGGAATCTTAAAGTAGTTTTAAAAATATCCGCCACAGTTTGCTCTATTGTCTCAACCATACCATCAGTTTTACTAGGACAAAGTGGACTGTCTATCTCAGTGTGTGTTCCAAAGGACCTACTTGAGGTCTCCCTGTGTTCTGACAGTCTAATATCCCCTGTGATTGATCTCCTTGACCCCCCTGGTTTCCCATTTTTATTAGCATGTCGTTTCCCCCGCGATGCGTTCTTTGATCTTTCATTTATTGTTCCCACCTGCTTTAAGGCTCGAAGCCTTGTTGCTATTGCTGGTGTAGTTGGCACATCCACATCAGGGGAACCATTTAGACTTAATATGGGATCTATCACAGGGCTGCCTAAAACAGGAGATGGGGATACAATACAATTGCTCAAGGTCAGTTATGACGGGGCAAATAAAGTTTGTGGGCAGGATTCCTTATATGTTGGCAATTTAGACGGATCTAAGGATAATCTTCTTTCAACAAGTTCCATTTCATGGCTTATAAGTGATTCTGCTCTTATGATAACATCATCAAGTGTCCCTGCTGTACCCTTTCGTTTACTCATAATTAGATGTTAAGTATATGCCACTTTGCTATGCAAAAATATATCTTCTCAACCAGCCCTAAAAAATTTGACCTTATTCACGGGCTGGGATAAAAAAACAAAAACCACAGCTCAATAGACAGTCACAGGTCTGTCCAACTTAATGGGCAATAGTATACACTGTTGCACTCGGTTTCTCTATGGTACTAGTCTGTAAGATTGTTCCCAATGTCTTAATACAATCTGCTAGAGGTAACCACCCAAAGTATATCAACATTAAGTACAAAATGCCACGACTCAATGGTCTTTTTCTTCTTGACCAAATCACGCCATGGCTTAATAAAAGTCTAACACAAGCTCAAAAGCAATTATCAATAGGTAAAACAACAGCATAAGATAAGGCGTATTTTTGCATACCCAATAGTTGCTAGGAGTTTTAAGGTGCAATAACCAAGGGGGGTGGCCCAGCCCAGCCTCCTTCGGCCTCTGACGGCCTAAGACGGCCCGCCCTTGTCCCTGGCTTCTCCCGGCGCGCGCCCGCGCGCGTTCCGTGCAGCGGATGCCGCAAGAAGTTATGTAGCGGCTGTGGGCGGGCCTCAGGTGGCACAGGTGGCGGCAATCCTTGGGCTCCTGGGACTTTGAATCCTTGCAGAACACTCTCTCTCAACCCCAGCAGAGTCCTTTACAAGCGAAGCGGCACCCGCGCAGCGGGTGCCGCGAGAAGTTATGTAGCGGCTGTGGGCGGGCCTCAGGCGGCACAGGTGGCGGCAATCCTTGGGCTCCTGGGACTTTGAGTCCTTGCGGAACACTCTCTCTCACCCCCAGCAGAGTCCTTTGCAGAGTTACTCCATAGTATACAGTACTAGGCACTTTTCTGCATTGGATGGTGCAGAGTAGGAGAGCTCCTAGAAGGTTTACAGTACTAGTCAGTACACTGCATTAGATGAAAAAGACTAACAGATGTAACGAAGTGTACCTGTACCGTACTATTCAGCACACTACATTAGAAGGTACGGAGTGACAGAGCTATTAGAAGGTATATTGTACTAGTCAGTACACTGCAATAGGTGTCACAAAGTGACAGAGGTACTAGAAGTGTACTGTACTAGTCAGTACTCTCCATTAAATGGTACAGATTAACGGAGCTACTAGAAGGAAAACAGTACTAGTCAGTGCATTTCATTAGATTGTACAGAGTGCGGGAGCTACTACAGGGTAAACAGTACTAGTTAGTATATCAACACAATGAAAGGAACACATGCATTAAAAATATCTGATAACAATAAATTATTGAAAATTCAGAGAACTGATCCAATCCACAGGCCTGTTAGTATTGTCAAAGATGTCTCTTTATTGTTTTTTTTCCTTTTCAACAGTTCATATCTTTACAGATGATCATTTTCTGATTTCCACAATTCTTCATCAATTTCTCATTAGTTTTTCACAAATTTTAACATGAACAGCCTACGCGTTTTGTCCTAACACAGGACTTCGTCAGGGCTGTAATTTGAGCTTTATAATGTATTTCTCTAATGAGAGTCCAAATTCTTCACTACCTGGGTGAATGATGAAAATCATTTCAATCAATTAAATTCTATTATTCTATGAATCCTCTGCTGCCTATAAGCGCACTCTCAGTTTCAATCACTGCAGTCTGCTGCTTTCCTTCATGAATTCCGATTGTGCACTTCAATTTCGTTATCCTTTGATATTAAAAGAAAGAACTCCGCTGAGAAATCTAATGGGAAATGACCACCTAGTGATCAAACCGGCGGACAAAGGGGTCAATAGTGTGTAATAAACTGATTACCTGAAGGAGGCCTACACAAAACTAAGTGATCCAACCAACTATAAAAAACTTGACTCCAGTCCTATAAATCGGATGACATTGGACCTAAAAAAAACCTCATAGGTGGCATGATTTTATTACTATTTCATGCTAAAAGGCCAACCCACCATTCAAACGATATACTTTTTACTGAAAATAATCAAAACTCTATATGATCCCCAGGGAGACCAATTGTCTCATTGTGTGATTCTCTTTTCAAAAAAGAATCAGTCTATGTGGAGCAATACCTGGCACCGAGTGTCTCCTTAAGCTCTTATATAAGAGACACAGGAGATTTCCTATGCATATTGGCCGATACTAATTTGGATGAAAATTATTTACTGGTGACCACAGATGTGGTGTCTTTGTACACCTCCATAAAGCATGAAATGGTTCTTCAGGGTTGTGCCTACGTTCTTAAAGAAATGTTGAAGAGCTACAACACTCAAATACGTTATTGACCATGATTGAAATGTGCATGACCAACAATACTTTCCTTTTCAACCATGAGCTCTACCATCAGCAATGACGAACTACCATGGGTATATCATTTTCATCGAACTATGCAAATATTATAATAGGATGGTGAGAAAAGGAACATACCTGGAGACGAGCCAACCAAAAAGAACTCAGGAAAATAAGGGTCAGGTACATTGATGATTTCTTTTTAATTCGGAATGGTGATAATGATTTCATGAAATCACCGTGGGCAGAAGGAAGAGGATAGACAGGAGTGATGAGGGGAGCACAGAGTGAGGTGCATATGGGAATGCAAACACATCTATATCATTTGGTTGTCTTTATGTATTTGGATTGCTTTTAATTTTGCCTGTTCAATTAGAAAAATCATGGTAGTTCATATTATTAGCCTTAACATCAATGGTTTAAATAATAGACATGAGCATTCTGCAATTTCTGAATGAACAAAAACACAATCTTGCACTACTTCTTCTTCAAGAAGCTCATTTAGTCCAAGGAGAAAAAAAGTCTATGTACTTTCCATGGTTAGAACATGCTGATTTGTCTTCATCCTCAGCTGCTATTCGTGGATTTTCACTTTCATTATTAAATTACAATGTAATTATCTCATGAAAATGGCAGCTAGATACTTAAAGCAGATGGGCAATAGTTTAATTAAAAATCGCTTTCAAACAGACAGATGAACATTGTATCATACCATGAGTCCATATTTGATAAGCTCTTGTCCTTGTCTGATCTAGGCTGGCAATTAGCTACACTACCTAGCTGGGTATGTGGGAATTATCAATTCTCGATTCTTCCATTCCAAACTGTGAACACATTAAGAACAAGAACAAGAAAGCCCTTTCCACCCTAATTGCAGCTCTTGGTGGTTTTGATCTCTGGCACATGGATCGCTCCCATGAGGAGAATGCTTGTGTTTCTCCAATAGATTCAAATCTGCCTTGCATAATTATTTTTTTGTCTCCTCAATATTGGCCTAGACCAAAGTCTGGTATGATTTAGCACCATTTAGATCGTTTGTTAGTACCATTACAGTTTGAAATGTCAAAATCTTAACTCTTCACCATGATCAGATGGAGGCTCCAGCATATTTTGATGCTGGAGCATTCATTAGTTCTTAAAGATGAAACATAAAATAGTGGAATACTTTTCAATAAATAATGCTATAGTTGATCAATCAATGATATGGGAAGCATTTAGGCAACAACACGTTCACTGTTCATTTCTCAAAAAGAGTATCTTTCTATAGTACCCACATAAGTTCCATCATCCTCTACTTTAGTCAAATTAGAATCTATTTATTAGGAGTGCATTTTATGAATATGGCCTTAGTAAGAGAACAATCATTCAAGATACAGGTCTATGAAGAAGGAGAGAAGATGAGCAAAATGTTAGCATGGTCAGTCGGAGCTATTAATAATGTAATAACAGCCTTCCACAATCTACATTCTAAGATTCTTCACAATCAACATACACTTTCCTCTCAATTTTTAATTTATCACCCGTCCATCTATGAGAAAGATCATCCTTTAGCTAGAGAGGAGTGCAACTCCTTTCTGTCCAATTGCGTTCTTCTAACAGTGTCCTCAGAGGCAATTGTTTTACTTTTAAAATGCTGCATCCCAAATGGCGAGTGGGAAAGTCCCAGACAAGAATGGCTTTATTATTGAGTTTTATAAGACTTTTTCTTTCTGAGTTAGCTGGCCCAGTCACTAAATGTATTGGTCATATACTCACTGGTGGAGAAATCCCGCTTCCTTCGGCAAGGGTGTCATCATACGTTTTCCCAAGCCTGGTTTTAAATGATCTTGAGCTTGAGTCCCAACGTTCCATAACTTTATCAAATTCAGACTATTGCCAAAGTTATTACTAATTCCTTGGTATGGGTTGCTCCCATGTTAATAAATATTGATCAAAATTGATTTTTCCTGAATGATATATTGCTGCTAAAAATAACTTGCTTTCTGAAACGTCTGAGAATTAAAAAAATATTAGCATTCCTGCTGCAGTGGTCTTTTTGGATGTCTAGAAGGCTTTCGACCTGTTGAGCTGGAAATTCCTATTCTTTCAGCATATGGATTTCCTGCCCAGCTCACCAGGTGGGCATCATCTCCATATACATTATCTTTCTTTCAGATCATCATTAACAATAGATATAATTAGCAAATTGACTCCTTTAGACAGCGCACTCTGCCATCCGGTGCAGTCATGAAGAAGGGCGGAATCCAGTCCAGCAGTAAATTAGTAGAACAAATAAATGTCGCACTCCAAAGCTATTTGTTTCAGGGTTTTATTCACCACCACTACCACCCGAAATTGACACCTGTGGACATCCTAACATTAAATGGAGAGGCAAATCAAAGTTCTGTCAAAATCTACCTCCAGGGAACAGAATTGATACTTACCATGACTTGGTGATCTCAGATTTGGAGAAATTAAATATTGTCAAACCTAACAAAAAGGAAAACTTAACAAAAGGCGTACTGAAAGCCTCAAAGGAACTAATGGACTGTGACTCAATTACAATACAGCCAGCCAATAAAGGGGCAAAATTGTGATCATTGAAAAAAAACAATATATCAAAGAGGCAAAGAGACAGTTAAATGATGAAAGCAAATACATCAAATTAAAAAGAATCCAATCAACAATCTAACAGTCAGTTACAAACAAAAATAGCATTCTGAAGAGATAAATGCATCATTAATGATGATGAAGCCAGTTACCTAATTAATGAAAGCCCAATTATTCCGACAATATATTTCCTTCCCACAATGCACAAAACACTGGTAAATCAATCTATTAGAACAATCATTTCAAGCTGTGGCTCACTTTATGAAAACATATCAATATATATTGAGAACATTGGCTCCCATGGTAACAGCTCTCAACTCCTACATAAAAACACAGGGGTCTTCCTAAAACCTCTGCCTAATATTACATGCCACAGGGGACTGCTGCTGGTCACAATTGATGTAATATCTTTATATACATCAATAAGTAACAAAATAGGATTCAAAGCAATGAAATATGTCCTATCACAATGGAATGTCCAATATTTGGAACAATCAGAAACTGTAATGGAAATGACAGAGCTCTGCTTACGCAATAATATCTTCTTGTTTGACAAACAAATGTATCTACAAACCTGTTGAACCGCAATGGGAATTTCATTTTCCCCGAGCTATGAAAATCTCACCATGGGATGGTGGGAGAAGACGATAGCATGGGGTGAAGGCAATGAACAATACCTGGATAAGATCCACCTTTGGCTGAGGTTTATAGATGACCTGTTTATAATCTGGAATGGCACAAACACGGAATTCCAGGAATACTTTTCCAAACTGAACAACAACAATGTGGGACTATCGTTCACATGCACCACCAATGACAAGGAAATACATTTCCTGGACCTCACCGTCTACATCGAGAACGACCAGATAAAAATAACTACATACAGGAAGCCAACCGCCACAAATAGCATCCTACATGGAACTAGCTTTCATCCCTCTGCTTTACTTATAAGCATCCCATATGGCGGGTTCTTGCGAATGGCGAGAAATTGTACTGATGATGTCTTCAAAGAAAAAGCTATGGAAACATCAGAAAAGTTCAAGCACAGAGGATATTGAAAGCTTGACATTGAAAAGGGCAAAAGAAAAACTGTAAATCTAACACAGCTGGAAACACTAACAAACAAAAAGAAAAGCGATGACGACAACAGAAAATTAAGGTTCATAATGTCATACAACAAAGAGCACAATGAGATAAGAAAAATAATTAACAAATATTGGAACATAATAAGGAAAGACCAAGACATTGGCACAAGCTTGAGTGACAATGTAGAGATATCCTTCAGAAAAGCTCCATCACTGAGAGATAAACTAACAAAAGGTCACTTCACAAGAGGACAAAAAGAAACATGGCTATCACAACGCCAAAAAGGATTTACTAAATGCGATAAATGTAAAGCCTATCAAATTGGCAAAAATATGAAACAACTTATGGAGTTCCGTAAGAAACCATTCACAATAACACACAGAATAACGTGCAAAACAACTTATGTTGTGTACATGATTACATGTGTCTGTGGAAAACAGTAAATTGGAAGCACCATCTGTCCCATGAGATGAGAAAAAGGATACTAGAACACATCAGGAAAGTATCCAATGGTGACACCAACTATGCCATGACGAAACATTTTGAAACTCACGAGAATTTCACTTGGATGAACATGAGATACTACAGAATAGCTCCCGTCCCAGCCCATGATAGGGGAGGCGATAGAACACTACAACTGAGAAGGCTGGAATCCAAACTGATCATCAAATTTAGAACTAAACAACTGCTTGCCTGAACACAGATGAAGACCTCCATATACACTTGTAAGGACTAAAAAAGCAATGAGTATGGGAAACTGTCAAGTCAAACCATCTCCAAGAGAAAAACAAAAAAGATAAACACAACAATACAACAGATTCAGATTGGGTATCAACCACGCCACTGAGGCAGAAACAATACAGGCTTAAATAAAACTAAGCCACTCAGGCGAGACCTTACTTACCAGTAAACTGCCAAGACTGTGATAAATAACATCATTGAACTATTCAAATGGTGAACCAACAGTTAAGTGCTAAATCACTGAACATGCAACAACAATACAATGAAACCAAGCCACTTAGGCAAGAAGAAAGACTCATAATATTGTGAACACTATGGTAGACAACATCATTGAACTATTCATATGTTTGTCTAGGGAACAACCAAATTATCAACAATGACACTAAATCATCTTGAATCCGCAGGTATTTCCAATCAAAAATCTTGGAATAAGCCTATGTAAAACCCAAGCTGAAATTATATAAGGCAACCACATTAATTTAATGACTAAGCGCTAACATGGAAAGCAGGCATTGTAAATATCTGTAAATGATTGTAAATTTTAAAATACATTGAAAACTACATGTCCCACAATGCCTCCTGATGGGCAGATGGGCAGAAGTGGAAAACTGTATAAAATGCAATGGGAGACCGACTTCCCCAACCATGAACAAGCCCTTATGGTAAAACGAGTTGGTGGTAGTGGTGGTGAATAAAACCCTGAAAAGAAAATAAGAAAATGGTGGTGAATAAAACCCTGAAACGAATAGCTTATCTAGATTATATATATATATATATATATATATATATATATATATATATATATATATATATATATATATATATATATATATATATATATATATATATATATATATATATATATATATTCACACGATGGCTCCACAGCACCTCCGGCAAGCAACGAAGCAACACCAGCGAGAGAGGAGACGGACCACAGGATCAGGTGCAAAAGATTAATTTTAGCACAGGGAAACAGCTACGCGTTTCTGGCTACACGAGCCTTTGATCACGCTGTCAATCCTTTTAAAATTTTCATTGCTTTAAATAAGTGTTTGTGCAACTCCACGCCCCAAACAGTGACCTCATGCGTCACATGGTCATGAACATAAACGATTTACTTTACAAAAATATCTATATGTGTATATATATTTTACTTTACATTCTTTGTTTGTTATAAATTTCATACCTGCATGAATGCATAGTCTATGTCATGTTGAAAAGCATTAATTCATTATAACATCATTTTTTATATATAAACATTATTTCTGGATAAATCCTTGTGTATACAAAAGCAAAAATGCATATATTAGGTATGTACATATATGATTCCTGTAATACTCAACATGACAATACTGTGATGAGAATGGAGAGATCACAAAATATTGATCATTGCCATGGACATATTTCGATGTTAACAATTAAATCCCATACACAACAAAGAATAACACGTCACATGACCATGATCTTTTTTCTTGAAAATAGTGCAAAGCCGAAGATTTTTAAATGTGCGAAAATAGTGCAAGTTTAAAAGTGCAAAGAGGACTTAAAGTGCGAGATATCTGTTTGACATATAAGAAATGCATCAATATATATAACATCAGTTTGTTGCAGAGCCCTGCAACGTATGTTAAAATCCTATACATTGACCACTAAAATCCATCTATCAATACAGAAAAAAAGTTTTTTTCTTAGATCTTTGAGTAAATAATTAGGGAAATCAACCAAAAGAAAGGCTTCAGAACAAAAGAGATTTAAAGAAACTTGATATATTATAATCATGAAAAAAAAGGGAGAGAAGAAAAAAGAGAAAAAGAAGAAGAAAGGGGGAAAAAGAACCTATATTAATTTAATTTAAATTTCATAAAAATTCCATAAAATTCATCTATTTTCCCTATACACATGTCAATACGAACACATATTTTTACAAGTCAGTGGTATAAATATACGTACGAATGAATGTAAAGATATAAACAGATATAAATATACACCGTAGTATACAAAAACATCTATCTACATATGTCACATTCATCAAAAAATATTATCAAAGAGTATCAAAAGAGTCAGAGATAGCAAAAATATCAAAAAACATTAAAATATATCAAGAATAGATCAAACGTATCAAAAATTTGCCAAATATAGCAAAGATTATTTCAAAGTTATAGACCATTTCATAAGTGTTGTTAACATTGTAAACAGGACCGGAGTGCAGCATGACATTGTAGATTAGCAAGTGTAATCATAAAAAGTTATGTAATATTGTTCAATCCATTGGGCCACTTGCTATCAAGCTCTAAAAAGATCCTGGTTTCGAGTTGTCTTAGCAAGCGCTCCCTATTGCCTCCTCTTTTCATTTTAGGAATTGAACCCACCACATAATATTTTAGACAATTTAAGTCCTGATTGTGCACGTCTTTAAAGTGGCGGGCTACCGGGTAGGCTTGGTCATTATGGAGTATTGCCCTTAGGTGTTGCAGCATTCTCACATGCACCTGTAGCTTTGTACTTCCTACATAATTTAAGCCACAGGTGCACGTGAGAATATATACTGGAAATTCCGTTTTGCAATCAAAATTGCCACGTATTGGCATTTCCTCTGCACGGAACGGAGAGGAATAACTAGCCTTGTTAATTCCAAATTTGCATGCACGACAAGTCGTGCATTTCCTGAAACCCCGATTGGATTGTAGCCAGGAGACTTTTTGTTTAGTTTCCGGTGCTGCCTTGTCCAAGGTAGACCTCATGTTCTTGGCTCGTCTAAAAGTAATGTTCGGGGTATTGGGTAGTTTGCCACTCAGAACTGGATCTGTCAACACAATCGGCCAATTTTTATTAATTATGGCCCTCAGTTTTCTATCCTCTCTACTAAAAGCAGTGATAAGTCGTGGACAAGTAGTGGTAATATCTATTTGTGGCGTTGCTACTGGGGTCGTGTTAATATTAATTGCAGGTTCGTTTTTGAATAGACTGTCCCTTGGTCTAAGTTTGGCTTTTTGAATAGCTCGTTGCAGAATAGAGTCAGTATACCCTTGTGCCTTAAAACGTGTGATCATCTCTTCTACACATCGGTCGAAATCATCAGATGTACTACATATTCTTTTTAATCTTAAGATTTCGCAGTAAGGAATGCTTGATATGAGATGTCTCGGATGCATACTAGACGCATGTAGCGTGGCATTGCCAGCGGTAGACTTTCTGTGTAGGGTCGTTTTGATGGTCTGATTATCAATATATATTTCTACATCCAAAAACTCAATTTTGGTTTTACTCATTTTTGATGTGAAACATAAGTTAGAGGAGTTTAAATTAATGTCATTTACAAACATATTAGCCTGCTGCTCATCACCCTTCCACAGGATAAAAATATCATCTATGTAGCGTAAATAACAGCATACATGATTGTCGACCCAATGTTTGTGTTTAGTCAACAGGACCTGCTTCTCCCACCAGCCAACGTGTAAACACGCATAACTGGGGGAGAAGCAGGATCCCATGGCTACTCCTCTAAGTTGTTTGAATAAATCAGAACCAAAGGCAAAAAATGTGTTGTTCAGGCACCATTCAATTAGAAGAATGATCATTTTGTTGTGCTCATAATACTCTATATTTCTGCTGGATAAATAGTGTCTGATGGCTTCTAATCCCTGTGCATGGTTGATGCTCGTGTAAAGTGATTCCAGATCTAATGTTATTAACAACATATCAGAATTCCATGTTAGATTTTGAATCTTACATAAAAAGTCACTCGTATCACGAACATAACATGGTAATTCCTTAACAAAATCCTGCAAAAAATAATCTATATACTGTCCAACATGCTCGCCCATGCTGTTAATGGCAGAGATAATTGGTCTGCCGGGGACGGGATTCACGAGCTTGTGAACTTTAGGAATAAGGTATAATGATGGCATAACAGGGAATTCAGTGTTCATGAACTTATATTCTTCAAAGGAGATAAGTCCCTCCCTACGCCATTGTGCCAGCATTTTTTGCAGATTGTCTTTCGCTTTAGTGTACTCTTTTTGGTTACTCTTTTCATAGCAGTTGGTATCGCCCAGTTGTCTTTTTGCTTCTGCAATATAGTCCTTTTTTGGCCAGATGACCAGATTGCCACCTTTGTCTGAATTTTTGATTACAATATCACTATATTCTGAAAGTCTCTTCATCAATTTGTCATACGCTCTTGACATGTGTAAATTTTTCTCTCTCTTTTTGTTATTTGTTGATCAATACAATTTCTTCATATCATTTGTAACGCACTCGTGAAAAACATCTATGCAGTCTTTAGGCATCATGGGCATGAAATTAGACTTAGATTTGAATGGACTTAGGCCTGCTCCTTTTTGGAAAATGTCAATTTTGTTGAGTCTCACTTGTGTGGCTTGATCAATGTTGGGATCAGATGAATCTTACTTCTCATTTAGATCATGTATTGTGAGGACAATTTCCGCATCAGATGATTGAAAAGGAGCAGAAACAAGAGGCTCACCATTATCTGCGTTCCGTTGTATTCCGCTTTTGGTATTTTTGGACGCGAAGTGTTTTTTCAATTTAAGTTTACGAATGACACAAAAAAGATCCACTCTAGTCATTCTGTAGTTCATACTTTGTATCGGACAGTAGTTGAGGCCAAGTGATAAAAGTTGTTCCTCGGCCTTAGTCAAAGTTGTAGTTGACAAATTAATTATAGTTTTATCTTCTACCGTCTGTTGCTCCAATTGCTTTTTTTCTTCTTTTTTTGCAGATTTTTGTTTATGTCTTCGTCTCCTTTCTTTTCGCCTTTTGTTTCTTCTTTTCTTGTTTGTTGCCGCATCAGCATTGGTCGTGCTGTTTGGAGTCTCTCTTCTACTAAAAAATCCAATTCCTCAGCTAAGTCTAATCTAGTTGCCGGAAACTGGTTGGAAGAAATGGATTCACAGCTGGAGACACTCGTAAGTGAAATCGCATCACTGCTGACTGTGTCGTCATTGTCCTCATTTTCCCTATTAGCTGCATTGGGTATTCTACTTGTAGAGGCTTCATTGGATAGTACATTAGACTTGCTCTTGCTTTTCTTATTGCTGTATTCCTGTCTCTTCTGTGCATTGTAGTTGCGAGAGAAGGTGAAGATTCTACCGTAGTTATAATCATCTTCATCACGCGCAAATTTATGTGCTTTTCTGATCTTTATTTTTTCCTCGTGCTTTTCCAATCTGACATTCATAGCATCCCACATTTTCTTAATTTCATCAGTAGTGCCCTTGCTGTTAATTTCGTTTGTTAATATATATATATATATCAAACACAGAGAGTTGCCCCCTCGAAAGAGCCACAACGCAGGTAGGTTTGCTTAAGTTTATTTATGGAAGCTGCAGCACAGTAGTCAGGATTCCACTGCATCAGTTCATAAAGCCTCGATCTATTCATGCTGACGCGTTTCGTGCCATGTTGCACTTCTTCACAGGCACATTTCTTACACAGTGTAGAGCAGTTTGCGCATATTTAATTCCCCATGATACCTGCCCGTGTGGGTGTGACCTTAAACAGAGCCTCCTGGTATCTGTAGTGCACGGCTGATGATCTTTGTCGATTTTCGCTAATAATTCCCAAGTGGGTGTGCAAAGTGTTCCATTCAAACTGGGCTGCGCATATTTACTTCCAAAAACAGCCTCCTGCTGCCTGCATTGTCGAGTGACATCGCTGTCTTCCGCTCATAACAAGCGTGGGCTTCATCCGCTGCCGAGCCGGTCGTAAAACATCCAACACAGAGAGTTGCCCCATCGGAAGAACCACAACGCAGGTAGGTAGTATTGTGTCAGTCAGATTTACCGCTGTGTTCTTCATAGCTGCAGTTATTTTCTCCAGTTCCTTTTCGCCTTTACTTGCGAAGAATTTTTGCTTATGTTTACGCCTCCTTACATAATCTTTCTTTTCAAGGAGGGTGTCATGGGAATATCCATACTAATATAATAAAGAGAGAGCCCAAACCTTTGAGGCGGGTAATCTCAGGAACCACAGCACCTATCACAACACCCAATACAGCGTTGGAAAGGGCAGTTGCAGCAGAAGGACATAGGCTATGCAGACGCCCACCCTATACATTTAAAAGGTCAAAGAACTGTGCCAGCAAAGTAGTCCCTTGTGGGCGTGTCTGCGTTGTGCTGTGGGCGTGTGCTGGGGGCGTGACAAACGCTGGGGGCGTGTGGTACGTTCCGCCCTTCATGCCATGTCTCATATCATGTGCTAATCCCACCCTGCTCCCTTTAAATACCCCTGCACCCCATAATCATAACCCACCCTCACTCCTTAAAATACCCCAACACCCTTAAACACTAACCCATCTTAACCCTATAAATATACCCTGTACCCCAAAACCCAAACCGATCTCTAAACCGTGTGCTGGGGGCGTGACAAACCCCAAACCTAGCCCTGAACCCTAAAAATACCCCTGTACCCCAAAACCCATACCTATCCCTAAACCCTAAAACTACCCCTGTACCCCACAACCCCAAAACTATATCTGAACCCTTAAAATACCCAAACACCCCAAAACATATACCTCAGTACCCCAAAACATATACCCCTATACCCATACTTACCTTATCCAAACATTAAAAAAAAACATGCTTTTACCATTCATGCATTTACAACGAATTTCGTTGTAAATGTATGCGTGGTAAAAGCATATAAAATGTAATGCCATGCGTTATAATGGCATTGCGGAGTCATGGTACTTTCGTAATGAAAGTATGCGGAGTGAAGGTATGCGGAAAGAAAGTTGCGGAATAATGGGTGTTTACCCTCCCCCGGTAAGTACATTGGTGGCACGGTGGCCCACATCTCCAGCAACATACTAATATTTTTTCACCACCCATTTGAAAAATGCACAGGTCTCTCTCATTGATGGCCAGCACCGACATACACTTTTAGACACACCTCCCGCCACAAGTTCTAGAATTGCCAACTTTAGAGCTGGGTAGCTACGCTCGAATCTCGGCATCAGCTCAACATCCTGTGATTCCAGGCAAATCGCTTTGTCTGCCCGTGCCTACCACAAATGAATGTGTTCTTCTGTAATGTAAATTGTGCTCATGCCATGTTGTCGAGGGCGCGCTATATAATATTGCAAGGAAAAATAAAGTAGTGCTGAACGCGCACTCTTAAGTGCATCAGCAGTGCACTGTGAATCGGAGCGTTTCACAGGCCTGTCACAGATAAGAAATGCTATCAAAACGAAAATCCTACAAAACAATATACTACTGGCCGGCAGCAATTCATACCCGGACAACGTCGAGACGGGCAGCTAGTATATGTATATATATATATATATTACAACAACGTCTCCCTCAAGAAGAGACTTTGAGTCGCACACGAAACCTTGTCACTGCCAATTTATTGGTGGGTTTAAACAACAGGATGCGGCATAGTCCTTACATGTTTCGTTCCCCCTGGAACTTTTTCACAGGCGAGCCTTCCACCTACAACATCTCGTTTTCCCACAGTCAGGTGTTCTTCATTTATAATTTTGTGTCCAATGCTGACGCTGTTTTAGGGAAACACTTCCTTCCTACTCACGCATTGTGGGACATGTGGTTCAGAGATTGTTCGTTTTTAACCCTCACCGGGTGGTGTTTATTCTCCTGTCGTGATGAAATTTATGTTTATATCCATCCGTTTTGAAAAGCGGGTTTCCCCGTGTCAACCTACTTTCAGGGTTGACTCGGGACCAATACCGAAGTCCAGTCATCGGCGGCACAGCACTCCCCTGATTCGTTTTACCGAGTCAATCTGTTTGGTTCAAGGTGGGGAGTCGTAGCGCTCTTGTGGCGGGCGTGACCTCCTCGGCGGAACCAAGCCGAAATTTATTACAACAACGTCTCCCTCAAGAAGAGACTTTGAGTCGCACACGAAACCTTGTCACTGCCAATTTATTGGTGGGTTTAAACAACAGGATGCGGCATAGTCCTTACATGTTTCGTTCCCCCTGGAACTTTTTCATAGGCGAGCCTTCCACCTACAACATCTCGTTTTCCCACAGTCAGGTGTTCTTCATTTATAATTTTGTGTCCAATGCTGACGCTGTTTTAGGGAAACACTTCCTTTTTACTCACGCATTGTGGGACATGTGGTTCAGAGATTGTTCGTTTTTAACCCTCACCGGGTGGTGTTTATTCTCCTGTCGTGATGAAATTTATGTTTATATCCATCCGTTTTGGAAAGCGGGTTTCCCCGTGTCAACCTACTTTCAGGGTTGACTCGGGACCAATACCGAAGTCCAGTCCTCGGTGGCACAGCACTCCCCTGATTCGTTTTACCGAGTCAATCTGTTTGGTTCAAGGTGGGGAGTCGTAGCGCTCTTGTGGCGGGCGGAACCTCCTCGGCGGAACCAAGCCGAAATTTATTACAACAACGTCTCCCTCAAGAAGAGACTTTGAGTCGCACATGAAACCTTGTCACTGCCAATTTATTGGTGGGTTTAAACAATAGGATGCGGCATAGTCCTTACATGTTTTGTTCCCCCTGGAACTTTTTCACAGGCGAGCCTTCCACCTACAACATCTCGTTTTCCCACAGTCAGGTGTTCTTCATTTATAATTTTGTGTCCAATGCTGACGCTGTTTTAGGGAAACACTTCCTTTTTACTCACGCATTGTGGGACATGTGGTTCAGAGATTGTTCTTTTTTAACCCTCACCGGGTAGTGTTTATTCTCCTGTCGTGATGAAATTTATGTTTATATCCATCCATTTTGGAAAGCGGGTTTCCCCGTGTCAACCTACTTCAGGGTTGACTCAGGACCAATACCGAAGTCCAGTCCTCGGCGGCACAGCACTCCCCTGATTCGTTTTACCGAGTCAATCTGTTTGGTTCAAGGTGGGGAGTCGCAGCGCTCTTGTGGCGGGCGGAACCTCCTCGGCGGAACCAAGCCAAAATTTATTACAACAACGTCTCCCTCAAGAACCTTGAACCAAACATATATATATATATATATATATATATATATATATATCGTGCTTCCTCGTTGAACAAGAAAGGTGCTGCACTGGAAAGGGGAGACCACTCGGTCACCCCGAACGTATGGATGGGTGCCCCAATCCCCCGGGAAACCGTTGCGGGCGGGGGGCGTGTCACGGCCGGTATGCCCATAGCGGCGTGGTCGGAGCACGCCCCCGCCGCCTAAAAGGGTTGTCCTAAACACCCGCCCGGAAGGCCGTGTACCTATGGGCGGGATGGGGGCACGGCCCCCGCCTTCCCACTGCTGGATAAAAGGCGCGGAAATCCAGGGAAGCGTCCTCTTGTTCCTGCGCTCTGAAGGCTGCACCACTCGTCGCTTGTGAGCCCTCAAGGGAACAAGCTGCAGTTTTTGAACGTGTAATCGTTGTTTTTTTCTGTTGTAGTCGTCAAGGCGTAGCTGGAATCCAAGTCACGTCGGGAGGACAGGCTGAGCTAACGTTGAACGCGGCATGCCTTGTAAGAAGACTGGAAAGAGCTCCGAGATGGAACGTATGCTGCGCACATTGGTGAACCAAGTGTCGGCGATGGACAGGAAGTTCGGTAAAGTAGACCAGCTGGGTCGCGGCTTAGCGGCCCTCAGGAAACAAGTGGAGGCCCAAGCGGGGTCCTCGGGGCGACCTAGGAGGATCGTAGGGACTGCTTTGCCAAACATCACCCCAGGGGGGGATAAGGGGAAAAGGAAGAAGGGGAAAGCGGGTCCTAGCGAGGCCCCAGTCCCGATGGAAGTCCCACCGGTCCCAGTAGCACCAGCGTCCAGCCCGGTACCCAGACCGGATGGGGGATTGCCAATCCCTGTGGTTATCACACCACTGGATGACAACCAAATGCCTCCTGAATTAGCGCTTCAGTTGGCGGCTGTGTTACCCTGGTTGAAGAAGGGAGCGGGGGATCCGCGGCTGTAGAAGACCCGGCCGAAGAAGCTAGACTGATTATTGAACAGTTAAGGCAGACAAGGGGTGCGGGGGTGGCGAACGTGCCTTCTATTTCTCCACAGGTGCCGAAGGTGGTCGCTGTCGAAAACCAGAATAAGTCGACGGACACGGCTGGAGGTGCGGCGGAGGCCGGTAAGAGATCGCTCCCAATGATGAGTGAGGGCGCGTTACCCTCAAGGCGGGAAAGCTTGGCGCAACATATTCCCATGGTTACTAAGGAGATGGTGTGGTCCAATATGTATATTAACATGTTTTCATTGTTAACTGATCATCGAGAGTTAGAATATGCCAAGACTCAGAAGGATTTATGGCACCCCAGTGTATGGCGGGCAAAAATGGCCGAATTCAGGGTCGAGGAGTCGATCATGAACTAGATCAGGGCCTTTTCTATTTTTGTAGCGATTATCGCTAAACGTACATCAGAAGTGTTGAGTGACCTGGCTTGTTACCAGAGCAGGATCACGAGCTTCCATGAGAAGTATGGAGGAGAAGAATGGAAAGGTTACGACATGGCGTTTAGAAAGGCAAAAGAGTTTAATGAAACATTGACTTGGGATTGTTTAGATACTGTATCTTGGCATGCACAGCTCTTGCCGGGTTCAAGGGTGGTTCAGGGTCGAGCACAAACGGCTCCAGAACCTTTCCACAGAAACAGTTGCAGCCCTTTCGGCCAAGCTACGGGGGGAGTCTCAGCCTAGATCGGGTGGGAACGGAAGTAAGCGAGGAGTGTGTTGGGGCTTCTATAAGTGGACATGTGGCAGTCCGCAAGGAACGTGTAAGTTCAGGCATGCGTGCTCCAGTTGTGGTAACACCTCACACCCTGAAACTAGCTGCCGATCCAGAACCAATGGGACCGGAGGTAAAGGGGGTACCAAGCAGTATTGATGCGGTGCCCCGGAAGTCCACACCTTTGCCCGTAGATATCCTGGCTTTGACCCCATGGCTGAACAGATACCCTGATCATGTGTCCGCTGGGATCCTGCGAGATGGCTTCTCAAATGGCTTCAGGATCCCGGCGGGCGATTTTCGGGGGGCCCCCTCATGTAAGAACCAACTGTCCGTTCAGCACAACCCGGCGGTTGCCGCCAAAAAGATCGCCAAGGAGGTTAGCTTGGGGCGGGTTGCAGGACCTTTTTGTGACCCACCAACAGCTGATTTTGTATGTCCCCCATTAGGGGTGGTGCCTAAAAAGGACCCGGGGGAGTACAGGCTCATCCATAATTTGTCGGCACCGAAGGGGGCTTTCGTCAATGAGGCGATCGACCCTGACATTTGCAGTGTAAAGTATGCATCTTTCGATGACGCAGTGGTATTGTTGAATCGCTTAGGCCCCGGTGCATTGTTAGCAAAGTCGGATATTGAATCTGCATTTAGGTTGCTTCTGGTGCATCCCCGAGATCAGCACTTGCTGGGTTTTACGTTTCAGGGGAAATACTACATGGATATGTGCATGCCAATGGGTTGTTCAATTTCGTGTGCCTATTTTGAAATGTTTAGCTCGTTTCTGGAGCGGGTGTTCTCAAAGGCCACAGGGCACCAACATGTGATGCATTATCTGGATGATTTCCTCTTTCTCGGCCCAGCGGGCACTCGGGACTGTGCACGGGCATTGCAGGACTTCTGCGTGCTCATGCGGGATTTCTGGGTATCGTTGGCGCCAGGTAAGACAGTGGGGCCGACTACCTCCCTGGAGTTTTTGGGCATAGAACTAGACTCCGTGGAGGGTTGCTTCCGCTTACCGGCAGAAAAGATCACCAAATTTAGGGCTTCCTTGTTGCAGTGTCTCCGGAACGAGAAAGTGACATTGCACCAATTACAGCAAACAGTGGGTCAGATTAACTTTGCATTAAGAGTGATACCGATGGCTCGCCCTTTCTCACGATCCATTGCCCAGTCCATGGTAGGCCTCAAGGAAGGGCACCATCGCACGAGACTGTTGGCGGAGGTTTGCCAGGACATGCTTATCTGGCTGGCATTTCTGGCGAACTTCAACGGCCGAGTGGTCTGGAGCAAACCCCCGGCTTCGTCGGCGGAACTAGGCTTATAGACCGACTCGGCGGGCAGCGTGGGGTTTGGCGCGATTCTCGGAAACCATTGGTCGGCCCAAAGATGGCCAGCATGGTGGGAAGCAAGCGGTTTGACGAATAACATTGGCTTCCTAGAGCTCTTCCCCATCTGGGTGGCTCTGTCGGCATGGCCGGAGGAATTCAGAGACCGCTCGGTGGTATTTTGGTCCGATAACATGACTGTGGTTGAGTGCATTAATCAGCAGGCAGCACGCTGCAAATGGATATTGCGATTGTTGAAAGAAATTGTGTTGAAATGCTTGAGATTAAACGTACAATTCAGGGCAAAACATGTGCCAGGTGTACTGAATAATGCAGCTGATGCGCTCTCTCATTTCAAAATGCAGGCTTTCAGGGATTGTTTACCCTCAGCGGAGCTAGTGGCAGCGCCATTTCCCGAAGCACTATGGCAAATCGGCGCCCCGGACTACAAGACCTCGTGGCAGCCAGTTTAGCGCCCAGGACAAGGAAAGCTTATGAAGGGGCGTTCCGCTCGTACTGCGCCTTTTTGGGCCCGGCAGGGGAGCATAGATGGGGTCAGGGGGAGTCCTTTGTCCGATTCTTAGTGGCACTTCATGAGGAAGGCAGGTCGGCGGCAACCGCAAGCCGGTATAAGGCCGCCATATCATTTGTGGCTCAGCTCCATGGGATCAGGGACCCGACGGACTCCTTTCTAGTCAGGAAGGCTCTGCACGGCTGGCCGCGCTTATAGGGGTGCAGAAAGGATAACAGGCACCCAATAGGGTTTGACAAGTTGACCTCCTTGCTGGCTAAACTAGAAGAGACATGCTCCTCACCTAGCGAGGTTATACTATTCCGGGCAGCGTTCGCATTGGCGTTTTATGGGGCCCTGCGGGTGAGCGACTAGTGGCTGCCAACAAAAGAGATACGGAAGGAGGTCTGCGCAGGGATCACATCCAAGTGAGGGGGGATTCTTTGCTGATCTAGATAGCCAGGTTAAAGACGGACCAGGAGGCCCAGGGGAATAGCGTTGTGTTGCAGCGTGCTCCAGGTAGTCTCGGTTGTCCAGTAAGGCATGTTGAGGCCTACCTAAGACAAAAGTTGACAACGTGGGGGAGGGGGGGCCTTGCTACGACATACGGACGGCACCCCGTTGACAAGGTTTCAGTTTCAGAGGGTGCTGGCAATCACGATTGCAGCTGCGGGCTTGAACCCGAGTGATTTTGGGACCCATTCATTTAGGATAGGGGCCGCTACAGAAGCTACGGCTCAAGGTCTGCAGGCAGACAATGTTAAGCAGTTAGGCCGCTGGTCTTCGAACTGTTTCAAGAGGTACGTGCGACTGCACATGTTGTAAGTTACTGATGAAGTGCACTCACGCTTGTTGTCTTTTGTTTGGATTATAGTTTCACGAGCCTGTGACGCAGGGCGGAAATTGGGACCGGCCCAGCATCAGATAACCACAACTTCAGGAACAAGCATTGGAAATGCAATAGGTCTCGCATTAGGAAAGTTTGAGCTATTGGTATTGTAAATGACACTTTTTTTATTTATGTGTTGGTTTTGAAAGTAGCAAGCTTAATAGCTTTGTCAGTTACAATGTCAATAGTTTTAACTTTTGCAAATGTGACACCTATAGCATTTGTAATGCAATGTGTGTTGTATTTACGTGACTTAGATGTCTTGATAATACAAATAACAATGGCTTTTAATTTTGTAAATAATTAATACTTAAATAAAAGTTCTTGTAATTTATAATGGCAATAGCTTAAACGTTTGTAAATAACTTTTGTGAAGATTATGTTCAGTGTACTTTATTGTGACGAAAATCCAAGAACATTGCATTTGCACCTACACACACACAGAGCCACACACATATAGATGTGGTGGTGGATCTGGGGGATATGGTGGTGGTGGATGTGGTGGTGGTGGTAATGGTGGATGTGGTGGTGATGGTGGTGGATGTGGTGGTGGATGTGGTGGTGGTGGTGGATGTGGTGGAGGTGGTGGATGTGGTGGTGATGTGGTGGATGTGGTGGTGGTGGATGTGGTGGTTGTGGATGTGGTGAAAGTGGTGGTGGATGTGGTGGTGGATGTGGTGATGGGTGTGGTGGATGTGGTGGTGGTGGATGCGGTGGCGGATGAGGTGGCGGATGAGGTGGTGGATGTGGTGGTGGTGGATGCGGTGGTGGATGTGTTGGTGGTGGTGGATGTGATGGTGGATGTGGTGGTGGATGTGGTGGTGGTGGATGTGGTGGTGGATGTGGTGGTGGATGTGGTGGTGGATGTGGTGGTGGATGTGGTGGTGGATTTCATGGTGGATGTGATGGTGGATGTGGTGGTGGATGTGGTGGTGGATGTGGTGGTGGATGTGGTGGTGGATGTGGTGGTGATGGTGGATGCGGTGATGGTGGTGGAAGTGATGGTGGTGGGTGTGGTGGATGTAGTGGTGGTGGATGCGGTGGTGGATGAGGTGGTGGATGAGGTGGTGGTGGATGTGGTGGTGGATGTGGTGGTGGTGGATGCGGTGGTGGTGGTGGATGTGGTGGTGGTGGATGAGGTGGAAGTGGTGGATGTGGTGGTGGATGTGGTGGTGGATGTGATGGTGGATGTGATGGTGGATGTGGTGGTGGATGTGGTGGTGGATGTGGTGGTGGTGGTGGATGTGGTGGTGGTGGTGGATGCGGTGGTGGATGAGGTGGTGGATGAGGTGGTGGTGGATGTGGTGGTGGATGTGATGGTGGATGTGGTGGTGGATGTGGTGGTGGATGAGGTGGTGGATGAGGTGGTGGTGGATGTGGTGGTGGATGTGGTGGTGGATGTGGTGGTGAATGTGGTGGTGGATGTGGTGGTGGTGGATGCAGTGGATGTGGTGGTGGATGTGGTGGTGAATGTGGTGGTGGATGTGGTGGTGGTGGATGCAGTGGAAGTGGTGGTGGATGTGGTGGTGGATGTGGTGGTGGTGGATGTGGTGGTGGTGGTGGATGTGGTGGTGGATTTCATGGTGGATGTGGAGGTGATGGTGGACATGGTGGTGGATGTGGTGGTGGATGTGGTGGTGGATGTGGTGGTGGATGTGGTGGTGGTGGTGGATGTGATGGTGGATGTGGTGGTGATGGTGGATGCGGTGGTGGTGGAAGTGATGGTGGTGGGTGTGGTGGATGTAGTGGTGGTGGATGCGGTGGTGGATGAGGTGGTGGATGTGGTGGTGGATGAGGTGGTGGATGAGGTGGTGGTGGATGTGGTGGTGGATGTGGTGGTGGATGTGGTGGTGGATGAGGTGGTGGATGAGGTGGTGGTGGATGTGGTGGTGGATGAGGTGGTGGATGAGGTGGTGAATGAGGTGGTGGATGTGGTGGTGGTGGATGCGGTGGTGGTGGATGCGGTGGTGGTGGATGAGGTGGTGGTGGATGTGGTGGTGGATGTGGTGGTGGATGTGGTGGTGGATGTGGTGGTGGATGAGGTGGTGGATGAGGTGGTGGTGGATGTGGTGGTGGATGTGGTGGTGGATGTGGTGGTGAATGTGGTAGTGGATGTGGTGGTGGATGTGGTGGTGGTGGATGCAGTGGATGTGGTGGTGAATGTGGTGGTGGATGTGGTGGTGGTGGATGCAGTGGAAGTGGTGCTGGATGTGGTGGTGGATGTGGTGGTGGTGGATGTGGTGGTGGTGGTGGATGTGGTGGTGGATGTGGTGGTGGATTTCATGGTGGATGTGGAGGTGATGGTGGACATGGTGGTGGATGTGGTGGTGGATGTGGTGGTGGTGGTGGATGTGATGGTGGATGTGGTGGTGATGGTGGATGCGGTGGTGGTGGAAGTGATGGTGGTGGGTGTGGTGGATGTAGTGGTGGTGGATGCGGTGGTGGATGAGGTGGTGGTGGATGTGGTGGTGGATGTGGTGGTGGATGTGGTGGTGGATGCGGTGGATGTGGTGGTGGTGGTGGATGTGATGGTGGATGTGATGGTGGATGTGGTGGTGGATGTGGTGGTGGATGCGGTGGTGGATGCGGTGGTGGTGGTGGATGTGGTGGTGAATGCGGTGGTGGTGGTGGATGCGGTGGTGGTGGTTGTAGTGGATGTGGTGGTGGATGTAGTGGTGGTGGGTGTGGTGGTGGTGGTGCATGCGGTGGTGGTAGATGTGGTGGTGGTGGATGTGGTGGATGTGGTGGTGGATGTGGTGGATGTGGTGGTGGATGTGGCGGTGGATGTCATGGTGGATGTGTAGGTGATGGTGGATGTGATGGTGGATGTGGTGGTGGTGGGGGTGGTGGATGTGATGGTGGATGTGGTGGTGATGGTGGATGTGGTGGTGATGTGGTGGATGTGGTGGTGGTGGATGTGGTGGTTGTGGATGTGGTGAAAGTGGTGGTGGATGTGGTGGTGGAAGTGATGGTGGTGGGTGGGGTGGATGTGGTGGTGGTGGATGCGGTGGTGGATGAGGTGGTGGATGAGGTGGTGGATGTGATGGTGGATGTGATGGTGGATGTGGTGGTGGTGGATGTGGTGGTGGTGGTGGATGCGGTGGAAGTGGTGGATGTGGTGGTGGATGTGGTGGTGGATGTGGTGGTAGATGTGGTGGTGGATGTGGTGGTGGATGCGGTGGTGGTGGTGGATGTGGTGGTGGATGTGGCGGTGGCGGATGTGGTGGTGGTGGATGTGGCGGTGGTGGATGTGGCGGTGGTGGATGTGGTGGTGGTGGATGTGGTGGTGGATGCGGTGGTGGATGTGGCGGTGGATGCGGTGGTGGATGTGGGTGTGATGGTGGATGTGGTGGTGGTGGATGCGGTGGTGAAGTGGTGGTGGATGTGGTGGTGGTGGATGTGGTGGTGGATGTGGTGGTGGATGTGGCGGTGGATGTGATGGTGGATGTGGTGGTGGATGCGGATGCGGTGGATGCGGTGGTGGTGGTGGATGCGGTGGTGGTGGATGGGGTGGTGGTTGTAGTGGATGTGGTGGTGGGTGTGGTGGTGGTGGTGGATGCGGTGGTGGTGGATGTGGTGGTGGTGGATGCGGTGGATGTGGTGGTGGGTGTGGTGGTGGTGGTGGATGCGGTGGTGGTGGATGTGGTGGTGGTGGATGCGGTGGTGGATGAGGTGGTGGATGAGGTGGTGAATGAGGTGGTGGATGTGGTGGTGGTGGATGCGGTGGTGGTGGATGCGGTGGTGGTGGATGCGGTGGTGGTGGATGCGGTGGTGGTGGATGCGGTGGTAGATGCGGTGGAAGTGGTGGATGTGGTGGTGGTGGATGGGGTGGTGGTTGTAGGGGATGTGGTGGTGGGTGTGGTGGTGGTGGTGAATGCGGTGGTGGTGGTGGATGCGGTGGTGGATGAGGTGGTGGATGAGGTGGTGGTGGATGTGGTGGTGGATGTGGTGGTGGATGTGTTGGTGGATGTGGTGGTGGATGTGGTGGTGGTGGATGCGGTGGTGGATGTGGTGGTGGTGGTGGTGGTGGTGGATGTGGTGGTGGTGGATGCGGTGGATGTGGTGGTGAATGTGGTGGTGGATGTGGTGGTGGTGGATGCGGTGGACGTGGTGGTGGATGTGTTGGTGGATGTAGTGGTGGTGGATGTGGTGGTGGTGGTGGATGTGGTGGTGGATGTGGTGGTGGATGTGGTGGTGGATTTCATGGTGGATGTGGAGGTGATGGTGGACGTGGTGGTGGGTGTGGTGGTGGATGTGGTGGTGGATGTGGTGGTGGATGTGGTGGTGGATGTGGTGGTGGATGTGGTGGTGGTGGTGGATGTGATGGTGGATGAGGTGGTGGATGAGGTGGTGGATGAGGTGGTGGATGTGGTGGTGGTGGATGCGGTGGTGGTGGATGCGGTGGTGGTGGATGCGGTGGTGGATGCGGTGGAAGTGGTGGATGTGGTGGTGGTGGATGGGGTGGTGGTTGTAGTGGATGTGGTGGTGGGTGTGGTGGTGGTGGTGGATGCGGTGGTGGTGGATGTGGTGGTGGTGGATGCGGTGGATGTGGTGGTGGGTGTGGTGGTGGTGGTGGATGCGGTGGTGGTGGATGTGGTGGTGGTGGATGAGGTGGTGGATGAGGTGGTGGATGAGGTGGTGGATGTGGTGGTGGTGGATGCGGTGGTGGTGGATGCGGTGGTGGTGGATGCGGTGGTGGTGGATGCGGTGGAAGTGGTGGATGTGGTGGTGGATGTGGTGGTGGATGTGGTGGTGGTAGTGGATGCGGTGGATGTGGTGGTGGTGGTGGATGTGGTGGTGGTGGATGTGGTGGTGGATGTGGCGGTGGTGGATGTGGCGGTGGTGGATGTGGTGGTGGTGGATGTGGTGGTGGTGGTGGTGGATGTGGTGGTGGATGTGGCGGTGGATGTCATGGTGGATGTGGATGTGATGGTGGATGTGGTGGTGGTGGATGCGGTGGTGAAGTGGTGGTGGATGTGGTGATTGAAAAATTCTTTTTAAACCAATATAGTTGAGAAACATGTACAGTAAAAGGATTTTCCCATTAAAATAATATATATACATATGTTCTTGAGTTAAGAACCTTCAAAAATCTTTATGGGTAGAGTTAAAGTTTCCTGCTGAACTCACTCGTTTGGTGGTTTATGTGGTTGACATAAAACATTTTGCAGGGCTGCTTTTCGCTCCCTGTTCAGGTCTGACAACCTGTCACACTTTCTACACTCACCTTGACTCAGATTTAAATCAGATTTATAAAAACTATTTGCACATTTTCACTACCACTCCAATAAGCATTATTTTACAATTTAAGCATGCAATACACGAAAATAGACTACAGAAAAACTAAAGATTGATTGAGAAGTTGTATTAAGCGAATTACCCAGAAGGGTGTTCTGGCACGAAGAGAAAACAAAAATGGAGAAGAGAGAACAGAAATCATAGTTTGCTGCCCTATGGAAACAGATGGGCTTTCAGGTTGTATCGGAACACTGATAAACTACTTTCCTCGTGAAGAACAGAAGGGAGTTCATTCCATAATTTGGGGGTCCAAGAAGAATTAGTCACGACCTCTTACTCTAGTCCTGAGAATTTCAAGGAATAGATGAAAATTCTCAGCAGGTAAGTGTAATAATGCACACGGAAGAGTAGATCTGAAGTTTGTCTGGAATGTAATTCGGTCTAGTGCCATAGAAAGCTCGATGAGAGAATCAGAGGCCTTTAAATACAAACAGCAGCTAAAGCGGTAGCCAATGTAAGCAAGAAAAGACGTGCAGATGCTGGAGAATAACAAGGAAGTTTAAGCAGAAAGGCTGTTGTGCTCTGCGCAATTTGAAACTGTTTTACAACATAAGGAAGAGCACCCAAGTAAAGAGTTGCCATAGTCCAGGCCACGTGATAAACTAAGTGCGTTGACCACTGTTTTCTGACAGCTGAGAGGAAGGAGATGAGGGTTTTCGGAGGACCAAGCTAAGATTTATGGAGGTAAATCTTTCGCGTCATCAGTGCTGAGGGAGGGAGGCGAGGGAGGGAGGAGAAATAAGAGCCGGCCTGCCGGCCGTGAGACGTGTGAAGCAGGGGGCGGGGGGAGGGGGATACCTTTGAAGTGAAGCTAAGCTTCACTTCAAAGGTGTGGGAGGAGTGCGGCTGAGGGAACAGACGGCGATTTGGTGATGTGCACGCGCATTTTAGGTCAATGCGCTTGCGCATTGACCTAAAAGCCACGGGCACAGCACCAAATCGCCCAGTTAGGTAAAGTCTGTTTAAGACGCTATAAAAGGAATGGAAGACGTGTGGTCTGGGTCGTGGGCCACTCATACGTGAGGCGTGCCGGGGACATATTCAAGACAGGTGATGCGATCCACACATCTGAGGAATATGGGTTCAGGGTGTCCTTCTACGGGAAGGGCGGCCTGTGTATTGATCGACTGCAAAGTTTTGTGGAAGAATTACTAGGGCGGCACAGGTCACTGCCATCTGTAGTCATAGTGCACATTGGGGGCAATGACTTGGTAAGACTGGGCAGACGAGCTTTAGTTGAGTACATACTTTCTGTTGTTAGCTGGTTAGCAAAAAGGCTCCCGGGATGTACAATAGCCTGGTCTCACCTGATTCCGAGGAGGGTATGGCGGGGTGGTTTGCAGGGTCGGATTGGGATCACAATTCGGCCCGGGCACTGACGAAAAAAGTGGCCCACATTCAAGAGGCGTGGCCCATATTTAAGGGGCGTGGCCCACATTCAAGGGGCGTGCCCTTTCATGAAACACCATTTGCACAGACAAGGAATGAAAGTGGGAGGATACTGTTCTTGCACACGACACAGGGCCAAGGTGACAATGGCCTACATGCTGAGCAACTAAAAAAAATAGAAAGGCCCATTTTTGTCACAAAATTATTCCAGCCCTCCAGCACAAGAGCACCTGAAAAGCAGCAAAGCCCCTGCTATTGCTAACCTACTCAGCCCTCCCCAGACCTTCAGCTCAGGAGCACATGAACAGAGGTAAGGCCCCTGCAATTAGTAAATTAATCAACCCTCCAGGCCTTGGGAAAATGTCCTGGCAGGGGAGCACAAAACACAGCTTTCTGGGTCATCCAATGTAGCCAGGAGCCAGGGGGGAGGCTGAGGTGAAGCTGGTGCATGGGAAGTGCCTTCCCAGTGTGTTCTGGCAGTTTGAGTGTTTACCATTTACTGTAGTATTACCCTTGTACCTGTGTATGGTACCCTTTTGTAACTTGCACAAGTCACTTTTCTCTTGTAACACACTGTTTGCTACCTCTCACTTTTGTTTGCTTTAGATACTTGCACAAGTGCCACCATTTCCTACGTAACGTTTGTTCTTGTGCTGGAGTGTCTGCCATTAATTGCAGTATTATATCTCTACTTGTATTTTGTACGCTTTTGTAACCTGCACACATATCTCTTTTTCCTCCTGTAATATATCGTTTGCTCCTCTTGTATTTTGGTTGCTCACTATTGTCACTTTTGATTCATGCAACTTAACGTTTGCTTTTGTAATTTGTCCACTTATAATTTTCTCCTCATGTATTATTGCTGTTCCTATTGTGAAGCGCTCTGACACCTTCGGGTAAAGTCCGCGCTATATAAAATCGCATAAATAAATAAATATAACAAAAAAATTCCAAACATCACCAGGCCCCCACAGCAAGACCCATTCTTCCTCACCCACTATGCCCTGAATGTGAAGGGCTGTGGGCGAGGTGTTAAGAATAACACCGTTTCTGGGCTACATGGGCGCCAGGGGGCCGAGGTGCAAATGGCTCAAAGGCCTGAGAAACACCTGGCCCCCAGGGAGGCCGATTATTGCAAACAATCACCCCTCCCCAGCCCAGCCTCAGCTTGATTGCTTGGCAGGGTAGGGCTGACAATCGCTGTCTGGCCGCGCAGCGAGACTGCTTTCATTTTCTCAGTCTCTGTCTCCGTGCACTCTGTGGGCCGGTTTGTTTTCTCCCCTTTCCTAGTCCACTCTCTGTGGACTGGGACAGGGGAGAAAAAAAACGGCCCACAGAGGGCACTGAGGCACCGGCCCTTCGGCCCATTCCCTAATGCCCGCCTTGCCAATCCGCCCCTGGTGGTTTGTCAACGAGAGCGTTGTACCATTCGGTAAAGAGGGTCAACAATAAAATGGAGAAATTGTTTTGCTCTGCTCATCTTCAAAGCATATCGCATGAGTGCATATGGGGGGATCACTGTTATTCCGAGGATGGGTTACATCTGTCCAGGGCGGGGAATGACTTATTGATAGGAGACATGATAGCTTGGCTAGTGGGGTTGAGGAGACATGACCTATAGGAGGTGTGGGGGGGCCAGATAGTCGGTCAACTATCTGGCCTGTGGCGGTAAGGTCATGATCGGTGAGCAGTGATTTCAAGGTCCCTAGGGGGGTCGCCACCCATTACGGATGGGTCGCCCAGGGGGAGACGGCCATAGGCCCCTCCCAGGGGGAGACGGCTGTATGCCCCTCCCCAGAATTTCCCGGGGGGCGGATATCCGCTCCGGCGGAAGAGAGTGCGGGGAAAGGGGGGGAGTCCACTCTGTCCTTCTTAAGGATACCCCACACGGGAACTCAGATGACCTTAAGATGGCGTCGAGTGAAAGGGGGCCCCCACGACAAGGGAAGTTACAGTTGGCTACGAGGGTAAAGTCCTCTGCGCAAGCGCCACTCACACGTGAGGGCGGGAATTGGGTGATAGGGATCTGACACCGGTTAAGACCTTGCCGTTGGCCCCTAACGTTAGGATGTACAAATTCGTATATAATGCATTTTGTCATGATGTTAGACTCGGTTAGGAAATCTTTGTATTAGAGATTTGTTAAGGTTAGCCTGAATACCTGTCTTCATCAAATGTAATGGAAGTTGAATTTGTACATGATACATGAAACGTTTTAATTTAAAGTTTTACATTTTGTTTCATATTTTAATAAATATGGCCGGGGGGGTCGTGAGGCCCCCCCCGCCTTCCAAAAGTTCAAACTGTGTCTGTCTCCTCCCATTGGGATTGGTGGTGGAAGGGGTGGCGGGCATCCCGGCCCATATGGAAAGGGGAGACCACTCGGTCACCCCGAACGTATGGATGGGTGCCCCGATCCCCCGGGAAACAGTTGCGGGCGGGGGGCGTGTCACGGCCGGTATGCCCATAGCGGCGTGGTCGGAGCACCCCCCTGCCGCCTAAAAGGGTTGTCCTAAACACCCGCCCGGAAGTCCGTGTATCTATGGGCGGAATGGGGGCACGGCCCCCGCCTTCCCGCTGCTGGATAAAAGGCGCTGGAATCCAGGGAAGCGTCCTCTTGTTCCTGCGCTCTGAAGGCTGCACCACTCGCCGCTCGTGAACCCTCAAGGGAAAAAGCTGCAGTTTTTTACCCCCCCACCAGCCCCTGTTGCAAATATTTGAAGTGAACAAAGTCCTATGTTGCTGTTTGATTGTACTAAAACATGTTTTGTTGGAAGTATTACTTTCATCCTAAATTGATGACAAGAGTATGCATGTAACTGAATACTTGCTTGTAGGCCTTTTTTTTCCTTTGTAGAAATGTTGAGGAATGTATGCAATAAAAATTGTTCTGTGCTATAGGACCTTTTTACCTTTGTAGAAATGTTGGAGTCAGTGGATATATCGAGCTGTACTACAAGAGTAAGCATAGGTTTCTTTCCCCTAGTAGGTAACTAATTGTTGTATTTATTTAGTCTTCGGTCGGGCGGTAAGGTCATGATCGGTGAGCAGTGATTTCAAGGTCCCTAGGGGGGGCGCCACCCATTATGGATGGGAGCGCCCGGGGGGAGGTGGCCATTGGCCCCTCCCACGGGGGGGCGGCACCCATTACGGATGGGTCGCCCAGGGGGAGACGGCCATAGGCCCCTCCCAGGGGGAGACGGCTATATGCCCCTCCCCAGAATTTCCCGGGGCAGGATATCCGCTCCGGCGGAAGAGAGTGCGGGGAAAGGGGGGGGGAGTCCACGCTGTCCTTCTTACGGATACCCCGCACGGGAACTCAGACGACCTTAAGATGGCATCGAGTGAAAGGGGGCCCCCACGGCAAGGGAAGTTACAGTTGGCTACGAGGGTAAAGTCCTCTGCGCATGCGCCACTCACACGTGAGGGCGGGAATTGGGTGATAGGGATCTGACACCGGTTAAGACCTTGCCGTTGGCCCCTAACGTTAGGATGTACAAATTCGTATATAATGCATTTTGTCATGATGTTAGACTCGGTTAGGAAATCTTTGTATTAGAGATTTGTTAAGGTTAGCCTGAATACCTGTCTTCATCAAATGTAATGGAAGTTGAATTTGTACATGATACATGAAACGTTTTAACTTAAAGTTTTACATTTTGTTTCATATTTTAATAAATACGGCCGGGGGGGTCGTGAGGCCCCCCCGCCTTCCAAAAGTTCAAACTGTGTCTGTCTCCTCCCATTGGGATTGGTGGTGGAAGGGGTGGCGGGCATCCCGGCCCATATCACGGGTGAAAATTAAGTCTTTATTTTCTTCAAAAAGCGGGACGCGTTTCGGCGTTTGCCTTTCTCAACCGCTATGAACACAAAGTAAGGCATTCCCATTATATTATTTGTTTACGCTGCACGTCATGATTTAGCCATTAAAATAAACAAAGGACAATAGTCTATTCTTCAATCTTTTGTCAGCGCCATTACTAAATGTGCAGGACTCGTATTTCCCTATTTCCAATATTTAGAAATTCATGATGTTTTGTGAAAAATCAAATATTATGCCATGTATGCGCAAATTAATTATCTAGCAATATTTTCTCCTGCTCCCATGTCCTCAAAATAATTTACAATATATACATGACTACCTAGTATATTTGCAAGCCAATATTTACACCGTGAAATGACAGAAAGTAATTGATATTCTAACAACAATTAGATATTTCATCTTGTAGTCTTGTTCCGTCATTGAAATAATACATTGGAAAATCTAGGGAGCAGTGCTAGAACCAAAAATAAACATGAACTAAACATGGCATCAGTTTCAAGCGAGACAAATTAGTTTTACATTTCTCATGTTCTTTATAGTATATGAATCGCTAGCTCCTCTTCTGTATTAAGACCCCCTGGAATTTTGGTTTGGAGATCTATTATATATCTTGATTCAAGTTTTATTAAACAGATTTCTCGATTACCTCCTCTCTCAGTGTAAGGTATGTGGTCAATGCAGAAGAATTTCAAAATATTCCTATTACTAGAATGAAAATCAGCAAAATGCCTCGCTAAAGGGTATGCTGGATCTTTCTTCTCAATTGCCCTGGCATGTTCAAGAATTCTCATTTTAGTGGGTTTAATTGTACTGCCTATGTACCATAAATTACATGGGCACATCAGTACATAAACACAAAATGGTGTTTTACAGGTGTGGAATTTATTGATTTTCCTTTCAATTCTCAAACCTGGCAGCAGATAGGTTAATTTCTTGCTGCTTGTTTACACACCTTGCATTTAGTACAAGGAAAAAACCCCATTTATGTCACTGATCCGTGGATTCTTTTTCACCTGTTCCAAGTGACTTTGAGTCAGACTGTCCTTTAATGATCTACATCTCCTATATCTTATCTTAGGATAGTTGGAACGACCCAGTCCTATTATTGGATCAGTCTGTAAAATGTGCCAGTTATGTCTTATTATTTTCGCAATATTATATACCTCAATGGTATAGGTCATTGTTAATCTTGTGTTGGCTATACTTGAATCTTTAGGTGATTTTTCTATTTCTTTATCTTTTAAGAGGCTAGTTCTTGAGATTTTACCAACACGTGTGAGTGTTGTATCTAATACATTTCTTGAGTAGCCTCTTCTCTCAAACCTTTCAATAGCATCTGTTGCAGCTGTATTAAAATCCTCTTCTCTTGTACAGTTCCTTTTTAACCTTAAAAGTTCTCCATAAGGTATACTTCTTTTTAAAAGAAATGGGTGGCTACTAGTGGCTTCTAAAATTGAATTACCAGCTGTGGGCTTTCTGAACAGGGAAGTACAGATTTTGTTGTCATTACCAAAGACTTTTAAATCCAAAAGGTTGACTTCTTTGGAGCTAATTTCTCCACTGAAATGTAGGTTAACATCATTATCATTTAGAATTTCAATGTATTTCACTGCCTCTGTTCTGGGACCTCTCCATATAATAAAAAGATCATCTATATAGCGGTACCAACCAACTATATTAGATACCCATTCTTGGTTGATGTCTACCCAGGCCACCTGCTTCTCCCACCAGCCCACGAATAAATTTGCGTAGCTGGGGGCGAAGCAGGTTCCCATCGCCCGCCCCTTTGAGTTGTAAATACAGCTGCTGCTGAAAAAGAAAGATGTTATTGCAAAGGCAAAATCTCAAAAATTCAAGGAGCATTTGGTTATGTGCTGCCAGTTCCAATAATCTTTCCTTCAAAAAATATTGAGTCGCTTTCAGTCCTTGTTCATGGTCAATACTAGTATATAAACTATGCTGCACTCTTCTGACGGGTGCAAAATAGTGGGGGTGGGTCCACTTTTAAAATGCAGGCTCCGGTATCCAAAAACAATAAAAGTACACAAGTTTTGAGAACGTGTTTCGCCGTTCTGCCTTCTTCCAGCTTGCGTGTACTACACACATCATGTGTGGATCAGTGCCTTACATATCAGAGCTGGATGCTCATTGGGCGCGGCAGATGTTTGGGAGAGAGGGATAGGTCGATCCATATCCAATGTCTTGGAACCCTCGGCTGTCACAACTCCCTAATACCGCTGGCGTGGGCACCTCCCCACGTCGTGTGGATGTTTGGTCTGTAAGACACCCCTCGTCAACCACCAGGTTCCGTCACAGTCAGCGCAGGGGTCGGCATATATCCGATACTCCTCCAGTCTGTATGGCTGGCGCTTCATCACTTTGCTGATGCTAAGACGCCCAGTGGCAGCGCAAGACGCCATTTTATCATTGCCCCATAGTCCGCCCTGGATGGCGCAGCACTCTTCTGACCGGTGCACAATAGTGGGGGTGGGTCCAGCTTTAGAATGCAGGCTCCGGTGTTCAAAAACACACTGCACTCGTGGGGTGAGTTCAATCCTTTAATTAAAGTACACAAGTTTCGAGGACGCGTTTCGGTGTTCTGCCTTCTTCCAGCTCACGTGTTTTACACACAGCGTGTGCAGATCAGTGCCTTAAATATAAGAGCCGGATGCTCATTGGGCGCGGGTGAAGTTAGGGTGAGAGGGATAGGTCGATCCATATCCAATGTCTTGGACCCCTCGGCTGTCACAACTCCCTATTACTGCTGGCTTGGGCACCTCCCCACATTGTGTGGATGTTAGGTCTGTAAGAGACCCCTCGTCAACGACCAGGTTCCGTCACAGTCAGCGCAGGGGTCTGCATATATCCAATACTCCTCCAATCTGTATGGCTAGCGCTTCATCACGTCACTGATGTAAAACGCCCAGTGGCAATTGGGTGCAGGGTCAAGACTGATTTGCATATGACTGGGTCCAAACTGGAATCGCATAGTGAGCAAAAAAACAATGGATTGAGGCCCAGATCTATGTACTGGGGTGAATGTATGACATTGTTCTGAAGTCTGTCCATCAATTGTTCTTTTTGTATTCAACACCTGGTTCGTCAAAGAAAGTTGCTTTGCAGACCTTCTACCCACAGAACTTAACTTGAGATCAATGACAAGTCAGTTGAGAGAGTAGGCACCATGCGGGCGGCTGGCCAAGACACTATCAGGTGAGTGGCCAGACCATATCTTAAGCTTGCTGACCAGGATAGCCTTGCCTGCATGGCAGAACTTAATATTTGCATACTACACCTTGAGACTAAAACTGCCACAGCCAAATCCGAATACCTGTACCAGAAAATCGAGCTCCACAGAATATTCCTGCAACAACTTGCTTTCCATGAAGCCCGCCAGTGTTGAAGGAAATCTGTCCTGCATGAATACGAACACTGCGACAAAACCAATGAACTTCTCTACTGGTTTGCCACCAAAGACCACAGCCCCTCCTTCGCTGACTCATCTGGAGTTCCCTTAAACACATCAATAGCAATACCAGATGCATTTGCTGACTTTTCTGAGTGGCTGTATGCCCACCAACCACGACCTGCTAGAGAGATAACTCAACCCTTGCTTGCTGACATCCCACTCCCCTGCCTTACCCAGTCCCAACAAGAGGAACTGAACTCTTCGCTCACAGATGACAAGATATGAGTGGCTTTACATGCACTGACCCCCAGGAAATTTCCTGGCCCAGATGGGTTCACTATAGCGCAAATTCTGAGACACCCTTGTTCCCTACTTGCACAAACTCTACACTGTAGTGGTACAACTTGGTTCCTTTCCCCCTGACCTTGATCTGGCCACAATAGTGGTCCTTCCTACACCATTTGAATTCAAAGTAGTGCTTCTAACGGATCGTTAGAAGCATCCCCCGGCGCTCCACTTTAATCTTCTGGGAATTTGCCAGAATTCCTTACAACAGATTAGTAGTGAAAAGATACGAATATTCATCCATATTTACCACCTTATTTTATTCATAAGTTCATTTTTTTTTCAGGTGCGAATTATCTTCATTTTTTACTTCTTTTTTAAGCATGATCAAATGTTAATCAACGTCCAATGCATTTCGGGCTATTTAGCCCTTCATCGGGGACCAAGAAGCTGAAACAAGGTATATTAACAAAAAGTTGTAAATATAACATAAACGTAATCAAAAACTATCACAATATCTGAACATTATAGAATTCATGCCACCAGTGTGACCCCAAAGTGTGAAAAAGCTGTCATAATCAAAAAACGCCGTTCGGCACTCACATTTCATGTTGTCAGCGTGATCACGTAATTTGATGGTAAAATGAATGGTAAGTGACGCTGCAAAAAACAGCCAGTATTAAGTATACGGATAAACATCCTATGCGTAACTTTCTGAGCCACATGAACAGTCAGCAACAAGTTCTTAAAATGTAAACTTACTTAAAAGCTCGCAACAGCGTTTCACAAGTTAGATATTCACCTCGGCGTTACTCGTGAATGATTTTTAAGCAGCCAGCGCTGTTAGCCTATCAATGTATTAGTATGAGTTAGAGGGTGAAACGCGCAATGTTTCAAGTGTTCCTATTGGTCTAAAGTCCGATCATGTGACCAAAATCTGGCCAATGGCAGAGTGAGCTTATAGTTACATCGATTTTGACTGTTTAAAGCATGTCAATAAAGTTGTATGCACACAAAAATATGTATAAACAAATAGACTTAAAATAGAACAATTATATTACAATGAGCAAACTGAAATTCAGTAACATAAATGTCTACTTGCGTGTCAATAGACCAGGAGACTCCACTAGCCAGGTTCAAGGTAGAAAAAACAGCACGGAGAGCTTGATATACTCTGATAATTTACAGATAACACATAAATTCTGTCCGATCATTCAAACCAAATGGTTTGTTAGAATTCAACAAATATATCCAGTTATTTTCACGTTGTAATAGGAAGCGATTGTTGTCGCAACCTTCTTTTTTCTCTACAGTTTCCAGTACCAGAAATTTTAGTTGGGAAATGCTATGATGTTTTTCTGCAAAATGTACCGCTATTGTAGACTTGGTGTTTTTGGTTCTGATGTTTGATTTGTGCTTGTTGAGCCTTATTTTGATCTTACGTTCCGTTTTCCCCACGTATACCATACCGCAGGGACACTTGAGCATGTATATTACATTTGCCGTATCACAAGTGGCATTCACTCTTAGTTTTATCTTGTGCCCTTTCATGGGATGAGTTAGATAGTTTCCTTTGATGATATTATTGCAGTTCCCACATTGTAGGCACAGACGTGTTCCACAATATGTTTCCAGTGAGTCAGGTTTATCGTCTCATCTCTTTGATAAACATAGATTTTAAAATCTTTGACAAAGCCCTAGCAAACATACTCCACCATGCCCTGGGCTCCTAAGTACACCAGATGAATGTGGCTTCAAGGCTAATCGCAGCACTCAGCACTGCATCAGACACGTCCTCATGGCACTGGCCCATGTCCATAAAATACTTGATTCTACGGTGCTACTACTTGTAGATTTTGAAAAACTTTTGATACCCCTCTATAACACTTCCGCTGTGCAGCTCCTTATCTATGAGGTACTATTGTGTGCCTTTCATATTAGACGCAGCACCAGGCAGGAATGCCACCTCTCTCCACTCTTCTTCGCTTTGGCCATTGAACCCCTAGACCAGAATCATGTGGCCTGATGCCTAGGTGAGGGGGTAGAGCTGGGGGGATGCTCAAAGACAGGATCACATTATATGGAGATGACGTTCTCCTCTTCCTCACAGACTCTCACACATCTGGTCGCAGGAACCTAGACATTCTTAGAGTGTTTGGAGATGCCTTGGGCCTTTGTATGAACTGCAACAAGTCACTCCTAGTCCCCATAAGTGGCAACCACGCCGTACTGTCTTGGTAATCGAGCATCCTGGTTCACAGTCTCAGTTTAAAATTTTCCGCATCCACATTGATACATTACCAGAACTTACTCGCAGCCTCAACCTTACCCCTCTGGTGTTCAGTACTAGGACCGGCCTACACAACTGGAAAAAGCTGCCCTTAAATCTGAGAGAACAAATTGTACTCATTAAAATGATGATACTCCCGAAATTATTATATATGCTGAAAAACGCCTCACTCCACATTCCTCACTTGGAGCAGCTCCTCCGTTTGAGCAGAGGAGCGCCGCCCCGCAAAGAAAAGCCCCAGGCCAGAGCTAAAAAAAAAATAGTATTAAAGTTTATTTATCACCACTTTATTTTTCAGCAACCAACCGATACCGAACCGAGGGAAAGGACGGTGTGGGACTAGTGTTGGATAGTGGCAGCATTTTAAAGTGCACTTTAAAATGCACATGTGTCTTTGACTGGCCGTCTTGCGACTGCCAGCCAGACATATGGATTTTAAGCTTCTCTAACCTAGCTGTCTTACACAGTTGGGTTAGAGAAAGCACAGGCTTTCAGTGTCCTTGAGAGCGCTGAGTGAGGCTGCTTCCACCAATTGCTCTCATGCTGGTGAGAGCCGCTTCAGGATTGGTTAAGGAATTTGGCTGGGTCTTGCTTTGGAGCCAGCCTTCAGAAAAGATCGAAGGAGGAGGACGTTGCGTCACACAGGAAGGTAAGTGTATTTATTTATTTATTTGTGGGTTCCCCAGCACTACCACCCTTGGTACAGGCCAGCCGCCACTGCTCCTCACTCCTGGTTCACTCAGATCATGGTGTTGCGTTTCTCCTTTATCTGTAAGGGCTGAGCTCCCCGCATTTCCTTTGCTAAATGCCACAGGCCGTTCTACATTGGGGTGGTTAGGGGCGGTAGATATTAGACTATAGTACTGGGCATCTCAACTCTCCGTTAGCAACGACTGGGGGCTGGAGCGACCCAGCATATCATTATGAGCTGGGCCTCTACAGCATCATGCACATCCCGTATGGCCAATCCACCCCCCCCCCCCCAGTACTGCAGGTCACTAAGCTGGTCTTTCTTGTTTGGCGGGCGGCTAACAGATTCACAGGTTGGTATAAATGCTCATCCCAAAAGACTCCCCTCTGCAGAGGCCGCTGGCTCAGCCACGCGATGCAAATAGATGGTTTCAGAGTTTGGGACTTGATCAAAACCGCACTGGACACGTCTGGACGGGGTCCCATATGCACACACTCGAAGACCTACAGGCTACTTTCTAACTCTCACACACTAAATTCCACAAATACCTGAAACTAAGACATATGCTTGAGGTGCACCATGCAGAGCTCATGGACTTAGAATTTAGTCCAATGGAGGCAAATGGGAGCAGTGGGTGGACAACCCAGACAACATCGAATGGCGGGAATTTAGTCCAATGGAGGCAAAACTAATGCTGGGATGCCAGAGCCATCTCTCAGATCTATCACTCTCTGGTCTGCAATGCCCCAGAGGTGCTCAAAATACTTCAACACAAATGGGAACAGTGGTGGACAACCCAGACAACATCGAATGGCGGGAAGCATGTACAGCCCCCTGAGAAATTGCCATCTCTACAAGCCTACACATGCTACAATTACTCTACATGCACGACATATTTCACTCTCAGAGGTTTTGGTGTGCTGTCCAGCGCCCTGAACACTGCTGCCCCGCTATTCCCTTCCAAACATTGACTTCATCCATATGGTGTGCCATTGCTCGTCTGTGGTTCACAACTCGCATCTGATTGGCCGATTTGTTTCTCAAGTACTTGACTGGCTGGTTGAACTGACCTCCAAAATTGCCCTATTGGGCTCCTAGATGAGGTGTGGGGGCCCAAGTGGACCGTACTCTCCTGGGCATAGTTACAATGGTAGCCAAGAGAGCCATTGCGCACAAATGGAACCCCCAACAACCCCCTACGTTGCTCGAATGGAGGGCCGGCATGGACTGGTGTGCCAAGCAGGAAGAGCCGACCTATATTGCCAGGGAATGGCCCCGTAAATTTGAGAAGATATTGGACAACTGGGGTAATTACATTGGACTGTCAACTGGGTCAGGGGCACAATCTCCAACACTGGGGATTTCACTTGATTTTCTTGTAGATCTGGGGATGTGGAGGCGATTTGGAACTTTGCTGTTTGACACTATTGCACTAGTGCTGCTATACATATGTCTAGAATCAATTCAAGTTGTATATAAAAAATTCACATTCGGGCCTTAGCAGAATCTGAAAGCATGAACAGATGGCCA
The DNA here is from genome assembly GCF_964263255.1 of Lissotriton vulgaris. Classification (NCBI taxonomy): domain Eukaryota; kingdom Metazoa; phylum Chordata; class Amphibia; order Caudata; family Salamandridae; genus Lissotriton; species Lissotriton vulgaris. The sequence continues at coordinate 359,903,446 of NC_141693.1, read as the reverse complement.
GTATTTTTCTCTGGGAAATGTGGCAAACCTATTGACATACAGTGGTTATTTTTAGTATGGTGACTAAAGGGCAATGCAGACCTGCCAACTAACCTGCCAACTCACACAATACCACCCTGTATCACACACTTTCTGCTCCCTTCACACGGTCACAAGGTGAGCTGGAAACCATTGCAGAGAGTGGATCTCCAGCTTGTCTTTTGAGCCTCCAGGCAGTCGATGCCCATTAAGGGGTGTGGAAACACTTCAGGACATCACAAGCGGGCCTCAATAACCTTTTGTTCTATTTTCTTTGGTGGAAGGAGGAGGTCAAAGGGGGCAGGGGACTGGGGCAGAAGGCCCTCTGCGAAGTCCTCTGCATAAAACCCTGCCCCCTCCAAGGCCACCCCTCCTCACATGCCACATTTTTTTCTCAAGTTGTAGGTCTGGCAATAACATCAGCCCTGCCAAGTGTCACTCATCAGGGGTTAAGCTAATGCAAATCCATTGGTGTTTCCGCATAAACGCAAAAACATATTTTGTCACGCAACTCTGAGCTTCACCAGTCATTCAAATTACAGTGCCCATACAAATTATTGTCAGCGGTGCACTGCCCATAGAAATGTACTCTGTCTTTATCATTTAACTAATTAGGTCCGTCTCCTGCAGCTCTCAGTTCTCTTGTAAGATTTCATGACATAATATCTATTTATGAAAAAGTATCTTAGTACATTGAGGCAGTGCTGTCTTAACGCATGGGCACGCTGGGCAGTTGTCCAGGGGCCCCACGGGCATAGGCGCCCCATGCAGACCAGAATTTAACACTAATTTTCCTTTAAACAATTTCTTTCCTGTGAATGGTTGTGTAGGCTGAGCCTAGTAAACTGCTTTGCCTGGGGGCCTATAATGCTGTTAAGACGGCCCTGCATTGAGGAATTGCTGTGAAGAGTTGTCCACAACTGCAGGGCTAAAAGTTTCAACCATGGAAAAATTGCTTTTGGGTAGGCAATGACAGATGTTACTGAGAAATGGATGACTCAGTCATCCAGACTCGTTTAATAAAGTTCTGTGTTCTGTGATTGTAGTCTTGGGATACTTCATTTGGGCAAAAGTACCAAATTAGTTTTGTTTCTAAATTTTAGTTTGCATAAACAAGTGAAATTGACAAAAATAAAATGACCATTGTAGCGGTCTAGTTGATTGCCCGGGGGAGAGTACCCCGGAAGCACACACACAGTTTGTATCACTCTCTGCCCAGGCGTGGCCAGAGAGCATAAATAAAGGGGCCGCAGTCGCTCTGGACTACCACCACACCGTGTCTGTCATTCCTTATGTGCATGCCGAGCTAGTGCCCCCAATAGTTTCCCCCGAATCATAGCCTGCTGTAAATGTGCCCCATAACGCCACAGCCATGGGTGGAGATGGAGTTGAGTGAGAAAGGAAAGTAATAAGCACATTGCAGAGCTACCAAACAACCCTGAGAATTGTGACCAAAATGTTCAGCCACTCAAAGCTTCATAGTGAATGTCAGGTTGCATTCTGTACTTTGTTAGTAGACCATTACTCAAGCAAAGGGGGCCTTTTCTAATATTTCTATCATTACAGGGACACAACTGCTTTATTTTTACTCACAATGAAGTGCCACTCATTGTCACACGTGGCATTGAAATATCACACATAAGCGCACCAAAAACATGAAAATGTCACACACAGGAAAACTAGAAACTTGTTAAGTATGTAACATGGGGCCCGTTTCAATATCTCTATTCTTTGGATTGCCTGCGCAGAGCTCTGGCACCTCTTGCATTATGCCCTCAGATCCAATCCAGGCGGAGGCTCTTGATTTTTGAAGACACAAATGACCTTTTTAACTGTCTTCCGCCTAACCGTGGCTTTCTTTGATTCACCATATATCAACGAGGAGAATGCATTCCTCCTTTTTACCTAAATCTTCTCACATTTTTCAGTTTTAAAATGTTTGCACGCATGCCAGAAGACCGTAATCGGTTGGGAGACAAACATTAATTACAAGCATAAACTTGCCTGTTTCAATGTTAGTCAGTATGAAAAATACTTTGCCATTATTTTTTATTCAAATGTTCCTGTTTTAAAATATTTGTATGTACGATGCTGACAAGTGTGCCCCCGCACCTCCAAGAACTCGACTTTCAAATGTGTCCGATACTTGAAGTCTTTCATTCAATGTACTTTCTAAATCTGAAAAAGCCAGACCTCGCTTTTGCCAATGCTTGTCAAGTCTCCCTGACACACTGGTGAGCCACGTCGCACTCCCTTCCACTTGATGTAATAATGATTAACTGCGTATTACATCAATAAACTGGACCACATAGAGTAATTTGTAAACAACGTCTCATAATTTCGGTTTGCCGGTCTCATAGCTATTGACTGCGCATGTCCATATGTACCTTGGCGGTCATGGTATAGTCAGGCAAAAGGTCGGCTTATTGATAAAAGACGTTCAACACTTTTCTGTTTTCCTGTCCTTACCATGGCTGCCGCTGGTTTGAGACCCCGCCCCCTAAGGCACATAAGTGATTGGAACCATACAATACACTTTCGGTAATCTCGCGAGACCCGCAGCTTTGAACGATAGGCGCTATGCTGTACCGTAGGTTCGGTTCTCGGACCGCGCGGCGCGGTCGGCCAGTAAAGTCTCGGAACCATAAGCGGGCAGCGACTGTGAACCGCCAACCACAGCCCACAACAATGCCACCCGCACCGGACCAGGAGGAGGAACAGTGGCGGTCATACGCAGAAGAGGAAGATGGCATGGCAGAGGGAATAGAAGAGTCTACTGTGCTGGAGGAGCATAATGACGAATCTGGAGCTAGCGAGCCAGATCTTCCAGGACTGGTTGCTGTACAAGCCGCCCCAGGAGCCTGCGTAGTTCTCATACCTTCGGCACGGGTGAGTAAGAGCTGTTGATAGCACTAAGGTATAACTAGAGTGGACAAGGCTTAGACCACGAGTAAATGACTGTCATGAACAGAGAGGAAGGACTACACTCAAACATGCAAAAAATGTTTTGATCTAGGTTGACAGTGGATTAAATCGTACTGGGGCCATTTGTATAGTTTAAACTTGCAGTAAATAGTACCCAACTACGCCCTCTATAATTCACAGGTCTACTAAGTGTGTTTTATTTTGGATTATACAAGAGACCAAAAGTGAATTGCAGTTTTCACATTGATAGTATTCTTGCTTTCGTGTCTGCATGAGCACTGTGTCGAATTTTGGTATGTGATCGCCCAAGGTGTTCGATCGGCCAGTAAGAGACTGGTTCTAGAGGCTGTTTTATTCAGAGTAAGTCTATATGCGCTATGTATCTTTTAATTTCAAGCGTGAAGTTACCAGGGTATGTACTTCCGTCCTTTCCAGTGTGTGTGCAGGGAACTTGTACACAGCTGAGCAATCAGTTGATGCTTGGCATTGATTGGTTACACTTTGGCTTTCTCACGTGCTCCCTACATTTCATACTCGCCACTTAATATGCTCATTGTCTTTCACATTCCCTCTCTGTGACTGGTTCGGTAAAGTATAACTGTCTTGATAGTTTGATGTCAAATGTATTTATTTATAAGCTTTATACAGCGCTTGCTAGACCCGAAGGTGTCAGAGCGCTTTACATGATCGTGAACGAGTCCATTAAATCAAATATTGCTATGTCTTAAATCCCAGTAAGCAAAGTGAAGTTGGTGAAGAAGTTGTTATGGCTCATGCCACTGAGCCCATTGGAAATCATGGATCATACGGTCGTGTAATTCTACAAATCAATATAGGATCTGCACGTTTAGACCACATAAACGAAGGGATTGGTGTCCAGACTGATTCTGGACACCCCCAAAGGGTATGCTAGTATGTAGACCAGCTAACTCGCAGTGCCACCTATAAGCCCCACAACCTTACCAAGGAGCGAATAGTTTCTGGCTACTATCGAACATGACCACTGCGCATGGATCGTGCCCTCTCAGGTATCGTGGAAACAGTGTACTACTTTTCGTTTAGTCACTTGTGCTCCTATATAGAATAAATGGAGGGGACATTTTCAATAAACATTTATTGAACAAGGGTCATTCTAGTATAAAATGTGTGCTGCAACAACCATTAGACAGAACAAAGATATATACAAATACAAGCACCAACAGAGTAAATCAAAGGTAGAATTCTACCATGGATTTAAAATGGGGAATATATGAAGGCATTTAAATACGTGGCAGCAAACATGAGTACTCTCAAGATGCAACCCCTTCCTAAATGTAACTAGCATGTATGTTGGTGTATAGCCGGGAATCCCCCCAAGGAAAGGGCCTACCCCATTACCTGATGGGAGAGAATGAAGGGCCCCATCTTGGTCTCAAGTTGGACACCCTGGAATGGATGTCAGACCACTGCGTGCTGGGGTGTCTTCGTGCAGGGACTTCAGCGTCTCGTGTCAGAATGGAAGCTTCTCCTCTGGTTTGAACAGCAAAGATGTGGTACTTGTATACCCGAAATGTACCATCAGGGTTTTACCTAGATGTGTCATGGTACTGTGGCCTGTCGTCCAAGGATGACAATATTGGTGAATTTTGTTCAGGGTTATTATGCAGAAGATGGTAATCCTGCTGTAATTCTAAGAATCCTCATGCATAATAAATAAGGCTAATTTTCAACGAAAACTACACATCATTTACTCGGTACCTAAGTAGGTAAAGGGGCTTGTCCAAGAATACTTCCCACAAGTAGACCAAGGGGCAGATAGATTAGTTGCTGTACACAAGTAAAGCTCTGGCCTGATGTTCAGGCGAATATCCTCACAAAAGTATTCCAAGCAATTTAGTGGAAAAGAAAGAAATGCCTTTACACTCAATGTATTCAAGCCCCTACTGCAATACTGCTCCAATTGCTTTCCAGGAATATTCACTGGTGTTCACCCTACTTGTCCTCATCAGTAATTACTTTTGAGGTGAATCCCACCTTTGAGACAGGAAATAAAACTCTAGTGCCGTAATGAAAGCTCCACTCACCCAGCTGGTTTAATAAAATGGCCTTCACTCCCAACATGTTATTTCCATTTTATTATGTTATTCATGTTATTTCCATATAATCACAAATGACGGTAAGGGTTAAGACCAGGTATGCACAAGGGTATATTACAAAAATTGTTTATGTAAAATATTTTCTGGATCTGTTATAGCACTCTTCTTCCTGTGGTTCACCGTCCAAGCCACAAAGTTATCCGTAATTATAAATAAGAAGAGAAGGAGGGCCACATTCAGGAAAAAAGGTTTTTCAGTCCAATGCTGTAGTCCATCAATTCTTTATTATGAGCTTGTTCCAAAATCCAAGATTGTCCCACATAGAAAGATTTATGTATATACTCCAGTGTAAAATATTCAAAACAAATATTCAAAATCTCAATGTTCATGAGGTGATAATCCTATTGACTCAGCCTACGCGTTTCGTCCTACTTGGACATAATCAGGGCTGCGAAATGATAAACAAAGCCCGCTTGACTCACCAGTCCGCCGTGAGGGAAACTGCCAGCCACGCTCACTGTCACACACCAGGGACCCGGGACCTGCTTGCCTGCCTAGCGCCGAGCATCGCGCAGCCGCCGCTGGGTGAAGAGCTACACTACCCAGCATGCCTTGGCTGCAGGCAGGCGCGACCGTGACCTCATCCACGCACCCGGAGGCTTCTTATCAGGAAGGAACGCCTCTCGCCCCGCGAGTCGCGCGCGGGAGCAGCCGGGCTAAGCCCGGGACAAGGGCAGGGCCATCTGCGACCATCAGAGGCAGAAAGCGGCAGGGCAGGGCCAGCCCCCTGACATCCATCCATGGGTAAGCGCAAGAACATTACTGCGGAGGAGGGGGGTAAATGGGCCAAGGAGCCGAGACATTCTGAGTCGATTATTTCATATCTCTCTTCGGCTGTAGGAGCTTTAACCATGAAATAGCGAGTGCCGAACATGAATTGGGCATCACGCCATCCCCATTAACCACGGTAGCACAACCTATTGACCAGGGCTGAGGGTCTGTTATCCCCCTAGTACCTGAGGTGGTCGTCATAAATAATAAATCTGTGGCGGCACCATCGGATTGCCCCCCACCTATCAATACCTCATTACCACCACCAACCCAGAGGGATCCGACCCCTGGCCAAGGCCCCAAAAGGGACTCTGCAAAGAGGAAGAAAGCGGTGGCCAGCACGACTCCTCACGCTGGGACTGATCTAAGCATGGGTGAACAGTTGGAGGCGCTTTTTTGTGCAAGGATCGAGACCTTGATTGCAGATATTGCCAAAGACATAGTGGACACATTGAACACTTGCCTTTCCGGATTCTTAAAGAAATGTTTTTTAATAGATAAAATTGTTCAAAAGAACTCCGGACCCCCACCCGCTCCCCACTAGGGAGAACGTGTCCGACGGGGCACGACCTACCAATTTGCTCAATACGCCCCCTCGTATGAGGGGTCCCTTACTGGGGAATATAGGGGCCTATACAAATGGTAATACCCGCCCAAGCAAACCTACTCTCAATAGGCAGACTAGGATAAGTAAGCTGCAACTAAATCTACCCCCGAGGCAGCCCCACTAGTAGCTATTTTTATTGGCGTGCCCGCTCTAGCAGAGGGCACGGTGGAAACTGCTACTGACCTATTAAGAAAGGCTAGGGCATGGTGTGCAGAAAGTAGCAGTGCTGGGACCCATATAGCAGACGGGGTCATATGCACCAATAGGGTGGGTTGGAGCGGGAAACGTCCCAAGTCAGTGCAGGGGGACTGTGTAGTAGTCAACTTTGATCGCCCAGACCAGGCTAATAAACTCTTCTGAGATGGTTCCGACCTATAGGGGGCAGTTTACATGAGACCAGTCCCCCTGGGGTTCTTCTATCCACCTCGCACCACATACTGTAGCACTGAATACCCGGGACCACCTAGCAGAGGCTAGACCAGTCAGACCCATAGAGCATCAAACCAGAGGAAATTTAGGAACCCAGACTGCCCCAAACTTGTTGCAGACACATACTCACATGGAAGGAGGAGGGGTAGTAGTGAGTAACAGTTTCTCGCCCCTCTCTAACATCGGAGAAATTTATTGACAACCACCCCCACCTCAGTCAGCCACCCTAGAGATTCATAATCCAGGTGAAGCAACAGTTTGCAAATTGATAACATGGAATGTAGCCGGGATCAGAACAAAGAGGGTTGATCCATCATGGATTGTTTTCGTAAGTAGCTATGATATCATAGCATGTCAAGAAACATGGGATATATCCCCCAACTCTTGGCTAGATGGCTACTCATCCTACTCTACCCCGGCAACTCCTAGCCCCGCTGGTAGGGCAAAGGGTGGTCTTGCTTTTTTGTTTTCCCTTAAACTCAAAGGCACTTTCAAGAAGGTCCCGAGCATTTCACCGAATATCCTTATTGTTGAATGGTCCGCCCTATCCAGTAGCAAAACTCTTTTTATAAAATTTTATCATTCTTGGGATAGGGACAGGGGAAATGACCATGTAGCTGATCTGCAACAATATATTAGAATTACACTAATTTCGAGATAATCTTATTAGGAGATTTTAACGTACACCCTTGCGATCAGGAGGGCCAAATGGGCATAGCGACACCCCACTTTGAGCACACAAAGGCAGGGGAGGCTCTTGAGGCACTTCTTGCTAGTTGGAACCTATATGAACCCTGTATTAGTGAGGGAGGGACCAGAACCATTGCATACAAAGGCACTGACCCAGGCTCCATTTTAGATTATATCTGCACGACCTCAGGCTTACTACACATAGTGTTGTCCTATAAAGCCCTAGACTCTATCCACAGCGATCATAACCCGGTCCAGTTAATTATGCAATGGGGAGTCCATCAGGAGGATAAGCCCTGTCCCTCGGCCATTGGTCACACCCTACGTATCGTGGACCAAGGGAGAAGGATAAATTGGGCTAAAGTGGTTCCTGAAGATTTTATGGACAAGTTACTGCCCACAATCGAAGGACACCTGGCTATCTGCCAGGATCAACAGGCTACTCCCACTGAGGTAATGAAGGCATTTGAAACTATATGCTCCCATGTCGCTGGAGCCTTAACGGCTAAACCTCTACAGGGTGAGACTAAACAGCATCGCTGGTTCGACGCCAAGTGTTCCAAAGCGCACAAGGCACTAATGACAGCCTTAAAATCAACCCCAAGAGACAGGGCAGTGGTGGCCAGTTTAAGAAAAGAGTATAAGGCCACTGTAATTGGGAGGAAAAATGATATTAAAAAGAAGGCCTGGGAAGATCTACTTTCCTGTGAGGTCCTACATGATAGCTCACAGTTTTGGGCCATAGTTAACCACCCATTTTTCTCAGAGGGGGACAACACAGTTACTGAATGTATTATCCCAGACGATAAGTGGGTCAGACATTTCGGGAGGTATATGGGAATAGTGAAATTGTAGTCCATGGGAGAAGGATGAGTGTGCTCCCTTGTCCTTTTCACCCGAGGATGTGGAGAAGGCAATTGTGGAGACCTCCAAAAAGAAGGCCCCAGGGCCGGATGGCGTCCCTGCGGACTTTTACAGATACTCCCCAAAACTCTGGGCGGGGGTCCTAACAAATGTTTTTACATCCGCAAACGGTAAAGTCTTCCCCAGCACTTGGTCCACCTCTTATCATCGTGCCAAATTTTTTAAAAGGCCAGCGGGACGACCCAGGGTGTTGCAGGCCAATTTCCCTTTTAGACTCTGCGATTAAGATCCTAGGCAGAGTCTTATTATACAAACGTAGAGATAATATCGAAAGGTGTGGTGGCCTAATAACTACTCAATACGGCTTCAGAGAAAAGAGCGGCACGGTGGACCAGTGTTCTAATCTGCATGTGATACTATCAAAGTATACAGATGCCAAGGAGGGGTCCTTGTTTCTAGCTTTTATGGACCTCTCCTCGACTTTTGACCTTGTGAACAGGTCAAAACTGTGGGAAGTTCTAGTGCAGATGGGGGTGGACAAACCACTCGTTTACTTTTTGGCTCCTTTACACCAGGAACTATTCGCCCAAGTGAGGGTTACGAAGGAAGGGAGATGCACAAGTCATTTCAAATCGTTAAGAGGAGTGCGCCAGGGCTGCATCCTGGCCCCCCTCCTTTTCACCATCTACATAAACGGCCTGGATAAACATCTAGAGGCAGTGGAGGGGGACGTTCAGCGTATAGGAGAAGCGAAGATCCCGGCTCTCCTAAACGCGGACGATGCCGTCCTAATAGCACGCACAGGGGTGGGCCTCCAGCGTTTGCTTGATTCCTTTGGTACCTTTATGGACCAGTTGGACCTAAAGATCAATGCAAACAAGTCCCATACCATGGTGGTGGGCCGACACAGAAATAAGAGGAAAACTATAAACTTTTTCTGCAAGGGGGAAGCTGTGTCGAGGGTGGAAGCTTTTCCCTACCTGGGATTAAACTTCGATGAGAAGAGCTCGTGGGGCCCACAAATAAAGGCTAAAAGTTTATCTATGGTGAGAGCAACCTCAGCCTTGCTGAGTTTTTCAAAAAGGTTGGGTGCCAGGCCCATGGATGCCCTATTAAAAATTTACGATTCTAAATGTATTTTCATAGTCCTGTATGGTTTCGCACTATGGGGTTATGTGTCACAAGAACTGATACAAAAAGCGGAAAATAAATTTTTGAGACGCTTGTTATCCACCCCTCAGTCTACCCCGACATTCTCAATTCATGGGGAGGTGGGACTTGACTATGTTACTGATAGAATCAGAATAGCCCCCTTATTATTCTGGCTAAAGACATGGCTTAATGACAAGTTAACACTTAATCACTCCATCATGACAGACGTTATGTCATTAGATCATGCAATGAAAATTCCCTGGCTAGAATATGTAAGACATACTTTTGCACGGCTAGGACGCCCGGATTTATACAATGCCCCATCCAGCATTAGGCGGGAGGACGTGACCTGGACTAAAAAGAACTTTCTGGCTGTGGCAAGAGTAGCTCAGGAAGAGCAGGAACTGACGAAACCAACGGTCAGACAACATTATTTATTACTTAGCTCTCCCTCCCTTGTGCCTTACCTTAGCATCGTAACTAAGCCCTTTCACAGGCTTTTGTTAACTAAATTTAGATTCAATTTAATACACTACTCCCTAGGCACTTATCATTCATGGTGTAAACCGGGAAGTGGTCCCCCATGTAGCTGTGATGAATTCTCCTTACAGGATTCCAAGCATTTTATTATGTTCTGTAGCCTGTACATGGCACCCAGGAAAAAATATCTGGCACCTTTACTAAGAGAGGCAGGTTTTATCCAGGTTAGGCCTGCCTTTGTTTGTTTATTTACAGTCTTTATGTAGCATTCGTGTTATCTTTTGTGTGGCCAGTTTCTTAGTGGCTGCTCATAGAATTAAATAAAAAAATTGCCCACTAAGAGATCCTGTACAGCTAAGCTCGCAACTACACTGAAATATCTAGAATACGTCTAGATTTGCACTTGTCCTTAACATGTCCCATTAATGATTTTGCATATGATTGTGTATATGTATGAAATAAGTGTTTTTTAATTGTATATAAATGTTTTATTGCTTTTATGATTTTAACGAATCGAATAAAGTGCATTTGACTGACTGACTGATAAACAAAGAAATTATAATCAACATCCATCTTGATTACAACAAAATAATCAATCAATAATACACAATACATTACCCCATTATGTTACACATTTTAGTTCTGATTCGCATGTTATATACTGCCACACTCATCCAGCCTATATTCCATTCTAGCGTGCTTGATAATTTACAACAGATCATAATAGTTGTAATTGAAGATCCACCTTTACTTTTCACAACAATACAACCTATAGATCCCTACAGAACCTACATCTCTGTTCCCCTTAGTAAGGTTACAGTGCAAAAGAAACATACCTTCATTATCATATGATCCGAAATAAATGTACAAATTGATCATGAACAAATACGAAGTTCAGTCATTCACACCTGTTGAGATCAGACAGGTGTAGGTAAGAATATTATAAAAGTAGAATCTAAGAACAAGATTATTCTAACCATATCCCCTATACAAAAAAAAATGCTCACCATTGAGTAACTCCATTCGGTTCCCAATGGTGTAGTTTGTCTCAAAAATGCTTCCAATATTTATTCAAATTTTCAACAGATATTCTGAAAAAATTATAAGGATAAAATGTATCTTCTATACAAATAAACGTCCCAACTTATATAAAGGGAAAAAAGACTCCCCAAATGTCAGTAACTGCCCACAGGCCATAAACCACCCTCGAATAATTCCAACAATTCTCAATGTCCAACCTAATTTATATCATAAGTCATATATTATGTGTATAGGTGAGAAGAGGATAATTATACTAAAAAGGTTCCAAGAAAAAATCCTAACCGCATCACATATACATTGCTCACCATTTAAACAGCCAAATCCAATTCCCAAAGGTATTGCTTAGCTCCAAAAGGTATCCGTATTTGTTTTGGTAGCCATTCAGTCGATAATCTGCAAAAATATATAAATCACCATCTCACTATCTAGAACTCAATGTACATCAAACACTATCTAAAGTCCATCATACACCCTCGAAATACTAAAACCATTCAGTGTCTCACCTTATTTATGTCACAAAGTAAATAATTCATCATCCTGCTCCCAGCGACACGCCCGATCTTGATAAATCCGAAGTGTGCTGGTTCTAAGTCTCGCCTTAGTTTAAATACCCTGCCCCACCAATCAAAAAACACATTCCTGCCGCCAATTCTAACACCAATGCTTCCTCTCTGGTCCTCTCTAAATATCCACCAATCCGTACAGTTAATAAAGTCTATCCTGTTTCTGAATTTTCCACTAATCGCGCAACGGTTACAAATTTCATGCTTTCACAACATCCAATCCCCAAGCGGCATCCACCTTCAATATGTGGTTCTCTCTTTGGTCCGCTGTATAAAGTCTCTGTGATTGCCGCTAAAAAACAGGAAATGCTAAAATTTCCAATCTCATTGCCCCATCCGCTGTCTTGAAGTCTTAATAGCTAACGTTCTTACCGGAAAGACTACATCTCACCAATCAGATTCGACCATCCAAATAAACCAAATCCGTCCTCTTAATTACGCTTAAACACTCTGAATTTCCACTCTGAATAGAAAGTAATTGTGATTATGTGATTACCCGTATACTTTAAAATAAAAAGCAACAGTACACGGGCAGCTCCTGGTCCGCTATATGAATTCTCTGAGTGTTGCTGTAAATAGGAAATGCTGTAAGTAACCAATCGCATTCCCCCAAATAAAGAGCAACGATACACGGGCAGCTCCTGGTCTGCTATATTAAGTCTCTGCGACTGCCGCTGTAAACAGGAAGCGCTGTAAGTGACCAATCTTATTCCCCTATCTCATGTCTTAAAATCATGCCTAGTACTAGAAATAGGAATGTGTTTGGGACGTAATGACTGACCACAACAAGTTGAACGAAGAGTACAGAAGAGCACTGTTAAGTAATAGGGGCTTTACACCAGCCTCCTTTGTTTCAGTCATTACTTTTGTGGTATACCGAAGTGGAAAAGTAGTGTACACACTGATGCCGATAAACACATAACTATACAACCCCCCCCCCCCCCCCCCCTTCTTTAATGCATAATAGTGACCCATAAATCCTTGCAGGGCATTACTCTATTAGTTTGAAAATGAATGTAAAGTAATTCAGATAATAGCAGTTTTAAGAACATCAAAATTCAATTCAGACTACACAATCTTTTGCAGACTATGTCTAAACCTATGGCCAGATTACCAAGTTCCTGCTCAGCAGATTTCTTGAACAGAAACTCCTTTAAATGCTACCACCAAAAAGCAGAAACCTCTTTCAGAAAGTCCTTGCATAGTACCTGGAAGTTTCAAATTCTGCTCTCAGTAAGTTTGCAGGAGAGTTAATGTAATCCATCTGCTTAAAGCTACTTTGGTTGTTTTTCTTACCTTTTCCCAACTTCCTAAATGTAACCAACAAATGGTCTGATCTCTGTACTCGCTTAACATGTTGCTATGCAGTGACAGGGCTCTTTTAACATCTAAAGGACGTAATAACTGTTCCTCTACATTGGGAGTGGATGGAAGCTGAAAGAACCATCTTTTGAGGGATATTAGAAGTAATATTAACCTAATTCTATTTTATAACCCCCTCTTGATTACGTCCAGAACCCACTTGTCTGAAGTTATTCCTTGACCCTCGCATAAGAACTGATTAATACGTCCTCCAATCGGTATATACTCAGGAAAATCGAAAGCCAGTAGATGCTTCATTGTACCCTAGTTCATATATTTTTGCCTCTTAGGTTGGCTGAATGGAAACTTTAAGGCAGTCCATCTTCTCAGCCGGATATTTTAAGCCAAGGAAGATTAGCCCACCAAGCATGCTACCAGTGAGCCAACTAAAACAGAACCAGGAAGAGTTGAATCCATATTCTCCAAGGATAAAGCCCAGATGTCAGTCTTGGCTGAGTTTATCTTCTTTGTAGCGTTATCTTATCCTTCTAGATCCTCCAGTTCTTATTGGATAACATAAGTGATTGGGACCCCTGGATGAAAAGGCCTTTGAAACTGCCTGAGAAGGGATGTGAGATACTAAATCCTTGGAATGCATTTTCTCTTTTGATCAGGGCAGATGCAAGCTCCTCAGTATCATCCGAACTAGAAATGGCTGAATAAGCCTTCATCACTTACCTTTTTATTTTTAAAAAATTCTCGTTATTAGTTTATAATCCGGCCTGGGTGTAGTTCGTGGAGTTTTGCTACGTGGAACTCCGTGAAGTGACAAAAAAACTCTGCAGAGTTCTACAAGTGGTGGAGTTCAGGGCGAACTCTCGTTTGCGCTGGTCTTCCTGCCGCTCGGGTAAAATTTTTACCTGAGCGGCAGCTTGCGCTCGTGAACTTACAGTTCGCGAACAGGGGAAAAACTCTGCTGCACTACGCGGAGCAGAGTTTTCTGCACTCCGTGAACTTTGCAGAGTGCTGAAAACTCTGCAAACTCAGTGAACGGAGCAGAGTTTGCCACCCAGGCCTATTTATAATCCTACAACAATGCTGCCCAGTACACAGGTGGGCAGTAATGCTTGTTGTTAAATATACTTCCATTAATCCGACAAAAGATACAGTAACGTGAGTCATACCCTTCTTTGGCAGAATGTTTTCTCATGGCGCACAGAATGCTCCCACTCCTCTTAAAAGACTTTAGACAAGCAGTCAGATACCCTATGAAATGCCAAAGCAAACCAACAAAAAATTCCTTCCAAAAACACCATTGCTTACCCTCCAGGGTGCGGTGGAATGTAAGCTCTTGTTTCCTCAACAAAATTACTTCTGCCTAAATCCGAAGTGTGTGCATGTGCGGAACGTTCTTCCACTTCAGATTGGAGGAAGCCTTGTGCTCATTTACAACCCTCTGTGAGATCTGGATAAAGATAAAAAATGTGAGTAAAACAAAAGGAACTAAATCAGTTAGGTTAGGAATTACCACCAAAAACAGTCCATCACCTGATGCTACTGTTTGAAGTCTGAATTCCCTTAAGTCCAACAGGTGTGGAGTGAGAGACTCTTACCAAGATCCGAGCTTAGCTACGTAGGAGGTCTGCACTCCTACGTAGTAAACGGGTAACAACAAGCATTTACAATTCAATTGGTCTTGCAAATGCTTGATTTTGAACTATTGGCATTGTAAATGTCAATGCTGTTTATAATTGTAAAAGGCATTGCATTTACAGTACCAATAGTTAAAACTTTTGCAAAAGGGATACCAATTGCAGAGCGCCGTGTCCCTGATGCGGGTGCTGCGCTCAGTATGAAAGTAAAAAAAAAAAAAAATGAAACAGAGCGCTGTCCCTGAATCGGATGCCACGCTCAATATGAAAGTTGAAAACCATATTAGCCAAGCCCCACAATACTGGGCATATATTCTCTCTGCAACAGTTGGCAACAACTCATCACTGTAACAATGTTAACCATGCTAGTCTAATCTACGATGCTTGACCTGTTTGCTCCAAATTTGCAACCCAAATTAAAATTTTAAAACTTTGGGGTTTGAAACCGAGAATAAGAACACTTTGCTTTCTCTTCAGATCACTACACAACTTGACTTTCTCATTCTCGAACAAACACTGTCCATGAAAGGCATTTTGCTACACCACTTATGAAGCATGGAAGGTTCAAAAACAGGAGTCCGGACCTGAAAGCCCACAAACCCAAACTGATGCCCGTAAAGGGTTGGCATTCCCAGCTTCCATTTTTAGGTCGTGTAGTGATCTGAAGAGAAAGCAAAGTGTTCTTATTCTCGGTTTCAAACCCCCAAAACACATACATGCCTAGGTTCTTTAGGCAAATTACTGGACTACTAAGTTATACATCTCTTTCGAGTATCAATACAGACGGGTACAACCAATAGTTCAAATATTCTACCTGTTTACATGATCATTGTAATAGTTTTATATGAATGGTAACACAACATGACTAAATAACAGGCATTTTCATATTTATTTTAGAAGTTGACCTTTACAGGAAAGTGTCACATGACATGTTTGTATGGCAGCGTGCAAGTGTTTGGATTCGCAGTTCACGATGGCCAACCATCCTACAGCCTTTACTCTTCTCATACTCACAACGGCTTGACAATTGAAGCACGGCCACACTCAAAGTCTGGAAAATCCAGGAAAGAGACCAGAAAGGAAGCAAGAGCAATGCTGCGGGAGTATCTTCCACTTGGCAAGTAAAGCTATATATTGTTTTGCAGTATTTCTGTAGTGCATTCCTACATCTAAGCAAGCTCGCAGTGTTTTCTCGTGGGTAGGTAAATAATTACTCCATATGTTTTGCATGGTTGGTACCGGTGTGCCTATGAGCAGTGTGTTTGTCATGAGTGAGGACCCAAGAGTGAACTTCAGACCTTGCACGAATGGCGTATAGCGGCTGGTTATTCCTGAAATGGAAAACAAAGGAGTGTTAAGGATAACTCCGCAGGTAGCCTGTGCAAACCAGTGTGATTTTTTAGTCAGCCAGGTCATACTTTACGTTGGCAGCCAGCAGTGTTACAATGCTACTTTTAAACCCAGATAGCAGCCAAAGACCCTAATTCTTGGGCATACTCCAAATCATACATATATGGACAGGAAAAGCTTCCAACGATGTAGGCCTTTGTTAAAGTCAACAAAAGCAACAGAAGCCTAACCTATGGTTCATTGTTAATCCACCAGTAAACACTATATGCAGTCCATGCTAGAGTCACAGGAGCCCAAACTCTGGCACTACTGATAGGCTGCTAGTAAATACTTTGTGGAATCTACCTATGTGCGGTGGGTCCAACACTATTAGTGTGTGCTATATTTATCCATATAGGAATGCCTGAAACTCAAATTTTGGAGGCACTAATGAGCAACCATGCACCACAGGTGTGCACCTCAGCATTTTAACTGTATTGGAAACTAGTGCTGGAATATACATATAGTAGATTTACGTCCAGGACCGCTCCCTTATTCAGAATGAACGTGCCTGATCTTTTCACTTCTGTGTTGTGTCGTGCATGCCTTACTTTTGGTTAATTTTTTGAAGTTTCATTAAGCACAAAGTTTATCCAGTGGCATTAGAGCACTTTGCAAGAGGACCAGATTACATTACAAGTTTTTTGGTACTGGGAAATTAAGTGATTTGCCTAGAATCACAGAATGTTGAGCCAGGGCTTGTTTAACAGTTTCAAAATCGTCCGCTCTGGCCTTTCGGCCCCATCGCTTCCCTCAATTAAAAAAAAGTCCGCTTTTGTAATATTTTATTATGTATTTCTAGAGAAATGTATGTATGGAAATATTACAAGACTTGCAGGTCTAGTGAGTTAAGTAATCTACTCTAACTGTAATGTGTTTAACTCAGAAATTGGTCTCGTTGTGAGATCCTAGGCAAATTTTTATTTCTTAGTTCTTTTTTATCTTCATTATTACATTCAGAAACACCCTCAAATGCGAGTTCAGCATGTCTGCTGTACAAAACCCTTTTTCTTGATTTAATAGACTAAACCGGTGTAATAACAATCTAGCCCATGTATTGGGTACAGATGACCCTGACTTGCCTGTTAGTTCACGGATAGCATTGTCATCAGGGTAGGAATGTTTCTCAGTTCATGTTTAAAAAAATCTCACTTTTAATAAATATATTGCTAAAGTATGATGTGCTAGCACACTGCCATTTAAAGATAGCACATTTTCCATTGAAATGGCCACAACCGTTCCCACTGGGGTGCAGTTGTGCTGATTAAACTATACAGGGCATGAATGAGGCCCCATGCATGCTTGTATATCGTAATGATGGGTTGCTGTAGCATCATAATGCAAACGTGCTCATGTGTGACTGTGCTTTGTTTGCTGATGTTGCACAGTGTCCGCCATTTATTCCTCTTTTTGCCAATGCTGCTCAGCTTTGGCAAAAAGCAATGCTAAACCCAATAAGTCTGCATTGATAGTCAAACAGTGAGACCTATTTACTTTGCCAATGATTTTCTAAATTAGAAAAACATTTAACTTCTACTTCTAAGAGGTGGTTTAAAGTGGTCTTTTTTGTCCTACTTCATTCTTTATGGTGGTACTGGCAGCTGTCATTAGACCTTAACTTTTTAAAATTCCAGCAAGTCTGAGCAAAATATTTCAGCCATGGCTTCTTGTTGGTTTCCAGGGACAGTATTTTGTAAATTAAAATGTTAACCATTTCTGTAGTTGGAGGATCTGCTGAACACAACAGCCGTTCCTCCCTAGATAAAACATGAAACAGTAGAACTGGCAGTTCCTCAGGAACACATTTTATGCCAGGATAAAGTGCTTTCTAGGGTGGCCCTGGGCAGCGCATGCGCTGCTCTGCGAGCCGTGCTGTGTTGGAGTATGGAATAGAAGCCCAGCGCGCACACTGCCCATATTTTTCATTGGCTTGTGTCAGTCCTACATAAATGCCGGCTTCTGATTGGATAAAAGGCTTGTTGGTCCTGCCTTGTCTTCATTCGTAACCTCCCATGAGGACTGGCCATTTTACTTCGGTTGTTACACGTCAAGTCTTTTTTTTTAGTCTGTAAGCACTTTCTTGAAGCAGGTTCTCCTACTGCAGGCACCGCAACATTCAGCGCACCACGGGCGCTTTCACTTTCTAAGCAGTCTTTGCATAGGTCTCGCATTTACAAGATTTTTAGCTATTGGCATTGTACATGACAATGCCTTTTATTTATGTGTTATTTATCAAACATAAATAAGTCATTGTCATTTGCAATGCCAATAGCTTAAACTCTTGCAAATGCGAGACCTATTGCATTGCAAATGCTTGTTCAGTGTGGCTGCAGGCAACTTTGAATTATTAAGGGTGATTTTTAGTGAAGTGAAGCTTCCGTGCACTAGTGGAGATAAATTTGTGCTCTTAAAAATGTTTTTAACACCTTCTGATGTTACTCGATCAGTGCTTTTGCATCTAAATGTATTTATTTGCTTCTGAATGTAACGTAGATGCAGAATTTCCGTTTTTGTTCACATGGCTGTGACTAAATGAGGACTAAATTGATCTATCTGCAATTTAGGATTAAAGCTTCCGAAGTAAATTGATACCCTTGAACCTATTAATTTATTGACCAAAGATGTCACAGAAATTTTGTAATCCAGCTCTTTAACGTTTTTTAATTCCATAACCTAATTTAAACTGTCATCCCTGTACCATGCAGAGCTGTAAGCAGCAATTCACCAAAACAGTGCAAATCTGCAAAGAGGGTTCAGACAGAACATAAATTGCTAGTCTGAGCGCAGCACCATAAACTTAAGCGATACAAGAAAATAAGACTGGGTCATATTCATGGTCTCTGGCGCTCCGTCCTGGTTCCTTCCTCCCATATCCTTTTACTTCCATCTCCTTTTTAGGTCGATCCTGGGCAGTTTATGTGCTGCTGCGTGGCATGCAGTAGTGGAGTATGGCTTTGAAGCCCCGCCCACTCTCCACCCATATTTTTAATTGGCCTGGGTCATTGTCCTTTGTAAGCGCTGGCTTCCGAGACGTTATTAGGCTTGTTAGTCCCTCCTTGGTACCACCTTGTCTGCATTTGTATCCTCCTCAGAGCAACTGGCCCTTATACTTCTGTTACGACACAGTGGGCCGATTCTGATGCGGGCTGGAAAGCATTCCCACCCAAGGCCTGATTCTGATGCGTTTAGGAAGGCCTCCTAATGGCATTTGCTCCTTCCAAATAGGATCGGGAGCGACCCAGTGCCCCATTATGATGCGGTTAGGAACATGTGCTCCCATTGAAGTCAATGGGAGTCCAACCAAATCGTATCTTGAAGCATCCGGATGCATCGTACTTGGTCGGTCGGACTCTCCCGATCAGAGTGGGTCAGAAACAATTTCCAACCCGATTCGGTCGGGAAGCATTTCCAACCCGCATCAGAATCAGCCCCTGAGTGTCTTATTTAGTCTGGAAGCTTTTTATTAATGAGTTTCTCCTACTGCAGACACGGCGTGCTTTCCTCGCCATGCACTCTTTCAAGCAGCCCCATAATGGCAGCCGCTTCTTTGAAGTGAAATAGGTCTTGCATTTACGGGAATTTAAGCTATTGTCATTTACAATGGCAATAGCTTAAAGTCTCGAAAGTGCAAGACTTATTGCATTGCAAATGCTTGTTATTTCCAAGCGCTAACAACATCTTGGGGACATTTGGAAAGCTGTAATGCATTCTGCCTGTTACCATTGTCTTTGTGATTTTTAACTCTCATTTGCTTGCTGGCACTATTTGTTTTAGGCTGTCTAGATTGAGTCCCTCCTTTTCGTTACTCGATCCTTTTTTTACTGTATTTTTGCACTGGTGCTCAATTTCTGCAAACAGGTCTTTAAATTTTGTTCTTCTCTTGTCACGTTTGCTGTGCTTTCAAATACAAGGCCAAATTTTAGGTTCTGCCTTACAAGGAACATGGTGTTTACTTTTGTTTCTCTGACCTCGAAGGGAGAGGGAGTCCTGTAATACTCATGCTGGCTATTGGGGATGTGCTCGAGTAAGAGTGTGTGTTCTAGCCAACAGCAACATTTAAATGTCTAAGTGAACTGTGCAGATATTTCAGAATATATCAGAATTATAAAAGCCCAAATGAAGCAATTCTTTTGGTAAATCTGAAATGTGGTGGAAACAAATATTTTATTGTGATCAAAGCAAATCAATATATTAGGTGGTGACATTTCCACACAGTATCATTTGTGCGCTGTACATTTTTGTTAGTAAAACTGTATGTCTGTGCATTTGAAGATGTGTTGTTTATACTGGCAGTATGCTACCACACCATGCATACTTCACTTTACCCCACTCCTCCCTGCACCAGTCAACATCACTGCAGTCTACTCTGCGCCACTCCTCACTACACAACTCCACACTATCCCTGCACTCTACCCTGTACAACTTCACATCACTTCACTCTACGCCTCTCTACTCTATGCCAGTGTTCTCTACCCCACACTAGCCTATTATGCACCTCTGTACTGTAGACCACTCCACGCTACTCTAATCTATGCCACTCTACTCTGCAACACTGCACTCTATGCCACTCTAATTTACGCGGCTGTACTTTATGTTGCACCACTCTAATCTGCAACAACCTACTCTACACCACTGCACTCTACACCACTACTCTAAGACCGTGCACTGTACGCCATTGTACTCTGCATCACTGCGCTCAAGACGACTCTGTTCTACTTTGCACCACTGCTCTCTATCACTCTATGCCACTGCACGCTACGCCAATTCCCTATATGTCACTCTAGTATGCACCACTGCACTCTATTGCTGTCTACTCTGCAAGACTGCACTCTGCATCACTACTCTATGCCACAATATTCTACCAGCGGTGGCTGGCATGTATTTACAGTGGTGGTGCAGGCAAAATACGGGGGCTCAATAATAAAAAGAAAAAAAGGCACTTCCCCTCCTGGCTTGTCGCATAGTGTCCTTCTTGTCTCTCTTCGAAGCTCCAACGCGAAACCCAGGCAATTGCACTAACCAATCCTGGCGCTGCTCTTATGCTGTTAAACAGCATGAGAGAAACGTCTAGATTGGAAAGAGCAGCCTCTCCGCATTCTTAAGAGCACTGGAGGACTGTGCTTTCTCTAACCCAGCTGTGTTAGACAGCTGGGTTAGAGAGGTTTAAAACTGGCATGTCTTGCTGGCCTTTGCAATGTCTAAAGGACATGCACACTTTAAACAGAAGTGCACAGCTCCCATCTGCCACTCAGCTGCAATTTCCCCGTCGAAACATGACACACTGTTCAGGACAGTTTGCTGAAAAATAAAATGGTAATAAATAAACTTTATTACCATTTTATTTTTCAGTCTGGGGGCATTTTTATACCGGGGTAACGCTTCTTTGCTCTCAATAGGAAACAGTTTGTAGTGGGACGGCTTAGAATCGGACAGTTTCAATCTGCCCTGTGGTGTTCCGCAGGGGTCCGCTCTGTCCTCCACGTTGTTTAACGTCTATGTGAAACCACTAGCAACACTGGTTAGGAAACATGGTTTCACATTTGTGTCGTATGCCGATGACTCTCAATTGGGGATATCCCTGTCAGATAGGCCTGAGATAACAGCTGCTAGTTTTCACTCCTGCTTAACCCCTTCGCTGCTCATGACGAGCTCAGCTCGTCATGAGGCACGGTTGAGCTGTGCTTATGACGAGCTGAGCTCGTCATGAACAATGGGGTTCATCCAGGATCAGCACAGGAGGGGAAAAGCCATAGCAGCCAAGGTGTTAAAGGACATCATGAAGTGGATGAGTCTGAGCTTTTTGAAGATAAATACAGCAAAGACTGAAGTGATCGAGTTCGGAAACGGGACAACATCATTATGAAACAAGTCCTGGTGGCCGCTAGAGGCTGGGGAATGCCCAGTTCCTGTCAAGGAGGTCAGGAATCTCGGAATTATTTTTGACGATAAACTTGTCCGCACAGGTCAACAGTTTAACGTCTGCGAGTTTTTTCATATTAAAGACCCTTTGCAAGATCTTCCCTTTCATCCGCCCCAAACTACAGTAGACCGTAATGGTGGCCCTTTTTTTGTCCAAATTGGACTATTGCAATGCGATGTTTCTGGGTATCAATAAACACCAGATTAGCAAGTTGCAATTGTTGCAGAAAGCTCCCTAAGGGTCACCCTATGTCACATGGAATAAGAGCACTGCATTGGTTCCCCGTGGGGCAGAGAATTGAGTTTAAGGCACTCTGCCTGGTGCACGAAGCACAATAAGGGGGGGGGGGGGGGAGGGGCTCAGATGATTGTCAGGAAATGTTCAGGCCTTATATTCCTTCTTGAAATCTATGATCGGCCAGACTTGGCCTGATCTGCACTCGCAAGTTCCGAAGGCCCAGATGGGGTGGCCGATCCCTGTCTTGCTATGCGGCAAAACTGTGGAATAAGCTGCCAGTGGCACTGAGACTACAACCTAACCTTTTAGTTTTTAGGAAGGCCTTGAAAACCCGGTTGTTTACTCCTGAGTAGATCTAGCGCATCCCCTGCACTTGCCTACACCCATCAGCACCAAGACGCCTCGGCCTTAGAGCGCTAAATAAGCCCCATATCATCATCATCATCATCATCAAAGAGGAGTCACTCCTTCACTATGCTCTGCACCATACTACTTTGCATCACATCCTTGCCAATGCACTCTACACCACTGTATTCAAATCCAATGAACTGTACTCCACTGTACTCTAGTCTGAAACAATGTACTCTACGCTTCTGCATGCTACACCCCTTTACACCATTGCACTCTGGGTCACTGCACTCTATTCTATACTGAACTCTGCTCTGCCCCACCGTACTCTCTGCACCATTGTCTTCTACTCTGCACCACTCAACTCTACGCTGACGCACTCTGCACAAATACACTGCAACACTCCATGTCACTCATCTGTTCTGCCCCACTTCGCTCTTTGAAACAATCTACTGTACACCACTACAATCTACTCTATGCTATTGAACTCTACTCCACTCTACTCTTAAGTCTCTACACTCTACGCCAGTGCACGCTACACCACTTCAAGCCACTTCACTCTTGGCTGCTCCACAACACTCTACGACACTTCAATCCTATGCTCTGCTTCATTAAACTCTACTACACTCTATGCTAATCCACTCTGTGCAACTCAACAACACTACTCTATAATGCTCTATACAGCTCCTTCCATGCTGCTCCATGCCCCCTTTACAAAAATAACAGTTGATGGACAGAATGCAGAACAATGTCATACATTCACCCCAGTACAAAGATCTGGGCCTAAATCCATCGTTTTTTTGCACTCCACACCACCCCCATTCAGACATGGCCATATGCAAATCAGCCTTGACCCTGTGCCTCATGGGAACAGTCCAGCCCAAACTGCCCAGCCATGTCTTTCCTGGACCGGAGTCAAGCATCCTAGGACCGGTTTCTGGCTATCGGCCATCTTCAGTCAGGATAGCTTGACTCCAGTGGTGTGGAGAGCATGGGACTCACATCTGAGCATACCCCTTCCATCCATCCACCCTTTCATCCTTCCATCCATCATTCATCCCCCCACCTTTTCACACATCCATCCATGCATCATTCGTCCATGCAACCTTTTATGCATCCATACATCCACCCACCCTTTCATCCTCCCATCCATACACCCATCCTTCATCCACCCACCCTTCATCCACCCACCCACGCTTTCATCCATCCATCCACCATTCATCCCCCCACCTTTTCACACATCCATCCATGCATCAATCATCCATGCAACCTTTTATCCATACATACATCCTTCATCCATCCTCCCTTTCATCCTTCCTTCCATCCATCCTTCATCCATCCACCCTTCCATCCATACATCTATCCTTCATCTATCCACCCTTTCTTCCTTCCATCCATCCTTCATCCATCCACCCTTTAATCCATCCATCCATACATCCATCCACCCATCATTCATCCCCCACCTTTTCACACATCCATCCACCCATCATTCATGCAACCTTTTATCCATCCATACATCCATCCTTTCATCCATCCCTCCATCCTTCATCCGTCCACCCTTTCATCCTTCCAGCCATACATCTATCCTTCATCCATCCACCCTTTCTTCCATCCATGCATCCATCCACCCATCCATCTTTTCACACATCCATCCATCATTCATCCATCCATCCAACCTTTACTCCTTTTGATGAATAAAAACGTATTTAAATCTAAAAAAAAAAAAAAAGTAAATGTATAGGCACTAGATATCACAGGCTCTTGGGCTCAGAGTTCCAAATATTAAATATACAAGGCAATCTTCAAACTCCTATACTGTGGCTCACGGAAAAAAATAGCCTTCAGAGGTCTTGCATAAAGGATCTGTCCAAGATAAAATAACAACAATATAGATGTATAAACAAGTGATTAACAGCAAAATAGAAGTCTGGGAAAGAAAATGGCAAGAATTGGAGATTCACAAATCTAAAACCAATCTATTTCCTTACAGAACAACATGTTCAGTCCTCAATCGATAGTAAAGAAGCAAGAAAAGCTGTAAACGAGGAATTCTCATTACAGGGAGCCTCTCTTGAAAAAGCGAAAATTCCAATACCTACTGTACTTCTGGCTCTCAAAATGTGGGCAGAGCCAAAATCTCTGTAGAGATGCTCACATTTGTCTGGCGACAGCTGCGCTGTGAAGCCCGCTCATAAAAAGCAGCATTTTACAAGCTTCGTATTATATGAGCAGTATGCAATTGTAACGAAAGCAGTGATCATCTTCCTCAAGACGTGAATACATTTAAAAGAAATGCAGGATAAACAGAATGGTCCCGAATAAGCCATATGTCAGCCTATTTTTCTTCAAAAGTTTCCTGCCTAAAAGGACACCAGAAGGTGCTTTAGACGAACACATACTACCACTAACTGCAAATATTAGCTACCCTAAACACTGGGCGTTCGCATGCTACGATAGACCAAAGATGAACTAATATGAGTTTCCATGATTTCCAACTTCCTGAGAGGTGTGTTTTCCATTTTGGGAGCAGCAGAAATGGAGAAACAATCTTTAATTAATCTAAACTTCTATTTGTCAACCTTTCCTTTCCGGAACGAAACGAAACCCGATGCGACTAAATTGTGAATTATTTCATTATTATAATTTCAAAATGAGGTCTAAAATTAAAATGTGTGCTTTTACTGCATATCTTATGTAGTAGCACATGTGAATTGTGATTTTGTTTCACAAAATAATCAATCATTAGTCACACCGTTTCTGCTCTTGATACTATCATGCAGAAAAGGAACTGCTATTCTGTGAAGCAATTGTGTTTAAAATCCTAATTTACCTTTCCTGCAGGCCCGAAGGGCAGGAGATTCCTTGTGATAGTTCCTGGCATATTAGCCTGGTATGTGGTAGATGACAGGATTGTACACACACACACACAAACAGCACACCCGAGTACTTGACAGGTCTTTAAAAGACCTTTTACTTGTTAATGAGGCTTTGATGTTTTTCACCCTTCGGTGTGAACTCTGACTCCGCCGTGAGCACCCTCAATCAGCCCAACGCCAGGAACTGCATGCTCTGACAGAATCTGTGACCCCCTTCCAAGGACTCCACAACCCCCTGGGGGTCGCGTCCCACAAATTGAAGACCTCTGCTCTATTGTCTCCATGACACACTACACTTCGCTCTACTCCACTCTGCTACCCCATAACACTCCACTGTACTACACTTTACAACACTTCATGCCACTCTTCTTTACCCCACTAACGTTTAGCCATTCTGAACATCAGACCTGCTGGTGTACAACATGGCTAAAACATAATGGCAAAGCCAGTACTTTTGCATAGATGAAACCTATTGGCTTTGCGAGGATGCATTGGTGAGTATTGAAATGAAATATTGCCTCTGATCTCATTCTTTCTTTTTGAATTGCATTAGATCTACTTGATCAAGAAGCCGTAGGATTTTCCTGTAGAAAGTTTTCTTTGTGTGAACAGTTTTCAAAGTGTCTCCCAACCTAGGTGAATGTGTCAAATGTGTACTATGTCACAATGACGGGCATGATAGCATTTCTTGTGTTTTTTGTTGCAATAACTGTAGCCAGATGCACTAACGGTAACTCACCTCACAGTGGAGTTGATCTGCATTGACACAATTTTCGGCAAGGGTGCGCTGGAGAAGTGCAAAGTATAAAACATTGCTTCAAGAAAACAGATGTTCTAAATGGAAGCTGCCATATCCATTTGAAATGTTAAACATAAACTTCTTCCAAAGAACAATGACAGTCTTTTTTTGCACATGTGGTCATTTTGTCAGTAGTAGTACAGTTGTTGATAGTCACTTCTTGCTATGAAGTAATACGTGTATTCATTACATTGCAGCTGGCAGACGGACCCTAATGGCACACTTCACCCCCCTATGTTCCATTGTCCTTCTAGAGGGTCTGGAAGACACAATCACAAGCTTCATCCTCGGTCATCAAGAGTACACAAAGATTTTTACTCCGAAACTGGTATGTCTTTTTCATATGCGATTATGATGTATAATATGTGAGCGGCTGTTCCTGGCCCTCTCCCCTATTCAGGGCTCATTTAGGGTTAATAGTCATTCTTTACAATATCTCCGCTCAAGTAAGTAAATTGGAGAAAGCGTGAGATCTCAGAAAACGCAGATAAGCAGCATTAAAGAAGGTAGAGGAACAGGATGGAGTATGGGAAATTAAGTTTGGAAATGTTTTTTTTATAAAGACGTCTGACCTTTTGTGCTGACCCCCAGGGCTTGAGTGTGAAATTTGCAGGACTTTGTGTGTGTGTGTCTGTCCAGTTTCATGCTACTTATAATTTTGGCATTTCTCGACAAATTGATTTTTTTCATGAAAAGTATATGGTTGATTATGACTAGGACAATTGAGCTTATTTATCCCAAATGAAACCCTTGTTTTTCATGCAAAAGTATGTGTGAATTTCCAGAAACTGACACACTGATGTTAGGAATGAAACTATTGAATTTCTGAATTAGATTTGTCTGGCATGAGGGTTGTGGTGGGCAGATTTCTTATTGATCTTGGTTCCTTGCTACTGAAGGACCCCTAGTGCTATGGTTATTTTATTTCTTGACATGTACGATTTTATAATCTATCTCCATAAAGCTTTTAATGGTGTTCTCCAGCCGTCTAGTTCGAAGCATTGAAGATTGTCTGCTGTTCATGTCTGTAAGAGCTAAATGTTTGAGTGGTAGCACTAGTGTATGAGCCTGCATAATATTTGTAGTGCTGTTGCCTGTGATTTTCAGACTCTTATTGCTTTGTATTCATTTAGCTAGAACTCTTTTTTTAAATTTTTTAAATCCTAAATTTCACAGAAAGAGAAAATGTCTTGCATTTCACCTGAGGAGGCTGCTCTGGCTAGCGCAGGTATTGGCAAACTTAATGCCGAATGTGCCCATGTGATGTCCAAAAGCTGCATAGCAGCAACTGAAAAATTGATCCAAGCATGCATCGGTGAGTACTGAAATGAAAAATTGCTATTGATCTGGTTCTTTCTTTTTGAATTGCATTAGATCTACTTGATCAAGACGCTGTAGAATTTTCCTGTAGAAAGGTTTGCATTTGTGTGTACAGTTTTCAAAGTGTTCCCCAACCTAGGTGCATGTGTCAAATGTGTACTGAGTCACAATGCCCAGCATGATTGCATTTCTTGTGGTTTTTTTTGTAATCCCTGTAGCCAGATGCACAAATGGTAACTCGGGTGCCGTGTGCTGTACACCGAATGGCATTGGTATAGGAGTACGTAAAAACAAAAAAAGCTGGAATATAGCATCAATATCTATATAGTTTATGTATAGTTCTCATATTTATGTATTTTGAAATTCAGTATGGGTTTTAAGTGTCAGTCAAACAATATAATCTGTAGTGAAAATGTAGTACTTGGTCTTGTAATACTTTTGCACACGTTTTAAGAAATAAATGTTAGTTGCAGAATAATATAGGCTACGTAAAATGCTGCATGCCTTAATTTGAGCATTTATACTAACCTAATTTATCATGTGAGAATATATAATATATGTATTACACGGAATTGGCAAAGAGCTTAACAGTGATCATGTTAATTTTCACTTGTGGTCCTAAAAATGGCAGGATGGCAATGATATTTGGAGCTCATTTCCATGACCGCATAGGTGATTAGAAGTGAAAGTAATCTTGAGGCCTACAGAAAGGGTCTGTTAAATTATCCAAGCCTTCAATTCATTTTAAAAGCTAGTGAAAGAGAACATCTCAAGCCTTCAATTCATTTTAAAAGCTAGTGAAAGAGAACATCTGTCTTGGTTCCAGGGGATGGAGGGGTGTTCCAAACTTTAGGGATACAAATAACCAATGAAAGACTGGTTGAGTCCTTTGCTTTCTAGAACACTGTTTTAAGCGGTAGTAGGTAGTTGCTGCACAATGTACATGTATTCTCCCCCTGAAATGGTTTACAGGCCTGTTAATTGAGTGTATGTAGGATCAACTCTATCGAGCAAGCAGTCAATTTAAAAACTCCTTTGTAATAAGACAGTTTAGTGAGGCTAGGATGAGACTGTTGTAGTTGTAATTCTGGCAGCTAAAAACGGGTCTTCCTTTTTCATGCAGGTGTAGGTCCTCTTTTAGGAGTGACCATTTGATTTTTGAGAAACCAGTGAGTAAGGTGTCACTTTTGGCCAGTCTCGATAATTCCAGGGCATGGACTGATGTTTTGAAGTCCGGTTCAAAGATATCTCGTTTTATGCTTCAGAGAACATGGAGCGGAATTGTTCTCCTTTAGCCAAGTCTGGTGCACTTCGTCATCTAATTGGAAGATTTTGCAGTTTTAACATAAGGTTGAATCTATCTTATTTTGTTGATTGCTAAAAATAGTATATGAAGGATAGATGTTGTTGCTCTCCGAAGGTATTTTCTGAAAATGTGCACTCAGTGGTAAAAACATATGTTTCCACAGTTCTTGGATGACCTGAATATTCTCCAGATATTGTTGCAAGTTCTTTCCACAAACTCCGGAGCACTCTTTTGAAGAGAGTAAGGTGTTGACTATCTAGTTAATCTCTATTGTATTGTGGAACAAGTGGCCTCTTCTCAACACTTTCTAGTTTATGAACATGGGACGCCACATTGTCATCTTAGGGAAGCTGTTCTCACTCCTTAGAGTTTCAAGACATAATATTACCACATTAAAAATACTTTCCCTTTTTTTAATTGTATGCTTACTTCCATAACAAATGGAAAATATGTAATACATTATATTTCATATGGGTAAGGTAATTTATTTGGGCTCTATTTTTATAGTGAACCTGACAGTGAGGCATGTATATCTTGGAATGTTACGGGGTGCACCTGAAGCATTGCCCAACTCCCTCAAGAAAAGGCCCACTTTTTACACACATTGGCATTTCTAAACTAATAGCATACGCCTAAGTTAATGGCACTCAATTTGTCGGATCTGCTAAGAAGGAAATAAAGAGTTTGACTTGCCAGTATTCGAAATTGTGACCTGTCAGTCATTGTCAGTACTGAGTGCTTATCTCATAGAACCTCCTTGCCTATCAGGGAGGAGCTGTGTTTAAGCACCTGCAGAGTTTGGTGTTTTATCATTGAAATAGCACTGATCATGCAAGTGCGTGGACTTGTAGGTCAAAAAAAGCTGACTGTGGAAATATTTCAATAGGCTTAGACTTTGGCATGTCCTTGGAATTGTTTAAAGATGGGGGTGATGATGTAACATTTTCTTTGAACTGTGATAAAGTGGGTAGCAGTGTGCAACCCGGATGGATGCTATACCAGGATTGTGTGGAGTAGACGTCTGACCAGAGTTTGTGCACTGCTTTTGTTGAGAAGATCAAGGTTCTTGATGGTAAGCAAAGGTTGTTGGGTACTTTAATAGGGATCACTGTGACTGGAAAGTATTTGGTTAAAGGGGTGACTTAAGGGAGTTGGGCAAATATATCTCTTTCTAGTTCAAAGAACATGCTGCAGAGAAAACTAAGAGACACATTTTCTGTCTGGAGGGAAGTAAAACTCTACGTCCCCGAAATGGAAGTTCAGTACAATGATCCAAGCTTTCCCACTGTTAAACCTAGATAGAAACCATGTTCTCCCTTGCTGTCTGCTTGATACCAGGGCGACTCACCTGAAAGACACCCTGTGTGTGGTAGCAGGTCTCCTTAAAGTGTCTTAAAAGTTCAAGGCTAATAGGACTAAACTGGCTTCCCCTTGAAACATCATTCGCATCAGGAAAAGCTGCATCGTGTACCAAGCTCTATGACTCTGCATCTTTCCATGCTTAGCAGAGAAATTATTTCAGGTTGACTACGCCACACCAGAAGCCAGGACATCACCAGTCTCTCTACAAAAATTGCAAAAACAGAACACAAGCCTTCTCCATCTTTGCTTCCTGGTTCCAGAACTGTATCCCCATCCACAGAACTATCACACCTCTTCTGCAATTCTGAAGTATACTAAAGACCCACCTTTAGACAACATCACATTGCCACACAATAACCCAACAATAACGATAAACTTTGCGATTCGAGGTCACCATTCCTGAATAGTAAAGAGGGGAAGGGGGTGCAGTGGGGGCAGGGGGAGGACTCTTGCCCTTTGCGCTCCATGTATTATGAATGAATGAGTACAGATTTGTATAGCGCTGGCTACCCGGGGGCATCCCAGCGCTTTAGACCCATCTCAGAGAAATCACTCAGCAGAACAGGAAGGTCTTCATCCGCTTTCTAAACTGTAAATGATTATTATATACCCCTTCTTATTTTTTTGTCAGTTTTTAAATTTTATTTTTAACACAAATTCATGTATTTAAGATGCAACATAAGTGGATTGCTCCTTTTCACATCCAGATCATCAACGTTCTAAAACCAAATCAGATAATGTCTGTAACACCCTAATAAGCGATGAATGAGTGCCTCCATATATTCTAACACTACACTTGCTTCACCAATGTTTCAGTGAGTCGAGTTTGTATAGCCTTTAGAACAAAAGTGGGACTTACTTGCAGGCATTAATAGTTGATCTATTAATGGAATGACCGTGGTGCTGTGATTCAGTGTACAAGAGTTCATCTTGGGCCAACATTTTGACTTAAGTTTGAAACTTCATCTTCACACAAAGATATTTTTTTAAATCAATAAATATGCCCTTATAACCAAAGGGTTTTGAAATTGCTTTTTTTTCGTATTTTTCTAGCTAGTGGGCCATGCAAGATATTTCAGGCGATTGAAGTCTTATTTACTTGTTATATGAAGTTATAAACTGGGGTTTGTCTCTTGGACACAACTGTATATCCCCATCACTGCTCTTTATGAAGGTTTGAGATTTTGTCTAGCAGGTTATTACTGATAAGGAAGAGTAAGCAAGTTTGCTTTGTATAATATTTTTGTTTGTGAATTTTTATTCCCAACTGCAAATAGTGTATGTTGATTGTATTTGTTTACCTTTCAGAAGATGATATTTGCCCAATAATCCTAGTCAGCGGACCAAGGAATGTTGGGAAGTCCACATTTAACCGGCATCTAATCAACCAGTTACTTAACCAGTAAGTAGCTGTCGCCTTGACACTTCATAATAATTTCAGTGTGTGCTGACGTAGTATTATTTTGAATAATTTGGGTATCAATAGTTGTGATCTGATGGTTTTCTTTAGCATCTCAAGATCCCTCTAATTTAAGCTGGTAAAAAAATAAACATCTCTTAAGACATTGTTGACTTCAAATAGTTGAACTGTTAAAGCGAGAGTGAATATTTATTGAAGCTATATTTTCTAAATATCCACATTTTGTTGATTGTCCACTAACAAATTGACAAATCAGATTACTAAAAGTAAAATGAAAAAGCTGTAAACCATTTAACAGGTTCATGTTGCTAATGACAGTGTTACAGAGTACATTCACTAGAGCATCAGTGCTTGGCACTATCTTCTGAAGTATAAGAACAAATCACTTCTTGCATTTGTTGACCTGTAGTGGGCAGTAAGAGGCCGATCCTCATTGGAACAAGTATTTGACAGGGCGCATACCAGAACATATTTTTGAGAAGATTTATTTTATTCATATGAGCTAGCGTTCTTGATTGCATAGATTGTGCAGTGCCCAGTTTGTTATTTATTTTATATGAAAGGGAAACTACCACAGAGAGGAATTTCTTATTCTAGGAGAATCCTTTGTATTTCAAAAATGGCACGGGTACAACAACAAATAGTCAGTGGCACAGCTGACCCACAAGGCCTCCCCTAGTATGGGAGTAGAAAGATTTACATTTAGAACCCCACATAGGCGTATCGATGGATCCTTCATCTTCTGCTTGCTAACACTCTCTGGATGGTATGGGCAAAGATTAACAGGTTTAAGAGATTTCATATTATTGTGAATTTTCTAATCCAATCTCAATTTGCCTTTTGTTTATTTTAACATTGTCAAAACGAAATGATAAATATTTGGAAAATGAACATTTTTAGGGGAGAGTGTTTGTTTGGTGTTCTACTGGAAAAAGTGTAAACAGAAAAGATTTAATTGATTTCCAAATTAAGTGGTGCATCTGTAGCATCAAAATGCATGTACAGGTTTAAAAACTGGAAATGTGACCCTGAATGCGGTCTACTGACATGCACAGTACAATCGCCCAATTTCCCTAACTATGCATGTCTGGGTGGTTGAAGTAAATGGGATTGGGCAAGGGGTCTGTCGCAAATGAGGGAGAATCTCTTGAGTAGTACCGTATTGAGATCACAGCGAATATCCAGCCTTGCACAAATAAATTGCCTAGTGACCCTACCATCGCTCATGAAAAGCAGTCCGCCTTTGCTAGCTGACAATATAAGTTCTTTAGGTCGAGCGTAGCGATGGACCTCTTGTATACTTTAGTATACCTATTTGCTTACTGAATATGTGGACACGAGTTGGACGCGCGCATTTTCCGTCTTGGATTTGGCCTCGTGAGCGCGCTTTTGCTTCTTGCTGTTTGCTGTGAATGTGTGCGAGCGCGAATCTGCCATGCGCCTTGGAAACCGAAACCTAAGAGCCGCGCGACGTGAGCTGTCTACGGTAGAAGCTCACGCGCGCGGCTCTTAGGTTTCGTTTTGACTTGTTTGTTTCCCTGCAGTCTCGATCTGCCGCTGAAGTTTCACCTGGCTGCTCTTGTTTGTCCTTGTCCGCACCAGGCACTTTCTAATATGGATTGCTTTTCTCCTCTGCAGACTCTGCATAACCACCTTTGGCATTCGCCATGGGCCGTTGCACATCCACTACTCGTTTGCATTTATTAATGCTGCGATTGCGTTCCCCCCCCCGTACTTGCCCTTTTCCACACCAGGCTTTTTTTTCCTAATTTACGGCTTTTCTCCCTGGCAGGCTCCTCGTTACTAACTCCGGCTTTTGCCACGGGCCCCTATATCATCACCATTACTCTTCTTCTAAGGCATGCGGTCCCAGCCATTGTTTTTAGCTCGGGAGTGGGACGCAGACAGCTCTGAGGGCAGGCCCTGGGTGAAGGTATGTGAGGCAGCTGTTGTGTGGCAC
Organism: Lissotriton vulgaris; assembly: GCF_964263255.1. Taxonomy (NCBI): domain Eukaryota; kingdom Metazoa; phylum Chordata; class Amphibia; order Caudata; family Salamandridae; genus Lissotriton; species Lissotriton vulgaris. The sequence goes on along the minus strand of NC_141693.1, from coordinate 359,869,880 downwards.
GCAGGGTGGGGTTGGCAGCCGGAGAGCAGCTCACACCGTCCCGGGACCCCGAGCGCGCACCCACCGCCCATCCACCTCGTGAGCACCCACCGCCCGTCCACCTCTTGTTGTTTTAAGTTGTCTTCAATGTCTGAGAATCATAGTTTTGCCGTGCAGAGCCTGTTTACATGTTGTTCTAATTTGGTGGCCATAGTGTAATGTGATGGTTCAAGGCGTTATTTTCCCTTCAATTGACATGAGGCTTTGCTGCATTGCTTTTTTATAAGGGGGGGCGTAATACTCGGCGTGTGCGCTGAATACAACAACTGAGTTTTCTACTGCGCAGCAACACAGCCAGCGCGTTAATCCAACTAGACTCTGTGTGCGCATTTTCTTATCGCTTAAGTAAGGTGGGTATTTTCATAAATAGCAAGGGCACATAGCATAGGGTATTAAGAAAGGTTCAACGCAACGCTTTCGGTCCTTAAAAGCGCTTTGAACCACAGTAAATGACTCTGCATGTTATAGTGCTCGAGTCTGGGACGGTGCATGTAGCATATTTGGCTTCTAATACCAGTGTAGACAATTGCCACAGGGAGTTTGATCCCAGGCAAGTATCTTCCCTCAGAGCTAGCATTGTCTATTTTTAGAAGGGAGGTCTTAAAGTCACGTGGCACGATATATAAAGAAAGATGTTTACATCTTGAATACCAATTTCAGCCGTTCCCCGATTCAAAACACCTTTGCCAAAACATGGCGCGTAAAATTCCTGTAAATTGGTTAGGAAGGATGTACTTCCATATTCAGCCATTACAAAAACATACGCCCCTAGTTGCGGCTACTAAGTAACTCCGATAAAAAGGCCCACAGTGAATATGTTGATTACCTATGCAAGTAGAGGAATGATGGAGCATAGGTTTTAGGTAACTTGTGATGTTTTCTGTATGTTGTACACTGAAAATACCTCCAGTAAAGACTTCAATGGCAGCTCAAGAAAGAACCTGAGTTTTTTTGCCTCTTTATTTTGCCTCGTTTTCCTATAATTGTTTTTGTGGAGTTTTCTAAATTCTTGCATTCCGGGTCATGTGATATCCTAACTCTTATATACAGATCTGATTTAACCACACGGGTGAGATCAATCTCGCTTTGAAAAATAATTAAACTTATTTGTTTAGGTAGATAGCTGAAACCTTGGTGCATTTGGGGTCCATAACAGATTAGTTTGGAGAGGGGTTAGACTTGGCTGGAGCGGACCTTCCGATGAAGAGCTGGACTAGCTGTAGATTTCAGACAACACCTGATGGTCCACTTTATTGACACGTCACCAGCACTCCCTCTTCTTTTTCTTTAATTGGAAACAAATCTGGGACAAATGTGCTAATCTGTTTAGGTCGCCAGATCGTAAAAAAAATCCCTACCTACGACATCATGAATGACTGAAAAAACAATGGGATTTCCAGGCCAAAATGGAAGTTTGTGCTTGAGAAATAAAACCGGAATGTTCCTATTGGGAAGAGGATGTTTTAGGTCTGATCTCCAGAGGGGATAATAAACACTGACAGATGAAGACTACTTATTCAGATTTGAAGGCTCCTTATTAACTATAATCGTGACAGCAAAGCTAACCATAACTACTAAGTGCCTATACCCAGATATAGTAGTCAGGTCTCTCCTGGATTTAACATATTCAGTAAACTAACTTTGATCTTCTATATAGCGAGCACTGCAAACTTGCCTCACAGAGTTAAAATACTGATGACAACTGACTTATTAATGTTACTCGCATCAACCTTGAAGGGATGGAGGGCATTACTGAATGTTTGAGCTATTGGTGTTGCATTATTATTAGCAATGCCAATAGCTCAAACTTTAATAATGCAAGACCTATTGCATTGCAAATGCTTGTTTTAGACTTCTTGTGCTTTTTTTGCTTCTTGTATGAATTTGGTAATCCAAATTAGGGTCCCTAAACAAAGAAACTGGAATATAGCAAAACAGCCTTTGTTTTTATGGCAAAATAGTTGTCTTTCTACAAAAAACACTATATAAAAATTGAAATTTTAGAGTTTTGTAAAATAAAATTTCCTTTGAGGTACAGAGATATCGTTATATCTGTACATCCAAGGTCTATACCTCAAATCCTGGGGCATCCTCAATACAGTAGAAACAATAGATCTTCTGAACAATACAAGAAAAATTACAAATTTGAAACTTAAATTAACTTGTTTTATAATCTTCTTACCATAATAAGGGATCCGGAGCACAGAATACCATTGAATGTACATCTCCATCTATTCAAAAATTAGAATAGAATTTGAGCCTGTGACAATTTCCCCTAATTACCCAGGAGGAGGTAAGGCTGTACTGTCTGAACCAGGGGTCTCCAACAGGTCAATTGCAAGTAGCCTGGAGGTTGCTTCTGAGTAGCTCGCACATAATTGCCTGAAGGCTCGCTAATTGACAGCTGCCTGCCTGTGAAGGCAGCACTTTAAACTTGTGTGTTCAGTTCTGGGAGATACAAAGCAGACAGTGCAAGACCCTGCAACCTTCCCTTCTTTCAAATATTCATTTTATCCATTCTTTTTCTCAATTGCTTCCTTTCATTTATTTCTCAGGCTTGCTCTATTTTGTTTTTATTCCTGTCCTTCTTTTCTCACACCTTTTTCTCCATTTGTTTATCACCCCATCATTTTTTTCATTTCCTTCCTATCTTTTATTTTACTTTTGTCTTCTGTTTTTCTTTCTTTTTCATTGGCACTGTCCGTTTTAGATGTCGCTTGCGTTGTGCTTCTGAAATCTATTGTATCTAATATAAATATAATATTAAAAGGGGCTTCCAACCCGCCCACTTGCTTTCCCTGTTTTTAATAGGTTCCTGTGCTTGGCGCTTTGTTTTCCTCCGTCTATTGGCTGTAGCATACGGTTTCCTGCATTTACCAATGCTTGTTCCTTGCCGGCTTCTCTGATCAGTTTTACCGCTGTAAAAGTACTGTTTCCATCCGCCTTTGTGGAACAATTTTTTAAAGATTTTGCATGCACAGCACTTTTTCTGTGTTTGCTTTTATTTTTAAAGTGTGCGCACATAGTATGAACGTGGGCAGGAAAAGAAATACAATCATATACACTTGATGTATTTCACTTCAACACACCATCCACACGTTTTCTCTCACTGGTTTAACTTCAACACACTATTCATGCATATTTGATTATATTTTCACTCATTTTCGTTGACACAGAGGATTTTCAGTTATTTTATCACGTACCATACCATTACAACATGTCCACTCTCATTCAGTCTGCTGTTTGCCACATAATATTCTCAAAAGCATACCGAGATGGCGCTAGCACTGACCGCCAGTAGGAGATTTTTGGTGAGCTGTACTTAAATACCCATTTATCGCTTTCACAACTCCTTTGTTCTCTACTGTCTTAGATGTTTGCCTCTCAGTCCCCACCCTTCCACTGTTGAGGGACACTGACTGCCACTGTCACAATTTTCTGTTTAGCAGTACGACACATTTATTACTCAGGAATCATTGTTTTAATACCGATTGCTGAAGTATGTGTGTCTCCAATGTCACAATTGTATATCTGGCAGTAGAGCTAGTTCAAGTTTGAGTCTGGACTAGAGCTGTAGAAGATTCAGGATGTGAGGGAACTGCAGGTAGATGGAATATCCACCAGAAAGATTGTTACAAAAGGTAAATAAGTTGTTTAATTTCCTCATATAAGTTGTTTATTTTTCTCAAAGAACTATCTCCACTGTGCTTCATCACTAGTCTTGGGTAGAAATTCTCTTCACTTGAGTTAAAAAAAAGTCTTCGTTCATTCCCACCATTGTAAATCCGTAAACTCTGCAGTCATTTGTGAAGTCCATGTAAATTTATTTGATCCTGGTTGCCCCCTTTTGCCAGTGTCTAAGTTTGAATAACTGCCTCACGCTTTAAAGTACTTTAATTGTGCTTACATCAATTTTTTTGCTTTCCTTCCTTTAACACCCGTCCAACCATCTCCATGAGGACGTATCAGTACTGCAATCTTGTGTCAGAAAAACATGAACTGGACTGACACTGTTGGTGCCCCTTGCTGTTAGTGAAGAGTCCATCACCACCCCCTTTTCTGAATCGTTTTGTCCACCATAAGCGTGGAAGGGTATACTCGGATGTGAGTCTCTTGCTCACTGCACCATCAGGATTCAAGCAAGCCGGGCCGAAGACGGCTGTAATGCCAGAAACCGGTCCCCGGAAGCTTGTTTCCTTTCCAGTATAAGAATTGGCTTGGTAGTTTGGTCTGCCCTGGTCCCATGATGCACTGGGCCAGGGACAGACTAATTTGCATGTAGCCAGGTTCTGAGCTGGGATGGTGCAGTGAGCTAAAAAACGGTGATGGATCAAGCCCTGATCTGTTGACTGGGTACGAGTGTTCTGCCTAATTCAGATACTCTGTCCATCACCACCCCCTTTTCTGAATCGTTAGTGAAGAGTGGCAATTGTGTGAAGCTTTTTTCACAGACTGTTTTGTTTTTACATATTGAACTTGGCCCTCTGCAGGGTCACCCCCAAACATTTTGCCTTCGCCTCTGATCTATTTCTTGTTGGCTTTTAAGACTCTGTGCACTTTACTACTGTTAAACAGTGCTAAAGTGATTGTGCTCTCTTCTTCAAACATTGTAAAATTGGCCTACACCTGTATGGCATATTTAGCTTACTTATAAGGCCCTAATAAAGTGATACCCAGGGCCTGTAAATTAAATACCACTAGTATGCCTGCAGCACTTATTGTGCCGCCTACTTAAGTAGCCCTTTAAAACCTGTCTAAAGCCTGCCATTACAGCATGTGCAGTTTTAAACTGCCAGTTGGACCTGGCATAATAAACCTTTTCAGAATATGTGGTGCTCAAGCTGCAACTGTCGCACAGCCTTTTGAACAGGAATCTTCTTTACAGTAATCATCCATTACTCCATGTTTATTCCCCAAGACTATATAATTCGCCACTTTTTTAAATGCCACAGACGTGTCCATCCAGTCCTTATCTGTGGCACGTAGGAATTCAAAGTTCATTCTGGACAGCCTCAAACTCTTTCACCCAGGGCATTTTGGGCTCTACAGCCCTTCATCAGGGGTAACTGAAATGTTAAAAAGAAAACATGCATATTCTACATGGTTTCCCTAAAACTAAACTAAATTGGATTATTGTAAAGTAAATTCTTGTTCAAAAGGCTATGCGACTTCTAGTTGGCGTATGAGCATGTGCCACATATTCTGTATATTATACATCCGTGCCATTTGGGGCAGAGCCCGAAACTAGTCTGCATGCCATAATTGCCTTGAGGGGTCCGTAAAATTAGAGTACAACACAACAAGGTGTGCATTCTACCACTTGTTTTTGAAAATAAACCTTTTGCCAGCCCCAAAGCTCGCTTTTTAAAACGTATAGACCACCCATATGGTAGGCTCTAAACGGCCCATAAGGCAGGGTGCTTGCATTTAAAAAGTTGGACATCCCATGTACTTTTATGTTTTACATGTCTTGATAGTGGAAGACTTCTACATTCATTTTTCACTACTGTAATGCCTACCTCTCCCATACAATAATATTGGGTTACATTATTACATTTAATAAGTGATCGATTTTGCTAATGAGCTGGTGGGAATGTCCTATTTGCACTCAATGAATTGCAATTGAAAAAAACCCTTTAACTGTAAAGTCAGATTTTAAGTCACAATTCTGAAAATTACACTTTTATAAAGTTGGCATTTTCTTATCCTAACCATTTGGTGCCTGTGTTACATGTAGTTGGCCTTTGTGTATTCCTCCCAGACAGTGTCACAAAGGGCGGCTGGGCATTGGCAGGATGGGTGGTGGAGAGCTGTCACCTACCACACTTGCATTTCAATATGGCTGCCTCCTGCCCTCCCAAAGGATTTCACCCTAGACTTTTGTCAATTCAGACATCATGGGCCCTGGGCATGGGAAGGAAGGAAGTTGAAGAACCAGGTGTGGAAGAGGGTGGGGGGGAAATCTAGAGGGGACGCAAAGCCTTGCTGCACTGCTAACCGCTTCATCCGAACCGAATCTGAGTGGCGCAAAGCCTCACTGCACCCCTTTATCAGAACTGACTCCAAACAATGTAAGGCCACGCCATACCACACACTAAAGACATAAGATACGAACCTGAGCGGGGAAAACTGTTCCGGTGTGCTGCCTTTGCCCCATCGCAATCTGATTGAACTTGTGACTTTGTTCCAGTCCGTGCAACCAGATACCCTCAGTTAATAGTTGACGGGGAGTCATATGTAGGCTGGTCTGATTAATCCAGGCGTGTTTAGGTGCTATGTGCTCTGATCTGTGAATGGCTCTGGTTTGAAAGCTGTACTGGACCGGACATTGGCACTATAATTGAGATATGTGATCTTTTTTTGGCCGGAGTTCTGATTCTGTTTCTATGAGGTCCTTTTGTATTTTTTTCTGAGTACGTTTAACTCGGCTTACACAAATTACTTCAATTGGTTGCTCTTTAAAAAAAAAATCCCCTATCCTGATGTTGACCTTTAAGCGTTATAGGTCGAAACGCCGTCAACGCCTGTCTTTGGCATATATTCATGAGGAAGCCTTGATTGCTTTTTTGTTCCTGTTATTTGTGGACTTATTTTTTCTAAGTTTTGTCTCCCTCTGCCATTTTTTTCTCGTTTACACTGCAAACCAGGTTTTCAGTGAGGGTTCATTGTGTAACTATGTGAGCACCTTTTATGTATTCTTTAATTGTTTAGGGCTCGTCCTATTACTTGCGCAAGCGATAATAGGACGAGAGTATAGAGGCTCATCTGAGCTCTGAAACCATCACGGATTTCAAGGAGTGCATGTGCTCGGGCACGCGCTGCCTCCCCGAACTTCCTGCCTCCCGAGAGCTTCACTTCAAAGGGCTCCCCCCCACCCTGCTTCACACTTTTTTTTTTTTTAGGTCGAGCCTAGACGAAAGCAAAAGCGAAGCTTTTGCTGTCTAGGGCGAGACAACTTATGTTATCACTTTTGGGGGAATGTGGACAGCAGACTGACACGCGCTTCTCCTGCCGGAGATTTTACCTCGTGGCCGCGCACGGCGCTCTGCCCCTCTCGTGCCTCATATTCCCGTGTGCACACAGCCAGCCCCCACACACCTGCTCACACACCACACAGGCACACGTAAACACGCTGCCGCCCCCCCACCACAAACACACATACACGCAGGCAGGCACACACACAGGTACAACACACGCAGGCACATACAAGCGCCCCCCGGCTTACATACACACACATGCGCGCACACACACACACTCCCAACCCCGCTCACCGGGCACACGCAGGGCTTCCATCACTGGGGGGGGGGCGGGCACCGTCAATGTGCCCCGACGCCCCCCCCCCCCCCCCCCCCTCACCGGCTCCTCTCGTCCTGTCCCTCCGTGTCCAGACTCCACAGCCCGATCCGTTGTTTCTCCGCCCCTTCAGGACATTTTGTGCGTGTCAGGCCTCTCCTTTCTCCCGGCCGGAAATCCTATTTGCGTGTCAGGCCTAGTTTTCACCACGCATTTTTTTTGTTTTGTTGCTGGCTTGTCTAGAAAGACGCTACAACCTCGTGCAAAGCGCTGCTGCCAGCTGGGGCGCGCGGAGCTCACGTCATGGTTTTTGTTACATTATTTTAAAGTTCCAAATGTAAGCGCTATAGGGTCTCGAGTGCCGCATTGTCGACGTCTAGGCGCTTTCTATATAAAGTGCAACATTTCAAACAACCCTGCGGCAGGTAAAACAAGTACATAAAACAAAGGCTTTCGAAGGAGCGGCTTCAGGGCACTTCGTGATCGTTGAAAGAAACGGAAATTCTGCTTCAATTCTTCTCGGTTAAAACGCTTTAATTTAATTTGAAAAACAAACTCGATAAGCATATCACACTCAGTGAGCCAGAATAAACCAGGTAGCATTTCATTCTGGATTTAGAATAGGTGGGCGATCACTTTATGGTAAATGCTTCGTTTGTTGGGGGCGTCTCCAAATACTGTTGTTGGGGGGGGGGGGGGGCAGACGTGCGCACGCCCCCCCTCCCTCCTTGTCAAAGCAGCATAGCCGCCGGTTCCACCTGCCTTGAAGCTGTTCAAAGTCCCCCCCAACCTCGAATGTCTGCGCACGTCCCGATCCTCGTAGCGCCGCGCAGATCAGGGCGCTACTCAGGCTCTGTCTGAAGCTGCTCAAGCCAGCAAACTGGATTTTCCGCCGGACATTCGGGGACCCGCAAACCCCGATCCTGCCTGCATTAAGGGGTGCGGCTGCGACGAACTGTGTGTGCAAGAAGAAAATGAATATATTCATACATAATTTATTCTATTTATGCATTACACACTCAAATACACACACCCTCACACACTCACACATATATATTCTGAATACCGGCCATCTTACAAACAATATTATAGTGACAGCTGTTTCTTAAAATTAGCCACAGGCTTTTAACGACTTCTAGAAACAAATGAGCAATGCTCTCGCACACACCGACATAAGTACACACTGTCCGAATTGTTCACATGTATATTCTTTAGTTTGTATATAGTAAAAAACTCGCTTATTCACATACGTGTGTTTGTGTGTGCATAGATATGTATCTGAATATATAATATATATATTTTGCATATTGCACATCCATACATTATAATCACACACATATATTCGTATAAATATCTATGCTTAATGCAGAAATGATCAATATATATATATATATATATATATATTCATTCCCACAGATTGTGTGGGAGAGAGAGAGAGACTGTGTGTGAGAGAGAAATTGTGTGTGGTAGTAAGATTGTATGTGTGCGTGTGACCCTCTGTGTGTGTAATGTAATAACAAGTTGTATGGCTATTGACATTGTAAATGACAATGCCATTTATTTATCTGTTTTCAAAACCAACACATAAATAAAAATGTTGTCATTTACAATGCCAATAGCTCTAACTTTGGCAAAGGCGAGACCGTTGCATTGTAAATGCTTGTTATAAATCTGCTGTTTTTAGTGAAAATGTTTTTGTATTCATCCTTGTTTTCTGTGTTGGGTACCCCTTTAAGATTTCCCGTTTAGTTTTTTTTTTTTTTTTTTCATGCATATACATTTCTATTAGCTTATTCATTTTCCTGAACCATTCTAGCTGTAATGTCTCAGTTAGTAGTTGGTACTATTTTTTTTAAAAGACTTTGAAAGTGCATATCTTTGGTTCTACTGATTGGATTTTTGTTGTTTGGGGGATTTTTCTTTTGTTGTGTTTTCACTTTATTAATGTTGGTGTGCTGCATAAATACTTTACACTTATCCTCAAATGAAGCCTGACAGTTTTTTGCCAAGTTTCCAGAGGGTTTAGCACAAGTTAATTTAGTGACTTTTGTGGTTCACCCTGACACGGAATGTGGTTGTTGCTTGAAAAGAGTTTCATCCCCCCAACCAATAACTAATTTCTCGCATGCACGTACTGAAAGCACAATGTAGGTACTATTTCCCTACCTAAACATTATTAAAGTAGAAGTAAAAGTGACTTGACTCAGCAGCATTAGTTTACCTAAAGGTTTTGGCTTCAGGAGAGACCACCCTTCCATCATTACTGTCCATTTAAGGGGATCATTTCCACGCAGTTGTGGTATATTCTGCCTGTTCCTATATAAGGGAAGCAGTTGCAAGCATAATTCTGGCCACTTATTGGTATTTGGGTTGACTGTGTAAGGCACTGGAGGGTGGAGTGGGATTAAAAGTACAAATGCATATTTAGTCTCAATCTAGTATAGTCTAGTATGCACGTAGAATAAAGTGAATTGTAATGTGTTCAGAACACTTCAACAAGATATAGTGTTACTGTTGAACATTTGAGTTTCAGGTCTTTGAACCTGACCAAAGGTGGAATTCAAGATGCCAACTTTCATAATTTTTTTTATTTTTTATTATTTTAAACTTATTTTAAGGATTCCATGTGTTGAATATTTGGAGTGCGATGTTGGTCAAACAGAGTTCACACCTCCTGGGTGCGTATCACTTCTCGACATAACAGAGCCACTCCTTGGTACGTATACCTAGGACACCCTCTTAAAATGAATGCACTGAGTACGCAGATTATATTGCTTCAAGCTTGCATGCAAATTATTTTCTTCTGTGCGCTCCAATAGTGTGTTGTCAATGCCTGCAGAATTCACCTTTTAACCCAAAAATAAATTTTTATGCTGATGGTAGGCGGAGAATAATTGAGTGTTGAAAGGGATGCTTCACAATTCTCTTAAGCATTAGCCTTCAGCTCATCATAATCAAACTGACGGGAACTCTTGTTTAACACATTAAACAGCTCTTTACATGTGGGATGGACTCTGTCAGAGACTGAAGATTTTACTTGTGTTTTTTGTTTTGCATTCTATAATTTAGTTGGTTACTTACATGTTAAAGATCAGATAGCTCAATCTCAACCAAAATCTAGATAGGCGCCCATCATAAAGTTCCTTGATATTTGATGCTTTGAGTGATTGTTATAGCAGTCTATTTACTTTAGATTAACTTCACGCCAGCTCAGTAGAGTACCAAGTACAAATGTAAGTTATAGGAATTTCTTTTTGAATTCTCACTACAGTACAGAATATTATCCTAACATTTGCTTTGGTATTGTTTGTTCACTGTTTAAAAGTTCTCATGTTGCTTTGTTAGTTTTCTACACCACATTAAAGTTCAAATCCCAGCGTTATTGGGGTCTCTACAAAAGTAATTGCAAAACAATCGTAACTGTCCCTGCAGGTGAATTTTGAATTTTTTTTAATGTTTATTCTATATATTTTAAAAAGACCATCAATTTTAACTGTTCTAATTCAACTTAAGGTTCACAGATATATGCATTTTTATTTCATTTAAAAATGTGATGATAGCTTCACCTTTCTGTTGGCTCCTTTACAGATAAATACCAATGCTCATTTAAGGTCCCCATCACACTCTAATTAAAGAACCTAGTCATAAACACACATCACCATAAAGACTACCATCAAAAATGTTAAGATACCAACCTACACTCCTGACTCCAGTGGCAATATATCAATAAATGGCATCTCTGCATGCTTGCATAGGTTGGTGGTAAGTGACATGGTCAAGCTCACACACCCTCATTACTTAGAGGCTTTGTGCTGGTAACCCACACCCTTAAAATGCCGGAGAAAGGGGATAGTTAGCACATCAAGCATGTGAGCAAATACCACACTACACCTACAAAGCCTCAAATAGTAGAAGCAAGAAATGTACTTCCGACTAATAGGAGCAGTCACTCTCTGGGTCCCACATCACAGTTTAAGGTAGGGATCTGAGCACTAAAATATGGGTTGAGGTGGAGAGTCACAATACCTAATCTCCACTAGTAGTTTTTTGGCCAACTCCCCACCAGACCCTTAAACTCAAAACCGCACTAAAGATCCAATGGGAACAATGGGCATTGTACTGCATAAAACCACTGTAACGTAATGCACCCCATTAAAGAAGGATGTATCTGTCTCTGCAGATCGTTACTTCCTAGTATCTTTCCTCTCTTCAGTGACCGTGAAGTGGCAGGCTGTAGAGACTGATACACAGTTCACTCCTTCCCTGCAATTGAGACCGATTGGAACACAATTTCAGATGCCCCTGCTCATTTTTCTAGGACAGTGAGGACTTTATGGTCCCGGCATCGCCACAATACTCTGGAAAGTATGTGAGAGCAAGCTACTGTTACTATGCTTATACATGATTTGAAGGAGCTAGGGCTGCATTGGTCCGAAGACTGCCCCTCCCTTGAGTTGCAAAAACAACAATTGATGGACAGAATTTTGCACAATGGCAAAACATTTCCCCCCAGTCACAGATCTGGGTTTAATCCATCGTTATTTTGCTCACCACACCAGTTCAGACATGGCCATATGCAAATCAGTCTTGACCCTGTGCCTCATGGGAACAGTCCAGCCCGAACTGCAAAGCCAGGTCTTCCCTGGACCGGAATCAAGCATCCTAGGACCGGTTTCTGGCTCTCAGCCAGGATAGCTTGATTCCAGTGGCATGGAGAGCACAGGACTCACGTCTGAGCATACCGTCCCACTCGGGGTGACAAATGCAAAAACAACAATTGATGGACGGAATGTTGCACAATGGCAAAACATTCACCCCCAGTCACAGATCTGGGTTTAATCCATCGTTATTTGGCTCACCACACCACCCCAGTTCAGACATGGCCATATGCAAATCAGTCTTGACCCTGTGCCTCATGGGAACAGTCCAGCCCTAACTGCCAAGCCATGTCTTCCCTGGACCGGTTTCTGGTTATCAAAATCTCCTTAAAACAGATTTTTAGAGGCTTAAAGGGAGAAGTGAGTGAAGTCACATAATTCTTCAGCAAAGAGGGACTCACCCGGAAGGTGGTAGATGTTATGTAGTCCAATCGGGGGAGAGCTTTTAACTGCGAGTTCAACGTCACGTGAACAGAGTTCTTCAGGAGGGAGAGTTGCAACTCCGTTTTATGGATTAAAGTAAGTCCACCCCCTTTTCTGTTGGGTCTGTCTTGTCAAATGATGTAGTAGCCGGGGGGGGGGGGTGAGTAGATCTAGAATAGCTGAGTGGTCATTGAGCCAAGTTTCAGTCAGGAAGGCAATGTCAATAGCCTCACTAAGGATGGTTTCTGAAATATCAGTAGCATGAAGCAATGCAAGAGACGGGATTAGGATCATCCTTAGCAGGTTTAAGGGAGTTGATGATGGTGCGTTGTGCAGGAGGTCTAGGTGAGGGGGGAGTAGAAGGGATTCGGTTGATGCCCACAATGATTGGGATAGAGGAGTAAGGGAGGTGATTTGCCGGCAGAGGCTTAGGAAGATAAGAATTACACAGGTAATTTAGAGCAGACATGAAGAGGCAGCACACAGCACGGCGAGGCCTGAGTGCTCATGTGCAAAGGGGTATGGTCAGCCATTGCACATGGTGGGGGAGGTTATGAGAGGAAGACAGACTTGTTTCAGATAATTTGGGGCAAACCCTGGTGTTAAGGATGGAGAGATCTCCTCTGATCCGAGTTAGTTCAGTAGCCATAGCATTGAGTTTACTTTCAATGCGGTTGAGTGTCTGTGCAATAAAGTTGGGGAGGGAGGGGGTGGGTGGTGGGGCAGGAGGAGAGAGAGGAGAAACCCCACAGAAAAGGGGTCACTGTTGTCAGGGGAAGGCAATCTGTTGAGCGGGGACGGGAGAGGGAGTAAAAGTGATCAAACAGGCATTACGTAGATTCTGCGAGGAGTGATTTGGTGCAGTCAAACAATCATGGGATAGAGATATATATATATATCATGTGATCAAGCCTCTGGCTGGAGGTGAAACGCGTCATGCAGGCTTGCTGGGTTACAATTTTTAAACTGAATTAAATCACTGCACTTCAATTCTTTTTGGGTCTGCCTTATTCGTTTTACCTGACAGTCTGGATTCGACTGTGGATGCTGTGTGAGCGGTATCGAGCGAAGTGAGAAGGGGATATATATATATATATATATATATATATATATATATATATATATATATATATATATATATATATATATATATATATATATATATATATATATATATGATCTATATATTAGATAGATCTATATATTAGATAGATCTATATATTAGATAGATCTATATATTAGATAGATCTATATATTAGATAGATCTATATATTAGATAGATCTATAGGGAGAGAGATCGAGATCGATCTTGCTTGTGGAGAATGTCAATAGGAGTCAGGGGCTTAGACATAGCAGAGAGAGGAAGGAAGGAGGGAGGGAGAAGAGTTGGAGGGAGAATCTCACTTCCAGCCAGTAGGTAACTGTTCTGTAGTACTTAATCACATAGGCTGGATTCACAAGTGTAGACGTGATTAATGTTGATCGCATGCAGTATTTAAAAGCTAACTGAGTTTTAACAAATAAGATAAGCCCAACATACTTTAAATTAACTTGTTTGCTGTCACAGCAAAACAGCAACTAGAGATTTAGCCTCCCCCAGAACATAAACGGTAAACTCGCCATCTATATTCAGACCTAAGAAACTAAAAAATAACCCAATGCTTGAGTAGGTGATTCTGATGAGATGTAACACCTGGCTAATTACAGATTCAATTCTGTAACCAAGTACTTAAACTGTCATCTACTATGTAAGGTTAAAAAAGAAAGCCAAGCAAATGGGTGCCTCTTTGAAAGTGCTCATTTGCAGTATTTTCTTGGATGCCAGTCTGGTTTGAGATTACAGGTCTTCGATGCTTCAGCCTCATCTAACCTCTAGGTATGCTCAGAAAAATAGTTTATGGTATATTAGACCTTTATCTCCACTGGTATGTTAGTCAATGCGTTAGTGCTGTGTGTCCATGTAGGATCCCACTCAACTGGTTATGGCAGTTATGTTATGCTATCCGGATTTATTACGCGCGCAGATGCCCCAGTAAAGGGGCGTCCTGGCACGAGAACAGAACCAAGAAAAAACCGGACAGAAGGAGAAAACACAACACAACAACAGCAGAGCTAAGGTGCTAAGGGGAAGAGGAAGGTTTTGACCGCCTTCCTAAAAGCGAGGAGCCCCTCGATGGCACGGATATGAACAGGCAAGGAATTCCATAGTTTGGCGGCAAGGACTTGGAAGGAGCGTCCACCAATCCTAGATCTCTTAAAACGAGGAACTGTGGCAAGATGGAGAACAGAGGACCTCAGAGTGCGAGCTGGTACGTAGGGAGAGATAAGTTGCTGGAGAATCTGAGGGGAAGAGAGTTTAAGGATTTTGAAGGTCAAAATCAAGGATTTAAACTTTATTCTCTGTGCCACCGGGAGTCAATGGAGATTGTAAATGGTTTTCCTAGCGGAGCAAAATTTGGGCAAGCCAACCAGAGCCCTGGCGGCAGCGTTCTGGACGCGTTGAAGGCGAGAGAGCTCAGCCTGATTGACTCCGAGAAAAAGAGAGCTGGCATAATCCAATTTGGACAGGATCATGGCCTGCACAATAAGTTGACGAGTGGGAGCGTCAAAATATTTAAAGGTGGACCGAAGCTGACGCAAAATCCCAAAGCAAGATGCAGCAATCTTTTTAGTATGGGTGGAGAAGCTCAATTGGGAGTCAAACCACACCCCAAGATTTTTTGCTTCAGTAACGGGGGTAGGAGTGGGGCCGAGCTCTTGAGGCCACCAACTATCGCCCCACAGATGAGTTTGTTTCCCCACAATGAGCACCTCAGTTTTCTTAGCGTTCAATTGCAGGAAATGGTCATTCATCCAGTGGGCCACGGATATAAGTCCCTCACGGAACTTAGCTGCCTCGAGATCGGAGGCCCCACTAATCGCAACCGCCAGCTGAGTGTCGTCTGCGTAGGACACGATGGAGAGGTTCCCACGCATGGCGACATCAGCTAGCGGCTGGACATAAAGATTAAATAAGGTGGGGCTTAGAGCCGATCCCTGTGGAACTCCCTGGGCGATCGCATGTGGTTTAGATTCGAAGGGGGGAATGATGACCCTGAAGGAGCGATCAGATAAAAAAGATCTGAACCATTCAAGAGCCAACTTATCTACCCCAGCCTCGGCCAAACGTCGGAGTAAAATGGCATGGGAGACAGTGTCGAAGGCGGCACTTGGATCGAGAAGCACAAGTGCCGCCGTGTGACCCGAATCCACCAACATGCGCAGGTGTCCAGCCATGTACAGGAGCGCAGTCTCGGTGCTGTGACCGGGCCTAAAGCCATTCTGCGTGGGATCTAAAATATTCGCAGAATGGAGATGGTTTGCTAGAATGGTATTAACGTGGGCCTCAGTCAGTTTAGCAGCCCACGGGAGGAGAGAAATGGGACAATAGTTTTCAGCTTTTTTGGGGTCCAAAGCAGGTTTCTTCAGAATAGGGACCACCTGCGCCTGTTTCCAGGCATAAGGTACCGAACCCGAAGTCAGAGACAAATTAATAAGCTCACGAAGAGGGGGGAGGCAGAAGAAGGGAGATTCTCTGAATTGTGAGGGCCGCAAAGGATCTTTTGGAGAGCCTGATTTCACTCTGATAACAAGTTTATCAAACTCCTCCTCCATAGAAAGCTCTGGAAGATAGGATAATGACATAGAGGTTTTAGGAATGACTGTGATACACTGCCGAAGGTCAGTAGGATTGGGAAAAGCACGATAAATACCTTCCACTTTATTAATAAAAAAAGTAGCCAAGTCCTCGCAGTGGGAGGGAGAACAGATCGCAGTAGTAGAAGTTCTACAGGTGGCAAGATCTTTCAGTGCTTTGAAAATAAGTTTGCTAGGGTTGTTACTAGCACTGAACTCACGAGAGAAGTAAGAGGCTCGGGCCCTACAGATGGCTCTGTGATATTTCTTGGTGGTAGCGCGGTACAAAGCTTTCCTGACCGGGTCATAAGACTTGCGCCACAGTCTTTCGGCTTGTTTACAAGATTTTTTTAATAGCCGAAGAGCGTCATCATACCAGGGACTGGAATGGAAGCGCTGTTGTTTAGTCAGGGTGAGCGTCATCATACCAGGGACTGGAATGGAAGCGCTGTTGTTTAGTCAGGGTGAGAGGAATAAGCTTGTCCAGCGCATTGGTGAGCCAGCTACAATAGAAGTTGTAGCCGGATTCCACATCTGTAAAAGGGGCCAAAGGAATCTCGCCTAACAACTGATGAAAATCATTGAGTTTCAACTTTTTCCAAGAGCGCCTGAGAATGGCAGGAGTGGAGGCGACTGCAGGAGGATCTTCAAGTAGAAGATGGCATTCAATTAGGTGGAGGTCTGTCCAGGCCATGAGTCTAGGGGGCAATATTTTGGCCGATGTTATAGAAGTAAAAAAAGGATCTAAGATATGACCACCAATGTGTGTATCATGTTGAACTAATTGAGAAAGTTGGAGAGCCTCCAAGTCAGCACAGGTGCTGCTGGCCACCGAAGGACAAGGAGAGTCAAAATGCAAGTTAAGATCCCCGATTATATTAAAATTCGCAGTTTTCAAGACCAGAGAGCTAACTACATCGGGAAGAGCGGCCCTGAAGGCAGCATCGGGGCCCGGAGGCCGATAAATGAGTAAGCCAGAGAAAGTAAAATGCGAATTGACAGAAACTGAAAAATAGGCACTTTCGCATCCCGCAATATCCATGGCCTTCCATGTACATGGATACCTAGTTTTAATAGCGGCAGCGATGCCGCCCCCTCTAGAGTCACGATTAAGAGTATAAATAGTATACTCTGGAGGGAGTGCAGAATTGATGGCATCTGATGCGTCGTTATGGAGCCAGGTTTCTGACATAAAAAGAATGTCAGGGGCCTCATCGAGTAAGTCATGGACATCAAGATGGTGTTTAACCAAAGATCTAACATTAAGATGAAATATCTTGAAAGTTGTAGGCTCTGATGACACACGAAGGGCAGGGCAAGGAGTAGAAATAGGGGTCGGTGTAGGAAGCGTAAATGAGCAGTCGGGACATCTAAAAGGACCATGCAAAGGATAAAGAGTGGACCGAGCAAGGGGCGGGGGTTGGACGAAAATGAAATAGGTCGGGTCAAGAGTACATGGCTGGAATAGTGCTAAAGAAGATACAAATATACGTACCGACCAAGAGCAGAGCCCTGCCCTAGCGCTTCCTCAGCGCTGACGGGCGCAGACGGGCAGGACTCTGGCGCGACTCAGGCGCAGAGAAGGCGCGGCCCGCTGCGCGTCACCGATGCGCGCAAGGGCAGGGCTTAAGTAGGGCGGGCGGAGGAGGGCCGCAAGGCTAGAGCGCTCTGTCCAGCGTCTCTAGGACGGCACGTCCTCACCCAAGATGGCGCCTATGCAATTACCGGCGAACTAGGAAGCCCACGGAACCCAGACCCGCTAAGTAGCGGTGCGGGAGCCAATTATGTGCAGTGAGGGCCAGGAGTCCCTATTAAAATCAGGGTAAAAATAAAGGAAATTTAACCAAAATATAAAAATGCGGTAAGTTAAAAGCGCGAAGCGCTGAGCAGCGATGTATTGCAGCGTCAGGGTCTCAGCCACGCTGTTCGTCCAGAAGAGTTCTAGCAAGCCAGATATTAATCAACCTTAAGTAGGGCGGGCGGAGGAGGGCCGCAAGGCTAGAGCGCTCGGTCCAGCGTCTCTAGGACGGCACGTCCTCACCCAAGATGGCGCCTATGCAATTACCGGCGAACTAGGAAGCCCACGGAACCCAGACCCGCTAAGTAGCGGTGCGGGAGCCAATTATGTGCAGTGAGGGCCAGGAGTCACTATTAAAATCAGGGTAAAAATAAAGGAAATTTAACCAAAATATAAAAATGCGGTAAGTTAAAAGCGCCGTGGCTCCCTGGGGAGCAGTCAAACCTAGCCAGGGGAGCCGTGCACCAAGCACTTTAACGCATTTAAGGTTAAAGGGTCTGTTGGCTTCAGTTAAACTAATTAGACCTAAATGCATGATGTCGATTTCTAAGTGGCATGCCTAAAGCTGTAAATGCAGTGCTTAATTGATGGCATGTTGAGAGAGATGACCTCCATATTTCACCGGATCCCCACATTCGAACACTCCCAAAGTAAGCGGAAGATGCCTGATTGATTTTGTTCGACTCATTTATAGTTTTATTTTTTTCCATATGCATTTTACACCAATGCAAGTTATCAGGAAAGTAAAGTTGTCCTGTCTATTAAACACATTAAGTAATATTAAGTATTGACATTTGTACTCATAGGTACTTCCAGTACACATTTCTTTCAGTACACACACATTTCCAGACAGGCCTGCTCTCTCCTTGAGCACAGGGAAGTAAAACAACCATATACCGCATAATTCCAACATTTGGAAGCAAGAAAGAGGGACGTTTAAAAAACAAGAATCAGAGAAATGTATTTGGCTTGCATTGATTTGGAGGCAATTTTAGGGAGGAAGCAGCAAAAATAAAGCTCTATATGGTTTAAAAAATCGTGAGTCACCCTGCTGAGACAGGTGTGTTGGCACGTATCCGAGTAGATATACAAAAAATGAAGGAAAGAGAGATTGAGCATTCCCTCGTTCGCCCATCAACTATGCTACTCACTACACGAGAAGGACTTGTCTTTAAAAGGAGAGGGAAACGACAGAATCGCCTAAGTTTAAGAGATAGGCAAGAAGTGAAAAATGATAACCTCCTTAGGGAGTCCCGTTGGGGTGTAAATACTGCCCTTACCCACTCAATGAGTGTCATGCTTCATCATAGGGCCACTACGACTCCCTGGTGCAGACCAACATCCAGAGAGGAGTACTGAGAAAAAAGAATATAGAAAAGAAAAATCTTAGATTAGGGATCTCTCATGCAGAGAATATTTTAAGACTGTCTAAGTGGGTATTTGCCAATTTCATTATAGATCCCACTTGGCAGGATTAAAAACGAGATTCAAATTGAGGGTATATGGGAAAGTTGCGATCCCATTACCCTATCTGCCGTGAGAACATGTTTCTGCCGCCATTTGCCGCCCATAAGGGTCAATGGTATTCTGCAGGGTACGGATCCCTACAAAAGGTTCAAGATACGTACCCTCCAAGTCTAGATTCTAGTGTTTCCCTCTCCATTTAAAGACAAGTCCTTGTGTAGTGAGTAGCAGTGTTGGCACTTATGATATGGGTAGAAATGCAAGTGCCTGCAAATATTCTTTAAGAGCAGAAACACTTTGGCAATGGGGCCTACATGCATAGGGGTGCTATCTAGCACTGTAAGTGGGATAAAGTTTGATAGGGTACGCTAAAAAAAGGTATGAGCAAAGAAGTGCATTTTCAGGGAGAAAAATGCAAGTACTTCCAAGGCCGGGTTATATTTCCCCCACCAACCGCCCAAAAAAGTACACTGGCGCACTGGCGCAATGGCCAAAGGGTCAAGGGAGCCGTGGGTTGAAAAAGTTTGGGAACCACTGGGTTATGGTGACCATCTCATTAACGCATGACCCTCGACTACTTGGATTTCTTCATCATTTGCTTCCACCACCTAATTGAGTATCTTGCCATTTTACTTTTTCTTTCTGTTTAGTTTCTTACTTTAAAAAAATATATTATTTCTTTAGGTCCTCCGTTTACGCACCAGAGGGAGCCACGAAGAATGGTCTATTATGGGGAGGCTTCCTGTGAAAATGATTTAGAAAGATATATTGATGCAGTGAAATATGTCAGTGGTTCCTATAAGAGAGAGGCACCTCTTATCATCAATACTTTAGGTTGGGTGAAAGGTAAGTGTTGAAGTTTTGTTGTTGGTTATAATGTCTTCAAAGATCGTATTTGTTAAGTTAATTCTTTTGTATAACAGATATTGCCAACTTTACCTGTACCTGTCACTTTGCCACTATGTACTGTATTAAATTGGCATTTTAATATATTCCCAGCTGTGTATAATCATTACTTGTACAAATGTTTAGTTCTTTGTATTCACTCGTATCTATATTAGGTTCCGGCTGTGCAACCATTCCTACTTAATTATCTATCAGTATTTTGCTATGCACTGACCCCTTCATGCTTCGGTTATTGTCAGTTGCCTGCTATGCTGCTGTTGGTCTGCTATATCCGTACATCCTTCAGTTTCCAGCTTAGCTTATGGTCCTCTTAGTATTGTCTGCCCCCCCCCCCCCCCCCCCGTCCGTTTGTTGATCTGTAAACTCGTGTACTTATGTTGCAAACGTGGCTTAGTGTCAGATTTCTACTGTGATTGGGTAAATACTTCTCAGCTGCTTTGCTAATGTTTGAGGTGCTGTTCCATTCCTGCTATGTAGATAGAGCTCCTGCAGGTAACCGCGCATATTTGGCTTTGTTCCCTTTCCTGTTTAATATAGATGATTTGGTTCATGAAGGGTTTGCGGTGTGTTCTTATGTTAACTGTCCATTTTCTACTATGCATGCTGTACTACTGTGGTTACAATCTGTTTTTTGCTGTGCTCAATCTGGCATGTTATTGTATTTACCCTTCTGTGTACACTCTTGTACTTGAATCCCAGACCTCTTCCTGCTCTTTCTTTGTCTGTTTTGTTCAGCGTGTACAATGTTACATTTAGACTACTGTTTGCTTATTTTACCACAGGATTTGGTCTAATGCTTTTGATTGATATAATAAGACTGGTGTCTCCGAGTCACATTGTCCAAATCTCAGTGAAGGACTGTGATGACATGCCACAGCTTACACCACAGTATATTCACGAAGCCTGTGGGCTACATACAAAAGGAAAACCACAAGTAAAACCTAAAAATGTAGGGATCAGTCCCGAGGATGAAGAGCCTATGGAAGAAAGTGGTGGCAATTGTCATTTCCAGATATCGACAGAACATGAACTTCTAAGTGTTTCTTCAGAGTTTTCTGGTGCAGGGGACTCCAATAACATGTAAGCCATTACAAATCATTGTCAGTTTGTAATTAATTAAAATATTGATTCTAATCCTATGTCCTGGAATGAAATCTCCCTGTCAAATCAATTTGTAAAATTACAGCTCCATGGTGGCTTAACATACGTTTTTGTTTTTTACCAAAGTCTATTGTGCCATTACTGTGTATATTTCAGCTGGCTGGGAAGGGCAAGATTAGCTTCGATTTAACTGGAATAAGCACGTATGAAAATGGAAAATAATGACAAAATACCTTATCTGAACAGTGTTTGCTTAAAATCTGGTGGTTCAAAGAACTCAAACTTGTGCAAGTACTTAAAGTTCAAACTTAATATTGCAGTAAAACAGAATGAAAGAGCTGATGTAAATGTGCAGGCCGAGACCAAGGGAGCAGGGTAGGGTTTAATTTAAAAAAAATGTAATTTGTTCTTAATTATGGAAAAAAATGTCTACCTTTTATTTCTGATGCTACCAGGCCCCATTTCTTTACAGTCTGATTATTTCTACCTGACGTTACTGTTATGAGTCAGCCTCTTTTTTTTTTTTAGGTCTCGCGACCTATCGATGTGCGCAAGCGCATCGAGCGGAGCGAGAATTCATGTGGCGAAAACATCTTCAAACCAAAGGGCTTTCAGCCCCGCGGTTTTCATGCTGTTCACGTGAACCACGTGATAACATGCACGCGCATTCAGGGCCAGCCAGCCCAGCACATCAAAGGGCTTCTCCTCCCCTAATTGCGGCCGGCCGTACTTTCAGTTTCCCGGAACGGCTTCTCCTCACCTAATTAGGGGAGGAGAAGCCCTTTGATGTGCTTCACACCAATGCGCCTCAGTCATTCCTCTTGTTTGTATTTGCTTCCAGACTCCACGATCTGATCTGCTCATGTGCACAAGACGCTTTACACATTACACTCATCTGCCTGAAGTGGGAGTTTTAAACAAGCAAAGCTGGTCCTTCTGTACTTGCAGTTTCACTTCTAATGTGTGTTATTTATCATGATTTTTAGCTGAGGTGTATCACGCTCGTTCATGAGTTTGATCTTTTCATACTGTGAAATGTTTTCTAAGTTGTTTTTGATTGTCTTACCGCTGGAGGTCTCCCTGTGCTACATTTAGCCTCTGACACATGCAACGCCACTCAACCATGCAACGCCACTCAACCATGCAACGCCACTCAACCATGCAACGCCACTCAACCATGCAACGCCACTCAACCATGCAACGCCACTCAACCATGCAACGCCACTCAACCATGCAACGCCACTCAACCATGCAACGCCACTCAACCATGCAACGCCACTCAACCATGCAACGCCACTCAACCATGCAACGCCACTCAACCATGCAACGCCACTCAACCATGCAACGCCACTCAACCATGCAACGCCACTCAACCATGCAACGCCACTCAACCATGCAACGCCACTCAACCATGCAACGCCACTCAACCATGCAACGCCACTCAACCATGCAACGCCACTCAACCATGCAACGCCACTCAACCATGCAACGCCACTCAACCATGCAACGCCACTCAACCATGCAACGCCACTCAACCATGCAACGCCACTCAACCATGCAACGCCACTCAACCATGCAACGCCACTCAACCATGCAACGCCACTCAACCATGCAACGCCACTCAACCATGCAACGCCACTCAACCATGCAACGCCACTCAACCATGCAACGCCACTCAACCATGCAACGCCACTCAACCATGCAACGCCACTCAACCATGCAACGCCACTCACCTACGCAACGCCACTCACCTACGCAACGCTACGCAACGCCACTCACCTACGCAACGCCACTCACCTACGCAACGCCACTCACCTACGCAACGCCACTCACCTACGCAACGCCACTCACCTACGCAACGCCACTCACCTACGCAACGCCACTCACCTACGCAACGCCACTCACCTACGCAACGCCACTCACCTACGCAACGCCACTCACCTACGCAACGCCACTCACCTACGCAACGCCACTCACCTACGCAACGCCACTCACCTACGCAACGCCACTCACCTACGCAACGCCACTCACCTACGCAACGCCACTCACCTACGCAACGCCACTCACCTACGCAACGCCACTCACCTACGCAACGCCACTCACCTACGCAACGCCACTCACCTACGCAACGCCACTCACCTACGCAACGCCACTCACCTACGCAACGCCACTCACCTACGCAACGCCACTCACCTACGCAACGCCACTCACCTACGCAACGCCACTCACCTACGCAACGCCACTCACCTACGCAACGCCACTCACCTACGCAACGCCACTCACCTACGCAACGCCACTCACCTACGCAACGCCACTCACCTACGCAACGCCACTCACCTACGCAACGCCACTCACCTACGCAACGCCACTCACCTACGCAACGCCACTCACCTACGCAACGCCACTCACCTACGCAACGCCACTCACCTACGCAACGCCACTCACCTACGCAACGCCACTCACCTACGCAACGCCACTCACCTACGCAACGCCACTCACCTACGCAACGCCACTCACCTACGCAACGCCACTCACCTACGCAACGCCACTCACCTACGCAACGCCACTCACCTACGCAACGCCACTCACCTACGCAACGCCACTCAGCCACGCAGTGCCACTTTCACACACACTGTGCAGTGCACAATAGGTCTCGCAGTAGGAAAGTTGGAGATATTGGTTTTTTAAATGACAAAGCCCTTTATGTTTTTAACATGCAAAATAAAAGGCATTGTTATTTGCAATTGTAATAGCTCCAACTTTCCTACTGCGAGACCTATTGGCAACGCCAGTGCTTGTTTTTCTTTTTTATTGACTCACCAGCTAGCTGGTTAAGTTAGACTACCCAAAATGTACTTTTGCATTTGTTAAAATGCGTGTCTTCATTACTCATGCCTCAGGCTTTTTTTTCTCCTCACTTTTAATCCCTCCAATCCATCCTTATTCTTACCATACTTCTTAGAATCTTTGTTCCCCTCCCTAGTCTTCGAGCACCTTGACATGATTTTAGGGCGGCACTTAATTTGTAGAAGAATCTATGCCAGTGACCAGAGCTCTGCTCAGAAGCTTGAGGCCAGCGCTATTAAAATATGGCGCACTGAGTGCCAAGCCTATGTAGTCTTGAATCCACCTCATGTCTTTTTAGCCCACTACCTCACACTCCTTTATCTCATTCTTGCAGGTTCCTGCTTCCTCCATCTGATGTTTTTTCTCCTTTTCACTTCCTCCTCCTTTCCCCATTGTATATTTTTAAGTCACTTGCTCTCTGGAAATGTCCGTACTGGAAAAATAAGTGCCTTGGCACCCACCCGCTCAAATTAAATATATCCATCTACCGAGGCCGATTGTTACTTTTTCATTCATTAGAGTTTTTTCATATGCTGTTCATTAACTAGGCTCCATGCTATCCGGGCTTTCTTTCCAGTGTGTCACCTTGGTGCTCCTGGGAGCGCCCAGTCAATGAATGAATGAAACGCACTTCTATAGCGCAAGGCATCCCAGCGCTGAGATAGGAAACGGAGTCAAAAACAACAACTAGGTGGATGGCATTTCACTTTTTTATTCAGATGGTCCCTCAAGGCCCACATCCGTAGTTTAATTTTAAAAGGTGCACATACCGGCATTAATTGCCAATAGAAGTATGTCTGTAATTGAGGTGTTATTTCAAGATCAACTTCTTATTAAATTCCTTCTTACTCTACTATTGAAACATAGCATTGTTTCTCGGGACATTTGGTGGTATCCACATGTATCATTAAAATCTTTACAAGCGAATGCACCTATATTTTTCTGCAGACTTTAGTTCCAGATGAGAGTGATAACAGTACTTTTCTCAAAGTGTACCAGTACCGGCATAACTCAAACAGGCGGTAATTGTATTGTAACTTTTTTATGTAGCTTTTGCTACCCCTGTGTGGGTCACTGAAGCACTTTGCTACATGGGTGGCATGTGCTACACACTGATTGGTGCTTGGTGTCTTTATTTGGACCCTGTGCAGCAAGTGTTTCCATGTCCTGTATGATGACTAGCAAGGTGTGGTTATTGTGTTTTGGGATGCAGCATTTAGCAGTATGATGGATGAAATATAAGAGACAGACACACAATTAATTGTTTTCAATTAGCTGGCAGCTTTGAGAATTTATGCATGTTTCTTTATGGTATTTATGTTATAAGCACACTTTTTTGTTTACTGCGCTGAGCTGTCCATTTCAAGATCTTTTGTTTAAAGGTTATAGTTCTGAGCAGGCATAGGTTAATGGAAGAAATGGAGACAGCTGCTTGGACGGACTTAGTTAATATCCTCCATATCTGATTGTCACTGTGAGATGTCAAGTAGCAGTCGTAGTATGTTGAACCTGCAGTGGTGGATTCACTTAAAATCCTGTCTTGGCCAGCAGGATGTGGCAGATCTCTTCCATTGTTCCAGAAGCATGCATCCAGATTGTGCCTAAAGCTAAAAAAAAATCAAACATCTTACCCTTCTTCGATGTTCAGTTGGTGATGAGTGGTTTATTTGCTGGATGGTGCAGTCTTGGGTGGTGGATGTGACACTTAGAGGGTGAAGAGGGCAGAATCAAAGGGGCATGATGTGCCCATATTTGATTTGTGAGAAACTGTTCCCCCTTACTTTTTTAGGTCGAAGGCCTAAAAGGCTGCGCTTGCGCAGTCTTAGGCCGGAGATTTAATGAGTCTGAGTAGCGCCGAAGGTCCCGCCTCCGTGCCCCATCTCTCCTTCATTGGCTGGCTTCCTAAACGGAGGCCAGCCATTGGAGGAGAGATCAGTCACTCCAATGTAGCCCCGTCCTTTTCGGATTTGGGGGCGTCATTTTTGATGTTCTTTAGACAGTGACGTTGTCCGTCACTCAGAACATCAAAACCACGCCCCCAATTCCGAAAAATTTCAGGAGCGCCGGCCGCCATTAAGCTGTTTGTTGTACATGAGGTAGGTCGCATGCTCCCGCTGTCCTCGTTCCCGCCCCGAATCCGAAAGTCGTTGTGGCCGCCGTTTTGTTTTTGCAGTTTTATTTTTCTTTCCATGTTTTGTTTTTGCCGTTTTATTTTTCTTCCACCCCCCCCCGCCCGAGGCTCTCCCGTCCCCCGAGGCTCTCCCGAGGCTCTCCCGTCCCCCGAGGCTCTCCCGAGGCTCTCCCGTCCCCCGAGGCTCTCCCGTCCCCCGAGGCTCTCCCGAGGCTCTCCCGTCCCCCGAGGCTCTCCCGAGGCTCTCCCGTCCCCCGAGGCTCCCGTCCCCCGAGGCTCTCCCGTCCCCCGAGGCTCTCCCGAGGCTCTCCCGTCCCCCGAGGCTCTCCCGAGGCTCTCCAGTCCCCCGAGGCTCTCCCGAGGCTCTCCCGTCCCCCGAGGCTCTCCCGAGGCTCTCCCGTCCCCCGAGGCTCCCCCGAGGCTCTCCCGTCCCCCGAGGCTCTCCCGTCCCCCGAGGCTCTCCCGTCCTCCCTCCGCAGCTGCCTGCCCCCTATCTCTATCACGGATCCCACGGTCAGCTGATAAGACTTCCCCAGCCAGTGGTAGGGCGTCATGCCAGACACTGTCCAATGAATCATAGATGCTGCCTCGGCGATAGTTATTCTCAGTCTGAGTACTAAGAATTCCAGACTCACAGAGAACTATAAAATATTTCTGCCTTCTGTGCCCATGACCTTCCAAAGAGATCTGTACACCTAAGCACCATTCTAAAGGAGCACAGTACACGAAAAAATCACCAGGTCAGCGTACACGAAATAGCTCTAAGAGTACTGACCCCACTGAGCTCTGAACACCAGAGCGTCTATAGGGATCCGTGCACCCATGTATCTACAGGGCTCTGTGCGTCTAAAACACACACGCATATTTATAGGGCTTCTCAACCTGCAGGGCCCTGTACACGACCATGCAGCACCGGAAAACATGTACAAAACACACACACGTACATACATATCTAAAAGGCTGTCTACACCAACGCATCTATTGGGCTCTGTACACCAAAGTAACTACAATCCGCTGGTCGCCTGAACAAAGAAACAACTATAGAGCTCTGTACGCCTAGAATCTATAGGGATCTGCACACTTGAAACAATCATTCACAAATCTCAGTAAAAACACACACACACATCTGATAATGTACGCCGAAATATCTCTGGGGCACTATGCAAAAAATATCTATAGCGGTCTTGTCTTCTATGCCGTTTTATTTTTCTTTCCATGTTTTGTTTTTGCCGTTTTATTTTTCTTCCCCCCCCCGCCCGAGGCTCTCCCGAGGCTCTCCCGAGGCTCTCCCGTCCCCCGAGGCTCTCCCGAGGCTCTCCCGAGGCTCTCCCGAGGCTCTCCCGTCCCCCGAGGCTCTCCCGTCCCCCGAGGCTCTCCCGTCCCCCGAGGCTCTCCCGTCCCCCGAGGCTCTCCCGTCCCCCGAGGCTCTCCCGTCCCCCGAGGCTCTCCCGTCCCCCGAGGCTCTCCCGAGGCTCTCCCGTCCCCCGAGGCTCTCCCGAGGCTCTCCCGTCCCCCCGAGGCTCTCCCGTCCCCCCGAGGCTCTCCCGTCCCCCCGAGGCTCTCCCGTCCCCCGAGGCTCTCCCGTCCCCCGCGCCTCGTCCCCCGAGGCTCTCCCGTCCCCCCCCCCGCGAGTCTCTCCCCCCCCCCCCCCGCGAGTCTCTACCGTCCCCCCCCCCGCGAGTCTCTCCACCCCCCCCCCCCCGAGTCTCATTCCCCCCCCCCCCCTGCGAGTCTCTCCCGTTCCCCCCCTTGGCTGGGAAGAGCTGACTCCATTGGGCTCTCTGATTGGGTGTTGCCCTGTAGCTCTTTTCTTTACAGGGTCACAGTGCTCCTTGAAGACGGTTTGAGAATATTCAGCAGGCAAGATATTGAGCAGTCTCGATGAACTTTAAAGTTTAAATCTGCCGCTGCTTTCAATGCATTTCTGTAATCTGTTTTCCTACCCTTCTTTCTGATCAAGTCTAGAACCAATTTTACCCTTTAGTGGCCTTAAGCTTCTATTCAGCGTTAGCATATACCTGTTATATTGTCTAGTGCTTTCTTCTTCAGGACTCGTAATGTTTGTAGATAAAGGAAGAAAGGCAGTGGGAGATGAAGTGATTAAAGAAAGATCGCACAATTCGCCAAGTGGGTAAAGAAAATACACCAGGCGAAGGGCAGTTTGTTGGGGCAGAAACCAGTAACATGGCACCAGTAACGAGGCTCTCCCGTCCCCCGAGGCTCTCCCGTCCCCCGAGGCTCTCCCGTCCCCCGCGCCTCGTCCCCCGAGGCTCTCCCGTCCCCCGAGGCTCTCCCGTCCCCCGAGGCTCTCCCGTCCCCCCAGGCTCTCCCGTCCCCCCCCGCGAGTCTCTCCCGTCCCCCCCTTGGCTGGGAAGAGCTGACTCCATTGGGCTCTCTGATTGGGTGTTGCCCTGTAGCTCTTTTCTTTACAGGGTCACAGTGCTCCTTGAAGACGGTTTGAGAATATTCAGCAGGCAAGATATTGAGCAGTCTCGATGAACTTTCCCGTCCCCCCCCCCGCGAAGTGATTAAAGAAAGATCGCACAATTCGCCAAGTGGGTAAAGAAAATACACCAGGCGAAGGGCAGTTTGTTGGGGCAGAAACCAGTAACATGGCACCTAGACAACATATCTGCTAGTATTCTATGGCAAGAAGTGGCTTCACATTGCTGACATCTTCAACACTATAAGACTGTCAGAGCTCCTTAAAATGGAAACTGCTTCCTCTTTGAAAGCGGGCGGTAAAGTTGTGAGTGCGCAGAGTTGTGAGTGCGCAGAGTTGTGAGTGCGCAGAGTTGTGAGTGCGCAGAGTTGTGAGTGCGCAGAGTTGTGAGTGCGCAGAGTTGTGAGTGCGCAGAGTTGTGAGTGCGCAGAGTTGTGAGTGCGCAGAGTTGTGAGTGCGCAGAGTTGTGAGTGCGCAGAGTTGTGAGTGCAGGTGCAGAGTAGTGAGTGCTGTTGAGTGCAGAGTAGTGAGTGCAGGTGCAGAGTAGTGAGTGCTGTTGAGTGCAGAGTAGTGAGTGCTGTTGAGTGCAGAGTAGTGAGTGCTGTTGAGTGCAGAGTGCTGTGTATTGGCAATGTAAATGACAATGCCATTTATTTATGATTAAAAGAAATGTCATGAGCAATGCCAATAGCTCTACCTTTAATGATGCCGAGACCATTGCATTGTAAATGCTTGTTATGAATATACAACCGTCCCGGAATGGTTAATTCTGATAGTTTTAGTGCTTCCGCTGAAGTGTCATTCAGTGAGTCTCCTGTGCTGTGAAACTGAAGTGGGCAAGGCAGCTAAACAAACTGCTGCCAGGGAGCCTGCTTCATTTCACTGTACTTTTAACACTATAGATGTATCTGTGTATATTCTGCTATTCACCTATGTAAAGCGCTCTGATATCTGCGAAGATCTTGTTCGCGCTATATAAAACTTTCAAAATAAATAAATAAATAAATAAGAGGATGCTTGGAAGCCTGTACTGGCTTTAATTGATTGAATCACTCAAAGCTTTGTGATGCCAAAGATGTATTCTTTTTTGAGTGGTAGTGCAAAGAGTATACAACTGATCTATGAAGTGAGCGCTTTTAATCGTATAGTGTTTACTACCCCAGACTAGGTGTTGAGAAGGCAATTATGTAAAAAAAATAGCATTACATACAGTCAGAATATCACTAAACTCTATATTTTAGAAACACCTTTTTAGCTTAAAACGTTTAGTGCATTTTGTTGCGGTCTATCTTGTACTGTGTGTTAGAAGTTTAAAGTAATGACTTGCATATTCACATTGCTTTCTGCCCAGGCTGTCATCGCGTAGCACTAAAAATACACACGTTACTAATCTCCACTGCACCAACCATCATTTAATTCTGCGACTCTCTGGTTACACACAGACATCTGCAGTGCATTAACTAGTAGAGGTTTCAGAATGTACTATAGTGCATTTCCCAATGAGTAACAACTTTTCCAATTTAGTTTTCATTTAAGCTGCCAGTTATTGTACATGTAGCTAGCTACCTGATGGTGAAAGCCCCCCCCCCCCCCCCCCCCCCCCCCCAAAAAAACCGCAGCTTGACCGTTTCCATAATTTCTTTAATGCACTTTGACCGCTGCACTTAGCAGTTTGTCTTATGTGAGTGTAATAGTGTCAAGCAGTAAAAGCACTTCCATGCAGCCTGTATGATCTGTGATATATGGCCCAACCACTGAGTATTATGGTATGATATTAACTTGGGTTATATACTGTACTATATTTATATTAATATAACACTGACTACTCCTGAAGACCCAGCTAGCTTTTTGTTGCCCATGCTGCATAACTGTGGTTGAGTTTTCAGGTCACTTTGTCTTTCTCCTGACCTTCCTGTTTAGAGTGCCGGACCTTTGCGATGCAGACTGATTCAGGTGACTAGAGGCAAACTACTTTGTGTTTGACATTCTTAGGCTTGTCTCTTTGGCCTGAATTGTATCCAGACTTGGGTCCTGCAAGATTTTCTATTGCCCATTGAATCTTCGTGAATAAGTAAGGCCAAGCATTACTGGATTGTGGTAACTGGGTTTTGACATAGGCTGGCATGGCAAGAGATTAAAAAAAAAAGTAGGCTAGTTCACAGTAACTGTGGGGTGGGAGGTCAGGCTGATGATTCAGGGTTCACTTGATTGATTTCATTCTGTACATAAACGTACCTCCATTTGCACCAAACAAAACAAAAAAGTCCTGTTTTTTAAAAACTCAACTGAGCAGATAATTTAGCCTCAGTCAGCAAACCTAAACCTATACAGTGACACTTCTGCCTAAGAAGCCATCTGTCGACCCACCCGTCCTAGCCAATTCTAGACCAGTCTTCAAGTTCCTAAGCATAAGTTCTAAGGAGAGGTCACTTACCAACTGCAAGTGTGTATGGAAAGTAACATTTTTCACAATTGACAGTTGGGTTTGCAACCCAGAAAAGAAACCGAGCCTGCCTTAACAACCCTTCATGGGGAGCTTCCCTGGGCCTTAGATGAAAATCATTTTGTGGGCTTGATCTGTCTGCTCCTTATGACGTGATGGCTCAGCAGATCATTCTAAACTAGTAGAAGGAATGGATAGGAGTTTTATACAACTTTGGACACAATTTGTTCTTTTCTCTTGTTGGGATTCCAGTATATCATGATTGCATTGTATTAACCCAGCTGCGCAGCTTTTTTTTTGGAAGGATCCAAGGTTTATCATTCTACTTTTTCCGGTTCAACATACACATGTGCCCTCTTGTCGATCATAGATTTCTAGCACCTCCTGGTCCAGATGTGTGCTGGTAACGCACAAACATCTATTACTGGGGAGGAAGTATGGCACTATAAGCAACAGTTTCTCGAAATGCATAGAACACATATTCTCTTGGGCATAGGACAGTTTCCTCTGTATAAATGATAAAAAGGTTCTCATCCTTGTGAACTATCCTACCATCAATTCAGTACTGCACTCTTCTTGGCCTGTTCCGGTTCAACCCCTAGTGTAATGTTGAGATGTCCTTTGTTCCACAGGTGAATCCAGTGGTGAGAGATCTTTCCAACAACCATGATGAGCCAACCTCTACTGACAAACCATTTAGGTATTTACTAGGGTGTTAATCGTCTCAAGGCTGGACTACAGCAACGCAAGGTATTCACGCCTCTAAACAAAAGAATACAGAATCCAGCATCCAGATTGTGCTTAAAGCTGAAAAACAATAATCCAACATCTTACCCCTGTTCGATATTTCTCTGACTTACACTTAAGAAATGGTTCATAATTAGCGTACTGTGCACCAGACACCAAGCCTTTCATGTTACAGACCCTCTCTGTATCTGTAAAACCTCGGCACACATGATTGACCTCCGAGAACTTGAGATCCTGTAAGTTCCCCTATCTCTGCTTAAGCAATTCTAGATAAACGGAACATGAAGGAAGATCTTTCAAAGCCCTGGCCTCCTAAAGTGGATTGAACTAGTCCTTTCCTTAACAGATGAACACAACTAATTAATGTTGGGAAAGGCATAAAACCAATCTGTTATAAAATTGCCTTTATCTCATCCGGGACTAAATGGGACCAACCCTCTTAGAGAGCTCAATAACCCAGCTATCTGATACTGCTCCCATGAAGACCTTCAGCTCTATCCATACTTCTGTAGACCTTGGTTTGAACCGAGTCTTAGTTTGATGTTCCCACAGAATTCGGCCTGTGGCTGCAAATGGACAAATCCTTTAAACACATAAATGGATCAGTTCTTAATCATTGAGGCACATATACATACGAATGCCTAGGCGAAAGAAGCTTTAAGCAGTAGAAATGAGATCACGAAAAAGTCACCTCATCCACAACTTATCGTGCATACTGGGCGACCCATCTTCACCAGAGTAGGTCATGACATTTGTTGATGGAACCTATGAAGGGAGCTCTTAGAAAAAAAATTCGGGAAAGAAAATAATTTTCTGGAATTAAGCCAGGGGCCCAGGCAAAAATATCTGTTTCACCCAAAGTAGTTTCTTTTATTCCTTGGGAATCTTGGATATTATTAAAAAAACATGCATATAAAGGATGCACTGCAGTGGTTTGATTAACCATATGGATTAGTCAACTGCCTTCTTCAGGGCTCCTACTTTCGCTGCCTATTTACTTAAACATGCAATGTGCATAAATGAGGCCCAGCACTCTCAAACCTGTAGTATTTTTCCCATTTGGGAACACCCTAACTTAGGGGGGCACTTCTGACAACTGGTAGGCAGTGAAGCATTAGGTCTGGGGGTGGCATTTATTCCCACACAAATGTGTGACTACAAGGGAATGGCTCTAAATTGAAGACCGCCAGAAAAGACCTAAAAAGAAGTCTAGCTGGCCAGATCATGGAGACACTTTTGTTAATGATTAGTAAGTGGGCTTGGACACACTACTGGACGTTCCGGACTAGCCGAGGTGCATGAATAAAGAATATGACATGAATGAGGATTACAAACTAACCGGCAAGGCTTCCCTGACTGATTCTCCGATTAAGGATTTTGTTTTATATTCAGTTACTCAGTCACAATCTTATTAATCTAGGGCTTAAAGTACTCTGATAAAGAGAGATTCCCTTCTGTAAGCAGTGCAGATGCACATGCTTTCTGGTTGAGACTCTCGCTCCTCAGCATAGGAGAAACCAGCACCTGCTTATAATACTACAGGGGTTAAGTGTAGCTATGCCACGCCAGATGTTAAATCATTTCTCCTTAGTATAGAAAACTCACTCGTATGCACTCCAGTTCCTCCATCTATCGGAGCACATGCTTAACCATGCAGAGTAATTGTCCTAAAGAAGAGTCTTTCCCTTTTTAGAATACCTTTTATTCACGCATTTATTGAAGGACTCTAGCTGAACATTTCCACACAAAGACCTTCACTAGCTGTTTGGGATTCAATTTACTGTTCACTAGATTGATTTTAGCACAATTTTAATCAATACCTAATTATACATTAGGACATTTAATGCTTCAGATGGTGGTTTAAGTGTAATTACATTATGTTTATTGAGTAAACTAAATGCTTTGGCAATTAAAAATCAGTTTATACAGGGACATAAAGGCAGAGTTGTGTGGATGACATTCTAAATCCATGTAAATCAAATTGCAGTGTTACCAATCGTTACTACTCCACTATAGGTAGCAAAATAACTCCATACATCCAAGCTCTAATGTCGTGCATGCGTAGTACTATAATTTTAGGAAAATTGATCAGTTCCCTCAATCAATTTCTCCTCTGACGTCAGTTTCTTATTTTCCATGCCCTTCACAGATCCAGAGTCGCTCTCTGGAACGTTTTTCCATCAAAATAAAATATTGCAATGCTAGGCCGTATGTGTCCCCACCTAAGAAGTTTGATTTTAAGCCCTATCCTTCCTGCATGAAACGGGTCTGTTTGTGTAGCTTGAGGACTCAGCAGAATTCTAATTTGTACGATCAATATGGCTTTGTCCATAGCCATAAAGGAGCAGTAGGCAAAGCTCTTAATGCTGTGGGTGCTTAGCTCTGGGCTTGGTGTTGTTTATGCTCGTGATCTTTATTTATTTAATTATTTTAGCTGTTTTATAGCGCGCTCTATTACTACCAGAGTAATTTGGTGCGAAGTCCAAGTCCAACGTCCCGGACTTTTCCTTTCTTAGTGGAAGCATAATAAGCGGCACAGACCCGCCCCTGGACCATTTTATCCCAAGTGGTACGTCTCCAGGCCTCTTTCCCCGCCCCCCCCCCCCCCCCCCCCCCCCCCCAGCAACTAAGTCTTTCTTCATGCTTGAGTTTGATGGGGTAGCCTCTGGACCCACGCTTCCTCCAGTACAGAAGAAGGTTTCCTCAGAGGTCTTGGTGTTTACACAGGCCATGAAGGTGCTCTTGTGAGGTGCCTCGTATCCTTCCGGTGTGCCTTTTAGCCACATAAAACCCGCAAGAGGGTCAATTAGGAAACGGCAGGTGGGTTATCTTTCGGTGCCGGTCGACCCCAGTAGTTGTCCTCTGGGCACTCCTGTAGTTGTAGTTACGCCAGCTCCCAAAGTTCAGCAGGTGTCTACCTTGGCTTGGGAGTTCATGCCAAAGACTGCCGCGATTTTGATGCACTCCAGGAGGCAAGTACAGACTTTGATGAAGGAGGTCCAATGCAGGGAACAGCCCCTGTCCAGACCTTCTCCAGGTATGAATACTGGCAACGCATGAGCAAAATTTTCAGCACAGACTTGGAATGTGTCGATGCGACACATTGTTGATCATGACAATAGTGTGGCCGCCAGCTTGTTGCGGACTTCTCTATATTGCTTTCCTGAATGCAATATGTCTACGCACCTCACAGAAGGCAACATTTGAATGCCTTCCGGGCGCCTTCTGCGGTAGTGGCATATTTTACAGCCGTGCTGAAAAAAGCAGCAGAAGTACTAGAACTACCACTGATGATAGAGGAGAATAAAGCTAACCTCCTGATGGAGATCCTTCAACCAGCTACTGCTGCTTCGTAACCCAACTCCCAAATAACAAAGCTCTGATGGTTATTAATAAGGTTGCATTGGCCAAATTTTCTTCCACCCTGGTGGAGCTCACAGGTCATCATTAGCTAACCCCAGTAGATCCAGCCTTTCTGACGGCTTCCACATTGGTGTAAAGCCAACATTTTAACAACCCAATGTAAAAAAAAAAAACATTCAGAAGAGCCTCTAAGTCTTTCCCCACACATTTTGACATTAACAAGACCAACGACCGTGGCGAGGATGTAGCCTTACGGTTAGAGCGGACAACCTCGAAGCTAGGGAACCAGGTTCGAGTCTCTGCAATGACGCTCCACATCCTGTGATTCTGGGCAAATCACTTGATCTCCCCGTGCCTAACAAAATGAATGTGTCCTTCTGTAACGAAACTGGTGCTCATGTTAAGTGCTCCGATACCGGATATCATTGGGTTTAGTTTGCGCTGTATAAAACAAAACAAAAACAATAATAAAAAAAAAATTCTCTCTCGTCAAGGTAGGAGCAAGTTCGTATAATCATCATAATTGCCTAATTGGAAGTTCACTGCCAGAGAACAACAACAATGACCTCTGCCTAAAAATTCTCAAACTGCATATACCATCACATTAACTGGGAAGTTTCAGGAGACTTTTTTGCTTTGTAGAAAAATGTGTGCTCTATAGTACTTGTTTTATGGAAATACTGTGGGGGTCAAAAAATTCTAAAAGGCATATTGAATATTTGGACAGTGGGTGTCCGTTTTCTCATACTGTGTTGAACTAACTATGCAAACATATATTATGCACTTAGATGCCTGATTAATATTTTATCTGTACATTATCCTTTCAGGCGATGCCATAGCAATATCCTACGAGATTTGGCAATGTTGGGTTACCTTAGCAAACTACAGCCTCCAGAAATTGAACAGCCACTTTCTTTGAACAGCTTGATACCCTATCAGGTGAGCATTATCAAAGTAATAAGTGTGTAGACCAACTGACAGAAGTACAAATATTTGTGTATTTTGTTCTTATAAATTATAAGATTGAGGTCCGGGTGTGTTTTGTATGGTGCATATCTTGTATTGAAATTTGTGAAGTGCTAGTAAGACCATTATCTGTAAGTAGTGGTACTTGTGTTTCATCCCGCCACTAGCTAAGGTGTTACATGAGGTATTGGGGTGTGACAGCTGTTTTTTGGGGACTTATCTGAATTTGCAGGTATGTTTCGGTAAGTCAGGTTTCATTTGGTACAAAACGTCATGACGTGTGGCTTATTTAAAACCATTTTGCACAAATATGTATATGAGCAGCACATATCAGCTTATGGCAGAACAAATTACCATACCTTGAAGAGCCTCCCTTTGCATTTTGGGTGTATCACGCAGACACCGCCCACCCCACCTCCTCAGTCTTGCCCTCACTCATCTCTGGCTCATGCAGATCACTTGCATTCGATTCAGAGTTAAAGAACGCGTCGCACAGCTCGCTGCACTTCCTGAGGTCTTCATCCAGGTTTTAATCCCTTCAAATGGCTTTGATATGGGCTTCTTCCGCTAGAGTCCTCTCACACCCGTCTCTGTACCACACATCCACGTAATGGCAACCCTACGCTTTTCCAAAACTAAGAGTAGTTGCAAGAGTTTGTAAGCTAGCTTCCGCTTTTTGGGGTTTCTTGATGTGTTCCAGTAAGCAATGCAGTGGTGACCACTCCACCCAGAAGCCTGTGCCCCCACAATCTCCACCACCTGACTCCTGAATCTATTCGCCCCAGAGCACGCCCATGCTAAATGCAGGAAATCCGCCAGTATCTCCATACCGGGGGCTAGCATCCGGGCAGTCCGAGGCAATGTGGTGCAAATTCACCGGTGTTATGTATGTGCAGTGAAGGTAGTTGTAATGTATCAAGTTGAAGCGTGCGCTGCAGGACACAGTGTGTGTGAGCGCACTTATTACTTTTGTCAAAAATCTTTTTGTTCAGCATTGCAATCAAGTACCACAAATTACATGGTAGAGTGCGCAGGACTTCGGACATATACAAGCCGCTTGCACGAGTCCAGTTTCACATACTGAGAAGTCCTGTCGCATTCCCCCCCCATATGCTCCATAGAATGCCTGTTTTACTACATCAAACAATAAGGGTGACCTTCTATACTATAACATTAAACCAAGCCCCCTAGCCCTCCCTCCTCCCCTTCCCTGGTGGTGATATCTCTGAAATCACTTGTCAGGTCCTCGGATGTGTCTTAGAGGTAAGGCAGTGAGAGCTTATCAACTGTTCCTCATTGGGACGTTAATGAACCTGCTGGAGCTACATATACTCCCTCGTACCCTAATTGGAACTGAAAGAGGTGCATGAATCGAATTAAAGGTGGACACCTGCAGAGGGCAGGCCACGGGACAGAAAGGTTACCATTGGACCCCATTTATACTCTAAATTCACATATTCTCCCCTGAAAATATCGGCCAGCCTCTCCATGGTGAGAATTCTCCATAGTCTGGAGTGCAAAAGCGATATCGCTGGCGTGTCTTTTCTTTCAGGCTGCTGCTATTGTGGGTTTTGTCTCCCACATTCTTGCCTTGTCTGCTTTTGACTGGGGTCCCTAATGCCCAGCAGAGCTCCCTATATTTTATTATTTATTTATTTAATTATTTAATTTAGTGTTTTATAGATTTCAAACTTCACCCGTTAGGGTATCGGATCGCATTACAGAAGTCACAGAGTGAACAATAGGAAGGGTAACACAGGATACTGTAAATTAGGGGGGAATGAGGGAAAGAGAAAAAAAGAAAACATTAAACAGGATAGTCCATATTACAATTGTTGAGGACGGACTCCGGTTTCTTGGTGGGGCGAGGTCGCAGGATAGAGGCAGTAGTCTATGGGGTGGTAGTGGAGCGGGATTAGTTAATTTACCCATGGGGAAGGATTTGGCCTCCTTTTTGGAGCGTGCCAGAGAGGGGGTTCTTCTGATGGCGGGAGGGAAGGAGTTCCATATTAAGTGCAGCTCCAGTGAAAGCCCTATTTATAGGTTTTTTTTTTTTCCCCCGAAAAGCGAGTAGGCTGGAGGAGGGTAGGCACTGGCCGATCGTGAATTTCTGCTTCCTCCGGATATCACAAGTTTCTGAGCAAGATACGCAGAGGAGTTTGAGTGTAGGGCCTTGTGCGTGATGCATGTCAACTTGAGATGGATCCTAGCCTCGAGAGGGAGCCAGTTCAACGAATTCAGATGAGGGGTGATGTGATCAAATTTCCTTGTGCCGGTAAGTAGTCTGGCAGCTGCGTTGAGGCAGGCTTTTAAGGGTGCTAGGGAGATTTTGTGTAAACCAGAAAGGATGGAGCAGCCATATTCCAGCCTAGAAATAACTAAGGATTGGACTGCAAGTTTTAGGTCGGGAGTGTCAAGGAATGGTTCCAATTTCCAAAGGTAGCTCAAGTGGAATCTGGAAGATTTGGCCATTGAGTTGATGTGGTCTCTTATGTTTAGGTTGTAGTCCAAAGTGATACCCAGAGATTTGTCAAAGTTCACAATGGTCGGGGGGCAGTTTAAGGCTGTGATCGCTTTGATCCATGTCTGGTTCTCAGAGTGGGGGGGGGGGGTGGCGGTCGGATTTGCAGCTGATCTCCAGTTCCTTGTGATCTAGGTTCTTGGTGTCTCTGACCCAGCATTCAGGAAGCACCGGTTGTGGTGGTCTTATCTTGTGGGTGCCAGGTAGAAGGAAAGTGATGGCGTGGTGGTCTGACCAGACACAGGGGTCTACAGAGATAAGCTTGACTGTTGCCTCCTTAGAGATGATCCAGTCAAGAGTGGCCCCTTTTGCATGCGTTGGGAGTGAGCAAGCTTGGGTCAGGGCTTGATCGGCCAGGAGGTCTTTAATGGCGTTCACATGAGGGTCCTTGAAATCGTTCCAGTGCAGGTTGAAATCTCCAAGGAAAATGTCTTTGGTGTTGAGGGAGCTCTTAGCTGTGATAATTTCCATGAGGTGGTCTGTGAAGGGGTCGTTCCCGCCTGGGGGGTGGTAAAAGATGTGCAGGTTGCAAAGATGGGTGGTGTTACTGCAGATTGAGAGGGCTAGATATTCGCAGGCATCTGTAGTATCCGCCAGAAGCTCGGTGACAAGGAGGTTAGAGCGATAGATGCAGGCGATGCCGCCACCTCTCTTGTTATGTGGTCTGTCTAGTAATGTTAAAGTTAGGGGGGACTAAGAGGTCAAGGCAAGGGGATGATGAATTATTTAGCCATGATTCTGTTAAAATAGCGAAGTCGGATTTTTTCAGACTGAGGGCACTGACGTCGGTGGCGTGCTTTACTGCCGATCGGCAGTTAATTAAGAGACTAGGGAGGGGAGGGAGGTGGTGTCTGGAGTCGTGGTAGACATGTGTACAGGCGCTAGATTGCTTCGGTTCACCCTTCTGTTGCAGAGGGGAGCTGATCTGCAGGGGTTGATATTGACCGTGCAGCTGGGGTGTGCAGCACTCACGTCTGATAGACAAAGAGTGAGCGAGGCTGCATTATGGTCCTGGAGAATGTCATGGATTTACTTTTCAGTGCGGTCTTGTGGCTTTTTTGTGGTGAGGGAAAGGCTTTAGGAGAGGGCGAGGTCAAGTGTTTCCTCCTCCGATAGGCAGCTAGGGTGCTTATGAGGGAGAAAATTCCTCAAGGATGTCGGTAGTGGGTGTTTGGAGTGCTCTGGGATGGGAGGGGGAAGAGGAGTTCGGCTTAGGCTTGAGGTTGTTGAGGGAGAGTTTGGCGAGGTGAAGGAGGTTTGTTAGATCCAGGATGGTGAAGTGGATGCTCTGAATAATTTTAGTGGCTCTGAACTGCCGAGTGTGGATATCAGTGGAGGGAGGGGGTGGGGGGGAAGTGGGAGGGTTAGGATGGACTCTGTTAGGGGTCATAGAAGGGGTGGAATGAGTGTTAGCGGGACTAGCTAACCCTGCATCCCCAAGAGTCGTTGGAGGTGTACTAGTCTTAGAGTCAGATTGGGGAGCACATGAATGGAAGGGACCAAGGGTCCTGGGTCGATTTAGTTAGGGAGGATTGTGGGAGGTCTGAGGGGGTTAGGGTGTGCTGTGTTGGGGACAGAGGAGTCAGAGTGGGGAGCGTGAGGGGATCAGAGTTCTCGGGTCAATTGCGTTGGGGAGGTTGGTAGGAGGACTGAGGGAGGTAGGGTGTGCTGTATTGGAAGCAGTGGAAACCAAGGGGGAAAATAGCTGGGAGGAGACCTGCGGTCTCGAGGTGGACGTGTTAGTAGGGCAGGTAGGTGTGCTGGGGGTCAGGAGGAGCAGAGTTGGAGGCTCTTAGAGAAGTGCCTTGGGGAAGTTGGTCGTGTTGGGCAAAAGGGTCCGAGGATCACCAGGACGGGGGTTGGTGATCTTCCCTATGACAAGGCCGGAAGGTGAGTGGGGGCGGTTGGGAGGAACTGCGTTGGATGAACCTCTTAGAGAGGTGGCTGGGGTGGGGGGGGGGGGGGGGGGGGTCAGGTTAACGTCAGGCTGGGTGTTGGTCGTCTTCCCAGTGTCATGTACATGGTTGCGGAGGAAGGTGAAGAGATCTGCAAATTTATTAAGGTTTTTGTTTGTGGCTTGATTCAATACAATGCCGTTTTTGTAGAGGGTGATGGTGAGGTCGGCTCGCAGGGTTGCTGAGGGCATTATTGAGAGCTTAGTGCCATAGGGAATGTTTTTGATTGTGCGTACATTGAGGAGTAGCGAGAGGGTATTGCACCAAGAATGGATTCTCCTGGAATAGAAAACTAAGTTGTTGATGATAGTGCCTTTGTCTGCACTGAAGCTTAGGTCCAAGACCAGTGATTCCGGATGATTTTTCAATGTGAGGTGTTTGAAGGCTTTTGTAGCGGTTTTGGATAGTTTAGGTGGGTAAACCAGGGTGTAAGAGTTTGGCCCGGAGGCAGTCAGACCAGGACCAACCATGTTGGCTAGGGTTGGGCACACTCCAGGAGACCTGCATCCGTAAGCAGCAGTCATGAGGCAGGTAATCATTAGGATTGTGAGACTTTTTAGGAAAAGACAGCTTGGCTGGATTGAGGGTGAGAGTTCCGTTTTATTTAATTAATTATATATTTATTTATTATTTTTTTTTGTGGATCTTTGCAGGTTATTTGAAGGTTGATACAGTCGGTCAGTGCCACTGCAAGTTGGCCGACACTTGAGCGAGAGAGAAAAGGCTCTAGTTAGTAGTGGTGAAGCAGTCCTCTTTCTGTTGCTGGAACAGGCCTGGTTGGGGTCAGTTAATGGTCCTTTTTTGTATTCAGTCAGCAGTCCTCTTTCTGTGTACACTATCAGGAGCTGCCATTTTGGGGGTGAGAAGGTCTTGTAGGAAGTCCAAGAATGGCTGGAGGAAGTAGAGCAGCTTTGCCACAGCTTCTCATTTATAAACTTTGCCACAGCTCTCAATAAAATAAATACATTGTTGTTGGAATGGGGTACCCCAGCATGTCTTTGATGTGTGAAAGTATTTCCTCCCAAAATGCGCGGATACCGGGGCAGTCCCACCACATGTGACGAAAGTCCCCCTGTAGGCCACAGCCTTGCCAGCAGAGATCTGAGGTGTCCTTGAAGATCTGTTTGAGTTTAGTGCGATAGAGATACCAGTCAAAGAGTGTCTTCTAGTGTGCCTCCTTCAAAGCCACTGAGTGGTGTGCCGAGTAAGATCTCCCCATATGTGTTCCCACTCCTCCGTAATATCTCCTCCTATCACTTGTTCCCAGAAAGGCATGTATCGCGCCCGTGGGGCATGTATCTTTGCTAATAGCATGGTGTAAAGTGGGGAGATTGCTCCTTTCATGGTGTCTGCCCTCTGTACCAGCTTCTCTATCCGTGTATGTTCTCTAGTGGTGGCATCTCTTATTTGTAGTTGGGATATTCAGTGTTTGAGTTGGAGATAATGGTAGTGCTCCCTTTGTGGCACTTGGAATCCACTTATAAAGTTCTCAAATATAAGCACATCAAAATTGTGAAACATGTCTGATATTATTAGGCAGCCCCCTTCTCTCCATCGGTCAAAGGGCCCTTCTTGCAGTGCTGGAGGGAAATCGGGATTGGAGTGAATCTGGGTATATGGAGAAGGGAAAGAGGTCCAGCCCTCCTTTTTCATGATCTCTTCCCAGACTTTGAGTGTGGTTCGTGTTGGGGTGATGAGATATTCATTTGGTGGTCTTTTTTCTGTTTCCAGAGGACATCCCTGATGGTTCTGCCCACTATCGCCCTGTCCATGTGGAGCCAATGTTTTGTCAGACTCCCTCATGGACCATTCAACAACCACTCATAACTGAACCGCTTGATAATAGAGTGCGAAGTCTGGTAGAGCTACCCCACCGTCTTTCTTTGAGCATCGTAGCACATAAACTGAAAGGCGTGCCCTCCCACCCAGATAAATTTAGTAATGGGCGTAGTCTAGGCAAGAGATCACGGCCTAAGTTAACTGGGAGCGCCTGGAATAGGTAGAGGAGTTTTGGGAATACTGTAATTTTTACAGCATTTATCCGTCCAAGCCAGAGTCAACAATGAGGGGCAGTTGGCCTTGTACAGGTCTTCGATCCTGGTGGTGAGATGGAAGCCCAAATATAAAAGGGAACGATTACCCCATTGTAGAGAGGTCTGACCTCTTAGTCTTGTTGCCTTGCCCTCGGGGAGAGTGAGATTTAGTATGGAGGATTTTGCTAAGTTAACTATAACACCCACCACTGCTTCGAATTTTCCCAATTCCACCTGTACAGCCTGAAGTGAGGAGCATGGCTCCGTGAGCGTTAGCAGAATATCATCCACAAAGAGTGATGCCTTGTGTTCTGTACCCCCAAAGCGTATTCCTTTTAATCGCCTTGTTGGCTCGGAATTGAACAGTCAGAAGTTCGATACTAAGAGCAATTAAAAGAGGGGAGTGCGGGCATCCCTGTTGTGCCTCTGCTAAAGGCAAAGGGGAGTGATGGGTATCCGTTGACCGGGAGTGAGGGAGGGAGTGAGGGAGTTTATAGTTGGCCCTGACCATGTTAAGAAATCTATTCCCAAAGTCGAACTTCTGCATGATAATGTTATTGTGTGCTTGCCTTCCGTTTCTAAGACCCGATCAGGGTGGATTAGTGTGGGCATCAAGTCTTCTATCCTAGCGGCCAAAATTGCAGAATACATTTTTGCATCTAGGTTTAGTAAGGCATTGGGCCTATAAGAGGCACAGCTCTGTGGATTTCTCCCTTGTTTAGAGATAACCGCCTCAGCCATCGAGGTCGATAATTTGGATTCATCAGCTATCTCATTGAACATCACTGTGAGGTGGGGGATGAGCTTGGCCGCATGACTCTTATAAAACTGTGCCGTCAGGCCATCAGGCCCTGGAACTTTGTGAAGTTTAAGTTTTGCGATAGCCTGCCACACTTCCTCTGCAGTGATTGGTCCATTTAATCGTTCATTTTCTGCTACTAGTAAATGGTACCCAGGGCATGGTGACCTTAGAAGACCCCTGAGGGCTGCAGCACTTATTGTGCCACCCTCAGGGGCCCTGTACCCTGGCACCCACACACTGCCTTTGCAGGCTGAGTGCCTAAGTGCAGAACTAAGCCAAGAGTCGACGTGGCCTGTGTGCCATGCCCGCAGAACCCACTGCCCTGGCATACTTCAGTCACCCCTCTAGCTGGGTGCCCTATGCCCGAGGTATGGGCACTGGTGCATGAACCCTGTGCCCCTCTAGTACCCAGGGCCATTCCTGGGCACTGGAAGTGCTGAGATGCCATTAAGAGTATATGGTGCTGGGAGGTTGTCATTACGAACTCCGCAGCACCATAATGGCCACACTGAAGGCTGACCAGTTTGGTACCAAACTTCTCAGCACATTAAACCTGCACTGATGCCAGAGTGGGATTTAATGTAAAATGCACCAGAGGGCATCTTAGAGATGCCCTCTGAAACCCTAACCTCCATCCACGTCTGGGCTGAGTGGCTGCAGAGGCTGCCACACAGCAGACCTGTTGCTGGACCCCTGGGTGGGAGCACCCCGCTTTCCTGGGCCTGCAACAATGCACGTCCGGGCGAGGTGCTTGGTCTCCTCCCACAGGATGGGCAGGGGAAAGCTTCAAAGGCATGCCTTACACCACCGCCCCTACTTCGGCCGCGAGGATGCATTCCAACCAGTTCAAGGGGCACCAAAAAGAAGATAAGTCTCGTTCCTCCCTCCAAGCAGCAACCAGGAAGTAGCAACACAGAAATAGGACTAACTCGCCCTCAGCAACCAGGAAGTAGCAACACAGAAATAGGACTAACTCGCCCTCAGCAGAAAGGGAAACTGGTCATTCCGAACACTGACAATAACTGACAAAGCAACTAACACTCCTGCCTATATACTATTTTGGCAGCCATCTTGAACAACCTGCTGAGCAGCAGTAACTGCAAAAAAAGGTATTTACATCACCACACTCGAGTACATTGTTTACCTTTCACATATATATGTATCTACACCTAATTCACTCTGCACCTATTGCACCCCGCTCATTAGCGTCACCTGACGCATTAACTTGCAGTGGGCACATGTTTTTTGCTACAATATTTCAGCTGAATCATACGCTTAGCTGACTGCTTATATATATATAGTTAT
This sequence comes from Lissotriton vulgaris, assembly GCF_964263255.1. Lineage (NCBI taxonomy): Eukaryota > Metazoa > Chordata > Amphibia > Caudata > Salamandridae > Lissotriton > Lissotriton vulgaris. Next base: position 359,824,967 of record NC_141693.1, on the reverse strand, counting down.
TTATCTATGTATGCTGCTCCCATCGCTCTTTTTATGCCTATATTGCACCTAGTTGCTAACACAATATTTCAGCAGTATTATACACATAGCTGACTGCTTATATATATGGTTATATATCTATGTATGCTGCTCCCATCTCCTCCTTTATGCCTATAGTGCACCTAGTTGCTAACACATATTTAGCTCTCTCACTAATGCCACCTCTGTCCCTGTAACATATGGTCTGCAGTTATCTCTACCTAGGTAACATACTGTCTACAGGCATGTGGTAACTTTGTGTCTGCTTCTATCTGCGATCCAGCACATCTCCTCTGCTCCATGCTCCCACACCCACCTGTCACTTTCCCAACATGGATCACTGCGGCAAGCATACATTTAAAATAATCTACCCACCCGCACTCACAAAAAAAGCCTCAACGCTTTAAACACAACCTCCTGAGGTCCCACCCTGAAAGACCCTTTGCTGACACCTACTTCTCTCAGGTAAATGGATCCCTGAACACTGATATCATCTTCCACACCGCACGCAGAGCTCAATGGCGAAAAACCTGTCCAGGCCTTACTGAACGTCTCCACCACCAGGAAATCCCGCTCATGGACTATCACTCTCCATCGCTCCATCCAAACGCTTCCCTGGCAGTACAGTCATTACTATTTACAATAACGGATGTCTAAGTCCAAGCCACAGACAGGAACCTGGAACTACTCGACAACCTGTTCCCCACTTTCAAAGAGCACCTCTCCAATCGGCGGCCCTCCACACAGTACCCCAATCCAACTGAACCAGAACTCCACACTTCCAACTAACGTCTCAGAACGACCCACCGCCTCTGACCCTCACAACGTGACTCTATGCCATCCCAATTACCCCCCCAATCTTTTCACCCCCGCCACTCCCTACACCCGCGCCGCACCTAGCTCCCCCCCCAGCCGTGTCCTCTCTCCCCCACTCCCTGGCCCCCCCCTTCTGGCCCCCACTCCTCCCTCAACACCCCCACCCTACTCTTTGCATTTAAACTACTCCTGTCATACACCCTTCCCTCAACATCTCCCTACTCACTCCCTGCACTCCCGCCACTCCTAGCCCTCACTCCTCGCTCAACAGCGCACCTTCCAGTCTCGGCACTCAACCCATTCCAGACCTACACCCCTCCCTTAACATCTCCCCCCCCCCCCCCCCCCCCCCACTCAAAGAAATCCTGGCATATACCCCCCTCGACATCTCCCCCCTCCCACTCCCTGCACTCCCGCCACACCTAGCCTTCACTCCGCCCTCATCAGCGCCCCCCATATTCTCGGCACTCAACCCATGCCAGACATACACCCCACCCTCAACATCTCCCCCCCCCCGCCACTCCCAGCCTCCACTCTTCCTTCAACAGTTCAATCCCCACCCTTAGCCCCCCTCCACTCCTGGTCCCCACTCCCCCCTCAACATCTCCCCCCCACTCTCACTCCCCAATACTACACTTGCCCCCCCACAACGATCAGTCTCCACTCGTCCCGCGTTTGCCTCACCCCTCCTGTCGCTGATTACCCTTCCAATAACTCTAACCCCACTCCCAACGGCATGCTGGATATAATCATGACCACCCTCCTCCAAGTGAAAGAAGAGGTCCACTCGCTCAAAGAGTTACTCCTCCCGCACACCGAGCACCCCCCCCCCCTCACGACCACTTCTCAACGAACCCCCCCCCCCCCCCCCCCATCCTAGGCACCCCTTACATGGGACTTCTATCCCCTCTCGCAATACCCCCCCCCACGACCACTTCTCAACGAATGAACAACTCCCCCCCCCCCACATGCTAGGCATCCCATACATGGGACTTCTATCCCCTCTCGCAATACCTCCATCAGGACTAAGCGCACTATCAATACACTTCCTAACCGCCCCTTACATTGGACCTCTATCCCCTCTCGCAATACCGCCAACCGCCCCCAGCGCGCAATCAAGACTCTCTCGGACTGCGACATACACACCCTACTCAGCTCATATGTCCCGGCAACCCAAAACAGCTTAACCACCACACACATGTCTATTTCTACGATACTCTCCAACCCTAGTAGGCACCCCACTCATAGCAACAGAGGCTCTGTTCCCAACAACCTCACTAAAGTCCCTCTCGCTACGGAACCCTCCACCTCCCCTTGCACCCCCAGACTCAAATGCACACTTCTCAACTGTAGGTCGGCCCAAAAACACGCGACGGAGGCCGCTGACCTCATCTTGTCCAGGAGCCTTGACCTGGCCATACTAACTGAAACATGGTTAACTGAAGCCTCCAACCCTATCATGGATATCCTAGTCCCCCCCCCAACTACTGCATCACTAGACTTGACAGGTCCAACAACAAGACTGGTGGCGGAATCACCTGCATTTAAAAGAGCAACCTATCTATTAACAAAGTCACCGCTCCTTCTCTTACCTCATGTGAATACCTCTGCCTTGATGTCACCAGTGAGAACAAACCTGTATGTTCACTACACATCATGTACCACCCCCCGGGGGACATCGTCTTCTCCCAACAACTCATGGACACAATATCAATCAACGCAGGACGGCAAAACACACAAATTTACCTTGGTGACTACAATCTCCATTGGAATGACTGCGCTGACACAGTAGTTAATAGCCTTAAAAGTTTCCTTACCGCTTCGGACCTCACCCAAATTTGCAACACCCCGACACATGACAAAGGCTCTATCCTCGACCTGGTCATTTCCAAAGAAAGCACCACTCAACTTGACTCAATACAACCGTGTGACTGGTCAGACCACCATATCACATTCCTCATCAAGGAAAAAGTAAAACTCATCCCGGTGCAATACGCCAAGCCCAAAGTCTGGAAAAGAGACATGAGGAAACTCAATCCAATCTCTCTACCCCCCAACAGCTGCAATCTCCTACTCCCCCCCTACCGATGCTACTGACGTTCAGGACCTAACTGACCACTATCTCAACTCCATGGCCTCAATAATCAATGAGGCCGCTCCAATGCAACTGAAAAGAGTATCCACTAAGATTTCCAACCCCTGGTACAACGGGAGTCTCAATGAAGAGAGACGGGCTATGCGAATGGCAGAGCGCACCTGGAGAGCAGTTCCCTCGACATTGCATCTCAAAGCTCTGAGGAAAAAGAGAAATGCATACTTCAGGAAAATAAAACGCTCAAAGTCAGAGTTCTTCAGAATGCAGCTAGACCAAGCAAAAAACCGTCCAAGTAAATTGTTCGAGCTAATCCGATCTCAATCTAAGGAACAACTCCCAGCTGTTGACATCATGAGCACTACTCCTTCCTGTGAAGAATTCTCAGCTTTCTTTAACAAAAAAACTGACAATATAAGGAGCGACCTCCTCATTGACACAAGCCTCTACTCAATACTCAACTGCTCAACACCAAATAAACTAAAAAACAATGCGACATGGTCATCTTTTGACACCTACTCTGAAGAAGAAATTTACAGAATACTCAGCACCCTAAAACCATCCAATCACCTTACTGACCCTCTTCCTGCTAACGCCGTAAAAGACTTCATCCCTTTGCTGCTCCCACTCTGGACTAAAATTATCAATAGCTCACTACAACAAGGAACCATCCCGGACTCCCTCAAAGTTGGTCAAGTTACACCTTTTATTGAAGAAACCAACAGCCGACCCCACGGACCTAAACAACTACCGTCCGATTACCAACATTCCCACTCTCGCCAAACTTTTAGAGAAATGCGTCCAACTACAAATGACAAAGCACATAGAACAGTTTGATCTCCTCAACCCACACCAATCAGGCTTCCGAGCAGGGTACAGTACTGAAACGGCGATGACTCACATAATTGACGACGCCATCCAAATCTTAGATCAAAATAATACCTGCCTCCTCATCCTTCTTGATCTCTCTTCAGCATTCGACACAGTGAAACATGAGAACTTACTCGAACTCCTTAAGACAAGAATGGGCTTCTCTGGGTCTGTGCTTCGTTGGTTCACTTCCTTTCTACACAACAGGTCTCAAAAATTCAAGAGCAAAAACCTGATGTCTTCCCCAGTACCGGTATCGTTAGGTGTCCCGCAAGGTTCCTGCCTATCCCCTACTTTGTTTAACCTTGTTATGGAACCTCTCACCACTCTGTTACAAGCATCCAATGTACACTTTCACATGTACGCTGATGACACTCAAATATCTCAAGTTACAATCCCCTAAAGACATCCTGAGTCTGAATTCAACGATCAGAAGCACCCAATCTTGGCTGGCCGACCACCACCTCAAACTCAATGCTATGAAGACTGAGTTCCTCCTAATCTCACCTCCCACGAAAATATCTTCCGCACAAACATGGCTTAAGCACCTAACAGCACTCAATGTCCAACCGACCATTGTGGACTCAGCAAAATCCCTAGGCATAACACTCGACACCAACCTCAACATGCAGCAGCATATCAGCAAGGCTACTAAGGGGGCGAACTTCCAGATAAATACCTTGAGGAAACTGAAACCCTTCCTCCCAGCAAAAGACTTCCAAACAGCAGTACAAGCGCTAGTCATCCCTCGCATAGACTACGGCAGCGCTGCCCTTTGTGGCCTCCCCCTAATGACAACTGCACCCCTCAGAGCGTCACTAAATGCGGCTGCAAGACTCATCACTGGATCAAAAAAACATTCGCATATCTCCCCTGACTTCAAATCCTTGAACTGGCTGCCTCTTGAAGCCAGAATACAGTTGAAAATTGCCTGCATGACGCACAAGGCTATACACCTGAAATCACCCAGCTACCTCACTCATAAGTTGACAATGTCCGGTGGGTCCAGAGCTACCAGGAGCACAAACAATCTTCTGTTGAAACCGCGAAGATTCCGGAAGGAAAAAACGTACAAACGCTCCTTCTCTGGAATGGCGCCCAGGATCTGGAACGCACTTCCTCCTGAAACGAGGCTCCTCTTTTCCGCCCTTCTTTTTAAAATTTCAACATAAAGAAGTCAAAAGAATCCTTATGGCTAAATACACTTGAACAATTCGTTTGATTTTCATTGCGAACAGTATTATCAGTATTCTGTTATGATACAGCCTATGTATTCCTATATACGTGTGTCTGGACTTATATTAGTCTAAAGTGCTTAGATCCTTGCTACCTCATATCAGTTTTTTTATTGATTTCGGTATTATTCACAACGTTTTGATGGCCTACGCTCCAACTAGGCCGTGCTACCCCATACCTATACTATAAGTAATTTGTTTTTTGCTATGTTCATGAACTTGATGATCTACCTCCCTACTTTCCCCCCCATTGTTCCCCTACCCTTCCACCTGCCTGTGTAAAGCGCTCTGTTATCTGCAAAGATCTTGTTCGTGCTATATAAAACTCTCAAAATAAATAAATAAATAAATAAATAAATCCGCCTCTGTGAGCTTCTCCAGACCATTTGCTGTACCCAGCAACCGGCCCCCACCAGTTCTGACCCCCATTCTGGTGGGAAGACTGGCAGGAAAAACTACGTTCGGAAGGGGGGGGGGGGTGCCAGCCTGTGCCAACCCCACCGCTCAGGTGGAGGAGACTAGGTGAAGCACGACCCCGGCCATCTTGTATATGGGGAGCCCTGCCCAATCCCAGTTAGGCTCCTGCCCCCCTCCCACAGGAGAGGAGCAGGCTAGGGGGTGTAGTCACCCCAGGACAGGGACCCATCGGTCCCTGTCCTATCTGTAACACCCCTAAATTCAGTATTTAGGGGCTCCCTTAACCTTCCTTCCTCAGATCCCGATACGGAAAGAAGATCAAGAAGACCCGCCGTGTAGCTGCTAACAGGACAACAACAACAACTGACTTGGCCCCAGCCCTACTGGCCTGTCGATCCTGGAACCTGCTCCTTCCTAATCCCGGCGATTCCTGCGGACATCAACCTTGGGACACCCAGAGGACCTGCCTGCTTTGACCCTCTTAAAGACTGGGACTCCCATCAGCAGAGGCTCTGCTGCAACAACCCACCTGGTGCCAGCCAGGAAGCTCCGGACCAGCCCACTCTGCACCTGCCGAGCACGGGCCGGGCCTAACTGAACCAAGACCACGAGGACTTCCCCTCGGCGACTGGGACCACAAGTCCAGTGCCCAAAGACCCTCATCGACGAACCAGACGACGCCTGCAGACTCAGAACCAGGGCCACCCCAACCGCGACCAGCTGAGGGTAAGCTTCTCCGACACCCAAAGACACCCCGTCGCCCTACAGCCCCCTGTGCCTCCCTTTAGGGTACCTACCTGTGCTCCAAGATCCCAACTTACCTCTCGAAGTGCTGGTCGCCCCTGGAGAGTCTCTGTCCCCGAGCCTGCAGTCTTTGTTCCTTTTTGACCTTTCAACATTGGATAACATTGAGCGCCCGAGGGCTCAAAAGCATCCTGCACCCAGCCGCCCGAGTGCCATTGGCTGTGCCACCTTTGTCCTGTCCTACTTCTTCCCCCCCTTGCCCTGAGCAAGTGGCCAGGAGCCCAGCTCCCACAGCCGCCTGGCCTGCTAGCCAGCAGCCAACAACCAAAGGCCCCCTTTCTCTCATTGGATATCATTGGGCCTAACTACCTCTGCACCCAGCCGGCCCTGTGCTGCTGGGGCTGAACCAACTGTACCTACCTGACCTTGGGGGACCCCGGAGTCTATGCCCAGAACCATGACTTCACCAGCCAAGTACTCACCTGGAAACCAGTAATTCACTTACCTGCCATTGGATAACATTGACCAAATTTGAATTGAAAATTTTCGAAGTGTGAAGTTCTGAAAAGGGAAAATATTCATATAAAATCAGCCGAATTCCGAAGTACTCCCCTGTTATCAGGGGAGAAGCCAGTACTGTACCTTTCAGCCCATTACTGAACCGCAAAAGTAATCCTTACCGGGTTTACTAGTAAGCTGTATTTTCTCCGTAGGAACCCATTGTCTGCTTTTCTATGACATTTCTTCAAAGTGTCTACTTTTGAAAACTTGAAATATTCTTTAAAAACCATACGAAATACTGAAACGCAATTACCTACCTTTTTTAAGTTAAGACCCCAGTGCTGGCCCTAGGAGACCAGTGCTGGATTTCAAAAGTAATGCCTTCGTACTTTACCTGCAACCTGAATGTTCTCCCTTAGAAACTTTTCAATGTAAATCTGACAATGTTATTCAAAGTGTGAACTTTTAAAATCGCTTTATATTCATGAAAATTCATTACAGTAACTAAAACGTTTTTACTAATCTGGTTTCAGCTTAGACCCCGGACTGAATCTAGGATTTAGACTTAGAACTACTAAAGTAATCTACACTGTAATTAACTGTACTTTTATGATAAAAATCCATTGAGCTCAATGCTAAAGTGTCTAGACAGCAACCCCTGTATCCATTGTGTTCACATACCTTATTGCTTCCTTGCAAAGTAATTACATAAAAGTATTCATACCTAGCAAAGTATATTTTTATGCCTGTTGGTTCTAAAAATAAAACGACTAGATCTTTGGATATAACTACCATTGGCCTGGAGTTCAGTCTTTGAGTGTGTAAAATCTATCTTTTGCTGACTGAGTGTGTACATCAAATGCTTTGCACTGCCCTCTGGTACTGCCTTACTGCTCGACCCAGCCACCACTTTGGAGAGTAAGGTCAGTCCTGACTTTAACCTCTGTTATACCTTTGGGGTTTGTGGACTCTATACACACTGTACTTCCTTATTGTTCATTATATATAGAGCCACTTTCTCAGCGGTCACTAGGCTATGATCTGAAACCGAAATTGGGAGTATCAGAGTCGCCTGCAAAGGACCTAGCAACGCCTGACTTATGAAGATAAAATCTATCCTGGAATAAGACTGGTGGACGTGTGAGAAGTAGGTGTAGTCTTTGGAAGTAGGATGTAGAGTTCGCCATGCATTGCGTTGGTGGTTTTGCAAATCCCTCGAGGCCTAACTTGTTCTCTCAGCAAGCTTGAGGCAATTATCCCTTGTCGAACCCGCTGGTACTGAACCCCTGTGCACCGTGTAGACTTGCAGTTTCCAAGTTTTGTTGGCTCTGCACTCCAGAGATCTTCGGGCTACAAGAAGCTCCAGCTTCCAGCATCTCTTACTGCTAGACACGAGTTAAGGAGCTCAGAACCATTGAATAAACTGGGCTGCTACAGATATAAGAGTGGATAATGGGGGATTCAGTCCGCCATGAGACAGAGCTCTATCCCTTTGCGGCCATCTTGGGTGTTGGCTGGCCACGCCCCCCCAATGATTACAATCTTAAGTATCTCCAGGAGCTGGGAGTAGGCGATAAATCCAGACATTGCAGGAGGCTCAGTGTCTTTGTTGCCTATGTTCCCCTTGTTAGACTTTTGATAAAATTACAGGTTGAAGACTTCTACATCATCCCTATTACTAATTGGTTTCTCTTCTCCGAGGCTTTGAATCGATTTTGGTGGGTCAATAATAACCTGTTCAGATAGAATAGTTTTTAGGCAAACATTGATTATAACCATCTCGTAAGCGAGTCCGCCTACCACCGTACAAGTCAGAGGCCTCCGAAGTCATCTGCGGAGTCCCCCAAGGATCATCCCTGAGCCCCACCCTCTTCAACGTCTACATGAGCCCCCTCGCGGCCATCGTACGCAAACACCACCTCAGCATAATCTCCTACGCCGACGACACCCAGCTGATCCTCTCCCTGACCAACGACCCCGCCGCCGCCAGAGCCAACCTGCACGAAGGGATGAAAGAGGTAGCCGAGTGGATGACGACCAGCCGCCTGAAACTGAACTCGGACAAGACGGAGGTCCTCATCCTGGGCTCCTCACCCTCCGCCTGGGACGACTCCTGGTGGCCTCCCGCCCTGGGCACCGCACCCAAACCGACAGACCATGCACGAAACCTGGGCTTCATCCTGGACTCCTCCCTCTCCATGACCAGGCAAGTCAACAGCGTCTCCTCGGCGTGCTTCAACATCCTACGCATGCTACGGAAGATCTTCTGGTGGATCCCCACAGAGACCAGGAAGACCGTCACCCAGGCCCTCGTCACCAGCCGACTGGACTACGGCAACGCCCTCTACGCCGGGACCACCGCCAAGCTCCAGAAGAGACTCCAGCGGATCCAAAACGCCTCAGCCAGACTCATCCTCGACATCCCACGATCCAGCCACATCTCCGGACATCTGAGAGACCTTCACTGGCTCCCCGTCAACAAGAGAATCACCTTCCGCCTCCTCACCCACGCACACAAAGCCCTACACGACCAAGGCCCGAGCTACCTCAACAGCCGAGTCAACTTCTACGCTCCAAACGCCACCTCCGATCAGCCAACCACGCCCTCGCCGCCGTCCCCCGCATCCGAAGAGCGACTACAGGAGGAAGGTCCTTCTCCTACCTGGCCGCCAAGACCTGGAACTCCCTCCCGTCCGACCTGCGCCTGACCCAAGACCACCTCTCCTTCAGGAAGAAGCTGAAGACCTGGCTGTTCGAGCAGTAGCGGCACCCCCCCCCCCCCCCCCCCCCCCCCAGCGCCTTGAGACACTACGGGTATGGTATGTAGCGCGCTTTATAAGTGTCACTGATTGATTGATTGTAAGCCAGCCACCAACTTAACTGCACGTATGAAACTTTAGCAATAACCCCCATTCTTAATAACCAAATTGTTACTAAACACAGCCAATACTGAAGTGAATGGACAGGACATCATTTAACTACAAAGGTTTAAGAAATTTACCAGGTTTACTGAGCATACCAATAGACTCTCAAAGGAGTGAATTAGTGTCTCACATTTCCAACAAGTGTATACAACGTTTCAGGATTGTGGTTGTGTGAGAAGCTGGCCTGGTATATGATGTCCACTAATGTAAGTGGGCACCTTGCACCAGTCAAGAAAAACTTTATGGTGATTTAAGAGATCTTAAACAACCTTAGAAGTTCTCTAAGTGGTAGCTGTGGAGAACAGCCTTCAGGCATAGCCCAGAAGGAGTGTAAAGCAGCTTGTTTTACCAGAATGCAATCTTATAGTATAGATTAAGTTAAAAAGAACCACACAAGGTATGTATAAAAATATGTATTTATTATACAATATTCTCAAACACGTTTAGATATATCCTACACGGAGATAAGCACAATGCACACAATAATTTGCATAAAAATAAAGTAAATAGCACAAAATACAAAGTGGACACCAGGGGGGACCAAACCATATACTAAGAAAGTGGTATAAGAACTCTGAATCGGGTCAAGACAGTGTTGAGAGGATTTATAAGTGCCGGGGACCCAAGGACCCACCCAAGGTGAGGAGATGGTGAACCCACAGAGAGCGTGTTCAGTGTGGGGAAAACAACTGTGTGCTCCGTACAACTCCACGGGTAAGTCGCAGTTGGATTTTTTAAGATTAAGGACCCTTCCCAGTGGACCCTGAAGAAACCCCGTGGAAGACGGAAGGTTTGAGAGCCACCCCACCCATGGATACACTAGTACCTACGTTGCCTACACCAGGGAAGCCGGGTACATACATGTGAAGTGTTGTCGGAAACCACCATCAATCCCAATGGAGGACTTCAGAAAAGTACTGCTACTGAAGGAGAAAATGTCTGGTGGAATCTGAAGGTGGATTCTAGATGAGAGGTACCTGCAAGCAGAGTTGACCAAGTCTGTCACTCAGGAGTGAACCGGAGACTTGAATGACGAATTCCCCGATGTCTGGTGTTGCAGGAAGGGTGACGATTACCTTGGCTCTGCAGCTGTGAGGACCAGGCAACGCTGAGGAAGACCAGGAGCCGTGACTAGCTGTCCCACGAAGGATATCGAGTGCTGAGAGGTCTGTGTCCAACGGGAGCACCAACAAGCCTTAACAAATACAACCACCGCACAAATTGAAAGAGCAACGTCTGGACCTGCAGGGTCCAGGGTACTGTCCTAAAGCAGGGTAGTCTGGGTAGACCCAAGCAATCAGGGGAGCCCAAAAGAAACAAAGGTGCCCACAGGCTAGAGGCACTGGAGTCGCGAGAGGATCTCCAGCAGCTCACCAAAAGGTGCAGGCCCAGGCACATGATCCGGTGTGGGTGAACATTCTGGTCACTGGAGGTTCTCGAGGTTGGGGCTACTTGGAGCCCGAAGAACTTCTTGGAAGGAAGCCAAAAAACCTTTGCAACTGCAAGTTGACGTGGTGCACAGGGGTTCGGTGGTTGCAACCCGCATGAGGGATACTGGCCTCAAACTTGGTGAGAGTGCAGGGCTGTAGAAAAGCACCCCTGTGTTGCAGAAGTTTACCGAGTCCGTAGTAACTCCGTATCAGCAGACCGGTTGACTTAGTTACAGTGCCTGCGAATGCAGGGGAGTGACTCCTTCACTCCAAGGGAGATTCCTTCAGGTGTCTTTGATGCCCACAGGCCTTGGAAGGTTCCTGTATGGTGCACAGGCACAGACTATGCAGCGCCCACCATTGCAAACAGGAGCTCCGAGGCAAAAGACGCAGGTTACCCTCCACTCACAATTATTCATCCAAAAAACCTGCTCTGTATCCGATAGGGTGTCTTGAACATCGCTTGCCTGCCTTCCTTCCTGTTGAGGATACTTAGCACACGCGATACTTCGGCGATACTAACTGGGTGTTCCTATCTCTTTCCTAAAATAAAGTGTGTTTAGTGCCGTTTTGCGATCCCGGTTTACAATTTTCTTGGGGTATGCACGGTTCTCAAGCTTGTCTGCCAATTCAGCAGCTTGCTCCACAAACTTCTCTATTGTGCTACAATTTCTCCGGTGCTGGAGGAATTGGCCCACAGGCAGATTATCCCATAGAGCATGGGGATGGAAAGACCTATAGTGCAGTAGAGTTCTTTTCAGTCGGTTTTTGATGTACATTAGTACACAACCGATTCTCTACTGCATAGATATTCAAATCCAAGTATGTCGCCGTGTCCCTACTGATCTTCCAGGTGAATTTTAGGCACTCATCCAAGCCATTCAGCCAAGTAAGAAATTTCTGGAGGTTGGTTTCTGTGCCGGACCAGATGCATAGCCCATCATCAATAAACCTCTTCCAGAGGCAGATGTTTTGACTCTGTTCTACAGGTATTAAGCTGTGAATTCACAGTGTGGCGTGGACTGACCCCTTGCCCTGAAGAAGTTGATGATAAAGAGTGTTAGGCAATGAAACATGTTGGCTTCATATAAGTTGAAACGAAGTAAGACAGTAGCTGTGTTTTTAATGTGAGAAGACACCCAGCAATGAATAACATTGATCAAAGTATGAAGGGGTGCCTAGCTCGTTTTTAGAGGGCTAGAACCATACAATGCCTGTAGGGAGTTCTAGCTCAGGGGTCAGGTTTTGTCAGGTAGTTTCAGATGGTTTCACCATTTAGTTGAACACATTATCTGCACATTTATTTTTTAGTGGGAAGGCACAGATGATGAGTGGAACACACTGACGCGTACCTGTCAGTTTCCTGGTGGTTTTTTCCGTGAGGTTCCTTCCCACTTTTCACACACTTTTTTTGCACACCTTTCTAGTTGAAAGGGTGGTAGGAACTGGTGTTGGAGACACAGACAGGATTGTGTATTTTAAGAAAGAGATAGGAACACCCTGTTAGTACCACAGAAGTATCGCTTGTACTAGAAGTATCCTCACCAGGAAGGGAGGCAGGTGATGTTCAAGACACCCTATCAGATACATAGCGTTTTTTTTTGATGAACAGACGATGCAGCAGACTGGAAGAGGGGGACTAAGTCGAGCAAGTGGTGTCTGATCTAAATCTTGTCCCACAACGAATCTAGGGACCCACCCACAGGTAAGCCCTTAAGTACCCTTAGGAAAGGGTGGGGATGATTATGGGGAGGGTCTGGACTGGGGGGAGGTTACTCCCATGTCCTTCGTCCAGTTTCGCACCAATGGCTCCTTGGACTGGTTTGAATTGGACTATGCACAGGGACACCAAATGGGCTCCTAATGCAGACTTAGTGGCACTGGCAAGCGCACCCACCCAGTCCTGATACACTAAATCCTGTCTATGAGGTGATCACACCTCCCTGTGACAAAATGCCTATTGTTCTGCCTTCCCCTGCTCGAGCTTGGCTCAGCAGCTGGAGGGCAGAAATGTCTCTGGTCGACAGCAACCATTTTGTGCTGTCCGGGTCTAGAAGGTTGGCACGGGGAACACGAAGCCTTATGGAGGTCTCTTCCAGTGCTTGGAATCATACCTCCAACACCGTTTATGGTGTGGGGGTATGATTCCAATATGTTTGATACCAAACATGATAGGATTCGTTGCAATCCTTTTCAAGATGGTCATCGCGTAATTATGCGGTACCCTTCTATATGGTATATGGCTGCTTCACTGGCAACCCGGTAGAATGGGCGCTGTAGGGGTGTCCTGCTTATGCAGGGGCACCCTCTCACTTAGATACAAGCACCCTGCCTTCAGGATTGCAAAGGCCTGCTATAGGTGTTACTTATAGGTTTTAAGTGCAGTGATCCTAGATATAGAAAACGTATATCTTTAGGAAGTGGTGCTAGCACCAGCTTACACAGGCTCCAGTGGAAGGCCTGTAGTCCCATTTTGAATGGTCTCCCTTGTGTTGCATAATGCATGCTTCAGCCCATGGGGGACCTCTGGGTACCTTCCTACCATATACTAGGGACTTAAAACGGTACCCCAGTAGCCAATCTCGGATGTACCTAGGGACTAACCACACAATGTGTGGGAGAAAGCAGATAGACAGGGGCCTGATTAGCAGGATCCCAGTCAGACTAGTCAAAAACCGCTTAGCACCAGGCAAAAAGTGTGGGTATCCGTAAAAGCAGATCCTACTCTCCTACAGGTTGTAATGGATTTTTTTCAGTTTTTGTAGTTGGGTGTTGTGGAGTAATACAACCACTACAAATGTATTTATAAGCTCAATACCATGAGTTTGAATCCTGGCAAGTCTAATCAGCATTGCACTTTCCAAAGTAAATCAAGTGTGCACCAATGACTTTGGTAATACACGTTACCAGTACCTACAGATGATCATGTTTTCAAAACGAGTGATAGAAATGTGCATATTATTGTAATTAGCTTATCAGCTGCCCCCAATTCTGTTGACGTTGAAATGGGCAAAAACCAGGTCAAATGTGTGGGTCGCTTTCCAAACTAAAAAAGTGCATTAAGTGCAGAATCGGAATTTTCAAAATGTTTTTTTTTTTTAAGCTGTTTGCTTCTCTATAGTGTAATGGCCTTCCTCCGAATGGTACTCCTTTGATGGTTGTGGTTTCGTTTTCCAGGTGCCTTTTAATGCTGTTGCAGTGAGGATCATTCACACTGATGTTGCTCTCAGTCATGCTCTGTATTCTGTGAATGCCAGCTGGGTTGGTCTCTGCAGCTTACTCGAAGATGTTGGCTGTGAGAGTGATGGGCCCATTTTTCTTGCACAGACTCCAGTCTGTGATTGTATTGGGTTTGGTGAGTATCTGCTTTTTTTTTGGGAGGGCAGAATTTTAATCCTAATCTAAAATCTGTTTGTAACTGATTTTAGCTCAAATTAACAGGATATGCAAAGCTTGTTTCTGTGCTGTTCAAGTTTGCAAACTAAATGTGTTTCTTTTTTTTTTTTAACTGTTTATTAGCGACTGCGGAGAAAGTATAGTATCACATTACAGTGGTATGCAATATCAAAAGTTTACAGTCTTTTCTGTTTTCTCCCCAATAGCCCTGCAATCCCACGGCCATGAAAGTTATAATCCTCATACAGCAGAACTGCAGTATCCTATACACTCTATCAATTCACACCCATTCAACAGTATCCCAACAGACCCCAACAGTTGTGTTCCCCTCCCTCCCCCCGGTGGTTTGAGTGTGCATAGTCATGCGGATACATCAAGTGTTGTGTGGTCAACAGCCATGGGTCAGCCTCCTAAAGGTGACCGCAAGTGGGAAGCGCGCCTCTTTTCCTAATCATCATCTTCATGTAGCGGAACAGATACTATATGCGTTAACAACTCCCATGCCCTCGCATGCTCCAAAATATTTTCCTGGCCTGAACGTTGCGTTTGCCTCAGCCTGAACGCGCTCTCACTCTTCGCCCATTTGATAAGTTCCGCCTTCCATCGCTGGTAGGACGGGCCCTCCTTTGACTTCCAGTGTAATGTTATCTCGCTCTTCGCTAAGATGAGCCCCAAATCTATAAATTTACTAGTTATTTTCGTTTTAGGTGTCTGGGGGAACCAAAGCAGCAAACACGTGGCCATATCATAAGTGAGCTCCCTACTGGTGACTTCGTTTAGCAGCTCGCCGACTTGAATCCCGTAATCTCCCAATCTCGGGCAATGCCAGAGCATATGTTCTAGGTCGGCCCCCCTCTAAGCACCGGGGGCATGCCTCATCGTGCACCTGGAAGTATTTCTGAATTCTGCCTGGCGTCAGGTATGCCCGGTGTAGGGTACAAAACTGTATCCATTGCAGCCTCACGTTCCACGTACCTGTCCATGCTCGTTGGATTATACTCCCCCATGTCGTGTCTGGTATGGGTTTGCCTGTCCCCTCCTCCCATTTGGATTTTAAATCTGTCAGCGGCTGCAGCCCCTCTCTCAGTATCCTGGAGTGGAGGCAGGTGACGGCCTTCACAGTCCCCGCCGCCATTACCACATATTGACATGCAAGTGTCGTTTTTCGTTCATTGTGGCCTCCCGGCCAATGCTTCATGATCGCCGCCACCACCGCAGCATGAACTAGAAAGTCGCCCAGCGGCAGGTCATACCTGTCTCGTAGTGCCTCAAACATCAGTAATTCACTCTCTTCATATAGATCCCCCACCAACTGAATGCCCAGCTTCTCCCAGTCCTCCAGAGCAGACCAGTCACTCCCGTGAGGGAGCGCAGTCAGCATCCCCAGTGGGATCTCCGGCGCGTACGGGTGCAGCACTCCCGCCTTGCGTTGACTGCTGTTCCAGCATGCCCTCAACGTGGTTTCCTCCAAGGATAGGCCCCTAGGATGGAGCGCTTGCTGCAGTATTATATCAGAGAGAACATGTCTCTGTATCTCTGTGCCTCGTGCTTGGTCAGGGCCCCGGAACTCCACAGCGACCGCCTGTGTAAGAACCTGCAGCTGCGCCGCTAGGTAGTAAGTTTCAAAGTCCAGGACCGCCAGCCCCCCTCCAGTTTAGGTCGTAGCAATTTGTCCAGGACAACCCATCTCCTGCCTGCAACCCACAGAAAGCCTACGACCATTGATCTCCGCTCTCTGATCACTGCTGGCGGAATCCATACCAGAAGTGTCCAGAAATAGTAAAGGAGCCGCGGTAACACCACCATTTTAAGTAAGGCTACCCTTCGCAGTACTGACAGCGGCAGCGTGGACCAGAACGCCATACTACCCTTGAAGGCCCGTACGCACCGTCCCACGTTCCCCTCCAAGACATTCGCGGCGTCATGGTATATCCGAACCCCTAGATATGTAATGCAGCTTGGTTCCCATCGTTTTTCCCGGGGGAGAGTTGGAATTACCGCACTCGGGCGGACTGGCAGAAGGCTAGTCTTCGTCCAGGTCACCTTGAGCCCTGACAGGTCTCCAAACCGGGCCAACAGTGTGACTGCTTCCCGTAGTGCTGCTCCCGTGTTCTCCAGTTATAGTAGGAGATCATCGGCGTACAACGAGATGTGATGCGGCATGACATTCCACCAGAGCCCATCAAAGCATGGGGTTCTATTGCCGAGGCAAACGGCAGCGGGGACAGCGAGCACCCCTGCCTCGTCCCTCTCTCGACCGGATATCTGTCCAATATCAGTCGCCCCAGCCGCACTCTCGCCACCGCCAATGTGTAGAGAACTTTGACCCAAGTCCCAAAGTGCGGGCCCAGACCAAACTTGTCCAGCACTGCATAAAGATAGTGCCATTCCAGGCGATCGAAGGCCATTTCTAGATCAACAGAGAGCACTGCTGAGGTATCCAACCCACGATGGTCCGTACTCAATATCCCCAGAAGCCGGCGGATATTCGTGGAAGTGTTTCTGGTCAGGATAAATCCGGCCTGATCCGGATGTACAAGGGTAGTCGTATATGGCAGGAGCCTATTCGCCAAAATCTTGCTCAGGATCTTATAGTCCGTCGTCAACATAGATAACGGCCTATAAGATGTGACATCCACGCTGCTCCTGCCCGGCTTCAGGAGGGGGATGATCAGCGCTTCCCGCATAGATGAAGGTAGATGACCTAGTTCTTTAGCCTCCTTATAGACCTCTAGGAGTCGCGGGGCAAGAAGATCTATGTATTGTGCATAAAACTCTACAGGGAGCCCGTCCGTCCCCGGAGTTTTATTCCGAGCCATGTGCTTGATGGCACTGCGCACTTACGCCAATGTAATGTCCCCTCCTAGTAACTTAGCCTGGTCTTCTCCACTCGCGGAACCTGGCATTCCTCCAGGTACGCTACTAGCCTGTCGCTGTTCTCCTGCAAGCCGCTTTCATACAGCACCTCCATAATAGTCCAGAAAGCATTTCATGTTCCCATGTTGGGTATACACCACAGTGTCCGGTTCCGTCTCCATCCCCAAGATAGGGCCCCCTCGTGGCCTCGGGTCCGCCAGCCATGCCAATAACGCCCCTGCCTTGTCTCCCTCTGCGTGGGTCTTCTCACTGTACTTTTTGTAATCAAAGCTGCGTAATCTTTCTACCTCCACTGCCACCTGTTCTTTAGCCGCCAATAGCTGTGTGTGCAGCGCCTGTTGCCCAGGTCTCTGCTGATCCAACACCCTCAGCTTCCCTTCCGCCTTGACTATGTCATCCAGTAAGGCCTTCCGCATCCCCGCAGACTTGCTAATACATAGCCCTGGGGTCACAACCTTAAAGGCGTCCCATTCTACTGCTCTGGTAGACGCTGTACCCCCATTAACTGCAAAGCATTGTTCTACGCCTTCCCGTATTGCAGCTTGGTAGGCCTGGTCCTCCCGAGCCTCCGCTCGTAGCCGCCATGTCGGAATGGACGATCTTCACGACTCCCAGTTAAGAGAGATCAACACCGGATTGTGGTCCGATAATGTCCTGGTAAGATATTCCGAGCGCCCCACCAACAGAGCCACCGACCCCGAGCACAGTATTGCGTCTATGCGCACGTGGAGCTCATGGAGAGCTTAAAAAAAGTAGTCCCGGTCGCGGGGGTGCTGACTACGCCAAATGTCCACCAATCCCCACCTGTCTTGCAGAGTCACCCTAGACTTAGTTACCCTGCGCACTGGTGAGTCTTATTAGCGGGGTGAGATCTATCCAGGTCAACATCTGTCAGGGAATTAAAATCACCGCCCACTAATGTAGGGTTAGTGAAACAGTGCGCCAGGGTTCCCGATATGTGTTCAAAGAAGTGAGCCTGGTCAGTGTTTGGTGCATAAAAGCTACATAGAGCGATGTCCCTCCTATATAGCCGGACCTCCAACGCCACATATCTACCCCCCGGCTCCACCAGTTGTCGCGTAACCTGAAAAGGAACCCCAGACCGGATCCATATTAATGCACCTCTCGCATATGTTGAGTAAGACGTATAGTAGACCTGGCCCCTCCACCTGCTTTGTAGCGCCTGCCCCTCCGTTGTGGTAGGATGGGTCTCCTGGAGGAAGGCGATCTGAACCCCCCTCCTAACCAAATACGCATGGACCTTGTGTCTCCTTGTCATTGTATGCAGGCCGCGCACATTCCAGGAGATGCAAAGCAATTCAGGTAATGCCCCCATCGCTAATTGACCAACCCCCTCCACTCAGTGTCATGTACACACCCACACCAAACAGTCCCCCCGTGAATCAACATACCCAGCCCTCCCCTCCCCCCTAGAACAGGACCTAACGGCAATGTATCAGCCCTCATCCAAACACAATCAAACAAACCCAACATTCAACAAATTTCCACAGTAGCCACTGCAGATGTGCCTTAAGGGCTAGTAGGGTGCAACCCTGGTCCAACAGGCAGCTACGCCAGCCCCCCCCCCACACACCCCCACCCCCCCTTAACCCCTTAGTGGAAGTCCGAAGCATCCGACCCCCATGGGTAATAACAGAGGGTCGGTGACCCATCACAGACGGGAGCCCCAGCCGCCAACAGCCGAATTTAACTACTCCGGCTCCGGCATCCAACACCCCGTCTGCTGTGTGCGGGGTGACCTTCGGGCCCTGGATACTGTCCGCCTCTGACATTTCAGTCTCGGAACACGTTTTGTGCCCTTCAGATTCGGTTCCCCGCTGCGATGTACTTTGTTGAGTCCCCGAGAGCGCCCTCACCGCGTGCAGAGCCGCTTGCCTCTCCTCGCCTTTATGGGAAGTCTAAGGTTTCTGTGAGCCTTGTCGGCGTATTCGCTGTGACTTTCGGACTTGTGTAGTCTTATGTTGCTCCGCAGCATGGCGCTCCGTGCAGTCTGTCCCCGCTTTATAGGTCTCCAGCCACTCCCATGCCTCTACAGGCGTACCAGAGAAATGCGTGGTACCATCCAGTATGACCCTTAACTTGGCTGGAAATAGCAATGAATACTGTATTCCTTCAGCCCTGAGTTCCCGCTTAACAGATAGAAAGGACGCTCTAAGCCGCTGAGTCTCATAGGTGTAGTCCGGAAATATGGTTACTTTACTGTTATCAACTTCAATTGGTCCATCTCGACGTGCCCTGTGAAGCAAGAGGTCTCTGTCCTTGTAGTGCAGTAGCCGTGCCACCACTGGCCTCGGTGGGCAACCCGGTTGCGGGGGTCGCGCAGGGTCACGATGTGCTCGCTCAAGCGTGAAGAAGGTGGTAAGGCCCTCAGGTGCCACCATTGTTCGCAGCCATGGTTCCAAGTAACCTATCATGTCGCTTCCTTCTATTTTTTCGGGTAGGCCCACCACACGTATATTGTTACGCCTATTCCTGCCCTCCGCCTCCTCGGTCCTTTTCTCCAGGGTTTGTATCCATTCCAGAGCGGTCGTCATCTTGCCCTCCAAAGCTGCTAGAGCCGGGGCTAAATCCTGCAGCGTGTCCTCATTGGCTTTCACCCTATCTGTGAGTTTGGCGTGGTCCGCTCGCAACAACCCAAGTCCTGTCGCCACCTGGGCAATGTCTTGCCTTAACGTGTCTTGTCGTGGAGATGGCCTTCAGGATGCGGGCCAGCTGCTGTTGCAAGTCCGCAGGTCCCTGCGTTATCTGTTCCTGCGTTTCCGGGTCCGTGGCCCCCTCCTGCTTCCCCTTGAGTTTTCCCTGTTTATTTGGGCGTGTACCTATCCACGTCCTGAAGGGGCTGTGCCCTTTAAGCCAGCGATCAGCAATATTCTTCGCCGTACCCCACATTGCGCCACAATCCCACAAGGCTTCCAGTGTTACAGCTGTGCAGAGTGAGGCCACGACAACAAGTAGGCCTCCCCGCACCAGCGCTCCTGCTGTGGGCAACCCACGCTAATGTCCAGCTTGCGATCCACCTTCCTCTTTCGTTATGCGCCAGTGCCCACAGCGAGCTGCACCAACCTGCTCCCTCGCGCCTCTCCAATATCTAGTGCCTCAGTCCGGTGTCCCGTGACACTGCGGCCGCTATAACTATTCCCCACTTCATGTTCGGTGGTCTGCCACCCGCAGCCTGGTGTCTGCAGTCTGTTCAGTGGCCCAGTCTGGCCCCGAGATGTCCGCTCCCCACTCCGCAGGCCACCCCACACAGCCGCCTTGATTAGCGCTAGGAGGCAGGTTAGGCCCACTATCCGTTATGTCCTGCCCGCAGGTTCAGCTGCTATCTCCTCCGCCCTGTGGTGGACCCCGCAACGTCTCCCGTGCAACCGATGGCACCTCTTGTCTCTGCTGCACGGTGGTCACCTGGCCGTGTCGGCCGCCCTTGATTGCAGCTGAGGTCGAGTTGGAGGCCCCCCCAGGCTGCGAGGAACCTCGGTCCACTTCCCCCGGCTCGCAGGGCGCGGCCCCCTGGCCCCCCGCTCCCACCACCACCGCAGAGGGTCCAAGCCAGCCGCACCCCACTCACCGGTACTCCGCAGTCTGCGCTCTCCGGCTTCAGCCGCTCTCCCGCTACTTTTCCTCTCCACAGCGGTGCACGGACAGCCAGGCACCTCCCAGTCCTTAAGCGACGGCTCCTCTCAGCTGCGCTCACCGCCAGTCTTCCCGGCCAGCTCCTCCGCATCCAGCTGTACGCCACAAGACCGCCGGTCCTCGCCGCAGGTGCCCCGGCCCACCGGTCTCCCACAGCCAAGCTCCACCGGTGCCCTCAGCAGGATCGCCTCTTCCTCAGTAGTCGTGCTTACGGCCCGAGCCCCGCCATCTTGAGTCCCGGGCTCCCGGCTCCGCTCCGCTTCCCTGGGGTAGCAGACTTCACCCCATTTGCCACCTCCACAGCTCCCCGAGTAGAGGCCCCTCAGACCGCCGCAATGGGTCCCCGGAGCCGCCGCAGTTCCTGCCGCACTCGTTGTTTGCACGTCGGCTGCCTACCACGTCATATCAGTGGCGGCCGCCATTACTCTCGACCTCTCCGAGGAATCGCCAATGCCCTACTCGCCGCTCCTGCTGGTTTCAGGCGGGCCTCGACCGCTCCCAGGTCACTGACTCCGTGCTCCGACGCTCCGGTCTGCGATGGGGTCACTTTTCCGGGTCTAATGCGATTCAAAAACAGGATCATTGTTGGGCCAGGCTCCGAGCTCACGCAGCCATCCCCATCGGCGCCGAAGCCACGCCCCCACTAAATTTGTGTTTCATGCCGTACACTTTCTATATATATTGCAGAATGTTTCCCTTGCCAGCTAAGGATGACCAGTTTACCAAAAAGCAGTTGTTGCTGACCGATCGCTCTCAGTACTAGGCTAAATAAGAACAAAAACTATCTACATTTGTCAGAGCTGTTATGGCCTCCGTATATATGCGTGTAAAGTCAGGGATAAAATAAACCTAATTCTGCATTGGGTATTCACAAATTGAGTCCTAGATTGTTTGATTAGCACATACCACAAACTGAATTATCTTTTGTTGCTAATGGTGTGGTGTTATGTTCTTTAATGTACCTCAAGTCTGTTGTGCACAACCTAATGCCAAACGTGGCAAGGGAAATCCAGAAATGGCCATGACGTGGGAGGTGGGGGCAGGCGGCAATATAGAACTTATTTAAAAATCTCAGAAATCTTATAATTGCTTTATTCTACAGAAAAGAAAATTTCAACCCCCTCCTACGCATGTATGTCTTGATTTCTAAGAGCTGATCCGAAATAACCCCAGCTGCATACTAGTTCTTAGAAAAAGGATAAAACTCTAGTCGGTCATTCCCCCTCTCCCTCCCACCACGACCCCCTTCCCCCTGTAGCTAATGGGTGGAATAGGTAAATGACATTTTGACTGCATATGGATGACGCAACTGGACCTGAACATTGAAAACATGGCATTGAAGCATGGAAGCACTTTCAATACCAATAGGATTATGCCTGTTAGGGGGCCAGAAGGTAAATTCACCATTATTTTGTGTTTGGTTTCTTAACAGTTGTTTAATACTTATGGAATTAGGGGGAAAGTGCTATTGGGCGGAAGAATTATTATAGCATCTTGTAGAGGGCTCAGCTACCCAAAAAGGGTTTCCTTGGTGCTAGTCATATGTAGGGCAAACCAAACCATTAGGTTAAAACATCCAGGTCTTGAAGTTTTTGCAGGAACACAGACCTTGCGGTGCAGCTTCTAAAAAAAACTCAGAACTTTGGCCCAAGTATGCAAAGGAATGACTCCCACCCCTCCCCCTTCCTCCTCCCTATTCCTCCCCCCTATACGAGCCAATCAGATTCTAGGCGACTGTGCAGAGGCCCTGATTAAGTGATCACAATGCAAGTGGGCTGATAAGGCACCATCAAGCCTTGATTAGATTGTGAACCTATGACCGATCTAGCCTTGTGCATGTAGCAAACTGTATTCCCTTTTCCACTGCGAGACAGTGAAGCTCTCATAGGAAGTTCGATACAGAGGCATGTTTCAGGAGGTGATATAAGATACTGGCTGGGGAGTTCCGTAGTACTTGTTGGCGTCTGATGGCTGCTTTATCTACTCCTCTATACAGAATGTTACCATAGTCTATTCGAGAGAGTATTCTAACCTAGGTAACTGTCCTTGGGGCTGACTGTGGAATCAACTAGTGTAGTGTTTATCTGATAGACTGCTAGCCTCAGATTACTTCATATAGAATTTTCCCCAGGCGTGAGACTGGATCCGGAAACTTTTTGACACAGCATCCCTGCACGTCGGGGGCGGGGTGACATCACGCTACTCCGCCCAGGCGTCGTCCGTGCACGTGACGTCAGCGAGGTCACATAAGCCCCGTTCCGGCGCGCCTACATCAGTTTTTTTCCTTTTCTGCGTGCAACGCGGATCCGGTCTTGCTACGGGCCCCTTTTTTCTTCACCAATTGTCTTTTATCTGGTGGAACAGTGTGCGAATGCCTTCGGGCTTCAAAACGTGCACGTCGTGTGGGCATCTTGTTTGCGACGGACCCTTATCTTATTTGTATGTGGTGTTTGGGGGAGGATCATGGCACCACTGATTGTGGGGCGTTGAGAAAATGGCTCTATATATACTGGACCAGAACAAGGTAGTGTGTGTATAGAGTCCACAAACCCCAGAGGTATAACAGAGGTTAAAGTCAGGACTGACCTTACACTCAAAAGTGGTAGCTCGGTCAAGCAGAAAGGCAGCACCAGAGGACAGTGTAAAGCATTTGTTGTACACACTCAGTCAGCAAAGATTTCACACACTCAAAAGACTGAGCTCCAGGCCACTTGTTATATCAAAAGATATAGTGGTTTTATTTTTAGAAACAGGCATAAAAATATACTTTTTTTCAATAAGAGTACTCATGTAATTACTTTGCCAGGAAGCAATCAAGTTTGTGAACACAATAGATACATTGAGCTCAATGGGTTTTCAACATATAAGTACAGTTGATTACTATACAGATTACTTTAGTAGTTCCAGGACTAGAGCCTAGATTCAGTCCTGGGGTCTAAACTGAAACCAATTTAGTAAAAACTTTTAGTTACTGTAGTGAATTTTCATGAATTAAAAACGGTTTTAAAAGTTCACACTCCAGTTCAAACTTTTCAATGTAAATCTGACCATATTATCCAATGGGAGGAAATTCAGGTTGCAGGTAAAGTACCTTCTTGTTACTTTTGTAATCCAATACTGTGTAGCAGGGTTTCCGTTCTCCCACAGAACTGTGCTCAGAGATCTAGAACCTGGGTGAGTTAGGGTGACCCAAAACTCACCTTAGTTTCAGAAATCCCCTTACCAAGCTAGCTACAGTGTCTCATCGGTAGTAATAACTTACCAATGACTTAGACAATCCAGAACATGAACTTAGGGTACCTCAGGTATCGTGGAACAGATGAACACTCTTTCGTTATATAATCATTACAAACCGAAACCGGGAGGCAAAGAACACACGTGCAAGTTTGAAATGTTTATTTTTCAATGCAAAGTTCTCAAACGCAGTATCTTATATAATATAAACATACATATTATAAAAACCAGAGTTAGCAGCATAGTCACTAGTCCATAATAAGCGAACGGTGATAGCATATTATAATGCAAAATCTATAGAAATCTGTATCACCTATATTTCGCGCACCCTATTTAGCATATTATATTATATCTAAGAAGGTCTCATTTGGGTTGTAGCAGGGCGGGCCCATACCTCTAATTCTCAGTAGGAGGAGATCACATCAACAGCTACCAGCTCTCTGCATGCGAAGCATCAAGTGTGTTGATTCATTCCCTGTAACTCTATCTTAAACCAGCGTAGAGCCCAAATGTTGGCAGCAACATTATTTGTGTTATGTCTAATGTAGTGCGAGGATCAGGCTTTCAGCAACCTTGTGTTAGGTTATTCTTAGAGGGTGCAGTTCTCAGTGTGCAGACAGTTGTACCAGGCACGACTGATATCAGAGCAATAACATATTATTCTCAAATCACATCTTTCGTCTAGGTTGAAGGCTACAATAACAATTAGGTGTCGTGTGCAAACTGAAGCCGAAGGAAAATATGTCGTTTAAACATTTAATAAACTCATGCTAACTTAACACAATATATAGAAACGCAGTAACCATATGACCCCCCCCCCCCCCCAATGATCCGAGGACGGTTAAAAAAGGAAGAAAAAATAAGTCAATATTATGAGAGGCCAAACATGAAAGCAGAGTTCAACAATATTGAGCCAAGCTAAATGTATGTAAATGTATATATGTTTTTAATAATAAAAAAATGTATGAATGCCTATAGTGGCCACACAAAAATATAAAAATTCGAACTTAAGGCCAACTACAAGTACATAGGCCTAGAACAACTGAAAGTCGAATGTTCGTAATAAAAAAGGCACCATTCAGAATTACTAAAAAGTCACGTGCCATAATAATAAAAGTCTTCAAAGTCACTCATGGGTTGAATGAATATGCAAAATAGGTAGCTACAGCTTCCAACATGAAATCACTATCATCATCCGAAAACAGTTCAGCCATCCAATTAAGCAATGGGAAAGAACATACGTGCTCCTCCAGCACTGAATCCTCTAGCAACATCAGAGGACAACTCAGTGGGTTCTCGAGAATGCTATGCGCCAGAAAGTCATGCGCTGCTGCGGATATGTCCCATTGACCCATTAGTCCATGCATCGCTGCCACGGCCATAACCCTTTCGCCAGAACAAACCAACTTGTGAGCAACTACGGGGCTCATTAGCTGATCAAAATCGACGTCAGGAGAAGTCGGTAAGCAGAGACACAAATCAATGACCCAGTCGAAATCACAGCTCAGGCAATGAAACCTAGGCTGGACACATGTGAAATAGGAAAATCGGAACGATAATCCAAAAGCCGTGCTTAAAGTCGCAAGCGGCAAGGAGCCATAGTAATCAAGCATCCGGTTGCGAAACTGCATCAGTAGTGGCTGAGCGTTTCCTTGCGCAGGATGGGCATCCATGTTTTAGAAAGCAAAATATCACCAGAACGCCTGCAGCCAAAGCCAGCAAAACAGGAAATCCGCCAAACAGGCTTGCGAATATAGAATGAAAAAATGCAGGGATAATACCAAATACTTTTTCAAACGTAGTCACGAGACCACTGCTAACCAATTTAAAAAAATGTGCTAGACCGGTTGTGGAGGAGGCATTGAAGATTTGATGAACCAGCTCGGAGAAATGAAACGGCAAATCAGTATTTAAAAGTGCCTGCACCTCTGTGCGTGTGTTAGCTATGTGAAGGACATAAGTTTCGTGGGCCGACCTTTGCTTTAGGCCGTTGGATGTTTTTATCCTTTCTGTTAATCCCTTTTCGCCTCCCATTTGGACCT
Source organism: Lissotriton vulgaris (assembly GCF_964263255.1). Classification (NCBI taxonomy): domain Eukaryota; kingdom Metazoa; phylum Chordata; class Amphibia; order Caudata; family Salamandridae; genus Lissotriton; species Lissotriton vulgaris. Next base: position 359,798,720 of record NC_141693.1, on the reverse strand, counting down.
GACACCAGGTATCGGTGTGAAGGTTCACTATAGTTTGGAGTAGTAAGTCTGGAATGCCAAGTTCCTTGAGTTTATACCATAGAGTAGGGCGATCTACTCGATCAAACGCCGTCGAATAATCTACGAACACTGCGTATACCGCCTGAGATTTGCCAGTTACGTATTTGTCTATTATTGTTTGTATTATAGCAATGTTATCCGTAACTGAATGTTTTGGCCTAAAGCCAGCTTGAAACATTGGAATTTTGTTCAATGAAAAAGCCCAATCTTTTAATCTTTGTAGAACCTCTGCTGCAAATATTTTTCCAGCGGCGTCCATTAAGGCGATTTGCCGATAGTTTCCTGCGATTGTGCTTCCTTGCCAAGATATAGGCATTTGTCCAGTTTTAAAAATGTGGTTGAATAAGTTTGCTAGCAACTTACTCCATTCCATTGGATTTGCCTGGTAGATCTTTATTGGGATCTGGTCAGGACCAGAAGCTCCTGTTTTCCTTGCTTTTCTTATGTTCCATTCTACTGAGATGGCTGTAACTCTATATATTTGTGAGTCAGCGTCTCCATTGTCTTGTTCTGTACTTTTCCCCTCAAAGTTAATCGGGTTTGCTTTATATAAGTCTGTTAGATAAGTTTCCCAGTCCTTTGGTGTAACAGGTATCGCTTGTAGCTTTTTTTTCGTGCCAGTTAGTTTAGCTACAAGGGACCAGTATTTTCGGGAATTCATATCTTTTGCAGCTTCTTGGATGTCCACCCAGTTACGGTCTTGATTTTCTTTTTTTCTTTTTTGCTTTTTTCTTCTGAGTTTGTTTTTTAATTTATTTATTTCTTTCTTAATTGACAAGGAATGATTCAGATATTGTGCATGTACCAGTCTGTTCAATTCTTTCTTAGTTCTAGACGTTTGGGTATTTTGTGTGTTATTTTTGTTGCAGCTCTTGTTCTCATAATTCACACCTTTAGGGGCACATTGCAGTTTGTCAAATAGCAGATTTTTTAGCTTATTGATGTGTTCGAAATTTTCTATTGGATCATCCGAAATAGTTTCTAATAAGAGATCTTTCTGTTCAACCAATGTCATTATTCTATCCAATACTTTCGAGCTCCAGAAAATTCTTCTTTGGGCACTATTTACCACAACAGAGCTTCTATGAAATATTAGCTGTCTGCTGGTTGCTGTTTGAGTCCACCATTCAGTTTTTAAAATTAACAGAGCATGGTCGCTCTCTTGGCTTTGCTGTATTTTTAGGTGGGTAACAGTCTCCATTAAATTCATATTACAAATAATATAGTCAATAATGGATGAGCTTCCTTTACCCTGTCTGGTATTCGATGCCGGAATGTCTCCTTCTATGTTTCCGTTCAGAATTACACCTCGTAGTGAGGGGAGTGTCGATAATAATAATTTCCCTCTTTTGTCACATTTTGCACCCTTGGGGAATTGCAGGGCTGAGGACTCGGCAAATTCGTCATCATAAAGTTGCATCCATTTACCAATTTCTGTATTTGAGATTTTGCCGTTTAGATCACCTGCTATTATGTATGGAATACATGATTGATCTTCGACAATTTGTGTGATGGATTCCATAATTACTAGAAAGGTCTTATCGTAATTCTTGCCCGGAGGGGCATAGACATTGAACAGCAAAAATGATTGTATTGTTGCTACATCATGTGTTTTTAGAAGAATCTTTAAGCATTGCAGGTTTTGTGATTTGGTCTGGATAACTTCCTGAGCCCACATATAATCCTCCTTCAGTAATATGGCAAGACCACCCTTTGCGTGGCCTCGAGTGGATGCTATGGCGGGGATGTCATATACGTAGTAGTTATTTTGCGAAAATGTTTGTGTAGCCCAGGTTTCCTGTAGCATTAAAAGGTCCGGGTGGTTGTTTATGGCTTCCGTTAGTTTGATCTTAGTTTTCCCCGCTATATTCCATGATATTATTTTGAGACCTTCGCTAAACAGGTTGTCCCGAGCATGATGTAAATTTATTACTGTTCAAGTTCTCAGATACCCATGACCAAGATGTGATGCTTTCTCTGTACTCCTTTCCCTTTGGTTCTTGTTGCCATACTAGCCTTTCACCATTTTCCAGTTTTACCTTCAAAGTGTCTTTCCCTGAATACTTAATTCCTGAATACGTTGCTTGGGACACGTCAGTTTCTCCCAGAGGATTTTTGAATTGCGAGTTAGAGATTCTCCATATTTGTTCGTCATATCTAGGGGGAAATCTATTTTCTTTGAGATCCCTTCTTAAATAGACGTCGTATCCATGTTTGTGTAGTATTTCTTTTTCACTGATTATGATTCCAGGTATAACGTTTGACCAGAAGGTTACTGTAGCTATTTTATTATTGTCTTTTTGTGGAAAGATTACTAGGTCAATCTCATTGCTAATCAGGGATTCCAAAGGTTTGATGTGGTGAAGGAGATTAATAATTCTTCTTCTGTTTAGTGGTGCTAAGTCCGTTGGAAAAAGTTCTTCAAGTTGAAGTGTTCTGGAGTTTGATGTTCCTACTCCATGTTGGTTGTTTCCTTTATTTGTACTATTGATCGTATTTTGAAGTTGTAATTCTTCAGGGACATTATGCGAGACAAAAACCTTTGCAGCCGGATCTAGTGGTTTCAATTTCTCATCTCCTTTTTTTGAGCTAATTTCCATATTGCCAGTAGCCCCGAGCTTAATAGGTTTAATTTCTGGTACTTCTTGTTTATTATTGGCAGTTATAAACTTTTGGAATTTCAGCTTACGATTATTTTTCCTATGTATACGTCTTATTGGTTTCTTCCTCTTTCTTTTTCCTTCTACTTGGTCAGTATTTATAGATTTATTTGTTTTTTCTCCTTTTTTGCTTTCAGATGTATTATTGAGGGTAACTTTTAGGGTATTTTCATCTAAATCTTCATCCTTTGGTATATCCAATTTCTTGACCTTTGCGAAAATTGGATATTGTTTGTCGTTTACAGGTTTTTCTTTGAAAAGTCTTTTCAGGGAGAATATTGGTGTTTCGTGTTGTCGTATTAACTTCTCTTTTTTTTGTTTTGGTATTACTGATGTTTGTGTACCACGATAATTTTTTTCTAGGTCTTTTTCGCTATCTTTGTGACTTGTGTAATTCCTTTGATCATTGTCATTGGACTTCAGTTGGTTTTTTTCCAGATCAGGGAGTTCTTTCCTTTTCTTGTTTTCCTCAACAAGATGCTTAAGGATACCGATTTGAACATCCAGAGTTTGGTCTGAATTTTCTAATATATTCCCTAAAAAGGAAAGGACTGACTCGAGTATTTCTTGTAAGGAAAACAAGGCTTTTGACATAGGTGTAATTATGTTAGCTGAGTTGTTGGTTTTTATGAGAAACGGGTCTACCGATGATTCAAGTGTTTGTGGTTGCATTTGATTTTTTTGTAAAGGGGAACTATTTATTATTTTTGACTCATGTTGGTTTTGTGTTATCTTAGAGTTATTAGCACAACATTCTTCCAGGTGACAGGTATTTTCTGGGCCTTTTTTTGGTGTTGAAGATGTTAACTGATTTTCCTCGTGACCCTGGATTTGTAAATCTCTAGAGTTATTGAGAGACTTTTGCATATTGTCGGATACAATGTTGCTTAAGCTTAAGTGTGGATTTGACCCAAGTTTGGTTGGCACACATTCTTCTAGCCCTGTATGCAGTAATGAGTTGGGTATTTCTTCTACCAGAAGTAATTTTTTATCAATTTCGTCTTTAGATGTTAAAGTAGCGAAATATTCAGTAATGGCCGGGGTCCGTATAATGCGTCCTTGTTTTATTGATTTATCTGATGATACGAACGGCGTCCTCCGTGCCCATACGTTTCATGAAGATAGTCCTGGTTCGTAATTTTTTAAAACCCATTTCTTGTTATTACCACAATTTCTATTGGTATTTGATTACTCCGGATCCCTCGTCGTTTTCATGCAGGAATTAGCACCAGTAGGGGAACTAGTCAGATGTAGATTTGACTTACCAGGAGCAGATGGTTAGTTGGGTGGCCCGTCCCGTCCTAGTACGACCCCGGACGGCCTCAGACGGCCCGCCCTTTTGCCCGGGCTTATCCCCGCGCGCGTCGCGGGTAGCGATATGTTATTTATACGTTTCGTTGGGGGCGTGTCCGTGGGCGGTTCGCCTGGGGGAAGAGGAACCAGCTGATCCCAGCTAGGAATTCTGGTCCTCGCAGTCCCCCAGGCTAGGTGCGCTCTCAGTGCACACCCTGGCCTCAACCCCTCTGACTCCAGCTGGGAGCGACAGGCAGAGCGTGCGGAATGCAGCTCACGCTCACACCAGCGAGTCAAGGGGAGGCAGCGCCACGAAGCGGTGTTGTGTGAGCGTCAGCTCCGTTTGGGCAGCACAGGTCAAAATCAATATGGAATGGATCCTAGGACAACAAAGCAAAGTTCAGCAGCAGTTCCAGGCTCCAGTGAGTGGCACCTTAATGTAACTTCAGTAAACTCAGTAGATTTAAACAACGTAGTAGATGAGGATTGAGTTATGATTAAGGATTTAAAAAGTTCAGGGATCCTCACGCCCCCCAAACAGGTCCTGTTATTGCTTTGATGCTCTTTGATAGTCTTTGCCCCCTCTTGCAAGTGACCAGCACACAATTGCCGTTATTAGCAAAACCTCCAATATGAGACAGGCAGGGCAAATGGCAATGGGCCGGGCACTGCGAACAGCAACTGTCAGAGGATGTCGGATAGGGGCCTGCGGGCACAAATCTGGATATCCAAATCAGGTGAGCCAGGTGATGTGGTGGATTTTATGCGCGAGTTTATGTAGATGGGAAGGAAGAATTAAATGCAGCTGACTTGGGCTCTACTCTGCCCAACTCCAGATAGCAAATCACTGGGCTCCTCTCTCCATCTGAGCTCCCAGCCAGTCTCGCCGCATCCCCCAGTCCTTTCCGCAATGTAGAGATCACACTGCTCAGATACCTCAAGGGTAATAATCTATATATACTTGTATTAGTACAGTATTGAACACTGCTGCTCCAGTTACAGGACAATTCCCAGTTGTATTTAATAAAGCCTTTAACACCTTAAACACAAAGTGTCCTGGGGAGCTGTGTACAAGAAAGGATTACTGCGGATAAATGACACGAGGAGAGCTTCCTTCCTGCACTGACTCGCTTCTAAACACAAACACAAACAGTAGCCATAACGGGTTGTATTAAATGCAAAGTTGCAGTGAAGCACACGAGGAGAGCCCCTTATGCGCTGTCTCCGAATCTCATATTTTCAATAGTATAGAATGGCCCAGGAAGCGGCTTGCAGGTAAACGTTGGCGTTTTCAAACGCGAGGAGAGCACCTTTATGCAGTCTCCGACACGCGTGATTCACACGTGATTCAGATAAAGAGAGAATGGCTTGAAAGCGGCTTGCAGGGAAATTCTGTTTCTGGATCCCAAGAAATCGCCACACACCGTGCACCACTCACCGCGCTCTGCCAGCTGCTCCCGGTCCTATGGGTGGGTGGTTGAGGTGAGGCTCAGGCGTAGGCACAAACACCAGCACGAACACCGGCTGGAGCTGCAAGCAAACATAGGCTGCCGCGATGAGTTGAGGTAGCGGCCGCTCAGCCCTGAAGTGTGAGAAGTGCCCCTGGTGCCGAGACCGGTATTTGCCAGTTTTTTCCGCAGACAATGCTGTTGCCGACAGCCGCCGCTTACCCCTTCCTGCCGGTGCGGGTGCGGGTGCGGCTGCGGTACAGCTTTTCCAATTTCCGATTTCTGATTTTCGGCGTCTCCGCTCTGCTGCTTTCGGCGTCTCCACCTGCTGCACCCACTGCAGTTTGACCTTGCTCCTACTCTTCCGCCACTTGCACTGCAAACTACAGACACAGGATGAGATTACGTAATAGAGGTCTACATGTTTTCCTTTACAAATGCCAGAGAGTCCTCATTACACCTTGATATTCCAATTGTTCAAGGATAGCCGCGACTGAAGCTTTGGCTTCACGCCGTATGGGATATTGAGGTTGAGGCTGCGGCTGGGACCGTAATGGAATCTCGTGGCTTGGAGACAATTTATCCCAGCCACACTGATTGCGGTACACAGCCGGCGCAAGCGCCAGAGCCCACTCTTCTGCAAAATGCAGCGCTTCCACACTCGATACAGTGTGCGCGAAACTGGGGAGGATCACCTCCTCCCCTCGCGGAGCTGCGAGAACAAAAGGTGGGGGCCAGTCAGCCTCCGAAAGCAAAATGTCATACGTAGACGAGAGATTTTCTCAAAATACCCCTTTTACAGATCGCTGCATGTCACCTTCGATTAACAGGACAATTTCAAAAAGACGTTCAGGGGGAGCAACATGCGTATCGGCAGTTTCAATTACAACATAAGTGTCAGTCGCTGTCACCTTCAACAGTGGACGGAGGGCCTCTCTCACTATGGTAATCTCTGCTGCGCTGTCCAGCAAGGTCAGAGCCCACGTCAGATTCCGAAGCCGCGTTCTCACTATCTGGGGCATATCGATGCGCTGTCAGGGCGGCGACTTTCTTCGTGGCAAACTGTGGTCTCTTGGGCGTAGCGCCTTCCTGCTGATCTCCACCGGCTCGTGGGCGGGGCTGACCACGTCGTTGCTGGCCACCCCGGCCCCTGCCGCCCCCTCCACCACCGGTTGACGGAGCCGATGAGTCCTGAAAGGAACGAGGAGAGCGTTGGTCAGAAGCCTGAAACCTTTCAGGTGACTTAATCATCGCGCAAATCATAAACCCGATCCGACTGCGCAGGCAACGGAGACGCAGGAGCAGAAACCTATGTTTGTTGTTGTTGTTGCTTACCCTGATTCTGCTTTTTAGGCCAATTTTGTTTTTTGGACTTCTGTTGACCACTAGTATCCGAAGACTGACCCTGGGGCTTTTTCTCCTTATCAGGAAAAACTTTAAGCCCCTTCGCATTGCGGCCAACCGTTTTATAAGCAGCCACAATAATCCTTGCCAACCTACGGGGTCTCTCGGCCTCGGGAACCAACGCCAATGCGTTAGCAACCTGAAAGTTCACTGCATCCCCCTTGACATTCGCAAGGATCAGATCGCAAACTATATCAAAGGTGCCACACAGGCCCATACCCAATTCGACCGCCGACTCCGGTCCGTGTTCGTCCTGAACACGTTTAAGGACCGCTCCCAGATTGGTCACAGACGTGGTACCATAGCACCTCGAATAGACCGCTGCAAAAGTCCTACCCCAGGTCTCAGTCAACAAGTTCAGGTGCCAAATCTTTCGGTAAACTTAGTGTAAGAATCCTGTGCTTATCACCAGGACTCGTGTTGGGAAACACAGCTTCCAGCTGGCCGAATTTCTCAGCCAGCCAGAACGGAAAATCATCCTTGTCCTGGGGCTTTTTGCCCATCACGGAATTCACCATGACAGGATTGATTTTCAAACCAGCCTGTTCTGCACGAAGCTGTGCACCCCTAGGGGCTGCGTCTTGAACATTACGGCTAGTGTATTGAACAAGCGCTCTTATCACTGCCACTGCGACTTCATGAAGTTGCCGCAGATCAGCTATGCCACAAGTGGCTCGATTAGGGTGAGGAGTGAATTCAGCCAAAGCGGGCCAAGGGGTGCCCGGGATGGACAAAGGACCCAACCTCGGAGCGGTTAAAGCGTGTGGTAGGGCGCCACCAAACCAAACTCCATGCTGCCAAGCATCAATAGGAACCTCCAGTGCCCTGTACGGAGCATACGCAGCCGGTACAGCCGTAGCAGTGTAGGAGTGGAAAACACCAGAATTAGCGTTCACCGCCGGAAATGTCACCCACGAATAAAACAGTTCGTATGGGTAAGCATGTTCCGCACTCGCCACTAGAACAGCCAAGCCTTCCACAGGGACATTATAAGCCCGCAAGTGGTCACGCACCGGAATGCGACTATGCTGCGGGATGTCCACGGCTTGTGCCATGATAGCACTGGAAGATGAAAAAACAACGACTACTTTGTAGCACAACTGGGTAGTAATTCAAAGAAACCGTTTTAGTAAGAATCAAGCTTGAAAAGACCTATTTCAAAAATAGGTAGGTTTGTCCAACACCACCGTTTTCCAGAAACGGGAATGAAGGTGTTAATGTTTGAATGATCTACTACTCGAGTGTCATGATATAAGGCCAACAATGTATGGGCGCCATGTAGCAAGGTTTCCGTTCTCCCACAGAACTGTGCACAGAGAACTAGAACCTGGGTGAGTTAGGGTGACCCAAAACTCACCTTAGTTTCAGAAATCCCCTTACCAAGCTAGCTACAGTGTCTCATCGGTAGTAATAACTTACCAATGACTTAGACAATCTAGAACATGAACTTAGGGTACCTCGGGTATCGTGGAACACATTCGTTATATAATCATTACAAACCGAAACCGGGAGGCAAAGAACACACGTGCAAGTTTAAAATGTTTATTTTTCAATGCAAAGTTCTCAAACGCAGTATCTTATATAATATAAACATACATATTATAAAAACCAGAGTTAGCAGCATAGTCACTAGTCCATAATAAGCGAACGGTGATAGCATATTATAATGCAAAATCTATAGAAATCTGTATCACCTCTATTTCGCGCACCCTATTTAGCATATTATATTATATCTAAGAAGGTCTCATTTGGGTTCTAGCAGGGCGGGCCCATACCTCTAATTCTCAGTAGGAGGAGATCACATCAACAGCTACCAGCTCTCTGCATGCGAAGCATCAAGTGTGTTGATTCATTCCCTGTAACTCTATCTTAAACCCGCGTAGAGCCCAAATGTTGGCAGCAACATTATTTGTGTTATGTCTAATGTAGTGCGAGGATCAGGCTTTCAGCAACCTTGTGTTAGGTTATTCTTAGAGGATGTAGTTCTCAGTGTGCAGACAGTTGTACCAGGCACGACTGATATCAGAGCAATAACATATTATTCTCAAATAAATCACATCTTTCGTCTAGGTTGAAAGCTACAATAACAATTAGGTGTCGTGTGCAAACTGAAGCCGAAGGAAAATGTCGTTTAAACATTTAATAAACTCATGCTAACTTAACACAATATATAGAAACGCAGTAACCATATGACAACTGGGCTCGAAGTCCAGCACTGGGGTCTCAACTTAAAACAGGTAGTTAATTGTGTTTCAGTGTTTCATATGATTTTTAAAGAATATTTCAAGTTTTTAAAAGTAGTCAAGAAATTTAATAGAAAAGCAGACAATTGATTCCTATGGAGAAAATACAGATTACTAGTAAACCCGGTAAGGATTACATGTGCGGTTCAGTACTGGGCTAAAAGGTACAGTACTGGCTTCTCCCCTGATCACAGGTGTGTACTTCGGAATTCGGGTGATTTTATATGAATATTTATAGTTTCCAAAACTTCACACTTAGAAGATTTTTCGAGTCAAACCAGTCAATGTTATCCAATGGCAGGTAAGTGAGATATCGGTTTCCAGGTGAGTACTTGGCTGGTGAAGTTAGGGTTCTGGGCATAGACTCAGGGGTCACCCAGGGTCAGGTAAGTACAGTTGGTTCACCCCCAGCGGCACAGGGACGGCTGGGTGCAGAGGTAGTTAGGCCCAATGTGTGAAAGGGGCCTCCGGTTGGTGGCTGCTGGCTAGCAGGCTACGCTGCTGGGGGAGCTCGGCTCCTGGTCACTTGCTCAGGGCAAATGGGGAAGTAGGATAGAGTACAGGTTGCACTGCCAGGGGCACTCTGGTGGCTGGGTGCAGGGTGCTTTTGAGCCGTCGGGCACTCAATGTTATTCAATGAGGAACATGAAAAGGGAACAAAGACTACAGGCTCGGGGACGAAGGATCTTCTGGAGCGACCAACACTTCGAGGGGTGTTGGGATCTTGGATGATAGGTAGACACCCAGGAGTTGGGCACAGGGTGCCTTGGGGCGCCGGGTGCAGGGTTGTCTTTGGGGGTCGGGAAATTTTACCCCCTGCTGGTAGCGGTCGGAGGGGTCCTCTGTCCTGAGGCTGCAGGCGTCGCCGGGGTCGTCGAGGAGAGTCTTTGGGCACTGGACTTCGGGTCCCAGGCGCCGGGGGGACGTCCTCTTGGTCCTGGATCACTCTGGCACGGGCCGGGCTCGGCAGGTGCAGAGTGCGTTGGTCCGGAGCTTCCTGGCTGGCACCAGGGGTGTTGTTGCAGCAGAGTCTCTGCTGATGGGAGTCCCAGGCTTGAAGAGGGTCAAGGCAGGCAGGTCCTCTGGGTGTCCCAAGGTTGCTGTCCGCAGTAGTCACCGGGATTAGGCAGGAGCAGGTTCCAGGATCGACAGGCCGGTAGGGCTGGGGCCAAGTCAGTTGTTCTGTTGTTAGCAACTGCACGGCGGGTCTTCTTGATCTTCTTTCTTCTTTTCTTATCGGGATCTAAGGAAAGAAGGCTCAGGGAGCCCCTAAATACTGAATTTAGGGCATTGCAGGTAGGGCAAGGACCGGGACCAATGGGTTCCTGTCCTGGGGTGGGTACACCCCCTAGCCTGCTCCTCTCCTGTAGGAGGGGAGCTGGAGCCTAGATGTGATTGGGCAGGGCTCCCCAGCTACAAGATGGCCGGAGCCCGGGGTCGTGCTGGCACAGACTGGCACAACCCCCCCTTCCTGACTTAGTTTTTCCCGCCAGTGTATGGGTCAGGACTGGTGGGGGCCAGTTGCTGGGTATAGCAAATGGTCTGGGGAAGCACACAAGGTGGCATGCCTTTGAAGCGTCCCCCTGCCCATCTTGGGGGAGGAGACCTAGCACCTCGCCCAGGATGTGCATTGTTGCTGGCCCAGGAGATCAGGGGGCTCTCCACCCAGGGGTCCAGCGACATGTTTGCTGTGTGGCAGCCTCTGCAGCCACTCAGCCCAGACGTGGATTGTAGGTTAGGGTTTCAGGGGGCATCTCTAAGATGCCCTCTGGTGCATTTTACATTAAATCCCACACTGGCATCAGTGCAGGTTTAATGTGCTGAGAAGGTTGGTACCAAACTTGTCAGTATTCAGTGTAGCCTTTATGGTGCTGTGAAGTTCGTAATGACCACCTCCAATCACCATATACTCTTAATGGCATCACTACACTTACAGTGCTCAGGAATGGTACTGTAGGGGCACAGGGCTCCTGCACCTGTGCCCACACCTCTGGCATAGGGCACCCAGCTAGAGGGGTGACTGAAGTATGCCAGGGCAGTGGGTTCTGTGGGCATGGCACACAGGGATGTGTGCCATGTCGACTCTTTGTTTAGTTCTGTACTTAAGCACTCCGCCTGCAAAGGCAGTGTGTGGGTGCCAGGGTACAGGGCCCCTGGGGCTGGCACAGTAGGTGCTGCAGTCCTCAGGGGTCTTCTCTGGTCACCATGCCTTTGGTACCTAGGGTACCATTTACTAGGGGCTGGCAGGTGGCCAGAAATGCCAATTGGAATTTTAGTTTCAACACAGTTTTAAGGAAGAACCACAGGTCCTGGGTACCTGGTTGGCAGGAACCCAGTGCACACTCAGTCAAAGTACATCAGCAGATCAGAAAAAAGTGGGGGCATACCAATGCAAGAAAGATGGCACTTTCTCACAAGGCGTGTCAACAGTTGAAGCCGAAGTCGCGGCGTGAGTGCCGAATGAAACTGTTATCAGTGCGTCTCTCCAGGTCGACCTCGATCAGCTGCGGCAGACTGCTTCAGATACGGCCATGGTCGTCTTCGTCCTTCCCCGATGTCGCGAGAGCGTCACTCTTCGGCGGGTAAGTGTTGCAGTTTGTCACCCGGGGCTGGTGTTCGTCCTTCTGGGGCCTGGACTCTCCGCGGGTGATGTGGTCCCAGGTGTCAGCCTCCTATCCACCGTTTCCCGGTGATGGGGTGTCGAGAGTCCAGGTGGAGACATACGCGGCAGCTTTGGGGCCTCTCTGGCGTCTTCTCCTTCTTCCCCTCCTGGGGCGTCAACAGATCCCTTGCCTCGTGCGGGGCCCTCTGCACCGGCCGTCCCCACTGGCACCGGCTGGTTCGGATCCAGGCTTGGAGCATGTGGTTCTGTTTGGGTGCGGTCCCTCCTTCAGGCCACGGCGTCTCTGCCTCGCCGCAAACTCCCGTGGGAGTCCCTGTGGTGTCGCAGGAGGTCGCCGGGGCTCTGGTCGCATCCCCAAACCCCGCTCTGCCTACTGGGCAGGCAAAGGCCTCGTCCAAGGCTGAGCTGACGGCGCCGGTGTCTGCTTTGGGCAGCGCCACAGGGGTCGTGACCTCTCCTCATCCCGTTGTTGGTCGAGGTGGGGTGGGGACTCCTCGTCCCCCTCCGGGCCCTTCTCGTTCCTCTCCGCGGGCCGCTGCATCATCTCAGGGAGATTGGCATGTGGATTCGTCCTGGGCGACACCGCATGGGTCGCTGGACTGCCTCTGCAACATTTTGGGCCGAGGCTGGCGGAGGACTTCGGGTCACTCCCCCGGTCCCTCTCGTCCCTCCACACAGGCCCCTGCCCTGGCGGAGGTGGAGTCTGCGCCGTCCCGGCACCGCCCCTTGGCCACTTCGGCTCCGACCTCACTCTGGTCCCCGGTGCGGTGTGGCTCGGAGGAGCTCTATCCGGTCTCCCCTTCGGTGCCGGATGGTGCTGGCATCCTACCTCAGGGTGCGTACTCCTTGGCTCCACACAGAGGTCGTGCCGCGGATTAGTCATTGGGTGCTCCCTCTTCTCTGGAGGCTGACTGCGTATTGGTGTCCTTTTCCTCGGAGACTGGCCACCGTGTGGTGTCTTTTTTGAAGGGTGGCTCCCCGCCTTTTCTGAGGCAGAGGTGCTCGTCGGAGCAGCGGCAGGTCCCCCATTCTTCAGTGCCTTGGGGCTTCCAGGTCTGGCCTTTGCCCGTCCCGCGTGGCTTCGGGGACAGCCGCCTTAGTCTACAGCTGTCACCCACGGAGGAGCTGCTTTCTTCTCTGCGAGGCTCTACGGAGGTGGGTGCGGCCTTCGCTCACGCGGTGTCCCCGGCTGTGGGCATTCTGCGCATAGGGAACCCGATTGCTCATTTTCCGGCGGACCATCTCTTGGAGGTTCTCCACCAGGGCTCTGGTGGGAGGGAGATCTTACTCCCCTTTGAGGGTTAGCTCCTTTCTTCCCTGACTGGGGCTTGGAGGCGTCCTGCCTCAGCGGATCCAGTGCCTCAACACCTTCCGGCGCCACGTGACCCGGCGTGCCTCTTCCTCCACCCCTCTGCTGCCAGTCTACTTTTGAGGACAGCTTTCACCTCTTTGCTGCCACTGTTGGCTCTGTCGTCCCGGGAGGCCTGTTGGCTGGACTCTTGTGGGTGCAGCATGTTCGCCTCAACCAGTGCTGCCCTGCCGGCCCTTAACACCTTGTGCGTATTGGGGAGGGCCTCCTCTTGTTTGTGGGACTCTGCTGAGTCGCCGGGATCTGCGGCTTCACAGGAAACTATTCAGGTGGACTTGCGGCATCATGCTTTGGATGGTGGGAGCTGGCGGCGTTTATTCTCTGCTCCGGACATCTCGGAGGTGTTGGGCCGGGCTATGGCTTACACATTTGCCCTCCGTCGCCATGCTTGGCTTCGGGATGCATGTTTCCTGAGAATATTTGGGAGCGGCTCATTGATCTTCCGTTTGATAGCAGCTTGTTGTTCCATGCCCCGGCTGATTCGGCCATCCAGATGTTCCTTTCGGGGCTCCGTCCGCCTCCTACTCCTCATTCCACTCCACAGTGACTGCTGAGTTAAGCTGGGTTTGGGATTTTTGTATGCCCTGGCTATAGATGGTATTTGCTGGGCATTGAGTCCTCCTTGCTTGGACTTTGGCATTGTTGGCTGCTAGACGGCCCTTGTTGCCTGTGTTTATTTTTTCTGGAATAGTTAGACTTGGCCCTGTGATTAGTCCTTCTGTTTTTCTTTGGGCTAATGTAAAGCCTTCTGCTGGGCGTTTTTTTTTCTGTGACTCTTTGCTTTCTCCTCTGCTGTGGAAGTTCTTCCAAAGAGGGTTCCCGTGTTTTGGGACTTACTTTGCCCTGTGTGGGGGTAGTGGTAGCTGCTGTACAGCTATGCTCTGCTGGGAGTGCTGGTTGCCTTCGGGTGCCTATTCTCCATGGCGTTTCTGTATGTTGCTATTGCTTCTTGAGGTTGTGTGTTTGGCCCTTGTGTAGTAGGTCCAGCTATTTCCTCTCCCTCCTGCTCTTGTGCTGAGAGCGGAGATGCTTCAGTGTCCCTTATGCTACTGGCAGCTTATGGTCGTAGCTACCGCTCTGGCTGGGCTCGCCTCTTTCCTTGGTTTCCTTGGACCCTCTGAGCGGCGGCTTCTTCTTGTTCCTCTGCCTGTCCTGGCGTTGAGTGGAGGCTTTGTTGCCCTGGGGGTGGAGTGGGGTGCTTCGGTCCCTCCGGCCTTGCCCTAGGTTCCTCTGTTGTGAATGTGTGGGCCTCCACTCTTCCTTCTCCCTCCTACATCGCTTCTGGGGCTGCTGGCATTGGCTTGTGGGGGGTCCACTTGCCTGGTAGGGACGATGTTGCTTCCCTGGTCTACAGGTCTGGTTCCCTGTGGGATTTCTGTTCTGTCCAGACTGGTGGGATCCTTTCGCAGACCCTCCTTCACCGTGGGTTTTGCTAGGGTATCTATTCTAAGTGAAGGAATCTGCGTCTAGTAGTCTCGTTTAGATGTACGAGTTACTTACTTTTCCAAGAAAACTGACGTAGGCATGCCCGAGTGGGGCTTATGTGACCTTGCTGACATTACATGCGCGGACGACCCCTGAGCGGAGTTGTGTGATGTCGCCCCGCCCCCGGCGCGCAGGGATGCTGTGGCAAAAAAGTTTCCAGATCCAGTCTCACGCCTAGAGATAATTCGGCATTAAGGAATCTACCAGATACGTTGTTAGCGAAGGTAAGTAACTCTTACTTCAACCACTTCAGCAATGGGAAGCAGGTGGAGGCCACCTTCACCACCTGATGTTTCACGGAGACTCTTGTCCAGCACAAGCCAAGGTTCTTTACCGTAAGAGGTAAGTTGGGGGAGACCCCAAGGGACTCCGGCCAATGCTGTGGACCCCTGTGGCGAGGATTTAGACCATTACTTGTGTTGGAGTCAGATTTCCACTTGGATGAACATCAACTCAAACTTAAGGTCCCCAAGTTTGTAGCCCTGTGTAGATGACAAGGAAAAAAATATTTGTGTGTCATCTGCTTAAGAAAACCGGGTTAGGACACAGCTTTCGACCACATCTCCCAGAGGGCGATTGTAGACATTGAATAACATTGGGCTTAGGGCTGAGCCCTTGAAACACCTGAAGTCAGTCAGTCCGTCAAATAGTTTATTCGGTTATTATTAAAAACTATAACAGTATTTTAAAAAACACTCCTCAACATAACAAGATTAAAAAGAATTATTACATAAAATCATCCATAAATAGAACATTGCTGCAATTCCTAATCTACAAATATCACTATAAAATACAAACAATATAAAAACATAGGCGCTAGGTGGCGCTTGACCTTAATGGCTGCGCTGTAGTTCGGCTCCCGCCGACCCGGGCGGTTTATTGCACATAACCCCCATACTTGCAGGACTAATTAGCGAAGATCTGATGGGCAGGGGAACGTTAATTGCTGCCGTAGGCCAACTCTGAAGGCTATCCGACGCTCTGGGCGGAGCGGTGAGCAGCAGCAGCAGTTGTTGGAGGCGAGGCGGCGACTGTGCTGGAGCGTCGGCTGGCGGCTCAAAACTACGCGAGGCCAGGGATCCAGAGTCCCGACCACGTTGCTGCCGTGAGTACTGTGAGCTGGGAAACACGTGGAGGAACGGCCCGGGGAGGACTAATCCTCGACGGCTAATCCGCTGCTGTGAGTGCTACCACTGGTGGGGCAATTACGAGAAACGTTGCGCCGAGAGTGGCATGAGAGGCGATGCAGACGGCCTGTGGCCTAGTCCTTGAAGCGGAGCACTGGGGCACTACACACTTGGAGGAGGCAGAGGAGACATTTTGCTTAAGCAGAAGGACCTGCAGAAGTGGATTACTGCTGGGAACCCTAGCGGGCAGAGGATACTAATTAAGGCAGCGACGCTGAGGACACAGGCGCTGCCGGGCGCCATTTTGAGTTGGAGCTGCTGCGGCGCATCCATGGATGGCGAATGGTTGGGGCAGCGCCTGCTTGTCATGTGGTAGCTGAAGCTGGCCTTGGTGTATGGGAGACCGCGCTGTGGTGTTGCTGATCGGCTGCCGCCCTGGGACCCGGAATAGTGAGCGGTGAATCACGGACCTGTGGCGCTGACATGGATTGTGGAGGAAGGCGGCAAGAACGAAGGAGAACCCCCTACTGCGGTCTCCACTGTATTTCCACGCGGGGCTTGCTCTGGCCCCACTGGCAGCACATCATGGGCCGTACTGAGCCCAAGCAGGCAAAGCTATCCTTTGATGCCAGAAAGACAGTTGGCTCCAGCTCCAGAGATCGGACTGACCCAGATCCCCCAGAGGCGCGCAATGAGGATTGGAAAGCGCTCCTGGTAGGCATGCAACAGAGCCTCACCTCCATTGACTCCAAAATGGATGCAATGAATAGCCGTCTGGACAAGGTGGTGAAGAAACTGGATCAGCACGAGGAACGACTGAAGGAGGCGGAACGCGGAGTGTCGACCATGGAAGATGGGCAGGCACCACAAAGCAACACATGCTACAGATGGATAAGCTGTTGAAAGTCATTGCAGATAAAAATGAGGAGTTGGAGGCCCGTTCCCGAAAGGAACAACTTGAGAATACTAGGCCTTGCTGAAGCGACCAATACTGGCAGGCTGGAGGACTTCATGGAATGTCTGTGGGGGGAATTATTTGGCGAAGACTCGTTTCCCGCCCACATGACTATTGAGAGGGCGCACAGATCCTTGGCGGCGCGACCTCCACCTGGGCCAGTGATAGTGCGATTTTTTTTAAATTATCGCGATCGGGACACTGTGTTTCGTCTGGCCCGAGAGAAAGGGGGGAGTGCGCTATGACAACACCATTTTGGCTTTTCACCCTGACTTCACACAGGCAGTGCAGGAAGCCCACCGAAAGTTTGCAGTGGTACATGCCAAAGAGATCACATACGCCATGCTCTACCCTGCGAGATTGAAGATCAGCCATCGGGGGAATCAGCACCTCTTCAACTCTCTCCAGCAAGTTGAAGAATATCTGAAGCGGGACCGTAGCCCCGAACTAAGGGAAGAAGCCACCCGAAGACGATCCAGATCCCACTCGCCCCTGTCGGACCCTGGCTGACGGTGTGCTCCTGTGGCAGAGGGCAATTGTAATCCTGAACTGTAGACTCTAACTGCTGTTCCGAATTGGTGATGTATGTTCATCGTTTGTTTAAAGGTTGAGACTGGTATTGCCGCCTGGGCACTCGCCGTCGTCCCGTCATGGAGTACTCCGATGTCTCTGGGGACCAAATGAGTGAAATAGAACGGTAGAGTGAAAGTGCGGGAGCCCCTAGCGGTCCCCTCTGGTGGGCAATCCCCTGATTTAGAGTTTGAAATCGGGGTGTGGGAGTGTGAATGGATGTTATTGAGTTGGATGACTGGAGGGGGAGGGAGGGACATTCCTGACAAGTTGGGGGAGCCTGTGAGGGTAGGAGGGGGGAGGGGGGGCACAGGCACACAGAGGGATTGAGCAGGGCGGGTATGATTATAGCAATAGACTGATGAAGTTGTGTATGAAACATGGTGTGAGAAAACAAGGACCCCCTGGGTAGTGATAGCTAAAGACTCCTAGGGCAGGGTAAACGAGGTATGTGTACAAAAACTTCCTAGGCAATCTGAATGACAGACTACAGATAATGGAACCAAATAGAACTAGGAGTAGGCAAACAATATAAGAAAAAACATTAATAAAAATAAATCATGATTTTAATTGACATATTAAAAATCATATAAAGAACGGGTAGTTCAAGTTATATGACACACAATTACATAAAATGACACCATATACACTTTTTATAGATAAAAAGACACCAACATAAACCTAATAGTGTCTACAATATAAAATATAGGCACAAATTACTCGACGCGCGTTTCGGCGAAAACGCCTTCTTCAGGAGCCGCAAGTTACAATCTGTAATTACATATAAAAAGAGGATTTATTACAAACATAGCTCTGGGGAAATTTGCGTTGGAGAAATGCGTATATCTAAAACATGTCTATTACATTTTACAGTAACAATAAACATTTATTTATACATTATAATGTAGCCTTTAACCTAGAAATATAGAAGGTCTAACCTGTATATCTTGTGTCTGTTTTGTCATATAATAGACATATGAGAACACTTCGATCCTCAGACTCCCAATTACTGGTCTGCCCTCGCTACAGGTTAGTGACCAAGGGAGGGAGAGCCTTTTCAGTGCAAGTTCCTCAGCTATGGAACAGGCTGCCTGAGGTGCTGCGCCGGGAAGGGAATCTATTACGATTCAGGAAGAGTCTAAAAACATTTCTGTTCCGCAAAAGCATGAGCACAGTATAATCTGCTATGACCTCAGCTTTCATCCTGCTAAGTTATTGTCTGTTACCATCTTTCCAGGCGCTTAGAGACCTGCAGGTGATTAGGCGCGATATAAAAACTCACTAACAATAACAATATATTTAAACCAGAAAATTGTGCAGTACTCACTCTACAGAATTAATATCTCGAGAGAACAGATGATTGGCCTCTCTATACAAGATATATTAATAGCAACAACATTGATATAGCTCAAATACCGAGAGATGTAAAAAACACATTAGATGAGGCCACTCTCTATATAACATATTTGGAACTTTGACCTTGACATAACTTCAATGTAGGATACTGGTATTTGGTGATCATAGCTTACTAGCCAAAGATGTGGTTCTTAAATAATTAGCACGATGGCATTATATAACATGGACATTGATTTAACATAGATATGTTCATGACTTACTGGTCAAAAGCAACCGAGGGATGTTCTTATCAGATGAAGGACACAGTAACAGAGTACCTAAGACACGAGCAAATGATGTGTGATAAGTATAAAAAAAATATATATAAAAAAAGTTTTCAGACCAATGATATATTGTAACAAGACAAATCATTAAATCAATAAACACAGTGATTCCATACATATGCAAACCCATGTGGAATATCGTCTCATCTGGTTGAAAATACTAAGATGTGGGGCCTCAGGACATAGACTAGAATAGTAATATCTAAATTAATCCAAAATACAAAAGTTCAAGAATACTGTCTATGATACCTGTGTAGCTGGTAAATGGTTTCTGTGCTTGAAGTAGTGTAAACAGATGGGGCAAATGTATGAAACACGGCCCATAGTACTGGTATTCAGAATGACCTGAATGTAATGACATGGAATGTTAGGGGACTCAATGACCCAACGAAGCGGAGGCAGGTATTGAGTTATTTAGAGCGCCATCAAGTCCATATTGCCCTGTTACAGGAGACACACCTCCCCCATGGAGGGACTTCTCAGTTTGCCCCACGCTGGGCCTCTCACAGATGCTTCGCTTCCTACTCCAGTTACTCTGGGGGGGTTGCTATCCTTGTCAGGAAGGGGGTGAGATTTGTTCTGGGAGGAATAGACCCTGACCCTGACCCTGAGGGCAGATACTGCTTACTTTGGGGGAGGCTGAACTCTCATGACGTTGTGATTGCGAATTATTACGGCCCTAATATAGATGACGTACACTCCCTTCTTATACTAAGGAGCAAGCTTAGCACGTTGGGAATCACCTATGTGATATGGGGTGGATAATAGATCCTAAATGTGACCGTTCCCATGCAGTAGCAGCACATTACACTATCCCACATTTCAGGACATTTTGGAGTCAGGTTACTTACTAGACTCGTGGCTGCACCTACACCCTGCTAGGAGAGAAGGAAAGCACCACTCTGCAGTGCACAACACAGGCTAGATTAGACTATGTGCTGGTAGCAAGGGGTATGGTACATTGGATAGGCAAAGCATTGCATCTGGCCCGCACGCACTCGGATCACTCCCCAGTAATAGTGACACTGAACCCCCCGGTGGATCTTCCCCCTTCTGGGTTGGCGATTGAATCCACGTCACCTGCATGATGCAGTGTTCAAAGCGGAGTTGGAACAAGACATTAATGACTTTTTTACAAGGAACATTGTCTGTGGCCAGCCTAACGACTGTGTGGGAGGCATTTAAGGTGACAGTCAGTGGGTGGTGCATTGCCAAAGGGGGGTTTATACTTCGGGACCTCAGACGGGATTTGCAAAAACTAGAAGTGGAACTGAAAATACTGGAAAGTGAAATAGGGGCTGGGGGTGACTCTGGGGAACTGCGTGCTACACTGAGAAAGAAAATATCTGAATATGAGGATGCAGCGGATAGGGAGAGCAAATTCCAAGGGAAACATCATGTGGCCGGGTGTATGGGGAGGGAGATAGACAGGGTAGGCACTTGCTGGCGCGATACGGGCCCCCAGGTTTCAGAACTATGTAATGGAATTGCAAGACGACCAGGGATGTGTGTGAGGGATCTCCCAGACCAAATGGATATCCTGGTGGGATTTTATACAAAGCTATACACTTCGCAGAAGGTCGCCCCATTGGACCTTTAAGGCTATCTGGAAGATAGAGCATTGGCGTGGCTTGGGGACACACAGCGCAAGTTCTTAGCGCTTGACCTGGAAGTCGATGAGATTACGGAGGCCATCATGACCATGTCGTCCGGGAAAGCACCGGGGTCTGATGGTCTTCCTATAGACGTACAAGACCTTTGTGTCTACCCTTGCACCCATACTTAAAGCAGTGTTCTTTGAGGCTCTGGAAGAGGGTTGCCAGCCGGCCACCATGAGGGCGGCACAGATGTCACTGTTAAAACCCGGCAACACACAGCTACTGTGTGACTCATATAGGCCTCTATCACTTCTCAATAGTGACACAAAAATCCTAGCCAAAGTACTGGCAACGCGGCTTAATTTGCTCCTACAAAAACTAGCATTACCTGACCAGGCGGGCTTCGTGCCCCATCGGGCGACAGCTCATAATGTACGAACACTCTAAGCGGTCCTGCTAGACATAGACCCTAAGAGCGCGGCGGTGGCGGTCTTTTTGGACGCCACCAAAGCGTTCAACTCTGTAGAATGGGACTACCTGATGGGGGTACTGCTCTATATGGGGATGCCCTTTTCTTTTGTCAATTGGATTCGGCTACTATACACTCAGCCATGTGCCAGAGACCTACTTAACGGCTCCAGGTCTGCGAGCTTTCCGGTTGCCATGGGCACGAGGCAAGGGTGCCCACTCTCCCCAGTCTTATTCGCCTTAGCGATAGAGCCCCTTGCTGCGAAGCTGCGACAGCACCATAACCACAGGAACCTCATATACCCGGCAAGGCAGCTGCTAGTGTCGCTCTATGCCGACGACATAATGTTGTATGTTCACAAGCCACAAGATAATTGAAACCCAATTCTGAGGGAAATCACTAAATTCGGGGCAGTGGCTGGTGAGCAAATAAACTAGAGCAAGTTGGCGGTATTCCCCTTGACCGACCACACTCGACCACATCAACTGGATTACTCCCTGACATGGGAGACAGAGGATTTTAAATATCTGGGCATTCAAGGTCACCAGGGATCTTGGACGCCCTATTGAGGCTTAATTACGGACAGGCAATGGATAAGGCGACCGATAATATCTCCAAGTGGATCAGACTACCCCTTTCGATGGCAGGGAGGATATCATTGATTAAAATTAACATACTTCCGAAGTTCTTATATTTATTCATAAACATTCCATATCACCCGGGAGCATTCTTTTTTTCATTCGCTCCATGTAAATGTAAATTGATACTTGTATAGCGCACTACTCACCCGCAAGGTCTCAAGGCGCTCGTACGAATACCGCTGTGGAACCCATCCTGGCTTTCCCTGTGAGGCGTCCACTCCTGGGCACCCACAAGGTGGAGGCCAGGCATCCTTAGCGTTGTGGGGGCCGTTGTGGAGATTAAGCAAGCTATTGCCCAGAGTTGCAAAGTGGGACTCCATAATTGAAATAGGCACCGAGGCGAGAATTATCAGGTCCGTGGAATTTTGAGCACAAGACCCGCCGAGGCGGGGAATTGAACCCTGGTCCTGGGCTAGACCTCTGCATCAGGGTCTGCCGCTCTAATCATTGAGCCACACTTATCCTTCTCCATTCACAGTTGGTGCGCCTTATTTGGGGGGGGGTAAGCAAGCACGGCTGAAATTAAATACACTCATGTTGCCGTATCGAATTGGAGGGTTTGATGTCCCTAACTTCGAGCAGTAATATTATAATGCGCAGGCACACTTTGTGATATACTGGTTTCACCCACCTCCGTATATGCCTCACCTTGCAGTTGAGGACAGATACATGACCCCTGTCCTGACATCTGAGTATTGTTATACGCCCTCTAGGGTGCGGTACGATCCCTCCACAGTGGACTGCACAGTCCGAGTGTGGAACTGGTTCGAAAACGTGGAGCGTATACAGCTGATGTACTCCCCTAGAGTGCTCCTGCGCCACTGCCCGCGGTTGTCTGTCACGGGTGAAAAAATTTGCCAACAGGTGCTTGACAGGCTGAAGTTGGGAGGGAAATTCCCCTCGAAAGACCAGTTTTTGGGGATCAGGCGTACTCTTTCATGGAGGTGTTTCTGTACACGCGCCTTCGGCAAAGTGTCAAAGCCCTAACTCCGGAGTTCCTGCAGGAACCAGAGACATTTACGTCATTACATTTAATGTTGCAACCCGAGGCCCCTACACATGTTTCTATGCTATATAAACGGGTGCGTTGCGCCCCCCTTGCTCACTCTGTTCGGGCCCGCCGGGAGTGGGATGCGGGCCTAGACAGCCCCCTGACGGATGAGCAGTGGGAGGCGGCCTGTCTTCAAACGGAAGCCATATCTGGTAATTGCAGGCTTTGACTGGTACTTTACAAGTTCCTTCACCGACTATATCATACCCCCGGAGCAGCTGCATAGGATACACCTTAGAGAGGACGACAGATGTCTGAGATGTGGTATGGGAGGGGTGGGCTTTATGCATTTGGCCTGGAGATGCCCTCGCGTGGCTGCATTCTGGGAGGAAGTCTTTGCAGGGTTAACTAGCATGGTAGACACATCGCTATATCTGTCTCCCCTCAGGGCCCTGTTGGGATTGATGGATGACCTGATACAAACGCCGCACAAACACTTTCTGGCCATAGGACCCAGACATTTTCTCGCTTGGCTAGTGGACTTCTGAATATTGACTCAACAATTCGGCTGACTTGATGGGCTTTGCTATCCCGAGTGTGAGGGGAGGGGGTTGTTGGGGCAGGGAGAAGGGATGGGGAAGCGGGAAGGGAGCAATATGGGATACGAGTTTATAAGAGTAATTGCATTGAAAGGGCAGGCTGCCCCATTTGAGATTGTATGTCATCTATCTTTATGCAATAAAGATTTTTGAACAGTAAAAAAAAACCAATATAAACATTTTATGTGCAATAGGGCAAAAAAATACATAAAAGGATCAGGACACATAAACCCATTTCAGTTGCTTCTTCCTTTTTTTCCTTGCTCTAACTGCTGCTACTAAAAAGCTCGCAATACTGAAAGTTTCCCAAGGATTGCTCAGCAATTGCAGGTATAAAAGAGCTGGTCTCGCCTGCAAAAACCCTTTCTTTTTTAAAACTGGCAGAATATAACGCCTGCGAATAGGTCAATAAAAGTCGCAGAATAAGACCAAATGCATAGTATGTTGCTTCGAAAAACAATCGCAATAGCGTGGACCCAGGCCTTCTAACTTGGCCCAGCTTAAAGGATCAGCCAGAAAAAAATTTAAATAGTTAAACCTAAATAGCGTAAAAAAAAAACGATGTTGGGACTTGGTAACAGTATCCAAGTAAGGCTCCATAAAATAGGACTTTTTTAGGAGCTGGTGGGCACGGACACTGGGTTTCAATAATTCCAAGGCCTATCTTTCCGATGTTGCTATGCGCAGAAATGAGGTCTTGGCCCACACAAGATCTTTTTTACATATATTTTCTGGGCTATCAAACCAGTTTAGTCGACCTAACCACTCCGCTGTGATTTTCCAATGTCTCAACCATGGTATACTACTTGCCCTATCTAGAGCCATGCAATCTCGTATGATCTGTTTACTTAACACTAAATCAGGATTAAACCAGATCGAGATCCATTTGAGAACGGGAGACATTCTAATCAGATCAGAAACCTAACCGAGACCCACCTTGATTAATTGTATCCGAGGATGTGGATTGAGGGACGGAGAGCAGGCTTCTTAGAAACTTATTTTCAACAATTTTGAGCTCTGGGCAGTCATTATAGCCCCATATTTCAGAGCCATACTTCACTATAGCAATGCTCTGGCCTTATAAATATTCAACAAGGCCTGCAAGAGCTTGGCACCCAACCTCCGGGAGAAGTCAAGAACCGCCCCTGTTGATCTAGCCATAGCAATTGTCTTCTCCCTCCTTTGCGCAACCCATGAACACCTATCATCAAATAAGACGACCAGGTACGGGAATGTGTGTATTCTAGTTAGTTCGGTCCCTCCACGGTAAAGCGTTTTGGCTACCTTTGACTTTCCTCTCGGGCTCATGATGTGACATTTTCCAGGTTAACATTTAAGTCTAATGAGCCCATGAAATTTGTGAAGGCGGTCAACAAATGCCATAGCCCGACGGCTGTACGTGCTAATAATGCTGCTTCATCTGCGTAAAGCAATGCTGGAATCCGTCAGTTCCTTAAATGGGGAATATCCTTAGCAGTTCTTGCTAAGGCTGGTTCAAGATGGTTAATATAAAGGGCAAATAAGGGCGCCAGGATGCAGCCTTGTCTAACTCATTTAGTGACAGCTAGGTTCTGCGTAAGATTACCCTTTTGGTCAAACTTTACTGCCGCCGTAAGGTCCCTGTGCAGGTCCGCCAAAAAATATACAACAGTCTAATCCATCCCCATTTCTAATAATATATCCCAGAACTTAGACCTGTTCACCCGGTCAAACTCAGAGGAAAGGTCCATAAAGGCGAGATGTAAGGTCCCTTTCTTGTAATGTAATGTAATGTAAAAAATTCTTATAAAGCGCGGCTTACACCGGACGGTTTCTTGGCGCTGTTCACTTATTCGGTAAGAGGCATAAGGGGGAGGTGAGAAGTGCTTATGTGTAGATGCTGCGGAAGAGGTGAGTTTTGAGGAGAGACCTAAAGTGAGGGTAGGAAGGAGAGAGTCTAAGTTTCAGCGGGAGAGAGTTCCAGAATGAGGGGGCCAGGAAAGAGAATCTGAGACCTCCGTGTTTTTTGCGCCTGAACCTAGGCGTCTGGAGGAGCGCATGGTGAGAAGATCGGAGGTGCCTGGAGGGAGGGTAAGGGTGCAGAAGGGAGGAGATGAAGGAGGGACCGATGCCGGCCAGAGATTTGTGGGTCAAGCAGCCTAGTTTGAACTTGCAACGCTCCGATACAGGAAGCCAATGAAGGGCTTTGAGCAGAGGGCGGACGTGGTGATGTTTAGGTTGATGGTAGATCAGGCGAGCTGCCTGATTCTGTATCAGCTGTAATCTTTTGATTTGATATTGTGGGATGCCTGCATACAGGGCGTTGGCATAGTCGATCCGGGAGATGACTAATGCCAGCAGTGCCAAGGTGAGGGCTTCGGTGGTCAGAAAATGGGCTATTTTCCGGATCTTCCTAAGCTGGAAAAAGCAGGAGGACACAGTGGCACTGACCTGGTGCTTCATTGAGAGATCATGGGAGATGTAAACCCCCAGGCTTTTCACCTTGTCAGCAGGGCAAGGAGAGGGGCTGAGGGAAAGGGGCCAGAAGGTGGAATTCCAGGGAATGGATGGGCCTCTAAGAACAAGCTCCGTCTTGTCGGGGTTAAGTTTAAGATGGTGAGCGCCCATCCAATTACTGATGTGGCAAAGGGTGGACTGAAAGTCTTGGGCCGCTTCATCCGAGGAGTCGAGATTGAAGACAAGCTGAATGTCATCTGCATAATTAAATGCAGTGACATTCCTTCCCCGGAGGGAAATGGAGTGGCCATTGTATATTTCCCTATCAAAAGGTAGAGGTTAAGACTCTGATCCATGGTTCCTCTGCCTTTTCTAAAACCATATTGGAGGTCTGACGGGACATCCCGCTCGTCAATCCACCCTGTCAGTCTGCTGAGGACCACTCTCCCCAACAACTTGACGGTGGAATCGATCAGCGATATTGGCCTGTAGCACCTTGGATCCCCCAGTCGCCTTTTTTAAATACAGGGACAATAATAGATGTTGACCATGATTTGCCAGTAATTTTGACCATCAATTAATATCTAACCTAAAAAGATCAGCTGGGACCCCATCTGAGCCCGGTGCTTTATTACAAGACATTTGGGCTATAGCCACAGCCACCTCTTGTGCAGAGAAAGTTATACTAAAAGCAGCAATAGGGCAGGTAGTGCCTGCATTCGCCTGATCAAGTTGCTCCCCATAGATATATTTAAAATGGGAGAACCGAAGCTCTTCAGGAATGTTACACTCCACTATGTTAGTCCCCAAGTCAGAAAAGAAGGGTCTGTTAACAATCTCCCAAAATTTCGCACTATTATTGAGCACATCTACAGACAATAGATCGTCCCAAGCCTCTTTTTAATTTCAGATTTGCGATTACGTAGTGCCCGCTTGTACTCCGTCCTTAGCATAACTATTCTATTTCTGTCCTGGATATTTGCTTCAGGGCGAGTAATAAGTTCCGGCCGTTGCAATCAAACCACCACGCGCTGCCTATTGAACACCTTCTTTTATAGGTAGGGAGAGGGCACTATCTACCTGTTTACAAATCTTCTCAAAAGCTCAACAGTTGCCTCTCCTCCTTGGGTGCTATCTAAACAGAGAGCCATCTCTGTGCCTACAAGATTTAACATGTTGGTCAAAAAGAGGTTTGGTACCACCTTGACCCATTTCAATCTCCGCCCTTGATCTCTTGTTCTCAATATGGGATCAAGGGCCCTAATCTCCCTCCCCCCCCCACCCCCCTCTCCCCCTGTGGTGTTTACACAACCCCTTAGACTAATATGCATAGGGTTGTGATCACTAAAATGCGACCATTGTACCACATATTCCTTTACGTAGGGAGCTAAAATTGTGCTACAGACCCCTACCTTTGCAAGTAGCAATACCCACCCCTTAGTCTCTCCTGTTTGGGAGTACCAACCCAGAATCTGAGTGTCCTCTAAGTATCCCCCTTGTGTAGAGTGTTCGAAGTGGGTCTCTGCATTACCACCTGGACCAAGTTCATCAAACACCTGGCACTTTTTTTGACAAAGATGAATGTTAAAATCGCCCAGTAAAATAATCGAGAACGGAGCTGTTTGTTTATCTCTATAGGCCTGTAAGAAGTGACTAAGCGTACATAAATGTTCATTGATCCGTAACATATCAAAAGAATTAAAAAAATTATTAAGAAGCCTCGGCGCATGTGCTGGATTAATCTCAACCGCTAGATAGTTCACTGATTCTGTATCTAATTTACAATAACTTCCTTTGATTTTTAGGGAGATCAGTGTGAGCAAGCCACCCTTCGCCTGACCTGTAGCTGATGTTTGCGCAACCTCTGTAAAAGAGGTGTAACCATTCAGCCAAAATCTGTTTTCTAAATCCCATATTTCCTGGAGCCCCAATATGTCCTATTCCTTCACTA
This sequence comes from Lissotriton vulgaris, assembly GCF_964263255.1. Classification (NCBI taxonomy): domain Eukaryota; kingdom Metazoa; phylum Chordata; class Amphibia; order Caudata; family Salamandridae; genus Lissotriton; species Lissotriton vulgaris. Next base: position 359,771,119 of record NC_141693.1, on the reverse strand, counting down.
AACCAGGCCACGAGGGATCATCAGACTAATTTTTTAGGCCAGCTGTATTCCACCTTAAAATTTTCAGGGTATCTGTCCATATTTCTGCCTCTCGTGTTGATACACTCTTGCTGGAGCCAGACTGACTCCAATAGGTCTGACCTCATGTAGGAGTATAATTTGATAGTCAATCATTGGAGTCTTATGGGCTCAAAGGAGCAAATCTATTGGTCATTTCTAATGTGTTTCCAGTAATTCTAGAGCCTGTGGCCACCCCAGATGTAGACAATCTGACAGTTTGTGTTTTCGTGTTCTCACTATTAAAATTGGATTCTCTAAGCGACCCCTGGGGAACCCACCCGGTCTGTGGTCTTTCTACAGTGTGATTGAACTTGGGATGTAGAATTTACATCTACATTTTTCCTAGGTGGGCGATAAAAAAAAGCCCAAAGGGAGTGTTCTAATTTCACCTGGGCTACCATCACCATGTTCTTCAAAAAGTAAAGGGGCTACATTAGGCTGATTAAAATTCACCACAATACAATCTCCATTGACTGTCTTCAAACCCTGGCCGACCCACCCCACACGTCTCACCATAATATGTGAAGCTGCTTTGGTCCCACCCTCTGATAGTCTTGTACACCAATGGAAAAATTTGCTAATCAGTTTTTCTGAAGATTCGCTATCTTTAAGATAAGGGGCCCCAACTAGGACAGCTGTAAGAGGGGTGGCCTCCGGGGGCAGGTGAAGCCTACATTTATTCCCCTGCCCTCGTGAGGACTGCCTATGCCTCTCTCTTTCCGCTGAAACTGCTAAGTGTTCAGACAGTGTTTGGGACCCTCCAGGAATCAAAGAAACACCAGATTCAAGATTATTAGAGACTCTATTATCTAAATTACCCATAGGGTTCACCTGGTAAGAAACCACAGGTCGCGCTCCCTCAAGTGCTTCAGCCTGGTTATGACTTATACCCAAATGGGCTCCTAGTACCTTGGCTGGAGTCGGCTCCCTCATGCTCTTTAGGTGTAAATCTCTTGAAGTCATTTTAGTTAAAAGGCTCCAAAGTAATTTCAATACAACTAAACAGGTCCTCTTTAAAAGCCCCCCAAAAGGTCTCAATATGCGTTGTATGGTAGTCTCAGCTGCTGGGGAAAAAGTACTTTGGACCCATCTTCCATGCCCTCCGCGCCACTCCACCTGGCTCCCGGTTGATGATCGGTCGTATTAGTCCCCATCTTTATGCCCTTTCTCAGTTTTCTTTTATTTTTGACCCCCATCACCTGAAGTCAGATCACACTGCTTTGACCTACCACTGGCCAAGAGAACCTGTAATGTGCGAGCTTTCAGGAATGAGGTGGTCATCCAGGCTAAGGCTGTTCTATTAAAGACCTAGTGTCCCCGTTATTTCTACAATAATGGAATGGGACACAGTGTTGAAGACCAAACTGACATCTAAGAAAATTAGCATGGCTGTTCCACCCTAATTCAGGAGTGGTCTTGGATGTTCCATGATACCTAAGAGGGCAAATTCAGTGCTATGCCCAGCCATAAAACCAGATTGTGAGATGTGTAGGAAGTTTTGGGCTTCCACAAAAGTGGTTAGTAGCAAATTCACATGTTTCTTCAAATTTTTGGAGAAGACAGGCAGCATTAAAATTGGTCTAAAGTACGACCAGTTGGTGGGGGTCGTTACCGCTTTTTTTAAAGCGGTAAGATCATGACCTGCTTCCATGTCTATGAAACATAACCCACATGTAGAAAGTAATTGAGAAAATTAACCACCAGTTGTAGTAGATGAGGGCCCATGAGGTGGAGCTAAGTCGGTGGGAGGGGATCTTGCTGAGAGCCTGATTTAATCGACTGTAACATAGTCAAACAAAAAATGAGGGGTGTCCAGAAGAGACAACGACTTCATTTTAGGAGACTTGTTCAGGGTATTATTTTTTTCCTATTGGAACGTGCTCCCATGCATTGGTGTTGGGAGCAAATAGAGTAGCCTGCTTTTCTTCCATTTGACCCTTTGCCATATGGTGTTCAATGTCCGCCACCTTTTTGACAAAGTGGGCCAGTTCTTCGCATCTTGAGGGTGATAGCGAGGTACCTGGAAATGTTTTGTTAGGGTCAGAGTTCCTTGACCACGTTGAAGAGAGTCTTGGGGAAGTTTTGGGCATTGGAGATTTTGAATGGGGAAAAAGACGCCTGAGCTGCCCTGCAGAGCCCGTGAAGATTTGTTATAGCTGTTTTGTATTTAGATTGTGACTGTCAGAAGACTTTCTCCAAATCCTTTTGAAGCCCTTGCACCGTTGCAAGAATATATAGACAAATATTTCCTGGATACAGTTGTTATTTTGGGTTAATTACCTTCCCCTTTTTTGCTGAGGGAATGCAGTGGTGTATGATAACGGTTATTGTAGGAAAGTGCCAATTTCTGACATGGTCGCACCCACTTTTCGCTTGGTATTCAATAAAATTTTGACTAGAAGTACACTGGGTTCCTGCTAACCAGGTCCCCAGTGCCAGTTTTCTTTCCCTAAACTTTATAATTGTTCCCCCAATTGGCAATTCATGTGGCACCCCTATAAGTCCCTAGTAAATACAGTATGGGTACCGAATAGTGTCCCGTGGCTGCCGCATGTATTGTGCTAAGCCTAAGGGACCACTCGCCTAACTCATGCTTGACTGCCATTGCAGGCTGCGTGTCTTGGTGCAGACAAAAGTAAAAACACAACCTGGCCCACTACAGTGTGCCATGGCTACAGATACTGCATACAGTATATGTACTTTACCCCTACAGCAGCAGGCCTTATAACTCCATGGCCGTATGCACTGTACTGCATGTGTCAGCATTATCTGCATGATCAGATATGACCCTGTGCTGGCCAGTACCATTCGTGCCAGTACAAGTCACTAGGGAAGCCATTTTAAGTACATGGGCTGGACACTGGTAAAAACGAGTTCTCCCCAGTTACATGATGGCTTAACTGAAACCAAAGACGTTTGGTAACCATCTTTTATTAATAAGCCATTAATGATTCCATTGATAGATTTATTAATACATGCACCCAGAGGACACCTTAGATGTGCCCCCTGAAAACATAACAGCTGCTAGTATGCTGGCTGGCTGACTGGTCCTGGCCTGCCTGCCACAACAGACTGGTTTCTAACTCCCAGAGGTGTGGGCCATTGCTCTCACAAGGTCAGAAACAAAGTTTGCTCCGGTAAATGTTGTCCAGACCCACTTCCAGCAGGATGACCTGTAAATGTGCATTCCAAGGTGGGGGCTTCAAAGAGGCTGCTGCATTTGGTATGCACTCTGACTGTCCTCCTCCCCGACCAGGGCCCATTTAATTTGGCACCAGAAGAGTTAGTAGTCAGAGAGATGTGTTCACCCTAAGGCTAGCTCCACCCCTAAGGTGAGCTACCTGATGTGGACACAACATTTCAGAGTCTGCCATCTCTGTGATTGCAGAATTGGGAACTCTGGGACAGAGTTATGCACATTTCCCACAGGAAGTGGTCATTTAGGAGGTGTAGTGACTCCAGGGGTATGTAGTCTATTGACTACTACCCTACATTTCCTAACACCCCTATATTTAGTATGGAGTGCCTGGCGCCAGCAAATCAGATCATGCCGACCTGAAAGAACATAGATGCTGAAGAGTCGTAAAAGCAAAAACAGAAGACCAGCCTGTATGCTCTCCTCCACAATTGCACCAAAGGTGACTCACCCAGCAGCAGTCTATGCCTTCAAAAACCTGGGAAGACTTCTAGCCTTCAACCAAGTCCCAGGAACTCCAGTGGAGTAGCAGAGCTACTCCCCTGCATCCTGCAGAAACCCCCAAAAGAACTTTGAGGACACCGTACTGCCAAAAACCTGACACCGGAAAGCACTACTGCATCAGTGCCCCCTAGCCCGAGTTGAAGTGGGCCAACTGTGCCAGTGTAGTCCCCAGACTTTAAGTCCAGGTGGGTTTCCCAGCTGTGGACAAAAACCAGACTCCTCAGAACAGCACAACTCCTACGAAGAAAAGGTTTTTCCTTTCTATTTAGGCGGATATGGTCACGGTTGTTGCTGAAATCCATCTCTCATTACTTGATCGAGGAAGTAGTAGATGCCCCTTTACTTCTAAAAATAGAAAAAGGGAGGCTAGATTAAATCCTTGTGATCCCTGCCATAGCAGAGCTTCACTTCTACTAATACGCTTGTACATAAATCAACACGAAGGCTGGCTGCCAAATGGTGACTCGAGCACATTTAAACCAATCAAATCGGTAATTTCCCAATGTCACAAACTACTTCAAGAACAGAAAGGTATCATACGAGAGTTCAACCAGAGCCAAACCCATAATAAAGAGCTTGCACAATTTCATTTGTTTTTCCTTTAAATCACATTTTGAAATGTGCTTAAGTAATTGGACTAGTTTGAAGAATTCTCATTGATTAAGAAAACATACTTATAGCAGCCTGGTGTTTCTGTTCCATAAGTAGCTAACTAGTAATCGAATATTGTAAGCTTCTTAGTTGATTCAAAATGCATTTGTTTTATTTGAGTTTTATATAGCGCTGGCTAGACCCGGAGGTATCCGAGTGCTTTACATAAGGCTCCACAAAATTACATCAGTTACTAGAAAAACATTTCAAGAGCGTAGAAGACTAGATAAATGGAGCTTAGAAGGGAAAGGGGGTAGGGTAAAGGGGTAGAAGGGAAATAGGATAGAGAGACGGAGAGTCTGCCCAAAGTTCGGCTGGGTAGGTGACTGCCGAGGGGGGAAGTCCACAGCCCATCTCCTCTATAGTTATCAGGTACCCTCCCTGGGCATCGGCCAAATAGCTAGGTCTCAATGAGAACATGTAAAAAGCATAGGGGAGGAGATAAATGGAGCATAGAGGGGGAAAGGGGGTAGAGTAAATGGGTAGGAGGGAGAATGTGACGGAGAGACGAAGGAAAGTCTGCCCAAAGTCCGGCTTGGTAGGTGACAGCCAAGGGGGAAGTCCACAGCCCATCTCCTCTTTAGCTATCGGGTAGCTCCACCAGGCATCGGCCAAAAAGCTAGCTCTCCACGGTCAGAGGTAAGTTCATAGATTCAGTATCCTGATGGGTAGGCCGGTTGGGGGATTGGTTCGAGCTCTGGTCGATGTCTGTTTTTTCCCTCCAGAGTAGTAGCGCAACGTGGTAGGAGCCACTGTGGCAGCTATCTTGGGGTCAGGCAAGGGATTCTGGCCTTGGTATAAAACTCAGGCCTCCCCGGCGCCATGAGGCTGCCACCCAGTACAGCGCAGTTCTTCCTCAGATGTAACTCCCAATGTCCCCTCAGCCCTGGCACACAGTAAAGGGTGGTTAGAGAATACGTTCTCTCCACCGGGGCCTTTGAGTCCTCTTAACTGGAGTGGGTGCTGTCTCTTACATCACCTCCTCACTGTACCATGTTGCAGCTCTATCTTAAGGGTGAGGCGATCTCATGGAATTAGGTTGTGTGATTGTGTGCTCATTGTTTGTTCCGCTTGTGATCCAATTTACATGCCCGGGATCAATATTGCCGAGAGGGTACAGCAAGCCCTGGTTTGCGTTGCGTCGTTATCCAGTGCCACAGTAATGGCTCGTGGTCCTACGTGGCGATCTGTGAGATATTGACACGGGACTGCTAGGCGAGCGCAAAGTGGATGTAGTGTGCGTACTATGCCCCTGATGGATGCACCAGCTATGTTCAAGTCATGCGGCCATTTAAAAGGATCACTTTCAGCTGCCTTATGGTTTGTGAGGCAACTTATGCATGTCCACTTTATTTTGACCTACGTATAGTAAAAAGTGAATGATGTCTAACTCGCTGGGTAATTGACTACATATTTTTATGCAACTTTCCAAGTGACACCATTTCTGGGGTAAACTAGTGCAAATTGACATGAGCTAGTGTAATGCTGCCCTGTTTCTTTGTGGACTATTTCGGGAAAAAGTTAAGGATCGCATTGATCATAAAAAGGGTTAAAATGTTTTTAACACTGTATAGCTCTGAGCTAAAAGACAAATGCCTACCTCACCTTTATTTGACTTCATGAAAGTCATGTAACAAAATTAAAAGACAAACTGTTTAATCTCGTTTTTAAGGAATTGTACGAGGGATTGACATGGAGAAGAAAGTATACCATATACTGACCCCAGTGGCATCTCAACGGTTGAAGCTAGTAAACTGCCTGCTCGTTGGCAGCATCACTGTTCCACACAGTATCTTTAAGAACCAGGTAAGGCAATCAATTTTAGTGTGCAGTTTTTTGGTAATTTGGTATCCAAAACTGCCAAGATACTACTGTAGAATTTATAGTGTTGTGTTGCATTTGTATGGTTGTTGCTAATAAGCACTAGTATTACTTTATTTCTGCCATTATTATGACATCACAACCATTTTAGATTGTAGTCTTATTTGTTTTCTTATTGTTAATGAGAACTTATGTTGGGCTCATTCTACCATTATTATGGCAGCCCTCTCCATTGCTGTCTTGAGTCTGATTTATTTCCTTTTGGTGGCTGACCAAGACTGTGTGATTTTGCCAAGGGGCGGTATCTTGGTCGAATAAAACGCTAATTATTTAAATAGGCTGTGTGGACAGTTTCACATACTTGTGTTTTTGTTAACAATAAATGATTATCCAGAAGGTCTTGATTTATGTAGAAAAATATGCTGCATACAATTCATTATCACCTGAATTGGTGTGGTGGATGGTGGAAGTTGTGGAATTGCTTTGTTTCATAGTGGGAATCTAATGAAGATGCACCAAAACAATATGCTCAACAGTCCAGATGACATCCACTAGTATTATATTACATGCACTTGTTAATTTTTTATACTTAACTGCTTATGAATGTGACTCTACACAAGATGTTCTTTTCAAAGAGCAAAAATGTCAGGTGGGAGCAGAAGGGATAGAAATTAGCTTGGGAGTAATAAGTGCGCAACAATAGAGGAAATAGTGTGCTTTGATGGTAAGCTGAGGCCAGCTGAAATGGCGAGAAAAGACCACCGATGGATTTTAAAGGAGGCACCACAGACCTGGCTGAACGCAGCATCTGACAGCAAAGTCAACTCCACCTTACTTCGGAATAGAAAGAACTCATAGACCAAAAGATTCTGAAAATTAATATCTAGGCGTTCACTCATTAACAAACCACATCCACTTATCAATGATAGACTCCTTGCCCGAAGAGTTGTTTGAGAAATCGGTTTTGAGGCATATGGACACCTATATCTAATGCCCAGTCTGCCGCTGGGCCTCTCTACGAGACCTATCAAAGCCGGTATGTAAAGTTACGGAGACTGAGACACCATCCTAAGACTAACACATGAAAGCATGATTTGTCATACCTAAGTTCCTCCATCTTCCCTGATTTGCAGTACAGAAGGCCAGTTGGGTGTTCCGAACTGTCCAGAAAAAAACTCGAGCAAGCTAACCTACTTTACACCATGTTTTACCTAGCCCAGCTAAAGGTAACATTGCAAGAAAATAACTTTTTCACTGACCCACGTCAAACTGCTACGTAACGTAAGATCCGCGAGGCAAAAGACAATGGCAAAACATAGGTATACAACACTAGTGTTGCTCCGAGCACAGATACTATTAGGTATTAGTTGAGAGAGGCCCTAGATTACAAGCCTGGCTAAGGATGTTATGTCATATTAACAACACTTCATAAGTTCATGATTACGAAATATTATTGCCCTATGTAATGATATGGTTGAAATACATGCTTCCCTTCTCCCACAGTTGGAACATCTCAAACCCACTAAGATCATACTTCATAAATTATGCTACAAGAGCATGCAGTAGCCCAAGAAATGCGATTGAACAGGTTCCTAGTGCTCTGTTGCTGGGCTTGTACTTCGAGGTTAGCACTAGTAACCGATGACATGATGCAGGGGCACCTTGAAGATGTATAGTAATTTAGTTAATGGCCCAAGTGGGTATGTATATATTTTTTTAATTAGTACTATCCTCAAGATTTGTCCATTGCACTGTTGAAAACGACCTCCATAATCAAGAGGTTATAATCAGACTGAAGACAAAAATATTTCTGTAGTAGGGGGATCTCTGTGTATAGTCATAATCTAGTGAATAGTCCCGCCCACGTGCGTGGACCCCGGCAATCAAAAATAATCTCTTAAGTTGCAAAGACACTTGAGAGAATTTAAAGACAAATAATGCAGCCTATATCCACAGGCTACACTGTCCAGTACTTCAACTAGAAACTCCACCAAAAACACCACACATACAACACAGCCTGCCCAGTTTCTTCACAGAGAAACTTGCCTCTACCAGTAAAAGCCTCTGGAATGATAGAGAGGAAGGCATGGACAGACAGGCCCCATAGGCTGCCATTATGTCGCTTAAATAGGATACTGTGCCTTTAAGAGAACTTTCCAGATTTTCTCCCAGTATCCTAGAATGCACAGCAGGTCCCATTTACTTTCAGTTCTTTTTTCCGGCTCCTTCTAACAGGACCCTGGTGCATTGAGCTCTCCCTTTTTCAGGGGTTTATTGGATTTTTGTGCACTTTGTAATTTAAAAGTGTTTTCAATTTGAGTCTTGGTGCTTTCCCTTTACTCCTGTGTGTGTTCATGCTTTTTAGGGCTCTAAAATGCCTGCTCTTTTCGACAAATGCCCAGCATGTGGGAGGAAGAAGGCCAAGACTGATCCACACGACGTCTGCATCATCTGCCTTCCTGAAGCACATGTCCCTGAAGAGTGACATCTGCAAGAACCTTTCAGCAAGGACCCTGAGGGAAAGGCTGAAGATTAGGCTTCAAGGCCTAGAGGACAGACGACTGCAGGCTGCAGATGGGTCTGGGAAGAATGGGAAGGCTCCCTCTGCTGAGGCCTCTGTGGGGGCTCCCCAGAGGCAGGAAGGCCAGCAAACAGTCCTGGTCTCCGTCGGCGTCGATTGCATCGATGTCGAGAGGGATGACGACTGTGTGTTCACCATCTCCACTGGGCTCCGGGTCGAGACGACGTGAAAGATAGACGTCGAAGGGCCTGGGTAGGCCTCCGTCGAGATCTGTCGACGGCTTCGTCGACGTCAGCGTCAAGCCATCGACGCCGAAGGAGTGACAGGCGTCTACGCTCGCTGTCGAGGCGACACGGCCATTCGCCGTCGAAGATGGTCGGCGTCGAGAAGACGGTCGGCGTCGAAGACGGTCGGCGTCGAGAAGACGGTCGGCGTCGAAGGGATCCTCGACGTCGATGACCTCGAAGAAGCGGTCGGCGTCAAGGAAGATCCGACATTCGTCGTCGAGGACGGAACGTTCGACGTCGCAGAGGCGGCGTTCGGCGTCGAGGAAGAAGCGTTCGACATCGCGGAGGCGGCGATCGGCGCCGGAGTGGCGACATTCGACGCCGGAGACACGACAGTCGGCGACGAGAAGGAACAGATCTGTTTCTAAGAGTTGTTCCATCTCTCCTAAGCGGCGCAGAAGAAGTTCTGGCGCCAGAAGTCACGCTGGTTCTGTTGGAGGGCGCCGGAGATGGCGATCATCTGCTGGAGGGGCTGGTTCGCAGTCCCCTCCCCCGAAAAAGTCACCGGGCTCGGTGTACTCAGTGGTTTATACACCACCTCGGCCGAAGGTTCTTCCTCCCCTGTACCTAAGGAGGATCCTCCCATCAACCCTCTACTTCCGCCACTTCCTCCCTCAGGACAACCACCACCACTTCCGCCTCGTGGGCCCGTCCCTCGGTCGGAGACACCTCCCGTTCCTCCACCAAGATCGGTGTCGCTGCCTCCCCTTCCGACACCTCCTAAGGGGACGCCAAAGCCGAAACCTCAGGATAAGCCATGGAGAACACCTCCACGGAAACCTGCGGAACGTCCACGGACTGGGAGATCACGTTCTCATCCAGGAGAAGGGAACGATCACGCAACAGGTCATCCATGAGATCGAGACGACGCCACAGGAGGCACAGGTCTCGTTCCCGTACGAGGTCATCAGTAAGCATGGGCGGAAAATCTGTTCCGCTTGCGGATTTTCTGTAAATCCGCAATCCGCGAACGCTCGCAAATTTACTGAAAATCTGCAAATTCGCACGCAGCGGATTTTTTTTTCTTGGTGATACAATTTTGCGGCGTGCAGTGTAAGTTCGCAATTGCGAACATGTAGGTGCAGCTGGCAGCAACAATCTCGCACTCGCGAAATTACAAAAATTGCAATTCTGCACAAGAAATCCACGAGCAAGCAGCATAGACCTTCTGAAAATGATGATTTTTATGAGAATAACTCCTCAGGTTGACATTTGCCTGCACTTTTTTGGATTTGAGGCCTTTTGACTTTCTTTGGATCACTTTTGGATTAGAAATCAACTTTCACAAGTAAGCTTGTTTGGGGCATTACAGTTGTTGTAATGCTGTTCTGCAGAAAAACGAGTTTTGCTAAACTGAAAGCACTCAGCAGGTTCAAAAGTTCAAATTCATCATTAGTAACCATTCCCTGTAGTGCTTCCTGACTGGGGCCCCTCCAGAGTTCAGTTGCTAGTTGCAACAATTGTATGACCCTGCTCTGACCCTCACAGCCGGATCATAGAATTGCTACAAGTAGGCCACAAAGGTCCTGGGAAAAAAAATTGCACTGCAACAGAAAGCAAATTACAGATAAGGAAGCAGGTGCCAGACTGGAATTTTAAAACAGTGACACATTAATAAATCAACCCCAAATTAATTCATGTCAGTTGAAGCAGGGCAGGTGTGCTTGCTTTTTCCCCCCATAATCTGCAGTGATGATGTTCCAGAGGGTGGCATTGATGTACCAGAGGGTGGCATGGGTGAAACAGAGGGTGCTGGGAACCTGTGATGATGAACCAGACGTAGAAACAACATAATCGCGACCGTTGCGAGCCGACATGTAAGTTCGCAATTGCGAACTGGTACAAAACCCTCGCGAACTGGCAGAAATCCTTGAACACAAAAAAAAAAATCGCGAGAATTCGCGGATTTTGCGGATTGCGAGTTCGCAAATTCGCAAAATTCTCGAACGCCAGATTCGCAAAATTCGCCCATGCTTAGTCATCAGGGACCAGGGACTACTCCCCGACTTTGTCGGAGTCACCGGAGACAAGGGTATCACCGGTGGACGATCTGGTGTCCTTTCACGACGTCCTGTTAGGGGGTGCAGCAAAGTTGGGCATCTCGTTGACGGTGCCCACTCCCAAGACGTCGGTAATCTTCGAGACGCTGCACCAAAAACATCTGTCTCGACCATTACTGCCACTGGTACCGGGCCTGGAGTACTCGGCCATGGACCTTTTTCTCACCCCGGCGGTGACTAAGGCGGCCCCCTCGAGACTACAGAAAAAGTACTGGGCTCCCGATTCGGTTCCGGCCTTTCTAAGGGTGGAACCTCCTTCAGACTCTGTGATAGTGACGGCGACTCATAAACAGCATGCCACTACTCCGTCATCCACGGTCCCACCAGATAAAGAATCTAGGTGGATGGATTCTGCTGGGAGGAAGGTTTGTGGGACGTCGGCTACATCCATGAAGGCGGTGAGTGCTACGACCGCGCACTCTGGGAATCCCTCCAGCAGTTTGTGGAACACCTGACTCGCGACAAGAGAGGATTACCAGGAGGTGTTAAACGAAGGGATGTTGGTGGCGAATCAGGTCATCAGTGCTGCGGCCGATTCTTCCCTCCTGGCGGCGCATGGCTTCTGCCATGGGATTAACCAGAGACCACACGCTTGGCTCCGCCTCACGTCGCTAAAACGTGACGCCCAACAGAGGGTTGCAATTTGCCATTCTCTGGCGAAACCCTTTTCGGGAAACATGCGGATGACGAAATGGCCCGCATGAAGGCTGAGGCTGAGACGCTCACGGCTGTGGGCCTGGAGAAGCCCAAGGACACAAAGAAGTCATACCGCCCGTTCCAGAGGCGGTTCGGCGGACAGGGCAGAGGGTGTGGCCAACCATCGGGACAGCAGCAGCAGCAACAACAGCAGCAGTTCCGAAGGCCGTTCCAGAAGCGCCAGAAAGGCAGAGGAGGCCAAAAGTCGACACCAGCGACCAAAGGCCCGGCTGGGTCTAGGCCCTGAGCGCTTACTTCCCCTGCATCCATTACCCACTACGGTGGGGGGAAGCGTGCAATTTTTTCTGGCAGAGTGGTGAAAAATTACTCGGGACAAGTGGGTGTTGAATATTGTTTGCAATGGATACAGTCTTCGGTTCACCAGCCCGCCTCCAGCAATTCCGCCGGTCAGCTCGCAGTTTCAACTGCGCGAGCTTCAGGCGGAGGCAGATATCCTGTTAAGGAAAAGGGCGATAGAAGACGTTCCTTTGTCTCAGAGAGGAAGAGGTCTGTACTCCCGGTTCTTCCTCGTTCGCAAGAAGGACAAGAACGAGTTCAGGCCCATTCTAGACTTGCGGCAGGCAAATAAGTGGATTCGCAGAGAAAAGTTTTGCATGCTGTCGTTGCAGCAGATTTATCCTCAGTTGCAACGGGGAGACTGGCTATGTGCTATAGACCTACAGGATGCGAACTTCCATGTGCCCATTGCACACAAACACAGGAAGTTCCTGCGATTCCAAGTCGCGCCAATCATTATCAATACACAGTACTCCCATTCGGACTGAAGTCTGCGCCGAGAACATTCTCGAAGTGCATGGCGGTGGTAGCAGCACACCTGAGGAAGAACAAGGTGTTTTGTCTACCCGTACCTGGACGATTGGTTGATCAAGGCCTCCTCCTCGGAAGCTCAAGCACACTTCCAGAAGACGTGCGTTGTCTTGAACAAGCTGGGGTTGCACATCAACATGTCCAAGTCTGTCCCGACTCCGGTCCAATGCATACAGTACTTGGGAGCCTCCATCAATACGCTGTCAGCAAGCGTGTCTCCTTCGGAGGAGCGACGCTTATCACTCCTTCGGAAGGCTCAGGCTCTTATGACCACTCCATCTACAACAGTGAGGACTGTGTCTTCTCTACTGGGATCGATGGTATCTTCCTAACGTCACACGCACGGCTGCACATGAGACCGAAGCAGGAGTGCTTGGAGGACCAGTGGGATCAGAGGAAAGGATCTTGGGACGACAAGATACGACTGTCTCTGCATGCTCTTCAGTCTCTGAAGTGGTGGTGTTCGGCGGAAAATCTCCTCAGAGGGGTTCCCTTCCACAAGGACATTCCCACGCAGACCGTCGTGACGGATGCTTCCCTCCACGGCTGGGGGGCGCACTCCGGAGACTTACAGATTCAAGGAACGTGGTCCCCGATGGAGTCCACGTATCACATCAATTTCCTGGAACTCAGAGCTGTTCACTTGGCACTGAAGGCCTATCATCCGTCCTTCCAGACCAACTCTCTGCTTGTACAGACGGACAATACGACCACGATGTACTACCTCAACAAGCAGGGGAGTTTGAGATCACGGACTCTGTCGCAGGAGGCGCAGGCGATCTGGCACTGGCTTCTGGCCAGAGGACTGACGATAACGGCTACTCATCTACCAGGTGTGCAGAATGTTCAGGCGGACGCACTGAGCAGACCCATTCAGGAAAACCACGAATGGGTCATAAACGACGAAGTACTAGAAGTCTTCGCAAGGTGGGGGACTCCAGACTTAGATCTGTCAGCCACCGTCAAACAGCAAATGCCGAGACTTTGCCTCCAGGTACTACCAGCAGGGGACGCTGGGGAATGCGCTATGGATCGACTGGTCGAACAGCTTTCTGTACGCTTTTCCACCCATTCCCCTGATTCCGGCGGTACTCATCAAGTTGGCCCGGTCCAGGGCACGGATGATGCTCATTGCCCCGGATTGGCCCAGGCAGTGGTGGTTCACGGACCTGCTTCACCGGTCTCTCCTTCCTCTCATACGGCTGCCGTGCAGGCCGGACCTTCTCACGAAGTTCGGGGGGCAGATGTTGCACCCAAACCTCTCGTCTTTGAGTTTGGCGGCATGGCTCCTGAGAGAGTGCAATATGGCCATTTGAATCTACCTGAAGATTGCATGGACATACTGAAGGAGTCTAAGAGGCCTTCCTATGTTTACAAGTGGAACAGGTTCTGTATCTGGTGCAAGTCCAAGAACTATGACCCGACGACGTGCAAGGAAGATGTCATCCTTCCATACCTTCTACATTTGGTGCAGTCTGGACTTAATGTTCACTCCATTAAGGTTCATCTCGCTGCATTGACTGCCTACAGGAAATGCCCTTCACAGACTTCCTTCTTCCAGATCCCTGTGATCAAAGATTTTCTGGAAGGCTTGAAGAAAGTATTCCCTCCTGTCAGGCTCCCTTCGCCTTCATGGGAATTGAATGTGGTGCTGTCCAGGTTGATGAAGGAGCCTTTTGAACCTATTAATAAGGCTTCGTTGCAGCACTTGTCCTGGAAGGCGGCGTTCCTCGGGGCCATTACATCGGCCCGCAGGGTGAGTGAAATTCAGGCGTTGTGTTGCCAAGAACCTTATACTGTATTTCATGCTGCTAAGGTTGTTATGCGTCCTCACCCTAAATTTCTTCCCAAGGTTATTTCTGATTTTCATGTCAACCAGACCATAACTTTGCCTACGTTTATTCAGAATCCTTCATCTCCAGCGGAAAGGTCTCTACATTCCCTGGATGTTAGGAGGGTGTTGAAATTTTATCTGGATAAAACCAAAGATATTCGTAGGTCAGACCAATTGTTTATCAATTACGGATCGGTCAGGACGGGTCTTGCTACCTCTAAACAGTCCATTTCTAGGTGGATTGTGTCCTGCATACAGTTGTGTTACCAAAAAGCTAATAAGACCTTAGGAGGTAAGCCTAAGGCTCATTCCACCAGGGGCAAAGCTGCCACGACAGCCTTGCTCCGTAACGTTCCGATTGCAGAAATCTGCAAGGCAGCCACTTGGAAGTCGGTTCATACCTTTGCTCAGCATTACTGTCTGGACACTGATGCCAGGACAGACGCTCAGGTTGGGCAGGCTTTGCTGCGAAATCTGTTCGCACAGTAGTGGTGTTAATTTTCTTCTCTCCACTGCCGCTTTGGTGTGGGGATAGGCTTGTCATTCTATTCACTAGATTATGACTATGCACAGAGATCCCCTACTACAGAAGGAGTAGTTTCTGTCATGTAACTCCAGTTCTGTAGTAGGGGTATCTCTGTTATAGTCATAAGCGCCCTCCCGCCTCCCCGGTGGAGAAAGTTATTTATGTAAGGAATGCTACAGGTCTGGCGTGTTACGCCTTCAAAAAGAACTGAAAGTAAAAGGGACCTGCTGTACATTCTGGGATACTGTGAGAAGTTCTGGAAAGTTCTCGTAAAGGCACAGTATCCTATTTAAGCCACATAATGGCAGCCTATGGGGCTTGTCTGTCCATGCCTTCCTCTCTATCATTCCAGAGGCTTTTACTGGTAGAGGCAAGTTTTTCTGTGAAGAAACTGGGCAGGCTGTGTTGTATGTGTGGTGTTTTTGGTGGAGTTTCTAGTTGAAGTACTGGACAGTGTAGCCTGTGGATATAGGCTGCATTATTTGTCTTTAAATTCTGTCTTAAGTGTCTTTGCAGTTCTGCAATTTTTTGACAACTTAAGAGATTATTTTTGATTGCCGGGGTCTACGCACATGGGCGGGACTATTCACTAGATTATGACTATAACAGAGATACCCCTACTACAGAACTGGAGTTACAGGACAGAAACTACTCCATCCTGAGCATCCTTGGAGTTAAGCTGCCCTGTCACAAATCTCTAGTCTCCTCAGAGCTAGGAGAGGGTGAGCTTTCTCACATGGGGCCAGCTGAGGTGGCAGGTTGTGGAGAGTCATAGTGTGTGAAAGCGGCTCCAACAGGCTTATGGGAGCATCAACATGGCGTCCCCCATTAATTATGAATGAGAGACGCAAGACCTTCTCTATACGCCGAAGATAGGAGGTATGGCCAGTGAAGAGAATTGCTGTTTGGCCATGGTAGTGCGGCAATAGCCGAAGATAAAGAAGGGTCAGTGTGCCGCAGCTCAAAATGCGACTGTTCGAAGGAAAGACTGAGTGCTGGAAAAAGTCCTAAACACTCTGTGCCAGCTACGGAGAAGGAAGAATGGAAATGCCTAACACAAAGGGATAAGTGCTTGTGGGCAGACAGTGTATGAAGTGTTTCTCTCATGCGTGTTGTACAGCTGGGCCTCATAGGTGCACGGATTGTGTGGCACACCCTAGTCCCCCTGTTCTCCCCCACACCCTGCCTCACAGAGGTCTAAAGCATCCGAGACCAGCGGTTCAAAACCTGTGGTTCAGAGACCCGCAGGGGTCCGCAACGCATTTTCACGGATGCTCACAAATTTAACTTAACAGATTTCTAAAGTGTACATAAATAAAGATGAATAATGTAAAACTGACGTTTTTAAAACTATCTGTAAATGTGACAATTTAAAATTGAATGCTAAGGGGAGCAGTGCAATTGCATCAAACAGAATATAGTATGGAAGATGGGTGGTCTGAATTGAATTGAACAAATCTATTTATTTGTTTTATATTTGTGAATCAAATAAAATATTTAGTCATTTATGTATTTGTTTTCATGAATGCTTATTTTCATATTATTCTGTATTTATTTTTTTAGTTCAAATTTCAAAATTACTTATGCCAGTGTCCCCGGATTCCAATAAGGACTATGGGATTCCAGGATTCCAAAAATGATTCAGTTCGGCTTGCTGGATTCCACTAATGTAGGGAGCTGGCTATGTATACACTATATCAAAAAGAGGTATAGTGTGCACAGTCTAGTGAGTCCCCAAGGGTAGGCAGAGGTTAAAGTAAATAATACCTTACTCTCCATATAGGGGTAGCTGGGCTGAGCAATTAGGCTTATCAGATGGTAGTGTGAATGCATTTGGTGTACGTACTCCTACAAGGCAGGAACACACACTCAATGACTGACTCCAGGCCAATGTTTGTAGAAAAATATTACTTTAGGTGCTTTGATTGTTGACCTCCATTATAGGTAAGTAGACTTCTATGCAACACTGTTAAAAATGGGGTAGCGTGGTGCAGAGTGGGTGGGCCAAACTCCAGAGGACATGTGCAAAGCATCCACGCAGTACACACAGGCGACCCACAAGGTGCACCACAAAAAAAAACCACGCCAGATTTGGTGAAAAGAATAACTTTTGTATTGTGCCAAACATACAATAGTAATCACACTAATCGCTATACTGTGCCAACTGGCAATATTAACAGGGGATTATTTACATGGCAGGGCCAATCGGGCCGCAGCCAGAACCATTGCTAAGGGACAAAGGATAAATGAAAAAGGTAAGTCCATCAGTCTCGATCCTGCAATGAAGACATAAAGCATTATCATTTGGCCTAAGGTAGGAACCTGAAGCGTAAATCACAGTGACAACACATTAGGCAGGAACATCTGCAATAAAACCTTATAGCATGACTTTCACCATAGGCATGGAATCAGGCATAGATCACATTCGCATGCACGTCAGCACATTAGCATTGGTCTAAATCACCAGCCTTGATGCAACATGAGGCAGAAACAGTGTGCATAAAACTGGGCATAGAAACTTCAGCACTGCCCACCTGGGAACATAGGCCTCTCTCCCAATGTCATCAACACATAGGCACCAATGTAGGGTACCGGACGGATAATGAGGCTTCGCGTTAGCAGAAGGCACATTGGCCTAACCATACAAGGTGCTCACATTAGGCCCCCTCATACGCACGTTGTATCAGAACAGGCAGGAGATATGTAATCATCAGGCCTAAGCACATAACCAGTGGTGCACCTCTATCCTGCAGATAAACAATCTGAAATCACTAGGCAGAACACCAACCGCATAGGTCCAGGAGGCCTAAGTACATTATGCACAACCTTTGCCACCTTGCCATAAGAATAACAGCATTATACAGTGACATGTGGGCATGGAGGCATTATCATGGGGCAGAGGCGCAACTTGGCTTCAAAACAACAAGGTCCCCAGGTGGCAGATCAGTCTTTCACCGCAACCGTTGCCACTGCCCACTGTTCAGAGGGGCAGTGGTGTAAAATCCAATCAGCGCAGTCACTGGGAACCCCCAAAACAACCCTGGGCCGTTGTAGTCCCTCTTCTGGGCCCAAGGCTCAAAACTGCCTCAATCGCTGCAGCGACCCGCCACTGCGGCGTCACTGTGTAGCCCCCTGGCCCTGTAGCCCTGTCCGTAAGAGCCCCACTGGGCTTCAAGACAATTATGGCGCGCGTTGCAGCTGCCCACTGCCAGTCGTGGCAGCTGAAGAAATAAGGCCGGCACGGACACTCTCCGTGTCCCCTGAGATGGACCAACGGGAGGCGGGCACCGACACTGTGTCCAGTTACCCCCCCTCCCCACTCCACCAGCAGTCTCCCACTGAGGCCCTCAGTCACCGGGGACTCCTCGTGGGCGGACTCCTTCAAGCAGGGGCAGGCACCGGTATGTGCCTCAACCTTCCCCTGCTCTCCCAGAACCTCTTCTCTGTTCTGGTTCCAGCAGGAGGTGCGGGCTTCCCTCTGCACCACGGGAGCCCCTTCTCAGTCAACAGCTCGCCGCACTTCACCGGGGCGTCCTGGGGCCCAGGGCTTCAAGGACGATCCCGCTCCTTCTCGGGGATCTACTACGCTCACGAAGAGCCCCGCCCACTTCCGGATCACTCCTTTTCCCTTCCGGGCCGCCGGAGGCAGTGCAGCGGCCCTAGTCAAGACCTCTGGTCGCGGCGGTGAGTTCTGCCATAGCGCTTCCGACGCGCTTGCACTCGGGCCACAGCGGTGATTCACAGCGGCAATGAGCGGTAGGCTCCCTCTTACTCTTAAGTGGATGGCGGGGTGGGCACCCGCCGTAGTTTGAAATTAGACAGTTCTACCGGACTGCGGCGGTGATTAATTCCTGGCAGCAATATGCAGGGTGGGCACCCGCTGGGTTTTTAAGTACCCCGCGCAGCACACACGCACGGTGGAGACCGGTATGCGCGGTGGGCACCCGCGTGGCGGAATTCGCATAATGCGGGTAGGCAACCGCTGGAGAGTTAAGTACACAGGTGTCAATCACGCGGGGTAGGCTCCCGCTGTGAAAACAAGCACACCGGTCTCCCTGGCCACACACCCCTCTTCTCCTGGGCAATACCTCTAAATCTCCCTCCTCGTGCAGGGGTGTAGGCAGGAGACAGTCAACCGGAGTATAGCGCCCACCAGATAAGCGCTCACTGGATATAGCGCTCATGCTCCTCACCTCCTCCTTCTTCTTCTTGGGGGAGTAAGATACAGCTCTCGCCATGCGCTGGAAGGCACAGTCCATGGGAATATAGCGCTTTCCCAACCCAGCGCTGCAGAGGACAGGCACTCCTCTTCTCCTGGCACTTTAAATGTAGCGCTCGCGAGGCGCAAGGACCCACCAGCAGCCTCAGGGACCAAATGTAGCGCTCCCCACCTCCTGGGTGTACAGTCCAGCCCTTCTTCTTCAGGGGCCAGGTAGCAGAGCAGCAGGCACTACTGGGCAAGTTCAGCAGTCAGTGGGCACTCATCAGGACACGGCGGTATGTCCTAGTAACCATCCTCCTCTGTAACATGGCACTCCTCCTGATACAGCAGCCTTGACTCCAGTAGTGGGGCTCTCACTAGCCCTGTGGACAGCAGGTGGGGTTACAGTTGGGCTCAGGGGCCAGCACACAGGCCCATGTGGCGGCACCCCCCCTGGCAGCAGGTGCCCTCTCAAGTCCATGCTCTGACTGAGCACATGGTGGCACAGCCCCCCTACTTATATGCCCCTCACCCCACCTACCAGACAGTGCCAGAAGCTTCTAGAAGCGTCTGAGGGAACTGGTTCTAACTGGCTCTAACTGGCTCAGGGGGAGGAGTAGAGCACCCTGGGTGCCAGGCTTTCCCTCCAAAAGCTGGGATGGCTGGGAACCGAACAACTAGACTGCTAACCCACCACAGTCAGGTGGCACAACACACAGACATGGCATCCATTTTAAACACAGAACGCAATGTTATCCCGGGCACTCAAGTTACGTGAATGTTCCTGAAGTTTTTAAGGTTTGTTGAGTGGCACTCTGGTCGACACACGTAGTCAAAGCGTGCCTTTCGAAATATATTGCAATGTTGAGGTTAGAAACACTATCCTCCAGGCTGAGCGCCAAATTAACAACGAAAACGAAGTTTTTGATTGAAGTTCATCTATTTTATTCAGTTCATCAAAAATTGCTCGAGTCAGACGATTTTGTAAGACTGCATAATTATCCTTGCAAACATAATTCCATTCTTATGTAGCAATATCTTTAGACAATAATCCACTTTATCATAACACCCAATGCATTTCGGGTCAGAGGAAACGTGACCCTTCGTCAGGGGTCTGCAAATAAGGATCAAAACAGGACCAAATTAATCACCCTCAAGAATCCAAGATATACAATATCATGGTCATGGTCAATGGTTTATGCAACGTCACAAACGGAAATGATCAGAAATGAACGTGCCGCCTTAGAAAAAGATCCACGCCACCAAGTTAAAGAGCATATCTTAAAACTTAAAATGGCAGAAAAATGCCACACCAACACTAATGGTGAACCCGTTAAACTAAGTTTCTCACTGCCCCCCATTAAATATTACGATCTTGTTACACACACACACACACGAAACTTTCGAGTGGTAGGACGCGTTCGCGCCTCAAACGTTTTTGGAATTCTACCCACAGCGTTACAACAAAAGCTCTCATAGGGGAAACATCAGTCATGTGATCGCGACCGCAACCAATGGTGTTGCGGCCAACCGGTCACATGATATGGGTACCCTGGCTTCAAAACAAGGCTGAATGAAACGCAGCGCGTGATGCAGAAAGATAAATCAATGAATACATCGAAAATGTTAATGAAACCTACATAACAATGAAAGGAATAGCGTTAAAAGAGCGTTTGTGAACAGTACTGCATGAATGAAAACTAAAGCAATGTGAACACGGTTGAATGCAATCATCGAAAAATAACTACAGAGCTTAAAGGGGTACAGAAATATTCAAAAGTCAATGCTGGGGATCGCTGTGTTATAAAAAACACGAATGTTCTATCCGATCGTTCAACCCCATCGGGTGGGTGGAGTTCAGTTTTTTTTATCCAATGAAACTCTGCTCTCAGTCTCTGCTTCACGGGATCCATGTCAGGGCGCTGTTGGATTGTCTCGATCGCCATAAATTTTAGTTGAGAAATTTGGTGACCATTTTCTTTCCAATGGGTTGCCACAGTTGATTTCAAATTGCTTAATCTAATATTGCTCTTGTGCTCCGTGATGCGGACTTTGATTTTGCGTTCGGTTTGGCCATTGTATATTTTGCCGCATGGGCACTTAATCAAATAGACACAATTTGCAATGTCACATGTACTGGAATGCTGCAACTCAATTGCAAAACCTTTGGTGGGATGCATCAATGTTTTGCCGCTGATTACGTTATTACAATGAATACAATTGAAACATTTAGACATTCCTTTCCATGTCATTTTCTCCTTGGCTGGAGTGTTAAGAAATTCTTTGTTTTTGGATCTTTTTTTTTTTTTTTTTAAATTTTTATTTTTGGTGCAAAACAGAGATAGCATCGACATCATCATCAGCCACATATTCATATACATTTGTAGGGTTTTTGAACTAAATAGTAGACGTAATAGGATAAAAGGTGAACAGCCCTCTTAGGTCCAGGCGTGCATCCAGCCATCTTGGTGACATGATGAAAAGGAATATACATGTATCGTAAAAATACAGTTTGCATTTTTGTTTTTTGTTGTCTACTTTTGTCTGTGTTTTGCCTTTAAAAAAAAAACTGAAACAGTAAAAAGAGCACACATAGTTCGGCACGTATGTGAGGTAGTTTCATCAGCATCTCGCATCACAGTCCATCTACAAAGGGAGCAATCAGTTGTACCTAAGCCCCCTGCCCTTTTCACCCCCCCCATGCCACCTTCTTAAAGTAGGTCCCGCCTGTATCCGTGTATCTCCCCCAACAATCATTCACACACCCAATCAGAGTTCCTCGTCACTCTCAGATCCCTCGAGATCGTCCTCTTCCAGTGGTTCACATATATCCCCCCTATATGAGTTCCAGGGCCGCCATACCCCATTC
This sequence comes from Lissotriton vulgaris, assembly GCF_964263255.1. Classification (NCBI taxonomy): domain Eukaryota; kingdom Metazoa; phylum Chordata; class Amphibia; order Caudata; family Salamandridae; genus Lissotriton; species Lissotriton vulgaris. The sequence continues at coordinate 359,749,065 of NC_141693.1, read as the reverse complement.
CATTTACGTGGATTATCCCTCAGTTTGTACACCGCCCTCTCAGTCAGCATAAGCATGTCCATGTTGCGGATCCACTGGGCTAGTGTGGGGAGATCAGCCGACCCCCACTTCTGAGCTATGTCCCGTTTCGCCGTCACCATCCCCACCGTAACCCAAGTTCTTGCATAAGAGGTGAGGTCGGTCGGCCCCCAGATATTCAGCAGGCACAGTCGTGAGTCTAGAGTGAAGGAGGTGTATGGTGCTTGGGCCATGGTGCGTAATACCCGTTGCCAGTAACTCACAATCGGTGGACATTCCCAAACAGTGTGTATGAAAGAGCCTTCTGCTCCGCAGCCTCTAAGACAGTACGGATGATCAGCCCTGTGCAGTTTGTGTAGCATCGTGCGAGTGCAGTAAATCCTGTGTAGAATTTTTAACTGCACTAGGCGAAATTTGGAAGATATGCCTGCTTCACGTGGGGATGCCATGGCTGCGTTCCACTCGGTTTCGTCTAGATCACCCACCTCCAGCATCCATTTGTCTTTGTTTCCCCAGTGGATCAGGCATATTGTTAACCAATTTGCGGTACGTCAGCGATGTCGCCCCTTCCTGCAAGTAGTCAGTAAGTAGACCGTCCTCCAGAGGGGAGGATTCGGGCGGGGATGTGTCGGGCGGGATCGCCGCTTGTAGTGCATGTCTGACCTGAATGTATCTGTACAGCTCTGTGTCCCCCAGCTCATATTGTTCCTGCAGAGTTGCAAAGGAGATTACTCCTTCCCTCGTCCACATGTCCTCCACTGTGGAGATGCCGATGTTGTCCCACTGCGTGAAGCCCTTGGAGCGCCGCAGGTGGCCCAACGCCTTCGCGTCCCACAGAGGTGTGAGTTTTGTGACGACTCCATCCCATTTCAGCTTTGCCTGTGCCTTGTACCATATTCGAACTGTGTGTTTCGTAGGCCCAGTGAGTTTTGCCGCCACTCCACGGTGGTACAGTGGGGCCAGTAAACTGTTCGTACCCAGTTGTGCCCTGTCTGCCTTGAACGCTGGGTCCTCTTGCGGGGCGTGTATCCACTGATTAAGGATTTTGAGCTGAGCCGCCCAGTAGTACAGCTGTATGTTGGGTAGCGCAATGCCCCCGTCATACCACCCCCTGTTTAATTTTGCGTGGGAGATTCGGGCTGGTTGATTGCCCCATAACAGGCCTGAGATCTGTGCCGTTATTTTCTGGAGGAAGCTATCCGGCACCAAATACGGAGCGTTTTCCAGGACGTACAGGAAGCGTGGCAGAGCCATCATTTTAAAAAGCGCTGCCCGTCCTAGTAGCGTTAGGGGGAGTTCTTTCCAATGGCGTACATCACCACGGAGTCGGACTAAGGGGGGCTGTAAGTTCAGTCGTGCGAACTCCGCCTCGTCCCGGGTGACATGAATCCCCAGATATTTGAAGGACGTGCGTGCTAATTCTAATGGACTGGTGTCCGGGAGTGGCGGAAGTGGTCCCCGTAGCTCAAAAATTAAGGACTTAGCCCAATTAATGGTGTAGCCCGAGACCGGTGAATCCTACCGCCAAAGGGAGAAGGAGCCTTTCTGCTGCTTCCATCGTGGTCTTTTTCTACTGCGGACTTTTAGGTCGTCTTAGGCTCTTTGCCCTTTTTTTCCTAACTCTGCATGAAGTTTGTGCCGATCGATGTTACCTTCCTGTTTTCAAGGATTTGAACAGACCGTATCACTTAGGTCCTCCGAATATTGATGCCTGGCCCATATTATAAACTTTACATCTATCTGGGTAGTTTCTACCAGGCCCTTCTGGAACCCTTTTTAAAGACATTTGGCTGGCTTATTGTGCCCCCCTGACCCGCAGTGGTACCTCAGCTCCCTCCCTGAACCTCGCCTGGATCTTCCACAGGCATCTGAATTGGTGCTGCTCCGAATCTCGACCATCCAGTGAGCGCATGCACCCATTGGATTCCGTTTATACTTACTGTTGCCAGTTACCTGCTATTCCCCTGAAACATCTCAGTGGCCCCATTCTTGAGGGCCCCTAGAATACCTTCTCTCAGCCCTTGCTGCTACTAGGACTGCTCCTCAGGACCTTGTGCCAGACGTCATTTATTGAGTCTGCCTGTTTTCTACTCCAAGTGCGCCCTGATGAAGGAAGCCTGTATTGGCACTAGTCCGAAACGCGCGTCGGCGCTGTTGTGTGTGGTGATATGTATGTGAATGTCTGTGTATGTCTTTGATTGTACAAAAGGTGTGTTTGATTGTATGAGTGCATGTACTTTGTGCCTGTTTTTGAATTATCTTTGCGTGTCCTAGTTTTTACATTATAATTCTGTATATGACTACTATATGTTTTTCAGATACTATCTCACTGTCTTAATGAAATTATTTTTCTATGAAAGCAATGTATATTTATATATATATATATATATAAAAAAACAGAAATTAAAAAGCTTTTTTGAATAAGTAAATCTTCTTTGTGGTTGTGTGGGCTATCCGAATGTCTGACTAGAACTTTGTTCTTTTTGGTATTTAGGGAACACCCATTTTCATGTTCTTCCCTCTAGTAGCCCGAGATTCGCCCATGTGCCGTACAGAGAGCCAGGAGGTTTGGGAGGCTCTCCCCCAGGTCTGTAAGATAAATCAGCATGTCGTCCGCGCAGAGGGACACCCTGTCCTCCCATAGCGGGGTCCATTGAATTCCTTTCAGGAGTTGTGTGGTGCGAATCGTAACCTCCAGCGGTTCTAAAACCAAAGCGAAGAGAAGGGGTGAAAGCGGGCACCCCTGTCGCGTGCCTCGGCCTAAGGAAATGGTTCTTGAAATGTGGCCATTGGCCACCACTTTGGCTACGGGGTCCCTGTACAGCATGCGTATCCATGAAATGAACACCGGGCCAAAACCCATACGTGCGAGCACTGCAAAAAGATAGTTCCACTCCACCATGTCGAACGCCATCTTGGCGTCCAATGAAAGGATCGCGGCTGGTTCCCGTAGCAGTGGGACTCGCGCCACCACTCCATGCACCCTGCGGAGATTTAAAGCAGTGCTACGATGTGGCATGAAGCCGGATTGGTCCGGGTGGATCAAGTGGGATAAACACGGCAGGAGCCTGCTCGCCAACACCTTAGCGATAATTTTGGCCTCCGGGTTCAACAGGGAAATGGGTCTATAAGACGAGCATTCGCTGGGGGGCTTACCAGGTTTCGGTATTGCTACGATAGTTGCCATCCGTTGATCCGGCGGCAGCGTACCCTTCACTCTAGATTCCTCGTACATGTTAAGTAGGGGTGTGCTCAGGGATTCTGTCATAATTTTAAGCCATTCAATGGGGATCCCGTTGGGGCCCATAGCCTTACCCGGATGAAGGGCGCCGATAGCCAACTGAATCTCCTCCACAGTCAGGGGTGCATCTATGTCTTTTGACACCTCCGCCGTCAACTCCGGTAGGGGAACGTGCTCAAGGGCAATCCGGACCTCACCTTCTCCCACCACCGTCTCTGGGGTATATACTTCGGTAAAATAGTCTGCGAGGACTTCCACTATCTCTTCGGGGCGGGTGTGGTTGTTGCCATGTGGGTCAGTGAGTTGTAGGATGTTCTTCCCTCCCCCCTGCCTCTTGTCCAACCATGCCAACAGTTTACTGGCCTTGTCCCCGATGTCATATACCCTATGTTGCGTTGCCGCAATGTCCGACACCGTGATCCTTCGCATGTGATCAGTGAGGCGACGCTGATGGACTTGGAGATCATGGAGAGTGTCATCCGAGGGATTTGCCATATGGGCTGTGTTGGCCCTCTCGAGGCCCAATTCTATGTCCAAGGATGTTTTGGGATCTTTGATAGGCAAACGTAATGCGATCATTATATAGGCCATTAAGGTCCGGTTCAGTTTGTATCAAATGCCAGTGTTTGTTTATTGTCCTTTTTAATTTTATCTGAGTCAGATGAATATTTCAATACACACACTGTTATTTGTTCTGTTTGTCTAATTTTGGGTGCCAAAAGATCAATTCTCTTGATTTTGTCTACTTTCATTAAAGAGTGTTGTAAAATATCCGTAGGATAGCCTCTCCGTTTGTACTTTTCAGTTTGTTGTTTAATAGAAGTCTTTACTACATCTTCATTGGATGTTATTCTCTTGAGTCTGATATATTGCGACGTGGGCAAATGTTTCTTCAGTGGTTCAGGGTGAAAGCTCTGAAATAAAAGACAAGCGTTTCTATCTGTTGGTTTGTGAAACACTTTCGTGCTGATTTCATTTTCGCATATTTTGATTTGCACATCTAAAAATGATATGGTTTCATTGGAGATGGTATGTGTGAACTTTACACACTTGCAAATTACTAGCAGTAGGATTGTATAACATCAGCAATACTTTACATGTGCATGAAATGCTTTTCAGTACAGAAAGATACTTTGTATGTAGAATCACACTTAGTATAATACAGTGAGAGACCAATGCAATCTTGTGGGATAAAGACAGGTGAGTAACTTACAGGTAAGTAAGCGGTTGTGAGTTTGTCTCCAGAGGTTTTGGTCAACACTAGGCAAGGGTCGGACCAAGCTAGCTATTGCACCACCACCACCACCACCACCAGCGGCACTGGGGCGGCTGAGTGAAAAGTTCACTGGGTCCAATGTTATCCTCCTAAGGCTGGGGGGCACCTCGAAGGGACACCAGTTACAGGTACGTACCTGCAGTTCAGGGGCACAGGCCCTGAGGGTTAAGGTCAGCATTGGAGGTGCCATCAAAGAGCACTGAAGCTGTACCACTAGCGCCACAAGGGTGGCAGAGTGCAATGGAGACATCAGCGGTCCATTGAAATCAATGGAGATCCTCGGTTGGGGAGAACGACTGCAGGCTCTGTTCCAAAGGCGGGCTGAAGGAATCCCACGTCTGGAAAGGTAAGTTTGATAGTGGGGGAATGCTGAGGCAACGTCGGTTGGGCAAACCAAGGCCGGGAATTGTAGGTGCAGGGGTGTCTTTTGGCGTGTTTTTTTTTTACCAGATCTGGTTGCGGTCAGAGGGACCCTTCTGATTGAGGCGGCAGGCATCTAGAGGAAGGTCAGGAGAGATCGTCCAAAGCTGGATCCCAGGGCAAGATTGCCGGGGAGACTTCACTGGGTTAGTGGGCCACCTGGATTCTGGCCTATGTATTGGGTGAAGAGTGGTGCAAGTGTCACGGATCCTCAATGGCTACTGTTCTCTTCGGTGACTACACCCTTTGGGTGCCCCTTATCTTTGGGGAGGTGGGCACATCCGTGTCTCTATTAGGCCTAATTCTCCAAGATGAGGGATTTCTAAGAGCAGGGTTCACTTCAGCTCCTGGTGAACGTAAGGGTGTGCCAGGCTCAGGTGGAAACTCCTACTCTGCTAACTAATTTTCCCGCCTGTACTGCTGCCAAAAGTGGAGCCTGGGCAGGAGTGGTGGTGGTGGTGGGGGTGGGGCACATCTTCCCTGGTTAGAGCTGCTCAAATCAGCATATTACAAGGTGAGCACCTTTGAGGCTCACTGCCAAGTGTTCCTATTCCTGCCAGGGGGAGATGTGAAACACCCCAACCAAGAGCAGGCTTTGTTTCCGACCACCCCACGAGGTCAGTATCCTGTCCGGTGTTGGCTGACTGGCAGTGACCAGTCAGCCAATACACTGGAAGTTGGTCGTTTTTCAGGAGGCATGGCTAAGGTGCACTCTGAGTGAATTGTATAATGAATTCAACACTGGCATCAGTGTGGTTTTATTATGCCGGGATGTTTGGTACCAAATATCTGTTTTCAGTAAATCCATCAGGTAGCCGTGGAGTTCATGTTGACTAACTCCCAGCCCATGTACTCAAATGGCTTCTTTACATTTACAATGTGAATGGCACAGACACTGTAGGGGCATATTGCTCATGCAGCTATGCCCTCACCTGTGGTATGGTGCACCTTGCCTTAGGGCTATAAGGCCTGATAGAGGGGGACTTAATGTAGTCTGCACCAGAACACGCAGCCTGCAATGGCAGTGTTTGTGTTAAGGTGAAGGGTCTCTGAGGGTGGTACAAAATATGCTGCAGTCCCATGAGGCCCTCTCTGGTCACAAGGCCCTTTGTACCAGGGGTACCTTTTACAAGGGACTTGCATGTGGCCACTAGGTATGCCAACTAGGGGAACAAATGTACAGTTTTGGGGAAAAAGACAGGTGCTGTGGCCTGGTTAGCAGGATCCCAGCACACACTCGGTCAAGTTGGAATCCGGTATCTGGCAAAAGATTTGGGGGTAACTATGCAAAAATGGTCACTTTTCTACAGGTAATGATTAGGTGAGGGGCCCACATGAGTCAAAACGTTAAGAACCACTGTTCTAGACCCTTTAGGTGCAGAATGGTCTAGTGCTAGAAAAAGAGTAAGCTTATGGTAGAGGTGATGGATTGAGAAAGGAGTCAGTACTTCTGTCGCTTTGTGAAACAGGCTCTGTCCCTTCGAGGCAAGAAGTCTGAAATGGATGAGTTTTTCACTTCCAGTGATGGGCCTAAGACACAGCAGAAAGAACTTGAGGTTTGGCGAGAAAATAAACTACTTATCCGGTAACAGTTTCGTCATGTGGTCAGAGGGAATGGTCAACTCTGTTGCTTCTGAATCCCGACGACTTGAGGGGCTGAAGATGATGAGTTTGCGGTTATTTTGTTTTCTACTGTTGGGTGTTCAAGGAAGAGGGAGGGATGCTCTATATGAGTAGAGGAAGGTAGGGTGACCCCCATTAGTTGTCACTGGTGGCACTAGTGGCAATGACTTAAATTACTTCGATACTCTTTTACAAATGCCAACTTTTGCAACTTGCCTTGATACGTCTGCACAGCTACAAAATGGAATTCAGGGGAACTGCTTGAGTTTGGGAGCTTAAATGTTAGAGGTACGTATGTGCCAGCCAAGACGCTGGCCATGCGGTCATCACTAATTGATTCCAATGGTGATATTTGCCTGTTACAGAAGACCACTTTACGGAGGTGCCCTAGCTCTTGTTTGCGCTTCAAATGGTTTTCTATGCAGTACTTTTCATCTGATAATCAGAAGAAAGAAAAATCCAGATCTTATTCCCCAATGCCTTCAGTACAATTAGATTGTGGCGCATTTGGATAGTAGAGCCTTTGTACTAAAAATCATGGTGGGAGAGTACACCTTCCCTGTGGTGTCAGTATATCTCCCTAATGAAGGACAAGAAGTTTTTTTTTTTTTAAACTAGCAGTGCCATGGGTGATGCAGTCCCTGGAAAGATGTACATGTAGAGGACGATCCCACTATGTGTGTATTAGATCACTGCTCAGGTTCGGTCAGTTGAGTGAATTACTGTAAGAAAGAAAGCTATGTGTGCAAGACTTTGGTCTGATTAGCTTTTGCGAGTCGGACCATCTGGGAAGGAGGGGTTTTTCATTCTTCTCAGCTACGTACAAGACTTATGCCAAGCTAAATCATGTTCCTGGTACTCCAGTGTACAGGAAAAGATGAAAGAAGTGGAGATAGACAACAGTATATTGTCTGACCACGCACCTAGTCATGTAATTATTGATGTCCTAAAGATTGTGATTCAAGGGCACCTGATCGATGAGCATCATGATAGGAACAGAAGGAAAAGAAAGGTAACTTGAAGCTCAGATTCTGAGCACTAGAAGAGGTACTGTCATGTTTCCATGGCCCCCCAAAAAATGCCACATTCACTGGTAAGTGTTTCAGGATTTAGTTGTGCAAGTCACCAGCCAATCCAGAGCAGCTCCAATAACTTACTGCCTTCATCCAAACATTCCCACCACAGCATTCCTATCACCGAACAGCCTTCAGTAAGGTGATGGATGATTCTAACCTCTGTGGCACTAACCACAACACATCCGTGCCCCCACTCCCACAGCAAAGAAAACAAAGCAACTTAACTACTAAAAGACTAAAATACAGTGGTTTAGAGAAAGAAAATGGTGAAGACAATATTAAAAACTAACAGGGCATCTCTATAATATCAACCAAAGTATTACAAGACCTTTCATAATCATTATTAAAGATAAACTAGAAATACTGTAATAGTCCTAAAAACATTACATAGTCATTACAGCAGATTGGTTCATTAACCCTCTCGTCTGCAGCTATCACACAAGTTAATTTGCCCATTGGCTTTTAGTTTGGGGGAAGGTATGGGAGCAGGAACCCCAACAGTACTAGTCAATACCATATCACTTCACCAGTCTAGGCGTACACCAGACACTGCTATTATCGAGCCTGACAACATTTTTCATAACTGTCTAAATCACAGAAGGTCTTCTAAATGGAGGCCTGTATCTGTTTTTGAAAACCTTTTTTCTAAGGATTACTTAATCTCCAACTTTCCATTGTAGCTGCGTTTGATACAATTTCGTACCATTGTTTATATTTCCTCAGCTCAGTATCCTTCCCCCTTCTTCCCCAGAAAAGTTCTTTATCATTCCAATTTAACTCCTCCTTCACATTCCAGAACCCTCTCGGTTTGTGGGAGGTCTCCATACTCAAGCCACCTTTCCACAATAAGATCTTTGAGGTCCATTACCTCCAAGTCTTTCTCCTGCAATGATATCCATTCGTCTTCATCAACAGTACTCTCACAATTTCAAGTGACTGAGGATGATTCAGATGCCTCAACTTCCCCCTCAGTGGGCAAGCAAGACCAGCAATCCACATCTTCGTTTTACACACATGGTAGGTGCTGCACCTGAAAACTAAACTCACTTTAAGTTTCTATCCATTTCTTTATCCTGGAAGTGGCTCCATCATCCTTCCCAGTAGAAAACAGCTGAACTGGAGCCCTGTGGGGAGTCCTGTCAATGAAAGGCTTTCCCCACAGTTACAACTTGAAATGTTTAACAGCCCACCCTGATGCCAGTGCCTCTCTCTCAATGACTGAGTAACACTCCTCAACCACTTTGAGGGAGCACATGACAAAGGCCACCATAGTTTCTCTACCATCTAGTATCTGTGATAAAACCATGTTAAGTCCTTTAAGACTTGTACCAGTAGATCATATGATCTTCCTGAAAACTTTGAGATGGCCCAGGGTTAGCATATTGCTGCTGATGGTCTTAATAGTTTCGACCGCTGCTTTACCTTCATTTGGCCAATCAAACTTGGTTCCCTTCTTATGATTGCCCTCATGGTCTGAGCTATTGTTGCATAACTGGGGCTATACTTAGATTAGAATTCTGCTAATCCAACAGAGGACTTTACTTATTCTTTATCCTGTGGAGATGGTACTTTCAAAATGAATGAAAGCAACTCCTATTTGGACTCTGTGCCTTCCTCAGATATAGTGTGATCCTAGTAAAAATACTGCAGAGACACAATTTACCTTTTTAAGTCTCGCCTAGGCAACTCGTGCGCGCTCTCAAGACCTGCTGTATCTAGTGTATGGGCATTCAGCACGCCTATCGCTTTTGATTGGTTCCTTCATGTGCTTTTTAAAAATCCTTTCTTTTAATTGGTTAATAGCTTACATATGTCCTTCCTTTCACTTTTTCGTCATGCCCTGGAGACTGCCCCTGTTGCTTGCATTGGTTCAAGATTGGCCATACAAGTTACTGTTGCGCACTACTTTTTCTTTTGCCTTGGCTTCTTTTGTTAATTCCCGGCTCATGTTCCCTGCTCCTTCTTGTAGATCCAAGCGCCACCCCATGTCCCACTATTCCAGCAGTGCATGAACAAACCATACTCTTGTGTGCCAAAGACTACCCAGAAAAAATTGGCAAAACAGTAAAATAAACAAGTTTATCGTAGTGCTTGATGATGCCGATCAAGCAGCGAGCAGAGCTTTCTTGTTCGGTTAGCTATTTTGGGAACAAATAAAGTAAAGTTTCAGGGAATTTTACACCATCGATCAATTAAAGGAGGTGTGGTATTTAAATCTAATTTTAATCACACTGTGCTGCTGGTGCTTCAGAACTAGCAGTGTGTGTGCGTCACAGCGCACACTCCATGATGCTTTACAGTGAAGCACATCCGTGCCTCAGGCAAGCAGAACAATGGAGGAGGCATTGTGGCGCACTCCCTGCCTCTGCAACAAATACCAAGGTTTTATAGCAGTGGCTTTTGGACTGCGAGATTCACAGATATAATGTTCCTGTTTCATATGTTGCGCTAGTCAATTGGAAAAAGAAAACCAGTTATTCTATGGCTTGCCTCCTCTCGTTGTTCAACCACCAGAAAAAAAGCTTCACACGTTCCAGCTCCTAATGCGGCAGAAACACTGTGCCTTAGTAGAGCTGCTTGTTAGTTATGTTTAGGCTTTCCTGTTTTCAGTTTCTATTTTTGGTAAATTCTGGTGGTGTTTTCTCAGTGTTTTCCAGTGATTTCAATACCTCGAAAAAACAGTGCTTTTCAGTGGTTACTCATTTTCGCGCCATAAAAAACAACTGAAATGGTGTTTTACCGGTGTTTATGGTACGCTTTGCTTTTATTATTGCTTGCTTTCTTAATTGGTGCATGGTATATAGCCAGTCTATGTACAGTGTATATGAGGTCCAAATAAACTTTTACAAGTCCAATTTATTGTAGTACACCATACAATATTTCTTCAGTGAATCTTTGGTCATTTGCGCTCTCTCTTTCCTTGCCATGTACACTTTCATTTGTGAAAAGGCCCTCAAGACATTGGCACTTGAGACTGGCAACGCCAAAACAGACAGTACACAATTTGCCAACTCTGGCCACCAAGACTCTTGCAGAAAGTGCATACATGACATCCTCGACGTTCTCACGCCCATTAACAAATTGCACTGAAACCAGGTCACCCTAGGCCTACTATCTCCCGTCAACCTACATGATGCATCCAACCAGTGTACGGGCAAAGGAGTGAAGTGCTTTACAACCTTCAATAAAATTCTTACATCATTGCAAGTTTTAACTGTGCAAAACTGACTCTGTCCGGTGGCACTAAGCTCCCCACTCTAAGAAGGGGTGAAAAACAAGATAGCCTTGTTAAGTAAAATGGTCGTATACAGACCTGCGAAGTACTTAGGTGCGGCTGCAGTTAGACAGACGCCAGAACACAATAGCTCCTCTCCACCCTCCCCCCCCCCCCCCACGTGAGCCAGCAGGGGGCCTGGTGTTGCTCTGGCCCTTTGGCCTTTCACACCTCGGCTCCCCATTCTCTTGTCTGTCTTCGCCCCCTGCACTCTGTGTTGCACTAAACAATGCCAGAACGTTCTTTAATGGCCAGTGAGGTAAACCACGACAATGCTCGACCACTTCAGTGATTCTGAAAAATGTGGACGGATGGTAAATTGTTAGTTACATGCAAGGCAGGAGCCTGATATCCGACTGACTCAGTCTCACACCAATAGGTCTTTAATTCAATCTTAACGTTTCCCTAAACGATATACTTTTGATTTATGTATGGACTTTGCATTAAGCAGTCGCTGTATATGAACAAGGTCAAGACACTTTGCAGTCGTAAATAACCTTACTTAACTGCAGAAATTAGGCACTCTCTGCAAACAACATGGGAAAGATGCTCTGGATCAGCAGAATCAGTCATCAAGAGCTCATATCTTTTAGAAAGTAGGCCTCAGAGGCAGGTAAAAGCCAGATGTAACAACAAAAATTGCATGTTTAAAAGTGGCAAGCTTGGCACAGATGAATTCCCAATGTGCAATACACTAAATTCAAATTGTAATTTGCAAAACGAACGATGGAACAATTTCAGACATCTTTCACTGTATGAGGGCCAGCTGATTAAGACTGGGTGAGGGCGTGACACACAAATTCCATGGATGGCTAGCGACTTCTAGCTTGCAATGTTGGTGCAAGTCAAAAACTAATGGAGAAGTTTATTGCCCAGCCTCCATCCCTTCAATCACTTGCCATGGGTCAAATCCTGTCTCAGGAATATGAATGACCCGGACAATCTGTAACTCCATTGTGTATGGATCTAATGCACTGTGAACCAGTTGTTTCCGATAGCTGACCCCAATAATTTGCCTCAAGAATGTACCTTGTACAACTCCACCCAAAGGAAGAGGGGGAACCAGAGGTGGAGCGAAAGGAGGTCCCTTGCTCTGTAGATCATAGGAACACACTTAGAGTGGCACAAGATCGAGCACACTTGCAATAAACTAAAACACCCCATCGAAAGACCAGACCAAGTACAGGGTGAGACGGAGGGAGGGGAAAAAGAGACGTTTTGGGTCCAAATTTGATCTAAGATGCGGCCCTTGATATGTGTAGGCGAAAGAATTTGTTGAGACAGGTTCAAACTGGTGAGGGCCTCGAAGACCTCCAAGGCGTGGGTCCCAGCATTGATGTCGTTGAACCAATAATTGAGGTCGCCGAAGAGGGCGAATCTGGGATGGGAAGTGAGGAGGTTGATCAACTGGTCAGACAGAGTGGCCGCGAAGGTTGGCATCGGTTGAGGGGGACGGTAGAGAAGGAGAAAGGTTAAGGCCCCGCTTTCTGTGTTTAAGCTGAAGATGAGATTGTCAACACCCGGGAGGGAGATAGATGGGATAGAGGTGGAATTCAAGTGTTTGGAGATTATGGCCGCTACCCCACCCCCAGGGCGATTTCCTGGCCGATCAGCCTAAACAGGCATTCTAAATTTCTGTGATTCCACAAAGAGTTCAATCTGACCAGTACTTGGTTTCCTCTCTGGGCTTTCCGTGATTAAAAACAGAAATATAACACAACAACTGACGTAAAAACAGCCTGCAGTATTGATTTTGTCAATGGTTGTTAGCTGTTTCGGATAAATGAGTAACAACAACAAATTATTTTACTTGTACCTTGTCACTTTTTTGACCAATGAATGAGTGCCTCCTTCACACACATTTGTACAGAATCACACCTGCAATTTGAATACTGTATTGTTGCTCTGTGTTCTCTGCAGAGAGGCCATGTATTGAAGGATCATGCATTCTGAACACCTTCTTGATCCCCAGGTAGGCACAATGAAAAAGTTATACTGCATTCGGCCTCAAATACAAAGCTCTCAATTGTAGCCTGTTATAAACACCTGGATGCAACTCAATACAAAGTGTGCACCATACAAGAGTAATATGCTGTGAAACGAATTAAACTAATTTGTTGCCATGTATTACCCTAACACACATTGTCAGACTGAGACAGGAAATAGGCCCCAGCATCGAAATAAAAGTGGCCCCCATTAGTGAATTAGGCAGCTAGAAAAATTTCTGCATTTGCAAATTATATCAGTTTTTAATTTGTAAAGAGATGCTATATACGATTTTGTAAGGTATGGAAGACTGCATATATTTGAGTTTGCTGGAAGCAATGTCTGTTTTAAAATATCATGAAAATCAACAGTAAATGACCATAAAGCGGGCCTGTAAACATCCAAAAAAAGTCTACGTACTGACCTGACAGATTAGACCGTTGGGCACAGCCTGATTTGATTGCCCTATAGGTCAGTCCGACCCTGCAAAAGTGTCATACCTCACTGTGCAGACACTAGACCAGTTTCTTTGCAGGTCAAGTTAGTACATGAATATAGGAAAAGATATGGAGCCCGTTTCAATGTCCAATCTAATTTATTGCTGGGTCTAAGACATGTAGAGCCTTGCTCCAACCACTTGTTAATGCTGTGCCTGCTCCTCTGCCTACACCAGAGGTCTTCAAACTTTTTGATGCCGAGGCCCCCTTGTAAAACCTTTTTAGGCGTAAGGACCCCCTTCAGACAAAAGATTCTAGAAACTGGTACTCCTCATCATAAACAACTATCGACAACCATAAATGCGCCTGTTAGACCTCATCACATCCATCCATCCATCATTCATCCACCCACACTTCCACACATCCATCCATCCTTCATCCATCCACCCTTTCATCCTTCCATCCATCCATACATCCATCCTTTACCTATCCACCCGTCCATCCACACACCCACCTTTTCACACATCCATCATTCATCCATGCAACCTTTTATCCATCCATACATCCATCATCCATCCACCCTTTCATCCTTCCATCCATACATCCATCCTTTACCTATCCACCCGTCCATCCATCCATCATTCTTCCACCCACCTTTTCACACATCCATCATTCATCCATGCAACCTTTTATCCATCCACCCATACATCCATCCTTCATCCATCCACCCTTTCATCCATACATACATCCTTCATCCATCCTCCCTTTCATTATTCCATCCATATATCTATCCACCCTTTCATCCATATATCCATCCACCCACCCATCCATCACTCATCCCCCACCTTTTCACACATCCATCCATCATTCATCCATGCAACCTTTTATCCAACCATACATCCATCATCTATCCACCCTTTCATCCTTCCATCCATACATCCATCCTTTACCTATCCACCCGTCCATCCACCCATCATTCTTCCACCCACCTTTTCACACATCCATCCATCCATCATTCATCCATGCAACCTTTTATCCATCCATCCATATATCCATCCTTCATCCCTTTATCCATCCTTCATCCCTTTCATCCATACATCCATCCTTCATCCAGCCACCCTTTCATTATTCCATCCATATATCCATCCACCCTTTCATCCATACATCCATCCTTCATCCACCCACCCTTTCATCCATCCATCCACCCATCATTCATCCCACACTTTTTCACACATCCATCCATCCATCATTCATCCATGCAACCTTTTATCCATCCATACATCCTTCATCCATCCACCTTTTCATCCTTCCATCCATACATCCATCCTTTACCTATCCACCCGTCCATCCACCCACCCATCATTCTTCCACCCACCTTTTCACACATCCATCCATCATTCATCCATGCAACCTTTTATCCATCCATACATCCATACATCCATCCTTCATCCATCCACCCTTTCATCCTTCCATCCATACATCCATCCTCCATCCACCCACCCTTTCATCCATCCATCCACCCGCCCATCCATCATTCATCCCTCACCTTTTCACACATCCATCCATGCATCCATCATTCATCCATGCAACCTTTTATCCATCCATACATCCATCCTTCATCCATCCACACTTTCATCCTTCCATCCTTCCATCCATCCTTCATCCATCCACCCTTACATCCATCCATTCACCCATCACTCATCCACCCACCTTTTCACAAATCCATCCGTCCATCATTCATCCATGCAACCTTTTATCCATCCATACATCCATCCCTCATCCATCTACCCTTTCATCCTTCCATCCACCCTTTCATCCATCCACCCACCTTTTCACATATCCATCCATCCACCCTTTCATCTTTACATCCATCCACTCATCATTCATCCACCCACCTTTTCACACATCCGTCCACCCTTTCATCCTTCCGTCCATTCATACAGCCATCCACGCTTTCATCCATCCATCCTTCATCTATCCATCCACCCTTTCATCCATCCATCTATCCACCCATCATTCATTCACCCACCTTGTCTGTGCCTCTCTCATGGGGGGTCAGTATCTCTCTGCTTCGTCTTCCTCTCTTATGGGAGGGCATCTGTGCCTCCCTGCTTGGGGGGGGGGGGGGGGGGGGACAGACTCTCAGCCACATTTCTCCTGCACAGGCGCCAGGTATTAGTGCTCGTGGGACTTGAACCAATGATATGATTGTAATGTCCTTCTGCTGTCCTTCTGCTGTTTACTGTGTATTTGTAAAGCGCTCTGATACCTACGGGTTAAACTAGCGCTATATAAAACGTTAAAAGTAAAAATAAACCCACAGCTAAGTCCATTGAACTCAAAGGGCTACTGCCTCCCCCCCCCCCCCCCCCCCCAGCTCCTGTATGTCAGCCTGGCTGAAACAGCTTGGACACACACAAAGGCACACCAGAGAACTATCACAGGTCTTTAAAAGACCTTTACTTGTTAACGAGGCTTTGATGTTTTTTACACCTCGGTGTGAATTAGGCGGCCTCCGCCTTGAGCACCCTCGATCAGCCCGACGCCAGGAACTGCACTCTGGCAGAATCTGCGACCCCCTTCCCAGGACTCCACGACCCCCCTGGGGGTCGTGCCCCACAGATTGAAGACCTCTGGCCTACACCCCTTGTCTCACTGTCATACTCACACCTATCTGCCCCTCCCCCTTTGTTCTCACCTCTATGCTTCCTTTCCCAGTTTTCCCTCATGGTAGGTGAGCAGTTTTCAAGTGACAGGACGTCATTCTATCCTTTGTTGTGCGCCCTGCAGGATATCCTGCTTTTCATTCATACAGGGGCAGGGCGCACTTCACACATAAGGGCAGTTTAAGTACCTATCAAATCGCTGCCATCATCATGCAACTACAGCGATAAGGCCCTGCGAGAGGGGCCAGCAGGGGAAATGGGTAATAAAAGAAAACCTTTAAACTCTTGGGGGCCCCCGGGCCTCGAAACACAGAAGTTTTTAAAGGTGCGAGGCCCCCTACATGCTGCCCATGCCTAGCGCCGGCCCTGGTGCTAGCTACAGACTAGTGCTGAGTTATTGTGAGGACTGTTTTCTTTTCAGAGTCAAGGACATGCTTCTCTCTTTTCGTCACAGAAGAGTCTGGAGCGCCCTGTAACAGTAGGTGACGGGGCTTGTTGTAGCGGAAATGCGCACCTGTGTTAAATAGCTTTAGCCTCATGAATGTCTTTGTTGGACGACAAAGTTAAATTGCAATTTCATGGTTTGGTTTCAAAGGGCCGTGTTTATAAAATTCATGAGCTGTTAAAATGTGTTGGAAAATCTGCACCCGGTGAGCAGCGGAGATGTGTAATTATTTATTTATGCGTTTTTATATAGCGCGGACTTTACCCGAAGGCGTCGGAGCTAAAGGCATTAAGATTAAATAAATTAACTACGCTCAACTTTGCATAACATGGATTACTGTGAAATATTGTAAAACACATGTTACATGGCTGATAATTAGCATTAACAGATGACTAGATGATATCAAGAGATACAATTACCTCACTCTACGAGCGAGTGGCAATTCTGCACGGCCAGGCCTTCTCGTGGCCCCACTGACACCCGGGGCAAACCTTGCCGCCCGGGCATGATTAATGTCAGGTTCAGGCGTTCAGCAGCAAAGCTGCACACTGGTGTGCCCTGGGCTGCGAGGCCGCTGTGATCCTTGGGGTTGGCTCGGGGGTCCGGTCACAGGAACACATTTTTAAAAAGAATTCCGCGGTGTAAAGCGCGCTCATTGCTGCTAAAACTTCCTCCTCGCATTATGCATCAGCAGCAGGAAGTCACGTGACGCGCTGCTCGCACTTCAGACGGCCGCCGCCTTCAGAATAGTGCCGCCTGGGGCGGACCGCCCCACCTCACGCACCCCCCTAGCTACGCGAGTGGGTGTTGGCTTCTCTCTGCTGTCCCGCGACCCAGCTGGCTTAAATCCGCAGCAGTGGGAGGACATTCCTCAAGGATAGTTCTTTTTTGTGCTCCTTTGGCTCCCTCAAGTGGCCTAGCGGAGCAACAAATATGTAAAAAAAAAAATCTGTGACACTCGAAATATGTAGAAAAACAGTGGCACTCGGTTTAAACCAGGTCACCTTATTTTCAATCGGTAGGGTACTATCGTTTACATTCGGTTTAAACCGAATTCCGAACAGCCTAGTTATGTTGCCTTGTTGCTGGGTGGGACTTGGGGCTCATGTCTTACTGCGTTTTTATTCATAAAACCACATTTCTTTCGGCATTAAAACTTCCCACCATTGCTCATAACTTCTGCCTGTTTTGTACCTGTCCCTGCATGTATTGTATTTTTTTAAGCAGTTTTATATACCACGCATTCGCACACAAAGCATTGCAGCGCTTCAGGTATTCAGCAGTTACACTACACAATCACACACTGATTTACGATTAGCACAGGACTTTGTGACTTGCACAAAAACACAGCTAGAAAATTTACCATTGAAACTCCACAGCTTTCCAAACTTCAGAAATCGGCAGCTCTCATCGTTACGAAGTATACATGTTAATTATTTTGTTCCTCAGCCCTACGGAGCGGACATAGATACAATTTTTTAATTGGCATTCCAATATAGTTCAAATAGTTTCATCCAAAACTCTTTTAGGAGCTGCAGATTATTATATGCAACAGCTTTGAAAATGTCTGTTTTCTACCTAGCTCCACTAGCCAGCTAAAGGCACCGTTTTTATTAACCACTCTCGTATGCTTTGATTCTTGCTTATCTGGCTAATGCATTGATGTTGCCTTGTTGACAGCTGGGACTCAGTGCACATGCTGTGCTACGTTTCTTATTTTTAAGCCCACATTGCTTACAGTATTACAAACTCATCCTGGCAACTATAGTGTTGTGTTTACAAGGGCTTTATATAATTTATGTGCTTGTTTGTTGGTTTGCTGCACACTGTTTCGCTTTCTCTGCCCTTCAGAAGAAACATTACACTTACAACTCCCAGCCCTACTGTCCGTTGAGTAGTAGTGTTTCTTATATATGACTGACAGAGGCACTATTTCTCTTACAATTCACTCATTTTGACTCGCTTCACCTGCCCTTGCTAAGCGCAGAATGATTTACTTCCCCCATCCTAGTAGCCGTTTAAAACAAGACGCTTTGCTTTATTTTCCAAGCTCTAATGGCTGTTCAAAAAGGTTTTTTTTAAAGTTTTTTTTTTATATACCACTGCTTTTTAAATGCTTGAGTCATCCTCGGGCCTACTGAGAGGTTGGATTCAATTAAATTTTTGTACAAATTTTATTACCTAACAAATGGCTACATTCCCATCCCTACTAGCCTTTTAGAGCCAGCCATATATTATATATCACTGTTTTATAAGGGCCTGTTTCTTTCCCAGCCCAACATGATATATTGTTCTATGAAAGCATTTTTATATACCACGCTCTTGCGCACAAAATATTGCAGCGCTTTACAGAGTCAGCTGTTTGAATATACAAAGACACGTTTAGTTATGGTTAGCATGGGCAGATTACGGTTCGAGGCATGTGGGCTGCCAAATTCATATCTGTGCATAGATCGCCGCCTAGTGTTTGGTCCGGATGATCGCACATTGTTGTCCTGGAAGAGTCTTCGAAGTATCACGAGATAGGTGGCTCCTCCCCTGGACTACAGTGCGCATGGGCATAGACTCCATCCTCAGATAGTTTTTTTACCGCCATTGGGTTCGTATGTATATTGGTTCACTCTAGTCGGAATCGATAAACTTTCTTAAGGTCAAAAGGCCTTTAGTTTTTTCGTCTGTATAGTCTTGCGTTCGGTGCCTGATTCTTCCAGCTCGGTTCCAAGCCGGATTCCAGAGAGCCGCGTGCTTTCGACGCAGAAGGCCCAGTCAACTCCACAGACCTTATCGACTGATCATCATGGAACGGAGCCCGTTCAAGAGATTTCCCGTTTGCAACTCCAAGTATCCCCACATCGATTTCCACCCGGTGTGCAACAAGTGTCTGTTGCCGGATCATGATGAAGCCAGCTGCATGGCTTGTTCAAGATTTCGATCCAAGAAGACTCTTATGCATCGTTGCGCTGCGGGCCAGGGGGCCCAGCAGACTGCACCGGCGCCTGTGAGCATATTCGATGCCGGGGATGATGAGGGAGCTGACCGGGAAGTTAGTGAGAACCCGTCGAATCCCGCGTCGGAGGTCGACTACAACTACGACGCGGACGTTGAAATGCTCGAAGCGGAAGAAGTCGTCGACAAGGTAGGAGACGACGATGGGGCCTTTGGGGCCATGGAAGATAGCTCGAGCGAAGAGCTAACTCAGACTGACATTGGGGCCGAAACGCTTCAAAAGGCTCAGGTCGAGGGATCGCCACTAGGCCTTACCCAAGATCTTCCAATGGGTTCTATGGCCCCGCCTTCGGGCTCGGCTACGGACATTGCTATTGAGCCGCACCCTGCAAAATCGAAACCGAAAGTGAAGACAACGGTCTCGATGCAAGTGAAAGCACTGGTGCCCCCCTCAAAACCGAAAGTGCGTATTGCGTTGGTCGGATCGAAGGCCTCGGACCTGTCGGCACCGACTAAGCAAAAGGGTGTTATCGAGCCGAAGAAACAGGTCAAAGGCGTCGAGACGAAGTCTGCCACGCCGAAGACAAAGGTCAAGGCAGTCGAGCCGAGTAAATCGGCGCCGAAGACGGTCGACGCCAACAAAGGACTCCATGATCCGAGGGTTCTCGAGACTCCGCGTCAACAAGACAAGGCCAAGAGCGGCACAACCCACAAGTCCACGCCTAGTGGTGCCTCGAAGGATTCCGTCGACTCGGCGTGGCAGTCCGCCGCTTTCTCCAAGCAGGTGGCGCACTCCCTAAAGCCCATCAAGGAGAAGGCCTCAAGTGTCGAACCAAAAGATCCTCCACCTTCGAAGCCTGTCGATAAACCTCAAAAAGCGTCGACGCCCATTCACTTCACGTTGCCGCCGAAAGTGGCGCCGAAAGCCTTCACTCCTAGGATGGTCGCCAGCGTGCCCGAGAAAGTGCCCTTGGTGCCAAGTCGACGACGGTGGTCCCGGCCTTGAAGCATCGACAATCTTCGTTGGAAGAACAGCAAGAACATTTTATTGATGCATGCAGACTTTCCCTTCATAAGCAGAAAATTGCCCCGGAACAGCCAATGGAGTCCTACAAAATTCCTTTGAAGAAAAAGAAGGATTCCACTTCGACTCCTGTTCTTGTGGAGCCACTTTCTCCGCGTGGCCATGATGTCTCACCCACTTATTCAGACGTGGACGCTGGGGAAGGTGATGGTGATGAGTACAGCAATCCTGTCTACACTGACCCAGATGATACCAATGAACCCTGGGCAGTTGGTGCTGACCCAGGTGATCCTCACTCTACCCCAGACACAACTGTATGCTGTAAAGACGTCTCCTACAGAGGATTCGGCAGCGTTTAATGCCCTCATTGAAAGGTCAGCTAAAAATCATGACGTCCAGCTCCATGCTGACCCCATTGAAGTGGACTTTCTTTTTGACACCTTTTCCGTCTCGGAGAGAACTGTCAAGAGACTGCCTATGTTGAAGGGTGTCTTGAAACATGCTGGGGAGATCTCGAAAGGAGCATACCAGAGCCAGGGTGATAAACCCTAGAATTGAGAAGTATAAACCAGCACCTACTGACCCTACCTACATCAAGGGACAGTTGCCTTTAGACTCTCTTGTTGTTTCTAATGCCCGGAAGAGGGCTAATTCACAAACAACGGGTGATGCTCCTCCTCCAGATAAGGAATCTAAGGTGTTTGAGGCATCGGGGAAAAGGGTTGCAGCTCAAGCGGCCAATATCTGGCGCATTTCAAATACACAAGCACTTCTAGCAAGGTATGACAGGGCACACTATGACACACTAGAGACCCTGTTGCAGCACCTGCCAGACGAATACAAAGAGGCAGCTGAGATGCTCATCCAAGAGGGGAAGCTGATATCCAATGCTTCTATTAAATGTGCACTGGACACGGCTGACACCGCGGCCAGAGCTGTCAACACTAGTGTCATGCTGAGACGACATGCCTGGCTCAGAATCTCGGGATTTAAGCCAGAGATACAGACCACCATTCTTAATCAAACTGTAAACTCTGATCATCTATTTGGCCCAGAGGTGGACACCACCTTAGAGAAGATCAAAAAGGACACTGAAACTGCTAAGTCCATGGGGGCCCTGCAGTCCCAGCAATTCAGGGGTGGTTCTTTTCGTCGCTCAAGCGCTAGAGGTGTTTCCAGAGGCCAGCTCTCCCAAACCACACAGTACTATAAGGGCAACACGCAGACCACATACACCAAACAAAGTCGAGGTGGATATCATGGAAACAGCGCCAAAGGCAGAGGTTGTGGAAACAACAACTCCAGATCCTCTGCCACCAACAAACAGTGACGCCTTGTCACTGCCCCCCGACCACGCAACACCGGTTTGGGGGGAGACTTCAACAGTTCCTGCCAGTCTGGAAATCCATCACCACAGACAGGTGGGTCACACAGCTTATACAGTACGGTTATTGTCTGGAGTTAACATCCACTCCACCCAACATACCCTCAAGACACCGTCCTATGTCCGCCGAGCACTTGCACCTATTGCAGCCGGAGGTCCTCGTCATGCTGCAAAAAGGGGCAATCGAGCTCGTGCCTGTGCAAGAAAGAGGCACAGGGGTTTACTCCCTGTACTTCTTAATACCAAAGAAGGACGGGTCCCTATGACCCATACTGGACCTCAGACCCCTCAATCAGTACATCCTGTCGGAACACTTTCACATGCTGACCCTGCAGCAAGTCCTACCGTTACTCAATCAAGGGGATTTTCTCGCAACCTTAGATCTGAAGGATGCGTATTTTCATATTCCGCTACTCCCGTCACACACAAAATACCTACGGTTCACCATCCACAACCAACATTACCAGTTCAAGGTTCTGCCATTTGGGGGTCACCACGGCACCCAGGGTGTTTACGAAGTGCCTGGCGACAGTGGCAGCACACCTAAGGAGACAAAGCATTCACTTCTATCCTTACCTGGACGACTGGCTCATCCAGGCACAGTTGGCCCAGCAGTGTGCCGCCCACATGTCCCATACCATTCACCTTCTTCACGATCTGGGATTCTCACTGAATTACCCAAAGTCCCACCTGCAACCCGCCCACATACGGCAGTATCTGGGTGCGACGATAAAAATTCATTGAGGGTCAGCAGCATTCAATCGCTGATACAAAAATTCAAGCCTCAACACTCGCTTCCAGCACGAGTGTTCATGCAGTTGATAGGCATGATGGCCTCCTGCATCTCCATAGTCCCGCACGCGAGACTACATATGCGTCCGCTTCAGGAGTGCTTAGCACGTCAGTGGACTCAGGCTCACGGACAGTTGAAGGACCTAATGTTGGTGAGCAGTCGGGCATACAACTCTCTGCATTGGTGGAATCCACGAAACCTTTGCAAGGGATGACCGTTCCAAGAGCCTGTGCCACAGATCATCCTGACAACGGATGCTTCTCTCCAGGGATGGGGAGCTCATGTACTCCACTACACTGTGCAGGGACTATGGACACCACAGCAAAGGAAGATGCACATCAATGTTCTGGAATTGATGGCGATCTTCATGGCACTGAAAGCCTTCAAAGTACATCTGTGCAACAAGGTTGTGTTGATCCGGACGGACAACATGACGGCCATGTACTACATTCAGAAGCAGGGAGGAACACACTCTCCACAGTTGTCTCATCTGGCTCAGAGCATGTGGAAGTGGGCCATTCAGAGAAATATCTTCCTCCTGGCAGAACACCTCCCGGGCAAGGACAATCAGATGGCGGACCTACTCAGCAGGTACAGCCACCAAATGCACGAGTGGGAGATACATCCATCAGTACTCTACCCGTACTTCCAAAGGTGGGGTCATCCAGAGATAGACCTGTTCGCCACAAAGGAGAACGCAAAATGCCGAAGCTTTGCCGCCAGGTTTCCACACCCCCAGTCGCAAGGCAATGCGATATGGATGAACTGGTCAGGCAAATTTGGGTACGCTTTTCCCCCAGCACCTCTAATACTGCTGGTGGCACGCAAGCTGAAGCAGCACTCGATGACTCTCATCCTGGTTGCTCCGACGTGGGCTCGCCAACCATGGTACACCACGTTTCTGGAACTGTCTGTGGTACCGCATCAAAGGCTGCGCCTCACACCCAGGCTTTTGACGCAGAGCCATGGCGACCTTCAGCATCCAGATCCGCAACAGCTCAACCTGGCAATCTGGCTCCTGAAGTCTTAGAGTTTGGCTACCTCAACTTACCTCCTGACTGTATGGACATCATCCGGGAGGCAAGGAAGCCCACCACCAGATCATGCTATGCGGCGAAGTGGAATCTGTTTGTCTTTTATTGTGCGGACCACAACATTAAACCGCTGGATGCATCTATTCAAAACATCATTTGTTATCTCTTACATTTGTACAAATGTAATCTGGCCTATGCTTCCATTCGCATACATTTATCCGCAATGGCTGCTTATCTCCAAAACAGACAGCACCTCTCACTTTTCAGGGTGCCTGCCATTAAAGCCTTTCTGGAAGGACTCAAACGAGTCATTCCTCCGCGGACGCCACCAGCCCCGGAGTGGAACCTCAATGTGGTCCTCACCAGGCTGATGGGTCCCCCTTTTGAACCACTGCATTCCTGAGAGATTCAATTCTTGACATGGAAAGTGGCTTTCCTTATAGCGATTTACGTCGCTACGACGAGTTAGTAAACTTCAGGCGCTAACTATCCAAGAGCCATTTATTCAAATTCATTCTAACAGGGTGGTGCTCCGCACTAACCCTAAATTCCTTCCTAAGGTAGTGTCTCAGTTCCATATCAACCAGACTATAGAACTACCTGTGTTCTTCCAAAATCCATAGTCACTTGCAGAGAGAATGCTCCACACACTTGACGTCAAACGGGCCCTAATGTATTCCATTGATAGGACCAAAGATTTTAGGAAGACTAAACTATTTGTTGCCTTTGCAACACAAAGGTAACCCCATTTCCAAGGCAGGTGTAGCCAGGTAGATCGTTAAATGTATTCAGATCTGCGATCAGAAAGCCAAGCGCACTCTCACCATTCCGCCGCGGGCCCACTCCACCCGAAAGTTGGGGGGCTCCATGGCTTTCCTTGGAAATATTCAGTTGGAAGACATATGTTGAGCAGCCACATGGTCTACCACACACACATTTACTAAACATTACTGAGTTGATGTGCACTCCAAACAGCAGGCAGCTGTAGGGCAGGCTGTTCCAAAAACACTTTTCCAAACTGCTGCAGTTGGCACGGGCGGCCGCCGTTAATGGAGGGACTGCTATGTATTCTATGCACAGATATGAATTCAGCAGCCCACATGCCTCGAACCGAATATGCTACTTATCAGTATGCATCTGTTCTTGGCATGTAGGGCTGCTGACATTCATATCGCCCGCCCTCCTCCCCAGCGGCTGCAGCATTCACGCATACTTCTAGCATGGTCATCCATCTTGGCCACAATGGCTAAAAACAATCTGAGGATGGAGTCGATGCCCATGCGCACTGTAGTCCAGGGGAGGAGCCACCTATCTTGTGATACTTCGAAGACTCTTCCAGGACAACAATGTGCGATCATCCGGACCCAACACTAGGCGGCGATCTATGCACAGATATGAATGTCAGCAGCCCTACATGCCAAGAACAGATGCATACTGGTAAGTAGCATATTCGTTATTTGCCCACAAACATAGCATTTTAAGACAAACTATACCTCTCTATCTTTCTTTCTGTCTATTCTGTGCAGCTCTCATCCCTAGCTATTAACCATGCCTCTTAATTCTACTACACAAATACACTCCACACCACACAATTCCACACCTAACCATTCCAATACAACCCACATAATTCCCCTCCACACCGCATATATTCACTCCACTCCAAACCAAAGCACATGGGTAAAAGACAGTGTCATTTACAATGCTGATAGTTGAAACACACGCAAATGCGAGATGATTGCATTGCAAATGCTTGTTTTGTCTTGACAATATGAGCTGCCTTAGTTAATTTTCCCAATACAGACTCTGTTGTGTGACCGTGTTACTCCATATTCTTCTCGTATACTAACATTTCATCTTGGATCAAAAGGGCATGAGAAATACCTTACAATACTTTTTTCATTATCCTTTGGTAACAGGCTAACGCTAACCTGAATGAGCTCCTGATTAAAGTGTTGGCCCCAATAGGGTAACAAAATATGTAACGTGCCTGGATTGCTCATGCAGTTTAACCTGATAAGCGAAACCGAGATATCCATGACACTAAACATACTCGCACCACCAAGTACAGCCTGAGCGTCTGAGATATTTGATAGTAGTTGACTGTCTACCCAAATGTCATTTCAGATCTCCCAAGATAAAGACCCGTTCTTATTTGCTTGGCAATCCTTCAGTGGCAAAATGGGTGCAAACCACTCTTCAGTTATGCCTTCTTTCAGTAGCTTTTGAATTTTCCTTCTTTCAGTAGCTTTTGAATTTTCCCCCTTCAATTGCTCTATCATAAGATTGGGAACCTTTCTGACCCTGTTCACGATTGGCCTGGGTGAGGTGCAGCCACATTTTATAAATCCATCTTCCATCTGTTGGTTCTTATCCTGGTACGTTTGTTAAAGTATTTTTGGTAGACCAGCCACTAACGGAATCCATGCTGAAAGCTCCGTTTATGGTTTTGCCTAAGCTAGAAAAGGAACTGACAAAATGCTTCTTTAGAATTATATCACTCCTAAATACTGATGCTAACGTTTTAATTGGAATCTTGGCTTATACATTGGGTCAGCCCATGGAAAGCCCTTGACCTGGATCAAGCAGGGTTTATTCCCGGGAGGTTTACTTCTGATAATATCAAAACGGTCAAGAAGCATTACATTTTATCTGCCTTACTTTGTATCTACCTTAATAAGAAAGCATTTGCCAGAGTACACTGACCATTCCTCAAGAAAGCATTGGGGTGTATGCATTAGCCCTAAGGTTCCGAGCTTGGTTGGCTAGTGCTCACCAGAGGCTAGAGAGTTGATTAATTCTGAGGTTTTCTCATTCTCGATGGAAAGGGGCACGAGGCAGGAGTGCCTGTTGTCGCCCTTGTTGTTTGTACTATATATGGAGCCTTTGGAGAATAGAGGTTGAGCATTAAAAAAATATATCTGGGCTCCAAATCGGAGGAGATGACTATAGAATGTATCTGTATGCAGATAATGTTTGCTGACTGAACCATCTGCCTCTTTGTCGCCATTATTAGCCGAAGTAGCGTGGTTTCCCTCACACAAACGTGAGTAATCCAGCCTTTGCCACGGAATGGGGACAATGTTTTAAAACAAACTGCAAAAGTATCTCTGAATGTCCGGTTTAATCTGATCAGCTTCTATATTCTCCACCACACGTATTTAACCGCAGAATGTATCGACCGCTATTTTGACGGCGCGAACACTAGATGCCCGAGGTGCCAAGAACAGGGGACAACTTTTATACATATGGTGTGGAGCTGTGCCTACTTAACACATTACTGGCAGGAAGTGACTGACACAAGTGACCGTGAGGGTGACTGAGAGGGTGGTTCCCTGCACACCTGCCCACGTACTGCTCCACTTATTTCCCCCTACTGCTAAAACAAAAACCACAGCTAGGTTCCAGGACCTGGCATTTATTGTGGCGAAACAAGAAATAACCAGTAGCTGGAAGAAACTAGGGGGGGGCCCCAACCTCCTCAGATGGAAAAGTGAGCTGGTGAAATGGACAGGGTCTTACTTCGGAATGCACAGCGGGGAGTGGGATAGCCGGAACATGCCCAGGCATGGGAGGGGCTGATGGCGGACTTAACCAGGATTGGCAGGGACTTGGGGGCTTAAACCCCAGAGAGGCTTCCACATGTAGGGAGCCCCCAGAGACCAGATGAGGGTGGAACAAATCAGTAGACAGGAGAATGGGAGTGTCGCACGGTATCGACACACATGGAAGAGGAAGGGGTCGCAATGGAAGGTCCTGGCACAGCACCATTACTCTAGTCTCGTGGGCTAGAGAGCCTACTAACTGAGCTTACTAACTGAGCTGAACAGTAATCAAGTGGAGACAGCAGTGTGGGGGGGGTGGGGGTGGAGTTTTGGTACATGGCCTTATTGTTGGAGGAAGGGTAGGGGGTATATCTTATATATATGGGGTACTGCTAGTAGATAGCAATGTAATCATTATAGTGAACGTACATGAATGGGGCCAAGCGAGGGTAACTACAAATACAGTGAATTAGATAAGTTTCATTTCTCTCCTGTTTATTATACATTGACTCTTTAAAGGGGAATGTTAAATGATGTGTAAAAGGCAATAAAAATTTGTTTAAAAAAAAAAGCGGCGGAAATAAGGATTTTGGTTATTTGCGTTATAATGTTGGCGAGCATATCAAGGATGGGGAGCAAGAGTGATGGTATAACCTGGACCAGTACGTGTCTTTGGTCTCAAGATTGTGCTGCTGGCATTTGGCTATACTGAAGTATATAAAAAGTAATAGATGCTATGCTTGATTCGAGCCATCCACTGGTAATTAATATGGGCCTCATCGCAATTCAGTCACAGCAAAACCGGTCTTTGGTTGCTTATGTTCTGGTGCGGGGGGCCTGGCCAGGCATTTCGAGTTGGACTTTTAGTATTGGAGCATGGTCAAGACTGATTTGCATATGGTTTGTTCCAAACTGAGGTGGCATTGTGTGCAAAATAACAATGGACTAGGATAGTCCAGTAAATACTTGTGGATGAGATTAATTCAAGCATTCCATCCATCGCTTTTTTCTTTTTTTATACTTCAGGCATTTGGGTGTAGGCGGGAAAATATGTGCAAGATTACAATTTTTAAAAATGGAACAATACAAATTACGATAGAATTTCTTACCTAGTTGCATCAAATCTGATCCTACATACATTAAAATGTATTACATATGGTTCAAATACAAAACAAAGTATTATTTAAAAGGATTTCGAAGACTACATTCCATTGTTTCTACTGTTAGCTGGAAATATTAACAGCATTAGAAATGTTTCTTTACCTTTGAGAAAACGTGTAATCTTAATAGCTTTGCATAATATTACTAAGATAAGTATCACATTCTCAAAATATTCCAAACCTGTCGTTTTATGTGCTATTCTGTTTGTTGTATGACCTTCTTTAACAGTGCTGAAATGCTAAGTTTGATTCACTCCTTTTTATAATCATTTTCATTTTTTCCTGTCTTTTTCAGCCTGGGGCTAAAGGTGATGTGCCATACGTAACCACTGAGTACAATTTCGAAATTATGGGTGCTGGAAAGATTAAAATTAATAAACAACTCAAGAGAAGAGAACATAACAGGTTTTCCGGCCCATAAAAGCACATCTAATGTAGACTTTGCAGTTTGTTCTTGTAATCTGGCAAATTTTGGAACTTCTAAACCTCTGCTCTCCGCACTTAAAAGTGTCTACATTGATCATGCAAAGGAATCCGAAGCGGTTGTCAGACATTTTTTGTTAACCAGTTACATTTTCATAATGTTGGTTTACATTTGTGAAAATAAAAGTTTTGTAAATATCTCAACTTTTGTGTTTAAGTATTAATGACAACTTTCTCTTATCAAATATCTTGTTGTTTTACAAAGGCTCCACGTAAGTACACCTCTGCTGTAGGCCAGGTCGTTATGCTTTGATTTTTTTTATTTTTATTGGAGGGGTACGTATACAGTGAAATATAATGGACTGTGGTCCAAATGAAAGAAAAGATGTATTTAATTTTGCACAGTACATAATATGTTAATCCAAACATCCTGGAAGCAACAGTTCACAAAGTTACTTGTATATTTTATCATCAAAAGTAATACAGAACCAAATTAATTAGTTACCTTGTTACTCTTATAGAAAACCTTCTCTATCTCTTATTTTGCCAGTCGTGCAAGTAGTGTGAACCTTTCCAATCTTCGAAGAATAGTAATCAAGGAACAAATAATTTGTGAGAGAACACTGTTGAGATCCTGGTGTTTTGGTTTAAAAAATGTTTCTTGTTTGTTTTTTCTAATCTGGTGTGTAGATTATGTCTAGAGTTATTCTCTGAAATTATATGTTCATACCATATGTTTAGTAGCCGTCTACTTCTTACTGTAGGGCCTTTAGCCTTCTTCAAGTCCTATCTGTCTAGTCTTCAATGACTTGTCTCCAAAGAATGCTCTTTGGGTGATGAAGCAGATGCCACTTCAATACTGTCCCCAGTGCCAGCCAAATGTCAGTGGTCTGATCACCATGAGGTATACAATCTCTATCTCTACCTCTTTCACCCCCCCCCCCCCCCCCCCTGCAACCACGAAGACCTACATGCCAGGTTTGCCCCTCCTTGTGCTAAAAAAAAAAGACAGTTGGTGTCGACAGGATGGATGGGCTCACCAGATGATGCAGTGGCAAATTTCCAGCAAGACCCCTGACTTCTTCTGAGAAGAGTCCTGGCTCGTTGAAGAAGACAGGATTTTGTAAAATGTTCGTGAAGATTCATCAAGTGGCGCCAGAATTCTTGGCAAAAGAAAAAACACTTTTCTTATGGAAACTTTGGTCCTAACCATAACTACCTACTGGCTACCAGGTGCCAGGTCACTGGTGGTGCTCGATGGTGTGCTGCTGCTTCAGCACGTATTGATCTCACTTAACCTCATTCCTCTAAAAGAGAAGTCAGGCACTCAGAAGATTGTTGCTTAACCCACAATTTCGAGGCATGTGGGCTGCTGAATTCATATCTTAGCATGGATCGCCACCTAGTGTTAGGTCCGGATGTTAGCACCTTGTTGTCTTGGAAGAGTCTTCGAAGTATCACAAGATAGGTGACTCCTCCCCTGGACTACAGTGCGCATGGGCATCTTTGCCATCTTCAGATTGTTTTTCTCCACCATTGGGTTTGGATGCACTTCGACAACTCTAAATTCGGGATCAAAGTTTTCCTAATTTCAAATGCCAAAAATATCATAATTTCGACTATATTGTTTCCGCTCGGTATCCTTCGACTCGACAACTCTTTCCATCCATCTCTGGTAGTCGACGCCACGAGGGCCTCCAGCCGATGGAAAGGACCCCGTTCAAAAGATGCCCACAATGTCGATCAAAGTTCCCACATAGCGATAAGCATACAGTATGCAACAAGTGCCTGTCTCATGAGCACAACGAGGAAGACTGTCCAGCTTGTGCTCAGTTCCGGTCGAAGAAAAATTTCCGGAACCAAAGAGCTGCTCAGCTGCGACAGGCACCTGAATCGGAAAACATTTTCGACGACGAACATGAACTTCCAGAGGCAGCGGACTCCGACCTAGAGCTAGTCAGTCGAAGACCAGTCTGACTCCGATGACGACATCCCACCGGGGCAAACCGTGAGTACTAAAGCCCCTACCCTGCCTCCACCTCCAGACAAGGCTCCGGTCAAAGCATCGCCAAGAGGCCTTAGCCGCGACCGAAACACTGCTTCTGAAGCCCTGCCTCGGCTCCGAAGACCATTACAAAGCCTTCCGGTACCCCGGGAGCTAGCAACACTCTCCCCAAACAGAGTGTAGACCCAAAGACGGCCGCACAGCCGAAAACGGGCCCCAACACTAAGTCGTCGATCCGAAAAACACCGGCCAACCAAAAAAGGTAGTCGATCCGAAAAAGACTGTCGACCAGAAAAAGGGCATCGATCCTAAGAAAACTATCGAAACTAAGGACGTCGATCCAAAAAAGGTAATCAACCAGAAAAAAGGTATCGACCCAAACAAAGTCGTCGATATGAACACTGCCTCTGACCCAAAAAGGCAGTCGAACCGAAAAGGGCAGTCGAACCAACGAAAGCAGTCGACCCGAAAAAACACATCGAGCCGAAAAAGGCTGTCGACCCGAAAAAGAAGGTGGTCGAGTCGAACAAGGCCGTCGAGCCGGAAACAGCTGTCGAGCCGACAAGACGTCGAGCCAAAAAAAGCTCAAGAAAAAAAATAAAAACAAGCAACCAAGAAAGCAAGTAACCGATCCAAAAACAAGAACTTTTTCATCCTGATCCACTGAGCCCAGACCAAAATAGACTGTATATAGAACCTGATACAGGACATATAACCGTTTACAATTAAAAACAAGAGAAGACTGGACACTGAAGCTCCTTCTCCTGTTCCTTCTAAGAAAAAAGGACTTTGGGACATTCCCTTCTAAACCTTTTACACCTCCTCTTTTCACTTCTGACATGGCTTACGTTCCATATTCTCCTACACCTCCACATTATGATGAGGGAGAGGACATGGGTGAAGACCCTCATCAGGATTTTATAGACCCTGATGACACGGGAAACCAAGATCACATATGGGACGATCCTAATGACCCATATGATAAACAACCCATATCAGATCCCTCCACATATCCCACAAAACCATCGCCTACTGATGAGTCGCTTTTAACCAGCTAGTTGACAGAGCAGCTCGGTATCATGGTGTAAGCATGCACACTGACCCTGTAGAGGAGGATTTCCTATTTAATACTTTCCCAACATCAGAGAAGAGTATACGTACACTCTCTATGTTAAAGGGAGTACTTGAGTACGCACAAGACATCTTTAAAGACCCAGCCAGAGCGCGTGTCCTCAATCCAAGAATAGAAGAGAAATATAAACCAGCCCCTACAGACCCCTCTTATATCAAGTCACAGTTACCACTAGACTCTTGAGTTGTTTCTAATGCCAGAAAGAGGGCAAATTCTCAAACAGGTGATGACCCTCCCTCCCCTCCCTCCTGACAAGGAGTAAAAAATCTTAGAAGCCTCAGGAAAGAGTGGCCTCTCAAGCAGCAAATTCCTGGAGAATTGCTAATACACAAGCTCTCCTAGCACACTATGACAGAGAAAACTATGATGAACTGGAGGGATTATTACACCACCTACCGGAACCCTATAAAACAAAAGCGAATTACCTCATTCAAGAGGCTAAATTCATCACTAACGCATCCATAAAATGTGCCCTTGATGCAGCCGACACAGCTGGTGTGTTGCTACGCCGCCATGCCTGGCTACGCATCTCAGGTTTTAAAAATGAAGTACAGTCTACCATACTTAATAAACCCATTAACCAGGATTTCTTGTTTGGCCCAGCAGTTGATACCATCTTAGAAAAGATGAAAAAAGATACTGACACCGCAAAGTCCATGGGTGCACTTCAATTTCAACAGTCTAGGGGCTCCTTTCGCCGCTCCTCCTTTCGAGGCTCAGGCAGAGGCAACACATCACAAACCTCTTCTTCATTCAAAACTAATAACCAAGGCACCTTTAATAAAGACTCCCAACAGAGGAGGTTATAGAGGAAATAATAACTAAGGCAGAGGACGTGGTGGTAATAACACCAGAACCTCCACCGCCACCAAACAATGACTTGATCACACTCCCTCCAGACCACATAAAACCAGTCGGAGGCAGATTAACACAATTCTTACCTGCCTGGAATGCCATTATCACAGACAGTTGGGCGAGACAAATTATCCAGTATGGTTACTGGAACTCACTTCTACTCCACCCAACATACCACCCAAACACCGTCCAATGTCCAAAGAACAAATCACGCTGTTACAACAAGAGGTGCTATCCATGCTAGAAAGGGGAGCCATAGAGCCAGTCCCTTTTCAACACCAGGGCACAGGAGTATACTCTCTATACTTCCTTATTTCCAAAAAAGATGGCTCCCTCAGACCAATATTGGACCTCAGACCTCTGAACCAATATATACTTTCAGAGCATTTCCATATGATCACTCTACAACAAGTACTCCCGCTACTCCAGCAAGGCAACTTCCTCGCTACATTGGACCTCAAGGATGCATACTTTCACATACCTATACATCCAGCTCACAGGAAATACCTCAGGTTCACAATAGAGGGTCGCCACTATCAATTCAAAGTTCTTCCCTTCGGGGTAACTACAGTACCAAGGGTTTTTACAAAATGCCTAGCAGTAGTAGCAGCACACCTCAGAAGGCAACACATCCATGTGTTCCCCTACCTGGACGATTGGCTCATAAAAGCCAACTCATACGTACAGTGTGCAAATCATAAGTCTCACACAATCCAGCTACTGCACAATCTGGGGTTTTCCATAAATTACCCAAAATTCCATCTGCAGCCCTCCCACATACAACAATATCTGGAAGCAACAATAGATACCTCAGTGGCGAAGGCATATCCAAATCCAGCCAGGATATCCAACATACAGTCTCTCATTCAAAGATTTCAGCCACAACACTCCCTGCCAGCTCGAGTGTTCATGCAGCTTATAGGCATGATGGCCTCCTGCATATTCATTGTCCCTCATACCAGACTTCAAATGCGTCCATTGCAGGAATGCCTAGCACGGCAGTGGAACCAAGCTCAAGGACAACTAAAAGACCTAGTGTTGGTAGACAGTCGCACTTACAACTCTCTGCAGTGGTGGAGCCCACAAAACCTTTCCAAGGGGCGACTGTTCCAAGAGCCAGTTCCACAAGTAGTATTAACAGCGGACACATCACTGACAGGTTGGGGAGCCCACCTCCTTCAATACACAGTATAAGGTCTCTGGACAGTCAAACAAAAGACACTGCATATAAACCACTTAGTTACTAGCAGTATTTCTAGCAATGAAAGCCTTCCAGAAATACTTGTACAACAAGGCTGTGTTAATCCGGACGGACAACATGACAGCCATGTACTACATCCAAAAACAGGGAGGGACACACTCCCCGCAGCTCTCTCACCTAGCACAGAGCATATGGAGGTGAGTAATTCCAAAAAAAATCTTTCTCCTGGCAGAACACTTCCCAGGAATAGACAATCAGATCGCAGATCTACTAAGCCGACACAGCCAACAAATACACAAATGGGAGATTCACCCTCAAGTTCTCCAACCATTCTTCAAAGAATGGGGACATCCAGAGATAGATCTGTTTGCCACAAAAGAAAACTCAAAATGCCAGTCCTTTGCCGCCAGGTTCTCACACTCATTGTCACAAGGCAATGCGATATGGATGAACTGGTCAGGCAGATTTGCGTACGCTTTTCCGCCACCCCACTGATCCCATTAGTGGCACGCAAACTAAGGCAACAGTCACTGACAATGATCCTGGTTGCTCCCACATGGGCAAGACAGCCATGGTACATGGCGCTCCTACAACTCTCAGTAGTTCCGCACCAAAGACTACGCCTGTCGCCACAATTGCTAACACAGAACCATGGCGAAATAAGGCACCCAGATCCCAATCAGATGAACCTAGCGATCTGGCTCCTGAGGCCTTAGAGTTCAGATACCTTAACTTGCCTCCAGACTGCATGAACATTATCAAGGAAGCAAGGCGCCCCGCTACTAGAGCATGCTATGCAGCTAAATGGAAAAGATTTGTAATCTATTGTAATAATAACCAAATCAATCCATTAGATACCTCCTTCCAAAACATAATCTGTTACTTGCTACATCTTCAAAGATGTAATCTGGCATACTCATCCATAAGGCTACACCTTGCTACTATAGCTGCATATCTTCAAAACAGGCAACACGTGTCCCTGTTCTGAGTACATATCAAAGGTTTTAAGGAAGGACTTAAAGAATTATCCCTCCAAAGCATCCACCTTCGCCAGTCTGGAACTTAAACGTAGTACTAACCAGACTCATTGGGCCACCTTTCGAACCACTCCATTCATGTGAACAATTCTTAACATGGAAGGTGGCATTTTTAATTGTCATTACCTCCCTCAGGCGAGTAAGTGAGCTCAGGCACTAACCATTCAGGAACCCTTCATGCAAATACACCACAATAAGGTAGTGCTTCGTACTAACCCTAAATTTATGCCAAAAGTGATATCCACTTTCCACATCACAGTCCATAGAATTGCCAGTTTTCTTTCACATCCCGCAATCGGTGGCTAAAAGAGCCCTACACACACTAGATGTCAAAAGAGCTCTGCTATATTACGTTGACCGAACTAAATCATTCAGAAAAACAAAGCAACTTTTTGTTGCCTTTTCTCCACAACATAAGGGTAATCCCATTTCAAAGACTGGAATAGCCAGATGGATAGTTAAATGCCTTCAAATATCCGATCAGAAGGCAAAGCGAACTTTAACAGTTCCGCCAAAAGCCCACTCAACGCGCAAAATGGGGGCATCCATGGCTTTCCTAGGAAATATTCCCCTAGAAGACATATGTAGGGCGGCTACATGGTCTACCATACACACTTTCACTAAACACTACTGTGTAGATGTGCAAGCTGAGCAACAAGCTGTTGTAGGCCAGGCTGTCCCTAAAACTCTTTTTCAAACCACTGCAGCTAGTACAGGTGACCACCGCTAGAGGTGAAACTGCTATACAGTCTATGCTAAGATAGGAATTCAGCAGCCCACATGCCTCGAACGGAAAATGCTACTTACCAGTATGCATCTGTTCTGAGCATGTAGGGCTGCTGACATTCATATCGCCGAACCTCCTCCCCGGTGCCTGTCACAGCTGCCTTTACATACATTTACATGGTCATCTCTTACTTTCCTATACTCCATCTTTGCCACAATGGCGAAAAACAATCTGAAGATGGAGAAGATGCCCATGCGCACTGTAGTCCAGGGGAGGAGTCACCTATCTCGTGATACTTCGAAGACTCTTCCAAGACAACAAGGTGCAAACATCTGGACCCAACACTAGGCGGCGATCTTATGCTAAGATGTGAATGTCAGCAGCCCTACATGCCAAGAACAGATGCATACTGGTGAGTAGCATTTTCCTTATGTAATTACAGGTGTAGTAAAAAGGAGTAAAATAGCATCCAGCTTCAACTCGTTTGTGTGTTCAAGCATTGATTACAGTGCTGGGCGCCATCTTAACCATAAATTTTAAGGCAATATGAAATTGCAGATATTGATGTTGACGTGAGTGAAAGTGATGTTGAAATGATGCGAATAAGCGTGGATGAAAAGGGTGGTACCTCTTTAAAACCGAAGTTGAGGTTTATACCTCAAACAACCCACATTCCTTAGACATGTTTTCGGAAGCAGTTGTTAGATCTGAATGACTTGACTATTAAGACAGCAAAAGGAGAGGTATGTGGGAGAGAGAATGAAAAGTTATATAAGGACACAATGAAAAAAATGAGTGACAACAAAGAGCTTATAGTGAGATTATCTGATAACGGTGGAAATGTGGTACTTTGACCCAAGAAAATGTTCATGAATTGGGAATATCTTCAATCGAATAATGAGAAATGTTATTGAACATTGTTTGCCACTCCTCTTCTTTTTAATATGGTCCCACTCTGTCTGTCAAGTCCTCAGCTGCTGAAAACGGCTTTCTCCAAATTAAAGTACAGTTGAAAATGTTGAATTACTGCGGGTTTAGCCCCAGAATTACCCTTTGTGTTTTTACCTAATAAGTCCTCATTTCTTTGTGGACTTTTTAGAGTACAACTTATAATGGCCTGAATTTTCTGCACCCCTGGAGATACCAGTACCCCGGTATATGTGAGGGAAAATCTGGCCCATTTAACGGGCCACTTATAATGAGGACCTTAGTATTTCTTTCCGTGAAAATGCGATATGTGAATCAGAACACCAGTCAGCGCCACTTATTACTGGTGATGTGACATTTCTGCAAATAAAGTTCTGGATCACTCTGGTGCCTAGGGAAAGGTACTTTTTGAGAAATCTGCCGGAGCAATATTGTGATGAGTGCCAGTGAATGAAGACAAAGAAATGTGCTGTTTCATCAAAGCCTTAACTGTAGGTGTATCCAGGCCCACAAGATAGGTGCAGCACAACTTCAGTACATCCACAGTGAAGACAGCTTTCAGACTACCCTCAACATTCTAGAACTCCCAATGCAAATAAACTCTCAACATTCCAACATTGCATAATGAAGGTTCCAACTGGCCCACAGACTGAACATCCGTACAAGAATCAATGACTGCAACAAGCTACTGCATCCATCAAAAAGAACAATGTATGATATATGTACATTTTATTCAGCTAAAGAAGCAAATAACTTGTGCCTAGTTTTATATCGCATCTCACTCGTTCATGATCTGCTTCTATTCTGGGCTAATTTGAGCGGATCAACTTTTTAAAAGTTTTTACTAAATATAAGCAGAGTTTTCAAAAGTGTGCCCTGTCCGCAGCAGCTAAGAATATTGTAAAATATCCTGGGAGTGGGTCAAGAGTAATCCTCAAATATTGAAATATATAGCTAAGTGAACTTGTGGCAACTGAAAAAGCCAATGAGCTCTTAATAAGCGTATATTAAAATACATCACAGAAATTGTGATGAATATTATTTTTCTTTGTGTCCTTTTCTTAACCTGGTTATAAAGACCGTGTGATCATTCCCTTAAACTGCTAATTCAAGTGTTGTACAAACACTTCGAGTAATCAAGACTTAGCGGCTGGTTGGTTGATTGGTTGGATGGATCGATAGAATGGATCCCTTTTGTTGTTTTAGTATTTATAAGCAATTTGTGACCATATGTAATTGGGAATGTTGTGGAGAAGGGATAACTAACGAGAGCTGCTGCATCGGGTGGTGTGGAATGCCATTAATGTGTCTGTGGTGCACTCGCCCCACACAAAACTCACTGGCTTCTCGAATGCTTTTCGGGCCACAGGTGCCCTTCGTTGCCACATTAATTGTGGGCGTCCTTTAACTGACGGGACAGTAAAGCATTCCTTAGTTTTTCTCTCCCCTACTCACATGGTTCCCAAAACCGATCATCTGCCCCATACTTTCACTCTTAGTTTAACGTGTCTTCATGCATCCCTTCTTTCATGCCTTTTATTCATCTAGCCTGACGCACATTTCTGTAACATACACAACCCCATTCACTTGCACCACTCATTTGTTATTATAGTGACCCCCTGACGAAGGGCACCAGTGGCCTGAAATGCATTGGGTTTTGTCAAAGTAAACAACACTGCCTCAGACGAAATTGCTTTTATCGTGTTTCTGCAAGAGGTTCGGATGGCCCAGCTTAAACCTAAGAAAACGAGAAAATTGCCAAGCACCACCCCACATGTGGAGGAACTAAGTTGGATAATGAACTGAACCAAATGTTTAGCATATGGATTAAATGTGGAAGAATCAGATAAATTTGTAACAATTGGATGACAGCCCACGTGGGTGCTCTTAGCTGTGCGTTTCGAGGAGGAGAGTTCTCGCCCCAAATAGAGATGTTAAGATTTATGAAGCCACACAAGGTGACTTTGTGTGGCTTCATAAATCTCTTTTCTTGTGTTGCATTGCTCTTGCACCACGTTGCGTGGTGGAAGAGCGACGCAACATGGCTTGTAAATATGCCCATAAATCTTATGTTCTTTTGTTTATCTCGCTTAAAGTAGAACATCTAACTCCTGACCCTACAGAGTTGTAGATGTTGTCAGTAACGTCGAACATGACTCGGATTCCCAAAGAAATCGTGGAACCAGATCTAACCCTTTTGTTTGTCACTTTTGCATGCACAAAGTGTCACAAAGAAAAGATATAATATTGCATTCCAAGTTTATTGAATAGCTCTACTCTGTAAATAAAACATGAACTGCGAGTATGAGAAAGATGAGGACACATTGTTATTAGCATTATTAGAATGGTGAAAACGCAAACAATTCAACCATGTTAATTCTTCATAATGTTATTCAAGTTACTCCTATCGATTGCTAATTTCTCTATGCTAATGAGAGCAGGTCGGAAGTACCGATCTGCCAGGCTGTTGGAATGGCCCAACCCCATATCTTGGTACTATGTCAGGGAGCCGGTTCTAGTGCATTAATGAATGCACCTATGTCTAAATGCACAGCTATCTTTCTTCACAGGATGAAAGTCCGGTACAGGGGAACTGCTTCTCAGTCACAGCAGCGTTTCATGATGACTCAGACTGGAAGTCCGTCTCTCACCGACTTCAATATGGACGTTGTTTGAATAATAAAATGGCCAGCTTATTACACTGCCACAGGTGCAGATCAGCTTTGTTGTCTAGGGAGAAATAGCTGTCTCCAGCAAACAAAAAGTGTAAAAATAAAACGAGGGATTGTGCTCCCCGTTGTGACCCTAGGACTAAATGTGCAAACTACAGGGCGACAATGCCTGCATGGGCAATTCTCGTAATAGGAAAACATGAAAACCACCATTAGAAAACAAAGCTAAGTTGGTACAAGAAGCTAAAATGGAGACTAAATGTAAGCTACATAACAGAGTAGATTGGTGTAGAGTGGAGTGAGTTAGAGTGAGGTAGGGTGTGGTAGTTTGGGGTGTGATAAACTGGGATAGAGTTGAGTGTGATTGAAGGGTAGTTTGGAATGGGATAGAGAGTGGAGTGGGGTAGGTTGGAGTGAAATAGTTTGGGGGCAGAGTGGAGTAGGGTGAGGGAGATTGGGGTGGGGTAAATGGGAGTGGGTAGAGCGGGAAAGAGGAGTGCAGTAGAGTGGGGTGTGGAAACACGGGGTTGATTGGGGTACAGTACATTGGGGTAAAATGGAGGGGTAAAGTGGGGTACATTGGGATAGGGTACATTGGAAAACAGTGCAGTGGGGTTAGATTAGAATAGAGTAGATTGTAGAGAGGTAGATTGGGGCAGATTGAGTGGAGCAGATTGGGATGGAGTAGGGTGTGGTAGATTGGAGTGTGATAGACTGCACTGGGGTATAGTCAGGTAGAATGGAGTAGACTGGACTGGGGCAGCAAGTAGAGTGGGGTAGAGGGCAGTAGGATAGATTGGGTAGGGTAGAGCAAGGTAAAGTGAGAGAGATGGGTATGAAGTAGATTGGGGTGGGGTAGATTGGGATAAATTGGTTTGGGGAAGAGTGAAGTGGGGTAGACTTGGGATAGAGTGGGGTAGACTGAGGTAAATTGGAGCAGTGTATATTAGAGTAAAGTGGGGTAGATTGGGATGCGGCCATTGGGGAAGAATGGAGTGGGGTAGAGTGTAGTGAGGTAAATTGGGATAAATTAGAGTGGGGTAGATTGGAAAAGGGCAGCTTGGAATAGGGTAGACTGGGTGGATTGGGGTACATTAGAGTGGGACAGATTGGAGAGGGGTAGAGTGGGGTAGATTGTACTGAAGTGGAGAGGGAAGATTAGAGTGGAGTGAGGAAGATTAGAGTGGAGTGGGATAGGGTAGAGTGGTGGTAGAGTAGGAAATGTTGGGGAGAATTGGGGTGTGGTACACTGGGTAGAGTTGAGTGGGGCAGATTGGGGGGCATAGACTGAGGTCGGTTAGATTGGGGATGGGGTAGATTGGGAAAGATGGAGTCTGGTATATTTGGGTGGAGAGGGGTCGGTTGGGGTAGGGCAGAGTGAAATTGGGTAGATTGGGGTGGAATGGTGTGAGGTAGCTTGGGGTACAGTGAGTGTAAAGTAGGGTAGGTAGAGAGGAGTGATGTAGATTGGAGTGAAATGTATATTGGGGTAGACTCGAGTGGGGTAGATTGAGGTAGACAACGGTGGGGTGCATTGTGGTATATTGGGTAAAGTAAAGTGGTGCATATTAGGGTGGGGTAGAATGGGGTTGATTGGAGTGGGATATAGTGGGTAGATTCGGTAGGGTGGAGTAGTGTAGAAAGGGGAGATTGGAGTGGAGTAGATTGGTTTGGTTTAGATTGGAGTGGAATTGAGTGAGGTTGATAGGATTGGGGTAGAGTGGAGTGAGGTATATTGGCGGTAGAGTGTGGTAATGTCTAAAAAAAACTAGTGAACGGATTTAAACCAAATCAAAAAAAGTACAGTATGCGAATGATTATGATTGGTGTATTTCCTTTCAACAGTTTTTGCTGTAGCCATACCTTAAGAAGTCTTTGGAAAACAGGGACTTTGGAATCAATCTTGGTGGCTGGCAGAAGCAGGTCACTGCCCAAACCATTCAGTGGACGGGGAGCACCCCGGGAACGGGGCACCCACAACAATCTTCAAAACTAGTTCAAGAAACATCAGCATGCCGCCCTGCAATGCACATTCACAAGCTCCCGAGTCCCATAAGTAGACTCCTTACAGCTGTGCAGCACACACACTAATCTGAACAACAACCAAGAACCAAACGGAGTATCTTACCTCTTGAAGCGACAGGAAAGAAAAGCATTTTTTTATTAATGCGGTATATGCTGTCAAGGCCGGGCCGCCTTCCGTATGTAAGGACTCGCAGACAAAAAAACACAGTGAAACGGCCATTGCTTGCTGAAATGTAGTGCTTTTTTGTTTAATTTTCAGTCATGCTACACAGCAGGTGTGCTGCTATACATTAATTGGGAAAGTCAATATCTCTGGTAGGCAGCGTTATAAATGGGCCGGTACTGTCCGGTACGGAGTACTGGCACTTTTTTATTTTGAGAGGGAGAGTACGGGCACTTCTCAAGAGAAATATAATTCTTTTAATTGGAGAGTACCAGCTCTTCTCAGAAACAGGTACTCTGGCACAGAGTACCTGCACTTCTGTTTTTCCATTTCAAGCCCTGCTGGTAGAGGAGACCAATTGATTTTGCCAATGCCTGTTTCCATTTGTTATTAATTTCAGACATTGAGAAATTACCAGAAAGACACAAGATGGCGAACTTGCCTCATTTTCGGTATTGTTACAGATTTCTCTTACCACCACCTTCTTGATTCTCACAGGGTGTCATACACAATTTTTTTTAAATCGGAAGGTAATGTAAATTCACAGCCAGAAGAAATTCTTTATTGATTACGTTACATAGCATGCGTTTGCC
This sequence comes from Lissotriton vulgaris, assembly GCF_964263255.1. NCBI lineage: Eukaryota > Metazoa > Chordata > Amphibia > Caudata > Salamandridae > Lissotriton > Lissotriton vulgaris. Next base: position 359,706,960 of record NC_141693.1, on the reverse strand, counting down.
ATGTGTTTTTGTAGCGCTTTCGCCATCTGGGCTTCGGTTAGGCCCAGCAGTTTTGGTGTTGGAAGCCAAGGTGGTCAGCAGGCATTGGTTGGTTGTTTGCTATTGTTGGGTAATGAAACATATTGTCCGGCAACGGTAGGACTGACAAATATATTATTTTTCACAATTGGATAGTGGCTGGCCTAATTGTTTCATAGATCTGTGTTGTTAGTGGTGTGGGTGTATGGGATATGTGCTTTGCCGTTTGTTGCATTTTGTGGAGAATCTGGGTCGTTGTCCATGATTTGGCTTAGGCTGGCTGTTAAGTGAGAATGGGGAAACAGCATTTTCCATACCCCACCTGAACCATGTGAATTATTTTACCACGCAAGGAAAGTATACTTAAGGTAAGTGTATGTGTCTATGTATATGTTCACTGAAAAAAACCAATGGTTAAAGGAGCGTTATGATTAGGTGAATATGTCAGTGACAACTTTAACGGTTTGAACCAAAATAAAATCCAGAAATTCACCAGTTCTAGTTAGCAGAGCTAACTATAACTTTTTGGCCGTAATGCTCTGCTTAAGACCTCACATATTGCATCACTCACGACACGTTCTATGACATAATTTATGACATCACTGACAACTTCAACTGTAGTCTCCTCGCTGTTCTCGCTAGTACTCCATCTTTTTCGGTCCATGAGGAAGTGGGTCTAGGTTGCATCACTGACCTCGTTGCTCTGGCACCCATTTTGCGGTGGTTTAGAAGTTGACCTAGCATAGCTCTTAACCCCTTCCACGCTCATGACGAGCTGGGCTCGTCATGGTGTAGCCTCCTCGCACGCTCATGACGAGCCCAGCCCATCATGTAACATGGGTTTTTAAAAATCTCAGCATACGGCCGTAATTACTATCGCGCCCATGAGGTTAAATTAAATCCGCTTGGGATTGAGCACTGTTGATCACTTGCAGGCTCTTTGACATACCATGGCTCAGGTATGTCAAGCTGATGTTGACGAGTGTGGGTTGTACAGATCTGTTTACTAACCCTAGACAGCTGGGGCCAGGTAAGATGCAGGATATAAAAAAATATGTTCCTAACCAGGTGCAAAGCGAAAGAGAGGATAGGGAGTTACTCAAACCGACAGTGAGACACTTTATTCTAAATATTAGGATTAAGACATTTTACAGTTTATGCTTTTTTGTGACGGGAGTGAATTGGCCCAATGAAAATAAAGCTTCCTGAGCCAATCAGAACGTTGTTTTTGAACCCGTCGCTTCAGTGAGAGTCTACTAATCCTCTTCCTGATCCGACCACCCAGATATACAAATATTTTTGACCCTTAATGTCTAAATAACTAGTGAACGTATTTAAACCAAATCAAAAAAAGTACAGTATGTGAATGATTATGATTGGTGTATTTCCTTTCAACAGTTTTCGCTGTAGCCATGCCTTAAGAAGTCTTTGGAAAACAGGCACTTTGAATCAATCTTGGTGGCTGGCAGAAGCAGGTCACTGCCCAAACCATTCAGTAAAGGTTACGAACCTAGGATTTCTGTTTGATGTCCAACTAAACTTTGCCGGACAGATCAATCAGGTGACATCATCCTGCTTCTTTCTGTTGAAAATCCTGTGTAAAGTCCTACATTTTAAACCTTTATATCTCAGAAAATTGGTGATAGTCCTCTCCTGTATAGACTATTGCAATGCACTCTTTCTGGCTGTGGACAAATGTCAACTGCTAAAAATTACAATCTCTGTAAAATGTAGCAGCTCGAGTGCTACTCAATATTCCAAAATACCATCATATCTCAAGAGCATTAGGGAGCTTCAATCAAGCAGCACATCGAGTTTAAGGCTCTATGCCTGGTGCATAAAGCTCTGCATGGTGGAGAGTCTGGGCCTACAGAAACTTTTTCAGTGGTATTTACCAAATCGGAATCTTGAATCTACCAATAAAAGATTACTTTAGGCCTCCAAAATCCAGAAGGCCAGATGGGGAGGTAGAAGCCTCTAATACCGAGCATTGAAGCTCAGGAATGAACTACAAGCCAGTATTCAGTTTCAGACTTCCAGTCCTCGGTTCAGGAAAATGCTTAAGAACTGGCTGTTCTCGGTTCGGGAATGAAGCCGTTTGCGCCCGACTGTTATTTGCTCCCCTGCTACACACCGTGCAAAGACTTCTCGGCATTTGTGTGCTCTACAAGTTTATTACTTATTTTATGAGAGGGGCTGACCGGTTCATAAAGCAAGCTGAAATGACTGTAGAAACAAAAAACCGAAATTAAAAAAATGCAGCAAGTATGTTTTTGTGCTATTTTGCTACTGGCTTTGTTAATACATCCAATCTAGCTTATACTCTCTGCAAGGCAGACCTCTACTCATACATGGAAAGTGCATATGTAGACTGACTGTGAGTATGATGGGGCAGGGTCAGTGAGTGTGGGGAGGGGAGGGGATTAGTCAGGTAGCTAAAAAGAACAAAACATTCTGTAGATAAAATGTGGTCTTTAACCTACATGTAATTGTATATAAAATGTAATACATACATCTTAACTAAATAAGCATTGACAAAACCCTTAGGTCTCATACATGAGACCTATTGGTTTTGGTGATGATTTTTTAGCAATGGTTAATAGTAGGCTGCCAAGTCAAGCGCACACAACTAGTATACTGATTTGAGTAATCAAGGTAAAGTGTTTCAAGGATAAGATCGCACACAAATGTTCTTTCTATTTCTTTTTTAATTGTTTATGTGATTGGTTCTCCTATTCAAAGGAATCCATAAAGAAATAAACCAGCCGACACGTGTTTTGTCAATAAGGGCGTTAACCCAATGACTCTTTGTCATGTCTGGCATCTCTCCTATGCCAGTCTAGTTATCCTGTAGAATGTTATCATTGATATGATGTCATGGAATTCTAGGAACTGGACTCTAGGAGTCAGTTGATAACTGGGCTGAGCAAGAACATACTGCTCCTGGTGGGGCTCTTCATTCTTTCCCTGTTTCTTCTTCCTCCTTAACTTATACCTGTAACCTAAATTGGAATAAATACCTTACCTTCCACTTCGTCTGCTTCCTGATTCCTTCACCAACACCACAATTTTGGCGACGTTTCTGGTGAATTTCTACTTACTACTCCAAGGACTTCTAAGATTAAAGCAACTTCAAGGTATTGAACTTCCTTTGGAAAATGTGTAATGTTAAAAGTTTACATGCTTAGCGCGTAATTTAAGGAACTCTGTTGCTGAGAAAAGTGTTAAAAGCGGGTGGACTCGCCTGTTAGCAGTAACGGTTTTTCCACGAGCTGGAGCTCTCCTCGTTCCGGTTGTAATGTGGCATCTGATGACGTCTTGGAATGTTCTTACAGTATTGGTGAAGAACACTGCATCACTCTGAGGCGATTTGAAGCCACGAAGGAAGACTGAAGGGAAGGGGGTGTTCCAAATACGTCACTCGACTTCCTTGTTTATGTTGCCCAGCAACTGGAGACAGACGATCCAGTTCTCACAGAAGAATATTGGCATCTTTCTGTGAAAGACAACACTCATTTATTGTGCTTAGAAATCGTCGTGGGAGTGTCAGTTTGAGGTAAACTTTAAACCTCTGTGGTTTTTAGATGTACAGAAAAGCAAAGTAACAAGTTTTGAAGGTTGGCAGAAAACGAAAACGCTGTATTTTCACATTTAACAACAAAGTGACATTAAAGGCAGGCTTTTCATGGACTAGGGCGCCATCTACTGGATTCGGAGGGGCATTCTACTTAAAAGTTATTTTCTTAACATTTTTGAAAGACCTCCCGGCACTACACACGTCGTGGTGCTGCCCTTTTTTTTGATTGACGCTCTTGCATAAATTGCCTGTCGCATTTCAGTATTTTTAACGGCGATAGGCACGCCTTGAAATAAATTTGGTTTCTATTTTAGTATTTACAACAGCATCTGAAAGAGACACGTTAGTGATAGATTCCTTACCTTAGAATATCCCCAGGCGTCAGACTGGATCCGGAAATTTTTGCGTAGCAATACCCCTGCGCGCTGGTAGGCGTCGTCTGCGGCTCCGCGTCCGTCGTCGGCGTCGTGAGCGCCGGGATGACGTCGTCGGAGTAAGGAATCTATCACTAACGTGTCTCTTTCAGATGCACAAGTTACTACTTGTGTAACGATATATCTGTAAGAGACATTAGTTAGTGATAGATTCCTTACCGCCCTCCCATCCTCCCCGTTCTGCGAACCGATATTTAGGGTTAAGGTCATCCCCTTTCAGGGCCCTAGTTTCATGGCACCAGTGTTAGTTCTATCATGGCTCTGCGTATCTGGCGCGGAAAAGCTGTGTTATCAGAACTGACGTCAGCGCGCATGGGCGCCGTCTATATACTCCGACGTCATCCCGGCGCTCACGACGCCGACGACGGACGCGGAGCCGCAGACGACGCCTACCAGCGCGCAGGGGTATTGCTACGCAAAAATTTCCGGATCCAGTCTGACGCCTGGGGATATTCTAAGGTAAGGAATCTATCACTAACTAATGTCTCTTACAGATATATCGTTACACAAGTAGTAACTTGTGCGATAGGCACGCTTTGTTTGTCTTTTCAGAATGCTTTCCTGCATCTTTCATCAGAGTGATAGGCACAGAGATCTACCTTTCTTAACGATCTTCATGAGAAGGTACTGTTTACTTACTTCACATATTTCTACGGATATGTTTACTGAGCTGCTGTCTTATTCCATGACTACGGTGACTACTTTATTTATTTTAATTTATTGTTTTCATGAGACTTGATTACAGCTTTGCTTGTCATGCCTTGCTCATGTTCTATTATTTTAACTTAATTCATTATACACTATTTTCCTTGACTGTTCAAATACGTGACGTAATTTCCATTTCTCTGTTAGGTGAGTGGATGTTCATGAGCATCATTTGTAGGTTAGGTACTCCTTAACTTTGTGATGCAATTCCATATCTCTTTTATGTGAGTGGATGTTCTTGAGTGATTTTTGCATTTTAGGAAATGTTTAAAATATGCAGTTTAGGAAATGTTTAAAATATACTGCTTTAACTTCAGGTTGTGATTTCCATATCTCTTTTAGGTGAGTGGATGTTCTTTAGTAATTTTTGCAGTCTGAATAATGTTAAAAAATTACTGCTTATTCTTCTTGATGTAACAGTTGGTAGTTGTGTACTGCTTATACTATGTGATGTAATTTCCATTTCTCTTTTATGTGAGTGGATGTTCATGTGTAGCACTTTTCGTGTTTCATACCTTGTTATTTACATCTTTATGTACATGTAGCTTCTCCTTGTTATTCTTTTCCTGTTTAAATTTTCTTCAACAATTCTGAATATTTTTTTTTAAATGTTCTGCCAGTTTCTATTTTACCTTGCGCAAGGGTTTCTTTCTAGGAATGTCTGTCTAGAATTGTACTGGTAATTGTTTCATGTTTCTCTCCTTCTAATTGTTCGTATTCCTGTTCGGTGTAATTTTCACCTTTCTTTGTTTACTTTCCGGGAGATTCTTGTGTTTTCTCCTGTTTTAGATACTTTTCTTATAATCCTTTTTGTGTTTTTCTCCATTGTCTTCCGTTCGCCGGTTCATGTCTTCATACCAGTCTGGCCAATTGGTGTGTTTTACTATAACCTTGAACGTTTTGACTACTTCTCTTTTGTCCTTGAAGGAGAAGATGTGTTTCCTTTTACTTCTTTGCTTTTCTATTCTTTCCATTTTATTCTAAATACTTTTGATCTATTCTTTCCATTATATTCTGTATACTTCTAATCTTTTCTATTCTTTTCATTATATTCTGTATACTTATAACCTTTTCTATTCTTTCCTTTATATTCTACATTCTTCTATTGTCTTCTCTTCTTATTTTGTTGTTCCGTCTTTACTCTTCCATTTATGTCTTCTTCCATCTATACCCTTCCTTTTAGTTTCTTACCTTTTCCTTTCTTCATCGTTCTTTATACCTTCCTTTGAGTTTCTTACTATATTCTTTCTTCATCACCAATCTATGTTCATTTTGTTGCTGTTATGCTTTGCATTTTCGATTCAATTATAAAGGGGAAGATGTGTCATGTCTGGCATCTCTCCTATGCCAGTCTAGTTATCCTGTAGAATGTTATCATTGATATGATGTCATGGAATTCTAGGAACTGGACTCTAGGAGTCAGTTGATAACTGGGCTGAGCAAGAACATACTGCTCCTGGTGGGGCTCTTCATTCTTTCCCTGTTTCTTCTTCCTCCTTAACTTATACCTGTAACCTAACTTGGAATAAATACCTTACCTTCCACTTCGTCTGCTTCCTGATTCCTTCACCAACACCACACTCTTCAGGGCTGAAAAAGAGCGGGATATCGTGTTATCGGGGGACCGGTGATAATTCCAACCCGGTCCGAATCGGGTTTAAGAGCCTCAATGTGCATGAGTTCGCACACGATATTAAGTGGACCAGGATATTTAGAAGCGAAAAGGACAAAAAGGCGGGTAATGCCTAGTGTCCAAAACACTAGAGCAGAAGTCTCATCTATCTCCTCCAGTTCTACCTCACTTAACAGTATCCCCAATAGCGACAGTGAAAATGAAAATCAAACCACATCCTCCAACATCGCAGGTCCAAGCACCACTGCATCAAATTCCTCTAGTAAGAATTTTTTTCAAGAAGTACAGACAATCAGACGAGAGACCCGCACTCGAACAAATACCACGGTCAGAAGACCCGGAGAGGCAACAGAGCAGGCAAAAGACAACTACAGGGAGAAACTACGCTCGATAAACAAGAAGTAAACAAAGAAAACAGTACAGAAGTCCAAGTTGTCAATCTCTCATCCGCAAATTTGGACGCCAACATGATTTCCCTTTTGAGCAAAGGTCTCCGTTTTAACCCACATGAACAAGGGGATCCTTGTAGGGTCAAAATAGATCTTTTCAAATTTATACGAGGACTTAAATTAAAAAAACATTTCTTCGGTCACCAAGATACGCCAGAAAGGGTGTCAAGAACACCCCATAATGATCTGCCAAACGCCCTGAGCATCAGTGATGTACAGGCCACTCATCTCTTACTCTACCTGACAGATTTTGACAATCTGCCTAACTCTTTTGAAAATCTCCTGACGGATCTAGAGCTTGAAACAAACCAGACAGTGGGTAGTGGCCTCAAACGAAATTCCAAATGGACTCCCACTTTACCAGGAGGCAACCCAGTTGGCATATTCCATAATTTAGTACTCAATGACATTGAGAAACATGAGAATAAACTCAACACAAAGAAATCTAGACATACTGACAACCTGTCCAGGGATGAAAGACTCGCCCTCAAAACTCTCGGCGACAACCATGATCTCATCATCAGGGAAGCAGATAAAGGAGGAAATGTGGTAGTTATGAATAAAGTAGACTACCACAACGAAATCCTCACCCAACTATCTGATACCAGCTGGTATTCTCTTCTAGACTACAACCCTATAGGTCCTCTCACCATTCTTATCAATCAACACCTCTCGGAATGGCACATGCAGGTACTAATCAATGAAGATGAATTTCTGTACATGAAGGTAATAAGACCCACCTATCCCTGGCTATACACTCTGCCCAAAATCCATAAAGCAGGTGTTTTCCTTCCTGGTTGGCCCATCGTATCAGGCATTGGTGGTCCTACTGAGAAACTATCACAATATGTGGATGTGTTTCTAAACCCAATGGTCAGCAACTTACCATCATATATCCAGGACACCAAACACATCCTTGGCATTCTAACAGGCCACCCTTGATGTAGTCTCTCTACACCTCAATCAATCCCAGTTTGGGATTAGCAGCAGTTAATAAATGTCTAAAGAACAGACCCATCACGCTATGGGAACACACCAAGATGGTCAACACCATGAAGCACATCATATTGATGAACAACTTTTTTCTCTATGACAAAAAATGGTACAGACAAACCAAGGGAGTGGCTATGGGGTCTAGATTTTCCCCTTCCTTTGCTAACCTCTACATGGGAGCACTGGAAGCAGATTTCATCTGGGGTAGCAGAGGCCGGCCCTGGGTGGACTACATAGTCTACTGGGGCAGGTACATTGACGACTGCCTACTCATCTGGTCTGGAACGCAAGAAAAATTGGAGGATTTCTGTGAATATCTAAACGACAACAACATGGACATGTGTAGTGTATTGTATTCTTTGTTATTCTATTCTCGTGCTAATTACCCTTATCTCGTGAGCGCATGCTTGAGCACATGCACAGAATGTATACATGTATTCTTTTGAATGGGGAGACGCTTTCAGAAGCCAGGTGTCCGTTGTGTTTGTCCAGTTGCTACTTGGACTCCTGGCTGATGAGGCGCTCCTCCTGTGATTGGAAACCAACTAATAAACTTCACTTGGAATACATTCCTTCTCTCAGGAATCTTATTAAAGACTATTAGTCTTCTACAACATGAAATTCACCAGTCACATAAGTACCACAAACGTTAGTTTCCTAGATGTTGAACTTTACATCAGAAACAATGCCTTACATAGTCGGCTGTTCCGAAAAGAAACCTCGTGCAATGCGGTTCTACATTCTGGCAGCTCTCATCCTTCACACCAGATCAACACTATTCCATATGGGGAATTTACACGTGCTAGGAGAAATTGCAGTGACAATATGGAATTTGACCTATGTATTCAAGACATGACACAACAGTTCCTGAAAAGAGGATACAAACCACAGGTACTACACAAGGCAAAGAACAAAATCAAACGAATCAATAGGGGAGCTACGCTCACCAGCAAAACAATTGAGACCACTGCACATCAACCAGTGAGACTGATAATGGATTTCAACGAAATAAGTGCAACAGTCAAAAGAAGCATCAACAGGCATTGGGGCATCCTACTAGCGGACTGAACGTTAAAAGATGCGATTACCAGCAGGCCCCAAATCACATATCGACGTGGAAGAACCCTGAGAAACAGGTTATGTCCAACAGTCCCTCATGGCACTAAGAAAGACACATGGTTAACCAACAAATCCAAAGGTTTCTACAAATGTGGTTTTTGTGGAATGTGTAGATGGGCCAACCATGGCATCAAGACCTTCAGTGGTTTCAACAAACAACTATTCACCATTAACACCAACATTAATTGCAATTCCCGATATGTGGTCTACATTATCCAATGCACGTGCCAGAGTTTATATGTGGGCAGTACCATTCGACCCTTGATAGAACGAATCAGAGAACATGCACGTGCCATTGTTCAACAAGATGCACGCTATCCAATGGCAATACACATGGCCACCTGTCCTGCACAAAGTACAACGAAGAATTTCACCTTCTTTGGAATTGACATCACACATGCAAATGTAAGAGGTGGCAATCGTGAATTAAGACTTAGACGCCAAGAAGCCATCTGGATCATGTGTCTTCACTCAGTGAAGCATGGACAGAACACGGATGATGAGCTCCATTACTTCCTAGGACCTTGAACATCAACAGACATAACAAATGAATGTTTTATTCTTTAACAAGACTTATTGTATGAACAATCAAAATGTCAATAAGTATCATTGTAGAGTTCTAACTATTGTCACTTCTTCTATCACAACCTTACAATCTGTCTCCCTTTCTAGCCTTATCCTTCCTCCTATTTCCCCTTTTTCCTTTCCCCCAGCTACTTCGTTATTCGGTATTATTTTACCCCCATTCCCAAACAAAGGGGTTTTTTGTCCTTTTTCCCCTTTCGCAACAAATGGAAATTTCTGACCAATTCCCATTATTATTCGTACCCTTATTATTATTACCATCTTTTTTCCTTCACAATGAGATTATTCTGACCTTTATTTTATTGCTACTTTTTTCTACAGTTTTTTGGATTCCCTTTTTTACTCAGTCGCCCTTTGTTTGTGCTTGGCTATCCCCTTCTTACTCAAGAGTTTAGTCTTTCTTCTATGTTTTTAGAAACGTTCGCCACCATGCGGCGGTCAGCGCTCTAGTTGCTGCACATAATGCGTTGCATGCTGGGTTATTTAAAACCAGGCAATTTCCATTACAGGGTGTTTCCCGTATCCGGCAATACCCTCCTCATCACCTCACGGCACCACGCCGTCGTTGTTTTGGACACTAGGCATTACCCGCCTTTTTGTCCTTTTCGCTTCTAAATATCCTGGTCCACTTAATATCGTGTGCGAACTCATGCACATTGAGGCTCTTAAACCCGATTCGGACCGGGTTGGAATTATCACCGGTCCCCCGATAACACGGTATCCCGCTTTTTTTCAGCCCTGAAGAGTCATTGGGTTAACGCCCTTATTGACGAAACACGTGCCGGCTGGTTTCTTTCTTTATGGATTCCTTTGAATAGGAGAACCAATCACATAAACAATTAAAAAAGAAATAGAAAGAACATTAGTGTGCGATCTTATCCTTGAAACACTTTACCTTGATTACTCAAATCAGTATACTAGTTGTGTGCGCTTGACTTGGCAGTTCATTTAACATAAGGGTCAGCCTTCTCACCCTTTGGTTTCAGAGTTTACAGGGTTTTCTCTGAACAAGCAGCACCAAACAACAATACTATTTCATTACTACTCAACCACTACATGTTGTGCGCCATTCATTTCGGAATACCAACAACCCTTCGCTGGACTATAAAAAGGTTTATAGTAGGCTAGCTGAAACTTATGTAAAAAAAAAAAAAGTACTATGAAGTGACAGTTGTGTCGTTTAGTAGGCACACACTAGCACGGATGCTTGTGCCTCTAAAATGAAATGAGTATTTTTTCCTTTTAATTTACTGATCCCAGATGCATTAGTAAATAAAAGTTGCATAAAATACACTTTTTTAATGTAGCCCTAATGTGTTTTTTTTTTTGATCTCTAAGGAGCATTTAAAAAAAAAAAAAAACTAAATAAACCAGGGAGTGAGTTTTGGTGCGGAGTGCAACTGCATAGCTCAAGAAAAACCCAAACAGTACTCTTTGGCCTCCAAGAAAATGTTTGTGAGTACCCATGATTTAAGATGATATTTTCACTTAACTGTAAAGTAACTTTAACCTTTGGCTTGTTAAGCGAATTTCATTAATGCAAATTAAGATATCATTACCATACCTAACTATTATCTCACTTTGCACTTTATGAATTGAATTTCTAGTTGTTTTTTTAACGTAGAGTCCTATTTATTACCATACATATACCATTCGAAGCAGTGCACAGCATGGGATTGGACACAGGTTTTAGGCCCAATCCCCCATATTCAACCAACCACCCACAGCACACAACCAAAGGCAGTGCACAGTGTGACGTTGGTTGCAGGGTGCGGACTGTGAGCAGACACTGCATCCAAGCACCCACAAGAAGCCAACCCCTGCAGCGTGTGGTTGGTTGCAGGGCTTGGACTGTGGGGAGGACTGAATCCAACCACTCATGAGCACTCAACATACCACCTGCACAACCTTCACCTGTTTGTGGCAACTCACTGCAGACACCAAGGTTCCAAACCCCTTTTTAATAAAAAAAAAAAAAAAGATCAGATCCTGCGGGACTCTTGCGGCAGACAGTGCGGCCCTCCAACCCGTTCGCCTGTGGGAGTCGAAGCAGTCTCCCTGGCTCCCGTGGGATGAAAACCTTTTTACAAATATTTTTCACTGTGGCGGGGGGGGGGTCTCAAAAACTACTGATTGGATTTGCTCTAAAATCACAAAAAGCACGCTTTCTGGACAACGATCTAGCCTTTTACCAAATCTGGTATAATTTCGTACAGCAGTTTTTGAGGTATTGCTGTTCAGATTTCCTAAGGGAAATTGTGTTTTAGGCCCCTTCTTTTTTCTTGGCTTCTGCTTTATGGATCACTCTGAAACTTTCCAGAAAAGGAGCTGAGGTGGAAGCACTTTCTTTTAAAAAGTTTTGTGAAGATTTGTCAAGTAATGCCAAATATATTAGCATACCAAAAACTCTTTGTGTGGTACCCAGGCTCCACAGTAGCAACTGCCCCTTTGTAATATGTGATACATATGTGTGCATGTGTGTGTGTATTTATGTATATAAATTGTAATTGTAGTTATATATTGCTTAAGATCCCTAATTAGACGTTGAAGGCGAGATACATGCTACTCTGGAACTCAAAATGGATTAGTGGTAGATTAGTATAGGGAAATATAAATTGTTAATTTGAGCACTGGACATGCGAGTCTGCTAAATAGATTTAATAGGATAGAAGAGGGAAGAGTCTAGAAAGTGCTATTAGGGAAGTCGTAGTAGTAAAAAATGAGGTTTGAGTCAGTCAATGTTACCTCTAATTCTGTTACTCTGTGTGCGTCAAAGAACGGTGTCTGTTCACCACAGCCAAGGTTGTGTTCACAGACCTGCAACAAATCCCTAGGCAAACAATTACCATGGATAAGCTACCAAGTGATTAATGTGTGCTTTGATTTGATTCCAATTGCCCTCTCAGTCACCACAGGCAGCAAACGTATTTAAATTCATTTGCAAGCTGGATTTTCTACTCTAGAGTTCTCTGGACTTGAACAATGGGATATTTAAGATCCACCAGTGTGGAATCCATTGAAGAAATTATGTAACTCTAATACTTGTGCAATTTCAGAAACTCTCAAGCTTTGGTTCACCCTCCTGGAACAAATAAAGAAATAGTCTTATAAGTGCAGGAGACAAGATGTAACCAGTGGTATTAGCAATCTGAGATGCTACTTCTCACTCACATTCACTTTCTTGCATATATTCTCCTACAGATAACTGCATTTCAGTTGGAGCACACCTTCAACCTCACTTATGACACCAAACATACTACATTCAGGTCAATACAAACAAACAATATACAGCACTACAAAAACGTTTCTTATCAAAGGTACAGAAAACCCTTTGGGGCTTCATGGGGGATACCAATCACTGCACAAATGCTACAGTACGTTAATATATAATAAAATACGTATGTCTTCTTCAATCCCATCAATTTAACGAGACCACTTGAAAATTAAGGTGCATTTCTATGGAAAAAATTGGGGAAAACTAAAAAGGCATCCATGAGTGTCTAGAATAGATAAGAAGACACAGATGTAGGCTCTAATTATGGGTGCACACCTTAACTGTGAGCAGTGCTTAATTTGTAAAAAAAGAAGTGCAGGTGCTGAAAATGTTGCCAATGAGGCCACAGCTCACTTCTTCCTCCGGTGAGCCCCACTTTCAACACTCTCACTGCCTCAGTCTCTGTCTTCTAACCTTGATTTGTTGTCTGTCCCCTACGTCTTTGCTCTAAGAGTCTATCTTCTAACCTCCCTAATTGTGTTCTATCATCTTTGTCAGACCTGGTGTGTTACCCTATTCCCTGCATTTCTGATTTCATTCTACCCCTGTCCTTTTTCCTCTTCAACTTTATCCATGCTCTGCTCTCTCTCCCCTCGGTCTTGGCTCTTTATGATCACTCTTCTAGCAGTGATTAGCTGTGTATCCGTTTTGTCATTTGTCTGCTTTTTTTCCTCTGTCCTGTCCTCTACATACTTTCATTCTATCTTCTCTCTTCTTAATGCTCTCTTCTGCACATCATGGCTGCTTTCTCTTTGTATCTGATTTGCTCTCCTTTTCTTCTACTCCGCCCCGTCTTATCTCTCTCCTCTCCTGTTGTTTTTTTCTACTCTTTATTCCTGCTCTCTCTCTCTCATCCATAACACTGCTGCTGCCTGTGACCCCTGTCGTCAGCCTGTACATGTCCCTGCTATTTTGAACTCTGCGTTTTCCTGTTTTCTTTCCTAAAGAAGAGGAAGATGACATGTGTTTTACTTTCTTACCTACACCGAGTGCAAAAACAAAATGTACACCAAATGAAAATTCTTTTTTTGCATATATTAATCAGTGCAGTATAACTGGGTTATTTGCAGAACAGGTAGCTGCTAGAGCACAGCAGGTGATGTCACTACTAGTGCTGCCTGTGATAAGTAGGTCCAGGGAAGGCAACAGCATTGGCATCCACTGCTCACCTTGCTGTGACCCTGCCTGCCATAGCACAGGCATTGTCCGCAGCCGTAATGCTGCCAATGTCGGTAAGTATGGCTGTGGTGCCTACTGGACTCACGCACGCTCAGCAAATACCATGCTGGGGTGCAGCGCACAGATTCTACAGGTGACGCCATGGCGCACAAAAGTTGTGTTGGGCCACAGGCGCATCGAGCACGTTGAGGATAGCAGCAATGCAGGGCTGCAGGATATGCTACTCTGGCTACGCAGCAAGTGGAAAGTCCACACTTACTTTCGTTTATTGTTCCTCAAGAGCCCTTACTCCCAAGTTCCAAATGCGCGCTCTCGCAGCTCCTTGTCTCAACTCCATCTTGAGCCAGCCCCCAGCTACAATTATCCAATGGGAGGCTTAGGCTCAGGCAGTGGCATGGTGCAGCAGACTCTGGGAATAGAATACAAGACATAGTTTGTCGATGACTTCTTGGATTTGTGATCAGTGAGATGACATCATCACTAACTTGGTGATACACAATCATGCCTGCCTGGACAGGGGTATGCTGCCTAGGAACATTTACCAGCCAGAAACCATGCAATGTATGTTTTTCTTTTTATTTTGAATTTGAACAATTAATATTGAGACCACCACCTGCAGGGTCAGAAATTGTAGCTCCGGCCCTGTGAAAGAAGTGCAGGTGCTGAGCACCTGAAAGCTCCTGCTCAAAATAAGCACTGACTGTGAGACAGTGTATGGCTCTACATGCTGAGACATTGTCCAGCTTCATCGAGTCCTTGACTGACATTCTGCCCTACATGAAGACTTAGCTGTACAAAACAATAACTGATATTCCATTGGAAGTAGTGTCTTAGGCCCTCAGAGATTAACAGTAAACAACAGTATCAACCACAGATACAGAGAGTAGTGATGGACTGGTTTGGTGTCCAAATCTCAATGTTCTGTCTTTATACCTTTGTCTAAAACAGAAAGCGCTCCTTGACATTGGCGCAATTTGGGTATCACCTACTATAAAACAAAATTCACAGGAGCCCTGCACAGTGGCGTGGGCATACAACACCACACAATACAGGACTCCCCTTTGGATAAATGATATGCTCTTGGGTAATCACTATTTTAATGTTTTCCTCTGTTCCCATTTTGCTAAGTTTGGTAGTACTTCGAATCAGCCTAAAGATTGATAGTAAGTTTATAATAAAAACTACTATTTACCGCCACAGTTCTACTTTAATGAACTCAGTCCACTAATCTGCAAATATGTGAAATCTTTGAACTAAGCTTAATGGAATAAATGAGCACGATGACATATTGCCATGACATATCACCAGCACATTTTTCATTGATGCACCTTTATGATTTTATCAAATTTTCATGGCTAAATAGGTGTAGTTAAAAACAGTAACCACCTTGTCACTGTAGCTGATCAAACTACTACTTGGCCTTAAGTTCTGCCTTTGATCTAACGTGGTTACAATAAAGATTGGTGAAAAAATCAACCTTCCAACAACTCCCAATTGCTTACAAAGATTCCTGAAATCACAAAGGTGGTTTTCGTTTCAACATATATATAGTCTAATACTTTACATGATTTACTATGGATGGGTGAAGTGTTCTTATTGTTGTTTCTAGAAACTCACACTGTTTCATACAGGACCTTCAAAAATTCCATGCGTAGCAAAAGTAACATTAAGCACCATTTCACTGTAATTTCATCATGCAAAGTGTGGAAATGTAACCACTGGTGCAGGGTCACCCTCTCGTACACAGGTCCGAAGGCTTAAAAAGAGAGATTAGCACTAGAGTGAAGTAAAATAAACAAAGATTATTAAACAACCATGTGCGGGACCACGTCCGAGCAACACCCTAGGTTGTTGTAGGAGGAGGCACCCATAATACAAAAGCCATCACCCTTATATACTGTTTGTTACCATGTAATCGCATTAGCAGAGAAACTGGAAGAAACAAGTTTAACCACGGCAACAGCTGCAGGCAAGTAAGAGCAGATTAATGACCAGTTGGTCAGGAAATAAGGTGGGGAAGTAAGGAAAGTTTATGGTGGCAATAAGCATTCATTTGATAACATCTGGGATAGGCACACAAGCAGATGCAGCTCCCAGCATGTATATCAGATGGGCCTGGTCAGGTCGATAGATACGAGCACGGACAGGGTGAAAAGGTGAACTGCAGAGAACAAAATGGAAACGACAGAAACAAAATGGATGCAACGGACCAAGTGGCTGCCGCTTATGCTAACATAGAAAATACACTTTTCCACAAAAGCGAGATTACTGAAGTTATAAATTAACAAATAAATCTAAGGTCAGTGAAACCGCTATTGTTGCAGTAAAAGTGATGCAGGAGGTAAAGTTCTAACATTACATAACATGCTGAAGCTTGATACTGTCATTTTAGCTTGAAAAAGTCTATAAATTAACGGCTTTTTGAGATGAAAAATGAACACTTTCCAGACACACTGATGTGAAGCACTTTGTTTCTCAAGCACATGCACTACAGACTGGACACACCGATGGAGCATCGGGTGTCTTCCAACTCATTCATAGTGTAATATTGATTGGATAAACAGACACACAGCAAGAGCCCCTCTCAGTTCGGGTGTAATGTGCAAACCAATGACCATTACATTGATATTTCTGTCTCTCTATAATGCACAATCAATGTTCCAAGCAGGCATGCAGCTGTTGCACATTACCAACTCGTTTGCACATCCTTTCATTTTTTAATAACATTGGAATAAAACAACCTGCATTTATAAGAGGAACTAGGGTTAGACTGCCCTACAGGGCAACCCGGAAGTGTTCCATGGGCTGGCCTGACAGGTCAGTGTTTTGGCAAGTTTTTGGGCTGTTTTTTGGCCTATTTAATGGTGTGGTGGACTGGTTTTTACTATTGATTTCCCTGATGGTAAAAAACATTGCCTGCAGCAAGTTGAAGTGCCCTTAAAAGTTAAAAACGGCCTCAATTCGTAAACCTGGGCTACAGCTTTAGCTATTCAACTCCATGATGGTGGCAACTTTAGTTCTGGTTCCTGGGTCTATTTCTGTCCCAGCCCAACCCTGAGAGGAACCCCCCCCTTGGTAATGGAAACAAAAATGCCTTTACTTTGAACCTCAAACCAATGCTGCTTGAAAGACCAACACAATTTTCCTGTTACTATAACTGCCACAAAAATCTCAGAAAACTTAAACGCTGTGGTCCTGTGCTTTCTAATGTTCTGATAACGTGGGGAAGAAAAGTATGTCTCTTTACCCTCTAATACTTGATTCTTCAGCTCCATAAAGTTATGTTCCCTCGGGCACAAGGAATCTAACACCCTAGAGAGTGTGCTTTATGTTATATGTGTGTTTGTACTGTATTTTAAGGTGGGGTGTGGTGCACCCCGTCCTGAAGAAGTTGATCGCCGAAACATGTCGACGCACCCAAAGAGGTACTGTGCTTAATATCACACTATTACCTCATCCTGCACACATTTTAACAGTACCAGCGGGCTCATTAAATTAATTCTGACCTACCCCACGAGCCAGGTACTTTTTAAAACATTCACATACTCACATTACCTCACCACATACTCACACCCAATCCCCACATGCACCACGCATAGTCAAATTATCAGTGCTCCCACGTAGCTGTAGATCATAGCACGCCGCATCCCATAGAGGGGTGCGAAGACCCCAATGATGAAGCATGACACCAAGGGTCCTTTTGGTGTGTGAGGGGTATTTTAAAAACACTTTGTGCTCCCCAACATTGTAGGGAACACTTCACCCCATTTGGTGGATTCTTGTTGTTTATTTATACTACCTGGGAGAAGGAATCTACTCTTTTCTCTCTCTCCCCCTCCTTGTTTTTTATAGCCTGTTATTTTTAGCCCTTATCAGTATAACTTCAAACAGCAAATTTGAATAGAAAACACTGGCAATGGTGTTCTAGAATGGAGTTAACCTTCCCTTACATATAATTAAGGTAAACAAAGACAGGAAAGTCATTTGATTTTTTTACAGTCCTATTTAGTATCATGTCCGGGCCTTTGCAGACTCCTAAACAACAATAAATGAGCAGTATTTTTCTCCTTGAAAGGTGGCAACCCTGATTGCTGCTCCTTCTTGCCAACAGCCCTGCGAATAAACACTGCCACATCACAGCTCTGTCCTTTGTAATGTCTTCTAAAAACAGGACAGTTTGTCCTCCATGGCACGCAGATGTGGCAGGAGGCAGACCTTTCAAAAGGCCCCCTGTGCGGCTCCCACCCCAGGCTAATAGTGAAACAGGCGGTGTAAGTTAAAGCCTCCTGCTCGTTGCTTCATTAGCCCCCCTGTGTGCTCTGCACGCCCAGGCTACTGCGCAGCTTTCTCCCACCACAGGGTCTGACACCTCTGATCCCCTTCCCAGCCAGGTTGCTTTATCTTCCTTGCAAAGTGTCAAGAGAGATACTATCTTTCACAATGATTGTCATTTTAAAAGACAAGCTACTAGCAATAGGCAGGTTCTCTACTAATGCTTTGAACATTCTGCGCACTTTGAGATAAACCTTGGGCGCTTTGTGATGATTGTATGTGCACGTGCACAGGTGTGCACGTGCACAGGTGTGCACCCTGGACGGAACATGGGCTAAAGGAGGTATAGAGAAGTGAATAGTCTAGAAACTTTTATTTGGGAGAGCATACTAGTAAAAGGAGGTTTGGGATGAGGCAAAGGTCGGATAGAGGATGGAGGAGTCTAGAACGAGTCATTAAGAGTTAATAGTAGTACAACGACATTTGGGATGAGTCAGAGTGAAGGAAGAGGATATACTGAGGAAGGTGTAGGACGAGACATAGAGTAGTGCACTGGAGAGAGTTGAAAGTAGTTTTTTTTCTAAGTAGGAGTAATGTAATAAATATAAATACACATAACTCCATAGAAAGGTATACATATATATATGGAAAATAATAGAGATATAAGGTTGTATTATATAAACTCCCATAAGTGGACACATAGTTCGAAACTAGGATTTTCATTAGTTGCTCTATATGAAGCTAATTTTTGTGTGCATTTATATTAATCGGTTACTTGTTTGTGGAAATTCTAAGCATTTTATTTTATTTATATTTGTTTATTTTTATTTTATATTTTCCCCAATAGTTCAATACTGAAGAACTTGTAGATACAGATGTTATGGTCATATTTACATATTGTGATAGATAAAAAAAAACAGACACCCATAAGCAGTGAATCAAATTCCTTGTATAACTTCTCACACATTATGATAGATTAAATAAATAAAGCAGAGACCCATAAGCATATAATCAAATAACTTGTATGTAAATAATGCAATGATGTATACATGTTAAGCATAAATAATATATATATATATATATATATATATATATATATATATATATATATATATATATATATATATATATATATATATTTTTTTTTTTTTTTCCAAAAGCAAAGAACCCACAAGTGGAGGCCCACATTCAAAGTGCATCTTTCTTTATTTTGCAAGGCGACATGGAAACACTCTGTGCACAGGACTCAAATTCGCCTGTAATTCCCTACGCAATTCAGGCGTCCATCCACCCTTGTTCACGGAAAGGCCTCTCGGAGCGCCGAGAGCTCCTGGGGGGCACAGATTTGACCAACCTGCAAGCCGTGAGGGGAACGGCTCCTCACCTCACCACAAATGCCGTGAGGGCAACGGCTGGACCCGCTACACCGTGAGGGCAACGGCGGTAGTTCCGATCAGCAAACTACACATCCCTGCAGACCTGGGGGCGGCGCACATTCCTCACGCCAGCAGCGCACCAGAAGGCGCTTGAAGAAGCCGGAGTGCCTCTCGCACCGCGAGTCGCGCGCGGGAGAATCACGGGAGATGCCCGGGACAAGGGCTGGGTCGTCTGTGGCCGTCCGGGGCCAGATGAGGCCGGGCTGGGCCACCCTACTGAGTATCTACTATGGGTAAGAGGAAGCAGCCATCACGGGGTAATCATGAAGGCAAAAACGCTAAGATTCCCAGGAAATCCGATTCTATAATATCATACCTGACCTCAGCTGTGGGGGTTTTAACGAAAGAAATCGCAAGTGCTGAGAAAGAACTCGGTTTGGCTCCTGCAGACACAGAGTCAGTATTGGAAAGACCAACGATCGTGATCTCTAATCCCCCTTCCATAGTTGAGACAACCAATGTACAGCCAAGATCCCCACACCTTCCCTCTCCTCACACGGATACACCCCCATTGACTACACCTTTGAACCACACGCGTAATCGTAGGCACATGAGAAAACCATCCAGAAAGAACAATCCCAAGGATAAGGCTGCAAATCCGGATGCTAGTCTAAGGGACCATGTTAGCAAAATGGTTGAGGATTTATTTGTTGCAAGATTGGAACCTGCATTAGTAGCCATCGCGAAAGACATTGTGGACACGTTGAACACATGTGTAGCAGGGCTACTGACCAAATGTGAGAAAATCGATGCTCTTTTAAAGCAATACTCAGTCTACAAGGGGACAGCGGCCCACTTTAACAAAACTCCCGCTAAAGAGCCCATGGTCACCATGATGAATAAGGCTCCAGCACATTTAAGGGAAAGAAGCCCGGCCAAAGGAGGGGCGCACAGTGGGCGGGGGTCCTTGAGGGTTGGTTCAGCGTACTGTAACCCTGGAGCTAACAATAGGAACAATAACAGCTTAGACGAGCATAGGCTCGCCCCTCATAGGGACAGTCTTTTGGAGTTGCCACCGGAGGCGGTCCCTCTGTTGGCTGTCTTTACAGGAGTCCCCCCCCCCCATCAAGGGCAGGTTCAAATGAAACAACCCATGATCTCATGCTGTTGGCCAGGGAATGGTGCTCCCAGTTTAGTAGTGGAGGCACAGATGTTAAGAGAACTGTTATCATGGTAAGGAGGGTTAGTTGGGTGGGGCGTGGTTTAAAATCCATCCCAGGGGATTGCCTGGTGGTACACTTCAAAAGCCAGGCCAGCGCTGAGAGATTATTCTGGGATGCTTCAGCTCTGACAAACAAGGCATTAGACCCCTTCTCCTGGGGTTCTTTTACCCACCAACTAGACCAGTCGGGTCTCTTGGGAATTCTCAGGTGCCACGACAGGAATATGCCCCTTGTAACAGTCAACAGATATTAGTTCACCATCCCAACAACGCCTCACAATATAGAACAGCACAGGATCCAGCACGGGGCGGATGGGGGTCTCGCTGGTAATTTCCCAGTCCCTCATCACAGCATGGTATCTACCCTAGACCTAGGATTGTCTAATCGCTTCTCTCCCCTGTCCCCGATGGAGTTGAATGATTGACTACCTTGCGGATCGGGTGAAGAGAGGGATGAGGCAGGCGTGCATTCACCCGTATGCACATTTTTGACCGGGAATGTGGCGGGTATTAGATCCAAAGGAACACACCTTATCTGGCTGGATTTTATTAGGCAATATGATATTCTTGCCTTCCAGGAAACATGGGACACTTCGCATGTTTTTTTACTGGATGGCTACCTTCGCTTTGCTATTCCCGCCTTTCCTGGAACAATGGGTAGAACTAAAGGGGGTTTGCTTGTGCTGTTTTCGCTTAACTTGTAGGCGTTTTTAAACACTTAGAAACCGATTCAAAGAATTTCTTAATAATTGAGTGGACAGTTTCAGATCAGCAGAAATTTTTACTTATCAACTTTTATAACTCCAGGGAGGGCTCTTCTCAAAATGAGCACCTCAGTGCCCTGGAGGACAATCTTCTTGCTACCGTAGGGTTTTTCGGCTGCCAAATTCTACTGCCCACGCCCAAATCCGGAAAGAATTTTCATTATTTTCCCAGAGGTGGATAATGAGTGCACGCTACATTAACTATTGTTTAAAATCAAAGCACGCTAGCCCACACTCTCTAAAGAGCTGCCTATGGTTAGTTTTCAGCAACCACAAAACATCGTGGAATAAATATTTGACGTCATGTCTAGAATCCCTTAAAGCAAAGGACATATGGTCATCTCCGTTGCCCATTGCAGCGAAAACAAAACTTCTAACCAAACAGGCAAAAAGTCTTTCAAGCGACCTCGACGAGCAACGGGTCGCCCAGCTCTTTCATGGCCCCTGGGTCTCTAAATTATACACCTCGAAAACCCTCCCATCGTATCTGGCAGCTTCTACGAAAGTACATATAAAACTTCAATTGATCCGATTTCGTTTTGGCTTAATCCCGCTGATGGCATACAAGTTTGGCCAGGGGTACAGGAAAGGGGCTTCATCTGAATGCCGCTTTTGCAAGCAGGAAGAGGAAAACCTCATCCATATATTGTGCATTTGCCAAAAACTTCGAGCAAAAAGAAACTTCTGGTTGCGTCCCCTTTGGCTTCTTCTCAATATCAGGACCTGCCAGGAAGCACTAGACGTCTGCATGAGAGGAGACTCTCTGCAGTTGGCGGCTCGTTTTGTTAAGTTTATTTTAGAAATTAATTCCCCTAACTTGCTTTTTGACCAAGCATAAGCTCCTTTTCTGGTGACATTATCGCACGTTCTTTGTTTCTTTTTTTTAATTTACAACATTTCTGTTTTAATTGTTTTGTGTATCCTTTTACTCTTAATATGTAACGTCCATCCCAGTGTATGTACATTGAAACGATTTTAATTAATTGCGCAATAAAAAACTTTACTTACTACTACTACTGTCAGTCTACAATCAGGAGCAGTCTTCCGCCCCAGAGGTGATACTTCTGGGAGATTTTAATATACACCCTTGCTTGAGGGACTGTTATAATGGCGAGTATGGAGGGTCACCCGGGGATGGAGTCCCGCATTTTGAGCATAGTAAAGAGGGGGAGGCCCTTGAGGCCCTCCTCTCATACATGAACCTATTTGAACCAGGTATTGGTGAGGGAGAGGAAAGAGCCGCAACCTTTATAGGGCGAGGCGCAAATTCCGTTATTAATTACATGTTTTATCCCCTATTGTCCTAGCTAAATCTTTAACCTATAGAGTAGTGACCTCAACTTTCAGCGATCACAACCCTGTTCTGCTTGAGGCTGATCTTGGCGTCTTTAGGGTGCAAAATGACTCAAGGGTGGGGGCGCCTAGGCACCCTTCGACCACTGATCAGGGGAGATGAATCAAATGGAACAGGGTTGTCCCTGAAGTCTTTTTCGAGCATCTTGCCACCAAATGCGAGGCCAACCTGGCTATCTGCTTAGATGGTACTGCTACAGAGGCCCACGTTGTGGAAGCTTATGTTGCGGTATGCAAGCAGATAGCCAAAGATTTAGAGATGGGCGTTATTACACAACCAAGGAAGGCCCTCAAATGTTTTGACAATATCTGCTCAAAGGCCCATAGCGCCTTATCCAAGGCGCTCAAGAACAAGCCAAGGAATAGAGCTCTAATAGCTCAACTCCGCAAGGAGTACAAAATTGCCACTTGCTCTCGCAAACGCCATATCAAGGAGGAGACCTGGGAAAACCTTCAATCCGCTGATGTGTTAAGAGACAGTAGGAAATTCTGGGCCATTATTAATCAGCCTTTCTTCTCAGAACAGGAGAACTTAGACACGGACTGTTTGATCCCTGACGACAGTTGGCGCCAACATTTTAAGTAAACACAGCAAAAAGTTACCCCGCCACCTACATTTAAATCCACATTTACGGAAAGTTGAACACGCTAGCTGTCGCTATCAACTGGGTATTTTTATTTATACCAAAACATTTCAAAGATTGAATGAAGTTTGTCAAAAACAGGACATCGCAGACATACAAAGACTTATTTACATTGAAGACTTCAACCGAAGTCGTTATGCTTTTCTGTACATAAATGTATTACAAACTAAACAACATGATCAAACACAGAATGAAAAACAATCTAAAGCAAACAGCAAAATTGAACATATACAACATTAAATAATAAGCGAAATTCTTATAAATAGGAAAAGTGAGTAAAGCACGTGAAAGTTTGAAAGAAGAGGGGAAAAAACCAAGTGCTGGTGTGAAGAAATAAATCGTGGGTAATCGTGGGTAATCCTCTCTAATTGGCCGACGCGTTTCGAATCCAGGTAGTTATTTCCCGGAATCTCATCAGGGCACAATTAGTCTGTCTGTAGGGAATAGAAAAAGATGACTACTTTTAATCTTCGTGACAATAGACTATGCTCCCTGTTATGTGGCACTCAGAAACTGACCTACCATTGTAGAATGAAAGCGAATTCAGAGGAAATTGCACATGAAGTCTGGATGTGCAAGATTGAATTACTCGTTGAGCAGTCAAGGGAGGGGGCCACCTAAAAAACGAATGACCATTGTGAAATTGCCATCATGTATCTGCACAAGTACATGGTCATGAACAAATGAATGAAAACGGCATACCGTCAGCTGGTGCTTTGCGAAAAGCTGGCGGCTGCCGCTGTATTGACGTTTGTTTCCCTTGTGGGCTTCAAATGAATTATGGCCGGTGACGCTGTGTGGAGGAAAGGGGGCAATTACGTCAGGGAACTGTGTCTGGTAATAGCCATTGTAAGCTCGGAAGACGCTCAGGAGAAGGGTACCTTAATTTTGCAGAATCGGTGCAGAGGAGTCTCGTGTTTTCTTTTTTTCTAAATCGGCATATGATTCATGAACATTGTCGGCATCCGCTGTAGGAATGGCGGAAAAGATTAATTGAAGTGTAATGTCGGGGTTCTGGCTGAAGCCAAAGAGGATACACACGCACACCGCTTACCTGCGTCCAGCCCAGTCCATGTCTACGGCGTTCTGCAGTAGTACAAAGATGGACGCTAGGTGTGTAACCTTGGAAATAAGCCCTCAGCTGTGGGCTGTGCCTTGTGGGAATTGTAGTTTGGTGCAGAAATGCACGAAAACACTTTACCCGATTTTTTCCGAGACCAGTGCGGTGAACAATACGCCATTACAGAATTGTACAGGGCCCCCGAAGAAGGGCTTAGCCCGAAATGCATTGGGCCAATGAGTTGAACATTTATAAATCATGAGACGAATCATGAAATGAAATTGTAATGAACAAGTAAAGAAGATTTCTTGAAACTATTTATACGCTTTTGAATCTTTATTGAACATTTGGCAGCGAGTGCTCTGGGGAGACACTTTTCTCGAGAGAACAGTGCGTCACAGATCTTCTCCAGCCCAAGTACAGAGGGTTGAACCCAAGGGGCACCACCCACCTAAGAAGAACTTCTCGAGTACACCCAGATTACTCAAGGAGTGCGTATCCCAACCACCAGATTTGGATTGGCCATGAGAACAACACAGAGTGATCAGAAGATACAATTTAACACCACCAAAGAACAAAAACTAGCCATTAAAACGTTAATGGAGGACAAGACTATTGTGTGTAAACCCTCCGACAAGTGAGGCAACATTGTCATCATGTCGAGGCCCAAATATGTTGCAGAAGCCATGCGCCAACTACAGGATGTTTTGTTATGCCCCAATAAAGAAACAAGAATATCTAGCAAGCATTAACGATCTTCATGTCTTGCTTAAAAAATGGTACGATAAACAGATGTTAGACTTGGAGGAATACCTTTTTCTAAAGACCACTAACCCTATTTTACCTTGTTTCTATCACCTACCCAAGGTTCATAAGGACATTAATGATCCCCCAGGGAGACCTATAATCTCCTCTTTGGGAGGACTGACAGAGAATCTCTCTAAATTTCTAGACCACAATTTGTTTGGCTTTGTACTGTCTTTGAGATCATATATCAGAGACACTACGGACTTTATTGAAAAGGTGGAACTTCTGGAGTGGCAACCATCTTATATACTAATCACCCTGGACATCACACGTTTATATACTTGTATAGATCACGAACAGGGTCTCCACGCAGTGAAATATTTCCTAAACAAAAGAGAACTCAAATATGCAATGCACAATAAGATGTTATTGGAATTAATTGCATTTTGCTTGCATAACAATATCTTTCTCTTTCAGGACACTATGTATCACCAACTGTCTGGTACGGCCATGGGCTCCTGCTTCGCTCCCAGCTATGCAAATTTATTCGTAGGCTGGTGGGTGGAGCTGGTAGCCTGGGCCCCCAGGCTTACCACGTGGAACAACAAGGTGGTGGCATGGAGCAGATACATAGATGATCTGTTCCTAGTGTGGGACGGATCGATTGATGAAGCCAATCAGTACATTCAGATACTCAATGACAACGAGCATCACTTGAGATTCACTGGTGAAATCAACAGGGAAAAGGTCAATTATTTGGACCTAGAAGTGAATGTCAGTGATGGACGCATTTGCACACAACTTTACCGCAAACCCACTGCTGGAAACAGCGTCTTACACGCGTCCAGCGGCCATCCCCGTAAACTGATCAATAACATTCCGTACGGGGAATTTTTGCGGCTTAAGCGCAATTGTAGTCAGAATGAACATTTTGAAAAAGCAGCTAACGAATGTGTGGAGAGATTTGTAATGAGAGGATATAATCCCCATCTTCTCCAAGAGACCCTTAATAAGGTCAGGAAAATACCATGCGCCAGTATTTGTATTTTTTGTATTTTGTGGGTATTTATTAAGCGCAGCCTTTCGCCCCGAAGGAGCATCTTGGCGCTGAGCGGGCGTGTATGAGATTGGATGATAAAGGATCTAGATGGCTGCCATCACATAGGTATCGGATTGCTGATAAAGTCTTCAGTTGTTTCCTAAAAAGACTCTCAGACTCAATCAGTCTGAGGTTTACGGGCAGGTTGTTCCAAGCCCTTGCAGCAAGGACTGTGCAAGTTTTTCCACCCCTGGTTTTATATTTATACCTTGGGATCTTGGTGAGGTTGGTCCCTGAGGATCTCAGACAGCGTGCGGGGTCATAGTGGATAAAACGGTTGGCGAGGTATTTAGGACCTATGTTTTTCAGGGCTTTAAAAACTGTTAGTAAGAGTTTGAAAAGGATTCTCTTATGCAGAGGCAACCAGTGGAGACAATTTAATGCTGCTGAGGCTGAAGATTTCCTGGGTAGTTTTAACACTAATCTTGCAGCAGCGTGCTGTACACTTTGCAACTTCTTCAGAGTGGACTTTTTCACTCCGGCTATCAGCCCATTGCAATAATCGAGTCGGGAGAGTATTAATGCAACCACAACCGATTTCCTAGAAGCAATGGGGAGGAAGTCAAAATTCTTTTTTTAGAGATTTGATGAGTCCGAAACAGCAGTCTTTTTGTTAAGAAGTCAGGCCCCACCACAGAAGGAAGATTCCGCATGATAACACCCTATGCTGCGGACTACTTCAAATTACGATCAATTCTGTCTAAACATTGGCATATTTTAAAATCTGACCAAATCGTCGGGCCTGACATTCCCAGCGTACCGTTAATAACGTTCAGGAAGGCGAGATCTCTACGTGATCAAATAGTTCATAGCTATTTACAACCTATTCACAAACAACTAGGCACCTTGAAGGACACAAAAGGCTTTTTCCCTTGTGGAAAATGCAAAGCCTGCGCAGCAAGTAAAAGGACATTAACATATGAGGTCCCTGGCTGTAAGGGTGGGAGGAAAATAAATAAATTCATGTCATGCCACACCGACTATGCAGTCTATTGCCTAGTATGCCCCTGCATGTTAAGGTACGTTGGAAGTACCATTAATCCCGTCAAATTAAGGATATTGGAACACATGCGGGCCATTGTAAACAAGGGCTTTTCGTATCCAGTGGCCCGTCATTTTTCTATTAAACATGACAGTGACAGGAATCTTTTAAGGTACTTTTGTCTGGACCAAGTAGGAGAAAATCTGAGAGGGGGCAATAGATTGCTCACTCTTAGGAGACTTGAGTCTCAATATATTATAGATCTGGAGACTAAGGCGCCAAAAGGTCTGAATATGGGAGAAGAATTGGCCTCTCACTTGGGTTGATAAGATGGATTACAGTGTTATGTGAGTGCAATAAGTACAGTATGATGTTTTGAAATGTATTACATTCTGGAGAGTTTTTGTGATGGAAGATTCTACCTTAAGCGATATTTGCTTTGAAGAATTGCTTTGGTTTTTGTTACACCTTTATTGTGGCAGTCCTAAGGGGCTGCAATTGCCGATCCACGGCAAGATCTGCCCGACGTTCTCGCATTTAATTTGTGATTTTTGTCTGGGGTTTGAGTTGTGTTTAACAACGAACTGTTGTCTTAGCCACAAAATGTTTTCGAAGTTGTATAATATGTGGTTTATTTTTAAGATAACAAATGTGCCGATACACGGCTTCATATCAGGTGTAACTGACTTGCTAGCAATTCTATACAGCTTATGTCTAAATTGCACATTCAAAGATGGCGCATAATGGCGCGCTTGTGATATAGTTCTTTGTTTGTTTTAATAGTTTTGACAAACATAGATAATGGCGCTGCATACTGCCTCCCTGATGTGAATACCGACGAAGGGAGTGTTCTCCCGAAACGCGTCTGTTCTGAATAAACCCCCCTGCTAACACACTGCTGTGCTCGTGAGTGCTGTTTCCTGAACCCAGCTGGGTAATACTAGGAATTCGGAGCTGTTATATATATATATATATATATATATATATATATATATATATAATTTCCAAAAGCAAAGAACCCACAAGTGGAGGTCCACATTCAAAGTGCATCTTTCTTTATTTTGCAAGGCGACATGGAAACACTCTGTGCACAGGACTCAAATTCGCCTATAATCCCCTACACGTTTCAGGCGTCCATCCACCCTTGTTCACGGGAAGGCATCTCAAAGAGCGGCAGCGTCAAGGTGAGTGCAATTATACTAAAGAAGTCCCACCCATTGGGCATTTCCTGACGAGCATGATGGTATTTGCAGTTCAAAGTATTAACATCTATAGTAGATGACACTGCCAATGTTCCTTCAAATTGTTCGTATACCACAGTGGGTTGCCCTTCAACACTACAAGTTGCTGCCATGTCGTATTTCACCCAAACAAAATCGCACAATGATCCTTTCGTGCTGAACTCGTGTCAGCGCTGGAACCGCTCTTCCACGGTGGGGGCACTCCGCGCCCCAGGCCTGGCCGCCAATATTTCCAAAAGCAATGAACCCACAAGTGGAGGCCCACATTCAGTCAGCGAAGAGGTTAAAGTCGGGTCTGCTGGCTCAGGGGACAGATGCCCCAGCCAGGAAACTGTGCTTGACATCATGGCCACAGGTTTAAATAGTTGTGTGTCCATTAAGCTTTCTAACCTTGCGAGGTCGATAAAATGTGTACCTCTGAGTCAGGTAACAATAACCATCTGTTATTCAGCGGCACGAAGCAATGGGCGTAAACTACTTACTTAAAAAAATATCAGACAGGCTAATATTCTGCGATGCGGGGCCCTTATTTATGAGGCCTTGTGTCAGCTTTGCGCCGCCGGTGCGTCACTTTTTGTGATGCACCAGCAGCGTAAAATATGCGCCTTGTTGCGACATATTTAAAAAGTGACGCATCTAGGTAGATGCGTCATAATGATCAAAGGAGGGACAATGTTTAGGACTTCTACGAAATTTGATGGATTTTTAAAGACATAGCCTGTACAAAAAACTGTCCACATGTTCTGTTTAACAGGTTAATAATGAAGCTAAACTAAAATAGACTATGTTTAATTGATTGACATGTTCCCAATAATGCAGCATTTAAAGAAAGTGTATCAGCTTCAACCAAGCTCGTGATTATTAGTGCAGTTTTTTAAGCCTCGGCTCAACACTCCTATTTGCCCACTGTTTACTCAGCCCATTGATCAGAGGCAATATCACCATTGTTGTAGTGTGTCCAGAGAGACCGCAATAAAGAAATTGTCTGCAAATGAGCTGCTAGCATAGCATGCACTCTACTTGTACAATGTAAGGCAACCAAACCCTATTTACGCATGTAATTTCAGTCTCAAACCTAGATTTGTAGCCAAATATACATTTTTACACATGCCAGGAATTCACAAACCGGGAGCACATCAGCGCCGGTGCCAGGCTTTGTTGCTGCCTGTAGGGTGCTGCCGCTTAACCCCTTCACTGCGGCGGCTATTCCGCCGCAGTGTTAAGGGGGCGGGGGGGCCGCGCGGCGCGCCCATGATGGTGACAGAACTGCTCCGTCACCAGCCGCGGGCCCGCTGTGCTTGTGACGGAGCGGTTCCGTCACGGCCCCGCCCGCTCAATGGAACGCTCAGCACAGGCGCGCCGAGCGGGCTGTGACGGAACCGCTCTGTCATCAGCATAGCGCGACCGCGGCTGATGACGGAGTGGTTCTGTCACCAGCTGGGGAGGGGTTAATGAGAGTAGGAGGAAGCCCCTTGATTGAAGCAGCTGGTGCCTGCAATGAAGAGTGGGTGCAGCCTGGGCAAATGAGAAAATGCGATGTAAAGCGATGTGGTGGACCCAACCCTGGTTGCCTGGGCAAAGGAGAAAATGCAACGTAAAGAAAATCAAATGTAAAGAAGCCGGACGGCCAAATTAAATCAAACTGGTGTCCGGCAGCATAGCGTACATTAAAAACAAAAAGTGTGGTAAAACAGGAAATGAAGAAATTGAGTGTAAGGAGAACGTGCTTGACCGGTGCCCCTTCGCTTTGACCGGTGCCCCATCGCTTTGACCGGAAGCTATGGCAATGATTTAGGAGGCCGGAAAAAAGCAATGGAGAAGGGAACCAATTGTAAGTAGCGGGGGGGGGGAATAAACTGGCTTTATTCATCACAATAGGTCTTGCAGACATGCGTGCTGATGCTCAACCTAAAAATGTGTGAAATTTGAAAAAATCAAGCCCTTGTGTCGG
This sequence comes from Lissotriton vulgaris, assembly GCF_964263255.1. Classification (NCBI taxonomy): domain Eukaryota; kingdom Metazoa; phylum Chordata; class Amphibia; order Caudata; family Salamandridae; genus Lissotriton; species Lissotriton vulgaris. The sequence continues at coordinate 359,676,283 of NC_141693.1, read as the reverse complement.
TGTCTGGTTTTGACTGTGGAATTGGAATATATATATATATAAATATATATGTGTGTGTGTGTGTGTGTGTATATATATATATATATACTAGCAGCCCGTCCCGACGTTGTCCGGGTAGGCTTTGCGAGGTGAAAGGTACTCACCAGCATTGCGCACCCCGGACACGGGCAGCTCCTTTCACTCTCTTATCAATCACCCTTTTTGCCCACTTCTCCTCAAACTACCTGGCCTTCTGTTCTGAGAGCCTCAGCTTCACCTGTCCCGGCCATCCACCTGCACACCACCCCTCCCCCCAAACTTCCTGAGCCCAGTCACCTCATCCTCACACCATCACTCGAGTACACTCACCTCAGACTTCCCTCATTTCAGCCCACTCCCATGTGTACCCCATCACCTCCTCAGCCTATTACATTAACCCATGTCACCTCTTAATCTCTTAATCTCTACACCCTCCCAACCCGTCAGTTACACTTTACACCTCAGTCAGACCCCCCACCTCATCCCACCCATGTCCTTGCTTTCAGTCTCACATCTTCAACCTACCAAAAGCGTACCTTTCCTTACCCTACCAGGAACTCCCTTACCTCTCTTCAGTCCCCTTCACCCCTCCGTTCACTCCGTACCCTCTCACCATAATAGCCCGCGCCATCCTCGAGGGCCGTCTCAGCCCCACGGCCCCACTGTCACTGCCACTCTCTTCACCATGATGGTGGCGGACATTGCACTGAACCGGGTGTCGGTTCCGCGCTCCTCCCCGCACTCCTGGCCAGACGCCGAACGCCGCGTTACTTTTCCTACCCACTGCTCCACTGTCGCCGCCGCTCTCTTCACCATGATGGTGGCGGACATTGCACTGAACCGGGTGTCGGTTCCGCGCTCCTACCCGCGCTCCTGTCCGAACGCCACGTTTATGTAACGCCGCGCCCACACACCATTGCGCCTCTCGCAAGGGTTGTATGCGCCCATGACGCCGAACGCTGCGTTCATATCACTGTATGCATACGCCCAAGGACTACTTTTCCCCTAACGTTCTTTCCCCCCCTAATGTATATGGTGTGGTGCTGTATAGCCTATGTCCATCTCCTGGATCTCCCCTTTCCAACGCTGTATTGGGTGTTGTGATTGGTGGTGTACTTCTGGAGTTTACCCGCCTCAAAGGACACAGTTCTCTCTTTATAATAGTAGTATAGATATTCACTGAAAAAACCATAGGTTTTACACCAGTTATAGTTAGCTGGACATTTTACTCATCAGTGATGTCACTGACCATGTCATGAATGATGTAATATGTGACATCATCAGCAGTGGACTGCGGGCGCGCGAATTATAGTGAGTACAACTAACTATAAACGGGGAATTTCAATGGTTTTGTAGGAGTAAAATGTCCAGCTAACTAGAACTGGTGTAAAACCTATGGTTTTTTCAGTGATTTTCTAAGTTTTTTTAAATGCTAATTACTAACTATAACATGTGTTAAACCTATGGTTTTTTCAGTGAATTTCAAAGGTTTTTTAAATGCTAATTTCTAACTATGACGTGTGTGAAACCTATGGGTTTTTCAGTGAATTTACAATGTTTTTTAAATGCTATTTCTTAACTATGACGTATGTGAAAGCTATGATTTTCTAGTGAATTTTCAAGGTTTTAAAAATGCTCATTTCTGTATCCATTTTTATATTTTTTATAGATTTATTTTTCAACAAACTGCCTTTGTATATTGTAATACATTGACTGTATCCTGTAATATGCAACAGCACATCCAGTTTTTATGATTTGCATAAAGTTGAACAGTATACTCTACATCTTCAATCCACATATAAACAGTAAAATTTGTTACAAATTTTTTTCTTTGTTTTTTTTCCAAACGTACGTGCACCCTGCGCGCACCTCGCAACATTTTTTTTTTAAGAAAAAGGTTTTTTTTGCCCTTTGGGGTCCTTCAGGGACCCCCTGACAAGGCTTAGGGGGTCAGGGAGTCTCTAACCTGCCTCATTTTTACGTTCTCCACTATTATTTTTGAGTGACTTCTGCCTCGAGGGTGAGTGGACCGTGCGCGCACCTCGCGATTTTTTTGAAAAAAATAAAATGTTTTTTTTTGCCCGTCGGGGTTCTTCAGGGACCACATGAGAAGGCCTAGGGGGTCAGGGAGTATCTTCCTTGCCTCCTTTTCACGTTTTGAAACTTTTATGTAAATCGGGTAAAACGCCATTTTTATGTGACGGTCGTGCACCGTGCGCGCACCTGTGCGAGCACATGTGACTCAAAAACAACACTTTTGATTGGTTTATAGTAGTTTCTGTTCCAGAATCTTCAAAAACCCCACCCACTTCCCTCACTATCTGTTTCATCTCTTGGGAGAAGGACCTTTCCAGCTTTCTTCAAGGATTGTTCCAGAGATTTGAAAAGATGGCAGGAAGAATGGATTCCTCTTCTGATTCAGATGTCCAGGAACATCAGGCACCTGCAAAGAAGACCAAACAATCATTCATTTGGCATTTTTTTTACATATCCTCAGGGGCAGAAAAAAGTAAATGCCCCAAAGGTGACATGCACCATTTGTGGATGTGTCCTCTCAAGGGGAAACCCTCAAAAGAAGTATTCCTTTTCCATTCATACTATGATAAGGCATGTGAGGAATGTGTACGCACAGGCTTCAACCAGAGCCCTTGCATCTCAACTACCACCTGCAGTGCCCAGCACATCAACGGGAGCAACTTCTGCCTCACCATCTACATCAGCATTGGATATACGCCCGTTCCTGAGCACAGTGCACATGAGGTGCAATATGTGCAATGAGATACTCTGCTACGGGGAACAGAGCCTCAAATTGTGCAGCACCAATGAACACAACTGAACCCAATGATGATGCAATGCGCATATTTGAAGGAGGAGAACCAAGATATACCGCCACCGTCTCAATCAATGCGTATATGAGGGTTTTAATGTGAAACCGTGATAACGCAGTTAGAAGCTGTCCATTCCCCCCCTTTTTATTTTTGTAGCATTCACATACTGACTCAGACCCACACAGCCACACACAGACACCCATACAACTCACACACCGATGTACTCACTCACCCACTTACACACCCACACAGCCACTCACACATCCACACAACCACTCACACACCCACTCACAGACCCTTCAAAACCACTCTCACACCCCCTCATGGGATCTCACAGCCACTTGCATACCCAATCTCACACCCACAAAATCACTCACAGGCCCACACATCCACTCACAGACCCACAAAACCACACCCACTCACAGACCCACACAGCCAGTCACATAACCACCCACACAGCCACTCACACACCCACTCACACACCCATATAACCACTCACACCCAGGTTACAGGGACAATAAAGTTAGGAAATAGCATTAAAAACATAGAAATTCACTGAAAAAAACAAAGGCCACAGGGACATTATAGTTGGGTTCAGATTTTACACACACTTAAGCAAAGAAATTCATCAGTTATAGTTATCTCAAGTAACTATAACTGTTGCCCTAAGGTAACTATACCTTGTGCCCTTGCCATGCACTGCTAATTACCCCACCTATTACATTACTGATTACATCTTCTTTACAGCATTGATAATATCACTGCAACATTTGCAGTGAAATTATTGATGAGAAAACTGTGCATGGCAGAGGCGTGAGTGCAGAATGTAGCACACCTCGAAAGAGGAAGTAACGAGAAGAAATAAAGATATTTCTGCTCTTTGCCCTCACCTGGGGAGGCATAGCATTTTGATGCATTCTCCGGTTTACCAGCGTTTGCTAAATCTGGGAATGCTCCACAATCCATGGGTGGATGCATGGGAACAACCACGCTTCACCCATGGAACACCTTCCCACGGTAGAGTAACACAACACAGTGATTTTGTGCTGCATTGGGTTACTGTAAAATTACCAAGCCATGGAGGGCCACGCCAGGTGGCCTTGCGTGGATTGATAAATCTAACTTACACTTTGCGTATCCCTTGTACCTCCTCGCATGGCGCAAGAGTATGCAAAATCTTCATAATTAGGTCATCAGTTCTTTGTGAGGAAGTAGCACCAACCTCTACTAAACACTTACGTCAGATGCACAATGTCTTAGTCTGGACAGTGAACTCCGATCCGCTCGCGGAGTTTGCAGAGTTTTCTGCACTCCGCGTTAGGCAGAACTAGCTGAGTTCTTTCCCGCACTCGCGTTCATCAATGCCAAGTTGGCGAGCACAAGTAAGGAAAATCCACCTCCCGGCGAGATTTGTACTCGTTTGGGATTGTCAGCATCAAGTTGGCGAGCTCGAGGGTGAAAAATCAACCTCCCGGCAGTGGCGTAAGAAGGGGGGTGCCGTGGGTGCGGGATGCCCCTGGTGTCATCACTGAAGGGGGTGACAAAATGGCAAAAATTTGTATTGTCATTTTTGCATTTGTCACCCCAAGTGGGACGGGTATGACCAGACCAGACGCTCTCCATGCCACCGGAGTCCAGCAATCCTGGCTGATGAGGGCTGAAAGCCCAAAACCGGTCCTAGGATGCTTGTTTCCAGTCCAGGGAGGACTGGCCTGGCAGTTCAGGCTGGACTGTTCCCATTGGGCACAGGGTCAAGACTGATTTGCATATGGCTAGGTCCAAACTGGAAAGGCGTGGTGAGCAAAATAAGGATGGATTTATTCAATCAATCAATCAATCAATCAAAGCATTTGTATAGCGCACTACTCACCCGGAGGGTCTCAAGGCGCTAGGAGAGGGGGATCCGCTACTGCTCGAACAGCCAGGTCTTGAGCTGCTTCCTGAAGGCGAGGTGGTCCTGGGTCAGGCGGAGGTGGGTCAGGAGGGAGTTCCATGTCTTGGCGGCGAGGTAGGAGAAGGACCGTCCCCCTGTGGTGGCTCTTCGGATTCAGGGGACGGCGGCGAGGGCGTGGCCGGTTGATCGAAGCTGGCGTTTGGGAGCGTAGAAGTTGAGGCGGTTGTTGAGGTATCCTGGTCCTTGGTTGTGTAGGGCTTTGTGAGCGTGGGTGAGGAGACGGAAGGTGATTCTCTTGTTGACCGGGAGCCAGTGCAGGTCTCTCAGGTGTTCGGAGATGTGGCTGCGACGGGGGATGTCCAGGATGAGTCGTGCAGAGGCGTTCTGGATCCGCTGAAGTCTCTTCTGGAGTTTGGCGGAGGTTCCTGCGTAGAGGGAGTTGCCGTAGTCCAGACGGCTGGTGACGAGGGCCTGGGTGACCGTCTTCCTGGTCTCGGTGGGGATCCACCGGAAGATCTTACGTAGCATGCGCAGGATGTTGAAGCACGACGAGGAGACGGCGTTGACTTGTCTGGTCATGGAGTGGGAGGAGTCCAGGATGAAGCCTAGGTTGCGTGCGTGGTCTGTTGGTTTGGGTGCGCTGCCTAGGGCGGGGGCCACCAGGAGTCGTCCCAGGCGGAGGGTGAGGATCCCAGGATGAGGACTTCCGTCTTGTCCGAGTTCCGTTTCAGGCGACTGTTCTGCATCCATTCGGCTACCTCTTTCATCCCTTCGTGGAGGTTGGCTCTGGCGGTGGCGGGGTCGTTGGTGAGGGAGAGGATCAGCTGGGTGTCGTCGGCGTAGGAGATGATGTTGAGGTTGTGCTGGCATGCGATGTCTGCGAGGGGGCTCATGTAGACGTTGAAGAGGGTTGGACTGAGCGAGGAGCCTTGAGGAACGCCGCAGATGACTTTGGTGGCTTCAGATCTGAACGGGGGGAGGCGAACTCTCTGTGTCCTTCCGGCGAGGAAGGAGATGATCCACTCCAGTGCCTTCTCCTGGATTCCGACGTTGCTGAGTCGCTTCACTAGTGTGCGGTGGCAGACAGTGTCGAAGGCCGCGGAGAGGTCTAGGAGGATGAGGGCTGCTGTTTCTCCGTTGTCAAGCAGGGCTCGGATGTCATCGGTGGCTGCGATCAGGGCGGTCTCGGTGCTGTGGTTGGCCCGGAAGCAAGACTGCAAGAGGTCGAGGGATCCGTTCGTCTCGAGGAAGGCGGCCAGCTGCTTGTTGACGGTCTTCTCGATGACTTTTGCAGGGAACGGGAGCAGCGAGATGGGGCGGTAGTTCTTGAGGTCGGTGGGGTCGGCTGATGGCTTCTTTAGTAGAGCGCTGAGTTCGGCGTGCTTCCAGCTCTCCGGGAAGGTAGCGGTGTCGAAGGAGGTGTTGATGATGTCCCGCAGGTGGGGTGCGATGACAGCATCGGCCTTGTTGAAGACGTGGTGAGGGCAGGGGTGGGTCGGAGATCCGGAGTGGATGGAGTTCATCGTGCGGACGGTGTCTTCGGTGCTGATCTGGGTCCAGGCGCGGAGGGTGGTGGTGGGGGGCGATGGTTCGGTCGTGGCGTGCGTCGGTTGAGTGCTGAAGCTGTTGTGTATGTCCGCGATCTTGTTGTGGAAGTAGGAGGCGAGGGAGTTGCAGAGGTCTTGCGAAGGGGTGATGTCGTTGTTTCCGGCGTTGGGGTTGGAGAGCTCTTTAACGATGTTGAAGAGTTCCTTGCTGTTGTGTGCGTTGTTGTCGAGTCGTTCCTTGAATGCAGTTTTCTTGGTTGCGTGGATGAGTTGGTGGTGTTTTCGGGTGGCAAGCTTGAGGGCAGTCATGTTGTCCGGTGTTGGGTCTCTGCGCCAGGTTCTCTCGAGGGCTCGGCAGTTCTTCTTGGAGCTCTTGAGTTCTTCGGTGAACCATGGGGCTTTCTTGCTGCCGGGTCTGCTGGGCAGGGTCCTCAGGGGGGCGAGGTCGTCAGCGCAGTCGCTGATCCACTTCGTGAGGTTGGTGGCCGCTTGGCTGGGGTTCGTTGCGCTGGTGGGTGGGTTCTTGCTCAGGGAGGTCGCGAGCTGGTCGGCTGTGATCTTGTTCCAGCTTCTGCGTGCAACCTGTTGTTGGTGGTGGTGGATCGTGGTCCTTCTGAAGCTGAAGTGGACCAGATCACTGTATTGGGGTGATTGTATGACATTGTTCTGCATTCTGTCCATCAATTGTTCTTTTTGCATTTGTCCCCCTGAGTGGGACGGGTTTGCCCAGACGTGGGTCTCCTTGCTCTCCATGCCACTGGAGTCAAGCTATCCTAGCTGAGGACTGAAAGCCCAAAACCAGTACTAGGATTCTTGTTTTTAGTCCAGGGAGGACCTGGCCTGGCAGTTTGGGCTGGACTGTTCCCATTGGGCACAGGGTTAAGACTGATTTGCATATGGCTAGGTCCAAACCGGAATGGCGTGGTGATCAAAACAACGATTGATTTAGGCCCTGATCTCTGTACTGGGGTGAATGTATGACATTGTTCTGCATTCTGTCCATCAACTGACAAGAAATTTTACGCACCGGGTACCACCTGACCTTGCTATGCCACTGCCTCCCCACGAGATTTCTCAACAACACGGGCGGTCAGATTTCTCATTATGAGTAGTTACGTATGCTTGTGACCGCTCGCGTTGAGAAATTGCCCGCTCGCGTTGAGAAAGCTGCCGCTCGAGTAAAAATCTACTTGAGCGGCAGAAAGGAAGCAGTGCCCGCTTGCGCTGTGTATAATGCCTTACCAAGATAATTGCTCGGGAGATTCAAATAAACCTCGTTTGTTAAGACCGTTTGCATTACGGCAGCCCTCAATATCATAAAGACGTGTTTTTCCACGCGGTACATACACTAAGACAATTGCAACTTATATCGAAGGAGATCGTGTATGCCCGTAATGTGGCTCTGTTTATGAACTCCTGTACCAAGATTGCAAACATTGTGCCATATATTGTCCACAACTTTCCATGCCTATAAGACATTGAAAATGTTTTTTTTAAAGTGGCCACGTTTATATACCCCCATATCCGGATGACTGACTTCATGCGAGATTTCATTTCCATGCTTCCCTGCCTTTAACTACATATACAGATCATCGATGGTGGCATTTATGGACCATCCTAAGATGATTATAGATACCAACTTTTAAACATATCGTTGCCCCTATAGTCCATCAATATATGGAGGTTTATTCCATCCTGTGTTGTCAATATAAACTATGGTTTCCTTTAAAAATCCAGTCCACATACACCAAATTTTAGTGCAATAGACGGTCACCTGATGAAAGCAGCAATGCCAAAACGCGCGTAGTCCACATCTACCGCATTACCTCCATCAACTCCACGTCTATCGTATATTACCTATGAAATCAATTTAATTATGTGAACTTTGCTACATGTATTCTGTGAGATGAACAAACTCTTTTTTTAAAAAACAATGAAAAAATTAGAATTTAAAACAATAACAAGTAATAAAATGAAATATATTTTTCCAGACTTATGAGTGTTTATATATATATATTTTTTGTTAATTGTATTAGTGGTTACTTTCTACAGAGAGACTTAGAATAGGTTCTGTCAATTGTTTGATTTAAACTAGCCAGTATAGACCTTTATTTAACGCATTACTGTGATAATTGCACAGTGCGGAAAAACACCTGGCACTGAAAATCACTGCAAATTACATTTATTTAAAGAAACTCCTCCGCGCATGGAGCGTAGTGTGGCTGAGTTTATTTTTGTACTTTTGCCCAGGTTTAACAATGACTGGTGTGGGAAATGAGGGTGAGGAATTCCCAAATGTCCATCCAGTTCCAATTTGGGGCAACTCTCATATTTCATTTTTAGATGGTTGATGGTGCTATCCTGAAGATATTCTTGTACTTTCCTTGTTGCAAATGAGGCCAAGCTCATTATACTCTGGTGCTTTCCTTGTTGTAGGGGCCTGATAGTTTTCAGCCAGCCAGAGTATGAGGCTCCGATGGGAGTTTAAGCCATTTTTGTGTAGAAAGACCGAACAGCTAGATTCATCATTGTCCCGTTTTGCGAGTCCTTAATACCGATTATTAAGGAATCGCTATTAAGGACTTGCAAAACGGGATTCATGTAGGAATCGCTAAATAAATTGCGATTCCTACACATTCCTTATTTGCGATTAGCAAATTGCTAATCGCAAATAAGGAATAACTCCCCATTCATTCCTATGGGGGCTAAAGGTCCATAGGAATGAATGGAGAGTTATTCCTTATTTGCGATTAGCAATTTGCTAATCACAAATAAGGATGTGATTTCAAGGGTGCCAGGGGTGTCCAAAGGAAACCCTGTAGCACCCCTGAAATGAAAATGTAGACTGATGTTGCGCACACACATGTCCAAAGGACATGTGTGTGTGTAACATACAACTGAGAAAAATGCACAAAAGTGCATTTTTCTCAGTTTTCGCTATTTACCACGAAGTCAGACTTCGCGGTAAATAGCGGCAAAAAATAGCGATTTCGCAATTTCTAAATGCTTCCTGAATTGCATTTAAGGAATCTCTAATTGAGATTCCTTAAATGCAATTATTCGCAAATATGCGATTTCTAGAATTGCGATTTTTGCATTTGGGATGATGAATCCCAAATGCAAAAATAGCGCTCGCAAAGGGCCAGATTCTCAGAATCTGGCCCTTTGCGAGCCGTTTTCGGCTTGATGAATCTGGCCGTAAGTCTTTTTCGTACTTCACATCAAGTCAAGGTTTGATGGTGTCCACGCAATGGAAAGTCAGAGGAAACATAACGAAGTAGAGATGTTTCCAGCCTTGCCCACACAGCTTTCTAATCCCACATTAACATATCTTTGAAACCTTATGTTCGGATCCCTTGTTAGTTATGTTTCAGACTGTAGCACTATCCTTTCTTCATTACCATGGTTTTTAAACAGTTGGAAAGCAAACTCAATCTGTGGACAAAAGAGCCTATGATGACACAAGTGTCTGTATACTTTCATGCACATTCAACCCTTGGACTCAATGCAAAGCATACAGAGCAATGGTCACATATGTGTCAATTATTTGAAAGTGTCAGAAGGAGGTCCCCAGCTGTAGAAATATGGACAGCACCAAAGGAAATGAATATGCAGTGTTTCCAGGTGTGCAGGTGGGTTGTGGGCGAGGCATCAGTGAAGCAGAGGACATAAAAGGAAGTATGTGCAGAAAAAAAGTAGAAAGACTGTGCTGAAGAGGAACGAGATGATGTGTTAGTTATGCAGGGAAAGATTTCAGAAGGATGTGGAAATGAAATTGTGTTCGTATTTCACATAGTAAGGGACAGCAGAGGAAAGTAGCGTGACAGCGAAAACAGGAAAGCAAGATACACTTTGAACACCACTAACCTTTCCACACAGAGCAATACTCTCCCATCCATTTTTACTTGTTTCTTGGAGGTGCTTCTCTTCCAGTGGTATATTTTAGCCTTTACCTCCTGGACCCCTGAATAAAAATATGTTTGTTAGGTTCCAGTAGGGTAAAACCCTCTTTTTTAGAGATCACACACACATCTTTTTATAGGCCCACATACCCACATGCACAACTGCGGCGTCTCCTAAAAGATCTCTGATAAAGAGCCCTCTCACGGGGCCCGTGGAGGACTGCAGCGCCACCACCACTCGGAGCAACGCCCAATGATGAAGCATGACACTCTTTTTTCTTTTGCCTTTTTTTCTTTTTCCTCCTCTCTCATATATAGTGGCCCACTGGGGTCCCTTCTCGCAACCGTAGTACGGCTGCACCATCTTATGTTTACCACATATCGACATGTAAACAGGACTAAGAGTCGTTGAGGTAAAGGAGAGTGAGTGGTATCCATTTCTCAGAGGTCCACATAAGGAAAGTTAACTTGGAACCCACATTCAGTCTAGAAACATGTAATTATAATTAATAATCTATGGAGCCGCACGATCGGCTAACTTAAACATACAAAATGCCCATGCACTTAGGTGACATCTTATACCACTAAATCTCATCACAAAGTTACAAATTAAAACCAACCAAAAATAGCCTCCAAGAAACAAAGGAGAACGGTAGCCTTCTTTAATTGTTTGGCATTCAGAAAGTTAAAGTAAATCCATATTCACCAGCTAAGGGTCATATAGCTATTGTAGCGTGGTGAATAGAAATGGGCTTTTCTTAGAATCTGTGTGTACCTAGTGAGTCGGTATCATCCATGATGTGATTCTATTTTTAATCTAGGTCTTATATTATTTTGCAGCATTAGGACTACCTCAATAACAATTATTATAAAATAAGTATTTGTTACTGGTATTTTCACCAATAATCCAGGTTTGGATTTGTACTTTTTGGTTGACACAATGGCATATCACGTTTGGGATTATGTTAACTATAGCAGATGGGACTCTTCTCCCAGCGAGTTTACTCAAGGATTAATTGTGCATTATTGTGTTTTTTACACTGGGCCACTCTCACTCAATCTGATTGTATTGTATTGATAACTATGGCCCTTAATGGGTAATGTATAGTGAGATTAACTAGGAGCAAAAAGTATCAAAACCTTATAGCCCACAATTGAAACAAGTGATTAAAGCAGAAACTGTGACAAAAAAGAACCCTCATATACCAACAAAGTTGGCATTTGTTTTCTTCATTGGGTTCAGTTTTGTAAAAAGGCAAGCAACGTATCTGCGAACACCGCAGTAATATCAGGTATCGCAAAAACACAACAAAACTCACTGCGCACTTTTTGACGGCTAATCACACCACAAATGACATCAGATGGACTGTGATTGAACAGTTACACCAAGGGACAGAAGGGAGCCCTTTCGAGAAGGAGCAGCAGTGGATTTTCTGCCTTTCCACCCACCTCTCAGGCTTGAATGACGACATTCTGTGGGGGTCTGTTATGAGACGCTGACACACAGTGGAACAGACTGCGCTGAACAGACACCCTCTGACATATGATATAATCTTTGTGCAGCCTGGCAGTTCTATGCATGGAGATACCGTGAATGTAAATTAACACTTAACATGTGTATTTAGAGTATTGGTTTGAAAGTCCCAAAGGTAATTCTAAAATCCACTGTGTGTTTTTTTACTGATACCATCAAGGGAATGGTTGACTCGCCTTTCCCGATGTTTTGTTTTGTCGTTATACTTTTTTGCTAATAAAGTTTTTTTACTACGTATGAAAAGAATTCATCATGGGGCCGAATAAATGTTTTTCTGCACACTTACATTTGAATGACCACTTATACGTCGTTCATAACTTTAAGATCTCCGTGCCTTGACTCGAGTACCGTTTCTTTAGGATACGGAAAATGATATATAGCTTTAAGAACGAGACACAGCAGTATGATCACGTGACCTAATGTGACGTTTTTTGTACGCCTACGCATTGCCCGCGCTCTATTCATTCGGGCTGCGGATGTGACACGTTCAGGTTGTTGGTGGGGAGTCGCTAGTTTAGAAGTAAATTAAGCTACGTGCAAACTTTGAAAAGCGTTTGCTGTTTCGAAGTAACGTAATCCTAAACTCATTGGTTACTTCTTAAGGATCTTTATGCCCTATAATTACTTACGGGTTTCCGTGCCCCACCTGGGGTCATTTATAATTTCACAGTATATCTAGCGTGAAGGTTTCCTCTGCCGTGAGCCCATGTTGCAAATACGACATACATGAATAGTGAGTCCTTATTTCATTTTCATTTTGATGCTACAGTTTTAAATATGGCACTTTTTTGTTGTATTTCCTGCATTAAGAATAAATGGAGGGATGCTTTTGGCTTCATGGTTTTGATGTAAAATAAACATGCATAACCTTCTGAGTAATGGATTACTCAAACTGTCAATTGGTAGAAATGCTACAATGAGTAAGATTGGATGATCAAGGCAATCTGCGAATTTGCGAATTTGCGGATTGCGAAAATCCGCAAAATCCGCGAGAATTTTTTTTTTTGTGTTCGCACGGGTTTCTGCAAGTTCGCGAGGGTTTTGTACAATTTCGCAAATTGCGAACTTACTTGTCGGGTCGCCAGTTTTGCGAACTTGTTGTTTCTACATGCCCAGCCTGTTTGCAAGCCTTTCTTCATCGCTGCCACCCTCTGTCACCACTGGCACTCTCTTTGTTCACCCATGCTACCCTCTGGCTCACCCATGTCACCCTCTGTGTCATCACAGCACCCTCTGGTTCACCAGTGTACATTACTGGGGGAAAGCAAAGCACTGCCATCCTCTGTCAACACTGGCACTCTGGTTCACCCATGCCACCCTCTGGCTGGCACACCCATGCCACCCTCGGTGTCATCACAGCACCCTCTGGTTGACCAGTGAGTGTACATTATTGTGGCAAAGCAAAGCACACCTGCTAAGTGCTTTAAGTTTTGCAAAATTAAATTACAACAACACCTGCCCTGCCCCAACTGACATTAATGAAGGCTGGCACCTGCTTGTCTGCTCCCTTTACTTTGTGTTGCAATGTACATTTTTTTTAACAGGATCTTTGTTGGCAATGGCATACTTGTAACTATTCTGTGACTGTCAGAGCAGGGTCACACAATAGTTGCAAGTAGGCAACCGAATTCTGGAGGGCCCCTTCAGGAAGCACTACAGGGAATGGTTACAAATGATGAGGTTGAACTTTTGCACCTGCTCATTGCTTTTGCTTTTGCAAAAATCGACTAAGCAATGGGAGGAGCTTGCTGGACAGGAACAGGAAGTTGGAGACTGGGGCACTTCCTTCACCCCACCCCAATGGGAGGAGCTTGCTGGACAGGAACAGGAAGATGGAGACTGGGCCACTTCCTTCACCCCTCCCCAATTGTAATTTTTATAATTTAGCGAGTGCGAGATTGTTGCTGCCCGCGCCGCGAGCAGTGCGAACACAAGCAAAAAATCCGCAGCGCGCGGATTTGCGGATTTTCGGTAAATCCGCGAGAGTTCGCGGATTGCGGATTTACCGAAAATCCGCAAAATCCGCGAGAGGAACGGATTTTCCGCCCATGCCTAATGAAATCATGAGAAGGGATTTTTTCCGGGTGATAAATTCTTCTGTTCTCAATATATGTCCTAAAGAGGTCTCGAATTAGGGACCTTTGTTTCAATTGTGATTACCATAATTATGAAGGGGTGATCACTGTGATTTTTAGGAATCTGTGTTAATTGGGTAATGTAGGGTTTCTACCTAATGGGACTTTCTTGTCCATTGGAGCACATGGCTATGATGTAAGTTAAATATGTTTGATATTTAACTGGATTCATCACATTTGTTTGTTACACTGTTCGCAATGTACTAGTACCTTTATTATATCTCTCTATATACATCTATATATTTTCTTTTCAGATTACAGACACTTGGCAATACAAGGTGTGTCTAAACGGGAAGTCTGTGAGTTTTTATCTCAATATCGTGTGCCCCTGAGGACTGATTACGCTTTAGTGTGCGTTTTCTACCGGGGGCAGTAATAAGGTCCTGACGAATGCTGAGCGTAATTAGCTCTCAATAGCAGAAACATGTTGACCACGATTATATAAGGACACATTGGTTCAAATTTACATAACCACTTTGTTTTTATTGAAGGACAACTATTCCGTATATTAAAATGGGTACTGGGAACTGTTGGCTCTTCTATTCTTCTCCTGGGCACTTTCATTAGCCCCTTTTTACAAAACTGAACCCAATGAAGAAAACAAATGCCAACTTTGCTGGTATATGAGGGTTCTTTTTTGTCACAGTTTCCGCTTTAATCACTTGTTTCAATTGTTGGCTATAAGGTTTTGATACTTTTTGCTCCTAGTTAATCTTACACTCTGTTGTGTCACTCTTTTGTTGTTTATAATGATTAATGAAGGGGTAGGAGGGTGACCTCTTAACCCTTTCTCTCTTGTTGTTCGCTTTTAATGTATAGTGAGACAATGCATGTATTAAATAGTTTTTGCTTCATATTGATTTCTTACTGTTATTTGTTTGAGTGCACATGAATGTCATTTTGCACCGTCTATGACCGTAAATTACCCCTTTTGGGAATTGTATAATATAGTGCATGAACCAGAGTCACCAAGGGAATTCTGGTGATGGCTATATTAAATTCAAAATATCGGACTGATTCATTTAATACACATGTTCTTTTAGCACTGAAGAGGTTGAGGTGAAAGAGCCTTACAAAAACACATGTTGGCTAAAAGTGTTTTTTTTTTTAAAAATCAGAGGAATCAGAGAAAATAAAGAACGGCGTATGAACACCAGTTCAAGACTCATCGTGTGCCTCACAGAAGTGCAGTGAACGAAGAATTGCTTCCTATACCTCTTGGGCATCAATGAACCTGTGGTCCTGCCAAAATTCTGCTTGACTTGCCTGATGCTGAACATGTCCTGTCCTGTAAGCCCCAGCAAGTACAAGAAGTCCTGATAGCCTGAAGAGGGACATAGGCGGGCTTCCATTGATCATAATGTGGGATTTGAGATATTTGAGAACATCAGCAGACCACCTTGAAGGCTGAAGAGGGCTACCTGACAGACTGACTACAAGACATGCAGATCAGACAATGATGCAGCCTGGCAAGCATTTCCCTCTGTGCACAAAAATTATTACAAGACAAGAGGATTTATTGTGCAGTCTCTCTTCTTGCTTTATTTTGCACAGCACTTAGAAAAACACTACAACCCCCATAATCCTGCTCCCTTGGGCAAGAAGTTATTAAAACAAAGGACATTCCCTCCTATAAATAGCTGTAGCCTATACACCATTTCCTCCTTTTTGCTGATAGAGATAAACGCCTTACAAAATGCTGTTCGCTACCATTAGATTGTAATTTACTGAAGATGTATTTATTGTTTGTTTGGTGCTTAAACTGAAGGTTTGCTTTCCTTGGATCAATTTCACCCCCGGTGCCTGCTTTCAAGGCTCTGTGTGAAGATCCTACTTTATTTTCATCCAGTGGTATAGGGTGACCTCTTTAAAGGCTTGGGTGTGAAATTGTAATTTTGTTTCAGCAAGCTATGGCTGATTTGTTAATTTAAAGTGGAATTCGCCTGTCTTCAAGGCTCACATGTGAATAAATTACCTTGTAGCAGTGCATGGCTGCTGAGGAGTTTTACCTACATTTATGTATAAGTCAGGTACAATTTACTTTTTGTTGCAAGGCAGATACTTGCCTGGGAAAGTGTTTATGCAAGCAGCTACCTGAATTTATTTTAAAAACCATTTAAAGGTGCTGCCGTTTATTTCCGTTTGCTTGTTTTAATATATTTGATGTACCTTGTTCAAAGAAATGATTATGGGGGTTCGATTCCCTGTAGTGTTCTGATAAAAAATGGTTGACTACAGGGTTAAGAAGATGAGGTTTTTAAGAAAAACCTTTATGAATTTTTAGACCATTCAGTTTCTGATTCTAGTCATAAAGCTGTCTCTTAATTATTTAGAAGTGTGGCCTCTGATATCGGAAATCCTGTGGCCAATTAAATTGCAAGCTCTTTAATTCATGCGGATGGCAGGTTGCATTCCCAACAAGTGGAATCAGGGACGGACTGGGAACCCACAGCAACCCTGTCATGCCAGCTCCCCTCCTCCACCCCCGGGAGGAGGGGTGCAAGTGTGAAGCACTGCTGCTTTTGTTACTCGGGTCGATATTTAAACACCACTGCAAAACCGGTCTCCAGTAACAAAACCAGCCACCATCACTGAAAAACCGTCCTCCACCAACCCAGCCTCCCGGGAAAATGCATGATGCCCGCTATGGCCAGTCCAGCCCTTAGTGGAATTATGTAGCCGAGGAGTCGAAAGAATGATTAGGAAAAATTATGATTCCCCTCATGAGTATGAAGAAGATTAATTTGGTGGTGGTTCAGTTCGCAGGGAAATAATGACAAGATGTTAATGTGGCAAAACACGACCGCGGGTAATATGGGATGATCAGGGCCGGCTCTAGGCATGTGCAAGCTGTGCACCTGCACAGGGCCACCAAACCCCAGGGGCCACCACGCCAATATATATCCTTAATATATTAATCCTCTGAGGATGGATACATATTTGCGTGGTGGCCCCTGGCAGGGATTTGGCGGCCTCCGGCTCTGTTCCACTTCTAAACTCCCTGACCCCCTCCCCTCTTTACTGGCCTGCGCGCTCCGCCCCGCCCGGACCCCCTCTTCCTGGCCCCCTACCTACGCTCCCTGCCCAGGGCCACCATGAGCCTAGAGCCGGCCCTGGGATGATCAAGTAAGCGGTCCTATGATGATTCATGTTCACAATATTTTGGTGAATACTTTGACAATGACAGTTATTACAATAGTGTTGATGATGGTACTAATTTCCAGAAAAACATTAAAACTAGGCATAAGCCTCAAATTGCTATTTTGAAGGAGGGCGGTACTTCCATGTTTGAGCATGGGCTCATGCAGCATCCATATTCAGCTGAGTGGGCACCTCCATTGTTTATTGATGAATACATTGGGTCCAAGATAAAAAGATCAGTGCACAGGAGTAATAGACCAAAAAAAGGGTGGAGTTCCCAAGCCAACATTATCTGAGAAAGAGGTCATAACTCCAGGATTTGATGTTAAAATTATAACATTTTCAACCATAGGTTGGAAGGACCCCAGAAAAGGTGTAGATAGGGCATGGTGTTTGTGCAAATATAAATTATTTGATACTCTGGGTCATGTTTCCGGTTATATGTGGGCTGCTGAAGAGGTAAAGAATCAGTGGTTGCAGTGGATAATAGGAAAAACGTATTTAAGCAGTAAAAACGCACAATGGCAATAAACATATAAAGGACTTGGTAATGTCAGAAGGCAAAAAGGAACTTATTACACAGTTTTACTCAGTATAGTTTATAGACCACCGTAAATAGTATAAACACTTTCTAACTTCAAAAAACGCAATACTTTGTGCATGGTGTCCCCAAGTGAAAATTGGAACCAAATTGTGACTGTACACAGTGAAAATTTTGATATAAGGTTTCCATAAATTGTAAGAAGCGACCATTCAAATACACTCTTTTTTACAGCATATTCAGTGACACTAGCTGAACAATGGTTCACCCTGTTTGTTTGTCGACGACGTTTCGACCCTTCTCTCAATGTGGGGTCTCCTCAGGACTAACGGTGCAGGGACATCTGGGTATGTTCAGGCGCAGCCTTAGTGAGTGTGAAGTGCCTTGGTGGGAGTGAATTAAAATGACTTACGTGAGGACCCAGCCGGGTACTCACGGTGAGGAAGGCTGGCTTGCAAGATTGGGTGGTCCTGGTAGTGTTGCTATGTTTTGTGGAGAACGCGGAGTTGGCAACTCTCGGCACACTCCAAAGCGGAGTTGACCAGCCCCCGTCTCCACCCCCCCCTTTTAAGAATTACTTAAAAAAACATTAAAGGTAAAAGAACGAAGACTTACCTTTACTGCGGCATCCCTGGGCTGCCTTCCTCCTCGCCGTCTCAGGGTGATCTGCACATGTGCGCGCATGCGCATTCCTTGCGAGAAATGCACATGCGCAGGTCACTCTGAGATGGGGCGAGAAAGAGGAAGACGGCAGCCCGGGGATGCCGCAGTCAAGGTAAGTCTTAATTCTTTTACCTTTAATGTATTTTTAATTAATTCTTAAAAAGGGGAGGGGGGAGGCAGGTGGCGGAGTTCCACCGAGTTTGTTCTCAACTCCATGGACCTCCGCCTAGTCCCGCTCCACCAGCTCCGCCAAGGGTTAATCAGGGAACCATTTGTGCTTATATTTGGCCCTTAAATTTTTGTTAACCTTCATGATTTTTGTCTTTGTTTCGTTTATAACCATTCCATTTTCTTTTGAGTACCTTGATATCCTATTTATCAGGCGTTGCAGCCCGACCTTTGTTTGGCTTAGTAGAATAACGCCATCTGCATGTAGCAGATTTGATATCTGAGTACTAGCTAATTTAGGAGGATAGGCATTAACTTCATCCAACACTTGCGTTAGGTCTGCTAAGAACAGATTAAAAAGCAGTGGGGCCAGTACACACCCTTGATTTACGCCTGTGGAGTTGGAATTTCCTTCATTAAAACTAACCGTCTCCCATCTGGACTCTGACCCAAGTGTCAGAGTAGAAGTTTTGGATTGATGTTAAGAGGGACAGTGGGATACCTTGATCCTTCAACTTTTGCCACAAAAGTAGTCTATTTACACAATCGAAGGCCGATTTAAAGTCCACAAAACACAAATACAATGGTTGTTTCTTTGCAATGCATTTATCCATTGATGCTGATAGCACAAGTATATTTGTTGTGGTGCCTAATCATTGTATAAATCCTGTCTGATTCGATGGAATGATCTGTTTCTCCTTTACCCATACAGATAGATTTAATAGTAGAATTCCTGCAAATAGTTTAGCATCTGTTTCTTGTAAAGTAATTAATCGATCATTTTCAGGCTGCGCTCAATCTCCCATTTTTATATATTGGTGATATTAATGAGCCCCTCCATGTTTCAGGTTTTGTTGATGTCTTGAAATTTCCTTAACCTCTTCCATGCTCATGACGAGCCCAGCTCGTCATGAGTCACAGTAGAGCTGTGCTCATGACGAGCTGCCGCGGTCCGCCCAAGCGCAATTGATTCCCCGCCTGTGGGGACAAATTAATTAGTGGGCGGAGTCGTGATGAGCCCAGCTCGTCATGAGCACAGCTCTACTGTGACTCATGACGATCTGTGCTCATCACGAGTAACGCGGCCCTCCCCCGCACCGCGGGGGAATTACCCCCGCAGCGAAGGGGTTAAATACTTATGTGAGATATCCTGACCATAGACCAGGTTTTCCTTTAAAAAGTGCAAATGGGATGCCATTGGGACCCGTGCACTGTCTTTTTGTTTCCGTATTAATTTACATACTTACATTGTTATACCAATTTCATGATCCAAATCCTTTGTTAATGTATCAATCACATTCCCTTTACCTTCCAGATGATTTGTTTCCCAGTCTGTGTTTAGATGTATTGTCAAGAATCTAATCCAATCTTTTTCACTTAAAGTAAAGGATACAGCTGTTTTATTAGGTCGTGATCAACTATTTATCGTTTTCCAAAATTCCCTAGAGTTTGATTGATTACTAGCGTGCACTTTGACCCAGAGATCATGCTTTGCATGGTTCCTTTCATTCCAGATTAACTTCTGCAGATTAGGGTTAATACTCTTTAAATTAGAACGTAAATCCATATCATTTGGGTGTTTTTTTTATCTCTCTCCTAAGACTGTTGCGTGTTCTTCTCATGGTCCACGTTGTATAAGATAAATTAATTTTATTCCTTTTTCCAACTTGCGTCTTTTGGCTTTTCTTATGATGAGGATCTAACCCACAATGCACCCATTAACTCACAATTAACTTAACAATGTACCCATTGTACCGTTACAGATAAACATGTTTCTTCAAAGCATTCTTTAACCAATTTTTGGGTCAATTTGTTGGTGTCTTCTTTAGTGTTCTTTCCAGATTAGTCTCCTGTAATTGATTGTTCTCGTCTGGCCAGGTATAGTTACATATGAAATTAAATGAAAATAGCATTTATAAAGCGCACGGCTACCCAGAGGCCTCCCAGCGCTAGGCATAACCAGTACTCAGTAACACAGACATCAGGGGAACAAGAACGTTTTCAGTTGTTTACAAAAGATGTGGTGGCTAGGTTCCATATGGATGAGGAGTGGAAGTTCATTCCAGAGCGTAGCAGCGTTGAGGGAGAAGCGTCAGCCACCGCTTCTAGACCTCTTGATCCTAGGGGTTTCAATTAAGTGAAGCTCATCCGAGCGAAGTTTCCTCCTTGCTTTGTAGGGGGGGATCATGGTCGAAATTAAAGGTGGGCCTTTCCCTTGCTAGGATTTATGGACGATGCAAAGGGCTTTAAAGCTTATTCTTTCCCTTACTGGCAGCAGTGGAGGGAGGAGAGAGCCGGCTTGGCTGAGAGACGCTTTGGCATACCCAATAGTAGTCTTGCCGCGCAGTTTTGGACAGTGTGTAGTTTATTGACTACTGCAATCGGGGCTCCTAGATAAAGTGCATTTCCATAGTCTATCCTTGAGATTATCAGAGATTGGACTAGGATTTTTTGGGCTTGAGGAGGAAGAAGGGGAAGCACCTTTCTAGCTGTTCTAAGCAGGCCGAAGCATGTTGCGACCATTTTCCTGGCTTGCGTCTTGAATGTCAGGTTCTGGTCTAGCCAGATAACTACACTCTTTATTTTGGGACTGGGGCTGGGCCCATGCATGCTGGCCACATGGTCCCAAGGGTCGCATGTAGGGGATTGCCCATGATCTCCGTCTTTTCTCCATTGAGCTTCAGGTGGGACGACCCCATCCACTTAGTGACTTCGGATAGGCAGGTATTCAGGACCTCCGAATGTTTTGTCACTTGGTACAGAGCTACCATCAGTTGGGTGTCATCTGCATAGGTGACCATGCGGAACCCAAAAGGGGCCACAAGTGCTGCTAAAGGGGCCATATATACATTGAAAAGGGTTGGGCTTAACGATGAGCCCTTATGAATGCCACACAACAAAGGCATGGGTTTGGAGTTCATACTTCCTTCAAAGATCTGGAAAGAGCGTGCTTCCAGAAAGGAACGCAGCCATTTTTGTGCAGTTAAGACTACTCCTATGTTCCTGAGACGGTGAACCATAATGAGATGATTCACTGTATTGAAAGCTGCACTCAGGGCAAGGAGTATGATGGCTGCCGACCCTTCTGAATCCAGAATCTTCCTGCTCTCCTCCACCACCGCCAGCAGGGCAGTTTCTGTGCTTTGGCGGGTGCGGAATTCCTGTCTGGGAAGGGTGAAGCAAGTCAGAGGACTCCAGGAAGTTCAAGAGAGTGTGGTTCACATATTTTGTCAGCAATTTTAGCAAGGAAATAGGCCGGGAGTTGCCTAGGTCCGCCGGATGTTCAAGAATTTTTTAACCATTGCCCCCTTCCAATTCGGTGGAACTACTTCTGAGGACATGCATTGATTACATCCGCGACAGTGGGGAGAACTATGGATGCTACCAGAACGTTCATAGGTGCGGGATCATTTTTTAACTGAGGACATCAGTGTTAGGAGCGTTTTCAGAGGTAGAGGGGGAATGGACTCCAGCCGGTGTCTGGGAAGGGGGAAACCTTGGACAGGGTGCTAGTTTACAGGGACGTGTTCGTCAGCAAGGGGGGGCAGCAATTTAAGAATATTTTGAATGTTCGAGGTGAAGAACGCTGCCTGTTTATCACAGCGTTGGCCTGAAGGATCAGGGACAGTTTGAGAGATCAGGTTTTTGAGGAGCTTATTGATGATACGGAATGTCTCTCTGGGGGAAGTTAGTAGCTTGCAGGATTTTTCCCTCATAGAAAGAAGCCTGCACCTTTTTCATTTCGACCCAATACTTCCCAATGGCTTTCCTGTATTCTAGCTTTTTACTGGGTGAGAACTCCCTCCTCCAGGCTCTCTCCAGTACTTTACAACAATGTTTTAAGGCGCGTAGTTCTGAGGAATACCAGGGGGATTTAAGGGGATTGTTCTTTTTCTTCTTTAAGGTCTTAGGGAGGCCCAGATTTAACCCCTTCCAAGCTGATGACGAGCTGGGCTCGTCATGGTGTAGCCTCCTCGTACACTGATGACGAGCCCAGCTCTTCATGAATAAAGAAAAATAGCAATTCCCAGCACAGGAGGGGAATTGCCTTAGCAGCCATGGAGTTAATGAGTTTTCTATACAGCAACAGAAGTTGTTGTTAGCTGTAGCTGGGCCAGGATCAGACTTTGGTCTGGTCCTTTCCAGTTCTTGGACCCATTTGCCTAGGGGAAGGTTGGACCAGGGCCGATTCAGGGTTCTTAGGGGTTGGGCATCTAGAGTGGGGGCCTGAGGGCACCAGGAAAGGGGAATAAGAAAGTGGTCCGACAAGGGTATGGGGATAGGCTCATTTCCTGTTAGTTTCTCAAGGTTGGAGAACACCGGGTCGAGGCAGTGTCCATGGACATGAGTGGCAAGCAAAACTTTTTGCAATAGCTGAAGTGTCATAAGGTCACTAGCTAATTCGTGTTCAGAAACGACGCCTGGGTCCTCGAAATGTAGGGTAAAATCCCCAAGGTGGGTGAAATTTGTTGCTGTGCTGGCTAGGTTAATGACTGTTTCTATCAAAGCCTTACAGAATGTGCCTGCTGCTCCTGGGGGTCGATAGATCAGGATACCTGTGAGCGAGAGAAGTGAATACTATTGAGAAGTGTACACTATCGCAGTCGGGTAGTGGGTTCCCTAGTAGGCGACAGATGTGTTGGTCTTTTTATAGAATCACGATTCCCCCCGCCCTTGCCTGTAGTTCTATCTACTCTTTGTATCAGGTACCCCTGAGGAAGAGTTTGCACAAATGTCCGGCTCTGAACTTGTGTTGAGCCAGGTTTCTGTTTAAGAATAAGACTTCTGGGGCCTGATCTAACAGCATCGAAATTTCTGTGGTGTGCTTAGGCAGGGATCTACAGTTCAGAATGAGGATTTTGTAGGAGGCCTGAGGTGATGCAGGGGCGGTGTTTAGGAGGGAAAAAGTGAACGGGCAATGAAGGCAATTAGTGGATGAGGTTCCACTCAGCATGTGGTGATAACAGTTTGGTCTGAGTGTACTGTTTAAATGATGGAGCTGAGCGCTCAAATAGCAGAAGTGGACTGGATGAAAAGTTACAGGGGTCCTGGCCCCTGGTCCCATTCGGGCGCAGACGGGCTTGCCTTAGGCGCGTCATCGGCGTGCCAGCGGCTCTCCCGCTGCGCGCGTCAGCTGCGTGGTCGCGCCATCAGGCGTTTATGAGCAGCTTTCTCCGACGCCGGTAGCAGCAACTAGACCACTGCCCCGTGCGCCTAAAGTGCTGAGATAAGGACGTCATGCGTGGACCCTCCTACCCCTTGAGCATTGAACACAGCTCTTCCGGGTAAGGGGGCACCGCATGAAACCAAGACAGCCTAAAGAGTTTTAAAATCGGTCAAATGTGCAAATAGCAATTTTAAAAATAATCAGAACAGAGTAGCAGCAATTTTAAAATAACATAGCAGCAATAGCATAAAATATTACAAATCTGGGAGCAACCTCTGACTTCTCTTCCCCTTACGAGGGTTCCGAGAACTTGTGAAAAGTATTTGCTGACTATGATCTCTGTCAGACACTTTCCCAATGTGGAAAGAAGTTACATTGCTAAAAATTTTAATGAGTACACTTGTTTAAACTTTGTGAACCTAGATCTTGGCAGGCAACTTGCATCTTATTAATTGGTTTGATTGGAGATTGAAGGTTGGTTGCTTCTGTCGCCGTTTGCCTTGTCATGATAGATCCAAGCGGAGCTTTCATAAAATCAAACTCAAGTCGGATTTTCATAGAATTTTCAAGCATACGTGCAATTGGTGAAATTAGTGATTGGTTCCCTCTAGCTGTATTTGCTTTAACTTTTTTGTCGATTTTGAAGACTGTACTTTCCTTGCTCTTCCTATGGGAGGACCAGAGGCTCTTTCTTTTCCTGAATGCATGCTACCTATTAAGAAAGTTGGTGGTAGTGTCGATTTAGTCTCATATCTTAGTTTATTTCTTGTTTTATTCCTTATTTTTGAAGATTTTTGATGAGTTTAAGTTCTGATATGGGGGAACTTTCCGATTTATGTCAGTTTTTGCACCAATCTGAAAGCTGAATATGGCCTGAGTGATGGTATGCTGGTGTTTCTGCTGTAATTAGATGAACTAGTTGCAACGCTTTAGTCGGAGGAGAAGGGTATATAGTAAAGGGGTGACCCTGAGTTGTGCCCCAGATACCCTTAGGGCAGGTGAGAACAACTTGAAGACCTGAGGCTGGGCCGGGCCGCCTCGGCGGTATGCACTCAGTGGCCGCTGACTGGTGGGAGCCACACTCGCCAGCAAGCAAGTAAGCAAGAGCAAGCAAGGACCGAGTCCCCATGTCCCAGACCAACTACAGACCTCCAGTGCAACTACTCATTGTCCAAGGCTGAGGAACTATGAAATAACGCGGCACAATCGAGTTTCACCCTTTCCCCTGCGGCGCCACTCACCGCTTGCTGACCTTCTCAGCTGGCTTGGTGTGGCTCGTTGACCTCCAGGCATGACACTGCTGCAATCACTATGTTGTATCAGGTGAAATATCCTTTTGGGTTGCTGGTGTCTCAAAACTTCTTACATGCAGCAATTTCTGCTCTTTAGGCACTGTGAGCACTCTAAGACACTGTGAGGCACTATCCAGGCTGCCTCTCAGGCTGTCTCTCAGCCGCAGATGTGCAAGACTCTAGTTGGTGCCCACAAGAAAGATGGAATTCTTGGGGTTTAAGGTGAATTCCAAAAAAGAGATTCTTCTGTTACCAGAAGCAAAGTTAAAGGTGATGAGGAAGGAATTGAGGGTGATGGTGTCACTACATCAGATTTCTCTCCCCCAGTTGGTGAGGCTTGTAGGTCTGCGGTCATCCTCAATTCAGGTGATTTTTCCAAGACCCCAGTACTACAAGGCTCTCCAGTGTCTGAAGATAAGGCACCTCCAGAGAGGTCTAGAATACTCACAAAGTCCAGTTACAACATCTGTCAAAAGAGGAGATAAGTTAGTGGCTAAGTCATGTTGACTCATGGAATGGGCAAAACATCTTCCCTGCATCCCAGGATCTTTTCTTATAATCGGATGCAAGACTGAGGGGCTGGTGACTGGTGTGGCCCTACCGGCTGAGGCCCGGCGATGCCTCCTCAATGTTTGGTGTCCGAATGATTACAGTGTAGCCCAGACCCGTTGGGTCACCCTGGGTAATATGGTGGCCAAGAGGGACATCGCCCAGAAATGGGGTGCGCCTGCTCCTCCCTCCCTCAGCTTATGGGAAACCAACATGGACTGGTGCATGCTGCGTGAAAAGACGGTGTACGTGGCCAGGGGCAAGCCTAAAATGTGGAGGTCTGTGTGGGGAGCCTGGAACTCCTATAGAGGTGACATTTGCGACCCCCCAATAGAGATTGACTCTGACGTCCAACCTTCCCCGTAAAGCCCCTTCCCGCAGTTCCAGATGGGTTATCCTGGTGTATTACCCCCCACGTGCCTTACTGTTGTCACTGCTATTGTGTGCTGTCTTGGGTGTGCGGCCCTCGACCCCCTCCCACTGCGCACTTTCACTACTTCTGAACTGTCCTCAGCCATTCCTTTTTCTCTTTGACTCTCTTTCGTGCCTAGCGCACGCCTCTTTCTCTTAGCCTTTTTGAGGCTTTCCAATTCTTTGGTTTATTTATTCCAAGTTTGAAGCTATTGAAAATTAAACCTGATTGCTTCTGCGCACAGTATTGTACACGATCTTACCTGCTACCTCAATGCTGCCTGGCCTCCGGGATGTACGGCTGAACAGCGGTGTACCCTTTTTCTACAAATAAAGGTTTTCCAAAAAAAAAAAAAAAAAAAAAAGACTGAGGGGCTGGAACGCAAGATGTGAAAGTTAGTCGATTGGGGGGGATGGCCTCAGACAAAATCCTCAATGTACGTATATTGTTTAGGCTCTTTTAAAACCCATAGCTTATCAAAAAAAAATCAAAAAGTATTTCAGACTCTGAAAAAGAAAGACTTGGGGTCCTTTCTGCGTAAACCTCTTTGCGTCCTGCTGACAGCCCAGTTAGTAAGATTGTACAGCTTGGAGACCAGACCCCAAACCTATAGCAATTGGTGCTTTTCTTCAGGATTAGTCCAGTATGATTCTTTATGATTTCCCACCGTCTATAAAGATGTGTTTACAAAATGTGGAGACAGTTGGCAAGGGTCGCAGTGGTAACTCCATTGTGGAGATCACAGTCTTAGTTCTTTTCCCTCCTAGCATTATCTTTTTCCCAATTCTTATTCCAGCCTTTCCTCAGCTGTGGAGGGACACTCTAGGGTGGTCTCACAGCCTGATTTTGGACAGCAGACTTACTCTGTTTGCATGGAGCCCTGTGGGGTGCTCAAAGCCATGCCCGACCTTTCAGAATCAGCTTCTGATCAGGGGTGTAACAAAGGTCCCCACAGTGCGGGTTGGGCCCCTGAGCTCCAGACTGTACACTGGCCTAAATGAGTTTGGAGGGGGGCCCTCCATGTACTTTGCAGTAGTGCCCCCTCAAGTTTCATTCCACCACTGCCTCTAATTATATCTGATAGCCCTGGACAAAAGGTACAACATGGACCTATAAGTCAGAATGAGATACCTGGAGTAACTGGTGTGTGGGAAGAGGCATCGATTTCCTGATGTTACAAGTGTTCTAAATTTTCTGGCATCCCTAGCAGTGGGCCAGAAGGCTTAGAGATCTATTAATGAATATAAATGAGTTAAATTTGACGGACATCAGAAAGTTGAAGTTAAACCAGTTGGGAAACACTTGCTAATTTGCAAATTAAAGCAGGGTATCAGGCATATGATCCACCCAAGTCCAGGTCATGAGAAGTAGAGGTGCTTCTGCTGCCTTTTCTATAATGAGAGGACAATGACATGGTGTCCTTGAAACTTTTGTCAGCAAAATTGGTAATGCTGTCATGTTTGGTTTCATTTTTAAGGGTATCAGATTAAACCACTAGATGTGACTAATGCCCCCCCCCCCCTCACCCCAGAACTGAGTCTGTCCCCCTTCTCCAAAAACGGCACTGGCTCCCAGTGCGAAAGAGGATCAAATTTAAGATCTGTTGCATGGCTTATAACTCCTTAAACAACTTAGGCCCCAGATATCTAAAAGACAAATTTGTCAGGTACCTGCCCTCCAGCCCCCTCCGCTCCGAATCCAAAGCTGTGCTTCAAGTCCCCCACTTCAAAAAAGCGCGATTGGGTGGCAAAGCCTTCTACCACCTGGCCCCATGATACTGGAACCAGCTCCCCATCCACTTACGACTATGTATGGACCATCTAAAATTTAGAAAGATGTTAAAAGCAACTTTATTCTAATCTAGTATCTCCTTGGCGTCCTAAAGCAGTTCGTGCGCGGAGATACCCTGATGGGGTGATTCGGGCGCTTCATAAATTGTAAATGAAACTAAATTAAATTAAAGGCATTTTTCTCTTGTGGGGGTTCATTTTCAAATATCAAGACATACCAAACATCCATGAAGTTCCCTGCCTTTTCTCTACAACCCGAGTTAGTTGCTGTCCGATATCTCAAGATGTAACAAAGTTTTTAGGTATCTGATCCAAAACTTTGGATATTCGGCCCCTGTGTCTTCTACTACCCTTAATGGATTCGAAGGGGCAGATCTACAAGAAAGTGCCGCAGCATGTCACCGCAAGCCCTTTGGCTGCGCCACGCTGCAGCACTTTCAGAGCACAGGAATGCAACATATTTACAAGAATATGTCGCATTCCTGTGGTCTGGCGCACAAACAGCTGCCAATCGCCGGCGCAGGCACCTTTGCACCATGGTGCAAGGATGCCTGCACCATGGGGAGATTGTTTTTGTGCAGGAAGGGGCACATTCCTGCACAAAAACAATCACTAAAGGCTTTTTCCTCTTTCAATGCGTGCTATAGAATGCAGCACGCATTGAAAGAGGAAACAAGCGTTTGCAATGCAATAGGTCTCGCATTAGGAAAGTTTGAGCTATTGGTCTTGTAAATGACAATTATTTTATTTATGTGTTGGTTTTGAAAATAGCTAAATTAATAGCTTTGTCATTTACAATGCCAAAAGTTATAACTTTCGCAAATGTGACACCTATAACATTTGTAATGCAACATGTTTTGTATTTACGTGACTTAGATGTATTGATATTACAAATAACAATGGTTTTTAATTTTTTTTAAATAATTAATACTTAAATAAAAGTGATTGTAATTTATAATGGCAATAGCTTAAACTTTTGTCAATAACGTTTGTGAAGATTATGTTCAGTGTATTTTATTGTGACGAAAATCCAAGAACAGAAGTGAAATATTAACATCTTTTGGTGACATTTGTAATAAAGCTTGAAACATTGAGAGAACATATTTGAACCAGTTGTTGTTGAATGGTTGCACAGATTGATGCTGTGATGGCGCGGAGTGATGTTGTGGTGGCGACGAGTGATGCCGTGGCTTTCAGTGATGCTGTGGTAGCGCATAGTGGTGCTGTGGTGGCCCTGAGTGATGTTGTGGTGGCCCTGAGTGATGCTGTGGAGGCCCTGAGTGATGCTGTGGAGGCCCTGAGTGATGATGTGGAGGCCCTGAGTGATGCTGTGGTGGCGCATATTGATGCTGTTGTGGCGCATAGTGATGCTGTGGTGGCGCATAGTGATGCTGTGGTCGCGCATAGTGATGCTGTGGTAGCGCAGTGATGCTGTGGTAGTGCTGAGTGATGCTGTGGTGGTGCTGAGTGATGCTGTGGTGGTGCTGAGTGATGCTGGGTGGTGCTGAGTGGTGCTGTGGTGGTGCTGAGCGGTGCTGTGGTGGTGCTGAGCGGTGCTGTGGTGGTGCTGAGCGGTGCTGTGGTGGTGCTGAGCGGTACTGTGGTGGTGCTGAGTGGTGCTGTGGTGGTGCTGTGGTGGTGCTGTGGTGGTGCTGAGTGGTGCTGTGGTGGTGCTGAGTGGTGCTGTGGTGGTGCCGAGTGGTGCTGTGGTGGTGCTGAGTGGTGCAGTGGTGGTGCTGTGTTAGTGCCAAGTGGTGCTGTGGTGGTGCCGAGTGGTGCTGTGGTGGTGCTGAGTGGTGCTGTGGTGGTGCTGAGTGATATGTGGTGGTGCTGAGTGATGCTGTGGAGGCCCTGAGTGATGCTGTGGAGGCCCTGAGTGATGCTGTGGTGGCGCATATTGATGCTGTTGTGGCGCATAGTGATGCTGTGGTGGCGCATAGTGATGCTGTGGTGGCGCATAGTGATGCTGTTGTAGCGCAGTGATGCTGTGGTGGTGCTGAGTGATGCTGGGTGGTGCTGAGTGGTGCTGTGGTGGTGCTGAGTGGTGCTGTGGCGGTGCTGTGGTGGTGCTGTGGTGGTGCTGAGCGGTACTGTGGTGGAGCTGAGTGGTGCTGAGTGGTGCTGTGGTGGTGCCGAGTGGTGCTGTGGTGGTGCTGAGTGGCGCTGTGGTGGTGCTGAGTGGTGCTGTGGTGGTGCTGAGCGGTGCTGTGGTGGTGCTGAGCGGTACTGTGGTGGTGCTGAGCGGTACTGTGGTGGTGCTGAGGGATGCTGTGGCGGTGCTGAGCGGTGCTGTGGCGGTGCTGAGCGGTACTGTGGTGGAGCTGAGTGGTGCTGAGTGATGCTGTGGTGGTGCTGAGTGATGCTGTGGTGGTGCTGAGTGATGCTGGGTGGTGCTGAGTGGTGCTGTGGTGGTGCTGAGCGGTGCTGTGGTGGTGCTGAGCGGTGCTGTGGTGGTGCTGAGCGGTACTGTGGTGGTGCTGTGGTGGTGCTGAGTGGTGCTGAGTGGTGCTGTGGTGGTGCTGTGGTGGTGCTGAGGTGGTGCCGAGTGGTGCTGTGGTAGTGCTGAGTGGTGCAGTGGTGGTGCTGTGTTAGTGCCGAGTGGTGCTGTGGTGGTGCCGAGTGGTGCTGCCGAGTGGTGCTGTGGTGGTGCTGAGTGGTGCTGTGGTGGTGCTGAGTGATATGTGGTGGTGCTGAGTGATATGTGGTGGTGCTGAGTGATGCTGTGGAGGCCCTGAGTGATGCTGTGGAGGCCCTGAGTGATGCTGTGGAGGCCCTGAGTGATGCTGTGGTGGCGCATATTGATGCTGTTGTGGTGCATAGTGATGCTGTGGTGGCGCATAGTGATGCTGTTGTAGCACAGTGATGCTGTGGTGGTGCTGAGTGATGCTGTGTTGGTGCTGAGTGATGCTGGGTGGTGCTGAGTGGTGCTGTGGTGGTGCTGAGTGGTGCTGTGGCAGTGCTGTGGTGGTGCTGAGCGGTACTGTGGTGGAGCTGAGTGGTGCTGTGGTGATGCCGAGTGGTGCTGTGGTGGTGCCGAGTGGTGCTGTGGTAGTGCCGAGTGGTGCTGTGGTGGTGCCGAGTGGTGCTGCCGAGTTGTTGGTGCTGTGGTGGTGCTGAGTGGTGCTGTGGTGGTGCTGAGTGGTGCTGTGGTGGTGCTGAGTGATAATGTGGTGGTGCTGAGTGATAATGTGGTGGTGCTGAGTGATAATGTGGTGGTGCTGAGTGGTGCTGGGGTGGTGCTGTGGTGGTGCTGAGTGGTGCTGTGGTGGTGCAAAGTGATGCTTTGGTGGTGCTGTGGTGGTGCTGTGTGATAATGTGGTGGTGCTGTGGTGGTGTTGAGTGATGCTGGGGTGGCGCTGAGTGATGTTGGGGTCGCGCTGAGTGATGCTGTGGTGGTCCTGAGTGATGCTGGGGTGGTGCTGAGTGGTGCTTTGGTGGTGCTGAGTGGTGCTGTGGTGGTGCTGAGTGATGCTGTGGTGGTGCTGGGTGATGCTGTGGTGGCGCATATTGATGCTGTTGTGGTGCATAGTGATGCTGTGGTGGCGCATAGTGATGCTGTTGTAGCACAGTGATGCTGAGTGATGCTGTGTTGGTGCTGAGTGATGCTGGGTGGTGCTGAGTGGTGCTGTGGTGGTGCTGAGTGGTGCTGTGGCAGTGCTGTGGTGGTGCTGAGCGGTACTGTGGTGGAGCTGAGTGGTGCTGTGGTGATGCCGAGTGGTGCTGTGGTGGTGCCGAGTGGTGCTGTGGTGGTGCTGTGGTAGTGCCGAGTGGTGCTGTGGTGGTGCCGAGTGGTGCTGCCGAGTTGTTGGTGCTGTGGTGGTGCTGAGTGGTGCTGTGGTGGTGCTGAGTGGTGCTGTGGTGGTGCTGAGTGATAATGTGGTGGTGCTGAGTGATAATGTGGTGGTGCTGAGTGATAATGTGGTGGTGCTGAGTGGTGCTGGGGTGGTGCTGTGGTGGTGCTGAGTGGTGCAAAGTGATGCTTTGGTGGTGCTGTGGTGGTGCTGTGTGATAATGTGGTGGTGTTGAGTGATGCTGGGGTGGCGCTGAGTGATGTTGGGGTCGCGCTGAGTGATGCTGTGGTGGTCCTGAGTGATGCTGGGGTGGTGCTGAGTGGTGCTTTGGTGGTGCTGAGTGGTGCTGTGGTGGTGCTGAGTGATGCTGTGGTGGTGCTGGGTGGTGCTGAGTGATGCTGGGGTGGTGCTGAGCGGTGCTGTGGTGGTGCTGAGCGGTGCTGTGGTGGTGCTGAGCGGTACTGTGGTGGTGCTGAGTGATGCTGGGTGGTGCTGAGTGGTGCTGTGGTGGTGCTGAGCGGTGCTGTGGTGGTGCTGAGCGGTGCTGTGGTGGTGCTGAGCGGTACTGTGGTGGTGCTGAGTGGTGCTGTGGTGGTGCTGTGGTGGTGCTGAGTGGTGCTGTGGTGGTGCCGAGTGGTGCTGTGGTAGTGCTGAGTGGTGCAGTGGTGGTGCTGTGTTAGTGCCGAGTGGTGCTGTGGTGGTGCCGAGTGGTGCTGCCGAGTGGTGCTGTGGTGGTGCTGAGTGGTGCTGTGGTGGTGCTGAGTGATATGTGGTGGTGCTGAGTGATATGTGGTGGTGCTGAGTGATGCTGTGGAGGCCCTGAGTGATGCTGTGGAGGCCCTGAGTGATGCTGTGGAGGCCCTGAGTGATGCTGTGGTGGCGCATATTGATGCTGTTGTGGTGCATAGTGATGCTGTGGTGGCGCATAGTGATGCTGTTGTAGCACAGTGATGCTGTGGTGGTGCTGAGTGATGCTGTGTTGGTGCTGAGTGATGCTGGGTGGTGCTGAGTGGTGCTGTGGTGGTGCTGTGGCAGTGCTGTGGTGGTGCTGAGCGGTACTGTGGTGGAGCTGAGTGGTGCTGTGGTGATGCCGAGTGGTGCTGTGGTGGTGCTGAGTGGTGCTGTGGTGGTGCTGTGGTAGTGCCGAGTGGTGCTGTGGTGGTGCCGAGTGGTGCTGTGGTGGTGCCGAGTGGTGCTGCCGAGTTGTTGGTGCTGTGGTGGTGCTGAGTGGTGCTGTGGTGGTGCTGAGTGGTGCTGTGGTGGTGCTGAGTGATAATGTGGTGGTGCTGAGTGATAATGTGGTGGTGCTGAGTGATAATGTGGTGGTGCTGAGTGGTGCTGGGGTGGTGCTGTGGTGGTGCTGAGTGGTGCTGTGGTGGTGCAAAGTGATGCTTTGGTGGTGCTGTGGTGGTGCTGAGTGATAATGTGGTGGTGCTGTGGTGGTGTTGAGTGATGCTGGGGTGGCGCTGAGTGATGCTGGGGTCGCGCTGAGTGATGCTGTGGTGGTCCTGAGTGATGCTGGGGTGGTGCTGAGTGGTGCTTTGGTGGTGCTGAGTGGTGCTGTGGTGGTGCTGAGTGATGCTGTGGTGGTGCTGGGTGGTGCTGAGTGATGCTGGGGTGGCGCTGAGTGATGCTGGGGTGGCGCTGAGTGATGCTGTGGTGGTACTGAGTGATGCTGGGGTGGCGCTGAGTGATGCTGTGGTGGTGCTGTGGTGGTGCTGAGTGATGCTGTGGTGGTGCTGGGTGGTGCTGAGTGATGCTGTGGTGGTGCTGAGTGATGCTGTGGCGGTGCTGAGCCATGCTGTGGTGGTGCTGAGCCATGCTGTGGTGGTGCTGAGCGGTGCTGTGGTG
Organism: Lissotriton vulgaris; assembly: GCF_964263255.1. Taxonomy (NCBI): domain Eukaryota; kingdom Metazoa; phylum Chordata; class Amphibia; order Caudata; family Salamandridae; genus Lissotriton; species Lissotriton vulgaris. Next base: position 359,643,060 of record NC_141693.1, on the reverse strand, counting down.
GTGCTGAGTGATGCTGTGGTGGTGCTGAGTGATGCTGTGGTGATGCTGAGTGATGCTGTGGTGGTGCTGAGTGATGCTTTGGTGGTGCTGTGGTGGTGCTGAGTGGTGCTGTGGTGGTGCTGAGTGATAATGTGGTGGTGCTGAGTGATAATGTGGTGGTTCTGAGTGATAATGTGGTGGTGCTGCTGAGTGATGTTGTGGTATTGCTGAGTGGTGCTGTGGTGGTGCTGGGTGGTGCTGTTGTGGTGCTGAGTGATAATGTGTTGGTGCTGAGTGATGCTGTGGGGGTGCTGAGTGATGCTGTGGTGGTGCTGTGGTGGTGCTGAGTGGTGCTGTGGTGGTGCTGAGTGATGCTGTGGTGGTGCTGAGTGATGCTGTGGTGGTGCAGAGTGATGCTGTGGTGGTGCTGAGTGATGCTGTGGTGATGCTGTGGTGATGCTGAGTGATGCTGTGGTGGCGCTGAGTGATGCTTTGGTGGTGCTGTGATGGTGCTGAGTGATGCTGTGGTGGTGCTGAGTGATGCTGTGGTGGTGCTGAGTGATGCTGTGGTGATGCTGTGGTGATGCTGAGTGATGCTGTGGTGGTGCTGAGTGGTGCTGTGGTGGTGCTGAGTGATGCTGTGGTGGTGCTGAGTGATGCTGTGGTGGTGCTGAGTGATGCTGTGGTGGTGCTGAGTGATGCTGTGGTGGTGCTGAGTGATGCTGTGGTGATGCTGTGGTGATGCTGAGTGATGCTGTGGTGGTGCTGAGTGGTGCTGTGGTGGTGCTGAGTGATGCTGTGGTGGTGCTGAGTGATGCTGTGGTGGTGCTGAGTGATGCTGTGGTGGTGCTGAGTGATGCTGTGGTGGTGCTGAGTGATGCTGTGGTGATGCTGTGGTGATGCTGAGTGATGCTGTGGTGGCGCTGAGTGATGCTTTGGTGGTGCTGTGGTGGGGCTGAGTGATGCTTTGGTGGTGCTGAGGGGTGCTGTGGTGGTGCTGAGTGATAATGTGGTAGTGCTGAGTGATAATGTGGTAGTGCTGAGTGATAATGTGGTGGTACTGAGTGATAATGTGGTGGTGCTGAGTGATAATGTGGTGGTGCTGAGTGATAATGTGGTGGTGCTGCTGAGTGATGTTGTGGTATTGCTGAGTGGTGCTGTGGTGGTGCTGTGGTGGTGCTGTGGTGGTGCTGTTGTGGTGCTGAGTGATAATGTGTTGGTGCTGAGTGATAATGTGTTGGTGCTGAGTGATAATGTGTTGGTGCTGAGTGATCATGTGGTGGTGCTGAGTGATCATGTGGTGGTGCTGAGTGATGCTGGGGTAGCGCTGAGTGATGATGTGGTGATGCAGAGGGCAGAAAGGCACAACAAGACAGGGAAGGGGCAGGAGAGAGTGAGACAGAAATAGAGGAAGAGTGGAGAGGCCAAGACAGTGAAGGGGCAGGAGGGAGTGAGACAGAAATAGAGGAAGAGTGCAGAGGCCAAGACAGTGAAGGGGCAAGAGAGAGTGAGACAGAAATAGAGCAAGAGTGGAGAGGCCAAGACAGTGAAGGGGTAGGAGAGAGTGAGACAAAGAGCGGAGAAGCCAAGACGGTGAAGGTGCAGGAGAGAGTGAAACAGAAATAGAGGAAGACTGGAGAGGCCAAGACAGTGAAGGGGCAGGAGAGAGTGAGACGGAAAAGAGGAAGAGTGGAGAGGCCAAGACAGGGAAGGGGCAAGAGAGAGTGAGACAGAAATAGAGGAAGAGTGGAGAGGACAAGACAGTGAAGGGGCAGGAGAGAGTGAGACAGAAATAGAGTAAGAGTGGAGAGGCCAAGACAGTGAAGAGGCAGGAGAGAGTGAGACAGAAATAGAGGAAGAGTGGAGAGGCCAAGACAGTGAAGAGGCAGGAGAGAGTGAGACGGAAACAGAGGAAGAGTGGAGAGACCAAGACAGTGAATGGGGTAGGAGAGAGTGAGACAGAAACGAAAGGCACATGGCGAATTGCGGACAAATGTGAACATTAACAATGCAAAAATACAACAAAGCAAAGCGAAGTTGTGGTGCGTATGGACGTAAGAACAAACTGCAGGAAGAAGCTGCCTCAGCCATGTCTGGCGGATGTAAGAAGGGGTCGACAGAAGGCCATTCCTGGCGAGGCAGCCATTTTGTTTTAACTTTGTTCAATCTTGCAACTTTTAAGCTGTCATATCAGTCGTTTTGTTTATATAACTTCTTGACATACCTGAACACACCTGACACTCAGAAATAAAGACGAACGTAAGGCCTAGCACATTGAAAGGCATTCAACCAAACAGATACAAACCCTGCACAATACATACCAAAAAAATGCATTTTATGTTGGTAAAAAAAAGAAAAACAAAACAGCAATCCTTCCTGTTTAGTTTATTTTAAAAAATATCCCCGTCGGGTGAACGTGTTGTGTTTAGAAAGCACTTTGAATGCATTTGTGGGAGCACACAGTGATTGATGGCTGTTATAACGAGGCAACCTATTTTGCATCTGCTATAATGTTTATTAATGGAGAGGCACCTACTTGGTTCAGTCTGCTTATGTTCAATGCGGCTGGGAAACCTTATCCAGAGCACTGTTGTGTCTTCCGATGCAGCAAGGGAGGCGCTTTTGTTTGGTAATGCGTGGGGGGGTCTGTGTTGTGGCTCATATGCGGCTGGGTAACATCATCTGGAGCAGTGTTGGCTCTTCCGGTGCAGCCGGGGTAGAATGACGAAGTTGGAGGAAATAAAGGCAAGCGCCCTGAACCTCCTGTCCGATTCTGGAGGGTTGGCATGTAGGATCCTGCCATATCGATAGGTGTACTCAGTTTCTTACTGAAAAGTAAACTTGCAATGCCAGCGTTTATTTTTTATTTACTAAAGTTACAACAATGTCGTGCACACTGTTAAAGAGGCTCTTCCCTAGTATCACTAACTAACAAATTTGCTTGCTTTGCCTTACACACTGAGGGGTCAAGTGCAGACGGGGTGGATGTGCTGATAGACATGAGTGCAGAACGGGGTCCCGTAGGGTGAACACTTCATTTAAAACAAGCCGAGAGCGTGCGCATCCCGAAACAGGAAGTTCGGGAGCGTCACGCCTGTTGTGGGGCGGGACTACCGTCTTCCGCGAAGCCCGCACCCACATAGTGAATGGCCCAGGAGCAGTCGTGACGCACAGCAGAAGTCAGGAGTGGCGGCTGAAGCCGCTGACGCTGTAAGTGGGGCGGGGTGGGGGGCAGCGGCGGTATATGTGTCTGTGTGCGCATGTGTGTATGCCTGCGTGTGTGTGCGCGTCTGCGTTTGCCTGCATGTGTGTCTGCACGCATGTGTGTGTCTGTGTATGCGTGTGGCTGTGTATGTGCGCATGCGTGAGTGTGGCTGTGTGAATGTTTGCGCACGGGAATATGAGGTATGAGAGTGGCACAGCGCCGTGCGCACCCATGAGGTGAAATCTGCGCTCATGCCCCTCTCGTGTCTACATTCCCAAATACGAGCAACAATAGGTCTCTGCGCAGACTCTGTCTGCTCGACCTAAAACGAGGAGAAATGAAAACATTTCTCCTCGTTGTGCCTCCCTACGCCACCTCTATGGTGGCGTAGCATTCAGACGCATCTCCAGATTTACGATTTCTCGTAAATCTGGAGAGGTGTATTGTTCCATGGGTGTTGCGTGGGAACACCCATAGCAACACCCATGGAATGCCCCTTCAATGCAAAGTGCTGTGTGTGAAGGGCCAGTATTTACAAGGAGAGGAAAAGTCATGGAGGGTGGCTTTTCCTGTCGCTGTAAATATGGAGGAGCCCCCTGCGCCACCAGTACGTCATGAAAAGTGACTTACTGGTGGCGCAGGGGGCTTGTAAATCTGCCCCAAAGCATATAAGTATAATGGTCATGGCAGGCCATACACAGATTTGCCTGGAGCTCAGACGGCAAGGAGTGCAATGGCTTTTAAGGCTTTTTGGGTCAGAGAAAGGTTGGAGGATGTGTTGATAACTGTAATTGGTTAAAGGTATCTACATTTAGAGTTTTCTGTTGCAAACGTATATAGCATGTGGCTTTAGCAATTGTGCAAAGGCTTTAAAACTGCACAATAGAGCCTCCTAACTTGTAATAAAGTTTCAGATTCTCCTTGATACTATTAAAGGGGAGTACTGATTATTTAAAGGACAAAGGATGTGTATATCATCCCACCACTTGTTAGCCGTTCCTAATGGTATTATATCTGTTTGATTAATTCTAGTGCTAATACGGAGTAACCATTCAGAAAAGGGGGTGGTGATGATCACCACCCTCTTTTCTGAATCAATACGGAGTAACCAAGCATGGGGTTCAAGCCTCTCACCATAATCCGGCTGGCATTCGATGTAAGGGGGACATTAGTCCAGGGAGGATGATGAACATGGGGGCATATTATCAAGCCCCTTAGAGCCGCGTTATCGGCACTTTTCTGTTGATAACGCTGCCTTGATAATAGGGCAATGCAAACATCGCCACGTTAAGTCAATTAACGTGGCTTAAAGCCACGTTAATTGACTTAACGCTGCCTTGGTAATAAGGCCCCTTTCACGATAAACTCATCATGAAAGGGGGCGTGCAGTGGGTGTTGCAGTGGGCATTCCACCGCAACACCCATTCACTTCGATGCTGCCACCTATTATCAAGAGTGGCGATAATAGGTGGCAGCGCCGAATTTAAGAACAGGAAAGACCTGTTCTTAAGGTGGCGAAACGAGGAGAAATGCTTCATTTCTCCTTGTTTTTGCTTTTTCCATGTGTGCTGCCTTGTGCAGCACGCATAGAAAAAGCAAAATGCAGAGGTTTCTTTATGTATAGGAAGGTGTCCCTTCCTGTACATAAAAAAACCTTTTTTAAAAAATGCCAATTTGTAACTTACATGTGTGCTGCATGAAGCAACACACATGTAAGTTACAAAATGGCATTTGAGCTTTGTTTATGTGCAGGAAGAAACACCTTCCTGAACATAAACAAACCTTCCCTGCCTGCGCTGGCATTAAGTTGTAAAACGTATCGCCATCTCAGGGGGGAAACGGTAGGCTGCACCATATCCTTGGTAATATGGTGCAGCCTAGCGTTTCCGAAGTGGCAAAGAGAGGCGGTAAGCCAAGGCGGCTAACACCTCTCTTCGCCACTTTGTTGGTAATATGCCCCGAAGTTCTTTGGCTGCTTCTTGAATTTTTGTTCGTGATTTTCACTTATTTTCATTTTTTTTCATGGACTGTAGATTCTGACTAATCAAGAAAAGAGGTAGGTGTCAATTCCGATTCGGGAAAAAAAACGTCCGTACGATTTGTATCCGGAGCCCTCTCCGTACGAATCATGTCCGTCCGAGTCGCGCAGTACGATCCGTGTTCCGTGAATCCGTCCGAATCGTCGCGCTCCGTACGTATTGCATGGCTGAAACCGTGAACCGTACGACTCGTACACATGCCGTACGACTAGTACACATGCTGTATGACCCGACGAGTACGATCCGGACCGGGGTATGAGGATGCGATTCGTACGGTCCACGTCACGTCAGGTAAGGGCGAGTCGTACGGAAAAGCACAAAAACACAGTACGGTCCGTACACCCCATGATCGCAGGGGTATGGTGCGTACCCCTGCAATCATGGGGTGTACGAGCCGTACCCCATGTACGATGGGTGTACGCGCCATACCCCATGTACGATGGGTACACCCATCGTACATGGGGTACGGCGCGTACACCCATCATACATGGGGTATGGCTCGTACACCCCATGATCGCAGGGGTACGGTACGTACCCCTGCGATCATGGGGGGTACACACCGTACCTGGGGGGGGCCGTTCCGTACCTGTTTCGGTGCGAACTCTGCTTTCATGACTGTTTTCAGCTCCCGTAGAAAAAGGTTCGTACGGTGCGTACTCGACACGTATCGTACTTGCTGGGTCGTAAAAACCAGCCGCGAACCATACAGATGTCGCGTACAGCGGGTTCCGAGGGAGAATTGTATGGAGATTAGAGTCATACGGTCTCTGTACGACTCGTACGGAGTACGGCTCCTGGTACGAATCGTACTTCGTCGTGCGGACGTTGCAGGGTATGATTCGTATGAGAAAAACGCTCCGAACGGCTTTTCGGAGCGGTTTTTCCCGAATCGGAATCGGCCCCGTAATGTTTGTGTTAAGAATTTTTATGACCAGGGAACCAGAATTTTAGAGGCTGTTGTTGCTCTGTATATTAAGCAAGAAGACAAGCTACATAATATTAATCTTAGGGCTCTCCTTCAATAATATCTAGAAAATATGGAAGTATGCAATTTTTATTTGATTTGTGTGCTGATCTTTTTGACCTGCTGTGCGGGCAGTTATGCTCCCAGTTTGCTTGTTAGCAAGCCAGATCAAAACCAGGGACACTGGTAGCCCTTTAGCTCTCAGGCTTATGCCTCTGTGTGTCTGACAACACCCCTAAGTTCAACTGGGGTTGGTGCAAGGGAGTGCAACTCCCTTGCACCCGGTGTATGTGCATTCACTTTGAGACAATTACAGGTTGCCAAACTCAGGAATGACAATGACATAGCCGTACTGGTTGCAATGTTTCTGTATCTTTTCCATTCTAGGTATGATCCGAGCTTTGTTCCGCATAGAGCTATGCGAACGGATCACTGACAAAATATAGAATACAAAAATATAGAATACTAAAAATATCGAAGTAAAAATATAGAAAGCAAAAAAATCAAAGTCCTATCTACAAACAGGTAAGTACAAAAATATCGGAAAAAAATATATAGTTAGTCAAAATATTGAATTTTTTTAAATGTCTTAAAAGTAATTTAAAATTAATGAAATAATAACTATAATTAGCTAAAACATACTTAAAAATACTTAAATAACTTTAAAAGTATTAAATAATTAAAGTTAAAAAAATAAACATACAATTGAATTTTTTAACATATATATATTATAGTTATGATAAACGGTTATACACAGCCATGGGATATGTGCAATAATTACTAATGGAAGTAACAAAGGTTTTTATATGCGATATTTTAGCATCATGAAAAATTATTTACCATGTATAAACAGAATTAATTTGTTATACGGTATTGTTTCAGGCAAAATGTACTTTTTTCACTAAAAGGAAAAGTCCACAACAGTCTGTTTTTTACTTTTTTTTACTCCATTATGATATATGTACCCTTTCTATGCCTATGTTTTAACAAACCATGTGATGCACTTTAGGAGGTGTGGCCCATAGGAGGGGTCAGGGAAAACAAGCATTCAAAAATGACAGGCTGACTTATTCAATGGTGTGTGATCAAGAGTACTAGCTACTCGAAACGCGTCGCCAGGAAGGTTTTAAATAAAAGCAACATCTTGCCTGAAGCCGTGGGGTCTGTCTCCTTCTTTCGCCGTGCCGCTGGTGTGGAAGTCAGAGGATTTTCATTGAATTAAATCACGGATGTTGGTTGTCTCCGTCGGCAGAACCCCCTTCGCAACGAGTGGCCTCACCTCTACAGCCAGAACTTGCAGCATTCCGAGGAGGAGTATCGTGGCGTGGCCCCCTGCAACTGATGAAGTGATTACGAATCCAGTACCGGTGTGCGCGATCAGCAGGTCGGCCGACCAGCGGAGAACAAAACGCTGAGGCTCAGCGTCTTCACATACAGTTATCAGCAGGTGAGAAGGCAGCGGCTACACTTTCAGGCAAAAGCACACGCAGCGGCCCGGTGCCGATAATTACATTCCAAATCCTTCCTGAAACACTGTGACTCACTGTTTCAATCATGTCAAAGAGTCTCGACGAACAGAGGGAGGCGGCAGATGAAATGCAATACGGGAATTTACCCCGAGGCGGGTCGAACAAACGAACGCCTCCAACCGCCGCCAGTCCAGCTAACCAGGACGTTAAACAATTATTAACAACACTGGAAAAGAAATCCAAATCCGAGGTCACGAAATGGTGGGAACATAAGTCCCTGAATAAATATGCAGAAGCGGGGAGGGTACCCAGGGGCCTACGAATATTACTGGCCCCCAGCTTTGTGGACCCGAATCCTGCCATACTCAGGGAATGGGGGGGAAAGCAACCTCAATGCCTTCATGAACCTGATTAAAATCTTAATAAAGTATGCAATACTGGACCGAGAAACCCTGCTTGCAGAAATAAAAAAAATCAATGAAGAACTTGACAAACAAGTGGATGTGGACATTAAAGCTTATATTGACAAAAGTCGTAAAGAGATCGGTGACAGATTAAAAAAGCATGAAGAAAAAATAAAGTTGCGCAAAAATAAACAAATTTGCTCGAGATCTCTACGATTACGAGACAGGTCGTATTTATACTTTTGCAAGGAAATTCGACCAAGCAAGAAAACTAAAACACGCAAACAGCCAAGCTAGAGCAGTGCAACTTTCAGCTACCAGCAACGAACCAGGACCCTCGGTTCTTCCGGATCTGGACTCCATTTCTTTATCAAGCTCAGGCAGCTCACTGGGGTCATCGACAGGTTTATCTGAAGACAGTGAAACACACACAGTCCTAAACCTAAGTGAGGGAATCGATTTTTTAGTCGAAGAGCGCCTCAAGACTAAGCATGGGCGGAAAATCCGTTCCGCTCGCGGATTTTGCGGATTTTTGGTAAATTCGCAATCCGCGAGATTTGCGGATTTCCCGCAAAATCCGCAAATTCGCACGCAGCAGATTTTTGTTTTCTTGGTGATACAATTTTGCGGCGTGCGGCGTTTACTTCCCGTCATTCATCGTTTGCCGAGTTATTTTTCTTGATATTTTGCGAGTGCTGTGCCATTTTGGATCTTGCTTCGGGATCCCGCGGGAATTTGGCAAGCGCGATTACGTAATCGTGGCTTGCCAACTTTTACAGCGAGAGTTTGTCAACGCGAGTACGCCGTGATCACGTATTGCGGTATTTCGCAATTGCGAGCTTTGAGATGCGGCGAGCAGCAACAATCTTGCACTCGCGAAAATATAAAATTTGCAATTCTGCACAAGAAATCCACCAGCAAGCAGCATAAACCTTCTGGAAATTATGATTTTTATCTGAATAACTCCTTAGGTTGGCATTTGCCTGCACTTTTTTTGCGAGGAGTCCATTTTGGGGAGGGGGGGGGTGGGAGGAAGGAAGTGCCCCACAGTCTTCAACTTCCTGTTCCTGTCCAGCAGGCTCCTCCCAGTGCTTTGTCCATCTCCTGGTCACTTTTCATTTGGATCTGGAGCTGGAAGGATTACTTTTTGTGGATGCTGCTGGATATTTGGATTTGAGGCCTTTTTGACTTTCTTTGGGTCACTTTTGGATTAGAAATTTCACAAGTAAGTTTGTTTGGGGCATTACAGTTGCTGCAACTACAATTTTGGAATTTTCGATTTTTGGGCTGTTTTGGGGCCTTTTGCCCAGGGGTACTCAGTGGTGGGTGCACTGAGTCTTTCTGTGGGGTGTTTTGAATTTAAACATCATGGAGGGGCTGGATGGCTTGGGATTGTGCTGATTTTTCTGTGATTTTCGTTTTTTTGGCCTGTTGTGGCCTTTTCACCCGGGGTAGTGAGTGGTGCATGCGCCTAGTCTTTCTGTGGGTTGTCTTGAATTTAAACATCATGGAGGGGCGGGATGGCATGGGATTGTGCTGATTTTTCTGTGATTTTCGTTTTTGTGGCCTGTTGTGGACAGGCCATGTGGTTGGGGGCCATTTTGAGTGCTGCTACAGGCCCTGGCCATGTGCTGTGATGGAGGGGGCCATTTTGAATGCAGGCAGTGTTCTCAGGCCAGCACCCATTTTGCCTAGCTTTCATCCATTATGCCCAGGGGTTAGGCATGGGCGGAAAATCCGTTCCGCTCGCGGATTTTGCGGATTTTCGGGAAATCCGCAATCCGCGAGATTTGCGAATCTCCCGCAAAATCCGCAAATCCGCGAGCAGCGGATTTTGCTCGCACTGCTCGCACTGTTCGCGTGAGTTCGCGTGAGTTCGCGCCCCGCGAATAAGTGCAAAATTGCAGAAATACGATTTTAGCAAAACTGAAAGTAACTACTTACCAGGTTCAAAAGTTCAGGCTCATCATTAGTAGCCATTTCCTGTAGTGCTTCCTGAGGGGCCCCTCCAGAGTTCAGTTGCCAGTTGAAACTATTATGTGACCCTGCTCTGAACCTCAGAATAGTTACACATATGCCACAAAGGTCCTGAATTACAGCTAAGGGAGACAAGCAGGAGCCAGGCTGGAAGTTAAAATCCATTAATCAGCCCCTAATTCATTATTGTCAGTTGGGGCAGGGCAGGTGTTGTAACTAATTTTGCAACAATGAAAGCACTTAGCAAGTGCAAAAGATCACTAATCAGGGCGCACTAAGGAAGCAGGTGCCAGCTAAAAAAATATTCTGTGACACATTAATCAGCCCCAAATTAATTCAGGTCACTTGAGGCAGGGAAGGTGTGCTTTGCTTTGCCGAAAATAATGTACACTGGACAACCAGAGGGTGTGGTGATGAAACAGAGGGTGGCATGGGTGGGCCAGAGGGTGGCATGAGTAGTCAGAGAGTGGCAGTGGTGACAGAGAGTGGCAATGATGAAGAAGAGTGTCCCAAACAGGCTGGACACGTAGAAACAACAAGTTCGCGAAACTTGCGACCCGACAGGTAAGTTCGCAATTTGCGAAAGTGTACAAAACCCTCGCGAACTGGCAGAAACACGGGCGAACACAAAAAAAAAAAATCCGCAAATTTGCGGGAATTCGCGGATTTTGCGGATTGCGAATCCGCAAATCCGCAAAATTCGCGAACGCGAGATCCGCAAAATTCGCTCATGCTTACCAGGGGTAGTGAGTGGTGCATGGGCCTAGTCTTTCTGTGGGTTGTCTTGAATTTAAACATCATGGAGGGGCTGGATGGCATGGGATTGTGCTGATTTTTTTCTGTGATTTTCGTTTTTTTTGGCCTGTTGTGGACAGGCCATGTGGTTGGGGGCCATTTTGAGTGCTGCTACAGGCCCTGGCCATGTGCTGTGATGGAGGGGGCCATTTTGAATGCAGGCAGTGTTCTCAGGCCTGCACCCATTTTGCCTAGCTTTCATCCATTATGCCCAGGGGTAGTGAGTGGTGCATGTGCCTAGTCTTTCTGTGGGTTGTCTTGAATTTAAACATCATGGAGGGGCTGGATGGCATGGGATTGTGCTGATTTTTCTGTGATTTTCGTTTTTTTGGCCTGTTGTGGACAGGCCATGTGGTTGGGGGCCATTTTGGGTGCTGCTACAGGCCCTGGCCATGTGCTGTGATGGAGGGGGCCATTTTGAATGCAGGCAGTGTTCTCAGGCCTGCACCCGTTTTGCCTAGCTTTCATCCATTATGCCCAGGGGTAGTGAGTGGTGCATGGGCCTAGTCTTTCTGTGGGTCTTGAATTTAAACATCATGGAGGGGCTGGATGGCATGGGATTGTGCTGATTTTTCTGTGATTTTCGGTTTGTTGGCCTGTTGTGGACAGGCCATGTGGTTGGGGGCCATTTTGAGTGCTGCTACAGGCCCTGGCCATGTGCTGTGATGGAGGGGGCCATTTTGAATGCAGGCAGTGTTCTCAGGCCTGCACCCATTTTGCCTAGCTTTCATCCATTATGCCCAGGGGTAGTGAGTGGTGCATGGGCCTAGTCTTTCTGTGGGTTGTCTTGAATTTAAACATCATGGAGGGGCTGGATGGCATGGGATTGTGCTGATTTTTCTGTGATTTTCGTTTTTTGGGCCTGTTGTGGACAGGCCATGTGGTTGGGGGCCATTTTGAGTGCTGCTACAGGCCCTGGCCATGTGCTGTGATGGAGGGGGCCATTTTGAATGCAGGCAGTGTTCTCAGACCTGCACCCATTTTGCCTAGCTTTCATCCATTATGCCCAGGGGTAGTGAGTGGTGCATGGGCATAGTCTTTCTGTGGAGTGTCTTGAATTTTAAACATCATGGAGGGGCTGGATGGCTTGGGATTGTGCTGATTTGTCTGCGATTTTCGTTTTTTTGGCCTGTTGTGGCCTTTTCACCAGGGGGTAGTGAGTGGTGCATGTGCCTAGTCTTTCTGTGGGTTGTCTTGAATTTAAACATCAAGGAGGGGCTGGATGGCTTGGGATTGTGCTGATTTTTCTGTGATTTTCGTTTTTTTGGCCTGTTGTTGTGGCCTTTTCACCAGGGGTAGTGACTAGTGAGTGTTGCATGTGCCTAGTCTTTCTGTGGGGTGTCTTGAATATAAGCATCATGGAGGGCATGGGATTGTGCTGATTTTTCTGTTTTTTTCGATTTTTTTGGGGTGTATAACTGAACTGATGTTCCTCTGTCTTCCATTGCTTTTAGGTGCACAAGACTCAAGAGAACCACCAGTGCCAGGAAGAAGTCCTGCAGCGGTGTGTGTGTGCAGCATAACGTCACGCGACGTCACGTCTGGCCTCAGACAACTCTACAATTCGTGCAACTGCAGCCTGCTGTCTGACCTTCTCTGAAGAAGATGGCCCCCAAAAAAGGTCTCCGTAGCTCCTCTAGCAAGAAAGTTGCTTGTAAGGAGTAGAAGAAGCAAGTTACCAAGGAGGCTGGTGTGCCGGCCGCCGCGTTTTTTGGGAGCAAAAAAAAAAGTACGCCTGCAGCAGCAGCAGGATCTGCTGGGGACCAAGCTGGGAGCAGCACCCCCTCTCCATTGGGTTCAGTGCCTCCACCACCACGCCAACTTAAGTCAAAGCCCTTGAGTGCTTCAGAGGCAGTCAGTGTACTTCTCCAATCACCATTGACCAGTGATGGTGGCTCATCGCAAGAAAGTAGCAGCAATGTCCCTGAATCAACACAGGTTGTTGTAACTCATCTGACAAGTGTTGAACAACCACAGCCACAACAACAACACCATGTGCAAGTACAAGCCCAAGTACATGTGGAAGGAGAGGCAGCGCAAGGAGATGCGCAAGCAGAGGTGCATGGAGGGTCACAAGTGCCCACAATAGTTGTTCCTCCCGAAGTAGGGGCACATCAGGAAATAGACAATCAAGCCGAGGTATCATTGGAAGCCACTCCTCCTGATGATCATTCATTGTCTTCCACATCCCTAGCAAGGAAAAGATCAAGGTTGGTGTCTACATCTTCTTCAAGCCCACCTCCTTCTGATGATACGGATCCCAATTGGGAACCAGCACCACTGCCGTCTGAGAGTGAGGCACACCATGATCTGACAAAGGTACCTAAGTGTAAAAGGAAGGTCGTCGAAAAACTCATAGCGTGGGGGTGTGATGAGGATCAACAAGAAGTGTCGGATACTGCTGCTGATGAAGCCTCTCACGATGACGACGAGCCAGTCATCATAAAGGTCACTGCAGCCCCAGCGGGCATGCAACAAAGAGACATTTTGACCCTATCCCGAGAAGCTGCTGAGCGTGATGATGATGTCGACGAGGAGGCAATGGAAATGGAAACGCAACAATCATTAGATTTGGAGTTAACTAGTACACCAACACCTACCGCTTCCATATTTCTTTCTCGCAAGAAGGGACCTCCATCCACCTCGACCTCAATTAGTGGTGGTGAAAGTGCAAAACGTACTGAAGTTCGGCAATCCACATCCTCCACTTCATCTGGCATTAGCAGCAGGACCACCACCACCAGTATCGCCGCCTCCTCCGGCCCCCAAAGACATTTCAAGTCTCCAGTTTGGGACTTCTTTAGTGTTTGCCCAAAAAAGGAAAACGTAGCCATTTGTAGCATTTGTAAGCTTCGAGTTAGTCGTGGTAAGTTTGGTACCAACTATGGTACCGGAGGCCAGAGAGGTCATCTTAGGAGAACGCACGCTGTCCAATGGTTTGCGCACCTAGAGGCGATCAAGGAAGCCCGAATTGCACGTAATGAAAACGCTGATTTTTCATCTGATGATGACGAGGAGGAAGAAGACGATTCAAACACTTCACTTACACCCAGTACCCCTGTCAGCAGCACACCAATGCAAAAAAGGTCATCAGCGAGCGTAACTGGGTCGAAGATATCATCATCATCATCCCGTAAATCCTTGGTCCAGGGCAACATTAAAAAGATGTTGTTTACAGAAGCGCAATATGAACGCAACCACCCACTGACGCGTCCGTATAACACTAAGCTGGCTAAAATGCTAGCTCTGGACCTTCTCCCTTTTTCTTTTGTAGAAGGGGTTGGTTTTCTAAAATTAGTGGCAGCGCTCTAACCTAAATGGAAGGTTCCTAGCCGGTTCTATTTTGCCCGAGTTGCGGTTCCAGCACTACATGAAGATGTTCTGGAGGTGATTGGGGCAGCTTTGCTGAAGAGTGCTGTTCACACTATACATCTGACAACAGACATGTGGACCAGTGGCGCAGGCGCTGATTACATGTGCATCACTGCACACTGGGTCTCTTTTTCAGGGGCTAAAGCAAAGCTAAACGCAGGTGTTGACCCGGACAATGTTTATAAAGCTGCTCGGAAACATGCAACACTAGCCATGTTTGGTTTGGAGAAACGTCACACAGCACAAAACATTTTGGATGTCTTTAACACAAAGGTCCTTGACTGGCTGTCCCCAAAAAAACGCCAGGTTGGTTATGTTTCCATGGACAATGGCGCCAATATAGTTAAGGCCATGCAGCTGGGTGACTATTTCAGAGTGCCGTGTTTGGCGCACTGTATAAACCTGGTTGTCAAAAAATTCTTGGGTGATAAAGACAGTGCAGCGTACAGAGTAGTGGAGACCTGCCGAAAAATGTGCAACCATTTCAGCCATTCTTTTAAGGCCCGGAAGCATCTGAGGAGCCTGCTATATGAACGTCAAATGCCAGTGAAGGCACTCATCCAGGAGGTGGTAACACGTTGGAACTCAACCTTCTACATGCTTGAGCGTCTGTATGAGCAGTATACGGTACTCGATCACTATTTCTTAACACAGGGTACAGCTCAGAAGGAGGACCTGAGGATGGGTGCAGCGCAATGGAACATAGTTAAAAGCCTGACACGCATGCTTCGTCCTTTTGAGTTCTTCACGCGTGCAGTCAGCAAGGAGGACTGTAATTTGGGAAAAGCTATCCCATTGTTGTACATGCTGGAGCACCAACTGAAGGAGGTGTGTTCTGTGTTTGAAAAAGATGAAAAAAACAAGACCCTTTTGTTCTGGATGAGAAATTATTAGAGCACCTACAAGGTGATGAACGTCTTAAAATGATCCACTCAAACCAGCATTACATTTGTGCTACTATTCTGGATCCACGCTACAAAAAGGCGCTGGCAGGCCAAGCATTCTTTCCTTTTGCTGATGAAGATGTTACAAAGTACAAACAGTGGATAGCCTCCTCAGCCAAGAGGTTTGAAAGAGAACAGCAGCAAATTGAAGGAAAAGGCAGTACATCAGCATCAGCAGGCCATCCCCAGTCACAACAATCCACTTCTGTGGCTGCGGCACAAGTGACCTCTCAGCCGTTAAAGAGACCGGCAACCGGATCATCTGCACCACCAGACACAACAGTAACATTAGAGGCTGAAGAGGATTGGCTAGCTCGGCTTGGGTTTGGTTCTCAAAAGGTCACAGCAACAGCTAAGCAAAGTGGAGGAACCTTGGAGGAGAACATTGATTCGATGGTCAAGGACTATCTGAATGACTCAACAGAGGTCTATGTTAATGCTGACCCATTGGCGTATTGGCATGGGAAAAAAGAATTGTGGCCAAAGCTCTCCAACCTGGCTTTAAACTACTTGTCTTGCCCACTCGCAAGTGTGTCTTCTGAACGTGTTTTCAGTGCTGCTGGTGGCATTGTAACTCCCAAACGGAGCCGCCTCTCGCCGAAAAATGTGGAGAGGTTAACAATGATCAAGATGAATCAGCACCTCATACCACCAGATTACAGAGTACGAGAAAGCGCGCCGGATGAAGACGAGGTGGACAGCAACATAGATGAGGGAATTTCTTCTCTGTCAGGTGACATTGAGCTCACCCTGCCTGAATTCGCAGAGTATGATGACGAAGCCTTATTCTTATTCATGGACCGTGATACCGAGCCCTGAAAATGAGACAATGAATCAATAACTTTCTTGTTCGTCCTTATTCACTTTTATTCCTGTGTGTCTGTCTTTCTTTGTTGTGCACAGTTAATATAATTCAAACTTTAATCACCTAATCACAAAAACAAGCCCATCAGCAGAACTGTCTTCACGTGTTTGCTTATTAATTTGAAGGTGCCGCAGTCTGCATTCCTCAGGTTCACAAGTTCAGAAGAACATGCTCCTCTATCCTCCTCCTCGAGACTCCTATTTTCATCAAAGCAGAGGGCTGGTTTACGCCCAATGAAGAAAGACTCTGCACTTATGGGGGTGTTGTTCTACCTCTTTGCAGGTGAGTTGACGGCTCTGGGGCCATTGCTGGGAAGCTCTAATACCGGATAAAAGTGGTTTGGACCAAATCCGAGGCGGAATTTTTTTTGTGTTTTTGCTGACTTGCTTGCCTTTGAGGTGCTCTTAGGGGGGTTCCGTCTGTTTGTGGGTGAGGTTCAGGGTCTGTGAGCACTGCTGGGACACTCTAATCTTGATTGCATTTGCTTTTCAGGAAATCCGTGGTGGCAAACCGGACTTATGGCCTAGCTACACAGCGCGTTTGGACCGAAGGCTGAGAAATATTGTAAGTAGGAGATGTTGCTTTTGGCCTGTTTGGGGGCGTTATGCTTTTTGGCGGGTGGGTTGGCGGGTCTTGGGGCATTCCTGGGAAGGTCTAATACCGGGTAGAAGTGGTTGGGACAAAATCCACGCTGATTTTTTTTGTTGCTATTTTTGACATTTTGCTCAA
The DNA here is from genome assembly GCF_964263255.1 of Lissotriton vulgaris. Taxonomy (NCBI): domain Eukaryota; kingdom Metazoa; phylum Chordata; class Amphibia; order Caudata; family Salamandridae; genus Lissotriton; species Lissotriton vulgaris. The sequence continues at coordinate 359,626,318 of NC_141693.1, read as the reverse complement.
TGTAGCGTTTTCGGGGGCCTGTTTGGGGGGCTTCCTGGTGTTTGTGGGTGGGTTTCGGGGTCTGGGAGCACTGCTGGCTATGGATACTTTACTTTGCAAGAGGTTTGAAGCAAATCCATGGTGGCAGAGGGGAGTTAGGGCCTAGCTGCAGAGCGCGCGCGGAGTGATTTGGGAAATTTGGAAAAAAATGACTAAGTCCCCATTTTTGTACTTTTGCTCTTTGGCTGTTTGGGGGTCTTCTACTCGTTTTCTCCTGGGTTGACGGCTCTGGGGCCATTGCTGGGAAGCTCTAATACCGGATAAAAGTGGTTTGGACCAAATCCGAGGCGGAAATTCTTTTGTGTTTTTGCTGACTTGCTTGCCTTTGAGGTGCTCTTAGGGGGGGGATCCGTCTGTTTGTGGGTGAGTTTCGGGGTCTGTGAGCACTGCTGGGACACTCTAATCTTGATTGCATTTGCTTTTCAGGAAATCCGTGGTGGCAAACCGGACTTACGGCCTAGCTACACAGCGCGTTTGGACCGAAGGCCGAGAAATATTGTAAGTAGGAGATGTTGCTTTTGGCCTGTTTGGGGGTGTTATGCTTTTTGGCGGGTGGGTTGGCGGGTCTTGGGGCATTCCTGGGAAGGTCTAATACCGGGTAGAAGTGGTTGGGACAAAATCCACGCCGAAAAGCCTTTTGGCACTTTTTGTAACTTAGGGTTCGTTAGGGTTAGCCCTAGCAGCAGGATTGCATGTGTTTCGGGGTGTTCTAGATTTTTGCAACTTAGTTCTGGGGTCTTAGAGCACTCGTGAGAATGTGTAATTTTGGTTGCAAGTCATTTGAAGAAAATCCATGGTGGGAAAGGGGGGATTTGGCATAGTTAAAGAAAGCCTTTGCCACTATTCTTAACTTAGGGTTCGTTAGGGTTAGCAGTATTTCTATTGCATGTGTTTGGGTGGGGGGGTTTTCGAGTCTTGGAGCGATGCTGGCTATGGATACTTTTGCTTGGTTGCTTGCAAGTGGTTTGAATGCAATCCACAGTGGGTAAGGGGGTATTTGGGCCTACTTTTACTTTCAAAGTACGTTTTGTCACCAGTTTTCTGCTAGGCCTCGTTTTTTGCGATTTGATTGGGGGTCTTCTACATTTTTGCGACTGGCTTTAGTAAGGGTCTGGGTGGGAGCACTGCTGGGAAGATCTAATTTTGTTCTAAAACACAGTTTACAGTACACCTAGCTTGAGGGGAAAGATCCGCTACATTAATTTGCCCATACTTATTTATCCTTCAAAAGGTGACTCAGACAGAGTACGCACTGTCAAAAATATTGTACTGTCTACTAGGAAAATCAAAGTGACTTTTTGCACTCCACAGCCTACATACCTTATATTTATTTATCAGTGGTGTTGTAATATTATATCACTTCCTGTTTTTCGTTGAATAATTACAGGCTGGGTTTCAGTCTGTGCAATGGGGAAAAAAGGATGGAGTCTGGCTTCACATTAGCGAGCCGCAATTCAGCATCCGCCAGGCAGGCAGTGGACAGGGTGTCTTCTGGTCACCAACATTGATGGACGAAGCGTCAGATGGAATGGAGGAGTGCAGCTAATAAGAGGAATTTTTTTCTGCATGCAACTTACTTACCAAATTTAACAGGACAACTACAACAACATTCAGATACAGTATCCATTGTGTTTTTCTATGACTGTGACTGCATTTCTTGGATCTCTCTCTGCTTCTAAATTGATCCCTTAACACATCACTTAGTCCACTCCACTATCACATCTGCACCACACATAGTCATTTGTAAGTGCTCCTACGTAATTCGCAAGTCGAAGCACGCCCCAGCCCGTAGAGGACTGGGATGGTCCCAATGATGAAGCATGTCACCAAGGGGCAACCCTGATGAGTGAGGGGACACCTAGAAAAAGAGCAATTTCTCCTTTTCTATCTACTACACCTTCCAGACCAACCCCATTGAGTGTTGTGAATGGATTTATAGTGACCAGCAAGGCTCTCAGGTATCTGGCAACAGAGACCTTATGTTGAATATAGTTATCAATAATTCCACACACGCCCTGTACTGTCGCATTCTTTCTTCCACAGTTGTCGAAAGTACTACTTACTTTTCACTGACATGCATGCAGTAGTGCATGCACTTTCAAAGATTGATGGATAGGTTTGTACCCAAAGATTTGTTTATGTTCAATTGTTTGTCCATGCTGTGCTTTTTTTACAGGGTGTCTTCAGGTGGTGACCAACATCGATGGACGAAGCGTCAGCTGCAATGGAGGAGTGCCGCTAATAAGAGGAATTTTTTTCTGCATGCAACTTACTTACCAAATTCAACAGGACAACTACAACAACATACAGATACAGTATCCATTGTGTTTTTCTATGACTGTGACTGCATTTCTTGGATCTCTCTCTGCTTCTAAATTGATCCTTTAACACATCACTTAGTCCACTCCACTATCACATCTGCACCACACATAGTCATTTGTAAGTGCTCCTACGTAATTCGCAAGTCGCAGCACGCCCCAGCCCGTAGAGGACTGGGATGGCCCCAATGATGAAGCATGTCACCAAGGGGCAACCTTGGTGAGTGAGGGGACACCTAGAAAAAGAGCAATTTCTCCTTTTCTATCTACTATACCTTCCAGACCAACCCCATTGAGTGTTGTGAATGGATTTATAGTGACCAGCAAGGCTCTCAGGTATCTGGCAACAGAGACCTTATCTTGAATATAGTTATCAATATTTCCACACACGCCCTGTACTGTCGCATTCTTTCTTCCACAGTTGTCGAAAGTACTACTTACTTTTCACTGACATGCATGCAGTAGTGCATGCACTTTCAAAGATTGATGGATAGATTTGTACCCAAAGATTTGTTTATGTTCACAATTGTTTGTCCATGCTGTGCTATTTTTTCTTGTCTCACAAAACCTTTCCCAAAAACCCCCGTACCCATCCATTTTTCAAACCCTAACCCTCTTCCCCCGGGCTGTGTGGTTTTGATTTATGTGTGACTAAATTACAGCAATAAATCCACACACTTGCTGGGGAGGATAAGGTGATACCAACAGGCTGGTGAAGAAATCCGAGGATATATTCTTACTCTGCTTGACAAAGACCCATGGCTAATGTCAAAGAACTTCAACCGAATTAGTTGTTATACTTTACCATTTGTTAGGCTACAATGTGGCACTGTTCTAGTGTACTGTCACCTGCTATATTCTCTATTGTACCGTTGTATTGCTCAGGAGGACAAACCAGATTTGATTTTCTTTTTTTTCATAGGCATGCAACTGCCACTGTGTCACACCACTAGTACCACCGCTATGAGGAAATTTTATCCGCCCAGGATTGCCAACCTTATTCGCTGTTTCCTGTGGAGCCAGCCCTGGGCCTAGCCCTACTTGCAAACAGAAATTACAGGTAAGATAGGCGTTTGGTTGGAGGTAGTATAATGGAGTATTAGGAGAGACGAGAGATTGACGGTAGTACTACTAAAGTCCTAGGACTATTCAGGAAAACAAACTTACTGTTAAACCCCCACCCACCAGACTCAAAAGCAGTAAAAAACAGGTATGGTCAGATAAAGTTTCCAAAAGTATATTTTTATAGCTCTAACAAAATAATCTCCCGCAAGACCCTCCCTAACCCCAACGATTGTCCTTCAAAAGTCCCCAAAAAACCCAACTCCCAATTCCCACCCCCCAAAAGTCTCTAAAAAAGGGGCAAGAGACACTATGGCAGGGTGCTGTTGGCTTTAGCAGCCAGGGCATCATGCTCCTTGCGGAGGGTGGCAAGTTCGAAGCGGAGGCCCTCCACCAAGTTCTTATAGTTCAGGACCTCCTGCTCCAGGTAGTACAGTCTGAGGGATAAGCGGCGCCGGTGTGCCTTGCAAATCCTGTGGGGGGCAGCTGCTGTCTTTGCTGCTCGGCGTTGGCGTTTGGCTTTGGTAGCCCGGCTCCGTGCCGCTGGAGCACTGCGCTGCCTGGCAGCCCGCACGGAGGAGGATGCAGCTGTCCCCGTGGACGTTGTTGTTGTACCAGACTGCGTCTCCTCCTCCTCCAGGGCCACCAGCCGCCGATATTCAGCAACAGTGGCATCCAGCCTCTGTTGCCGGGCCATTCGAGCCAGCTCCTTCCTCCTTGATGATCTCTTGGATTTGGAAGGAGCAACTACATGAAGAAAGAAAGACATAGTCTGTAACCAATGCTCCTTAAGATTAACACAAAATGATTGAGCAAAAAGTTGTCACAGTACAAGTAGCAAATTGAAAGCACAGTACATAACTATTGAGGACAGTATCTATGTAACCTCCGACTTCTTCATCCTTGCTCTAACATTAGTGGGAGTTTAAGGAACAAATTCTACAAGCACTATGGACTTCCATTACAGTCGACTATGACAGTAAACCAGTCTTATTCTTCTTCTTCTCTCTTGTTTAGGAAAATTGGTACGTTATCTTATGCAAGCCGGCATAATGCCAGCGCAGTGAACTTGCACCCGAGAAAAACAGACCATGGTGAGTGAGACAGACTTGCGTTACTGTACCGGTCCAGTACATGCAGGTGGTGAAGCTCTTAATTTTCTATTACGGGTGGCACTGAGAATACTCTGTTAAAAGGGCTACTGCTTAATCAATTTAGCTTTCACCCTACAGTGCAAATGAGTATTAGAAAAGGAAAGTAAAGAAGCTAAATAATCTGATTATCTATCACTTCACATGGGATGTATTTGATGACATATGGGATGACTTTAGGTGCTTTGCTTATTATTGAGTGAACAGTGATACCCACACACATGAATGACGTACTACTACTAAACTAAAGTTATTAAGAGAGGTAGGGAGTGTCCACCGTAATAACCGGATATATGCTGTGCTTGCAGTTGCAATACAACTTACTGCTACTATTCATGGTAGTATTTGGACAAAATTACAACTTCTTTTCCTTGCCTTTCCTACACTGGAACGGACGTGCGGGTGCGGTGTTACATGCTCTTCAAAGTAACACTTAGTTCATCCAGTGACCGTCTACTCTCTCTAGATACACATATGCTATCTAAGAGTCAGATAGTACCATGAATGATCCAGGCATCCATCCATTCAAAGTATATGCACACATACAGTTTCTGTTTCACCCACCCAGGCTGTTCTCCTTACACCCATCCTTGCTTCATCATTCACCCAGCCATGCACCATACCATATTCTTTCCTTTCCAGCCACCTCGGGGACCAAGCAAACACATATCATTCTTCTTTGCCAGTCATCATTACATTTCTCGTCCTTCCACACTTACTTACACCTTTCTTTCGCTTTTCGTTCATCCCTTCCATCAAGTTCACCTCAGATCTGATTGGGATTCTTCTCGCCAAAAACTTCACAGCTAAGTCGAAGTACATTTAGAGGAGGCTACTACCTGGTTTATTAATAATACACCCGTGCAGAAAGCACACTCTGCAGTCTTCAATCTCAAATGAGTAAGGAATGTATAGCTTACCTCTCCCCGCCACCACCGTGTCATCCCCCACAGATTTGTCCGGCACTTCCACCGCCTCCTCCCCAGAGTTGTCCTCATCCAATGCCACCACCACCTCGACGCTGGCCCCGCCTCCAGATGTTCCACCTACTAAGTACATTTAATAATGTTAGAATACACCACTCACTACTATATAATATTTGGTCTTGGAGGAAGAAAGAAATGTGAAAAAAAACAGTATACAATTTAATAATTTGTGACTGTCTACTGTAAAGTAAAAATGTTCCTTTTTCCAGGGAAGGCTGTTTTCTTGCTGCACTTTTTGGCACAACTGATGAATGATTGCTTTTTATTTTTAACACGCACCACTTTTTCTCCTAACAGACAGAAGCTTGACTTCTAAGAACACAAGCAGGATCAAGTTCAAACCAGGTGAGAGCTCGGCTCGACCACAAGAAATGTGTCCAATTAATCGTCAGCACTAAGCACTTTTCCATTTCCAGTTAAACGTTTACTTTTATGACAAACTTGATTTCAATAAATGTGTTTACTTTTAATAAAGCTTTTAAACTTAAATAGACTCTGTGGTTTTTGGTCCTCCAGACTAGAGTGGATGAGCTAAAGGTTTTGGAATTTTTGCAAGCATTAGTCCGTGCCTCTGCCATCGGTGACTTTGGGAGCTAAATGACTCTGCCACACTATCTAGTCAGTAAGGAGATTGGGGGTTCAACTACAAAGTCTGTTATCACTGAGGTATGTGGAAAGTCTAACAGCACCTATTATAATTGATAAGCTAAGCAATGCATTATTTAGTGTCCATAGTTCTGTTTGTGCAGATTTGTCCCTGCAACAGTAGTAGAATGGATTGTCCTCCTATCCAAACCAAAAGTAAAGTAGTATCTTATTCTTTCTTGGTGGTCATTCACCTTTTTATTGTTGGCAATTGTCAAAGCATAAACATTTAGAATACTTGAAAAGACATTACGGACAATCCCAGAGGACGGCACTCAGTGCATAGAGTTATTGCTGACTAGAATGGGAGTCCAATGGAAATGCCAAATGTGCAATCTTAGTTAGCTACACAGACAGACTAATAAGAATAATCTAGTAATACCACACGGAGTCATAGTCTAGGCAGGATAAGAATTTAGATCCTGTCTACAAGAAGATCAAAGACGATTTAGAAAAAATCGAATGAGGAACACTAGGAAAAAATAAGTACTCTATATTAAAATTAAAACTTACTGGGGCCACAAAGGAGCCCTCGCCTGCCCGGTCCTGGCCTGCATCGTCAACAGCACCCTCCTCCTCCTCCTGTGTCCTCCTCTTGCCCCTGGGGGAAGCTGATGTACAACATGAAAGAAAGAAAAACAGAAAACATGGATGATATTTGTCAACCAAATCAAACATTTCAAAAGAACTAACAAAATATTTTTGCGAAATAGCAAATAGACAACTACTCCACGGGATATATTATTGACCAATCTCATGTGGTCGACTACGTTATTACTTTAGTATTGCTTGATTTGCGGACCGTCGAATTGGAAATTACCTTATGTAACTCACTAAACAAAGTACTAAAAAGGTTTGCCTAGGATTGCAGGCAGCAGTCCGCAGCAAGCGAAGTGACAGCCAAAGTCCATCGTGATTGAAGATCAGCGACAACACTAAAGTTTCCTACTACATTAACCAGTCATTAAAATACTCAAACTATCAATCCACCACCACTATTTCTTCTTATCGCCATGTGTACAAAGGAAGGACTGGACTTGAGTCTGTAGGGGCTGATTTAGAAGCCCCTTGCGGCTCTTTTGCTCCATTGTTGCGTGACTTTTGTGACGCTGCGGCAGCACAAAAGAGGCGCAATGGTGCGGCGTATATTAACAACGTGACGCATATGGGAGATGCATCACGTTGTAAAGCCCTGCGCCAATAGGGGGGCGTTCCGGCGCAAGGGAGGGCGTTCCTGCGCAGGAACGCATCCTAAAAGTGGCTGAGGAAAATCTACAAGATTTCAATCAGTCACTTTGAGGACAATGATGCGTGACTCAAACCCTGCGCCTGCTTGAAGCAGACGTACGGCTTGACGCAGCATTGGGGAGATAGGGCACCACAGAGCATTGATGGAGCTGCGCCATCGTTGCGACGCAACTCCAGCAATGCGCCGCCTTTACGGCACAGATGCGTGACGCTTTGGTGACGTTTTGGGCCCATGGTGCGCTGCATTGTAAATACGGCGCACCATGGGTGATGGTGGCGTGACGCACAATTACTGGCACATCCCTGCTACTTTGCAGGGATGCGCCGGTAATTAAAAATCTGAACCTTAGTGTGTAGCATTACGCAGTTCTTTAAACTACACTCATACATAATTTCACAGGCCAATGAAATGAACACAAAATCTAAAACAAATAAGCATAGTAGCAACACTGCTGAGAAGAAGGAGAGCAGTGTACCTGAAATGCACAGAAGATTTTGAAATATAATTTACCTACAATGTAATGAGCAGCATTATTGCTCTTGGTAAAAAACTAAAATTTGCAATATAATAACACAGCAGGAGAAAACATAGTAGTAAAGAAATAGCTACTACTACTCACCAAGCCCGGGGATCTCAAGGCCAAGGAGGTCGAGCAGATCTCGCTCACAGGTCAGGACATCCGTCCAGCGGTGGGTGGCCTGGTTGAAGGTGCGCCAGACCCGAGAGTGGTGGTAAATGGCCTGGCACACCTTCTCCCACCGCTTCCGGCGCTCCCGGACCCCGTACCCGGCACTGATCTTGCCGCCTCCCATGATGGTCCTGGGGAGGCGGCGCTGAACATAAAAAATGAGTTGGCCCACCTCCTCTGGGCTAAAGATCTCCCTGGGTACGACCTCCTCCCCCCTCAAACGCCCGCACGGGAGCCGGACACGGGGTGCGGGACCCTTCCCCTTCTCGGGTTGCTTCCCGGCTCCCTTCACCATGGTCTGGGCGGAAAGGAATAAAGAAAATAGAATAGGGAAGAGAAGAAAAGAAAAGAGTTTAAAAAAAGTACTTTAAAATTAACCAAAAGTAGCAGTAAACTTAAAAATATAGGGCTAGAAAAATAGAGGGATAGATAATAAGTAAAATAGATTAAAAAAAACTTCAAACAAGCAAAGGATGGCAGAGATTTAGAGAGGATACAAAGACCATGCCCAGAACCATAGCAATGAATGAGAAACAAGATGGCCGCGCCCGTTCACGACCGCGCGGGTAAGTTTGCGCGAGATTTTCCTTGCGAACACTCGCGAAACTGTACTGGCGAGCCGCACACTTTGCGAGATTACACTTCGCGCCCGGAAACTGAAATACATCAGGCAAACAAGATGGCCGCGCCCTTGAACGACCGCGAGGGTAACTTCGCGCCTTGCGCTACGAGCGGCTCGCAAAAACGCACAAAACCTTGCGAACTAACACACCGCAAAAAAACAAATTGCATATTCGCACGAATTTGCGGCTTCCGAACCCGATCTCGCGAGTGTTCGCGCCCCGCAAATCCCGCGAAATTGCAGTAAAACGAGTTTTGCAAAACTGAAAGCACTCGGCAGGTGCAAGAGTTCAAACTCATCATTAGTAGCAATTCCCTGTAGTGCTTCCTGACTGGGGCCCCTCCAGAATTCAGTTGCTAGTTGCAACAATTGTATGACCATGCTCTGACCCTCACAGCAGGCTCATAGAATAGCTACCAGTAGGCCACAAAGGTCCTGGAAAAAAATGCACTGCAACAGAAAGCAAATTACAGATAAGGAAGCAGGTGCCAGACTGGAATTTTAAAACAGTGACACATTAATAAACTAACCCCAAATTAATTCATGTCAGTTGAAGCAGGGCTGGTGTGCTTGCTTTTTCCCCCATAATCTACAGTGATGATGAACCAGAGGGTGGCATTGATGTAACAGAGGGTGGCAGTGGTGAAACAGAGGGTGCTGGGAACCTGTGATGATGAACCAGACGTAGAAACAACATAATCGCGACCGTTGCGAGCCGAAATGTAAGTTCGCAATTGCAAACTGGTACGAAACCCTCGCGAACTGGCAGAAATCCTTGCGAACACAAAAAAAAATTCGCGAGAATTCGCGGATTTTGCGGATTGCGAGTTCGCAAATCTGCAAAATTCACGAACGCGAGATTCGCAAAATTCGCCCATACTTACTCAAGACGCTGCGACCGAGAACTCTCAACAATGGTGGCGCAATGCAAGGCGCAAGGCAAGGAGGAAACGCGCCAAGAGCGCTGCAAAACAAAAACAAGCCGTGGTACAACAAGAAGAACAAAAAGTAACGACCATGGCCAGCACCATTACCAATTTGTCAAAATTAACTTTAACAATGGCTTAGCAACAAATACTATCCTTGGGCCTCAGCTATTGCCCCGAAAGCTCATTCAATCACACAAACACAAGAGCAGATGTGTTTCTTTTCATCAGCAAACTCAAATTAAAGACGTTTTTTACCATCAAATCCAACCCCAAAGAGACCAATAGCAAAGACTAAGAAGAAGCAACAAATGAGGTTCCTCTGGCAGCCGCCAGGGATGCGAGAACCTTGCTAACTTTATGTGACCTAGAAACTGGATCTTCTATTTCCAGCATTAATCAATCCACAGATCCACCGGATACCCAGAACCACCTTCGGGCTATAAATGTTGCACAAAAGGGAGCTGGAGAAAGTCCCTTCAAAGCCAAAAGCAAGTTTGTCCCCGTCATGCCGAAGGACGCGGTCGACATATTCCATGAGTATGTGGTGGAGGATCTTAAGACACTCAACAGGCGTACACACAGACAGAAAAATATCACCAGAAAAAATAATAAAAACAACTTTCTGCGTGCCCAATATGACCAATTGATGAACAAATTAAGCAGGAATCCGAACATAATAATAAACTCCTCTGACAAAGGAGGGAACATCGTCCTGTGGCAAAAACAAGAATATGTGACAGAAGCAATGAGACAATTGGCCGACAGCAACTGCTATGAAAGAAGCAGTGGTATGGAATACAAGCGGGCCAGAGACAACATAAAACGTATGCTGATGTCATACAAATGCAACAACCTGATCTCATCTGAGGAATACGCTTTTTTACATGTGGAGAATCCAGTGATGCAGCACCTTTATTTAATTCCAAAGGTGCACAAAATGAGGCAACCAACTCCCGGCAGACCCATCATCTCTGCGATAAACAGTCTGGGTGAGAACATTTCACGCTACATTGACTTTTTCCTACAATGTCATGTTCAGGGCCTTGCCAGCTATATTAAGGACACTGGGGACTTTCTGTCTAAATTGGGTACCGTACAATGGCAACCCAATTGGTGTATGATCACATTAGATGTTGAATCTTTGTATACCTGTATAGAACACACAAAGGGTATTGAAGCCATCAAACACTATTTGGGCAACAAATCTTGCGAGTATTATGGTCATAATTCAATACTATGTGAAATGGTGATGTGGTGCCTCAACAATAATTTTTTCATGTATGGCAAGGATGTTTGGAAACAAATCAGAGGTGTTGCGATGGGATCCTGCTCCCCTCCCAGCTACGCGTGTTTACACGTCGGCTGGTGGGAGGAGCGGGATCTCATCGTCACACCAGGTTTCAACAATGTTAAACACTAGATGCGATTCATTGATGATATTTTTTGCATATGGGAGGGCGATATTTCAAGCGCACATCAGTTTGTCCAAACCCTCAATAACAACAGTAGCAATTTATTCTTCACGTCCAGTGTTAACAAACAATCTGCCCAATTTCTGGATGTCCAGATTGATATTGAAGGAACCAATATCATAACATCACTATACCGCAAACCCACTGCTGGCAATAGTATATTACATGTGGAAGGAAGTTATAGCTAGAGCAGGTACTAAACGATAATTCACAGAGAAGATACCTTTTTATGTCTCAGATATAGACATATGTGAGATAGACACTCTATAGCATCCCAATGTACAAAAAATATATATATTACATACTTATTTTGATTAGTTTATTTAGATTATTTTTACTTTTTTGTTGATTCATACAGAATTCATGTGTAGAAAAGTAGAACAATAACATAATAGTGCATTTGAAGGTGATGTAATTACATTTATCTTGAATTGTTACCTGAGTAGAAACCACAGTGTATCTGAGTTTTTTCATCGCTACTGTGAATAGTGGACGGCTACCTGATGAAGGCATGTATGCCGAAACGCGCGTTGTAAGACATCTGCCGCACTGCCTAAGTCAACGTCTTCGTCTATCGCATGAATTACACATATCTGTTGATGGTGTATGAATTTATTCTCATGTTATATATTTTTTGACCTTCAAATGCACTATTATGTTATTGTTCTACTTTTCTACACATGAATTCTGTATGAATCAACAAAAAAGTAAAAATAATCTAAATAAACTAATCAAAATAAGTATGTAATATATATATTTTTTGTACATTGGGATGCTATAGAGTGTCTATCTCACATATGTCTATATCTGAGACATAAAAAGGTATCTTCTCTGTGAATTATCGTTTAGTACCTGCTCTAGCTATAACTTCCTTCCACTTGTTTCATTCCCTGTGTTATAGCTAGTCTGTTCATAGGGGTCCCTTGTTTCCTAAACAATAGTATATTACATGCCAGCAGTGGACATCCCCGTCACGTAATTGAAAGTATACCTTTGGGGGAACTTTTGCGGTTAAAAAGAATCTGCAGCAATACTGAAAAATTTAATCAGGGAGCCAGTTTGATGATGAACCGTTTGAGAGCCAGCGGGTACAGTGAGTCAACGCTGTCCAAGGCGTTGCTCAAAACCAAAGAAAGATCACGGGAATCATTATTGATGCCCAGGCTTGCTGAGGTTGACAGTCAGGACCAGCCCCCCAGACTAATTATCACCTATAGTCAGCAACACAAACAGATAAAAACCATCATCAACAAGCACTGGTCAATTCTTAAAACTGATGGTGTATTATGCTCAAGAGTCCCTGACAAACCCATCATCACTTTCAAAAGGGCTTATAGCATGCACAGCAGACTAGTGAAGCCAAGTCCAGAACTAGCCACAGGCAGTGACTGGTTAAACAGAAAAAGGCTTCTACAAATGTAGTTCTTGCCGTGCGTGCAAGTTTGGACAAAATATATCCCACTATGTCAATCCTTTCTCCGGCGCCAATATCTCAATCAGAGGCAATTTCAATTGCCGCACGGAGTTTGCTGTGTATGTTCTGGCGTGCACTTGTGGCTTGTGCTATGTAGGAAGTACGAGGTCGCAAGTGCACGTCAGACTATTGCAGCATCTCCGGGCAATTGTAAACCATGACCCAGCCTACCCCGTGGCACAGCATTTTAATTCAGTACATGACAGGGATCTGTTGTGTTTGAGTTACTATGTCATAGATGCAGTGCCACTACAAAGACGGGGGGGGGGGGCGATAGGGACAAGCTGTTGAGAAAGTTGGAAACCCAATACATCATAGCGTTGGACAGCAAACAGCCCTATGGGCGCAACGCTACAGAAGATCTTCACAACTTTCTGTAGACTCCGGCTTTCACCCTTTTTTGTCCATTTGAGGCCCTTCATGGTTATTTCCACATCTGTGGTTAGGAGTCCGGGTTGTATCCCACTCGGTGAATTATAGTAATACTTACCGTGATTAACTCATCCGGCTAGACACAAATACATTCTAAGTGTGTAACATGAATTTATCATACTAGACTTAGTAAGTTAGGTGTCAAAGTAATTTTTATCTCTCTTCTTGTACACTTTGTACATAGGCTGTATTATAGTTTCATATCAGCATTCAATTTTTTGTTATTTTTGGTTAATTTTAGGGTTTTTCTCACAGTTTTTTCCTCGCTCACAATCAAGCACATGTACACAAATAGCACTGGTACTTTAAAATAATTTTTTTTTTAGTATGTACAGTGTATATAGTATCAATACTTATGATGTATATAAATTCAAGTACTTTGAATTTTTAATAAATATTCATTACATGAGCTGGGGGTTACTTGGTTTAGTTCCAATTCACTTAGATTTTAATATCACATGATTGTTTCAACTGTAGGCGGAATCAATATTTACGAATCGTTACTGGTTATTTTGCATTCACGCAGCAAGGATACAGCACCAGTCACTTTATTAGCCGCGTGGCGCTTCTGCATTCATGCAGTTTTGATAAATGGTTATACACAGCCATGGGATATGTGCAATAATTACAAATGGAAGTAACAAAGGTTTTTATATGCGATATTTTAGCATCATAAAATCATGAAAAATTATTTAACATGTATCAACAGAATTAATTTGTTATACGGTATTGTTTCAGGCAAAATGTACTTTTTTCACTAAAAGGAAAAGTCCACAACAGTCTGTTTTTTACTCCATTATGATATATGTACCCTTTCTATGCCTATGTTTTAACAAACCATGTGATGCACTTTAGGAGGTGTGGCCCATAGGAGGGGTCAGGGAAAACAAGCATTCAAAAATGACAGGCTGACTTATTCAATGGTGTGTGATCAAGAGCACTAGCTACTCGAAACGCGTCGCCAGGAAGGTTTTAAATAAAAGCAACATCTTGCCTGAAGCCGTGGGGTCTGTCACAAAGCTTTGTGCTGGATAACTGAATGCCAAACGAAAAATAAATCGAGGGAAACCGTAATGACTCTGTGAGTGCGTATTAAATTCTTCTTCCTGAGGAGAGATGTGTGCAATTGATTAAGGCTGGGCTCGGCCGAGGAATACTGCACCGGAGTAAGCAGCGCCAGGGGTTTGCTAAACTGGAGCCAAACTGGAGTAATATATATATATATATATATATATATATATATATATAATAATAGTTAATAATATACAATATTTTTATTGTAGGATAGCGGGAGGGTCAAATTTGCTATTAACACTCCAGCAACTGCAACAGTAGGGTAAACGTTGGATAGCGTAGGGGTAAAAATTACTATTCCCACTCAGGCAGTGAGTGCAACAGTAGGTAAAGCGTTGGATAGCGTAGGGGTAAAAATTACTATTCCCACTCCAGTGAGTGCAACAATAGGGAAAGCGTTGGATAGCGTAGGGGTAAAAATGACTATTCCCACTCCAGTGAGTTCAACAGTAGGGAAAGTGTTGGATAGCGTAGGGGTAAAAATTACTATTCCCACTCCAGACAGTGAACAGTAGGGAAAGTGTTGGATAGCGTAGGGGTAAAAATTATTATTCCCACTCCAGAGAGTGCAACAGTAGGGAAAGCGTTGGATAGTGTAGGGGTACAAATGACTATTCCCAGTCCAGTGAGTGCAACAGTAGGGAAAGCGTTGGATAGCGTAGGGGTAAAAATTACTATTCCCACTCCAGAGAGTGCAACAGTAGGGAAAGTGTTGGATAGCGTAGGGGTAAAAATTACTATTCCCACTCCAGAGAGTGCAACAGTAGGGAAAGCGTTGGATAGTGTAGGGGTACAAATTTCTATTCCCACTCCAGAGAGTGCAACAGTAGGGAAAGCGTTGGATAGCATAGGGGTAAAAATTACTATTCCCACTCCAGTGAGTGCAACAGTAGGGAAAGTAAATACTTCATATATTAATAAAAATAAATTAAATATTAATACCAATATAAAATTAATTAAAAGTAATTACCAATTTAATATAATATAATAATTAATCAATTAAAAATACAACGAAAAATTAATTATTAAAATTAATTACCGATTAATACAAATTAATTACCAATTACCAATTAATTAATTAGCAATTAAAAATTAATTAACAATTAATTCTAAATAAATTTAAATATTTAATTAATTAAAATTAAATTACTTTCCACCCTATTCCCCTATAAACCCACAACCCGCTACGGGAAATAAATGTATACAATTAACATAATTATCAATCAATTAATTCATAAAAATTTATTAATAATTAAAATGCAATTATTACCAATTAAAAATTATTTAACAAATAATTCAAGATAAATACCAATGAATAAATTAAAATATTTAATGAATTATAATTAAATTACTTCCCACCCTATTCCCCTATAAACCCACAACCCGCTACGGAAAATAAATTAATAACATTAACATAATTACCAATTAATCAATTAAGTAAAATGAATTGCCAATTACAATTTAATTAATTACCCATAAAAATCAATTAATTAATTCAAAATAAATACCAATAAATACATTTAAATATTTAATTAATTATAATTAAATTTCTTCCCACGCTATTCCCACAACCCCCTACAGAATTAAATTACGCAAAAATTAAATAACATAAAATTCATTAATTAAAATAAATATACACTATTCACACATATACTAACATACAAAACACTTAAAAAAATTCGATATTATAAAAAAATCGATATATTTAATACCTATATTATATACTTCGATATTTTGACTTTCTATATTTATGAAAATCGATATTAAATTACTTACCTTAAATTCGATATTTTTGTTGACTATATTCTGCCCATTCGATATTTTGTCCATTCTATATTTTCACTTAGATATTAGTGCTATTCTTTATTTTTGATTCGATATTTTGTCTGTATACCATGCGAACATTAGCCCCAAATTACCTTTTTAGTCTGGGGTCCTGATTCAGTATTGCATTATGTTTACATCTTCTGCTGCAAGTGCTGCCTGCCCAGCACACTCACAAAAGATACAGTTCTCATTTTGAGCCGAGTGATTAATTTTACCAAAACTATATGCTATTTAGTATAGTGTTTTGTGAATTTCTATAATTTCCCTACCTGTAACTCTTGTCCCCGGTCTCATAACAAAAAAAATGAGGTCTGTAGATTCTCTGTGGACTATTCTTGTGTCGTCAGAGCTTTTGTCTTTTCAAAACAGCTAACAACTCAGGAGAGAATTCAGGAAGGAATGGGGAGTCATCAGGTGAATCAGAACAGAAATTACTTTTTCACCCAGGAATTCCCCATTTTTCAGTGGTTCCTGAAGGTTCCACTCTGAGTATGTGCTATCTTTGCACCCCTAGAGTTAATAAAGTCTGCAGTAACGTTATCTCCAGAGGTGTGGACTTTCTGGGCATGAGTCAGTGACACGTGTAATGAGGCCCCTTCTTACTGGTCACTCTCATGAACTCGTTGTAAAATTAGAATGATTGAGATTCACTTTCTCCATCTTACAGATGTGGGGCTTTATTTAAAGTAGGGTGAGCATTACTCCGTTCCACCAGGTCAGCAGAAGAATGTGCTCTGCTGCCCAGGAGGAGTACGGCCCACCTAACTGTGGGGCATATGTACAATAAAATGTCGGAGCACGGAGCTCCACCAAATTTGGTAGCACAGCACTACGACATTTCCAAAATGCTGGGATGCGCCGTATTTACAACAATATAGCACACCCCAGTGTTTTCCCTTGTGCTGGCACTAAAATTTACTTCGTAGGCTAGGCTTGACTATAAAATGAAAAATCTGCGAATCTTAAATAAACTTTTCCCATTAAGGACTTCCAATAATGCACACGCTCTCCTGTAGCCATGCATGTGTAAACTGTCCCCTGAAAATAACCCTCAGTTTACTCTTCCTCTGAGGCTAGGTTAAACCAAAAAATCTAAAAAGCTTTTCCCATTAAGGGCTTCCAAAACAGCACAAGCTTCCCTGCTGCCGACAATCCTTTGCTCCGCGCGTGCGCGGTGTACTGTCTCTTCTCCGCGCATGCGCGAAGGCTTCATACTGCCTTGCGCATGCGCAGTGTGATCAGTGCGGTGCCTGCGAAGGGGGTGAATGGTTCTGTTGTCTTGGCTTAAAAAACGATACTTGAGCCAATCCCACCAGGTAGCGGCCGGGAACGGGAAACTACTAACAAATACGATCGTAACGTTTTCAAGGCATATTTGTATATTTAATAATGGCCACCACAGTAACTACTTGTTTGATCTCCTTTTCCCGGGCACACCTGTCCCGAGGCCTCGACCATCAATCAATTAACGAGGCATTTTCTAATTAATCAAACGACATAAACACCCACCCTTTCCTCCCTCCTCACAAACACGGAAGCCACGGACGAAGGAGGTGCTGGGGGTTGAGTAAGTACGGCATAGCCGTCTGGGACAAACAGCTGATGACTTGGTTTTTAACTAAGTAAACCCTGAAAAAAACGCTAAGACTGCCCTAAATAGCATACAGGGATAAGAACCTCTTCCTTTTTTCTTTTCCCTTGCTCCATCTCTGCAGTTGGACCCTCAAATACCCTTTGTCCAGAGCTGGCTCATGGGGCATTGCTCCCTACCTCCCTAAGTATGCATTTACAATTGATTTCATACCTTCTCAGGCTAACCTACTGAACTGTGTCCCTGTTATGTGTGTGTTTGACTGAATGTATTTGATCACCTTACTGTTTCATAACGGAATACCTTTCCAAAATCACAGGTTTCAAAACACGGCAGTCCTTGTGTATTTGTTCCTCTTTTCTTTTTTTAACTTTCTCCTTACAGGTAACTTAGATCTAAGCGCATTGGGATCCGCGCAGTAATAACCTCTCGCTCTTGTCTTGCAGGCATACTACATCAGTATTTCTGTTTTAGTTAGGGCTGTGTATATTCATAAAATATATACATATACACATTGATAGTAATAGTACCATTACACTAGTCTGTACATACACTTTTATATATTCTTTATATTGTGGAAAGACATCAGTGAGTGACAGGGGGATCTGAACCTGGTCCTGACGAAGGGGCATGGCGCCCCGAAACATGTTGACCCACACAGGAAAGGAAGCACATTAACCCGCTTGTTCTTTCCGAATCACCCTTTTTTTTAACAATACCAGCCAGTGTTTATTAAATAGTTTTTTCTATCACCAGGCCAGGTACTTTTTTAACATCACGTATTTATCTCACCCCTGACCCCACTGACACTCACTCCATTTCACTCACATAGCACTTTCATCTCAAAAGGTGCTCCAGTGTAGTCGCTCGTCGCAGCACTGCCCCGTCCGGCAGCCGGGCGGGAAGACCCCGATGATGAAGCATGACACCAAGGGCCCCTTTGGTGTGTGAGGGGTATTTGAACACATTTTGTGTATTCCATTAACAACAGGATACACACTGACCCTACGTGAGGTGGACTTTGTTGATTAATAGTACTAAAATGTACTTCCCTGGCACCAACGCAGGTTCCCGTGCACCGTACTGCAAGGGTGCCAGCATTGAGGGGAATGATTATTTTTATGTGCAAGAAGGTCAGCCTTCCTGCACATAAACAACTAATAATAGCGATATGTTACTTCTATGTGTGCTGCAAAAGGCAGCACGCACACCTAGAAGTAGCAAATAGTCATTATTTAATGATTGTTTATGAGCAGGAATGGACACATTCCTGCATATAAACAATCATTCTTGGCGTTTTGCTCTTTTTATGTGTGCTGCAATGCAGCACACATAGAAAAAGCAAAATCAAGGAGAAATTAAAGTGTTTCTCCTCGTTTTGCCATTCTAACTCTTGCA
Organism: Lissotriton vulgaris; assembly: GCF_964263255.1. Classification (NCBI taxonomy): domain Eukaryota; kingdom Metazoa; phylum Chordata; class Amphibia; order Caudata; family Salamandridae; genus Lissotriton; species Lissotriton vulgaris. Next base: position 359,607,361 of record NC_141693.1, on the reverse strand, counting down.
TGGCATTAGTTTTTGGCGCTGCCTCAGATTTACATAATGGGTGTTGTGGTGGAACTCCCAATGCACACCCCTTTCATGCCGATACCTGTGTAAAAGGGTACCATATTTACAAAGCACAGTTAAGCCACAAAAAGTGGTTTATCGCCACTTTGTAAATATGGAGCAGGGCATTGTGCCACAGGAATATTGTTAAAGGTGACGTTCCTGTGGCACAATGCCTTTGTAAATATGCTCCGTAATCTTTCCACAAAATATTTGAAGATATGTGTCCATTCAGCAGCGCTGCTTGCTGCTTGCTTTACTGAAGGCACCAAAGCTTTGTTGAGCCTGTGACATACTAAGTGCGACATAGCAAAGTTTTTGTTTTCCAAAAACAAACTCTCAAAGCATGAGTTTGTTTTAAAAAAAAAAAAAAGAATTATTGGCTCTGACATGCCGAGAGCTTTTTCCTAGCACCTTAAGGGCACTAATCCTAATTCCACTTTGAGATCGTACGCCTTTCCCTGACAGTTTTCGACAAGTAGGTACGCACGGTCTGACTTATATTGACTGGGAGGCATTTTCTACACGGGGCTGACCCCAACGCGGCATTCTTACCTGCCACATGCCCCACAGGAGCCTGAGGAATCTTTGCTGTTGTCTCCCTCGCTGCCGCCAGAACAACCAAGCGGCCGCTGAGAGGGGGGACTTCAAATCCCAGCTTCCACTACTGGCACGCTCACTTCCGCCCACACACGCGCCCGGAGGCGCTTAAAAGCGAGCTGCTCCTGCGGTGGAGCGGGGGCATTTTCTACACGGGGCTGACTCCAACGCGGCATTCTAACCTGCCACACGCCCCACAGGAGCCTGAGGAATCTTTGCTATTGTCTCCCTCGCTGCCGCCAGAACAACCAAGCGGCCACCGAGAGGGGGAACTTCAAATTTCAGCTTCTCTTACTGGCATGCCCACTTCCTCCCACACACGCGCCCGGAGGCGCTTAAAAGCGAGCTGCTCCTCCTGCGTCGTGGGCAGGCGCCGGGAGAAGCCTGGGACAAGGGCGGGACCGTCTGCGGCCGTCAGAGGCCGAAGGAGGACAGGCTGGGACACCCCCCTAACAAGGTTGGAACAGTATATGGGCGCCACCTGTGATCAGACTCTTTATTTGCCTTAGTGTGCCTACATTGTATAGCATTTTAACTGCTGTAATTTGGCTTCTGTATAAATTGCTGAGGGTTTTGAGTGAGGTGGCTATTTGATAATGGCTAGGTGTCGTGCTAAACCACTATTAGAAAATGCGTGTAATACTATCGATACTTACTTCGTTAAAGTAGTCAGCGATCTTAACAAAGAAATTGACCGCACTGAAAGGCGACTCACTATGGGGACAAGTGTTCTAATGGCTGAACAGGCCAATACAAGTAGAGCGCTCAGCCATGTTAGTGAAGCTGACAGGGTGTCAGATCTACTGGAAGGTACAAACAGTAACAACGGTGTCAATTAATCTGGTATTTCTGACAACCCAAGTTTTCCTGCTGAAGCTATCAGCCCCAGTCTGTCACCTTCCCCCCCGGCTAGAGTAATAGGTCGCAAAAAGAAAACACTAGGACAGGGCAGTCTGAAGGCTAAAAACGACAAAAGAATTAATACAGCAGGAACTATGGTCACCACACGCACAAGGGCCAAGCTAAATGCAGATACACGCATTGATAGTTACAGCATTGAAAAAGTTTTTGACAAATTGATTGAGCTGATTAGACCCCTACATGAGAAAGTGGACAACCTAGCAAGGGAGGTTCACAAATTAAGTGGTAACCTAGAGAAAATTAGCACGGGGCTCCACCAAGAAAGAAAACCAGGCCTAGAAATGAATAATGGAATTAAAGGTAAAAATAACATATCTAATGGAGATATAGCCGCTTCTAACAAAGGCCCACCTACGACTTCAAGCATGAGTAACGACCCAGCAAATAGACAACATACTGAGAAACAGTTGAAGAAACCCCTCCCAAACAACGAGGGTAGTATAGCATCAGCTTCAGCTCTGGGCACTTATGATAAAGGAAAATTGGCACCTGTGGAACAAGCTAACAGAGGTGTAAAAGAATCTACAGTAGATAATGACAGACAGGTCCCTGCTTGTATCAATTTGCCTCCGGAATGTGGGGCCTATGTCGCGGTACTTGTAAATATCCCTAAACTAAGGAAGGGCCAAGTGGAAAACTATGATACACTCAAAAATAAAACCCTTTACTGGTTGTCTACTAAGTGTAATTTCCCAACGGAAGAGGCTAACCAGATCATATTAACGCAAAGAGTGGGATGGGTGGGCCCACTTAGGAAAAAATGTGAAGGGGATTGCATAATCATAAATTTTAGATCCCCCCTTTGGGCCCAGAATACGCTTGCTAATGCCCCACCTCCATCAGCTTGGGAGTTTAATACAACCCTTCTCCCTTTAGGCTACTTCTAAAGGCACTTACTGGATCCCATTTTTATTGTTAAGAATAATTCTGCATTGTGCAATTTGGTAAAGTTTTCAATGCCTCGTCCCTGCTTTACAATTCCAACCTACAATAGATTCCAGGTTTTTGATTCCCTAGAGGAAAATGATTGACAACGTTGCCCCTGGGTTGCACACAGGTAAATTATCACACTGGGGTTAAACAGAAAGTTCTAGCCAATGCTGGTAAAGAGCTAATGATATATTGCCCCCAACTACCTTTTGTATCATCACTAGTGACCCCTAATCCATCCAAGCCACCCTCTTTAGTTCCTACTAAGGATGATGCCATTAGAATTAGAAGAATAAATAGGTCTACACATACATCAGCAGAATACAATTTAGTAATCACGCCTACTATCATCATCTCAGAAGAAATGCCAGCCCCCCAGCAAGAGCCAGTAGTGGTGAATGCAGCTGCAGAAGTAGGTTACTCACTAGTCACTTGGAACCCCATTCTGGAAAGATTTTATCAGTGCAGGTCACGATATTATCTGCCTCCAAGAAACATGGTGCCAAGAACCCATTTTTATAGAAGGATAAACTTCATATTGGCTAAATGCCACTACCTCTGTATCTGGAAGAGCAAAGGGTGGCCTTCTTCTACTAATATCTAACAAATTAACCATTTGTAAAATCAAAAGCTATTCCGCAGTAGAAACCCACAGCCAGGTGTTGCGGTTGGAATCTAGAAGAGGCAAAGATTTAATACTTGTTAACTACTATAATAACATATTCGATGCCACCAGGGGAAAAATGTTATACCCACTTGAAAATGAAATCAATAGCGCCTTGGTACAATCCATCAAGCAGGCTATTATCCTATGGGCAGGAGATTTTAACATCCAACCCTGCCCATTGGCTATGGGTAACTCGTGCGGTTTCAGGAAGGAGATCGGTAATGATGAGGGTACTGATCATTTACATTTCCCTCATTGTAAGTATGGTATGATACTAAACAAATTGTTAGTAAAATTTGATCTGGAGTTACTAAGCTGTACCAAGAATAAGGATAGCATTAACTGTCCAACATTTACGGGCAGGAATGCGAATACTAATATCAATCACATCCTGATCTCTAGAAATAGTGAATACTATAATTTGTGGGTTGTGGAAGAAGCATTAAGTGACCATGATAGCATTACTCTATCGTTACTATGCTGGGGAAATAAGCCCACTAATGATAATGGCTGCATTAACAATGTGGTAGCCTCTAGACCAAATGGTATGAGGATTAAATGGGCTGGTATTGACCCTTAGAAAATGCACAAGGAGGTAGTAGATAAGTGTAGAACAGAGATAGATTGTTGTCTTAGTGATGAAGTTAACCCTGAAACTTTGCTCTCAAGTTTTATTAAGATAAACGAAACTATAGAAGGCATATTTACTAAAAAAAAACAGAGGGAAAAGAGTTGTAAGGCCGGGCTGGTTTGATAAACATTGTACTATGGCCTTACATGAGCTAAAACAAGCCCTGAGCAATAAACCCTGCAGCAATATAATTATTAAAATGCTACGCACCAATTATAAAACAGCCCTCTCTAATAGGAAAAGAGAGTTTCAAGACGCGGCTTAGAATAATTTGAATTTAGCGGCAGATACGAATAATAGCCAACTTTATTGAGAGACCATAAATAGTCCCTTTTTAAATAAAGATAGTGTGCCAGAAATAACCTCATATGTAGAATGCAATGCATTGATTGAACATTTTACTAATATTTTTAACCCAGATAGGATTATGTGCAATGATTCCATATGGCTGCCTTTACCTCTGTTAGTAAGTCTAGACGAGGTATATGAAACGCGTTACTTACCTGTAACAGCAGTTATCCAGTATTGGTGTCTTTCATAGATTCACATGCCTGAATCATTCCCCGTCGTCGAGACAGGAGCCTCCGGTACATAGAAAAGTAATGTCCTATAGACATACATAGAGAAAAATAGGCCTAAGGGCCTCACCTTAGTAGCCTATCCTTGTCCTTATGCAAAAAGGACCAAACTCTTAGAGCCAGCCAATCAGCTATCACCTCCCTCTAGAACCTTCCTGCCAGGAGCCTCAGTCTCTCAGATTTTCGTACGCACCCAGCTAGGTAGGCGCAATACAGTTAGAGAGAAACGGAGGCGGGAGGGTTGCATGTGAATCTATGAAAGACACCAATACTGGATAACTGCTGTTACAGGTAAGTAACGCGTTTCTTATCCAGTATTAGGGGTGTCTTTCATAGATTCACATGCCTGAATCAGAGTAGTCAGCAATACCTTATGCACATTTCTGACATAATCATGCTATATAGTCCTTTTAGATAATACACATATTACCATGCGACTTTGAAACATTAGCATACATCAATATATCATAACAGCAAGAGATGTGCATACCAGGATGGCGGGATGTTGGAAGGCTCACCCCACTAGAATAGATGGCGAAGCACCGCCTGGTCCACTGCCGCATCCTTCATAAGTTCAGCATCCAGGCAGAAGTGCCTAGTAAAGGTATGTAGCGACTTCCATGTTGTCGCCCTGTAAATGTCAAAGACTGGCACCCCTGCAAAGAGAACCATAGAAGTGGACATAGCTCTCATGGAGTGCGTTCTCACTTTGGAATGCAATGGCTGTCCAACTTGGTCATGACAGAAAGCAATGGCTGCAGAGATCCATCGGGAGATGCTCTGCTAGGCAAGCGGAGACCCTTCCTAGGTCAGCTGTGAGCTACGAATACTGGGTAGATGTCCTGAATGTTGTCGTTTTGTTAACTTAAACTGCAAACATCGCTTGAGATCCAAGGAAACAAACAGCGATCTCTCAGCTGCCATGCTTGGGTTTGGCAAAAAGGAATGCCTAACCACAGGTTCATTTAGGTGGAAGTCCGACTGAACATTTGAGATAAACCTAGGATTGGATCTCAGAATTACTCTGTCGCTATTAAACTGTAGAAAAGGATCCTGGATCTAAAACCGCATGTAGCTCACTGACTCTCCTTGCGGATTTGAGCGTCAGAAGGAGTGCTGATTTTCCACGAGACATACTTTTAGGTCAGCTCCGTGTACTGGTTCAAATGGATGTTTCATGAGCTGGTTAAGAACCACATTGAGATGCCGGGAGGTAGCAACCTCCTTACTGGCGGGAAAGATCTATATAAACGTTTTAGAACTTGGTCAATCAACCCGCTTGACCAGAGCGACGGACTCGTTGAGATTCTTGTATACCGAGATATTGCTTCTAAGTGTTCCTAAATGGAGGAGTGGGCTAGGTAGGACCGTGCCACATGTAATAGATAAGGTAATATTTGCTCCGGTGAAGTGGAGAAAAGCCGAATTTGTGATCCGCACCTCAAACCCAAAAGCACTTCCATTTCAGGGAATATGTTTAGGTGCTATCCGTTCTTGCTCTGGCAAGAAAGTCTACAGTCTTGTGGAATATTCAGATTGTGGAACTCTGAACTCAGGGGCCGAGCGGCTAACCTGAGAGGCTTCAGATCCGGATGTTGAACTTGATTATTGTTCATTGTAGGCAGTGATAGATAATGCCGCCGGAGGACCGGCGGCTCCAGGGATAGACGGTGGAGCTCTGTGACCAATGTTGCCTTGGCCAAGTTAGGGCTAATAAAATTAAGATACAAGGCTCCACCATGGTAAGCATCGGGAATGGCGGAAAAGGCCTACGCAAAGACATTGCGCCATGCGATGGGCGATGCATCCTTTAGAGACCCTGACTGGGGTTGCAAATTTGCGAAGTGTGGCCGTTTTTCATTCTCATTGCAAATAGATCGATTTGCGGTGTGCTTTATCTGGAGAAGATGTGGCCCATGATTTGATGGTCTAGCTCCTACTCGTGTAACGATGTTTTCTGTCTGCTTGACGCATTGGTGAGCCCATTGTTCATCTCATTCTTGAGACCACCTTCCGCGTATCTGTAGCTCCTGCAGAAAAACTCCAGAGTCTTCCAAAGAGACGCCTTTTGTGACGAGATGAGGAACAGTTGGAAGTAGGAATGACAAGCCTTGAGACAGGTTTCGAGATGATATCCCCCATTGCAGGACTCGGATCATGTGAGGATTCACTTTTATGTGGCCGTCGGATGACCCTGTGCATTGGACACAGTGTTTTAGGAGCACCTCCTGTAGAGGTCTCATTCGCAGTTGACAGTGAGGAATCAGGAGGACACCCGATCACTCTCTGGATGGGAAAGATTTTGTTGACTGCGTGGCCAGGGTTGCACCCAGGAAACTGATGTGGTGAGAAGCGTTTTGGACCGATCATTCCTGATGGAGGGAGAGATCCAAGCAATCAAAAGCTTGAGACAGGCGTTGGAAGACCTGGACACGTCGTTTAAGGATGAAGCCTTGACCAGCCAGTCATTCAGATACTGACAGACTTGGTGTCTGAGCTATGCCGCCGCCGGGGAACGGTATTCATGAATATGTGCGGCAAAAACGCGCCACTGCAGGTGTCTGTCCAATACTGCAAGTCGTAAGTACGTTTAGCAATTTCAATGAAATTGGATCGGAAGTAAGCGTCTTGCTTGCAAGTGCGATACGACTGCTTCTTTAGGAATTTGTTGATGGCCCTGAAGTCCAAGATTGGTCTCCACCTTTTATCTTTCTTTCTGGATCAAAAAGAAGCGGGACTAAAACCGTTTTAACTTATGAGGAGGAGGTACTCTCGCAATAGCTCCTTTCTACAGCCCAATCCAGATCTCTCGCAGAAGCAGCCGTATATTTTGATATCTCCTCCGTCCTCTCCTTGAAAGGACAACTTCCCAAAGGAGGATTGCTTGTTTTGCCATTGCTGGCGCTGGAGGCATTGCAGTGTACTCTGGCCTGCAGAGCAGGAAGACTTGTATTGATAATTTCCTCTGTAGGAAGACCGTCTTTTTCCTCCATTTCTGCTAAAGGACCGTTTCTTATACTGAAGAGTGCCCAAAACTTCCGCATTGTCTGCTTTGTTAACTTTTTGTGCCAGATAGTAACTGGCTATCATACGGCCTGTTCAAACAGCTTTGTTTGCACCTCAGGACGGAAAGAGTCCTCTTGGATACGCAAGACTGCTGCTCCAGTCAACTGGCGGAACCCTGTCATAGAGATATTCATCGCGCAGTCTTTAGTTTCAGACGCCGATGCTTCATCATGTAGCAGATTCCACTTTATTTCCTCTTTGGATGAATCTGGCACCTGTGTCACTACGGAGTCCGGCTTAGGATGTTCCTGTAAAATACGCCGGTGCTGCATTTGGCGCCATATACTTCTTATCCAACTGAGGGATCACTAGCGGTCCGGAGGGGGGGTACTGCATGACCCTTACCCTTTCTGACCATAATCAGTTTTGACCTTACTGCCTTCAAGAGAGGTTCTATGAAGTCGTACAAGAAGCAGGCCTGTTCCTGAGAGGTCACTGTGATCTTAAAACGTTGAGTAGCCCTCTCTACTATCTTATAAGAGATTCCAGAATTGGCAGATCTTTTCTCTTCGTCGACGAGCCCGTCAACAAGATCGCCGTCCTAGACTATGCCGTCGTAGACGAGCAGTTATAGATGAGGCTGTCGTAGACGACTCCATAGACGATCCGTCATGGGCAAGGCCGCCGACGCCGTCGTCGTAGAGTAGTTTTTTGTAGAGGAGGCCGTCGTAGACTAGGCCATCGTAGACTAGACCATGGTAGACTAGACCATGGTAGACTAGGCCATGGTAGACTAGGCCTTGGTAGACTAGGCCATGGTAGACTAGGCCATGGTAGACCAGGCCCTGGTAGACTAGGCCATGGTAGACTAGGCCATGGTAGACAGGCCGCCGTCGACAGGCAGTCATAGACGAGGCCGTCGATGACTATGCCGTTGACGGCCACGCCGTCATAGACGAGCCATCGAATATGAGCCTTCGTAGACGAGGTCGTCGTCGATGCCGTAGACAGGCCGTCGTAGACCAGCAGGTAAGGCGAGCAGTCATAGGCGAGCAGTTATAGGCGAGCAGTCGTTCATAGACGAGCAGTCCTAGACGCTCTCCTTGTCATAGACGCTATTCGTGTCCTCGACGCTTCAGTCGTCGTCTACGCCGTCGTCGTCGACGCGGTTGTCGTCGACGCGGTCGTTGTCGACACTCGTCGACACCCTCTTGTCGTCGACGACCCTCTCCTCGTCGACGACCTACTCGACGACGACACTGCTCGCCGTCGACACTCCTCGTCGTCGACCCTCTCGTCGTCGACGACTCTCTCGTCGTCGACGACCTGCTTGTTGACGACACTCCTCGACGTCGACACTCTTGCCGTCGACGCTCACATCGTCGACGCTATCATCATCGACGCTCTCGATGTCGACACTCTCGACGTCGACACTCTCGTCGTCGACGCTGCCGTCGACGCTCACATCGTCGACGCTGTTGTCATCGACACTCTCGACGTCGACACACTCGACGTCGAAACTCTCATCGTCGACGCTGCCGTCTACGCTCACATCGTCGACGCTCACATCGTCGACGCTGTCATCGTCGACACTCTCGATGTCGACACACTCGACGTCGACAATCTCATCGTCGACGCTCTCATCGTCGACGCTCACATCGTCGACGCTCACATCGTCGACGCCGTCATCGTTGACGCGGTCGTCGTCGTCGCTCTCATGTACGACGCTATAGTCGTCGACGCTCTCATCGTCGACGCTTCCATCGTAGGCTAGCCATCGTAGACGAGCCATAGTAGATGAACCATCATAGACGAGGCCATCGTAGACAAGGCCAACTTCGACGCCGTAGACGAGGCCATCATAGACGAAGAGGCTGTAATGGGCAATGATGACGGTTTGTCACGATTCTGTGACGATGTTGGCTTCTTAGTCTTTACCTCCGGGGTATAGAAAACGCCTTTCTGAAAGATCCCATGACCAGAGGAGGTGGTTTTGACGGCACAGAAGTCGTCATCGTACCTGAGTTTTCTCCAAAAGCAAGTCCTTTACTCTCCTTAACCACAGAGTGAGGAGATTTTTTAAGGACTGCGCCCGGAAGACCATGAGCGGTCTTTTTGAGGGCCTTCTCAGGACGTTCCCCTGAGGAATGAGTCTGAGGAGATTCTCTTCTCTTTTGAGGTCTCCTAGACATTGAGGGCAACACCTCATCACGGTAACTGGAGAAATAAAGAAACCTCCTTCTGGTCTTAACCCTGGAGAAATAAAGAAACCTCCTTCTGGTCTTAACCATATTAAAGTCGCTCCACACGACATCTCAAAAACTTATTTTAGAAAGTGCACCATACCTTGCAGCCTTTGGCCTGTCAGAGTGAGGAAACAGAGCAGAGCAACTTCTTGGAACAAGAAGGGCAGGCTCCAAAATAAAATCCTTTCTTTCTTCTCCTCAAAGAATGTACTTCCTTTCTTTCTTCTTCTTCTTTAAAGAATGTACTTGAAGATAATCCATAGTTGGCCTGTCAGAGTGAGGAACAGAGCAGAGCAACTTCTTGGAACAAGAAGGACAGGCTCCAAAATAAAATCCTTTCTTTCTTCTCCTTAAAGAATGTACTTCCTTTATTTCTTCTTCTTCAAAGAATGTACTTGAAGATAATCCATAGTAGAAAAGCAAATTTATTGTAATGAAGTGAATTAACACAGAATCTGAGCAGAGCTCAGGGGAGACTCCCTTAGCACAACGTGCGGTAGAAAATCTGAGAGACTGAGGCTCCTGGCAGGAAGGTTCTAGAGGGAGGTGATAGCTGATTGGCTGGCTCTAAAAGTTTGGTCCTTTTTGCATAAGGACAAGGTGAGGCCCTTAGGCCTATTTTTCTCTATGTATGTCTATAGGACATTACTTTTCTATGTACCGGAGGCTCCCGTCTCGACGACGGGGAATGATTCAGGCATGTGAATCTATGAAAGACACCCCTAATACTGGATAAGAGGGTTTAATCAATAGTAAAGAAGGAAAAGCACCGGGCCCAGATTGGGTTCGGTAGACTTACTCAAAACTGAAATGAACCTTTGGGCGCCAATTTTAGTGAGACTTTTTAACATGGTAGCGGAAGGGCGTCTTCCGACATCACGGGGTCAGTCGTTAATTATCCCTCTTTTTAAGAAAGGTTCGAAATCTGAGGCTTGTAATTACCGCCCGATCTACCTATTAGATGCTTCCATCAAAATAATGAGTAGAATTATGCTGAAAAGGTTAGAAACCTGGGCTACTGAGAATGAAATTTTATCTAAAGCACAATATGGTTTTAGAAAAAGTCTGGGGACCTAAGAGCAGTGTGTTAATCTGGATCTCCTTATTAATAAATATACCACTGCTAAAGAGGGAAACCTGTTTCTCTGCTTTGCAGACTTGAGTAGCGCCTTTGACCTTGTAGATCACTCCATATTATGTCAAGTTTTTAACTTACTTAGGAGCACCCAAGGAAATTATAATTTTTTTAGCAAGGCTTTATGAGAAGTTGTCATGTAAAGTACGCTATGGACCTTCTGGTGAATGCACCCCCTTTTTTAAAGTCTCAAGAGGCATCCGTCAGGGTTGTTTTTTGGCACCTCTTTTATTTTCATTATTTATTAACCAAGTTGACTCAACCCTAAGTCAGATCCCTGCAGATGCCCCACTTATAGGTGGAAAAGCGGTCCCAATATTGTTATATGCGGACGCCGCCGTTTTATTATCACGCACACAGATTGGTCTACAGCGACTTATTGATAATTTTAGGATATTTATAGAAAGTAGAAAACTTATAGTAAATAAAACTAAGACTTTCATGATGACTTTGGGAAGAAAGCCAAGCCAGCAAGCTCCACTTTTTTTATAGAAAAGGTCAAGATGCAATCAGTCAAAACATTTTGTTATCTTGAAATAACATTTGCAGGGGATGGGAAATGGATACACGAGCACGATAATGTTAGCTTAAAAATGATCAGGAACACTAATAGCATATTTAGATTTTCCTCTAAACTAGGGGCCAGAAGAATAAAAGAAATGATGGCTATTTACAACGCTAGATGTGTCTCATCTGCGTTGTATGTGGCGGGAGTATGGGGCCACCAATATAGTATAACACTGCAGCGTGATGAAAACAAATTCCTTAAAAAATTATTGTGCGTACCTCCCTCAGCATCGACAGAACTAGTTCACGAGGAAGTAGGAATTGAATACATTTCTGATTTAGCTGTGTTACGCCCCTTGTTTCTCTGGCGCTCTATCTGGTCTAAAACCGAAACGCAATTTACACAAGAGATCATTAGAGATTGCCTGAGGCTTGACCATTTCTCTCGTATCCCGTGGCTGAAATACATTCATTTTTGGTACAATCTTTTATTCGAATGTAATATTCTCTCTGAACCTGAGAATGTAGCATCAATTTCTAAAAAGGAGTTAAAATCAAGGTTTTTAACACATAAGAAGGAGATTAGAGAAAGGACGTCTGGAAAGCTACCAACTGTTGTTTTTTATCAGGATTTAAAATTAAATAATGGCTTTCAGACTTACCTATCTACTGTTACATGGAATTCCATCGATTTGTTTTAATGCGCCTCAGGTTGGGAATTGTACATCATTTAGTAGCATTCCCGAAAATGAAAACTAGTCCCAACTCTGTATGTCCATGTGACAATACTTCACGACAGAGCTGCTGCCATTTTTTATTGTTTTGCAAATTTTATTACTCTTTTAGGAAATTTTATCTTAAACCTATCTTTTTAAAAAATAATGTTCGATCCACAAAAATGGCAATGAATTTACTATCATCTTTAGAAGGTCCAGATATTCGCTTTTTTGTCGCATCATATATATTGAGATGTACAGCTGCCAGGAAATCCATAGTCATTTGATGAAATTGTCTATGTTTAACTACTTTATCCTGTCTGTACATACATAACTATAAAGCACTAAGCACTTCGTCATGCCTTGTATTTTTGCAATTCTTTGTAGCATTTGCCTAGTTATTACTACTTTCATTATTATATTTGCTAGCAAGATTTGCACCAAATGCCTTGCACCTGTTACTCTATTGCGAAATTTGCACATCATTTTTATCTAGGAAAATGTTTTTGTAATAGAATCGTTTTAGATACTGAGCCATCCTTGATTAACCCGAGAATTGGGTAGTTTATCGCACTTTAATCACCTAGCAAGACATGCACTAAATGGTTCGCACTTGTCACTTTATTGCGAAAATTTGCATGTACTAAAGTGAATTGTATTATTAAGGCAAACATTTATTCGAGGTTACTTGCTTGGAATATACGCCTATCACAAAAAGGAATGTACTACAATAGGTTTATGAGTTGCCTTTAGTTCTGTAATTTTGTTGGTTTTAATTATATATATTGATTAAAATGCATATACATGTTCTGCTTATATGGTTATGTTTGACAAACCGAATAAAGCATTTTGAACTGAACTGACTGATGGCATAATGTCAGTCAGCCCTTCGGTCAAAGGTTTTTCTAAATGGAGCCAACATAGGCTCTGCTGACAGAACCCTGGTGGTTTCCCTGACTCTTAGCAGCTCTTAGAACAGGAGGCAATGAGGTCATATGACCTCCCTCACACTGCTCTAGCACTTGATTGGTGGAGCAATGTCAGCTTTTAAGAGGATTGGACTGATAGGGCAATCAGGCAATGCCTGATAGACTGGTCTCACAGGTCAGTATGTGGGCCAGGTTTCTGACTGCTTGTGGGCCTGTTTTATGGTCTGCTGGGGCGGTTTTTACAGTTCATTTCCCTGCTATTAAAAGAAACGTTGCATGAAGCTAGTTCAAATCGATGTAGGGTTCCATACCTTGAAAATCACTTGGACAGCAAGTCTGTACAAGTTCGAAACAGCCTAAATTTGAGAACACAGGTCACTTTTTAAGCTATCAAATTCAGTTATGGGGGGGAAACCGTTATTTTGCTACGCAGAACTATTTTCCGTCCCAGTCTGACTTCTGAGCACTGTGAGCTCCTGGAGAGAGGAAGCAGATATAGTTATTTAGTGTGGAACTGAGGTAGAGAGCTGAAGAGAAGAACACAGGAGTTTAGAAGCAAGCTAAGAAAGGTGGAGAAATGGGGAATCAACTTGAGCTCAGGGAGTAGGATGGAAGTTGTTATAGAGTGTGCGCACTGCCAAATGTCGTGTCTCTAAATATAGACCTGTGGAGGAAAGCTTGAGAGAAAGGAGTAAGTCTGAGTGAAAAATCTGGGGATGACCCTGAGAGGTATTGAACCTCCCAGTGAGTTACAATTAAAATATGAAAGAACCAAGCTCGTCAGTGAGACCTCAGTGGTGCTCCGATATGCAAAATCTTGCAAACTCTGCACAATGGAGGTGATAAAATGTGAACATGCTATACAGCTAGATTCATGACGCATTTTTGCGGGCGCAAACGGTGCGAATCGCAGAATTCGGCCGTTTGCACCCGCAAAAATGGCATTTGAAATTCATCATTGGGCCATGTACTCGCAATTTGAGAAATCGCAAAAAATTGCGATTTCTCAAATTGTGATCGCATTTAAGGAATCTCAATTTGAGATTCCTTAAATGCTATTCATGACCCAATAAAAAATTGCGAATTCGCTATTTTTACCCGCTATTTACCGCAAAGTCAGACTTCGTGGTAAATAGCGAAAACTGAGAAAAATGCACTTTTGTGCATTTTTCTCTGTTGTATGTTACACACACACATGTCCTTTGGACACGTGTGTGCGCAACACGAGTCTAATTTACATTTCAGGGGTGCTACAGGGTGTCCTGTGGACACCCCTAGCACCCTTGGAATCACATCCTTATTTGCGATTAGCAAATTGCTAATCGCAAATAAGGAATAACTCCCCATTCATTCCTATGGGCCAGGCCCATAGGATTGAATAGGGAGTTATTCCTTATTTGCGATTAGCAATTTGCTAATCGCAAATAAGGAATGTGTAGGAATCGCAATTTATTTTGCGATTCCTACATGAATCCAGTTTTTCGAGTCTGTAATAGCGTTTCCTTATTATTCGCTATTACAGACTCGCAAAACATGCCGATGATGAATCGGGCTGATAGTGTTTTAGACACAGTACCCAGACAGTTCTGGTTTTAATAAGTTTTTTTCAGGAGGAGATTTCATAGGTTTTATAAAACCAGGTTCAGGCTCAATTATTTGAGAAGTATGACCCCTTGTGCTTATACAGTGTGTGCCTGGAATCCTGAGATCTGTAATTCGTTCTACATTTCTTCACAAAATGATTCCTCAGTTTACTTATAAGTTGCTGTAGAAAAAAAGGAATTAGTCGTGACAGACGGAATACAAAAACGAAAAGCCCACCCAGCAATCAAGACAGCTTTAACCTTTATTAATCTTAGACTTTTCAGAAATTATATTTACAAATAGGACTCTTTTTCCCAGAGTGATAAATATTTTTATTATACAGACATCCTCGAAAAACACAAAATAATTTTTAATTTAAAAACAAAAGATTTGGACAATAAAAATTCAGTGGTGTAGACATTGGATCTTTTAAATAAAGCAATATAAGCACGACACAGACACAAATAAATAAAACAAAGAATATCCCTGGACATGACCAAATGAGATATAAATTAACAGGCATTGACGTGAAATAGTGGCTCATTTCCTTGTTAAAAGAGGCCACAAGGGAACTCTCTACTTACTTAAACAGCTTAACTTGCAGTGTACAAAAATATATAATTTTTTTTCACCTGTACTCCCATTTCCTCATTGCTACTTGTCTCTTCCACATCCAAGTGGCTTTGCAAGGCCCTAACACACGACCAATGCCAGTGTGCTGCCACCAGTGACTTCTTGGACACTGCCAGTCAGTGCCTTGTCTGCTACTTCAGATGGACAACTAATGTCATCTCTGAACCCAACACCACTCATGCTGCTACTTTTTTTACTACTATCAGTGATCGTCTGATGTCTCCTGGGCCACTGTTGATTCTGTACGGTGCCAGTCATTTTCTTAATGTGAAACAGGTGTCCGTTTGGGCCCTAATCTTCTCAGGTATTGCTAATTCACTTGCAAGACCTGATACTCTCAGGTACCATTCATGTCCATTCAATTACCATCAACCCACCCTTCTAGATACGATTGGTGACTTTTGCGAATCACTGATTCTCCGCATTACCCCACTACTGTCTTCTTGGGTACCACAGGTGTCCTCTGCAGCACCAGTGATCCTCTCAGCTGCTACTACTTCTATCTTCTTGGGTATTGTCAACTGTTTTCTGTGGGAACTCTGATACAAAATACTAAGTGGGAACTCTGATACGAAATACTATTTGCCTTTTGGGGGGACATCTATGTTTTCTCTGCCATCACTGATGCTCTCACATATCATAAATATCTTCATACCACTTTTGTCTCATTGTAAGTCTTGCTGAAAGCCAGAGTGAATAGGATGCATATGTATTGATACTTTAGGGTCCTAACTTAGAGGTGGGTAGTAACACGACTTCCATCAAAAAGTCACAGATGTCCTATCAGTTTACCCCTGCATTCCTTCACCCTGTTTCGTTTGCAGGATAAGGTTTAGTTCCTGATTGCAAGCTGCAGCTGGCTCAAACATGGGGAAAATCATTGAGTGGTCAAGACACCAAAGGAAATGGTGTTGGACCACCCCCAAACGGTTTTGCACAGAAAATCCTTAAATGTCTATCACATGCTAGAATACTCCTATCACATCAGGGACATTTAAATGTGGGTACTGGTAATGTATCCCCCACTTTGTAGGGGGGCACTTAAACAGGTATTGTGGCGTTGCAGTCACAAATATTTTCTCCCACGGTGGCTCCCACCATTCTGGGAAGGGGATGACTTTCCTGCTCCACATCATTGGATTCATGGTCCACCTGACAAAGTCGAATGATCTCCTTTTCCTTCTTAATGTTTTAGATAGACACACATTTTATTGGACAACTAAACTGTGTAACAGGAACAGCTTGAAGCAGAGGAGTGGGGCTGGCTGTGATTCCTGTCTATTTCGGAAAGGTGGAGAAACACTTTGGATATGGGGCCTGCTTAAAACGGAAATTGACGGGCCTGATGCAGAGCCCAAAGAGTCAATAAGGCCTTCGGTTGCATTGTGTACTAATACTAACCTACTGCCCATGCACCACTTAATACAGCAGCTATATTTCAACACAGTTCTGTGTTGCATTAACCTGATCTCTCAATAAGAAGGCTCAATGGGTAGTGAGGTCCATGTTCGCTGTATTGCAATGAAGCACAGCGGCGAACATAGACCTAACAGGTGTCTGAAATGTACTGTGAAGTTTAGATGCTGCCACTGGCATACCTAGGGCCTCCAAGCCCGAAGGAAAGCAAGGGAAATAGCAGACTATTCATTGGCTGGGTAGTAAAATACAGCTGCAATTGGGGTGCAGTTGACCCCTGAAACCAGGTGCCATTGCACCTGCTGCACTATTGATAATTGTACTCTTAGTGACCATTTGCTAAGATCTCTGGGCAAACACTGCTGGAAGAGAACAGCTCTTCATAGTGTGATCTCTTTCATTTACAATGAAAATATTTATTGGTGGATATTATTTTATGAGTGGTCACACATGAGCTGCATGAGGAGGCAATGAGCTCCCCAGTGATGTCAAATTAAAATAAGATGAGATTGTGGACATGTTTATCAGAAAAAGCAACAGCAAGTTGAGTTGCAAGGGAGACGATCACCCTACCCCAAACAGCGTAATCTTGTAATGACTGCGAAGAGCATACTTTGTGCCTCTGAATCTGAGAGTCGTCCGATGACCTAGGAGGTACAGCTCTCCTCCCAGATTTATCCATATTATCAATTATTCTAAATCTTCACGTATATTCACTTCACCTGCAATAGTCTAACTTGAACAGGTCTTACCTAAATAAATCATGGGATATACAGCAGGCCAAGCATCCCCATTGGCTGGAAACCGCTCTCTGCCTCTTCATGATAAACCAACTGGAGCCCTGGAATACCTTCTGCTCAAGAATATCCTAATCTGTCAATTAAGAGTAGCACAACGTGAAAGAAATGTTGAAAATATTGGACACTCTTATAATTTGAAGTATGTCATATATACAAAAATAGAATAGCTTCTTCCAGACCAATAGCTCCTTAGTTGGAGCTGAGCCCCTGAATTTAAACTTCATTAAAAATACATACTGGCTGCAGACATTGCCTACCTCACATCCAATTACCGCATTAGAAACAGGGGCTTAATTTGCAATATTTTGAAGGATGGCAGCGTTGCAAGCGTTCCTTGCGCACTGCAGTGCATCAAAAGAAAAGGGCAGGAAAGCGCCATATCAGCAAGATGCAGCGCATTCCTGTCCCTTTTCTTTCCACAGGCGCACAATAGGCTGCCATGCGCCAATGCAGGCACCCTTGTGGCATGGTGCAAGGGTGTCTGCGTTGTAGGGGTGATTGTTTTTGTGCAGGAAGGGATAACTTCCTGCACAAAAACAATCACAAGAGACAGGGGCGGCTCTAGGTTCATGGTGGCCCTGGGCAGGGAGCGTAGGTAGGGGGCCCCGGAAGAGCGGGTCCGGGCGGGGCGGAGCGCGGAGGCCAGTGAAGAGCGGGGGAGGGGGGGTCAGGGTGTTTGGAAGTGGTATAGAGCCAGAGGCCACCAAATCCCTGCCAGGGGCTGCCACACAAATATGTATCCATCCTCAGAGTATTATTATATTAAGGATATATATTGATGTGGTGGCCCCTGGGATTTGCTGGCCCTGTGCAGGTGCACAGCTTGCACATGCCTAAGGCTGCCCCTGCAAGAGGTGTTTTCCTCTTTCTATGTGTGCTGCTGAGAAAAAGGAAAGACGAGGAGAAATACAAGTATTTCTCCTTATTGCGCCTCCATTACGCCTCTCCTGGGACCGATAGGAAAACCCACAGCAACACCCATGGAACGCCCCTTTCACGCAGAGTAATGCATGAAAGGGGGGCATATTTACAAGGCCTCGAAAAGACACAAAGTGTGGCTTTATGTAGGCTTGTCAATATGGGCAGGCACATTGTGCCGCCGGTGTGTCAAAATAAGTGATGCACCGGTGGTGCAATGGGCTTGCAAATATGCCCAAGACTGATTAAGGCTCAGGAAGGTGGGCCTTTGAATTGGAAATTTTACTTTTAGTCTAAAGGTTTTAGAATGAATGCCAAAGCACTAATTAAGATGCATAGAAGAAGCATCTTAAATTAGATATTTTTAACCTCAAATTGAGAATTTGACAGTTTTGCATTCTCTCAAAAAGTTCTTATCCAAGCACTGTAAGCGGACAGTCTCTTCAGCGATTTGAACTCATTTCCATTTTCCGATATAAAGTAGACGCAACATTTCCTAACCCTACTTTGCATTACTAGCCTATATGAGCATGGCCCTTAACCCCTTCAGAAACGCCTGTTGTACGCTCATGACGAGCTCAGCTCATCATGAACCGCGGGTTTTCGCAAAAGTCAGCGCACAGCAGGAAAACGCGTAGCGCGCATGGTGTTAAACCGTCATAAAGCCAAACAGTTTATTCTCCCTGCCATATAAGTTCCTGAAAGAGTAGAAATACACGATACTGCGCCTTCGAGACTACAGCAAGGCCTCTGTATATTCTAACGTCATACCATTATTGCTGCATTACTTCGTGCATGCTAACTGCGCATCAAGAAGCAAATGCCCATCCTGTGCTTCCTCTCTGCTTTCATTGCTCATAGCCATGGCCACTGGAATGTGCGATTCTGTAGCTTTGCCGTTTTCCTCATTATTATGAATTTGCAGCATTTGCCACATAATCCATCATCAGTTGCATACTTTACAGATTTTAACAAAACAAATGTTTCTACCTTAAGCAAATCAAGTTACAAAAAAATTAGCAACAAGCGTTCCCGCACAGTGAAAGCCGCTTTGCAAAGGTTGACTTGTCTTCTATCAGCTGCTTTGGTTGTTAAACTGGTACAAATGAGGTGAAATCTTTGCCCAACCAGTGTTACCATGTGACAAAATTACAAATGAATGAAGTAATACTGTCACAAAATGTGAGGCATTACGCTGCACAATTTGCCTTTTCTTGCCATTTAATTTAGTCAACCCGGACGCATAATTTGGACTTCCCCTGCCATATTATTCCAGTGGCCCTGCTCATGGGCTAAGTGATCTGCAAAATACTACCTTCAGTGCTTCTCTATTTGCTGTTCTAGTAAAAACAGAGGTCACAAAAGCTTCTTAAATTGGCACCCCATTTTTGTATGCATCGTCAGGCCAACCAACTTCTCTGCATCACTTCCTGTAATCCTGAGTCAAGTACCCTACAACTATGTCACTTCCTTTATCTCTGACTCGTGTATCAAATAACCTGCCCTCTCTGTTGCATGTATTCCTTTATCTATGGCTCATGAGCCAAATACCAGGCCATCTCTGCTACACCACTTCCTTCATCCACTGCTTATGACTGAAATAATCCACCTTCTCCGCTGCTTGAATTCCTCAGTTCATGCGCACCCCGCTTCGCTACTTCTTCATATTATGTATTAAGATCTCATGAGCTAGACATCCTATGATGATGTATATAGATTCATTGAAAAAATAGTAGTAGCGGAATAACAGGACACCCATGTCAGTCTTCAACAACATCAGTGTTGCCTACTCATTTGCTACTCTGGAGCTGGTGAGAGGGTAAGGAGCGAAACAAAGAAAGTAGAGAGGACTACTGAAGCCCTACTTACTTTCTGTTTGTCCCACTGTCCACTTGAACCCTGAGAATAGGGGCGGCAGAGGCACTGCCAGGGATACCTTATCACGTGGCAAGCCAAGGGAACGTACCGGCAAGTATGGGGACAGGTGCTACCCGGGCACGAAACAACTGACAACCTTGCCATTACATCACTTCTTACACTGAAGGCTCAAGAATCAAACTCCCTGCTCTTCATGCCGCTCAGCAAACTTTCCTTTTATGTTAGACAAAAATTACCAGTGGGACTAAATAGGATATCCAAAATGGCTAACTGGATCAACTTGTGGGAAACAGCTGCTTTCTGAAAAATAACTATTTCTTTCTTTACTGGCTTTCACTTCTGCCAACTAAATAGTATATTGAGTCATTCAAGAGGTGGGAAGCCATGTTCATTTTGCCCTGTGATTAAATTTGCAAAGGTTGAAAGTAAGATCACTTTGTCAAATAAAAACTGAAGCCTAAGAGACACTAGATGGCTTCTGGGGAGCAGGGAGTTGTGAGGTGCAATGATAATTAACATCACTCGAGACATCTGCCATAACTCCTTGTGATGTGAATTGATGCAGAATAACAACAGCTTGATTTGAAAGTCTTGAAGTTCAGCATTCTTTCTTTCTTCCCCCGCTCTCTTTGGAAGAGCACTTGGGGTAAAGACCGACTGTCTTCCCTTTTTGAAACCATGATGAGGTCCGGGTGCCACTGCACTGTAGTGATGGCTCATGATTGCAGTTAGCACCCAAGTCATATGCAGAGGCGCTTGTTGCCAACGTCCATTGAAATGAGAAGTTTGGAGGCCAGAACTCACACTGCAAGAGCGGAAACTGTCCACAAGCTCCATGAGATGGGAGAGGCTTACTGTTGAGGCTGGGGCTATAGTGCATACTCGTCATCCTCTCCAGAGTTATCCTGCTTGGTGCTTTCCGTACAACAGAATGTAAGGTCTTGACTGTGTCCGAGTCCTTCATATCCCGGGCGATCCATGTCAGGTCTTGTTAGTCAAGTCCTTAGTCTTACTCCAGGCAGACGCTTACTTCTGGTGCAACTCAGTTCTGTCTGGAGCCTGAAGTTACATCACATCCTCACCAGAGGCACCTGTTAACAGATCAGGTTGGCATGGTATGATGGTGTATGGAAGTGAGGGTGCCAGGATCTATCTGAAAAGTGGCCATGCTTAAAAGTGAGGCCTCAGAAAGTTGGGTTTAAGGAGTGGGTTCTCCTCCTCTGCCGTGACGAAGGCGGGGGTCCGGCGAAGGTCCTTCAGCTTGTGCCGCTTCTGGAAACTCTGCATATGAGGGAGAAAAAGCCAGAAGTCAAGAGTTGAAATAACTAGATTCAATGCTTCATTGCTCCCTATTTAGAACCATCCTAGAGACCCGAGTGTAAGAATCAGGAGTCTCATTTACTACTTTTTGGCATAGGGCAGCGCTGCACGTCTCCTTGCTGAGCTGCCCTTCATCAAAAGAAAAGGGTAGGTATGTGCCATTCCTGTCCTCTCTGCCTGTGCCAGCACACAAATTGGTACCTAGTGCCAACGCAGGCACCTTTGAACCATGGTGCAAGGGTGTCTTTGCTTTTGGCATAATTGTTTTTGTGCAAGAAGAGGCACCTACTTGCACAAAAACAATCAATAGAGGCGTTTTCCGCTTTCTATGTGTGCTGCAGTTATTTCTCCTGATTACTCCTCCCCTGGGCATACAGTTTTGATGAATGTCCAAGTTTACAGATCCTTGTAAATCTGAGAATGTGTCAAAACCCATGGGTTATGCAAAGGAAAACCACAGCAACCCCCATGGAATGCCTCCTTGTAGTTTGCGCTGCCTCCATATCTATGACGCCATGCAGGGTAGCTTTGCGTCACTTCATAGATATGATTGAGAGGCCTGTGCCACCAAAGCGTCATAAAAAGTGACACTCCGGTGGTGCAGGCCTCTTGTGAATGAGGCCCGATGTGTACTGATACATCTAAAGTGCTACCAGTGTGACTCCCAAGACTCTTCAAAATTGCGGAGCTTCTTGATATGTGCAGCAAAATGCAGAACAAATTTGAACCTGTAGGAAAGTGTTGGCTCGGTCAGCCCTGGCTCTGGTGTCTGTTCTCTCTGATGAACAGCCTCTAAATTTCCTGGCCCCAACATTATTGATTGATTTCCTCACCTACTACTAATCAGCATCCAGGATTGTCTACCATGCAATGACTGTGGCACAGCCGAAGCTTGCATCTGGCTATGTTGTCACCTCAGAAACTAAGTGGCAGAGACTTGAGTTTTCTCTGCAGCCCTAAAGGGCCCATGGACTCTTGTATCATTGCTTCCTTTGCAAAATGACTGCCATCATCCACAAAGAACCCAAAGTTTCACAGAAGATACATGGGATTCTAATCTCCACTCTATCAGTCCTCCATGCTCCTAGACTCCATAGAAACTATCCATCAAAATTTTGTTGTTTCACTGAATCTTCTTGAAACCAAGGAGTCTAGATGTACTTGGACCCAAGTTCACCTTGTCTAACGTCTCAATCAGCTGTTCCTCGCTGATAAAAACACGCTAACTCTGAAATACGTTGTTTGCTTTTTGCTCAGCGGGTGTCACCTGGCAATTCATACCAACCTGTTTGACTGGTCCAGGGCCAATATTGATTTGCAGTTGAATAGACTACCTTCTATAATAATTCAGGCGATCTAAAAATAATAGAATGGAATGCTGCCCCAATTAATTCCCAGAGGTTAAGAAGCGTTGGATCAAGGATTTTCATCCATCACTTTTTGACACACCCATACACACTATTCGTACACGACCAAGCATCATTTTGTCTTCTAGAGCACTTTGGTAATTACCTTCCCTTAATCTAATCCAGACAACTCTCACAAAATCAGTGTTAAAAATATAATTAAATGTGGCAAGAAATTATCATTAATTTTCCGAAAGCACATACAAAAACAGGGAAATGACACAGATATCAATCTCTTATTTGGATTGTGAGATTCTTCCGGCTTTCCCTGATCGCTCATTTGCATGATCCTCCCCCCAACCTCCAACAAAGGGAAGACTGGAGACAAAATATTTAAAATAAAATAAGAGAGAAGGGTCTGACCTGCTGGGAATGGAAATCCACGGAGAGGCGGGTGGGGAGGGCTAGCAGCTCTGCACAAACAGACACACAGAAAGTATACCATTAAAACAAGGGGACAAACATTGAGGGTTCCATTGGGGACGTTAAGTGTAATAAAATGGGATTCAACTGGAGACATTACAATACAAGAACCTGCTTATCCATAATCCATCCAGGACTTATATTCTTGTATAATTATTTTCCCTCCTCAATCCCCGCCATTGTCCAAGTTGCATCTCTAGTAGACAACTGTGTACAACCAGTTAAATGCACAATGCTGGTATCTTCTGTGGATGTACGTTGTTACCACGCGATGTTGTAAATCGCGGTACTTTACAACGCGTCTTTTACAACGCAAGTCGTTACCACGACTTGCGCTGTAGGGGTGCTGGACTTAGGAATAGTTAAATTTACTATTCCAACACCAGCCTACGTACAATAGGGAAGGTGTTGGAATAGTACATCTATTCCTTAGCCTAGAGCGCCCTCCAGAGCAAGTCGTGGTTACGACTTGCGTTGTAAAAGACGCGCCGTAACTGCACTGCGGGGTAACATCCGCGTTGTAAAGGATGTTCCCCATCTTCTGTGATTCACAGGTCAGAAGTTTGAATCCTGACAAGTGTAACTCAGCCTTTCATCCCAATTATAAATTGTATATGACTATAGTGGAAACTACCATTACTTGTTATCTATATAGGCTGGAAACTATAAAAGGCTTCATTAGAAGTATATAATCACGTTATTGTTCCTACAGACACATCCTGCTTTTCTGAGGGTCCATCTTCTGTAATTATAATAGTGGAGTCCCTCATCATCTCATATTTCTTGCACATGTGCACTTCTATCTCCCCTTTCTTATTGAGTTAGGTAACGTTCTAATGTTTTTTAGGAGAACTCAGTGCCCACGCTTCCCAAAGAGGGCTCATTGACCTTTATGTTCCTTGCACCACACTACGACGCAAATATATGTGGTTATCAGAGCACACAATACCTTGTGAGCCACAGGACACTGCAGTGTTCACCAAGTGTGTTCTCACAGTACACCCTTAAAACACTGCCAGAGTTGGGTCTAGAGAGCTTCATGTTAGCTTTGGTTCCACCAACAGTTGCTTCCATCAGACAGTGCCTAAAGGCTCAGGTGTGTCATCATTTAGTGCAGGCATGGCATAAACAAGCTGGCTTTAAGCTGCTTCGAATCATATACAAATATTGTTGCAAACATCTATTTTTAGCCCATTGGATACCAGTAGTTCATGACCATTTAAATTCCATGCTCAGTAAGCACTATGTAATCCTATAAACTGTAGCAACCGCTTGATCTGCTGACTGTTGGCCTCATTCTACTCCAACCAATGGAAGGTTCACAATAGACTACCCCATGCCCACATGCCACCTGCTTTGCTTTGCTCTCTACGCCACCAAGATGCATGCCCTACGTGCTCACCGGATGGGACGTGTGCAGATCAGACTCCTCCAGCTGGATTTTGATTGCTGGGTATGAAGGTTCCAAAGGTGTTCTGCTGTCCAGCTGCGTAGACTGAAAAGGGCCTGTTCAAGAGAGGGGAGAGAAGCTGAAGAGCAGCAGCAGGCTTACATAAAAAGAATGGAAAGCAAAAACTTGAAAAAGAGACAGGAAGAATGGCGAGTGAGAAGAAGATGGGGAGATGTGAGAAGGGAAAGAGTAAGTAAGAAAAATTAAAGTGAAATATAGATTGAGGTGAATAGAGAGAGAAAAATATGGAGTGAGACGGATGATGAAAGAGAAGGAAAGGAAGAAAAGTGAGCTGGGTGAAATAGAGGAGAGTGTTGTAGTATTTAAGGTTAAAAGACAGAAAAGTACAATTAGAGAAAGGCTGCATGATGACATTTGAAACACTGAATGACTGTCAGAGACTTAGTGAGATTGAATGAAGATATTTACTACAATTATGTTCAGTGTATGCGTTCTGCCCATTACCCCAAAGACTGTGATGATGTTGCACGTTTACCTAGCACTTCAATTTTTATCTTTTTATCTAAACTAGGAGCACTAATAAATGTATTGTAGAAACTGTTATATCGTGTGTGATCATCTTGTGCCCCAGCTCATTCTCATGGAATGTAGAGTTATCTGCTTGGACATTCTAGGACAGCGCATGGGAGGGCAGAGTGTGGCGAAGACAGTTGGTTCTCCGCTTCTTTCCAGACAGCTGTCTGTTAGTTTGGACGACATCATACTGTGCCTCCTGGTCAGCGTTACTAACACTACCGACAAGAAGAAGGAAGCCACGTATTACCGTGAAGTGCACAGACTGGGGGCCTCATGTACTATATTTTAACACAAGGTAGCGCAGCAAGCCTTCCTCCTGCGTGCTGTGTGTCAGAATAAAAGGGCAGAAAAGTGCCGTTATCTACAAGAAACGGCACATTCCTGTCTTTCTCCCCTGTGCTGGCGTTCAAACAGCAGCCGTGCACCATTGCAGACACCCTTGCGCCGTGGTGTAAGGGTGCCTGCACTGCAGGGAGGATTGTTGATGTGCAGGAAGGAACACCTTCTTGCACAAAGCCAATCACAATCGGCGTTTTTCTCTTTCTAGACATGCTGCAAAATGCAGCACACATAGACAGAGCAAATTCTCCTCGCTGCGCTACTCCTACATCTCCCCTGGGAGATGTAGGATTCTGACACATTCCCAGGTTTATGACACTTTGTAAATCTGGGAATGTGTCCGGTTCCATGGATGTTGCGTTAGAACACCCACAGCAATACTCAGAGTAATGCATGAAAGGGGCTCATATTTAGAAGGCCATGAAAAGTCACAGAGGGGGACTTTATATGGCCTTGTAAATATGGGCAGGCACTGCGCTACCTCAGAGTCTGAAAAAGGGACGCACCAGTGCGCAATGAGCTTGTAAATTAGGCTCTTTGTGTTTAAAATTTAATACGGGTGAGTGCCACACATCTAACCTTTGTAGTGCTTTTTTATACATGTGTGCTTTTGCTGTCCAACCCTGATTCTCCAACAGCTGTCCTCCTAGGCTTTAAAATGTTCTTGTCCAGGCCAACGGCAATTATGTTCATGGAAATCAACGCTCTATGGCGGCTACCATATTGTCTCCCTTCACATTCCACTGAAATGGGCAGCATGTTATGGGCACACATGTCCATCTTGTGGCCACTGTAGGAATTGCCTGACTCTGTGTACAAAGCACACTGTTTTTCTTTTCAAACACTTGCAACACTAGTAGCATGAAGTGTTCTTATGTACATTATTGTTATACTTGTTCTTCTCAATTTTTTTTGTTTATAACATATTCATACAAAATAAAAAATGTCCTTCACTTTGGATCAGTGCCGTCTCTGATACACTACGGTTCTATAATGGGAGCCATCAGTCCTCCAATGTTTTTTTTTAAGTCAACTGGGAAACCTTCTTTAGCTTGGATGGAGTGGGCCAAAGCATTTAATGCATTCCTGGGTGCCATTGATGGACTTAAGTTTAAACCAGAGACAATCACATGGTTGCTGGACCATTTTTTCATCTTAGAAGGACCAGAGTATGAGAATGAAGAGGTGTATTAGTATGAGGAAGTGGTAAAAGACAAGAAAAACATTCTGTTACACCACCTGACTTGGTTGTGAGAAGATACAAATTCCTCTCCGGAACAGTTTGCCATCAAGACAATAGCGGTGTATTTGTCCTTATTATGTTTCTTGGCAGCCAAGTGTGAGTTTGGAAACTTTACTGATCAACTTATGAGAGACTACTGGTGACCAGTAGCTGTAATAAACAGATCACTTGCTTGCAAAAATACACCTCTCAAAGAGACAATCGGCATAGCCAAAAGCATCCAAGATTCAAAAGACAAAAGAATAGGTCAAGGAACTCAATACGAACAATGAGGATGCTATCCTTTTTCTTAAAGGCAACAAAAACATTGCACTCAAACCAGTGGACAAGAAGAAATATGCTAATGGGAACAATAATTCTTTTCATTGTGGATCTAAGTTGCAGAAACTTGCAGAGGAGTGTGCGAACTGCCAGTTTCCCCAGAGTGGGTCATATCTTCAAACAGAAATAATGTTAATGTTAGTGAAGATGCTGAAAAAAAGTTAACCAACAATATAGGTAATGCATGAAAATGGCTTCTCAAAATCTATGGATCCCATGCTAACTATTTCTGATTCTAATATCACTATAATTTCAAGAGATACTTTTATTATCATGAAGCTAAATGTGATTGTATCACCTCCTGACATTACACTTCATGGGTATGATGTAGAAAACATTTTCTTGTACGGTTTCTTTGAAACAGTTATGAAGCTTAAGGGGCAAGAGGTACAAGTCAAAGTTTGGGTCACAGAGTGGACCCGCTATGCAGGGATGGCATCATCAATGTTTGAGGATTAGTTGCTCAAACTGGGGTGTACCCAACAAGACTTAAGTGTGGAAGAGAGTAATGTATTTGAGTACAGTAGTGGAAGAACATAAAACAATTTTTAAGGAGAAACCTAAAGGGTTTGACCATGTGATTAAATTGAAGAAGGGGAATGTGCCAGTGGAGCACAATCTGAGGTGTGTTCCGTCAAGGATCAAGGGTGGATTGGAGAAGTCACTTTCCCAACTTTGCACTGAACATGTAAATGAGATTTTGGAGGTATTTTTTGTAGTTATCTCCAATAGTTGTTGCATGCAAAACAAATGGTGAGTTAGGAATGCGCATAGATCTCAGATGTTTAAAAAAGGCTATTTGTGTGAATGGGCATCTCCTGCCCAAAACTGAGGAGATGATTGTTACTCTAGCTGGAGCAAGTTTCTTCTTTATAACTTGGAAATGGAAATGGAAATGGAAATGGAAGTACATTTGTAGAGCGCGAATTGCTGCCCGGAGCCGTCCAAGCGCTAGGAGAATGTAAAGGGAAGGACCTCGTGGAGTGGCTGCCTGGGAGTTAGTAGGGAAGGTTAAAAAGGTAAGTTTTCAGTTGCTTTCGGAATAAGGAATGGTTGGAGTTGGATCGGAGATGAAGCGGGAGAGCGTTCCAGGTCTTGGCCGCATTATATGCGAACATCCTCCCGCCCGACCTGGTCTTTTTTATTTGGAGAGGTGTAGCTAAGAAGGTCTGGCCAGATCGGAGATTTCTGGTGGGAACGTAGTGGGTGATCAGATCCCGGGTGATCATTGGACCCGAATCCCAGAAGGCCTGATGGGCAATGCACAAGGATTTAAAACTAATTCTTTGACGTACTGGCAGCCAGTGAAGGTGGACCAGACCGGCCCTCACTGATTGGGTGCGGGGAAGATCGAGCAGTAGACGGGCCGCACAGTTCTGAACTGTCTGAAGTCTGTTAAGAGTGTAGTCTGGGGCGCCTAGGTATAACACATTGTTAAAATCCAAGCAGGACTGTATCAAGCCCTGTATTGCTACCTGTTTGGCCTCCATGGGGAGGAGAGGCAGGATTTTCATGAGCATTTTGAGGAGGCCGAAGCAGGTTGCAGAGAGCTTAGTGGCCTGGGTTTTGAAGGAGAGGGACCGGTCCAACCATACCCCAAGGCTCTTGATGTTGTCCTTGGGTGCTGGAGGAGGGCCTAAATCAGAGGGCCACAGGGAGTTGAAAAAGAGGGGATCGGAGGGGCCCAGAAGCATCAACTCCGTCTTGTCCCCATTCATTTTAAGGGATGATGAGGACATCCAGCTTTTTACTTCTTTGAGGCATTCTCGAAGTCCGTCTGACGCGGGTGTGTGAGCTACCTGTGCCAGTGAGACCACCAGCTGTGTGTCGTCCGCGTACGAGATGATCTTAATCCCAAAACGGCGGACGACATCGGCCAGTGGCCTCATATATATGTTAAAGAGGGCGGGACTTAAAGAGGAGCCTTGGGGGACTCCACACCTCATATGATATGAAATATGACTTATTCCCAAGTGGTGTTAACTAAAGAGCCCAGGCATTTTACTGCATTTGTAACTCCATGCAGGGTGTTTGAATTTTGTGGGACCTACTTTGGCTGCAGCTGTTGTTCAATGGGTTATAAGTGATGTTAGAAAGGTCTAGAAGGTGTGCTTGTATTCCAGGATGACATCTTAGAGTATCGCAAAGATGACAATGAACCCATTGCTAGCTTGAATGCCATACTTCTGGCACTGGAAGAGAAAGGGTTAAAGTTGAGGAAAGATAGATGACAATTTGGATTGCATGAAGAAGAATACCTGGAACATGTTGTTTTGGGCAAAGGGATTGCCTCCCACCCTGGACTGCACAAGGTAATTGATCAGAAGTCTACACTAGAAAACTGAGACCAACTGCAAGCTTTCCTAGGCATGTGCGGGACTTATGCTAAATTTATTTGTAATTTTGCCACAAAAACAGAGCTCTTACTTGCTCTTTTGAAGAAAAATGCAAGGTTTGCATGGAGTCAGGTGCAATGGTTACTTTTTAAAGAAAAGGCTTTTCTTTAAAAGTTTTGCTCAGCCAAAAGTACCAGTAAAATCTCTGATGATTACTTGTGAGGCCAGTAGTTTTTGCTTAGGGGCAGTTTTCCCTCAAGGGAAGGATGTGTCAAGGAGCTTTGGTGCATTCACCTCTTGCACTCCCAAACCGCAGGAGCAGTAACACTTAGTCATCCAACCTTGAGAACCTTACGGGTGAGTAGTCGCTCTTAACAAATGCCTGATTGATTGATTGATCGATTGATCCAACGTGAAATACTTTCATGTGCATGGGTCGTTGAACTTTTAAGGCTTGTGTGTGGGGGACAAATGTCCTAATGCGCACTGATCATAAACATTTAATACAGATTTTAAGTGGTGTCAATATACACTTTACTAAAGCCACTGCTAGATTGTTTGAACCTAGTGACAAATTGCTGGAATATAATTTTTTCATAGAATATTTGCTTGGGGGTAAGAAAACGAAGGGGGGTATCCTTTCTAGTCTTCCTTGCTCTTGTGATGATGATGAGAATGTGATGGATGAATAACCAGTTGTGGGCTGTCTTCAAGAGAGTATAGTCTGGGATAGGGAAAACTGTGTCAGTGAACAATTGAATAGAGCAGTGCTCTCAGTCAGGATGCTGCATTGACAAGAGTCATGGAATGATGACAAACAGATGACCTATAGAGTGGAGACTTTCTGAAGAGCTTCAACCATTCAGCAAGGTCCAGACAGAATTGTCTGCTGAGGGCGGGTTGTTGTTTAAAGCTGATAAGTTAATTCCTCCAGGTGTTATTAAAGGTGACCTATTGAATATTAATCATGGTGGTAGCCTAGGTGTAACCATCATGAATAAAATACTTAGGAATCTTTATTAGTGGCCCAGAATGGGCACAGATGTGGAGAGGTTTGTTAGGAGCGGTGTGACTTGGGCATACAATGAGAAGGGCCTAAAGTATATTATGCCATGAAGGATGTTGCTAGTCCAGAGAAGGTGTGCGTCATGGCCAGCTTGGATTTCTTGGCACCATTTCATGTTCTTCTTAAGGTTCAAAGGCGTGTTATTGTTCTCATAGATCACCTATCCACATGGTTACAGGTGAATGTTTTGCATGAGACTAACGCTAAAACATTGATTACATTTCTCACTGATGTGTTCGCCAGAGAAGATTTTCATTCAGAGGAAATTTCAGACAATGGAGTGCAATTGGTCTCATTAGACATTCAAGACTTTTTGTGCGTTGCGGATATTAAACATAAGAGATGTACTCTTTATCACCCACAGAGTAATTTACAGGTTCAGAGGGGCTAATAGACTCTTGAGTGAGTGTGTCAGAGGAGAGATGATTGAGGGTGTAAATCTTGGAGATTCTGTTTGTGCAATGTTTTGGTTGTGCCACAACACTATTCATAGTGTTACAGATATATCACCATTTGTAGCTTTAAAAGCCAGAATTCCGCAAGATTTTCTTAGACCATCTTGGTTATGTAGGTTGCCTTAGATTTCAGTTTCGAACATGCGTAGTTAGAACTAGGGTTGGGCGGAACTCACAGAAAAACTGTGAGATTCTGCGGTATTCCACCAATGGATGGAAAATATGCAGCTCGCTTCTACAATTTAGCGCCAGCTGCATGAGCAACAGTGAAAATCAGTGCTACCACACCATGCATTGCGCAAGAGTGCACAGTCATTTGAGTTGATTTTGCTGAAGTTTGAGTAGAAAATCTACTCAAAAGGTGGCCCTCTGATCGCAACCGCTCGAGAATGCCAGTGAATGTCCATGTTTGTCCACACTAGGAGACGCCAAATCTCACTCTCGCTTTCCAGCTCGCATATTCCGGAACCTTGTTGGGAAAAAATTCCACCACGTAGCAATTGGTAGAGTTTGACCAGAACTCCACATTATGGAATAACATGGAGTGGCCAAAGTTCTGCCGATTCCGCAGGATCCCTAGTTTGGACTTTAGCTGTATTTGATCCAGAAATTCATCTTAGTCAAGACAAGAGCAAGAGCAAAGAAAGGTATGAAATCAAAAGAACCAAGGCTGTGTGCTTTCAAAAAGGTTATTGGGTTAGAGTGAGGTTGCCAGATTCAGAAATAACAAAAGGGAGAGTGAGATTTGGCTCACTGAGCCGTATGGAAGAAGTTAGAGGAATGCACCAAAATTATAAATATGAAATTCTGTTACCACACACTAAGCAACATTTTGTTGATTCAAACAAAAAGAACCCTGAAATATGAAAAGTTCACATAAACCAAAAGCCTCAATAAAAAAAATTGTGGAAGGCTCATGAATGAACAAATTATCCCCTTCCCTGCGCCCGCGAATTCTGGAGCGGCGCGGGAGGGGTAGGGGGTGGGCGTGGCGCTCACGTACTCATGACGGCTCCACGTCATCATGAGTCACGGGCGGCATGTGCTCATGACGGCGTGGAGCCGTCATGACCCCGCCCACTCACTAATTCGCCCGCACAGGCGGGGAATTAGTGCCACGTGCGAGTAGAGGCAGCGGCATGATGGCTCCACGCTGTCATAAGTACACGCTGCCTGTGACTAATGACAGCATGGAGCCGTCATGTGCACGCAACAGGTTAAACTCAACTGTAAAAAGAACTGATATACTATTTTTCCATTAATACGCTCCTGTAGTCCACTTATCGGTGGACCATGAATAATTATTTTGTGAAACAGCCGATAAACTTCAGACTAAGAGGGACAATAGCAACATCTCGTTGATTCAAACAAAAAGAACCCCTGAAACTTGAAAAGTTCTTATAAACCAGAAAGCCTCAATAAAAGAAATTTTGGAAGGCTCATGAATGAACTAGTTAACTCAAACGTAAAAAGGAACTGAGATGCTATTTTTCCATTAATACACTCCTGTAGTCCATTTGTCTGTGGAACATGAAGATCTCTTATGGGGAGCAGTCGATAAACTTCAGCCTAAGCGTGACTATAGTACTAAAATTATTATACTGCACATAAAACACGTTCTAAGAACACAGTTGGAAAGGAAGTTCTGTACATAGTTCAGACTCACCTAAATTGCCCTATTCTGGATAACAATTCCTTTGTATGTGATTAGCCAGTCTGCCAATAATAATAAGTGTTCTTTGGTCACAGTGACATACCTGGAGAGATCCCCTTGCTGGCGGTGCTCATACCGTCTTCCAACCAAGTGCTGTAGGCAAATGAATCCTGCTTGTGGGAGGTTCCAGACGATGAAAAGCTATCCTGCAAACAGGGAAGATAGGGATTCTGTAAGACAGCGAAGCATGATGAAGATTATGGGTGCTTTGAACACTTATATAAGGTAGAGGGAAAAGAACATGCTAGAATCCTATTTAATGTACCACAAAGAATAGATGTTATCCGTGGGGTTTCAGAGTATGAGGCATCATAGACTGCTATGTTGAGAGTGGAGCTGTTTATTCTTCAGCCAACAGTGTCAAATAAATCAATCAGTAATTTGTATAGAGCTACTTGTCACCCGTGAGGCTATCCAGTCACTGGCAGGGTACAGCTGATTAGCTGAATAGCCAGGTCATCAGGGACTTTCGGAGCTCTGGAAGAGATAGGAAGGTCCTTAGATGAAAGGGCAGCTTGTTCATGTTGTTGCTGCTAGGTAGGAAAAGGAGTGACCTCCACATCTGCTCTGTCAGATGCGGAGGTGAGGATTCAAGAAAGGAAGAGGAGCGGAGGTATTTGTGGGCGTGCAGACGTTGGTTCAAGTATGTGGGTCCGCAGTTGTGTAGCACAAAGTATGCATACACTTCTGATGGCCACAAGGATGCATCCCATGGGGAATTTCTGTCGAACATCCTTACCTCTGTCTTGTCTATGTTGAGCTTCAATCAGTTGTCCTTCATCCAGTTGGCAACATCTGTCATGCAGCTGAGGAAGTTGATCTTGGTAGTGTCTTTGGAGAGGGAGAGGATGAGTTGTGTGTCATCGGCGTAGAACATCATGTTGAGTCCTTGGGTTTTGGCGAGGCTGGCCAAAGGTGTCATATAAATGGGTTCGAAGGTGAAGGGGGGACGGTGGACTTTTTTCCTTTTTCTGGCGAGGAAATAGGTGATCCATCTGAGTGTGGATCCTTGGATGACTATATTGTGCAGCCTTGTGATGCGTGTGTAGTAGGAGACTGTATCGAAGGCTGCCGAGAGGTCTAGGAGGATCACAGCTGCAGTCTCTCCTCGGTCCAGTAGGGCTCAGATGTCAGTAGCTGCGATGAGGGTTGTCTTAATGCTGTGATTCCTGCAGAATATAATTGAGAGGAGCCAAGTAGGAGGTTCCATTACAGATATGAGGAGAGTTGTTGATTGATGGCTTTTTCTAGTACTTTGGCCAGGAATGGGAGCAGGGAGATTGGTCAGTGGTTACGTTTGCTGGGTTCTGCCGATGGGTTTTTTAGTAGGGCGTTGACTTATGCGTGTGTCCAGTCCTCAGGGAAGGTGGCGTGACAAACTACAAGGAAATCAGGGGAACTAAAGACAGGCTGGTTAACAGCCAATTACATGTTAATTATCTGATCTGTCTGTGTCTACCTCATCCCTATAGTCCTTCGTGAGGCACCAACCAGGGGGGAATTTTCAAGATTATACACCCTGCATGGAAATGATTTCAATATGTTTCCCAGAGGTTTTTGGCCTCCTGATGTGAATCCTGCATTAGGATTCATCAACTTTAAGTCATTACCGGTCTAAACACAACAGAAAATGTGAACAAAAAGTCACTTTACAGAATTTTTAAACAATTTAAGTAAATTAGAGGCACACAAGAAAGCAGCATTTCGTTTTGTGAATGACCTGTATAGAGACTTTACTTAAATTCCTTGCTGTGGGCAGAAGCCTGATTAAAATCTCTGTTGACAAACATCTCTTAAAAGCGAAAGCAGAATGCAGCCTGAAACAGGCTCCCAATCAAACATAACACGCAAAAGGGTTTAATATAACCTTTACATTTACATATGTTTTTTCAGTGCATGACTTTGATATCAGCATCAGATTGGGGATCTCTTTTGTGTTAAAAAATGTTGAACATTGGGAGGCTAGTTGAGATTTTTGATTAGTAAATTCTTCCCAAACTGAATTATGTTTTCTGTCTACTGTAGTTCTCGCATGACTATAAGAATAGGTTGGATCTGCCTAAGGTTTTTAAAGGTATTCTCAATGAAGTCGGATACTTGCTTGACAGCATTTCTGCCTTTCCTTTTCACTGTCAACCAGGGCTTTAAGTGGGCCGGGTCTCACCGGTGCTGAGCACCGGCAGTTTTTTAAAGGGGGCCTCGAAACAGGTCTCCATCAGGCTCTGTTTTGTGCCCATGCACAGGCAGTCCGTTTTTTCCCAGACTACAGTGACTGACAGCAGGCACATCGATGTGCGCATGCTCACACTGCTCACTAATCACTTGTGGAGAAGTTACGGCATGACGTCATGCCAGGTGAGCGTTTGAAGGCAAGGGAAATCCTTTATAGAGACTAATTTTCTCTATGGATTTCCCTTCTCTTTTCGAAACACAGGAGCAGCAACATTGTTGAGGTGTCACCAGGGCTTTAAGTGGAAGCTTTTTCAATATTATCTACAAGCCATATTTGCTGCTTATTTATCTTATGCAACTAACACCCATTGACAAAGCCAATAGTCCTGACTTGCTGTAGGTATGATGTTACTTGTTGTATCATATATCTGGATGCAGTGACCGAAACAACAAAATACAAGTCTGGCGGCACACTATGCCAAGCACAGGTTTTTAGCTTAGGTGTTTTAAGCCACGCCCTTAATTACATTGGCCCTTTGAGAGACCCCCCCACAGTTTTTTCATCCCACTTAAAGCCCTGCTGCCAACCCTCATGCCAGTGATGACTCTACTGGTTTTTAATCATCCCTCGCTCGCTCCATCAATGACCCTCATCACTGTTGCATATTCCCACCTGAGAGCCCCTTCTGTATAGAAACAGAGACCCTTCCTCTCCATGGTAACCCCGAAAAAGAGTCTGTCTTTACCAGTCCCGTGTCTTCGTCATCTAGGCCAGCGTTCTCTTCCACTACACTGGCAAAGCTGCTGGCACTGGACGAGGAGCGGGAGAAATCTGGCGGGGCTTCGTGCCGTGGCACAGACTCCGCTCTAGGCAAGAAGAACAAAGAACCACTCAAGAAAAGGCCAAACCAACTTCGCATATCAATGAATTCTAAGGGATGCTGGAAGAAAGGCGCAGAAACCAGGAATCATTGAGAGCAGATACATCTTTGAACATAAAGTAAAGGGGCCAGTTCCAGCTCATAAAACATGTACTGAAGTGTGTGTCGTTTAATGCTCAGTGTTGGGCTGCCACGCACAGGACAGACAGCCTAAAGCCTGCCGTTGAAAGGGGAAAAGAGTGCAGTAGTGACATCTAGCGGCTAAATGATGAATGGAACTAAGAAGTCCTGGAAATCCAATCAGGCGAACTGCACTGCCTCAAAAAGGTCAAAGGCCACAAAGGACTTCTGAACAGCATGCACGTTGTCACCCTGCACTATTTGATAATGCTGATTTAAAATGTTCAAGTATCGCAGAAACACCATCTAACCCCTTTATTCGGTCTCGTAATTTGTTTCTATATATCACCATAAGCTCCTCAATGGTTTGCTTTCACTTCCTTCCGTTTCTAGGAGTAAGCTACACCTTGATGCGGAATGACTTTTCCTTATGAAAGATTAGCTTGGATAATATTTTACTAATGAACAAGCTGCATGAGTTTACATGCAAAAGTGCATAATTTACATAATGGTGTGGGTTAGTGTCAATGGTGCTTTACTCTGTGGCAGGGAGGCATTCCATGGGTGGACCGTGGGTGTTCCCACCTGCCCACCCAAGGATTCGGGACATTCCCTGATTTACCATTAGTGGTGGAACTGGGAATGCGTCAAAATGCCACGCCTCCCCAGGTGAGGCGTAACAATGAGAAATATCTTTATTTCTACTCTTTGTTTCCTCTTCCTACATGTGGTCCATTGTGCAGCACACACAGAAAGAGGAAAATGCCTCTCAGGATTGTTTTTGAGCAGGAAGGAGAAACTTCCTGCACAAAACCAATCCTTCCTACAGTGCAGGCACCCTTGCAACATGACGCATGAGTGCCTGCGTTGGCGCTAGGCAGCCACAAGTGCGCCAACAGTAGGAAAGGACAGGAAAGTGCTGTATAATGTAGCTTTTGCTACCCTTTCCCTTTCATGCAGTACAGCACAGCAAGGCGGCTTGCTGCGTTGCGTGAAAGATTGATAAATATGTCCCCCCTTGCTTGAAGACTGCCAGATCGCAAACATTTACATACAGAAAATAGGGCATTAAGAGTGGATGGATGAATTTCACTCTACAGTTTAAGCATTCAGGGTGTGTTTGCCCAGTCTATGGCAACTTTACCAGTTTAATGGGAGGAACAACGCAATAAAATCAAGAAACAAGAGGTCAGTATTCACAGAAAAATGGTTGCCTGTAAAAGATCTTGGTCTGCAGGTGCATTCTACGTTTGCATGGGCTCAGTAAAGACTAAAATAAAGAACTAGTATCTCATTTAAAGGGTTTAAAAGCTGTATATGCCCTGTGGTCAACTCAACCACGCTCTTTTATCCAAAGATGGTAACATTTTGAGTACCATGCCACAGATCCGAAGCTCACACAACAACCAGACTTGATGGCCCCCACCTAGAGCTAGCACTTTTACACTGTCCAACAGAAAATGAAAACTTAAACATCCCATAGTCTCTGGCCCTTGAGCTCCTAGAGTAAAATAAGTCATGATCATGTGTCATGCAGTCTTCCACGCTTGCTGTACGCATTCCAATGTGAGAACACATCTCCAACTGCCAAGAGCATAGGAAACTCACAGAGTAGCCTTCGAGACATCCCATGATGAAGTCTTAGGTTCTGCACCCACAACCTTCACATGATTCTAAATTCTGCCACGAGGAAACCACAAACTCTCACTCCAGGTCAGACCTAGTTCCTGTAACCCTCTCCCATTTCCTCCTATCTTCTGTCTCCCTCCTTGCCTCTTCTTACCCACTTTGCCTCTTGTATGCTCACATTCCTGTTCCATCAAGCAGACATCTAAAGTTTGTCATCCAAGCCGCGCCATTACTGCATCACTTGGTGAGGTGCAAGCCTTTTGGGGATGTTCATTCTTTCATAAGAGCCCTCTCTCATCCCAGCTTCCATTTTCCCGCTTTTTGTCCATCCAGGTCCTTCCATTGCACTTTTCATTCAGAATGAGCAATGAAATGGGAAGTAGGAGGAAGAAGAGAGCGAAGGAGAGTGGGTGGGGGAACGAGTGAGTAGGGGCCATATGTAGGAAGCCTAATTGCGCTCGCAAATGCTGAAATTCGCAGAATCTCAGCATTTGCGATTGCAATTAGGGCAGTGTGCTATGTAGTACACAAAAACCCACATGCAAAATAAGGAATCGTAAAATTTGCGATTCCTTATTTTGCTATTGCATTTAAGGAATCGCAAATTGCGATTCCTTATATGCAATGTAGAAAGCACCGAAGTTGTGTAAATTTTGGCTTACAGAATCGCAAAATACCACCAACTTCAGGTTGGTGGTATTTTGCAATTTCTTTGAAAAATGCACTTTTTGGCATTTTTCAAAGTGCATTGTGGGTCACATACATGCCCTTAGGGCATGTATGCGGGCCACATGTGCACACATGTTAATTTCAGGGGTGCAAAAGGGTGTGCTATTGACACCCTTACAATCCTGAAATTGCATTCTCAATTTGCGATTCTCTAATTGAGAATCGCAAATTGAGAATGTCTTCCCATTCATTCCTATGGGCCTTCTAGCCAGCCCATAGGAAGGAATGAGAAGGTATGCCTTATTTGTGAATCTCAATTTCAAATTCGCAAATATGGAATAAATGGGATTCGCAAAAAAAATGTGCTAATCCTACCTACATTTCGTTTTGCGATTCTCTAATTGTGATTCCCTAAAAATCGCAATTTGAGAATCGCAAAACGAAAATTACCTACATATGCCCCCAAGTACTTGTTTTAGCATATATTACCAGTTTGCTTTCAATAATCAAAGCAGAAGCACGTTTAGTATAAAGATTAACAACATGATTGCCCAGTTGATGATGACATAATCTACCCTAAAACAATAACACGAAACACCATAAACGACTGTAACACATGCCTGTGTACTGCACCCCACACACTGCACCGTCATGCACCGCTTCTCATGCCATAATCTACTGTAACACCATATTATTCTTACCATAATCTACTTTAACGCTGTAATTTAGCCAAATATATATCACCATAATGTATTATGTCATAGTCCATTCTAAACCATGTCCCTTTCTACCATAACACCATTATCTACTCTAGCACAATGACCTGCCATAACATGTAATGCCATCATCCACCTAAATGCATATGCATACCCCCACAGAATAACCTCACAGATAACACCATAAGCAACATTAAAACTCTAGTCTGCTTTAACACGTAAAACCATGATATGTCCCAATCCCTTAACCTATTTTCAAATGTAACATATTACAATAATGCATAACACTGTGACATACCCTCTTTTACCCGGTGCACATGACCGGCTTGCGGTCCATCTGTGAGTGGAACTCACCTATCCTTTGTCGTGGGAAGTTCAGGTGAGCTCTGATTGGATGAATTCTCTGACTTTGGCTCATGCGAGACACGTCGGCTGTCAGGGGTCTTCGGGAGGCCAGTTGGGCTTTCTCTGTGGTATAGAGAAGAGAGGAACAATTGACTGTTATCTAGTTATCTAGTTCCAATCAAGGGAACAATACATGTCTATTGTTTTAAGGGAATACTCAACACCCCTTGATATCGGACACTTTTGACAGCATATGCAACCTACTCTTAACTGTTCCTGCAGGTACCATGTCTGCAGAGAATCCATACCAAGATTTACTGTTTCCCTGGCAGTGATCAGATCCCTGCCCATCCATCTTTAATTCACACATGTCCCGTCTGTTGTCTTCTTGTGAAACAGAACACCCACCTCACCTTGATGTAAGCCCATAAAATACTCATGCAGCAGGAGTTCCCCTCAATCTCGCATTCTTTTATGGAAACAGTCCATGTAATTGTGAGTTATCCAGTCTGATTCTTCTTCATTTTAAATGTGTTTTTGTATATAAGACACCCAAACCCAAACCAATTATTATCAATGGGACATGTAGTGTTGTAATATGGGAAATGTAGACTTGTAACAGACTTCTCTTAGTTATGTGCCTCTTGTAGTCATGTGCCTCCTGCAGTCATGTTCCTTTTGCTGGCTTCCCATTGAAAGCCCAGTTTCTACTTCTGCCTCTATTCTATGAGAAAATCCATCAATATATTTCTTTAGGGTGGAGGGCACTTTGTATGTTGTACATTGTCATGGGGAATCCACATAAATAATAATATTAATAATACAGTGCATGTTTTTTTGCTGTGTAAGGCCTTCCACCTCCACCTTCGCTTCATCGCCCAGACTCTCACCTTTTCTCTTGCACCTCCTGGATATTCTCGATGCCGATGGCGCTGCTCCGCCGCGAACTGAAAGGGCCCGATTTCTTTCTTGTTGGGCTCTTTCCTGGAACAATCAGCGACTGGGAAAGATGAAATTCCTTTAACAAGATTTAGAAATGTCACAAGAGCAGGCAGAGTCAGTCAGATTGGATTCAAGGAAAAATTGAAAATTTCCAGCAGACTTGCAGGGTTCTGCAAGGTCAGAAGTTTATAGGAAGACATGTGAAGGTTTCTGATAGGCCCTTATGACCGATAAGAGAACCCAACATGTTGGTACATCTCCTGTTTTCATATGGATAGGTCTGCCTCTGACAATAGGAGGTGGGGGAGGAAAAATGGTTCATTTCTGGTGGCTGCATTGTCCTCTTCAACCCCCTGACCAGTGGTTTGGATAGTAAAAAGAGGTGTAGGCTCGCTCTTGTAACCAGCGCAGCCGGTCCATTGGGGTTGAGGGGCCATGCCCCCCCACACATTTTTCCCCTCATGAACTGTGTCTGTCAGGCTGAACAAAGGTCAGCCTGGCAGACACTGTTCATTTTCAGGTCAGGCAGCCAGGAGCTCCTGGCTGCCTGAGCTGAACTGTGCTGGGCTGAGGAAGTCACAGCTCCTGTGGACGTGTCCTCCTCAGCTCAGCAAAGCTCCCTGAGGCCCTCCCCTAAGTGACGAGGGGTACCATCACTATTTGCCTTGCCCCTGGGTGCTTCTGTTTTAAGCCCTGAAACACCCAGGATCAATCAGTGACATTTCATCACAGAGTGGGGTGGGGTTAGCAGTCTCACTGACCCCATCCCACCCTGTGATGATGTTGGGACTGCTGCCTTCCCTGACCCTAGGTCAGCCAATGAGGGAAGGCAGCAGTCGCAAGCCTCCTGGACCTCCGTAGCAGAGCTGAAAGGTAATTGTGTTCGTTTTTTAAATTAATGTTTGGTGCATGCGTGTATGTATGAATGTTTGGTAATGAGTCTTGATCATGGATGTGTTTGTGTGTGCATGTGTGTGAATGCATGGCTGTGAATGTGTATGTGTATGTGTGCGTGTGTTTCATTCGCCCCCCTCCCTGCTAAACTTACCAGCTGCCCCTGATTGTAACCAACACTGCAACATTAATCAACTCTTCACATTTAGATTCATTTATAGTGTAGATTTAGGCCCGTGTTGGGTTTATGTAACTTTTTTTTAACAGAGATTGGGTGCAAATTCTACTGCTGGAATTAACAATCCAATGCAAATCGTGATTTGTGTTGAATTATAACCCAAAGTATCCCAACGCACTTGTGTTACTTTGAGTCAAGTGGGCATTCCATGGGTGGTGCATGCGAGTTGCCATGCAAGCATCTCACCGTGGCAGGCATAATGAGGAGAAATGTTTTCATTTCCCCTTCTTTGTTCCTCTTTGCACAATGGTTGCATCCTACAGCACACATACAAAGAGTAAAACCCCTTAAAGCTTAGTTTATGTACAGGAAGTGACTCCTTGCACAGAAATATGCCGATCAAAACGCAGACACCATTGCACTATGGTGGAAGGTGGTGCAAGGGTGTGTGGGTTGTGCATGATGGCCAAAAGTGTGCGCCAGTGCAGGCAGAGAGTAGAACTGCACCACTTCTTTGCAGATATGTTGCAGTTCTGCTCTGTGGCATTCATGCAATGCAGAGCAGCAACTTTACTTGCTGCACTGAATTGTGTAAACCCTTTCTAAATCTGATACTTAGTGCTTGTGATTGTTTCTAAATTGACAGCAATTAGCTGGACATCCCCTAGTGCAGCATAAGCTTGTTCACTGTTCTAAGGGGTACATCAAATCTACTAAATCTGCTCAGGAAGGTCTCACACTCAAATACTTCAATCATAGGAACTTCAGCAACTGGTCAAGGTCTCTACCAAGCCTTAGATCACATTTACGTCCTGAAGTTTCAACCTAACCAAATTATCAACACACTGTTCTCTCATTTGAACATACCTCTAACCATTCCACAACCTCCTTTAACAATCCTTCAATGACAGGTAGCAGCACCAACAATAGCCATGCGTTGGAACACAGCCCCAAATAAAATGCAAAGGCTCTGTAACAAACCAATCACCTCTTCCAGAACATTTTCAGTGCTAACCCTACAAGTCTCCAGAAGATATAGGAAACTCCTTAAACCTACAAATTGTAGATGCTGACATCTGCAGAGCAGAGCAACCACCAACAAAAACACAATTGCTAGTCCAATCACTCGCATATCCCCCCCACACAAAAACAGCTGCCAATAATAGGTCAGTAATCATGTCTATATTGAAAGAACACAAGACCATTCTTACAATACACCACAATTACATCTTCTTGTCAAAGAATGACAACTTTACCTTCAAAATCTCAATGCTACTAATACTAACCAAATAGCCACTCAAAATGAGACAACAGTCCATAAACAACAATGTGACCATTTGATCTTTTACAACAGTAAATGAATGACGTCTCATCAGTGAACTTTCAAATCTCTCTATTTAAAGAAATCACAACAGTCAGTTAAACCTTTAATACCACTGCACAGCCCTCCTTCGCCGCCAATAAAATGAAGCAAGCAAATTCAAACCAAGCTAAAAACCCCCACCAGGGAATATTTACAAGCCTAAACAACAGCTGCCGACAAAAACTCCACCCTTTGATCCAGCTATTGTAATCAGCTATATCTGTTATCAATCTCCCATTTCCATCCATGAACTGAGATGGCAAAGATGTGAAAAACTAAGGGGCATATTTATCAAGGTTCTGCTTTGCTCTTGCGCCCTTGAAGGGGGTGCAAGGGTGATGCAAAACCTAAATGAGATCGATCAAGCCATGCAAGGTCACTTTGCGTATCCCTGAGTGGCTTCATAAATCTAGAGTAACCAAGGCAGCGCAAATCGCTGCCCTGCGTTACTCTGCGGCATAGGGGCATGCCATGA
This sequence comes from Lissotriton vulgaris, assembly GCF_964263255.1. Classification (NCBI taxonomy): domain Eukaryota; kingdom Metazoa; phylum Chordata; class Amphibia; order Caudata; family Salamandridae; genus Lissotriton; species Lissotriton vulgaris. The sequence goes on along the minus strand of NC_141693.1, from coordinate 359,564,230 downwards.
GAGGAGCATGGATGTTCTCATGCACCCACCCATGGATTCTGACACATTTCCAGATTTACCAACATTGGTAGACCTGGGCATGCATCAGAAATGTCCGCCTCCCCACCAGAGGCGCAACAAGGAGGACTATCTTTCTTTCTCCCCATTGTTTCCTCTTTCTAAGTGTGCTGCTTTTATAGGAATGACAAAAATGCGTCTGAAGATTGTTTTTGTGCTGAAAATTGTTCCTTTCTGCACAGAAACAATTCTGCCCGCAAAGCAGGCATCCTTGCAACATGACGCAAGGGTATCTGCATTGGCGCTAGGCAGCCAAAAGTGAGCCAGCGCTGTAAAAAGGACAGGAATGCACAGTATAATGGTAAATACTGCACATTCTTGCCCTACCCTTTCATGCAGTCCATTTTGCAGCACACTTAGAAAGGGGAGAATGCCTCTGAAGATTATTTTTGTGCAGTAAGGAACACCTTCCTGCATAAAAACAATCCTGCTTGCAATGCAGATACCCTTGCAACATGATGCACGTGTGTCTTCATTGGCGCTGGGCAGCCAAAAGTGTGCCAGCACTAGGAAAGGACAGGAATGCACTGTATAATGGTAAATACGGCGCATTTCTGCGCTTTCCCTTTCACGCAGAGCAGCAAGGTGGCTTGCTGCGTTGCGGGAATCTTTTACGAATACGGTCCTAAATTTTGCAAAGGGAAGGTGAGGATTTGAAAAGGGGAAGGGATGTGATCAGGAATTAGGGACATGGATACCAAAAGGGGTTGTAGGACACAGATATGAATTGTGATTGTGGAGGGAGTACTGGAGTGAACAGAAAATCAGGATATGAATGTGAAAAAAAGGATTGTGGAGGACACAGGTGTGAAAAATTATTGTAGGTGGTATTGAAGGAAATAACTGCTTCTATTCTAATTTTAGGCATATTGCCAGTTAATGGTGTTTAGAGACTATGGAATGGTATACACTGTTTTGAACAGTAATTGTGTGGGTTTTTGTGGTGACAATAAAGTGTAGGACCTAGCTGGTAGGGAAGGATTATTGGAATGGCTATTAAGGGTTTATTCTTGAAGCTAATGCCAATATGCGCAGTGGCATCATACTTTTGATTCAGAAATCGTAAGCATTTTTGACTCTCCCACCACCATGAATGGAAAAGTCCCAAGATTCTGCAATACATGAAAAGCAAACAATGTCATGCAAAGCAGTATGTGATTGAACATGAAAAGGGGAGGTAGAGAGAGACAAAGAAAGATATCAACCTCTTCTATCGTTCCTATCCCTATGGCGCTGCCACGACGTCCGTGCCGGTTTGGTGGTTTCCCTGGCACAAGCAATGACTGCCAAGCAATGCGAAGAAACGGCAAAGAGAGTGAGTGAGACAGTCAGACAGCCAGGGACCAAAATAAAGAAAGGAAGGGGAAGAGGGAAAAAAGAAGAGAAAGGTCATGCACAATTTACAGAAGTTACTGATGAACTGTTAGCAGCTTTTCAGACAGACAGCTTTATGTTGTGTTGGTTTCTCAACAAGTCTATAATGTGAGGGGCTGCAGTTGTAGACCCATAGGTACACCAATACACCTGATTATAGCGGTGAGGTACCACAATTTGTTTGAAAGATGTGATGGGGGGTACAGTAAGGGTATGAGAAAGATATATTTTAAGGATGATAATTTGGTAATTTGATAATCACCCACTGCATGATGAAGAGGCCTTATCTACAACCCATTGTATGAAACAAAGTGGACTATGTCCCACTAGCCTCCTTTCTAAAGGTGGGCTGTCTGCGTTTCCCCCCAGTGTTTATGACCCAATAAACCCTGACAATATCAGTGATACTCACTATGCCAGGTGTCTTGGGAGCCTCTGGGTTGTTATGGCTGAAGCTCCCACTCTGACTGGTGGATACCATGTTCTTTTTGTTGCTTAGACCCACGGCGTCCATTGACTGGCTGCGGCTGCGGATCACACGCTGCAAGTGATAAGAAGCAGAGGTCTCATTATTGAAACACAGGGTGTCAGAGTCCAGACAACATCAGCAGGTTGGGAATGGATTCATAAAGGAGAAGAGCCTGTGGCCAATGAAGGGTTGAAGAGCTCTTAGCCTATCTTCCAACTCCATATTAATGACAGTCTTCAACAGTGGGTGCCTGAGACTCTGCCACTTCACTTCCACTCATATGACAGAAGGATGATTACGCTGGACAAGTATTGATCTGCATGGAATATACAACATGCCCATCATTACCACGCCACCACCGGTGTAACAGAGAATCAAGGAATCATAGCTTCAAGGATCCAGCTTTGGACAGGGGTGACCCCACCTGTCTGTTGGTCTAAATGCCTTTTCAGTCTGTCCACCTGCCATTAAATATTATGCCATATCGCTTGTAGCTTCCATAGGTGATCTAATGCACAACAACACAGTGGAATGTGTCTCTGCAACCCAAACCACCACACATGCAGAGAGCCCCAAAGGGATTATCTATGACATATCTGACTCACTCAGGAAAGACTAAAGTTTATGTTCCCACTCTCTGAAACAACATTGCAGAGAACCCCCGCAAAATGTATCCCCCACAATTACTTAGGCCAATGGGAACATTAAAATGTCCTTCCAACCCACAAGGAAACCCTCCCTGTGGAAAACCCAGAATTGATGTCCTGAGTCCTCCCACTGGTGTGCAATGTGCCAAGTGGCTAAGTAAAGGGCAATTGTTTCACTTTACATATCCACTGAACGTTTTAGGAAACGCATGTGCTCTTGAAAATGGAGACCCCCTACTGTGATAAGACTCAACAGAAGAACTTTAAAACCACCTCCACCTCATGTAGGTATGCATGGTATGTCACAATTCCACCCCATCTCCTTTGGAAGGCAAACACAGTGAAAAAACAACATACAATACAACATCACTCTCATTATATTTTGCGAAGCGCCTTGGGACCCTACGGGTAAGTAGTGCGCTATATAAATGCCTATACATACATACATACATACATACATACATACATAGCCTGCCCAATTGCAACTCTACAGATGACACTCCATGGTCACCTGTAGAGGGCAGACACATAAATCTACAAGGAAAAGTGCTAAGGGACCAGGTGATTGATGGACTTTTGCTATGTAGTAATCATTTAACATACCACTACAATTAGTTTGTCATCTGACCAGTGCAAAATATCCTTCCATGGATGAGTCAATTAACTCCTCATTCACATCTGCCATCTCACTTATGATGGATAGCAACTTTCCTGACTGACTCATGGTAGCATGGCTCTACATTCAGGGCATGCCCCTTTCTGGATACTGGTAAGCTGTTTTTTTGGGCGGCTGTCATTGCCTGAAGTGACTGGTCTCCATAACCACTTGCCCTCTACCTCCTTATTGCTTTAGAAGCTGGGAGGTAAGGTGGAAAGGGGGTAAAAAGCCAACTTTATATTAAATTCTACCTGGGACCTAGTACAGCTTTCCCCACTCTGTGTACTGGCTGTCTCAGAAGATGCATTCGCCGGACCTGGTGAGGGAGGAATGGGAGACGGAGGGACCATATGAAACAGATCATTCAGGATGTGTGGCCATCAACAACTGTGGCCTTTTCACCTTCCTAATGCACCAACTGACAACTCAAATCTAGCTGTTAAGAACAGGACAATGAAACCTGGGCCCAGATTTATCAATATTTGGTGCAATGCAGCAAGACAACTTGTTGTGCTGCGTCAAATGGAGAGAGCAGCAATGCACCATGATTACTAACATATGGCACATACCTGCTCTCTCTGCCCTGGTGCACTTGTGACTGCCAAGCACCAATGCAGGCTTCTTTGCACCAGGATGCAAGGGTGCCTGAGTTACAGACAGCATTGTTTTTGTGCAGGAAGAGGTACCTTCCGGCACAAAAACAATCATCAGAGGCTTTTTCCTCTTTCAGAATGCAGCAAATGCAGAAAGAGGAAATGACGAGAAGAAATATGTCTATTACCCCCCACCTGGGAAAGCACAGCATTTGGAAGCATTGTCAGGTTAACTAGTCTTGGTGACTCGGGCAATGGGCCAAAATCCATGTGTGGATGAGTGGGAACGCCCACGCTCCACCCATGGAACGCCTTCCCAATGCTGAGGCATGCAAGGAAGCGACTTGCACTGCCATGCGTTAATCCAGATTTACTATGCCACACAGAGCCACGCAAGGTGGCTCAGCACGGCATAGTAAATTCGACTTAAGGGCTTGCATTTCCTTGCATCTCCTTGCATCATGATGCATGACCCAAGGGCAATGCAAGCTCTCGATAAATATGGCCCCTGCTTTTTTATTTATTTTTTACCAGAAACGTTCTTGGATTTGGAATAAACTCCCTGGCATGTGATTCTTGTAAATTGTAGTATCAACAGACAGGACCAACTCCAGGGATTAGGATGGAACTAGCGGGCAGATTTACGTTCCCTGGTGCATCCATGCAAATCAGCAGGGATGTGCCAGAAAACATGTGTGACGCAAGTTTACCCATGCCCCAACCACAGATGCGCCGCATTTACAATGGGGCGCATCATGGTGCAAGGATAAACAGATGCGTGTTGCATCTGCCAGCGTAAGGTTGGTGCAGTGCTGGAGTTGTGTCGCGGTTGCGATGCAACTCCAGCACTGTTCCAACCTGGCCTATCCTCAACAAGGTGTGTCACTCCTTACACCTACTACAAGCAGGCGCAAGGTTTTGACACAGCGGCATCAGAAAAGTGACTGAGTGAAATCTTGTAGATTTCACTTGCGCCGGAACACCTACCCTGCGCCGGAACGCCCACATGAAACATGACGCAGGTTTCATGTGGCGCAGGGCTTTACAACGTGACGCATGGTTTATGCCACCGCTGCATCACAAACGTGATACAACGGTGGTGCACGGGGCTCGTAAATCTGCCCCAACATATGTCCGAGCAGTGTTTTTTTCCTTGTCATCCATGACGTTCCAATGAAGGATAATCGTAATTCTCAGCTGAAACTCTCCCTTTCCAGCACCTGCTGGTCTTCGGAGGATTAACCCACAATGCACTCTAAGGCACAGATAGCTCTGTATGTACAGGATTTGTTTCATTATGATCCTAAAGCCCTTGTGTACAGACACTGACAGATTAGAAGCAGACAGAAAGCTGCAGCCAGACAGCGTAGGCTGTTCCGGTGTCCTTCAGAGCAGTGCATTGTACTAGACGGTGATAGAGTGCCTGGACTATGCTTGTGTGGCCTCCAATAGATTTTGGTCACTGTGCATAATACATTTCACTTTAACGTCCTTTCAAGTATCCCACCCTTCAAGGATTCACAGGTTACGATTACTAAATGAGAAAGATTTATAGCCAGATTTAGAGTTTGGTGGATAGATTATGTCATAATGTGACGGAAATCCTGTCCAGGGGCGGCTCTACGCTCATGGAGGCCCTGGGCAGGGAGCGTAGGTAGGGGGCCCCGGAAGAGGGGGTCCAGGCGGGGCGGAGCACGGAGGCCAGTGAAGAGGGACGGGAGTCAGTGGAAGTGGAACAGAGCCAGAGGCCACCAAATCTCTGCCAGGGGCCGCCACACAAATATGTATCCATCCTCAGAGGATTATTATATTAAGGATATATATTGGCGTGGTGGCCCCTGGGATTTGGTGGCCCTGTGCAGGTGCACAGCTTGCACATGCCTAAGGCCGACCCTGTCCTGTCTTCATTAATACAAGTGCTGTAAAATATGATCAGGGCCACTGAAATGATGCGATGGTGTGGCTGCAGTGATTTTCGCTTAATTATAGATTTGCTGCATTTGCCACATTATCCATCCTCCGCTGCAATAATCTGCAGATTTTAACAAAACCAAATATTGCTTCTAGCTCAAACAGTTACAAAATATTTAAAAAAAACGCTGCAGCACATGTTGCCGCACAGTGCAAGACCTTTTGCAAATGTTGACTGGTCACCTTGCTGTTGCTTATTGCTATATTTGGTTATTAAACCAGGACAAATGAGGTGCACCCAAGTAATACTACTCAAAAATGTGCCACATTATGCCACATAATATGCCGTATCTTGCCGCATCATTTGCGCAACCCTGCAGCACAATGTGGCCATCTCCTGCAGTATAAGTCCAGTGGCCCTGGATATAATGCACTTGTGATAAGATGGCTGCATTGTCTGTCACACTTGATTCTAAATCAGGCCCAGTGGCATAGCTAGTAGTTGGGAGTGGGTGGGGGGAGAGCGGGGGGGGGGGGGCAATCTGCCCCGGTGGCACTTTTTTAGGGTAACGAGGTAAGTTTTGTCTTTCGCCTCCCCCCTGCTTGTTGTCATCTGTCGCCAGCCCCTTCCCCCGCTCTTACCTGCACCCGCCGTCACTGGCCAAACTCAGGGATTGCCGTGGGAGGCAAAAGCTCTAGCTACACTACTGAGCACATCTGCAGTTAGTAACTGTGCTGGTGATGCAGTATACAATCTATGATTGGTCCAGTGACAGTGATTTTGGAGCTGACACTTGGAAACAGAAAGTTGGAAGCTGACAAAGAAGATGAGAGGCATCCCGTCAATGGTTCCTCTAAAGAGAAACATTATCGTAGTCTTCTGTGCAGTTAAACTCAACATATTGTAATTGTTTTCGATCTTTTCCCTGCTACTTGGGGAGAAGCCTGTCTCTACCTCCCATATAATGTTAGAGTGGGTGCGAGTTTTGGGTAGTGAGGGTATTTCTAGGATTAATGGTAGGTGTGGGTTTTTTTCAGGGATGCGCCATATTAACAACAACACGGCACACGCCTGTGCTCACCCCTGCGCTAAAAAAGCTTCCTAATGGCAATGCAAGGATGTGTCGCAAGGATGATTGCGAAGGTGCAGGAAGGATTAAGTTCCTGCACATAAACACAATTTAATTGTGTTTTGCACCTTTCATTCATGCTACAGAATGCAGCACACATAGAAAGAGCACACAACAAGGAGAAATATAAGTATTTCTCTTTATTGTGCCATATTGAAGCCTCCTTTTGAAAGGCATTCGTTTTTGCCACTGCCTCAGATTTACAGATCCGTATAAATCTGGAGCAGCATCAAATAGCCATGGGTATTGTTAGGAATGCTCACAGCAACAACCATTCCACGCCCCTTTGCCGCAGAAAACTGCGCTGTAGAGGACCATATTTACAAGGTTGTGTTAAGCCACACAAAGTGGCTTAGCGTGGCCGTGTAAATATGGGCTAGCATGGGCTAAATTGGGTCCAAAGGCTGGAGCCCAGAGGCTGTCCTTGGACTGGACACCAATGCACGATCTGTGCTGAAGGTCTGTGGTGGCCACTGGAGGGTGGTTCTTATAGTACAAGGGGCTTTTGTTTGGTGCTATTGCACTGCTCGTGCTTGCGACTGATGGTTGCTGAGGTACAGTTCTTAGAGGCAGGTGCAGACACTTTGGTGCTAGGGACTGGTGCAGGACTAGTACTCGATAGTGGCGCCGGATCTGTACCTAGTGCTGGAGGCTGTTTCGTCAACTGTGTTCATCACTTTGGGCGAGTGAAGGGGCATTGCTTGGTGCCAGCTGCTGGTGCAGGTTCGTGCAGGTTCGTGCCTGGGTTTGGAGAATGGTGAAGGGATCATGCTTAGCTGGAAGTTGGTGCAACAAATTCTTATGGCCTTGGTGGCCTTCAGAGGACCTGCTTTTGAGGCTGGTGCATGATCCTTGCTGGCAATGCTGAACAAATAAATGGACGGCCCCTGCAGAAACCCGGCAAGGCCCTAAAAAAATAATAATACCTTCCTCAAAAAGGTTTTATTTCTTGGAGTTAAACAGACCACTACAAAAGGCTAAAAAGCAATCCGAACATTAATGCATCACCTTTTGCAAAAAGAATATTTCAGTTTTCTCAAATAATCGAAATGGCATTTGTGCAAAATTGGTGTCAAACCAGTGGCGGCCGGCATAGTTCGTGGGTGGCTGGGCGGGTGTGGCCATGCCCGTGGGGAGGGACGGTGGGCAATTAAAAAAGTATATATATTTAAAAACACTTACCTTATCGCGCTGGGTCCTGTGTCTTCTCTCCTCGTTAGAGAGGGACAGGAAGTACAGCCAGGCTCCCCTGACCAATCACAGCGCTGCAATGCAGCATTGTAATTGGTTTTGAGCGTACTGGTTCGACGCTCAACCTGGAAATGGGGGCCTGGGTTTGTTCTCCATGCAGGCTGTAATGCAGCCTGCATCAAGAATGTGGAAAGTGCGCATGACTGGTTGGGGCAACCAGAGAGGGCCGACCAAACAGTCATTGCGCACATTAGAGTGGGCAAATCACTACCTCCCTGCCCTACACCATGAGCAAAGCAGCCCCGCCCACCCGCCCGCCTGCAAGGAGGCATGACACATGAAATGATAACGCTAGGTTATTATCATTTTATGTTTCTTCTTCCTTGCACTGCTTAAAAGCAGTGGGGTGATGCTCCTCCGCCATAGCAGACGAGCCGCCCCTGGTCAAAACCCAAACAACTGAGAGCCAGATGTGTCATTCCCATTCGCAAACCAAGGGATTGCAGTTGAATGAATGAATATGCCATTTTAAAGAGCACAGCTCTCTGACAGACATTCTGGCGCTGCTAGTTAAATACCCAATTGTAAATGCCGTGGAAGGCTCAACACGATTGAAACAGCCACATTTTCAAAAGTGTTTTTAAATAATGATTTTTTAGAGCAAGCAAGAATATTAAAAGGGAGAGTATTCAGAGTGAAGGGGCCAAAAAAGGAAAAAATCCCCCCCCCCCCACCACCACCACCACCACCACACAAGCATGGCATACTGTGGGAACCAAGAGCAATAGCTAATTAGAAAATCTAAGAGCTCTTGAAGGAAGGTAGGTCGACTGGTGTGTAAATGGGTCTGACATTTGTAATTCAACCAATGTACAGATAAGTCTCTTTGCAAATTGTCCATCCACTAAGTGTCACAAAACGAACTGCCTAATGAATATTAATTAACCAGGTTGCAACTTGTGATCCACAGTGATTGGCTGCCAAAGCAGGGATGGAGGTCTGCAAGGCATGGCAGACCTCTGGCCCAGTGTGTCCTGTCCCAAATGGGAACATTTTTAAATGGCAAGCCTGTATTCCTTCAAGCAACTGGTGCTACATAAAAAATAAAAACATGTTTGGGAAAACATTGGGAGAGGCAGCAGTAGACTTCTGGAACACGGCCTGCTCCTCTCAGGGTGCTGACAACATTCTCAAAGGGGTTGCTAACAACATTCCGAAAGGGGCACTGAAGAACACCTCCTTTGAAGTGTCAGTAACTGATTGTCACAAACCATGGATCAATACTATTGCGAATCGCAATTAGTAGAGCCTTTCACCTCGCCCCCAAATTGCGATTCAGAATGGATCACAAAACCCATTTTACGAGTCGAACAGGCTGACTAGCAAAATGTGTTTCGTACATAACAAAATAAACAATTTTGCGGTTGCAAATCCTGTGATTTTGCGAATTGCAGGGCTTGAAATTACAAAACAGCTTTAAACATCTAGCCATAAATCCACAAAAAGAAACAACTCCTTAGTGAATATCAGGCGTATCAGCCTAACACCTTTCATCATCATAATCAATTGATTTATGATAATATACACCTAAAACTTTAACCATATTTTTATGAGGCATAATTAATCACCTGCCATGAATTACAAGTAGTACAAGTAGCCACAGAAGCAAATAATTACAAGAAAAAAACAAGTTCATTAACACTAACCCCCCCCCATTAATTCACGTCATAAAAACATATAAAAACAGGCTTAACAAGCTTCATACATGGGGGCTTATTTACAAGGTCCTTGCGCCGCTGGTACATCACTTTTAATATGGGGAAAAAGTGCCGCATGGCGCAAGGGGCTTGTAAATAAACCCCATGGTTTCTAAAGTGAATAGAACAACTGATTCATTCTAAGAGGATCAAGTTCACTGTAAATGCCCTTAATGCTACTTAGCAGCTTCAATTCATGAATATATTTGGAAGGCTCTGTTCTATATCTCGCGGTAGTATATGTACGTTTTAAAACATGTAAAGACGAACAGGTTTTATTATATTTGATTGCAATTGTGCCATTTTCACTAAACCTTTACCCTGTGTCACACTCATCTACTCACTCCCATGACCCCAAATACCTACCTTTTTTTTCTCTATTACACTGTGAGCACTGTAATATTACATGCACTAGGATTACATTAAAGTTGGTATATGGAATAATACTGATGCTTTGAATTATAAGAGCATTTAAGGATTTTATTGCGTATGAAATTAAAATGCCTTTTCTTTGTTGAACTTAATCAGATTTGCTTTGTGGTGTATTGTTCGTCTTTACATGTTTTAAAACTTACACATACTACAGCGACCACCCTATGAACGTACTGATACTCTGACCCAGGTCGGGTAGTTTTACGGGCTAACCCCGTTAAAACTCAACACTCTGTTCTATAACTCAGCATGCTCGGCCCTGCAACTCCAGAGCCCCCCACCAAATGTTGAGAGAGCAGTGAACATTGATTGGTGACCCAGTGCGATGGCACAACTTAATTCCATTAAAACAAAATGCTCCAGAATAAGGGTCAGTTTTTTTTTTACTTAAACCCCTAAATAAAGAACAAAGCCAAAGAAAACGAGAAAGTGTGTAATTGTGTAATACCAAAACAACATTTTACACATGCTATTTGATTGGACCCCACTTATTGTTGGAAATGAAGAACAAGAGCAGGCTTTCTGGTCCCAATCGGCTAAATGCCCACCTATAAAATCTAGGATCAATTAGTTCAAGATAGGCTTCTCTACCAGATCCTAACTTCACATCAAAGTTTCTTTGTGCCATCGAATCATTACAAACTGCAGCCTTATACTAAGTATGTAAAAGATGTGCCCCATCTAAGCTGAAATGTCCTTTTTAGCTCAATAGGATTAATCTTAGTAACAGAGCTGGGAAAAGACCACAACTAATTGAAAGTCAAAGGGCGAAGCAGGTTCCTAAGCCGCTGATCTACAAATCACATCAATGGCTGCCACTCATTAGGAAGACATCCGAGGGATAATCCATACTCTACACCACAGGAGGATAGATTTAGCAAATAATTATTATGGGGCCCCCTTGTGGCACAATTTGTAGTAGCAAAGGAATTTTAGGGATACCCTAGAGAAAGAAAAAATACTTAAAAACAATTCTCATATGTAGTAAAAATCTTGATCTTAGTATATTCGTACAGTTCCTCGGTATATGCAGTAGTGTGGACAATATGTGTTCTCTATTCTTTACAGGTTGCTAAAGCCTCAAAATTGCCAAACGTCTTCTTCACCCTCAAGAGCGCCACCGGCTGGATCATGGAGAGAGAATTTGTCTTGCTATAGTCTTTCCATGTGGTGACCTCTGGAAAGCGGATGCCAAAGTGTTTGCAATGCTAATAGAAAACTTCAACCAAGAGACGTTAAAATTAACCCTATTGTGGGTCTTATTAAGGATATGCTTACCGTTTTAGAAATGAATATGCATGTGGCCTACTTGTAATAAAAAATCATGTTTTCAGAAATGTTTGGGTGCTTCATGAGATAAGCCCAATTAATGCAACGGTGAGTGCAAACGGTAAACAAGTATTTGGGTTGCTGATGGGGGATAGTGTCACTTGATTGTTACTAAAAAAGCAGCTGCACTTAATAAAAAAAATACTTCAATTCTATTATTCTCACCGCGTCTCATTTTTTGAAGCTAGAGCTTACTATCAATGCCTGCATTAACGATACCTACAAAATGATCCCTTCTACCCGGTCAACACTTGTCACTAAGTCGATAAAAATGGAGCATTTATAATCTTTCAAGTTCTACATACTGCACATTGATCCCATTTTTTTTAATCCTTCTCAGTAGTGTCCTATAAAACTCATTGTGAAATCTAATTAATATTCAGATTCCTGAAGCCATGTGTCAGTCCTGTCACTTAATTATATAGACTTTATCTTGGTAAGTATCAATAAGTGAAATTAGACAAAAATTTGTGGGACTCTCTATTGAGCCTTTCTTGTATATCGGTACAGGGTCAGGCTGACATCGTTAAGGTATTACATCTCAGCTCAAATTAGCTTTGGTTACCTGCAAAATGTAGGGATGCTACATTAATCTCTCCAATATTCCATGAACTTTCACCACCTGCTGAGAATGCAGAGCTCTATAAACGTTTTCAAAGATGAAGAGGTTCTTTGCTCCATACAAAGCATTGTGGTTGGGATGGAAATGTCCACTGCATTGTATATATGTGTTCGCCCCTACCTTGAGTGACCCAGATGAAACAGATCACGTGGGTCTTTTGCTGGCCCAGCTGACACAATCATCTAGAGTGTGCAGAGTAATGCCTTGGTCAAAACTGGTATTGTGACATGGACTTTTGTTGACATGGGACTACTGTGCATATGCTGGGTTGTTCAGGTGAAGTGGTAGTTTACCGATTTTTACAAATTAACAGCCCTGAACAGATCTATTTTTCTGTGTAGCCTAAATGTCCCTGTCAGGTATAGGTTATGCTTCAATATGACACCTAGGTCTTTGCAATTGTGTGTGCGTGTCAAGTGCATGTGTACTTTGTGTATGTGTGGCACACACCTGACAGCGAGACTTTGTGCACTGTGAGCATATTTGCTTGGACTAGTGGGACCCCTTTGGGCTGCCCTTTGGTTTAGCATGGCACACGATGGGGGATGGATAGAGCTTCTCCAGTGGCAGGGGTGTCTCAGGGGTCCTCACTTAGCCCTATGCTATTTAACATCTACGTGAGTACCCTGGCAAGCATTGTGGAAGACTCTGGTCTTTCCCTTTACTCATACGCAGACGACACTCAAATCATTTTCTCCCTCTCCCCGGCCAAGGCTTGTGCCCCGTCTGCTCTTAAACTGGGGCTCAGCCGAGTGACGGAATGGATGCAGACCAATCTCCTGAAATTGAACGGAGATAAGACGGAGGTAGTCATCCAAGGAAAACATAAACACCTCTGGGGCCCTCAACATTGGCCACCAGAAATGGGGCCACTACCCCTACCTGTCACACAGGTACGCAACCTTGGCTTTGTTCTGGATGACTCACTATCCATGAAGCACCAAGTAGTCAGAGTGGCAGCCACCTGTTTTTTCCATCCTTGGGTGGCTCCGCAAAATCCTCTGGATGCTCCCGGACTCGACAAGGCGTACGGTAGTCCAGGCTTTAGTCATCTCGCGCCTGGACTACGGTAATGTAATTTACCTTGGAGTCACAGTGGAGACTCAGAGGAAACTCCAGCTCGTTCAGAACTCGGCCGCCCGTCTACTCTGTAAAGTTCCTTAGAGATCCCCCATTTCCCCTTATCTTAAAGATCTACATTGGCTCCGCATCGAAAACAGAATCAAATTTAAGGCCCTCTGCTTTATGCATAAGATCAAGCAGGGGCTAGCCCCTGCCTACCTCCAGTCTCTCGTCCAATCTTATGCTCCTTCCCGTCTTCTCAGATCCTCGTCTCAAGGGAATTTCCTGATGCCACGTTTCAAACTGGCAAGAATGGGCAAGAATGGGCGGACGCTCCTTCTCCTGTCTTGCCCCCAAACTGTGGAATGCTCTTCCAGCTCCATTGAAACTTGAGCCTTCCCTGACGAAATTTCGAAATTTCGTAAAAAGCTTAAAACCTTGCTTTTCCCTCAGTGATGACCACCTGACCTCAATACCACTGCCTTTAGCTGGCGCCGGGAGACCCCAGGCATCAAGTCTAAATACAATACAATACAATACAATTGCTTGCATTTCTGAGTCTGGAGGTTGGAGACCCAGAACCTGAAGTGAGGGAAGATGGAGACCCAGCTCTCCTCATAAATTCATAGAGGGCCTTCCAACAAGGGGTTGCTGATTAGACATTCCTGAATATTGTCATTTGGTGGATGGAAGTGACAGGGGGTTAGTTAAGTGGGAAAGTTGGTAGCCATGGCCTATCCTTTTGTCTGTCCCTCATTGTTACTTCAGGAAGGCTGATGACAGCCAGGTGAAGCGTCTTCACACTTCATTGCACCACAGTTTTAGATACTCTTTCTTGCAGCCGGCTGCATTGCTACCTCTCCTCACACATAGGCTAGGCCTGCCCTACAGACCAAAATATGACATGGTACCACCTCAAAGCCGGTTTAAGGATATAGACATTGGGTCCACATTATTACCTGTCAGGAAAATCAATATATACGTGGGGCACAAACAACCCTATTTTGTTCCAATTCCAAGTTATTCTTGACCAAGGAAAGGAGGGATCTGCTGAGTACTCGGAGTTGCTGTAAGACAGGGGCTGGTGTTTGCATGATAGCCAGTCTCCCAGAGGGGAAAGGACTTCACATGAGGGTGGCAAACTTGCTAGAGAAGGTGGGAGCATCCTTCCTCGTACTTGATTTGGTTTCCTAAAATGCTTCTTAGGCTTGGTATGAACACTTGTTTTGCATCATGAAAGCTCTGTGATTATTATCACTAGACTTCAATTGCAGTGTCAAATACAGGAGGAGGGAGAAGAAATCTACTAATGTTTTATCAAGATTCCAATTTTAGGGTCCTGTGATTTCTATTACATTTGACACAGGCTCTTTTGTTTCTATGTTTGGGAAATGCTTTGTAACCGAGTAGGGAGTGTCAAGGTCACCTTCTGCCCTTACACCGACTTCAAAATCCATGATCAGGTACCAGTGCTCAACAACTGGCTATCACATAGTCTATAAAGTGACAATGATAGTGGGGGGGTGGGGGGGATGTGGCCTATCGGCTAGAGAGGTCGGCCTCAGAGCTGTGAAACCGGGTTTGAGTCTCGGCAACATCCTGCGATTTTAGGCAAATCACTTAATCTCCCGGTGCCTAACAAGAAAACAATTGTGTCCATCTGTAATGCAACTGGTGCTCATGTAAAGTGCTCTGATACCTACAGGTCTAGTTTGCGCTATACAAAGCCCCCAAAATATATAAATAAATAAATCTAACAGTAGTCTCACTTCTGCCACGAGGCCTCTATGTCCAACCAACATACTTCTGATCCTCTCACCTTGAATGACTCGAAGAAGCCTCCGCCACCTCCTCCCCCATTCTCCATCTTGTCGTCATCATTGCCCAGTCCCATCATGCACTGGCTGTTGATGTGCAGCTCCTCGTAGAGCGTTTCCAGCAGTGCGGTCCGCGTGCGTTCCTGTGGGCAAGAAAAGTTGAGTGGGAGGAATGTTCCAGGAGAGATATATGAATGAAGGCAAAGATAGCAAATTAGACATGTTCCAAGGTACACACTTTTTGCCTCCAGCTAATTGAACAAGTGGAACACCATATAGGCATCCTCCTCCTAACCCATAAAATATCAATACATTGACTCTGCGGTATTCAACGTATGCCCTAAATGGATCTGCAGCTTTCAACATTCCACCTGTGCATACATATTTAAATGGCATCTGACAATATTGTCCTAATACAAAATTAATTCTGTGACACAAAATGTGGCAGAAATATAGCCGCAGTTCTTTTTTTTTTACAGTAAAAGGTACCTGAAGAACAAGAAGGATCATTTAAGTAGAAATGTTGTCGAATAAATTAATGTTTCCAATGAATCAAACAGTATGTAACATAAAAAATATTTTTAGGCGTTTGGAAAAATTGCTGATTAACAAATAATTTTTTAAGACTTTAACACATTTTACATGTTTAGGTGACTTGCACTCTTGGCTTATAACTCAGAGTCTTATTCACCAGTCCACCCCTTTGAAAATAAAAAAAAGTTGCTGTTCCAACAAAAGTCTGGAAGGGGCAGGCAGGTAAGGGGCACGATGACATCACCTGCTAGAAACAGGTGACACCTTAGTCCGTTGTTGTGCCTTTCGGGAAATAGTTGAACTGAACACGAACAATAGAAAGTTTTGATGATGTGAGAGTATTGAGCAAGATTCGAGGAATTTCTGCAGATGTGTAAAAGCAGAAGGGAGGAAGTACAAAAGAGGAATTTATAAAACAATCAAAGATTGTCGTCTGGTTAACTGCAGAGCTGTTAACTAAAAAGACTTTCCTAAGCACTCAGTTAGTGTGACGTAAGGAGAACGTTTCTCAACCTGGGAGATTTATTTTAAAAGCTGCTGGGAGACTAAAACAACAGAACGTGGAGTGGGTATTGCACAACTTTCCAGTAGTCTGTCATCCATCTTTATTTTGATTTCAGAAAGGCGCTGTAGCTTTAAATCTAAGAAGGAACTCGGCATCTCTTCAATGATGACGCAATCACACTTTGCAGGAATTGCACTGTTCATTCTTTCTTACCTGGGACGCCATGCTCCCCTCCCAAGGTTACAGCAAGGCAAGTCCTAGGTCGTGGCAAGCATCTACATATGATTGACGCCACAAGCAAGGGGGAACTAAAGTGGCTCTAAAAGTAGCAAGTGTGGCATCTAGATGGGAGGGGACTGGTGGAGAAGCCACATTACTTACATGGGCAGTTGAGTTGCCATCTGTGAACCCATGTACAAGCAATTGGGTTCAGTTACATTCATCACCCAAGCCACGGGGGATTTCCTCTTGTACCAGGATAGTTCAGATATTGGTAAGTGGGATCTGATACCAGGCAGAGGTGCCCACGAGTGCAGCACTGCTCTGAAGAGCGCGGTGCAGCTTTAAAGCTACACAAACGTCCACTGTGGAATTTCTGAGTCTGATCTCATTTATGGGCCAATACCAATTTTAATAAAACTTTGGGGTTATTTTTTAAGGGGGGTGTGGGTTCACATGTGCACAACGTTATTGCATTGATGTACTTACTATTAAAAAGGCCTGCTGAAGCCGTGCAAAAATGTGCAGTGCCCCATGTGTGCCCATACAGCCGTTAGTAAATGTATGTCATTCATGCAGGGAGTAAGTTGTCGGAGGGGGAACGTTCAACTATGATCCCCTCACGCAGGCACAATCCATTTTTCTTTGCAGACATACTGCCCATGTCTCAGGCAGCACAGCACATATCGCTATCAGTGCGCACATAATTAAGTGCATCCCTGAAGCCAATGAAAAGACACACAGAGCAGCAAGTGCAGGATCCCGAGTACCATCCCAGCTTCTTATAGGGCCGTGGTTTCCGTCCTATCAAGAGGGTGGGAAAGGGATTGAGGGGAGTCTTCACCTTTACAAACCAGCCCTTGCTGCTCTGTTTGACACCTCGTTGGAAATGATGGCTTGCTGGTTCCAATGCCCAGCACCAGATTTCTGGTCTGCTGCAGCCTCGGAGCCTCCGAGTTGCTGTTTAAGTTAGCAAGTAAAGTAAAAATAAATCTATTTCTCTATGCTTGTGTGTATGTGTTGGTGAGTGAGAGTGAATGGGATTGAGTGAGGGTGTGTGTTTCACAGTGTCAATGAGAGTGGAAGTGAGTGAGAATCGGAGCTTGAAAGTGTGCACGAATAAGTGAAATTGAGTATGCGGGAGTGTGTAAAGGGGTGTGAGTGAGTTGGAACAAGTGATTGATTGAAAAATGTGAGAGGGAGCGGAATTGAGTCGGAGATGTTGTAGCTCATCTCTAAATTTCCAATTTAAGAGATTGAGGGCCTTATTTACAAGCCCAATACATGCCGGTTCATCACTTTTTTAGATGCACCGGCAGCACAGTGTGCCGGCCCATATTTACAACGCCACATAAAGTCACCCTGCATGACTATTCATGGCCTTGCAAATATGGGTTTCTTTCATGCATAACTCTGTGTGAAAGGGGCGTTCCATGGGTGTTGCTGTGGGTGTTCCCACGCAACATTCATGGACCTGACACATTTGCAGATTTACAGTGTCGTAAACCTGGGAATGAGTCAGAATCCAACTCCTTCCCAGGGGAGGTGTAGAAGTGGCATAACGAGGAGAAATACTTTTATTTCTCCTCGTTCGTTACTCTTTCAAAGTGTACCAGATTCTGCAGCACACACACAAGGAGCAAAACTCCATTAATGATTGATTCTGTGCAGGAAAGTGTCCGTTCCTGTACAACAATCAACCCTGCAACGCAGGCACCCTTGCACCATGGTACAAGGGTGGCTGTGCTGGCGCACTGCTGCTGTTTGTGCGCCGGTGCAGGGGAGAAGAAAAGGAATGCACTATATCTTGTAGATATGGCACATTCCTGCCCTTTTATTTTGATGCACGGCCGCGCAGCAGGAAGGCTTGCTGAGCTGCCTTGTGTCACAATATGGAAAATTAGGCCCTCTGTTTCCAACTTTTAAATTGAAGCCATGCTTATGAGACTTTACAAATTCTAAAAAAGCCCAGGACACTAAATGTTTACCCTATGAGGTCCAAAGTATGTTGGAACTTTTGAGATCTTTTTGTTACCCCTGGTACATTTACTTTTTCCAGGAAACTGTATACGGCAATAAATGCAAGAATTGTTCCTTGCATTTCCCATTGCTATCAAATCCACAAGTTACCAGTGCCAGATGGGCACCATGCGCATGCTCCTGTAGAAGAACCTTCACCAGATTTAGGAGAGCATTGGTGGCTTACCAAAAGCCTGCACTCATATAGGACTGGAGGTCTTAGGATAACCATATGGTCATCTCTACACACCTTTTAAATACTTTACTCCCTGGGTATTGTTTCTCAGCATAATGTGCCTTTTTGAGTCAAGGGTTCTGCACCACGTATGTGCTAGTTCCCCATATGTAATAATCTTTGATAAAAAATTTAATTTTGTGCATTCTGTGTCAAGCTGTTCGGATGTAGGGAAAGCTGGATGACCATTTAATGAAAAATGACCTCTTTGGTCTTGGGGTAATCTTTCCACCTTTATAACAGTCAGCCAGGCACGCCCAAAGGTATATGCTATGTCTCAGCATTATTTGAAATGGCACAGAACCTGGATCTGTTTTGTGTACATTGTTGAGACAGTAGAGGGCTGGTTCAAGGAGTGACCAATGGGCCCAAGAACCTTGTAAAGTGTAAAACTAGAGCCTGGCTTGTAGATATGAAGGTAGTGAAGGAATGTGAGTAAGAGCCGAGTGCCAGAATCACCATGAAGAACATTTATGAAGTGTCTCACCTTTGGCTAAAGACATCAGGTTAAGTAACCTTGCGTTGTACATTCATTTCCTAAGAGCATGGGAAATTTATGTTAAAAACCATCCCAAGGTGAACATTCTTTATTCAGAACTTCCATTCTGCTGCCTTTAAGGCCCCCACTATGACCATACTTGAATGTCACCAATGATGAAGTCCGACTTGTCAATTTAAGGACAGTGCCACAGCAGCAACTTGTTTAAAGCACATCTCCAAACCTCAGGCATCTTACTCAACTCCTTCCAAAATGGTCATTCCACCACACACTGTTCCTGTTGTGTCCTTCACTAATGGCACGCATGTTTCTGGTCCTTTGCCCACAATAAAGCCCTATATCAAATGCTGCAATACAGTACAATGAGACACTCTTCCTGGCAAATTTACACTGGACAAGGAGGATTAACATGCACTTACCTCCAGCTTGGCAAACTTCTCCGCTTTGTAGCAGGCGTACTCTGCATTGATCAACTTGGTCATGAGAAAATCATGGAATTCTGGGCCCTAAAACACATCCCCATGAAAACCCCAGAAAAAAAGGAAGAGTTGGTTGGTTAATATCTGAGAAATCAATAAACATCTGCAAGTGAGGCAGACCTCTGAAGCCCTTAGGGGGCGATTCACAGAACTAACTTAAGACAAAATCCTAAACTTACTACTTTTGGTATTCACAGAAGTAGGATTTTGTCTTAAGACAAACTTAAGACACACTTACGACAGACTTAAGACAAAATCCTAATTTAAGTCTGTCTTAAGTCTGTTTTAAGACAAATTTAAGACAAAATCCTAACTTCTGTGAATACCAAAAGTAGTAAGTTTAGGATTTTGTCTTAAGTTAGTTCTGTGAATCAGGCCCTTAATACCCGGAAATCCTCTGATGTGTTAACAGTTTAATGTCTGACCTCCCTTTATTTGTTTTTATACAGACTGGAGAAGGGGCCCTCCGTGGGTGGGGAGCCCTCTTCAGTGTCAATAGAAAACTCAGAGGAACAGAACAATTTAATTTTCCTCACTTATTAAAAAAAACGTCGTATTTCACGCTGAAGATAAGAACAGTGGATTTTTCATTCATTTATTGGCCCGGGATTTCCAGGGAACCATGTGAAAACATAAACGACAATAATATGTTTTCCAAGAACAGAAGCTCAGAAATGTAACCTACAACAAAAATTACAACAGTACAAAAATATCTATATGCAAAAATGCTTGAAGTGCATTTGTTTCCTTCATTTTGCCAAACTGACTTCTCACATGTTTTAGAACTGGATTAATGTACTATTGTTACTGAACCCCAACGACATTTGAGGGCAAGTGCTTGATAGCTAGATTTGTTGCAGGCAAAAAGCTTTGCAGGGTGATGTTCAGGTTAGGTCGTGATTTTGGTAGTTTGCGTTGGCAAACAGTGTTGTTGCAGCCTTTCCCTTTCACCTGTTATGTTTTCTAGGTGTCCTGGAACATACTGACACTGGGCGGTACTGACACTAGGCGGGGTTACAGAACAATGCTCCACAAAGCAGAGGGAGAGCACAGGGGAGGGGGGTTAAGAGAGGTCACATAAAAGGATGCAGGTCACGGTTCTTAGATGCACTCTTCCAGAAACTCATAGAATACTTCATTCCAGACTTGGTAATAACCATGTGTCTCTATACTATCCACGGACCTGATAATTCTCGCCTCGGTGCCTATTCCAATCATGGGTCCCACTCTGCAACTCTGGGCAATAGCTTGCTTAATCTCCAAAACAGCCCCCACAACGCTAAGGATGCCTGGCCTCCACCTTGGGGGTGACCAGGAGTGGGCGCCTCACAGGGAAAGCCAGGATGGGTTCCACAGCGGTATGCGTACAAGCGCCTTGAGACCCTTGCGGGTGAGTAGTGCGCTATACAAGTATCAATTTACAATTTACATTACTGTCCTTTCCAGCTGTGTTTGGTGCCCCGTCCACGTGGCTTGGATTAGATCAATTCTGTGCACAGGTTTGTGGGCGGGAAGAGCGCACAGTGTAACTTACAATACGTCAGCCATGCAAGTGGCATGCCGAGTTGCATGTTTAATTACAATTACAGTGGCAAACCTTACAGTTGTGTTCTATTTAAAATAGTTAAAAGGGGGTGGATTATTGCCTCAGTGGTCTGGAACATGGGCAGGAGACATTACCGCACAAGCCTGTCAGATATCGCCTGTATGCCTTCAGCCTCAGACTTAACTAAGGCTGCTCCTCCTATTAACCCTTCTTTATCCCTGATGCCTTGAAGTCAACACAGCCCTCGACTGCAAGCTTACTTCATAAACTAAACAGGTGTGGGTGCGGTACCAGAATACTGCTGTCATCATTGCGTCCTAATCATGAACGAAAATGACTTACTATTGGAGTTTATAATAGAAAATCGTCACCCAACTGGATCATGTTTTTGAAATTGATATTTAGGAGGCAATATTTATGTTAGATGATATTTCTGTGTACAGTTTGAAATCCTGACGTACAACCCAGGTCCAGCAGGAGTGTAAGCTACCCTCACACACAGAGTACACATAGCAAAGGCAGCAGCAGTCCAGGAACCCACCTAATTGCAAAGAAAAGGCGTTGCAGCCAGTGGCAGTGCAAGCTTCCCTCACCCGGGCAACAGACACGGATCATGCAGGATGCCTTTACCATAAGATAGTGTACATCACTAGCCACATGTACAGAGATTTTCAACGTGACTCATGCACAGATAGGCATATAGATTCATAGAACAGATACAGACTGAACAAAGGAATGCAGACTTAACCTACAAACAGATACCAGGCGCATCCGTTGTAAGATTCCCCCTCACAAGCAGACCAGGTACAGAACAGGCAGTAGCAGGCCTGGCATTCTTTACACACACACACAATGGCAACCGGCACAGGTAAGAGCGGTAGGGCGATGCAGAGGGGGCGTGGCAAGGCACGGCAGGGGGAAGTCGACAGACGACAGAAAATATATTTATTTCTTTAATTATACCTATTCTGTTGTCTATCGACTTGAATTCCGCCCCCTCCCCACCACATTTACCTGTACAGGCCGCCGCTGCGCGCATACACACGCGTACACACGCACACATGCATAAACACACACACATGCATAAACACACACACACACACACACTCTCTCTGTTCCCACACCTCCACCAGGGGCGGTTCTAGGCTCATGGCGGCCCTGGGCAGGGAGCATAGGTAGGGGGCCCCGGAAGAAGGGTCCGGGCAGGGCGGAGCCCCCAGGAGCTCAGGAGGGGGGGTCAGGGTGCTAGGAAGTGGAACAGAGCCGGAGGCCGCCAAATCCCTGCCAGGGGCCGCCACGCAAATATGTATCCATCCTCAGAGGATTATTATATTAAGGATATATATTAGCGCGGAGGCCCCTGGGGTTTGGTGGCCCTGTGCAGGTGCACAGCTTGCACATGCCTAAGGTCGCCCCTGCCTCCACCATGTACAGCTAGGCAGAAGCAGGTCAGCATTATTTACACACACATTCGCATATGTGAACGGACACAGCCACACCTCCATCACACCGCTACCACACACCACTTACAGCGCAGGCAGCCACACATTAGCATTCTTCATACACGGACACACCTGCACCTCTTCAAACCTCTCCCACATACACACACCACTTACAGCTGAGGCAGCAGTAGACTAGCATTTTTCACATAAACGTCTGTATGCACACACCCACTCACACACACAAACCCCCACACACATATGTGAAATCGGTGCCCTGGGACATACAACTCGGACACCACGAGGTATGTTGAAGGCTCTTTATTTTCTTGCATCCTCTTCCTTTCTTCCCTACTCTGCACTACCTCTCTTCTCCCCCGCTCCTCCTCTTCCTTTCTCCTCCACTCCCACTTTCTAATGGTATGTGCTGGTCCTAGCGCCCGGCACATACTGGGATGTTACAACATACACCAGTTACAGCCGTAGCAGTGTAAGCCTCTCACCCACACACGGCGCAGGTGCACACTTCAATCACAGACACAGCAGCGACCACAGGCTCACTCCTTGGGGGTCACTGGCTGAAAGGGGGGGGGGGCCTTGTTGACAGATGTTAACTGACAAAGATAGCCATTTCATGTCCTTACCTTCCTAAAAATGGCGGGATCAGGAAGTGCTGGTCCAAAAAAAGGCACATCGTCTCGGGCTGTGACGGAGACCTAGAACACACAAAACTGTCTTCATAAGTACCTCATCCTGGCACCTGTAAACACCTCAAGGCAGCTCTTTCTGCTTCTCCCAGTCCTGCTGGATCAGGCTCAGTCTCGACTGACAAAATCAATTTTCACCGCATTTAATCGTCAGTTCTAAGCTAACTGAGGGCCAGCCGACACTGGAGAAAACTGGTGAACTAAAGTTCTCTGTGGGGTTTTACATTTTAAAAACACATTTGTCATGGATTTACTAACCCACTGAAATACCCACTACTAATACTCCACAAATAGGGCAATTCTAACAAAGCAAATTCAGTATTTTAATTTCCCATTGATATGGAACAGCCTAGTGACGTCAAAATATCCATATGTCTACTGACGCGTTGACCTTCACTACTCTATCTAGCGCAACAATGGAACATCTTTCTGTATTTTTGTCTTTGTCTCTCCATACCTCTCTCTCTCTCTCTCTCTCTGTATGTCTCACTCTCAAACTCATGATATCATTTTGTCTATTGCTGCTATGCACGGATATTGTGTAACCTGATATGTAAAACAGAGCACGTATGCCATTGGAATGGCCCTGGAATGGGTGTTTTGAGCATGTTGCTGGGGTTTTGCACATGCCAGAGTTTTGTTTGTCAAGGAATTTGGAGTCTTATATAGCAGGAGTAGTTGTTCGTCAGTAGGCATTCTAAGCATTCTAGCTTTCCATGGGTCCGTTGTGTGCAGTATTTGTCAGATACAGATGTATTTGGGAGTCCAGGTAGCCCACTGGGTGTTCCTTCTAGATCGAGCCAGTCTGCATGCATGCTTTAAGCATTTGGTGCTTGCGTTTATGCGATAGCCTTATTAAAAAGAACAAGAGGTCTGAGGGGGGATCTTGGACTGCGTTCTTGGCAAGGACATGTTGCCCGTTACGCCAGATAAGGTGTGCAGCGTCAGTCAGGTTCAAAGTGACGGTTATGTTATGGTTTAAAGCTACGTAATCTGGCATTGGTACTTCACTGGTCCATCCAGAGTGTTCATTTGTGTTGGATATGATGTGATGCAGTACAATACATGAGTCGCATTGACAATGAGTTGTTTGTATGTGTGGTGAATAGTGCGCTTGTCTACTTCTTTACATTTGCTACTGCTTAAGACGAATTCACTGTTTTCTGTATGGCGTTTGACTCTGAATTAGTTGTTTCAAACTGTGGCATTGAGCCTTCAGTGAGTTTTTATTGGTGGTATTTGGAGTGAAAGGACATGTTTAGTGGCCCAGCTAAGGTGGTCTATTGTGTTTTAGCCATAACTTTCTTCTCCTCGCACATCTCCACAGGCAATCTTCCTTCACATTCCTACTTTGAGGGTTCTTGCCTGAACATTCTTTCCTCATACACCTGCCTGCCAAGATTGTTTCTCTATGAGGATCTTTCCCTCACACACCTGACCGGGATTCTTTCTATGTGTACCTACCCGGGGATTCCTGTATAAGTCTTCGTACCTCACATACCTGCCAAGGCGCATACCCAATAGTCTTCCATCATACTCTTACCATGACATGATCTCAATAAACATTTTTCGTTCTCCTATCCCCTAGTTTTATGTTTGCCTATCTTTCCCTTATACTCTCACACTGTCCTTGGTGCCATGAACTTTCTCTCCTCCAGCTTCTTCCTTACAGGCTCCAATGTTACTGTTTTGCACCACATTCTGGATTATGAGTAAACTTTGTGTTCTTAACCAATCGTGTTTATTTAAAATTATTCACCTACACATCTGGAGGGACATTCCACCATTCTACTTTATCTTTCAAGGATCCAACAAACCCCTTCTTGCCTTTCGATGTCTGGGCTACACCTGCTATTACCAGCCCCACCTTCTCATTTCTATACTTACCTTATATAACGTGCTCTCTTCACTTGTGCTTTCCAGTTGTACTACGATGTATGCATGGAGAAAATTGGAGGCAATCATATCTGGCACGAAAGGCGTGTTCTCATCTTGGAAGACGATAGCTACAATGTCATTTCCTATGTGTCGCTTCCGCTGCAACTTAAAACAAAGAAGACTGTTACCTCATTTCCTGTTTCCAGTCGCATAGTCAGCAATAGCAAGAAGCTTAATGGTTCAGTTACTCATATGCATTGCTAACTAAAATGGCTTCCACTTTGTGAAAAGGGAATGTCAGATGCATTCAGACCTCCAATCATTCAGATTCTCAAAATTCAGATGAATCTGGTTAGGAAGTCAGGTTCAAACTAAATGTAAATGTTGACTCCTTCTGATTTTTCACTTTTGAGGATCGCACTCAATCTAGACTTCCAGGTAGGGATTCCAAACTGTTAACTTCAGCGCCCTCCTTTTGTGACCATCTCTGGGGAAAAACTCAGTGCCCTCAGCATGCATGTTTCAAAACAAAAATTACTATAAACCCTCGTCTGGGCAGTTTTGTCCATCCCTAAAACAGTTTCTAAGGAAAGTAGAGGTAGACACTCATCCCAGGTCTCATCTGTTTCCCCAATCTAATGCCTTGCTTAGATAATCATGAAAAAGTTACAGGCTGGAGCTGAGGCTGACGGCCCATCTGGGCTTGTAAAATTATATGTTTATAAACCATAGGTAAATGTTTCCTAAAAGTAAACTTGTTAAGCTGCAAGAGATTGTTAATTTTGAGGGAAGTGATTCAAATAGTCAATGTCTTTGTAATCATTACTTTTACCTTGTTAATGAGCAGTGTGTCTCCCATCCAGATTTTCAGTTTTACAAATTGGCTGCACCTCTCTCTCCACAGAGTAACGGCTCTTGTATCCTTTAGAGGGATTTAATCCCTCTCTTTGTCACTCATATTCATGGATCGAAATTAAGGGCCTGAATATGATGCCGGGTAGACTGCATCGACAGGCTGTCGGTGGCGGTCTCCCCGCCCTCGGTGACTGAATCACCGGCCGCCACATTATGATGGCGGCGATGTGTTTGCTGTTGGAAAGAGTGACCGACCTAAGGTCGAAAGCATTCCGACCGCCTGGCCGACAGCAATATCCAGAATAGCGGCAGTGCCTGTCAGGCACCGCTGTGGCAACTACAATATCCCTTTCCACTGGTCATTCTGTGGCGGTCAACCCGCTGTGAAACGGCTGGGGAAACGGATTAGGGGGCCCATAGAAGGCCCCCATGGGGCTGCTACATGGGCCCTGTCGGGTCCCTATGGTGCCTCCTACATATCCCTGTACCACGTGGCAGGCACCAAATGGTGCCTGCCACATAGTGCACGGATATGTAAACACCCTTTATTTGTATTGTGGCGGAGGCTGCTGGCTGCATCCCCGACTCTATACAAAACATAGGCAAAGTGACCGCCTCAGTGTCAGTCGCATCGTAATGCGTGGGACTGCCGCCTTGTAGTCGTGTGGTCCCAAATACGAAACGATGGCAGACGGAGTGAAGTCCGTCCACCATCGTAATCAGCCCCCAAGAGTTGAGTGATAATTAGCAATACCTTGCAGTTTTCCATGGATATATTCTTGCAGGTCAAACCTGGCAAAAGTTGAGGGGTGGGAGGGTGCGTGGTCCAAAAAAACAGCAAAACATGCAGAATTCTATGTGATAGAACCTGATTCTGCATGTTATGCCCCAATTTAATATAAAAAAAACAGAATAAGTAGTATTGAACACGTATGATAAATACCCATCTTTTTCCGATAACTGATAATGAGGGCCTTAAACCTCATGTTTAAATATAGCTTTAGCAAAATACACTAGGCTCAATGGTTGGTAGGGACTGTGACCGATATTCCAAATGCCTAGTCAAAAGTATCCATTTTATGTCTTTGTCCAGTTCTGCAACTCAACTAAATGGGTATTGCAGACACCCATGCAGCGCCTCAGACAACTGTGCAGTACTGTGGGCAAGCATCCAGCACTGCAGGGCTCCATGCACTACTGCAAGAATGTGTTTGCTCTCACCAGTGCCTTACCATAAACCTCTCTGGTGTGGTGCCAGCACCCTCTTGATATTGCGGACATCTGAGCAGTCCAACTGTCATACTGGTGGTAGTTCAGCCTTCCCTCGCTGTACAGTAGCAAAGCATGCTACACTACCCTTCAGAGGCACTGCTGTGCGGCTTTCGGTACTTATTTTTTATATTTCTATTCTCTATTGAGTCTCCAAACAACAGGTACAAGTAGCTAAATCACATCCTTTGTTTGAATATTTGTGAGACATCATAATCCTAAACATATAATGAAGTAAATACCCTATGTTTCTGATACAGATTTGTACTTTAATACAAAGATCTCCAATATCATTAACAGCAATAAATGTCCTAATTTTTGAGAAAAAAAAGTTTAAAAGATGATGCATTCATTTTATGGTATCGGTCCTGCCTACCTTCCGAGGGTGTTCTCTAGCTATCCCGCGCAGATTGCTCTGATCAAGCAGCACACAATTACTCCAAATCCCAAAGCTCAAAAGGTGAGGATGCGGGGGAAGATCTTTCTCCTTCCTAGCGGCTAAATCTTCCTCTTGCCATTCACTCCATACAGTCAGAGAATCAATTTAGGAAGTTCCTGGAGACCTGGCTGTTCACTACTGTGTAAAGGTCGCTCTACCATATTTGGCTAGTGTTGGGACGCCCCCGGGGGCAGCTGTTTGCGCTCTAAAAATTAGATCATTCATACATTGATTAGAGAGAGGCAGCTTCCTGCCCCCTTCCATCCTCAGTGTGTGACCAAGTTACTCCCTCGTTCTATTCCCCCTACCCCTCTTCAAGTTATGATACTCAGCAACATCCAGCCTTGTTAGTCCCTCCTCAATTGTTATAGCTCCATTGTACACTATCTTTCCTTACCCACGCGGTTGCTCAAGGAAATCAAATGGTATGATGTAATCCATGTCGCCTTGGCTATCTTCCTTGCTGTGGTACCCCCATAATCTCTCAGTACTTTTCACATGCACAGTTGTGCTGGCACCCATGAAGTATTCCCGGTACAAAACTAATATTATTGAATGAGGAGAGGAGAGCCGAGTGGGAGGACCATTGATGAAAGACCGTTGGCAGCGATAGAAGCAGACATGGCAGATAGACCATCCAACCATTATTGTTCTGTGTGGACCTCACACTTGGCACTTTGTACCATATTTCCCCTCAAACCCACCGTCCCTATCTCTGTAGACTCCTATACGTTCCCTTTTTTAAAATTTCTTACTCCTCTTATCTCCAGGTTCATGGTCCCGTCCCTTCCCACCTATCTGAGTAGAATACACTTCTTGCCTCCTTCCCTTTGACAGCAGCTCCTTTCCTGATGGTCTTGTTCTGTGGTTTCCCCTTACCAGCCACAGCCCGCATGCTCAAAGCCTAGGCTACATTCACTGGGGCAGATTAACAAGCCCTAAGCGCCACATTTACGCCGCCGTTGCATCACTTCTGTGACACAGCAGTGACGTAAACCATGCACCACGTTGTGCCTTATTTACAACGTGACGCATCTAGGGAGGTGCGTCACGCGTTGTAAAGCCCTGCGCCACATGAAACCTGCGTTAGGTTTCATGTGGGCCTTCCGGCGCGGGGTGGGCGTTCCGTCGCAGGAACACCTCGTAAAAGTGATGCAGTGAAATCTACAAGATTTCACGGAGTCACTTTTACGTACATGCTACGTCAAAACCCTGCGCCTGCTTGAAGCTGGCGTAAGGAGTGATGCAGCATGTTAGGCATAGGGCTCCATAGATCATTGCTGGAGCCATGTTGCGCTTGTGACACGACTCCAGCAATGTGCCGCCCTTATGCCACAGGATGCGACACGCATCGCCCTATCCTTGCGCCACGGTGCGCCGCACTGTCAAAGCGCCGCATTTGTGGTGGCGCAGGGAGGGAATTGCGTTAGCATTTTTTCTGGAGAATCCCTGCTGATTGGCAGAGATGTGCCAGAACTCATAAATCTGCCCCAAGGTGTTAAACACACAGCCGTCCACTCTTCCCACTCCGTGACCTCATTTTGGTGACTCTGTACCTGCTGGGCGTCTCCTTCCGTGTAGGGCAGCTTCGTGGAGATGTGAAACATGATTTCTTTGTTCCGAAAATTGCAGTAGATGGATTCAGTGCCTGTCTGGCCATGAGTGACATCGAGGCCCCCTCGGAACCTGCAATGGTCATAAAGAAACATCAATTGACCGGCATGGTTTGGAGCACAGGTCTGTCCGTGTGTGTCACGTTTGATTGGAAGCATAACTAGTGCTCAATACAATGCATCGATGAGAGGGACCAAAGATTGCAGTGTTAACACTGCCCTCAGACCTACTGTAAAATATAGCCTAATCATAACCATGCTCTTCAAACTAAACCTGTATCTACCCAAACTTATGAAAAACATAAGGAAGTGGTGAGATGCACACCTTTCTTTTTAGGTCATCATAAATGTTCATATTGTTTAACTGATTGAAGCTTGTATAGGTGTGCAAACACGGTCCGCGCCCTGCCCCATTGCGCTTGCAATGAAAACGAAACACTAAGGAACCACGTTTCTGGAACCATATCAGCTTCACTGCCAGGTCCTGGACTGCATGAATCCAACAAATCAACTCTACCGATTATTATTCATTGTACATCTTGTTTATACTGAATTCATTCTCAACTTTTCACGTTTTGTAATCGATATATTTTACTCATTCGTCTTTCAAGTTGTAAATAATAACACCAGCACAAAAGGAGTGCACGTTTCCACATGCCACAACTTTAATAATTTCACCCAATGCATTTCGGGAATTTAAATTCCCTTCGTCAGGGGTATATACAGGACAAAAAATATTCAAGCACCACAATCAGTGTACATCATTACTTTGCCTGCTTCTAAAAAAACACACATGAAAAAAACGTAACTGCTATCAGTTGACTTTTCAAATGGAATATGCATATCAACACATTTTATTGCCTTGCCTTATAATTCGTTTGACTTATCCCTCCACTTCACGCCCCCACCTTCTTTAAGTACCCACTCTATTGAACCTCTGTAAAAATACGGTTCAAACAACCCACCTTAACCTCCTCTCTAGATAGAAGCCTCTTCATTGATCTTGCCCTCGAGACATACGGTCCTCCCTCCACTCACCGTGACATGTATTTCATTAAAAAACACCCGCATCCTCAAACGCTGCGATATGACCACAAGACTCCTAGCAGCCATCACATAACTCCGTGTTCACGGTGTGCCGAAGGTGATCTGTCACACGTGTAGCTGTAACCCCAAAACTCTGCCATGGATTGCAAATCAACATCGTTTTAGAGCAGACATGGGGCTTGAACATTTGGATGACGGGGTTGCGGGAAAAAAAGTTGCTCACAGTTAATAAGATCATTATTTGAGGCATGCTGGGACATGTCGTTTTGGACGAATTGGAGCGGGATAATGTGGAAGGACTTGCAATCCATGGCAGGGTTTTGGGGTTACAGCTACACGTGTGACAGATCACCTGGTGATAATTGAAAGGGTAGTTTCAAAGCGGAGTGCAACTATACCTAACTGTAACCCTATCAGCAATCCTCATACTATTCATAAGACTAAACTTGACACAAACCGGTACACTAAAGCTAACACCTGGCCTATTCTTACCATAAAACCAAACTTTACTCTAATCATGAACCTATCTCTGACCCTGACCCTTACCATAACACTAAAACTGACACTTGTCTTTACCATAATACTAAACCTGAAATGCCTCTTTACTATAACACTAAACCTGACACTCGTCTTTGCCATAACACTAAACCTGACATGTGTCTTTACCATAAAACCCTTCCTGTTACCCTAAACCTACCCCCCCCCCCAATCTCTATTCATTCACAGGGCCCAATTACATAGAGAAATGAGGGGTGTGCACCTGGAAACCCCTATGTTTTCATTCCTTTAACTGTTTTATCCATTCTGTGCTCAGTGGAAAATGAAACCTGATTGTGGGTGGGGGAAAACGTGCCTATGTGCCAATACCTTAGCCAGAGAGAAACAGAGTGAGCTAGCTACCTGTCTGAGATCTCTCTAGTCTGGGTCTCTCTCAGGGTTTAGCAAAGGTGCCATGGGTAATAATGCAAACAAGCAAAGTGGGCTACCACTCTCTTCTTTGATGGCTACACCCTGGTCTCTCTCACTATACACCTGTATTTCAAACTCAGCCCTGTTCTTACTGGCATCGCCTAATGTATCCTCAGCTCACCTTTGCATTCAAGTTTCCCATGAGGCCTACCTAAAGATCACCCGGTAATAAGTGATTTGCAAGTACTTACATAACATAGCTTACATTCCTCCTCCTTCAACTTCCCTCCCTATCCTTATCCCCACTCAGCCCTGCCACACCTTATTCCGTTCTCCATCGCTGTTCTTTGAAATACTTCTCAGTCGCCATCTTTACTCACACCCACATGCCGGTCCTATCACACAACATTGTGACTTTCACCACCCTTTTATTTTCCCCGCTCACCAAACACTTCCAAGATACTGTTTCTTTGACATTACATAAAATAAAGAAATAATTGGATTTTTCACCGGCCTAACAGATAGTCCTTATAACATCCAGTTTAGCGGCTCCAAGACGTAACCATAACGTCACTAACTTTTCAGTGAATTTCTAAGGTCTTTTCGTTTACCTAACTATAATGTCACTTTAACCTTAATTGTTTTCAGTGAATTTTCAAGGTTCTCTTTAAAGCAAAGTAAGGTAATATTACCAGACAAAAGTATAATGTCTAACCTTTGGTTTTTTCAGTGTATATATGTATGTATGTAGGCAATACAGATCCTTTGATGTTACTGAGCAAGTGTCGGATCCGTTCTTTTGTGAGTGGGGCTGGACTCTGTTTTACCAGTCAGCAGTCACTGGTTCCCGGCACGGCCTCTCGCTTTGGAGCAATGCGCCAGCTTGCAAATCTTGGACTCTGTACTAAAATATAGAGCGTCACCCCCCCAAAGCAGATAAGAGTTTCACTGGATTTCACTGCTACAAAGGAGAGAGAGGAAGCAGCATTGGACTTCGTAAAGGTAACAGACAAACTACTTACCATTGATGTCTCCCTTAGATGGACTGTCACGGTGAGTGTGAGGACCGTGGCCAACAGGTTTGGATCACCATTGGGTGTACAAGTGTATAATTACTTAATGTGCACTTGCAGCGGGACACACAAAACCAGGCGTGGCTCAGCCCTTGGAGCAGCGCATGCAGTGGCTTCACAGCGGAGGATGGGCTAACCACATACTCCAATGGGAGTGGACCGCTGAATTTTCAAATAAGCCTCCAGGTGAAATATCGCTGTTGATGTGGAACTGGCACTGAGGAAAGCCGCAAGGCTGAAACGCGTCTGCCCAAGCGTTTCACTAACACAGCATTTCAACGCCATGAGCCTGATGGTATGGCAATAAAAATCCTTTGATGTTACAGAGCAAGTGTCCGACCCGTTCCTTTGTGAGTGGGGCTGGACTATATATATATTATATATATATATAGAAAGATAGATAGATAGATAGATAGATAGATAGATAGATAGATAGATAGATAGATAGATAGATAGATAGATAGATAGATAGATAGATAGATAGATAGATAGATAGATAGATAGATAGATAGATAGATAGATAGATCACACAACCGGCTATTGTGTAATGTAGTACAAAATTGCCAATGAGGGGTGTTGGAAAAATGATAAATCTCAAGGCAAAGGGGGATCAGTTTTTAATGTTATCAGAATACGAGATGCCAATTTAGGACTATAGTACAAATAAGATAGTGGGCTTTTTTATGGGTTGATTGCTCTTTTCTTTCAGGTGTAGCGAACAATGGTCACACATCAGAGTAATAATGTTTAGCTTTTCTTTACCTTTCATGTTGATGATAAAACAATAGACAACGTTGTGGGCCAGTGGATTTATATGATTTTATGGCTACAGTATTTACTGCAACATTATGAATTTATTACATTTATCATATAATTTTCAACATGATTTTCAGGTGTCCCAAACTGTATTATTAGCTTGAATTGATGAAAATAAGATTGTCGGAAATGTGGCACATAAATTGTTTAATTGGCTCTTTAATGCTGCTTAATGCTAGTAGCCCTGATATTGTTCTTTTGTGTCCTTATTACTCATTTCCGAGAAGAGGGTATCTTAAGGGGCTTTTAAGGAAACATAAATGTAAGCAGGCCCGGGTGGCTTTACTTTTTTTTAAATTGTCCCCCTATGCCTTTACATTATCATGTGCCACACATTTTTTAAGATCCGCTCTAAAGTTAAGGAATACTAGGGAAACATAAAAGTAGAAGACCTTTAAGTACCTGACGCATTAGTGGGGACTGTGTGCGGTGCGCCTTTTTACTGTTTTTAACCTCATGCGCGCTAGCGGTTTTCTCGCTGTGCGCTGAGTTTTTTTAAAAACCCGCGTTACATGAGCGTACGAGAACCGTAACTCATGACGAGCTGAGTTAATGTTTTAAGAAGTTTTTGAGCATTGCTCTTTATGTTTAAGCGGTGCCCTGACTGACCTGTCTTCTTTTCTTATTATATGATGATCAATGTACTCTATTGTTGTGCTGATAAATGTGTATCTTTTATGGTCATATTTTTTTAATATATACCAAATAAAGATTATTATTATTAGCAGTAGTAGCCCTGATAATGGTAAGTATCTGCAGAGTGGTTTGGGAGCTGTCATTATGATGATGTAATTCATATTTCCTTGTGAAATAGGTGTTTTTATACACCTCAATTTTGTGCAAAAAAGCATCCAAACATACACATATGTGCCCAAAATCCATTTGTTGTTGCCCAGCCAGGAAGGTGTGAACGCAGGATCGGGAGATCTGTGAAATATGTTAGGAAACTGTAAATTCAGCAGAATGAAGGCGCATACACAGATGGGCAGGTGCAGTGAGTGTGTTTTATGTCTCCAAAGTTGTCAGCAACAGCTCCTTTGGATAAATAAATAAAAAAGACTCACTGAAGCAGTACATTATTAGAGTGTGCCTCTTCATTCTGCTGACCTTGCAGTTTAGTAATATTACTCTGGCGGATATAGCACCAGAGTATTCATAATTAGGTCAGAGTTTCCATAGGAAAGGCATTTTTTCTTTTCTTAATAACTTTAGCGCTGTTCAACCAATCTGCACAAAACTTTAAAAATAAAAGTTCTTCCACTATGGCACCTTCTTGAAAAGTTTAGCAGTGATCTGAAAAGAGGGTGCCAAGGAAAAGGCAGTTTCCAAAACATCAATCTTCCATTTTTAATCCCAATAGGAAAATTAGCTCTCCGAAGAAACAGCTGAGTGGAATTACATCAAATTTGGCAAAAAGTTTGAACTTTTCTCCGAAAGTGTGCTTTTCATTATTTGGCATAAAGCTAATCAGTAGTTTTAGAGAATTTTTTATTTATAGAGGTGCTTTGGTTAGGCATGATGGAGTTAACCACGAGATAAAGTTAGTGATATTTGGTCCTTTAGTGTCCAGATATTGTCTTATCAGCCAATTTAGAGTGGATTTGTCAGTCCTGATTGGCTGGCTACAACATGCACTATTTGTTATGGGGCCATTACAAAAGTAACGGAAAGTGGCAAAAATAAATTAAATTTGATCACCGGAACGTGTCTTCCAGCGTGTGTGTGTGCGTGTGTGTATTTATATATATATTTATTCATGTGTACAAGATCGGGGAGGCGATCGAAACGCGTCCGAGGCGGACACTTGTCTGAACCACTATGGGTGAATAAATTACAACATGGAACTTTGAAACCCGTCTTCGTATTTCTTTGGAAACCAACTTTGTTGTGGTCTGTACCTGCTTGCAGCCCCTCCTCGAAATTGGAGGGTCAGGACTTATATATATATATATATATATATATATATACATATTCAACACACAAAGGATTGGCGTGCTCGAGCCACTTCCACGGCGGGCTCACGACGGGGTTCGCCAGCCCCCTATTATTCAACACACTCCAGGTATAAATTTCTTTTGGAAAAAACCAGAGTCGGAGCCCAAGTTCAGAACGGTGTTGTCAGAGTTTAATTGACAGACCAGAAACACCCAACGCGTTTCGAGATCAGCCGATCTCTTGCTCACGGGTGGAGCTTTGTTGGTACCATCGTTCATTTAAAGAAACATGCAGTAATTTTTGTCATGTGATCATAGACATAGAAGACTTTGTGTAAACAAATGTGGGCCACAAAATCAAAAAACAATTCAAGTGAATAGCAAATTAATGTACAACAGTGGAGCAATATTGTAATAAATTAAAGTTCCAATGCATGGCAATTAAATTAATGCAGCAAAACATTAGGCCAACCAATTTTGATGCATAGCCATTGGTCAAAATTATAAATCTCCACCAGGAGGTTCCCTTGGCAGATTAGGCTGTTTGTATCACAGCCTGAAATTGTATAACCAGTCTATTAAGTGATTATGCAGCCCCAGTGGGCATATGCCGCAGAGTTCTGATATCGCCAATCGTAGTGACTTGTCCAATCACGCCCCAGTGGGCAAAATTCACAATTGCATCCACATTCCTGCAAGGAAAGAAAAAAGGCCCATTGCTACATGTAACACGTAATTTCCATATAGATCACTATTAAAATCAAGATTAAAATGTTACATCAAACTTAAGTTACCCAAAGCAGCAGCGTTCTCAAACCCAATTACATAACTCAACACTCAGGTTTGGAGGTGAATGGCTAGTTCCTCCCCCAAA
Source organism: Lissotriton vulgaris (assembly GCF_964263255.1). Lineage (NCBI taxonomy): Eukaryota > Metazoa > Chordata > Amphibia > Caudata > Salamandridae > Lissotriton > Lissotriton vulgaris. The sequence continues at coordinate 359,528,292 of NC_141693.1, read as the reverse complement.
TTGTGCCCTATGGGTTGCATTGTGATGTACATGATGATGTACTTGGATTCTAATTTCCTCAACTCCAACCATCTGTTACCACCCCTCACATTGCTGTCAACGCTGTCAAGAACACAGAATTTCATTAAGTTAGGATTTCTGTTGTGTTCTTCGGCAAAATGCCTGGCCACAGGATATTGCTGGTTGACATTCCTAATAGCTCTTTGATGCTCCAGAATTCTGAGCTTAGCCTGCTTGGTGGTACATCCTATATAAAATCTGTTGCAGGGGCATTGTAATGCATAAATAGCATATTCTGTAGTGCAACTAAGGTGTTTGGTGATCCTGTGTGGGCACCGGTCTGTAGACAACTGTATAGTCTTACAGTTGTTACTGTACTTGCAGGCTTTGCACCTACGACAAGGATAAAACCCTTGTACACTGTCAGTTCTCAGATTTTCTTTTAGTAACGTAGGGCTAAGGACATCCTTCAAAGATCTGGATTTTTTAAAAGTCAAAGAAGGAACGTCATGTATTACTTCCTGTATGTCCTTGTCCAGTTTGAGTGTATCCCAATACTTGGATAGGCTTTTGCGTAATTTCCAAGATTGGCTGTTGTACGTGGTGATGAAACGGATTTTTTCATCCTGTACACGTTGTTTAGGGATTAGGAGCTCATCCCTATCCATATTGTTAACCTTGGCTAGGGCCTGTTGAATTATTTTATGGCTGTATCCCCTTTCTCCGAACCGCTTTACCATTACCTTGCTTTCAAGGGAAAAACTCTCAGCAGAACTACAGTTCCTCTTGGCCCTGATCAATTCCCCCATAGGTATGCTCCGAATTAAACTGGGAGGGTGACAACTGCCTGCATGGAGAAGACTATTCCCTGCGGTACTCTTTCGAAACAAGGAACTAGTTAACTTTCCTTCAACGATTTTGAGACTAATATCTAGAAATTCTAGACTGTCTTTGCTGGTAACACTGGTAAATTTAAGGTTCATGGAATTTTGGTTCAGGATAGACTCAAATTCCTGTAGTTGGTCATGGGAGCCGCTCCAAACACAGAAGATGTCGTCGATATAACGTTTCCAGAGGGTGACGTGGGCACTGAAGTGGGAGATCTTATTCACCACCAGCTCCTCCCACCAGCCCAGATAAAGACATGCTAGGCTGGGGGCAAAGCAAGTGCCCATCGCCACCCCCCGGATCTGTTTATACAAAAGTTTGTCGAAGATGAAAAAATTGTTAGTTAGACATTCCCACATCATGTCAAGGAGCATATTAGTGTGTGACAAGTGAGAGACAGATCTATCTTTCAGATAATATTTACATGCCTCCACCCCCAGGTCTTGTGGGATACTTGTATACAAGCTGGCAACATCAAAGCTTACCAGCCAGTATTCTGGGCTCCATGTCACGTCCTTAATGATTTTTAGGAAATCAGATGAGTCCCTCACATATGAGGGTAAGTTAGTTACATAGGGCTGTAGGAAGTGGTCTATGTATCTAGAAGTGTTTTCATACAAACTCCCTATCGATGAGACAATAGGTCTGCCCGGTGGTGTCTGAAGACTTTTATGGAGTTTGGGCAATAAATACAGTGCGGATAGTTTGGGATATTTGACATAGAGATAATTAAACTCATCGTCCTCAATCAAACCCCTAGCTTTCCAATCTCTCAGTTTGTCTCCATATGCACATTTTGCCACATTATACTCTTCCTTAGTTGCTTTGACATAGTTATTGACATCAGACAATTGTATGAGACCTTCCTCTAGGTACATATCAAGTGGCCAGACCACCACATTCCCACCTTTGTCACTATTCCTAATGACCACATCTGACCAACCCTCCATCTCCTTTAAAGCCAGAAACTGTAGTTTACTAAGATTCCAATTTACTTTGGGCTTCATTCTGTCCATCTTTCTCATCTCAAGTATCATGCCTTGTTCAAAGCTATCAATATAGCTATTAGTAATTTGTGGCACAAAAATAGATTTGGGTTTAAACCCACTCTTACTGCTCATTTCGACTGAGAGCTCAGTGTCAACTAAGTTGAATAATGCATCATCGCACACATTGTCACAACCAGCTAATATTTGCACAGATTGCAAAAGTTCAGCATCATTCACACTTAGTGCACTGGGTTTATCAACATTTAAGTTTTTTCTCAGCCGAGGTTTAGTCGACTAAACCTCGGCTGAGAAAAAACTTAAATGCTGAACTTTTGCAATCTGTGCAAATATTAGCTGGTTGTGACAATGTGTGCGATGATGCATTATTCAACTTAGTTGACACTGAGCTCTCAGTCGAAATGAGCAGTAAGAGTGGGTTTAAACCCAAATCTATTTTTGTGCCACAAATTACTAATAGCTATATTGATAGCTTTGAACAAGGCATGATACTTGAGATGAGAAAGATGGACAGAATGAAGCCCAAAGTAAATTGGAATCTTAGTAAACTACAGTTTCTGGCTTTAAAGGAGATGGAGGGTTGGTCAGATGTGGTCATTAGGAATAGTGACAAAGGTGGGAATGTGGTGGTCTGGCCACTTGATATGTACCTAGAGGAAGGTCTCATACAATTGTCTGATGTCAATAACTATGTCAAAGCAACTAAGGAAGCGTATAATGTGGCAAAATGTGCATATGGAGACAAACTGAGAGATTGGAAAGCTAGGGGTTTGATTGAGGACGATGAGTTTAATTATCTCTATGTCAAATATCCCAAACTAACCGCACTGTATTTATTGCCCAAACTCCATAAAAGTCTTCAGACACCACCGGGCAGACCTATTGTCTCATCGATAGGGAGTTTGTATGAAAACACTTCTAGATACATAGACCACTTCCTACAGCCCTATGTAACTAACTTACCCTCATATGTGAGGGACTCATCTGATTTCCTAAAAATCATTAAGGACGTGGCATGGAGCCCAGAATACTGGCTGGTAAGCTTTGATGTTGCCAGCTTGTATACAAGTATCCCACAAGACCTGGGGGTGGAGGCATGTAAATATTATCTGAAAGATAGATCTGTCTCTCACTTGTCACACACTAATATGCTCCTTGACATGATGTGGGAATGTCTAACTAACAATTTTTTCATCTTCGACAAACTTTTGTATAAACAGATCCGGGGGGTGGCGATGGGCACTTGCTTTGCCCCCAGCCTAGCATGTCTTTATCTGGGCTGGTGGGAGGAGCTGGTGGTGAATAAGATCTCCCACTTCAGTGCCCACGTCACCCTCTGGAAACGTTATATCGACGACATCTTCTGTGTTTGGAGCGGCTCCCATGACCAACTACAGGAATTTGAGTCTATCCTGAACCAAAATTCCATGAACCTTAAATTTACCAGTGTTACCAGCAAAGACAGTCTAGAATTTCTAGATATTAGTCTCAAAATCGTTGAAGGAAAGTTAACTAGTTCCTTGTTTCGAAAGAGTACCGCAGGGAATAGTCTTCTCCATGCAGGCAGTTGTCACCCTCCCAGTTTAATTCGGAGCATACCTATGGGGGAATTGATCAGGGCCAAGAGGAACTGTAGTTCTGCTGAGAGTTTTTCCCTTGAAAGCAAGGTAATGGTAAAGCGGTTCGGAGAAAGGGGATACAGCCATAAAATAATTCAACAGGCCCTAGCCAAGGTTAACAATATGGATAGGGATGAGCTCCTAATCCCTAAACAACGTGTACAGGATGAAAAAATCCGTTTCATCACCACGTACAACAGCCAATCTTGGAAATTACGCAAAAGCCTATCCAAGTATTGGGATACACTCAAACTGGACAAGGACATACAGGAAGTAATACATGACGTTCCTTCTTTGACTTTTAAAAAATCCAGATCTTTGAAGGATGTCCTTAGCCCTACGTTACTAAAAGAAAATCTGAGAACTGACAGTGTACAAGGGTTTTATCCTTGTCGTAGGTGCAAAGCCTGCAAGTACAGTAACAACTGTAAGACTATACAGTTGTCTACAGACCGGTGCCCACACAGGATCACCAAACACCTTAGTTGCACTACAGAATATGCTATGTATGCATTACAATGCCCCTGCAACAGATTTTATATAGGATGTACCACCAAGCAGGCTAAGCTCAGAATTCTGGAGCATCAAAGAGCTATTAGGAATGTCAACCAGCAATATCCTGTGGCCAGGCATTTTGCCGAAGAACACAACAGAAATCCTAACTTAATGAAATTCTGTGTTCTTGACAGCGTTGACAGCAATGTGAGGGGTGGTAACAGATGGTTGGAGTTGAGGAAATTAGAATCCAAGTACATCATCATGTACAACACAATGCAACCCATAGGGCACAATTTGGGGGAGGAACTAGCCATTCACCTCCAAACCTGAGTGTTGAGTTATGTAATTGGGTTTGAGAACGCTGCTGCTTTGGGTAACTTAAGTTTGATGTAACATTTTAATCTTGATTTTAATAGTGATCTATATGGAAATTACGTGTTACATGTAGCAATGGGCCTTTTTTCTTTCCTTGCAGGAATGTGGATGCAATTGTGAATTTTGCCCACTGGGGCGTGATTGGACAAGTCACTACGATTGGCGATATCAGAACTCTGCGGCATATGCCCACTGGGGCTGCATAATCACTTAATAGACTGGTTATACAATTTCAGGCTGTGATACAAACAGCCTAATCTGCCAAGGGAACCTCCTGGTGGAGATTTATAATTTTGACCAATGGCTATGCATCAAAATTGGTTGGCCTAATGTTTTGCTGCATTAATTTAATTGCCATGCATTGGAACTTTAATTTATTACAATATTGCTCCACTGTTGTACATTAATTTGCTATTCACTTGAATTGTTTTTTGATTTTGTGGCCCACATTTGTTTACACAAAGTCTTCTATGTCTATGATCACATGACAAAAATTACTGCATGTTTCTTTAAATGAACGATGGTACCAACAAAGCTCCACCCGTGAGCAAGAGATCGGCTGATCTCGAAACGCGTTGGGTGTTTCTGGTCTGTCAATTAAACTCTGACAACACCGTTCTGAACTTAGGCTCCGACTCTGGTTTTTTCCAAAAGAAATTTATACTTGGAGTGTGTTGAATATATATACATATATATATATACTTTGTGAAACACATTTAATGGGCAAGGCCGGTGGCACCCATTATTTGATCTTGGCAGCTTGACAGTCGAAACGAGTCAAGGTTTTCTCTGAAAAATACATTTGGTTGTTCTAAGCCCATGGTGTCAGCGCCTGTTTATGCAGAAGGAAACAGGATTTGTATATATATATTTCCTTCATTACGAATTGAGGATATGTTAATCAGCCGGTCTCTAAAAAGTAAATCTTTTCAATTTAAGCACGGAGCTTGCTAAAATTTACTAAAATGTCTTGGATCCAATGTAAATCTGTAACAATTTGAATTCAAACTACAACTTCCATCATGCCTCATAATGGGCTAAGGATTTGACCGAAACGCGCCAGGGCCGACTAAAAAAATAAACCACTATTGAGCACTGAAACGTAGTCCGTGCCTGCTTTCCTGTACCTGAAATGGAGAGAGAGAGAGAGAAGATCAAAAGTTACTTACCTGTAAACTGTGGTCTCCAGTATTGGTGTCTTTCATAGATTCACATGCTTGAAAATTCCCCGTCGTCGGAGTGGGAGTCCCACGGTACATAAAATAGTAGTAAAAATCACATATATAAAAATATATGTCATAGTAATAATAATAATAATAATCATAATAATAAAATATAATGTAATAATAATAATAGAATGCTTGAAAGTACCATAGAACATTATTAACACATAAGGAAGCATTGAGGGAGAATCACTTTACTGGCATATCCATGTCGTTATGATAGTGCAAATTCCAGCCAATCAGGCTGTCGCACCCTCTAGAACCTTCTCCTCAGAAGCTTAGGGCCTCAGATTTTTGTAGCACAAGAGTGACAAAAGAGTGGATGAGGAGAAGAGAGCCTCTGAGGGGAGGAAGGGTGGGTCGCATGTGAATCTATGAAAGACACCAATACTGGAAAACCACAGTTTACAGGTAAGTAACTTTTGCTCTTCTCCAGCATTGGGGTGTCTTTCATAGATTCACATGCTTGAATAGAATAGCAAGCAATAGCCATTATATCCATAAAAGGTTACAACTGTAATGCATGAACATATTGCATATTTAAACAAACACTATTAATGGTACACTGATGCGAAAATTCAAAAACCTTTTATGGCAGGAAGAGGGAAGCAACAGAGGCTCACCTTACTTGAAAAAATTCAGAAGCACCACTAGACCCACAGCAGTGTCTGCGCTGTCAATTACCTCCAGACAGTAGTGCCTTGTGAAACATTCGTCTGCTGGACCACGTTGCCACTCTGCAGATCTGATGGAGGCACTCAAGCAAATAGGGCACTGAATTATGAAAACTGCCCTTGTCGAGTGGGCCCTCACCGGAGTAGGTAAGGGCATGCCCATCTTTGTATGACAAAAAGAGATAGCTGATGTCAAACTATGGGGCAATGGTTTGTTTGGTCACTGGATGCACTAAACGCATCCACTCATATACAAGAAAGGTGGTCTAGCTTGCGAAGGCAGCTGTCCGTTGTATGTAGAATTTAAGTCACTTGGAAGTTGAAGTTAAATATGTTTGATGGTAAAAGCTTGAATAGGACTCACACGTTGAGAAGACGTGAGAGCGAGTAGGAGGGAAACTTTCCCTGTTAGAAATGTCGAATCCGAAGATGGATTGGTTCAAAAGAAGCTTAGAGAAGCTGGGCTAATTCGACGTTGAGGCGCCGAGTAGGCAGGGAACGCCCGCTGGGCGGGCACATCCTGTAGAGGCCCTAAAAGAACTTGGGAATAATCCGGGAGGAATAGAGAGACCTGAATCCATCATGGCGAAAACGAGAAGTGCAGCCAGTACTTTTCAAGACGAAATGAGAAAAGGGCTGACTTTGCCATTAGGAGAAAAGCAGGTAGGGTTTGCTCTAGTGTAGCGTGCACAGAATTGATGCAGACAGACTCGCACCAGATACCAAAGCGTTTACCTTTTAGTTTATATTTTGAAGAAGTGGAGGGGCTCTTGCGTTCGCGAGAAACCACCCTTCAGTCTGAGGCAATGTCTTGAGATACAGCATTTGAAAAGCTTGCGCAAAGAACAAAAATCAGGCGACTCTTTCCTGACTTGCTTGTTGATGAGGAACTGAGAGTAAACCATAACTCTGTTGTTGGAGATTTGGAACCACTCCGACGGTCCCTGTGTGTAACAATATAGACACTTGTGCAAACGACTCACGTAAATGAGGAGGTAGAGGTCAACGGCATCGTTGACCAAATGGAATAAAAGAGAGAGAAATTCCACCGTCAGCCTTTTTGGGATGGATTAAGGGTGGGTTCTAAGGCAAGTCGTTGTTTCTTGGAAGAATTACCTCCTGTATACGAGTTGGAGTCGAATAATGCAGTTGGTTCTGAATGTAGGAGTGATACTGGGAGGAGCTCCTTGGAAAAGAGGATGTGGAGCTGCAACCTCGGGCACCACGAAAGGGCTGCTTTCTGTACTGGAGAGAACCGAAGGCGCGGGTAGTGTCTGCAGTGTCTGCTCAACATGTTGGCCAAAAAGGGATGACCCTTAAAAGGTAGTCCATTATTTTAGTCTGAACCTCTGGGCGAAACACTGAGTGTTCTGCCAACCTTGTCTAGGCAATACTGCCGCTGCTGCGAGCTGTCTAAAAAAACCTCGGTGACGCAATGTGCACTGCACGGTCTATTGTTTCTGATGCACTTCTTCCATTCTTTTGCAGGATCCTTGAAGCGTCAGCCGAGGAGGATTCGGGAATAAGGGCTACCTGCGCCAACATGCCAGACTACCTCAGGCTGAGGTACCTGCCCAAAATGGCTAAAGAGTTGCCTGCTGAAACTGTGGTTGCAGCCATTGTGGAGAACTTTTCCCCCTAATAATACGAGGCATCGACCTCCCCGGTCGGGAGAAAAAAGTCAAAGGAGAAGCGGAATTGCGAGGACGTCGCTGGGCCGCCCGAGCAAAAGATGAGTCAGGTTGTAGTTGAGAGACAAGACAAGCAGGTGAATTGTCTGGCGTTTTAAATTTGTGTTCGAGGCGTGAAGGATGTACGTTGTTACGAAGCGTGGTATTACCACGCGTACCGTTACAACACGTATTTTACAACGCAAGTCGTTACCACGACTTGCACTGTAGGGGTGCGGACTTAGGAATAGTTTAATTTACTATTCCAACACCAGCCTACGTACAGTAGGGAAGGTGTTGGAATAGTAAATCTACTATTCCTTGTCCTTTAGCGCCCTCCAGCGCAGTCATGCTTACGACTTGCGTTCTAAAATACACGTTGTAACGGTACTGCGGGGTAACATCTGCGTCGTAAAGGATGTTCCTCAGCGTGAAAGAACCGCCAGCGCAGATCTTGGGCTCAGGAAGAGTCAAAGACCTCTTGTCAAATAATAGGTATCAGAGGAACTGAACGAACTTGTGTCCGTAGTTAATTGTAAAATCAAAGAGAAAAACGGTCTGCTTCTTTCCTCGTGACGAGGGGAAGATGAAAGCGAGCCGCCGTTCTCTCCATGAGGAAGTTTGATCCTCCAATATCCATCGGAGGGTAATGTAATGGAGATACAGGTGTAAGAGAGGGTAAAATTTCACCATGGAACAGGACATGGCAGTCTCGTCATCAGAAAAACATAATTCTGGTCTTAAGGAACCAGAGGCTGAGAGTCTGGCTAAGTTTTTGTCAGTCCAAGAAATTATGGCGTTGAGTAAGGAGCCATCACGCCATCACAGTGATGTAGCGGAAAAGCAGTGTACGACTAATAAATAGGCTACAAAAGCACTGTGCATATAGCCAACTGGCAACTAGGTTAACCGTCGACGAGTCCAACCATTGACTGGGTCAACCAACTATGAGGCTTACCGTCGACGAGGCTGATTTCACTGTCGTCGATGGAGCCACCGTCTACAACGAAGCCACAGTCTACGACGAGGCCATCGTCGACGGTCCAACCGTCGACAAGGCTTACCGTCGGCGAGGCTTATTTCACTGTCGTCGATGGAGCCACCGTCTACGATGAAGCCACCGTCTACGACAAGGCCACAGTCTACGTAGAGGCCACCGTCGACGAGCCTACCGACCACGAGCCTACCATTGACGAGCCTACCGTCGACGAGAGGGCACTGTCCTCACTGTCGTCGACGGAGCCACCGTCGGCGACGAGGCCACCGTCGTCGATGAGGCCGTCGACGATGGAAACTTAGAAGTAGAAAATGGCCTTTAGACTCGTCGACACACTCAACGTCGTCGTCGACAAAGTGACGACGACAACGGAGTCTTTCATCGTCGAAGGGCTTGTCGACGAGCCCGTCGACGGACTGGCAAGTTTCTAAGTGTAAAGGTGGCAGTAAGAGTCTGAAAACGCCAGAGACCAAGTCATGTAGGCGTGGAGGCCAGCAGACACCGTGGGGGAACAATATCCAGAGGATCCTACTTCATCCTTGGAGGCCAAGAAGAAGGAATCTCAGTTCCACACCCTTGCTTAGAGAGGACTTAGCATGTCCAGAACAAACACTCACCATGTCAGAGACAGGGGTGTCAGAAAGTCTACAACTCCTGTAGCCACATAAGGAGACCGGCCTCTCCGCTCTCAAAGGTCCTTTGAGAAAAGGGTTCCACAGAACCTGCGACTCCTCACCTGAAGTACAGAAAAAAGACAGGACTATCGAGAGAGTCCTTAGAAAAAGGGCGAAGCTTTCCACAGGCGAAGCAGAGTTGAAAATAAAGACTTCTTTAAAGAAAAGTAAAAATACTTGCAGAATGTAGAAATTTTGAAGAAAAAACTGAGCAGAGCTCAGGGAGACTCCCTTCACACGACATGCGGTAAAAAATCTGACGGCCTGAGCTTCTGAGGAGAAGGTTCTAGAGGGTGCGACAGAACTGATTGACTGGAATTTGGACTATCATAACGACATGGATATGCCAGTAAAGTGATTCTCCCTCAATGCTTCCTTATGTGTTAATAATGTTCTATGGCACTTTCAAGCATTTTATTATTATTATTAAATTCTATTTTTTTATAATTATTATTATTATCACTATGACATATATTTTTATATATGTGATTTTTTACTCCTATTTTATGTACCGTGGGACTCCCACTCCGACGACGGGGAATATTCAAGCATGTGAATCTATGAAAGACACCCCAATACTGGAGAAAGATATATATCTATAGAGAGAGATACATATATATATATATATATATTCCAACAACAATTGTTTTCACGTAGTCCAGGCCGCTTGTGTAATTCTTCAGCGTGTATTTAATTCAGTAACCCTCACTTGTCGGAATATCGGGAGTCGCAACCCCATCCGGGCCTGCCGCTGCAAGTGGGTGGGGTTCGCTGTGAACTTAAGACTTGGATATATATATATATATATATATATATATATATATATATATATATATATGTCAAAACCATCTTCCCTCATGGAAAGAAGCTGAGTCGCACACATGACTTCATTTTATGGCCATTTTAATTAAAGGCGAACAGCGTGATTAAGGACTTTACTGACGCGTTTCGTTTCCCTTGGAAACTTTTTCAAAGTGGTGTCCTGCACCTCACAGGCAGTCCGTTAGTTCCACAGTTCAGTATTGTTATTTTTTACCTTGTTCTTCGATGGCATTTCAATGTGGAAGCATTCCATTTTTGAGTTGCATTATGGAGCCTGTGGTCCCGACGGCTGTCTGCAAATTAAACCCTCCAGTGGGCGGTGAGTTGATCTTGCTGTTCTAATAAACCAATTTTTCGGCTTGAAGTTTTCCCATGTCAGCCCCCTTTTCAGGCTGACTCGGGACCAATACCAAGGTCCAGTCCTCGGCGGCACCTCTCTCCCAGGTCCGTATTACCGATTCCCACACTTTGGTTCAATTTGGGAGAGTGTGGCGCTCTTGTGGCGGTGCGTGTACTCTTCGGCGGAACCAAGCCGATATAAATGTCAAAACCATCTTCCCTCATATATATATATATATACACGCACACACACAACAGACTCATGCCACACGGTACATAATATCTGCTACTATTACTGTGAGAAATGAGGGAATGGTTCTTGATTTACCAACCTTGAAGGGTTGAAACCCTGAGTCTGACTTTCCAGGGTTCTTACTTGTGATCTTTAGGTCAGTGCCAATATTGGCAGCAAGCGTTAACTCACCAAGCCATTGCTTCCAGCTTATGTGATCAACTCAACTATCCCCACACACCGTTATCTAACTTTAACCAGTAACAACTGTAACAAAAAGCATTGCTGTTTACTCTCAACCAGCAAGATCCCACCACACCATTGTTTTTTATTATGTTTCTCGTTCTGTCTAGCATTGACCAGACGTTAGGGGACTTAAAGTCTTTTATGCATATACAAAACATAAATCATACAAATTAAATATATGCAGTATGCACCAGTGAGAACGTACCTCACCTTTAGCTTTGGCATTGGTTTATGTCAAAGCACTTGCAGTGTGGTATTAAATGTTGGTCCATATACAATCTCCCAGCCCATTTAAGCAACCATTTGAAATAGCTATATATAGCTATATATGAGCTCTTATATTTTATTTGTGTCTTGCAAACTAAGTCAGCACCAACCTCAAACTATAATAACAAGCATTGGCAAATCCAATAGGTATTCAGAGTGCCAACCTGTTGGCTTTGCCAATGTTTGCGACCGTTGACCCTGCCACCAGGTAGGTCGCCCCCCTCAGCCACCACACGGTCCTCCTGTGCCGCTGTCCCGCTGCCACCACTGCTGTACCCAGGATCGCTGCCTTTACCCGTCCTGGGCTGCCCTCCTTGGTTTTCCTGAGTTACCCACTTGCCTCTTCTGGTGATTCTTACTGTTTCTGCCTTTACCGTTTTTTGCCTGTGTTTCCAACCCTCGTGCCCTCTGTGCCCTCTCCCCCCCTGCCCCTTGTTCTCTCTCTGCTCCACCCCCCTCCCTCCCCCCCTCACGCTTCCCGCCGCTGCCTCCCCTGTGACCCGTCCCCCTGGTGCCCCATTCGCAACCCCGCTCCCAGCTGCTCCTCCCACCCTTAGCCCCTCATATGGAGGCAAGCCCGTCTGCGCCCATGGGCGTCCGCAGGGGAGGGCAAGGGGGGGCACTTGCCCCCCCCTGGAACACCGGTTCATCACTATTGACAGCCCCCACAGTGGTGTTTGTCTGCAGGGCCGTCAATTTTAAAAGCGTGAGAAAGCGCTTGCAATGACGGTCCTGCTTGATGAGCGGGAAAACTGCTGCTGATGGGCAAGAGAGAAGGTCCGGGCCTGGCTGCTCCCACAGCTTGAAGCAGAGGCGCACCTGGAGTCAAATTTCGGGGAGGGGGGCACATTTTTCAAGCTAAGGAAGAGTGGAGCTGCAGCCAGGGGCCCTAGGAAGGGGTGAAAGCCATCAAAGCCTCATTAACGCCGGCACCGAATTACACAATTCGCCCAGAGATGCAATGAGTGTGTCTGCCTGTTTTTTGCAAGGTCAACAGGAAAGTCCTTCTGTGCACTCCTGATTTATTCGTACTGAAGCTATATTCCTTTCTTTTGTTGGTACTACTACATCCTGGTACATACTCTTTAGGTGCCCTTTCGTATACCATATCTTGTGTGGTGCAGACACTTCTGTTCCGATGGATGTGTGCACTTTTCAGCGAACATTAAAGTTTCATCAATTTCTTTTCCATGGTAATAATCAGTTTTAACTCTTTTTCAATTGTCAACAAAATATTTTAATTCATATTTTGGTTTCCATTGTTAACTGTTGTTATACGTTTTTTAATATATCCATTATTTTTAAAATAAAATGATGGATATATTAAAAACCAGTTAACAATGGAAACCAAAATATGAATTAAAATATTTTGTTGACAACTGAAAAAGAGTTAAAACTGAACAGAAGTGTCTGCACCACACACAATATGCCTGTTTTTTTGCACCATAAGCACTAGTATTACAGAAGGGTCTGCATATGAGATGGATTAAAGAGTTTACGCCTTGAGCTCCAAAGGGGCAGTCCCTCATGTTCATTGCAGTATCGAGTGTAGCCCCTGGACCACTGTCTGTACTCACTGTCGCCTGACATGATTCCCGAAGGGAAAGCTGTCCCACAGAGACAACTTTTCTTTTCTGAATCATGTACCAACTGCAGTTCAGTGTTGGCATCAGATCAATGGTTTGTGATTGCCATTGCGTTTGAAAACCATTGATACATGTCCTTGTAAATTACAATTTGAAGATAGCGCCCTTTTCACTGCCCCTCCAAAGTCCATTATGGAGTAAGATGCAGAACCTCTTTTGTCAATCATGAAGCTTATACACAACTCCAAAAAGGGGTTTTGCAGCAGCAACCACTGTGATGCTGCAAATTGTAAGCTTTATGACCACAAAATCCTTTTGTATTTGAGGGCCCTAGTTATTTAGATAAAGCAGGAAGTGCAGTGAAAGGAATGACGCTACAAATGAGAAGTGCCTTTAATGCTCTGGAAATGCTAGGATCTCCAATCTACCTCTCTACCTCTCTCTCTCCACCTCTCTCTCTCCACCTCTCTCTCTCTCTCTACCTCTCTACCTCTACCTCTCTCTCTCTACCTCTCCCTACTTCTCTACCTCTCTCTCTCTACCTCTCTCTCTACGTCTCTCTCTCTCTCTATGTCTCTCTTTACCTCTACCTCTACCTACCTCTCTACACCTCTCTCTCTCTCTCTCTACCTCTCTCTCTCTCTACCTCTCTCTCTACCTTCCTCTCTACCTCTCTCTCTCTACCTCTCTCTCTACCTCTCTACCTCTCTCTCCACCTCTCTCTCTCTACCTCTCCCTCTCTATCTCTCTCTCTCCACCTCTCTCTCTCCACCTCACTCTCTCTACCTCTCTACCACTACCTCTCTACCTCTACCTCTCTCTCTCTCTACCTCTCTCTCTACCTCTCTACCTCTCTCTACCTCTCTCTACCTCTCTCTCTACGTCTCTCTCTCTCTCTCTCTCTCTCTCTCTCTATATGTCTCTCTTTACCTCTACCTCTACCTACCTCTCTACACCTCTCTACCTCTTGATATCTCGCTCTCTCGCTCTCTCTCTCTCTACCTCTGTCTCTCTCTACCTCTCTCTCTCTACCTCTACTTCTCTCTCTCTCTACCTCTCCCTCTCTCTCTCCACCTCTCTCTCTACCTCTCTCTCTCTACCCCTCTCTCTCTCTACCTCTCTCTCTACCTCTCTCTCTACCTCTATCTCTCTACCTCTCTCTCCACCTCTCTTTTTCTCTACCACCACCTCTCTACCTCTACCTCTCTCTCTACCTCTCTCTCTCTACCTCTCTCTCTCTAACTCTCTCTCTCTCTCTCTACCTCTACCTCTCTCTCTCTACCTCTCACTCCCTCTACCTCTCTTTCTCTACCTCTCTCTCAACCTATCTCTCTACCTCTCTACCTCTCGCTCTACCTCTCGCTCTACCTCCCTCTCTACCTCTCTCTCTCCACCTCTCTTTCTCTACCTCTCCCTCTCTATCTCTCTCTCTACCGCTCTCTCTAACCCTCTCTCTACCTCTCTACCCCTCTCTACTTCTCTCTCTACCTCTCTCTTCCTCTCCCTCTTCCTCTCCCTCTCTACCCCTCTCTCTCTACCTCTCTCTTTCCCTCTCTACCTCTCCCTCTACCACTCTCTCTCTACCTCTACCTCTCTACCTCTACCTCTCTCTCCCTCTACCTCTCTCTCCCTCTACCTCTCTCTCTCTACCTCTCTCTCAACCTCTCTCTCTACCTCTCTACCTCTACCTCTACCTCTCTACCTCTACCTCTCTCTCTCTACCTCTCTCTCCCTACCTCTCTCTCTCCCTCTCTCTCTCCCTCTCTCTCCCTACCTCTACCTCTCTCTCTCTTTCTCTACTTCTCTCTACCTATCTCTCTCTACCGCTCTCTCTCTCTACCTCTCTCTCTCTCTCTCTCGACCTCTACCTCTCTACCTCTCTCTCTGTACCTCTCTCTCTCTCTCTCTCTCTACTGCTCTCTCTCTACCTCTACCTCTCTCTCTACCCATCTCTCTCTCTACCTCTCCCTCTCTATCTCTCTCTCTCTCCTCCTCTCCCTCTCCACCTCTCTCTACCTCTCTACCACTACCTCTCTACCTCTACCCCTCTCTCTACCTCTCTCTCTACCTCTCTCTCCCTCTAACTCTCTCTCTCTCTCTCTCTCTACCTCTACCTCTCTCTCTCTCTACCTCTCACTCCCTCTACCTCTCTCTCTCTCTACCTCTCTCTCAACCTCTCTCTCTACCTCTCTACCTCTACCTCTCGCTCTACCTCTCGCTCTACCTCTCCCTCTCTATCTCTCTCTCTAGCGCTCTCTCTAACCCTCTCATTACCTCTCTACCCCTCTCTACTTCTCTCTCTACCTCTCTCTTCCTCTCCCTCTTCTTCTCCCTCTCTACCTCTCTCTCTCTACCTCTCTCTCTCCCTCTCTACCTCTCCTCTACCACTCTCTCTCTACCTCTACCTCTCTACCTCTACCTCTCTCTCTGTACCTCTCTCTCCCTACCTCTCTCTCTCTCTCCCTACCTCTACCTCTCTCTCCCTACCTCTACCTTTCTCTCTCTACTTCTCTCTACCTCTCTCTCTCTCTACCTCTCTCTCTCTCTCTCTCTCACTCTCTCTCTCGACCTCTACCTCTCCACCTCTCTCTCTGTACCTCTCGCTCTCTCTCTACCTCTACCTCTCTCTCTACCTCTCTACCTCTACCTCTCTCTCCCTCTACCTCTACCTCTCTCTCCCTCTACCTCTCTCTCTCTACCTCTCTCTCAACCTCTCTCTCTACCTCTCTACCTCTACCTCTCTACCTCTACCTCTCTCTCTCTACCTCTCTCTCCCTACCTCTCTCTCTCCCTCTCTCTCTCCCTCTCTCTCCCTACCTCTACCTCTCTCTCTCTCTACTTCTCTCTACCTATCTCTCTCTACCTCTCTCTCTCTCTACCTCTCTCTCTCTCTCTCTCCCTCTCTACCTCTCTACCTCTCTCTCTGTACCTCTCTCTCTCTCTCTCTCTCTCTCTCTCTCTCTCTACTGCTCTCTCTACCTCTACCTCTCTCTCTACCCATCTCTCTCTCTACCTCTCCCTCTCTATCTCTCTCTCTCTCCTCCTCTCCCTCTCCACCTCTCTCTACCTCTCTCTCTCTACCTCTACCCCTCTCTCTACCTCTCTCTCTCTACCTCTCTCTCCCTCTAACTCTGTCTCTCTCTCTCTCTAACTCTACCTCTCTCTCTCTACCTCTCACTCCCTCTACCTCTCTCTACCTCTCTCTCAACCTCTCTCTCTACCTCTCTACCTCTACCTCTCGCTCTACCTCTCGCTCTACCTCTCTCTCTCTACCTCCCTCTCTACCTCTCTCTCTCCACCTCTCTCTCTACCTCTCCCTCTCTATCTCTCTCTCTACCGCTCTCTCTAACCCTCTCATTACCTCTCTACCCCTCTCTACTTCTCTCTCTACCTCTCTCTTCCTCTCCCTCTTCTTCTCCCTCTCTACCTCTCTCTCTCTACCTCTCTCTCTCCCTCTCTACCTCTCCCTCTACCACTCTCTCTAACCCTCTCATTACCTCTCTACCCCTCTCTACTTCTCTCTCTACCTCTCTCTTCCTCTCGCTCTTCTTCTCCCTCTCTCACTCTCTCTCTCGACCTCTACCTCTCCACCTCTCTCTCTGTACCTCTCGCTCTCTCTCTACCTCTCTCTCTACCCCTCTCTCTCTACCTCTCTACCTCTCCCTCTCTATCTCTCTCTCCTCCTCTCTCTCTCCACCTCTCTCTACCTCTCTACCACTACCTCTCTACCTCTACCTCTCTCTCTACCTCTCTCTCTCTACCTCTCTCTCTCTAACTCTCTCCCTCTCCCTCTACCTCTCTCTCTCTACCTCTCACTCCCTCTTCCTCTCTCTCTACCTCTCTCTCAACCTCTCTCTCTACCTCTCTACCTCTACCTCTCTCTCTACCTCTTGCTCTACCTCTCTCTCTCTACCTCCCTCTCTACCTCTCTCTCTCCACCTCTCTCTCTCTACCTCTCCCTCTCTATCTCTCTCTCTACCGCTCTCTCTAACCCCCTCTCTACCTCTCTACCCCTCTCTACTTCTCTCTACCTCTCTCTTCCTCTCCTTCTTCCTCTCCCTATGTACCTCTCTCTCTCTCCCTCTGTACCTCTCCCTCTACCACTCTCTCTCTACCTCTACCTCTCTACCTCTACCTCTCTCTCTCTACCTCTCTCTCCCTCTACCTCTCTCTCTCTACCTCTCTCTCAACCTCTCTCTCTACCTCTCTACCCTTACCTCTCTACCTCTACCTCTCCCTCTCTCTATCTACCTCTCTCTCCCTACCTCTCTCTCTCCCTACCTCTACCTCTCTCTCCCTACCTCTACCTCTCTCTCTCTACTTCTCTCTACCTATCTCTCTCTACCTCTCTCTCTACCTCTCTCTCTACCTCTCTCTCTCTCTCTCTCTCACTCGACCTCTACCTCTCTACCTCTCTCTCTGTACTGCTCTCTCTCTCTCTACCTCTACCTCTCTCTCTACCCCTCTCTCTCTACCTCTCCCTCTCCATCTCTCTCTCTCCTCCTCTCTCTCTCCACCTCTCTCTACCTCTCTACCACTACCTCTCTACCGCTCTCTCTCTCTCTACCTCTCTCTCTCTAACTCTCTCTCTCTCTCTACCTCTACCTCTCTCTCTCTACCTCTCACTCCCTCTCTCTCTGTCTACCTCTCTCTCAACCTCTCTCTCTACCTCTACCTCTGTCTCTACCTCTCGCTCTACCTTTCTCTCTCTACCTCCCTCTCTACCTCTCTACCTCTCTCTCTCCACCTCTCTCTCTCTACCTCTCCCTCTCTATCTCTCTCTCTACCACTCTCTCTAACCCTCTCTCTGCCTCTCTACCCCTCTCTACTACTCGCTCTACCTCTCTCTCTTTCTCTTCCTCTTCCTCTCCCTCTCTACCTCTCTCTCTCTATCTCTCGCTCTACCTCTCTCTCTCCCTCTCTACCTCTCCCTCTACCACTCTCTCTCTACCTCTACCTCTCTACCTCTACCTCTCCCTCTCTACCTCTCGCTCCCTCCACCTCTCTCTCTCTACCTCTCTCTCAACCTCTCTCTCTACCTCTCTACCTCTACCTCTCTCTCTACCTCTCGCTCTACCTCTCTCTCTCTACCTCCCTCTCTACCTCTCTCTCTCCACCTCTCTCTCTCTACCTCTCCCTCTCTATCTCTCTCTCTACCGCTCTCTCTAACCCCCTCTCTACCTCTCTACCCCTCTCTACTTCTCTCTACCTCTCTCTTCCTCTCCTTCTTCCTCTCCCTCTGTACCTCTCTCTCTCTCCCTCTGTACCTCTCCCTCTACCACTCTCTCTCTACCTCTACCTCTCTACCTCTACCTCTCTCTCTCTACCTCTCTCTCCCTCTACCTCTCTCTCTCTACCTCTCTCTCAACCTCTCTCTCTACCTCTCTACCCTTACCTCTCTACCTCTACCTCTCCCTCTCTCTATCTACCTCTCTCTCCCTACCTCTCTCTCTCCCTACCTCTACCTCTCTCTCCCTACCTCTACCTCTCTCTCTCTACTTCTCTCTACCTATCTCTCTCTACCTCTCTCTCTACCTCTCTCTCTACCTCTCTCTCTCTCTCTCTCACTCGACCTCTACCTCTCTACCTTTACCTCTCTCTCTCTACCTCTCGCTCTACCTCTCTCTCTCTACCTCTCTCTCCCTACCTCTCTCTCTCCCTACCTCTACCTCTCTCTCCCTACCTCTACCTCTCTCTACCTATCTCTATCTACCTCTCTCTCTCTCTCTCTCTCTCTCTCTCTCTCTCTCTACCTCTCTCTCTGTACCCCTCTCTCTCTCTCTACTGCTCTCTCTCTACCTCTACCTCTCTCTCTACCCCTCTCTCTCTCTACCTCTACCTCTCTACATCTCTCTCTTTCTCTCTCTCTCTCCCTACCTCTACCTCTCTCACTCTCACTCTACCTCTCTCTCTCTACCTCTATCTCTACCTCTCCCTCTCCCTCGCTACCTCTCCCTCTACCACTCTCTCTCTACCTCTACCTCTCTACCTCTACCTCTCTCCCTCTACCTCTCTCTCTCCCTACCTCTCTCTCTCCCTACCTCTACCTCTCTCTCTACCTCCATTACTCTACCTCTCTCTCTCTACCTCTCTCTCTCTACCACTCTATTTCTCTCTCTCGCTCTACCTGTATGTCTCTCTCTACCTCTCTCCCTCTCTCCCTCTCTCTCTACTGCTCTCTCTCTCTCTCTCTACCTCTCTCTCTCTCTACCTCTCTCTCTCTCTACCCCTCTTTCTCTCTCTACCTCTTTACCTCTCTCTCTCTACCTCTCTCTCTCTCCCTACCTCTCTCTACCTCTCTCTCTACCTCTCTCTACCTCTCACTCTACCCCTCTCTACCCCTCTCTACCCCTCGCTACCTCTCTCTACCTCTCTCTCTTCCTCTCTCTCTCTACCTCTCTCTCTCTACCTCTCTCTCTACCTCTTTATCTCTTTACGTCTCTCACCCTCTTTACCTCTCCCACGCTCTCTCTACCTCTACCTCTCTCTCTACCGCTCTCCCTCTACCTCTCTTTCTCTCTCTTTCTCTACCTCTCCCTCTATCTCTATACCTCTCTCTCTCTACCATTACACCTCTACCTCTCTCTCTACCTCTCTCTCTCTCCCTACCTCTACCTCTACCTCTTTCTACCTCTTTCTGCCTCTCTACCTCTCTCTCTCTACCTCTCTCTACGTCTCTCTACCCCTGTCTCTCTACCTCTCTACACCTCTCTCTCCCTACCTATCTCTACCTCTCTACACCTGTCTACCTCTCAACCAGTTGAATTACAGGAAGCCCAAACCATCAGTAATTAAAATCTGCGTGTGAAACGTGGGTAGGATGAGCCGTGCAGCTCAGAAAGGGATGTTCTTTTTACATCATTAGTATTTAATAGAATTAGGAAGCAGGAGAGCAGTCTCACAGTTGAGATATGGATTAACATACACTGGTGACAGCTTTTGAATTGGCTTTACAACCATTCAAAGATGGCTGCAGCATCTACGTTGGATGTGGTGGACTAAGTGACAGCCGGAGCCATTTAGCACTGCTTGTCATTTTTTTTTAAAAAACAGCATTGACATAGCCAATAGGTCTCCCCTTTGGGACCTTATAAGTGTTTAGTTATCCAGCACAATATCCTTGGTGCAACAACTTCAAGTGTTGCATGGCTAAACACTTATAAGGTCCCAAAGGCGAGACCCATTGGCTATGCCAATGCTTGTTTGTTTTTTCCTCTGTTTCATTGTGGTTGTCAGGTAATCTGCTGTGAAGCCTCACATGATTTTTCTCCCACTCCATGGGTTTCTTTGTTTATTTAAGCTCTTTGTCTAATTAGATTTTTGTATTTGTTTATTTAATACTTGTGCTCAATCATGTCGGAGGATGGTGATGAAGTAAAAATGTTGCCCCCCCCCTGGAAAAATTTCTGCGGACGCCCATGTCTGCGCCTGGACCGCGCCCAGCACCAGAACCCCTGGCCCCCGCCGAAACCAAGAAACCCGATTAAAGTACGACCCCACCACCCTCCACGCACTCAACACCGGCCGACCATCTGCCTGCTACCAAGCCACTCCGAAGTGCGCCCACGGACCCTTCTCCTGCCAAAACTGCAAATTCACCTGCGTCCGAACCTGCACCGTACCACCCTGACCAGGCAACAACAACAACCACCTCAAGTGCATCCTGCTCAACACCCACTCCGTCCACAAGCACACCGTCGAACTCTGGGACCTCCTCGACACCACAGCACCAGACGTCGCCTTCCTCACAGAAACCTGGATGAACACCTCCTCAGCCCCCGACATCGCCATAGCCATCCCGGACGCCTACAAGATCACCCGAAAGGACCGCGCCAACCAAACCGGAGGAGGAATCACCATCATCTACAGGAACGCCATCAACGTCACAACCAACTCCGAAGATGCCCTCACCACCACCGAACACATACACTTCCAGAGCCACACCGACCCCAATCAGCCCACATGCCCTCGCATCATCAGACTACATCCTCCTAGGGGACCTGAACTTCCACCTAGAGAACAACATTGACAACAACACCACCACCCTGCTCGACAACCTCACCAACCTCGGACTCAAGCAACTGGTGAACACCCCCACTCACTACGCCGGCCACACACTCGACCCCATCTTCTCCGCCAGCAGCACCGTTGCTTTCAGCCACTCCAACCGGACTACACTGGACCGACCACAGCTGCATCCACTTCACCTTTAAGAAGACCACATCCCACCACCGCACGCAACAGATTCCCCATAGATACTGGAGCAAAGTCACCGCAGAACAGATGACCCCATCTCTGAGCCAGAACCCTCCAATCAACATTACTGACAAAAACGACGCAGCCCGCAACCTCACACAGTGGATCATCAACTGAGCAGACGACCTTGCACCACTGAAAAAAAAACCCAGGCAACCCCGGAAACAGGAAGACAACATGGTTCACTGACGACCTCAAAGAATCAAAGAAATCCTGCCGAACCCTCGAGAACACCTGGAGCCACGAACAGACGACAGAAAACATGACAGCCCTCAAGAACGCCACTCGCAAACACCACCAACTGATCCGCAACATCAAAAAGACATTGTTCAAAGAACGGCTGGACAACAACACACACACCAGCAAGGAACTCTTCAGCATCGTAAAACAGCTCTCCAACCCCCGCGCCAGCAGCAACAACATCACACCATCGCAAGACCTCTGCAAATCCCTCGCAATGTTCTTTTACCACAAGATCGCCGATATCCACAACAGCTTCAGCACCCAGACCCCACCCCCAACCACCAAACCAACGCCCCCTACAACCACCCTCAACGCCTGGACTCCAATCAGCACTGAAGACACCACCCACATCATGAACACCATCCACTCCGGCTCTCCTTCCGACCCTTGCCCTCACCACATCTTCAACAAACAAAGCCGACTCCATCATCGCACCCCACCTCCGGAACGTCATGAACAACTCCCTCACGTCCGCCACCTTCCCAGAGAGCTGGAAGCACGCTGAGATCAACGCCATACTGAAGAAACCCACGGCGGACCCTAAAGACCTCAAGAACTTCCGCCCCATCTCCCTTCTTCCCTTCCCGGTAAAAGTCATCGAGAAGACCATCAATAAACAGCTGACAGCATTCCTCGAGGCAAACGGCTCCCTTGACCCATCCCAGTCCGGATTTCGAGCCAACCACAGCACCGAGACCGCCCTCATCACAGCCACCGATGACATCAGAACCCTACTCGACAACGGAGAAGCCCCCGCCCTCATCCTCCTAGACCTCTCAGCCGCCTTTGATACAGTCTGCCATGGCACCCTAATCACTGGCCTCCACATTGCCGGGATCCGAGGTAACGCCCAGGATTGGATCCCCTCGTTCCTCTCCGACAGAACCCAGAGAGTCCACATTCCTCCCTTCCGTTCAGCTGCCACCAAGATCATCTGCGGAGTACCCCAGGGCTCTTCTCTCAGCCCAAACCTCTTCAACATCTACATGAGCCCCCTCGCCGCCATCGCACACAAGCACAACCTCAACATCACCTCATACGCAGACGACACCCAGCTCTCCCTCACCAAAGACCCAGCCACAGCCAAATCCAACCTCCAGGAAGGAATGAAAAATGTCGCAGAATGGATGAAACTCAGCCGTCTCAAACTGAACTCAGACAATATGGAGGTCCTCATCCTCGGACCATCCCCATCCGCCTGGGACGACTCCTGGTGGCCTGCAGCCATAGGCACCGCACCAACACCCACGGACCACGCACGCAGCCAGGGATTCATCCTGAACTCCTCCCTCACAATGACCAAGCATGTCAACGCCATCTCATCCTCATGCTTCAACACCCTGCGCATGCTCCAAAAGATCTTCCGGTAGATCCCCACCGAGACCAGAAAGACCGTCACCCAGGCCCTCGTGACCAGCCGACTGGACTACGGGAACGCCCTCTACGCAGGAACCACAGCCAAACTCCAGAAAAGGCTCCAGCCCATACAGAATGCATCCACACGACTCGTCCTCGACATCCCTCGCCACATCCACATATCTGCCCACCTGAGAGACCTGCACTGGGCTTCCCGTCAGCAAAAGGATCACCTTCAGGCTCCTCACCCACAAAGCGCTCCACAACACGGGCCCCAAATACCTCAACAGCCGCCTCAAGTTCCATACTCCAACCCGCCAGCTCCGCTCCACCAGCCTCTTCCAGCAGTAGCAGCTGCCCCCCTTCCCTCAGCACCTTGAGACCCTCTCGGGTGAGTAGTGCGCTTTATAAATGTATTGATTGATTAAAATATTTCTCAAAATACGGAAGGAAAAGCAAGCACATATTATATTACATCTCAGTATAGTGCATTGAATTCAATGATTTCAATCTTTATAAATGTCATGGTTTCATTTTTAAATACTTTTCACTCAGGAAACTCTGAACAGAATTTAAAAAGAATAAGGAAGTGTCTGCACGTAAAGGGAAACACTAATCAATCCTTAATTTACTTTTCACAGGATTCAGCTATTTGATCTTCATCAGTAGTCCAGGAAACAGATTTATGGGCCTCCAGGAAAGCTTTCATGTTAAGTACACTTTCTGCATCAGAAGGCAGCTGAGTGAGTGCACCCCAAGGCCTTTCCCCCAGGCCAGAACATCCTTAGTGTGCCAAAGCATGTGCTTTCATTCAGTATGTGGAATGCAGAAGATAAAGCAAATGCAACCCTTAAATTGCGCCCCTCGTAAAGATCCCAGCAAACATATCCCTGTTGCTGTCATATTATAGACAAGCTGGTGGGTGAGTGGATTAGAGGAAAGCAACACAGAGCAGGGGTGGGAAGGGGCAGATAATTGAGGGGGTGAGGCAACACACAAGGGTGAGCACCTCAAAACACATGCACTCTCATTGAGTGCTGAATATAAAAGAAAAAGTAGTTACCTAAATATGAGCAGTGGAAGGATACACGTCAGCAAATCAAAAGGATCATACAGAGGATATTCTCCAGGGGATGGACAAACATAAGAGAAAAGCAAGCTATTGAATGAGAAGCAAACAAATGTGTGTGACAATAAAGCCAACCAATGTTAAGAAATGGGCGTCTGTAAGTCCATTCTAAGTTGACAATAGGTCTTTCACAACCAGACACACTTGTGTGGTCTGGTAGGCGAGACTTAAGAAGTAATCGAAGTATAAAACAATGTTCTCTCAATAAAATATACAGCAGACCCTGTAAACTGTAGCATGCTGCCCAAATTCCAGTCCACGTTGCATTCGACCAAATTGCAAAGTCTGTGGCCTGAAAGGAACAAAATAAGGACATTGAGATCAGTTTCTGCACCGGAGGATCACACTCACCCCCTAAAATCTTGAAGTTTGACTTTTTGCCCCAAAAACTCTTGAAACTCCTCGAAGGCCGGACTTTCTTCGATGGTGCTGAAAAGCTCCTCTTCAGAGATCTGAAATGTGATAGGTTTAAGAATCAAGTTAGTGTAAGAGTAGATTTTGTTCAACCCATACCTAAACAATGTTATGACAAGCTCCGCCCAGAACTGGGTACACCAACACACACCATTGAGGATGTTATTCTCTCACTCTGACCTGAAGAAAGATTAATCAAGAGCTGAAGGAAGAATTATCATGAGATGAAGAAAGAATTATCAAGAGCTGAACACAACATAGCTCCCTAATGGTGCATCTGCTCCCGTGCCCCATATAGCTCAACTGTTGGCCAACCGTCAAAACATAAACAAACATGGTCAGGTGGCGATAGCCAATACAGAAGAGTCACGGATGCCAGGTACTAGAAGATTAACTCAGTCTACTTGAAAAGTGTCCAAGTGCACTGGCGAATGGGCCCAGTCTACTATAAAGAGGGTTTGTGCCTTAAGAGCCATGCTATATGCACTAGCAAAAGAGAACAGTTCCTTGCAGGAAGGGTCCAGTGCACTTGTGGAAGGTGCCAGTGCACTATCCAATGGGTTAACTATCTCAGATTAGGAACCCATTGCCTTGTAGGGCTGTAGTACCTTAGAGGATCACCTGCTGTACCCGCGGCGTAGCCAGGCTGCCCTGGGACGTACTGTGAGCAGAGTAAATGGGCACCAATTCCCTGATTTACTAGTGCCACTGTGCCTACATCACTATTAACAGCTACCCCATGCGCTGCCCTGGTGGAAGGGCCAGGTGTCATAGAGTAAGGCCCAAAGTACTACAGTAGGGGCTTAGAGGCGAATATGACTGGGCACTGAAGGAGATACCAGGTCATGGTCTGTAGTGCTGAATGTGATAGATGACTGTCCCAAAGCACTACAATGTGGGCCTGGAGAGGGGCTCTAATGAACTAGAATGGGGTCTCACTGCAATAGAACAGAGGCCAAGGTAGAAAAGGATACCCAGAGAACTTTGATCACTCAAAATATAAGGGCTGCTTCCATGCAGGTTTACTGGACCTTGCAATCCTGCAGACTTGTAGCCTTGTGGCTACCTGAGCAGGGCTGCGTAGAGTGAGGTGTAAGAGAGGCCCTTCCCTGTGCAAGGCTGGGATGGGTGATGTAGTAATTATTCTGAAGTACTGAGATAGAGTAGTTGCTGTTTGAATATGAGACGCACACTAATAGGAATGTATGCAAAGGCAATGCGGTTTTACCATCTGAGGTGTTGTTTGACTCACTGGTTGAAAGACTTTTTATCTACTGCTCTCCTGTAAACATGTTTAAATCTGTTTCTTTAATGTATAGTCTGTGATGTGAGGTTGTCATTGGCTATGTCAAATAAACAAAAGACTGAATAAACAAGCAGTATACATAATCCCTTTTACACATTACTGACTGGGGCTGAATGAGCTCAGGGGAGGCTGGTGCAGAAAGAGGACTGGGCTTCAACAAAGACTTTGAGGCTAGTAATAGGTGTAGTAAGTGAGACTCACTAGAAGTGTATGAGCTGCCCCGATGAGAGGAATGAGAGGCTGCGCTGAATGGCAGAAGGCAAGTTTAATATCACACGTTCCCTAAATCAGTTCAGTGCAGTACTTTAAGGAACGCGTGGGGAATCCACTGAAATACGCAAGGCACCATCAAAGTATACAATGACACTGATGGGCGAATTAGTGAGACATAACTGAAGTGTGCAAGACTAGTGTAGGAATGGGTGAGAACCCCTCTTGCGCATAGAGCAATTCCTAGGTTGTGAGGAGTTTGCAAGGACCCTGCAGACAGATTCTTCCTTGGCTCAGATCCAAGACAATGTACACCACTACCTGCCCCGAAGACGAGAAATGTGGGAGAGAACATGGCAGGCTAGTGTAGGACAGTGCAGGGACTACTTAGGCGGAGAAATGCTTCCCTAGAATGAGAGAAGTAAAGCTGGAGAGGGAGGCTATAACAAAGACTATGTAGTATCTTATCTGGTCTAAATAGTCTGTCCACCTTGTACCCAGGACCCAACAGTAAAATAAGTATTACAAGTGTGATCTAGGCAGCGTGTAAGAAACAGTCTCAAAGAGCACAGGATCATCACAAGCTTCCTCATTCTTTCTAAATGTGGTCAGGAGTCGGGAACCACTTCTGTGTGTCCCCAGGGTGGTTTGTCTGGGGAGTCGTACCTGTCCAAACTTCTGGTAGATGACCCCGAACTTGAAGTTGTTGTTGATGACGTGTTCATCAAAGCTGACAATGAGACGTGATGCCTGAAAAGGGAGTGAAAGTAAGAGAGTCAGTCAAAGGCACACACCCATGACCCATGAGAATATCAACACTTGCTCTGTAACAGGCCGCAGAAAGTCAATATCTGCGCACAGAACTGCACAGGAACTATCTATGACATGGTGGTTTCCAGTAGGTGCCCACTAGTTAAGACCAGTTGTTCCTCAAATCTCTCCCCTTTGAGCGGTTGTTATTCCGTGTATGGTAGACTGGCACAGGAAGGCTCTCTTTCATCTGTACCTGATTTCTGCAAGTCGTTATGCTATTGTGGTTGTCTGGTCCATATTCCTGCTGGGAGTGGATTTACGTGCTGTAAGTGTTCCTATGGGTGATTTGTTTGCTGTGTTCCACGAGTGGGGATAGATGGCACATGTAAATGATAATTAGGGGTGGGCGGGCTTTGCGTAATCGCGCTACGCAAATCTCCGCGAAACGGTAAACAATCTCAGCGAACATGCAGAAATTCCGCGAACAGGCAGAACGCAGAACTTTAGTCAATTTCGCGTTCTCCGCGGAATGCGAAATTACCCAAATTCCACGAGCGGAACAGAATTTACCGCCACATTGCATTCTGCGAGAGGAGGATTCAAAGGCTCTGATTAGGAACTGATTGCTGTGGTGTGATATAAGGATGTGATCTGTTCCTAGGCAGAATCCATTCAATATATCGTCTCATTACTCAAGCATTTGCAGAAATACAGTACGGTCAATGGTGTCGTAGGCTGCTGACATCCTGAGGAGCATGATGATTGACTTCTTGTTTTCACCCACAAGGAGAAGTTTTTCTCTGCTGCAGGTCAGCACTGATTTGTTGCCCCTCTAAGTTCAGAAATCAGATTGACGGTTATGAAGGATATGATTCAGTGCAAAACAAAAGTTGATGGACAGAATGCAGAACAATGTCATACATTCACCCCAGTACAGAGATCTGGGCCTAAATCCATCGTTTTTTTGCACTCCACACCACCCCAGTTCAGACATGGCCATATGCAAATCAGCCTTGACCCTGTGCCTCATGGGAACAGTCCAGTCCGAACTGCCAAGCCATGTCTTTCCTGGACCAGAATCAAGCATCCTAGGACCGGTTTCTGGCTATCAGCCGTCTTCAGCCAGAATAGCTTGACTCCAGTGGTGTGGAGAGCATGGGACTCACGTCTGAGCATACCCATCCACACATTTGTGGAGTTGTCTCATTACCTTCCTGATAGTGATCTTGCAGGGAAAAGTAAGGTTAGACATCGGGTGAGAATTAGCCAAAGCCCGTGGTTCAACTGTTGGCTCCTGAAAGAGGGATGTTATTAAAACAGGATTCATGTACTCTGGGATTTTGGAACAACTGATTGTATTTATAGCTTATCTCCAAGTGTCCTGTGAACAGTGAGAGGGAGCTTAGCCCCTTGCACCAAATGCAATTCTTACTAGGCCTTAACACACCTTATGTACCCGTCAGCACAAACTACAGGCTGGAATGGATTGTTGACAACTTCACTGTGGGCCTTGGCAGCATAGCCGAACTTCTCCTCTACAGCTTATGTGAAATATTTAAACCTCTGAATAGAAACCTTTTGTAGGTGCCCCCACCCACATTAGATAGGAGTTTATATTTCTGAACCAATACATGGTCAATGGGATATCTGCCTCAAGATCACCCCCAGCATTTCTTACATCTCCAGGACACTTTTGATCTTAAAGGGGCCATCTAGTGCAGAGTTAAAACACATTTCTCTTTACCCTGTCATCCATCTCTAACAAATCCCCAAAACAGGCATTCTAGACTGTCCTTCTGTTTGATGAGGTCTTCTTGGGTTTTGAGACCTACTGTGAAACTCGACTGCTCCTAGAAATAGATGTTCTGCACCCTCCTTTGGTTCTCAGGGTCTTTTCTTACATCTGCCCCATCAAACTATGGTCTGTACATTCAGTATTATCCACCTTCTGAGGTTCTCTATGCCTCGCTTTAAAATACCCTCCACTGTTTTTACTTCAGCTCCCAAAATATAAACTGTGGTGTTGAAGCCCGATGTGTGTTGAGGTGGATCATATATTTCTTCCTAGGCTTGTCAATCTCTTATTGTGTGAAATTTACTTTTAAAACTACCAACAGGCAATAAACACTGCGCACGATTACAGGAAAACATTGCCTGTAGCTTTTTAAAGCTATGCCCATCGATGGTAACTCCTATATATAGGACCTGTTATGTCCCTTCTAACTATAGCTCTGCGGCTGAATATTTCCAAACCATGACAAGATGTATGTGAATTTTCTATTTTTATCATGTTCGCCAACTACAGAAACACTAGCCTATAAAGATCCTTGGCCAGGTCCACATTCCTTAGAGTTTAATTTTTATCAATTTCAGACATATCAGATCCTGACGAAAAAGGGCCCATATGGCAAATTATTAACACATTCATGTTTAAAATATATTAATTATACATGATAATGAAATCAACCGGAAGAGTGTTTTTCTTTTATAAGGACATTTAACACTTCCCCTTCTTTTGGCCATCTCTCGGCTTCCAACCCACTCTCTACTACTCAACCCCCTCCACCTTTCCTAAATACCCTGCTCAGATGTCACTTTTCTTATCATTTCTAAATTTTGGAGCATCGAGAAGGACACAGCTGGCAGCTGCTTACCTTAGGATACAAGACTGGGTAAAACCGGTCAACGTTCACGTCTTCACACACCAGCTGGGAACAGAAAAACAAGGAAAAGTGTAGGTTGTACCAACATTTCTTATTAAGACATTTTGAACTGTGTAGGTTTTCGAGGCCATGCGTTTAGGAAGAACTTGGATCTTGGCTGCCATACTGGGCACTTGACCAACATGTACTCACAGCCCTAAGGATGCATCTTGCTGTAGCTTTAGTGTGACAAACCCTATCACTGCCATATTGGGATCTTCACACAGTACAATTGCAGCACATCAACATTATTCTCTAACATTTAGTAGGAGTGATCCTATTTCCAGCACAGAAATAAAATATACTGCCTGCATTTTGCTCCATAGGGTGTCCTTTCAGACATTGGTTTCTTGTTGGCAGAAATTATATCATGAAAGGTGAAGTTTTTCAAACCAACCAAAGAGCTATTTTATATATTTTTTCTTTGCCTCATATTCACCCTGCTTCAGGAAAACAGATCTGCATGTCCTCCTCGCCTCTTGTTAGAAAGATGTGACTGAATTGTACAGGCTGGTTTACCTGTGGGACATTAGGTAGGTGACCCCTTTCCTTTCCTTTCTTTTCTTTCGTTTCCATTCAAGAACCCTGACAATCTTTTCAACAACTTTTTTTTAAATGGTCGGTGTGGTTTGCTGAGGTATTTATACATTTGTCGTAAACAAACATCTTTTTTTAAAGTTTGCAAATATTATGTAGGTGTTTGGAAAGGGTTGGAATTATTTGCTCAAAAGTTATTTAAAAAAGTACTTAGAACTTTTAATGAACAAAGCCAGCTTTCATTAAAGTTCTATAAGCCTTGAGTTTTTAGAAAAGTTTGGATTGCTTACTAACGGCTATTAATAACTTTGTAACATGTACCTTCCAGTGCCAGACTTCGCGGACATTGAAAAATTGAAGTTCAACGTACTGGCCTTAGAAGAAAGGATGACCATATTCTAGCTAAAATTCAATCCATTAAAATAGAATTGTTCCTCCTCCATAATAAAGAAAATCCCCGCCAGTCAAACTTCAGATTCAAGAGCTGAGAAGCTCAACCACACGTATACCTCATGTAGCATACTTCTTTGCATTTTATGTTATGGGTGACTTATGCACGGACGCTGAAACTTCCTGGTGCTGAATGACCTGAAACCGGTTCATAAAAGGAAAGGAAGATGGAGCGCAGACCACCACCTATAGCCAGATTTACAAGGTATTCAAATTAACCCTGTAATAAATGTATCTTCTAAATAAATGGAGTCTGTCTGTCAGTAATAAAGACTTGAGTGTGCTTCCAGACCATGATTCTGTTGCATCTTTACAGGCATAGTTCTCTGAAACCATTGCTTGCATAAAGCTATTCTTAATTCGGCTGTCCACATAATCTATGGCACCAGAATCCAGACCACATCACTCAACCACGTCACTCTCTTAATTCAAGACCTACACTAGCAGGGCTTAGGGGCCAAGATTGCCTTTAAGACACTGTGGAGCACGTGTAAAGCACTATTTCGCGATCACTGTCCTACTTGAAAAATAAAATGGTCTATAGTAGAAAGAAGGAAGCAATGCCCGACCCATTCTAAAATCCCTTCAACAAAGAAGAATGTAAGACTATTGGGTGAGCTCTATCCTGTGTTGCACCTAAACCTTGAACCAGTTGCCAGAATAAATAAGACTAGCCACTGCACTGCAAACCTGCTGTAAGCTTCCTAAGACCCTTCTCTTCTTGTGCTTCATCTATTACCATTAGCCTGCTGTAGGATATTGGGTTACTGGCAGCCGCGGTCTGTGCAGGTAACAGCAGTGGGGCTGGATGGGGGGTGAGGGGGGTATTTCGAGGGACAATGCAGAGGGAAAATTATTTATTTATTTAATTTTCCCTCTGGATCATCCCTCGAAATCCCCGCCCCCAACCGGCCCCACCACCCACCACAGCTGGTTACTGGTCGAGGGGGGTGAAACCCTGCTCAAGCAGCAACCAAAATTCTTGTCATGGTGAAACACAAGCAAACCCCAATTTAACCTATGCTTAACCCTCTGGTAGATTCACTCAAAGCAATCAGTCTTAACTTAGAGTCAATTTGTAAAGCATTTATGTAGCACACAAACTGTAATAAACCTAAAAGATAACACAAAAAAATGCCACATCAATTTATTTGAGACCAAAATGACCAAAATACAAAATGTAGAACAGGAGATCTGCAATTTGAAATCTTTTGGGAAAAACTAGTACTAAGAAGCAAAAAGCACCAACCACAGCTATCTTGTCGTGGTAGACTAGGCCCAAGTCACAAGTTCAGGCTGACCTTGATGGAGTGCTGGCTGGCTACAGAACTGAGTTCAGTCTGCTGAACAATAATTTGTGTGTCTGGGCATCGAAATGCAGTCTTGTGTCGAGTTGAGCGGGCCAGTGTCGAGGAACAGTCGGCGACAGCTGCGATGTGAGGTCTGGTGTTGAGATGAGTCGCCCAGCAGTGGAGTCGGTGACCATCGATGAAGAGCTGCCATTCGGGGTCCTGCAAAGTGGTGGGGCTTGAGGAGACTTGAGCTGTGTTGGTGCAGGGGACAAGATGGATTGAACTGGGCTGGTGTCGGCATCAGGCTGCACAAGCATCGTGGAAGCTGGTGGGACTTGCGAGGACTTGCGCTGAGATGCATCTATGTTGAAGACGAGCTGCGTTGTACTGGGCTGCGTGATGCTGTATCAAAATGCAGGGAGATTTGTTGAATAAGCCTATCTGTGGCTTTAACAGGGGGCAGCCAACTCACCCATGGAGGTTTACTGGAGTTCTAGGTCTACAAAGGCAGGCTGGATTCAGCAGGGCAGTTCGCTACAGAAGATGAGTCCTGGACAACTGTAGGCCTGGGGCAGCAAAGGAGTCCTTGGTCATCAAGCAGGCCATCAGGGCAGACTTTGCAGATGGTCAGTTCTTCTTCCTGGTAGAGTCCACAGGTCCAGAAGTGATCTGAAGAGTGTGGTCTGAGCGCCCATTATTTTTACCTGGTTCCCACTTGAAGTGGGAGAAGATTCTAGAGCCCTCCCCCTAGAGGTGTCTGGAATTTACTGACTCCCTACCTTGGTCCCGGGTTATCTGGGGACACAAAAGAATAGTGTGAAACCCATTGTGAGTGTGCTGAGGCAGATCCTTGGTGATGGGCAAGTGTGGTAGATAACAGCTCTTCCCCCTCATCCTGTCAAAGATGGCCCATCCTACCAACACCTTTTTCCCCTTAGTCTCACTGTTTGAGATTAATACACAAAGACCAACTGCAAGCTATACCTAGTCATGTGACCCAGGGTACATGCTGCAGGCACCAAATGGTTAGGACAAGAAAATGTCATTTTTAAAGTGACACTTTCAGAATTGTGACTTAAAATCAAACTTCACCATTAAAGTTGGTTTTCAAATTACAATTATTTAGAGACCAAACTCTACTTTCCTACCTGCTCTCAATTGAAAGTCATCACTTATCAGATGGTATAAGGTAAACCAATGTTATCCTATGGGAGAGGTAGGCCTCACAGTAGTGAAAAACAAATTTAGGATTATTTCGCTACTATGACATGTAAAACTTAAAAGTATATGACCAACTTTTTGAATACACTGCACCATGTCCTAAGGGCTGCTTCTGGCCTACAATAGGTGTGCATGCAGGCTGCAATGGCAGGCCTCAGACTGGTTTAAAAGGCTACTTGAATGGATGACACAATCCATGGTGCAGGCCACTAGAAGCATTTATTTTCCAGGTCATGGGTACACGTAGTATCACTTTAATAGGGACTTAAAAGGAAATAAAAAATCTCAATCGGGTGTAAGCCGATGTTACCATCTTTAAAGGAGAGAGCACAAGCACTTAATAATTGGTTAGCAGTGATAAAGTAGTGGACCGAGCCCCAACGACAACAAAAACTAATGCAGCAAACGGAGAATGGAAAAGATTTGGGGGAAGACCACCGTAAGGTGGACAGGTCTAACACCAATCAACTGCACATATGTAAAAAAAGATTCCATCTCTATTATATATTATTACATTTGTTTACAGTATGTACTAAAGGTATCTGCTGCCCTTGCAATGAGATCAGAGCTAGTAAAGTACAGTTCATCCAAAAATACATACAAAATGTAGATTTATTTATCAAAAAAGTATTTGTAAAGATTATTTACCATTTGGAGCATCATGTGATATCCTTAAGAAGGACCAAGTGAATCCCAAGGCAAAGAAAGGCATCTGAGAAAGGCAGATAACATGCCAAAATGCATTATGCCTGAACTGCGGTGAAATAAAGCGGTTACATGGCATCCCCGCTGTGTCCTTTGGTCTTTTCGGTGAAGGGACTTTTTTTTAGATTATTTACATAAATTCAACAAACAACCCCAACATTTTTAAACTTATATATATATTTTTTTAAATGCATTAATTACTTTTTACATGTTGTTGCAAATGGAATATATTTACAAATGTTCTTAAGAAACACATACTTTTTAAGGTTTTGACCTTAGATTAGTTTAGAGGACAAAGTGTAATTTGCTTTTAAGCTTCAAAATCAGTTTATAATGTTCAACGTTAAATCTGAATGTTTGTGAAAAATAAAAATCGTGTTCAGCACTGCAAGATTAATTTCGTTTCCCAGAAGTAATTTTCAACTAGCATGAATCTATACTTCCATTAATATTTCTTGTCGACCATCCAGTCACCTGATATTAAACTGTCGAACTCGAAGCAGCACCCTCCCCCATTGAGCGTTTTACCTGCACTCACATAGACAGCTTCGACATTGCACCTCCTTAATAATCTGAACCTTGCTCAACTTTTGCAATGCCTCGTGGTCACAGATGCCGCAGCATGGGGACCCATATATATATTTATTAATGTAACTCTCAGATTTTTCTGCATCTTTTCGAGCTCTGGTTGTCGGTCTAAACACCCTTATATTGAAATGAAGGACCCGCATGTCATTCCTAACCTGAGAATCTCCTGTACCTCTTAGCCTGGGGTTGCTACAATTCCTTATGATGTAACTACAAGAGCATAACTCCTGTAATGCACCTAATTCTTTGTCTAAATGGTCACATGTAGTTCCTGCCTTGGGTCGGGCTCAGATATTCTTTCACTAGTTGGCAGTCAGACTGCAGACACATAGGACCATGCTTCCTAACAGTTGGAGTTAGTTTGTCTCACAAAAGTGATGGCAACTGGTGCAAAATGTAGAATTGGGATTTACTTTCCAGCACAAACCTTGGTATTGCTAACATCTGTACATAGGAATTTATGCTACAAATATATATTTTCTTAAGACAGACACAAACAGCACATACAGACTTGAAAAAGTTTTAAACAATGTACATGCATCGCCGTTTGTACTGGAAGAGTACCTTTCCAGTACAAGCCAGTGCTAGACATCACAAGTACATATTTGCACTATGGTGTAACTGCAGTGCATAATTTGTGCTGGGCTTGCTTTGTCCATGATCTGCACTGGCATCTATTTCTTAACACCAGTGTATATTTATCTCAGTACACCACATGAAGGTGCTGTCAGTCCATTTTTGAAAGAGTGCATGGGCTGTGTGTTTAAGAATTCAATATATGATAAAAGTAAAAAAAAAAGACCAGCCCGAGCACTTCTTACACCTTTGGGTGACCTGTTTTAGCTCTGATGGTTTTTCTAGGCGTGTATTGGTTAGTAGGTAGCATTGGTACTGGTATTTGGCGGCACTGACAGGGACTGTAGGATATGCAGGCTACAATGGTCTCCAGAGGAATATCTTGGACCCTCCCACTTATTTGTTTTCAACATCAAATTAACAAGACGAGCCAAGCCAAAGGCGTGTCTTGGCTCTTAGACCCTGTGCACCAGTCTAAGATCACACACTTTGGTTAATTGGTGAAGCTGTGATTAATACAGGTTTACTGATTTCACTTTGTACTGATGTGCCATTTCAATTTTTTTTATCATGCACTGCATTTACCATAATGCATTGGGGCGAACTGAGTATTAACAGGTGAGGCAGTTTGCTCCCACCCTCTTTTTGACTAAATAGGATTCTTTTTCTCTCCTCTTTTTAGGTCTCGCCCTGGCGAAAGCGCGCAAAGCGCGTTCTCGCCGCGAGACTATAGTCGTCGGCTCAGCTGACAACGAGTGGAGACAAGTGATGGCCACGCGCAGCATTGTACAATGGGATTTGGTCGCGTGCATGAGCTTCTGCCGTAGACAGCATGGCAGAATCAGATCACGACGTGCGCCTCGTGAACAGTGCATGCGACTTTTTAGCCTTTAGGTTTCGGTTTCTTTCACTCGTGCGTGTAGCGGTGAGGCGCCCCCGGGGGAGGAGGAGGCCGGTGGAGAGGAGGGAGGAGCGGCGGAGATCCCCTACTAGGAGACCCGGGGTGAAGAGGAGCAGGGCAGAGGGGAGTTGTGGCCGAGCGTCGGCGCCCACGGAGGCACCACGACGAGCAGCAACGGAGGCGGCGGAAGCGCTGGAGGAAGGGCAGCGTGGAGCAGGGGTAGTCTGCAGAGGAGCAGCCGCCACCGCACAATGCCAAAAAACTGGTATGCTTGTTGGTGAAGATGTGGGTTTTTATGACAATAGCGGCATAAACTGTTACTGAGAGCATACTGTACTTTTAATTGTGAATTTGAATGAAGACCTTAAAATCTTGCGATATCTCATTTCTAAATACTTTTTATTGTTAGTTGAAACTATGCATCTTGTTTAATTCGGTTGCGAATCGGCATGTTTATTTCTGTCTGTAAACACTGTTTTTTTAACAGTTTCTGATCCTGCAGGAACGATGTGCAGCGCCATGCTCGCTTTCGCTTTCAAAAGGGACTGCCCACACCATTATTAGCTAAAATGAACGGTTCAGAACTGAGTCTTAACGTCCACTCTCATGTCACCTCAAAGATAATTAATTTTATATATCCCGCATAACGAGCCAAGATGTCGACCCGATGCACGAGCATATTTTTTAAAATAATTCTTTATTGTCATTAAATAATCAAACGTATTACCGGTTATGAGAGGTTTTTTTGTGTGTTTTTTTTCGTACAGTGATTTGTTTTTCACTCGCAGCCCCTCTGGGCTCCAGCATCCACAGGACTCCTCTCAGCTCTGACTCCAGTGCATGCAGACAGCGCAACCTTTCACCCAGCACAGTCCAGAGATGGGCCTTTCACTCACTGCAGCTCATGCCGAGTGGATCTGTCACTCAAACTCTGCAAGTTACACCAGCACGCGATGGTCTAGACTCTGAAGTAACTTCTTGAAACAAAATGGAAAGATGGCGCAGGGCATGTTCCGCCGAAGTCCAATAGCCCCATTCCCCATATTGCAGTGAAACTAAGCGGGCATCGTTGTACAACTGCTAGCTGAAGGACCGCGAGTGGTGTTTTAAAAATTGACATGTATTGTAACATTTTGCTTTTTATTTCCAATTAGTCTCATAAAGGCATCAACCCCTGTTTAGAATGAGCTAACACAGTGCTGGCTGTTGATTAGCACAGTTCACGCGTAGAGCCTGCTTGGACAGAGATAAAACCGTCCTTCTGCACATGTGGGTGAAATGTGTGTCCAGTTTTCGGAGCACGACTGAAGACGCTATTTCCACCTGTCAACACTGCACTCAATCCTATAGTCTCCGGCGTCAGACCAAAGCTATCTCGAGCTGATCGGTTCACACAGCAGACTATCCCCACTGCACTAATTTTAAATGTTCAGGCCCCCTCATACAGCAGAGCTCCCATCAGAGAACACTGCAACACTTGTAGGCGCATGCCTCAAGTAGCATAGCAGCCCTGTGCTTGTTGTTAAAGCTACATTGCACGAACAGTAGTTTTCATCCACAGAGGCATGGCCATGGTGCCATGACCAAAACACAAGATAGGAAAATGGGTCCTTTCCAAACAACTTTTGTTGGGGTACGATATCCTCCCACAACCCTGTCCCCTGATGCATCTGCTGGAGTACTAATAGCTAATCCATGTGCCTTTTCTCTTTATGCTGATGCTTTTGCCTTAGCGAAGTGCTTGAGAAGGCGGGCACAGGGCACGCACCACTCTCCTCGTGCTCTTGCATGTTTCTCGAATCACGGCTCCGATCTGAAGCAATAGTTATACTTCCTTGTGCCACTTGTGTCGCGATAAAGTTCAGAGGCGAAAACTTAGCAATGTTGCACACCTAAGTGCACAGCTACTCGAATTTCTTGTTTACTTAGCCAGAGGTGTGTGTGCTCAGTGCCAGCACACACTGAGCATACAAAGGGAACACGACCTTCAGGTATCCTTTTAAACTGTGAGCATACCTGTGTACCCCTCTCTGTATCTCTGAATCCTATGTACCCATATATGTACCTCACTGTGTGTCCCCCATGTCTTCGCGTGCCTCCCCTGCATTGTCTCGCTGCACGGTGAAAACAAATGGATTACGACCTTCAGATTTCCTTCAGACTTGTGTATATGCTCGTGTACTTATCCCACATGCTCTTCCCAGGAATCACTATTCGTGTTCTGTCACCTGTATATGTCTCTTCTAACAATGCATGACTCCCATCTATGCAGTACATACAGCCACACACACACGCAACCACACCGTCACTGCACACTTTCACCAGACACAAACACCATCAGTCATCAGTGCACGCGTTGACCGGGCACAGACACCACCAGCCGTCAGTGCATACTTTTACTAGGCACAAACACCACCACCCGTCAGTGCACGCTTTTACCAGGCACACGCCACCAGCCGTCAGTGCACGCTTTCACCAGGCACACACACCACCAGCTGTCAGTGCACGCTTTCACCATGCACACACACACACCACCAGCTGTCAGTGCACGCTTCCACCAGGCACACACACACCACCAGCCGCCAGTGCAAGCTTCCACCAGGCACACACACCACCAGCCATCAGTTCACGCTTCCACAAGCACACACACCACAGCCGGCAGTTCACACTTCCACCAGGCACACACACCACCTGCCATCAGTGCAAAATTTCTACAGGCACACACACCACCAGCCATTAGTGCACACATGAATTGTTAATGCATCCACAATTAACTATTGTATCAATCACAGTATGGCGCACTTTACTTTTAAACATATTCATCCAAAACGCAGCATGCCACCATTGCTACAAAAAAAAATCCACATTTTTTGGGCCTACAATTTATAGACTTTTGTTGCAATTGGTGTTGCAATATTTAGCAATGCCAATAGCTCAAACTTAATTAATGCGAGACCTATTGCATTGCAAATGCTTGTTTAGTTCACACGTCAATGCTTTGTTTTGACCTCTTTGTGAACGAGGGAAGAGCGAGGGAGTCAGACTGAAGCCACATGAATGCTCGCCTCATTTTGGGCTTGAAGTTCCAAAAGGGCGGGTGGGGGGCTTATTTACAAGCCCCTTGAGCCGCAGGTTCGTCACTTTTAACCCCTTCACTGCGGCGGCTATTCCGCCGCAGTGCTAAGGGGGCGGGGGGGCCGGGCGGCAGGCGCATGCTGGTGACGGAACTGCTCCGTCAACAGCCGTGGTTGCGCTATGCTCATGACGGAGCGGTTCCGTCACGGCCCCACCCGCTCAATGGAACGCTCAGCGCAGGCGCGGAATCCGCGCTGCGCAGGCACTTCGAGCGGGCCGTGATGGAACCGCTCCGTCATCAGCACAGCGCGTCCGCGGCTGATGAAGGAGTGGTTCCGTCACCAGCAGGGGAGGGGTTAATAAAGGAAAAAGTGAAAGTACCGGCGGCGCACGGGGCTTGTAAATAAGCCCCCCACAGGCTTTATTTAGAACCCCCCAATTTCCCCTATCACTACAGGTAGGTACCCATAATTTCGAAATTGCTAAATTGGTTCTAACATAATTCATTGATCTGGCCTCATTCTGCGAGCCACAAACGACGTCGCCCCCAATGCAATATACTCGTCATAGACAGCCCCACATACATGACCCTCACATTGATTTGATCGATATGTCAGGACCCTCACCCCCATGTTCGGAGCAAAAACAGACGCTATGTTGGTTCCCACAAACGCTCTCTAAGAAGAAGCGCTAAGAGGCTATTAACTGGTAACAAGCGCTGTATAACAGGCTCGCTGCAAATTAGCTTTCAAAAGCTGTTCTTACCTTTGCCATTTGAACAACGTTGGGGAACTCGGTCAGGCACGATATGGGGATGACGTCGTGATAGGTTTTGCATTTTGTTCTGAAATGAAAGACGACATTAAGACAATGAAGAGCTTTCCCGGGGGCTGCGCTTGATGATGACTCGAAGTTCAGATCTGACACATCGGAGATAATTACCCCCCTCTGCCCCTCCCCACACCCCCCTTCCCCACACCCACATTTCCCTGGGCTGAGGAACCGCACCACTTGTCAACCCCTCTATGAAAATAAATGGAAAACAAGCGCTGGCAAAGGCAACAATAGGTCCAGCTTTGTGTTTAGTGGAAGACAGTTATGTTTGAATCAGGATGACGTGTTTTATTAACGCAACATGATGCTTCTGTAAAACGGCTATTTAAGAGCTGTTAGTTTGGGTAACAGAACGGACAAGCGCGGCCTAGTTAACAATGTTCCAAGAGACGTTTCATAATATCTTGAGATGATCAGACAATATGGTATGACTCCGGATCTCCTTTTCCACATTTATTGGGTAAGTGATGAGGAAAAGTGTCAAGGTACATTATGAGGGCTTGTGTAGCGGACTATCACCCATGAAGGTATCCTAATGCTTTGCAGGTGTGTGTGCTAACCTTGAGGCGACTTATTTAAGAGCCAGGTCTTCAGCTTCTTGCAGAATTCAAAGAGAGATGAAGAGGCTATAATGTGGTGGGGTGTCGTCCCACACTTTAGGTGTTATGTATGAGAAGGCTTGACCTTCTTATCTGCTTTTCTGAATCAATCAATCAATCAATCAATCATATCATTTGTAAAGCGCACTACTCACCAATGAGGGTCTCAAGGCCCTGGGGTGGGGAATGCTGCTACTGCTCAAAAAGCCAGGTCTCGAGGAGTCTTCTGAAGGTCAGCAGGTCTTGGGTCTGCCGTAGGTGGATGGGGAGGATGTTCCAGGTCTTGGCGGCGAGGTGGGAGAACGATCTGCTGCCGAATGTCGCTCTTCGGAAGCGGGGGACTGTGGCGAGGGCGAGGTCGTTGGAGCGGAGCTGGCGGGTGAGGGTGTAGAAGCTGAGTCGTCTGTTGAGGTTCGTTGGTCCGGTGTTGTGGAGTGCTTGTGTGCGTGGGAGAGGAGCTTGAAGGTTATCCTCTTGTTGACCGGGAGCCAGTGCAGGTCTCTCAGATGGGGTGTGATGTGGCTGAGGCGAGGGATGTCGAGGATCAGGCGTGCAGAGGCGTTCTAGATGCATTGGAGCCGTCTCAGGAGTTTGGCCGAGGCTCCTGCATAGAGGGTGTTTCCGTAGTCCAACCTGCTGCTGGCGAGGTCCTAGGTGACGGTTCTTCTCGTTTAATTGTGGATCCACTTGTAGATCCTGCGGAGCATGGAGAGGGTGTTTAAGCAGGAGAAGGAGACGGCGTTGACCTGTTTAGTCATGGAGAGGGTGGAGGCGAGGATGACCCCTAGGTTGCGTGCATGGTCGGTGGGTGTTGGGGCGGTTCCCAGTGCGGTCGGCCACCAGGAGTCATCCCAGGCTGAAGGGGTAGATCCAAGGATGAGGACCTCCATCTTGTCCGAGTTCAGCTTCAGTTGGCTGTTCCTCATGCATTCAGTGACGGCCTCATTCCTTCGTGAAGGTTGGTTTTGGCGGTGTGGGGGTCCTTGGTAAGAGAGAGAATCAGCTGAGTGTCATCGGCGTAGGAAATGATGTTGAGATC
This sequence comes from Lissotriton vulgaris, assembly GCF_964263255.1. NCBI lineage: Eukaryota > Metazoa > Chordata > Amphibia > Caudata > Salamandridae > Lissotriton > Lissotriton vulgaris. The sequence goes on along the minus strand of NC_141693.1, from coordinate 359,486,989 downwards.
ATGCCGACGGGCGACGTGAGCGGGGGATGCCATGTAGATGTTAAACAGAGTTGGGCTGAGGGATGATCCCTGGGGTACGCCGCAGATGACCTCAGAGGCTTCGGAGCGGAAGGCGGGGAAGGCGGACGCTCTGTGATCTGCCGGAGAGGAAGGAGGTGGTCCAGTCCAGGGCCTTCTTTTGGATCCCGGCGTTGTGGAGGCGTGTTCGACGTGTGTGGTGGCAGACCGTGTCGAAGGCGGCTGACAGGTCCAGGAGGATGAGGGCCGGCGTTTTCCTGTTGTCCAGCAGGGACTTGATGTCATTGGTAGCGGCAATGAGGGCAGTCTCGGTGCTGTGGTTGTTGCCGAACCCGGACTGGAAAGGGTCCAGGATGTTGTTCTCCTCGAGGTAGCGGGTCAGTTGTTCGTTGAATGTCTTCTCTATGACCTTTGCTGGGAACGGGAGCAGGGAGATGGGGCAGAAGTTCTTGAGGTCCTTGGGGTCCTCCTTGGGTTTCTTGAGTAAGGCGTTGATCTCAGCGTGCTTCCAGCTCTCTGGGATTGTTGCTGTCTCGAAGGAGGTGTTGAAGACTTTCCGGAGATGGGGTGCAATGGCTGTGCTGGCTTTGTTGAAGATGTGGTGTGGGCATGGGTCTGACGGAGATCCGGAGTGGATGGTGTTCATGATCTTAATGGTGTCGTCATCATTGATGTTGGTCCAGGAGGCGGTTGGTGCGGATGGTGGTCCCGGGGGCGGAGGTCTCAGTGGTTGTCAGGGTGGTCATGGCGTTGAAGCTGTCATGGATGTCTGCGATCTTTTAGTGGAAGAAGGGGGCCAGCAAGTCGCACAGGTCTTGCGAGGGTGTGACATCGTTGGTGTTGGAGCTGGGGTTGGAGAGTTCCTTCATGATGTTGAAGAGCTCTTTGCTGTTGTACGTGTTGTTGCCTAGGCGATCTTTGAAGGAGGCCCTTTTGGTGGATCTGATGAGGTGATGGTGTCTGCGGGTGGCGTTCTTGTGGGATGCATGGCTATAAGGTGTTCGTTCACGGAGCCAGATCTTCTCCAGCTTTCGGCAGGTTTGCTTGGAGGCCCGGAGGTCTTCAGTGAACCAGCTGGCTTTCTTGTTGGTGTGACTGTTGGAGGGTTTCTTGATCGGGGCGAGGGTGTTGGCGCAGTAGTTGATCCACTGTCTGAGGTTGTGGGCGGCGGGGTCAGTGGGGTCAGCGGGTGGGCTCTGGGCGAGGGTGGTGGTTAGCTGGTCTTCGGTGACTTTGCTCCAGCAGCGCCGAGGCATCTGTTGGGTGCGGTGGTGTGTGGTGGGTTTCTTGAAGGTGAAGTGGATGCAGCGATGGTCGGTCCAGTGGAGTTCGGTGGTGTGGTTGAAGGAAACATGGGGGCTTGCGGAGAAGATGGGGTCAAGCGTGTGGCCGGCGGAGTGGGTGGGTGTTGTGACAAGTTGCCTGAGTCCGAGGTTGGCTATGTTGTCAATCAGGGTGGTGGAGTTGGTGTTGTTGTTGTTCTCGAGGTGGAAATGCAGGTCCCGAGGAGGATGTAGTCCGTAGTGGCGAGGGCATGTGTGCTGATGAAGTCGGCGATGGAGTCGCTGAACTGTGGTCGGGGTCCGGGGGGTCTGTAGATGAGGGTTCCTCTGAGGGTGGTGTTGGGGTCTGTGTGGATCTGGACGTTCAGGTGTTCGGCAGTGCTGAGGGTGTCGTAGGTGTTGGTTGAGACTCTGAGAGTGTTCCTGTGGGCGATGGCGATTCCACCTCCTGCTCCGTTGGTGCGGTCCCTGCAGGTGATCTTGTAGCCTTCTGGGATGGCTATGGCTATGTCAGGTGCCGAGGTGGGGTTCAGCCAGGTCTCCGTCAGGAAGGCAACGTCTGGGGAGGTTGAGTCCAGTAGGTCCCAGAGTTCAACAGCGTGTTTGCGGACGGAGCGGGTGTTGAGAAGGATGCATCTGAGGTGGTTGGGTTCTTTCCTGGTCGGCATGGTGGGGCGGATGCTTGTGAAGCCGCAGCTCCGGCAGGTGAAAGCTCCATGGGTGCGCTTCTGGGCAGCCAGGAAGCAGGTGTGTGATCGTCCAGTGTTGAGTGCGTGGAGGGTTCTGGAATTGTAGTGGTGTCATGCGTCGTGGAATTTGCGGGGTCTAGGGGTCCTGTCGCTGGGCATGATCCAGGCACGGACGGAGGCAGACGGGCTTGCCTTTGGCGGGCTTTCGGTGAGCCAGCGGCGCGGCCGCTACATGTCCTCCATATGAGGGGATGTGTGAGGGAGGAGCAGCTGGGAGGCTGGAGCGGGGCGGCAAATGGGATTGCAGGGGGGCGGGGCTGCAGGGATGCACCGGCGGGAAAAATGGGCGGGCCGTGGGAGAACTGGGCACAGGAAGGAAAAACAAGTTTAGGCAAGAAAACAAGTACAGGCACAGAGGAATATAAACAAGTCTGGGCAAGAAAGCAAGTACAGGCACAGAGGAATAAAAACAAGTCTGGGCAAGAAAGCAAGTACAGGCACAGAGGAATAAAAACAAGTCTGGGCAAGAAAGCAAGTACAGGCACAGAGGAATAAAAACTAGCCTGGGCAAGAAAACAAGTACAGGCACAGAGGAATAAAAACAAGTCTGGGCAAGAAAGCAAGTTATGCACAGGGGAAAAACACAAAATTAAGCGAGATGTGCACAAGTGAGAGTCCGGCTGAGCGGAGGTGTCAGTATGGCTGTTCATGTAGGTGGGGCCTATGTAGTGTAGGGCTTTGTATGTGTGAGTGAGAAGCTTGAATTGTGCGCGCTTTTGTATCGGGAGTCAGTGTCATTCCCTCAGTTGTGGAGTGGTGTGAGACTTGCATGGGAGGTTAAAGACTAGTCGGTCTAATATGTTCTGGATGGTCTAAAGTCTTTTTGTGAGTTAGTGAGGATGGGTCGGAAACAGCAACAGCCTGTCCTTGACGGCAGTGGGGCCCCGTCCCCATCTTTTGGCAGACATGAAGAGTGTGTGTCAGGCTGAGCAAAACCCGATCTGAAAGACACTCTTCATGTTCAGATCAGGCCTCCAGGCTCTATACATGCGCTAAATGCGCAGGTGCCTGTCAGCCTGATCTGAACTTTGCTGGACTGGAGATGACACAGTCCTGTGGCCGGGACCTCAGCAGCCTGGTAGAGGACTTGGAGGACCTCTACCTTATGACAAGGGGGAGCGCCACTGATAGCCTCGGACCTGTATTCTTCGGAAAAGGGATAGTCTTTGATTTGGTTATGTGGGTTCTGAAGGATAGGTTATTGTTGATGATAAATCCCATTGACTTACATTTGCCATGAGATGTGGTGTGAAACCACCTAAGTTAATGCGGCCAGGGCGTCTGACTACCGAGGACTGGGGCTCATGGTTCGTCCCCGGCACCGGCGGGAGGTCAGCTCAGCACCATGTGACTCTGGGCAATGGCTCGCTTAATCTTCCCAATGACCCCCAGCGCCTTGATGCCCTTGAACAATTGTTCACGCTTTACAAATACTGGATTCACATTTAATGCTGGTGTTCCATTCCAGGAGCTCGGCTTCTTTGGAGGTATTGGCGTTGAAGATAACATGCTGTCTTGGTAAGAGTATGTTTAAGATAAGTTCCCAACACTTAGATTGGCATATAAGTGAATACATCTTTTAGTAGATTGATGTTTACTTGTCAACACTTTCTTGTGGAGATGAGTCGCTTACATACTTTTGATGCTGTGATTGGTATGACAGTAGTCTAAGTGAGTCTATACTTAACATAAAACAACATCAAGAATCGATCGTTATGGTGCCCTTCATGCCACTGATATCTGTTTGAGTCTATGCGAGTTGATGCCTGTTGGAGAGTGAGAAGCTGTACTTATAGAGTACCCAGCAGCAGCTCCTCCGCTAAGGCGGAAAAGTGTTGACCCACTGCTTTCGAGCACCGAAAAATAAAAAACCTAAATTATAATAACAAAGGTTACTATTGTTTTATTTTTCCTCCTTTCTCCCCTACTTCCTGCAGCTGAGCCAAGGACAGGGCGGGCCCTACAATCCGGCACATCGACACAGCCGCAGGAAGGAGGAGGAGTTGTGGCACTGCCTTTAAGTGTGCATGAGTGTTTCTGAACGTCCAGCCAAACACTCACGCTCACTTCGATCTCTCCTCCTGATCTGTGGTTTAGAACAGGCAGAGACCCTTAGTGAAGGCCCAACTATGGTGCTCACACCAATCACAGCGCTTCTCTCATGCTGGGTAATACCACCAAGAGAGCAGCATCTGGATTGGTGTAGGGGAACCTGTGGCATCCCGGGAGTAGAGGAGCACAGGGCAGAAGAGCACAGACTCTCCAGAATGCAGGTAAGCATTATTTTTTTTGTATTCCCCCCCGCACTGCCCCCCCGCGCTGCCATCCAACAGCCCCCGGGCTGCCCTCCCCCACGCTGCCCCACACACGTTAATAATTGTACTACTGGTTCATGGTCATCGGTGTTGAAAGGCAAAAGAGGTTTATTGAGAAAAAAATCTGTATGTTACTTATATCGAAGCACAGCACGTGGTGTATGAAAATTTATACCACTGTGCTAACCATAGCATTACTGAAAACTGTACTCATAAGTACATGCTGTGATTTGGAACACCGTCGCCTTGGGCAATCATACAGAAATAAGTTCAACATACTTTAATTGAGTAAAGCAGCAGATGGTTTGATTGATTCTTCACATTAAACTGGGCCCCTGTTTCAACACAAGCAATGCATTTTCAATCCTGTGCCTTACTTTGATAACAAGGCATTATGTGGACTTAAGCCTTTTTGTAGACATTGATTATAACCTGTTTGATGTAGTGAAATTAATATTACAGGGTTATTCAAACTCAATATAGGCATGTCGTTTGCTGAATTATTTAATATTCCTGTTCACATGTGTAGGTTTTACTATAGATTTTATAATTCCTTCTCTAAAATTAACCAGTTATCATCTGGCTTGGTCATGTCTGTCTCATGAAATCAGCCTCAACTATCCAGTGTATTCAAATGCCAATGCATTATTGACAATTGTGGTAAGGTTGGGTATTGTACATTGGTTAGGTGACTGAATTGGCATACTTCCTCAAGAACATTTGTTCTCTACCACAAGAAATACTGTTGGAGAAAACTACCCCACACCTAGCTAGAAGGTAGAGCTTGGTCTAATTTTGTACTCTTTAGTACTAGTTCATAAACATCTTTATGAGACATCCATGGTTGCAAAACTCTTTCTACCCTTAGGATGACATATTGGTGCTCCTCCACTGGACATGAGTGGCTTCAGTCACACCCAGTGGCATTGGGGGGCAGAGGAGTCTCAGCATGGATGGTCAAGGCGCAGAGCAAGCTTCTTTTCCTGCATGCCCAAGAACAGACAGGCACACCTTTCCGCCTTTCCCCGGATTGTGCTGGGCATTGCAGAAAGGTGTGCCATGTGTGTTCTGGGGCATGAAGGAAAGGGAGCAAGCTCGGCGCCTAGTGCCCATGGTGCACATTCGGACATGCCCATTAGATTCTGGGGGAAATGAGGGTTTGGTGAGAATCCAAAGGCCATGCTTTATTTCTGTATATCTTTTGTAAAGTGCTGGTTTGTGGTGAATTGCTGAATGTATAGAACCAATGCTGCATAGGTGGCAATTTTAGGTGACTCCTTTCTTGGGTGAACCAGTGTCCGCATTTGAGATGGGGCGAACCCGCAGGAAGCTTTTCAGAGCCGATCTTTGGTGGAGCTTGCACCCAGTACCAAATGAACATGACTAGCCAGGCCTTCTGTGAGAGCAAGGGGATGGGTCTCAGGATGGGGCCTGCTACTACAGCCCACTGGGCATGTCCAACGGACTCTGTGGGCGTGAGGGGTCACCTTCTAGTGCTATGCCTAGAGTCCACTGAGCACTGCCATCAACTAGGCCCCCTGGATTTAGGGTGCATAGGGTCTGAGCACAGACATGGCCAAAGTCATGTTGTGCCCTCACTGTCTACTGCACACTGCCAAAGGCCATATCCTGATGGTCTGCGGGTAGCGGACTTGGTGCAGGACGTGGCCAAAGGACACAGACTCTACATTTCTCCCATAGCAGCACACTGGGCATGGCCCAGAGCTGCACCCAGCAGGCATTTTGACAGAAGAAAGGGAACAGGTCTATGAGCAGGCAGCATCTATGGTTTGAGAGAATAGTGAGCATGCATCAATCCCATGGACTCAGGGGTACATGACAAACAATGTGAAAGACCAATACCGTGCCCTGGTGCATTGCCCACTACATATGATGCAGGCTGTGCCCAGCTGTATTGGTGGCATGGGTACTGGACAAAGGACGTGGATGAATGCCTTGCCATGTGTTGAAGGCTCACAGGGCGTGACTGCAGGCCACTTCCGCCACGTACTAAAGGCAGAGGTACATGGCAACTCTAGGTAGTTTTCAAAATATATCAATATAAAAACCACAAAAATAAATAAAAAAATGTTAACTGGTGTTATGGTTGAGGACTAAAATCAGCCTTCAACCAACAAAAAAAAGATCAGTTGGGATGTTGCTATAAACCTAAGGAGCTCAGAAATGTCCTGGCTTTGACTAACTATGGTTAGCCAGCTCTGTAATTCTGCATCTGATTGCCCTGGTAATTCTTCGTTTTTTTTACAGGACATCCACACAGAAACATGGCTACCCCATCAGAATTAAGAGGCTACTTGTAATGAGAGCCTTTGAGTTTTGATTCTAATTCCAATCCAAGAGCCAGCGATCGATGTTTGTCCATTAATATTTGTTATGGAGATGCCTCGACAAGTTGCTAGATGGATTCACATTAAATCACAAAAAAAGCACTTTGATGTAGTTGAGCTCTGTATCTGTATGGACAGCAAGCCTGGTGCTGATCTGGTTTTAAGATTTTGGAATTCACAGTTGGTGAATCTGTTATATTGGAATATGAGCGGAAAACACACATTTTGGGACATCTATGCAAATCTCCTTTATGTCTTGTTCACTCTGCATAAAACTTTCCAAGATCAAACTTAGGTAGGTAGATATTTCTTTTGAAGCATTACCTGTAGATTTGTCAGAGGGGTGTATGGAAAGAAAAATGGACCCATGAGACGGTCTCACAGCTCTCTGACCTCCAGAGATAAGCGGTCTGCCTCATTACAGTGCTCACTTGGAACCTGTGGTACCATGTTTGCAGCACACTCTGCGTTAGTCAAGGATCAAGGTTCAGTCAGTCAGAGTGCCAAGATGAGGTGGTCACGAGGCTTCGGATCCAATCAGGATCTTACGCACTCCCTCGAGAGTTGGCCAGAAACCTAGCTGTAAGAAGACCCCCGATTGGCTTGGTGTTCCACCAAGGGTAAGTTACGATATGTAGAGGCCCTGAGCTGTGAAAAATATGCAACCTGCCAAATGGCACACAACATGTCTGATGTGAGCAGCCGCAGCTCATTTTTGGGAAAATGTTGGCACCCTGCGGGAAAGTGGGGAAATAAGTTCCCCAAATGCATACATTTAACACGAGATGTGTGCCACTTGGCAGAGTTACATGTTACCATGTATATGCCAAATACATGGATGATAACTAAAAGGACGCCTCTTGCTCCATCATGTGTATCTTGTATGTTTTTTATTGTTTTGTATTTAGACTTCTATTTGCCTATTTCTTTCACCTGATTTCCTGACTTCAACAAGGCTAGCATATCTAATTTGCCCAGTCTACTTACAGTCGTATGTACCATTTAATTGTACTTTTGTCCAAAAATTCTGATCAAAATGTTACATTTTGTTTATATAAATAAATACATGAATAGATCAGTAAAAAAATGAATACATGTTCTTATTAAACATTTGGTAATGCTTAGAGTACATGCGCAGGCCCACTGATTTAACAATCTGTGTCTTGTTAGCCAAATCTCTAAACCTCTCAGATGGTCCAATGCGGCTGTGAGGTTGTACAATGAGTTGAGACTGAGCCACATGCTCTTACAGGTTGAGCCACAGACATGTGTGAGTCACTTACCTTAGCAGAAGCCGCAGATGTTCTTGGTCCCCGATGACATCATACTTCATTGAGAAGACCAGGTGCCCCAATGCTGCATCCATGCAATAGTAGTTAAAGTGTTCCTTTGGAAAGAAGACAAATAGAACATTACTGGGGAGATCCTAGCCCTTTTACTAACAAATTAGGCCTTATCATGAGTGCCCCAGGCAGGGGATAATCATTACACCCAGAGTTAGCAATACCAGGTGTCCCATTCACTCCAGGAGTGTAGAATTAATGGGGGTTATGGGTTCAACTGTCAGAATGACCTGAGAAATGAGGGCCTACCAGGGGAATCATTTATTATGGGGCCGATTCCACCAGTAATTTCACATTCTCCCTGTCAGTTTTCCCTGCAGATTTCAGCTGCTGAAAGCAGCCGAAATCTCCTGGGGAAATATTGGAGGTCTTTCTTGTTTTCATGGTCCTTGTTATTTCAGATGGGGCTGCTGGTATCAGAGACACTGGCTTGAGTTGACTTCAAAGATTGCACTTGTTATGATGCCCAAGATGTGAAATCTGTAAAGTCACTCTACAGCCCACAATGCATTTGTTCCTGAGCATTGATTACAGAACTACCTACACGAGGAAGCACTTTGCAGCTCCTAAATGTGACAGTGATTTCCAAATCTCTACACATGAACTATGTACTTTCACTCTTCGTGAACCTCTACTCTATGAACACCTCTGTCTCTTCTTGTCTTTTTGTTCATATGCACCTCACTTTGTGATTTTTCTAAACTCTACCCACTTTGCTTTGTCACATCCCAGGTCATCTTTATCCAGACCACCGCTTTTGATTAAGAATCTGCTGTTCCCTTGCTTTTAGCTGTGCAGCCCCAGGGACCTCTCATGGTGGCCTCCTTTTATCCATTCCTCGAAAAGACACCACACAGCCTCCTTCACTGTTTGATTTCGTCTATCTACTGGTATCATTGCAGGTTTTAGTGATTCAGGTGGACATTTGAGTCTAGACAGTATCTTCTGCATGCTCTGAGTCACTTTCAGAGGCATCTGCAGTGTTACTTACCGGCTGGCTACCCTACTCCTGAAGCCGATGTACAATTTGACAAAAGGACTGGGGCTGGGACACAGCCTGGAAATATCAGGCTGCAGCTGTAGCCCAAGTGGACTTTAAATCACAAGCACTTCTTCCTTCTGCCAACACTGCACCACACTGGGTGATGGAAACATTTCAGGCTAGACGGAAAGAGGTTCAGCAACTTGTGCATCACTGCATGTACCAAAGTCTTCTCGAGATCTGGAGGTGATTTTAGGATCCAAGCCTATTCAATTCCTTGGAAAAGTCTGGCGAGGCAGGCAGAAGCACCAACATACGGGGAAGTTTCTGAGATATGGTGAATTTCTTGTCACTGCTTTTTGACCAGGCGGCCCTTTTTGTCTGAAAATGGCCCACAAATACCAGCTGACTCAGTCCTAAAACAGAAACTTTAACTATAATTTTTCTTGCAAAATCATAGTGCATGCTGATGATTATAACTATTGTCTCTAAAATCACTGGAAACTTTGGAATGTGAATATGGATGAAGGGACTTAATCACCTCCTGAAATGGGTAATTTGGGGGCTTGGTTATATCACTTTTGGCGGCTACTGACTTGGGCTATGTAGGGTGATTTTACGTGTAAAAGAGGTACAATCCGCTAGTAAAGTAATATATGCCTCATACAAGCTCTTATGAAGCTATAGATATTCCCCAGACTCACTTGGGTGGTCTTTGCCCAGGAAACCGAGTTGTACACATTAAGGTCACAGTAACTTACATAAATGCACATTAAAGTTCACATTAAGGATCGCCTAGCATAGCGAGACTTATTGTGCTACCTCTGTCTTGCTGCACAAGTCTTTGGACGTCCTGTCCAAAAATCTCGACTTCCACGTAAAGGCCCCCATTACAAGTTGGGTGTCAATGAATGCGATAATCATTGCATCTAATAACGACACCAAGGTGTCTTGTATTTATCAAGTGCGATATATTTTATCTATCATCAGATTTTGCCTAATAACGTGGCTTTTTAGCAAAATCTGCATGTTCCAGTAAAATAACAGGTGTTTTTCCCCTGATAAAAATCAGCAGGGTTGACCTGCTATTTATCACAAAACTCATAATTCCAATATGTGCAACATTACAGTCTGCAAATAGATCGGAATTTTTCAGCCCACTTTGAATGAGGGCTACACATGTTAAATCTTGTGAATGGACAGAAAGTACATGCTTTAGCAGCCTAGTATAGTCTTGTGCATATATTCTTAGTATGCTCTGCTTGAAAGCCCCACTTAACTCTTATGATGGCTTATACATTAAATCCTGCCCTGCAAAAGGTCTCTTCCATGCTTTGTCGTACTATCTTGGAAGGTCTGTCATTGTTTGGCCAGAAACTCCCACCTTGTACAGAAAACCCTGCCATGCAAGGAAATCCAAATCGTGTCATGCTCATGAATTCCAGTTCCTCATTGGAAGTCCCTCTTCCCCAAAACCATCTTAAAAGCCATGCCGGGGCTGGAAGTCCCACCTTACCTTGCCCAGAAAATGCTTCCGGTATATTCTGGCCATGTGGTTGCATTCTAGCTTCATCTTCGTGGTCGATGGTGACTGTGTTTCCTGGAGGCTAATCAGCTCGTGGTTTGTCCCTTCGATCCAGTAGCCTCCAAACTGCGGCAGCAGAATGAGAGGAAAGGGACCCTCACGGCCCAGAACCTGTGAAGCAAGCAGAGACATTAAGCGAGAGGAAATTGTATTTGCTATAAGAAATAGATTTGGATAAAAGAGTTAACCTTGTGTCGGAAACCACCAATGGTTTATTAAACAGAAAACATCTGAAACACACATCAGTCCTCTAGCCAACCATGAAAATACCATAAATACTAGGTCATTATGAATTTTTTGCCTGGATAGCATTTTCTTTAAACATGTTGAGTGGTCCCAGTGGACACAGCTATGGCTCTACTATTTAGTTCGGCCAATATCCGCTACTCTGTGCTGACACACGTTTTGTTGTTCTATCTGCAGTTCCTTTCCTTGTGCTGTTGGCATTGTACAGTCTCTAATGAAAATTATATCTTAAACAGGCATTGGCAATGCCCATAGGTCTGGCTTTAAAGGAATGGTGTATGCTGATGTGAATCATTACACGTAGATAGCATGGAAATGGATATGCATGTGAGTGGAAACAGAGAACTGTAGAATAATATCGGTGTAATTTTAACGGGCAGGTAACAGCTGCACTGTCAAGCCAGACCTAAAAATCAATGTAGGTTAATGACTGCTCTCCTCCCATCTGTGCAGCTCTGAGAGAAAGACAAACACCATAAATTATCCAGCTGCCTAAGACACTTTCACAACTTTACAATGTCATGCATGTGCCCCAGAAAGTTCAAGCACAAATAAACAAAATGATCACAGCTGTGTGGAGGGCAAGAACTTTTTTTGTGGAAGCACACAACTTCTGCCCAGTCAAAACACATACACTCGGCCCTCAATATGTGGTGGAGCCAAAGCCCCTCTCCTGGTTATTCCCACTTTATTGTCTGGCGGCAGCTGCACGGGCATGCCAGGCCATGAAAAGGGGATAGTAGTAACCCGACAAAGACAGCAATACTCCATCACTGGCTTACTCAGAACCACACAAAAAAGAACAATAAAAAAATGTTTCTCGAAATGAATGGAACGCAAAGGTTTTTTAAAAATTGCACCCACAGGATTCCACACTCAAGTGGCTGTAGATGTCTGACTACTTGGTATTCAAACTAATTCCCGGAATAGTGCTCCTGTCACAAGTTTAAATGTAAACTCCTGGAAAACGTTTGTGGATTTCATGTTTAAGTGCAAGAATATATTAAACGTATATCTTGTTTAGCTCCACAGGAATATTTTCCCCTCAACCCACATGGCCACCAACTTTGGTGGTGTTTTCTTTCTTCCTTAGAAAGTGATTTACTTCCCCCAACCCTGCCTTGACAGAAGTAAATCTCTGGCCTTTTCCACATTTGGGGAAGGGTCGGAGAAAGATGTATCTTAGTAAGTGTTCACAAAGTTACAGGGCTTCCTGTCCTATAGTGCCCATTTTCTTTCTGTTTCTAGCCATTCTACTAACACAACATTGTGTTTGTCATCCTCTTTATGTGCGCAAAACCAACTTTTGAGAATATAAAATGTGGTTTTGTCATCATAAAAAGCCACTTTCTTCGTGCAAATTAAACGTACATGCACAAACAGTTCTGAGAAAATCCCCCAAAAAGTTTACACGTGAAAGCCAGCTGATAAGGGAAACTGGGAGAGTTGAGTTCCTGAAAGACTAGTCGCTCATCTTAGAGAGGACAATAGACATAAGCCACAGGTGGGAGTGTGTGGGGCAAGAAGTATAAAGTGTGCATTGATTCTGTATAAATTCATTAGGATGATATCTGTCAAATCTTCTTAAGTTTATGCTTCCAACTCTTAGGCCCTTATTATTAATGGACCGGTTTTGCGGTTTGCAGTTTTTTTTTAATTGAATACCATTCTACCACATCCCCCACAATTTTCCCCAGGTGAATTTTGGAAAATGCCCGGTAAATACTGTTGCAACCAGATTTTAGTGTGCAGAGCATCACACAATATGCATGCTATTCTTGATTTGGATGGTGAAAACTCAAGATAGAAGTTATTTATCTGCCCCATAAATACTGATCCCCTGTGTGTAGGGTTGCCACCGTTCTAAGAGAAAAAAATACCAGCCATTTGTTGTTGTTTTAAGAGTCTTTAAAGGCCGGAATGGGGTACTAACAGGTACATGCATCAATCTCGGCATTTGCGATTCCTTAATTGCGATTTTTAAGGAATCGCAATTAAGGAATCGCAAATGCCTATGCATTAAGAAATCGCTAAATAAATTGCGATTCCTTAGAATTCCTTAATTGCGATTAGCATTTTGCGAATCGCAATTAAGGAATCCCTTCCCATTCATTCCTATGGGCCTAGAGGCCCATAGGAATGAATGGGAAGACAATCTCAATTTGCGATTCGCAATTAGCTAATCGCAAATTGAGATTGCGATTTCAAGGGTGCAGGGGTGTCCAAAGGACACCCTGTTGCACCCCTGAAATCAAACAATGCACATATGTTGTGTACACACATGCCCTAAGGGCATGTGTGTGCACAACATGAAAGTTAAAAATATGAACAAAATTGCATATTTCTAACTTTTCGCAAAATTACCATGAGGTCCAACCTCATGGTAATTTTTTCTCTCTAATTGCAAAATCGCAATTTTTTTAAGTTTCATGCATTGCTTTTAAGAAATCGCAAAATTGCGATTCCTTAAAAGCAATCGCACTTTAAAAAATCGCTAAAATAGCGATTTCTTCACTTTTAGGTTGATGCATCCCAAATAGTGATTTGGGAATCGCAAACGGCCAAATTTTGCGATTCGCACCGTTTGCGATTCCCAAATCGCTTGATGCATGTGCCTGTTAGTCAACGGTTTTTCCCAGCCATCCACTAGCTAAGCATCCATCAATTGGCCGTGGCCCAGGCATTGTGTTTCAAGCCAATCCCAGGCTTCCTGAGGTGTAGCCATGAAGTGCTTTACCCTCAATTTCGCTGGACAGAGGTGCGCATATTTCAAGTTTAGCTGACGCATGACCAGTGCTTAATTTGTGCAGGTGCTTTCAGGTGCTGAGCACCGGCACCTATTTTTCAGGGCCGGGTCTATTGAATTTTTCTCCCATGCACAGCCAGCACTGTGCACAGGCCATTAAAGAGCCCCAGCCTCGAGCCAGGCTTGTGCAACTGTACGTTCAGATTTGGTGCATGCTGCTAGTGTGATTGCTTTGGCGCGCACCAGTGCCTGGTCTTCAGGGTGGGGGAAGGGCAGGTGTGTTGTGTCATGCGAGTATAAACTGCACGAATGATGAACTGGGAGCATAATTTCAGCTGCGCTACCCAGCAGGCTGCGCTTTCCAGTGTAGCCAAAGCTGCAAGGTTAGGTGAGTTGTGTGTGTGTTATTTTACGCACAACTGTTATCCTACAGGTGACAGAATAGTGCTTGTCCGTGGGACACCATCGATAAATTCCTGCACAGTGGCACCCGCAGGAAACTGCCCAGTAGCTGCCTGCCTCAGGAGCCCAGACAAGGCCTTGCAGCATAATGACAAAATACGTGAAACAGCTGAGGGTGGTCCGAAAGTGAAAACATTTCTTCCTGCCAGTCAGTGTATTAGTACCACCCTCCTACCTGTCCCAGTACCATCTCTTCTCTATCACACCTGTCCTCTCCGTTCTGCAATGGGCACCATTGCAGCCACAAGCACCATGAAGAACACCTCCCATCCCTGCTGCTGTGACTGTGCCCCACCACTACCTCCGACAGTGCCCTTCTCTCCACAGTGGCCTTCTCCCACTATCCCAGTACCCCTCTCGCCACAGTGCCTTTGTCACCTGTATCTCAGTGCCCCTCTGCTTACAGTCCCCTTCTCCTCTGTATCACAATGCCCCTCCTTGCAACAACACTCACTCACTCCTGTTACAGTACCCCTTGGCTCCCTCACTCTCAGAGCACCCCTCCCCACCATTGCTTTGTATTGAAGCATGCCCTGGGCCCTGAGTATCCATATTTTGAGTTTGCACCTGAGACCGCAAAGCCCTTCCCAGTCTTGGCCACTCAAACCAGGAGGCTTTCCCAATTACCCCTTAACCAGAGAGAGGATACACAGGGAATTTCTCAGCTTTGACCGGCTGTGGTGGGCGCTCTGTACCCCCCCCCCCCCCCCCCACCCCACAAGCCTGCTGAGATCTATCACCCCGCACCTTCTCTTCACCTCCAAAGACCCATGTCCCGTAAACCCCTGCTGCATACTTACAGCCTTATGTCCCTGTTGGAGAGAGATCAGAGTTTTGTGTATTTGAAATTTTGACTGTAGCACAGAGGAGTAGTGTAGAACATGTACCATGCAGATGACAGAACTATATTTATGTGGATAGCTCAGTGGGTTTCTGTTTTTTGTTACAGACATCCTTTTGTTACTCGCTGATCATAACTTACAATCCTAATATATAGCACAGGTGGCAGACTCAGTTGAATTTTGTGCTTTATTAGTTAAAAAGTATGTGTGGAAGACTGTCTGAATGGAATTGAATGTCTGACTTCATTTGAAAATAGGTGGCAGTGGGATTTTGCGAATTATAGTCTGATCATGTAATAGAACTATTTGTTTGAAGCATGAGAGTGTGGTTCTCCATCAAGGCGTAATCCCAATGGTATAAATGACACTTTATTATGTTTTATTAGGAATACCTATTTTGACTTAACAAAACATCTTTTTATGGCATAAAACTTAACACAGTTAAAGAATCGCTATTGTGTGTCTTGGACAACACTGCTGTGCATTGATGAGACAGGCCAAGAATGATACACTCCTGTCACCTCTCAACCTTACATAATTAATGACTGTATTTTTAATTACGCAGAGGTGTACTCTTTGCTTGCTCTATCTCTGTATCTGCTTTTCTTCCTCCCCTTCACACCTCACTCCTTCACTTCTCTCCATTCTTACTTCACTATCTACTCTACATCTGCGTTTTCTCTTAATCGCCACCTCCACTCATTAAATACTTTTCATTGTTCACCTTTCCATCTTTCCCTTCCACTCTACTCTCAAACGCTCCCCAATGTCCACTTTTCTTCCCTTGCCTATCTCCTCTTTTCACTTTTCCTTCTCATCACGTTCCACTCCAATCTTGCAATCCCAGTCTCTGCTTTCCACATTTCTCTTCACATTATCTACTGCATCTATCTTTGCCTTTAGACCTCTCCTCCTCCCTCCCTCTTCCTTTACATGTTTTCCTTCCTGCACATATGTTTATATCTACTCCAGGAATCTGTGTTCTATCTCAGGGTCATAAATTGAAATCTTGGTGTAGCCACTCAGTCTTTCATCTATAGATAAAATTAGTGCAATTGAGCTGGATAACAACATTTGTACTTTGGTGTCAAGGCCCCCTCTAGTGAATATGTGCTTTACAAACATACATGTTGTGTTTCTCCCTCTATCCCTTCATGTCTTCCTTTCACATTCTTTTCTTATTTCCTCCTTCACTTATTTATTTCCCTACTCCAGTGCTCCTCTTCCTGCCTGCATTTGTTACTGCCTTCTTTAATGTATTCCTTCCTTCATTCTTTTCTTTCTTTTAAACAGAGCAGTGCAAGCACATGTTCTTTTGTTTGCAAAGCTGCCTCAAGTCCTCAAATGACCTTTCGCTAATTTGAGTTCACTTTTCAGTTTTTGTCATAGGCTTCCAATATGTTATAATACGTTATATTGATTTGTATAGTGCACTAATCACCCAGGAGGGTATTCAGGAATTTGGGCAGGTGTGTAGGTATGAGGTGCCAGAGTTGTTTTTGTGAAGAGCCAGCCCTTCATCTTCTTGAGAAACTCATAAGGGAGGAGGTGACTCCGATATGTTGAGGCTTGTGGATGTGGGTGGAGCCAATAAAGGGAAGTGGGTCGGGCCACTGGAGGAAGTGGGCAGAGCTGTGGAAGTGGGTGTTGCCTCATTAAAGACTGTGAGCACCTGCACTTCATATTTTACAAATTAAGCACTGCGCATGACCTTTCTCTTCGGGACACATGCCCTTCTCTGTTTTTGGACTACAGTGGTATAGTCCGGGTACAGGTTGATCTCTTGCCCGTCAATCATCTAGGACCCATACTTCCTCACTGCCTGGAGAATCAGATCCCTGTCCATAAAGTTCATCAACTGTGCTATAATTGAACGAGGGCTCACCCTAGGCGGAGGTGGGCTCTCTGGGATTCTGTGAATACGCCACATGAAAAAGAATTTCGAGGTGGCTCCCCCCCAAACTGTTTCAGCCATCCAGTTCTCTACAGAGAGTTCCAATGATGGCCTCTCCATTTTTTCTGGAATCCCTACCAGGCCCAAATTATGACAACGAGATCTGCTTTCCGCACCTTCAAGTTTAGGAGCCAAAGGCCTCAATTCTTTTTCCAAGACTGAGACCCTCTGATTAAGGTCTTTCACTTGCGGCACCATTGTCTCTAAGGTGTGTTCAGTCTCCTTGACACGGTCACACTAGGTGGGAAGGGTATGCCCAGGTGTGGGTCTCGTGCTTATTATGCCCCTAGATTCAAGCTAACCTGGCTGATATGGGGTGGCACTCCACAAACGGTCCTAGGGAGGACCTGGCCTGACAGTTCAGTCTGGACTGTTCCCATGGGGAGCAGGGTCAAGACTGATTTGCATATGGCTGGGCCCAAACTGGGGTGGCATAGTTAGCAAACAAAATGATGGGTTTAACCCAGATCTGTGAGTGTGGGTAAAAATTGTAAAATTGTAAATTGATACTTGTATAGCGCACTACTCACCCGCAAGGGTCTCAAGGCGCTTGTACGAATACCGCTGTGGAACCCGTCCTGGCTTTCCCTGTGAGGTGTCCACTCCTGGGCACCCCCTGGGTGAAGGCCAGGCATCCTTAGCGTTGTGGGGGTCATTGTGGGGATTAAGCAAGCTATTGCCCAGAGTTGCAGAGTGTGACTCTATGATTGGAATAGGCACCGAGGCGAGAATTATCAGGTCCATGGAATTTTTGAGCCCAAGACCTCGCCGAGGCGGGGAATTGAACCCTGATCCCAGGCTAGACCTCTGCATCAGGGTCTGCCACTCTAACCATTGAGCCACACTTATGTTTGACAATGTTCATCATTCCGTACCTCATCTTTTTGTGTTTCTCCTTGACTCAGTCAGCAAGCTTCCGTTGGTCCTCTTTGAGGCGCCCCACTTCCCCTGCAAATGCAGCAATCTGTGCTTCCAAAGTTATTTTGGGGTATTTATCGCCTTTAGAATCACAGCAGTGTGTGCTGCCATGGTCCCCAAATCCTCCTCCCTTTCTTGAGGGTCCCCAGGAGGTGGCACATGGTTTGAACATGATCACCATCATGGTCAACGCAGATAGAGCACAGTGGTACCACAGGGTTTGCCACCAATCACTCAATCGCCTCAAAGCAGAGCAAGCGGGGAGAGAAATATTATGCGACAGTAGCCTCCAGTCCGCTGGCACGGAGTCAGCAAGTGTCCAACTCCCCCCAAGAGCACCAGTAACCAACAGTGCTGTGCATGGGACACAACTCAGCATGGCCCCCACAATCAACAGTTCCCATCTAAGTCCTTGGTGGACTCTGTTCATGGGGCCAAAACCAGGGGGGCAGGGGGAGGAGGGCGGGCTCTCATTTGCAGATATAGTCTCAGCGTACTGGGTGTAGCACTCCGTCCATAGGCTCCCATGTACAATGGCTGTGTGTATGGTAGGCCGCAGGCAAATCCCAGAGTCACAGCAGTGGCCTAACCTACACTCACCGCCTGCCCGTGGTGTGGCTGAGCCCGATGCCAGGGCCCATGTAGAGCAGGAAGGAACAGCTTGCAGGCACGTGAGGAGCTTCAAGCATGGTGGCCACAGCAAAACTTCTAGCGGCCACCCAACATCTTACTTTATTCAGCGCGCATCATCTTTCCCCAGGTCAAACCACCTGCCACAGGCCACATATAACTTCAATGGTAGGAGGTGGGGGAAATACCAATATGCTCCCAGGGCTGTTGTAGCGGTATGCCGAGGAGCACAACACAGCGCAACAACTCCAGTCCACTGCGGCACCCTCCACTCCACCACCTCTGGCACGCCGCTCCCTCATAGGCTGCTGCAGGGGCCGGAGCAACACCAGGAGGCCCGTGTTCCCATTGCTCCCAAAGAATGCAGGTTCTGAGACCCAGGGCAGCAAGCAGGGCCAGAACCAGCACTACTCGTTGCACCGAGCCAGCATGCGGCCACTCTAGAAACACAGAGCAGCCTCCATCTTGAGCTGCTATTGCTCGATCCACCGCAGGCCAACCAGTCCGCCAAGACAGCAGAAATCGGGTCTTCTATGGGGCTTCCCAGGGACAGGAGGCACTGTAGCGGGGATTGCACTGATGAGGAGGTTTCAGTTCAGCCTTAAGTCAAGATTCTGGCCCGAAGTACTTCGGCCAAGATGGGAGCTCTGGACTACACGTCTGACTCTATTGCAGGCTTAGCCATGCCCCCTTGATTGCAGTATGAAGTATGTACATACAAGTGAAAACCCCCAACAAACCTGTCAAGTAGGATGTGACATTCAAGCAGGATTTGACACTTTAATATTGAAAAGGATTCTGCCAGGCACCCTTGTGTCTTCTGTCAGGTTCGGATGGGTCATCCGTGCCTTTTCATGTCAGCAATTTCACACCTCATTCACACTTCTTTTTAATGCTAATTACAGGCTGAACCCCATTACGAAATTGCCATTGCATGCTTGTGTATGCACCAGATGCATGCAACTGTAAAAAAAAGCATCTGCAGCACCAACTTCTCAGCATTTTAGATGGGGAGACCTAATCGATTTGCCAAGGCTTGTTTTGTATTTATAACAAAACGCTTTCGTATACACTACCTTACCGACAATGCTCCATTGCTATCATCATCAAATTGCGCCTTAGGTCTTGGTCTAACGCGACAATTGACTGTCACTGGCGCGTTGTGAATCTTGGTGCTATTTCAACCTAAAAATGTAAAATTCATATCTGTGGTTTCTCTTATTAGATTTTTGTAATGTTATGTCATTTTACTCTATTTTTCTAATTTGGTTTCAGATATTTATTCTTTTGCATTTCGACCTTATCACTGTTTTAGAATATGCATAAATATTTATTATATTGTCTCTAAGTTAAGCCTGTTTGCTCTGTGCCATAACTACCAGGGGGTTCAAGTTAGTTTTTTTTAGCTACTCTAGTGATTCATGCGGACAAGAATTGTAATTATTACTTGGGATGGGCACCTACCCCCATCAAATATTAACCCCATTACTTACAGTCATGAACTAAAAAGTGCAAAATAATGTATGTGGTATTACGTTGGCAATGTGAGTTGGAATGGTTGTCTCCTCTCAGAGTTGGGATCTACTTTAGAAGAGAGCAGGAGACACTAACGGCTAGACCTCTGTCGTCACAAACGCTCTGATTTACAAAATAGGATGGTTTGAGACCATAAAATGGGTTTTTGCTATGCCCAAGCCCCATTTCTGGGACAGGAAACTTTTACCAACTCCTACAATTGGATTGGGAATGGATACTGATTTGCAATTTGGAAGGCACATGTTGCAGGTGTCCCTTTCAAATTTTAATTTGGTACTGTAAGTATCAATGACTGTCCACTGAAATTCTTGGTGCACACCATTGACAAGTAACCGACTTTCAAGTTCTGGTGATAACATTCTCAAAATGGAAAGGGACCTCTTTAGACCCCTTCCTATTTTGGAAAAATGTTCTCTGAGAGAGTAGTCAGTGGTCCAGGAAACTATTGCCAACGCCCAGGGAAACGTTTTTGATAAAATAAAAAAATGAACACTGACATGGGGATCTGCTGGCAATTGTAGGCCGCCATCTCTGTGATTGCAGTCAATCGGACGGAGTTGCAATTTGTCACCTAACTACTGAATATTTATGAGGTAGGTCAAATTGTGACTCAATCCGATTTGGAATTTTGCAAACTGACCTATTAGTACAGAAGGTTGGATTGCAAATTTCCACCATGTTCGCTAAAATACTGGTTGGAAATTGGAACTCGTTTTTAGAACCAGTGCAATGATACATCCGGAACTTACAGCTAGATTCATCATAGTCCCGTTTTGCGAGTCCTTAATAGCGATTATTAAGGAATCGCTATTAAGAACCTGCAAAACGGGATTCATGTAGGAATCGCTAAATAAATTGCGATTCCTACACATTCCTTATTTGCGATTAGCAAATTGCTAATCGCAAATAAGGAATAACTCCCCATTCATTCCTATGGGCCTTTGCAAATAAGGATGCGATTTCAAGGGTGCCAGGGGTGTCCAAAGGACACCCTGTAGCACCCCTGAAATGTAATCTACATTGGTGTTGCCCACACACATGTCCAAAGGACATGTGTGTGTGTAACATGCAACTTAGAAAAATGCATTTAAATGCATTTTTATAAGATTTCGCTATTTACCACGAGTTTGACCTTGCGGTAAATAGCGGTCAAAAATAGCGAAATCGCAATTTAAAAATGGTTAATGAATTGCATTTAAGGAATCTCAAATAGAGATTCCTTAAATGCAATTCCTCGCAAATATGCGATTTCGCAATTACCGATTTTTGCATTTGGGATGATGAATCCCAAATGCAAAAATTGCGCTTGCAAAGGGCCAGATTCGCAGAATCTGGCCCTTTGCGAGACCATTTTTCTTTGATGAATCTAGCTGAAGGGCCCTTATTGTATCAATGGATACGGCTTTTAAAAGGGTTGGAAACTGAGCAGTGCCGCATGAGCGCCCACATAAAACTTCAGTAAATGAGGCGGGTTCTAAGTCTTATGGGCGAGGAGTGCGGTGCTTGCTTCCTCTGAGAGCTTGGGCGTCTGTACAATGGGGTGCAGACAGTGGCTGTATCTTGTGAAATTGAAGGATGGAGACAAACCCCGCACTGCTGCGCAAGTTCTCTCAGGAAAGGGAGGGGCACTTGGTAAAATCAGCCCTCGGCGTATAGGCGAATGCCAGTCATTCCTGCACTCCGTGCCCGGTTGGCAAGGCAGCAACGCACACCCGGGGATAACAGAACACGAATTAGCCCTGGCTTATCATGATCGAATTACACCAGGCATACTACAAATCCATAGTTTCCAGGTATTTTATCCTAATGAGCCCTCCTTTTAAGCCTTGAATAGGCGGTGTGTTTATAAATACTTATGCCACTTAACCCGCACGGTGCAGGCAGGCACGTGCCCCAGGCTGATGCACACGGGAAGGAGTTTACACTGACGTGACAGGTGGCCGGCGCTCTGTGGTTAATAACGCTTCCCATTACCGAGAACATTCATTTATAATTCTATTTGTTTTTTTGCTGAGAGCTATTGCCACCCAATGGCATCACAGTTGTATGTAACATTAAAGGGAAATTACATATTTCGTGACTAAATACACTTTTCACATAGTGCTCTCTGACTTCAGTGTCCACTGGGAGCTTGAGAATGAGTGTCTATAAACTCAGCGAGGTGTAAGTCGCTCATGGCTGCACGTGATGCCCCTGTAGCCTGCACGTGTGCTTCCTTAATGAGCGTTTAACTTTAAGGCGTTGCACTGGGACTAAGATAGGAAGGAGTGTGTGGATCCACTCTCTCTTGCCTAAGGGAGAGAGTACTGGCAGCCTTCTATGCCATCCAAGGGAAATTACTGTATGCCATCATATGACCACCCAGAGAAGAAAAGTGATAATCACCATTTCTTTAATCTTCCCCTTTGCAGGTGACAGTAGTGGTTGCCTCCTTACTATCCCCAAACATGGAAGGACAGTGGGAGGAGCCATCTTATCCTAATTCTTCACCCTTAAAGGCAGAAGTAGTGGAAGCCACCGTATTCTCCTTTCTCCCAGAGAGCCATGGCGCCACCCTACACTCTCAGATCTATTAGAGAACAGTGGTGGCCACCCTAATCTCTCAATCCAGCGATGAGTAGTGAGAAGCACACTACTATCTCTACGTTAGGAAGAACAGTGAGAGTCACTATTTTCTTAATCTTTCCCTATATAGGTGAGAGTAGTGTAACCCTACATATTATCCCTATCCAGGGAAGAACTTTGGGAGTGACCGTATCCTTAATCTTCACCTGTAGAGGCGAGAGTAATGGGAGCCACCTTTCTCTCCACTATACATCACACAACAGTGATGGCTACCCATCTCTCCTCATCCAACAACGAGTAGTGGAAGCCAACATACTTACTCCATCCACGGACAGCCAGGGAACCAAAAATGTCCTTCTACTGTGACCAGGAGCGAGAAGCAGAGACGGTCCTAATATAGCCCATGTCCCCCGTATGGCGCCTGCAATCAAGCAACTCAGCCATTGTATATGGGCCCAAGGCTGGACAGGCTGTAGAATGATGGCTGCATCCACCTGCGCCTTTTACCAGTGCCTAACATATTTATTTATTTATTTATTTATAAAGTTTTATATAGCGCGAACTTGATCCCGAAGGATATCAGAGCGCTTTACAATTTGAGGCAAAGGTAACAAATCAGAATATTAGTCTAACATGGGGAATCTAACATCCACCTGGGTGAACGAAGTATGTGCTAGATGATGGAGCACTCAGCAGATCGATAGATCCTACATCATCAATGTTGGGACTAGAGTAGCCCAGAGAGGGACCTCTTTGGCAGGGTGCAAGGCGTAGACCTTTCCAACTTCCCTCACTGTGCTTCAGCGCCATTTGCTGACAAATGGTGGCAGTGGAAGGAGGGCAAACTCAAATTAGATCAAGGGTTTACGAATAGGCCCACTTCTCCCCTGGCATTGACTACTGTCAGCTGCTTGTAAATCTGTTCCGCTTGGAAACAAAATGGCCAATGACGGAAAACATTTAGAGAAAGCATAGTCTCTGTTGTACAGAGAGCATGATATGGTTTAGACATCGTGGGTGACCCAAGGTGAGCCGTAACAGCATCAATTTGGCAAAGCTTGACGTTTTTTTTATATCTGCCAGTGCTTAATTTGTGCCAGTGGTGTGCGCTGGCACTAATTTTTGGGAAGACACATTTATTTTTCATCATCAAACCTTGACCTGGAGCAAAAGAGATAAAGGCAGAAAAGGGAGCTAGAAGGAAGAAGAGAATGATAGCAAAACAGTGACAAAGGGAGAAAGTAGAGTTGAAAGAGAAGTCATCAGAGTGAGATAAAGAGACAGAAAGTGCACGTTGGTGTGAGAAAGAGGCATGAGGGTCAATCAAGACTGGACAGCCTTGGTATTTGGCAAGCCCCAGCATTGGAAGCATGGTGGCAGGATCCATTGCACTTATTTGAATGTGCAAAGTAAGCATCAGACGACCTCCTCGAAGACGCCAACATAAGAACATCAGTGGACTTAGTAGAACTCAGGCCATCCTAAGTGGATCCCCTGTGAGTATGGGAAGGGGCACCTTGCATTATTTATTTATTGGACTCTCTTTAGTATGCCGCTATGGAACACTAAAATGGTTGCACTGCCGCCATTTGAAATCTATGGAGAACAAACAGTAGGTAGTAGGTGAGTCAGAAGCTGTGAGCTGTCAGAAGTTTGAGGACTAAGTGTGGCCGATCCAAGATGAGAAGGGCTGGATAGTCCTAGGTAGTCTCTGAGGCGGAAAGGGTTTGGCTCATGTTAAAGATTGCTTGGAACACTATTGCAGGTGTCTTTTTATAAAATACTTTCCAGGATATGAAAATAAACATTTATACGTCGGTGGCTTGCAGTTACTGATCTGTATGCTCTTTGGGCACCTGCGATACCAGCTCCATTTACAAACTGGGCCTGGACCAACTGGCCATTGGTGGAAGAACTACTACTGCTGAAGAGGCAGTTAACAGGCAGCCAGAGGCCAATCCAGGGTAAGCCTCATCTGGCCATGGCTTAGGTGACACCTGCATCCCTGAATTAGGCACTGTATTACAATGACGGGGAGAACACAGGCCCTTTTGTACTGTCCTATAGGGCAATTGGGCAATGCCCAATGGGCTGATCTGAGATATCAGTGTGTGGGCCGGGCTTTAGAGTTTATAGACCGATTTTATGGCCAGGTCTATCTTTTGTACCAGTCATTCCCTGGGCCCTGACAGAGCTCTGACATTATGCGCATCTCTGCATTACTGGAAGTGGCCTTACGGAGTGTCATAAATGACCAGGACTCAACGAGTCGACTAGTTTGTAAGCTTGTATAGCCATAGGTTGAAATCTCTTGTTGGTATTTCACCAGAATATCCACTACAGGTTATCGTAAAGCCAAAATATTCTGGCAAAATATATAGAGCTCAAAGTATAATCAAAGTAAGTTTATATCGGTAAGCATAGGTTTACTATACTTAACTCCATATCTATGTCCGGTGAAGATATATATATCTTCAAGAGGCACAGACAGGGCCGGATCTAGGGAAGTGCAACCGGTGCAGCCCCACCTGGTACCAATATCGGGAAGGGGGGGAGGGGGTGGATAGCTGTGTTTAGAAATAACACAGATTTGAAAAGCACCTGCTGCAGAATTTCTTATGCGTGCTGCAGTTTTCGAGGCAAAAATAAAAATGTCAAGATAACTGGTGACTAATGTTCCTGCTGGAGAGAGAACGAGTTTTGCCTGGTGGCAGTTTCTACTCATGATACAGTAGCACAGAGGGTATATATGCCTGCTGCAAAGAACGTGTACAACGCAAATCCCCGTACTGTGTTTTATGTGGCGAGCTCAGTAGGTTACAACTTTTGTCACAGAGACCATTGACCAGTTCATAAATACCAGCTCTACTATAGCACATTGAGCTCTGAACGGTCATCAAGGAGCTGCATGCAAGCTGCATGGTATAAGTTAGAAAGCTGTCCCCCTCCCAGTATTTCATTATCCTAATGTTGCTAAAATTGTTAAAGTCAATCAGTGTGGTATGTTTTAAATCTTGACTTTGTGCTTCTCCGGATAAAAAGCTCATAAAATACACTGCTTACTAGTATCTGTGACTCCTAAACTTTGTGGAGAAGTGTGGCTCAATGGTTAGAGCGGCAGACCCTGATGCAGAGGTCTGGCCCGGGACCAGGGTTCATTTCCCGCCTCGGCCGGTCTTGGTGGGGTCTTGAGCTCTAAATTCCTCGGACCTGATTTCTCGCCTCGGTGCCTACTCTAATCATGGGTCCCACTCTCCAACTCTGGGCAATAGCTTGCTTAATCTCCACAACGGCCCCAACAGCGCTTGGATGCCTGGCTTCACCTTGGGGGTGCCCAGGAGTGGACATTTCACAGGGAAAAGCCAGGAAGGGTTCCTTAGCGGTATGAGTACAAGCGCCGGGAGACCCGGTCCGGGTAGCTGTGCGCTGTACAAAACATTTACATTATTCATTGTCTTATGTGGCATTTCCTATAGACTAATTCACAGACATATGATTCATTGGCTCTATATAATGTGTGTGTGATGTAAAGTGCTCTGACACCCTATACTGGTATCAGTAGCGCTATAAAACAAATGACATGCATGCGATAGGGGCTGTGGAGAAATAATGGGCAATAAAGATGGGGGTGCCCACAAACATTGTCACACTTGGGGCTACCAGCACTAACGCCGGCCCTGGGTGTAGATATGGAGTTAAGAATAGTAAATCTATACTTACCTATATGCACTTACTGTCTCAACATTTAGTCCTCGATATTTAGGTCTTTGCTTATTATATGATCCCTTACTATTTTTGTCCTCAACATTCTGTCATACAACCCTCTCATTTAGGGCTCAACATAGCGAGCCTCATTCTGTATGGCTCATTTGTTAGGACGGTAATACCGGGCGTGGTAAATACAGTTACGCTACTGCTCGAAAAGCCAGGTCTTGAGATGTTTCCTGAAGGAGAGGTGGTCCCGGGTCAGCCGTAGGTGGATGGGGAGGGAGTTCCATGTCTTGGACGCCAGGTAGGAGAAGGATCTTCCTCTTGCGGTGGCTCTGCGAATGCGTGGTACGGCGGCGAGGGCAAGGCTGGCCGATCGTAGCTGGCGAGTGGGTGTGTAGAAAGTGAGGCGGCTGTTGAGGTACTTCGGGCCCATGTCGTGGAGAGCCTTGTGTGCGTGGGTGAGGAGTCTGAACGTGATCCTCTTATTGACTGGGATCCAGTGCAGGTCTCTCAGGTGGGTCGAGATGTGACTATGGCAAGGGATGTCCAGGATGAGTCGTGCGGAGGCGTTCTGTATGCGCTGGAGTCTTTTCTGTAGTTTGGCCGTGGTTCCCGCGTAGAGGGTGTTCCCGTAGTCCAGTCGGCTGGTGACGAGTGCCTGGGTGACTGTCTTCCTGGTTTCGGTGGGGATCCATCGGAAGATCTTATGGAGCATGCGCAGGGTGTTGAAGCACGATGATGATATTGCGTTGACTTGTCTGGTCATTGAGAGGGAGGAGTCCAGGATGAAGCCCAGGTTTCGTGCGTGGTCCGTTGGCTTGGGGGTGGTGCCCAGGGCAGGGGGCCACCAGGAGTCGTCCCGGGTGGAGGGTGATGCTCCCAGGATGAGGACTTCCGTCTTGTCTGAGTTCAGTTTCAGGCGGCTGTTCTTCATCCACTTGGCGACGTCCTTCATCCCTTCGTGTAGGTTGGCTCTGGCGGTGGCGGGGTCGTTGGTGAGGGAGAGGATCAGTTGGGTGTCGTCTGCGTAGGAGATGATGTTGAGGTTGTGTTGGCGTGCGATGGCGTAGCGCTGCATCCTCGCACAATGTGCCACTTCATGTCCTGAGGTACAAAATAGCTTTCTTGGATAGAAAGGCATTACATGCTGAACAGACGGCTGTGTTGTGGTCAATAAGTAGGAAGAGTTTACAGACTCAATATTGATCCCGACCACAGAAGCATGCTGTTACAAGAGAGGCAAACTTGAAAACTGAGTATTTACCATTCACTTCCCCGCAATGCAGGGGGGGCTCCTCGGCTATTGTGGAGGAGCGTCGCCCCACTACTTTTAAGGAGTGAGAAACATAAAATAACTTAAGAGTTATTGTCATTTTCTATTTGTGTCCTGCTGCTCTGCGGCGGGTGGGTGGGGCTGCTCTGCTCTCCGAGCAATGACTATTTGATCGGCCCTCTCAGGCTGCCCAAACGATTCATGCTCACGTCCCCCCTCTCCATGCAGGCTGCATTACAGCCTGCATGGAGAACATGCCCACCCTCCAGCCCCTGGCTGAGCGCCGTGTCACAGCACTCTGACCAATCACAATGCTGCATTACAGCGTTGTGATTGGCTTAGGGGTGGGAGCCTGGCTGCCTGCTTCCTGTTCCTGTCGGAGGCAGGAGAGCAGGAGCAGAGAAGATGCAGGACCCAGTCTCGAGGTAAGTTAACATTTTTTTTTATTTCCGAATCCCTCACCCCACGTGAAACCCGGCCTGCACCCCTCACCCGCCCCCCCACCCGCAAGTCATGGTGACCACGACTTGCGCAATGAGTCATTCCTATTCAACCTAGTTGTTAAAATCGCAGGATCGCAAAGCAGTCAGAGTTCTTAAAGTACTGCCGGATGCAGTGGAAGGAAGTTCTTGTTATTCCACTTCTCCTGCGTCAAAAGCTTTCTTGGGTGCGCAACTGTAATGGAGAAATTGAAGCACCTCTGAACCCAATGGTAGAAACAAAACCTAAGCTGGCGTCTGTGCCCTGGTGCATTGTGGGGTCTCAGGTGAAGTACTAGAAGTCACCTCTAACAGGGGCGTAGCTAGAGCTTGTGGCACCCGGGGTTATCCCTCAGATTGCCGCCCCTTGCATCTACAGTCTTGTGATTGTGTGCGGTAAAGTCTCGACTCGAATTTTGAATCTCACCTCATTGTCAAATTTCGGGCACAGATATTTCTCACATGTATCATTGGAATGCTAGTTTTACATTCGTCTATTAACTAGTGCAAGTGTTAACTATCTGAACTCGCAGTTGTAGAGGGCTGCGCACAGCACCCCGGGCCACTTGCTTAATTATACTGGTGTGATTTTTTAAAATACTTTAAAACATATTTTTCAGCCTGCCTGACTGTTACCGCTATGTGTCTCACAGGCTCTCCTGTGGCTTGCCCAGCAATCCTGCTTACATGCACATGCTCACTGCTCAGCTAATGAATTTATGTAATAGGCCTGAGGCAATTGAGATGTGTGTTAGGTGCACGCCCTGTTAAAGTCTGGGCCCATCTATCGTTGCTTTGACCTATGTGCCGAACGGCCTATGTCCCACCCCACCACTTGCGCAGAGTCAGAACAATTCCACAGTTGAGCGCAGCCATTTTAAAATCCTGCTCATTACAGTATTCAACACACTTTATGTAATGAGTCCCCTTCTTACATAGCGGTCTGAGTTTTAACTGCTCTTTATTTCAGTAAGTGTGTCATTGTGTGGCAGTCATGTCTGTTTATTGGCTCCAAATCACACAATCATACAAATGCAAATATGTATATCATGGAATTATTGTGAAGAACATTCAAACTCTCTTTCGTATATTTTTGAAACTTTTTAGTTAAAAAAAACTGGAAAGGCCGTACCCCTCATGACCTCACCCTCTGACTCCTTCACTGCCACCCACCACTAGTGCCCCTCATTTCTTTGTAGCTTCCCCACCCCATAACAACCTCCTAGCTTCCCTCACTGCAACCCTCCACAAGTGCCCCTCATCGCTCCAAAGCCCCTCACCCATGGCCTACTCCTCGGATTCCCTCAATGCCAACCTCCACCAGAGCCACCCATCTCCCTGTAGCTCCACCCCATTACCACCTCCTCTGATTCCCTCACTGCCACCCTTCACCAGTGCCCCTCATCTCTCCATAGCTCCAGCCCATGACCAGCTCCTTGTATTCCCTCCTGAGTTTGCCGCCCGGTCCGGCCCGCCTCCAGTGATAGGCGTGCTGGCGGCTGCTGACGAGAGGCGAGCGCGTCCTTGGTGGTGGAGCACGTGAGTCGCGCGAGGGCTGACCGAACATTATGCCCAGGGCCGTCATTGGTAGCGCTTTTACGCGCTACTAGATTGATGGCCCTGGGACGGGATCCGATCCACAAACTGGGTAAGACGTGTCACGTGCATGATGCACTGCAGGCAGCATTTACAAGATGCGCTTGCTCTTCACACGGGGCCGCGCGGCACTGGCGGCGGCCTTAATTAATTTTATTATAGAATTTGCGTGTCCCCAAATAAATTATAAAGGCCGCCGCCAGTGTCGCGCGGCCCCCGTGTAAAGAGCAAGCGCACTTTGTAAATGCCGCTGCCCCCAAAATTGTGCCGCCTGGGGCGGACAGCCCCCCTCGCCCCCCCAGCTACGCCCCCAAAACTCCTTCTTTGAAGCAAATCAACTTGTAGTACTCGAAGACTAACATTAGATGGCAGAAATGTGCACAGCATGTGACCTACAGCTACACATGCCACAAACCATTGAGCTACTATTGCCTTTGTTTGTCCTTTCAACAAATGTTACAACCTTACCTGTTCTGATTTATTTGAGTTCTGCTAAACAGTGCTAAGCAAATAAAGCCCTCATTGGATTTAGTATTTAATAAGCTGATGATGGTAATTATGATATTGGATATTCAAGGTGAGGGAGAGAGGGAAGGGGAAAGTAACACATCTTAGAAGCCTCAGACTAGTGATGAAAGCAACAAAAGAGCAACAACAGTATTGAGCAAAATTACTGCACTAACACTGCTCACAAGCGCTTATGTTTACGGCCTACAATGAGGGAATCTTGGGTTAAGATCCATATCATTGGGGTATAAAGACTAAGTAAGGTAATGCTAAAAGGGTGTCCGCTCTGCTGCAGGAGGTGGGCCTGGTGGTCTCAAAGCTACATTTAACCAGGGGCCAGCTGACAGGTGCATTTAGAGCCATACTGTTCAAGGACTGAAGTTTGGTGGAGATATGTTGGCTATGCAGGAAGTGTTTCAGAAAAAAAAAACCTACACAGTTAGGGAACATCTGTGCTTGCGTGGTCTGTAAGCTTTGTGTTGACAGAGCAGTTATTGGCTCCATTATTGCAGCTGAACAAATCTTTCACAAATGCCTTTTGTCCCCTTTCTCTTAAGATGCAGGCTCAGCCTAATTCCTCTTCATTCATATTATTGTCTTTATGCAGACTGCCTCAGCTTGAGTTTTTTATATACATTTCTACGATTGGCGTTTGCTTGATGAACATGAACCATTGCCATATGACAAATGAACACAGCAAGTACGTATAGAGGAGTGGGGTGCTATGTAAATATACCATTCATTCATTCACTCACTCCCTTCAGCCAGGGCTGCACAGAGGCTAGCAAGAGCAGGCTGATGCAGGCTCTAGTACTTCCTCTTGCAACAGGTAAATTGAACCCAGAATCGCAATCTCTCGAGTCTACGAATGAGGGATGTGAGCCACTATCCCTTTTTTCCAAACTCCATCTTGGTAGCGATTCTGCTTAGAACAATATTTGCAGTAGATGCCCCCGGCGAGTCACGGCCATTGAACTGATTCTTTCCTTTCTTTCCAGTTCTCTACCCTTAGAAATCCAGAGGAATGCACTTCAGGTCTGATGACGCACCAGACATTACGTGCCACTGCAGCCAATCAGAACAAATCATGCTCATGTCCTTTATTCCAAATGCAAAATGCGTTGATAAGTCTGGCGACAATGCTTAGCACTGTCTCGAAAGCGCTAAAGGGAGTAAAAAAGCAGTACATTTACAAAAACAAATGGAGGATGTGCCAGCCCTGCTTATCTCCTGCCCTTTCAGGCTAGAGCAGAGCCTTTTAAGGCATGGGCGAAGTGGGCTCAGGCCCAGGGCCCCAGCCTTTCAGGGGGCCCCTGTTAGAGCCAACTCTGTTCTGCAGAGAGTCTAGCCCTGATGACTGTTAATAATTACTAAACAGACTGTTTTAAATACTGTTTTCCTTTAATTTATTTGTATTGTGAGATATGTGAGTCCATTACAGACATTTTTCAGAGGAATATTAAGTTTATGTTTCATGCATCATCCACACAAAAAGGTTTCATTTAGATCAAAACAGGAACTCACATATGAGAAATGGGATGGTGTCACAGAGAATATTTGCAGCAATATTAGTGAGCTGCTGCTGGGTTACAATATTGAAAACACACATCAGTGTCCCTGAATATTAGATGTAAACACATTTAGAATTTGGACGAGTGTGCCTGTCAGTGACCTGACCAAAGACGGCATGTAGAGCTGAAATTGGATCATGAATTCAAAACTGTTCCCAACAGGGGCCCCCAAAATATGTTTAGCCCAGGCCCCCAAATTCCTTAAGATGTCTGCCAAATGTTTAAACTCTCACTGAAAAAGCAATCCTACAAACCTTGTTGTCTCTATGTCACCTGTGTGAATTATTGGGGAATTTATCAGACTCTGCTTATAGTGTACGTTTAAACAATTTTTAATGCCCGTGGATCTTTAATTTTTGCCTTCTTTTCAAACACAAGGATGTCAAATAGGGTTGGACATGTTTAGTAGCAGCAGCTCCTTTCCTTTGGCAACCTTGACGCTGTACATGCCACCCTTTTCTCAGAGGCAAATCAAAAAACAGCACAGGTCTGCTCACTCTCTCTGGCTTGCACCCATTACCCTTTCCATGAGCCCTCCAGCTTTAAATAGGAGTCTGTTGAAGGGCAAGGGTGGAACGAGTGGTCAACCATATGATGTGAACCACGTAATGTCAAAGGCGAGATAGCGTCTCCTGATTTTGACAGGAAGGTCCCATTTGTGGGGTATGGGTCAAGTGTCCTCATCCTAACTGATGCGGGACACCAAATGTTCTGCTTTTTACTCGGCACGGGATGCTGCAGATAGAGGAACATGTGAGACCCTATGAAACGACAGGTTAATCTGCTCCTAGAGGCCCACCAGGAGTTTCTGAAACAAGCCTTGAGCTGCTGGGCGGGACGCCCCGGCACGGACACTGTGAAGAAGAGCTCTGCAGAGCGGACCATTCCGGCCGGCATTGGTTGATCTACTAACTGTGTTGAATCAGGCCCAGCATGTCTCCTCAGTCACCTCGGTTATTCATTCAGTGACTGGGTACAGTCACATCCTTGATTTGGGCCTACCAAGTCTTGCGTTGCAGTCTCTTCAGTGGGTTCAAAACTTCTCTCCTAGTCCCATCACAAACTTGTGCAAATATGATCATGTCTCAGCCACGCGCCTCAAGCTTCACAGGTTGGCTATCGAGCAATGAGTACCATTCACAAACCTCTCTCCAAACTACAAAATCTTCAATGGACTGGAGAGCCTGGGGCTTTAAAGACTCTAGCAACACTCACTCCTGGTCACTTCCCATACCCTACACTTTATTTACATCTCTGTCTTCCCAGGATCAAGAGAGAACGTGCTAGTGGTCACACCTTTGATGCCTGATCCCAAAGCTGTGCAACAACTTGATGAAGGAACAAGGAAAAATAGAGAGCTCTGTGGTTTCCAGGCGGCAGTATTTGCGACTCATCTCCTTCGGCCTGTTTCCTTGTCTCGGCAGCCTGGAGCTCTCTGGCATATAGAGGGATTAAAAACAGATATGGGGAGAAATAAGAAGTACACAGGATTTCTCCTGCACAGGCTGCTTTAGCGAACACGTTTACCTTCAGAGGTGTTAATAAGAAGGAATGTGAATACCTGCGGTGAAAAGGACCTGGAGAACATGTAGGGCAGCGCCCTCGAACCAGCATGAGGCCACACTAAAGCCTTTCAATTAGCTAGATTTAGTTAAGGGCCAGGTAACCCCTGGATTTTAATACCCTTATTTAGTGTATGGTGGGCTGTACTCCGTTCCACCACGTTAGCGGGGGATGTGCTCCACTGCCCTGGCAGAGAACAGCTCCATATATTTACAAATCTCCATCAGTTAGAGGAGGTCTCTGTGTCTTCTGCATAGATTCCACTGGCAGAAGCCCCAGTGAGGGCATTGGAGCTGGCCTAGTGGTGCGCCAAGTTACTACCAGCATTTATCCTGATTTCAAGACCTTCCAATCTTTGCAAAAAATGGAGAGAGAGGAATATAGTCTAAAGTGACTGTCCCAGAATACAGACAGTGGTCACACGGAGAGTACCAGAATTAAACACCACACCTCCTGCTTCCACAGTTCCCACCTTGCACCCTACACCAAATTGTGCTTGGCGAGTTTCTAATGACAAGGCTCAAGGACTGTTCTCTTTATGAAATGCACCGTGTTAAGAGCTCTGGTCGGTGTTTATTATTAGCACATTTTGGTAAAGTCAGGATCATACATCAATTCTCATAGTTGCGTGGCTAAAATAAACCCAGTAGATCACATCTAGTGCTAAGTCCTGTCTGCCCACCCCAGAACACTGCCCGCCTTGTTGCCTGTTCCGGCATGGTGTTCCAGCTCTGACTATGTGAACGGAGCCTTTTTCTAAGTGAGCGCGTTTTTCACAGAAATGAGGAATAAAAGCAGAAGGGTGTCAAGCCCCTCCTATGGATCCTGGGACAGTAGGTGGTCACTGGAACAATCCATTGTCTACGCTACCATATTTGCAAAGGTGTCACTGGCCCTTCAAAATTATTTAATCTAGTTACTTTCTTTTAACACCTGACTCTCTAATGGTAGAGATGGCAATTAGTTAAGGCTAAATCCAGGAGGTGGAAGAAAGGTTCAACTGAGATCCAGCACGTCACAGCACTCACGCATGATGATCGCAATGCACGGTCACACCGAAGCCGTTTAAGGAGATTAGGGGCCTGATATTGTTTGCCATTATGGAATAGAACACCAAAAATGTGCTAGGCAACTTTTGTCGCCCACCCCCTCCCCTCCCTGCCCCCAAATAAATGCCTGTGTGTGTCCACAGTGTCTCTGAAAGCGCGCAGTTTCTCCATTCGCCCATAATTGAGAATGAGAACATGACAGCCCTAGGCCGACAGCAGTTGCCACTTTTCCAGCAGTCGCAACTCTATCACTCATCTCGTCATCTCAGATCAATCTCAAATCACACACAGGCTTTTGTACTGTCTGCTCCTACCGCATAGTTTATGGCAGTGCCTAATTTATAAAACAAAATAAGTGCCAGGACTCTCCTCAGGCGGCCACTGCAGCTGGCACCACACATTGCCCCTGTCATGCTGCCAATGATAGTAACAATACAACTACTAACCATCACACTCCTACAAGTGTGACAATTAGGACTAAATGCAACCCCAAAGCTATAAGAATGGATTGGACAGCAGGTAATGGTCATTTTTAATGTATATTGAATTATTAAGTTATTGCTGTTGTGGTCATCTTTAAATTAAACAGACAGCACAACTTAATGGTAGACTGTCACAAGCACCAGTGTTGACAACTGAGTGCAGGTGCCGAGCATCGGAAACCACCTGCTCAAATTAAGCACTAGTTTATGGTCATCTCGGATCATTTTAGTAAACTACTTGAGCTGAAGCATGAAAGTACGGTTTCTTAATCAATTAATGTTGTTGACTGATTCAGGTAGTAAACATCCTTACTTCTGCTCAAGTAGCTCAGTATTGTGTTCAGAATTATATTCTTTAAAGATCATGCTGTCTTATAAATCCGTACATTCCAAGAACTCAACATGCACAGGTACATAGTTTTGTTGAATTTGGCTCTCTTCCATTTGTGAGAATCTGGGCAGTGATCCACATAAGTATCAAATAGCTATTCACCACATTTGCCAATTTGGTTTAAGAAAAACAAATATATTTCCTTTCCCAAACAAGGGGGTAGCCATCATTAGAGTAGCGGATGTAGTGGCACCAGGTGGATTAGGGGGCTCACTGCACCCAATTTATTACTTTCATTGGCTGATCACAGCATGGATAAAAACACTGTCAAAGCCAATAGGTCGCAAAGATGAGGTCTATTGCCTTTGCAAATCACAGAAACAATGGGTTCGACCAGCAGTCATAAAAGGGCTTCTTTCCACTAAGTAGCTGGCCAAGGGCCATGGTCTTTGTTAGCAATGTGGTAAATGAATGCTGAACATCAGCTTTCTTCATTTTCGTCATTTTGGGACCTACAGCCAAATGCATTTTTTATCTTTGAATTTTTATTTGTAACATTTTAAAGTAACTGATTAGCTTACGTTGCTTTACATTTTGTTTGCAACTTGTTCATATTTTCGCGTTTTTCAGATGTGCGCCCTGAATATCGAAGATGGAATATCAAGGTATAAGAACATTGAGGAAAAAATATCGAATCCAATATATTGGAAGGTAAGTCTAGATTTTCTATACCTAACACCACATATATGTACCTTGGTGATATATATATATATATATATATATATATATATATATATATATATATATATATATATATATATATATATATATATATATATAT
Source organism: Lissotriton vulgaris (assembly GCF_964263255.1). Taxonomy (NCBI): domain Eukaryota; kingdom Metazoa; phylum Chordata; class Amphibia; order Caudata; family Salamandridae; genus Lissotriton; species Lissotriton vulgaris. The sequence goes on along the minus strand of NC_141693.1, from coordinate 359,451,064 downwards.
CTTTAAGGTACACGGATTTAGAGTTAGGAATAGTAAATCTATGTTTCCTCTATACATACTTACCTTTCAATATTTTGGCCTTCGATATTTTGACGATGATGTTCATATCCTCGATATTCAGTAGAGGAATCCGTTTTGGGCTTTGCTCTTGGTTTGGGCTTCTTTTAAAGTGACATTTTGCTTGTATTTTACTTCAGATGTGGCAAAACTACTGTAACCAGTTGGGAATCAATAGTATTAATGGGTTCTTTGCACCATCCTGCACCCTCCTTTGCGCACCCACTATCTCGCCATCCTCCTCTCTTTTTGCATAATCGGTTTTTATAGTGTCTTCCAACAATGACAATATATGACAGTAAAGTAGTATCAGACTTAAATAATCAAAAACATATTTCATGGGATTTTGAATTAAAAACAATAAAAGAGAACATTTCTAAATCTAGGGAAAATAGAAGTAGTATTTTTCAACAACCAAAGAATGTCCAGGTTTTTCCATGTTTAGGAGGTCCCATCCATTAGCCTCATTGACACAAAACTTGGAAGCAGCCGCCATGCCTAGAACAATTAGTATGAGATATCCTACCTCGTGGACGCTGGGATAGGGAATATAGTCTTCTTCCGTCTGTGAAAACAAGGAAAGGCAGTCAGTCATTTCAGAATATGGAGTGAGTCACTTGCATTCTAAACATTTACTTCTTTTCCATTTAAACATAGAAGCCCATTGATTGTCCAGCACTATCACATTCGAGTGATGCTCATACCTACTTGCATAGTAATTACATGAATGTATGCATTATTAAAATACTTTAGGGCCAACACACCCTACGAAATTGTATCTACTGTGCAGTGTCAATTGAATGTCACTGGTTTGGCAGGAATGAAGGTCATGGAAAAGAAAAGCCACATGGGGTGTGGATTAGAAATGTCTCCCTAGAGCAGGAATCCCTGACTAGAGCAACCCATGCCTGGCTGACGAGCCAGGGATTTTTCAGACCAGCTGGTGCCTCTCAGCAGGACTGGGTAGGAGTAAAGTGATAGAAGTTTCCTCTGACGTGATAGGAACTAGAGTGTTCACCAAGTCCTCCCAGGTCTTCAAGGCCCAGACTTATCAGGAGAAAATCACTATAGGCTGCAGTACCTTAGCATGTTTGGGAGGCCAAAGAGATGAAATGATCAGAAACACAAGAATGTTCTTGGAGCGGGATTCCCAGCCACAAAAAAAGACACTCATATGAGCATTAAGAAGGATGTAAGAGTTACCAGGTGAGGTATTGAGATATGATGGGCGTTGACAGCAAAAAAAGTGGTTTTGATGGTGGGTGCAAACATACCCAGGGAGCCATGTTATGACAAAAGGTGCAACATAACATGGAAAATACAACAGAGGAGAGTAAATCAGTGGAGCTCAAGATGGGTAACAAACAAGGAGGACATCCAAGAAATGACAGAGCGGGAAGGGTCAACATATTGGTTCCCCAGGCTGACACAAGGAATGGGTGTATCTTGGGGGGGGGTGAAGTGGGGGGAGTTGTGAAGCTGACCGAATAGACGAGGCAAGGCTATGAGAGGGAAGTGATCAGTGACTAGAAGGATGGTCATCAAATGGATTGTAAGCCTTGCAGGTGAGACAGAGTAAGCATGCTTGTTGTAACTCCCACAATATGTAGTACAAACCTTCAAAGGGGGCGGAAGGGAACACCGCTGTTCGTCCATTCTGCTGCCCTGGAAAGAGAAAGCAAAAGTCAAACGACTGCTGGCCAGGGGGCCTGATGGGCATAGACAATGATCCTATAACCGGGAGTATTTTAAGGACTATGCACTCTTATTACACTGAAGTAAGAGAGGGACTGCGGGAAATATACTCCTCTTCTACACTGATTGTGCTTTCTACATTTTTGCAGCCTTTCCTACTTCGTTCTTATGTCTCTTGGACACACATGGTCAATAGATTCCTGTAAAGAAACATTACCAGATCAACTACGATGAATGCTTTTGTGCTTTGAACCGAAGGAGATATATTTCAGATGGAAGGAGAATCCATGCTATTGTTTGATACCTTTGATTTTCAAGGTCTAAGGCTTATGTCACTTTTTTCATGGAGCATATACACAACAGTGCTTAACTATGGTGTCTTTCACACCAAATATATGCAATATTTATGAGCAAATGCTTTAGACTCAAGACAATATGTGTTACTCACGAGACAAATAGACACATGAAAATATTTAATAAGCAAAACATATTTCAATTATGGCCAATGTCCAAATTGATCACACTGAGAAGAACACACGAAGGGAATGTATGTTTTTATGTACAGCAACAAACTACTTAGGTACTGTAATTCCAGCTGGGTTTGCAAATGGGAGACATACAGCATTAGTTCTCATCAATGTGTCCAGACCCAGTCTGTCTTCCATGGTTTCAATGACGTTTCAACTCTATTATTGATTTTCAGGGTCATCTTCAGATCAAAAGTCACTGGGACACAGGTGGACCTGTGAGAGTTTCAAAGGCTGCTGGGTCACAGTGAGGCAGAAAGCTAAGTTTGATATAGTATTACTTTTATACTGCTGATGTACTTAGTACACGCTTAGCGAGGTGTATTCAAGGAATATAAACCCAAGAAACAGTCAAGCAGGAGAAACAAACATGGCACCTGCTCCACATTCATTGTTGCCTTCAGTGCATCTGCCTCACTTGCAGGTACACTGAAGGGCACTGGTGTCCATGCCAAGTATCTCTAAACTTTGCAGGCAGTCATCCAGAGCGGGGAAGGATTTCCAGAGCCGCAGCTGACCTGATAGGTTGGTTGATTGACCACCGGAAATTAAAAAACCCTTATGGCCTTATTATAGTCATGATTCCATGATGTACGAAAATGACCACACATAACAGGTTTTTCCCCAACAATTTTCTCAAAGTAAAACCTTGCAGTATTTGTGTAGGGGGGGGAGGGGGGGGGGGGGGGTAATGTTTCACGTTTGAAGCATCAAAATGACTGAAAATGCGTTGTAGGGTAACGTCCCATTTTAAGGAACATAACTCAGAATGATGTGGTAAAATTACATTCAGTAAATGCTGCAGTCAACGGTATCAGTCCCACCAGGTGTGGCACTGCTGTAACAAATAATGGGGCAATAAGAATGAGTCCCTTATTTTGTACAGCCCTGATGCTAACGTTCACATCCCTGGGTAACAAGGCACCACCATGAATTACCACAACAGGTTATTACCTCTGGTTTACCCTCAGTCGCCAAGGTCTCAATTATAAATCTCTCTTTGTAAATATGTGTGTCCTACACCTGCCTCCAAAATGCTTTAGTATTGAGCGTTCAGGGGCAAGGCATGCTTATTCACAGACAAAGGCTTCGTGAAAGAGGCCCAAATAAAGCACCTATGAAGTAGCTACAGCCCCCGCGACTTGAGACCCTCACGGGTGAGTAGTGTTCTCTATAAATCCCTGGTTGATTGATTGACCATAGGAGTGACACTCACAAAACACCAAACAATTTAAAGAAATAAATGAGGAAATAATCCAAGGTCCTATTAATCATAATATTTCATAGCATACTAGAGGTTTATTACTTGAGTCCCAGTTGCCCATAACATATTAGTTCTGTAAAGATTGAGGACAGCAGGAGCTGGTCATAAGGGAGGCATAGCTCTCTCAAACTCCCATACCACCATAGCTTCCATTAAGTCTCCTCGCGGAGATGGCATTGTTTCTTGCGGACGCTAACCCAGTAAAGGAAAAATAATATTCCATTGCGAGATCCGATTTCTATTTGTTACCTGTAACTGTAAATATGGGGAATGAGGTAAGATCATTTTGGAATGCACATGTTTAGACAACTATCAGTGTAAGGAAGCAACAATCTATTTTTTATATTTTCTTTCATTTTTCCGGAACTAAAGGAAGAAAAATCTTATTCCCATCAGACTTTGCATGGGACTCGTAATGAAGCCATATGTATACCCCAACACACAAATTACACCACACTTACTTTCATCAAATTCAATTTAATCTATGTATATACAGGAATGCTGCATGAAATCTTCCCTGAACTATGAGTATTTACATTAATGTGCGATTCGACCATCTGAATCTCCGTTGCAAATCATTTAGCCTAGGTAACAACTGGACTCATCTCACCCCGGCTTGGCTTGAGAACAGGGCACTGATATCTGCAGGCTCACAGCTCTGCTATCTTCCACATGATTGTACTCTATCCTGTACCCAGCCTCACCTGAAGCCTGCAGATAATTCGAATCACTCCTACTTATAATTTTCTTTCATTTTCCTACTATCTCATGGCAAAAAAAGTGTTCCTGAATCCATCATCCTCAAGTTTAAGTAGTCTATTTTTCACCTCATAGGGCATATATCACGGGTGCCCAAATCCGCAAGACTAACTTTTTCTCTATGAGCCATTTTTCCCAACCTAAGATGCAGCATCATGTTATTGGCCCTTCCAAAGCATCACTGTGCATTCCTGGGATTTTCCTTTTTGACTCCATTGTCTTAGATCTTCTGAAGGACCTGATGAATATCCATGCGAACCCTGGCCTGTTCATTTCGTAACTGGACTTACCTATCACCTCTGTGTTCGAATATGTCTCCAATTAAGAATCTTACAGCTTTTCTCTCATCCTTTCTTTGCATCCATTTTGAGGACTCCTGCTCCTGCAGCCTCCTGGAAATTGATCCACAGATGTCAGGAATACCCACATATACTTCCCTGAGTAAGATATCCAGCCAATGTTCCATATCCTGTTGAAATCCCCAGCTTCTCATCAATCATGTCCATTAGTCTTCTTCAAGCTTGATGTTTATTTTCTTCTTTTCTACAATCTAGGCAGAGCCTAAAGTCTGCTTTCTTCTTTAAATAAATTACATTGCCATTGCTATGTTTCTTCCTTCAGAGGGTACATGCACTGTTATGTGCTGTTGCTAGGACGCAATGCCGAAGGTGGGGTAGGGTGGGATAAACTAGTTGTCTGCATTTACTTGTTTTCGTGCTTGAACAAGAGATGGGATATTGTTTTTTGTGTTGGGTGGGGGGGAAGGAGGTGAAGGAGAAGGTTGCTTCATTACTCAAATTATTTTTATCTTCTTTAGCATTATTTATTTATGTTGTGCAATGCTCTATTGCAGTCAAATGGTGAAAAGGAGTACATTTTCGTGACAAAGGAAATGAATGCCACTACCTCATCCTTTTTCTACTTTTAACTTACTGCATGCTTCCATGTGTGGCCTGTGTCACCAGAGATAGGGATTGCTCAACCAGCTGAAGTATCCCTCTTTCCTACTCTACAGCAGTCTGCCAGTAATGAAGGCTTGTCTATCACAGCATCTGGAGCCAAAGCATAGCATTCCATCATCAGTGAATGAAACAAAGTGTTGAGGGCATCATTCAGAGTAACCTAGAGTTTGGATAGATAATCCACTCTAGGAATTACCAATACAGGGGCATCGGTGACTCCAGGTGGTGTAGTTATCAGGTTTTTTAGTAGGACTTTGAGGGTTCCCTTACAAATGAGGATTTACCATGCGAAAAGGCAATTCTAGACCCGTTTCTCAAAGGCTAATTTTCTTTTCTCTCTGATTCTATGCCCCCAAACTTCACTTACTTTCAACACATAGAGTTTCTGGGTGAAAGACACCAGATCTGCACGGTTCCCTTGGATGTCGTATTGCATACAAAGCTGTTAACTCAGATTAAGAGAATTGAGAGGCCACTTGTAATGAAGTATGATGTTCTCTGGTCCTGAGATGTGTTTTGCCGTAAACAACAAATTCCATCAGAGAGTGAAACAACAGCTTCCTCATTAATCCCAAAGCCCAGCGGCCAGCTTGTTCATGATGCCCACCGTGGTGTTGTTGCCAATAAACAATCCCAATCTCTGATCAGAGATCTGCTTGCTCCTGAAGCATCCTGCCAGGGCATCGGAAGAAAAGAATCCTAGGCATGCAATATTGTGGTTCATGATCTGGACATTGTCTGGACACACAAGGACCCATCAAAAATTGTTTAAATCTGTCTCCCTTATCTGTTTCTGAAAATATGCTAAACTTCCATTTTCTTGTTTTCCAATAGCAGTGACATCAACACTCCATTGTCGGGGACATCACCAACTCATTTCTGACCAGTCTTGTCACTCTTATCCTCAGGTGAGGCTTCCCCACTCCCATGTCCACCTTGCCATTTCCTCAAAATGCTCTGCCAGGTGTTGCTACTAAGCACACAAACTTCCAGCCACTCTTCTACCTACCACCATTAGCTCGTTTGTTGCCTGCACCAAACTGCCCTTCTCATGTAGCACAGCTTGACTAGGGATAACTCAGGCACTTCAGACATTTAATTGTGAATGTGCGGGCCTATCTCATACCCGTCCCCTTGAAACATATCGCAACTGTTGTATTCACCTTTAGTTTGAAACATAAGCCATTCTTGTGTGGGCAACTGGACATTGGATGTAAGAGATCTACATGCAGCAATGCAAGGCCCTTTAAACTCATGTCATTGAGAGTAAAATAGATGCTGATGTCTAGAGCTCTATATTCTTGGAGACAACGGGCATGTGTTGTAGCTCCGTCCTCATGTCAATACTTTATTGCACCTCACCTCCACCTGCAAATGTTTGAATAAATCCATTTATTTGCCAGCCCAAATCTTTTCTTTGTGTTAATATTAAGGCATTTAGCGGCATCTCAAAGGAATGTATCGAAGTTGCACTGTTAGTTCACAGACTTCCGTTGGTCTAGGACCAGCCATGCTGAGCTTCATGAAGGAAACGTGTATAGAAACCATTCCAGAATGTTACTCCAGCGGAGCCGATGAGACTTCCTTGACATAATACTGATGGTGGTCATTTAAGATCCTCAGAACTAAATGCGAGAATTTAGGTTGAGAATTTAGTAACCAGCTCATATTCTAGGCAATACATTAGGTACGGCATAAGTATAGAGTCATGTCTGCAGGATCGGATAGGGACAAATTAGTGAAAGATCTAGAGAAATGGTCGAAGGAATCAAGAAGAATAAAGTCTCCATTACCGCGATTTTACCCCGCCACATTACGATGGCGGGGGGAATCACTCCCGGACCGGAGCAGATGCAAAGACAGTTCACCACGGAACCGCCAAAGACAATTGTTCTGATTGCCTGGCGGAACGGTCTGCCTCCATGAAATGGTGGTGGTGCCTAGCACGCACCGTCCGCCAAATTACGATGCTGTCTCCAGCCAGCCTTTCAGTGGCGGATAACCCACCATTAAAAAGGCCGGTGGAGATTGGTTTTAGGGGCCCGTTGCGGGCCCCCCTTATGTTGGGGGGAGGTGTGGGTGCACTGGGGGGGTTCCCATGGTACCCCCCTACATTACACTGCACCAAGTGGCAGGCACCGTGTGGTGTCTGCCAACTAGTGTAGTGAAATGCATAACATGCTATTTTAACATGGCGGCGGGTGCTGCTGTCAGCAGCACATGCCACACTGTTAAAATTAATAATGCGACCACCATGGTGGCGGTCGCATCCTAACTGGGTATGCAGGACCGCCGCATATATTGGGGACAGTCCCGGTCACCACCACGATGATTGACGGACTCCAGTCAAATGCCATCGTAATCGGCCCCTAAGAGGGAACGGATTCTCCAGTAAATAATATCTATGTCTGGTCTGTACCATTAGGTCAATTCCACCCTACTTATTGGTTCATCCCACTCGAGTATTTGATGCTGTGGGTGAGATAACCCACAAACAGCTTGGTGTGGCTACAGGGTGTAAAGGGGTATTTCCTGATCGCTCTGACGAGGGCTGTGAGCTCTACCATCTGTAGACCTGCCAACTCACATGGTGACACCATGTGTCACACAATATCGGCTCCTTTCACACAATCATCTGATAAGGAGCCGATATCACACAGCGGGCACACAATTAGCTGGAAACCCGAGCAGAAAGCAGGTTTCCAGCTAATTGTTTGGAGGTTTAGCTTAGCCAATGTCCATTACAAGGTGTGAAACCTCCCCAGGACATCAACAGCATTCTCAAAAGCTTTGATTATAGTTTTTGGCGGGGGTTAGGGGAGAGAGGAGGCGTTGTGGAGGCTTGTCGTGCAGTGGGGCTGTAGATTTAGAATTTTCCTGGGCTATGCTCAGTGCTTAGTTTTGCCGCCTATATGGCCACGCCCCCTCCTCACATAGTGATAAAAATTCACAAGGTGGCAAGTCTGCCTCTGTGCTTAATTATTTCTGGTGACCGGCACTTATATATCCTCATCAGCCATTCCCTGAGAGTAAGCGAGGGAGAAACACACAAAGGGGAAAGAAGGAGACAGGAAAAACGGACAACCCATCACAAAGGGAGAAAACAGGAACCTGCATGGATGAGATAAGAGGTAGAGAATGTCTTATAGTGGATTACAGAGACGTGGCTGATTCAAGTCTCAGGAGCCTTGGTATTCAGTGCGCTGGTATTTAATGGCGCCAGCCACAGGCTTCTGTGCAGAGCTTTAGGCACCGGCTCTCATTCTTTTACAAATTAAGCACTGTCTACCAGGCAGGGTATTGTGGCAGTTCAAAAGGAGAAGCTTGCTGTTCAAGGCAGCTTCCTTAGACCTCTCTCGAGGCAGGAGGTCATTAGCAGAGTCCTGGCACAGAGGGTTCTAGTGAAGAGGCATGTATTGCCTAAGGAGACAACTATTACATGTGTACAAGCAGCCCTGCAATCTTGGACACCTAGCTCTCGTCTCTTTACTCCAAGACCCTTAGCAATTCTATGGGCTCCCACTTATGGAGTCTTGGTGTGGTACATTACCTGAGGTACTACCAGTGCTTAATTTGAGCCAGTGGTTTCCGGTCCTTTGCACTGGGACTCAATTGTCAACACAGGTGCTTGTGACAGTATGCCACAAGGTGGCGCTGTCTGGAGATGACCACAGCAACAGGTCATTATTAACTCCCATGTCGCCCACGCCATTCACACAGCTTTGGGGGTCCTCAAAGAGTCGGAAATGTCGCACATGTAGGAGTGTGATGGTTAGTAGTTGCGTTATTATCATCACTGGCAGCATAGCAGGAGCAATGGGTGGTGCAAGCTGCAGTGGCCTCATGAGAGAGCGTTGGTGTTGGAACTGGCTATTTCTGGTAGGCTAAGGCTGACGCCAAAGCCAGGCAGAAACCACCATTCTAGTCAGGGCAAGGAAGTCACACGCCAAGATAACCTCTGCTCACCCCCTTGGTAGCTTGGCACAAGCAGTAAGGCTAAACTCGGAGGCAATGTGTAAAGCATTTGCGCCAGCGCACAACAGCAACAACATACTAGGCACACCACAGAAGAGACTCCACAAAGGTTATTATAAAAATAACTTTTGTATTGTAAAAACACATCAGATAAAATCACACATATACATGGTGCCAACTGGCACGGGCAATATTCACAGGGATTATGTACACAAGACAGGGCCACAAGGGCCACTGTCATAGTCAGATATAGCACTTCTAGAATAAGAAATAATAAAACATAAAATGGTAATCACAAAGATAACAACCAGTAACCACTGGTAACAGGAACCAGGACCTGACTAGGACCACCTGTACTAAGAAAGAAGAACCACCTAAGTATCACACAGCATTGGGGGTCTAAGAAAGAATACATTACTCATGATGCAATAAACCTACATTCAGAGGAGTAGAAAAGACAACCACCTAAGTATCACTCAGCATTTAGGGGTCTAGGAAAAGGACACATTACCCATGATGCAATAACCTACATTCAGAGGCATAAACCAGAACACCTTACCCATGATGCATGAACACATTCAGAGGAGTAATAAGGAGAAACACATGACGCCATAAACATTCAGAGGTGTTAAGAATAGAGCACATGATGCAATAAAATCACATTCAGGGGTGCAGCGCAAGAAGACACATGATGACTAAACATTCAGAGGTGCAGCGCATGGAAAGAAAGACACATAATGCATAAACATTCAGAGGTGCCTAATAAATCAATAGCGCAAAAACACACAGTAGGCAATTACTATTTAAAAGCATAGAAATCACATTGCGCCTACCCTACATAAGCCACTACCTGTGGCAGTCCCTAGGCCAACTGGCCTTGTTGGGGCAAGGATGCCCTGGGTCCAAAGTCAGGGCGCGCTGCCATGCAGCGCCAGTCCACAGTACAAAAGCCTAAACGTGGCAGTTGCCCACAAAGTGCTGGGCAACTGTGTACATCACAGAAAGGCCTAAACGTGGCAGGTGCCCACAAAGTGCTGGGCACCTGAAGAATCAACAAAACGGCGCCAGCTAAGCCACACAGGCTCTGAAGCCAACACTGCGCACGTTGGAGCCACACAGGCTCTGGCCAACACTGGTCAAACGTTGGAGCCACACAGGCTCTTAAAAACATATATGGCCCCTCTGAGCCACACAGGCTCTCTCAGCGTTGGGGCGACCCACTGCCAAACGGGGCCGCCCTGACTCTCCATTTACGGTGGAGTCCCCTACGGGGGACTCTAATTTCTAAAAATGCCCCCAGAGCCTCTCAGGGCTCTAACTACAAAAAATGGGGCGGGGAGCCTCTCCGGGCTCCGTGCACGTTGGGGCGACCCACTGCCAATCGGGGCCGCCCATGAAGCCTTCATGGCTTCCTGCTGGCACTCTGCAACGTTGGGGCGGCCCACTGCCATCTGGGGCCGCCCTTGAAGCCTTCGTGGCTTCTCTCTCTCGAGCGCGAGCTCGCGCTACTGCGGGGGAGGGGCGGACACCGACAACGTGTCCCGGCGCCCCTCCCCTGCTCTGCTCCACTCCGCCCGACCCCAGCCCAGACTCAACGGGCCTCAGGGGCGGCTCCTCCGGACGGCGGCTCTTCTCTGCTGGCGGTGGGGGCAGGCACCGGCAATGCGCCTCGCGCCCCGGCCGCTCCTCTCCTCCAATGCCGCCGGGCTCCCTCAACTCACGGGAGCTCGGCCGACCTGTGGCCATGCAGCGCCATCCTCTCTCCTCTCGCTGCAGGGCTCCCTCCGCTCACGGGAGCCCTGTAAGCCGGCCGCCATTACTCTTCTCCTCTCTCTCCCCTCGCCTCGCGGTCGCCATTCCTCGGCACCCGGGCTGCGGGGGCGGGACTTCCGGCCGGCCGCGCTGGGATTGGCCGGCCGGCCATCCACTTCCGGGTCGCTGCGGGCAGCGCAGCGGCCCTTCTCCTTTAGGCAGGCAGGCGGGGAGGCATTCAAAATATCGGTAATACCGAAATAAAAATAAAAGTACAAATAAGCGAGGTGGGCACTCGCAAGTAATTAATCCAATAAGCGGGGTGGCACCCGCCAATCCTCACGAAAAATGCGTGCAACGAAATGCTCGAAATGCAGCCAGGAGCGCTCTCAAGCGCTAGGATCCCAGCACAGCGCTCCCAGGCGCCAAAGGTCCCCAGAGCAGACCCCTACAGCAAGAAGGGTCCACAGAAAGCTCAAGAAGTCCAGCAAAAGTCCTTAAAGATGCAGCCAGACAGGGGGACAGCCAGGAAGAGCCCCCCAGCAGTCCATCAGATGTCCAGGAGCTGGGCAGAGCCCAGGGATCCCCCTGAGCCCCAGCAGCAGCATGCTCCTGGCAGATTCAAGTTGAAAACAAGAACAATTTGGAAGGGGATACAACCCCTTTTTATACAGTGCAAAACCTTTGAAGTTCTTTGAAGTCCTTTGAAGCAGGCAGTGTGAGAACCAGCTGGACTGGTTTAGAGGGAAGTCCCCTTCAGTATCAGGGACAGAGGTGTCAGTCGCCCAGCGGGAGGTGGAGCCAGCTTTGTAGTTACACAGGAACAGCCCTTCACTATCAGGTGCCATCTCCTCCCACTTCCCTGGCAGCAGATGCTGCCTTTCATCCATGGGCTGACTCAGACAACCTCCTGGGCTCTCCAGCCCCTGCCATCCTCAAACCAGACAGTCAATCCACAAGCAGGCCCATGCACTCTGGGCCAGGCTCACCAGCCAATCACACGCTAGCATCAACTTGCACAAATATGCCAACTTCCAAAAGTAGGACTTCTAGACTAGACACAGCCAAGTCGCATACATCATTTTGCAGCATTCACTCTCACGAGTTGATACATACCAAACTCGCCCCTGCACTCCCCACACATCAGGAGCTACCATGGGCATACATATTCTCCATTCATTCCTATGGGAGGGCAGGTCACTCACCACACATACAGAGAGCTCAAGCACTTTACACTGTACCACAGTGAAAAAGTGCGCAGAGGCCTAAAATCTCCAACACCAGGTTCCATAAACAGGCTAGGAAAAAGCAAAAAGTCTAGGGGTGAACCTGCCTAATGGGCCGGGTCCAACACAACCCCCTTCCAGCCAAAACGCAGGGTAGACTAATCACACCACTGATGGGCTTCACTGCTTTGGGCGACAAAACCACGGACACGGCCTCGCACAGCAGGGACACCGTCCAGTTTTGCGCCACTCTGAACCTACATGGTTTCCTCCAAATAATAACTCTCTGACTCAACTAGGGTACCCCACTGGTACACACTAGTCATCCACAGCCAAGACCAGGCCATAGGCCATCCAAATCACAGGTCCTAACTAATCCACAGAGTGGGGGGTAGTAACCCCTGGCATACAATAGCCATTCTCCACTCTCTCTCTCAGTGTAGCTACAACTACCACTGATCCAACAACCTAGGGACCATACCCTCAAGATGACCAGAGGTCACGGCAAGAATGCCCCACCCTACCTCTACTTCTGGGTTTCCGCACCCTCACAGAAAAGCACTTCACCAGAACACAATTCTCCTACCAGATCAGGACCTCACTCCATCACTGGTCTACCACCTGGAAACTATTCTACTTCTGAGGTACAAAGCACACAGCACAGTCCCTCTTCAAGCAGGTGGTGGGACACAGCACACAGCAAAGCCCCCTTTCCTCTACCTTAGTGAAAACAACAAACTGCAGGTGAGCCCCAGAACACACAGCAAGGGCAGCCCCCTCAGTCTCTTCAGCTGATCCACTTTGGTAGAGATTCCTCTTGACCTAGAAGTTTCCTAATCTCCCAACCTAAGATCTAAACCCTCAGGTTACACCGGGGTCAGAAGTAAGGACACCGTCCCTCTGCACCCCCTTCCAGTTCCAGTATGTCTCAGGCTAGACAGAGCACACGCCAGCGGCGTATCAGCGACACACTCTCCTCCAGTACTCCCTATCACAGGGTGATTCTCAGTATGTCCCAGGCTAGACAGAGCACACGCCAGCGGCGTATCAGTGACACACTTTCCTCCAGTACTCCTTCCAGGTCAGGCCACACCCCAACCTGGCTTTCCCCCCTCCTCGGGGAACGACCTCCAGAGGCCCCACAAATGGTCAAGCACTCTAGACGGTCAAATGCTCAGCGAGCCAGGACTTCTGCACCCTCCACTTAGGAGCGGTACTGCCCAACACTAGGACCGCCGGAGTTCTGGTTACAGACACTCCCCGTCCTCTAGACACAGGAAGATCCTCCTCAAACGACCTATGTACAGCTTAGGCCCCTGACCTGGCGCTCCCTTAGGGAACCCTCCAGGCCCTGAGATAGGGTTTCAGGCCAACGTGGGACACACCGTCCCACACTCACTCTGCCTCCACTGAGACAGGGCGTGAGCCCCTACACCCCTACCATATTACTGGGACCTAGCTGGGTTACACAGTAACCTCTTCCCCTTCACAGGATCATCAGATACACAAACCACTCCTTTTGGAACCACTCCCTAATGCCTCTGCAAGACATCTAGCACACCGCCAGACATCCACCTTCTTGTCCAGTGCCTCTGCAGGACCTCCTGCACACCACCAGAGGTACACCTCTCATGCAAGCTCTTTAACAAAAAGAAAACTCACACCAACTCCTCCAGTTCAGCACATCATTCGTTCGCACACTCCCCCCCCTCGGACTGGTAAGGCAGTTTCCACCACCCCTGATCACTCAACCTGACCACACGTGACACAGGTACCAAACTCTGGGAGCGGGGAATGGGAATTAACACACTGGACACATTAAAGCTGCCACCACTGGATCCTACCACACTGGGGAATCCAGACACACACTACACTCAGGGAACAACCACCCTCCTGAGCAAGTCATTTCTCCTCACACTCCCTCTCTTCCATCTACCCACACAGGGACAGGATTTGGGATTGGACATTGGACACAGCAAGGGATTCCTAAGCTATGGGAACCTCCCCCTCTACTGGCGTCCCGCCCTATCACTTTCTCTCATCTGCCACTAAACATAAAGCGCAGAAACACATTTGAAAATGACACTCTTGAGGAAAAAAATCAAAAAACAATAATCCCAAACATGTGACTATCTGAAAAAACAATTGTAGAGTTTTGTAATGTAGCCAGTTGTCGCTATGGCACTGCGCAAACACAAGTCCAAAATCCGCACCGCTGACCAACAATGTTGGAACTGGCTATTTCTGGTAGGCTAAGGCTGACGCCAAAGCCAGGCAGAAACCACCATTCTAGTCAGGGCAAGGAAGTCACACGCCAAGATAACCTCTGCTCACCCCCTTGGTAGCTTGGCACAAGCAGTAAGGCTAAACTCGGAGGCAATGTGTAAAGCATTTGCGCCAGCGCACAACAGCAACAACATACTAGGCACACCACAGAAGAGACTCCACACAAGGTTATTATAAAAATAACTTTTGTATTGTAAAAACACATCAGATAAAATCACACATATACATGGTGCCAACTGGCACGGGCAATATTCACAGGGATTATGTACACAAGACAGGGCCACAAGGGCCACTGTCATAGTCAGATATAGCACTTCTAGAATAAGAAATAATAAAACATAAAATGGTAATCACAAAGATAACAACCAGTAACCACTGGTAACAGGAACCAGGACCTGACTAGGACCACCTGTACTAAGAAAGAAGAACCACCTAAGTATCACACAGCATTGGGGGTCTAAGAAAGAATACATTACTCATGATGCAATAAACCTACATTCAGAGGAGTAGAAAAGACAACCACCTAAGTATCACTCAGCATTTAGGGGTCTAGGAAAAGGACACATTACCCATGATGCAATAACCTACATTCAGAGGCATAAACCAGAACACCTTACCCATGATGCATGAACACATTCAGAGGAGTAATAAGGAGAAACACATGACGCCATAAACATTCAGAGGTGTTAAGAATAGAGCACATGATGCAATAAAATCACATTCAGGGGTGCAGCGCAAGAAGACACATGATGACTAAACATTCAGAGGTGCAGCGCATGGAAAGAAAGACACATAATGCATAAACATTCAGAGGTGCCTAATAAATCAATAGCGCAAAAACACACAGTAGGCAATTACTATTTAAAAGCATAGAAATCACATTGCGCCTACCCTACATAAGCCACTACCTGTGGCAGTCCCTAGGCCAACTGGCCTTGTTGGGGCAAGGATGCCCTGGGTCCAAAGTCAGGGCGCGCTGCCATGCAGCGCCAGTCCACAGTACAAAAGCCTAAACGTGGCAGTTGCCCACAAAGTGCTGGGCAACTGTGTACATCACAGAAAGGCCTAAACGTGGCAGGTGCCCACAAAGTGCTGGGCACCTGAAGAATCAACAAAACGGCGCCAGCTAAGCCACACAGGCTCTGAAGCCAACACTGCGCACGTTGGAGCCACACAGGCTCTGGCCAACACTGGTCAAACGTTGGAGCCACACAGGCTCTTAAAAACATATATGGCCCCTCTGAGCCACACAGGCTCTCTCAGCGTTGGGGCGACCCACTGCCAAACGGGGCCGCCCTGACTCTCCATTTACGGTGGAGTCCCCTACGGGGGACTCTAATTTCTAAAAATGCCCCCAGAGCCTCTCAGGGCTCTAACTACAAAAAATGGGGCGGGGAGCCTCTCCGGGCTCCGTGCACGTTGGGGCGACCCACTGCCAATCGGGGCCGCCCATGAAGCCTTCATGGCTTCCTGCTGGCACTCTGCAACGTTGGGGCGGCCCACTGCCATCTGGGGCCGCCCTTGAAGCCTTCGTGGCTTCTCTCTCTCGAGCGCGAGCTCGCGCTACTGCGGGGGAGGGGCGGACACCGACAACGTGTCCCGGCGCCCCTCCCCTGCTCTGCTCCACTCCGCCCGACCCCAGCCCAGACTCAACGGGCCTCAGGGGCGGCTCCTCCGGACGGCGGCTCTTCTCTGCTGGCGGTGGGGGCAGGCACCGGCAATGCGCCTCGCGCCCCCGCCGCTCCTCTCCTCCAATGCCGCCGGGCTCCCTCAACTCACGGGAGCTCGGCCGACCTGTGGCCATGCAGCGCCATCCTCTCTCCTCTCGCTGCAGGGCTCCCTCCGCTCACGGGAGCCCTGTAAGCCGGCCGCCATTACTCTTCTCCTCTCTCTCCCCTCGCCTCGCGGTCGCCATTCCTCGGCACCCGGGCTGCGGGGGCGGGACTTCCGGCCGGCCGCGCTGGGATTGGCCGGCCGGCCATCCACTTCCGGGTCGCTGCGGGCAGCGCAGCGGCTCTTCTCCTTTAGGCAGGCAGGCGGGGAGGCATTCAAAATATCGGTAATACCGAAATAAAAATAAAAGTACAAATAAGCGAGGTGGGCACTCGCAAGTAATTAATCCAATAAGCGGGGTGGCACCCGCCAATCCTCACGAAAAATGCGTGCAACGAAATGCTCGAAATGCAGCCAGGAGCGCTCTCAAGCGCTAGGATCCCAGCACAGCGCTCCCAGGCGCCAAAGGTCCCCAGAGCAGACCCCTACAGCAAGAAGGGTCCACAGAAAGCTCAAGAAGTCCAGCAAAAGTCCTTAAAGATGCAGCCAGACAGGGGGACAGCCAGGAAGAGTCCCCCAGCAGTCCATCAGATGTCCAGGAGCTGGGCAGAGCCCAGGGATCCCCCTGAGCCCCAGCAGCAGCATGCTCCTGGCAGATTCAAGTTGAAAACAAGAACAATTTGGAAGGGGATACAACCCCTTTTTATACAGTGCAAAACCTTTGAAGTTCTTTGAAGTCCTTTGAAGCAGGCAGTGTGAGAACCAGCTGGACTGGTTTAGAGGGAAGTCCCCTTCAGTATCAGGGACAGAGGTGTCAGTCGCCCAGCGGGAGGTGGAGCCAGCTTTGTAGTTACACAGGAACAGCCCTTCACTATCAGGTGCCATCTCCTCCCACTTCCCTGGCAGCAGATGCTGCCTTTCATCCATGGGCTGACTCAGACAACCTCCTGGGCTCTCCAGCCCCTGCCATCCTCAAACCAGACAGTCAATCCACAAGCAGGCCCATGCACTCTGGGCCAGGCTCACCAGCCAATCACACGCTAGCATCAACTTGCACAAATATGCCAACTTCCAAAAGTAGGACTTCTAGACTAGACACAGCCATGTCGCATACATCATTTTGCAGCATTCACTCTCACGAGTTGATACATACCAAACTCGCCCCTGCACTCCCCACACATCAGGAGCTACCATGGGCATACATATTCTCCATTCATTCCTATGGGAGGGCAGGTCACTCACCACACATACAGAGAGCTCAAGCACTTTACACTGTACCACAGTGAAAAAGTGCGCAGAGGCCTAAAATCTCCAACACCAGGTTCCATAAACAGGCTAGGAAAAAGCAAAAAGTCTAGGGGTGAACCTGCCTAATGGGCCGGGTCCAACAGTTGGCACTTATTGTTTTAAACATTAAGCACTATGTACTCCTGGTGTAGTCTATGTTAGGTTTGACAGGTGTACCAGAGTGCAGCCTTGACTTTCTTTTCCTCAGCCCTCCCAATCACAAGTGAAATTAACTCAGGCTACTTACTGAACTCACATGGGTAGTATTAAATGGGCTTCTTTGTTTAGGACCTGCTGTGTTAAGCACCAAGAAGAAGGCCTATTCTAACCTGTGTATAAGTTAGTGTTTTGCATTGAGATTGAATCTTACGATACATATTTATTCCACTTCTGTTACTATATAATCAACAATCAACAGCAGTGTGCCCGCCTGCTACCTGCAGAGAGAAAACTTTTCTTAAATTAGGCCCTGTCTAGAAGGGATCAGGTCACAGGAGCATCCCACGTTGCTTGTCACCAGGGAGAGAGGATTGATACATACAGATCTTATAATGCCTCCTGCTTTAAAATGCCTTTCTTCCAACTGTGGTTTCCATTTGTGCATCTGAGGTAGTTGTAAATGCGCCATGGTGAACATGGCATTAATCTCCCTTTATGTATCCTTTTGTATCTACCCTGTTTCTTCTTTGAGTGTTTTGCCACGTTTGGCTCTCTAGGTGGATGCTTATTTGACCCTACTGGTATATACTCAAGTGTCTGTGTTTTGTGTATTGTTTTGGATATGTGTGCCTGCTATATGAGTGTGCTTGTGTATCTAGTGGTGTACGCATGCCTCTGTGGGTGAGTGTGAGTCTATTTGTTTCTATATCTCATTGTGCAAGTTTGCCTCTTGGTCTATGTACCTCTGTTGATGCGTCCATATGTATACCTGTGTCTGTGTCCAAGTGTGCCTCTATGGACTGTACATGTCTCTTAGTGTGTATACTGTATATGGATGTCTCTGGGTGTGTACATGAGTGTCTCTCCTGATATTTGCATCTCTGTCTGGAGTGTGTACAACTATATTTCCACAAACCTCGATGTTTGCTCCTTCACTGTTTACTCCACCAAGATTCTACAAGTGCTGCAGTACCAAATGTAAGCTGGTGACGCCCAAATCCACATTCTATGGGAGATGAACCAGGATGACCAGTAAAAAGTTACAGAGTTCCTTCGCAATGTTTAACATTGGATGCCAGAAATGTTTCTTTTTTTCTAAATGTATCGAAGTCTGACATCCTTGTGTCTGGAAAAGAAGACCAGAAGTCCATCTCCTTCGAATGGCCACAGAATCCGCGAGGTATACCACTCATAATCTAAAAAAAAAACAAGTCCTCCTGACGTCAACTTGTCATTTTCACCTCAAACTCCCCACCACAACTTGGGCTTTCATATGCAGTTAGCCCTGCTCTGAAGCATCTTCCTTTTAACTATTCCAACCCGCAGTGTGATGCAGGCGCGGTCTGCGATGATGGGAAAACTAGATTACCATAATATAGCCTTTCCTGGGCTTCTTGCAAAAAACTAGTGGGAAGAAAACAAATGCTGCAGAATCAGGTACCCATGCTGTGCCTTAATCTCTGGCTGCCAGTGCAATCAAAAGTAAAGTTTTAAATGACATCTACCATACTCCAAGCATACAGAGACTAATATAAGGAGGAGCCTTTCTAGGAGCTCAGGTGCAGGGTCATACCTTCAGGTGGGGGAGGGGAGTTTGGGGTGTGATACCCTCTCAAATAAATGCCTTCTTTGCGTGAAAGTTGGGTCCAAGGGCCAGAGTCTGGTCTGCTATGTCTGTGTCACAGATAAACTAGAGTCAATACTGGTGACCCTGCTTGTTCAAAGTTTTTGATCCTAGGTAAAAAATGTATTTCACGGAGCCTCCCTTTTCTTTATGATCACAAATGAGTGTACTTTTAAATACTTGAGGTCAACATGTGTGCTGTACAAGCACCACTTATGTTTTCTTTACTAGCCTATAATGTTGCTCTATCTATATTAAGAATCTAGGCTCCGTTTACGGTTTACATGACTACTGACATGCCTCTTGTTCACTAGCGGCATTGTTGTTGGTGGTGAGCCATTCATGTTTTTAAATTTATGTTTAAAAACTATCACTTTTAATAAATGTCTATCTGTGAAGTGATATAATTTGATGTACTAAATTGAAGCGTTGCTCCATCCTAAAGAAAAACACTTTTTTTTATTTTGAAGAGACAGTAGTATATTTTTACATTCTATTTGTAGCATGATATACATGCCAAGCATTTTCATGCCTTGTGTCGTGCACAGATTTTTTTCCGCAGGCTAGACCCATGGCTAGGCTCTGGTTCAGTTTGCCTTATTAATTTCCTGGCATGCCTACCTCTATTTGCAACTCCAGTTTAGTACATGGGCTGTTAGTCACTTGATAAATTGATTTGTAAAAGGTGAGGATTGGGAACATGGAGCTCTGCCTACATACACTTATTTCACAACTCTACCATCAAGGCTCTTGTAGCAGAGCGAAGAGAGTATGCAGTGAAAATATTTTTTAAATAAGTGATTCCATGACAAGGAGTTCAGGCTGTTATGTTGGACTTGACCCAAGTCATGAATTCCCAGGGAGAACTGCCAGGCCCAGGTGGGACAGGCAGGGGTGCTTGGAGTTTGACACACCGTCAAATGCATGCTTGGCTTGGTAGTTTGGTTGCGGAGCCCTGAGTCAGGTCTGCTTTGTCGGTGCCAGTTTTTCTTTCAGTTCTCATTGCACTTATTTCACTAAGTGAATGGTTTACCAAAAAAGTAGTAAATTTGTACTCAAAGAAGCATTCCTTGAATGGGTTCACATTTTCTAATTTCTAGAATTCACAAACATTGACAGGAGTAGGCTTGGAAAGCTGCACCAGTCTCAAATTTTCAGGTACACTACTGGCAATCAAACACCCAAAAAGTGACATGATGGATGCTTGCAAATAGTCGAAAGAGTGGCAAAAACTTGGGGTAGTATTTCACCCATTGTGCCACCTAGACAGAGGTCATCCTAGTGCAAATCAGTACTCTGTTCCTCATGGAAAAAGTCCAACCCACACCTAGGTCTTCTCACACCTCCAACTTGCAGCCCACTGCTTTTTTTAGTTAGGAAATTTACTCCCCCTGAATCTCACTGACTAAGTTGCCTCCCTACTC
Source organism: Lissotriton vulgaris (assembly GCF_964263255.1). NCBI lineage: Eukaryota > Metazoa > Chordata > Amphibia > Caudata > Salamandridae > Lissotriton > Lissotriton vulgaris. The sequence goes on along the minus strand of NC_141693.1, from coordinate 359,430,294 downwards.
AGCTTTAAATTCCACCAACCATGGACTTCCGAGCTGCATTCCAGTATCTGGACTTGAAAGAACTTTCAAAAACGTGAGCTGTGCAGACTGGCCCTTGACAAAGTTCCAGACTTTGTGGCAGGGCCGGACTGGGAACAGAAACCGGCCCCGGCACACTGCTCAGCCTCAGGGTGAGGGGGAGTGCAGCCGAGCAGGGTGCGAGGGCCGGTTTCGGCCGATTTTGTTACTGGGGGCCGATATTGCCGATCCCTGGTAAAAAAAACGGTGCCCCAGGGGCCGAAATCCAGCCACCACCCTAGCGGCCTACCGGGAAAACACCTGGTGCCCGATATGGCCAGTCCGGCCCTGCTTTGTGGTAGCAAGCAAGGAAATCTAGATAGAGGGAGCCCCCAAATTCCCCAAGGTCTACTAGCTCGTCAAGTCCAGTTTTTTTCTTTGCATTCTGGCCCTTGAAGTCCATGCATTGGATTGGGTTACGCAGGAGTACAGATTCCAGAATGCTAAGATATACAGGAGGTATGCACACAAGACCTGTAAACCTGGATAGGGGCTAGCCTCGAATGTGATTTGACTCCTCTTCCTGACCGATCTCTTGTAAAATTCCACTAACCCAATTAAAACTGTACAGTGGTTTGAGGTAACCCCAGGTCAAGTGCAACACTTTATAAAGCTTCTAAATCAACATATTTGTGAGAAAGAGTCTCTCGGTTGGTGTATTCATATGTATCTCATCTGTGTATATATGTGTCTTTAATTGTGCTTACTTTTGTCTCTTCTTTGGTGTACATGTGTTTCCCTGTTGGATTCTATTTGTAAGCCACCTGTGGGTAAATACACCCTTTTTGTTGGTGTTCTTACATGTTCCTCTATGTCTAAAAGTGTCTCTTCGAAGATGAACACAAGATTGTGTTAGTTGGTGTGTACATGTTTACCTGTACTGTAGAAAACACATATTTCTCTGGCCTGTATAAGTGTGAATGTGGTATGTACAAGCGTGTTTTGTTGGTGGGTACATATTTGGACATGTGTATCATTTTGGGTGTGTAACCTAGCAGGGTTGAACTGGCCTACAGGGCACTCAGGCAGTGCTCTAAATGCTGGTCTTGGAGGTCAGTGTGTGGACATGCTTGTTGGCTGTTTGCCTACCTGCTTCATGGTCTTGTGGCCTGTGTTTTTTACTGTTAATTTCCCTCATGTTACCACAAACTATTTGAGGCAAGCCAAACGCATGCAGTCTCCCACACCTTGTAAAGCACCTGTTTACTGTGCCTTTGCACGTTCAAAGTGGCCTCCGTTTGCAAACGTATCCCACCTTTTTTAGCTTGCTGATTTGCTAATGAGGGCCACTTTTATTTTGGTGCCCGGGTATATTTTGTGCCCTAGTCCTACCCTGTACACGTGTGACTCTGCTGGTGTTTCATGTGCGCCTCTGGAAATGAATAGGCGTGCATATTCCATTCACTCGGGAAACCTGATGTCAGATAAGTAGAAATCTCCACAGGCTCAAGCAGTGACACGTCCCTCCGTGCCCTACAAAAGACCCTACAAACAAAAGCCGATGTCAGCCCCAGAAAGGTACACGCTGCGAAAAACAGTCATTAAATCACGGTCGCAGTCGGCACTCAGCACAATATTAGATTGTAACGTGGAAGAATTAAAACATTTTCCTTAGGTAGTTTATTTTGCTGTTACGATGTTTATGTTGGAAATGTGCAAGCGGGGCTGTGCGCCAGCTGCGCGTTACATTCACTCCACCGAGGCGAGGGCACGGGCTGATTGCTAAATGAAGCGTGACGCTGATCGTTGACGGCTGCCAGGAACAGAGGGGGTTAGTCCAGAGGCGAACGGATTGCCGTGGGCATAGGAGCAGTAACTCATGAGGGCAGAGAATCCAGTGCTTAATTTGAGCGGGTGGTTTCCGGTGCTCAGCACCCGCACTTAACCCCTTCGCGGCGGGGCTAATTCCCCCGCGGCGCAAGGGTAGGGGGACCGCGCGCGGCGCCGCAGTGCTCCTGACGAGCTGAGCTCATCACGACTCCGCCCACTCAATGGAACGCCCGCACAGGAGGGGAATTATCCCCATGTGGGCTTTCCACAGCAGTTATGACGAGCTCAGCTCGTCATGAGCACAGCTCCACTGTGCCTCATGACGAGCTGAGCTCATAATAAGCGCCGAAGGAGCTAATCAGCAACACCGGCTTTTCATGAGCACCAGTTAAGGACACATTCATTCATGGTAGACACAGGAGATTAAGTGATTTGCCCCGAATCACAACGTTGAACTCATGCAGAGACTTGAACATGCAGAGACATGCAGAGACTCCGAAGTTGGTAGCTCTGGCCTTTATGCCACATCCTCTCCCCACTTTCATGGTTAGTAATTGGTTCTGTTTTCGGCGGTGTTAACAGGAGAAATGGGCTGGTGCAAGCTGCCTCCCTCCTGACGAGAACCCCAGCACTAATTTTTAACAAATTAACTGCTGGCTAAGACATGGGCTAGTGAGGGTAACGGGGTACTGAGTGGTAGCAAAATAGGGATACTGACTGACAAGGGTCATGAGCATCGGATGTGTGAGAGAAGAGGAGAGCTTGGTGGGGATGGCAGAAAATGGTTCACCGGTTAATTCAGCAGAGAACCAACTGGTGAGGGCTAAGGGGCACTGAATGTCTGCACCTGGCACTGATGAGGAAAGTGGGTAAACTGAAGTGCAAGAGCATAGCCAAACTGGGGGCTGAGGGGCATCGAATGATGAGGGCCAAGTGTCACCGAATGCTACTACAAGCAGGGCCGGACTGGCCATACCAGGCTGCGGGCGTGTTCCCGGTAGGTTGGAAGCCATGGGGCCGTTTTTCATTTAAGGAGGCCCATTTTCACTTATCGGTTCAGCTCTCCCTATAGGTTTGGAAGGGACACAGTAATTCTAGCAGCGTAATGCATCCCTGCCAACAGGGGTACACTGCAGTAATCCCATAGATATCTGCATGTACTGCATTGCAGTAATGCATCGATGGTGACTGCAGTAATCCCAAAGAGACCTTCGTAAACTTGGCCACGGTGCACAGCATTAATACTGTTACAAAGTAATCATTGGGCTAAATATCTTGTCAAAAATATTGTGAAGAAAATCATGGGACAGAAAATCGCAGGTAAGACCATCGTTATTTAAGTGTTTATTATCATTTCTTGCAATATAATTGTACATAATATCGTTTTGTAATTATTTTGTTATGCTTTATTACTTTTTGAATTCCAGGTTATTATTTCAACTTTAATATTGTGTAAATATGTTTAGTGTGTTTATTTTATTTTTTCATTGGTAATACATTTTTTACTTGTATTTGAATATATTTAACTTTTTGGCAATTCGCTAGTTTTGGAGGGGACTAGGTTGGGCAGCTTTTTTAATATATATTTCATAAATGTTCATAATTAGTTTATTCATCTTATGCATTTTAAACATTGATTTGATTATTAATTATGTTAATTTTATTTATGAACTATTTAATAGATCGTTAAAAAAGATAATTGTGTTAACAGTTAATTGGGTAACAATATTATTGATTATTCAAATTATTTATTTGTTTGACATCGTTTTATGTTAATTAACTGTCTAACTGGTCAGTATCACTACGCAATTATTAATTTTATAGTATTTTTTCATTATTGCGCACCAATCATTTTTAGCATTTTTATTTGATGCTGTAGATATTGAGTTTTAAGGTATTTCGTGGAACATTTTTCAAATACACACACATATATATAATATATGTAATCCTCATTTTTATTGCTAAAAATATTGTATATTTTTAATATAATTGTTGTTGTATATTTTATGTTTTTTTAATTCCATATTTGTTTTTTTAAATTTAGGAGTAGGAATTTATGACCCCCTCCAAAGTCCAATCAACACTGTCACTATTTTTGCTCAGGCTGAAGTGGGTATAGTAAATCTGACCCCTTTAAAGTCGCACACTTTCCCTGCTGTTGCTCAGATTGAAGTGGCAGTACTAAATATAACCCAACCAAAGTCCAATACTTTCCCTTTAGTAGTTTACATTGGAGTAGGAACTGTAAATTTAACCCCTCCAAAGTCAACACTTTTCATAATGTCGCTCAGATTGGAGTGGGAATCGTAAATCTGACCAGGGCCGGATTGGGAACCAAAACTGGCCCTGGCAAAGTGCTCGGACCCCCTGGACCCCCGCGGGGAGGGGGGGGGTTTGAGGGGTGCCGCTGAGCTCTTTGCTGGGGCCGGTTTTCGGACGATTTTGTTACAGGGCCCCAGGTGCCCAAAACCGGCCCCCATCTGTGCGGCGTACAGGGGGATTGCCCGGTGCCCGCTATGGCCAGTCTGGGCCTGAATCTGACCCCTCCAAAGTCCAAAAACTTTCCTTCCTGTTGCTCAGGTTGGAGTGGAAGAGTAAATATGGCTGAGATACCCGCCACCCCCTCTCAACACAATCCCCAAGGATGGGAAACCGGAAACGGTTCTGAACTTTTGGAAGGCGGGAGGGAGTGACCCTCCCGGCCGTATTTATTAAAATATGAAACAAAATCAAAACATTAAAATAACAGTTTCATATTATGTACAATTTCATTTCCACATTACGATGTTTGGCTAACCTTAACAGATCTCTAATACAAAGGTTCTCCTAGCCGAACTAACATCCTACAAAACATTTTGACTTGAAATTGTACATCCTAACGTTAAGGGCCAACGGCAAGGTCGTAACCGGTGTCAGATCCCTAAACCAGAAATACCACCCTCACTTGTGAGGGGACCAACCGCACAGAGGCGTGCCTCAAGTGCATCTACCAATTTCCCTTGAACTTGACGGGGGCCCCAATGAACTCGACGCCATTTAACGGTCGTCCGAGGACTCGTGTGAGGTGTCTAAAAGGTAGCGTAAACCCCCTCCCGAACCCCACACAACTTACCCATCTGCCGTCGCAGATGTCCTGGCCCCGGGAAATTCCACAGGAGGGCCCGTAGCCCCTCCTATCCAGGAAGGGGCCTTGACCACCTTTCCTTTCCTTCCGGCGGCCTATCCTTAGACGGGACCGCCTCCCCGTTGAGGGGCCAATGGCCACCTCCCCCGAGCGCTCCCATCCGTAATGGGTGACGCCCCCCCCATAGGGATCTTCCAATTACTGCTCACCGATCATGACCTTACCGCCCGACAATAAATACGACAAATCTACCTAAATTACTAAATTACAAAACAATAACTCATTACAAGCATGATTACTGATCAAAACTAGTGCAAAATACTTTATTTGCAGAACATACTGAACGTGACCATCTTTATTGCATATTCAAAATTATCACGACAATCATCACAACCTGCAAGAAATAGAATTACCACATCCAAACTTTATTCAAAACAACTAGCTGTCCTCAGGGGCTGGTGGGTGGGTCAAAATTGGCTCTTCGTTCCGTCTCGAGCTCACGTGCAGCGGGGAGGTGCAGCTTCAGAGCACAGGAACAAGAGGATGCTTTCTTGGCTTGTTGCTTCTTTTATCCGTCTTCAGGGCGGGCGTAAACCCGCCCCCGCCTGCCTCCGAGGGCGTGGCCGGTCGCGTCAGTGTCTAGGACAACCCACTCCAGGGCGGGAAAAGGCGCGCCCCGGCTACACCGCTTTGGGCATACCAGCCGAGACTCGCCTCCCGCCCAAGATGGCTTCCCGGGGGGATCGTGGTACTCCACCATACGTTCGGGGGGACCGAATGGTCGCCCCTTTCCATATGGCTGAGATACCCGCCACCCCCTCTCAACACAATCCCCAAGGATGGGAAACCGGAAACGGTTCTGAACTTTTGGAAGGCTGCAGGGAGTGACCCTCCCGGCCGTATTTATTAAAATATGAAACAAAATCAAAACATTAAAATAACAGTTTCATATTATGTACAATTTCATTTCCACATTACGATGTTTGGCTAACCTTAACAGATCTCTAATACAAAGGTTCTCCTAGCCGAACTAACATCCTACAAAACATTTTGACTTGAAATTGTACATCCTAACGTTAAGGGCCAACGGCAAGGTCGTAACCGGTGTCAGATCCCTAAACCAGAAATACCACCCTCACTTGTGAGGGGACCAACCGCACAGAGGCGTGCCTCAAGTGCATCTACCAATTTCCCTTGAACTTGACGGGGGCCCCAATGAACTCAACGCCATTTAACGGTCGTCCGAGGACTCGTGTGAGGTGTCTAAAAGGTAGCGTAAACCCCCTCCCGAACCCCACACAACTTACCCATCTGCCGTCGCAGATGTCCTGGCCCCGGGAAATTCCACAGGAGGGCCCGTAGCCCCTCCTATCCAGGAAGGGGCCTTGACCACCTTTCCTTTCCTTCCGGCGGCCTATCCTTAGACGGGACCGCCTCCCCGTTGAGGGGCCAATGGCCACCTCCCCCGAGCGCTCCCATCCGTAATGGGTGACGCCCCCCCCATAGGGATCTTCCAATTACTGCTCACCGATCATGACCTTACCGCCACAGGCCGGATAGTTGACCGGCTATCCGGACCCCCCACAACCACTCCTGCCTAAAGGTCATGTTATAAACTCTTTAACCAAGCTATGAGGTCTCCTATGAGTAACTCATTCCCCACCCGGGACAAATGAACACCATCCCCCAAATACATACTGTCCCCTTTTATACAACCATGCGAAACAGAATGCAGTGTATTTGAACGAAACAATCTACTCACTTTGTTATTTATTTTCCTTACTGAATGATTCAGAGCAGAAACCGAAATAGCCCCCCGCCACATTCTTCGTGGGATCATATGGGACCACGCAATTGTGCACCCTGGAACTCTTCTTGCCAACCAACTTACTGTGGAAAGCATTGCCTCAAGAAGAAGTCGTCTACCAGTGGCCACCAAATCGTTGCCCCCAAGATGGACTATTATTATAGACGGCGGTGACCTTGTCCGCCCTAACAAACCCTCGAAAAAGGATTGAAACTGGTCAATACAGAGCCCGCCCTTTCCGTAGAAGGACACACTGTACCCGTATTCCCCAGCCACGTGAATCATGTCACCTGCTTTGAATACGTCCGCGGCACGCCTCACGTATGAGTGGCCCACGACCCACACCTCCTTTTTCACAGCCGGTGATGTCTGACCGCTGGTCCCCAGGTGTCGGGTCGACTGCACAGTCCGCCCCGCCTCTTAGGCTTGCGCAACTGAAAACCAAACAAAAACAAGAAGCGTGAGTACATCATTACAGCTTCACAACATGTGCAACCGCACATACCTTTTATAACAATTCGAGGACCAACGCCCCACACGTTTTACTTCTTCAACACTCAGACCCATGGCTGTAGCCTCTGTAGCAGCCCCTATCCGAAAGGAATGGGTCCCAAACTCGCCGGGGTTCAAGCCCGCGGCCGAAATCGACATCGCAAGCACCCGCTGGAACTGAAACCTCGTCAGTGGGGTGGCGTCAGCGTGTCTCAACAAGGTCCCCCCCCATAATGCCACCCTCTGCGCTAAATATTTCTCTACGCAAACAACAGGGCACATGGAAGAACCGGGGTTCCTTTGTATGATTATGCAGTCCCCAATCGCACCCTGATCGGTTTTGGACCTGGCAAACGAGACAATCATCGTCTCGCCCTTGACCTGAATGTGTTCTCGGCACAGTCCCCCCATCGTATCCTGCTTGTTCCTCGCCACTAGTTCGCTTACCCGCATAGCTCCATGGAATGCCAGCGCAAAAGCGGCTCGGAATAACACTGTTTCATACTGGGATGAACACGTTGCAGGGAGTACGGATAATAACAGGGCCAACCTATCCAGACCTATCGGGTGCCTCTCATCTGCTCTGCGACCCTCAAGGCGTTGCCACCCACGTAGCGCTTTCTGTACCACGAAAGACGCTGTCGGGTCCTGGATCCCATGAGCCTTTGCCATAAAGGAAATGGCAGCCCGATGCCTCTGGGCCGTAGCTACTGATTTGCCTGCCTGATGTAAAGACAGCAAAAATTTCACGACAAGCTCTTCCTGGCCCCATAACTCCCCCCTAGCAGAACCCAAAAAGGACCAATATGAACGGAACGCCCCTTCATATGCTTTCCTCGTCCTGGGTGCTAAACTCTCTCCCACGAGGTTTTGTAGTTCGGGGCACCGAGAGACCAGAGAGCTTCGGGAAAGGGTGCCGCCACCGGGTCCGCTGTGGGCAGAAAACCCCAAAAGGCCTGCATACGGAAACGAGAAAGCGCATCAGCCGCCTGGTTCAGTACCCCCGGGACATGTCTTGCCCTAAAGAGCACATTCAATTGCATGCACAATAACACAATTTCTTTAAGCAGTCTCAGCAACCATTTGCAACGTGCTGCCTGACTATTGATACACTCAACCACGGTCATGTTGTCAGACCAAAACACCACGGAGTGATCCCGGAACCCCTCAGGCCAAGTTTTCAGGGCCACCAAAATAGGGAAAAGTTCGAGAAAAGCAATGTTACTCGTCAGTCCGCACTCGTGCCACCATGATGGCCATTTTTGAGCCGACCATTGTGTGCCGAATATGGCGCCAAAACCTATACTCCCCGCCGAATCTGTCCAAAGCCCCAGCTCCTCAGAGGAAACCGCCGGTTTGTTCCAGACAATTCGACCATTAAAATCCGCCAGAAATGCCAACCAAATGCGCATGTCCTGGCGAACCTCTGCCGAGAGCCTCGTGCGGTGATGACCCTCCTTCAGGCCGACCATGGCTTGTGCAATCGAGCGGGAAAATGGCGGGCCATCGGCATTACTCTCAGGGCAAAATTCAACTGGCCCACCACTTGTTGTAATTGGTGCAGTTTTACCTTAGTCTCACTAATACATGTTTCAAGGGATGCCCTGAATTTCAACACTTTTTCTCTTGGTAATCGAAAACAACCTTCTACCGAGTCGAGCTCGATCCCCAGAAACTCGAGGGAAGTCGAGGGACCCACGGTCTTACCTGGCGCCAATGGCACACAAAATTGGTTCATTAAGACACAAAATTCATTTAAAGCCTGTCCACATTCTGGATCCCCGGCTGCCCCCAGGAACAGAAAGTCATCGAGATAATGCATAACATGTTGAAAACCCGTCTTCCTTGTGAAGACCCATTGCAGAAAACAACTGAACTTTTCAAAATAGGCACAAGATATAGAACATCCCATTGGCATACATCTGTCCATGTAATAGCGACCCTGAAACTTGAAACCAAGGAGACGCTGATCGTCTGGGTGTACCGGGAGCAACCGGAACGCTGACTCGATGTCTGATTTTGCCATCAGCGCCCCGGGCCCCAGGCGATTCAACATGGCGACGGCCTCATCGAAAGATGCGTACCGCACCGAACACACTTCCGGGTCTATCGCATCATTCACGGAAAGACCACGTGGGGCTGACAAGTTATGTATCAGCCGAAACTCACCCGGGTCCTTCTTGGGGACCACCCCCAGAGGGGAACAAACAAAGTTAGCAACTGGTGGCAAATCAAATGGACCGGCGACACGACCTCGAGTCACCTCCTTCCACAATCTTTACCTGTACCACAGCCGTATGCTGCAAGACCGATAGTTGATTCTTACAGTTTGCTACACCCTGAAAATTCCCCACTGGGATGCGGAAACCATATGTAAACCCATTTCGCAACACCCCAGCGGAATCATGATCCGGGTATTCGCTGAGCCAAGGAATCATTGCCATGGTATCAATCGGAGTAGGTAAAGGCGCCCCTCGGACTATTTCAGACCTGTTTGGCGCTTCCCTTACCACCGTTATCACCCGTTTTGGCTCTGCACATGGACTCAGGATGGGATGGCTGCCCACACCCCCCACATTCATGTCTGAACTTGCATGACCCCTGGGGCCTCGTACATTTCCCTCTGTTAAAATTCCAACAAATCCCCCTTTTACCTGCATTGCCACTCGGCTTCGAGTGGTACTCGTTACCTGCACCCGTCCGAAAGGGTGCCCCGGAGTATTGGCGGGAAGATTCACCCCCGTTACTCCCCGACAATGGCACTTTTAACATTCCTGTACTCTCCATTTTTTGCCATGACACGGAGTCGTAACAATCCCAAGTCAGAACTGGGTCGTGTTCCTTAGCTTTTCTAAAAATATTGTCATAGCAGAACCACTGATTGCCCCCATACGCCACGGAATACTCCATGATACGTGATTGATAAATAGGCAACTCGGTCAGCAACTCGGGCCTGCGCTCGCCCATGATGGAGGTAAAAATGCCCCACGCTCTGCCCCAAGTACCAATGTTTTCGTCAACCTTAAATGCGGCCATTTTTGCGCGCCAAACACTCGGATGCATGAGCTCCTTTTGGCTCTTAACATGCTCCATCTCGTAATGGTCGGTAAGCAAAGAAAAAATATTAACATACTTATTTGCCCAAATCTTTTCCTTAATTTCCAGTGGAACATGCTGAGCCACCTTCTCCCTTCGTGAAGGTACAGACCCCTCCCCCGCGATCGGCAATGGCCGCTTACCTGAACCAGAAGCTGCATTTGCCGCCGAACCTGGGCCTGTTGCATTTTCCGCCGCCGGAACCGGCGGGGTAACAGAAGATGGTGCCTTCACAGCCTCCCTAGATTCCCGCAGTTGTCTCATCACTGCCCGGGCGTCGTCAGCCGTGGTGCCCTCACTATCTTTTCCCAACCACGCTGCCAATTGTGCCGCTAACTTGGGAGGCATATCATTCCCGGTCAGGCGGGTGACCACCACGGGGATCGGATTCCCCTCTTTCGGCACCGGGGTTGGCTCCTCAAGTGGGGTATCGGGAACCGGGGTTTCCCCCCCAAGCGCCCCCCTTCTGGACCTCTTGCCTCTCCCACCGGGGACTACTCCCGGCAAAGGCCGTTTCGGTCCTCCCTCCCCGTTCTTAGCCGCCATCTGCTTCTTCAAATCGGCTACCTCCTTCATGAGCATGCGGAGCATCTGATCGGTACCGACCCGCTTTCCGACTTTCTTGGGCATTCTCAGACGGGATATCTGTAAGACAAAAGAAAAAATTACAACGCTCAAAATTGGCTCTTCGTTCCGTCTCGAGCTCACGTGCAGCGGGGAGGTGCAGCTTCAGAGCACAGGAACAAGAGGATGCTTTCTTGGCTTGTTGCTTCTTTTATCCGTCTTCAGGGCGGGCGTAAACCCGCCCCCGCCTGCCTCCGAGGGCGTGGCCGGTCGCGTCAGTGTCTAGGACAACCCACTCCAGGGCGGGAAAAGGCGCGCCCCGGCTACACCGCTTCGGGCATACCAGCCGAGACTCGCCTCCCGCCCAAGATGGCTTCCCGGGGGGATCGTGGTACTCCACCATACGTTCGGGGGGACCGAATGGTCGCCCCTTTCCATCTGAATTCTACAATGTTCTACACTTTCCCGACTTTTGCATAGTTGGCATGAGAAAACTGAATTTGTGCCATCCAATGTCTAATTATTTTATTTTTTAGCATACCTTTATGTGATTTAATTTTAATTTCATTTTTCAAATGGTATAGTAATTAATTTTATTTTTGAAGTCATATTATTATTATTACATTATTTGTTATCTCGGTATGGGGCCCCTTGAACTCAGACCCTATGTAAAATGCTTACGAAGGATTATGTATATGGAACTACATGGCAAGATAAGATCATAGAGTCATACTTGGGGGAAATCAGGTCAGGGATGCAACTAATGGATGTATTTGGTTCCTTTTCTGAGACTTTGTGTTATTGATGCATATGTATTACAAAAATCGATAAAAAGTGTTATCAAAATATACTTTTAATCTTAATGTTATTGTTTATGTTACTTAAAATTATTATTTTTTTAATATATTGTATGGTTAATTATTTCTCATGTTTTTTTCTAATGTGTATGTAATAATTTAAATTAATTGCGTACTATGAATATTGTTTTTTACATTTTTACATTTATTTCAAAGTATATATTTCTATTTCATTGTTTAAGTTATAAAACGTGTATTTTCTCTATTATATGTATATATTTGTATATGTTTGTTAAATATAATTTTTTAAGTTAATATATTTAAAGGAATATAATACAAAATATTTTAAATTCAATATACTTACCTATGTAATGGTTTGAGATTGGCCTTCCATATTTTTGGAGTCTATATGTTTGTAATTTACGTAGAAAGTATGTAAAGTCGATATTTGTGTCCTCAATATTTTTTGGGGTGCTATTTAGGCAATATTTTGTCGTAAATGTTATAGAGAGGATTTGGAAAGTGTTTTGCAGTTCCAAAATACATTTTCTCACCTCCCTCAGGAGCCCTGTGAGGACATTTTCTGAGTCTGGGGAAATACAGCACGTTCGTCACAAAAACAGAGCTACATGAATAGCTGGTGCAACAACACACGCCTGGAGCAAAAGGTATCCAGGGCATCTGATACTGGAGAGTTCAAGACAGTGCTATGCTATTTGCAGTTTGATAATTGAATTTGATGTTAATCTGATTTTACATACCCCCCATCTCTTCAACAGTGTCCAACTGCAAATTCCACCTTTGCTGCCTTAAGAAAATTCTTCCTCTGTTAAATCATGACAGAAGGCGAATAGCAATGGTTACCAGAATTGAGTATCTAAACTCAGTCCACCCGGGCCTACCTAAATATCAGGTGGGGTACTAAAAACAAGCTCTCTACATTGTAACCAACTCATCTAGTTTTAGGTGTGCTAATTTCCTTTTTACATCTACCAAAAGGTAGACCACAAAATAGTACATTGCAAACAGAACCATGTGCTTTGTTCATGAATCCATCTGTAGACACTTGACGCCTTCATCAAGAAAATGATTCCTCTCTAGCTTACTAGCTGCAATCTACGGCCAGCCTCTGCTTGTCACCTCACTCTTCACAGATTCAAGCTTGCTTCCACTATCTGGAACTCCCTCACATTCTATATCAGTATCCTTACCTCCGTTATCTGTTATCTGCTTATCGACAAGCACTGGAAAATGCATCTATTTAGAGATCATTAAGCTGTTCTGCTCTTGCTATGCTTAGCCCCAAGACACAATGGCCCTGCTTACGAGTTTGGGGGTGCAGCGCCGGGTCCGCCCCACCGGCGCACCACCAAAGCTGTGGTCGGGCCGCCCGCCAGATTAGGAGTATCCTCCTGTCTGGCGGGCTTTTTTGTGGCGTTCCCACGGCAGTGCCTCTAAAAATGGGCATTGCAATGGGAACGCTGTTAGATTGTTTAGCACCAAAGACATTTCATATGCTGTAATCTGGTATTGATGTTTAAAAAATATGGTATTTTATATTTGTTATTATCATTTTTAATAAAGTACAATGCAAAAGTTTTGATTACATTTTGTACTAACATTTTATGACTTTTACCAAAAATTCAATTAAAAAAATGTACCTAATGGGATGTTTGTTCAGAGGATTTTACAACAAAAAGTACACATTGTACTAAAGTAGCTTATTATGTTGCTAATTATTACTGCGGTATCAAACAAATTAAGATCAGCAAACTCTAGGAATGCCCCTCTTCTTTGGTACTCCTTTCTCTCTCTCTCTCTCTTTCTCACTACTTCACAACTATTCATGTTACCTTATCCCAAAGGTATGCTTAGTTTGAAGGTTTTGGTATTAAGTATTCGGATTACTGAACTCTGTACGCATCCCTCGTTACTAGATGAATGGCTGGGTCTGCGGTACGACACGGACACGAGTAAATGTAATTGAGAAGCTGAGAGCTCCCTGTGTGCCTGCTCCTGTTGTCTGTTTTAGAAACAGTCTACAAGGTATTGTGACAATGATAGGGGAAGTCTGAGAGTCAAACAGAAAACAGTAGGCCCATCCTGCACCATGGAGGGTGGGTCTAGGGAGTCTTCTGGTGAGAAATCACTCAAAGGTTAATAACCACTTGACGAATGGCACCATGGTACCACAGAGGTCAGGAGGCCAAAGAAAGAGGTCAAAATGCATTAATAATGACAATTCCATTTAACTTTGCATAGGTGGGTGCTGCCTTGCTACAATATAGCAAATGGCTGAGTTCTTAGGTGCCCGCCCGCATATCAAGAATCTTGGCAGCCTATTCCTAGTTGTAAGAGAGAATAGTCATCCTCTTAGTTTAAACAACAGACCACAACACTGTCCCCAGGATACTGACCCCAATAGCTCTGGATAAGGGAAGGGTCTCTGCTGCAGACGTCACCGGGACTATGGAAAGGATAGCCTGTGGTCTCTTATGATATTAAATATGGGTGGAGAGCCATGTTCCTGGGTACTGCTGTGGTGAGGATGTACATGCTAAGAGGCCACTAGTGGCTAGAGACATTAATACCCTCGTGTATATGTGTTAGGACAGGAGTGTCCCCTGCATGGCGTGCAGATGTGTTCCCCTGTCCTGAGTGCTTAACTCCTTGTTTCTGGTACGGTGGTGTTTGATGTCGCTCTAAGTCCTTTCCTTAACATGAGTGTTAACCTCAACCCAGCCTGTTACCTGGAGGTTTGTACCAAGCATGCCCTCATTGCAGTGACTGTGGACTACCGTTCCATTTGTGGATTTAGCTCATGGAGTGGTGCTGATAGTGTACTGTGTTTTTTTTAATCCATAGTTGAAATCAGAACTTTTTTTTGTGTTACTGGAGAGATGACCTACTGGACTACTCTAGCGTAAAGTCCCCTTCCATCTCATATCCCAGATCATAGCACTGGCATCCCAAGTGTATGCTCTAAGTGTTTAAGTGTGACGCTAGCATGGTACGTTCATGGTGTGTATGACTAAACAAGAGGCAACGGAGGCCTGTGAGATCCAATTTGTATAGCCCACGCCTGGGACTAAACAAGACTGATGTGAGGTTGTGTTCCCAGACAGTGGAAATGTATTATTGACATTCCTGAAGCCGGAGGGAGGTGACCTAGAGACTGAAGGGAAAGAGACGACAAGGCTCCTTCAGAAATTGCATTAGGCCTTTTGCTGAGAGAAGCCAATGATTAGTCTTCCTGTAGCACAGTCATTTGGTAGGTGGTGGGAGCGAATTGTGGGACTGCAGTCTCTGTTCTTCAAGGATAAAAGAGGCCCTTAGGCGAGGGTGCTTTTTCTCTTTTCCCTGATCACTCTTCACTATGACTGATGAGAGCCAGGTGCAGAAAGCTCACACTTCTTGACGCCTCTGTTGTAGGTGCTCCAGGCTGGAGACGGCCCTGCTGGGAGGAGCATCACTTTACAAAAAGACGAGCAGCCTGAAGAGGACACTTGATAGGAGGACCAACCCAAATAAGTTCTGTAAGTGCAGACTGTGGATCCACTTCTCCTGTCTCTTTTAAAAGGGGGACCGATTAACTCACTTGCTGTTCTATTTCCAACGTTCTGTGACTAAAGGAAGGAGTGCTCCTCATAGCTTTCAGAGGGCTGCTGGGCAACCAGAGCTGGGGTCTTCTGGACAGCCAGCTTCACAAAGGCGAGAGGACCTCACTCAGGCCCACCCTATGCTGCAAAAGCAGCTCCTGTGGGCCTGCTGAGGGAGGGAAGGAACCTGTTATGCCTGCAGGAGGAGACATTGTCCGGGAAGAGCAGCATGACCCTGGTGCGATGGGTTAACAAAATGGAGGACTTCTAAAAACTGATCTGTTTGCCCTGGTGTGCGAGAGTCCCTGACTCTCCAGTGAATTCCTAGTGTGAGCTTTTAAGATTGTGGCATAGCCCGAGCTGCTGTGTTAGAACTGAGAAGTGTAGGGTGACCTGAATCGCGTTGGCCAACCTTGAATATTGTGGCGTGACCTGAGCCCTTGTGCCCGAGTTATGAAGACTGTGTCAAGTCTTGAGCTTTTGAGCCCAAAATCTGCTGTGTGGGCCTAGATACTGCAACTATCTGCATCCCAGCATTACTCAGAGCTGATGAGCAAACAACACTGTCCCATGCCTATGTCCAAGTCTCTACACTGGACCTGAAAATCTGGTTGAGGCCTCTACCTCTGCTCAAGTCCAGCCATGCTAGGCTGCATTGATCTAGACCCGAACGACCCGAGCAGTGCTGCAATGTGCACCAAACGGACCAGTTGTGAAGAGGATCTAGCACTCCACTATGCAGCCATCTGGGTTCATAGCCAATTTGCATGACGCTACTACTGCGAAATTCAAAGAAGACTGCAAACTCACATTTAGCCAGAAAGCTGGAAAGCGAGCAAGCACCAGACGAGCTGGGTGGCTGCAAAATAAGTGCCAGCCCCCACAACAGACAGTAATAGACTTGTGAGTGAGAACCAAGAGAGAACTGTTTAAGACTGTGCATTTAACAAGGGTAAGTGCGTAATATGCATCTAAGCTTAACCATGCTAAGTAATTGTTCCAGGGTGGGACCCACTTTGACTACACGGAGAGGGAGAACTTGGGACAGTTGCAGGAGAAGATACTTTTGCATGTATAATATTAAGTTCTATAGTGCATTAAAGTACTTTTTTTCTTGAAAGTCAAGCACTGGATTGAATAATCAATTATTATACGAATGCGTATTTATTGAGCACTGTGCGCGAACAATCGGACACTAACTCTCTGAGAAATCTGTGACGGCTCACCATTGCTACTACTGAGAGTAAAGTGCTGAAGGGGGTGCACTCGGCCCAGATTTGTCAGACTTTAGTGATTCCCTACTATCACTCCTTATAGGAGTCAGTAAGGAAGAAGCAATTCTCAGACTGAATAAATCCCTTTGACGGCCCTGATGGTTATATGCATAACGGAGACCTGTCACTGAAGGGCAGTAGGCATATTTAAATTACCTAGATCCCCCATGCCATTGAAGAAGGGAACTCCCGCTCTCTTCTGGGCCTCATTCCACTTTGGATGAACTGTGGGTACCTGGTGCAATGACCAGTTACTACCTTCCTCAATTACTGCGCATAAAAGGATTATATGACACCCTAGTTTCCCTATGCTAGGAGGTTTATACTTGCTGCTCGAGTCCTAGTTCAGGCTAAAGGGAATTAATGAGAGAGATGACTTGCATAGCACAACACCTCTTCTATACAACAATTCCATGGCACAACAAAATAGTTCCCTTCTTTCGTACAGTAATTGGAACCGGCATGCATCCAGTTTGCATCCTCTCCATATATGTTATGTTATGTTATGTTATGTTATAAAGGTCTCTTCTATAGCGCACGGCTACTCCTTGGAGTGTCCCGGCGCTTTGGCAAAGAGAACTAAAAGGAAAAGTGCACAACACAACACCAAACACAGGCCGACAGAAAAATTACTGGGTGAAAAGCCAGGTCTTCAATTCCTTTCTAAAGGAGAGCAAACTGTTGGCTGTTCTCAAAGAAAAAGGAAGCTCATTCCAGCATCGAGGTACCAGGTACAGGAAAGAACGACCTCCGATGCGAGCACGATTGATGGAAGGGACAACGGCTTTAGCCAGCATTAGGTATGGGCGGAAAATCCGTTTCGCTCGCGGATTGTGCGGATTTTCGGGAAATTCGCAATCCGCGAGATTCGCGAATCTCCCGCAAAATCCGCAAATCCGCGAGCAGCGGATTTTGCTCGCACTGCTCGCACTGTTCGCGTGAGTTCGCGGCTTCCCAGTACAACTTCGCGCCCCGCGAATAAGTGCTAAATTGCAGAAATACGATCTTAGCAAAACTGAAACTACTTGCCAGGTTCAAAAGTTCAGGCTCATCATTAGTAGCCATTTCCTGTAGTGCTTCCTGAGGGGCCCCTCCAGAGTTCAGTTGCCAGTTGCAACTATTATGTGACCCTGCTCTGAACCTCAGAATAGTTACACATATGCCACAAAGGTCCTGAATTACAGCTAAGGGAGACAAGCAGGAGCCAGGCTGGAAGTTAAAATCCATTAATCAGCCCCTAATTCATTATTGTCAGTTGGGGCAAGGCAGGTGTTGTAACTAATTTTGCAACAATGAAAGCACTTAGCAAGTGCAAAAGATCACTAATCAGGGCGCACTGAGGAAGCAGGTGCCAGCTAAAAAAATATTCTGTGACACATTAATCAGCCCCAAATTAATTCAGGTCACTTGAGGCAGGGAAGGTGTGCTTTGCTTTGCCGAAAATAATGTACACTGGACAACAAGAGGGTGTGGTGATGAAACAGAGGGTGGCATGGGTGGGCCAGAGGGTGGCATGAGTAGTCAGAGAGTGGCAGTGGTGACAGAGAGTGGCAGTGATGAAGAAGAGTGTCCCAAACAGGCTGGACACGTAGAAACAACAAGTTCGCAAAACTTGCGACCCGACAGGTAAGTTCGCAAATTGCGAAATTGTAAAAACCCTCGCGACCTGGCAGAAACACGGGCGAACACAAAAAAAAAAAAATCCGCGAATTTGCGGGAATTCGCGGATTTTGCGGATTGCGAGTTCGCAAATCCGCAAAATTCGCGAACGCGAGATCCGCAAAATTCGCCCATGCTTAGCCAGCATAGCAGACCTTAAAGTCTGCTAGTGGAAAAGAGAACTGGTATACCAGGAGATAATGTGACTTACCCAGGATCGACAAGTGGTTCAAATGGTGAAGTTAGTAGACCTCAACGGGTTATGCAGCCCATCTAATATGTGACTGAAATGTCTGCTAACCCGGTATAGCCACTGGAAGCCAATATAATGAAACCTTTAGGGTTAACGAGGAATCACAAGTTGATTATAGCTTCAACTTGCATGCTCGTCATGTTTCTGCTAAGCATGACTCATCTATGATTTTTCATTTCACTTTATGAGTAGCTAATGGTTTCTAGTGCTTTATACTGCATTGTGGCACTTTCAATGGCGGGTGCTAAGTGAAGCAATAAAGATGAAGTGATGGCGGCAGAAGATGGCACTGAAGAGACGCTCCGCATTCAGGCAGGATATTCTTGTTCATCTATTTTTGCTTTACAGGCTCTCCAGGGCCTCAGACGTGACTAACAGTTTTCTCACCATATTTAAGACTCCTTAGAGCCGCAGTGCTGAGGGAGCTCCATTGCCGCTTACGTTCTCACTCTCTCAGGAATCTTTGCTCATAAAACTGCAGAATAAAATGCTTTTTATATGCTGATGTCCGCCTAGCAATAAGAGACCTGGAGACCTCTGTGAAAAAGCAATTGCAAATAATGCAGTCATTCTCGGATAAATCAAGTAGAAAGTCAACAGGGATGAGTTAGAGGTCATTTGGTTCTCAAAAGAAAGGTTAAAGAAGGTTACATTTATACAGGGGAATGTAAAAAGGTATTGGAAAGGGTTGCATCTGAAAATTAGCTTCAGCACACGAATACTGTAATTTCAAACGCAATTCAAAATCCTTGTTAAACAGAAAACAAAATTGACCTTAAAGCGTAGTCAAAGTCGAAAAGCTTGTTTGGGGACTGTTGTGTCCTGCTGGACACAGTCTAGTGTTTCTGCAAGCCACTCCCCCGAGGGCTGGCCCACACACACACCCCCTCACCCATCCAACACGGACGTCACCAGTCAGGTGACCCCGCTAATAAAAGGGCCCGAGTGCACATGCTTGTGGCTAATTTCCAGTACTATACCCAAGTATCTGTGTTGTCATTCCAACAGAGTGTGGGCCTAGGGCCCAGAACGTAACACTGGCGACGAGCAAGTTTTGCTCGCGTGTGCAGCTGCCGCTTGTGAAGGTGGCGTGAAGGGATTGTGCTGCCCGTGTCTAGGGCACCCCCTTCAGCTGGCGCAGTTCAGCGGAAATCCTGCGGGGTGTGCGAAGAGCCCCGGGGTGTAAGTGTGGTGATCGGGAGCCCACCCTGCACCTGAGGTGCCCGTCAATGCATGGCAACACCCAACCAAAGAATTGCTGAGGCTCCGGCGTGGCGAGAGAGGAGCCGGTAGCGAGCCCTGCCACCAACTTGCTGAGCCCCCAATAGAGGTGCGAGCCGAGCGGAGCCTACCCGCATCGGCCGCAATGACCCAGGGGACGCGGCCAGCAGGAAAATGAGGTGAGACCCCCATTGTGATGCTGAAAGTAAGCGGGCGGTCCATGGTGTGAAGTGCCCCCATGGTGACAGTGGCGCGGCGGAAGAAGCACCTGCTGGCAAAGAGCGGATGAGCGTAGGGCTGGACTGTTGTGACGTCGGCCGCTGCTGACTCCGGTGAGACCGAGTGAGGCCCGGACTGAAGAGCCCACGGAAAGTGGGAGCCCACCCCGCATGTACGCTGCCTGCCAAGTCCGGCGGCCGTAAGGTGAGCCCGCAGGTTATGGGGAAGACAGCAAAACGGTGCCCCCCCTGCCTACTGAGGTCCCCTTCGGCTTCGCTGCCTGCCGCTGAGTGCAAGGAAGAAGCGTTGCCCCCCCCCCATCCCCCAAGATGTATGGCCCAATCCATAACGTGGCCCAAGCAAGAGCGTTTTCCCAGGGAGAGGCGCAATAAGCGTAGGTGTTGGCAGCCTACCGCGACTGCCCGTCGCCCAGCATAACAAGGACAGCCTCGCTAGGATTGCTGCCGGCTTAGGCGAAGCTGAAGCACTAGAAGTGCTACAGTCCCTCAGGGCAAACCACTCACCACTACATTGCACCCTGTATAGGGGCGAGGGAAAGAACTCCCTGAGTCATAAGCCCACCAACAGATACTGTCTATAGAGCCTGCACCAAGCGCTACACTGCAACACGGCCAAGAGCAGATGCACCATGGATGAGAAGGATAAAAGCCAAGACGTGTCCCCTAGAGGGGAGGGCCTGTTTTGAAATGAGAGTGAGAGAACCCAGACTGTTTCCAAAAAGAGTCGGTGCAGATGATCTCACTTATATTGCCAATAGAGACTACTAACTCTCACGAAGAACTCCTAAGCCCACCACTGTCCCAGACCAGAAAAGCATGTAGTAGCCTAGCGGCAAAGGCAGCAAGCCCATGAAAAGGCGCCAGGAGAACTTACTCAGTGCACATGCCCCATAGTGTGTTTTTTTTTCTAACCACATCGCAAGGAAAAGGTGCAAGAACGCCAGGAGCCAGCAAGCAGCTCGATATCAAAGGGGCACAGAAGGTATGCAAGACTGCACCAGAGAGAGAGAAAAGTCCATGAAGACACGGCGCACAAGAGAGAGAACCTCCCCAGGCCGGTGGAGAGAAGAAGTGACCCCCCAGGCCGGTGGAGAGAAGAAGAGACCCCCCCAGGCCGGTGGAGAGAAGAAGAGGCCGCCAGGCCGGTGGAGAGAAGAAGAGACCCCCCAGGCCGGTGAAGAGAAAAAGAGACCCCCCAGACCGGTGGAGAGAAGAAGAGACCCCCCAGGCCGGTGGAGAGAAGAAGAGACCCCCAGGCCGGTGGAGAGAAGAAGAGGCCCCCAGGCCGGTGGAGAGAAGAAGAGACCCCCCAGGCCGGTGGAGAGAAGAAGAGACCCCCCCCGGCCGGTGGAGAGAAGAAGAAACCCCCAGGCCAGTGGAGAGAAGAAGAGACCCCCCGGGCCGATGGAGAGAGAGAGACCCCCAGACCAGGAGAGAGAGACAACCTGCTGCCATGCACACAGAGCCACCCTGATGACACTGCCAATGCCTTTAGCCAGTGAATTACCTACCCTGGAAAGCTGAAAGTGTAGTGGACCGAGAGAAGAAGCCATGTAACAGTGACAAGCTCGAATGAGGAAAGCGAGCATTGCACGCCAACTTGCAGTGAATGGTCCCGTCGCAGTAAGGAGAACCCAGCTGATATTTCTCAGAAAGAGATAGACAAGTATATACACTATGAGTGGCAAGTGACCACCACAGCAAGAAAAGCAAGTATACAGCGTCACTGCTGCTAGGGCAGAGGCAAAGAAAAGAGGAGACAGAAGGGCGATAACCGGCCATCGGCAAAACATGAGAAGATTCCCAGAGGGAAGAGGGGCCCTGTGTGGCCCGAAAGCAGGAGGAAGAGAGATCGTAATCACCCCACCTGCACCAACATCGCCCAGCAGTGGGCCAGAGATTATTTAGGGAGTGCTCCTGATACTGACTTAAGACTGTGGTGTGCAACAGTCCATTGCAGGCAGGAGGAGAGTCCAGCACTCCGAGTGGCGCGTCACCACTACTGACGCAAGAAAAGGGAGATACTTACCTCCCACAACAATACTAAATTACAGCCGGAATATACGGATCTCTCAAAGCACTTCTACATCCACTACCGTCCCTGAAATTGGTGGACGCACCTGAGAAGACCCCCCGTCCTATCTGACAGGACCGGACCGGTGAGAGGTCCGAGACGGGAGAAAATGCAAAGCTCAGAGAACACGACGGAGTGAGCAAGATATCCCTACAAGTTTGCGTGGCCTTCTCACCACATTTTCAGAAAAGATACGGAGTGGAGAAATATAGGACAGTAACAGTCCTAGTACAAGAAAGCAGATGACAACTGGTGCGCAGTGAAAATCAACAACGGGACACCGTTCACCAGAGTGCACCTTTGAACACACGCCAGCCACTGGGGTGTGGAGACATAATTTTTCTCAGTGACCGTCAGCCACCTGTCACCAGCTGCTTAAAGAAAAGGGCATCCCTGTTCTGCTTGCACAAATGCCAAATCAGAAGAGCTGCACCAAGGGTCCGATGACGATCATGATTGCAAATATCATCCAGTCGTCCCTACTCACTGCCAGTTATCACCACCTGTTGTACGAATCGTCTCATGGCATCCACTCCATCATCTGTCACGTGCATCACAACCATCCGTGGAGCATTAAATACAATAACAGGAGTCCTACACCACTTGCCAGAACAAGCGATGATCTAAAGATACAGTGACCATCTGTTTTTAACCGACACATCTCCTGATCCTGGTAGCGAGAGCATGTTTCTGACCAAGACACATACACCCCTGAAGTTTGCACGACTGATGAGGCGGTGGCTCCAGAATCAGAGCCCATATGTAATTCTGGGGCAACTCATCAAAGGGGCCTCCCAGAGCATGAGCGATGGACGTTACTTTGCCCCAGTACTAGATACAAAACACGAAAAAGAGACCAGGTCAGTTGATGGTGTGCTGTTCTAAATGGTGAGCGGGAGTCATAAGGGCACCCATGTGAATAAATATGTTGGGTTACACTGGGCTGAAAAAGTCCCATCAGACCACCCTCTTGGCGGTATATCATCATCTGGGAAGGGCAGTTATACCATAACCCGCCAATGTTACAGTGCGGGAAAGGAAATCAACGTATTCTGCCACAGTAGTGCCCAAAATGAAATGTGAAAGAAAAGAATGCAGTGCTATGGAAAAAGTGATGCTTAAAAATGACTACCTAGACTGAGGAAAAGACTTGTCAACAAAAGTGTAGGTGTCATGATTAAAAACACGCCTAGTAGCGAAAATGTAGAGCTACATTATGGCGCTGCGTAAAGTGGTCGACTAGTTTCAGCTAAATGGAGTGGTGCTCTAGCTTTCATCAGGACCTTTGGAAAAGATACGCTACTGCAAAATGAACTAACGGGTGTACAAGTATTACTTTGCCCCACCAATGGATTCCAGGAAGCAGCCAGGCCCTGCAACAGAGAATCAACAGATCACACAATGCCTAGACTGTCGTCAAAGGATCAAGCGACACAATCGTCTGGTGGGTTACAGTGGACTCATCTATGTGCCCCTGATGCACCCATGTTGAATAATAAGACACTAATTGCCTCACAGCAAGAGTACGCTGGACTGATGAACATCATGTAGGTGGACCATCCCTCAACTGAAGCGAAGCTGAAAGGTCCAGATATCATCAGCACCGTGTTCGTCCCCAGATATACCTGGTTAAAGTATGGACATGTGCCAAGACGTCCAGGTGCTCCCAGCAGCACCTGTCCACCGCTATCCTGCGAGCTACATCTCTGAACTGTGAGACTTCCTTTATTCTTAGTTTGTTTTCTGATTCCTTCCCACAGTTTGGACTCTTGTTTGTTGTTTTTCATTTTAATAACATTTAGGAGGAATGTTGTGTCCTGCTGGACGCAGTCTAGTGTTTCTGCCAGCCACTCTCCCAAGGGCTGGCAACACACACACCCTCTCACCCATCCAACACGGACGTCACCAGTCAGGTGACCCCGCTAATAAAAGGGCCCGAGTGCACGTGCTCGTGGCTAATTTCCAGTACTATACCTAAGTGTCTGTGTTGTCATTCCGACAGTATGTGGGCCTAGGGCCCAGAACGTAACAGGGACATTGCCACAATAAAGATGTCCATTAACACCAACTATTCCTTTTTCAATGATCCTCACACAATTTATTATAAAAATACTTTTACAATGTAGCTTGTGTACTGCAAAATGCATATGGGATAATAAAAGAGCTCACTTAGAAATATGAAACCAAGGTAGTTAAACAGGTGAAAGGGGTTAAATAATCTTCAGGACTTTATTTTAAGGCACCTAGGGGCAGATGTATCAAGAAACCATTTTGCACTTCTCTAATAGCGATTGTTAAGGAATCGCTATTTGAGAAGTGCAAAATGGTATGTATGTAGAATTTTGCTATTTTTTAGCGATTCCTTAAAATTCCTTAATTGCGATTAGCAAATTGCTAATCGCAATTAAGGAATAATTTTCCCATTCATTTCTATGGGCCAGGAGGCCCATAGGAATGATTGTGCAGTAATTCTCAAATTGCGAATTCGCAATTTGCTAATCGCAATTTGAGAATTATTTCAAGGGTGCAGGGGTGTCTCAAAGACACCCTGCTGCACCCCTCAAATCTACATGTGTGTGCATGTGGCACACATACATGCCCTATGGGCATGTATGAGTGTCACATGCCACCCTTACAAATGCCAATTAGGGCTTTTTTGTAAAAAATCGCAATTTACCACCAACTACAAGTTGATGGTAAAATGCGATTTTTTTACACAAATTCGCACACCAAAAATGTGTCATACATATCATTTAAGGAATCGCAAAATTTGCGATTCCTTAAATGCTATGCAAAAGAAGGAATCGCAAATAATTGCGATTAAATAAATTGCGATTATTTCATACATGTGAAATATCGCAAAACGGCCGTTTGCGAGTCGCAAAGGCCGAAAATCTGCGATTTTCAGCCTTTGCGAGTCGCAAAAGCCTTGATACATCTGGCCCCTAATTTCTAGTATCAAGAAATTACTTCTGAATCAATATGACAAACATTACAGAGCAAAACAACCCTGAGTGTGAATGGCAAAGTCTAAAACCCCAACTCTGCTTGACAAATACTGCCCGGTGAACACAACTCTACGCTTATGGAAACGTCACCGCACACCAACGTATCTCTAAGCTGATGTGGGCCCGAAATATCGCTGAAGAAATATCAAATGGTCACAGTATGGCGACCATAATATCAAGGACCAAATGTTTGACAGGTAAGTATATGAGAGATATGAAGATATTTATTTAATTTATTGCATATCCACGTATCTTGATTTTATATAGATATGTATATGTCTTCAAGATAGGTAGATGAGGAGATATGAATAGTAAATCTATACCTCCCTGTGGGCACTTACCTCCTCAATATTTTGGTTTTAAATAACCTGGTTACAATATTGTGTGCTCCCTATTCCTTACATGATATTCCAGGCCACAACCCTCTAAGCCTACCCAGCAAACATCACCAAAAACCTCTAACACTACATGACAAACACCACACATTAAAATACTCCAGACTCTAATTGTCAATCAGTGCTTACACCATAATAAGCCTAACATATGGGACAAACTTAGCTAATTATCAGAAAGAACCCAGAGTGGATGAATTCTTCATATATAGGAAAATAGTTAGTGCAGTGAAACGACCCTTGGGAGGAAGTGGAGCTTTGGAAACCCTGTACATGTAGGGTTGCTTTTACTGTAAAGTTGGGGGAAGGAAGGAGATGAATGAGACTACTATTTAAATGCTTCTGAGTGCCTATGACGATATCGAGTACAAATGGTCGACAGAGAGGGACATGTAGCAGGAAAAAGTGGAATGCAAGCACATTTTAGCTATATCCCCAGAGTGTCCAGAAATGCCCAATTCAAGAACTTGCAGTTTATTATATTTCACAGAACATATTTTGGGCCTTTAAGAATTGGCAGAATGTGGGGTGAGACGTAGAATTCTCGTTCATAAACCTGGGAAATGAAGGCTGCATGGTGGCTGGTTTGAGAACAGGAATGTGATTTGCAATGCAACCCATGTACTAATAATTCAATTTGTAGCTTTACGGGGTACAGTGATATAATTACTTTCCTAATAAATATGAGTTCGGTAGCCTCCTATATGCGACCTCCTGCAATTGTTTGTCCATGTGGGGATAGCTCCCTGAAAGCACAGCAGACCACCGTCCATGTATTGCCATTCTCAGATAAGATTATTTTTTAATTAGGTCGAGCAGACCTAAAAAGCAGGCGAAGCCTGCTTGTCTGCGAAGACATCTTTTGCTGGCGTGTCTGGAGGAATGTGAGACAGCAATCGCCCACGCGCTTCGCTGTCTCAGATTCCTCCTCGAGGGCGAGCACGTCGCCGTGCACATCCCCTTCCTCGCATTCTATCTCAATCACACACAGTCACGCATGCGCACACACATTCCCTCGCGCACACACTCCCCCCCAGGCATACACACAGGCAGGCACGGAGTCCCCTACGGGGGACTCTAAATTCACATCAGCCCTGGGACCCACTCACCGGCTGCTCTCTTCAGGCGGGGCTCCTCTCGCACTCTGCTCCTCACGGCGCGTCTCCTCTTCTGGATCGGGGCTCACTCAGGTCAGAGGAGCCCCGCAACAGGCGCCACACTCCTCCTTCTCCCCGGGCCCCCTCCTGGGGACCCGGGCTACCCAGGACCGGCAGGCCGCTCCATGCGCCGGCAGGCCTTCTTCTCCCGGACATCAGGAGGCGGGACTTCCGGTCGGCCGCGAGCAGATTGGCTGGCCGGGCAACAGCTTCCGGGTCGCCGCGGGCAGCGCGGCGGCCCGTTTTTCATGGGTTTGTATTTTTTTCTTCAGGAGGCGTGCGTCGGAATCGGGGGTTAGCGGGTTCTTGACTTTGCTTGACTGGGCATTAGCAGAGTGCATGCTGTAGGCGTTTTATGTGAAACGCGCTTCCTGAACGCTCTATCTGGGGTTGCTGTTAAATGCATTTCACCTTTTTTTCAGACGTGTACTGCTCACATTTGGGGTACGCATGTGTCTGTATTCAGTATGAGAAATGGCTAGTGTGTGCGCGCCACGGATAAAAGGGGGTGGGGTGAACGGGGGCTGCCTCGGATTAAGCATGCTCTATCTTTGTATACTCCTCTCTCCGCCGTGGGCTCTCGTCTCCCTGTCACTCCTTTCATCATATGCTCTGTCCCCTCATACTCTTCCACCACTGTCCGTGGCGGGCTCGTCTCTCCTCTCCCTGTTTCCTCCCTTCATCACATGCTCTATCTTCTCATACTCTTCCTCTCTCCATAGCGCCCTCTGTCTCTCGGCTCCCTGTCCCTCCTTTCATCACATGCTCTGTCTCCTCGTACTCTTCCCCTGTCCATAGTGCCCTCTGTCTCTCGTCCCTCGTGTTCAGGAGCTGTCTGTCGTGTCGCTCTCTGTCCATCCACTCCTCGCAGGATCTGTAATGCCTGGCTGTATAGCGCCTAGATAGCTCGAGCTATATTAGTGGCTCTCCACACCTACACACATTGTAGAAGGGTGAGGTGAAGGGGGGGGGTTCTGCGGCTCAGTGAGGAGCCTAATGCGTGTAGCAAACTGCGAGAGGGGGGTCACGTGACAGGCAGATAGGGGTTCCAGTGTGTAATTCTGGAAGGTGCTACAGAGCCAGTACCCATCAGATGTCCAGACTGACTGCTGCGAACCGTCAGTAGGCTGGTGGGGCTTATGGTATTGTAAATAACACTGCCTTTTCATTTTTGTAAAGTAAACCTTGATCAGCGTGAACTATCATAGCAATTTTATTTTATTTTATTTTTTGCATTCTATGGGGATTACAGGAAGTATAGAATCTTTTTGCATTTTCTACCCGTTTACATTTTTTTTTTCTTTTGGTTTCCGATTTTCGCTAGGCTGTTTGTGATATTTTTGCGGCAGACAACACAAGACAACATGGATGTATTCGGTTTATGAGAAGTGTGATGGTATGACTTTGTATTATAAGCTATAAAATACCTTCTGCCATACAGTAAAGGGTATTAAGTCACCTCTGAGTTTCATGCTCTTATAAAGGAACTTGGCCTTCCGTATCACTCATATGCACAGAATATGCCTCAAACAAATATCTGTATAAACATTATAAATTATGGACAGTACTAATTAGATTTTAGGTAGCTTTTTCGACACACTTCTGCTGTTTCTATGCCTTGTAATTGAAAGTTACTACCAAATCCAGTTTAATGTTACTGAACTGACTGACCTCAGAAGGATGAAAGGCTAAATTGGCCTTAGCAGGATTCAAAAGTGTAAACTGTAAACAAGTCGTGAGTGGACATCTAGGGACTCACAAGCATACGTTTCATTTTTGCACACCATAATTTCACAAGTTGTTTTTGTCCCTATGGTTCAAAGTTGTTTTTCTCATTAAAAAAAGGCAAGATATGCATTTACCACAGCAATGACATCTGCAAAGGCAGTCCATTTACTACCTTGAAAAGAGGATCTCCTAGGGTGAACATTCCAATTAACCAGTTACATATGGTCCCTACTGGGTCCAAATGCAGACCCATCGAGATTGGACAGCTAATAAACAGAAAGGGAGAAAATTCCAAGTGATCTGACGCAACCGATAGTTCGTGTCTAATTGTTCAGTTCTAATTCCAGCCGAGTGTTTGATTTAACCAGTAGAATGTAATGTTGTTTGTTCTGTGCATGAGAATTTCAGATCACCTTGTGGGTAACGAGTTTTGGAGTGTTCAAAACATTTTTGTGCGTTGTGATAATTTTGGCTGATTCTTGTTCACACAAGCTGGCGATGTTTAAAAATCTCAGTCTCGCCCCACACTCCGTCCCTCGCCCCACACTCCGTCCCTCGCCCCACACTCCGTCCCTCGCCCCACACTCCGTCCCTCGCCCCACACTCTGTCCCTCGCCCCACACTTCGTCCCTCGCCCCACACTCCGTCCCTCGCCCCACACTCCGTCCCTCGCCGCACACTCCCTCCCTCGCCCCACACTCCCTCCCTCGCCCCACACTCCCTCCCTCGCCCCACACTCCCTCCCTCGCCCCACACTCCCTTCCTCGCCCCACACTCACTCCCTCGTTCTCTCCCCCTCCCTCCATCTATCTCTCTCTCCCCCTCCCTCCATCTATCCTATCGCCACAGCATCACTCGTCGCCGCCACAGCATCACTCGTCACTATGCGCTACTAAAATGCTTATAAGTAAAACAGTAACTTACAATATTATTATAATATAATATTATTGCCAACATTGCTTAATATTTTGCAACAGCTATCATCTTGCAAATCATCTTTATACACCAATACAGACTTTGCTAAAAATTTAATGCAACACATTGTCATATACAATGCCAATAACTCAAACTTTAATGCTGCGAGACCTATTGCATTGCAAATGCTTGTTTAAAGTAGCTGTTGTTTCCTAAAGGAATAAGTGCTGCCTTAAAAAAAAAAAGGTTTTCGTTTGGGAAGACATCAGAGGCATTAGACAGTGATCCCCAATACCACTACCTACTCCTGCTCCAAGTCTACCCAACGGTTGTATGATGGAACGTCGCAGGCATTTACCCCACACGCCATTATAACGCAGTCAGTACCCCACGTGAGACGTTACCTTGCATTACTTTAGCATGCAAGTCGTTAAAACAACTTGCTTTAGAGGGTGCCCGACTTTGGGGTTGGTATAAATTACTATTCCAACTCCAGTCTACGCAACAGTAGGAAAGGTTCTGGACTTAAAAATCCAACACCAGTCCAACAACCCGCCCCCCTACAGCAAGTCGCTGTAACGACTTGCGTGGTGAAGTAACACCTGGTAACTTCGCATGCAGGGTACTGACTTTGTTGTAAAGCCTGGTCATTGTAAAGACTGCAGGGTCAAGGATGTTTCCCCTACCCAACACAAGTTTCAAAGAGGAAGCTTTCCAAAGGGCCATCTTTCACTTTCCAAATAAATTACCACCTCTTTGAGGTGTCAGTAACTCTTGTTTGGTTTGGAGACATCACTGCAGTAAAAACCACTGATACATCTCATTGTGATTCGAAAATACGTGGGATGCCCCCTAATAATCGTGATTTGGAATGAGCCTCAAAACCTCTTGTGCAATTCGGAAAGGCTTTTGCGTGTCGCAAAAGGAGTTAAGTACTTTGTGAAAAACATAATGACTTACAAACCCTATGATTTTGTGAACTGAAGAGTTTGCATCATCAAAATGGATTTGTACATCTGGCCCTTCCTGTCATGATTTGAGATCTTCAATCATGAAATATAATCCTTACCCATGGAATAACAAATACCTTGTTACGAAGAAAAAGGGCTGTGTGGCCGAAGAGCATTAGCAGCCTGAAGTAGGTTGACATCTTTCTCCAAGTCAGAAGGTCACTAATGGATGATTCTCTAGCCCTATTATCCACTACTGACAGAAGGACATGTCCTCAAACGGAAATGCTCAACGGCATGTAGAGCATGTGTATCCTGCCACTTTCAGGAATATTCAGGGAGGACTATAATTATTCCCCTTATCCTTGAATTTTAATGACAGTGCATCCGAAGCTAAAAGTGTTTATAGCTCGCTACCTTGTGGATATCCATAGCCAGGACTCAACACTGTGATACAAATGTATCGCACAGATGCAATAGTTTTCAAATTCATTTGTGTAAGTATTGGTATATGCTTTTTGTGCAGGAGTCTCAATTGATGGGATGTTTATGAAACAATAAAAATAATACAAACGGTTATAAAACAAAAAGCATTATGTGATAAACAACACATACCAAAACATCCCGAACTCTACTTGTCAAACACTATATACTAAACAAACGCCTAATCCTCTATGGCAATGATTTCATACCATAACAAACTACAGCTCATGTGGCAATCACAAAATGTTAAACCTACTAGAAAGCAATGCACATCAAAACAACTGTAAACGTACATGAAAAAACTGCAACTCAAATTAACCAATGAACTAGGAATTCAGCACTATGGACTACAGAAATATCTGGTTTTTCATGTTCAAGCTGAAAAAGGTTTTTGTCAATTACAAGGCAGTCTGTTCATCATTGCCCCGTTGTTTTAATTTGTAGGGGTTAGTGGAGGGAGAATGGCTCCATTTTTGAAGATGGTTATAGAAAAGGGCCTCCTTAGCCCCATTCGTTTCTTAACTGCTGACACCGCTCCTTAGTTTATTATTACTTTTTTTCTCAATTTTGGCTTTTGCTATTCTCTTGCTGTTGATGTCTTGACAGCGTTGTACTTCTGCCAAAAGTACCGTTCTTCCATTTCTGAAAGCTTTTTTAGATGGGAAACATACTTACTAATATATGTTTCTCCAACAAAAACACTTCACATTTGTAGGTGAGTTGTTCGTAGGAGCTTTCTGCCACGTCATGTCTGTGAGGTTTACTGCAAATTATTGAACTCACACTAATGCTACCGTACCTCGCATCAATAAAACCACCATGGGAGGTAGATCCTTCTCCTACCTCGCAGCTAAAACCTGGAACTCACTCCCCACTCACCTTCGTCTCACTCAGAACCACCTAGCATTCAGAAAGCAACTTAATACTTGGATATTCGACAAGTAATTCCCCACCCTTCTTCAAGCGCCTTGAGAGCCTCCGGGTATGTAGCGCGCTATATAAATCTTTGACTTGACTTGACTTGACATGCCAGTGAATCCTTCAAAGAAAACAACATACTAAATAAACCACCCCAAGCAACCAATTCAACCAAGAGTTCCCTGCAGATTCCCCCCTAAGACTAGTATGCTATCTCAATGCACCCCAAGGAGGCCTCTGTTGGAAATTATTGGGTAAAATACCCAGCATGAAATGCTCCATTCATCAGCCGAGGGAAAATGCATGAAATGCAGTCTTTTTCATCTCTGTACTGGAAGAGACACATTCATCACGACACATCCTGAGCACAGTGTCAGGATCTCACATATTATACACAACTCTTCCCATGTAAGGATTACAAATACTCTTCCTACCAAATATACAGATCAACCTATAACTAATTCGTACAGTTCATGTGTTTGATGTCAATAGGGGTGCTGTGCACTTTTTGCGAATGCTATAGGACTTAGGGCCATATGTATCAACATTCCGTTTTGCGATTTCTAAATAGCGATTTTCAAGGAATCGCTATTTAGAAATCGCAAAATGGTATGTATGTAGAAATTCGCTTCTTTTTAGCAATTCCTTAAAATTCCTTAATTGCAATTAGCAAATTGCTAATCGCAATTAAGGAATAATTTCCCATTCATTTCTATGGGCCAGGAGGCCCATAGGAATGAAGGGGAAATTTGCGATTCGCAATTTGCTAATCGCAAATTGAGAATATTTTCAAGGGAGCAGGGGTGTCCAAAGGACATCCTGTTGCACCCCTGAAATCTGCATGGGTGCACATGTGGCGCACATACATGCCCTAAGGGCATGTATGTACGTCACATGGCACTTTGAAAAATGAAAAAATATGCATTTTGAAAGGAATTCGCAACTTACCACCAACTAGAAGTTGGTGGTAATTTGCGATTCCTTAAGGCCAATTTGCGATTTTTTTTGGCTTCTTACATTGCATTTGCAAAATTTGCGATTCCTTAAATGCAATCACAAAATAAGGAATCGCACATTTTGCGATTCGTTATTTTTAAAGCACATTTCCTTCATACATACCATTTGTCCAAATTGCATTCGCAAACGCCGAAATTCTGCGAATTTCGGCGTTTGAGAAGTCAATTTGGCTTGATACATATGGCCCATAGCGTGTTAAGAGAGCATATTCTAATCTTGAGCAGAAGCAGAAAATATTGTAAAAGACATAACCTTCTTCCAAAAAACAAACTTGTGTAATAGCTCTTATGCAGGAAGAAAGATAAAATAAATATGCTCAATTATCAAAGCCCTCTTTCTTGTTGATTCTTTCACTGACATTTTGGCTTCTATTCAAAAGCCAAAATAAGGATGATATAATTCGAGGAATTTAGGATTTGGGAGGATTAGACCATGAAACAGGATTAGACCATGGAACAGTATGTCTTTGACGAATATGTTCCCCTCAGATTTTACAAAAGCGGTGAAGTAAAACACATTCTCAGTGACCCGTCTTGCATATAATGCTGGCTAGGGATGAAGATACAAACAGTGATCTCGCTTTTGATGGCTCGATCACTGGCAATCCCTGCCATGTTCACTTATCAAAGAATACTCCAACGTAGCTGCTACTGAAAATCAATGCGTTCTGATGTGCCAAACAGTACCAGCTTAATAAAAGCGACTTTATCTTCATGGTTGAAAAGTTCCTCAGCTGAAAGACAACACACACAATCAAAATAGACCATTCACACGTGGTCCTCAAATAGAAGGTTCATACATAATTGGCTTTAACAAAATCAAAACTTTCTCTTCAGGGGAAAAAATGAGAATAGGCTACTGTCCCCAAACCCAACCTGCTATAATGCTGTATCCTGGTAAAGGACCTTAGGATTCATTAATTGCCTACCAAATTCTTATGCTTCACCAGCAGGGAAAGTATCTTTACCTAGGACAACTATTGCAGTTAGAGAGACAGGATTTGTTCATGAAATTGGGACTTGGTCTAAACACCACTGCCAGATAAATCAGTAGGCGAAATATATGCTGCTGCTTCGGAGAATCCTGGAGAGGTGTCCTGCAGACCTCTTTGAGTTCACTGACTCTGAGGTTGAGGCAGCAACATTGCATGGAGGGTTTTGGGAGCTGGCCCAATCTCCCTTTAATCAGTCTTTACCAAAGGTCATATAAATGAAACAGAGTCCTATCATTGCCCCGGGGTCCACTGTGACCAACAGATTTTCACTAAGGGAGTGGCAGTGCCTAGGAGCACCCTGGTGGCTTGATCAAAACCTGAAAACGAATCTAAAATAAAAAAAAGAAGGGCAAATGAGGAGAAGCCAGCCTTATCCTTCTTCAGTTCTTGGAGAGATAGTAGTGTAACAGGGAGACAGGATTAGGTGGAATAGCTCACTATAAAAAGGGCCTAATTCATGCAGTTGAAGAGAAGCTAAAAACCTGCCTGCAGGTACACTGACTAAACCTTCTTTATTGCAGGCGAGAGGAAGCTCTGGTGGCTGTCTTTGAGAAAATGGTAGAGAGTGATGAATGGAAAAGAAAAAGAACTGACTCGATGCACACAGACAGACATGTCTGTATTGCAGGGAGAACTGGAATTCAATGGGGACTAAAGGACAGACACATAAATGGTTCACTTCACCAGCTCCTCAAATGTTTCCTATTTGTAAAGAGTCTAACAATAGGGGTGATAAAAATGTATATGCCACTGTTGATTTTATTACTATTATCTTGAATAAAATCTCATTTTCTAAACCACTTCCGGAATAACTCTTGTTTGTGGAAAGACTAAAAAACAATAACAAGCCAACATACATATGCATATGATTATTGGAGCTAAGTGAGGTAGACGACAAGGTCCTACCTCCTTGTGTCTGAAAACCTATTGTATTCCCTACCTGCTGAAAGATTTAATCAGCTATCACAAGGGTCAAAACACTAATGAAAAACTTCAGAGCTGTCTGCCATTACCAGTAAACATACACCATTGAAATACAGAGTTTGCAATTTAACCATCTCTCTATAGAAGAAATTATGTCATTGGTTGCAAGCAATAATGCTCTGGATCAATGCAGGATATATATCCGCTGTGGACGCTTAAAGCATTTTCGAATTCAACTTCCATTGCCTTGAAGTAGACGCAAATCCTTGAGCAACTATAAAACAATTTTTAACCTAACAACACATAAAATATGTGGTTGTGAAGGGCAGGTGTAAGTTCCTTATAAGCAAGAGGGGGCTGTGATACTCTTATACTTATTTACTTTTACATAGCACTTTTATTCAAAACATTGCTACAAAATGTAAGACTACAACATTTCAGGGATAGCAAAATAAAAACCATGAACCTTAGAGAAGCATGCCTAAAGGCGTCAAATACAAAAAGTGACTAACTGCTAAGGAAAGGCTAACAAAAACAGATGGTTTAAGGCATTTCTGAAGCGGAATAATGAGGGTAATTGCTGCAGTAGGAGAAAGTTCACCCGACAGCCTCAGGCCGGCAAAGCGAAAGACGTGAAATGTGAGAGAGCAAATGGAGGAAAGTGTTAGAGAGAAGACCTTGTGCTGCTGAGCATTGTGGTCGGTTGACAAAGTGTGTTCAAGTCAAAAAGGTAAGTAGAACCAATACCTTAAGCTCATTTGAAAAGAATACATAAATAGTATAATTGAAAGCAATACCGGAATTGAAAAAAGTGTCAATAAGTTAATTGAGTTCTGATATGTGTCCAGTTAGAGAGATGAAAACGTATGTCAATGGGGAAATGAAGAATAGATTCAAATGAATGCAAAATATATTGGGGAACATTTACATGCAGTAGAGTAGTCCAACCATGCTAGAACCAGAGAATGAATTGAACCTTTAGCTGGAGCAAACTGAGGGATAACGCCACATTTTCTAGATGTTGTAGTGTTTGAACCAAGTATGAGAAACTATTGTAAAGAAAAGCAGATGGAGCCACATGGAGGAAATAAATAATAGGATATCATTCTTCAAAGGGTATGGGCAAAGAAAATTAGAAGCTAACCATCTTTGAAGCTACCCTTGTTTAAATTGCAGAGAGACAAACAGAAACACCAGCAGGACAATGGTTAGCAAATGATGGAAAGGATAAAAAGAATGGAGTACTATATGTGTAGACATGTGCATTATCCCAAAACAGAGAAAATAATATAGGAAAGTAGAACAGAATGGAGAATAAGGAGTAAAAGATTCAACCAAGAACCCAGTCCTACACCATATACCCACGAGGAAAGAGCGAGCAGATAAAGAACATTTTTGAGTCTGGCTTCAGGCATCTTTAAGTGTCTCTTGGCAAATTAATAAGGTTTATACTACTGACCCCCGACATACAACTGTTGTACACATTGTGTAATTAACACGATTATGTTACAGGTGAAGAAGCCTCATTTTCTGCTTAACTAATTTACATGCAGGGATTTGTGGGGGCCACTACCTATCTGTACTATGCATTACAGACTAGTCAGACCTCTTCTATTGCCAATGCTTCTTATAACCGTGGTGGGAATCTCAGTGTGCAGAAAGCCACCTACAGATTGTGTGGGTTTTCTTAAAGGACATGGCTCCACAAGAGAGTAGATGTGGGGCCCTGACAACCCTCACCCGAGTATTTTAATTGTAGTGCTGAAATTAGTGTCCACATTTTCTCCTTGTGTACATTGCTTATGGCTGTAGTGCCCCTGTTTGCGTGCTCGATGGAGGGTTGGGTATTGTGACTCTCAACTAGACCTGTATAGAAGGGATTGTTGGGTTTTCTTTTCACTTTCACTGCAGTGTGTGCTCGTGTTCAGAAGTCTTCTGCGTGCAGCTTTTTTAATGGTTTGGAAGAGGGCTCTCAGTAAGCAGTTCTAGCTCTTGCAATCTCCTCTTAAATGTGTGAGGGTCCACAATCACAATAACAATGTGTTTTTTAAAAATCTGTTGTTTCAGGCGAGGTGTTCAAGTTCTTCTAGTCCAGGATGTTCTGAACGTGTCTCCTGCTAATGACGTTTCAGGACTCCCTAGGGGGTTCAGAACCTGAGCCCTTCCATTAAAACCTGTGATCCACCTGTCTTGTTCATCAGTAATAGTGTCGGAGAATTACTGTCCCCAGTATCAGTATCACCTGACTCTGAGCTGGTGTGTTTGCTTTTGCACTGTCTTCTTGTCAGCAAGTCATCTCCCATCCGTTGCTTTCCTTTCCTACTGTTTATATCTTTCTCCTATGCAGTCACTGCATGTTCAGTCCTAGCGCCTGCGCCTTTACTCCTCCCCTCCAGCACATTTTTCAGCAGACTGGAGAGAAGGATCTGACAGGTGTTTCTATACGCGGAAATATAAATCATTACCTTCACTGTACCCTGCGCCGCCTCGCTCCACCATCTCACAGATAATGGTGGATGTCGGCTAGTTTTTTACACCGACAGTGCCTTGCCATTGTAGGTCATTACAGACCATGTCAAATTTGCCTGGGGATATGTTTTGCTGCAGCAGTTGCACAGAATTGAACTGGACTGGCGTTGATGGATCTCTTTGATTAAATATCAGCTGGACAATTGATCAACGACACAAGACTGCTCAGAGCCCGTAGTTATACAAAATCCCCCGAGACCAGGAAGTACACTGCAAGCAATGCATACAGAATCCTTTGGAGGGAATCATTTCAAAAATAGGACTGCTGATTTGCGCCTTCTTATTCCCTTTTGTAGCTATTAAAAGCTAGCACTTGATTGGTAGATGAGCAATTTGTAGAGATACATCAGGCTTCTTCAGTGCCTCTTCTTCAGGTGAGAAAAAAATAGAAACAGTAAAACGCATATGCAAAAATAAAACACTAACAAATTATGGATACCTTCACCAAGAAAGAACCTCATATCTCTGGCAATTAGAAGGCATTTTGAAATGTGGATTCAGCCCACAAAAAAATAGAAGAGCAAAACCTCCGTTTTTGGAGAAGATGAGCTAGAATTACATGTTGCCTAGCAGAACTTTCTATGTACATGCATTACTCTTGACCTAGAACACGGGGGATGTTCTATGAAGGGCGAGTGCGCTGAAAATACAGAGGCAAGAAAGTGAACTGAGAAAGGTTGAGGGTTTTGTGTTGAAAGCAAATGACCAAGAAAGTAGATCCAGCATAATAACAGTAGAATTTTGGAATGAGAGATCACGTAAGCCAGGATCAGCACTAGGTGGATATATGTTACTGGGAATTTCAGGCCACTTTATTTTCTCTCAACAGTTTGTTGTTTAGTCAGGTCATATGCATCAAGTCCCAGCCCATAATCTCACCTGAGGCCAATCATAGCGAGACTCTAGCCCTTACCTAAGAGTGGGGATACATAAGTCACATCATTCTTTTGATACAGTCAAGGTCATGAGAGTTTGGGATGACCTTGACATTAGGAGGTCTTCAACTATGGCTGATTGTAGGAAGTGACCATCTACTGGGTTGTATTCCTCCAGATTTTTGCCTTCACTACCATATTTTTTGTTGAAACCATTTTGTTGCCATTAGGACTTTATGCACTTCACTCCTGCTAACCTGTGGTAAAGAGCGTATGCTCTCCCTTCTAAACCTGCTAAAAATGGTATACCCCCAGCTGGCACATTTACTCTACTTATACATTACTAGTAAATGATACTACGTGTAACCAGGCCCAGTATATTAAATGCTAAAAGTGAGCTGCAGCACTCACTGTGCCACACGCTGAAGCAGCATTGTAAAACATGTCTCAGGCCTGCCACTGCAGTTAGAGTGCAGTTTTAAACTGCCATTTCGATCTGGAAAAATAAACTTTTTGTCAGGTATAAATCTTCCTCTTTAATACTTATACGTCACCCCTGAGGTAGTTCCTAATGGCTCATAGAGCAAAGTAGGACATGTGTATTTACGTTTTACATATCCTGGCAGTGAAAAATTCTATAAGTCATTTTTCACTGTAGCAAGGCTAACTCTCCCACAGACTAACACTGGGTTACCTTATAACACCTAATAAGAGAAAAATTCCCTTTGGGACCATTTAGAGAAATATTTCTTCCACTCATTAGAATTGTAATTTAAAATCCTCTTTTATAGTAAAGTCGGATTTTAAATTACCATTCTGAAAATTATATTTTTATAAAGTTGGCTTTTTTTCTGCCTAAAACAAACGTGTCTTTCTGCCAACGTCCAGGGTTATATGTCCGCTAATGACTCTCCGGGGGTGTGATGTGTATTCGTTTGAGACAGGGGACAAAAGTGCCTCGAGTGGGGAAGGGTCTTCCTCTCTGGAACAGGATGGCCAGGGGGCGTAGCACTCAACCCGTTCCAAGATTGAAAGGGTTGCCAGCGAGCTGTGCCCACCCCCATCCTGACTTCTGAAGGTGCCTGCACCGTCACTGGCTAATGCAGTTCACAACTGGACCTGCCTGGTCTTTGTTACATTAGACAGATTGGCTCCGAACCCAGGGGAAAGGCAGGAACTCACCAAAACTAGTTTCGAGTTAGACAAAGAGGGTGACTCCTCTACACACAGGCTGACACTGGGTCTTAAAGTGACGCCATCAGAACCCCTTGTCCATGAAAATACTCATGGCCATTAGAAGATTCAGAAAAAGGGCTGTTATACAGTTCCTACTAATCTAGTAGGACTGAGTATTTCGAACAACAAAACTTCATAATACCGAGACTGAGCCTTATATAATCAGTTGTTATTGATCTGTTCGGCTAGCTCACAGTATTGCATAAAAGTTTTAAACTCACAGAGTTTTATATGTTGTTAGTAACCTAGAACATAAATCTCAGATTCCCAAGGAAATCATGGAAACGGATCTACCCTTTCATTTGTAACGCTTGCATGCCCAAAGTGACACAAAGAAAAAACACAATATTGCATTTTCAAACAATTATTGTAAGGAGCTTTATAAGATTAGTGAAAAATACAAACAATTCAATCATGGTGATTGTTCATAACGTAGCTAATGTTACTCCTACCTATTGTTAGTCTCTATGCTAAAAAGAGCATTTCAGGAGTACCCATCTGCACGGTTTGTAGGAATGGCCTAACCACATACTCTGATAGTGTATATTAGGGGTCCAGGTTTAGTGCTTCCTTCTCATGATGAAGGTCAGGGAGAGCAGTACTACATAATCATGCAGCGTTCCAAAATAACTTTGGCAGAAGTGTACCTCTCACTCACTTCCACACGAATGTGGTTGAAATAATAAAACCACCAGCTAATCAAACTGTGTGAAAGGTTCATAACAGCGTGTTAATTTGAATAAAGCAGAAGGTTGTCTCCTTGCGAGCACAAAAAGTAATACAATACCTCAAGTTCCGATTCTGTGGGTCCCTGGAACTGACTGTGCAGACCTACAGGGTGATGTTGCATATCAAGAAATAGGGGCCTATTATGATTGTGTTTTTTCCGCAACCTCCGGGCCGGCGGAAGCCACCGCCGGCCCGGAGGATGCGGAAAAACCGCAGCGGACCCACCAAAGACCCACCACCACATTAGGATGGCTGGTGGGTCCTGGTTTCCGTCCGCAGCTTTTCCGCCGCGGTTGGCTTACAACCGCGGCGGAAAAGCTCTAATATGGTGACGGTGTCTCTCAGACACCGTCAGCCATATTAGGATGGGCTGTTAAAAATGCTTTTCCGCGGCGGGTTTTCCGCCGTCGAAAAGCATGTGTAACTTCACTGCGGGGCCCGTTGCGGGCCCCCTGGGTGAAGGGGGGGGTGGGGGGTGCACATGGGGGGGTACCTATGGTACCCCCCTGCATTTGTATGCAGAAATCGTCAGGCACCGCACGGTGCCTGCTGCTTTCTGCATACAAATGCAATGTATGCATTTTTACCATTGCGGCGGATGCAGCTTGAAGCCGCACCCGCCGCAATGGTAAAAATAGAGGATGTGACCGCCAGGGTGGCGGTCACATCCTAATTGCACAGGAGGGAACTCCGCAGGCCATGCGGAGGTTCCCTCCTACTCTATGGTGGCGGACGGACTCAGGTCCGTCCGCCATCATAATCGGCCCGTAAGTGCATGCAAGGGCCATTCTCGCAATAGGAAAACATGTGCAAACCACCGTCAGATATGAGGCTAAGATAAAACATGAATAAAAATGGGAGCTGAATGTAAGTCGCATAACGCCTTCCACCAGTGGAAAAGGAGACGACTCAAAGAAAAATAATCAATAATATATTAAAAGATGTGCTTTACACAAATTTAAAAGCCTTATGTTTCACGTAAACATTCTAGCACATCGAGCCGAATCTAAAAGCTATAAAAAAGGCCAATAAAAAACCATGCAAACTAATAAACAATACGGAATACATTTTCAAAAAAAGAAAAGGCCAATCAAAGAGTCGAAGAGCAAAAATGTGGCATCTCCAACAAGTCTGACATACCAAGATCCGGAATGTCAGCAGAGCCCAGGACAAAACCTGCATCAACAGAAACCACATCAGCAGAGGCCGGTAGAACACTATCCAAGTAGCAAAGTGTCTCCAGCCTGGTCAGCAGAAGTCTGCCTTCTTTAAGAACGGAGACAATACATGCTTGCCTTTAACCCAGGACCACAGAAGTCACTTCAAATGTCAGTTGGCTGACCTCCTGTTAAAGCTACAGGAACAAAACACGCTTCCAGAATCCTTACCTGCAACTGCCAGCTGACCAGCACCAACTGGACCTGCCTGGACCATGCTGCTGGGCTCTGCTGGAATAAGTCTTAACCCGAAGAGGCGCACCAGCAGGTTCTGAACCTTGGGCTGGTGTTAGAGGGTACTCCTTTAACTTACTAATTGCAAGAACTTGACTCCATGTGAAAACCCAGAGGCTCAGGGCTCTTTGTGTCAGAAAAGAACCATCCCTTTTCTCCTTGCAAATGTGAGCGGACTTCACCGAGACCAACGCCAGACCTGCATCTAAGAGCCAAAGCAAACTCCCTGACTACAGACTCCAGTCTTCACCTGCAAAGTGTTCTTCGTGTCAGCAATGACCACGATGCATTTCCCGTCAAACCAAAGTACCAACCGGCTATCAGCTCTTCACAAGAATAGATATTTCCTTACGGTCAAGTAGCGACCGGCAACTAGCTTTCTGCAGCAACAACGATCTCCTTGCGGTCCCCCGCCAACTCAAAGCTCGGCTCACGTGGAACTGGACTAAGATAATCTTCCACCAGGATGAACCTGGTCCCAGTATCTGCCCTACTGCATCACGGCTGGCCTGAACGTTTAACTTTGTCCTGGTCCAGTGTGACCAAATAACTTCGATTGGCGCTTTTGCTTCTTGACAATATTTTTAACAAAAACTTTAAAAATTGTAATCCTGTTCTACTGTTTAGATTTCTGTAATTTCTTGTGTTGTGCTTTCATCTTATCACTGTTTGAGTGCTTCATGAATACTTTACACATTGCTTCCAAGTTTAGCCAGACTGCTTTCGTGCCAAGCCAAATGAGGGTTAAGAAAGCGTTTATTTTGTGGGTCACCATGACAAGGATTGTGTTTATTATTTGAGTGTGGCACTCACTTCACCCCACTAATAACTCAATTTCTTACACTGATGATAATATTTTTTGATCCCGCGAGCACGACCTGCCCATGATGACGTCTAAGTTTCAACCAGGAGTTTTAGAGCTTTTAGCCTTCCTTAAGGCTATGGGCTATAAAACCCACACCCTTGCTCGCCAACATTTACGAACGTTTGATCAGCACTAGTGTATAGAAGCAAATAGAGTCAGGATTAAGTAATGATCCTAAGAGCAAGATAATGATATAAAATGAGTAATAATGAGTCACAATGGGTGCACCTGCCCCAACTATATGGTCACCGGTCATATTCAGCCAATTAAGCATTAAATGTATTTCATATTTCCAATGCTGAGCACAACACTGGGAATTGCAGATACAAAAACTATAAAAGAACTACTTATACAAAATTCTCAGTTACAAGAAAGATCGTGAACACCTAGAAAAAGCACACAGTTAGGATCATAGGATAAACATTGCCTGGATAGACAATGAGTATTAATGGTATGAAAGCTGGACTTGAGGAAGCATCTGTGGTCATAAAATATTCTGGAAATATACAAAAGAGATGAGCTGATGGTTAGGTAAAACTAGAGATTTACAGCTCCATTGTTACCAAGCAACAGCAATCACCCTCATTGGCAATTCACTGTTGTTGAGCTCATAAGGTATTATAATGTAAAACAAGAAAGTAAAATAAACACTTTTACTACTTTTAAAAAACAATAACAATGTTTTAAAAATGCAATATCAACAGTGTAAAAGACACACAGCATAAAGCTTAATTTTTTTTAATGAGGTCATTCATTTGAGATAAATTAGTGAATGCTACTCCAAAGTATCCAGAAATAAATGCCAGACATACTAGTGAAAACAAGCAACCAAAAGACCACAAAAACCTCTACCCTATGAAGGAGACATCTTTTAATCTTTACTCAAAAGTGCTAGCGCTGCATCAACCTTTTTTAACGTTATATTTTATAAAAATATATCATCTTGGTGACGTGTAAAATGAACCATAAAGAAAAAGATGGGATACTGATCCTCGTTGTAAGCTGACACACTTTTATGTCAATTTTAAAGGTAAATGATTGGCGTCATTGGTCAGAAGGAAGAGGGAGCATCTCCAGCTTAACCAATGAAAGCAGCCAACTCAGAGAGGGAGAAGACACTGTGCCTATATATGCTTACTGTTAGAAATGGGGTCTCTAGTTGGCAATGGTTTGCACCGTTGATCAAGTGGGGACTCTTCTTCCTAGTCAGGGTAAGGGGGATCCACTTCTAAAATAACCCCTGCTCACCCCCTTGGTAGCTTGGCAGTTCTGTCCTCTCTGGTGCAGCTTCCTGGCAGGATGTGGAGACAGCATTGCCCTTGGCAGACCAGGCCCATTCAGGTGTGAAAGAAATCTCCTCCCCCTACTCTGAATGCAGCCCAGGTCTATTCAGCCCAACCCTGACTCACCCTGGAAAGGTAGGACACAACTAACCCCCCCCCCCCCAAGTGGCTGTCTGAACAGAATGCACATCCCCAGTCCCTGTCACTCCAAAGCCAGACAGTCAATATACAACCTAGCAGAGGCACACTGGATGGTTAGGCAAGAAAATACCTACTTTCTAAAAGCGGTATTTTCAAATCCAGAATGAAAAAATCACCCTCACTAAAAGATGCATCTTAACATTTTGAGTTCAGGCATATCAAACTTTATTTTCCTATCTTGTTCCCATGGGTAGTAATGCTCATAAGATGCTATGAGCAAACTCCCTCTTCAGTCCTATGGGGACAGATAGCCGATTGCCACACACATCAGGGCATGTCCTACCTTTCACATACACTGCACTCTGCCCACAGGGGTACCTTGGGCCTACCTTAGGGGTAACTCACATGTAAGAAAAGAGAAGGTTAGGGCCTGGCAAGTGGGTGCACTTGCCAGTTCGCAGTGCTAGACTGCACACATGCACTGCAATGGCAGGTCTGACACCTAGTTGCAAGGCTGCTTGTGTAGGTGGCACAACCAGTCCTGCAAGCCTACTAGCAGCATTTGGTTTACAGGCCCTGGGCACGCACAGTGCACTGTACTAGGGACTTAAAAGTAAACCAAATAAACCAATCATGGAAACATCAATCCATAACAACAACTGACAAAGGTAGCACTTGCACTTTGGCACTGAACAGCAGTGGCAAAGTGCCTAAAGCATCAAGACCAGCAAAACGAAGTCCAACACACAGCAAAAACACAGGAGGCAAAGGCAAAAATACAGGGGAAAACCACACCAATGATGCCTGGTCTCATTCTTACCTTTTGCAACTGCCATTCGCCATGAGATTGTATAGTCCCAGATAAGTGAAGAAAGACTTTAAGTCCCAGGTTATTCTTTGTCTGACCCAGTAGGGTCATGTGTACAGTCTGGGTGATCCATGTATGGGACAGGACGAGATCCTAGAGATGGCACTCAAAAATCATGGCACAGCAGGTGAAGGGAGTTTGAAAGGATCTCAATCAAATGTGATTTATAAACAGCAGCCTGGTGATCCAACCACAGCCTAATCGAGAAAAGTAGATGTTCCAAACCACTGTACCCATGTCATTTAGGGCTAACTCCAGCATCAGCTGTGCCATTTATGTTCTGACCCTAACTGCAGCGAGAATTAGAATGCACCTAGTGTCCCCCTAGATCTTACAGTGGACCTCAAAGTCGCAGTAGAATTTTTGAATTCCGCTTGTCAATTCTTGTCAAGTTACATCTCTCTTCTCCATTGGTGCATTCCAGAAGCCTCAGCCAGAAAACCTCATGTAGTTAAAGGAACCAGGAAGCTGCAGCAAGGAATG
Organism: Lissotriton vulgaris; assembly: GCF_964263255.1. NCBI lineage: Eukaryota > Metazoa > Chordata > Amphibia > Caudata > Salamandridae > Lissotriton > Lissotriton vulgaris. The sequence continues at coordinate 359,385,322 of NC_141693.1, read as the reverse complement.
AGATTACACCCAGTGTCCCCATAACTCTGCTCCATCGAAGGCTACACGGACAGATTTGACCAGGTGTACGACAAGTACATTTGAGACTGAGTGAACTTCAAAATCCCAAAAGGATTTTGAGATTCAACTTGCCATTCTAGCCAATGTTAAATACATTTTTCTACTCCATTGGTGCATTCAAGGAGCCTGAGGCAGAAAACCTGATGGGTATGGTGGAAGAACTAGGAAGCTGCAGGTTTTCATCCCCTGACTGAAAGGGGTGGGTACGGGTATAAAAGGGCAGATGATCATTATGTTATATTTTAAGGAATTAAAAATCAGTGTTTCTGGAATAATTTTGGAATGCCTTTATAAAGCATGTAATGTATTTTCTGTCTAGGGCTTTAAAACTGCAAACAGTGGAACGCAACCCGGAGTACCGCCCACCTTTGGTACATCCTGAGATGCTGAAGTTAGTTTATCTGGGAAATCATTAAAAAAATATATTAAAAGTGGACATCAGGGTACAGCACTGGTAAACGCTAGTTTCAATGTAAAAAAGGATTTAGAGTTGTCAATTTAGACCAATGTCAACCTGGCATATTTTTCCTTGTAAAGTTATGCGATTGATTGCAACATAAATTCACTAATCCGAGCAGTCTGCAGTGAGTCCCAAAAAATGGTGTGTTAACTGAACGGAACGCAGACTTTAAAGTGATACAAATAAAAACAATGTGGGAGGGTGTTATGGCCATTAATCTATGTACTCTCCACAAAGTGCCACCGTGAATACCAGGGACCCGTGTACTTACTGTCCATTACCCAGTGGGCCTTCAAGTGCAGTTGCTGGGTCCTGCTGTTCTTGGGGAGCTATATGGAGAGCACCCCAGTGCTTTCTCTCAGGTCATGCCTAGGTGTGCTCTATCTTTAGTTCCAGCATTCATATTTCTTCTCCCATATTACAGGCAAATCCTCATCTTCTATCGGCAGTAGCCTTATATATATGGCTCTCTGGCTTGGAAGCCACAAAACCTTGTTAGCTGCTCCAAGGCGGCATCTGTTAATGCCGTAGAATGGATCTCCTTCCTCACGATTGTGATTCTGGAACTCCTTCTTCCTTTAGGGGTCACTTTGAAGGTGGTTCCTAGTAGTCACCAGTCAAGAGTTGTTACATTGTAGAATTGTACTGCTTTTAATAACCCTTTTTGTCGTGGGTGTGTGTGCGGGGGAAGGGGGTGGGTTGGTCACCCTGATACTCTTTGCTTTTTGCCCTCTAAATAATGCTCTTAGTTTAGATCCTTTATTGCTGTCCCTGCTCTAAGAATGACTCTTCTACAAAAATGTAATACCTCAGCATGTGATAGTGTTTTGTTGGGGCATGTAGTTCTGTACTACTGCTTTGGACCTATACTTTCCTATATTTTGTTTATGTCTATTCGATTTTTTCTCCAACAATTGTGCCATCTTTTGGGAGCAATCGCTAATTTATGTTTTTATATCAGTGGACTAGCAATATGGCTTCAGACAATATTTGTAACTTAATCTTCGCCTCTAAATGACAGGGGAAGAAACAATTAATTGCACTGTGCCCCTCACAGAGAAGCAGCACATGAGCGTGAGCCCAGAGGCAATCAAAGGTGCTTGTACAATTGACAACTCCATCAATGTTATTATGTAACACAGTCTGGGGAAATATGCTGCGGACACAGTTGTAAAACAGATGTTACTGACAAATCTCTCTTACTCCCCCGTCTTTATCTAATATTAGAACATTGGAATGTTGGGAGCTCCATTGAAAACAATGGAGTGCTCCGGTCTTATAATGGCTGGTATAAGCCCGGAGCTCCAACATTCCAATGTTTCTTTGTTCACAGCTCTGGCTGTGAACAAAGGCTTCAGGGAGCCTGAGGGGATTCCAATCCCCTCGCGCTCCCTGAAGGCTTTCTTTAATTTGTTAGAACATTCTGCCCTCTAGTGGCAGAATGTTCTAATAGCCTTATAGCCCTTCGTAGCAGGGCTATACCGGGTATTAAAGTCCCGCTGCTTTGATAAAGTCCCTCGCCTTCGGCTCGGGCCTTTAACGCTGCAGCGGACCTTTAATAGCTGGTATAGTCCACTACGGCGGGCTATAAGGCTATATTAGAACATTGGAATGTTGGTAGCTCCATTGAAAACAATGGATGCTCCGGGCCTATAATGGCTGGTATAAGCCCGGAGCTCCAACATTCCGATGTTTCTTTGTGAACACAGGCTTCAAGGAGCCTGAGGGGATTTCAATCCCCTCGTGCTCCCTGAAGGCTTTGTTTTATTTGTTATAACATTCTGCCCTCTAGTGGCAGAATAATCTAATAGCCTTATAGCCCTTCGTAGCAGGGCTATACTGGCTTTTAAAGTCCCTCTGCTTTGTTAAAATCCCTTGCCTTTGGCTCTGCCCTTTAATGCTACAGCGGGCCTTTAACAGCCGGTATTACCTGCTACGGCGGGCTATAAGGCTATAATATTAAATGTCACATCAAACACACAAAAAGTGCTAGGAGGATTGTCTGCAATAAGTCTAATATTGGCAATCGCTTGGGGTAGCATTCCAACTCATCTTTCTTTTGCCCATCATGCCACCTCAGTTTTGACCCACTCATATGCAAATCAGTATTGACCCTGCTCCAATACGAACAGTCCAGCCCGAACTTATAGGTTGATCATAAACCTATCAAGCACCCTCTGAGAAATCATCATATTGGCTTGATATTGTGCCCTGCTCTCTGTTTTGCAGTTTTTACACCACTACATTCCTATGCCGAATCACAGATTAGACTAGAGCTTAATTTGTTAATGTAGCGTTATAAGGTTAATGAGTTTTGGTCTGGTAAAAGCTTGTGTGCAACAGGGAAGCCAGAATCTGACTTTTTGAGCCAACGTCCAATATACAGCAGCCTCTCCGGGAACAAAGGTTTTAAGGCTGAAATGAAGAGCCAAGTAGAGTTGTCATGTGTAGTTTGGGAGTATTACAAGGGTAGGATAAGTGCTAAGTATATTAACGACAGCTGTGAACCATGCTCCCCCCTTTATGTCTAACGTATCCCTTTAAAAATAATAAACAGAAATAAGTATATTCGCTATTGCTTTCTTTTTGTACCCCTGCAGGAAGGAAGATTATGATGTTTGATCTATTGCTTAATTAGTGACTTCTGCCGCCTAAGACAAGAACACGCGGGACAGTTTTACACAATATCTGAAGAAAGCTCTTGAAGTCTCTAACTCATGAAAACAAGCTTGTGCCTGTCTCTCCCCTAAAACATTTGCCTTCGGAAGTCAAAATCCTCGAGCATCGGCCTCTTTAGTAGTTGTTTACCTAACGATTGGATGTGATTTCCCCAATGTGATGATATTGATGTACCTCATGCATATTTATATGGTTTTATGCAAAGTGCTTGAAAGTAGCTTTAACTTTTGCTTCAGTTGATATATTTCAGTAGATCCATCTCTCCTGTTTTATATCATTAGGATTAAAAATGAATTCTATTCTGTTTACCAGAAATAAATGTTATCTATTTTATTATTGTGATAATTTTAGGTAATCAATTACAATAACGAATTCAATGTAATTTCAAAATGTTATCACTTCGCTGTATTCTCTTTCTGTAGCAGCTGGATTCTCCAAACCTATCCCAGAACTCACGGTGGATATGCAGAGTTGCTGAATGCAAATATTTGATATTGCTGACTGGGGAGTCACTCCAAGGTGCATTAGGTTAGGTTGGATTAGCTCAGGAGTTTACCACTGGTAACACAACACTAAAGATGCAGCACTTCTGGAAAGATCCGCACTGAATCAGGAATGGAACAGAAGAGGAAGACAAACCTCTTGCTTCGACCATTTAGGGAAGGCATAAGGCATACTTGTGTTCGTACGTTTTGGCTCTAGCTCTATTAAAACAGGATGGACACTGTCTGCATCTTTGATCTCTGACAATAAATTTTGGCCCGGATGTCAAACACTCCCAGACGTTAAGACTTGTTTGATGAAGCTATGTACCATGAGTGGGGTGGCTTAACTCCGGAAATCCAGATGCAAGTCACACCTTCTCAAATGGGACGAACGGTTGGTTGTTTTTCTGGTTTGGATGCAAGGATGAGGAATGACTAAAAATGTCCAACTTAGCAGAAGCATCATCAGAGATGCCTTGAACGGCCTGTGACATCACATGGCTGACTCACTGTCTAACCATTAGTCTTTCAATAGTCTCCTATTCAGTCTGGAGGGTCTGAGGGACCAAGAAGAAACAGAAACGACAGAAAGTCGTCATCAAGGGTTTTAAAGCTTTGTTTAAACCCTGTTCCTGTTGCTCCGTGCTTGAAAGCTGACTACGCTTAGTTGACATTCATGCTTGGATGGTTCCTTTTAATGACGTTTGGTTGCTGGTAACTTGAGTCAGACACAACCCGGATGCAAACCGGAAATCAAGAGGCTAAAGTTTCTGCAGACTTGCGCCAACTTGGAGGCGTCTCGTGGCACAAGGACGTCCGTGCAAAATGTATTATTCTGCACGACCTGCTCATCAGCTTTGTATTATTATTTATTTAATGTTTATATAGACATAGCTTGAATATACCAGTTCATCGGAGCAATTGACAGCAAAAGGGATACATTAAAAGGTGAATGAATGGTTTAGGCAAGGGTATTAACAATCATAAATTGGCTCTGGCGTCATGTCAGGAGCTTAAGTCCAATCATTGGCCATATCCAAGCTAGCCAGCAGTTTGCTTGAAGATGTTCAATTAATCAGGATCTCAACAATATCAAAGTGGGAGAAGTGTATACCTTGGAAATCACTGCCCCTGGGTGCTTTGTTCGGCCAGTAAAACCTGGTCGACATGGATCGTATGTTTGAAAAAACAGTGGGTGGGAGCCTGAATGGGTGGTTTTGTAGAAGTATAAAAATCTGGGAAGAACTAGCATCTTATAGGGTATTATTTGTCCTGGGAGGTTCAGAGTCAGGGGGAGAGAGGTCCAAGAGTCTAGGTCTGTCCGGGTGCATGTTAGGATCGGGACAATATTTAAGTCCCATGCCGTTTGCGGGTTATAAGTAATGTGCATCCCCAGGTATTTGAAGGAGCTGGAAGCGATCCACATTCTGGAGTCGGGTAATAACAAGTGGGGGGGGTGGGGAGGGGTGCGGAGGTGGTGCCTGTCAGGTGAATGTATTGCACTTTTTGCCAATTGACCCCTAGCCCAGCTGCATCTCCGTGATCGTCCCGCATGCGGATGAAGCATAGTAGGGTCGCCTGTGGAGACTAAGTACAGAGGAGCATGTCATCTGCAAAAAAGGCAATCCTATCTTCGTGGTTCGGGCACCAGGAGAGGCCTTGGACTTGGACATCCACTCTGACCCAGCAGCCATGGGGCTCAACGGCTAGGGCAAAAAGGAGGCGCGATAAAGGGCACACCTGCCACGTACCTTGCTGAATGGGAAATGGTGTGGAGCGTGTCCCCTTGACAAAAACTCTCACACTTGGAGAGTAGTAGAAAGTCCTTATCAGTGTAAGAAATTAAGGCTGAGATTCACATGTGTGCACACCTTGAATAATAAGGGCCAGTGCAGTGTGTTGAATGCTGCTTTGTGGACGGCAAATAACAGTGCTCCTGGACCCAGTAGCTTCTCAAGGTGGGATAGGGCTGTTTGAAGCCTAGGTAAACCGTGCTGGGTACGCCAACCGGGCATGAAGCCATATTGGTCCTCGAGTACCAGCATGTTGATAATCGTGGCCAGTTTTGATGCCATCATTTTGGTCAATAGTTTTGCTTTTGTGTTTAGGAGTGAGATAAGCTTGTATGAAGAACACAGAGGCGGTGGCTTGCTGGGTTTGAGGATAGTGGCAATGGTGGCATTTTTAAGGTTGGGTGATCAGATCCAGTACAACGAGGTGCCAGTAGGGAGTTACACAGTTTAAAAATTTCAACTTGGAGGACTATATCGTGAGGCCGTAGACTATTGTATGGATTGTTTTTAGCTGTGGGTGGCCTCTATATATTGTATAAGTTGTGGCTGTATATTACAAAGGCCTCCACGATTTTGTTAGAGCCGTGTGTATGTCTGCTGTTGGGGTGAGTTTCATGAGGATTATATTAGGACTTTCTCTGTAGTCAGTAGATGAATTTACTGGCTTTGTTGCCATGTTCGTATAATTGGTATTGGACAAGAGATGCTGCTGTACAGGCCGAGTTAAGGAGCTTCCAATTTATAGTATTGTAGAAGTCTCCTAGTCGTTGATGGTGCTCGGAGGAGCTATCAGACAATTGTTCTAGTGCTAATATTTAGGATTCAAGGAGCATAAGCTCCTGTTCTTTGTGGCTTTTGTGCAGGTGAATCGCCATGTCCGTCCGTCCTCTGACACCCATCGTGAATGCTTCCCATAAGGATGTGGGGGAAGTTAATGAATATTAGTTTAAGTCAAAGTAATCTGTGATTACTTTCTCTAAGGAGATCTATCAGTGTGTCATCCTGGAACCACCAGGTGTTAAGTCTCCAAACACCTCTCTCCCTGTGGGGCACCGTTCCCTGGTGTAACTTGACTGAGGCATGGTCTGAGAGGCCCCGTGGGAGGATGTGAATGTTGTGTATTAAATATAGGGAATTTGTCAACGTGAAGAAATAGTTGAGCTTAGAGTGGGTTTTGTATGACGCCTAGCAGTGGGTGAATCTCAAATCTAGAGGGTACCACTTATGCCATATGCATCTGAAGCCATAGAACGAGCCCATTTGCTGAGAGCAAATGTGAGGGTTGAGGGGGCGGTCGAGGAAGTGTGTTTGAACCTGTCCTTAATATTGTTGAAGTTTCCTCCCAGTATTAATATGCCCGGTTGAGTTTGTGACAGGGCAGACAATAGGTCTTGAAGCGTGGTATTAATGAGGGCTGGTAGGATGTAGACGCTGCCCACTGTCCCTCGTCACCCATCTTTGGTGCCTTCAAGGAGAATATATCTACCAAGTGTGTCTAGTTGGGACATGGTGATGGGTAGTGGGCATGTATGATGGAGCAGGATCGTGGCCCCTCTCGCTCCTCCAGCGTACCCCATGTCGGACACTCTAATGTAACCACTATGGAGAAACTAGTTCCGAATAAGTGGGCCCCCTGTAGGAGGAAGATTGCTGGGGCTTGTCGTTTAACATATTGGAGGACTGCACCTCTCTCGATTTTGCCTAGTAAACCATTAACCTTCCATGTTAGTATCTCGAGTTGTGGGCCCATCAGTGTGGTCGAAATGTTGTATGGGGATGGGTCAGTGATGATCGAATAAAGAGATTTGTGTCATAAACAATTAAACCACATATGAAGAACAACACCTGTAACCAGTAACGAAGTCCCTGTGTCCCCCCAACTACCCCCTCTCTCTACACTTTCCCCCTGAAAACATCTGTCGCCCATTAAACATTACAGACTTTCCATAGAATAGAGATAGTAGGTATGGGGCAGCACCGAGTGATCAATCGTGCATACCTTGGTCTGATGCCCATTGACAGTCAGCCACTGTGTCACCAGGGTCCCCCGGTTTCCTCTTAATTTGTCGCATGCTGTACTGTTGGTGCTGTGAGGGTTTAACTAAACGTCAAAGATTGTCTTCTCCAGGGGGGACTTCAGGGTCTCGAGTGCCTGCATAGGTTCATACCCGACAAGCTCCATTCGAAATCCCTCCTTGGGGAACCTCTCCTACCAGAGTGTGGGACCCCTCTGCCTTTGCCCAGGGGGCACTCATCTAGCCATTGCCAGGCCCTATCTGGGTGATCAGAGAATATTGTTGTTCCTGGAAGAGGACCTTCAATTTGACCAGAAAGCGTAACATATATTTCAGGTCCATGGCCCACAGCTTCTGTTCTACTTGGTCAAACAATTTCCACTGTGCCTGGACTGTCCTAGTGTAGTAAGGAGAGATGAGGATTTTCGAGGACTCATGCAGGGTGTCATCTGTGGTTCTAGCCGTGCTCAGTATTAAGTCCCTGTCTCAATAGTTGAGCAAGTGGGCGATGATTGCTCATGGTGGGGCACCGGGCGAGGTTGTAGGGCAGGCACCCTGTGGGCGAGGTAGTATGGCAAGCACCCGGTGGGCGCATTCTATGATAAAGCAAAAAGAGATCTGATCCTCCATAGGAAGCAGGAATATTTCGGGTTGGCATGAGCGCCCCTCAGCATTCTCTAGTCTTGCTACTGTCTCGGAGCTTGTCACTTGAAGTTTGCAAACTGTTTACTGCAGTGCCATCGCTGTGTCTTCTAGGGCTGAGATACGACCCTCAGCCTCGACCACTTGGGTCGAGGTGTCTTGCAGGACCTGCCGGACGAGCATGACAATTGTTCCAACCTTATCAATTTTAGTTTCCAGTACGGTTCTTGATTCCCAATTGGCAAGGACGAGGGCTTCGTTGTCGATCGCCGGGCTGTGAGCTGCTGCCTCTGCGTGTGAGGCAGCTTGCCTGCCGAGATCATTGGAGTCTGCATTGTAAAGTGGCGGCTTGGTGCATTTGTCCAGCTTTCATTGGCAGGGTGCCAGTTTGTCCTTGGTCATATTTGTAAGCTGGTATCGCCAGACCCCCCTCTCAGGGGGGCACGAGCAATACCAGGCCTATACTTCAGGGTCTCTACCACCAATGGAGCACCACAGCCCTCTGATAGCAACACCAGGCCTGCCATATCCTCTCACTTAAGCAGCACCGGAACAACACTCAAGGTATGGTGCGAGGGTCGCTTTTCACCTCCCAGGGATCACCACTGTCTCCTCTTTGTGGCTGGCATGCCAATAGGTTCTGTTATTGGTGCAATCAGTGGGAGGCCGACAGGGGTACCGCGGTTTTGGCGCCGAGGCCACAATGGAGCCAATCCTCGGAGGTCATCACTGATCCAGTTGGTGGAGTGGGAGGGTTTTGTATGCACAAGGTCAGGGGGTTGGACTAAGTGCACCAAGGGGGCACCCAGCCTGGGACCCCCTGGGCTCTTAAGGCCGTTAATGGTAGTAAACCCAGTTCTCGACTCCACTGTCATGTTGGCGGTCCCTTCGATGCCTTGTGTTATCTACTTCCCACCAGGCTGCATGTGAGAGCTCTGCCCTCTCTCCACCGGCCCTCCAAGTGGCAGGCATGGGACACAGTGGGCCTCCAACTCATTTTCTGCAGGCCACAGTCAGCTGCCCGTCCACATTTTTAGCTTTTCTTGATGGTGGGGGGGGGATGGGGGGGTGGGTGAGGGGGGGGAGTGTTGCTACCCCCCAGGTGTTCAGCGTGCCGGCCCAGCTCCAAATCGGCCAAGGCTATCACTGCTTAGCATCTTCCTTGCCACGTGGCCCCGCTGGGCTGGATGGTACCTCCTGCCGATTCTGGCCACTTTGGGCCGTCTCCCTCCTGCAGTGGCTACCAGGGTCATGTAGCGTACCAGGGGCCTACATGGCAGGGGTCATTGGCAGAGGGAGAGTATTCTGAGACCTGGAGCAGTACTACAGTGCGGCTGCCCTCTTACTGCTTCAGCCATGACCCCTCTTACCTCCACTATTTTCAATGGGTGTGTGTTGCAGAACCAGTGGTTGCCCATATGTACTCCTGGGCCTACTACTTTTTTTTAATAGCAGTAACATACACTCAGATTTTGAGAATAAGAAAAAAAGTAGTAATCTTATTCAAAAGTGTAAATTACTCAAAAGCGTAAATTACCTTTTGAATCAGGCACAGAAAGCTCCTGGGTGATTTTAGGTCCCACCTAAGGACATCTGTTTGCCAATTGGGAAGAGAATTATTTTCAAAGCCATGTGCTTCTGTCCTTGGAGCATAGAGTAAGCATGGGCGCAAAATCCGTTCCGCTCGCGGATTTGTTGCGGATTTTTAGCAAAACCGCAATCCGCAAATTCCCGCGAATTTGCTGAAAATCCGCAAATCCGCGAGCGGAACGGATCCGGGGGGCAAAAGTTCAAGCTTCAAGCTTGTAACTATTTTAGAATGGCACCGGCAAGCTGCCAGCGCCATTCTAAAATAGTTACTAAGTTAGCTTCAACAGGAAGCACTAATAGAAGCAGGTGCTCGAGTTTAACTGAATTCGAGCACCTGCTTTATTGTATCTATTAGTGCTTCCTGATGAAGCTAACTTAGTAACTATTTTAGAATGGCGCTGGCAGCTTGCCGGCGCCATTCTAAAATAAAACAGGAGAGGGGCAGAGGGCAGAAGGGCACAACAACGAGTGTGGCAGAGGGCAGAAGGGCACAACAACGAGTGGGTCAGAGGGCAGAAGGGCACAACAACGAGTGGGGCAGAGGGCAGAAGGGCACAACAACGAGTGGGGCAGAGGGCGGAAGGGCACAAAAACGAGTGGGGCAGAGGGCAGAAGGGCACAAAAACGAGTGGGGCAGAGGGCAGAAGGGCACAAAAATGAGTGGGGCAGAGGGCAGAAGGACACAACAACGAGTGGGGCAGAGGGCAGAATGGCAAAAAAACGAGTGGGGCAGAGGGCAGAAGGGCACAAAAACGAGTGGGGCAGAGGGCAGAAGGGCACACAAACGAGTGGGGCAGAGGGCAGAATGGCACAAAAACAAGTGGGGCAGAGGGCAGATTGGCACAAAAACGAGTAGGGCAGAGGGCAGAAGGGCACAACAACGAGCGATCTCGCACAAAAAAAACCCACGAACACACAAAGCGCCCGCGAACACGCAAATCGCCCCGCAAACAAGCAAAAAAAATCCACAAATTCGCGAATTTTGCGGATCGCGAATTCGCAAATCCGCAAATTCACAAAATTCGCCCATACTTAGCATAGAGGGGAAAGACCCCAGCTACTTGCACGACGTCCTCACCCCACACAATACTAGTTGTCAGCTAAGATCAACAGTAGCCATTTACTTAAAATTCCTAGGACAAGAAAGGCAGGGATGGGAGCTCGCTCATTTGGCTATCTATCGGCCAAAAACTGATACACACTACGCTTTTGCTATGTGCAGAGAAATCTGAACCCACCTTTCGTAGAGACCTGAAAACATGGTTATACCAGCTCTAGTTCGATAACTTTTTTCCCACTCCTGCTGATGTGCTACTAGCGTGGGGACACACCTTTGGGGGTAGCCAGGCACTCTACAAATAAACTATTATAATTATTTTCTGTTCCTGTTTGTCAGAGACCTCATGTTCCCACTACACGTACAACTACATACATATATATAGTACAGAAAAAGAGGAGACGTTAGTTCAGCCCCCCCACCCCCTTCAGCCATTGGCTGATAGCATTTTTTTAAAGTTGGCATTGGCTGGGTGGGTTTTCCTTAAAATAGGCATTCTGTAGAAAGTTATATGGGACATAAAGTAGTATACTTTGGTAACCTCTCCACCGTGTTGCCATCTGTCCCCCTGCCCCCCACTGTTTGGCAAGAATGGCCCTCCTGTCCACTATTCCTGCTGCCGTGCACTATCCAGATTTAATTCACTTGCATTTTGGCGTTAACAGTTCTGGTTTAATTGCTTCACAAGCATTGGCAAAGCCAAACCATTCCAAACTAGAACTCCATACATGTGTACACATATACCATAGCCATTTTTCAATGGAATTTTTCATGCTTTTTTGCAACTCCATTACAACATGACCACCAAGAATGCACGCATATGCATGGGCGCATCTTGTAATGCAGTGTCAATAAATCATAAAAACTGCATTCAAGATGGCTGCTGCGCTTGCAGATTTATGCACTGTGATTATACTGTGATGGAGTTTAAAATCAACATAACATGATTGCATTGTGACTATGTTGCAATGGATCTTCTTAGGTTTTTTTAAACCCCATAACAAGGTGGTCACTGTGCATCCACCCAAAACAAAGCACAATATTGGCAAAACCTATCGGTCAGTCCCGGTAGCAAAAACAGAACCCTTTTCCCCGAGCTTGGTGATTTATCTAGCTATGCATTGAGGGAAACATCACTGAGAACTACTAAACTGCAACGCTCATCAAAACTGGGTTAAAGTCACGTACCTGCATCTTTTCAATCATTTCAAATAAGTCTGAGTTCTGAAAAAACAAAAGAGAATAACGATTTTAAAATTTACAAGCATACTAATTTCCAGATTTATGACTAGAAACAATACTGCTTTTTTGGAGGAGTTGGATATGGAAGTGGCCGTAAGAAATAACAACATTTGACATCATTATTTTGCTCTGGCAGATAGTGTGTTCTTTATTGTTTCAATTTGATGTGCTAACGATATATTGGCAGCTATAGTCAGGCAGCAGGAACGTCTGACATCCTTGGAACCTAGAGGAAGAGTCTGTGTTGACAACCGACATACGCACAGGAAGTTCAACATGGAAAGTGAAAGAGACGGCGTGCTGGTAGACCATGACCAATATACAATCACAATAACACCAAGGACATTGCCTGTACAAGATTCCTTCATGAGCAGTCAGAGAATCGCTAGAAACGCAGAAGCATGCCAAGCATCTTTGGTGCAAGCATCAGAAAAGACTACTATAGTACATACCGTACAAACAAATGTTCCCTTTCATACAAACAAACAAACACAGCAAGCAGGTGAAGCACAGGTAGCGATAGCTTCTATAATGCATAGAACAAGTAAAGCATGTCCAGCAGCAGGGCACAGTTCCCTCACACACAGAACAGGTACAGTGCAGGAAGCAGCAGTGCAAGCTTCTCTCACAAACAGTGGCAGAATTAAGGCAAAGATTCCTGTAGACAAGATTATCAGAGAAAACTGGTTGTGGCAGAAACAGGAAGCAGTCTTGGGTATCCCAGTGGTTATTTTTTAGGGTTAAATTCTGAATTATTTTAATTCTCTTTTTTATTTTAGGAATCTGCTAATAAAGAGCTTAATCTGTAGGTGCTCAACTCGGAGGGAGCCATCTCACCAGAGTTAGAACATGAAATCCACAAGTTACACACAGACCTCTGCATCTCTGTGTCTAGAATTGGAATTTGTGATGTATAATTTACACACAAATCTTTAGACTTAGTGTGTTTGGCCACTACAGTTTCAGACCAGGATACCAATCTATGCAGTAAACATATATAATAACCTTGCACTATTTCTTGTTGGGAATGGAACCAGTGCCCTATAATTATGCATTGATTATCTTCTCTAGGTAAATTACACACTTGTGGTATCTTACTCATATGTTACCCTCTAATATGGAAGTGTTTTAAGCCTTCTTTTTTTCCTATCACTTTTAGGTCATATTTCCTGGTAAATATTTATTTTAACATTCTGGTGACTATCTTCTTTCCTTTTAAGGTCGTGCCTGGGCAGTGCATGCGCTGCTGCAAGCCATGCAGTAGTGGAGTATGACTTTGAAGCCTCAACCACTTTCCGCCCATATTTTTAATTGGCTTGTGTCATTGTCCTTCGTAAATGCTGGCTTAGGAGTTGATATTAGGCTTGTTAGTCCCTCCATGGTACCGCCTTGTCTGCATTTGTTACCTCCCATACGTACTGGACCTTTTACTGGTGTTACATGGTCTGCTTTATAAGTTGGTGAGCACTAGTTTCTTTAATGCTCTTCCCCTATTCTACCCAGAATATCGCAGTACCCGATCGCTTTTATTTTAATTGTAATGTTTTTCTTTTCATTTATGTGGTCCGCTTTAACTATAGCGGCTGCGTTTATTCAATTACTTAATATACGACGCGGTCCGCTTTCACTTAAGCGCCCACGCTTATTTAATTACCAGCGTTGCCACTTTCACTTAAGCAGCCGTGCTACAAGCTTTTGAAATCAATTTTTTTTCATCACTTTAGGTGAAAGTTTTTAATTTTAAACACTGCTCACTGCAATCTGAATTTGCAAGCAGCGTCTAAAAAAAGAGGAGCAGCCAACATTAAAGTGCTCTTGCATTTGCGAGAGTTTGAGCTCTTGGCATTAAAATTAACAATGCCTTTTATATATGTGTTGCTTTTAAAAACATATAAATAAAAGGCATTGCCATTTACAATGCTAATATCTTAAGCGCTCTTAAATGCGAGACCGATTGCATTGAAAATGCTTGTTTATTACGGCTCGAACTTTTTATAATGATTTTCATTAGTTCTACTTTTATTTCACTTTCCCTAACTTTTGCTCATGGCTTATATATTTTCATATGTCATTTCATTTTATTCTCAACTTTTTTGTTCAGTTTCCATTCGGTTGATTTCTATTTGGTTCTTTTCTTGCTACATTTTGCAACAGTTTGCTGCTTAGCTGTTCCTTTCCTTCTCGTGTTTGTCTGCCGCTAGCCAAGACCTTTTGGTTTTGGTTTTGCATGTATAATATACGTACTTCCAGGGACTTTGAGCCAGCCCTCGTCATTCATTGATCTGATATTGGGTCATTCACATTTTTCTTCTACCCACTACAGCAAACAGCATGTAGCAGCAGGTCAGCCCACTTCGGCCACTGACTAACTTCCCTATGAGTGATAGCATTCTTCCCTTTCACGCGGAGCACAAAGTAGTTCCGTCCAGTGCCAGAAACGTCTGTGGCAATGTATGCTTTTTGAGAACCGAAAAAATATATTTGCTTTTAGATCTATTGACTTTTGCCAATGCTTGTAATTTCACTTTCAGGTGATCTTTCGTTTCTCTACTTTTCTGCCCCTCATTCTTGCTCTAAGTCCTCGTGATATTTTTTTTCTCATTGTTTTCTTCCTTTCCTCCTCATAGGTGCGCTGATACCTGATAATGTGATGAATTCAGCGACCCATCAAAAGCTGTCTTCTCCACATTGCACATGTGGCATATGCAAATCAGCAATCTTTAGGTGAGTGACTACTATCGTTGTGCTGAAGATCACTATGCACAGTGAATATGATTCAGCAACACATAAAAGAAAAGTCACAGAGAGGCTCATAGGAAATAGCAATACCTTAAGCGGGATTAAAAAGATGGCAGGATGTGGAAGGGGTGTGACCTAAGAAGCATACATAAATAATACAGCCACAAGAGTGTGGCCTATATAATAAAGGGTGTGGCTTAGTACATGTGAACTAGAATCCTGCGCATGACAAATAGTGTATTACTGGATAACAAATAACAAAAGTCAACAGGCAACAAAATATTTAACAGCTGAAAGAGAACTATTCTCCTACTCCGTATGTAAAAACCACGTGACAAGGTAATTTTAAAGGGTAGCAACGCCTTAACTGCTTGCTATCACTTTCCCTGGAGATTCAGTTGTAGAAAGGCTACAACTTTGTTGTTAATATTCATTCGAATTAAATAGTATATTTAGCACTGGGCCACCAGTGGGAAATAACAGTTTTCACTTTGTGACTTGATCCCCATACACAACATCGACTTCCGGTGACGTTATATTTCAGGTTTGCTATGTGACAGGCTGACAGGTACAGTGTTTTTTTTTTCTTCAGGAGCAAAGAAATAGAGAACACACAAGGGCCTTAATTCAGCATTGGCTGTTTGCTTTTTTGGGGTTACACCTTGCCTGGTCATGGTTCACTTAACAAACTGAGAAAGGGACATCGGAAGGCCGGGCCCGGTAGAGTACCTGGTCGCCAAGCTCAGACCGCTTCTGACAACTTTTGCAGTCACAATGTCACAGGTGAAGTTCAACCCAACACATAATTCTGGGCATTGAATGGCCCACAATACAAAATGCCAGAAACACACAATCATTTTAATTTTTAGGTCTAGCCTGGGCAGTGCATGCACTGCTCTGCGAGACATGCTGTATTGAGGTATGGAATAGAGGCTCCACCCATTTGTCGCCCACCTGTTCAATTGGCTCCTGTTACTGTCCTTTTGAAATCAGTGTTTTTCATTCGTGAATAGGCTTAATAGTCCCACCTTGTTACTACCTTGTCTACATTTATTAACTCCCATAGGGACTAGACTTTTTACTTGTGGTGTTACACAGTCTGTTTTATCTAGTCGGTGAGCACTATTTTCTTTATTGATCTTCCCCTATTCCACCCAAGATGTTGCAGCACACCAACTGCTTTTACATTGTAATTATTGATGTAGTTATTTAATTTGCAGCGTGGTCTGCTTTCACATTAGCAGCTGTGTAACAGAAACTTTTTTTTTTAGTGAATTCGCCCCATACCGTGCTTTCACTTTAATGTTGCAAACAAAACAGGTGATGGACAGAATATGGATCAATGTCACACATTCACCCCAGTCCAAAGATCTGGGCCCAAATCCATCATTTTTTTGCACTCCACACCACCCTGGGTTAGACAATGGCGATATGCAAATCAGCTCTGACCCTGTGCCCCATGGGAACAGTCCAGTCCGAACTACAAAAGCCATGTCCTTCCCAGAACGGAATCAAGCATCCGAGGACCGGACCGGTTTCGAGGTAACACCTCTCATCAGCCCGGCTAGCTTGACTCCAGTGGTGTGGGGTGCCTGGGACCCACGTCTGAGCATCCCCAGCGCACTTATGGCGGTAATTGCAAACAAAACAGGTGATGGACAGAATGTGGATCAATGTCACACATTCACCCCAGTCCAAAGATCTGGGCCCAAATCCATCGTTTTTTTGCACTCCACACCACCCTGGGTTAGACAATGGCGATATGCAAATCAGCTCTGACCCTGTGCCCCATGGGAACAGTCCAGTCCGAACTACAAAAGCCATGTCCTTCCCAGAACGGAATCAAGCATCCGAGGACCGGACCGGTTTCGAGGTAACACCTCTCATCAGCCCGGCTAGCTTGACTCCAGTGGTGTGGGGTGCCTGGGACCCACGTCTGAGCATCCCCAGCGCACTTATGGCGGTAATTGCAAACATAACAGGTGATGGACAGAATGTGGATCAATGTCACACATTCACCCCAGTCCAAAGATCTGGGCCCAAATCCATCGTTTTTTTGCACTCCACACCACCCTGGGTTAGACAATGGCGATATGCAAATCAGCTCTGACCCTGTGCCCCATGGGAACAGTCCAGTCCGAACTACAAAAGCCATGTCCTTCCCAGAACGGAATCAAGCATCCGAGGACCGGACCGGTTTCGAGGTAACACCTCTCATCAACCCGGCTAGCTTGACTCCAGTGGTGTGGGGTGCCTGGGACCCACGTCTGAGCATCCCCAGCGCACTTATGGCGGTAATTGCAAACAAAACAGGTGATGGACAGAATGTGGATCAATGTCACACATTCACCCCAGTCCAAAGATCTGGGCCCAAATCCATCGTTTTTTTGCACTCCACACCACCCTGGGTTAGACAATGGCGATATGCAAATCAGCTCTGACCCTGTGCCCCATGGGAACAGTCCAGTCCGAACTACAAAAGCCATGTCCTACCCAGAACGGAATCAAGCATCCGAGGACCGGACCGGTTTTGAGGTAACACCTCTCATCAGCCCGGCTAGCTTGACTCCAGTGGTGTGGGGTGCCTGGGACCCACGTCTGAGCATCCTCAGCGCACTTATGGCGGTAATTGCAAACAAAACAGGTGATGGACAGAATGTGGATCAATGTCACACATTCACCCCAGTCCAAAGATCTGGGCCCAAATCCATCGTTTTTTTGCACTCCACACCACCCTGGGTTAGACAATGGCGATATGCAAATCAGCTCTGACCCTGTGCCCCATGGGAACAGTCCAGTCTGAACTACAAAAGCCATGTCCTTCCCAGAACGGAATCAAGCATCCGAGGACCGGACCGGTTTCGAGGTAACACCTCTCATCAGCCCGGCTAGCTTGACTCCAGTGGTGTGGGGTGCCTGGGACCCACGTCTGAGCATCCCCAGCGCACTTATGGCGGTAATTGCAAACAAAACAGGTGATGGACAGAATGTGGATCAATGTCACACATTCACCCCAGTCCAAAGACCTGGGCCCAAATCCATCGTTTTTTTGCACTCCACACCACCCTGGGTTAGACAATGGCGATATGCAAATCAGCTCTGACCCTGTGCCCCATGGGAACAGTCCAGTCCGAACTACAAAAGCCATGTCCTTCCCAGAACGGAATCAAGCATCCGAGGACCGGACCGGTTTCGAGGTAACACTTCTCATCAGCCCGGCTAGCTTGACTCCAGTGGTGTGGGGTGCCTGGGACCCACGTCTGAGCATCCCCAGCGCACTTATGGCGGTAATTGCAAACAAAACAGGTGATGGACAGAATGTGGATCAATGTCACACATTCACCCCAGTCCAAAGATCTGGGCCCAAATCCATCTTTTTTTGCACTCCACACCACCCTGGGTTAGACAATGGCGATATGCAAATCAGCTCTGACCCTGTGCCCCATGGGAACAGTCCAGTCCGAACTACAAAAGCCATGTCCTTCCCAGAACGGAATCAAGCATCCGAGGACCGGACCGGTTTCGAGGTAACACCTCTCATCAGCCCGGCTAGCTTGACTCCAGTGGTGTGGGGTGCCTGGGACCCACGTCTGAGCATCCCCAGCGCACTTATGGCGGTAATTGCAAACAAAACATGTGATGGACAGAATGTGGATCAATGTCACACATTCACCCCAGTCCAAAGATCTGGGCCCAAATCCATCGTTTTTTTGCACTCCACACCACCCTGGGTTAGACAATGGCGATATGCAAATCAGCTCTGACCCTGTGCCCCATGGGAACAGTCCAGTCCGAACTACAAAAGCCATGTCCTTCCCAGAACGGAATCAAGCATCCGAGGACCGGACCGGTTTCGAGGTAACACCTCTCATCAGCCCGGCTAGCTTGACTCCAGTGGTGTGGGGTGCCTGGGACCCACGTCTGAGCATCCCCAGCGCACTTATGACGGTAATTGCAAACAAAACAGGTGATGGACAGAATGTGGATCAATGTCACACATTCACCCCAGTCCAAAGATCTGGGCCCAAATCCATCGTTTTTTTGCACTCCACACCACCCTGGGTTAGACAATGGCGATATGCAAATCAGCTCTGACCCTGTGCCCCATGGGAACAGTCCAGTCCGAACTACAAAAGCCATGTCCATCCCAGAACGGAATCAAGCATCCGAGGACCGGACCGGTTTCGAGGTAACACCTCTCATCAGCCCGACTAGCTTGACTCCAGTGGTGTGGGGTGCCTGGGACCCACGTCTGAGCATCCCCAGCGCACTTATGGCGGTAATTGCAAACAAAACAGGTGATGGACAGAATGTGGATCAATGTCACACATTCACCCCAGTCCAAAGATCTGGGCCCAAATCCATCGTTTTTTTGCACTCCACACCACCCTGAGTTAGACAATGGCGATATGCAAATCAGCTCTGACCCTGTGCCCCATGGGAACAGTCCAGTCCGAACTACAAAAGCCATGTCCTTCCCAGAACGGAATCAAGCATCCGAGGACCGGACCGGTTTCGAGGTAACACCTCTTATCAGCCCGGCTAGCTTGACTCCAGTGGTGTGGGGTGCCTGGGACCCACGTCTGAGTATCCCCAGCGCACTTATGGCGGTAATTGCAAACAAAACAGGTGATGGACAGAATGTGGATCAATGTCACACATTCACCCCAGTCCAAAGATCTGGGCCCAAATCCATCGTTTTTTTGCACTCCACACCACCCTGGGTTAGACAATGGCGATATGCAAATCAGCTCTGACCCTGTGCCCCATGGGAACAGTCCAGTCCGAACTACAAAAGCCATGTCCTTCCCAGAACGGAATCAAGCATCCGAGGACCGGACCGGTTTCGAGGTAACACCTCTCATCAACCCGGCTAGCTTGACTCCAGTGGTGTGGGGTGCCTGGGACCCACGTCTGAGCATCCCCAGCGCACTTATGGCGGTAATTGCAAACAAAACAGGTGATGGACAGAATGTGGATCAATGTCACACATTCACCCCAGTCCAAAGATCTGGGCCCAAATCCATCGTTTTTTTGCACTCCACACCACCCTGGGTTAGACAATGGCGATATGCAAATCAGCTCTGACCCTGTGCCCCATGGGAACAGTCCAGTCCGAACTACAAAAGCCATGTCCTTCCCAGAACGGAATCAAGCATCCGAGGACCGGACCGGTTTCGAGGTAACACCTCTCATCAACCCGGCTAGCTTGACTCCAGTGGTGTGGGGTGCCTGGGACCCACGTCTGAGCATCCCCAGCGCACTTATGGCGGTAATTGCAAACAAAACAGGTGATGGACAGAATGTGGATCAATGTCACACATTCACCCCAGTCCAAAGATCTGGGCCCAAATCCATCGTTTTTTTGCACTCCACACCACCCTGGGTTAGACAATGGCGATATGCAAATCAGCTCTGACCCTGTGCCCCATGGGAACAGTCCAGTCCGAACTACAAAAGCCATGTCCTTCCCAGAACGGAATCAAGCATCCGAGGACTGGACCGGTTTCGAGGTAACACCTCTCATCAGCCCGGCTAGCTTGACTCCAGTGGTGTGGGGTGCCTGGGACCCACGTCTGAGCATCCCCAGCGCACTTATGGCGGTAATTGCAAACAAAACAGGTGATGGACACACCCCTTTCTTTAGACACTGCTCACTGTAACCTGTATAGGGCAAGCAGCGTCTAAAGAAAGCAACACGGCCACCATTAAAGTGGTCTTGCATTTGCGTGAGTTTGAGCTATTGCCATTAGGCCATTAGGACTCCTAACTTTACTACTCCTAAACTGAGACAAATCCTAACTTTAAGACTTTCGGTATTCACGGAAGGCATTTAGGAGTCCTAAAGTTAGGACTCCTAACTTCTGTGAATACAAAAATTAGTAAGTGCCTTCTGTGAATACCAAAATGGTAGTTAGTTTAGGACTTTGCCTTAAGTTAGTTCTGTGAATTGGGCCCTAAATATCTTAGGTTGAAATGGGGTGTGTGCTAATTGTTTTTAAATAATTAGATAAATTGGCATCAGGGCCCCCCATAAAGTACCATGTGCCATTTTTTCACAAAAAAGTGTTAGCTTGCAGCTGCTGTCATTGGATCAGAAAAGAAAGTGACTTGGCAATTCTAGAATTTAGTATCACACACACACACACACACACACACACACACACTTCTTTCACGCATACAAGTTCGGCAGGGTGGAGAGCCATTAAACACAAATAAATTAAGGACAGTGTAAGGAACAATAGTATACACTTCCCTGATATAAGATGTGTGACAATAACAGCTGCAAGGAAAAATTCTCTGAGTGCTTGAGTGGTTCTGTGAGCCATAAATGAAGACGATTTGGGGATGAAATTGTGACTTCATTGTCCAACATTCAAGATGTAAATTCTAGATCATTTGCTGATGGGTTTTAAGTATCAACAATGTATGGAGAACTGCTGCATACCGTGAACATATCTTGATAAGAAAAGACACTGGCCATGATTTCGGCAGGGCTTGTGAATCCCAACGCCTGTGCAACTTCCAGGAATCGGAATTACGAATTGCATGGACTTTACTGCGCCCGATAATTACTTGGTCTGATAAAGTCTGCACCAGGCTTGGGCGAATTTTGCGAATCTCGCGTTCGCGAATTTTGCGGATTTGCGAACTCGCAATCCGCAAAATCCACGAATTTGCGGATTTTTTTTTGTGTGTTTGCGCGGGTTTCTGCCAGTTCGCGAGGGTTTTGTACAATTTCGCAAAACGCGAACTTACCTGTCGGGTCGCAAGTTTCGCGAACTTGTTGTTTCTACGTGTCCAGCCTGTTTGGGACACTCTTCTTTATCACTGCCACTCTCTGTCACCACTGCCACTCTCTGACTACTCATGCCACCCTCTGGCCCACCCATGCCACCCTCTGTTTCATCACAGCACCCTCTGGTTGTCCAGTCAGTGTACATTATTGTGGCAACGCAAGCACACCTTCCCTGCCTCAAGTGACCTGAATTAATTTGGGGCTGATTAATGTGTCAGAATATTTTTTTAGCTGGCACCTGCTTCCTTAGTGCTTCCTGATTAGTGATTTTTGCACTTGCTAAGTGCTTTCATTGTTGCAAAATTAGTTACAACACCTGCCCTGCCCCAACTGACAATAATGAATTAGGGGCTGATTAATGGATTTGAACTTCCAGCCTGGCTCCTGCTTGTCTCCCTTAGCTGTAATTCAGGACCTTTGTGGCATATGTGTAACTATTCTGAGGTTCAGAGCAGGGTCACATAATAGTTGCAACTGGCAACTGAACTCTGGAGGGGCCCCTCAGGAAGCACTACAGGAAATGGCTACTAATGATGAGCCTGAACTTTTGAACCTGGTAAGTAGTTTCAGTTTTGCTAAGATCGTATTTCTGCAATTTTGCACTTATTCGCGGGGCGCGAAGTTGTACTGGGAAGCCGCAAACTCACGCGAACAGTGCGAGCAAAATCCGCTGCTCGCGGATTTGCGGATTTTGCGGGAGATTCGCGAATCTCGCGTATTGCGAATTTACCGAAAATCCGCAAAATCCGCGAGCGAAACGGATTTTCCGCCCATGCTTAGTCTGCACTCTCTTAAATGTTACTAGATCAGACTTCCTGAATTTTAGCGAGGGACAAACGACAGTTAATTAACAGACAATGCACATTCTGGTGGGGTATGCACAAAAACATGCATGTTATATCTATATATATTTTTGGTGAAAAACGCTAAATAGGTGCCAATTAGTTCTGATACATTTCAAACCACGTAGTGTCGTTTTTTTCGGATATAATAAATACTGAATACCACTGCAGGGTATTAGTATCTAAGCAAGTTTTGGGTGCAATCTGTAGGCGCATTTTCATTGGTTGGACTAGGTGCCTGGCCTTGTAAAACCATACCCAGTGCTCCAAGTGGGGTGGAAAGGGTGGGCGCGTCTAAAATGGTTTTGTCTAATTTAGGTGACCTAGAATCTTATGCTTGACAAACTCATAAAGTTTTACTCACCAAAGAATAGCTGAAATTAGGAAGAAGCAAGATATTCATTTATCCCAAGCCATAAAACACTTTACAAGAAGAACTGAGTGCGAGAATGCAAATTATTTACACTGGATAAAGTATGAACACCTTCATGGCACTGTGGAAAAAACACACTGCCGTCAGCCTCCACCCTAAAGCCCCTAATTGTACTGCTATGAACACCCATCCACACCCCATACTCACCCAGATACCTGTAGGTGACTCAGTTCACGGTACAAGCTACACAAGGATCATATGTTGCATGAAAAACAAACAATAAAAACAAAACTTCTCAGAACAGGAAATACTTCTAAGTAATAGACACGCATAAACCATGCAACGTGAGGTAAAACGTGAGAAATGTAAACAGAGACTGCATTGCTGACTCGCACTACCTAAAGGATTTGTAATTTCATTGTCACGAAATAGATCAGTGTGTGAGCTGTGTCTTCAAAAAATGCACCTTCTATTGTTTGTGACTGTGCACTCTTCCAAATGTTGAATTGTCTCAAATGCCTCACTCAGAGACGTTTTAAGGCGTGGGCAAATGACGAGGGCCTTCTGCTTCCAATGGGCCTCGTGGGAGTGCAAACTAACTTTCTCTCTCACTCTCTCGTGGACTTTTAAGCCCCGGGCAAGGCATATTTAAAAAAAAAATGTGTCACCCTTTTACAGAAAATTTAGCTTAAATGAGCTTGTGTAAGCAGAAAACTGGTAACCCCAAAATATATCTTGCCCTAGGCCCTCAAAAGCCTTAAGATGACACAGCTAATTCTATATCAGCCTTAATGGCTCTACGAAGAGATTTGCTAGGCTGTTCGCTGGCATGCAGCACCTGGGGAAGATTTGCCAATTCCAATATGAGATGCCTCTGTTCCCATCAGTACTCAATTTGTTAAAAAACATAAGTGCCAGGGCCCTTGTCAGAAGGCCACTACCACTTGCACCACCCATTGCCCACACTAGCGCCGCCAATGACAGCACCATCACAACTAACCATCACACTCATACAAGAGTGACAATTCAGATTTTAAATGTGCATTAAAAATGACTAATACATGTGGCCAAAGCTATTCTTATATATCTTTGGGTGACGGTTATTAGTGATTTTAATGCATATTTAATTATTAAACAACTGTTGTTGTGCTCCTCACAAAATTCGATATAACAGTGCTGCCATGTGAGAGTAGAGTGCTGCTGCAGAGCACCGGAAACCACAGGCTCAAATTAAGCACTGGTTCCTATTGGTGATTTATGGGTTATTAAAAAACACAACGTCGGCTGAATTGTGTGCCAGAAAGGACCATATGATTAAGGCTGGACAACAATCCAAAATGAGTGCTGGCAAAAATGGTCAAAACAGCCCCACAATGAGGTGATAGCAATTGGAGTAAGGCCTTCTGGACTTTAATGTTTGGGCCATGCTAAGCTATCCAGCTCTAAAAGAAAGCCTCTAGCCCGCAGCCTACCTTGAACATGCCGGAGTGGTAGAATGGCCAGTCTGACCTGGGTTATGATAATACTTGAGGGGCATATTAGCAGGAAACTGCCGTTAAAACAGTGATAATGGGCTTGCTAATATGCGTTATAGAATTCCAATAGAAGCCCAGGTTACCACTACCTGCAAGCGTTTATTTTCACTAACAGAATTAAAATAAAAGAAGCAAATAAGGTGTCCTGCACCATTTAACCTTAGGAAAACATTCATTTTTAAGATATCTTTCAACAACAGTGTAAAAATAAAATCTCTTCAAAATTTAAAAAAGTGTATTTCATTAACATGCGTTTCACCGTAGTAAATTAGATTATATCAGTGATTTGAGATTTTTTTAAAGTGACAGTTTTCAGAATGAAAATAGAAACAGTCATGCCTCCTCCCAACCTGGGGCAATGCCAATACTAATCTAAGAGGAAAGTCACTTATCACTAGGGACCCTCTGGGCGGTCTGCGTTGTTATTATAGATGGACTCCATTATAGTTCAATAACTCAAACACACGACAAAGTTTATACAGCGCATATCTTGACACATGTATTTCAAGGTTCTCTCATATGTCAAAATGAAGAAAAAGGAGGTAAAGTGAAATTAGACTTTTGCTTAGGATCACACAATTTGGTCAAGTGGGGAAGCCATGATTAATTCCAGATTTTATGGTTTCACATTGTTCAATTCTATTTCATTCCAGTTCAATAATGAAGTCTCTTCCTTGTACACTTGACTCTCCCAAAGGAGTGATAGCAAGCAGAGAAGGGTGACCCCAAGATGCGGTACAGGGATTGTGACTCGGATACAGCATAACAAAAAGCCTCACTGCCACCGTGCTGGCACCAATGCAGCCTTCGGGCACACCACAGGCCTTTATTTGGGCCCCTGAGAAAATGTTTGCGAGTACCCATGCTCTAAACCTTATGTGATCAACCTATAAAAGTGGTTTCCAGAGTACTCCAGAGGGGGGCTTTGGCCTCACCCGCCTGTTGGGAAAGAGGAGTGCATGTTTTGATTGGGCAGAAGTTGAGTGTTTTCGTATAAAAGTGCTTCCCCTTCACTGAGTGATGATTATTTTGCTGGTTTATCCAGCTGCCCGACCAAGCCAGCACTGTGGCTGCCTAGAGGTGGGTCACTAAGGCACTGAGTATTAAGCTGAAAAAAAGAATGAGCTTGACCTCCTTTCAGGGGCACACACATAGCACTGTAATGCTGTTTAAGCGTCTTAGATAAGTAAATAATTTACAATGTTTGCTTTTCTCCAGCAGCAATACATTTGAGATGAGAGGGTGGCACGGATGAGGAATGGGAACGAATGGGATTCACTTGGCTATATTAATGTACATATATTCTTAGGTCTGGCTTGACAGTCCAGCTCTCTCAAGACCTTAGGTAGTCAATGAAAAAGAGCTGCCAGAGTGCTACTGAGAGAAGGATGCAGGCTCCATCCACATGTTTGGGCAGGCGTTGTGTGCTTAAACTGAAAGAAGTGTGTGTATTGCACATTTTTGCTTGTGGCATATCTTATTCTCAATACAGCTGGACGGAGTTGGATATGATGACAATAAAATGATAATGGCTAAACGCCTGCAGTGAAGGATTGTGTTACATGTAATCTCACTGATAACTGAGGTGGCAATGGTTTTGGTGTTGGTTAACCAATGTGACAAACCATGGATATAGTTGATTTGCTCTGTGAGAATCCTTGTTAGGCCCTCCCAGGAGAGATCCTATTTTGCTTTGCCGACTGTAATTTTATGATGCTCGGTGGCTGCATGTGGGAAAACTTACTATAAAAGCAGGAGTCCTTTGTTACGGCGACGTCTATAGACTTGAATGGTGCATTGAGAAAAAGTTATGGCCGATGTCATAAGTCTGATCTGCTTATTATGAAAAGTTATGACAAATGCAGTAGGTCTTGTTTGGTTATTGTGAAAAGCATTGGTTAAAGCCTTTAGGCTTTTTGCGGATGGTAGGTATTTTGTGATATGTAATCTCACAGATTACCGTAATAGTCAAGGATTTTGGTGTTGGCCACCCACTCTGAAAACCCTGGAGGTTTTCTCTGTGATGATTATTCTTTGGCCATATTGAGAAAGTTTGTATATTGTTTAGCAAACTGTATTTTCAACATGTTTGTAATGCTTTAACTGTATACATGATGGTTGCCTGTTTAGGTGTACTTGAATATCCTTGAGTTGGTTATCGTGCCAAGCCAATGATTATATGCTTTGCAGGTTCATGCAAGATTCCATAGGTGTGATCTGTTTATGATGAAACATTAAGACAAAGCCAGTAGGACTGGCTTACATATTGTGAGAAGCATGTGTTAAAGGCATTAGACTTTTAAGCATGGATTATTACTATACTGTGTTATAGCCAGGGCCAGTGGAATAATGCGACTGAGCGGCCGCAGAGATTTTCACATAATTATAGATTTGCCGCATTTGCCACATAATCCATCATATGCCGCATATTCTGCAGATTTTATCCAAATAAATGTTTTGCTTCTGGCTTAAACGGTTCAGAAGTTACTAAATATACAGCAACATATGTTGCCGCACAGTGGAAAAACCTTTGCAAAGCTGGACCGTCACCTTTCTGCTGCTTATTGCTATATTTGGGTGTTAAACTGGTAATTATGAGGTGCAACCAATGCCCATACAGTGATACCAAGTTAAAAAATGATAAAATAATAAAGTAATACTATTACAAAATGTGCAGCATAATGCGGCATAATTTGCCTTTTCTTGCAGCATAATTTATTCAACCTTGCCACATAATTTGGCCCTCTCCTGCTGTATAATTCCAGCGGCCCTGGTTAGAACGTATAGGCAAGTATTATGTTATAAAGAATCTCAGAGATTATTGAAGAAGACAAGGTCTTTGGTGTTGGTGACCCAATAGAATAAACCATGGGGATAGAAGATGTGCACTGCAATACTCCTCATTCGGCTACATTAGGAAGGATTTTACATTGTTTGGCCAACTGTTATTTTGTACATGATTGTAATTTTATTTTGGTACACCTGATGGTTGTTTTGTGGGAAAGCTTATGCCCAACACAGAAGGTCTGAGTTTGATAATGTTTGCTAAAAATTATTGTGATGAAAACGTATGACAAAGGCAGTAGGCTGCATATTTATTGTGTAAAGCAAATGTTAAAATCAATAGGCATTTATAGCAGGATTGTTATTACTCAGTAATAATGCCTATAGATAAGTATTTTGTTACATGGAATCTCAGATTACTGTAGAACTCAACAGTTTTAATGTTGTTTACTCGTCTAAAAACATGGAGGTAAAAGGCTTGCACTGTGAAAATCCTTCTTAGGCCCTCTTAGAGGATATATTATTTTGCTTTGCCAACTATAATTTTGTATGCTTTTGTAATTTTATTGCTGTATGCCTGATGGTTGCCTTCTGGGAAAGCTTGCACCTATTAAAGGAAGTCTGAGCTGGTTATGGTGTCAAGCCAACAATAACAGCTATACGCATGACTCGTGCACTGCGAAACTTTACACCAGATGCCATAGGTGTGGTATCTTTATTGAAAAAAATCATGACAAAGGTAGTAGTCCTGGTTTATTTATAGTGAAAAGAATTTGTTAAAGCCAATAGCTCTCTAAAAGTGGATTATTATCACTCCATGTTACCCGCTGTAGACAGGTATTTAGTTACATGAAATCTCACATATTACCAGTAGCCGTTTCGGTGCTGGTCACCTACTCTGACAAATGCAAGGAGTAGAACATTTTCACTTTTATGATTGTTGTTAATTCCTATTGAGGGTTCTTTATTGTTTTGCCAACTGTAGTTGGTACATATTTGTAATTTTATGACTGTATTCAGTATGCATGGCGGTTGGCAGCTTATGCATGCTTAAGTAGGCGTGTGTTGGTTATAGTGTCAAGTCATTGGTAAAAGCTCTAGGCCGGACGGATCCCTGGGGCAAGTTATGTGAGATTCCTTAAGCTTGATGTGTTTACAATAAAATGTACGATAACGCAAGTAGCCATGACTTACTTATTGGCCATGACTTACTTTAAAAAAAAAGATTTTTTTTAATAAAAGTTTAACGCTTTAAATACAGTGAAGCATATAGATTTTTCATTCACAAGTTACATGCACAGGTAGACAGAGATAATTTAGACACTTGCGTGTACATTGGTGATTACTGTCTTTCTTAGCTGCCACAGTATACCATCATAGTCCCTGTACTGCTCATTTGTTGAGGCTATCTATAGTATCTGTGTTTGTCCTGGGACATGCCTATAGGTCAATAGTGTGGTTGTGGAGCCACTTCTACCCATTGTGTTCGTGGGAGTCTTAGTATTCTGCCCGAGAGAGTGGGCAGTGGACCCTGTCCCCTAGTGCCATTATCTAAGCTGCTGGTGTGTATCCTTAACTTAGAACTGGGGTGTTGAACTGGGATACTGGTTTGGGCTTAGTGGGGAGGGAGGGTGCGCATGTAGATAGGAGGGAAGTGAGTAAATCCACTGTGTAGGTGGGTGAGGCAACTTTGGCGGCTGGCGGCTGCTGATGTGGGGTGGGGCTCGAAAACTTCCACTGTCGCTGCCCTGGGATATGCTCTATGGCGTGGATTGTGATGGGGCGTCTCCGATAGGTGTATGCTCCGATTAATTACGTCTGCCATCTGGTCCTATTGGTGAGACGGATCTGTTCGGGCATGGAGTGCCTTGACTGGCTGCGCGTGTGGTTTGCTGACCGAACTGGAATTGGATCTGTGTCCATTCCATGGATATGTAGCGTTGGCCATGACTTACTTATTGATTTTAAGAGTAGACTGTTATTACACTCTGCTAAAGCCTGTAGGCAGGTATTTAGTTCCACAGAATGTCACAGATTACCGCAGTAGGCAAGTGTTTAGGTCTTGGTCCAAGCTGTTGGTATAGATATGGACAACGGTAATACCTATTAGGCTCTAATAGGATGGATTTTATATTTGTAATTTTATTATGGTATACCTGGTAGCTGTCTTGTGAGAAAGTTTATGGACCAACACAGTAGGTCTGAGATGGTTATGGTGACAAACAAATCATAAATATTATGGACCTGATTCTTTATTATGAAATGCTCCAATGCCGGCTGCAGGCCTGACATATTGATTGAGAAAAGCACATGTTAAAGTCAAGAGGCATTTAATGGTGGATTGTATTTACTCTGTATTACAATCTACAGAGAGGTATTTTGTTCAATGGAATCTTACAGATTAGCATAGCAATCAAGGGCTTTATTGGTGGTTATCCTCTCTTACAACTAGGGGATCCAATGATTTGCACTATGAGAATTCTTAATAGACCTTCTTAGGATAATGTTTTTTTCCCAAATGTAATATTACATACATTTATGATTGTATGACTGCATGCCTCATGATTGCCTTATGGGAAAGCATCACCTCAATGCAGCAGGCCTGAGTTAGTTATGATGACAAGCCAATGAGAATAGCAATAGGCCTGATTGGCTCATTAGGAAAAGGTATTTCAGAAGCCATGGGTCTGATCCATGTATGATTAAAAATTGCTATAAAGCCAGTAGCCCTGACTTATTTATTGTGTAACACTTATGTTAATGACAACAGGACTTCAATGGAGGATTATTTATATATAGTGGCAGAGAATAAGTTTACAGAAACGGATTTTAGTGTTGTTACCCCCTTCGACAAACCCTATAATTATAAGATTTGCACTGAAAGACTATTGCTACAATCTCTTCAAAAGGTCTGACAGGGATAGCTGTCTGCCATAATATTGTGATAAACAAAATACAATTAATCATTAAGTAACACATCCATCCATATGTATAAATATAAATCCATTTTGATATATAGAGGAACTTTCAGTCAGCCCTGCTCTGCAATTCATCTAAGTGTCAGTTACACTCTGCTTCCATTCTTTACAACATACTGGTTCAGTCCACATCAGTCATTGACTCTCTTGCCCTGTGAATGGTAGCATTTTCCGACTATATGTGTACATCCTTCTGAAAATGAGCGTGCTTCTGTCTCTTTTCTTATTTTAAAGCTAGACTTTCACCTTTTTGCTTCTTTTCTTTCTATTTTACTTTTTTTAGGGGATACCACAGCTCCCAAGACAGTGCTAATGGGCTCCTTGCTTCCATTCCTTTTGATTTGCAGTGTGCAGTATCCCGCGTGGCTACTTCTTCTAAAATAGGCGTCCATTATGGAATGCTGTTGTCCATAGTATATCATTATTTTTACCATATCAATATAGCCAACACCATGAATCTAAATAGGAATATCATTTTGGAATTTTAAAACAATGACTATGGTTCTTATGGCTATATACATTACCACTGCAAGACTGAGACCCGCTGCTATCTTTAGTTTCGTTATTGCAATCTTATTTCCACTGCATTTTAGACTGTAGTCAAGCATAGTTTGTTGAGTTTGTGAGTGTTTTATTGTGGATGTGTGTGAGGATGCATTCAAGAATGAGTCAGAGGGAGAATGAATGCGTGCATGAATGCGGCACCAGAGTGACTCTATTCCGGACATCTTCGGAGAGGATGCCGGTACCCAACCTCGAGCTCTAGAGCCAGAGGAAAAAGAGCAGGTCTCCATGTCCAAAGCTGACTCCCACATGGAAGAAGAAGGGTAAAAAATCACTGCGGACAGCGTACAGTGAGTACAGATTCCCTTGTGCCCATTCCACTGAAGACAAAGGCCCCAGTCCCTCCTTCGCCCTCGGGCTCAGGTCGGCACCGACAAAACATTTACGATGCCCCGCCCACTGGCCTGGCTCCGAAACAAAAAGAAAAGCCTTTGGGCTCGAGCCAGCCCCGCTCTGATGCCGAACCAACAACTTCGGCTTCAAAACAAAAGAGCAAGATACGTTCGGGACCGAAGATTCCACCTTCAATGCCTAAAGACTCGGAGCTGAGACATCCCAAGTCCAAAGACTCGGGGCTGAGATATTTCAAGTCCAAAGACTTGGAGCCGAGACATCACAAGTCCAAAGACTGGGATCTGTAGCATCCCAAGTCCAAAGACTCGGAGCCAAGGCATCCCAAGTCCAAATACTCTGAGCCGAGACATCCCAAGTCCAAAGACTCGAAGCCGAGACATCCCAAGGCCAAAGACTCGGAGCCAAGACATCCCAAGACCAAAGACTTGGAGCTGAAATCCTCCAAGGCCAAAGACTCGGAGCCGAAATCCTCCAAGGCCAAAGATTTGGTGCCGAAATCCTCCAAGGCAAAAGACTCGGAGCCAAAACCCTCCCAAGTCCAAACACCCAGAGGCGAAATTATTGATGGCCACGGGCTCGGAGCCGAAACCTTCGGCGCCGAATCTCCACGGAAAGACAAAGACACTCTCCTCAAAGAGCTTCCATCTGAGCCAACTTTCGACCCAAAGCAGAAAAAGAAAAGTTGGTTATAAACCCAAAACAGGACATATTCAAGCAACCATTCCAAAGAAACTGAAAGCTGACTTGACAGAGGACCATCATGCCCCCCTAAAAAGAATAATATGGGCACTAACCCATCTCCTCCTTATAATCTACCTCCTTCACCTCCTCCTAATCCTAACTTGCTCATTACACCTATAAATTCACCACTAAGGCCTGTTGCACCTGACCCTCAGGATGAAGTGGATGGGGATGAGGATCAGGACACTGACGCTTGGGATGATTACCACACTGATCCAAATACAATCACCCTGATTTGTATCTCTCCAGACCTTCCCCACCTGATGACAACATTGGTCATCTTGAGCTCCTTAATAGGGCTGCTCATTACCATGGGGTAGAACTTCACAAGGAGCCTTTAGAAGAGGATATCCATTTTGAGACACTTTCTTCCTCCCAAAGAACTACTCATACCTTGCAAATGCTGGAAGGCATGCTAAAACATACAGACGAGGTCTTTAAGGATCCTGTAAGCGGAAGAATCATCTAAAGGTACCCAGGGTTTGTGTATTCCGCTGTAGGGGAACCAGAAATTAGCCAAAATACTGAAAAGTATTTTTTGATTTTGTTTGGAGCAATGGGAAGAAAGTGCTGCAAATTAAAGTGTCTGTTTTTTTCCCTGCAAATGGTATCAACAAAGGGTTTGTGGGGCTGAAATCACCGTTTCCCCAGCTTTTTCCTTGTGCTAATTCTCCTCTTAATCTCCCTCCCCGTCGCCCTTTTACATTACCCTCTTACCCTCTACATGCCTTGAACCAACGAATGTAACTTGTAATTGATGTACCTTCTGTAACAATGTGTAACTTGTAACCTATGTAACTCTCCTCATGTAAAGCGCTCTGATACCTCCGGGTCTAGACAGCGCTATATAAAACTCAAGTAAATGAATAAATAAATAAATCCTAGAAGTGGCAAGCAGAACGCTCTAAGCCCCAGCAGAGCCTAGGTGGGGCACGGTATCATCTGGAGAACAAAAAAAATATGTGTGTCTACCCTCCGGCACTG
Source organism: Lissotriton vulgaris (assembly GCF_964263255.1). Lineage (NCBI taxonomy): Eukaryota > Metazoa > Chordata > Amphibia > Caudata > Salamandridae > Lissotriton > Lissotriton vulgaris. The sequence goes on along the minus strand of NC_141693.1, from coordinate 359,352,606 downwards.
CGGTCCATGGTAGATGGAGTATTTGGGCTCACAGAGAGGCAGCAGCAAATAAAACGAGCACTGGCAAAGCCACTAGGTCTCACCTATGCAAGAGGTATTGGCTTTGTCAATGTGTTTTAGCCATATTGTACATCAGAATGCTGTTCAGAATGCTTAAAAGTTAATGGCATAGAGGAGAGTCACATGGAGTGTTGTAGAGTGGAAAAGCAAAGAGTGGAGTAGAGTGCTGTAGAGTGGAGTGGCAGAGTGTGTTGTGTGTTTGAGTGGCATAGTGTTTAGTCGCATGGAGTGGCATGCACTGGAATGGCACAGAGTAGACTGGGCTGGTGTAGAATTCATTGGCATAGTGTGTTCCAGGGTATAGTGGCATAGAGCGCAGTGGCATTGGATGTTGTGGCATTCTATTCAGCGGCATACAATGTAGCATCATAGAATGCAGTGGCGTAGATTAGAGTGGTGCACAATAGAGTGTAGTGGGGCAGAGTGGAGTCGCACAGAGTAGAGTGGCGTAGAGTGCAGTTGTGTAGAGTGGCATAGAGTAGGGCAGAGTGGAGTGACGTAGAGTTGAGTGATGTAGATGGCAGTGGCACAGAGTGGAGTAGATTGGCATATGGTCAGTGGCATAGAGTGCAGAGTAGAGTTGTGTGGAATAGAGTGCAGTGACAGAGAGTGGTGCAGAGTAAAGAAGCATAGAGTGGTGCAGAGTAGAGTATAATGCAGTAGAGGGCAGAGACTTAGAGTGATGTGGCGTAGAGTGGAGTAACAGAGGAGAGTAGAGTAGAGTAGCGCAGAGTAGAGTGGGGTAGGGTTCAGTGGAGGAGAGAGCAGTGATGCAAGTTAGAGTGTCAGAGTACAGTAGTGTAGAGTGCAGTAGATTGCTTTGTAGAGCAGTGGCATAGAGTACAGTGATGTTGAGTAGAGTTCAGTGGCATAGAGTGGAGTGGTGCAGAGTGGAGTAGAGTTGTGTAGAGTGCAGTGACGAAGAGTAGATTGTTTCAGAGAAGAGTGAAGTGGTGCAGGGTAGAGTGCCATTGCGTAGACTGGTATAGAGTGCAATGGCGTAGAGTGCAGTGGAATAGAGTGTAGTGACATAGAGTGCGGTTCCGCAGAGTAGATTAGAGTCGTGTAGAGTGGATTTGCATAGAGTGCACAAGTATAGAATTGAGTGGTTACAGAGAAAAGGGCATTGGCATAGAGTGTATTGGCATAGAGTGCAGTGGCACAGAGAGTGCAGTGTTGCACAGTGATGTCGAGTACAGTGGAGTTGTGCAAAGTAGATTGGTGTGACCTAGAGTGGAGTGGTGTTGTATAGTGCAGTGGGGAAGAGTGCAATGGTGTAGAGTAGAGTGGAGAAGAGTGCATTGGCATAGAGTAGAGTGGTACAGGGTAGAGTAGAGAGGTGTAGCGGGAAGTGGCATAGAGTGGAGTGGTGCAGAATACAGTAACGTAGGGTGGTGTAAAGGGGAGTGGTGCAGAGTAGAGTGCCATGGTGTGCATTGGTGCAGAGTAGAGTGGAGTGGTGTAGAGGGGACTATGCATGGTATGATAGCGTGCTGCCATTACAGACAACACATTGTCAGTTGAAATGAACATTACATTTGTACAGACATAAAGTTTTACTAATAAAATTATACAGTGCACAAACTAAAATGTGTGGAAATTTCATTACCTAGTGTAATGATTTGTTTTGACCATATTAAAGTGTTTGTATCCAACACACTTCAGAAATAACAAAAAATTTGCATCATTTTTGGTCCTAATTCTGATATATTCTGAAATACACAGTTCATTTAAATATTGTTGTGTGCTAGAAAAAAACATCTTTCCTACCCCCAATATCCAGCATGATTGTCACATAAATACTCTCCCTTTGAAGTCAGAGAAAGAATGACATTTGAGTTTGTGGAAGAATACAGTGAACACAGTTTAGGCATTGGGAGGGACGAACTGAACCAGGAGAGCCTAAGGCAAATAAAGCCAGCAAATAGAAAGCCAGAAAATGTGAGTTGCAAACCATAAAGTCAATTGTAATCAACTGGCGGAATGCATTGCTACGTCAACTTTGTGAAAGCCCCCAAGATGTCTTTAGCAAACCAGACAGCGCAGGCTGTGACCTGTAAAAATCTGTGGTCTGAATGGTCCAGGCAATAAGTCGTTTAGGGAATTCTGGGCTTGCTGCTGTACATCCAACCAAAATAAATGTATGGCTGGCCAGGGATACATGCATTTAAAATAACATTCTGACTCGCCCCTTCCTACTGTAGTCCATCTACAGCCCTGGGCTATGGTCCTGGGCCCTGGGCTAGTGCTTTTGTGCTGCAGACTACCTTTTTTGTTGCTTATGAAGTTGACATATTATGAGTATAGAGCCCATTAAGGACCACTTCAAGGTCTGTTTTTTCAGCCGATGCTCACATCAAGCAGTGACATTATCCCTGTATGGTTTCTAGCTTTATTCTGTGTTTTCCATGAATGGATGGCGAATGCAGTTCTATGACATAACAGAGTGATATACAATTCGTGTGGAGTTTTTAAACAATTACACCCCTGCAAGGATAAGTCTGCTCTGCTGATCAGAGCTTGACCCTTCTGTTATCCGTGAACCATGTGTGACTTCTCAGCTTCCATGTACTGCATGCCTCTAACTTAGAAATAAATCTTTAATGGTTTCTAGAAGGCAGAGTGGTGCACCCAAGTACCAGGAATGGACTAGAAACCAAAAACAGGCCTGGGCAAATGTTAAATACCAGCCAACATTTCCACATGAATGAGTGTGGCGACCACGCCCAGCACTCTCCAGTGGGAATTAAAGGGGATGATTGCTTCGCACAGTTTTGAGAATAATGGGGCCGCACAATCCCTTGTACAGAGCAAATTTATTTATCAATAGATATTGGCTAAAAAGCAGTATATATTACAAAGATTTGTTAATACATACTAATTCGATGTGCCAATATCCAGTTGGTAATCACCATCGGCATGGCATGCCAGTTTCACATTGCCACGGCAGGTGCAGCTTAATATACAGCAAACGGGAGACCGGCCTTAAAATAGTCCTGTGAGGTGACCGCCTGCGTCCCACACTGTCCACTGTAACTGCTGGTGTCGCTCCCTGGTTCTGTACCGTTCTATGAATACATAGTATTCTGACACACAACAAACACAGCGACAACCAACCCCCTACCCCCCCAAAAAAAAAGAATGGGAAGGCAGCTCTGGCATGATCACATTGCACATGCCTAATATTGGCAATGTCATACTTGGTTCATAACCGCCTCTGGGTTCATCCACAGATGAACCCGCCCTTCAAATGAACCATGAACGAGCAAAAGAGGAAGCAGTCAACTTGTCAGCTTAAGAAAAGTAATAATCAATCAATGCATCTCCAGGGGAGGGTGCTGTTCCAATCCCATGGTATTGGTGTTACAAACTGCACCACACCCAGTCTTCTGACGTTGGTAAAACATTTTATTAGGAAGATACATCAGTGATAAAAGTGATGTCAACCCAGCCAACACGTGCGTTCCCTTCTGGAACTTCATCAAGGTTTGAGATTATAAGTAAGTATTTTATAACTTGTAGGCAGACCTTCTACTATGCAAAATCAATGCCTAGTTCGCGAGGTGATAATGTCCCAGTTCACATTTCCAAGCCAGTCCTAGGCTGAACCTGGTCGGTTTTAATTACAGGATTCTGTTCTTTTAAGTAAAGTGATGTAGTGTATCTGTTTAAACCGTACTGCTAATCGGGGTCGGGCGTCGTGTGTGTTGCAAATGGCCTTTAGGCTTCATGGAAGGGATCTTAAAGGGTCCTGCGTCCTCGGGTATGAGTTTCGCATCCATGCAGGATTCCGGCTCTGAGGTGCCCCTACTAAGCATCATTGCTGCAGGCAGACTCCCAAAGGGTTCTGGCAGCCCATTCAGAAGTGAATTATTTGGGTATTTTTATAATTCATTTATTTTTTCATTTTTATATAGAGCAAATGTTTGCCAAAGGCACTTACAATCAAGCAACATCAGAATGATCGATCGATAAACAGAATTACAACCAATTAAATATAATATGATCAATCCATGTACACTGATAAGAACAAGGAAAACGTGATCAGGAGTTCGCCCAGCCTGCAGTCCTTGTTTACAGCGCTGCACCGCCCTCTCAATGGGACAGGATCTGTGAGCCTTGAGCAAACAGCAGAATCCTTGTGGAAGCCGTGGAACTGCTGCCAGGGCAGAGGTGTATCACTGGGAGGGGATGGGGCGGGACACTTGGAATGGCATCAAAGAACCCAGGGCTGAAGACTCTCACCCCGGATCCATGGGCTTTTTTAGTTTGTTTGCAGTTTCATATAGCGTGAACCAGGGCTCGAGTCGGGGTACCACGCCGCCCCCCCCCCCACTTATTTTACGGGGAGCTCCATAACTGGAGCAAATGAAGCCACACATTCACTCTTTGGCCTCTCTGAGGCAAGATCAGAGCCCATTCCGATTGCTGCTCACGCGCTGGCTTCTCTGATGCAATCGCATCTAAGGGGTGAACGAGGGGAGGCAATGAGTCTGATGGTGCAAGCCACCTTTAGTGACGTCACCTCCTGTCGTGACGTCAGCGTCCCCCCCCACTTCTTTTTTTAGGACTTGTGCCCTGGCGTGAACTCGACACGAAGGTATTGGAGCGCTTTACACGAGCACCAGCTACGTCACACAAGGACACATTCATTTTTGGTAGGGCGTGACATTTAGGACCATATGTACGAACTCATTTTTTCTTAGACACAGAATGGGTAAAACCCTTTGATACGTCTGGCACTAAGTGATATTCCCAGATTCACATGATGTTGAGCCGACACTGAGGCACGAACCTGGTCCCCCAGCTCCAAAATCGGCAGCTCTTGCCGTTATGCCGTGCCTGGAAAATAGTGCTACAAGGCCGCATATGTGGCTGGGGCACGCTATACAAATACCAAGTAACATTAAAAGAATACGGGGAAAGAGAACGTTATCTTTCAGACCTTGGAGTAGGGCACAGACCAGAGCGCTATACCATCACTAAGGCACTTCCAGGGCACCGTAGGGGTTCACAGCCTTTCTCTCACACAACTCATATGTGAAACTGATACCAGCCTTTTAGAGCCGTTCTCCTGTTTGTGCCAAGTGAAGTGCTTAATTTGTGCCAGTGGTTACACCGATTGAATACAAGCACTCATTTTTGGGGACAGGACTTAGTTTTCCTGACAAAGGCAGAAATCTGACAAAAAAGAGGAGGAGAAAGCTAGGATAACAGTGACAGAGCCAGGAAGCATGGATGAAAAGGAACCTGCCTAGGTAATATAAAGAGACAGGAAGTGTAGGGCGGTTGTCGAAAGAAGCAATCAATCAGGATTTGTAAAGCGCAGCGATTCACTCGACAGGGTTTCCAGGCACTGTCAAGTCCCACATGCTCATTCGAACACCCTTGTATTGAGGGTCCTTCAGAATTCCGGGAGTGAGGTGGTGGTCCAGAGCTGCGTGGAGAGGCTGCACAAAATACGGGGAGAAAGCAAGAGAAAGCAGAGAGAACAAGGGAAAAGCAAGAAGAAGGCCCACAAAAAACAGGGAGAAAAGAAAAGGAGAAGACAGTGAAATGAGGGAAAAGCAAGGAGAAGGCACACAAAAATGATGAAAAAGCAAGGGAAAGCGCTGAGAAAGAGGGATAAGCAAGGAGGAGGCACACACAAAGATGGGGGAAAAGGCAGGAGAAAGCGGTGAGAATGAGGAAAAAGCGAGTAGAATGCATTCCAAAAACAGGCGAAAAAAGCAAGGAGCAGACAGGGGCAAGAGCGATGCAGAAGCACCGGGGAGAACTGGGACAAGATGTGCAGTTGCGTAGCTTGGGGGGGTAGGTGGTCCACCCTGGGAGGCACTGTTTTTAGGGACGGCGGAGGTAAGCAAGTCGCATCTGTTGACGACCACCATTCCCCCGCCCCACTAAAAAAAAACACGACTGCACTGGAATCTGTTAATAGACGCATCCTGGATCCCACATGTGCACTGATGACATCTGTATCAGCTAAGAAACATCTGGTTCTTACGACTTACGACTTACCTGATATCTATATCCTTGTTATTGGGCCCAATGTGCACAATGCACTAACTTTAATTTGACATCCCCCCAGTGCCCTCCACTGTGTGTAAACCACACGAGGAAGGCCGTGTGTGTCCAGGCTCATAATAAGCCCAAAATGATACTACCCCATCATGCCGGATTTATTACCACCCAACTTGCTAATGATGAAGCAAAGGAGTTCAAAACCTTGTGCCATATTAAAAAAAACCTTGAAAGGTCAAGCTCTTTTCCGAACTTTCAAACTGCTGACGAGGCCTGTCAGACGTTTTTGCAGGAGTAGGTGAAAAATGGCATGTGGGGCCCCTACAGCATGAGCACTTGTTTCGAGTTCAATACTTTGAACTGAAAAAAAAACAAAAAAAAAAACACATCTTCCAGGGAAAGAAAAAACACGAGAGCCCCAGTATCTGGTGTCATCTAGTAGATATCCGTGCTAGTGCCTTATGTTATCATTAATAATGAGACCCACCCACTTCCGACTACCCTGCTACTAACTCCATAACCAACAGACCGTGCACATGCACATCACCAGACATGAAAGCTCAACACCAAAATCAACTCATCTCTTCTAATGGGCCAATGCAAACATTTTGGTGTGTGCCCATTTGCCATTCAAGGTGCTCCCACGGGGAACTCCCTCGATCTTTGAAAGTGTCATAAAAGACTGAAACATCCTTCTTTCTTTAAGTGCAATGACAAGTTTGCATGTCAACAGACTATGGCTAGACACTTGTGTCCACCCACCGCCACCTAGATACATCCCCTTTGCTCCCTGAGCTTTAACTCTGATGCAACTGAGCAGCATTGCGGGCACGGTACAAAATCACAAAAATATAAATAAAACAAGAGTTTTCTAACATTGTTGAGAATCAATAAACTCTGACAACATGAGAGATAGCCAGAGCCCTCTGATAAAGAGTTGAGAGGATACTCCTGGATCTCTTACAGATTAAAGAGAGAGATTAGGATCTCAAACAGGGAAAATGTATGACCTCTGGATATCTAAAAGAGAAGAAGTACAAGAGAACATCACATTCCAAGAGAAGAACTTGAGGATCTGCACTCAGAGAAGAGGGAGAGACCATGGTATTACTGTTGGGAAGGAGGTGAGACAATGAGATCTCATTTGTATTTGAAGCGCATGATGTTGCCTTTTGGAACGCCACGGAGGAGCAAGAGACATAATGTGATGCCAAAGATGCGCAACAAACAGTCTGAATAGAGTTGTAGATTAGGCCAGGTTGACCATGAACACAGGATGTTGGGTAGATCTGCTAGTTACAGCAAGAGCCAAGAAGGCGAGTGAACTCATGCCCCAGTCATTCCTCCAGAGATGACTGCAACCTAGCGAACATGCACAGACAGCCATGGGCTCTCCACAACCTGCTGCCACCACACAATTATACCATGGACCATTCCGTCCATCTTACCTCTTCTGCAAAACAAACCACACAAAGGGAAGGGTTGGTTTACAAGTATCTGCGCTACCTGGTGCAGAAGCACATATGGTGTTAGATGATTAGGCAACGTGGCTTGCAACCGCTCATAAATACAGCAGGCGGTTTTCCACAGAGGCCTTGGAAGGCCTCTTACCTCATCGATTTGAGTGGCACCAATCAGAGCTACATTAACTCAGTGTAGATGCATTGATGACTGGCACAATAACTCAGTGTGTGTGAGAGAGTTAAACTGAGCTACAGTGTAACAGTGACTACAGACACAATTACTCTGCATGAGTCCAACATTTCAGGCGCAAACTCTTTGGGAGAGTGTAACTATTACAGGCAGCATACTGTGTGAAAATGATTACAGGGACAATGGTTGTGAGGGACAATGGCTGCAGTCACAATACGTGTGGAAGAAATGAGTACAGCAGGACTTAGAAAACAAAGCAGCCGATTGATCTAATTCAGCAATCTTGTATTTGGTACAAATTCAAAATTAGGCCAGCCGATCTCTTAGGCAACAACACAAGGCTCAATCTACTCCAAAGGAAGAAGCCCCTCCATAATTATTCCTCTAACATATCAACAGCAAAGAATGATCAGTTTAGATGGGCTTAACAAAAGAAAGCATATTACATTTATTATAGATAGTAGAAATGTATGTATAACATTCACTGATATGATTTGATTAGGACCACATAACGTGTCGATTACTAACCACATGCCCAATGCTCAACCGCACATGTCCATTTGCATCACTCATACCATCTTGAAAGTGAGATACCATTGTCATAGTTAATAACATGTTTTGAAGGGCAATGCCAACAGTTATTGGAAAATATGTTCATGTTTGTGTATATAAAAGATAGGTAGTCAACATTGTTTCAGTTTGCAAATTAAGTGCTAAAAGGCTTCTTCAGGGCAATAGTAACCAATCTGAATGTCACACAGGCTCATCATTTGTGACTGCTTTATTAAGGGCTGACGGTTATGCTGCCAAAGTGGCTCTTTCAAGCACAGTATAGGAGAGGGAGTGAAGTAACTCAATTTACTTTTATAACTGAGTTCTAGCACTGGGAATTGAGGGATTCATCTAAATAGAGTTTACTGTAAGGTCAAAATCCACAACTATGAAATCTGTCAAGGCTTTGTTGAATTAAATGCATTTATGAAATTACTTTACACAGTGATGCATATAGTTGTATATCCTCATGAGGCAAGTTCTTGCTAAAATGGGAGCTGCCGCATTGCCTTGCAGTATTATCACCATTCGGATTGCCACTTGTATGTGATTCTCTTGTTTTTAGACAAACACTTTTACCTTGGGGGTTCGTCCCAATACTAAACGAAACCCTTTGTCCGAATACACGAGGAGCAGAAAGGAACTATGTACAACCACACTGTTTCTGAATAAGATCTTTAGCCTGGGAAATTATTAAAGGAGCATTGCTGTTCAAAATGGTCAGCGGCACTGTAACTTCGGACAGGGACAGTGGCTGGACGGCCAATTGGTCTTTCTTGTAAGAGTCGTTAGAGGCACAATATCTCTGTATCAGACAAATACTGACTGATTGAAATACCAATGTCCATATACTCAATAAAAGTAGGCCTGGTAAAATTTCTGTTAAGCAGTGTAATAGTATATAATTTTAGTAATATCACATTATGCGTATTCCACATAATTCCTGAAATGTTGCTATTATGCCATGTCAGCTAACTACGTGCCATATGTGGCAAAAAATTAGCACAAGGGCTCAGAACAACATGAGTGAGCAGAACGCGAGTAGCTGCTGTTTGCTGCTCATTTCTTTTCTGTGCAATTTTTTTAGGGGAAAATGCATTCTTAAATACAAAATGGACTTGAGGACACATTTCGCACTAAAATGTAGTGCCAAATGCCAATTTTGGACTTTGCATAACTGCGCCTAATTGTAATAAAATTTCGTGTAATTACTCAAAAGTTGCACAACCCTCCCTAAAAGTGAAATGAGTATCAGAAATGACGCCTGTGATTAAGGGCAGTGATCACCTGGATTCTGGAGTGGTGGCTGCCTCCAGAAGTAGAGAGGTGTACAGAAGTAGAACCGTAGAGTTTGGTCGATTATCATCAAGAATTTCTCCAGTGTTAAAATACCTGGATTGCTCCATCTTGCTCCATCTTGCCAAATATAAAGAGCTGGTACCCTCTGAAACCTCTGGTTTATTCAATCCCCACACACCCTCATTTCAGACAAGAACAGTTTGACTGAAAGGCCCACATATTCTTCCAGATTAAACATAGGGCAGGGAGATTGACTGCAGGGAAACCGCAAGGAGCTCCTGAAATAATCAAGCCAATGGAGCAGACTTTAAATTGCTTCATCGTGCCTTCTTCACGCAGTGGGAAGTATCACTTCGCAAAGGATTCAAAAGGTGAAAGCACTATGATAATTTGCATAAATTGTTAAGTTCATCGCCCGATGGTTTTTGCAAAGGGCTCAAAGCAAATTGGCAAATTTTTCAACCTGCGCCGCATTTTCATAAAGACTCCATAATGTTTTAGAGGATTCTACGGGGTGGTATAATTATCATCTTGGAAAGCGAGCACACCATTTGCATAGAAAAATAATTTTACTCCTTTTTAATCATGCTATTAAGAGACTACAGAGGGAATCCACCCATCACTGCAGTGACCTTGTTGATGATACAATTAGCAGACAACAATTTTATTCAAAGCTCTCACAAGGGCGAGTCAAGGTACATAACACTCTCAGGTGACTATTGTAATTAAGGACATGCCAAACAAAAATTCTGCTGACAAAGTTGAGCAAACATGATACATTTTGCATACTGGGGAGTTGCAAAGTCCGTGGACTGTGCAAACCTTTGCCTGTGGTGAAGATTCCCACAAAGGTTTTTGCATGGTAATTTTCCCACAGAGCCCTCATTACGAGTGGCTAGGTTAATTGTAATTGGTATGGTAACTCCCTTTACTGGATACAAACGCGTAATTAGGAGTTATTTATTGAACCTGATAAATTCTGACCCAGAAGAAGCGCATTTTACTGGGGGTGATACATATCAACCCACACACTGGACCCACTCAAACCCAAACACTGGACCCACTCAAAATGAGGACCTTAGAGTGCATTTATGAAAAACGTTTGCTATCACAAAACCTAGTTTTAGAGGATTTGTATGCTTCCAAATTTACAAAGCTTTGGAAGAATTAAATAAGACCTACAATTCTTCAAATACCTAATTTCAGCCTAACATGGAATATTTTCCAAGTATGCCGTCTACACAGCTTGTAGCAATATTTAATATGTGCTAACATGCCTATTGCGCTTTTTTCTTGGTCCCTGTTTTTCTTTTCCCTTCCCCCATGTGTTTTCACTCTGTACCATGTAAATATGCTCTTTATTTTCAATAAAAAATTACTGAAAAAGAAAAAAAGAATTCTTCAATACCCTCAAATGTAACAAGTAAGTGTAAACTAGAAGGGAATTCCTAGAATTGGAGATTAATGGCAAAATGTAAAATTCTTTCCGATAATATTTAGGAAGAAGTTGCCTTTTAGGAGCTCTTCAAGCTAGGGCCTACTTTGAGCTTCTCAAAGAATGTTTCGTTCAATACCAATATAAAGCAGTATTAAAAATGGGAACCCTTTCCTCGCAGCACTCTTCAAAGGGAAGGAAAAAGAGGCTTTGAGCATAAATATAGGTCTGTGGGGAGCTGTAATGTTGACCAACAAGATCAATAAACTCTTTATTAAAGCCATGCCTAGAAGACGTTCTTTAGGCATTAAGGGCTCTTGTTCATCAACTCTCATGTGACTTGCTACAGAGGGCAAGAGATTTGAAAAGGATTTTTGTATTGAATGCCACTCTCCTACACTTGAGAAAGACATTTGTCTATCTTCAAAAAGCGTTGCTAGAAATGTTGTTCGCAATTGGTCGATGAAATTAGTTTAAATAAATTACCTTCTTTTTGATCTAGGCTTAATTAGGGGTCTTTTCACTATTTCAACTGCAAAGGTTTTACAAACCAGGCACATCTGCCCTAAAGACTTTGTACCTCATTCATAGAAGACTCGGCATTTGCTAAAATCACTGCACCTGGCAAATTTGTAATGCACAAAACTGATTTGTGATTAATATGTCTCATTATGAATCTCAATGCACACTTTGAGATCCCTTGCGAGTCACAAGCAAAAGGGGGCAGCCAAGTGCATTTCTTCCCCCACTCCTTTTGATGCACAGTTGTATACGCAAATGTTTTCAGAAATTTGTTCACTCTTTCAGTCGCAAGATATTTAATGGTAAGGGCTGGCAGATGGTATCCTGGAAATATAACTGTGCTGGTGCAGGTTGAGAAAATCAGGGAGAAGCAGACAGTGGTGCCACAGAAAACTCCATGCCTTCCCCATGTGTGAAATTCACAATACGCTACTGTTTGTGGTATTGTTACCCCTTCCCTTTAGGGAGGTTGTAATGCAGGGACAGTGTGAATGTTGGCATGAAGTTCTGCTGTTCCATGCAAGACTCCATCCAAAAACTCCTAATGTTCATAATTTATCTCAAGCTGATTCACATTTCATTCAATATCAATGAGGTGAGCAGTTCGCATTTTTTTGCAAACATCCGTTTGCCCTGCAAGAGATCTGAACACCCCTCATATGACAAACAGGGGAGCTGGCCACTGAGAAATGCAAAACAGTACACGTCGACCAGTTTGTGGAAGATGCTTAATGAAAGCTTCTTAATCGCATTAGTTCAAGAATCCCTGTGAGATTCACTCAGTTAGCCATCTAGTCCTGCATGCGTTGTTTTTAGGGGTGTGTGACATTTGCATTTGCTTTCGAGTAAATACGTGAAATTTCAGTAAAATAATGTGACTTTACGTTTAATTCTCTGAAATACAAATCCATTACGTAGTACTATATTTTTGCTGGAAATGTATCCTTGCATTAATTTTTGATGCGAAGATGCATTTTACTCTAAAAATAACTAGCAGGAAAAACACAATTACTGTGAACAGCCACTCACAGTCGGATTGTTTGGGTCATTTGCATGCTCCTGTGGTATAATTGTGCCACAAATGCGTGCATAATTATGCAGCATGTCATATTGGTGTAATTTCAGGAATTACTAGTAACAAGTATAAAGCAAAATTCCAGAAGTTATGTGAATTATCAGTTAAATTTGACACGTGCCTAGTTTTTCAAGATCTGGTACGGCCCAGCAATTTTTTCATGATTGGGTTTCCTAGGTTCAAGAGGTCTACAAGAGATTTAGGGCCCGATGTAGGTGTCAAAATACCTGCCGGAAACGGCCGAAAATACCGATTTTCGGCCGTTTCCGACCGGTATTTTGACATTGGTATGTAGGGCATTGAGGGCCCGATGTAGGTAAATTGACATTTACCACTTCATAAATACCGAATCATACCGAATCGGTATTTATGAAGTGGTAAATTAGAGGGGGGGAGATGTAGGTATTTCAGATTCGGTAAATACCGAATCTGTAAGATTCGGTATTTACCGATTCTGTAAATACCGATTCGGTATCCCCCATTGCTTCCTATGGGCCTTGAAGCCCATAGGAATCAATGGGCATTACCGAATCGGTAATTGCTGATTCGGTAATTACCGATTTGTGCAAGGGTGCAGGGGGTGTCACTTTGACACCCCCTAGCACCCCCAAAACAGGCATGTGAGCCACGTGGCACACAGACATGCCCTAAGGGCATGTCTGTCTGTCACATGGCATAGGTGTGCATGCACACATGTGCATGCACACCTGGATTCGGTATTTTAACACCCAATTGGATTGGGTGTTAAAATACCGAATCTGAAGGGCCTGTGGGACAGAAAGTAGTCCCACCTACATCCCAAATTTAAAAATCAGTAAAATTACCGATTCGGTATTTTTGCAATTCGGTAATTTTACCGAATCGGTAAAATACCGAATCAGACAAAAAAGGTCCCCTACATCTCAGTAGGCCAAATACCGGTCGGAAACGGCCGAAATCGGCCGTTTCCGACCGGTATTTGGTACCTACATCGGGCCCTGAAAATCCTACAGATTTGGTAATTTTACCGAATCGGTAAAATTACAGAATCGGTAAATTTTACCGATTCTGTAAATTGACCAATCGGTAAAATTCTGTATTTTAGAATCAGTAAATCTAATTTACCTACATCTAGGGCCAGATGTAGGTAGCCCTTTACCGATCGGAATCGGCCGAAAATACCGATTTTCGGCCGTTTCCGATCGGTAAAGGGCTATTGAGATGTAGGGGCACATTTTCGGTAATTTTACCAAATCGGTATCATTACCGAATCGGTAAATTTACCGATTCGGTAATATGTACCGAATCGGTAAAATAATTACCGATTCGGTAATATTTACCGATTCGGTAAAATTACCGAAAATGCAATGTAGGTAGGCAATGTACCTCCTGCACATGGCTTACAGAATCGGTATTTTACCATGGAAAACAAATCCATGGTAAAATACCGATTCCGGTGTGCATGCACATGTGTGCATGCACACCTATGCCATGTGACAGGCAGACCTGCCCTTAGGGCAGGTATGCCTGCCACATGGCACCCACGCCTGTTTAGGGGGTGCCAGGGGGTGTCAAAGTGACACCCCCTACACCCTTGTGAAATTCGGTATTTACCGATTCGGTAAATACCGAATCGGTAAAGCCTATTGATTCCTATGGGCTTTGAAGCCCATAGGAATCAATAGGCTTTACCGATTCGGTATTTACCGAATCGGTAAATACCGAATTTTACCGATTCGGTAAAAGGGAACATCTGGATTCCCTACATACCAACCCCTCACATTTACCGAATCTTAATTACCGAATCGGTAAAATTCGGTAATTTTCGGTAATTAAGATTCGGTAAATGTTACTTACCTACATCTGGCCCCTAGCCCCTTGTGCGGTGGAAGAAAACATTTAAATAAGGATCAGTCTCCTGACAGGAGACTATAATGAGTGAGACATTCAGCTTTCTTGACTTTATTTTTTTTTTTAACCAAGGCACTATTGATGTTCCTGCCAGCAACTATTCTTTTGGCACTTTTTAACAATCTTAAACCTAATGCAAGCACCTAAACCAGTTTATTCCCAATTAAAAATATGTTTGGTCTGGGGAGTCAGAGACGGGCCAATCCAGTGCATTTAGATTCAGATTAGAGTCTGAAGGAAGGCTTCCGAGTAGTCAGGAAACTACACTCTACATAGTAAATCTGTATTTTTTTTAAATTGTATGCAAAATATCTAGAGTCCCAATAGACTGCTTTTCTTTAGGAAGACCACAATATTAATTTACTCGGTAATGTCTTCTTGTAGTCATTTGAATTGTTTACACTCGAGGTATCATTTTTCTGATTATGTTGAAAGCATTTGTTAGTAAAACTACAAGATTCTCTAATTATATATAGATATTTGTAGTAACTTGACACTACACAATGAGGAAGATAAAAGTATTTATTCGTCATAAATTCTCCGGTGTACCCAGCTGGGTCGCATTCAGATCAACAACGTTCCAATGCTGCCTCCAAGTCCAAGCTGACAGCAGGGGGTTAAACCAAAGAGCAGGGAACGGGAGGGGGGGGGGAAATAGGTAACAAGGGAAAAGGGTCAAGCTAAGGTACAACACATCTTTTCCCCTAAAGGAACAAAATGAGGGAAAGAGGAAAACAAAGGGGGTAAGGCATGAATGGATAACATGTGTCCCAGAAAACAGTAAATGCAACAATTACAGTATCTAAGGAAAAGAACAGGAAAAGCTTTAGCAGGATGGACAGGATCACCGCATGCTATACTGACGGTGCCATGCAGGAACGTATTTTTTCCTTTGGCTCTCCCTGCGGTGCCCCATCTCCCTTGCTCTGTCGCTTAATCCTGCCCTGTCTTCCCTTAACCAGTTTCCTTCTGTTGTAGTAGGAACCACTCTATCCTGACTAATAATCTAGGTCCTATATCCTATAAACCCGTGATGTGGGACCTATGGCTGAGGGGGTCCTACCTCCCTCACTCTGTGAAATTAAGAGGTCTGAGTTGTTGCATGCAAAAACTGTGGTCCCCAGAAAAGTAAGCAAATATTATTAGTGTGTGTAAAACACTGAGTTACTCGGTGTATATTCAGCGCTTCTTGCTCATAGGTACCTCCACCCTCACACCCTGCCCTTCAATTATTGCAGGGTCAGACAAGGGTGACCCTCATATCGCATTTATAACTGATAAAAACAGGCAGCTGCTTGTTCAGATATTGGGTGACCAAATGTTATTCTTTTTCAAAACAGTAAAGCAGGTTACATGAATAATTTAACCGTTTTATTTTACATTTTTTGTGTGCTACAGAAAAATACTACCAGCACTGCAGATTCTAACACACAGTGATCCCAAAGTCCCAGCCATGACCTTTATAAAAGAGTAATCTACGAATGACGTATGCTACCTGTCTCAGGCGAGGGTGACAAATAGGAAGCAATAACTCATTTTATTCAAACATTGCTCAAATATCACAGTGCACGTGGTCTCGCATAGTCATACAGGCATTGAGAACAGCTGATAAAGGACTATCAAGCATATCAGACAGCCATTTCAAACAAATTGCAGTGGCTCCAATGCTCGGCTACGCTTCCAGTCCTGGAGTGGCATCATAAATCAGGTCTTCATCTTTAATGCGTGATACAATTCCCACAAAAGGGAGTTATGCAGGGAAATTCACAACAATAAGCAAAACAAAGAAGAACAGGGCAGCGGCAGGCAGTCAGGTGCTATTCCCTATAAAATCCCTGATCGGAGAGATGGATCTGGCTTGGTGCTCGAGTCTACCTCTCCCGGCCGCCGGGGGGTAGTCCGCTGTCTCCCCTAAGTACAGGCCAGCATGAAATCAAATGTGTAGTGCCAGTCCAGAAGAGGCCCATCTGCCGACACTAGCATATGGGTCATCTAATCCTCAATAGTATCCACCGGTACACATGCCCCCGTCCTGTACAGGTCCGAAGGATCCGTATTGTAGGTCACCAACTCCACCACGTTGGATGATGCAACTGGACATGTCCCCCGTGAGTGCACTTCACATTCACAAACTGCACACGGTGCCAATCAGTCAACCAGCAATAGTGTAGTCTATCTTCAACTCATCGTTACAACTGTATTCACAGTTAACACTTAAAAAATGACCGGTCTGGTTACCACATAATCCCAATATAAAGGCAAGCTTTGCAATTTAAGTGCTGAGTAAAGCACTAAAAACTAGGCGTTTAATTTCCTCGTGCATTTGGACCTTGCCTCCATACACTACCGGGGGGATACACAAAAGCCCTCCATTCTTACATCACTTGGCTGTTTATCATCCCCGATTGGTTTTAATTATGTATATGACTGCTAAATGTTCTAGGATAGTACCGAAATGATTACAATAAAAGAAACAGAAATCCGTTAATCAGTTTACAGCCCTAGTTGTTACCCTATATTGCTTTGACCCACTTCTGGGCTTATATATACCCTTCTATATAGGCAGGTGGGTTTTCCTTAGTAGTGGCTAAAGCACTCAAAATCCTGTTGCAATGTAAAAATATAACAAAAAAATTGCTTTCTCTATCCAATGCATCCATGAAGGTAAGAGTTCAATGTGTGGTGATTCAGAATACTTTTGAGATGGTAAAATACACCTTTGTGTATTGTAATGCAAGTATTCCACAGAGAACAGAATTATGCATCCAATAGTTAATAGCATGAGGAGAGAGAGAGAGAGAGAGAGAGAGAGAGAGAGAGAGAGAGAGAGAGAGAGAGAGAGAGAGATACTCCTGTGGGGTTAGGGGGGGTCAAAACCAGTTCGAATTAGTGAAAACACTTCTTTGTGCAGCTGCTCTATCACATGAGATAATTTGAGGAATTGTGGCGGCCATTCTGCAGTACCACTGTTACTGGGCCCAGTTGTATATTTTTAACAACTACTCCCTCTCTTTATATTGATGTAATGAGATCTGTTTTAAAATATGTTTAGTAGTTCTACAGTTTCATACTTTCTCACCATAGACCTCATATAGGTCTATAGTACACACAGAAAACAAATGCTGCCTACTCTTTGGATCCACCTAACCACAGAAAGATATTAGTATTCACCCGAAGGGTGAAAAGGGAAAAAGAATAATACCTTTACTCCATCACGGTATAATGTTACTTAATAATCCATACAGGAGGTAGAATAGAATAGGGAAGAATGAACACCCAACAAGGCCCTCTTTGTACTTAAGGACCGGGGCATGGTTACCTAAGACAGCAAGCTCTTCGCACTATCTGGAACATGGACTCTGCCCAGACACTCACTAACCCTCGGGGGATTCACCAAGTTCAATTAAGTTTATTGTTTATGATAATCAAAAGCACATACAATACAATGATAAAATATCAAATTAAAAATAACCAGGACAGCGGTCTTCCACACACAAAAAACTAAATTATGTCAGTCATGGATATCTTTGCACCTGCCAACAAAGGACATATTCATCCAGGTAGTTCACAACAATATATAGCAATAGTGCTTAATTTGAGCCTGTGGTTGCATAGGGGACTTGGTTTCTTCCACACTCTTTGACCTGGCTCAAGGGAGTGAAAAACACACAAGGGGGAAAGACGGAGGAAGAGAAAGACGGAAAAACTGTGACAATAGGAGAAAGCAGGCACCTGCCAGAGTGAGATAAAAGAGCAAGCAGTGTCTGGGGGTGGATTAGAGAGGCATGAGGTGGAATTGAGGATAAGCAACCGTGGTATTCAACATGCCAACATTCAACAGAGTAAGCTTGGGCTTTCTGAGAAAAACTTTGGGCCCCTGTACCTATTCTTTCACAAATTAAGCACTGAGAGAGCAGGAAACTCGGAGCCCTTTGCTTTCTGGCAGCAGCACACTTTTCCAAGGGCAGTTTAATAACCTCCAACTGTAGAACCCCACATTTCAAACACAATAATAGCACTTGGGGCAATTCTAGATTTACAATTGGTCCACGGTCACACAGTTTAAAGGCTCTGGTAATGATTTGCCAAACATATGGGAGCTAAGACAATTCTATTATCCCCAAAAACATGGCCAATAAGGTCATTCTAACTCTGGATTCACCACCATCATTTTAAATTAGGGTTAAAATTAAATTTTGTTAGAGATTTAATCATACGGAGCTATTTTGCAGTAGTGCTCAAGGGTATCTTGCCAGCTCATTTGCGATTCTGCAATCTCAGTGTCTATCTTTCATCCAGCCATACTGCTGAAAAGATAGAAGTCTCAGTCATTCCAGGAGACTTTGAAATGTTTATCCTTGCACCTCCTCAAGTCTTTAGCCCAAGTGGTCAGTAGAGGGCCGAAGGACACAGCACATCCTGCTAGTTTGCAATCTCTTCCTATCCACCCCTTTCAGCCACAAACTGTGTCACTAAGCACTCTTAGGCGACATGTTAACCCGCTGCCAGACAGGATGATGTTTAGTTTATTGAATTTAACCGCATCGCTGCGGCGGTTATTTTTCCGCTACGCTGCTTTTTTCTAAAAGCCGCGTTAGATGACGAGCTCAGCTCGTCATCCGCACACGACCACCGTGGCTGATGACGAGCTGAGCTCGTCATCAGCATCGAAGGGGTTAATACATATTTGTGTATATGTTTCAGGGAATATTTTTTTTTATTAGTAATCCACAGCACATACAAAAACTTATAAACATTTTACATAATATGATATAATAGAATAGAATAAATAGAAGAAGAGAAGAAAATCATAGTTCTTTTAAAATAATTTCAATCCATCATATGATTAATCATGGGGCACCAAATATATTTACAAAGTTTACGCCCACTAACCCCTTCAACGGAGTAGAGGCTGAATTCAAAATTGAACATGTTAAAGAACCTGGCCCTCCACATTTCAAAAGAGGGTGCGGTGCGACTTGCTGTAACTACACAGACGACATACAGCCGTGCCACTGCTGTGGCAATAAAAATGACATAGCAAAATGTATACACGGGTAGCCCCTGCCGTAGATCTTCGCCAATCGCTAAGAGCATCATAGAGGTGGAGATCTTTAGCCCAGTCCTTGTTGTTTCTGACAGAATCCTTTCAATATGTCCAACAAGATGTAATACTCTCTCACATGAATAAAAAATAGGTACAATGTCCGCAGCATCTGCTCCACAGCGAAAACATTTTTACCCCACCCCACTTCAACATCTTTGCAAGGGTATGATACAGATTAAATATTGTTTTATAGTGTTGTGCTCATAAATTAGCCGAGATTAAGATTTTCCCTGCTATGTCAGTTGAACGTGCCACAGACACACCCTGCTCTCCCAACCTATTTTCCCATTTGAGGTCACGAATATCAAGATCTTCCCTACTAGTCTCCAGCAGCAGGTTGTACAGTGTCCCTATCTTACAATGGTGCCTAATAGCTTTTATCAATTTATGCAGTTTACTTATGATTTGCCATTTACATAAAAAGTCACGACTTTGTAGGAACTTAAAAAATGCCCCACTTCGGTAATGCCTTTTAGTCTCCAGTTATCAACCATCTGATCCCCAAAAATCGCAGGTAATATTGTTGTTGCCGAGGTAGGGGTGTAGTATGACACTTTGAATCTGGAAACTTTTCCGTACTACCTTCCATACCTTGAAGGCTGCAACCATGATCTTAAAACAAGTTCTTTTGTAGTAGCTACCCTCTAATTTTTTTAACAAAGAATTCTTAGCTTCGGTCCCCAAAACCAACTGGTATATAGATGGGACTTCTGCAATATTGCCCACTTCTTCTCCTGTTAAAAGTATTAGCAAATTCTGTATTATGCAGGGGTAATAATAAAAAGTGAAATCTAGGACTGACCATCTCCTTTCTTCCTGGGGAGAGTAATAAAACGCATTGCTCTGCGTCGTTTCCCCAGGACCCATAAGAATCTAGCACATATTGACTGCAATTGTTATAGCTGCTCACAAGACAATTCCAATGGAACTGACCTAAAATAGTTGAGAACCTTAGGTAATATATTCATTTTGAGAATGTTACATCTTCCAACCAGTAAAAGATGTAAACATTCCCATCTATCGAACAATTGCTTCACATTAGTTATAATGGTGCCCCAATTGACCTCAACCAATTCCTTTAGAAACACTCTGATCTTAATTCCTAAATATATTACTTCCTTAACTATTCTAGACTCATCGACTGCAGTTGGTTCGTGTAAATAATCTCGGTTTTAGCAACGTTCAGTTTGCAACCTAAGATGGAACCAAATAAATGTGCTAAGTGTTCAATTTCTTTAAAGAGGGAAGGAGTTAGGCCATTATTCAGTGGGGAAGGCTGGACCTTGTAAATAGTTTTATACCACAAAAAATGCCACCCCACTCATTCCATTAGCCCTTGATTATAGGCAACACATCAGCTTCCGTCAGATATGTCAGGTATTTTATTTACCTTTGTTCTCATAAGTTTTTTAAAGAATCATAACTTCTCGTGGCAGAGAAGAAACACTGTACATATAAAAAATAATAGACATATTAACAACAATACAGTATTTACAACATGAGCAAAATCACAAAGTGAGTCATACAAAACAACTGTACCAGTTTCAGGATATTCAGACAAAGGTGCAAAATAATTATGCAAACCTCAATGACCATAGATGAATAAAGTTTTTGAACACTATTTGACAGAGTCACATTCACAAGGAGATATCACATTACACAAATGTTGTAATTCTAGAAACTCTCAGTGATCAGAAATTACGTCTCCTTTCATGCCGACGCGTTTCGAACTCCAAACAGTAGTTATGGGTTCTCTTCAGGGCCTGGTTGCTTTCTGTCTGTATGTTTATGAAAGAAAGGTAACAGTGTGTGAGTATCAGTGTGTAACCTACTTAATTATAACTGCTAGTGATGTATCACATTCGGAAGTGATAATACCTTATTTGTCGCTGTTGTTCTCAGGTAGGGTATTGTGCATCATTGAGACTGTCGTCTGAGGGAAATTAAATTAAAACAATCAATTTCAAGTAACGTTCTATGCTAGCTAGCTCTGCTGTGACCTCATGTCAAAGCGCTGCACAACGTACCTTTCAGTGTTTATCGGTCCATGTGGGGGCCATCCCTACGCGCGGTGGAGTTTTTGTCCTAGAGGAAAGGCGGGGATAGATTTACTGTCATTGCGCTTCTGCGGTGTTCTTAATGAGCATGGAGCTTTATGTGAACGGTTCCTACCTTTTAAGCCGGCACCGCGCGTTTCGGGAGCCGCTGGCTCCGTTATCAGCTAGTTTCAGTCGGTGGTTCTTAGCGCGGGTCCCATATACGATCCCGGGTTGCTTTTCGCTGTGCGCTATTTGGAAAGGACAGGGGGATTAGTTGAAGTCCCTGTAGCGGGCAAGGGTGGTATCTAGCATCCTTCAGAACAGCTCACCTCGTTTAAGCGTCTTACTTCCACCAGGATTCCGCTCGCTATGGCAGGCGGCGGCCCGGTTGCTAGGTGACTAAGAGGGGTTCTGGGACCATAGGCATTCTGGGTAATGTAGTTCACTCTGGTTGCGCTGAGAGCAACAGAAGCTTTATTCTAGTTCGCCTGGTGTTCTACCCTTCAGACAAGGGGGGGCATAACAGACCACGTGGAGCCCCACGTAATTAAGACATTATAGCCTGGACACTTCTGACAGAGAATTTAGTCCATTAAGCGTGCTATTAAATTTTAGAATGAGATATGCTTCTTTCCTAAGGAGTGTTTCTTCGATATCAATTGGGCCCTTATTGACAATTGGCGCTATTGTCCAAAGTACAGTCCATTTAAAATCCATTTCTCTGTGATTTTGATCCAGGAAATGTTGTACCATGGGAGCACTTACAACCTTCTTTTTGATTCTTGACCTGTGTTGGGTCACACGGCTGTTGACCTGCTGGGTGGTTTTACCTATGTAGATCTTCTGGCAGTCACAAATGATCGCGTATACCACATTACGCGTTTTGCAATTTGAAAAACTGGCATGTTTACATTTGGTACCTCTATGGACAAACTCCACCCCCTCAATTGTGGAGTCGCATGAAATGCAGTTTCCACACTTGTGGTGTCCTTCAATAGGTTTGAGGCCCCATAGTGATAGTAAATCACTTTTGGGCTTTGGGGCTGTCACGTCGGCTCTAATGAGGTCCTGACCAATACTTTTGTTCTTCTTGTACGCGAACAACGGTCGCGGGAAAGGGCATTCAAGTCCTTCAAGCAAATGCCAGTTTTTTAGGATCATCTGTCTCATTTTATGCGTGTCTACACAGACGACATACAGCCGTGCCACTGCTGTGGCAATAAAAATGACATAGCAAAATGTATACACGGGTAGCCCCTGCCGTAGATCTTCGCCAATCGCTAAGAGCATCATAGAGGTGGAGATCTTTAGCCCAGTCCTTGTTGTTTCTGACAGAATCCTTTCAATATGTCCAACAAGATGTAATACTCTCTCACATGAATAAAAAATAGGTACAATGTCCGCAGCATCTGCTCCACAGCGAAAACATTTTTACCCCACCCCACTTCAACATCTTTGCAAGGGTATGATACAGATTAAATATTGTTTTATAGTGTTGTGCTCATAAATTAGCCGAGATTAAGATTTTCCCTGCTATGTCAGTTGAACGTGCCACAGACACACCCTGCTCTCCCAACCTATTTTCCCATTTGGCGTCACGAATATCAAGATCTTCCCTACTAGTCTCCAGCAGCAGGTTGTACAGTGTCCCTATCTTACTATGGCGCCTAATAGCTTTTATCAATTTATGCGGTTTACTTATGATTTGCCATTTACATAAAAAGTCACGACTTTGTAGGAACTTAAAAAATGCCCCACTTCGGTAATACCTTTTAGTCTCCAGTTATCAACCATCTGATCCCCAAAAATCGCAGGTAATATTGTTGTTGCCGAGGTAGGGGTGTAGTATGACACTTTGAATCTGGAAACTTTTCCGTACTACCTTCCATACCTTGAAGGCTGCAACCATGATCTTAAAACAAGTTCTTTTGTAGTAGCTACCCTCTAGTTTTTTTAACAAAGAATTCTTAGCTTCGGTCCCCAAAACCAACTGGTATATAGATGGGACTTCTGCAATATTGCCCACTTCTTCTCCTGTTAAAAGTATTAGCAAATTCTGTATTATGCAGGGGTAATAATAAAAAGTGAAATCTAGGACTGACCATCTCCTTTCTACCTGGGGAGAGTAATAAAACGCATTGCTCTGCGTCGTTTCCCCAGGACCCATAAGAATCTAGCACATATTGACTGCAATTGTTATAGCTGCTCACAAGACAATTCCAATGGAACTGACCTAAAATAGTTGAGAACCTTAGGTAATATATTCATTTTGAGAATGTTACATCTTCCAACCAGTAAAAGATGTAAACATTCCCATCTATCGAACAATTGCTTCACGTTAGTTATAATGGTGCCCCAATTGACCTCAACCAATTCCTTTAGAAACACTCTGATCTTAATTCCTAAATATATTACTTCCTTAACTATTCTAGACTCATCGACTGCAGTTGGTTCGTGTAAATAATCTCGGTTTTAGCAACGTTCAGTTTGCAACCTAAGATGGAACCAAATAAATGTGCTAAGTGTTCAATTTCTGGCATAGCTGCGTGAGGGTCAGGTATTACGACTGCTATGTCGTCAACATATGCAAGCACACAAAAGCGATCTTGCCCAATAATGACAGGTTTGATCCCCGAACTTGTCTCTAACATATTTAAAATAGGGTTGATGTATAGGGCGACTAAGAGTGGAGAGCAGGGGCAACCCTGCCTAGTCCCTCTAGAATTACACACTAGGTATGATTCGAGCCCCAGTGTACAAATCTTGGCCACAGGAGCTCGATATAAAACCTTAACAGCTTTTATGAACCCAGGGCCAAACCCCATATGTTGTAGAATTCCCCATAAAAAATCCCACGCGACACAATCAAAGGCCTTTTAGCGTCTAAAAGAATTAGCCAAAAATCTATGTTGTCTTTGAGACACTAATGCAGTAATAATTTTGGCCAGTCAATTTGCTAGAATTTTGGCGTATATCTTCCCGTCACAATTGACTAAAGATCTTGGGCGACAAGACCCTGGGAGATCTGATGGTTTATCTTTCTTCTTAAATACAACTATGTTTACCTGATCCCAGGATCCCGGAGCTGACCCACTTTGTGCGGCATGAAAAGTTGCTATCATATCCAGTTTTAGGTCCTCAAAGAAAGTCTTATAGACCTCCGAGGGTAGCCTGTCAGGCCTGCAGCCTTGCCATTAGCCATGCTATCTATGGCCTCTTCCAAATCCTCTAGAGTGATTGGTCTACCTAAAAGCTCTACTTCTTCCCGTGCCAGGTGCTTGATTACTAGGTTATGTAGCCCTACTGCCGAAGTCTGCCCCCCTGCCCTATCTTCTGAGTATAATTCTTCATAGAAGCTGTGAAAGATTCTGAAAATCTCCTGGAGATTATGAACCAAAATACCCTGTGGGTTTTTCATACCAATGATTCTTTGTGAGGCTTCTTTTGAACGGAGTCTTTGCGCTAGACAATGCCCTGTGGCTTCACCATATTCATAACAGTCTTCCTTATATAACTGATATTTAATAGCATTATCCTTGCTCCATTGTAAGTTAACTTTGGCTTTACATCTAGCAACATTGGACTGTAATTGTCCAATATCACTATCTGTCAAGATCCCTTGGATTAGCCTTTCTTCAGCTACTTTAAGATTGAGATATTGTTCCTGAGTTACTAGGTTTGCTTGCCTCTGTTTATGCAATCCATAACTCAAGACTCCCCCCCCCCCCCTAAACCCAGGTTTAAGGCCATCCCAAACAAACCAACATTAGGTAGAATTAAGATTTTTTTGAGAAAATCCTTAATATAATTTTTCATATGGTCTATGAACATAGTATCTAATTGGAGCTTCCTGTCGAATGTAAAGCCTCTTGGAGCCTTATTGGTACCTAGAGCTGGAATATCCATCACCACTGGCCCATGGTCGGAGGTGAAAGACTTGAATCTTGGCTCCTGTAAGTAGGGCTGGTGATACGAAAAAATAATTACGTTTCACAAATTTTCTATGCGGATGGGAGTAGAACTTATATCCCGGATCCGACTCATGCAATGTTGCCCAAACGTCGATCAAACCATGATCTGTCAACAAGTGGTATAGTGCTTTAAAAACCTTAGGCTTCCTACCTTTGCTTTGTTGTATGTCCGGTTGTAATTCCCCAGGACACAAGTGTATTGAAATCCCCACAAAGTATAAGTGGGGTAGGCCATTTGGCCAATTCCACATTTAACTCCTCGAGCACTGAAACCTCTTCAAAGTTGGAGCCTTAGATCGTACATACCGTAAACTTAGTTTCCCCCGATGCACACTCCAGAATGGCCCAGCGACCCTGCTTATCTACTAACACTCGTCCTGGTGGCTGAATTTCTCGTTTTGCTAATATTGCAACCCCCCAAGTTGTTGTGGTTTGCTGTGAGCATGCCAACACCACATAGCCGAATTCTGTTAGACTTTTCTGCTTTCCCCAGGGTATATGCGTTTCCTGTACACACACTAGATCAGGATGAATCACCCGTTAGCCCCACAGCTACTCTTTGTCTTTTATTATTGTTATTTAGCCCACAGACATTCAGCGAAGAAATGCGTAATCCTAGTTTAACCATCGTGTCTCCTACATGGATGCGTACCGAAGACTGATACTTCTGTTATGTAAATCTTGCTCTCTTATCATTGTCATACTTGAAATGCTGTGGATTACATATTCTTCTGTTTTACCCCCTCTCACCCGCCCTGCCCCATGAATGACCCCTTACCCCCCCCCCTCCCCTGTAGTAAGGCTTTAAGGACTAATGGTCTCTGTGATGACGAGCTCCCACTCCCCAGAGCTCCCTCCCACCCACACACCACTTTGTGTGTAAACATCAAAAACCATACACCTGTGCCCTCACAATGCCCACTATTTAAATCCATGCTATTATTGTATGTATGTACAAACCCGTGTAGTCATGAAACCATAAGCACCCAGGGCAAAAGAGAAAAAAAAGTAAGGCACAAACAAGTCAGTGCCCCCGATAAAAAAAGACCTGATTTAAAGGTCAAAATGGCATAATTATATAATTAAGTCCATCATCCAATATTCCATAATGCCAACCGCCTGCCCTTGCCTCAAATAGACTGCAAATACTCCTTTGCTTGTACCTCAGATTTAAAGAAGCAAACATGTTCCTTAAATATCACTTTTAGCTTAGCGGGATTTAGTAAAAAAGTGTGTGCCCCTTTGGCTTGTAATGATGCGATAAGTTGCCTAGCAACCAGTGCCTCTCTATTGTTTGATGGCCTGACAAAAAACGCTACCCCTTTCCCTGCCCTATTTCTATCAGAGTGAAAATTTCAAAAAACACAGTTGATGGACAGAATGTAGAACAATGTCATACATTCACCCCAGTACAAGGATCTGGGCCTACATCCATCGTTTTTTTGCACTCCACACCCAGTCCAGCCCAGTCCGAACTACCAAGCCATGTCTTTCCCAGACCGGAATCAAGAATCCACTGTGTTTTTTGCAATTTTCACCCCGAGTGTGCTGGGTATGCTCAGACGTGAGTCCCAGGCTCTCCACACCACTGGAGTCAAGCTATCCAGGCTGATGAAGGCTGATAGCCGGAAACCGGTCCTTGGATGCTTGATTCCGTTCTGGGAAAGACATGGCTTGGTAGTTCGGACTGGACTGTTCCCATGAGGCACAGGGTCAGAGCTGATTTGTATATAGCCAGTGTCTAACCCAGGGTGGTGTGGAGTGCAAAAAAACGATGGATTTAGGCCCAGATCCTTGTACTGGGGTGAATGTATGACATTGTTCTACATTCTGTCCATCAACTGTGTTTTTTGCTATTTCTATCAGGGCGTGCCAGATCAGATACCGCTTCACGAGCCAAAAAGTTATTAAATGAAATTAAGATAGCTCTTGGTCTAGGTGCTTGTCCCGATCTTGCTCGAAGTGAGAACGGGAAGCGTGAGCTCTTTGAATTTCTCTTTGCCAGTCCCACTGAGTCAACTTCAGAAAAGCTTCTGAGAATAGTTCGATAACAAATCAGCGAGGGTCCTGGCCTTCTACACCCTCTGGAATTTGCAGGACTCTGAGATTGTTTCTTCGAAGCTGATTCTCCAAATCTGTTAGCTTCCATTGTGTGTCATCCTTAAGAGACCGCAGTGCTTCCGTCGGCCTTCTGCATTGCCAATTCATCCTCCAAGGATGAGATCAGGGCCTCCACTTCATTACATTTTTTGGTAAATTCAGAGCAGGATTTTGCGATGCGCTGGACAGAATTCTGCAATTTGAGGCAAGCACTCTGTGTCCGCTGACTCTCTGTATGTGTTTCTTCCCGGTGGGTCATTATGTTTTGGTTTATCAGGGCTAGCAGGACCTCCTCTGATATATCTGTGGCCTGTTCTTTGATGGGCTCTGAAATGCCCCCACTGCCAGCCCTTATACCAGATGTAAAAGAATAATCCCATTGCAGAGCATCGCTGCCATCCGCCTGCATAGCCGCTTCACTCAAGGTCTGCTTCTGGCTGACCGTCCGTGGGCTAACTTCTGGAGTGTCGCCCCCTATTTCATCAGGGTGCCTGCTGCTAATATCGCTGTCGCCACTACCGTGTGAGTCACACTCAGTTTGAAGCTTCAAGATTGACTCCAGCTCATCACTAGAAG
The DNA here is from genome assembly GCF_964263255.1 of Lissotriton vulgaris. NCBI lineage: Eukaryota > Metazoa > Chordata > Amphibia > Caudata > Salamandridae > Lissotriton > Lissotriton vulgaris. The sequence goes on along the minus strand of NC_141693.1, from coordinate 359,324,306 downwards.
AATCTGTGTGATCCGACAGAGAATAAAAATGTTCCCCTGAATCTATCTCTTTCGTTGTAATCTGGGGGTATCCCCTTCTCCTAGCACCAGAGATTTCTAATTTTGTAGGGACCACAACATCGAATCCAGCCTTAGCTCCATTGGGGCTAAGGGGAACCATACTTGTAGAATCTTGGAGTATATCCAGTTCTTCTCTTTCCTTGATCAGGTATACATCCTCCAAAGCTTGAATCAAAATGTCAGAATCAGCTGCGTCTGCTTTATGAACAACCATATCCCCCACCATAGCGCCTTGTGTCACCGCCAGAATAGGGCCCTATCTTTTTCCACCCTCTGTTGATGGCTTACAGTCTGAGGGGTACAAGAAAGAACGTTCTGTACCTTTTTTCCCTTTTATTTTCCCACCAAGAACAAAGAAGGAATAACGCACTTACCGATGCTGTCTCTAGATTCACAGTCCGATTTTTCACCCATAGCATCGCCAGCGTCATCCTTTTTGGGTACTTTGACCAGTGTGGTTGCGGTAGTCAAGCCCTTGACAAGCCCAGCTCCGCCTCCAGATCCTGCGGGGTCAGTAAAGGGGTGAGACCTCCCTCTCCCAGCCTTGAGAGGCATTGTGGAATCAGCACCACTCTTTCTCCTCATGTCAGCTGTCATGGAAGCGGCACACCACCAACGCCCATTCCATGGCGTTCTCCAGCGCAGTCCTGCCAGTTGCTGTGGCCTGCTGAACACCGTCACCAACCCGGTTCTCAGCATACCAACACGGGCCATGCTGCAATGTTCCGGTAAGTTTAACATGTATGGGCACACATGGTGGTTTTCTTCCTCTCCTCTCCTCTCCTCCTAACTCATCTGTTGTGCGGGTGGGGAGCCTGGGAGCACCAGCTCACACCAGCTCACACCAGCTCACACCATCTTGCGTCCCTCCCCCGTTTCAGGGAATATTTTAATTGTATTAAATAATCTTTGATGATGGTGATGGTGGTAACAGAATGATGTTCCCTACTCTAGTTCATCATCACATACAATTAAACCCAAAGTACAGTGCACCAATAAGAAATGTTGTTTCCTCTCCATGCATCCCAATCAGCTGCATAGAAGCCAAAATGCTGCAAAATCCTAAAAGCAAAGACTCCTGCAGATAACCGTGAAGTAATATGGCTGAAATGCTCCTCTTTACAGGAACTGAACTCTGTATGAGAATATGAATAGGGTAACTTCCTAGAAATTTACGTGGTACCCCTTTGGGATAACTGGAAATAATAAGTTGGACACTTTCTGATGAGATTGTAGTGCAGAGAACCTCTCTGATAATTCTCTCATAAACACAATATATTCTTATGTTTGGACAATGTAGAGAATTACAGTTTATCAATTCATGCAAATTATGTCCTCTCCATTAACCCAGCTGAGGATGTAATGCATATTGCTGAATGCTCTTTATCTTTTATTTGAGAGGAAACAAAATAAAGATTTGTTTGTCCCTCATCGGGTCCGCTTCCATAATGAACTTATCACCAGATTTATTTTACATGTATCTTTCCAGATATTTAGGTCATTTTTACAGCAGGATGTACTTATACCATGATGTACCATTTATCTCGTACTAGAATGGTGGTTAGAACTGATCTCGCCTCTGATGCCACAATGCTTATTCTTAATCAAGGCATTTTTCCTACCACTGACTTTGGAGAAAGCAGCATCTCTTATTCCATTGCCCCCACAGATAACATCAGAACTCTCACCAACCGTGGTGAACAGGGCCGGACTGGGAACCAAAACCGGCCCTGGCAAGCAAAGTACTCGGCCTGCCCCCCCCCCCCCCCCCACCTACCCCTCCCCCTGGGGGGAGGGGGTGGGGTTGTGGGTGCCACCGAGCTCTTTACCAAGGCCGGTTTTCAGCTGATTTTGTTACAGGTCCGATTTTGCTGTTAAAACGACCCTGTAACAACAACGGTCCCCAGGGGCCCCAAACCGCCCCCCACCCATGCGGCACACATGGGAATTGCCCGGTGCCCGCCACGGTTAGTCCGGCCCTGGTGGTGAAACCGTGGCCCTGATTGTTCTTGACCTCTCTGCTGCGTTCGACACCATTCCTCACTACATCCTCATCAACAGACTTCACAACGTCGGTATACAGCAAAACGCACTCAAGTGGTTTGCTTCTTTCCTTTCAGGATGCATACAGAGCATCCAACTACCTCCCTTCACCACCGCACCCAACAACATCATATGCGGCGTACCCCAAGGATCCTTCTTCAGCCCTATCCTGTTCAACATCTATGTGATACCCCCCATGCAGACGTCGTCAGATCCCACGAACTCAACATAATCTCCTACGCTGACAAAACTCAACTCATCCTCTTGTTCACTGAGGACACCTCCAACACCAAAACCAACTTCTGCAACCCCATGACTGATGTAGCCAAATGGATGATAAACAGCTGCCTCAAACTCAACTCCGACAAACATAAGTACTGATCTTCAGGAAGAACACCTCTGCATGGGACCACAGCTGGTGGTCAGCAGCACTCAGACCAACACCCACACCAATAGACCATGCACGTAACCTCTGTATTATCCTCAAAAGCCAACTGACCACCAAATGACAAATCAACGCAGTTGCCTCCCCTCCTTTTTGCTTCCACACCATTCGCGTGCCCTGCAGAATTTTCAGATGGATCCCAATCAACACCAGAAAGACCATCATGCAGGCCCTCGTCACCAACTGCCTCGAGTACAGAAATGCTCTCTACATTGGAATTTCCACCCAGCTCCTCAAAAGACTCCAGACCATACAGGACACCGCAGCCAGACTCATCCTCAATCTCCTCAAATAGACCCACATCACCCCTCACCTCAGAAACCTCCACTGGATCCCCATCCAGAAGAGATGCCAGTTCAAGATCCTCATGCACGCCTGCAAAGCTCTACATAACAAAGGACATCCTACGTCCAAGAATCGACTAAACTTCCACCTGCCTGCAAGACACCTGCGCTTCACCTCACTAGCCCTCACCTCCCCCATCCATGACAGCTGCAGCGGGCCGCTCCTTCTCCTACATCGCTGCCAAGACCTGTAACGACCAGCCCCTCCACCTCTATACATCTCTCTCCCTGGTGGACTTCAGAAAGAAACTTATGACCTGGCTTTTCGACTGAGACACAGCACCTTCTGTGGCCAGATACCCCTAGGGGTGACAGTGCTGCGATATACAAATACCGATTGATTGATTGATTGATTGAGTCCTCTCTGAACACAGGGCGCACAGTGCCTGCCAGGTGGGCAACTTCTTGTATTAGAGCAGGATATCTATGTTGTCTCAGGCAGGTCACAATGTTCTTCTTCCTTGTAACCTGGGACCCACCCTACTCATTGCATGTGATAATCTTAACATGAATATAAAAGATAAGGCACTATTGAGCTGTACACCTGGCAGAGCCGGGCCACTAGCTTTTCAAATCCTGTTTCAATAAATTAACACAATCAAACAAGCACCTGTGCCAGAGATCACAAGCTCCGAAAGTGCATTTGAATCCACCAGGTCCAAAGGTGTAACAGGTGGTGAGGGCGTTTGAGGAGTTTGAGAAGAAAGAGGTATTAGCCAGACCAGGGTAAAAAAATGTCAAAGGTATGTACCAGAATGCTCCAGTAGTACTTTGGGGCTTTAACACTGAACATTAATTAGAATACTGGAATCTTGAGCGCACCATTGAAGAGAACGGGCTGATCAGGGCCAATAATGCCTAGTAGTTATCTTCTGCTCTAAAATTCCAAAGTCTCTGTTTTTGTTTCGCCCTTTTATATTAAAACTGTATACCCCTGTCGTTGGAAAGCTCTAATAACATTATAGCCCATGTGTCTCGGCCTATAGCGGTTGTTAAAGGCCCTCATCTTCGTTATACGCCAAGAAACCGCAAGGTGTACGCCGCGCTCTACAAGTGTTTTAAATTAGAAATTAGAAATTATACGCCCTGAACTGTAGCTCAGACCTACAACTCAGGTTCATGACCTTTAACAATTGTTAGAGCCCTGTACAGCGGCCTAAAATGCTATATGCCAAGCTGTTTCCTACATAACAATGGGATACTGGATTTCAAAGCTCTGCCTCTCCTTACAGCGTGGTGTCAAACTGGGAGAACAGCTGTATCTGTTTTCCCAAAAATAAGAAGGGTGGACATTTACAACTCCCTCCTTCTACTTAAATGCCTAGTTAAATCCTAGATGACTGGTGTGGTACCTGAATTATAGGCAGAGTTACAGAAGGAGCCCTTCCATGTTACGCAGCCTGCCTCTCTAGCTGTGGACCTCTCTTAGATCACCTGTCTATGTCCCTGCGCCGCCACATTCAGTGATGCAATGATTGGGCAGATTTCAATAAGCGGTGCCCCTAGAAGAACAGTTTTGTCTCACGTCCCTCAAGTTATTTCTTACCAAAAAAAGTATGAAAAATATGTGAAGTGCGTGAAGTTCTACTCGATTGGTTTTTCACACAAAAATATGACTATCGCGATTCGTTCAGAAAGGCTGCACAAAAGGCCAAATAGCATGAGCGAGGAACGTCACGTAATTCTGGACCCCAAGAGCTTGCCTGGCAGTGTAGCAGACATGGTTGGAAACTCAATCCTGGCGTCGGTGAAAAGATACCTTTCAACCCTGCTTTATTATTTGGGGCATGTTTTACTGTAAAACATTAGTTAGTAAGAAAATGTAAGCTAGTAATGGGGAAGGGGAGGGGTGAATTCTGTAGGGAAGGAAAACGGTGAATTGTGTGAAGGCTGATCATTAGGAACTTAGGAAAACTATTCTGACCTACTCCAAACTAACTTTACAGACACTGAACTCTTAACTCGTACATTGCTCCTAGCGAGCGCAGGCTCGGTGTGCTGTCACGAGCAAATCCTGGATTCTTGGCTCACAATGATAACAACACAGCCTCGTGCAGAAATTATCCTGGCGGGAAGCCAAGTCTGGCTTGGTGCCTGGGAACTTTGTGGCGCTCCAGGGCTTTAAGTTGGATGAAAAAACTGGGGGGTTCTCTCAAAGGGGCATGGTCGTTGTAATTAAGGGCGTGATTTAAAAATACAAACTAAAAATCTGTGCTTAGATTAGGTTGCCGCTCGACTGGTATTTTGCTGCTTTTGTCATTGCATCCAGATATATTATACAAGTAACATTACACCTACAACAAGCTAGGACTATTGGCTTTGCCAATTTGAAGAACAATCTCACCGTGTGAGGAGGGAGCGGGGCCTGGGGCCTTGTGTCGAGAAGTACCTAGGAGGCAGCTTTGAACACCATCCTGCCCCCAAGCTCCACCCCTCCCCCCCCCCCCCCTTAAAAAAAAAAGATTGCTGATGCCCTGGGGTGTTTTCACGCCCCTTGATGGACGTTGGCAGTTCAAAGTCCTGGAAAACCACTGTTCACAGCTCGACTTCCCTGCCACCGTGTGCTATCGGCTCCCCACCGGGTGACCGTGTGATGGGAGCCGATATTGTGTGTCCGTTCTTAAATGATGAGACTATGAAAGTACTATAACGAGTCTCTTTGAAGTTACATCACAAGCACTTAAGAGGTGTTACAGCTGCAGAGTAATTTTTTTTTTACCATGATGGTGAGGGCAAAAATGGAGAGCCCAATAGAGACCCATCCCGGCACCTGCCTTTTAGAACTGCTGGTGCTGGGCACTGCCACTTAAAGCCCTGCTGCGCTCTATGCTCAAGCATTTGTTTTGTAGTCCACTGAACTACCCGGAGTGCCGCTCTCTGCTCTCGTTTGAAACCTCTAATGTTCATGCTTGTGTCAAAAGCTCAGAATAAGAGATCAGCAGCAGTGCTACTTCGGGGGTGCCTCGTAATGCTGGGCTCTGCTGCCCATGGAGCTGGAGCTCCTCCCACCCCGCCCACAGCTCCGCCCCAGTCAGTCTGAGGCCTATGAACAGTAACCTGCACGGTACTGTAGTCTCCTGGACCCCTCACCACATTGTGCAGAAGCCACTGATCCGACCTTGTTGCTTCTGTTTGGTGAGGCAAGTAGTGTGTACAAAGTGTGGTTCATATGATTTTTGTTAATGTTTCCAGAAGTTGTAAAGCCTCCCTCCTATAGAGGAATGTTATCTGAATAGGTGTGATTTCATATTGATCTCCAAGGTATGAGAATATCAATCATGCATGGGTGCCTGTAGGGGTCTCAATAACATGTGAATGTTATAGTGGCCCACTAGAACCTGTATATTTGGAAAGAATTCCCAGGGCTGTGCTGAACCGCACCAACACTATACATTTCCTGATTGGGTACACCATTATAAGTTCATTCGTAGGTCCTACAAAACAGGTGGCCCCGTGGAGATTTGTCTGGAATTTTCATGAAGTTTACATTTTTACGGCCCCCTCCTACAAGAAATCAATTTCTCAGCTGGAGGCCTAGGATTTTGATCCTGCCTCCTCACCACTCACTCTTCTACCTCCCGCAATAACCCGGGGCAGGGCCTCCGTTGAACCTACACTTCTGCTAATACTTCTTGGGGTACAGTAAAAACTCCAGCGATGTTTTTCCTGGGAAACAGTTACACAAATGTGTTCAACAATTCCATTCATTTTTTATCTTTGTTGTCTCTAACGGCTCCAGCCCACATTGAGACATGCTCTCCTCTCTCATATATTGTGTCCTCCAACCCTTCCTGGTCCATCTTGAGCCTCTGTTTACTCTCTCATCTGGCTTGCACTTCACAGCCACTCTCTCCTGTTTGTGTGTTTGTCTTCTCTCTAAGACCATCTTGTGCCTTGCTCCCCCCAGTGTGGATGGGTGATGGTGTCTCTAAAGTGAATGTGCTCTCTCGGCCACCTTGTTTTGCGTTCGTCTCTCTCCTCTATCTTGGTACCCTCTCTTATGTATCTTGGCCTTTACATATCTCGCTGTGCCCATTGCGTGCATCAGTTCTTTCTATCATCCAAATCCTGCCTCTATGTTTTCCCTCACACAGGAGTGCCTTGATTCCTTATTTCTTTCAGCTTATCCATAGCTCCAATTACACGTGTTGTGTGCCTCAGTATAGTTCATCATCCACCTTGTGCTACATCTTCATCTATCACTAAGATATTATGCCTTCCTTCGATCTCTCCGCCGTCTTGTGTCCCGCTTGTGGCTTGCTACCCTCTCTCTCCAGTCTTGTGCCTCACACTCTTACTTATCCATCGTGTTCATTTGTCTCTTCTTTAATGTATTGTATGCCCCAAACTTCTCTCTCATCCATCTTGTACCTTTTTCTCCTCTCCCATTCACCTTGTCTCTTGGTATCTGCTCACAATAATTGTGCACTCAGTTCCTCTTAGGATTCCTTGGTCCACTGTTTCACCCATTATATTCCTCGCTCCTTCAGCTCACTTGTATAGAGCCCAGTCTCATCAGTAGTGTGACGTAATCAGTCCTCACATTTACTTTGAGCCTGGTTCCCATTGATCACCCGCTTCGGCTTTGGCCTTAATGCACTGTACACCTAGACTACCCCTCTGTGTGTCTCACTCCCCTCTCTCATCTGATGTCTGCCTTGTTTCACTCTCCGAATTGCATTGTCCCCTTTTTCCCTTTCTCATCCTGTGTGTGCCAGCCTCTTTCCCTCGTGTACCCTCACTCATAGGGTTTGTGCCTTGCTTCTCACTCTCATTTGACTTATGCCAAGTTTCCTTCTCTCATGCTGCTTTTGCCTCACCTCCTCTCTCACCCAAATCATGCCTAACTTCCCTCTACCTCGTGCCTTGTTTCACTCTCTCATTCATTTTGTGGCTCAGTCAACTACTTCTGTGGCTTGGTCTATTTCATCTTCTGTTCTGTGGCTTGATCTATTCTATCTTCTGTTTTGTAGCTTGGTCTATTCTATCTTCTGTTTTATGGAATGGTCTATTTTATCTTCGGTTTTGTGGCGTCATCTATTCTATCTTCTGTTCTGTGGCTTGATCTGTTCTATCTTCTGTTTTGTAGCTTGGTCTATTCTATCTTCTGTTTTATGGAATGGCCTATTTTATCTTCGGTTTTGTGGCGTCATTTATTCTATCTTCTGTTCTGTGGCTTGATCTATTCTATCTTCTGTTTTGTTGCTTGGTCTATTCTATCTTCCGTTTCATGGCATGGTCTATTCTACCTTCTGTTTTATGGCTTGGTCTATTCTGCCTTCTGTTTTATGGCATGGTCTATTCTACCTTCGGTTTCATGGCATTGTCTAGTCTACCTGCTGTTTTATGGCTTGGTCTATTCTGCCTTCTGTTTTATGGCATGGTCTGTTCTACCTTCTGGTTTATGGCATGGTCTATTCTATCTTCTGTTTTATAGCTTGATCTATTCTATCTTCTGTTTTATGGTTTGGTCTAGTCTATCTTCTGTTCTATGGCTTGGCCCATTATATCTTCCGTTTTATGGCTTGGTCACATCGGTCATCTACTGGAGCCATGTTCCCCTCTCTGAGCCATCATGTGCCTGGACCTCGTCCTCTTTCTTGCTGTGTATGAATCCCCTCTGTTACCCTTCTTGGGATTAGCTCTCCTCTCTGTTCGGGTGTGTCACTGTGTACCCTGCAGTCCTCGCTCAATCATCAATGTGCACGCTTATCCACATGCTCTCTTAGTCCCCACTATCACTGGGTGTGTTTCATCCAAAGTGGCCTCAGTCATGTCACTCATTCAGTCTGTGCTGGTGTCTCCTCTCTCAAGTATATTGCACTTTGATTTACTGTCACATGTGTTATGTGCCATAGTCAAATCTTCATCCACCCTCTACCTCAGTCCCCCAGTGCATGTGGATTTCCTCTTACTTCCTCTCTCATCTGACTTTTGCTTGGCTCCCTCGCTTTCATTCTATTTAGCTGGGGTCTTACTCACCCTCTTCCATTCATCTTGTGCCTGATTCTGCTAATTTGTCTGTACTTAGCTCTATTCTCTAATGGCTCATGCAGCTTGCGCCTCTCTGCTTTACACTTCACTCTCCTGCTTTATCCTGATTGCAACTCGCTGCTCTATCTCTTTCGCCTTGGGGTTCGGTGCCCTTTCCCATCTGTTGTGTGCACCATTGAAACCTCTTATTTAAATTGCATCTCTTACCCTCAGTCACCTATCTTCAGTCTCACTTTATTCTACCATCCATCTGATGACCGAATCAAGTCGTGTCTTATGTGTACATTAGGTGTAGGCTGAGCGAAAACTTGTTACACCAGTTTAATTCAAGTAATTTGGAGAATTTCGTTTTGTGCTTGTCATGTGACATTCTCAAAATGATACTGTTATGCCACATCACAGCACGGATGTGCAAGAACAACGCAAATTACTTGTACTTGAGCAGCTAACATTCACAGTATATGTTTTTGGTGTTATCTTCCAAAGTGGAGATCCGTTTTAGAGCTAAATGCTCAATTTGCGTTTCGTGATGTTACCCATAATTTCACATATTGTTTCTGAAATTTTGCAAAATTATGCAATAGCAAATTACAAGGAATTTCACACACTCCTAATTGGGTCCTTCTCTTTGCCTTGTGTCTCAAATCCTCTGTTAAACGCCATGTGCTCTGGCCTTTTATCTCCGCTTTCATGTTCTTCAGTTCCCACTGGCAGTTAGGCTGTGCCTCCATTCCCTGTTTCATTCAACTTCAGCCCCATTCGCGTTTCTCATTTTGGTGATAGCCATCGCCCCATTTGCAACCAGCTTGTGCCTAAATCCCCTTATTTGCTGAAGCCTAGTTCCACTCTTTTGTCAGGAGTGTGCCTCAGTGAATTCTCTTTTCCATCTTGTCCTTCAATCCCGTTGCCTACCTGGCCTGAGTCTGGCCCCCCTCTCTAGTCTGCCTGGTGGCGGATCCAACTCTAAAGGTTAGGGGTGGGGTTTTTAGTTGAGTCGGGAAAATGGTGCTCAGGCTATTGCGTGTACTATCTATGGACCTGTGTCGGCACGGTGCTGCCAGGTCAGGGGAGTAACCCGATAACCCCCGGAGTGTGTGAATCACAGGATCCACACTGTAAAGTAGGCATGGTCCTGGGCACACGTGATGAGGATATTAAAGAGTTAAATTCAGTCTCAAGAGTTATATAAATGCAGTGGTCGACACCAGTATGAGTTTGAAAAGTTAGTTTATATTGCAGCACGACTATGTTGAACAAAACACAACCAGCCGACACGTGTTTTGTCACTAGGAGATGTCCCGTGACTCATCAGGGCTGTGATGTGCATGGAAATCAGGTTATGCAGGCCCCATAGAACTGGTGCTAATTCAAACCCAGTTAGGGGCGTGTGGAGGACTGAAGGTTTTGCGGAAATCGGCACTGGGGAGCGCGCAGCGTAGGCAATGAGAAGCGGAAGGATGACCGTGGGCGCGGGCTAGAAAAAAGCTGTGCGCGTTATTAGAACGGAGCCCAAGGCGGGTGTGCCGAGACGGGGGATGAAAGTTGGAGCCTGGGGGTTCCGAAATTGGAGATCCATTGTCCGGTGGCGTGGCGGGGATAGAGTCACTGGGTATGCAGTGGGCGGTCGGCCATGTAGAGCCCAGGTGCGGGAAAAGTTTTAGGTGTCTCGCACAGTGCGAATGCAGGGTAGCGCAAGCGCCTGTGGTCTGTGATCAGCGAAGCATGGAGGACACTGGAGCTGTGTGGATGAAGGCTCCAGTGTCCTCTGTGCTTCGCGGATCCAACTCTGTTATCTCTCTTGTCTTCATCTCCTCGTTCAACTATCCAATGCTCCAGTCTCCTTGTCCGCATTCCCCATGTCTATCCTCTGTCCTGTATCCGGCTTCTTGCCCCTCACTCTCTTCCCCTTTGCCATTTCTTCTCTCTGATATGGGCTGCACGTTCAGACACACAAAAGATGATGGCGCAATGCTTACAATAAGTCTAACCACTGGCAATCGCTTGCGGTAGCATTCCAAACTATTGTTCTTTTGCCCATCATGTCACCTCAGCTTGGAACCAGCCATATGCAAATCAGTCTTGACCCTTTTCCAATAGGAAGAGCCCAGCCCAAACTGGCAGGCCAATACCTCCATGAATCGGAACACAAGCAGCTCAAGACTGGCTGTTCCCTGATTGAGGCTAGTGAGTAAGGTGCAGCTTGGTTCCAGAGGCACAGTGAGCACAGAACTCATGTCTGGGTAAGAGCGACAGCATGGAATGCTACCCAAGCGATTGCCAGTGGTTAGACTTATTGCAAGCATCGTCCCATCACCTCCAGTGTGTTTGATGGCCTGCATCTTACCTCTTTTTTAGAATCTGCTTGTGCCTCCATCTCCTCCCTTGCCAGGCTTGCACATTTTTCTACTCATCTCGTTGGTGCCTCAATCACTTTTGGAATGCATCTTGTCTCACAGCTCCTGCACCATCTGGATTGAGACTTGGCCATCACTGTCTACTCCCATGGCACCTGTTTACTGATTTCTGATTTTATTAACTCATGTTTGATTAATTAAAACCATTCCATGACTAAGAACTATACAATACATTTTCGCTTAAGATGAAACAATGAATAAAACAAGCAGAATGGAGTTTCAAGGACTTAAAACACAATGACAACTATATTATTTCATGAGTGTAAAAAGATTTAAGCCCTGCCCTTCATAAATAAAATATAAACAGTGTCCAAGGTTTTACAGATAAAGCGGTAAAGTACAATATCTTATGTGCAAACTAATTGAAGCTCCTGCTGATAGGGATGGAGTTACTAACATCTCGGTAACGCAGAATGTTTATGTGCAGTAAATGGTCGTGTGTTCTGGGTTGGCGTTCCCCATATCCCGGGGCCACATGACCGTAGAGGATGCTGAACATGTCCCTTGAGTTTGTTAGTTCCAGTTGATGGTTCTCCTAAGAGTTAGCTGCTAGATGCTGTTCTGGGTTCTGTGGCTAGTGGTTGTTGCAGTTGCCCTCGCTTCAATGAGTGAAAGGTGAATAAAACTCGTAAATTTCCCCAGACTGGCTAGTGTACTTGGTATATTTTCAGCAAAGCACATATCCTTGCAGCACTTAACCCCTTTTGAACGACATAGCATGAGGAGCAGGCGGTGTTGTTCCTCAGTCAATATGGGCCAGCAGCACAACAGATGGTACCAGGATTCTTTTCGGTAGTTGCATAACCTGCATGAGATGACCTCATCTTGGTGGGCTCAACCAGTATTGGTATCTGCTCTTGCCCCTCTTGTTCCATGGTTCTTCAGTCACACATCTTGTGCCTCTGTCCCCTCTCATATCCATCAGATTCCTTGCTCATCCACTGTGTGACTCATCCACCTTTAAATATATATTATTATGCCCTACACTGTTTCGTCTGTTTAGTTTGTTTTTCTCTCCTTCGTTCATCTTGTTTCTTACTCATCTTTAAGTTCTTTAGCACCTTCAATCTTCAGTCTTTGACGCCACCACATCTTTCTCTCATCGTGTCTCTCGCTCCATCCCTCCTTTACCTTGTTTCATCCTTGTCCCTCAACCTCTTGCATCCTGCCCCAATTCCCTCAGTTCCCCGAAAAGCATGACAGGGAATCTGGCACATCTTTCTTCTGCTGTGTCTGATGACATCCTGTTATCTTCTATATTGTGGAGACTGAAAAGTGGGTTCCATAAGGACTGGGTGGGTTACTCAGTCCATCTAAGCCTCTCTCCCTTCACCCAATCACATTAATACTCCATAGTTCGATTACTATTTTAGTACACTGTTAAGGGCTACAACATTAAAGTGAATAGTATGCTAGGGATGTAATGTCATTACCAAAAACATCCAATCCAGTGACATCGCTTCACATTGTCTAAATGCGGTCGGAGACAGGACACAAGAGTCCTGATGCCTGCTACGAAAGGACTTATGAAGGTGGATGTTGACGAATAGTCTCGAATTGAATGTGGACCTGACTACAAGCTGGTACCACTGAGTTTTCCCATACCAGTAAAAGTATAGTAACCTATTTCAAAATCATTATTTTGTTCACAACTTAAGCAGAGTGACATAGCGACCGGTCCTGAGGAATACCAAGAACCCTTCTGGTCTATTAAGGAAGAAACATGTCAACCTGATCCTAATATGGAACATCCATATCCCTATTTTCACTGAGCTTATTTTAACCTATTCACTGGGGACACTAATAAAGATTAATCTTGCACACAAGGAGATAGTTTTAACTCACATTTAATTCTATTTGTGTTTGCACTCTGCCCTGCATTGGATGACACAAAACACCTCATGCTCCCACAGGGGAGTTGTAGCCCACACTGGGTACCTTGCGGTCCCAGTGTGCAAGAGTGAACCCAGTGATGAAGCATGTCACCCTAGGGTGAGTGAGGATTTTCCTCTTAAACACATGAGTGCGTCTGTCCCTTCCTCCCTCCCCTTAGCTTTTTGATTGAGTTGCTTCGGTACACCATCCGGTTACCTTTTGTGAGTGTAGTGTTACAGTAGGTGGTAATAATTCCTCCTTCTAGAACCCCTGTAGTGAGATTATATCACTTCACATTGAACATGCTGGATAAGCCCTTACCTCCTTTTGATTTATGGTTTGCATACAGTTTACCAGCATATATGATTTAATCCAACTCTTCAAAGACGAACTGTGCTCAATTTCCTGCTTCACTACTTTCCCAAATTGTATGATACTGGGCACAAACATTTTGCCTTGCACTACTTATATTTCAACAACATTTCCTGTAGCTCGTTTCCCTCATTCCTCCTCAATGTTTGTGAATTTAGCTCTATGCTCAACCTCCGTGGAACACAGACATAGCACTATGGCCTATCACCACACTTTTTTGGTTGCTCCGACAAGACAATGCAAGTGCTGTCTGTTGCCAGACATATTGTGGCTTACCAAGAACGTAGAGGTGCTTGGAGCCCGTCCATTTCTTACCATTGGTTGGATTTTCCGTCACTCTCTTTTCCCTGCTTCTTATTCATGCCCAGTTTCTCAATTCTGTGTTTTCCTCTCCCATGGAGCATTGCCTCTTTAACATCTATTTGACTGCCTGGCAACTCTGTTCCCACTGCTTGCTTTTCAAGCACTGCTCTTTTTGTGTTAAACACTCCATGAGAGTGCATGTGATTTTGAGCTTTCTACCTTCGTGTACTTTCCTCCTCTTGTCTCCCCATCTTACTTTCCCCCAACCCCCATATTGCTACTGCCCTCCCTCCTGCATCCCCTGTCTTTCTTGCGTGTCCTGTGTTGCTCCGCCTTCCCCCGCCCACCTCTGTGCTGCTTTGGAGTCCCGTATTAGTATGGCGCCTCCCCACTCTCCCCTATGTTAGTTCAGCATTTCCCCACTCTATCCTGTGTTGCTTCCACCCAGCCCTGTTGCTTCCGCTCACCCAATTGTTAAAAAAAAGTAAAACAATGAATGCTTTTGCACGTTTTGATTTCTTTTTGGCTACCAATCCAATTTAGATCTTTAAAAAAAAGCGCCTGAGTCGTATTGCAGGCACACGCATGTGTGGTGCACACACCTACAAAATGACGCCGCTGGCTATTTTTGAAATACTTTAACCCTGAAGCACAGCATCGAGAAAGCTGTGCAATGTGGCTAACTATTGCCAAAGCAAATAGGCCCCACAGGCAGGATATTTTGGCTATGCCAATGCTTGTTCTACTTGGACTTCCTCGCTGACAAATCGATCATGCCTTTGAAGGTGATATAATTTGTGGTGATTATTTTACTTCTAATAATGTCACTTACCATGATGTCACTTCCCATAATGTTACATGAGTCGACGGTTATGATTACGACTCACATCCTCCCTCTCCTGGAATATTTTGAAGTTAGTACAACTGCTCCCTGCTCATTCAGAACAGGCACAACATGAACAGGCACAGACCAAGCTTTACAGACACACAAACACTTAGAAGAGACGTTGCCAAGAACAGCAGCAACTCACCACTCTCAAGTGAAATAGGTATGGGATGAGCTTCAGAACTTCGAGTGGACCCTCTCACACACACAGAACAGGTAGAAGCAGCAGCAATCAGTCAAAATTCATTCCAGATTAAGGAAAACATGGGCAGCTGCAGAGCAGTAAACGCCAACACTGAGATAATGGGTACAGCATAACCAACAGTAAACTCCGTTCACAAAGAACAGCAGCGTGCAACCTATCTAGCCCTGGGTGAAATTTAAACCATGCTAATGTAATTTGCACAGTTTCGGTAATTTTGCATTGTTGCACAAAAATACCCAAATTATGTCAAAACGCCACATCACATAATTGCAGAGTAGTTTTTAGCAAAATCGCCGAACAGCACGCCAAAACACTGAGGCTGTTGTTTGCAGCTATTGTGTTTTTTGCTCTATTGTTTTAGAACAAAATGTGTCCTGGTGTCAAAAACTGATGCAAAGATGCATTTCAGACTAAAATATAGCGGTGAATGATGGATCTGTATTTTGCATATTTACACATTATTATGCATAATTTTCCTGAAATGTTGCATAATTAGCAAAATCAAATTATGTGAATTTCCCACACCCCGGGCCCTACTTCTATCACTCACATAGCGCAGGTACAGTAAGGGAAGCAATTATGCAAGCTTCCTTCAGGCAGAATAGACACAGCGTGACCAGCAGCAGTGAAAGCAGCCCTCCGACAGCCTTCAGTAGAGTACAGTAGGGCAGCAGTAGGCCAAGCATCCTTCACACACAGAATAACGACAGCACTGGCAGGAGCAGCCGCTACGTTTCTTCACTACACAGGTACAGTACAGAGAGCAGGGTCTGGACACATTAACCCTCATTTAATAATGCAGCAGCTTGCATTTTATGTAGCTCTTAAACCTGACCTGAGAGCTGGTCCTCATAATAATAAGGACTATTAATGTTATTATTTTGATTATTAACATTCTTATTGCTACTAATTACGTAGGAAGGATACTACTATCACCACAAACAGCCACTTAACCACAGACTGTTTTGTCACTTAGTGCTGAAGTGTCACCTATCACTATGACCAGAGCCAATGAAATTATGTGATTTTGTGGCCATGGCGGTTTCTGCATAGTTAACGATTTTCTGCATTTGGCACATAGTTCACCAGCTGCTGCAAATTCTGCAGGTTTCAGCAAAAGCAATTGTTTCTAGCTCAAACGGACCAAAAGTTACTAAAAAGGTGACAACACATACTGCCGCACAGTGTACGACCCTTTGCAAAGGCTGACTGGCCACCTTTCTGCTGCTTATTTTTGTACTTGGGTGCAGTGCTTTAAATAGAAATACAGAAGTGCAGGCACGCACTATTTAGAGTACCTGTTTGCTCCTGAGAAGTGTCAGTGTTCTGCCATTAAGAGAGGAGCAGCTACTCTCCCTTTCAAATTATAGAAGTGCAGGTACTTAGTACCAAACAGCACTTTCCAATTTAAAGCACTAGTTGGGTTCAAGTGTTACTAATAAAGTGAAACCTTTCCTCAGGTAGCGTTAACATGTAAAAAAAAAAGGCCAAAATAATGAAGTAGTTCTAAAGCAAAACGTGCCACATAATTTGCTTTCCCTTGTCGCATAATTTAGTCAACTCTGCCACATAATTTAGACCTCTCCTGCCGCATAATCCTTGTGGACATGGCTATTCTCCAACTCGTCTTTAACATTAGCTCTCCTCGTCAGTTCTTCCAATGCCCCTCCTGGGCAGCTCGCTCACTTTGAGGTCCGCATGAAGCGTGTACCTCTCACTCACTCACTCAGAGGGTACACTCACCATCCATGTGTCCT
Source organism: Lissotriton vulgaris (assembly GCF_964263255.1). Lineage (NCBI taxonomy): Eukaryota > Metazoa > Chordata > Amphibia > Caudata > Salamandridae > Lissotriton > Lissotriton vulgaris. Next base: position 359,307,608 of record NC_141693.1, on the reverse strand, counting down.
TGGATGCGCTCCTCGCCGGATCTGTGGAGGCGGATGCTGCCTGGCTGTTCGCCATCCTCGCGCTGCGTCTCGCGAGCTGCCGCTTCCGGTCGGTGTCCCCCTGCCTGCGCCTCGTGCTGCCCCGGAGGGTTTGGTATGGAGGGTCTCCCTTCACTCCTGCAGTCAGACGCTCCGCGCCGCGCTGCCCGCATCAGCCTGGCATCTCCCTGCTCCCGGTGCCGGCGAGAAGCCAGGAGCGAGTGGCACCAGCGCCAGGAGGCAGGTATTCCTCCAGGTGCCAAGCCCAAAGCACTACAGACTGTCACCCTGCCCAGAATGCAAACACCGGACCTGCCTGCTTCCTGAACTCCGGGGAGTGAGCCTGTCTTCTGCAGACATGAATACACACCTGAGACACTTCCTGTCTCGTGAGTAAACTGCACCCATCGGTTGGCCTGCCTGCTTCAGACAAGCCAGAGGGGCAGGCACGTCTCTGTGGCGCACTGACTGCTGGAGCCAGCTCAGTGGGGCGTTTTGCCTTGTGTAGGCACTCCGGAGGTGACTTGCCTGCTCCACACACACTACGTGGGGACCTACGGCTTCTATAGTTACTACATAGAGCTGTTTGTCAAATGCAGACGCCCGAGAGGTGGATTTCCTGACAGCGAATCTGCCTGCCCCAAATACACCTGTAAGAAGGCTGCCTGCTTGTTCCAGTCACACCTGAGAGGGGGCGGCTTAGCTGCTGCAGTCACACCTGAGAAGGGCTCTTCCAGCTGCAGGTTTCCTGGTGATATAGCCTATCCATAGGTTCCTTATATACGTAGGTAGCCTTCCTGCTCCCAAAACTCTGTGGCACTCACACCACGGGTAGCCCGCATGGCTGCCTCCTGCAGACGAACCGGAGAGGAAGCCGCCACACCCACCGCAGGTACACCTTCCTGGGACCCTAACTGCTGTAGATCCCACAGAGAGGTGTTTGCCCCCTCAGGCACCCGAGAGGTGCCCTGCCTGCTGCAGACACTCTCGAGACAGCCCGTCTAAAGCACAACAACACGGAGAAGAAACCTCGCCTGATGCAGGCGCACTATGCATTTTTAAAGCGGAAACCCGATCTCACGCGCACAAACAAACCTTCCTTTCTGGTTTTCCATTACTGGATATCCAGCTCATTCAGCCCCTTGTCTCGCTTCTCGCCAGCTTTGTGGTTGCCATTATCACATGACAGCGACACCACTGCAGGGGCTGCCATTCCTCATTCCTCTGCATTCATTTAATATGTTGAGCGCTCCGACAGGTTTTATTGGCCTGAGGAAATGGGTACATGCATAAAAGGTCGAGCATATGGCGCTGAATAACCTATGCTTAACATTACCTGCCTCAATGGCACTCGACTTATTAGTCTCGGAAGGATGAACGTCTGAGAGGACTCGCCAGGCTACAAACCGAAACCAAAGGGTCAAACACAGAGGGGCATATTACCAAGGGGGGCGATAGGCAATTATCGCCGGTTTAGCGATCGTTTTCGGCCGCTAAGCGGCGATAATTCTATCGTTTTATTAGCAAGCTGTCACTAACTGATGTTAGCGACAGCTTTTAGGCGATAGCGAGCGTTTTGGGGTCCACTTTGCATGTGAGCGATGTTTATCGCTAATGACATGCAAAGTGGGCGTACCCAACCTGTTAGCGACTGAAAGCAATCGCTAACGTCGCTATCGCCTATTAGCAAGGCAGGCGCAGCGATGGAAATATTCCCGCTATCGCCAAAAATTAACGCTTGCTCAGACCAGTTCTTAGCCATGTTATCCAATGGGAGGTGGATAACACTCTAAGAGCATTTTGTCGCTAATGCGTGAATATCGCTGTATTCTCAGCGATATTCACACATTTCGCCGCTATCGCTGGATATTTTGCACAATGGAGAAAAACGTTGCTAATAGCATGTTTTCTCCGCTAACATATCCAGCGATAGGCAGCGATAAAAAAATAGCCGCTAAGCCTGTTTAGCGATAAATATCGCTACTTGTTGATAATATGCCCCAGAGTTTTAGAGGAGATGCGCTCATCCAATGAGCCATCAGGCCTAGCACAAGGGAATCTAATACTAATTTCATACTCAGTCCCAGCCCTCAGGTGTGTATCTTGTACATTTGCAGCAAATAAATAGCTGCTCTGGTAACAAATTGGTGTGCATAAGATCACAAGATGTTATCAAATGTACAGAAACATGTAAAGAGAGCTGATACTTAAAAGGTGTCCAGTCAAGAAAGGATTTGGGGAACTACAGAGATATAGGGCGCTGGACCAGGGCGATTATGGAGAGAAAAGCCATAGTTATTAAGGCGTTCCGAAAGGGCATCAATTGGGAGAAGACTTGAAAATAGACAGGTAGAGAGTTCCAAGTTTTGTAAGCAATCACACAAAAGGCCCGACTGCCCGTCAGTGACCACAGACCCTTGAGACCCACAGAAAAGCTTCTGAGGCTCTGAGAGCAAACTGGACTCTAACAGTAGACATTTTCTTGAAGACAGTTTGGGCCAGAGCGATGTTAGGTGCCAAGGACCATGCAGGTAGCTTTGAAGATGAGCTGTTTTTCCAATCTGTAGACATTCCAAACTTTTAAGAGGGGATGAGGCAGAAGAAAATCTTTAAAAGATCTTCAGCGCATGGCGAAGAGCCTAAAAAGACAACATTGAAATAGTGGAGATGGTTATGTCTATCACCCTGGGCCACGAGGTCACGAGTGTGTGTAGGAAGAAAAGGAAGAACAATGCTCAGAGGTTTTAGCAACAGAAAACAGGTCAAGGCTACCTTGTTGACATGGGCCAATAGGGAAGGACTCTGACCAAAATGAAGGGCAGTGTCACAGACTGAAGAAACAGTAATTGTAGCTGAAGTGAACTCATTGGACCAGAGGCCACGAGGAACGGTAGATGGTGAAGAGCAGCGAGACACAAATAGAAGCTTGGTTTTGTCAGTGTTTCATTTGAGGGAGTTAAAGCTCACCCTCTCAGACACTAAGATTATGCAATGAAAATTCTTGGTGCATCCCAGGTTATTGTCATCAGGTGGGATCACATTTGTGTGTTATCCACCTACTTCATAAACCTAACTCTGGAAGATCAGGTCAGGTAAGCTGAGCAAGAGAGAGTACATACCAGTCGAGTCCCCTGATACGAAGGACGTACGATTCTCAAGCAGGACGGACGGCCACTTTACTGGTTGACCGTCCTGTCGTCTTTTTTTGGGGGTTATTCATGCCCCATTAATACTGAGGATGGACGACCATTATATCGGTGTGTCGTCGTGACAATTCAGGCCGGGGGTTATATATGCCCTACTAATATGAAGGAAGGTACCCTACTAATATGAAGCAAGACTCTGGGCCACTAAAAACGCCTCTGAATTTTGGGAAATATTATCCAAGCAATTCTGTACTAAAAGATTGTTTACAAGAACGAAGCCTGATAACATTTGGAGTCCCTGGTTCAGGACCCTCTTTTGGACCCATAAGAGACTATGAGCCCTGACGAAGTTCCAATGGAACGGAATGCGTTGGCTGAGATTTTAAAAGATTGAACAGAATAAAGGACTTTTTGGGGATAAATTGGAAGCTTTTTGAACTCTATCATTTGGTGCACCGTCCTTTTTCTCCAAAAACGTTGGTATCTGTTTCTCAGTGGAGTATACGTGCGCCAAGCTCCGGACGTGTTTTGCACAAACTAAGGACTCAACGATTGACTTTGAAATTGAGGTGCCTAACCATGGTCAGCCGCACTGTTTGTTTTTAACAAGAGAGTACACACATATTAGGGTGCAGGGCTCAGAGAGGAGCCTTGTGGGACTCCAGGAGTAAGATGTTTGTATTCTGAGCAAAAAGGAGCAAGGTAGACTTTCTGAGCTCTGTAAGTAAGTTAAGACTCTATCTAATCCAGAGCCGAACCCTGAATCCCTAATACCTGGAGGCGGAGTAGAGAATGGCCACTGGATGCCATATCAAATAAGGCAGATAAATCTAGAAAAACCAGGGCAGAAGATCTGCTTTAGCCAACCAGCATCTGAAGATAATCAAGCATCAAGCCAGTGCCTAATTTTACAAGAATACGTGCTTTGCTCAGCAGACAGCAGTCCATGGTATTGGATGTCGGGGTGCTGAATACAAAGTTTGTGTGGTCTCAAGTTCACCTCAGGACTCTTTCATCCACCAGCAGACACTCCCTGCCCCTTTATCTCGTTCTTTCAGGTTGTTTCTCATTGTTGCGTCCCTCTTTGTTGCTATTTTTCTGTCTTTATTGTCTTGCTTATTTCCCTTTTTTGTATATTCTCCCTCTCAATTTGAGTCAAAGTCTAATGAAGAAAAATAAGTGCTGAACCCCAAAAAAATGTGTACCAGTTGGCCCCACCTGCAGCCACCAGCTCAAATTAAGCACTGCCTGTGATATGTTTTAAAAGCGGTACAAAAGGGGGTGGTGATGGACGGAGCATCTGAATCAATCAAACGCTCACACCCAGTCAAAAGATCTGAGTTTAATCCATCACCGTTCTTTAGCCCACTCTGCCACCCCAGTTCAGACATGGCTATATGCAAATCAGTCTGATCCTGTGCCTCATGGGAACAGTCCAGCCCAAACTGCCAAGCCATGTCTTCCCTGGACCCGAAACAAGCTTCCGAGGACCGGTTTCTGGCATTCAAGCCGTCTTCAGCCTGGCTTGCTTGAATCCAGTGGCAAAGTGAGCAAGGGACTCACGTCTGAGCATACCCTGCCACACTTATGGCGGCCAAAAGCGGTACAAAAGGGGGTGGTGATGGACGGAGCATCTGAATCAATCAAACACTCACACCCAGTCAAAAGATCTGGGTTTAATCCATCACCGTTCTTTAGCCCACTCTGCCACCCCAGTTCAGACATGGCTATATGCAAATCAGTCTGACCCTGTGCCTCATGGGAACAGTCCAGCCCGAACTGCCAAGCCATGTCTTCCCTGGACCGGAAACAAGCTTCCGAGGACCGGTTTCTGGCATTCCAGCCGTCTTCAGCCCAGCTTGCTTGAATCCAGTGGCAAAGTGAGCAAGGGACTCACGTCTGAGCATACCCTGCCACACTTATGGTGGCCAAAAGCGGTACAAATGGGGGTGGCGATGGACGGAGCATCTGAATCAATCAAACACTCACACCCAGTCAAAAGATCTGGGTTTAATCCATCACCGTTCTTTAGCCCACTCTGCCACCCCAGTTCAGACATGGCTATATGCAAATCAGTCTGACTCTGTGCCTCATGGGAACAGTCCAGCCCGAACTGCCAAGCCATGTCTTCCCTGGACCGGAAACAAGCTTCCGAGGACTGGTTTCTGGCATTCCAGCCGTCTTCAGCCGGCTTGCTTGAATCCAGTGGCAGGGTATGCTCAGACGTGAGTCCCTTGCTCACTTTGCCACTGGATTCAAGCAAGCTGGTCCAGGAAAGACATGGCTTGGCAGTTCGGGCTGGACTGTTCCCATGAGGCACAGGGTCAGACTGATTTGCATATAGCCATGTCCGAACTGGGGTGGCAGAGTGGGCTAAAGAACGGTGATGGATTAAACCCAGATCTTTTGACTGGGTGTGAGTGTTTGATTAATTCAGATGCTCCGTCCATCACCACCCCCATTTGTACCGCTTTTGGCCACCATAAGTGTGGCAGGGTATGCTCAGACGTGAGTCCCTTGCTCACTTTGCCACTGGATTCAAGCAAGCCAGGCTGAAGACGGCTTGAATGCCAGAAACCGGTCCTCGGAAGCTTGTTTCGGGTCCAGGGAAGACATGGCTTGGCAGTTTGGGCTGGACTGTTCCCATGAGGCACAGGGTCAGACTGATTTGCATATAGCCATGTCCGAACTGGGGTGGCAGAGTGGGTTAAAGAACGGTGATGAATTAAACCCAGATCTTTTGACTGGGTTTGAGGGTTTGATTGATTCAGATGCTCCGTCCATCACCACCCCCTTTTGTACCGCTTTTGGCGGCCATATGTGTGGCAGGGTATGCTCAGACGTGAGTTCCTTGCTCACTTTGCCACTGGATTCAAGCAAACCGGGCTGAAGACGGCTGGAATGCCAGAAACCGGTCCTCAGAAGCTTGTTTCCGGTCCAGGGAAGACATGGCTTGGCAGTTTGGGCTGGACTGTTCCCATGAGGCACAGGGTCAGACTGATTTGCATATAGCCATGTCTGAACTGGGGTGGCAGAGTGGGCTAAAGAACGGTGATGGATTAAACTCAGATCTTTTGACTGGGTGTGAGGGTTTGATTGATTCAGATGCTCCGTCCATCACCACCCCCTTTTGTACCGCGTTTGTCCGCCATATGTGTGGCAGGGTATGCTCAGACGTGAGTCCCTTGCTCACTTTGCCACTGGATTCAAGCAAGCCGGGCTGAAGACGGCTGGAATGCCAGAAACCGGTCCTCGGAAGCTTGTTTCCGGTCCAGGGAAGACATGGTTTGGCAGTTCGGGCTGGACTGTTCCCATGAGGCATAGGGTCGGACTGATTTGTATATAGCCATGTCCGAACTGGGGTGGCAGAGTGGGCTAAAGAACGGTGATGGAATAAACCCAGATCTTTTGACTGGGTGTGAGGGTTTGATTGATTCAGATGCTCCGTCCATCCCCACCCCCTTTTGTACCGCTTTTGGTCGCCATATGTGTGGCAGGGTATGCTCAGACGTGAGTCCCTTGCTCACTTTGCCACTGGTTCAAGCAAGCCGGGCTGAAGACGGCTGGAATGCCAGAAACCGGTCCTCGGAAGCTTGTTTCCGGTCCAGGGTAGACATGGTTTGGCAGTTCGGGCTGGACTGTTCCCATGAGGCACAGGGTCAGACTGATTTGCATATAGCCATGTCCGAACTGGGGTGGCAGAGTGGGCTAAAGAACGGTGATGGATTAAACCCAGATCTTTTGACTGAGTGTGAGGGTTTGATTGATTCAGATGCTCCGTCCATCACCACCCCCTTTGGCTGCCATATGTGTGGCAGGGTATGCTCAGACGTGAGTCCCTTGTTCACTTTGCCACTGGATTCAAGCAAGCCGGGCTGAAGACGGCTGGAATGCCAGAAACCGGTCCTCGGAAGCTTGTTTCTGGTCCAGGGAAGACATGGCTTGGCTGTTCGGGCTGGACTGTTCCCATGAGGCACAGGGTCAGACTGATTTGAATATAGCCATGTCCGAACTGGGGTGGAAGAGTGGGCTAAAGAATGGTGATGGATTAAACCCAGATCTTTTGACTGGGTGTGAGGGTTTGATTGATTCAGATGCTCCGTCCATCACCACCCCCTTTTGTGATATGTTTTAAGCACACTGTGTGCCAGGAGATAATTTAAAGTCTGACACCCAAACGCTATGCATTAACTACTGCACCCCACCTTCTCCTTGTTTAGCCTCAGCCCACAGCTCATTTTAACAAACTCGATTAATACAATCATAGGTTCCTTGCTTTAGAGCGGAGGCTTCAAGGCTCTAGAATCATGTTTTGCTCATTATGTTATGTCGTGTTGGTTTCTGGTATAGTGCTCTATGCCGAAGTCAGCTCAGAGGTAGTTAGTGGTGACCCATATTTGAAAAGGGGCCCAAGGAGAGAGAAGCAAGAACAGAGCACCATAGAGTGAATAAAGAAGTACTTAAAAGTACTACTAGTGAAATAAGAGCTTTTAGAAAGGATCCTACTGGTGGCTTGGAAGAGGTATCTATCACTCAGTGACTCCAAGCGGGCACTCTGTAACTTCACTCATAGCACAGCCAGTTTTAGTATGAGACAGAGACATTTGAATTGTATCCTGCTATCAACGGAAGCTAGTTCAAATCTTTTTCTCTGCTGAAACAGGATTACATTTCTTTAATCCTGTGTCGCTGGAGACTATATAATTCTATGATTTTTTAGTTTTCTTTCTACACCTAGACAAAAACTTGCAAGGGACAAATGCATCAATTACTACTGGGCAAAGTGAGATAGGTGTGCACCCAATTACTTTTTAACTCTGCTGGTTAAAAATATATATTTTGAGCAGTGACATGAATCTGAGGATCCATGACAAACTCTCCGTCACATAATATTAGAAGATCTTTACTTTCTAGGAAAATGTCCTCGTTGAAGATCTTAGTTTAGAAGCTAGGCTCAAACATTTACTGACCCTTGCTTTAGGAGAGAAAAGATCACCTATCCAATATTCATTTGTAACCTGTCTTCCTTCATCCAGCATCCGGTATCAGTGCGGTCAGTACTAAAATTGTTACTCATGAATCACTTTGATGATAATCTGGGTGTTGGTATAGGTTTAGAATTAATATGGAAGAAAGAGGCTTGCATAAAAATCTCTTAATTCCTCCAACACGGCCCTTTAAGTAGCAGATACACCAAGCTTGTGACAGCTTTTTTTGTAGAATGAGTGGTAGAATTGGGAATAAGTAAAGGATAGCTTGTAATGGAGTAAACATGAAACACGTTTATGTTGCCTTCCACTTAATTGCTTCAGGCTAATTTTTAATCTCGAGAGAGGCAAAACCTTCCTTATTTTAAGGATGCAGCCATAGCTCAACATAGCAGCTTACAATAATATTTAAAAAATAGTACAATTTCCTAGGAACATAATTCAATTTCAAGATTTTGACACATTGGTGACCCTTCACAGACCAACACCTGATAATATTCAGGTGTCAAGTGAGTCATTGAGTTGTCTTCCAGGGGTAAAACCCACTTGCTTGAAAGACACTTCTTTTATTCATATATACAATATCACTGTACACTTACTGAATAACTACCGCAGCTCTTACTAAGGTAGATTTACTTTTTTTGTATGCTGGCGTCTTCCTACTTAATGCAACCCCTAACAGTCATTGCTAATCACTTGAAAAATACAAGACAGTGTTCAATGGATTACACCATTTTGTCTGGGCTATCTATTTGATTTTAAATTTATAAAGCATGTGATTACGCTTGAATAGTCTACTGGCGCTGGAAAGATAAAGATCCATTGCTTCGTTAAGGAATAGATGCGTTTCTTTAACTAATTTGCAAAAGTTCCGAATATTGGTTTCTCCACAAATTATTGTCAGAAGATTGCTCCAAGCCTGAGCAGTCATCACAGAAAAGGCTCAACCATCTGTGCAGGATTTATTACATCTGGGAATATTCACCAACTGTAGCATACCGGGGTATGTATGGGAAGAAGGGGGATGTGATATAGTTTTCAGGTGTAGGGCCATGCATGGCCTTATGTTAAAAACATGGAGCCTTGAAATGCAGCATTTCTAAACAGGGAGCTAGGGAAACATGGAACGGTGAGAAGAGTTACAGATGATCCTGCTGAGACCTAAAATTATCCTGGCAGCCGCGTTCTGTATCAACTGCAGCCTATGAAAGAGAAGAGCAGAAAGTCCAACAAGGAGGGAGCTGCAGTAGTCAATTTACCAGAAATATGAGACTGGACTAGCATTTTCTTTAAAAGCAACAACTGAAGCCTCAGTAATTTATATGCCAAACAATTTTAACACTCCTACACACAGTGATGATGTGTTTCTTTCTGTTTTTATTCATCCGTCAGGACAAAATCTTTGGCTTGTAAATTGCTAATAGTAACATACCTGCAGATGGATTTACATACCCCTTAGTCTCAAAAGGCTTTGACCTGATCTCTTAAATTTCCAGAGAAGGGAATACCTGGATGGATGCGCCTTGGCTTATTACTTCAATACTGCGTCCCAAGTAGGCAACAATGCATGTAAGGCAACCAGGTTAAGAACTAGCATTGCCCGAGGTTCACATTTTGGATTTCCTTTTAAAAGGGTCTGTCTACTGGACTGTAACCATCACATGCTGAATCAACGTCACGCGCCTTCATTTCCTAAATGTTCCATAGAAAGGCTTGAAGAAATGAGACCTCTGTATCATGTCTTTGATACACTCTAACAATCCTCTCACATCTTTTTAACTGGAGCATTAGGATGTTTGTTGCTATACACTGGTCAATCTATATGAAGTATTATGTACAACATGAGGCTATAATGTTGACATTTCCCTTTGGTCTGTTTTTAAAGGCTAATCCCCATGATTATATAATGACATGGAAAGCTTGTGACTCTTGTTACAGCAGAACATTTGATAGCACAGACCTATTCTTTTTCCCCTCTCTTTTGTGTCTGTAATATGCACCTTTATTGCATTTTACTTTGTTGAATTTTCACAAGTGAGGCGCTTACTGTCCTATTTGTAAGATCCAGATAGCATCTTTGTTTCTTAAATGCCATTCAAATAAATGGATAGTTAATTTCTTTCGACAAACGGTTATTGGAAATCTAAATGCAAAATAATGAATTACATTCAAACCATGAATTTTGGATTGAATCATTTGCGGAAAAAATGCTGGTGGGAATGAATACTTTAATATTTTTCTGTAGGTACGAATGTAACAATATATGTGTTTGTGTGATTCAACAGGAACAATGTAAAGAGAGGGCTTACACTGGCCTGGATTAGGTTGAATTTGGTGTTCATATGTTCATAAAATTCCGGAGTTCTAATCACGTTTAATAATGCATTAAACCTCTAGTTCTATGAACATATCTTTGAGGGTTTCATCAAGCTCTGCCTGCATTGACTAAATACCAGTGTATAAAGAATTGGGGATATGTTGTATATTTTTGTAAATTTTCTCATAGAAGTCCTGTATAGCAGAAGAGCCCCCAAAACTACGCTATTTACATCAGTAGCGACCCAGGTAAATGGCAAGCGTTGTAAGATAAAGGAACACTTCCTCTTATCCATGTTGATGATAACCCTCATTGGCGTGTTGGGCCATAGGAAACACTCTGTCTTTGCCAGTGATTGGTTGCCTTGATCCATGTAATAACACATTTGCCCATCACCCCTTTTCTCCTCCCCTGCCGGTTCATTTTTTAGAACAGGCCCAAAGGGGGAAACCCATTTTTGGGTTGATATTGATCAAACAGTCTTTGCATGGGAGGTGTGTATCTGATCGAATAGATTCTGGCACCAGATGGCCCGTGGGATGAGGGTTGGTTGTCTCCCTAAGATCCTTCTGTGACTTAATGCCAACTGTTGCTAAAGTTTCGCAGGAGCCATATCATCTGGTAGTTTTCTCCAGAGTCGAAAACATGGGCATCATTTGTGATATCTGCTGCTATCCCGTTGACTTTGTTGGTAAAGATGTTTCTGCTCAGAAGTCCACTGCACGAGGGAGAAGGGAACAAATGCTCAATTCTCTCATCGCTTTCTCCTGTCTCACTATGTTGGATTTTTTTTTATATGATACTTCTTCAAAAAAGCCACGAGAGGCATCATGCAATTGCTGCTCCTGTACAAAAGGCATCATGCGATTGTGGCTCTTGTACAAAAGGCAACACTCAATTTGAGCTCTTGTACCAGGGTGTTACATCTGGCACCTCTGTTCGGACTGCAGATGCTCTGCAAGTAAATGTCATGTGCCCAGAACTAGCGCTGCAGTCCCATAATGAGGCATTATTTTTCTTCCAGGTGAAAGTAAAACACTCTGCAGTAGAACCCTTATCAGGAAGATGATGTGGATCTAACATCATTTCTGATGTGGATGAGAAGCGGCCTGCGACATAACAAAGACTTCCACTTGCATGTCAGATGTCTTAGTCGTATAAGCCCTGACTTCGAAGTCATCCATCTTCCTTGGTTTCGAAAGCAGTACACAAGGGAAGATATGGAATCAGATAGGAATTTCAATTTAGAGGCTTCATCACTGGAACACGCCTGGAAAGGATTCCACTGACTCCCATGGGTTTTGTTGTACCGTGGAATTAGTTACACTCGTAGTCAACATTTCTCTGAGGTATAAAGTAACATCAGAGACTTGTTCTGAGTTCATCATATGAGTCAGTCTGATTATCAAGGAATTTAATAATTAGTTTACGTTGATAGAGACCCACCCAGTGTATCAGCAGACTACGCTTTCAAGTCCATGACCGCCATACGTATTTCATATTTGCAGATCAACCTGAGCCAATGTGGGCTCTCTGAGAGTTCATGGAGACAGCATCAGAGCTAGGTAGGATTCCCCAGATGAGGCCTCCTTTGACGGCAGTCTTTAGCTCCTTGCTAATATGGGTTGTAAACTCATCTTCTGAAAATAAGGACATGCACGCATCATCTATACCTGAACTGGATTCAGCAGCATGTGCGGGTATCAAACTAGCTTGATCTGAAAATGCTTTGGACATTGTTTGAGAGACAATAGGTGCATGGGCTGTCAGTGAAACAGAAATGACGCTTAGCGACAGGGTACACTCGGCTTTCCTATGAACGCTTTAGATGTGTTCACAGAAATCACATTTGTTTAAATCGAACGCGTGGAACTATAAGCAGAGAGGACTGCAGCCTTCAGAATGATTTCCACCTGAGCTGTGTATAATAGAGGAGGGGAGCATCCTCTAAGGGTATTGGTTCCAAGGGATAACAGGGAGCAATGGATGGATGTTTCAGAGAATGTCTCATTCAATCAATCAGGTATTTATAGAGCGCAGCAGCTTCTCAGAAGAGTGTCCCGGCACTGGGAAAAACTGCTTACTCATCCAACCCCAGAACTAAAGCCCTCAAAGAAAGCCGGACCAAACAGCCAGGTTTTGACGCTTTTCCTGAATAGTGGCTCTGACCTAATATTCCAAAGGTGAAGCGGAAGCTGACTCCAAGCACCCGAGGCGTGATACGTGAATGATGTGCCACCTCACTTCTTCCGTTTGATCTTGGAGACCTGTAATAAGCAGGCTTCTGATGAACAAAGAGTTCTACTCGGAAGATAGTGCTAAAGTCTTGCCGAAAGATAGTGAGGACCAGAGCCAAAGAAAGCACGATGAGCCATAGTCAAGGCTTTGAATTGAACCATCACCTTAACGGTCAACCAGTGAAGGGTTTTCAGATAAAGTGAAATGGATGCCCGCTAGGTAAACTTTAAAAGTAGTCTAGTCTAGTCACTGCGTTTTGTACTACCTGCAGTCTCTTAAAGAGGTACTTAGGCAGATCAAGACAGAGGATGTTGGTGTAATCAATGCATGGTGTAGTTACAGCATGAATCACCATTCTCTGAGCATGAGATGGGAGTAATCTTATGAATTTTTAGGTCGAGCCTGGGCAGCTCATGTGCTGCTCTGCGAGGCATGTTTTATCAAGGTAGGGCTTTGAAGTTCTGCCCACTTTCCGTCCACAGTTTTCACTGGCTTGTGTCATTGTCCACCGTAAACTGTGGCTGCTTAGTAGTCCCTCCTTAGTACTGCCTTGTCTCATTTTGTAACCTCGCATGGCGACACCACCTGTTACCTGTGTTGTTGCTCAGTAGGCTTTAGCTGCAGCCTCCGAGCTCTTTTTTCTTAAATAGCTTTGTCCTTGCTGCTTTTGCAGTCTCTATGCAATGTCGAGGTCTGAAGCCCAATTGCAAAGGATGCAGTAGGTTGTACTGTTCTAAATAGCCTGAGAGATAACTAGCTTCTCCAGCATCTTCGATGCTGCAGGGAACAATAAGATGGGCCTAAAGTTGCATTCGATCAGCGGAATGTTTCTTCAGTAAAGGGATCAACTTAGCCTCCTTCGACTACACACTAGCAAATTGAATTGAAAGATTGAATAGGTGATTGAAGATGGGATTAATCACTTTCACTACAGATGCTTGAATCTGTGGCAGCAAAGGGTCATCTGGATTATTTATTTTCTGCTGAAAATATATGCGTAGCAAAATAGGTTGTCTGAGCCTGTCTAATCGACCCATAGTACAATTTCAAGGCTTGTCTATAGATCTGCTGACCCATAAAGGAGTAGTGATTTCTCCATCATCTTTCCAGATTTTTACAATATGTTTCTAATCTCAGACAACTCGGTGGTGAACCACAGGTAAATGGGAGGCATCTCCCTGAACTGCAACCTTTCTTTGGGGGCCACCTTATTTGCCATATCCAGAAGCCACCTATTTGTGGCTAGAGTGCCTCCTACCATGTCTCCACTCATAATTGGGGTGGAACCCATAATAATGTTATGTTATGTTAAAAATTCTTATACCGTGCACGTTCAACGAAACGGTTTCTTGGCACTCATAACAGATGCGACGGGCAAGGGCCGAAGTTTACTCAAATGCAGCTTTGAAGAGGGACGTTTTCAATGTCTTACGAAAACATTCATAGGAAGGGCAGTGACGGAAGGAGGAAGGGAGGGAGTTCCAAAATGAGGGGGCTAAAAAAGAAAAACAGAGACCACCATGTTTCTTGCGATGGACTTGTGGGATGCACAGGAGATTATCAGCGGAAGAGCGTAAATTTCGTGTTGGTATGTACCGCTTTAAATTGGAAGAGATGAAAGCAGGGGCAAGATTGTAAAGGGCTTTGAAAATAGTGCATCCAAGTTTAAAGGTGCAACGTTTGGCCACAGGGAGCCAGTGAAGGCTCCGTAATAGTGGCGAAACGTGCTGGTGCATGGGCTGGTGGAAAACTAAGCGGGCTGCCTGATTTTGTATCAGTTGAAGCCTCTGGAGCTGGTAAGCGGGGATCCCCACGTATAAGATGTTAGCGAAGTCAACCCTGGAGATGACAAGAGCCAAGATGACTAAAATGAGTGCATCTCTGGTGAGAAATCTACAGATCTTGCGTATCCTGCGCAGATGGAAAAAGCAGGATGATGTAACCGCAGAGATCTGAGACTTCATGGATAAATCACCAGAGATGACTACTCCGAGGCTTTTCACAGAGTTGACAGGGCGGGGTGGGGGGGCCCGAGTGAGTGGGGCCAAAAGCTGTCGTTCCATGGATTGGCCGGCCCACCCACCAGCACAAGTTCCGTCTTAGTAGGATTTAGCTTGAGCTGGCTGTGAGCCATCCAGTCAGAGATGTCTAACATGGTGGTTTGAAAGTTGGTGAGGGAGGAGGAAGAGGTATCAATAGGAAAAATCAACTGCAAATCATCTGCATAGTTGAAAATTGTTGCAGAGGATTTGCGGAGGGAAACCATAAGGTGTTGCATATACAAATTAAAAAGAAGAGGGGATAACGCCAAGCCCTGGGGGACTCCAAAGGAAAGAGAAGAAAGAGGAGCAGAGAAGGTGGAGAGATGGACCGCTTGGGAGCGCCTGTCAAGGAAAGATCGGACCCAATCAAGGGCCACGTCCTGAATGCCGGCGTTAGTGACACAGTCGATCAATATAGAGTGATCGACCGTGTCAAAAGCCGCCGACAGATCTAGCAGGACGAGGGCTTGAGAGATGTTATTATCAGCCCCAGTTCTTAAAGTATCCATGACGGCAGCAATAACCGCCTCAATGGAGTGAAGGGGCGGAAGCCGGCCTGTTGAGGGTCCAAAAAGGATGAAATCTCAATGAAGGCGCTCAAGCAGCATGTCACATAGGTCTCCAAGATCTTTCCTAGGTAAGGGAGCAGGGAAATAGGCCTGTAATTACTCAGGACCGAAGGGTCTGCATTAGCTTTCTTTAGAATTGGTAGCATCACTGCCTGTTTAAAGGAGTCAGGAACTACTCCAGTGGCCAACGAGGTGTTAAGAAGTGCCAAGGCAGGGTCAGGGCAGGCCAAGAAAATTTCTTTGAGGATATGGGGAGGGCAGCAGTCGTTAGGAGACCCGGAGCTAACTTTGTGCAGGAGTCTCTGGAACTCAGTGATGGAGATAGGGGGGAAAGCATCCAGATGCTGGGAATTGTTGGGGGGTAACGAGAATGAGAGGGGCGAGGAGGGCGGAGAAATATTATTTTTAATGGTGATGATTTTGTCCTGGAAATAAGTGTTTAATGCATCACATAGAGTCTGGGTGGGCACAGGTGGGAGAGTGACCCGGACCGGAAGGGAAAGCTCATTGACGATCGAAAATCTATCTTTTGCCTTAGAAGCAGACTCCATTATTTTACGGGAGAAATAGGTTGTTTTGGCCTAGAGAATAGAGGATTTATAGGTTTTTAGATGGTTCACGAATTCAAGCTTGAGGAGGGGATCATAGTTATGGCGCCATCGGCGCTCGGCCTGGCGAAGAGCCAGTTTGTCAAGTTTTAACTGATCAGTGAACCATCGCTGAGCGTCATGAGGGCGCATAGCTTTTATGGTTTTTAATGGAGCTACAGAGTTGCAAGCCGACACCAGCCATTGTTCGAGGATGGAGCCTTGATGAGTGGCTGAGCCGGAGAGCAAAGGGGCTGAAGCTGCCAATAGGGAGTGTAGTTCAGGTAGGTTAGCTTTCTTCAAATTACGAGCTAAGATGTTTGTTGTGGGGGGGGGACGGCGGGGAATAGATAGGTCAACGGAAAAGGAAATAAAATAGTGGTCTGACCAGGAGCAGGGAGTCACCAAGGGGGGCGAGATGTCAAGGTTTGCCGTCCAAACCTGGTCCAATATGTGACCCTTGCAATGAGTAGGTGTTGAGATAAATTGCCGGCAATTCATGCTTGTAAGAAGATCCGAGAATTCTTCGGAAAGTCGGCTTTCCCGAGGGTCGGAGGGCCAATAATTAAACTCACCAATGATGATGACTTTAGCGTTGTTAATGATTAATTGGGAGATAAGAGCCCCGGCTTGTTGTGGGAAGGAGGGCATATAGACAGGGGGTCTATACATAAGGACACAGGTGAGGGAGGACCTGGTGGAACTGAGTTTAATAACAAGAGATTGAGTATTGGGGATCGTAGTGCAGGCCAAGGTGGAGAAAATATGCTCTATGCGAATAATGGCTGCGACCCCAATCCAATAATGGTTACATCTTGTGTACTTTAGCCTTTGCCCATTTTCAAACATACTTCAGAGGGGTGTGAACCTTTATAATCCTTGGTTTTGTATCAAATGTCCAAACAAAGTATACTAGGGAGTGATCAGACCAAACAACTGGCTGTGCTTATTGGACTTTAAACATCTCATTTGCAAAAGTGCGATCCAAAGTGTAGTTTGTGGTGTGGGTCAGACTTCTTATCTACTGCTTCAAATTAAGGGTGCTAAGGTTCTCCAAAAGAGCGGCTGATTGATTGTCAGTGGTGTCTTCTCTGTGGAAATTAAAATCACCAAAGAGGGTAAAATTTGCATATTGTACTAAATTATAGGCAATCACTTCTACTAGAGTGCTGAGAAAGTCACCAGCACAGCCAGGTTATCTATAAACTAGAGCCCATCAAGAGGTAGTTGTGCTGTGATAAAAATACAAAACCCCAAATTCTCCGACCCTAATAAGCAGGGGAGAGGGAATGCCATACATTTCAGAGTATTCTTAAACACAATAGCTATGCCACCACCCCTGCCATCGGCTCTGTAGGCATGTACGATGGAATAGTTAGCCGGGAGCACTAATGTAATGTCAGGGGCCTAGGAATTATTCATCCAGGTCTCAGTAAAAAATACAAAGTCTAGCTGTTCTGGACCCAAAAAAGTAATCTTATGGATGTTACCTGGCTCTACTCGGAGAACTGTCGTCCAGGCTCTTGTGATCTCCCGCATCGACTACGGGAATTTGCTTTATCTTGGGGCCGATAAGGCCACAATAAACAAACTCCAGGTGGTGCAAAACTCATCAGCTCGTTTATTGTGTAATGTACCCCGGAGATCTTCTGCAGCCAAGGCTCTGTGTGACCTTCATTGGCTTAAGGTCCCGAACCGCGTACAATTTAAAACCTTATGTCTTCTTTTCAAAATTCGGCAGGGCTCTGCTACTAAATACCTGCAGAACCTGGTTCAAGTCTATGAGCCTGGTCGCACTTTAAGATCCTCCACCAGTGGCAATCTCTTGGTACCTAGAATTGAATTGGCCAAAATGGGCGGCCGCTCGTTTTCCTATCTTGGTCCAAGGATGTGGAATGCTCTTCCGCCAGCTCTGAAAGCCGAGACTGATCGCCTCTCATTTCGGAAAAAATTAAAGACTCTTTTGTTTAATTGATCCTTCTGCACTGTCTGTTCTGTTTGGGCTTTTTGCTTGCTTTCTTCTCTTGTCTGTCCCTGGCGCCGGAAAACCCATTGAGGGTAGCTGTGCGCAATACAAGTTTAGATTAAAAAAGATTTGCGTATTCTTATGACGAGACCTAACATTCAGCAGAACTGGTCGCGAACCCGGATAGCCCACCCTCTGTCCCAGCTGCTGTGTGAGAGTGGGTGACCATTGTTGCATCCTTTCCACCCCCGCAAAGTGAATCCTGCACTCACCACATGTAGCTGCAAGTGCATGAAGATCAATGTGCAATGCCCCCTTACACACTAAGGAAGCCCTAAACACAACTATCTCCCTAGCCATGAAGGACAAGTGTGTTGACATAGGGGCCTAATCAGGCAGCATGACTGGTGCTGGATGCGCATGGGTGCAGACAGGCTTGCCTTTGTGCCAGACATGTGCAACAAAAATGTTTTTCTAACAGATCTGAAATTGGAATAGGAGATAACAGTCTTACTCTTCAGAGTTGTCAGCCAGTCTGGGAGATAGTTGCATAGGTAAATAGCGATCTGGAAGAAAGATATATGTGTAAGTACCAGTCTGGTAGAAGGAACCAGGAATAAGTACCAGCCTGGGAGGAAGACCCATAGGTAAGTATCAATCTGGCTAATCTCAAGGGGTGTAGGGGGAAAAAGGTAAGGCTGCCCCCCACTCAATCAAGGTTAATCAAAATGTAGCCCTACCTTAGTCAACACAACATCCACTTTCTTGACCACAACTCGTCCTGGTATGAGCCACTGATGCCGAGTCCCTCCGGAGGATTGTCGGAAGCGCCGGAGGGACTCGGCATCAGTGGCTCTTACCAGGACGAGTCACTGCGAGACTCGTGACCACGTGACACGGTGTAGATTTGATGGTTGCCGGTACATAATGGCTGGGCAACCATAAGGTCCTTGTTCAATCATATTTTGATGTGAAGTTCGAGAATATTGAACCCCCCTTTTACGCCCTGATGAAGTTGCTGAATCTATAGCAACGAAACATGTTGGCTTGAAAAAGAAAAGGATATGGTATACAATTAACCATTTTTAATGGAAGGTCTTGAAGCATCAGAATAAAGAAAAAGACAGCCAGCAAGACCTTACCAGGTTTTATTTATCTGTTTGTTTTGGTTGTCTTGGGGTCTTAGTTTGTATACATGTTGTCACAGTATTGTTTCAACTCACTCACTGTTTTTCGTCACTATTCTCACTCTGTGTACTAGTATATTTTTGTGCACGTTCCTTTCTTCACGTAGAGAGAGTGACGGATGATGAGAAGTGGGTATACCGGATATTGCTAAACCGGCAACCCCATCGGGTGTTACGATCATGAGGTACTCTCTCTACCCCCTACACTTTTTTCAGTAAGTGTTAGCCTGTGGCTTCCTATTAGGTGTTTGTTGATTTATTGAGACATCCTGGCCTAAGGAGGAGTGTTAGTATACACACCTAGGTTATAGAAACAGACACTGTGGTCGTTTACCCGTGTTGTGGGCAAGAAAGTGGATGTTGTGTTGACTGAAGTATCAATCTGGGACAAAGATATATAGGTAGGTACCAGTCTGCGAGATAGGTCTGAGGCTAAATGCTGAGAAGGGGAAAGTGCTCTAGAAGTCAACACAGTTCTTCTTTGATCTGACATATGTAAGAACGATCAGGGGTTCACTTGAACCCATGAGTTGGTGGAAAGGATTAGCAGGCAATCTCCAAACCCCTCATAGTAGCTGAATATGTACTGCGCTGTAGTAAAATTATTTAACTAGTCGGAGGAATGCACAATAGTATGCTGAAGGCCCAGGTGAAAAAGAAGGTGTAGTCCTGGTGGAGGCCAGAAACTGCTTTCTTTGCTACAAGGCAGAGGGCAGTGCTTAATTTGTAAACGGATGGGTCACGGTGCCGAAAGCTCTGCTCAGAAGCCTGAGGTCGTTGCAATTAAATGTCAGCACCTCAGATACCTATATTGGTAGTCTTCTTCCAGCTCAGGCCTCTTTAGTCCACCACCAGACACTGCCTGTCCCTTTATCTCACACTTACTGGTTCCTACTTTCTCCGTTACTACGGACTTTCCTTCTAAAATGTTCCTCCCTCTTTCCTGTTTGTATGTTTTCCCCTCTATTGCTCTTGTCAACAGAGGAAAAGTAAAAATGAGTGGTGGTCCCCAAAAATCAGTGCTGGTGGCTCCCACCGGCAACTAAGCATGAGCGGGAAATCCGTTACGCTCGCGGATTTTGCGGATTTCCCACAAAATCCGCAATCCGCGAATTTTGCGGATTTCCCACAAAATCCGCAAAAAAAAATCCGCGAACGTAACGGGTTCAAAAGTTGAACCCCCACTCATGCAACTATTTTACAATGGCGCCAGCAAGCTGCCAGCGCTGTTGTAAAATAGTTACAAAGTTAGCTTGCACAGGAACCACTAGATAAAACGAAGCAGGTGCTTCCTGTGCAAGCTAACTTTGTAACTATTTTACAACGGCGCTGGCAGCTTGCTGGCGCCATTGTAAAATAGTTACAGCCTTACACAGGTCACTCAAGGGACCCCTGCGCCCTTCAGGGCGATTGCATAGTAACACACACATGGTCACTCAAACTAGTTGATGCTCAAATTCAGTGACTCATTCATTAGCCCAAAAACAATCATGAGCGTCTTCGAGGCTGGACAGGTGTGCCTCTTCCCAAATCTACCATGGAAAATCAGCTGTGATGCTGGGTAGAGGGCGGCCTTTGCATGGTCGCTCGAACTAGTTGATGCTCAAAATCAGTGACTCATTCATTAGCCCAAAAACAATCATGAGCGTCTTCGAGGCTGGACAGGTGTGCCTCTTCCCAAATCTACTGTGGAAAATCAGCTGTGATGCTGGGTAGAGGCCTTTGCATCCTTGACTTTCATGAGCGCAATCCCCGTGCTGTTCCTGTGACCAGGAGCTTCTTTCTCTTCGTATAATTGTGTTTGCACGGGTTGCTGCAAGTTCGCACGCGTTTTGTACAATTTCGCAATTTGCGAAATTGTACAAAACCCTCGCGAACTTGCAGAAACCCGTGTGAACATAAAAAAAAAAAAATCCGCACGGATTTGCGGATTTTCGCAATCCGCAAATTCTCAAATCCGCAAATTCGCGGATTGCCAATCCGCAAAATCCGCTCATGCCTACCGGCAACCATTGGCTCAAATTAAGCACAGTTCCACCTGACCAGACTGCTAGAGGTATCCCCTATCAGCATTCCCTGATCACTACATTAGCTGTTACCAATCTCTGTGAAAGACTTGTTCAATAGTTACAGCTTGGTTATTCACTTGTTTTTACACTCATAGAAACAAACATTGGGTGGGCTGCTGTAGATTCATTTTTCAGCTCGAGCCTGCCATTGTCAGGGCTCTCCTGAGTTTTTTTTAAGTGGCTTGTAGAAAGGGGAGGATGTTTTGAACTATGGAAATGTTAAAGTTATTACCCATAGCAATGTATTTTGTGGAGCAGGGAAAGCAAATTAGGCCTGGATTGATAAAGGTTGATTACCGCAGATACTCTTTATTTTTCTTTCCTGGGCGGGATAATCTCGGCCTCGTTACCATCCGCCCACTTGAACTCTATTTATCCACAGTTGGGGCAGAGGTAGTAAAAAGTGCGCTGTGTCCTCCATCGAACAACTGCCCCTCGCCCACCCCAAACAAACAAAACGGAACAAGCATTAGCAAAGCCAATAGTTATTGGTTTTAGAAATGGAACTGTCAATAGTTGAAGGGGGAGTGACTCAAAGTCCACTCTTTCTGTACTACTCAGTGCTTAATCTGAACCAGGCCCATCGCCCATTTTGGGGATCCTACACTTATTTTTCTGTATCAGATAATTATTGCAAGCAAGCAAGAGAAAAACACAAACAGAAAAAGCGGAGGAAGAGAAGGACAAAAACAACACAAAGGAAGAAAGCAGGAGCCAGGCAAGAGTTAAATGAAGAGGCAGCAGTGTCTGGTAGTGTATGAAAGATGCCTGAGGTGAATTCAACGCTTCGACGCCTCGTCAGGGGTAGAAAGCGCTATAAAAATGCAATTACAATTACTAAGCAGCCTTGGTATTAGGCGCACTGATTTTTAATCACAATGGCACTCATTCTTTTAGAACTTAAGCACTGGTTCTACTAATGTTATTGCTGTACTGTTTATAGTACTGGTAAGATGAGCTCTCCCAGAGAGTTAAAGATGTCTGTAATGATGTGTTGCATGGATGCACTGAGTGCAGACAATGTCACTTTGCGCCATATGTGTCAAGGCCAAATGGGTTCGCAAACGCCGAAATTCGCAGAATTTCGGCATTTGCGAACTCATTTTTGCAAAATGGTATGTATGAAAGAATTTGGGTGCAAAATAAGGCAATCGCAAAATTTGCGATTCCTTATTTTGCGATTCCATTTAAGGAATCGCAAATTTTGTGATTTCTTAAATGCAATGTATTAAGCAAAAAGCAAATTCCAAAATGCTCTTAAGGAATCGCAAATTACCACCAACTTCTAGTTGGTGGTAAGTTGCGATTTCCTTGAAAAATGCACATTTCAGCATTTTTCAAAGTGCCATGTGACGCACATACATGCCCTTAGGGCATGTATGTGCACCACATGTGCACCCATACTTATTTCAGGGGTGCAACAGGGTGTCCTTTGGACACCCCTGCACCCTTGAAATTATTCTCAATTTGCGATTAGCAAATTGCGAATCGCAAATTGAGAATAAATTCCCATTCCTTCGAATGGGAAAGTATTCCATAATTGCGAATTCACAATTTGCGAATTCGCAATTAAGGAATATCAAGAAATCGCAAAAAAAATGTCTTTTTCTTGATACATACCAATTAGCAATTCTGAAATAGCGATTTCTTAAAAATCGCTATTACAGAATCGCTAATTGGTATCTTGATACATATGGCACTTAGGGGTCCATTAGGATGTCGGGCGGATTGCCTCCGCCAGGGTAGCGGTGGCCACCGCCACCCTGGCGGAGGCAATCCACCAGACATCCTTCCCTGCATTCTTCCCGCCATATTACGATGGTGGAGGGGACCGCAGCGGTGGGAAACACCGCCCGCCTGTTTTCCGCCCCGGTCGCCTTGCGGCCGGAGCGAAAAGGGATAACATGGTGGCGGTGTCTATCAGACACCGCCAGCCATATTAGCATAGGCATTTTACAATGCCTTTCCGTGGCGCCAGGCATGCGGTCTTCACTCTGGGGGCCCCCTGCGGGCCCCCAGAGTGAAGTACAGTTGGGGGGGTGCACATGGGGGGTACCACAGGTACCCCCCTTCATTGTCATTTGCAAAGCGGCAGGCACCGCGGGGTGCCTGCCGCTTTGCAAATGAAAATGTAAAAGTGCATTTTCAGCATTGTGGCGGGCGGTGCAGAGAGCACCGCCCGCCACAATGCTCAATATACAGGATGTGCCCGCCACTGTGGTGGGCACATCCTAATGGTGCGTGCGGGACCCCCGCCCTTAGGGCGGGCGGTCCCGATTTCCGATAGAATGGCGGGCGGGCAAAGCCCGCCCGCCATCCTAATGGGGCCCTTAGTCTTTACCTTGTTCCAAAGCAATGTTGGATTACACTTTGTTGGACCCGTTTGTAGCTTTTTCAACTACATGTTTTTGCACTACCAACACGTTAGCTCGAGATCTGTGAGAATTAACCTATAATAGGCACCCCAGTGACAAAAATCCTATTGGCTGTGAGACTGTGCTTCTGATGCCTTGCAGCAAATCCGGATTAAGGCCACTGGCATGTGCCACAGTCGTGAATAATTAGGTAAAACTACTTAACGCACACACAATTGTCTCATTGTAGCTTCTGAGAGCTAATGTTGTTAATACCAAATTCTGTCATCACAGATGCAGTAAAATAATTAACCTCGAGTGGTGAACTCAGCTCCGCTCGCGGAGTTTGCGGAGTTTTCTGCACTCCGCGCTTTGCGGAGGACGGGGCGTTCAGAAAAACTCCACTTCGCGTTGCGGAGCGGAGTTTTTTTCCTTGCTTGCGTTCATCAACGTCAAGCTGGTGACCGCGAGCGAGAAAAATCAATCTCCCGGACAGATTTTTCCTCGTTTGCAATCGTCAACATCAAGTTGGCGAGCGCGAGCATGGAAAGTCAACATACCGGCGAGATTTCTCAATGCGGGGGGGGGGGGGAAGGGTCAGGTTTCTCATTGCCAGTGGTCGCGTATGCTCGCTACAGCTCGCATTGAGAAACTGCCAGTTCGCGTTGAGAAACTGCCAGTTTGCTTTGAGAAAGCTGCCACTTGAGTAAAAATCTACTCGAGCAGTCAAAAAGGAAAGCAGGGACCGCTGGCACTGTGCATGCTGCCGTTCTTAATGATTGCACAGTGCAGCCAAGCATCCGGGCCGGCACTGTGCAATCACCGCTAACGGCATTTTTCTATCGTACTCCGCCACTTGCGGAGCTCCGCGTAGTGCAGCAGAATTTTTTTTTGCATTTGCAAGTTCCGCGTAATGCGACTCCGCGAACTTCGCCCAGGGTTAAAAATAATATATCCCTGTCAGGCTCACGTCTAGCAGAGTCAAGCCACAATGAGGCCAGTTCAGCTGCATCTGGTCTATGGAAATGATTTATATATGGGCACACTTTAAGGAGTTTTCTGGCCATGTGACCCTCTAGCTCTAACCTTGGATGAAACTGTGCCTCAAGCTACCATGTAACTGACCAACACAAATCTAGTACTAGTCAATGAGGTAGCATTATGCATCAAAACATCCCATCAACCCGAGTGAACAATGCAGACCAGAAGCACTGGGGCAAGAGAGGGTTTAAAAGTAATGTTGAGTAAATCATGCGTGAGCACGAATTTTAAAACTGACAAGGTTAGTATGTTATGGTACTATCAAAGCCAGTAACTAGCATCAACATAATTTATAGTACGCAAATACCAACCCAATGTGTCATTAGTGTGTTATACAACTTCAGATTCAGACGGGTTGCCCTCTAAGATAAGGTATAAATAGACCCTATTTTGCTTTTCATTTTTTGCCTACAAGTATTCTATGCTCAAAAGTCTGATAATCCCTCCCATGTTACTTGTTTTCCCTACCTACTGTATTTGTAAATCGCTCTGATATCTGCAAAGATCTTGTTCGCGCTATATAAAACTTTCAAAATAAATAATTCCCTTTTCACAAGGAAATGAAATGTTATTAGTTTCAATTTTATTGGAACAAATGGGCCCAGAAGTAACACAGGCCAGTTAAAGTACAAAGTCTTGAGCTCAATAATTTTATAAAAGCAATGTAAACAGCATCGGCTTTGTCGTGCCCATCTATAAAAGGCCTGAAAGACCCTTGACAACATTAAAATAACACTCCCACTTCTGATCGAAAGACATAAAATACACAAGCATTTGCAAGGCAATAGGTCTCCCATTTGTTAAAGTAAGAGCTGCTGGCGTTGAAAATAATTCTGTCATCAAAGATGCAGTAAAATAATTAACCCTGGGTGGTGAACTCAGCTCCGCTCGCGGAGTTTGTGGAGTTTTCTGCACTCCACGTTATGCGGAGGACGCGGAGTTACAAAAAACTCTGCTTCGCGTTGCGGAGCGGAGTTTTTTCCTTGCTCGCATTCATCAACGTCAAGCTGGCGACTGCTAGTGAGGAAAATCAATCTATCGGAGAGATTGTTCCTCGTTTGCGATCATCATCATCAAGTTGGAGAGCACAAGCGTGGAAAATCAACATCCCGGCGAGATTTCTCAATGCGGTGTCAGGTTTCTCATTGCCAGTGGTTGCGTATGCTCGTGACAGCTCGCATTGAGAAACTGCCCGTTCGCATTGAGAAAGCTGCCGCTTGACTAAAAATCTACTTGAGCAGCCGAAAAGGAAAGCAGGGACCGCTTGCACTGTGCATGTTGCCGTTAGCAATGATTGCACAGTGCGGACAAGTATCCGGCACTGTGCAATCACCGCAAAAGGCATTTTTCTAACGTACTCCGCCGCTTGCGGAGCTACGCGTAGTGCGCAGAGGTTTTTTTTGCACCGGCTTTGTAGTGCCCATCAATAAAAGGCTTGAAAGATCCTTGACCACATTAAAATAACACTCCCACTTCTGACCGAAAGACATAAATTAAACAAGCAATGCAATAGGTCTCCCATTTGTTAAAGTAAGAGCTGCTGGCGTTGAAAATAACAATGTTTTTTACTTTTGTTTTTTTATTTGCATTGGAGTTCTTATATTTGCATAGCACTATTGCCAATGGGAGTTAGAACGATAAAGGAGGCGGTCAACTATCTATTCACAATGGGGAGTTAGAACGATGAAGGAGGCGGTCAACTATCTATTCACAATGGAAACAGTGAAAGATATGGCTGTGTTCAGCAAATTTATTCAACAGGCACGCCGGAAGCTGATGGCCCTGCACAACTACGAAGAAATGGACTAATGAACTTAGCTTTTAATTATGTTTTTATCCATTTTAAGTTCTTTTATTTTCATTTTCCATTATTTTACCTTTGACATGATAACAAAGTTTATTTAAAGTTTGACGTCTTTTTTTTATTTTTTTTAATGGTTTAATGGTTTTGAGTAACCAAAAATAAAGTTTTATTCATTCATTCATTCATTCTATTGCCAATGGTATAAAAATTGTCATTTTTTAACGCCAACAGCTCTAATTTTAACAAATGCTAAACCAATTGCATTGGAAATGCAATCAGCTCGCATTTGTTGGAGTTATTGGCGTTATAAATGCCAATATTTTTACCCTAGCCATGTTAAAGGGTGCAGTACCATATGTGGCCCAAAAAGGTCACATGGGACCTCTTTTGGGCACATTTAGTACTGCACTCTGCAAAGTTGGAGTTATTGGCATTATAAATGCCAATGTTTTTTACCTAGCGATGTTGCAGGGTGCAGTACCATATGTGGCCTGCACACTAGTACTGCACCCTGCAGAAGGTATGGTATATCCACCCAACCATAATACATTGATGCTG
Source organism: Lissotriton vulgaris (assembly GCF_964263255.1). Classification (NCBI taxonomy): domain Eukaryota; kingdom Metazoa; phylum Chordata; class Amphibia; order Caudata; family Salamandridae; genus Lissotriton; species Lissotriton vulgaris. The sequence continues at coordinate 359,280,724 of NC_141693.1, read as the reverse complement.
GTCTATAAAGAAAGAAATCTATCCATGTGTAAGCTGGACACTGCAAACTAAAAGGAGATGATGATGAAGGCAAATCAGCATATTTTAAGGTAGCAAGTAATGATTGTACAGTGCTCCAAATTAGTAGTTCGTCTTGCATCTGGTAGTCATTTGCCTGCGGTTTATGGCAAGTTTTTTTCAAGTATGAAGTCTTGTGCATGAGGTGAGCAGCTACATAAGGCAATGCAATGGATTCAAAGACCGCCTTTAATTTCAGGAGATAACTCAAGGCTTCTATGTGGTATTCGATTGATGTTAGAAGGTGGAGGAGTACTGTAGTGTAACACAGGGCTCGAGCACATCTTGAGTGTTACTAGTTAATTGCTCCTGTGGAGCCTGGCATGGGGAAGGAATCTGGCTCGATTACAGTGAAATGCCACCTTTGCCAGCTAGGGTTTTCAGTCCTGCGCCCCAGTTGCTTTAGCCTTTTAACTTCTCTCTCATCATTCTCCAAATACATCATCTGTATCGAGCAGCCCATCCATCTCCCTCCTCTCCCACCTCAAGCCCTCACCAGGGTACAAAGTCATGGATGATGCTCTCAAAACAGACTAGAGCAAAGAGCCTGGAGCTGAATCCAGCAGCCAGGTCAGAAAGAGGTGATGAACGAAGAGGGGACCATGAACTTTGCTGGTGAAAACAGAATCTGACCCCCGCTTATGTCCCCACCATCCAATTGCTGCCTGGCAACAGGGCATTGGTCTGGGACATACCATGACAGGCAGCCAACACAGTCGAGAAGACAAAGGACGCCTGAGCAAGACCTGCACCATAGAACCTCCCTCCAGCAGCGAAGAGTGGCTCAGGATGGAGCCCGCCAACAGCAACTAATTCTCAACCTTTATCCCAGGATAGACTGGGGATAGAGCCTGAGGCCTAGGGTACTTGAACAGTGGTGTGGAATGCGACAGAAAATCCAACTTTCTGGGAGCTGCCATCTTTATGATGCAGCCCAGAGGGAAGCCGCATCTAGCAATAGGAAATGGACTAACAGCTTTGACAATACTGTAGAGGATGAAAACAAACCTGGCAAGAGATTACTACTGCTGACCGCTATGGAGATGGATAATAAGAGGTGAAGATGATGAGAGAGGCAGGGATGAAGAGAAGAAGATGACTAGGAGCAAGTGAGCAGGCATGCTTGGCTGGGGTGAATCAGGGAGTAATGATGATAGGGGATGTGGAACAAGGGAGAAAGAGAAACCATCTTTAGGATCAAATGAGGTGGTAGTAAGTGCTTAAAAAGAGCAAGTGATAGGTACACGAGAGACCAGAAGTGAAGGACTATCTCAAATCCTGCAAAAAAAGAAAATCCCCATGTCACCTTTTACATAATACCATGGGCTTGATGCAAGGCCGTCTTAACAGCATTATAGGCCCCCAGGCAAAGCAGTGCACTGGCCCCTGCCTACACAACCACTCACAGTAATCCAAATGTTTGACGGAAAATTAGTTTTAAATTATGTTCTGCATGAGGCCCCTATGATTGTGGGGGCCCCGGGCGACTGCCCAGTGTGCCCATGCATTAAGACGGCACTGGCTAGATGGACAGCTCGTCCTAGCAATGGAAAACACTGAAAAACAAATGAAAGCAGATGACGGAAGTGGAATGATTCAAAGCTCGCTCTCTGCATATTTCTTATATGTACTGTATTGGTAACATGAAGTGTTGAAAAATACTAAAGCAGTCTGTAGCAAGACCAAAACATGCACTTATTCTACCACCAGCATACGTCTATCAACATGTCTATTAATTAAGCCTGGGAACCAGGGCCGGACTGGGAACCAGAACCGGCCCTGGCAAAGTGCTCGGCCAGCCCCCCGGCCCCCCTCCCCCCTCCGTGAGGAGAGGGGAGGGGGGAGAGGTGCGACCGCGCTCTGTGACAGGGCCGGTTTTCTGCCGTTTTTGTTACAGGGCCGTTTTTGCAGCATAACGGCCCTGTAACAAAAACGGCCCCAGGGGCCCAAAACCGGCCCCCCACCATGCGGCCCACCGGGGGATTGCCCGGTGCCCTCAACGGCCAGTCCGGGCCTGCTGGGAACGTGAAATTGAGGCAAAACTCCGCTTCCGTGGCGGAGCGGTGTATGCCCCTACGCCATGGCCCCGCCAAAAAAGGGTAAAAAAACCCACCTACCTGCTCTCTGAAGTCTGTGGGCCACCTTCCTCCTCACCTTGGTGTCTCTCCTCCTCGCCGCCATCCTTGTATTTGCTGCAAACCTCTACATTTTACATCTTGCGCATTCCACGCAAGACAAAAAATGTAGGGGGTTGCGCCCAGCAATGAGGAGGAGGACGTCGGCAAGGAGGAGACACGACGGCGAGGAGGAGGGCGGCCCGCAGAGGCCAGCAGATGCCAGAGAGCAGGTAAGTGTTTTTTTTTACCCTTTTTAAAAAAAAAAAAAAGTCGATGGGACTGGGGCAGAGCGGAGTTCCATTTTTTTTTCAACTCCGCGGAGGGCCACACCACACACTCAGCCCAGGGTTACTATTGACATCAGCAACCTTTGATACCCGTCCCATTAACATTATTATTATTATATTATTATTAAACTGAATTTGTAGGCCGCATGGCTACCCCAAGGGGTTTCCCGGCACCGACCCGGTATGAAAGAAGAAGGACGAGAAAGAAATTAAAGATTGAACAACCAAGTCTTCAAGCTTCTGTGGAATATGCCATACACGGTTTCCTCGCGTACTGAAATAGATAGAGAATTCCACAGGGATCCATCAAACACAGACCTGCTTTATCAAGCGCACGCAATTGGAGTTTGATATTTTCCGAAGGATTTTGGCAGTTTGTTTTTGCACAATAGGACTTTGTCTAAAATATTCAAATAAAACTGACATTGCAGCTGAGAGTCCTGCTCCTGTTGTCCTGGCATCAGGGGGGCCCACAGATCCTCAACACCAAGGAAGGAGGCGAAGCACACCCTACTTACAGAGAAACGAGAAGATGGATTTTGGGCAGTTCCACTCCCTCGCCCCACTGGCCCCTTGAGCTCTAGTTCATGTTCTTTAGAACCACATATTCCCCAATTAGAAGGCTAGCAGCTGGCACATCAGGTTCTGCAGGCAGCTGAAGAAGGAATGCCAAAATACCTTGTCGATGTTTTCATCCTACCAAAGACTACAGCATGGTTGTCTTGTCTGCATATTCATGAATATATGTAATATATTTTGAGCTACATAGGTGGCTAAAAAGTGTGTGGGGTAAGATGCAAAAAAAAAATGTTAACAGCACGACAATACCTAGAGAATCAGGAGTTAAAGGGTTGCAGGTTGCCACCTCATTAATCCCTTCAAATAATCCAGGCTGGCTGCTTGTCATTTAAAGGTAGCAAGGCCTTTAGCTATGCAGGTTTTGAAAGCTGGCTACGTGTGCCTGTTGCCAGTCACACTCTATCAAATTGTTGTAGCTCAGCCTCAAGAGTTCAATGGCCTATCTGAAGTTTAAGGTCATGCGATGTCACTTCCAGTGATGTCATGAGGTCAACGGGCTTGTGCAAACAGTTGTGCAAGCTTTTTGGTTTTTCAAGTTGTGCCACAGTCACGCGCACCAATAACATGACAAATAGTCTGCAAAAGCCCTTGGCTTTGTTCTATGAAGTTGTGTCCTATCTCCCAAGTCTTTAGCGACAAGCACCCTGTGTGAGGTACACAATGCTGGGCCTACACTGCTGACCACTAAGTATAGCCTCGGGAGCGCGACAGAAAATTCCGCGCAGTCCGCGTGTCTGCACATGTGACTCACTTTTCAAAAACACCGTCACTGTGTCATTTTCTCGTGTTTTGTCCACTTTACGCACGCTCAATTACACCTTTGGGCAATTTTGAAGGAATTTGGAGTTAGACAGATAATCCCGACAATAAACCTTTTATTACAGGGACAGAGGCAAGATTGTATTTACCCCGTTAACAAATGTGCCCTTAATGGCGCGCATAAAACATGTCTAATACACTTTATGTTTTAGACTCATTATACGACTTTTAAGGATAGTTTTTGTATATCATCACCCCTGTATTTTTCTACACTCGAGCGTCACAGTGTTGTATATTCGGACTCTGCTAATAGGTGGGTTGTGTCGTCTCCTAAAGTATGCCCTCGGAAGCATGTATCAGCCTTTAATGACTGTGCTTGTAAATGGCTGTCCATAGTTGAATGTTTTCAGTAGAGGTGGCTCTCAAGCAAGGGAGTAGCCACAAAATGGAAATAGCCCCCACTTTGAACCAAAGCTCTTATGGCACCAAGCATGCGAAACAAGTCATGGCTCCCCTCTTCAGAAGAGCTTGCTTGTCTCTTCCATCCAAGCATTTATCCAGTCATCCTTCCATACACCCACTGAGAATCACCATTTCACCTTTACATTCTATCCTCCATTCAGTCTTTCATCCAACATTCAATCTGTCACCACTTTGTCCATCCGTCTGCCCATCCATATCCAAACCTAATCATCCATCTTCAAACCTATCCATTAAAGATATCCATCCTTTCACTCACTCATCCATCCACTCCTTTACTCATCTATCCATCTTTTCACTCCATCCATCCTTTCACTTAGCCATCCATCCTTTCACTGATCCACCCACCCTTCAACCCATCCATTCACTCATCGATCCATACATTTACTCTTTCGCTCATCCATCCATCCATCCTTTTACTCGCTCCTCCATTCATTCATCCTTTCACTCATTCATCCATCCATCCACCCTTTCACTCATCCATCTGTCTCTCCTTTCATCCAGCCATCATCTACCCTTCCTTTCACTCATCCATCCATCCATTCTTTCACTCATCCATTGACCCATCATTTCAGTCATCCATTCATCTTCTATTTCACTCAGTCCATCCATCCATTCATCGATCCATCCATTTACCCTTTCACTCATTGATCAATCCTTTTACTCACTCATCTACCCTTTCTTTCATCATCCCTCTATCTATTCACTCATCTATTAATCTCCTCTATCACTCATCCATCCTTCCTGCCTTCCAGTCACCCATCCTTGCATCAATTCTTTTCACTCATTCATCCATGCAGCTACCCATCCACCTTTTCCTACCCATCTATGCACCATTTCACTCACACATCCATCCATCATTTCATCCTTTCACACATTCATCCTTCCATTCACCCTATCATTCATCCATCCGTCCGCCCATTCATCTCTCCTCCCTTTCACTCATTCATCCATTATTTTACTCATCTGTCCTTACATCCATCCTTTCACTAATCCAGACATCAATCCATTCACTCATCCACCCATCCACCCTTTCAACCTATCCATTCATCCACCCTTTCACTCCATCCATCCACTATCCATTTACACTTTCACTCATCATCCATCCTGTCACTCACTCACTCATCCATCTATTCTTTCTCTAATCATACATCCACCTTTTCAGACATCCATAGATTCATCAATCCATCCTTCCTCTCTTTCACAAATCCATCCTTACAGCTGTCCTGTCAGTCATTCATCCATGCAACCACCCCTTCACTAACTCATCTACCATTTCACTCACACATCCCTCTGTCCTTTCACTCACTTTGCTTCTCACCCTTTCGTGTCAATTATGAGCCTTTGTCAGCTGAGTTGCAGACAGAAGAGGCCCATAAATAAAAAACAAAAAAACATGCTGTAGCTACTAGAGCTGGAGGTTGACGACGTCCCTGCCCTCAAGGAAATAAAAACGAAAAACTATTTGCACTGGTCAGTTCTCAACACTAGAGGGCAGGAGAGTGCACAACATGTATTCTACAACACCACCACCACATGCTGCAGACCTTAGAGCCCCGCTTGGCCACTGGCTCTTCCAGCAACTGGAGAAACAGTGGTATAGGGTTGAGGTTGTACTGCAAGTTTTAACTCTGGTGTCTCCAAGGAATGTATTGTAGAAAGTTGGTTTATTGAACAACCTTCCCCAAGAGGGCACAACAAATGTTGGGCTAGGTTCAATGCTTAATTTGTAAACATATAATTGCAAGGACCAGAGGTATTTCTCAGGAGGTCACCGTGGTTGGCATTACCCACTGGCCCCGCCAAGCTGCAAGGATAGCCAGTACCCGCACTAGGGTTTAATATTTTTTTAAGTACTTTGTTGGTAAGTTCTGCTCAATAGTAGACAAACAGAGACACAGTGTGGTGGACTGTCATAAATAAGTGCCTGATACAAGCACCGGCAAACACTGCCACAAATTACCCACTGGCTAGGATGGCAGGGAAAGTCCTTGTGTTTCTCGCAGACATAAGAAAGAGTGGTATGGGCTCCCGCCCCTACTGAGTCAGGTGGGCAAAGGGGCAGCAGATGCTCATCAACATGAGCAGGCTTCATTCAAGCCTAGCACTTCCTCAAACCTCAGGTGAAGAAGGTCCAAGCAAGCTTGTTTCGGTTTTAGACCCCAGCAGAGCACATCAATTATTTGATCAATTACTTCATGGCGAATGCTTTTGAGTACTTACTTTGACTGGAGAATGGTATTAAGGATTAGGCTTTGCCCCTGGGTCCCTTGGTACAAGAGATAATGTTCAGCCATGGGGCTTGGAACGCCGTAAAACATCATTATGAAAAAAGCTTTGTTGTTTTTGGTACTTCTGTAAATTACCCCACAGCTCAAGGAAGGGTCAGCCGTGATCTAAACATAAGACCTTCAGTCTATCCAGAGATTGATTAAAAGTGTGGGCTAAACCCCCACCCCTGGATTCTCTTACCAGCTCCCCATGAGGGGCAAGTTAGGCTCAGTGTCATCCCTGATTGTGATGTGCTTTTAGACTCTGTTTTCACTAACCCTGGGCGGAAAACTCCACTGCGCCCGCGGAGTGTGCGAAGATTTGCCTTCTCCGCGTTGAACGGAAATCTCCGCAACACTCCACAGCGGAGCGGAGTTGGAGTTGGCCAGCCCCTGCCTCCTCCCCGCCTGTTATAACAAGTAATTAAACATTAACAAAAAATACATGTAAAACCACTTACCTGTACTGCGGCGTCCCCGGGCTGCCCTCCTCATCCTCGCCGTCTCTCTAATCCTTGTGAAAACTGCTCAAGGATTAGCGAGATGACGAGGAAGAGGAGGAGGGCAGTCCGGGGACGCTGCAGTACAGGTAAGTGGTTTTGAATTTAGTTTATATTAATTACCTCCTCGTCCTGTCGTCCAGTCTCATTCCTTACAAGTGAGCAGCTAGTCTGTTCCACAGAACCCCTAGCCTAGCTGAGCTGTTTGCACTTCCCCCGATATGGCGCCACCAATCCGGTGAGGCTAAAGGGGGAAGTGCGTCATAGAACATCCTGTTCTTTTTTTTCTGCACCAGTTCCTGTTGCCTGGCTGTGCTGTGCTGTGCTGTTAGGTGTTTGCCTCGTCTTCTGGTGAGTTCCTTTTTGTTTTTACTTCTTGTTGGGCGGCCTGCTTTAGCGGCTGCCCTTTATTTCTTGCTGTTTGTTCCCCCCGCGCTGCCTCTGTCGGCGGTCTGCCTTTTCTCACGCGGTTCGCGTTAGCGGCCGTTTTACTTTGTCCGCTTGTGAAAAATAAATACAAACTTGGTGAACATTATCGGCGCCATCTTGCCCCTTTCCAAGCCCATTCGTGCGCGTAAGCGGCAGCCATTTTGAGCACCATGGCCTCCCTGCCCCTCGCTGATAGCCAGCGCGTCTCTCTCTCTCTCTCTTAACCTCGCAAGCATTCCCCCGCACGCTGACAACCCCCGCTCTCTCATGCCTTGGGTCATAAACCCCTCTCCAGCGCAGCTTCACCACGGAACCCTATCCTGTTCCCAGCGCGACACCTCCCCTCATTCCTTTCATGGCCTCAAACCCTTTTGATGCAAACCCCTTTTCCTGTGTCCCCGTTTGTCTTCCCTGTTCCCAGGCCGCCACCTGGCTCTGCGGATACTGTTTATTACCCCGTACAGTAGGAAGCTTCCCCTCCCCATCAAAAGATCCCCGAACCGATCAAAGCCCCCACCCCATGAGATCCGATCAACCCCATGCATTCCGTGAATCGGCGGAATGCCCTGCTGTGCGACAACCATCACCTGTTGTGACCAGGGTGGGGAATCCAACTGTAAATGTGTGTGGGAACGGGCCTGCAGGGGAGATTCCGAGGATGTTCTTTCTAATACTAAAGTGTTGCAAGAATGTGTTATGTGCAATAAAGGTCATAAACCCTAGTATAAGAGGCCAGGCCTCAGAGATGTGGTTAGAGCACCTCGTGACGATACTTGCTGTCTGAATTGATGTGTTCTCCTCCGGAGAGAATAAAATCCTCGTTTCCCGCCTTCCAGTCTCCAGCGCCTGCTTCTTCATTGATTAATATTGGTGGGTCATAGAGGCGATACCGCCGGCAACATAAAAGGGTCTTTGGTTACCGGTTGTCTTTTGGAACCCTTTTTAACAATTGGCGTCCCAAACGTGGGGCCCATCAGCGACTCGTGGATCCAGTGGGAGAGGTCCTGACGACAGAGTGAACGACTGCAACGATCGGAAGGTACCCTGTCCGATAGACCCTCGTCTGACAGCCGATCATCCGAACTTCACTGGTTCCGAACAGACCTCTCTCGAGTGATCTGCGGTCCTGACTGGGAACCATCAGGAGTGCCACGAGAAGTACTAAGAGAAGAGGACGATCGGGCGCTGGATTCGGAAGACGAGAAACTGTCCATGCGGTCCGGGTAAGGTCGTGTAAACACGACGAATTGCGAAAGTGATAGATAGTTGAAAGTGATTGATATTTGTTGAGAAAATACTAGTATTACTTTGTGTTAATTTATTGGAGATTCACTGTCTACAAACGGAGAAACAACAGGCTCTCCCTTTATAAACAGCGAAGGATAGGTACGCACCCGTCGGACCTATCTTTCTCCCCCACTGAACAATTGCCCCTTCCCCCCATTGATTAACTGTTATAGATTGTTTTCTGGAGATTCTCTGTCTGCAAACAGGGAAAAATAGGTCCCCTCTTTACAGATAGTGAAAGGGTAGGTGACGCGAACCTTTGCGAGCCTACTTATTCTCCCCATTGACCATATTGATTTTTTATTTTTGACCTAACATTGATTGATTGCTCAGAATTGGTTCATGAGGTATTCACTACGTGCAAACAACGTAGAATAGAAATATTCTGTCTAGTCTTTGCGCGCAGTGATAAGATAGGTAGTGCTGACTATTATCCCATTGTGATCCGTCATGCCTGTCTTCTCCCCACTGGTTAGTAGCCTGTTTTACCCGGACCGCTTATTAGAGATGAACCATCCGGCTCCGCTGGAAGGCACCCCTAATAAGGACATGTTCATGAAGCATGGATTAATCGCTATAGCCTACAGTGAGCTGTGGCATAAATATACGAAAAGGGATCGAGAAAGACAGTGGCCACTGAGAGGATCCTTTGATCTTGACAAAATAGAAACGGTAGAAATAGCCCTTCGTAGGAATGAAACAACACCTATTATGCTCGATAGTCTCGGCATGTGGCACAAAGAAGCTGCACGACGAAGGGAAGGCGACGAATTTAGAAAAGGTGAAGGGACACGACGGACAACCCTCCAAACGTCTAGTAGGCAAAGGGAAGGGCCAGCGATGGCACAGTCCCGAGGAGTAGACATGAAAAGCGAACGGTGTAAAGGGATGTGCCGACAAGCCAACCCCGGAACACAACGACCCGAAGGTAATCCCCCGACATTACGCACAGGACGGACAGATGTAAAACAAAACCAATGTGCTTTCTGTAAATGTCTTGGACACTGGAAAGCCCAATGCCCGACTCTGCAAAGCATAGGTAAGAATGGAGGGTTGACAGAAAGGACGGACCGACAGAAAGGAAAAGGACGTGAGATAAAAACCAATCAGACTAGTGCAGACAGAACAGACAGGACCACCCCGTTTGATTATGCTCGGTGGCACAGATTCCGTCAGACCAATTTTAACGACATGTTAGAGTTCTGGGACTGATTGCTCCCTGTTGCTCCCCCACTCTGAAAAACAAACACAACTGCAGGTCAGTGTAGACAACCCCCCGTTAGAGAAAAGACTCAAGGAAGCCAAGCGTCTATTATATAACTTAGGATTTAATTACGGTAAAACACACAACCAACAGTAAATAGAATAACTAGTAGAACTATCTAAAAAGCAAACTTGACTAATAGGAAAAATACAAAACATGTTATGCTCACTCCGGAAGTCTTCCAATGTAACAGTTCGATGGTCCCGCCCATCCGAAACACATAGCACGTGTGGGGCGGGGCCTGCCAGCAACCATGGGCCAAAAAGAGATCGCTGGCGAGAAGGTACCGGAGACTCCACACAGCAGGCAATGAAATGGTCTTCCCATACTGCCCTTCCAGGGATGGCGTCCCCCGGACCGCGAGTAGGGAGGGGGCGGATGAAAATGACCCCCTCCCTTGTATCTCCTGGTCCGGCCATCACGAATTCCTCCATTGAACGGATGCAGGGTGGGCAGGGAGGAAGAGGCGACGCGGACGAGCCTCTTCCACCTCCACAGGTAGGAGGCTTCCCTGCCCTGGCCCGACGCCGATGTCCTCCAGCCGGGCGACGGCCATATTTCCGCAACACAGGACACACAATGCCCGACTCGTATATTTTCTCAGTACAGGATATACAAGACCCGGCTGGTATACTTGCGTAGTACAGGACACACAATGTCCGACGGGCATATTTACGGAGCACCGGATGTACAGTGGTCCCCCAAGAGTCGGAATCAGGGGTGTAGGGTGGTCATCATGTGCGCCCCTGATTCCAAGGGACGGTGTAGGATGCGCCGGGAGAGGGAGACAGCACGGGTGAGCCTCCCTCACCTCCCCAGATGAAGGCTCCACTGCTGCACCCTGGCGCCCCGAACCAAAATGTCCTGCTCCAGCAGCATGATGCTCTATCTTTCGCCATCACAAGAAGTTTCTTCCACTCCTGATGGATACGGCAAAGGTGGCTGCCACAGGGTCTCAAAATGGCGTCTGGGCCCTCGAAAGGCGGGTCTAGGCCGCTGGAGTAACTTTGTCCGAAATTGCAACTCGGGCACTTGCCCACCTGGGCGCAAGCCCCCACCATCGACAAACATCCCCTCGACTTTGAAGATTCTACCAAAGTCCCAAGAGCCCTCGGCCCCTTCAGGCTTCCGGTGAGGAACAGTTGCATTGATCTCAAATGAAATAACCATGGCACAGCAACAAGATGGCGGTGCTCTCGTGTCTGCATCAGCTTCCGTCTGAACCACCCAGGAACATTATGGGCTAACGAACTCGAGCAAGTTCCGGCTGAACATCAACATGACCCGGTAAGAGAGACTCTACCCCCTCCCTCTCTTGATTGACGGTCCACACCACCAGCCCCTTTGTTAGCACAGTTTTCTTTTGAACTGCCGAAAGGGACTCTGGTCCAACCGCCAATTGTCGGGGATATTTTGCCCCTGATGCTACTTCCGGACTAAACCGGCCTCGCCCAAAATGGCGCTGGTATCAATGGAAACTAACGGATGCCTCGTGGTGTTCCTTAGCTAATGAAACTTGATGTACTAAGATATATATATATATACGAACCATTGCGCACTCGATGATAAAGGGAGGAGGGTTCACTTGGCGAACATTTAAGAAGGGTTCCGTAAAATGTTGATTTCAATGAACACTTTATTTTTGATATTTGTTGTAACTGATACATAACGTCGCTCATGATGCACACCCGCGGTTTACATCTAGGAAATGTGATTACGATGAGCTTGACTGTGTTTCCATTTATGAACTGAAATGCCCCTGATTCCTTCGTCACGCAATGAAAATGTTTTTGGTTACTTGCAAATAATTAATTAGACCTTTTTTACATGTTCTTGTGCTACAAAATAACCCCCTACTGTATGTGCTTCCATTGACGACATGTCAGGCCAAAATATGAATTGCGCTCTCACATTTTACGTACTGAATAATTCTACAAATAAAGGTCTTAAAAAGATATGGATAGGCATCGCGTACTTTTGTAAATGCGGGTATCGGTGGGAGGGTTTTTCTGTGCACAACTGTTCTGCTCTTTTTTTAAGGTTATCCGAGAAATGGTTGTTCGGCCCTGGGTTGATGGTCGAATCGAAGGTATGATACGCTGCCTCCAAGATATGCGACTAAGCTCAGGAACTGACGTATGAAGAAGGACCTCGACTTCTGAGAATGGGTAAAGTAAAATGGTGTGATTGATAGAATGTTATAAAGAGATGGTGGTCGAAGGTACTAAGGTACAGGGTTGAACGAAGAACTGATATGTCTTAGAACCTCACAGCTTTGGGAATGATTTAAGGATCCCGAAGGCCGGGTACATCTACAAAACCGGGTACCTCACGCTAGGCACCTCTGATTCCTCTTTTTAGCGTTTTCACTACACGCGATCCTTAATGCCATCCTCGAACCTCCCCATGAACCACCTATCACATTACCTGCCCCCATGACTTTAGGACACCAAAACCCTAAGGGATTATATCCCGAAGAGATAAGTACGAGTATGTGGTAAGTAGAGAACTTTCGTACCCATACATTTGATGTGTTCGAATGTTGTCCCCCTACCTCCCCCTTTTTCCCCCCTTTTTTCCCTCTGCAGGTTACATTAGAATCCCGATTAGAGTATCATAAGGGATCTGGAACCACGTCACGCCCGATGCATGAAGACGGACTAGCGCTGCAAAATGGCACAACAAGGACGCTCTACCCAATACACGACCTTTTTACCTGATCTAATGCTTTTCTGTCCCAAAACTGCATGCTTTCTACATCCTAACACAGACCCGAAACGTCTAAACGTTAGGTCACGCACTGAATAGCCCAAACAATACACGGTCATTCCCCATGTCACACGTGTACTGTTTGGCCTATTGTCTGTCTCTCTTTCTCTCTCTCTCTCTCTCTCTCTCTCCCTCTCTCTTACTCTCTCTCTCTCTCTCTCTCTCTCTCTCACTCACTCTTTCACCCCTCCACACTTTCCCTCTTCCTAGCGACTGGCACCTAATTGGCGAACCTGGTGCACCTCCTGATTGGCCTCAAATACCACAAGTATTTGCACAAATTTGTCCTAAATAAAATTGTATCGGTACCACGTTACTACCTCTCCTTTTCTACTAAAATATGGATGAAATTTAAATTGGCCGATAGGAAAGGGACAGGTAAGACGACTAAGATTCCCTAAATTTGACCCACTCACAGGGAACTATTTGTCAGTGGCTTCTATGATAAAATATGTCTGTGGTAATGCGACCATCCCCATTGAAAATTGTCTCCGTACCCCAAGCTGTAAGAAATGATCGAGACACCCCCATCTACCCAAAATGCCCCCAGTTTGGTATCAGCTGCCCTGAACGAGAACTTGAAAAACGCCCCTTGCTCTCCTAATCGTTTTTCATAAGATCCCACCTTCCCCGAAGATAAGTTTAATAATTATCGCAAACCACCCCCCCCGAGTTTTTGTAGTAACCAGGTTGCGAGGATTCATATAGAAAGTTAGAAAGATGTATGCAAAGTTAAAAATTAGATCGAAAATCGAAAGACCTTGTTGCTGTAAGCCTTGCTGAAAATAAGATGTTTTGATGTAATGAAGACTTGTTTAGCCTATGTTCTTCCCTCAGAAGGATGCCTATCAGACTATGGTGAATAGCACATTGCACTTTTTGTAAAATACAAGGCCCTGAAGACCAGCCTAGCCTTGCAAGACTCGTACTAGGGAAATGGGTCTCTGCCAGAAGAACTGACTTCTACTATAATAGACATATGACAAATGAACGTAATGATCATCAAAGCGTCAAAGAATTAGCCAACCAAAGGAAGTTGTAAGGAATCCAGCAAAATCCATCATCAATTGTTTATACTTAAGCCGCAAAAATATCAAATGTAGCGAGTGCTTACCCCAGTTGCCTGGTGTTGGGAGAGAAAATAGATTTATGTAATTACCTTTTTCTGCAAAAACTCTAAAGACTGTCTTTTCAACACTCATTTAAGGGTATCACTGTCGGAGGAGAAAGAGACCGGATGTGGGAGCACGCGGCCTGACTGCGGATTGTGGAACATCAGCGACGGAGGCCGAGGCGAGACCACAGCAGTAAGGAGTCGCAGGACGGGGCACTGTTTCAAACAAAGCTAAGGAAAAGGGCTGACCTGAAGCCCCTGCTCTATGATCAACGTGTGCCAAAAAGTCCCCGCTCTCTGAACATGGTTACGGACCCTCCTGTCGCAAACCCTCCGTCCCCCTGATCTGTTCCCGACTTGGCCTTGCTCCATCCCCTCCTCCTCCGACCTACCATAAGGACTGTTCACACCCGCACCTTTCCACCCGAACTCCCAAGTTCCTCCAAATCCTACTGAGCTACCCAGAGAAGAGTACTCCCTGCGTCAGAAGGGAGGGAGCTCCGACTAAGTAGACCACGAACTATGTTAAATCCCAGAACGGTGACCTAGAACTCCACCAAGGGTCGCCCCCGAAGAAAAGATAAACAAAGTCTGTGGTTCTGCCCGCTACCAAGCACCTTGAAGATGATGGAAGCAACAGGAAATGCCCACCACAGAGACTCAAGAAACGAACAGATCTCACAATTCTGGAACAATTGCATTTTCCATTGCAAAATCTATGCTCTGCATTACAAAAGAAAGTGCACCTACTCCAAAACAGTAACGCATTGCTCCTATGAGGCCTGGCGAAACAAGACAAAATGTACCCCTGCCCGCAGACCTCCAACGACTCAATCCACATGAACATTCCTGTTGACAGACCGAATTGTAATCCAGGTGCTTAATAGTGCCAACAGAAGACGGCAAAAGACGACGAGAACTCTGATATTTTTTTCTATCTCTCCTTTCTCTCCCAACCACCATTGGACTGACTATGCACCCGCCGTATACAAAAAGGACTTACTTATATGATAACTTACCAGTTCTTATTCTATGATCTGTACCCAACGCCCTCGCTACATAATTCTAGTACGATGACTTTTTCTGCAACTAACTCAATGATGAACCCACCTACTAAATGATGAGATTTTTCAATATGATGTTTATAATGTGATGTTTACGTACAGTTCTTTCGCCTAAGTCCCCTCTCCCTTACTTATGATCGCTGCATATAGGTGTAGATAGGAAATAGGCCAGCAAGATGTCTTGGAAATGTTAAAGGGAGGACTGTGAAAAATAAATACAAACTTGGTGAACATTATCGGCGCCATCTTGCCCCTTTCCAAGCCCATTCGTGCGCGTAAGCGGCAGCCATTTTGAGCACCATGGCCTCCCTGCCCCTCGCTGATAGCCAGCGCGTCTCTCTCTCTCTCTCTTAACCTCGCAAGCATTCCCCCGCACGCTGACAACCCCCGCTCTCTCATGCCTTGGGTCATAAACCCCTCTCCAGCGCAGCTTCACCACGGAACCCTATCCTGTTCCCAGCGCGACACCTCCCCTCATTCCTTTCATGGCCTCAAACCCTTTTGATGCAAACCCCTTTTCCTGTGTCCCCGTTTGTCTTCCCTGTTCCCAGGCCGCCACCTGGCTCTGCGGATACTGTTTATTACCCCGTACAGTAGGAAGCTTCCCCTCCCCATCAAAAGATCCCCGAACCGATCAAAGCCCCCACCCCATGAGATCCGATCAACCCCATGCATTCCGTGAATCGGCGGAATGCCCTGCTGTGCGACAACCATCACCTGTTGTGACCAGGGTGGGGAATCCAACTGTAAATGTGTGTGGGAACGGGCCTGCAGGGGAGATTCCGAGGATGTTCTTTCTAATACTAAAGTGTTGCAAGAATGTGTTATGTGCAATAAAGGTCATAAACCCTAGTATAAGAGGCCAGGCCTCAGAGATGTGGTTAGAGCACCTCGTGACGATACTTGCTGTCTGAATTGATGTGTTCTCCTCCGGAGAGAATAAAATCCTCGTTTCCCGCCTTCCAGTCTCCAGCGCCTGCTTCTTCATTGATTAATATTGGTGGGTCATAGAGGCGATACCGCCGGGCAACATAAAAGGGTCTTTGGTTACCGGTTGTCTTTTGGAACCCTTTTTAACACGCTCTTACCTGGTTGCTCGGCTAGCTTCAGCAGCCGTTTCTGGGTGGTTTTCAGGATTCCCCATGTGCCCTGCTTTTTAGCAGGCTGGGGTTTTCGGTGTGTGGAGGCGCGTCGCTCGTGTTTACACAATGCTTTTGGGGGCGATTTGGTTGCTGCCTGTGCCTTGTGTACCAGCCCAATTTTACAGCTCTCATGGGACTTCGTGTCCTCGGGACTTTGTGTCCTTTATTTGGGGTCCTTCCTGGCTGGTTTTTGTCCTTGATTCTGCCTGTTTTTGGTTTTTTGGACTCAGCTGGTTGCTGGCATGGTTTCCGAGGCTTCTTCCTCTGCTGCCCCTCTTGTTGCCCTGCGCCTCATTTTTGATGAGGCTGAGGCTGCTGCTTTCCTGGCTTGGGACGCGGCTGGGCCTCCTCCCATGGTGCCTTGTGTCTCTTTGGGGATGACAGTTGGGAGAGCGTTAGACTGGAGATCTGAAGGTCCCTGGTTCAATCCTGTATTTCGACGCAGTTGAGAGGTTCCTTGCTTCCAACAGTGGTCCTGATGATGATGAGGTGTGCATGGTCGATTTGTTCAGGGTGCTGAGCTCACTGGACTGTTCACCCATGTGCGGTCCAATTTGGTCTTCTCTCCTCCTACCTCAATGGTTGGAGTGGCAGACCCTGATGCAGAGGTCTGGCCCGGGACCAGGGTTCACTTCCCTGCCTCGGCGGGTCTTGGGCTAAAATCTTCCACGGACCTGATGGCTCCTTTCCTTTGCACGGGGCGGTATGCAATGTGCTGTCTCACGATTGGTGGAAGGTGGACGTGTCTGCTTTTCCTCGTTTCCTGTTCAGGCGTTACCCTCTTGAGGGTTTTGCTACTGAGTTCCCTCAGGCTGTGACAGTTGGCATTTGATGGCTGGCCTTTCCTCTCGGGGTTTGGTCGTTTCTGTGGACACCATTCCTGCGGACGCTGTGGATAAGCGTGTTGAGGGGGCGGTGTAGCATTCCTATGCTGCTTCTAATTTCTCTGTCCGGGCGACTGCGTTTTCTGTCTTTATGGTTCAGTCGCTCCTTGAGGTTTTCCGTTCCCTCTCGGTTCTGCTGTGCGACGGCGAGGTTGCATCGCCTCTTTGTCTCTGTTGGGTTGATTTTGGGGGCGGCGGCTGCTTTTGGTGCTTCCATTGCTGCCCGTCGTCGTCTTTGGATGCGTTCCTGGATAGCAGACTCTTCCCGGGAATCGGTCCTCCTTAAGTTGCCCTTTGATGGTTCCGCGGTGTTCGGTCCTCTGCTGGGGGTATGGTCAAGCAGGGCCCCCTGGAAGTGCCAAGCCCCGGGCCTCTGCCGGTGTTGCCACCCTCACTTCCTCCTCTTCCCAGTGGCTGTCTGCCTTTGCCGGTTGGTGGTCGCCTCCAGTCCTTCCGCGCCCAGTGGTTGTCGATTCCGGATGCCTTGGCGGTTCAGACTGTTTCAGTCCTCCGTGTTTTGTTCAGACTCCCCTGCCCCGTCTTCCTCTATGACGAGATGCTTTCTTGTCAGGTGTGCGGCTCCTGTTCGAGAAGAGGGCTATTGTGGTGGTTCCTCCTCTGGAGTGGGGCAGGGGTTGCTGTTCAATTCTCTTTTAGTCTCCATGGAAGACTCATTGGATCTTCGTCCTGTTTTGGATCTGAAGCGGGTCGATCGCTTCGTTGTCCACCGTCCGTTCGGGATGGTGACGCTCCAGTCCATCCTGCCTCTGGTCCTGCCGGGGGGCTTCCTGGCATCCCTGGATCTGATGGATGCGTGTTTGTGCGATCCTGTCCACCCGGAAGTCCGGCGTTTTCTCCGATTTGCTGTGGGGGCCCATCACTGTCAGTTCTGGGTGCTCCTTTTCGGCCTTTCTTTGGCGCCTGGGGTGTTCTCTGGGCTCTTGGCCCCTCTGGTGGGTTTCCTTCATTCCAGGGGTTTGCTGGTATTTCCATGCCTGGATGGCTGGTTGTTTGTCTCTCCTTCTTTTTCACTGGCTCTGTCGGATGTGGATCGGGTGTGTCTTCTGCTGGGTTCCTTTGGGTTCCCTCTCTACCGCAGGATGTCCTCCCTGGTGCCCTCCCAGTCCCTGTCGTTCCTAGGGGCTCTCTTCCACGTGGACATGGCCATGGTTTTTCTCTCGCTGGGGCGCTAGTTGTCTTTGTTTCGTCACCTTTCCTGGCTTCTGTCCCAGTCCCGGGTGTATGCCCATTTCTGGTTACGGAGTCGGAGGGAGTTGGCGTCCACTTTGTGTCTCCGTCCTTGGGCCAGGCTACGTCTGTACCCCCTGTGGCGTCATGTCCTGTCGCACTGGGGTCCTGCCTCCTTGGACTGCGAGACTCTGATCCCTGTCACTCCGGGGATTCGGGTGGATCTCCGGTGGTGGTTGTCCCCTCTCTCTCTTTCCCGGGGGTTCGGTCTCCTTCCTCCTCAGTCTGTGGTCGTGTTGTCCGCGGATGCCTGTGCTTTGGGGTGGGGTGCCGTTCTGGGTGCCTCCATGGCTCAGGGTCAGGTGGTCCTGTTTCGAGTCCCTCCGGTCCTCGGACTGGAAGGTGTTGGGGCAGTTTGGTTGGCTCCTCTTTGGTTCGCTCCTCTCCTTCGGGGTCGTACGGTCTCTGTGCAGACGGACATTCCGGTGGTGCGTTCTTATGTGAATCACCAGGGGGGCATGTGTCGTGCTCTGTTTCTCCTGTCCCGGTAGATCGGCCTTTGGGCCGTGTCGGGTCTCTTGTCTCTGACGGCGGTCTATCTACCGGGGAAGGAGAATGGGCCTGCGGTTTCTTTGAGCTGGGCGGAGGGTTGGTGAGATTGGGGCGCTGATGGCTTCCCCTCCCTTCTTGCGCTTTTGCGATGATAAGGTCATTCTCCGTCCGAGTCAGTTCTTTCTTCCTAAGGTGGTGTCTTCCTTTCGCTGTCAGGAGGATATTGTTCTCCCGGTGTTTTTTCCGGCTCCTGCCTCTACTGAGGAGGTGCTCCTCCATTCATTGGATGTGCTGCGGGCTCTCCGCATCTGCTTGGAGCGTACGACTGGCTTCAGGAAGGTTGATTCCCTGTTCGTTACCTATGGCCTCTCGGGGCTGGGGCTTCGTCCTTCCTTGTCCACTTTGTCTCGGTGGGTCAGGGGTGCTGTGGTTTCTGCTTACGACTCTGCCCACTGTCCTCTGCCTTCTTCTGTTCAGGGTCGGTCGACTCGGAGCGTGTCGTCCTCCTGGGCCATGTTCATGGGGGCCTTGTTGAGGGTCTTTTGCGATGCTGCCCCGTGGGCTTCTCCCCTTTCTTTTGTTTCCCGTTGTCGACTTCAGTTGGGGATGGCGGTCTCTGCTGCCTTTGGGGCTCGTGTCCTGTCTACGGTACATGTTTTGTGATATGTACTGTTTTCTGTTTGATTCAAATGGACCTGTTTCCTCGCACTCTTTGGTCTGTTTTTTTCTTACAATCACTGTGTGCTTGGGTATGGGCTCACTTGTAAGGAATGGGACGGGGAGACAGGATGAGGAGGTAATGCCAGGTTACTCACCGGTAATATCCATTACTCCGAGTCCTGGTCTCCCCGTCTCATTCCTGAGCCCTTCCCTCCCTCCCTGGTTTGGGTTTTCTTTGGGTGATTGTCTGTTTCGTTCTGGTTTTCTTTGGTATTCTCAGGATGTTCTATGACGTACTTCCCCCTTTATCCTCACCGGATTGGTGGCGCCATATTGGGGGAAGTGCAAACAGCTCAGCTAGGCTAGGGGTTCTGTGGAGCAGACTAGCTGCTCACTTATAAGGAATGGGACGGGGAGACCAGGACTCGGAGTAATGGATATTACCGGTGAGTAACCGGGCATGTTTAATTACTTGTTATAATAGGGAGGGGGGGGGGGGGGGGGGGGCAGGAGGCGTAGTGTAGCGGAGTTCCACGTGGTTTGTTTGCAACTCTGTGGACCTCCGCTTAGCCCCCGCTATGCACACTACGCCCGGGGTTAGTTTTCGCCCACAAAAGGGATCTGCTAGAGGATAACAATAAAGGTTTGACGTTTTTGAGACATGTAAAGATAAATGTGCATATATTTATTTGGTGTGATCAGGGCCACTGTAATTATGTGACCAGTGAGGATCAAATTATGCTGCAGATTTAATGCGTTCGAGTTGGAAGCAATTTTTTTTTTTAAATCTGCAAATTATGCAGGAAATTATGAATTATGTGGCAAATACGGTAAACCCATAGTTATACAGAAAACGCCACAGCCACAGAAAAACGGCAGCAGAACAGGATATTTCCTGTGGTCCTGCATTATAAACGTTGCTGGGGCTCTGGAGGTGCACCCAGCTTTATTGACAGATCCTTTTGCTCATCGCCGAACTATCTATGTGGACCTTAGCTGAGCTACTATATGTATTTTACTTTATGAAATTGATTCCGGAGGAACTTTCCTCTTTTAATAAGAGTGATGTGTAGAAATGTTCTAATGTGTTATATTAAATGTATGTGCAGTACAAGAATCAACAATGCAAGCTTCCCTCAAGCAAGGTCGCAGTTCATCTAAATGCACACCAGCTATGGCACACATCGAAGGTGTGAGCCTTCCTGGTCTGCTTCAGCAAGCAAACAGAAGGGACAGCATAGGCGGAAGCAGTGCAAGCTTCCCTCTGACACAGGTGAAGCTTTGTGTCGACAGATAGAAAGTACATCATAGATAGAACATTTGCAAAAGGCACAGCGTAGACAACAGCAGTGCAGGCTTCTATCACACAGAGGTAAAGATTTGTGTGGAGGAATACAAAGTACAGCACAGCTAGAATTATAGCAAGCTTTGCTAACACAGATAACGCTTCATACGGATGAATTGTAGGTACAGCATTGACAGAAGCAGTGCAGGCTTCCATCACGTAGAGGTAAAGCAGCTTCATGCAGAAGAGTAGACAATAGAGCATAGCCAGAAGCAGTGTAAGCTTCCCTCACACACACAACCAAAGCTTTGTGTACACAAATAGAAGGTATAGCACAGCACAACCTGTGCAAGCTTTCTTCACACAGGTAATGTGTCATGAAGACCCACAGCAAATACAACATGAATAAAAGCAGTGCCAGCTTCTCTCACCCGCAGGTAAAGCTTAATGAGGACCAAAAAAAGATACAACAGATAGAAGCAGGGTGCAATTCACCCTAAAAAATGCACCTTGCAGGCTCATAACAGATGCAGTATTACCTGAAGGAGTGCAAACTTCTCTTGCACTGGCAGAGACGTGGCACACAGAGTAGCAGTGCTTACTTCCATCACTCAGAACAGGCACAGGCAGAAGCAAAACAAGCATCCCTTACAGACAGAACAGGTGCAGCATAGACACCATCACTGCTTCCGCCACACCCACAACAGATGCAGATCAACAATCCAAGCACCAGTCACACAGATCAATAGCGCACAGGCAGCTGTTGAGCACAGACAGATACAAGCTCTGCATAGTCCCTCCTGTTTGCTTCTGCTCTGCTTGGGTAGCAATTATTTGAGAAAGAGTTTGCGGCCTTCGCAACCCAGTAGCACGTTCCTTCCCTTCGTTAGGTGCTGACCTCAATGTTAGCCCGTGGCGAAACACTGTCTGTGTGCAGCCACAGAGCCCCTATATTGTCCTGCAGTTTTGGCACGCTCTTCAGGGGGCTCCTTTAGAGTTAGTGCTGAGAGAGGTGCCAGGGAGAGGTGAAACTGCACCGCCAACCCTCCCTCCCTGCAGTATGCACAATGTACAGGGCGAAGCACCGTGCACTAATGTGGTTATCTAGGTCACTGCTCTGAATACACTCAATGAAAGCAATCACATCTTAACATCATTAATAGCACCCTGTAATGAATGTACCTTGTGAGGGGGTGGTGAGCAGAACATGTGGCTCCTGAGCTCTTTCGGTCAGTAGAGAAATATCCTGATCTCCCAGAGGCCACTCTTCCTCAACAGGGAATCTTCTCCTTCAAGAACTTCCTCAGGTAGCCTCAGAATCTTCCTTTACAAAACAGCTGAAAACATGGCTTTTTCATTCGAACTAAGTCGCCCGAGCCTTAGCCGGAGTCTTTCAGTGCCTGAACTCCATCGTTTTGGGTAACTGCCATGCTCTACAAATTGGCACTGTAGGAAATCCACCTTTTCTGCATGGTCACCCCATATTTTTCACCTTTTGCTGACTCTATATTTTTGCTAGCATTAAAACTTTGTTCACTTTACCCCTGCTAACCAGTAATAAAGTGATTGTGCTCCCCTTTTTTAAAAGGTTAAATTTGCATGTTTCTAATTCGTATATTTGACTTAACTATACGTCGCTAGTATGAGGTACAAGATGTACCCAGGGCCTAAAAGTTAAATGCCACCAGTGGACTGAAGCACCATTGTGCCATCCAATACAATGACAGTGCAAACATGGCTTCAAGCCCACCAGTGTAAAAACTGCAATTCAACCTGTCAAAAAAAACCTTCAACAGGTTGAAACCTCCCTTTTAAATATTAATAAGTCACCCCTATGTAGGCCTTGTGGTTCACAAGTTAGAATGCATGGTATATAAAAGTAGGACCTGTAGAAATTTAATATTAACATGTCCTTACAGTGAATTAGCACCAAAAAGCGGGAGCCGCTCGCAGCCGTTTTGCTTGCCTGCCTGAGAGGGGGACTACGAGGACCATACGCCCTCCAACTTAGCGCACCTGGGCGCCAGCTCAATCATGCCCACAGGCTGCCTCACCGCTACTTTACGGCTCGCGGCCCCCGCTTTGAGGGAGCCGCTCGCAGTCATTTTGCTTGCCTGCCTGAGAGGGGGACTACGAGGACCATACGCCCTCCGACTTTGCACACCTGGGCGTCAGCTAAATCACGCCCACAGCCTGCCTCACCGCTACTTTACGTCTTGCTGCCCCCGCTTCGCGGGACGCGCGCGTGCATGCGCCGGACAAAGCCCGGGCCAAGGGCGGGCCCATTTTAGCCAGTTCGAGCATGAACGAGGACAGGACGGGCCATCCTCTTTATTCTGCGAGCCACCAACTAAATGAACTAAACGAATGTTAGTAACCACATATTTTGGCTGCAAGTGTTGAGTGTCTATTAATCCCACTGAATTTGTCCAGAGGAGTATTTGTCTTAACCATATTTTGCAATGGCGTCCACAAAGGAGGGGAAGGGTAGAAAGTCTATCCCCGGCGGATCAATCATAGGAACCCTGGATCAATTAATCATTAGGATGTCCTCCATGCTCGCACATGAAATAGAAATAACGGAGAGGAGGCTATCCGTGGATCCCGCCCTCGACAAAAGGTCGTCGCTGGGCTGCTTGGCTCAGGCTCTAACGCCAATTCGTCAAGGAACTATTGATTCTGTCGCTCTGGTTGACAATGGCGAGGGCCGCCACCAAGGTCTACCACTAATTGTCTCCCCAGATGCTGTAGCTATCGTGGATACTGCACCTATTGTCCAATGTGCCCCTGCCCAAAATCTTGACGCACAAGCCCAACCTATGAGACTCCAAACTCGTTCTTCTAACAACCCTAAAATGGGAGTTAAAGAGTCTGCACCAGAGCCCAAAAGAAAACGCAGAGGAGCCCCTACAAACAATAGGAAAGCTAAAGTCCAGAAATGTGATATTGGGGGAGAAGGACAACCGTCAATAATTATTAACAGCCCTGTCGAGCACCAGCAAACCGATCAGGTGCCTACTATTTCATCAATCCCTGATGCTGTCTGGCCGACCAAACTAGGAGAAGACTTTTGGGACAAAATGGAAAGTATTTTTATTAAGACATGCCTTCCATTTCACAATAGACTCAATGCCATAGAAAATAAACGTAAGCATTTTGAACAACTGTTTGCAGCTGCTCAGGGGGAGGAGGGCGGTACACGAGTAATTGCTGACAATGCTATTCTTGCGAGGCCATTAAGGCTTGAGAATGAAGTTTCTCGTCATACTGAGAATGTAGTTGCTCACCAACCTACACTGCTGGAATCGAATATTTTTGTAAATTTGCCCACCCCTAACGCGCTGCCCAGCGAACACATTTTCCAATCTAGGGACAGCGCTGCGAATAACCACTCAGCTATGATGAGAACTAATGCGAATGAGGGGGAAAGAGGAACAGAAAACGTACAAATTCGACCACACAGTAGAAGAATTAGCGAGGTCACAGCTATTGCGCAAAAAGGACTACATCTCCCTCCTGAGTCTGTCCCCTATGTGATAGTTCTCGCAGGGGTCCCAGTCTTGAATCAGGGGAAGAGAGAGGATTATGGTGACCTCAAGAATAAATGCATTTATTGGCTGAATCATAATAGGCCACTTCCCCGACATGTTTCCAGCGAAATTTTGTTCGCTCGCCATGTAGACTGGGTGGGGCCTCGGGTAAAAAATATAAGGGGAGATTGTGTTGTCATCAATTTTAGGGACAGCCGGGTGGTGGATTACATTTGCAACTGGGTCCCAGTAGGTTTAGGAACGCAAATCCTTTCCCTAACGTATTTTTATCCAGCCTCTAGTATCAATCTTAGAGGAGGACAGCCGCGGGGGTTCTTTGGAAACCGGGACTTTGGGGCCCAAGTCCAGCAACTTGCTCGGAAGGGAGCAAATCTCTACCCCCAACAGTGGCAATTTTGTTCCCCTGAGTAATAAGTATAGCGTCCTTGACCAAATAGACTGACAGCCAAAGTGCTGCCAGTCCCAATTCCCCTACACCAATGTGCAGGGCTTACCCATAGCTAGAGAAAGCCAAGTGTCAAATGTCTCTTTTACCAATTCCCCCAGTCATCAGGGCGGGGGCTAGCTAGGGAGACTGTTATGTGCACGACTGGGGGGTAGAGGGTCAAATTTGGTTGGTATAGTGCCTAGTGCCCCTTTATCAACAATCCAAGAGGATACTAGTTGTGCTGCACCCTTGTCGGACGCAGGAGGAAATGACGATTTGGTGGCAGTGGCGAGGGGGCTCAGCCCTGGCGGCAATGGGAAGTCTATTGATGCCCAGCTTGTACGGGACGATAGTTCCATTGTAGCACTTAACGAAACTTTGGTGAACGAGTCCAGTGATACTATTAAAATTCTTTCCTGGAATCTGGCCGGGATTAAGAATAAATTGTTTTGTCCAGATTGGGGATCCTTTTTAGAGAAATGCGATATTTGTTTATTCTAGGAGACGTGGACACTAGAAGAAATTCAGAGGAGTGCGTTCGCTACTTTTAGCATTATGGCAACTACGAAGGGCAGGGGCAGACCATCGGGGGAACTAAGCATCTGGGTGGGCATTCACCTGGGCGCTACAGCAGTACAGATTCCAACTGGTTCCCCCGATGTGCAGTGTGTCCTTTTAGTACTTCCAGAAAATAGACAAACTGCTTTAATAAATATTTATTCACAGCCTACCCAGAGTGGGAAGGAGTCTGTAGCCATTGATCAACTTAAGCAGTTTGTTTTAACTCTTGACCCAGCAGTCACCCTAATCGTGGGAGGCGACTTTAATTGCCAGTTTGAGCCCCTTTCTGATGTAAGCTTAGACAATTCAGATGATGAGGATCAGTATTGGATTATTCCAGATCCTCAGATATCGGTAGTTAGAGCCTGGACACCCTTGGTGCTCCAAATTAACTCTCTTACGCTTTTGTCCTCGCTTAGGGCCTGCAATGGGAGGACAAAATCGGATAAACCAGGCAGAATGACTTTCAATAGAGAAGGACTCAATTCTATCCTCGATTATATCTAGGTGGAAATCCGGATGTGGGACAATGGTCCATGATTTCCAGATCCATTCTAGAAAAGATAGTGATCACAACCCCCTTGTTGTGATGCTTAAACCAGGTAGCTTGGGCCTGATTAATCCAGTCTCTGAGCCAAACATATTGGACCCTTCGCTCGTGCTAACTAACAATATGTGGAGAGTTAAATGGCCCCACATACAAGGTTCCCCAGGAAAACTCGCCAATATCTATCAAAGGGCTGTGCCTCTCCTAAGAGAAATGGGTGAGTTGGGGTTAATAACGCCGCACCCTGGATCAGAGGACAGGCCGCTGAAAATACATAAACAGTTCATTTTCAAACTTTCCGATTTGTTCTTCCAAGAAGGAAGTAAAAAGGCAAAACCAGCCTTTGCACATACATGGTACAATGCCAATTGTAGGAAAGCAAAGAAGGATTTAACATCTGCGGTAAAAGCAAAGCACAGGACCAGGATAAAGCAAAGGCGGCTCAACTATAAGCAGGTTATTCTTAAAGAAAAGAAAGAATGGGAGGCTGACAAATGGGAAGATCTCAGAATGGCACTCAAGTCCAAAGACTCCAAACTCTTTTGGACAATTGTGAACTGTGGGAGTAGGGCGGGTAAAACGGCCACCGAACCAAGTATATCAGCTGCAGCCTGGGAAGCACATTTCGGAGCGTTGTATGCACACTCGAGTGAGGAAGACTCCACATCCCCACTCTCAGGCCTCCTCCATGAGTATCGACTGGAGGGGGGCTGGAAGTTCACTGACCTGGAGGTAGTAGCTGCTATTCTTAAATTGGTACCCAACAAGGCGCCCGGTCTGGACAAGCTACCGGGGTCCGAACCGCAAATATGGGCTCAATATTTACGAGTTTTTTTTAATGCCATACTCAAAGGTACGAATGTTCCGGATACCTGGCGCGGTGCCGAAATAGTCCCCATCTACAAAAAAGGCTGTCCTCTCAAACCGTCTAATTATAGACCAATCAGACTGATTGACGTCACCCAAAAATTGATGGGACGTATTATTTTAGATAGAATTCAGTGCTGGATGGAAGAAAACGAGATTCTAACCCCATGCCAGGCCGGTTTCAGGTCGTCTACATCGACCCTGGACTAGATATTTAGACTCCAGGTCTTATACTGGCAAACATCAGCATTCGGCCTGGTTCCTAGGGGTAAACTTTGGGGTGTACTACTGGATCTCGGTCTTCCATTATACCCTTTGAATGTGCTGACTAGGCTCCATGCTGGTACCTATGCGCAGGTCAGGTGCGGGAAGCATGGTGAATTGTCTGCACGCTTTCCGGTGAACCAGGGGGTGTGCCAGGGGTGTGTCCTGGCCCCCACCCTGTTCACCCTTTACATCAATGGGCTTATTAATCATCTTCTCGGAATAAAGGACATTGACGCGCCGAGGATAGCTATGGGTCGGGTGCCCGCTCTGATGTTCGCGAAGACATCAACAGGCATCCAACGAACCCTGGACAGTTTTGCTGACTTTTGTGCAATTAGGGGCCTGGAGATAAACTTAGATAAAACTAAGTTTATGATTCTTAATCCCCCCAGGCAGACACGCCCGAATCCGCTCCTGGGTGGAATTCCCCCGGAGCGAGTTAAGACCTTCGAGTACCTGGGTATCACCTTGGGAGAACATCTGGGATGGGATACTCAGATATCGAGGGCTGCACTTAAGTTAACTAAAGTGGTGGGGGTGGATTCAGAAATTGCATAGAGAGTCTGTGTTTAAGCCTGCTGCTCCTGTTATAAAAATTTACAATGTACAGGCCAGATCGGCTGCATTGTATGGGGCAGAAGTTTGGGGCCATCAAAAAGCCACCAATCTTGCGAAGGTGGAACATGCATTTCTGAGGAATCTATTGGGTCTCCCAGTGAGCACCCCACTTGTACCCCTTCGCATGGACCTTGGGCTACTCCCCATTGAGGAGATAACTGCATTGCGCCCCCTAATGTATTGGAGAAGACTATGGTCCATGCCAGAACTTGCTTGTTACAAAAATGAATTTAAGGAAACCTGGGAGGAATTGAAAAGTAAGAAGATTCTGTGGTTAACCCACATCAAGGAAACTAGTATCAGGATTGGTTTACCAGAGCTCTGGTATACCCCTGATCTATCATGCCCAGCGATAAATAAGGCTGAGTTGGTTCGCCACTTCAGGCGCCACCATCTAGTCAAGTCAAGTCAAGTCAGAGAATTTATATAGCGCACTACATACCCATGGGGTCTCAAGGCGCTTGAGGAGGGGTGGGGAATTACTTGTCAAATATCCACGTTTTAAGTTGCTTTCTGAATGCTAGGTGGTTCTGGGTAAGTCGAAGGTAAGTGGGAAGTGAGTTCCAGGTTTTAGCTGCCAGGTAGGAGAAGGATCTACCTCCCATGGTGGTTTTGTTGATGCGAGGTACAGTGGCAAGGGCTTGGTTGGATGATCGTAGCTGGCGGGAGGGGGTGTAGAAGGACAGTCGTGTTTTGAGGCATTCTGGTCCGATTTCGTAGAGTGCTTTGTGTGCGTGGGTTAGGAGCCGGAAAGTGATCCTCTTATTGACGGGAAGCCAGTGGAGGTTTTTCAGGTGACCAGAGATATGTTCTTTACGCGGGATGTCTAATATGAGCCTGGCTGAGGCGTTTTGGATCCGTTGGAGTTTTTTCTGGAGTTTAGCTGTAGTACCGGCGTAGAGGGTATTTCCATAGTCCAGTCGGTTCGTGACCAGAGCGTGGGTGACCGTTTTCCTAGTTTCGGTGGGGATCCAACAAAATGTTTTTTTGAGCATGCGAAGAATGTTGAAGCAGGATGAGGAGACGGCGTTGACTTGTCTGTTCATTGAAAGTGAGGAATCCAGGATGACGCCCAGGTTACGAGCGTGGTCTGTCGGGATGGGTGCTTTTCCAAGGGCTTCTGGCCACCAAGAGTCGTCCCATGCGGAAGGGGAGGTACCTAAGATGAGGACTTCTGTTTTATCCGAGTTCAGTTTCAGACGGCTGTGTTTCATCCATTCGGCTACTTCTTTCATTCCTTCGTGTAGGTTAGTTTTGGCGGTGCTAGGGTCATTGGTGAGTGATAGGATCAGTTGAGTGTCATCCGCGTAGGAGATGATGTTGAGGTTGTGTTGGCGGGCGATGGCCGCGAGGGGGCTCATGTATATGTTGAAAAGGGTGGGGCTGAGTGAGGATCCTTGTGGTACGCCGCAGATGACTTCAGTGGCCTCTGACTTGAATGGTGGAAGGCGGACTCTCTGGGTTCTTCCGGTGAGGAACGAGGTGATCCATTCTAGTGCTTTTCCTTGGATTCTGATGTTTCTGAGGCGCTGTAGAAGGGTGCTATGACAGACTGTGTCAAAGGCTGCGGAGAGGTCGAGGAGGATGAGGGCGACTGTGTCTCCATTGTCCAATAGCGTTCGAATGTCGTCTGTTGCTGCGATTAGGGCGGTCTCAGTGCTGTGTTTTGCTCGGAAGCCGGACTGAGAGGAGTCGAGGGATTTGTTGGCTTCGAGGAAGGCGGCGAGCTGGTTGTTGACAGCTTTCTCGATGACTTTGGCCGGGAATGGAAGGAGCGAGATGGGGCGGTAATTTTTGAGTTCGGTGGGGTCCGCTGTGGGTTTTTTCAGAAGGGCGCTGAGTTCAGCGTGTTTCCAGCTTTCCGGGAAGGTGGCGGAGTTGAAGGAGCAGTTGATGACGTCTCGGAGGTGCGGTGCTATGATGGAGTCTGCTTTGTTGAAGATGTGGTGAGGGCATGGGTCTGTGGGGGATCCTGAGTGGATGGAGTTCATCAGGCGGATGGTGTCCTCAGTGGAGATTGGGTTCCAGTCATTAAGGATGTTCGAGGGGGGTGAAGGTCCAGCAGATGGTTGGGTGGGTTGGTCTCCGGGTTGGTCGTCGAAGCTGTTGTGGATGTCTGCAATTTTGTTGTGGAAGAATGAAGCTAGGGAGTCGCAGAGGGCTTGAGAGCATCCATACTTGCGAGTTCAGAAGGGGGTAGACTGACTACCGAGTTTTTGCAAGTTAAAGTGGACTATAAAAAGGAAGAATTCCTAGATCTGATATTCCCTTCACTTGCAAGAAAACTCTATATGCAATTTAGGTTGGGACCCTCCCACTTAAGGTGTTTACTTGCAAATGGGCTAGCAATAAGAGCATGGACTGCCCAGCTTGCAACTACCATCTGGAAAACGAAACCCATGTCCTTTTCTTCTGCCCAGCCTATCAGGCTGCACCCAAGCGTTGGGTGATAACAATTTGTAGGAACCTAGGCTTCCGTCAGTATGATCAGGCATACAGAGTCCTTAAATACGATACGCACCCTCCCGTCGTTTTTGCTGCCTCTCGCTTTTTGCACGGAATGTGGTATGGACGCAGGAAATTTATCAATTTAGTAATGGGTCATTAGGAATTTTCTCTGTTTTATAAACCTAATGTACTATTTCGATAACGAATTCAATGTTTAATCTAGTTTTAACTTTTTAAATATGTGTTTTACTGAGGAGCCAAATTTGTATATGTACTGGTATTTTTTTTTTTTATTCTTGCAATGTATCTATTTTATTCTGCACTTTTATGGTCCGTTGCGACCGAAATAAAGTTATCGAACAGATAAACAAAAAACAGCTTTTGGATGGACGGCCAATGGAGAGATCTTAAGAAAGGGTAGATCAGAGTTTCTCTAAGAAGTTTCAAGCCAAAGTGGGCCACGGTATGTTGAACAACCTGGAGCTAGCGTAACACAACTTCTGGTGCCCCCTGATAGACAGCATTGGCATAGTCCATCCGATAAGTAAACAATGCATTGACCATCGTCCGTCTTCTGACACTGTGTAGGAAACAGATATAGAAATGTTTGGGGGTCCGAAGCAACCCGAAACAGGAGCTAACCACTGCCAAAATCTACTGTTGCCAAGACAGTAGATAATCAAACTCCCAGATTTTTTGCAATTTGTGATAGAGGGGGGTGGCAACAGCGAGGAAGGACAGGCTATGTAGCACCAGTTCGCTGTTGAAGAGCCAAAAAGATGAACTTATGTTTTATCGGAATTTCATTTCAGGTGCCTACTATGCATCCAGTTGAAAACTGCCTGCATGCACTTTACAGTAGGTTACTTCAAAGGCACAGAGCAGTTGGGTGTCATTACCAAAGGAAATCATTTTGCATCCAAAGGATTCCACCAGTGATGCCAGTGGGGTCATAAAAATGTTAAATAGAGTAGGGCTCAGAGAAGAACCCAGTGGCACCCTCTGCTTAACAGCTTTAACATAAGAATGGAGGTGGTGGCAACAGAGAGAAAAGACAAGCTACTTCCTGCCAGTTGGTTGTATAGGAGCCAAAAATGTGGGAAAATCAATGTTGGAGCACTGTAGTGATAGTTAAATGAATTCACCATGATTTACTATTAGAACTATAAAATTCATATCTCCAATTCCCCTTATTAGATTTTCAGCATTTTGGTGTAATTTTGTTTATTCAATTTACCTCTATTTTTGTGATTCTGTGTGGTATTTTTATTGATTTGCATTTATACTTTATTACTGTTTGGTACTGCCTAAACACTTTGCACATTGCCTCTAAGTCAGGTGTCTTCAAACAGGGGGCAGGCCCCCCCTATGGGGGCCTTAACTGATCCTAAAAGGGGGTGCCAGACTGGTTAAAAGAAGCATCATGCTTATAGCAGTGCTTTGTTTTAAGTTGAAAACAAACGATCAGCAGTAAGCCACTCTATAATGGGCCGTTACTAACATCTTTTGTAATTTGTATCTGGCTGGGAGTATGTGTCAAAAGGGCAGTGACTCCAAATAATCTTCAAACCATTGGAAACGTAATAGAATAAGTGTGAAAGCATTCAAAAGTTTGAAGATCACTGCTCTAAGTTAAGCATGTCTGCCGTGTGCCATTGCTACCAGGGGGTAGAGCTGAGGTTTATTTAGTCACTTTAGTGGTTCATCTTGACCAAGACTGCGATTGTTCCTTGAGGTGGGTAGTCACCCACTTCAGTTAATAATCCAATTTGTTACAAGCATTCATTCATTCATTCCCTCATTCCTTCAAAGATCTCTTTGAAATGGGGCTTTTGTCAGCAACTGGCACTTGCCCTACAGGGTTTCTCTGTGGCTCACAAGGCCAGTCTAGCCATGTCTCTTCAGCATCTTCAGTGAAGCCCAGAATCTCCTCATTCAGGATTGCACCGCGTTTGCAGGAGTCCAAGATGAGGCTGCATGTTCTCCCCAGGTCTCCTGAGGAACCACACATACTGCAAGTGCTGAGGAGAGGAAAGAACAGCCGCCGCCAGACCTCTGACAGTTGTGTACGAAATTGCTATGGGTCGCTCGGGCACTCGCGCTACGGCCAGTCCGACCCTGGATGGAGTTGTGTTCTGTGGTAAAGCTGTGGAGATGCTTCTCAAAGAGCCAGTGCCCTTGGTTTCCACAAAGACCCAGCATAATGGAAACAATGCCATGATAGCTACAAACTGCAGAGGTCCCTGTAGTTCTTTACAAGGCATTTCACTCCAGCACAAGATGTATAAAAGAGCATAAATATTCATTGCCTGGATTTAATGTAACAAACTAATGCATTCTGGGAGTTCTGGTCTCAGTTAACTTCAATTTAGCAAGCTACCATATTACAATGATTTGGGAAAAGAAATGCTATGTCCAGATAATGTGTCCTGTAGACATGCAGCCATTTAATGCCACTCTTCCCATTCTCATCCCAATCAGGTGTTTGTGCCTGCATTAGATTTGTAAGCAGTGCAAAATGACCACACTTTTTGTGCTGCACAAGTTTTGCCAGGTAAGACGTGCAAGATTGTGTGCATGGGAAAACTGCAATGGTTTGAGTTTTACAACTCGGAATGTGGAAAAACAGGCAGGGTTGTCAAATGATCCCTCATTGCACGGAGCAGAACTTGTAGTGAGAAGGTAATGTCACACCCGGTAAGTTCTTCACCCTTAGGCATCAGCATTTACAGGGTATGTTATTACCATCTCGAGAAAGGGCCTCTCAGAACTAGGACCTAAATCATCAGCTGTCTGCATTCATATTCTCGTGTAAAAATGACTATGCTTTAGTGTAAATATTTCAAATCAATAGTTTGAACAAAATCGAAAACTGTAGGAGATGTCAATTAAAAAGCCAATTTTTCTCTTGTTGATACCCAATCATTAGCTGGTGCCTTAGGGCCAGATGTATGAAGTGTTTTTTGCGTTCGCAAATGGGCCAATTCTCAGAATCGACCCGTTTGTGAACGGGAAAAAGCCTTTTGGGATATATCATCCCAAAAGGCATTCGCAAAATAATGAATCATAAAAATTGTGATTCCCTATTTTTCTAATGCCTTAAATGAAATGCAGGAAGCCAGAAAAATTTGCAACCTGCCTGTAAGGAGTCGCAAATTATGCAATTCTATGAAAAATACACTTTTTGCATTTTTCAAGGTGCCATGTGGCGTACATACATGCCCCTAGGGCATGTATGCGCCACATGTGCACGCTTACATTTTAGGCTTTTAGGGGGTGCAGCCCTTGAAATTGCCCTTGAAATTGAATTCGCAATTTGCGAGTACCTATTTGGTACTTGCAAATTGCGAATGTCTTCCCATTCATTCCTATAGGCATCAAGGCCCATAGGAATGAATGGGAAGGTATTCCTTAATAGCACATCACAATTTGCGATCTGCAATTGGGGAATATGTAGGAATTGTAATGATTATTACAAAACCTACATACATTGCATTTTGCGATTCAAATAGCAAATTGGTAAAATTTGCTATCATGGAATCGCAAAATCCAATATTGATACATCTGGCCCATAGTTCTGTGGTCAAATGTCCTGATAAACTACTACATGGAGAGATGTTTGGTGCTTCGGTTCTCATGTTAAATGTGTGTATTGTCTTTTGCACATCACATTTGATTGTTTATACAGTGTTAATTTTGCCACCGTGATCACTTGAGTGTTACTATATATCAGCTCTCCTTTTGGGAGGTGGATCACTTGTAATGACTGTGTTTAATTTGTTGGATTCTGTTCAGCAGCTAAAGATAGTTAAAAAGTCAAAAATGCCATATACAAGCAAAACCCAAGCACAATGGGTCAAAATTGAGCTGTCATATAAAATTACGTTACACAAACATGACACTTGACAAAATGAAATGCCTTCTGATTAAGATGACTAAATTCACCACATGTCAAAAGTTTGGCATAGTGAATTGATTCAATGCTTCACGGCCTTGAAGAGTGTAAAAGTAAGATATGAAACATGGCTTACTAAGCCTAAGGGCTGTCAATCATGTCTTACATCAGGTTACAGGATATAAGTAGGCCTGGGCTGTAAACTTCACTCCGCTCGTGGAGTTTTCTGCACTCTGTGGGGCTTGCGGAGTGCAGAAAACCGCTAAGCGGAGTTTTTTACCTGCTCGCAAACGGTAAGTTTGCAATCGCGAACAGTAAGTTCAGTAAGTAAGTATTCCTGCCGCTCGGGTAGAATTTCTACCCGAGCGGCAGGAATACCATCACAAATTGCAGTCCGCACTGCACTCCGCCACTCGTGGAACTTAGCAGAGATTTTTGTAACTTTGCAGAGTTCCGCGTAGCAAAACTGCATGAACAACGCCCAGGCCTGGATATAAGAGAAGGTTGAGCAGAGAAGACAAGGTGGATATGAGAGCTACGTGAACAGCCCAGTGGTGTGAGCTGCTTCTTACCATGGTCTTTTATATAGGGCACTAGGGTGCACACACCCTTCAGGGCCCACCCTCTCTGTCAGGTCAAACCAGGTTGCTAGACTGAGTTACATTTCAGTAGCTACATAACCAATAATTTTAAGGTTGGCATCGTTTCTATTTGCTTAATACCAAGAATGCGAGTGTCTCTAAATCTGCCTGAATATATAAGCAGTGAGATAAGCTAGTGGATGAGTTTCAGAAAGAGGCAATTCAGCATAGCTTTAGCATGTAATTAGCATTGTTCCCTCTAGAACGTGGTGCATCGTGGCTGCCCAGCTTCACTCTTAATAGGGCACACAGAGATATCTGGAGCAGCATACACTCACAAGTCTGAAAATTAGGGATGGCAGCTTTACTGTCAGCATTCTCCTGTTGTCTTTGGAAGAAGGCTTCCCGAACAAACAAGCTTCTCTTCTTTTACATGTAATATCGAAATAAAGCCAGGGGGAAAAAAACAGCACAATCTGTTCCAAAAGTTGTGCATAAAAAAGTTTTCACTGTTTGTTTTATCCGTGCAATTTGCTGTCTGCCTGGAATAGTGATGTGTGTCTTGAGACAGAAAGCATTTGCACAATAACAAAGAAGAGTCATTGCCATGGGCAGATCATTTTCATGCAATATGCAATTGGGTCTTTTTATATATTGCACTTTTCTACCAAAAAGCCTTGTTCATTCTTCATTTACATTCAATGTTTAGGTAAATGATGTGTAGGCCATTTCAATATGTAACAAGGAGAAACAGAGGTGGTTGGTGGGAATAGAGAAGTATCCCAAAGGAGGCAGGTGGATTGTGGATTCCGTGCATTAAATTGCTATAGGTGGACTGAGTTATGTGTGTGCATTACAAAAAGATGCCACATGGCTTTTTAAAAAAAACAAAGATTGTTGAAAATGAAAAATCTATAAGAGCAGCAGAAATGGAACACCACCCTTGCTTTTCTGGGTTCCTGCCATGGCTTCGACCAGCAAGAATCAACCCTAACAAGAGAAAAAATATGATGACTAGCTATACACAAAGCATGCTGTGGTAAGAGAAGGCTTCTTTGGCACAATATTGTACACCAGGGATATCGAACCTTTTCTGTAACAAGAGCTACTTCTGTGCAATGAAAATCATCCTGAGCTTCGAATATTATTAGAGTCGTAATAGTGACCACATCAGACAAGATTATAAAAGTAGTTGCATATGCAAGATTACCAGGAGTGATCACCTCAGTGCATCAGGCATGGTTGCCAGCAGTAATGAAAAATGCTTTGCCAATGTGGAATTCTTCTGCATGGGTAATACATAACCACTATAGCTACAATGCTACTGCCACCAAGTTATTAATATTAGCATTAAGTCTCCCTAAGGCTGCGTAATTTATCACTAGATCACTGAAATGTTAGCTTGAAATATATTTTGGAAATGCAACCATTCTTCTGCAAACATCACCTAGGAGTTCTAAAAATGCACACATTTTCTTCCCAAATACACACTTTTGAATTGTGATATCTTAATTAAACCAAGCAGAAGCTTCTAAATTAGTAAGCTGGACTGTTTTAAAGAGAGCTACATACACGTTGCTGGAGAGCAACTAGTAGCTCACGAGCTACTGGTTAGAGAAGCCTGTTGTAGACAGATGCTCCTTTATAAGGATATATGCAATCTTAATAATGGGTGCAGCGTCACCTACAGACTCCCCACATGCTCTGTTACTAAAGTTTATTTTTTTAAGGGTGCATGCAGTACACGATCACAATAATGACCCTCAATGTGCTCGCCGTACTTGTGGAATAAATGCTATTTAAATCAGCATTTATCAAATTTAAATGAAATGGCCCGTTTTAACATTAGTGTTCAGATACGAGTTGCCAATAAAGTTTTGAAGTTTTTTTAGTTTAAATCCAGCGCGTAACCAAAATCGTTAAAAAATAGATTTTCTGCCTCCACTCATTGACATTGACACCACGTAACAGGCGCGCCCTGATTTTACAAGCGCTTCCCATACTAAACATAATTTTCTCGTAGCGAAATTATGAGGACACTACAAGTCCCATCATGCCTTTTTTTGGAGGTGGGCTTTAAATACAGGAAGTGCTTGGGCGGCCATCTCTTGTGAGAAAACTTTAATCACACCTGCGCGTGCTGTTATTTTCGAGCAGGTAAATGCCAGGACATGTTTCCTGTCTATTTCACGCTTATAATCTGTTTGAATGGTCATACTTTTGGCAACAAGCGCTTACACTCGCTTTTTGGTTTTTCGCTAACACAGGACGGCAAATTGAGAGGACATTTCCAAAAATTAAAAAGGGAATAGAAATACATCATTAAGGTAGGCGAAATGATTCCTGCCTTTTCTGGTGTTTTAATAATGCATGCACTATGCGAACATTGCAATCAACAGCCCCACCACTAAAACATTTGTCACTATTGTTTTAGGAGCCTACCTTCATGGTGGTGGATTATATATAAGAACGCCGGTCGGCGGCAGTCGACAATAGCAAGGTATGCTTTATGTAGCACTGGGTGGCGCCTTAGTGTTGAAACCACGAGCTGGCTAGATTCACCAATGCAAAAAAACTTCTTACAATTTCTTGTAGGTTGTCCTGCCTGGCCACGTTTAGAAATATTTGGTTTGAAATCCTTTACGCCTTAATGCCCTGCTCTACTTACAACCAAGTTTGGTATGTAGCAATTTTCTTTCTCAGCCCATTGCCTTAAAAGAAGTTCGGTTTTGAGAGTGATGAGTAAAATATTTTCTTTGCATCTTATAGATACAAAGAATAAAACAGCCCTGATGAGAGATCAGCGACACTGTGCCTGATCTGGAAACGCGTCGGCACTTTCATAGGGTGGAATAAAATGTCATCTCGACGATACTAGGACCGGCTGGTCCAGTATTGATTTGTTTAAGAGCCATTCACTTGCTTATAATTCCCCCTTGATTGGTTTTTCCTATTTTTCTCATTTTTTGATTGTAATGTTTGTTCTAATGTTGTTTGTGATGTATTCTTAGTTTTTGTAATGTTTGATGCAAGAAATTTTCTTTTTGTACTGTGTAAAGAATCTGTTTTTTATGTATGTACAAAGTATATATAGGTGTGTAAATACATATAGCTTGTCATAACTTGAAAAAGATAATAAACATTGACACTAAGTAGGATGTCGAGGGGGATCACAATAAATTGATCTTTTCCCTCCTAATAAGCTTGTAGAGATTTTGTGGTTCGGGCAATTTGTGTTATATAACCTTTATAAGGATAAGCACAAAGTTTTATTCTTTTCTCACAGTGTAGAAGGAAGAAGTGAAGCAAAGTTAACCTGGTGCTCATAACTTTTTGTGTGTTCCATGTAATGCCTAAGTGGCCCGGACGTGGGTCCCTTGATCGTTGTGCAACAGGATCGAAGCTATACTACACTGTCAAGGCCAAACATTCCTACACTGTTCTGTGGGACATGTGTTTAGCGGCGGTTCCTCCACTATGGTGGAGAGGCGTGCCCCCCCCACCGCCCCCCCCACGAGCAGCAGCGGCAGCTTCAAAACTTGAAAAATAAAATCATGAATAGAAAGTTTATTATTGCTTTATTTTTCTCCATGCCATGGAGTCTTGGGGGCGGGACCAGGGGAATGACATGCACTGGGGGAGTGATAGGTGCACTGTTCTCAGTTCGCATGACGGTTTGGCCTGCCATCTCAGGCCGGCCAAACAATCATGTGAACTGAAGCTCTCTCCAACCTGAGCTCCGTTGCCGGGTTGGAGAGAGCAGGCACAGCCTCCCGGCCTCCCTGGGAGAGCAAATTGAGGCCGCTCAGACCAATCCTGATGCTGCTCTCACAGGGCAGTCTGGGAATCTGTGCCGGCAGTTTAGCCAGAAGAGTAGCGATGTGGCAGGATTCAGGTAAGATTTTTAAAAAATGTTTTGTTTTGTGACCCCTTTCCCCTGTCCCGTCACTTTGCCTCCACACTAGCTGCAACTTCGTGTTCCCTTCTGGAGGAGGCCTCACTGGGCAGTTCGGGATGGTCTGTTTCTATGAGGAGCAGGGTCAGTACTGATTTGCATAAGGCGTGCCTCTCTCTAGAGTGGCACAGTGGGTGAAAAGTGATGGGCCGGAAGACTACCCAGAGAAATTGCCAGTAGTTAATCCTATATGCGAGCATTCCTCTCAGCATGCTTTCTATGCCTGAGTGCATTCCAGAATACTAGAGAGAAGGAACATCCTCTTACGTGTTTTTCTTCCAGGGGCTTTGAATTTCATCTAAGTGACCAGAATAAACTAAACTGAATCGATTGTGCCAGCACAGTTTTGGTTTGAGAAAGGCAGCGAAACAACCATTCGCTTTGCAAGTTAAAGTGAGTGAAGCTGCATCAGGGGCGAGGAGGAATCATGGTCAAACTGTGGTGCTCTACAAAGAGGCTGAGCTGCAGAATACTGGAGGATTTGAACATCTGGACATCTGGATTTGCAAGGCTCCTTCGTAGGTCAACCTTAGATAGGCCACTGAACCCGGAAGTACCTGTTTTCCTGCTCTCTCTCTGCTCACAGTCCAGACCTCTTACTATATAATTTAGCATTCTTTCTCCAGGGTGTAAATGGCAAGCGAATATGCTATTAGTAAATCTTATATAAGCAATGACTCAATGGACTGTTTCAGACTCATGGAAAAATAAGCTGAAAGTATAGTTGTGCTCAATGCAGTGCATGTTTCCTGCATTTCCTGCACGTCAGGTTAGCATAGCCACAGCACAGATCCTGCCATTCACAGTGAGAATAATGCGCCGCCCTCACTTCCCCCTTGTTCTTCGCTTGGTGAAATAATGCCGCCTCTTTCCATTTCTCCCTGCCCCTGCTCCACGAGGAATAGCTCAGCATGTTCCTCTTCTGCCTTTCTGCTGCTATGGAGAGAATCATGCAGACTCTCCTTTGTAACAAGAGCGCAACGCACAAAGACATGCATTTCTGCAGTTGGGGTAAGAGGATATCGCACTGCTTCACCACTGATCGGGTGTTTTATATTATGAAATGAATTTTAGAAATATATAGAAAATATTATGTTGAATAACGATGTATATGGAAACAATTAAAGACTAAATGAAACTATATGGATTAAATATTGCTCCCCACTACAATGGTGTTTAACAGCAAAGAAATATTTTGAGCCTCGTTAACCTGTTCTCCTTTATACAAAGTATTTTTTGTTAATAATGATAGAAAGTGAAATCTGGTACAGAACAGTACTGAAGACTTCGTTCACGGAGTCTACCATTTAGTACAACTTAGTTAAAACGAACATGCAGTATTCTGGCAGATTCTTGATAGATATTAGCTCGATATACTCCGATACATGTTTTGGGGCGATCAAAACATATTTTATATATTAGCATATTTGCAAGGAACTCAATTTTTGTTAGGAGATTTCAGGCTTAATCAGGTGAGAATTAGGTAAGTACTTAACTTCAAATACTTTATATGTGGGATGCCAACACCCAGAATTAGTCATCAATATTATGACAATCCATTCACTTATTCATGGGCACAGAACAAACAGGTCATATGACATAGACAAATATATTTTACTTCCTTAATTTTAGGACATCGCAGAAGAAGGAGAAAAATCCATCTGATATATGTAATATCACTATTGCAATTCAAGTGATGAGAAACAAAATGCTGTCAGATGTAGATCTCCTTTTCACTTGGATATCAGATGCAATTTTTCCCCCATTGTTTAAGTTGTAAGGATGATAATAATAATAATAGATATATATTTCTCCTTCTTTCTGTGACGTACAAAAATTAAATATGTAAAATATAAGTGTACATGAAAATTCATGATATGACCTATTTATGGAGTCTTCATGAATAAGTGAATGTATTGTCATAATATTAATAGCTAATTCTGGGTGTTGGCATCCCACATATAGCCATGACAACATACCACCCTGGCACCCAAAATACGTTATTTATTAAATTGGGCAGGTGAATTAGGATGGATCTGCGGTCATGTTATTAAATAGTTATATGGATCTGCGGCCATGTTATTAGATAGTTATCATTTAGCAGATCATTCTTACTACTGAAATGCTTACAAACAAAAGTGCACTAATTTGCCTTCATTCACTCATATTTAATAGCCTGAAGAACACTGGAGACCAACATAGGTCCAGGAGGGCTGGATCCATGCGATTTTCCCACTATAAACACTGACTATGTAGGTGAGCTCCATATAGATTAATTATTTGTAAACTACTCTTTTTATGTGTATTGGTCACATTTCGGACCTGGGCTGGACATCCATGACCTATAATAACATGTTTATACGCGGGTAGCAAGACAAGTCTAGGTTTCAGTCGGACACCTGCCCTGGCCAGTAAGGAGTTAAACGTCCAAAGTTCATGTGACACATATCACTTAAAAACTCTTGCATCTCATGGGTAGAAAGGGGCGGGCATAATGAACTTCCTGGTGCTGGCGAGGTGTCACCCCACTGCTGCTTTATAGCAGTGTAAGAAAAAATAAAAATGCAACTCAATGTTATTATCATTTTATTTTTTCTTGTTGCGGGTGCAGCAGCTTTGCGAAGCGGGCGGGGCTGCACCGCTGAAAGAGCAGGGGAGGGGAGGAGTGGCTTTCATTCCCTACGTGCGCATTTATGTTTGGCAGGCCAGCCAAACATTCATTCGCACATAGCATGTTCTCCACCCATTACAGCCTGGGTGGAGAACATGCCCAGGACCCCAGTCTCTGTCTGAGCGTCGAAACACGGCGCACAGACCAATCACAATGCTGCATCGCATTTTTCTTTTTTTTGTCCCAGTGTTATGAAATTAGTTAGCGACAAGAAGTTTTGGCATCAGTGCACCCTAAAAATAAATATATCGTAACATAGCATAACACATACCCAGCACATTATACATAACATACATAATATAACAAGGGCAGGAGTGGGGGAAGGACTTGGTGACTAGAGGAAGTCAGCCTTTGCTTGTTCCTAAATGGAGCTGTTAGGGAGATGGAATTATGCCGATGACAAGTGCCTGAGCTGGTAATACAGAGAGAAGACCAGGACAATGGAGTACTTGTTCGCTTCTGATAAGTGCTGGTACTCTCCTGTTACAATCATTGAAACCAATACTGATAAGTGCTGCTCCTCTCCTATTGCAAGTGCTACACCATTTTTGAGAAGTGGTGATACTCTCCCGTCACAAGCAATACACCCTCACTGACAAGTGCTGATACTCCCCTGTTACAAGCATTAAAACCCTTACTGATAAGTGCTGGTACTCTCCTAGTGCAAGTGTGACACCATTTCTGAGAAGTGCTGGTGCTCTCTCAATACAAGTGTTACACCAGTACAAGCATTAAAACCATTACTGAGAAGTGCTTGTCGGTGTGCTTAATCTGAGCCGTCGTTGCCGATGGAGGCCACTGGCATCCATTTTTGGCGGCCTGCACTTATTTTATTTATTCAGGCATTTCCCGAGATTAAAAGAGGGAAAAACACACAAAGGGGATAGAAGGAGGATGAGAAAGACAGAAAAACCGTCACAAACGGAGTGAGATAAAGGTGCAGGGAGTCTCGGTCAGTGGATTAAAGACGTTCTGGACCCAAGGAGACCTACCAGTTGGGGGCAAACATAGGCAGTCTTACTGCATCCGCGTCCATCACCTCGGGTTTAGAACCTTTCCGGGGCTACAAGCTCTGGTGTGTCAATGTCTAAACGCTCCTCAGGTTCTCAGCCACAGGCTTGTCATCACCAATCTCCACTACACCGTCAGCTGAGTATCATTGATGTCCATCTGAACATTCAGACTGCTCTTTGTCAAGATGGCAGCCAGCGCTTGAATACAGATATTAGATAAGGGAGGAGAGAAGCGGCACCATGGGGTCTACGTGAGTCTACGGAGTCTAGATCAACCAGCTTAGAGAAATGCGGACCACGGTGTTTCATCTATAACCTCACGTCTTATGACTGTGTACACACTCTCATCCTGCCACTCCGTCTAATAGTGCTAGGGTGTGGTCTACATGTAAATCACAGTGTTGAAGCCAGCCAACAGCTTAAATTAAATCAGGACTGACAACCACTTCTTGATGCTAGCCCAGAGTAGACAGCCTTTGGTGCCACCAGACCAGCTTCTATCAATACCGATAATGCTGTTGCACATAAAGCACCAGCGCTATCATCAGAGGGCATTCTCTCATTTGCATGGGGGTCATCTGCGCCCGTGCTGTATTATAGATGAAGGTGTAGAGGCAAAGAAGCTGTAAGGAGGCACACTGTCAGTGCACCCCCCTGATGGCGTCCCTCTAGAGGGGGATATCTGGACCCCTCAGACATCCCCTTGAAGGTGGGTGCAGTCACTCACTGAACCTGACTGCAAGGGGATCTCAAACCCCCCATTAAAGTGTAGGCGGGTCGCCACCTGCACTGTGAAACACAGAGCAGCTTCAAAGCAGCCGCTCCGTTTTACACATGAATGCACTGTCCCCAGGGCAGCACAAATGTGTGCCTACCCTGGGGGCAGCACACTCAAGGTAAATAATAGGGAGCACTTTCCCTGTTTGCATCCGCTGCACCTGTTTTAAGGTGTGCCAGCGCCCGCATGGAAAGTGCACCCGTTACATAATAGGGCCACAGGTTGGATATAGTATTGGAGCTTCCAATATTAGAGGGGTTTCTATGATCTCAGGCCTGGGCTCTCAGTGGGTGAGGTTCCTGCCTGGTTTCAGAGTTGGCCTCTCAGTGGAAGAGGACTCTGCTTGATTACAGGGTTGGATTTTCAGTGGTTGAGGGGTGTGTTTGATCTCTGAGCTTGGCTTTCAGTGTTTCAGCATTATAGTTGATTACATATTTGAGATCACCATGGGAGAATGTCCTGTCTGCTCTCAGAAGTGCCCCCCCCCTTGAGTGAGGTTATGGGTGGCCTTGAAGTCTGGCTCTCAGTGGACAGGGGTCTCCCGAGGCAACTGGTGGGCAAGGGTTACATCTGACTTTAAAAAAGTAGCATGATACTGATGAGAATTGGATACTCAGAAACTGAAAACCATCCTGACTTTAGAAAAATGTATTAATCACTGAAGGGGGCATTCAATTAATGAAGGGCATGTCTAACTTCAGAAACGTATGGGGATGTCCAACAGAGTTGACCAATCAGTGAGCAGGTCCATGCCTGACTTCAGAAGACTTCAAGGGTGTTACTCATTAGAAGAGGCCACTCAGTGAGAGTAGAGCTGTTTGTCATTGGGCATGGATCATGCATCAGTACTTATCTATATCAATAATTATATAGCTTGAAAATCAGAGATACACATGATGTGCGTATTTCCACCACCAAGTAGTTGGGTCTGG
Organism: Lissotriton vulgaris; assembly: GCF_964263255.1. NCBI lineage: Eukaryota > Metazoa > Chordata > Amphibia > Caudata > Salamandridae > Lissotriton > Lissotriton vulgaris. Next base: position 359,236,926 of record NC_141693.1, on the reverse strand, counting down.
AAATATATTCTTTGAAACAAACAACATTTTATTTTGGCCATCAGCCACCAGTGGAGGGAGTATGACCCGCTATGAGGCTGAAGGAGAGCCCGTAATGTCATGGTATGCATCCGCATTCATTTTTTATGGGGCATAATCAGTATAATTATTATTTAATATCTGCCTTCCTTCAACGGGGAGTTGGGAGGATCACATGCAAATTCGGGGCAAGTTTCAAGCGCAAAACAGTTTTTAAGTTAAGTAATGTTTCTTTTGCACATGAATCTATTGCAGATTCACATGTTCTGCATAGATTATGCAGTGGTGTTATCCTCTTGTGCAGAAGGGAGCGAAGAGTGAGTAAGACTAAACCACATTACGGATTTTTCGGGTGGCGATGAATGTAACCATGGTGGTTTTTCTTGGAACCCTGTGGTCTGCTGTGCTGCATACCCTCCTTGTGAGTATAGTTGGCTACCGTGTTTAAATAAGGGTATTTTTAATAACCTTAGACGGAATCTTCGTAGTTCTGTATATTACAGCTCTGAATGTTGCTGCATTTTGGGAAAATTCTAGCCTTGCTACAATACACTTTCTAGCACAGGTATAAACTGTATTTTCCTTTGTATAGGGTTTAGTAGGAAGCATGCTTCCACCGCCTCCCCCTCCCCCTCTAGAAGAGCCCAATATGTGATAAATGTTATTTTCATGTCTTCATAATCAACTGCTAAATCATCTGACAGTGATGATCTGGAAGGGTAAAATTCTATGTGTGCAATCAGTTTATTTATTTTTAAATATTTCGTCTTTGTGCTGATTGTTATGTGCATATGTGCCCTTTTCAAGGCCCTGCTTGTTGACTGCTGTCATATCTGATTGTTTTTCATTCCCATCCTGTTCATACTCTAGCATTGGGGTTACACGCCAGCCTAGACCTTTGGAGAGCGTGTTTCAATGTCCTCCTTAGGTCTATTGTGACCTGTTCTATCAGCGGTCGTTTTGTTTGCAGTAGGGATGCTATTTCAGCTTCCAAACGTAGTTCCTGTGTATCAGAACCTAAAGACTTGCCCGGTTTGTCGACCTCTGTAACCATTAATGTATTTTTAAGTTTTATAGCAGGGCCTATCTCAGTAGACAATTTCCAATCTCGACCATCCTTTGAAGTTGGGCTGGTTTTCTTTGGCTTTTCCTTGCTCGTGTCTTTTGGCTTTGACCCAGAAGGTTTTTTACTTTGCAACGACCCTTTCATCTGCCAGTGTCTTTAGTGTCGAAGGTTTGTGATTTGTTTAGCTTCAGAGGCTTACTTCCATGAGGCACTGCACTTTTCAGTCTTTCTTACTTCAATAAAATGTTTTGGGTATTAAATCTGGTACTTATAAATGATTTGATCTTGTGTCTTCAACCTCTGAGTAATAAATGTATTACCCTGGTACCTCTTCTGTGCGCTCAATGGCATCGAAGCCATCCTCTTCTGAGAAACCTAGGATGGTTGTTTTGTTTGAATTAGTCTTTGGACAAATTTCTGTAAAGCATGATGTGCCCAGTGCTGCTTCGTCCTCTTCGTTAATTATTTATAGACGCATTCGGTTTAAACAAAGAGCGCAGGACACCACCCTCAGACTAATGTTCGCAGGGTAGGCATCGATTACACACACTGAGCTCATCCGTAGCAGCAAGGTTTTGGTGCCAATGTTGACAAAAATTAAAGGGAGTCTGCCTCATGGTTTACACTTCCAGAATGTCTTTGAAGGGGCAAAGAAAGAACAATTTCCCGGCAATCATTGATTCTCTGACATGGACCTCTTATGGTTGAAGATCAGGCACAACCTGGATCTTTCAATGTAGAGCCAATTCTACTTTTGGACGGTGTTGGTTAACCTCAGTATTTAATACGGTGCTCTGTGCCATTCGGCCTACTGAAATCAGCCTGTGGTCGACGGCTAAAATAACATTGCTTATTGTGAGGAATATTTTCTGGCCAACCACAAAGTGGAAGAATAATGCACATCATGAGGATGTAGAGCAGGTTAAGGTTGCAGAACTGACTTCATGAGAGTAGGTGATACTCACCGGAGCAGAACTCCAAGTGTACATGGGTTAAGTCTAATTTCAGACCTGTAGAGTGATATTCATTAGAGGTGGAATTCAGTAGATGAGGATAGCAGGTGGATGATGGCACCAGGGTTGGACACATTGCTAAAAAATGCTCTGGAGTGGTCTTTGGCTAAGGCCCTTCACATAGAATGCAGCAATTATTACAAGACATAGGACGAGGAGGTAACTGATGGCAGAAGTTTTTAAAAGCATTGTTATTCACCCCCCCCGAATACGACGCCATGGTAAGGGGTGGTACCAGGGGACAAAGGAATGCTCTACAAAACATTTAGGTAGTATGTGCGTTCTTCTGATGCATATTATAGGGTAGCTTTTTCCCATCCAGGTTGTAGATACTGTAAATGTTACATAATACCTAATTCAATTTAAAACTCCTGTAAATTTCTCTCTCTCTTGATTGTTTGGTGCCTCTTTCTTTTACAACACTAATTGAAAAGGATATTAAAAAAATACATTTTGCGTGACCCTCACCAGCGATGGCCACACAGTGAGCGAAAGTTATACCTATTTGCATGAAAGTGGATGATGCTCACTGAAGTAGATCTGTCAGTTGGCGTTGGTTATGCCTGCCGTCAGGAGAGTGGCTGGGATCTTGGTATGCAAGGGTTTCTTCTCACTACAAAGTGCCACTATATATGAGCTCTGTACTCAGTGAAGAGTTTTACTCCTGGTCAGCGGTCTCTCTGGAGTTCTAATCCTGTCATAGAATTGATTTGCTTTTTCATCTAATATCCATCCATCTGTTTCACTGGCAGTGTGCCCTGTCTGTTATTGATCTATACCGTGTCTGCACTGACATTAATCATTTTGATATTACTCCTTCCAATCAAGTCTCCTTATGACTTTAAAATCTACAGTGACACATCCACCCCCCTCACTCTCTACATCAATTTTCATTTTAACTTCCATCACTCTTTCTTTTTGTCCCCCTTCCTTTGGCATCTTTTTCCTCCTTTTCCTGAGATTATTCTCTCACTATCATCAAGGGGGTGCAGTGCTCACTCATATGGGCTTAACTTCCCTCTTTTTGGTAAACAGGGGCCGTGAGTTGGAGGCACAGAAAGTTGAGTATACTTCTTGTGTATCTCCCTCTTATACTGAAGTTGATGCAATATCATATTTATTGTAGGCAAATTACTTCAAAATGAATCTATCTATTTAAAATTTAAGATGTACCTATATTAAATTTGCAACAAATCCAAAGTCAATTCATCAGATCACTGAAAAACAAATATTGTGTGCTTGAGAAAGCATAGAATGTGGATCATCGCATCCCGGAGAGAGCCTTCATTATAACAAGGTTTTTATTCATACTGTTGCATATTGAGGTCAAACTCATTCCATATGGCACCTCTTCCTTTCAAAAGAAGTCACGTATACAGGTGTGTTTCATTGACATTTTGGTCACTCTTGAACAACATTTCAAGGATCTTGCAAACCACATTTCCATGGCATATCAGAACAATTCACAAAAAAATATATAGGTTGTGAAGCTCCATACATGGTGGGTGTTCTATCAAGGAATGCAATAACGCTGTATAGACTTGGATGTCTTAGGAAATAATTTACCCTTTCAATCTCATTTACTTTGGCTGGGCCTTTCTTGGATTTGATGCATGCTTTCTCCTAGGGCGATGGATTTCAGATAGAGGGTTTTCTGCTAGCGGATGAGTCAAAGTTTTCCTCTTGTGAACTTTCTGTATTTCTCATGAACATCAATATTATCACCCTTAGTTTGAGAAGGATTTTCACTTTAAAACAGGGACTTTTCAACCTCAGGGGAATCCAACTCCAAAGTCACAAGGAAAGGAGTTTGAAAGTTATCTCGCAAGAAACCCAACACCCAGTTTTAGCACCATCTAGCACTTGCTAGGAAAATATTGCCAGTCTGTGCAGAAAAACTATGCAAGTTCGTACATGTATGTAAAGCACAACACCTACTATGGGCAGCCAATAATCGTTATCTAGGATAAACTTTGTTCAGGTAATAACATTTACATGTCCTTCCTTTCAGCACCAAACTTAGTTTAACTTATATATCGTATATAATGTTTAATGAGTTTCAGTTTATGGCAGTCCATGTTGGGTGCTATTTCTATGTAGACATTTGGTAGTACAGTATTAACACCTTCTCACTGTCACATGATCTCATCACTTGGTTTAAATGCTATATGCCTTTGTACCTCTATTGCTCATTGACACCACTCATGTAAGTCTTGCTTTGTAAGTGAAGCTTTGCCTGTAAATGATGAGGTTATTCATAGAGATGCCAATGGATTGGCAGCAAGCCTATCTATTGGTATTTCTAGAGTCGGCAGCCGCAGACCTAATAGATGATATGTTGCGTATAAAAAGATCAAGGGTTAAAAAAACTTTCTAACTTAGAGAATTTCTTCATTTTATTGCTTTTCTCCTCCACGCTTCCTATTTTAGAGGAACTATGTGTCAAATTCTTTCTTGCCAATGTTATCCCAGCTCGGAGGCAAATCTCCCAACACAAATATCTAATATCAACGAGAAGTCTGTGAAATCGCACCATGTTTTTCACTTTACAAGCAACAACCAATGTAAATTCCAGACGATTAACCAGCAAGACTCACTTTGTTGCTCCAATGTTCTAAACTGCAAAATACTGAAAAGTTTCTAGCTCAAACTTCTAGAACGTTTGGAAGAACGTTCTTAAAATTGGTAAAGTTGGAATGTTTTACCAAAGCAAATTGTGGGGGAGTAAATTGTTCTAATGTGCAGTTGTCTATTTTCTCCAGCAAAATTGTGGCATCTAGACACAAAAGGCAAAGCTTATGTAGGTTTTAATTAAAACTATTTAGAACATCTTAACATCTTCTTAAACTTTTTTAATATCAATGATAAGCGTTTCAAAATCATAAATAGCTTTTTACAACGTTTAGAACATGTGAGACTATTTGGAAAATTCTGCATTTTCAATTATTTTTTCTATGAGAAAAGTTTCAGCTAATTTCACCTTTGTGTCTCTATTTTCTCCATATAGAGTTGTAGATAATAATCTACACCACGCACGCATTTTGAAAACTCTGCAGCATCATAAAATTTATGAATTTTCAATTACAAAGAACTGGCTGCATTGGGAAACACGTTTGTAATCCACCCAAGTATGAACAACCAGTAAAGGCACAAGCCACACTCATTTGAATGTTCCCGTAGGTGAATTCTCAATTGTCTTCATGGTGCACACATACCTTTGGAGATGGTGGTGCTGTGTGTCGAGGGCCACCACCCACTCTGGGAAGTTCTATGCTATTGAAGAAGAGTTGGATGTGTCCATTCGCCTTCCTGAAAGACAAGACAGGAGAGAACATGAACTCCAGGTTATTTTATGCTATTTTCCGTTATGCTACAATTCTTTTGAACACTTCAGCACATACATCTTCGAGGCTGTCTCAGGTCACCGAGGTCTCGGGTACTGATTTAATAAATGACCCAATAATGTAACAATTTGCCCACACCTCGAGAATGTAAATTCTCTGTTACAAATGTGTTACATTTTGCAGAACAGGGTTGTTAAACACTTTCTGAACCCAAATAATCCCAATTCTTAAAACATAATTGAGAGAGAGTTCCATCATCTCACATCCAGCACTGGAAACAAGATGCCCATTACCAGAGAGGTACCAGCCTCGGAAACTGAGATTGGCACTATGAAATCCCAAGAACAACGTGAACTTATACATGGAACACTCAATATCTCACCAGGGGGTAAGGAATAAGCATTTAACAGATCGCATAGAAACAACACCACTACACCAAATGATGGACAATATTCGAGCCACTCCAAATTCAAAATACTAAAGTGTGAGCTTTGTATTATTCAAAGCAACATTTCCAAATGACAAATCAATTAATAGTAATGTTTTTTCCAAAAATCTATATTAATGTGAGTTATGAATTCCAAAATAAACTCTCAGAATTACAATTATTCATTGACTTTCAAATAAATTGCAACACGTGTCAAAAAGCAATTACAATTCTGATTCACAATCGACATTCCAAATAATCATATTTTCGTATATGAAGTTGTGAACATATTTATAGGGCCGCAACCCCCTTCCTACGCCGCTGCTAAAGAGTGAAGATGAATTAGATTAAAATACTTTGCAAAACATATTTGTGATCTTATTATGTTAATCCCTACTGTAATTATCAACAAAATTATTACCATTAAAATATTTCATTACAATTAAAAGAAAAGGGCAAGACGATATTAAATCAAATATAAAGTTCTGCCACATTAGATTCAAAGTATTGTCAAGCTGATTCTTCCTTGAATCATTATTCCATAAAACACAAATGCAAACCCTCTAATGCTTAGCAACAGATTACAAATATCAAATACAAAAATGAAAAACAAACTAACCAGAGTAGAAAAAAGCAAAAGGCGTAAATTAAAAATAATGAAACTGGAAGGCAAATACATATAATACTAATTAGAAGATTGGAATTATGTTAATTCCATTGAAGACAATGAAGTTGCTCATGGCAAATAATGTCTGGTATAAGCCTTCTACTGCAGCTTTCCAATGTTTGTCTTTTCGTTTCTCTCTTTTTAACCCCTTCGCTGCATTCGTCAGTCAACGGCCGTCGCTAGCACTACCTCCATAGTGCTGCGCACGTCCGTTGGCCTCCGCCGCCCCACCCACTCTACTAAACGGCTGCACCGCGGCGGAATTGCCGCCGCGGTTAAGTGGTTAATTTAGAACATCCTATCCTCAGTGGGCGAAATTTTTTAATAGCCATACAGCCTGTTTGCCTCTGGTTATGCTGGTTGGTAAAGGCACTGTCCCTCATAATAGGCTCTTGCCTGTGTCTTGGGGCTAACACTTGGGTTCAGGGCTTTTAATACCCAGTATAGCCCTCAGACGTGGGCTATAAGTTTATATTAGAACACTGGAATGTTGGGCGCGCCATTGAAAACAATGAAGTGGCTCAGGGCTAATAACAGCTAGTTTATGCCTTCTGCTCCAACATTCCAATGTATTTTTATCAGTGTCTCCCTTTTTCATTCACAACACACACCCTAAGTGGGTGGAGTGTTCTAAAAGCCTTATAGCCCCCCTGCCTCTGGCTATACTGGTTGCTAAAGGACCTCACCTGCGGTACAGACCTATGACTTAGGTTCAGGGCCAACTACAACCAGTATAACTATCTGCAGTGGGCTATAAGGCTATAATATGCAATAAAATCATTAATCGAAGGGTTTTGCATTTGGCTGCCTCTAAGTAATATCCACCCAAATGCACATGCATGTGGAAGAACCAGTTAAGGACTTGCTAGAACTTGTCGTAACTAAAAGTCAGTCATTTAGACCACCCTTGTCCCATGAAGTAAAAAAACATCGATCTTTGCATCTATTGTAATCAGATTTGCAATTAACCTCTTTAATCTTAAAAAAAGAATATATTGGTGCATAATCAACAGGTGGGCAATGACACCGTATATCACAATGAATGAAGCGTATTCCTGTATTTATCTGAGCCCTTAATTATAGACGTTTTATTCTCCAAAAAGTTTTGAATCAAGTCCATGGTGAATGATCAATAAAATATTCAGGGGTCATTTAGAATATATCGGGGCAAACATCCATCCACCAATTTCTACTATAGATGAGAACGGAGTTGGTGAAGTAGTGGTAGTCTTCTGAAGACAGCAATGAGGCAACAAGGTGAAGATTGCCAAAAGAAGTAAAGGTACACAGGTGTTTGAGGGGAAATGTAAACAAGAGTTTGAGAGGAAAAGTAGACAAGAGTTTGCGCGGAGAAGAAAACAAGAGTTTGAGAGGTCGCCCACATCCACCTAGTTCTATAGCTGAAAGTCAAGAAGCGTTTGTGGTGCCACTAATGTCCATCTAGTCCACATTTGACTATTAGTTGGGGCAAAATTGCTGGTGAATGTGGCAAGAATCATGAGCATAATTTGCTGCTCCTTAATACTGTCCACAAAAAGCCAGTTTTTAAATGATATATTGATGACTTATGATCTGGAAGAATGACCACCGCCAGAACCCAGGAACCAAGGAACTCAAAATCAAACTGTGATGTGGAATCCAAGGACATTACTATCCATTGACTTTCACTATTCCACAAGGTCAAACTAGCCCAGAAAAAACTGAAATAATAAGGACAGGATTAAAGTGTCACTTCCACTAAATTTAAATAAACATCCATCTATTCCCCAACATGCCTTTCCAGGGTACTTTTAGGTCTAGCCTGAAAACATCTTTAGCAGTCTCACCAGCCTTTACAACTGTTTTAGAAATCACTCAATATATAGACACACACACAAAAAGAAGGGGTTGTCAGTCTGCCCTTTCCATCTATTGGCCTGCTCGTGTGCCATTCATAAATTGCTTCCATCCACCACAACCCACAACATGGGGCAATGGATCAACCAACTTTAGTCATTGGCCGTCTTCATTAGTGAGTGATGGCATTTTGCTCTTGCACATGTGCACATCCATTTAAGATGTAGTCCGCTTTAGTGACTAGATTTCCTTCCATTTCATTTTTTTAGTCTTTCAATAGTTTTCTACTTATTTTTTTTAAATATGCATGCCACCTTTATTACATTTTCACGTTTAATATCCATTATGTACGCTTGACTGTTGCATATGTTTTCAAACAAAAAGATTACAAAAAATGTAGGCTTGATAAGACCAGTTCTATTGGCTTTGCAAGTGCTTGTTTCACATTACCTGGAGACAAACAGGGGTGTTCAGCATAAGTCCAGGAGCGCTGCAACCATGCAGATTTTCAGGCTGCCCACAGAGCATGCAAATGAGTTCCATTTAGATCCAGTCTATGGTGAACAAAATCAATGGCCTGGTATCTTCATCACTTAAAATGAGTTTCAGGGTGTTTTGCATGTAATGATAGTGCACCATGATTGTCCACTGAGTCAATAAGACCAGCACTTGGTAAATTATGCTGGAAAAAGTGTGAGCCCAAAATAAGTACTTACTGTTCTGGTGACATATAATCACTGCTGCCTGATCAATTTCAGAAGGGTACAGTCCATTCCAGTATGTAGCTAGCCAACTTAGTATTGAACCAGTGATAGTGCAAGCCACCTTCTCCTGGATCTCCACCTTTTTTTTGTGATAGATTCATTGTCCATAGATGTGTGAATCAGAACAATAAATATCTGTCACCCTTTTTTAAAAATAACAACTGATACACACAGGTCAGAAATCGTTAACTGTTGTACAAGAAATGTAACATAATCTCTGTAACTTTATCATTTCTTATAAATGTTTGACAGTCATCAGCTGTATAGCGAATAAAGTACTTTGAGTAGCTATTTTTTGGGCAGATATAGATTTGAGATGAGTAACCCCATGGTTAGAGAGGAGAGATTTCCCCCATCATGATCTACATCCGCAGTAGTAGCTGCAGAAGTGGAACATGGTGCCGTTCTCAGCAGAAAATTGCATAGTGACCTCATCTAGTGGCCTACAAAGATATCAGCTATTTGTCCACCGAGGAGGCTCATTTAAAACTCCGTTACTCTATTCCAGTCATAAACTCCATGTAAACCAGATGGCCTTTAACCACACCTCATTATTCAAGCATGAGAAAACTGCCTAGCTTCCATCTAAAATATCCATTGATCCTCCTACCATTCTATGAAAAATATCCAGTTTGTTAATTTAAAATGCAGGACGCTCAAGGGTATGAATACAATAATCCGAGTGCAAGCTTGCCTGTAATTTTTTTAAGTCATCCACCAATAAAATCCATCCTATCTTCCTCTTTAAAACTATCTGGAGGATGTAAAAGCCCCAGGAGTAGAAAGATGTTTGTATTAAAATCTAAAGAATTCAGAACACACCCTGCTGCAGCCCAGTCGTTGTCAGAGCCAGCCCCATCACTATGGAACACTCTGCCTGAAGACCTCAATCAACATATGGACTATCCTCAGTTCCACAAAAAATGAAAGTCCACTTGTTTGGCCCTACTTGTTCCATAAACGATTTCCTATTTCTTCATCGTCTTCCCTCTCCATGCCCTTCTTACTCTTCCTCTACTATAGCTCGCTCGTCTTTTGTGTTTACCAAATGCCACCTAACTCCTCCTTTTCACATTCTCATGCTCTGTCTGTCATTCCTATGTACCCATTGATCACCTACACTCACTCACCTGTCAGCTTTGTTTTACCCTCGCCTGTTTGTTACCAGTGTGTTGTCTTCCCTCATCTCTCCTTCACTCTTCTCAAACCTCTTCCCATATCTCGGTCTATATTTTACACCTCTATCCTCCCACTTTACCAAATTCCTTCAACATTTCCTGCCTTGGTGACTGATTTATGTTAACATTTCATGTTCATCGTTTTTTTCCAATTTCACTTTAAGGAGAGTTCCATTCTCTAATGTATTTTTACTTGTGACATGTCGTGTTAGCCTTGTTGGGCTGAGTTGGGCTACATAAAAAAATTGAAATAAATACTTGTTACACAAAGGGGTCTTATCACACTGAGCCTCTGAGTAGAGCTTGACCGGATCACCAGGATATTGTGAAAACTCCCGGCAGGCTGCTATTTCTGAAAGGCAGGTAGATCTGAGGCAGGGAAGGCTGCACGTGAGATCTTTCCAACAACTTAATATTGTTTTTTTAGAGGCCTTTGCCTTATGCTTCATGTATTGCATAAAATATATGGGACAATGGGCATTCAAATGTGCAGAATCGGGATTTTACAATTTGCTGAAGTTACATGACCTTGTGGGTGCAACAAGCTAAATGCACTTAAAGGATCACTACACTCCAACATGATGTTCCACATACTGAGTAAACAGTTTTAGGGAAGCATTATTCTTTATAGTATACATAAAAATTAATGGAGGAGATAACCATATTTCCCCCTAGGATGCAGCCACGCATCTTTGTTCTTGGGAGCAATAAACAAAGACAACCCGCCAGCTATATTTAATCATGTGTCCGAGGATACAGGCTGCGGGCACCAAATGCATGGGACAAGAAAATGGCAAGTTTCTAAAAGTGGCATTTTCAGAACAGCGAAAAAAAAACTTAGTTTACCATTAACGATGGTTTTCAATTACAGTTCTTTAGAGACCAAACTCAATGTTCCTACCTTTTCCCAACTGAAAGTTATCACTTATTAAATGTAATAAGGTAACCCAATGGTATCCTATGGGAGCTGCAGGCCTGGCAGAAGTGAAAAACAAATGTAAGAGTTTTTCACTACCAGGACATGTAAATGTTAAAAGTACATGTCAAACTTTTCAATTACAATGCACCCTTTAGTTTAGTTTACCAGGTTAAAATGGCAGTTTGAAACTGCACATTTCAATAGAAGGCCTGAGACATGTGTAAAGGGCTACTTAGCCACTTCCATGCATGGGCGTGTGTGGAGGACGGCCTGGGGCCATCCATTCTGCGAACGTGTCAGATTCGCCCGCACCGTGGCGGAATGTCCGCCACAGTGAAGCGGTTAAGTGGGTAGCACAATCAGTGCTGCAGGCCTACTGGTAGCATTTCATTTACAGGCCCTGGGTACACTGCTGCCTTTCTAGATACTTAAATAAAATGTGCCAATTGGGTATAACCCAATTTTATCATACTTAAAGGAGAGAGTGCAAGCACTTTACCACTGGTTAGTGGTCGCAAATGCACAGAGTTCTAAGGTCAACAAAAACAAATTCAGCAGAAACAGAAGGAGTAAGGCAGAGAGTTTGTTGAAACGCCAACCTAAGCTCTAACACAGGTCTAACACTGGCCATTATATGTGAGGTCCGTTTGGTCATCAACTTGGAATGGAATTTACCTTTGTGATTAGGACGCATACTCCTGGCTGCTAACCCGATATGGCACACAGCTGAGAAAAGCGCACTCACAAACTTTCTGTTGCCACACAAAGAGAAAAATAATTAGAGGATACATTGGTGCCCACTTATTTGAATGCCCTCTTAATTTTGGTAAGTATATGTTTTATTCAAAACCAAGATTACAAATTAGGTCATTGGTTACACAAGTAAACACTTCCAAATAAAACCCCTGACCTCCAAGACTTTGGGTGCTTCCCCCGATCTGGCCCAATCTCGAACACGCATGATGTGCTGCAACTCCCCAGATTATTCAGAGAATGCCCGTTCGCCATGCTGTGATGACGTCTGCTGTTGGACTTGTAAACAGTATTTAGGGCTTTAAATAGTGCTGACAGAGATATTAGGACAGTGGAGCAGAACATTATCGCAGGTCTAGGTAGAGGCGTAGTAATGCTGCCAAAGGCCCTGGTGCAACCAAGGTAAACTGGGTCCCGCCCACTGGATGGGTACTAGAATACAGCCAGAATGTGGGTCAATTGGCCCCCTAACACCAGTCTCGGATTGGCAAGGCTGGCAACAGGGCATTGGCCTATGTGCCTTTGGCTGAGGCCTGTTCGTGAGCTGTTTTTCGGCCTACTAAGGACTCCACCCCTGGTGTACAGCGTGAAAGGCTGTTGTTCCAGCCTTAAGAAACATGGCCCGTGCTCATGAAGTCAGGCTAGCGGGTCAATGTCAGAGGCAGAATGGCAATGGGCTGGCTTCTCCGCCCTGACTGTCACAGCATGAGGTGTACCTGCCTCCTTCCAGGTGTGACAGGAGCTGCTGATGGGAAGCCATTATCACTTATTATTCAGGGGACTGCAGCAGGGGAGAGGACTGGAGCATCGGGTGGTGGGGGTTGGTGAGGGCCAGCTATGGGACTTCTCAGTTAATTTTTGTCCTCCTCTACTCCATGCAGGCAATAGAGATGAATCAGTTTCTGCTCTTCTCCTACGTCTGCCAGCTAACAATTACAGCAGTCAACAGGGACAGGCTGTGACCTTAGTTGACTTTGAAAGTGGGAAATCAGGTTCAAGTCCCAGCGTCAGTTTGACATCCTGTAATTCTGGGCAAATCACTTAATCTACATGAACCCAAAAAAATAACAGGACCCTTTGTAATGCTATCTGGTGCTCACATAAGGCACACCAATGCCGCCTCTGGGCCTAGTTCATGCTATATAAATCTGCTTGTAAGGAAAATGACACCATTTTTTGTTTATTTTTGCATTTACACACTAGCATCATTCCCTTTCTCAGAACATACACGTGATGTTAGCTGCAAGCAAAACAAAAAACGCACCTATTTAATTACTGGCCCTATAAGCTTTAAAATACTTTTATTACTGCAAATGTTTGTCATCATTTAGCTCCATTATCCTAACTAAGCAGTGTTACGAAAGGTTGCGATCTGTGAATGTGGGCCACTTTTTTTGGCTGCCCTGGCCAAATTGTGGTCGCAATCCAACCCTGCCTAACACCGTTGCATCCCAGTGCCCCTGCAGCTAATACACGAATGATCGATACGTCGTAAACCTAAACTGCTGCAAGGATGATATTTAGATTTTTGTATAAGTTATTCCAGGTATGTATGTTTAATAACATTATTTAATTTGTGCCACCCCCCCCCCCCCTCCCGCTCCCCCTGCCACTGGCCTTCCTCTCACATGTAGAACTTCAACAAATCAATGCGTTGCACTCGCAACACCTGTATACTCAGGTCTGAAAGCCCAGAAATGCCACAGGGAACAAGGACCCACACGTCGCCACCCAGGTCTGGACTGGGAATGCAAAGTTTAACCAGCCCTGGGAATCGAGTCAGGCCGGCCGCGGGGGAGGACGAGTGAGTGTGGAAAACACTGCATCTGCTTATGTTAAAGTGGGCTGTTACTGCAAAACCGTCCCCCAGTAAGAAAAACGGCCCCGGAGGTGTCCAAAAAGGGCATTTCCCCGGTGGGCCGCCAGGGAGGGGGCCCGTTTTGGGCCCCTGGGGCCCTTTTTGTTACAGGTCCCTTTTTGCAGCATAGCTGCAATATCGGCCCCTGTAACAAAATCAGCACATACCGTCCCTGGCAAAAAGCTCGGCTTCGCGCCCCCAACCAGGCCCGGACTGGCCGTAGCGGGCACCGGGCAATCCTCCGGTGCGCCGCACGGGTGGGGGCCGGTTTTGGGCCCCTGGGGCCGTTTTTGTTACAGGGCCATTTTCGGCCCTATAACAAAATCGGCTGAAAACCGGCCCTGGCGAAGAGCTCGGCAGTACCTGCAACCTCCCTTGGGTGGGGGTGGAGGTGGGCGAGCACTTTGCCAGGGCCGGTTTTGGTTCTCAGTCCGCCCCTGCCCCCAACCCCCTGGGGGGCCGGCCGAGTACTTCGCCAGGGGCGCTTTTGGTTCCCAATCCGGCCCTGAAAACCGGCCCCCACCCTGGTGGCCCACCGGGGAAAAGCGCAGTGCCCGCTATGGCCAGTCCAGCCCTGTTGCCACCTGTAAGAGTAAAAGGTGCCCACGTCCTGTCTGATCTGTGCAGGAGGCTGCTGCCTTCCTCGGGCGCCTCTTCCACAAGGGGGTTTCTGTCAGAGTAGATCCTGCTGTGCATGGGCGGGGCCTCTTCTGCTCCCGGATGTCTCCTCTTCCTTATGGTGCTTCTTTCCTCTTTCGTGTTTGTTTGCTCACCTGCAGCCCGGGATGGGAAGGCCTTGTCGGGAACCTGTTCCCTTGGACCCCTGCCAAGCTCCCCAACCTACTTCCTTCTGTCTCTATAACCTCGATATTTTATTTCAGCACTTCAGATTTAATTGCCTCTGACACTCGATGTTATAGAGACACTTTACAGACACTCACATTTCATTTCACAACCGCAGCTTGAGGTCAACCTTACTGTGCCCTAAGTCTCCCATATCTCACAGATATTCGTTGGCCTTGGATGGAATGGGGCACCTCTGAAGAGTTTGGGGGCCCCTGAAGGTTTGGTGGACACTCTCCACAGAGGGCTTGTGTTATGCTCCTGGTCACCGGTCTATGTAGAAATAGATTTTCAACACTCATGTGCAGTGCTTAAAAACAATATAACTCTTTCGCCTGAAAGTGTGACAGTTCAGATTATTTGAGGTCCCCAAAACTAAAGTAGAAGGCATGAATTAGTAATTTTTCATGTATATTGTATTCTTAAACAACCGTTGTTCTACTCATCTCTAAATTAGGTGAGCAGCGCAACCATGTGGCAGACTGTGTGTTGTTGACAAATGTGCCGAGCACCGGAAAGCACCTGCTCAAATTAAGCACTGCGCGGCATGTGGGTCTGAAAGACTGGACTGAAGTAGATTAGTTCATTGTCAGGCTGTTCTGCCTATCTCCTTACTGTCTCTGACCAGCCCCACCAGCCTTTCAAATACAATGGTCTTTGCAGGTAACTATGGGGCGGTGAACATCTTGCAAGCTCCCTGCATAGTGCATACCCGCAGGTCTTGCATAACTCTCCACATTTTTAGGACCTGAACAGCACTTTGAAATTAGTCCGTGGTGCATTCGTTTCACGGATTTGTTTTGCAGCGCTTGTTACATAAAGCAAATCCCTGCCAGTGGAGCATGAGACAGACACAACTGCAGAGTGATGCAATCGCAATAACCAGAAAAGAAAATACCAGTTGTTACAAAAATGGTCATTAAGAGATAAACATAGCATTACGAATTTTAGAATAATCACTTATATTTTCATGCTGCATTTGATGCTACGGTTTTCGTGGTTTCCCAGAGCTGACGTGGTTTTCCGATGATTCAATGGTACTACATTTTCACTGCTCTCATTTCCCTCACATGAGTGACTAGCTTGTCCAGTACAGGTTTATTCTTTGCATTCTGATAATTGCGGCTCTCGATTTATGGTAGGATAAAGCGACTACAAGTCCCAGAATTCAAAACAAAAGGCCAGAAATGGATGTTCCACTCACGCATGGACTGTGAAACTCAAGAGTTTGTCTCTGTCGATCATGGAAGTCCGAGCGGCTGAGATTGCTGTAACACACTGATATCTTCACCTCGTCCTGGGCTAAATCTGAGGATGATCCCACAACAGTGCTTAATTTGAACTGCTGGTTGCCAGTGGGGTCCACTGGCAGTCATTTTTGGGCCCGACACTTACTCTATCTCACCAGTCATTGACTGAGAGTAAGAGAGGGAGAAACACACAAAGGTGAAAGAAATAGGAAGAGAAAGACGGAAAATCTGGGGGAAAGCAGAACCTTCACGAGTGAAAGAAAGAGGCCAGGGAGTCTCTGATAGTGGATGGAAGAGCCATGAGGTCGACTCAAGACTACTACGCCTTGGTATTCGGCGCACCAACATTTATAAGCACCAGCCACAGGTTTCTGAACAGAGTTTTAGGCATCGAATTCATTCCATTACAAATTAAGAACTGCCCAAAGGCACACAATTTTGTGGACTGTCGCATATTTTCAGTAGCGGCCTGTCCCCTGCCCAAGTGGCGGGCGGGCTTGAGGAGAGAGGTGAAGAGGGGGTGCGATCAGGGACAAAAACAAATAAATAAATAAATACATAAATAAACTACCTTAACCCCTTTAGTGCTGCCGTCGGCCAACGGTCGTCGCGAGCACTACCTTGCCAGTGCTGCGCACGTCCGTTGGCCGACGCGACTGCACCCGTTTCTTTGAACGTTCAGCACTGGCGTACAACGTTCGAAGCAACAAAGGGGCTAACAATACCGCCGCCCTCCCCTACCACATCGCTCTTTTCCTGCTTCTGGGCAAAGGATCCCAGAATGCACTGCGGCCAATCTGGACGCTGCATGACAGCAGCATCAGGATTTGCCTGAACGCCGGCAACTTGCGCTCCCAGGCAGACTGGGAGCCTCTGCCTGCTCTCAACAGACCCACCAAAGCAGCTGGGGCTGGAGAGAGCTTCACTGCGTATGAGGGTTCGTCTGACATCCGAGAAGGCTGGCCAATCACCTCATGTGCAGTGAAGGGAGTGGCCACCACTCCCCCACCAGCAGTGTCATCCCCTGGACCTGCCCCCAAGATTCTTCAGAGTCCCGGGGGAGGTCCAGGGGATTAAAATAAAATGATAATAAAATGGGTTTAAACCCTGTTTTATTATCGTTTTATTTGCTAGTGGTGGCAGGGAGGGCGGCGCTCCTCCGCTCTAATGGAGTGGCCGCCGCTGCATATGTTTCTCATCAGTCTTTTTACCCAGAGTAAGACAGAGAAACACTCACAAAGGCGGAATCAAGGAGGAAGAGAAAGACGAAAAAATAGCTACAAAGAAAGCAAGGATGAAAATAAACTTTAAAGAGCAAAATAAATGGGCAGGGAGTATCTGGTGGTGGGTAGAAGGGGCATGAGGTTGAATCAAGACTATGCAGCATTCGATAGCATCAGCTTCTAAGTTTAACTATCGGCACCGGCACAAAGGCCAGCACAAAAAGCCTGATTTAGAGCTTGACGGATTGCAACTGGGATGGAGTGCCGTCTCCTCCAAACCCACGGCCTGCCTGTCCGATTCACTTGTGGGTGGACCTTCAGGATCTCAACGAGGAAGTCCACTCTGGCTCCATCACAGAGATAGTGCTCCGATGGCCCAACATAGTACGGGCTGTTCCACCCACCCAATTTAGAGTGGCTGGTTGATTGGCCAGTTTTATCTGACTGTCACCAGTGGTTAATATCTGGCAGTAAGGGACAGTGAAAACATTTAAATCACCCTCTCACACCATGAGTTATATCTCCCATGCTATGGGGGTCATTATTTTTTGAATTTTCAAAGACAAATTCCCACTTTGGGAGTTTGGTTTGAAAAACCAGAAACATGTTAAAAGTTTGACGCACATTCGTGAACTCTTAACACAATTACAGGAATGGCTGTGACAGCTGTTCCTCTCAATAACTAGAGATGTTTGCTGGGCCAGTGGACATCTCTAAATGCAATGGGCGGGTGCTCCATCAAGGTGATAGAGAATTTTACTCTGTCGCTCTGACGGAGTACACAATGTACTCCTCAATCTAACTCTTAATTTTACAAATTAAGCACTGATCAGTGCTTAATTTGTGCCGGTGCTTAGCACCAGCACTTGTATCTAAACACCAGCATTTATTTATGACAGTCCACCACATGGTTCATAAATAATAAAAGGTGTTCAATGTACTTAAGAAAATAAAACCACAGGGGGCGAGTTTATCCCAATAGGGTTGAAGTGGCCTGTGAATACCATGGGCCCTGGCACTTATAATTTTACAAATTAAGCACTGAATTCTGTTCAAGGTCTCTCATGAGAAAAGAATCTAACAACTGCTTCACCATTATCAAAATATAATGCAGAATCATGTTGCCTCCTATACATGCTGTGTTTTTTGGTTCATAAGGGGTATGTATGTAGGGTGGCACAGGAATTTTAAACGTTGCTCAGTTCTTTCTCCTGTACAAGTTACTTTAGGGTTGAATTATCATATAAGATCTTTGTAGTACTGTTTCACGTGTTCACTAAATAATCTCTGGGGTTACAAAGTTAATCAGATCTCCTGCGCTACAAATCTCTATTTCAATCGAAGCAACTGCCCGTCTTTAGGATGTAAAGTTCCCAGTTTGAGCTATACAGCTTTCCACTTTCCATGTACTTTTGCTTCAACTCTCCTACAAACTTGTCAGATCAAAAGCTCAGCAGTGTTCAAGACATAGATAAACCCTGAGAGTTAATGCCTTAAAGTTTAACAAATTCAAAGTCTTTTTCAGCTGAGAAAACATTTTATTTCAGACTGAGAGCTTCGGCTCTGAGATAGTTAGTTGGACAATGAAAAGTGCAGTCATGGAAAAATAGTTTTTGAAGCAGGTAATCTCTCTCCTGTAGCACTCTCCACCCCACGGAGGAGCAACATTTAGAGCCGATTCCGATCTCGCTCGGAAGGGCTCCGAACGGGATCCGTAGGGAGCGAGTCCGATTCGTAGCCCCGGTATACGAAGGACTCGTGCAAGCAAGTACAATGTGAATATTGCCTCGCGCTCCGATCTACTCGTACCCGTCAGCAAAGCCCTCTGGACGACTACAACATGGTCGACTCATGCAGTGTAATAGGTCCAATTTCCGAGCGACTAAGTATGATGCACGTGTCAATCAGCTGGATCGAGTCGGAGCCTCTGACTCAAAAAAAGCTCCTGGAAGAGTACTTCGGGGGGCCGTAGCAGGCCCCTCTTCACCCGGGGCCCTCTGAATTGGTCACGGGGGGTGCCCATGTGTCCCTCCAATCCAAGCATGCACAGTGTGGCGGGCACCATGGGGTGCCCGCTACAGGGTGCCCGCTTTTCCTCACCCACACATTTTCTGCAATGGGAGCCTGTGTACGCGTCTGTACACAGGTTCCCATAGAGTGCAATGGAAGTACGAGCTAATCGAGTCCATGTGCCTAAGGATGCATTGTACTCGCTTGCTCGGACGCCCGGAGCACGTTTCGTCTGGAAAGGCCTCTGGATCCGAGTCGTACGGAGGGCTTTCCAGATGGGATCGGAATCGGGCCCTTAGTTGGGTCTTGCACATTGGTTTACTGTCATATGGGCATAGTTTAAAGAAATGGGGTGACCCTGGGTAATTGTGGTTAAATACAAAAGTGGTTCTGTTGGGTGTGTCAAATTACTTTGGCGTTGCTATTTAATGCAAAACACAACATACGTTTGAGAACTCTCTGAAACATGTATTCAATGAAACAATAAATATTTGAACAAACTGAAAACAATATCATGTAGCCATTGGGTGATAAGGAATGAATTTATATTGAACTTCAATCATATTACAATTGAATTAATTCATTCAATAATGACCGTCAAGCAATGGTAAAAAAAAATTGTGACAATTAGTGACAAGTGCTTGGTGTATAAAACAATTTACAGTGGAAACGGAAATACCTATATGCAATTATGTACAGGAATATTGCTGGCCAGAATCTATTTTTCATCCAAGGAATCCCAGTATATATTTCAAGGATCCTGGAGTTTCTGGACCGGAGGTGAGCGGCGATGTTTCGACCCTTATGCGCCCCAATTGGTGGTCGCGTCGGGTCTTTATCAAGACAGGAGGGGTGGGGGTGGTCAGTATAATGAGCAGGAGGAACGATCTCAGCCTGAACGGAAACCACACGGATTGCGTGTCAAAGTAATTTTTAAAGAGGAGAATCCTTTGCCCAAGGAATGCTGACGTGTAAAAATGGCAAAATAGTGAAACAATATTGCTTCAAAATGTGCTGCATTCCGTTGCACAGTTTGACGTTTCTTGCTGCATAATTTAGTCAACTTTACTAAAGAATGTGGTCCTCCCCTTCAGGCTAACTCGAGTGAACCAGCTTACGGTTCACCAGGAGCCTCAGAAATGTAATTAGCTTGAAAGCAAGTTTCAAATGAAACTGTAAAACAAAGATGTGCATTTGACACAAAAAGAAAAATACCAGTGCCTGCCACTTTGTTCAGGGAAATGCAGTACCCCCCCCCCCCCCCGGCACAAACACCCTCCCCCCACTCAGAGGGGGCCCGCAACGGGCCCCCGAATCCATTCTCCGCCCCTTTCCATGGCGTTTTCCCCGCCATGGAAAGGCTGGCTGAGGCCAGCATTGTGATCTGGCGGAGGGTGCCTGCTAGGCACCGCCACCATTCGCATCACTCTATCTGCGGCGGAGGCATGGCGGGCAGTCTTTGGGCCCGCCACGCTTGCGGAACGATTCCCCCGTCATAGTAATGTGGCGGGGGGAATTTGCCAGTCAGATGGCGGAGGGCCCGCCACCGCACGGCTGGCGGTGGCGGGCCTTCCGCCATCCTAATGAGCCCCTATGTTATTATCATTGTATTTTTCCTGCTTAAAGAGCAGTGAGGTGACACTCCTCCGTCTTAGCAGAGGAGCCGCCCCTGGTGGATGACTCCATAGGAAGTTTGCATACTTCGCCCCTGTCATCGACCCAGACAGCAAAGCCAGCTACCCGTCAAGTTAATGGTTAAGTCTTAAACAAATTGGTACTCAGTGTAGCTAGGCTGGACTACCCAGTGCTTAATTTGTGCCAGTGTTTGCTAGTACCAAGAGCTATTTTTCAGGACAGATCTTTTTCTACTGATGGATTGAAGTGGCCAAGGCACTCTTTAATTATTAATTTTAGTGTTGCTTGAGGCTGGGGGCAGGACGTCAGTCATCATGACTCATCACCCCTTCAAGTGCATTACCATGGGAGAGTGAATGCCTTTTGGCGGCCCATCCTGGAGTTTTAAAGAGAGCATAGTAACCTGGGAGCAGATTTAAACATTCCCATTCTTCGCCTAATGTTAAGGGTTGTCTGATTCCACCCACGTCTCTTCCTAATACCTTAACACATCTCCAACTAGTAGTTCTCCAGCCTCTTGAAAGAAGCTGTCCTCTGTGCAGCCTGATCTGCTAAATTAGAAATGTATGCTTAGTTGAATTATTTACATGTATATCAAAACTGAAAGGTGTGTATTTGAGACAAAATGTGTGTATTTTCAAAACTCATGAGCTGACGTTTGGAAAAAAATGGATACATTAACAAAATATATTTAAGGCTGATATTTGAGTAATAAATAGTGCAGTGTTTGGGTAGACTTATTAGCCTTGGTGCCAGGGGCATAGCTGCTATGGCTGATTTGTAGTCCCCATAGAGAGGCATTTCAAATTGACAAATCCTTTTTTTCATTACTGCTGGCAACATTGCATCAAATAGATCACTGCTGGTAATCTTTTGTGACCACTGATATAATCTTGTCTATGTGGTCACTTTAAAGACACTAATCATATTAGTAGCTCGGGATGATTTATTGAACATAAGTAGCTCTTATATCAGAAAAGGTTGGAGACCCCTCTCTTATCCAGTAACTGCAATGTGTTCTCTGACGGCAGCTCATGTCTAGAAACATTCATCTTCAACCCAGCTACTGTTGCCAGGTAAGAGATCTTGAATGTAAAAATAAGCATAGAATGCAAGCTGGATGTGGGTGGCATTAGAAATGGTGGGAATCAGTGGTCTCCTAAGACTTTTTTCATTTTATTTTAATATATTTATTTTATTTCACTTTACGCTGGCTGTCTTCACTCAATCACTAGAGGAAACTTAAGAGAAAATTGTGCTACGAAAGCATTATTTAGGAACTTCTCTCTAGAAACCATGAGTATGCACAGAACCAGCGCAAATATCTGATTGTGACACTGCATTGTTTTCTGCATAATTATGAATTTACACCCACATAGTCCACCAAAATAGCAAAATAATACTGCTACAGAATGGGCTGAATTATGCCCTATACTTAACTTCCCCTGGCCACATAATACAGTTAACCCTGTCTGAATAATCTAAGGCCAGATGTACATAGCTTTGGGTTTGCGATTATCTAATAGCACATTTTTCAGATTCGCTATTAGGTAATCACAAATAGCGATGAACTCTGCTTAAAGTATATAAGTAAGTAAGAAACCTTGGAATTACCATGGACTCCAAGCTATCAATGAATGCCGATTGGCGCCTTTGCTTGACCATCTGGCCCCAGCGCTTGCTGCCTCTCCCAGGGGCGACCCCGCAGGCTCTCTCTGTGTCTCTTGCGGCTCCCCCTCGCACCACCCTCCTAGCAACTCGCCTGGACCTTGGAAGGCGGCCGCCAGTGTCCGCAGAGCGAGGATGGCCACCACTGCTCTTAACATGCCTGGGCAGCGCCCCATGGCCAACGCGGGACCGCACCAACACCTCCACCACCCTGCGCAATCTCGCGCCCACCGAGCCGGATGACCGCAGGCTCTCCAGGATGGCGACGCACCTGCGGCTGGCTTCCAACTTCGTCCCCCACCTGGGCTACCACCTTCTCTCCTGGACTTCTTTCTTCATCTCCCCCCTGGGTTCCCACCTTCCCTCCGGGACTGCTCGACTTGCGTGCTACCCTGAATGGCACTTTGCTGCTGTTCTTCGGACAGTTCGCGCTGGACTCTAGCCCTTCCCTCCATACCTTGCATCCCACCCACCATTCCTCTATGCTGTGATTGCATCTTTGACCTATTGCAACAATGCTAAGCTTTGGTATTCGCTGAAGTCCCTACACCATATACCACCCATATGCGTCTATTAGAGTTTAACCAGTCATATCCCTTCCTTTGTGTATTTAGTTGACTCTTATCACCAGTGTGTACCGTGGACCTTTATACTCTCTGCCACTCCTATGTGACCCTTAGAGTATTTCCAGTCATATCCCTCCTGTGTAGATTGAAGATAACTCTAATGACTAGGATCCTATGTGATTTGTAGATTGTATCCAAGTGTATCCCCTCCCTGTGTTTAGAGATATAGCTTCAACGACTAGTTGCCTGTGTGACTGTCGGAGTATAGCCAGGTGTATACCTTCCCTCGTGTGAAGAGATACCCTATTCACTAGAACTATCCAAGTGTTTCCCCTCCCTGTGTTTAGAGATATAGCTTTAACGACTAGTTGCCTATGTGACTGTCGGAGTAAAGCCAGGTGTATACCTTCCCTCGTGTGAAGAGATACCCTATTCATTAGAACAAAAAGTAATGTGTTCTTTATGTATTTGTAACTGATTCTATGTAAAATGCTTTGATAACATGTAACGGAACTGGTGCTATGTAAAGCGCTCTGATAACCTAATCGGTTCAAGTTCGCGCTATATAAAACTCTAAAAATAAATAAATAAATAAAATAAAGTGGACAAACCACCAAGATCCAGCTGCATTACTATAAAAACTCTGCAACACATTTTCCCCCAACTGGGATTCACACACAAGATCCAGGCTACTATCTCTCTTGTGGTGTCGAAACTTGATTACGCCAATTACCTCTACCATGGGTCATTTGTAACAACTGTGAAAAGAACACAAAGGATTCAGAACTCTGCTGTCAGACTACTCTTACATACACAGCCACAAGCCTAATTTTTCACCTGCCTTGAAGGCCCCACATTGGTTACCAGTTGACAGAAGATCTACATTCAAGCTGCTTTGTATCACTCAAAAAGCGATTCATGGACCAGGGCGGCTCTTCATCAGGAATAAAGTCACCAAATACATTCATCAAATGAACCTCTGCTCTAGATTGGCCCCACTCCTCAAAATCACACCATACAAGAAAAAAACGTAGGTGGCAAACTCTTCTCTGTTCAAGCAGCCAAACTACGGAACTCTTTACCCCATACATTAGATCCAAAGATAACTACCTTATCTTCAAAAGACTACTCAAGAGTTGGCTCTTTCCCACATAACCACCTGACAGCGGAGTCCGAGCACTTTGGCTGATGCCCGGTGGAGCTTCCTCAACAGTTATAGAGGAGGTCGGCCCAGGTTTACCCCCTCTGCTGTCACCTACCCAGCCCGTCATTGGGCACAGTTTCTCCCAGTCTCCCTGTTCATGTCTCCTTTCCTCCCCCTCCCACCTATGAACTACCGTAACATTGCCTTTCTGTCCTATGTTTTATCTATGCTCTTGTAGCAGATGTAACTTGTAAGTCACCGTTCCTCATGTAAAGCGCTCTGGTACCTCCGGGTCTAGCCAGCACTATATAAAACTCAAATAAATAAAATAAATAAATAAAACCACCATACGCAAACAGAAATATACAGCATATCCCAGTAGTAAGTAGTTATTTGAATTATATATATGTACCTAGATATGTGTATTCCTTTGTATAAATGTGTACAATAATCTTGTTAATAAATATGTAGATTTTCATTAGTTCTCCTTAACAAATGTACATATTACTTTTGGCTATATTTTTCTATGTATAACATGCATATAGGTCACTGCGCTGCATAAATAAGTACATTTTTATAATAACTATTCAACTACAATTGGTTCACTATCTGGGGAAATGTATGTATGTATGTGTGTCTGTATGTATATATATCATTTGGGGTTGGAGCGTATGCGGAGACGTAAGGAGCCTTAAGGAGTGTAGCTTGGTACACAGCACTTCGCCTTGCAAGACGCCTGTCCACAAGGATTCATCAAATAACCCCTCACAACACCGTCCCAGTAGTGAAGCATCTTGGGACTTGTAGTGCATACAGCGCTGTTCGTGGTGTGTGATCACATGTTTGGGGGATGGCACTTAATCTCACCAATGAAAGGACTGCAAGAGTAATTTAAACGAGGGTGAGACTGTGTTCCTTCTCAGCAGCGGCATCTGAGGAAGGCCCTACCGGCCGAAATGCATTATGCTTACCTGTTGCTTCAATAAAGGCTCCATGCTGGATTCCCCGTGTGGCCTCTTCCTTGCTCTTCGAGGGAAGTTCTTGCTGCATTTTCCGCGTCTGCCAGAGGCGCGTCAAGAGGCCCAGCTCTTTCAAGTTGGCTGGCAGCCATTCTGGTTCCTGCTCCTGCAGTTTCTCTTCGTCCGAGGTATTGGACCGGTGCCAGCCCACCTCGGAATGCGTGTTCTCGCATGGGCCGCCGCCAGTGGTAGTTTGTGACTGCACATGGAGTTTGACTTATTACAGTCATCTCACGGTCTGGCAGAACTCGCTCATTTGGGGGTGGAGCGTATGCGGAGACGTAAGGAGCCTTAAGGAGTGTAGCTTGGTACACAGCAGTTCGCCTTGCAAGACGCCTGTCCACAAGGATTCATCAAATAACCCCTCACAACACCGTCCCAGTAGTGAAGAATCTTGGGACTTGTAGTGCCTACAGCGCTGTTCGTGGTGTGTGATCACATGTTTGGGGGATGGCGCTTAATCTCACAAATGAGAGGATGCAAGAGTAATTTAAACGAGGGTGAGACTGTGTTCCTTCTCAGCAGCGGCATCTGAGGAAGGCCCTACCGGCCGAAATGCATTATGCTTACCTGTTGCTTCAATAAAGGCTCCATTATGGATTGGGAGGTTCTTGCTGTATTTTCAGCGTCTGCCAGAGGCGCATCAAGAGGCCCGCTCTTTCAAGTTGGCTGGCAGCCATTCTGGCTCCTGCTCCTGCAGGTTCTCTTTGTCCGAGTTATTGGACCGGTGCCAGCCCACCTCGGAGTGCGTGTTCTCGCATGGGCCGCCACCAGTGGTGGTTTGTGACTGCACATGGAGTTTGACTTATTACAGTCATCTCACGGCCTTCCTCTGAAACGCGACGAGTGACTTGGCTTAAAGAAATAAACACGCTGTTAAACGATTGTTGGTGGCCCTGGCATCATTTTTCTTGGTGAATGGTAAAGACGATTGTTGTGAGATTATGGGGTTCGCGACCCCGCCAAGGCCCAAGGGGCTTGGGTTTCTTCTCGAAATCGAGTTGTGGATATATATATATGTATATATATATTTCAACAAACAGTCCATAAACGGAAGGCGCACTTTTCTTCTGGTGCATGTGGCAAGGTAGGACAGTCCTTGAGAATATATTTGTCAACAACGATATCGCAGCACTCTCCTGGGGATATTATTCATTTATTTATTCCCTCATCTCTCTCCCCTTCTCACAGCGGGTGCTCCGCAAGTGAGGATGGACTCACTAACAATACCAAATCCAAACGGAAGGAACAGGCACTCACAGGGTCAAATAATCCAATGCAATTTATTTCAGCCAGCAGGCGCGTTTCGGCATTCAGCCTTTCTCGATGCTTACTTTAATAACTTAGACACCCTTACAATAGTTTCATTTAAAAATATCAATGAGTGCTCCTATTGGAGGATCGTTAATTGGCATTGAGAGAGGGCTGCTGTTAGGTGGAGTCCAATACTCCATTCACAAATACCATCTTTGTGGGTAATGTTCATTGTTTGTTACATATATCCGTATCCGTACTTGTCTGAAAGATGATATTCACCATCCATTGATGTCAACAATCCGGTCTTCCATAAGCATTAACCAGGCACTCTCTGACTACTATGATCCCCCAAATAACCTTTTCTAGACTTTTCCTTACTCTGATCTTACTATAATCCCCAAAATAACCCTTTCTAGACTCTTCCGTCCTCTACCCCTCCCTTGCATCATCTCAAACCTCTTTTACTATTCAGATCTCTCACACAAGCCTTTCTGAACCCTTCCCTCTGACTCCCCCCCCCCCACTCATCCCAAACCTGCTCCTGCTGCTATGATCTCCAAATAAACACTTTCTAGGCCCTTCCCTCTTCTATCCCTCCACTATCATTTCCAATCCAACTAACAGACTCACATGTCCACTGCTCAAATTAATTTCATATTTCCCTATACTAATTCACCACTAATCCTGTATGGGCTCTGGAGTAGCGTGCTACTCCTCGAAAAGCACATTGATGCCTCAACAGGAGTACCAAGTGCTATATAAATGCAAGCCCCTCCCTCTTCTATCCCTCCACAAGCATTTTCAACCCAAATTACCAATTCACATGACCACCGCTCAAAGAAATTTCAAACTTCCCTATGCTAACTCGCCACTAATCCTCTTTGGGTTCCAGAGTAGCGTGCTACTTGCCGAAAAGTGCTTCCACGCCTCATCAGGGGAAGTAAGAACTATATATAAATGCAATTACAATTACAATTAAAAATGTGTGTTTCAACACATTTAGGGGTTCCCAGTGGGTTGCAAATAGACCTACCTCATTCATATTCACAAGGTAGGTCTCGGTTTCCGACCCATTGGTAATCACAAAAATCACAGGGATGGTGGCCTGCTGGGGTCAGAAGAACACCATGTCTGTGATTGCTTTTAAATAATACATTTTTTTTAAAGCAGCCCATTTGCCTTAATGAAAACGGATGTGTTTCAAAATGTAAAATAAAAAGTTTTCTTTTCATTTTTTTAAGAGTAGGCAGTGGTCCGTGGGACCACTGCCTGCTCTCAAAAAATGTTTTATGCAACACTCACAAAGGGGAAGGGGTCCATTTGCGAATGGGTTACCACCTACTTGAAGTAGGCAGTAAAATGCAAATGTTTTGCAACCACATTTCAGTCACAAAACTTTCACACATACCACTGAGAGTAGCAGGAAGGGACGCCCTAAACATGCATTTAATAGGTTAAAGAAATGCAAATTGGGCATTTTTACATTGAAAAATGCTTTTTTGCAGTCGTAAATGGCCCATTTCACATGTACACCTGCATGGCCCTTGGTTCTGTATGCATCAGTTGATAATGACTTTTTGAAGGAAGCACATGGATATGTGATGGCTATGTTGACTGTGGAGCTAGAGGAAACTGAAGAGCATAATGCTAATCCTGGCTTCCCTCTTTGAGCACATTGCTATGTGATCTTGCGCAATCCTTTTTTTTTTACTACCTTGCAAACTTACATTTAAATCCCACAGTCACTAGAAGTGACAAACAACGTAAAGCATGCCTAGTTCAATGTTCTAATTTCTGCAATATGAAGATATCCTTTAGCTGATCAATAAGAGTTGATCACTCTGAGATCGAAATCACTACTCTAGCACCCATCAGCATCAGTATTGTATTGTATATTGGATTTATATAACGCCTTATCACCCAGGGGTCTCTAAGCGCTTGCCTTGGGAACCCGTCCTGGCTTTTCCCTGTGAGATAGCCCCTACAGGGCATCCCCAAGGTGAAAGCCAGGCATCCCGCCGCGGGGGCCGTTGTGGAGATTAAGCAAGCTTAATGCCCAGAGTTGCAGAGTGTGAACCCATGATTAGGTCAGACACCGAAGCGAGAATTATCAAGTCCGTGGACATTTGAGCTCAAGATCCTCTGATCTATTCCTCTTAGGCGCTCAACATTCTAACTAGGAAGCGCCTTGAAGTAATTCAGGTCGCAGGGCCCGCTATATAAATTAATTATTTTATTCAGGACAATACTAATATAAACACTTCACAGCCAGTGTTCATCTGTTTTTAGAGTGGGAAGAGAGAACCTTTCCTCACCAAATACTATGATTAGAACTACTAGTGATTCTGATGCAGAGCTCAGGCCCGGGACCAGGGTTCAATTCCCTGCCTCGGCGGGTCTTGGGGCTCAAAAATTCCACGGACCTGATAATTCTCGCCTCGGTGCCTATTCCAATCATGGAGTCCCACTCTGCAACTCTGGGCAATAGCTTGCTTAATCTCCACAACGGCCCCCACAACGCTAAGGATGCCTGGCCTCCACCTTGGGGGTGCCCAGGAGTGGAAGCCTCACAGGGAAAGCCAGGATGGGTTCCACAGCGGTATTCGTACAAGCGCCTTGAGACCCTTGCGGGTGAGTAGTGCGCTATACAAGTATCAATTTACATTTACATTTCAAAGCCGCACGGATCTATTGTCAGATTATACTAGGTGAAAAAAGACCTCTGTTGTTTCGATGTTGCACCAAAAAACCGACATGTGGTTCTGGGACTTAATGTATGGGGCCTTCTTTGCACTGGTTTTGGCTGCCAAATCGACGATATCACAACCTACAACACAGGGAACTTTTTAGGGTTCAATATAGGGAGAAACATTATTTTGACATAATATTTCGAGTCCGTTCTAGTTATAAATGCAAGCTTCCTCCAAACATTACATTGCAACTGCTTTCAAAGTGTTCACAGGGGCTGGCAGAGCTGGGTAAGCAGTCCGCCCGGGTCATGATTTGTACAGCCTGAAAGAAACCTGCCTTGGCATCACTCTCTCCCCTTAAAAGGTGGTCCTGACTGAGCAGAATCCGAGGCGGATCCTACCAGGGTCCTCCTCGCTACTTGTAGAGTGATCAAACCCCTTTTAAGACTTCATTTTACTAAAGACAATCATCGAAGAGTTGAATTTCTCATACAAATCCAACAATTACAGAAAATCCAGGAGACATCATTTTTTCCATGTCCCATTCTGTGATATCATTTCTAAAAACTCCCAAATGTAACCCAATAGTCTCCACAGAGGTCCAGGGCAGCCGTATCTATGCTAACTCTTCTGGTGAAGTTGTTTTTTACATAAATTTATTCTAAATTGTATTAGTTTGCACAATCACTTTTTACCCAAAAGAGCTGCAGGGTTCCAGGCTTCAGGGATCTACATTGGAAACCCATGGCCGACAGATAGCCCATCCACGCCATCACAGGTGATGAAGACGCTTCTCTATGATAGAATAAAACAATCAACCCATGGCTGAATGGTCTTCTCAGGTATCTTTGTCCAGGGGCAGAACTGGTCTTCCTGTCATGCCGAGTACTCACACAGTCATTACTCACTGCACGGGTAGACCACGCTCTCCGGTTCTCCATCTGACATCCATGGGGCGCCCAGACTGTGTGCATCCGCGACGCGATCCGTGCTCAGGCCTCCCACAGACTATCTGTTCTGGCTCAGTGGCGTGGACACACGCGCTCTTCCGAGTGTGAATGGGTTTATTGTGCGCATGAACGAGAGACACCGCTGGTATTCATGTACAGCGGAATGTGTCCGATCTTGTGGTCTTCACGCTGTACCTTGCCCCCTCCCACTTCACATCTCCCCCTCTTGTTTATCACGCAAGGACTATTGGTGTCACACACTGTGTGCCTGCCAATCTCTTGAACCATGAGCACCTGCCCTGGGTTGTGACATGTCCCTGTTATCCTCAGATGGTCGGTTAATCTAGAGCAGCAATATCCACGATCCACTGCCCCACAGGGTTATTTTAGTTTTTTTTTCTACATTGTTTTTTTTTCTTTTTTGCATGGTGCTATTGCCAACTGGTGATGTTTTTCTGTAGCGCAGCAAGAAAGGGTGCATGTTGAGCAAGTAAAATAGTTATTTCCATATAGTGCTCTCTTGGACCTCTAGGCACTATTGAGGAGTAATCTGCTTTTATAATAGAATTCGTTTCCTTTTAATGAAAACTCTATCCTCTTGAAGAGCATGATTTTCTGATTACAGCCAAAATGTTTAAGACAACTTTTGAGGAGAACCTCAGTCTTTTGAGGAGAATCTTCCCTGTGGGCAGAATTCTGTACTTCTGAAAAGACCTTTGTCCTTATGATGAGAACAACCAGTGCCTTCAAAGAAAGCCTGGCATCCTCACGGGATCCTTGACCTCGAGGCAGAGAACCCCCCCTTCTGAGGAGGGGAGGCCTTGCCCCTTTGAAGCCAAGTGTAATAAAGCCACTATGTTATGGTAAAGGCACATTTATTCAGAAGTGGACAAATTCCATCAAACATTGCTGGATGCTAAATATACAGAACATCCTTTGCTGCCATCACATCACATTCCAAAACCTACAAATTCCACTAAAATCTTGTGATATAATTAAAGGCACAGAGAAGTAATGGGCCCAACGGATGACAAAGATTGCCAAACCCAAAAGGTCTCGCCTATGAGAGCTACTGGCTTTGGCAATGTTTTGTAGCCATACTGTACAGCAGCATGGATGCTTTGCAGTGTGACCAAAACAAATTTGAAAAAGCGCTATGATGCAGCCCAGGATAATTCCTTTTTTTTTAAAGTGCAATAGCGCTTTTTGCATCATAGTCCTTTTAAGGTCGAAGCCTACCTGCGCTGTCGGGTTTGCTGGAGACATCTTGGGGACATTCTGAAAGCTTCATGAGAATGCACTCCGCCCTCTGCTTATCATTGGCTTTGTGGTTTGTATCTCACATTTTCTGACTTTCTATTTGTTAGCTTTATTTGTTTTAGGCTGTCCAGGGAGAGAGTGTCCCTCCCAAGGAGAAAAGCCTTTTCAAACCAACTCCCCTTGTCTTCTTGCCTTTCTGTAAACAGGCCTGTAAATCTTGTTCTTATCTTGTCACATTTGCTGTGCATTCAAAGACAGAGGTCAAATGTCAGGCTCTGTATTCGTAGGAATCTTGGTGTTTGCTTTTCCTTCTCTGACTTCAAAGTGGGAGGATTTATGTGACAATCTTGCTGGATACTTGGGGTCGGAAAGGTTTTTTTCTAGCACAAAACAATATTTAAATAAACTGTGCAAAAGTGTCAGAATTAGGAATACAAATAAAGCAACTTTTTTAAATTCTGAAGTGGGCTGGAAACAAATACTTTAATATGATCGAAACAAATCAATACACCAGTAGATGCCATTTCCACATTATTGTTTGCGCTCTGTAAAGTTTATTAGTAAAACTGTCTGTGCAAATGTAATGGTCATTTCAATTGAAAATATGTTGTCTGTAATGGAACATTGCCAAAACACCATGCATACTCTACTCTACGCCACTCCACTTTACTCTGCACCACTCCACTCCATTGCACTCTACTCTGCACCACACCACTTTACACCACTCCACTCCACTGCACTCTACTCTGCACGACACCACTACGCTGTACGCCACTTCACTCTACTCCATTTCACTTTACACCTTTGTACTCTACTCTGCATCGCTCTACTCTCTGCCAATGCACTCTTCGCCTCTGCACTCTACAGCACTCCAGTCTATGCCAGTCCAATCTACTCTGCACAACTCCACTCCACGCCACTCTGCAAAGCTTCACTCTATGCCACCACACTCTATGCAAATACACTCTACGCCAGTGCACTTTACTCTGTACCACTCAACTCCTCACCCCTGTACTATACGCCAATCCACTGCACACCATTCTAATCTACTCTGCACAACTGCACTCCACACCACTCTGCTCTTTGCCACTGCACTCTACCCTGCACCATTCCAGTCCATGACTCCTCACTCTACTCTGAACCAATTTACTCTACGCCACTGCATTCTATCCTACTCTGCTCCACTCCACACCAATGAACTCTACACATCTGCACTCTATGCCACTGCACTCTAGTCTTCACCACTGCTCTCTATACCACTGCACTCTATGCAAATGAACTCTACGCCACTCGACTATGCATCACTGCACTTTGCATTACTCCACTCTATGCCACTGCACTCTAAGCCACTCCACTCTGCACCACTCTACACCAGTGCACTCTCTGTCACTCTATGCCCTCTACACCACTGCACTCTCTGTCACTCTACACCACTGCACTCTATGCCACTGAACGATATACCACTATACTCTCCACCACTTCACTTTGCACCACTGCAATTACCCTGCACCACTGCACTCTACTATGCACCAATCTAATCTAGGCCACTGCATTCTACTACGCTTATTGTATGCCACTGAATTCTATGCTGCTGCACTCTATGCCACTCCACTCTATGTCACTATACTCCGCAGCACTCTCCGCCAATGCACTCTAAACCAGTTCACTCCACTCTATGCCACTCCATGTCACTGCACTCTACTCTATAGCACGCTACTCTACACCACTACACTCTATGCCACTGCACTCTACTCTGCAAAACTATACTCAATGCTACTGCACTTAATGCCACTCTACTTCACAACACTCTACTCTATGCCACAACACACTACGCCAAAGCACTCTATGCCACTCTACTCTGCAACGCTGCATTCTATGCCAATGCACTATACGCCACTCTACTCTGCATCACTCCACTCTACGCCACTGCACTCTGCAGCACTCCACGCCACTACACTCTATGGCACTATATTCTACTCTGCACCACTCTATGCCACTGCACTCTGTACCACTCTACTCTGCAGCACTGCAATCTATGCCACTCTACTCTAAACAACTCCACTCTACACCACTGGACTCTACTATGGAACACTCTAATCTAATCCACTGCATTCTATCATGCTGCATTCATGCCACTGAATTATATGTAGCTGCACTCTACACAACTGCACTCTACACCACTATAAACTACAGCGCTTTATCCCAATGCACTCTACAACAGTCAACTCTACTCTATGCCACTCTACTGTATGCCACTATATGCAACTAAACTCTATAACACTCAAATACCCAACACTCTATGCCACTTCGCTCGATAACCCTCTACTCCACTCTTCGACATTCCACTCTATGACAATCTACACCACTCTCCTCTGCACCACTAAACACCACTCTCCTCTACACCACTAATGTTTATCCATGCTGAACTGCAGCCACATTGGTGTATGGCTAAACACATGATCAAAGCCAATAGCTCTTGTATAGGCAAAACGTATTGGCTTTGCCAATGCTTTTTAAATTATTTTTGCCATGCTGCTATACAGCATAGCTACACATCCTTGCCAAAGTTGGCAATGCCCATGCATTTCCAGCAGCAATGCAGCATGAATTAAAGGCAATGGTAGAGCCAATCAATAGTCTCATGAGCAAGACCTATCTGCTTTGCCAATGCTTGTTAGGTCTCAAAACAATATCCCTGTTGTTCTGAGCAAATCAGTCAATCTCCTAATCAGTTAATGTCATAAAGAAAGCCACTGCAACCATTTCCATATCTTGGTGAAAATACATTTGGAAGCAGATACTGTCTGTTATCAAAATAAAAGCAGACAACATCTGTTGTCAAAATAAACATCCATTTCAAAGAAGAAAGGGCTTCTTTGAAGTGTGTGTGGTATAGTAAAACTTAGTTACAAATGGCAAGAGATTCAACAAGGAAGACAGGGAAAATAAAAAATAAAAGTAGCCCTCAATCGTAGCGCGATCAGCAGAAGGACAGCAATGCAGCTGAAGCAATCGTTACTTGGTCCAGGCTCCAGCTGAAAGACGAGGAAGCGAAGCAAGTTTGCACTGGCCAACCAGAAGGTAGCCAATTAGAGTGACAATGAAGCCAACACGTGTTAAGTAATGGGTGAGCTGCAAGCCCTTTCTTGTACACAATATCTCGCACAAGCAAGGATTCATGCAGTGCATGCGCTGCTTCAGGCAAGATCTATAAATGAACACATTGTAACATTCATTCCCCTTACAATCCTAAAGCAATACATTTTCAGAATGGAAGTTCATACATATTTACAATAACTGTAATATAAAAAAACTTTCAACAGGAATAATAGTTTCACCCACTTGCTGGAAATCCTAGACCCATATGTTACACTATCGTATTTATTATCAATCACCCGAATGGAATGTTCAACTCGTTCACCATGGTTAAGAAGCCCTTTGGGCAACTGGGTCATGTTCCATATTTCTCCATTGTTCAACTAAATCAAATATCTCATCACCTTGGCACTAAAGAAAGGACCAATAAACATCAACACTTTCCCTGATCTCACTCCCAGTGTCTCAACCACACAATGACACTTCCCTGGTCTAGCTCCTGAGTGTCTCAACCACACAATGTTACTTTCACACTCCACACACAATCTTTCACCCAGGAATGGATACTATACCTCTCATTGTATCTCTTCTGACTCAACGTCACTCTCTTCACCACACTTCCACAATATACTTCCACACCTTTTCCTCTACATACCACAACGGAGCCATCTTTTTCCCTGGTTCACATCCCTTGAGAGGTACAAAAGGTAACACACCTGTGATGGTCTTACACATGTTGCGGCAAACCCATACAGTCTTTTTCAATGTTGTTTTCCAGGAATTCCATTCAATTTGCCAGTTGAAAATTCTCTTCTCATCACCAATAGAACAAAAGATTTAACCTAAATAACTCTCTTTTCAAGAACACCATTAGGTCATCAGTGCCTGAACTTGGCCACAAGGGACTGGGTCCCACTAACCATTAATGTCTGCCCAAGTTCTGTTATCTTTAATGTGACCGCTTATTGCCTCGGTTCGCTCCTTTCTAGGGGCCCAGCTGAAGCCAACCTAGAATACTGAATTTCTTTGATACATCACAACCACCTGCTGTGCTTGTACTATTCTAAATTTTTGGTTGTACTTACCATCCTTTAGTGATCTGAAGTGGTTACATGAAACTTTTAAAATATGTAAATCAAGTGATGCACTCATTTGCCCTCAGGACAATGCAAAGCCATCCAGAGATGCTTCAATGACATTTCTTCAATCAGCCTTTTAGTTTTGTCCGATATTACATGGGTACCATTGTCTGCATCAATATTTCTGGCACCCCTTTCACATACACCACCCTCAGAAACTCCAAAAGGACTAATATGGTCATCATATTGACCATCCATTCTATCATCAACCTTAAATAGTAGTCAACAGGAACCACTTTGTACTGGTCATCTTTCTGTCAATCAACCCTAGAATCAACTTTTCAGCTTCTGTTTAACTTAACTACACCACCGCCATCAGTATTAGGTAATTATTCTATTTCTAATGAGATTTCTGCTAATTCAATTAATTAATGGGGAGATGGTGTGGCTTAATGGCTAGGGTGTCAGACTTTGAAGCTGGGGAACCAGGTTCGAGACTGGCGGAAGGCTCAAACATCCTGTGGTTTTGGGCAAATCACTTAATCTCCCAGTGCCTACCAAAAATGAATGTGTCCTAGTGTAACCAACTGGTGCTCATGTAAAGCGCTCCAATACCTTCGGGTCGAGTTCGCCTTATATAAAACTGCAAAAATAATAAATTGCACAAACAATTTCTCAGGGCCACCATTTACCCTCCCCCAAACAATAACTCCTTCTGAATAAAAAATCATCATGCTCTTCCTATCCACCGTGTTCACCTCTCTCAGCCACTCTGACACACCACACTCCTTAACTGGCTCCAATACCTTATTTTCCATGGAAAGTTGATCTCATTCATGACTAGAAACTTTCAACTGTAGACCATTAGGAATATCCTTACAATCCTTGTCTTCATCCTTGTGTGTGGACCACTGAGATAAGCAAGCCACTACTATATTTTTCACTCCTTGCATAAGCTCAGTGCTTAATGTGTAAACAAATAAGTGCTGGGGCCATCGTGATGAGGCCACTGCAGTTTGCAACACACATTGCCAGTGCCAGCGCTGCCAATAACAAAACTTACACAACTACTAACCATCACACTTCTACAAGTGTGAGAATTCAGACTGTTCAAGGCCCCCAATCTTTAAAAATGGTTTGGGTGGCTGGTATTAGTTGCTTTAAACATATATTGAATTATTAAATGACTGTTTTCCTGCTCATCTTTAAATGAGCAGCTGTTCAAAGTGCTGGTGCCGGCAATTAAGTGCAGGTGCCGAGCACCGGAAAGCACCGGCTCAAATTAAGAACTGAAAATCTCTTATTATTGTGCCCCTCCAGTACTAACATCCAATGGACAATACAGCAAGAAGTAGCAGTATGATATGCTCCTTTGAGTGAGTGTGTACCACAAAAGTCACAACTCATAACCCCGCCCCCCAACACAGAGTTCATCTCTGCTTCCCTCAATGCCCTGGCCATAGTTGACGTTCTGCAAATGCCTGCTTTTACAGTTTCCATTATGTTGCTACAATCGTCTGACCACAAATGGAGCTCTTTTGTTTAGTAACACTTTCAAGGTGACTACAATATTTGCAAAGTATTATCAAACTTAAGTTTGATAACAGCCAGATTAATGTATTTAACTCCATTGTGCATCAAGGTCAGCCGCCACTTCTATCAAATGTATCAAATGTTTGCCTTGTCCTTTTATAAAGTATGCCCCAGATAGGCAACAGATCCCACCATGGTCTGGCACTTGCTTTTTTCACCATATGGTCATTACTTTTCAAAATCAAATTCAAACGGAAATAATTTTCTTGTACATCATTCACACAAACTACAATGTGACCTAAAATACAGAACATTCGATAATCCATCAAAAACCTTCTCCATTACCATCCGAAACACACCAGCTGCAGAAGCCATTGCATACGCATATGGCACTAATCCAATGGGTGTCACATAAGATGTTAGGTGTCTTTGATAAGGGTGGGCATTTACTTGGTGGCATAAGAGGTCTTCAGTGCATTGATAATCCCTGCAATATGTGTGAAGTGATGGCAAACTCACCAAATGTTTGCGTGGAGATCTCTCAAATCGACACAAATGTGAAGGCTCCAAATGCTCCCATGGGTTGGTCTCTAAAGTGACTAGGCCAAGCACTTGGACAATTCAGTGCTTTTTATGCTCCCCACCAGAGAAAATCTGTCAAATTCCATGTTCAAAGATTCTCTTACAGCATTAGGTACTGGATGCACCTCGTGTGTGACAGGTAACAGCCTTCTATGAAACTAATGCACTCTTCAAAATTCATTAGACATGCAGTTTATAGATGAACACCTTAGAAAACTTGGACAAAATATCCATAGCCGTCAAGGTCTCTCTAAGGACTAACAATTGGTCTGGTGATTTGGAGTCCAGTTTATTTCCTTTTGGTGACACAATGATAAAAAAATGAGTCATTGTGTTACAATATACACCTTGTCCACTATTTTGCCTCTTCCTGGTCCTCTCAATTTTCTTACTTCGTATAAGGTCATTTTTAGGTCTCAGCAACAGACAGCCTTAGCTATATATTGACTAGACCCATTGTTTTCAATATACATAAAGTGGGCTTTGGGTCAGACCCTTCCTCGTGATTGGATGGCTTTCTTAGAAGTTGTCTCCATTATTGATACAAAGGCTTTCCTCAATATTTTTGAGTTTGTTCTGCCCAGAAGCATTTTGGTCCCACATGCTTCTCATTGGTTGACTTGGATCCTTCCACTAATGGCATTGCTTACACTGATGGAACCACTTTTTTTCTTTTTTAATAAGTACTGCAAGGGAATGCATGTGTTTTCCTTCTCTCTTTCCCAGAGTGCTGCTTCCCCCAAACTTTGATCAGCCACCCCACCCGCTCATGTGATACCTGTTTCCATGCTACTCATTGTTTACATATAACTCCCTCCTCCACCTCTACTCCTCCATAGCTGCCCCTCGCCGCCTGTAGCCACTCCCACCTCTTTTTAAAATATACGTTTTTGTGCTCTGCGTACTATTGGCAGGTGTCTGTTTTAAAACATTTTTTTAACCATTTAAGGATGGGCAGCTGTGAATGGGATTGCATTATTTGAACAACTCCACCTAAAGAAGGGGCACATCCACCGTGACCATCTTTGAATGGGGTTGAAATATTACAAATGATTGCAAAGCTGCCCAATGTAGGTGTGTGTGCAACCATGGAGGCCATCTGCAAATGCATTTGTAGCATTTTACAAACCCACTCAAAGAGTGCAGCCACAAATGTGTGTGCATCTACAGCAGCTGTCTAAAAAAAAGCTCTAGTAAAGCCAGTAGGTTCACTATTGAGAACTATCGGCCTGATTCATCATGCTGAATTGCGCTCGCAAAGGGCCACAATCTGAGAATCTGGCCCTTTGCGAGTGCGATTTTTGCATTTGGGATTCATCATCCCAAATGCAAAAATCGCTATTTAGAAACTCGCAAATTTGCGAGGAATAGCATTTAAGGAATCTCTATTAGAGATTCCTTAAATGCTATTATTGAAACATTTTAAAATTGCGAATTCGCAAATTTCGGCCCCTATTTACCGCGAGGTCAAACCTTGTGGTAAATAGCGAAAACTTAGAAAAATTCTTTTAAAAGCATTTTTCTAAGTTGCATGTTACACACACACACATGTCCTTAGGACATGTGTGTGCGCAACACCTGGTGAAATGTGCATTTAAGGGGTGCTACAGGGTGTCCTTTGAACACCCCTGGTACCCTTCAAATCGCTATCTTATTTGCGATTAGCAAATTGCTAATCGCAAATAAGGAATACTCCCCATTCATTCCTATAGGCCTTTTGGCCCATAGGAATGAATGGGGAGTTATTCCTTATTTGCGATTAGCAATTTGCTAATCGCAAATAAGGAATCTGTAGGAATCGCATTTAATTTTGCGATTCTTACATGAATCCCGTTTTGCGAGTCTGTAATAGCGATTCCTTATGAATCGCTATTTCCGACTCGCAAAACGGGTCTTTCATGAATCTGGCCGTAACATCTTTGGTGATGCGAGTTACATGCAGGAGCCATAGCACCTGATTTTTCAAGCACAATTTCCTCTTACGGTATACTATCTGTATGTCACCTTTATTAGTCAAACTTTATAGTGGCCCTGAGTCTGCTAATCAGCGGCAGCTCCTCCGCTATGCCGGAGGAGCATTGCCCCTCTGCCCGCAGAGGAAAACAAAAAATAAAATGATAATACACCAGTTTTATTCTCATTGTATTGTTTGTCAGTAGCAACGTCTTGGGGGCAGGGCCTTGATAGGAATGGTGGAGGCGTGGTGGGCACTGCTGTCAGTGCGCATGTCAGTTTGGTCGGCTGTCTTAGGACATCCAAACTTACATGTGCACTGACTGACATGCGCACTAACATCTCTACAACCCAGCTGCGTTGCTGGGTACAGAACAACAGCAGGCAGAGGCTTCCAGCCCTCGATGGAGCACAAAACCATCCCACTCCATCCAATCCAGATGCTGCTCTCATGGGTATTACCGCCATGAAAGCAGCATCTAGATTGGCTGTAGGGGAGTGTGGGAACCTCAGCGCCCAGAGGAGCAGAAAAATGGCGATCAATTTTTTTAGTTTGTTTGTTTGTCCCGCTGCCCGCCACGTTTACCCGACACCAGCTGCTACTGATGCTAATACACTTACGATACTGTCATCCAAAAATAGGTCGTCCTAGGGCAACTACACTTCCTGGATCCCCTCATTACTCATTTGAAACACAAGTTTTTCCACGCCTGATTTAATGTTCCTCACAACCTGAAAACGTTTTAGCTTTGCACTTATGCCCAGAGAGACCCTTGCGCCCATACTGACATGGTAAGCATGTAGGTTTATTCAAACAAAACTAACACAGGTTAAAGGAATAGGATACCTTACAGTGCTTCAGTAGAAACATCTTTTAAGTACAATAGAAGAAATACTACACCAGCAGCTTGTGCCTGGAGCTCAGTGCTTTCCCCAGTAAGCCACCAACAGCTCTAACCCAACATTCTACGAACACTGTCCACACTCACAGTGCCGCTGGGGTCACAAATTAGGAAAGACAAGATACATAACTGGCAGGCCACCCAACACTACTCGTAAGATATTCCACTT
Organism: Lissotriton vulgaris; assembly: GCF_964263255.1. Lineage (NCBI taxonomy): Eukaryota > Metazoa > Chordata > Amphibia > Caudata > Salamandridae > Lissotriton > Lissotriton vulgaris. Next base: position 359,196,254 of record NC_141693.1, on the reverse strand, counting down.
TTCCACAGTGAAAACACTTCAACTTGGGATCCTCCAAGCTTCATATAGACATCTAACCATCTTGTGAACTCTTGCGCTTTTTCCAATCTCGGCCCCTCATCTCACACAAGCTCACAGCCGGGTTACCACAAACGGTCTTAATTTCCTTGACACAGTCTGCTATGTGTTCTAATCTCTCTGCAATGGCTACCACTTTAGTCGGATCCAGATTCTTTACAGAGAACCTTCCTTGTATATAGTATTTCTTGGTACAACGTATCTAGTGACCTCAAATTAGGCAGTACCATAATTTCCAAAAGCCACACCTTGGACACGCCTCTCATTGCAGCAATATGGCTCCATAGGTTCACTTCTTTTCTTAGTACCCATGCAAAGAATTTATGCCACTCCAAACGAAATTGACCCATTTCCCAAAATCCTCATCCAGCATTATAACATACATTTTAGAGGCACATTTTAATAGGAATTTAACAAACATTCAGTATATCTCTGCCCCTTCCTGATTTAAACTTTGGGAAAACTGTTATATAATTTAATTTCTTTTACACCCAGATGGTCAGGTTGCTCATGTTGCTTGAAGAGCATAGTGAATTTCGTCAACCACTGCAATTAAATCAGATCAGGAAAGTTTACTCTATTGTCTCCATGGCAGCACGGGTGCATCACTAAGGAATGTGGGCTGAAGGACATTCAAGCGGCTGTCGAGGCAACAATCCAATATGAAACAACTACTTTACCAGAATGACTTCACCATTAAATAAAATAACCGTGAAAAAACTTATAATTAGCCAGCACAACAAACCATTAGAACAAACGAACCAAGGAAAACCTGCAATGGTTGTTCAATTAGATCACAAACTCTAGATTACTGTAATAACCTTTGTCCTGCCAGGAAATGCTTTTTTATTCCATTTCTACCTTGAGCATCAGAATGTTTTCTCCACGTTGAATCATTGTCTATCAATGGATTAGCCAGAAAAATAAAACACCCCCCAATTTGAACCACATGGCACTGCATGCCATGTGGCCATGACCTTTTTAAGGATGGGCCACTGGAATTGTTGCCCCAATTTTTACTTTCTTCTCTTTTTTTCTTTTCCCAAATTTGCATTCTTTCTTCCTTCTTTTACACTTTCATTCCATTTGTCTCTAGCATATTTTGTCTTTACACTTGTTATCTTTGCTCTTTCTTTATGTTAGGTTCCCTTGCCACTCTTGGCTCCCACTCCAAATCTGTCACACTATCTTCTTTCTTGCAGTGTTATTTATCAGTTTCTGTTTCTACCTTGTGAACTGCGAGTCACAGATCAAAGTTAAGAAGGGCCTGTATTAACTCTTTATGCTGTTCATGACAACCCTTGAAGCTGGTATAGTGTGTGCCTCACTACACCCTTGCAGTCTATCTTTTATTTCTATGATGATCTTCAAAGCCTGCGTGGTCCTTTTTTAGGTCTCGGCCTGCGTAGGCTGCGCTTGCGAAGTCTCGCCGGCGAGATTTTATGTTTCTTATTGTGGGGCTTGAACCTGCCCCTCTTCTCCATTGGCTGGCTTCCTAAACGGAGGCCAGCCATTGGAGAAGAGGGGCGTCTGTCCATTTAAGCCCCGTCTTTTTCAGATTGAGGGGCGTATTTTTTCGGTCCTTTCTCTCTGTGACGTCATCGGACCAAAACACGCCCCCCAATCTGAAAAGGACGGGGCTTATAGACTCCTGCTGCCCATCTCGCTGTCTCCTTCACCTCGCCTCCTCCTGGATCAGCGCGGAGGGTGAAGCCATAAATGGTTAATAGTGCACCCTACACCAGAGGTTATGTTATGTTATGTTATAACAATTTATTATGCGCACAGCGACTCCAGCGAAGGAGCATCCCGGCGCAGAGACACGGAGCAGTCACAACACAACATGGCAAAATGCTACAGGAAAGTGCTAAAACAGGGGGGCTAAAATAGGAAAGTTTTTATGGCTCTACGAAACGACAGCAAGTCCTCTATCAGTCGAATTTCAACAGGGAGGGTATTCCAGATTGACGCAGCTCTCACCCTGAAAGAACGGCCCCCCATCCTGCTGAGCCTAAATCTGGGGACAACAGCAAGGGCCTGACCTTGCGATCGAAGGTTGCGGGTAGGGACATAGAAAGAGATAGAGTTGGCCAAGATCTCAGGGCCTATGCCTCTAAGGATTTTGAAGGTCAGACACAGGACCTTGAAGAGAATACGCTTCCTAACCGGGAGCCAGTGCAAGGAGCGGATGACATGAGACACCGGGGAGAACTTAGGAAGTCCAACAATGGCTCTCGCCGCGGCGTTCTGCACCCGCTGCAGACGTGTTAACTCAGCCTGGTTAGCCCCCGCCAGCAAAGAGCTGGCGTAGTCCAGACGAGAGATGATGGTTGCCTGGACCACAAGCTGTCTGGTCGGGGCGTCGAAGAACTTAAGCACCGGCCTTAGCCCTCTTAGGAGACCGAAGCAACAGGCTGCGATTTTTTTGGTGTGCCCTATAAATGTGAGACCAGCGTCTAGCCAGACCCCAAGGTTCTTCACCTCCGACACAGGGGTCGGAGTGGGGCCAAGCTCCTAAGGCCACCACTGATCGCCCCAGAGCTCCACTCCCTTCCCGACAACCATCACCTCTGTTTTTGTGGCATTAAGCTGGAGACAGTTGCCTGTCAGCCAGCTGGCCACCGCCTTCAGTCCGGACTGAAACCTGGGGGCATCCTGTTCCGCATCCCCGCTGAGAGTAACCGCCAGCTGTGTGTCGTCGGCATATGAGACCATGGTTAGGCCCCACTGCCTAGCGACATCAGCCAGCGGTCTCACGTAGAGATTGAACAGCGTGGGACTCAGCGAGGATCCCTGCGGAACCCCCATGGCCAGAGGCTGGAACCTGGACTTGAAGGGAGGGATGGCAACACAGAAGGAGCGGTTGTCTAGGAAGGCGCGGAACCATTGCAGCGCCTGGCCGCCGATACCAGACTCCTCGAGCCGCCCAAGGAGGATGCTGTGCGATACAGTATCGAATGCGGCGCTGAGATCTAACAAGATCAGCGCCGACGTCTGCCCAGCATCCAGCCTTGCACGGAGATGTTCCACCATCACCAGAAGGGCAGTCTCCGTGCTGTGGCCAGCACGGAAGCCATTCTGTGTGGGATCGAGGGCATTGGTCCGGGCTAAGTGTTCAGACAGGGCCAGATTGACATGGGCCTCTGTCAACTTAGCTGGCCAGGGCAGCAGCGAGATGGGACGGTAGCTTTCCGGCTTAGACGGGTCAAGAGATGGCTTTTTAATAATCGGAGACACCACCGCCTGCTTCCAGCTGGTGGGAACGACCCCAGTCTCAAGGGAGCATTTAGAAACCTTGGCCTTTCCTTGACCCGCCCCTCTCGGAGCGGCAGTGACGTTCTAAGGGATTGACATGCATACCTCCTGTGTATGTCTGGATCGGTTTTGATTCTGATAGCAGACACAGACCCCCTGCTTTCCTGGCGGCTCTGGTCCCGTCTGTTGTTGATTCACGCACTCTGCATGATGTCCGGCATCGCTGCGGACTCGAGTGTTTCTCTCCCAGCCCTTGTGTGGGTCTTCTGGCCCAGTAGTCCTGTGTCAATAATGTGGTTCTGTTTGTTTTTCTTGCCTTTGGTGCTTGTGGTGCTGTTTTTTTTGCTGTAAATGCGGGTCTACGGGCACCGCAGTGTCTGAACCAGGAGACCCCCTGCACATGGCCTGAAAGAACCGGAGAGCTTTGCTTTTGCACTCCCACTCTTTCTGTCGGAGGCTGATGCGGGCACTCTCCAGCGTTTCTGCAGTCTGTTCTCTGATGATACCCGAGACCCTGCTGCAGTCTCAGACTGAGACCTCCAGCTCTAGGGGCAGTCACCCTCAGGTGTGTGACGGGAGAGCACAGAGCACGAAAGGGCAGCACAGTGAGGGCACTGCAGTGCTCGCTGCTGCCCCAGTCCACAGCAGAAGTTATATTTTGCAGTAACTCATGAATGGTTAGGGGTAAACACTGTCATATTAGTTTTCTATTTAACAGTATTGTACTGTCTTTAAGTCGAACATCACCACCTTTGACGGAGATGCCCAGGGGAGTGAAGGAGAATTGATATTGAAATTTAAAGTTTTATAGAGCACCCATAGCTGCCTAAGGGCTTCCCAGCGCTAAGCGATCGAGGTGTCCGTGCAAAGGAAAAGAATTGCGATACGTTTCATCGTTGTGAAGTCACTCGGATTTACGGAACCTCTTCAACCGACTGCATGGAACCCCCATCTCAGTAACAGTTCAATAAAGTGTTTATGCTCCATTTTATTACTCAAGCGCTGTCACTATAAGTGTCGCTATTAGGCACGGGGAGGGGGTTACCTAGACTGAGGGGGCGAAGCGTCCAAGGCACGGAGGTTAAGTCTCAGCTCAGGACAGGCCTACATGTGATCTTTGGCATGCGTTTTGTCAGTGTACTTCATTAAGTATGAGCATCTAAAAAAGAGGATGAGGAAGAAACGTCCAAATCTATGACCACCATAAAAAACTTTTTAACCCACAGCCCCATCATCACCCACTCTTAACTGACTGCGTGGAAGGTAGCTCACATTGTCAAATGAAGTAGCCTTTGTTGTGTAGTCGCTATGCGGATGCCAGTTACTGGTGGGGCTGTCCCAGTCATTCATCCTTCTAGGGTCATATAATGTGAACCATGCTACTGGGTAAAGCTTGCTTCTGCACTACAACCGCCCGCTTTTCAGTGCTGTAATTAACCAAAGTCTCTATTACACAGTGGGTGCGGAGTGTTTGAGGTGAGACACAGTGTCAGACACTGGACAATTAACCAGGCGCCCTGCCTATCTCCTGCAGAAGAACAATCTACCTGCAGGTGTAAATCTCCAGGTTGCGCCTGTAAGCTGACCTTAGAGGCCTTCATGTCAGCTGCTCTCTGCAGGAGGTGCTGTCTAGTAGCTAACTTGTGAGTTGCAGACCCAAAAGCCCGAGTTTCAATCCTGGCTACCCACCCAAGCGCTGTGTGTGGCATTAGGTAATAACTTACTATCAATGGGCCTCTGTTCTCAAAATATGAATGTGCCTAGAAACAGCTGAATGCTATTCTCAAATTCGACATTTATTGATGCTGAAACGCTCCCTGGGGCACATATGGGATGTATTATACCCACTCCCAGGGTTGGATTGGGATTGAAAATCGGCCCACATTTGCATAATCACTCCTCAAATCACTGCTATGGCGTAATAATATAAAAAAAACTTTAGGAGGGGGTAAAAAAAAACGCACGCGTGAGTTTACAGTGGTGAAACAAGTTAGGCCACTTCTACTCAGGCCCCCTGCCCCCACTCAATATGTGCACACATTAATGGGCTGGCCAGCAAGACAAAGGAAGTGGCACCTCTTGCTAAACGGAGGTAATGAGCGCCCATCTGCCTCTAGAAAGGCCACTCAGACACCTACTGGGCCGCTGGCGGTATTCGAACAATGGAGACAGCACCCAAATGGCCAACCTGTAGTTCTGTAGTTTGAAGGTCTGTGGTTCGGTGGTTCCGAACCCGTTCAATAAAGGTCGTCGGTAATAGACGATTTTGGTGTCAGCAGACCGCAAATCACGAGTGCGGTATGTACGAGTGTTTTCGTCTTAATCGATCAATGAGAACACTATGTATTCAGGGATTTCGTTTGAACCTTCGGGTTCCATTTTGTGTACGGCAGCCATTTTGTGTGGTTGCCCTCACATAGGCCGATGACTGCGGCCGAACGAGTCTTTGGGACACGTACACCTTAGCTGACTTCTGAATGACCTGGCCGAACTGACTCCTTGCCCGAGGCTGACCTCGCTGAGCCAGTTCCTTGTTAAGCAGCTGGTCAGATAAAGATCAAAGAGCAGGACATGCCGAAGTTTATAGTACACTGCACACACCTTTCTATCTTGCTACTAATCTGTTTCTGCTCCTTCCTTTACGACATAATCACTGATTTGGGTTGAGGGTTTTATGATGGGTTTGTCCGGCCTGACTGTACAGGATAATGGAATGTGCTTGGTCATTTCTTGTGGGCTGGACAACGGAAAGTGGGATTGTCGTCATGCGCTACTTTTGAAATGTCATGTTCCTATTGGTCAGTTTGTATAGAATCAATGTTAGTCTGGAATGTTGCCTGAGGCTTGATTTTTGGCATAAAAGACCATGCTCCGCTCATTGAATTTGTGAAGTCTCTAGCGAACCACCTGTGTTGTGCTTCGTAGACCTCTGTTCCTGGTTGCAGCCAATAAACTTTGGTCTTTGACGTCATCAAGAAGCGTCCTGTGTCTCTGATTGCCAAGGCAGGTGAACCCGAAGGCATCGGGCGTTTTCCCTGACGCCGCTGGGTTCTAAAACCCGGTCCTTCAAACCCAGACTGCAAAAAAAAGAGGCCCACAGTAGCACTCGGACACCAGCCCCTAGGGCATTGCCTGAATGCCCGCGTTACCAATCCGACGCTGCCCACTCCCCCCAATAACCACTTTTTTTTTTTTTTACATACCTCCAGTATTGGCTGGGGGCGCCCGGGGCTGGGTCACGTGTCCACCATCACCCTCGCCTTGGCCTGCGACAAGTTCAGCCCAGAGTGGGCCTTGCCCCCCGAAGGAAGGAGCGCTTCACGATTTTCATATTTATTCTAAATTTGAAGATTTCAGACAATGCTGGAGGCCCGGGATTGCAGACCCGCATGTGGAAGCTGTTAGAGTCTGAGAGAGCAGGAGCCGGGGCAGGGAGGGGGATGGAGGGCTGGGAAAGGGAGGGGGCTGCGCCCCACACCCATTATCCCATTGTCGGTGGGATTTGTTCTGACAGCATGGAGCAGCGTCTTTACAGGGCAGGTTTATAGCGCCTTGTAAAGGGAAGGGCAGGTTTGTGCGCTGTCTATACCCCTAGGCTGAGGGCGGGAATGGGGGATATGGGAGAAGAAGGGGCAGGCCTCTGGTTACTGCAAGTTACTCCACATGCCAGGGAAGTTGCGTGAACTAACACAGTGACTGTTACTCATCAGAGTTCGTTTCCTTTTCCCGCGAGTGCCCGTCATCTGGAAGAAGCGCAGAGGCTTGAGAACAGACCACACTAGGACTACATTTCTGTACCTCAGTGACCGGCCTAGAGATGACAAAGAGAGAGTGTTAGGCGCACCCCCTTCGAAAAGACTTTGTATGTCAGAAAACGCACAGCATTAAGAAGATGGTCTTTGGGGCCGATAAGGCGCACAGGGATCTCTCCAAGCTGAAGGTCTGAGGCTTGCATGTTATTGAATCTGCTGCATCTTCATTGGCTAGTTTGGAAGTCACTCACCAGTGCAGAGGTATGCTCCCGTCTACAAGTCTGGATGCATGTTGTGTGTGTGTGTGTGTGTGGCTGTGTGTGTGTGTGTGGCTGTGTGTGTGTCTGTGTGTGCGTGTGTGGCTGTGTGTTTATGTGTGGCTGTGTGTGTGTAGCTGTGTGTGTGTGTGTGGCCGTGTGTGTGTGTGCGGCTGTGTGTGTGTGTGTGTGGCTCTGTGTGTTTGTGGCTCTGTGTGTGTGTGGTTCTTTGTGTGTGTGTGTGGCTCTGTGTGTGTGGCTCTGTGTGTGTGTGGCTCGTGTGTGTGTGTGTGGCTCAGTGTGTGTGTGTGGCTCTGTGTGTGTGTGGCTCTGTGCGGCTGTGTGTGTGTGTCTGTGGCTCTGTGTGTGTGTGGCTGTGTGTGTGTGGCTGCGTGTGTGGCTGTGTGTGTGTGTGGCTGTGTGTGTGGCTGTGTGGCTGTGTGTGTGTGGCTGTGTTTGTGTGTGCGGCTGTGTGTGTGTGTGTGTGGCTCTGTGTGTGTGAATCTGTGTGTGTGTTGCTCTGTGTGTGTGTGTGGCTCTGTGTGTGTGTGTGTGGCTCTGTGTGTGTGTGTGTGTGGCTTTGTGTGTGTGTGTGTGTGTGTGTGTGTGGTTCTGTGTGTGTGTGGCTCTGTGTGTGTGGCTCTGTGTGTGTGGGAGTGTGGCTCTGTGTGTGTGGGTGTGTGGCTCTGTGTGTGTGGGTGCGTGTGGCTCTGTGTGTGGGTGCGTGTGGCTCTGTGTGTGTGGGTGCGTGTGGCTCTGTGTGTGTGTGTGGGTGCAAATGCAATAGGTCTCGCATTGCGGGAGATTAAGCTATTGGCATTGTAAATGACAATGCCATATATTTATATGTTTTAAAACCAAAAATAATGTCATGAGCAATGCCAAAAGTTCTAACTTTAACAAAGACGAGACCATTGCATTGTAAATGCTTGTCATTTTAGTTGCTTTCTTTTCCTCCCCTTCACCACACAGAATAACACAACAAATGGCTCCCCTCTGTAAGGTTTCCTAGTTCTTTCAGGTGATCTTCCTGTGGTGTAAGTGGTCCTCTTGTACTTAAAGGTTATGGAGAAGATTACATTGTCTCAATGACCAGACACCAAGGGCCATATTTACAAGGGACATGGCGCAGCGCAGTGCTGTAGCAAATTTCACCATTTCCGAAACGCAGAGATGTGCTGTTTTTACAAATATACTGCCCACCATTGTGCTTTCCCTGGCGCTTGTGCTAAAAATAGCTGCCTAGCTCCAACACAGACACCCGTGCGCTACAGTGCAAGTGTGTCTGTGTTGCAGGGAATGATTGTTTATGTGCAGGAAGGTGTCCTTTCCTGCACATAAACAATCAATAATTGCAATTTGTTACTTCTTTGTGGGCTGTTTCTGCAGGACACATAGAAGTAACAAATCACCATCATTTAATGATTGTTTTTGTGCAAGAAGGGACGTCTTCCTGCACAAAAACAATCATTACTGGTGTTTTGCTCTTTCTATGTGTGCTGCAGAATGCAGTACACATAGAAACAGCAAACACAAGAAGAAATAAAAGTATTTCTCCTCTTTGCACCAATCTACCACCTGCTTTTGCATGGCGTTCGTTTTTGGCACTGCCTCAGGTTTACAGCAAATCTGTGGCAGCATCAAAAAGCAATGGGTGTTGCAGTGGAACGCCCACAGCTACACCCATTGCACGCCACTTTCACGCAGATACCTGCGTGAAAGGTTACCATATTTACAAGGCGGCGTAAAGCCCAAAAAAGTAGCTTAACGCCACTTTGTAAATATGGTGCAGGGCAATGTGCCACCGGAACATCAAAACAAGTAACATTCTGGTGGCGCAATCCCCTTGTAAATATGCCCAATAGAGTTTCCAGATATCATGCCACTGCCAGCTAGAAGATGAGATGAGTCCAGCTTCCTGGCATAACCTGGGACACTGCCTGCACTCGAGCCCTTAGCACTCACCATAGAGCTGCAAGTCACCATGGACATCAAAAGGTTACTCTGCAACAGCTTTTTGAATCTTAAGTTAAGCCCCCTCTGTACATATTGCAAGTCGGTGAGATAATGTCAAAATGCAGCTGTGGCCCGTGCAGGTAAAAGCAGTGGGGCAGTGGGACCAGTTGGGGGGCAGGTGGATTTCAACAGACGATGATGAGGGAAAATTAAATAAATATTTAATGTTCCCTCGTCATCGTCCGTCGAAATCCACCCCCACCCGGCCCCACCGCTCTTACCTACATGGGCCACAGCTGTCAAAATGATTGTTTATCAGGTAGCACAAACACCTCAGGGCCTAGTATGCACTTGTTCCCTACATTTGTCAGGGTTTGTTTTTTTAATATGGATCTTGTCGACTGACCTCCAACTGCAGTTCCTGCTGCAAAACACCATGGTGTAGAGGGAAGTTGCGATCATGTCTCCTTGGGAGGAGCAAATCTTTTACTTTGGTGACTCGCAATTTGAATTGAGAGTACATACCAAATCTCTATTTAGAAGTGGCATGTTTAGAGCATCCCTTCCAAATAGTGATTTGCAATGGGTTGTATTGATGTTTTATGAATTAAATCTGGTTGCAAAACATTACTATAATTCCAACTACACAAAGCTAGAAGTAACTCATTTACACATGGAAAAGGGTCCCTAAGAGACTGCTTCCCTTCTGTGAATGTTATCAGATACATTTTTTAGGAGCAGGCAGTGGCCATGGGAGCACTACTTACTCCTAAAATAAGTTTGAGAAACTTCATTTTTTTAATGCAGTCTGTTTTCCTTGAAGGTAAATAGGCTGGATTTATAAAATGTATTTAAAAGCAGTTACAGACCCCAGTAGGCCACCATCTTGGTGATGATACCGAATCATAGTGAATCGCAATTTGGGATTTACCACATTAATATTCATGAGGTAGGTTGAATTGCTACCTATTATGATTCAGTATTTTGTAAACTGACCTTATTGTACCTAGGTCGGTTCACAAAACACCATAGGATTTGCAAAAATTCGGTGTGCAAATTGTGACCACTTTTTGAGAATCCTATCTTGGTACATCTGGCTCAAAGTTGTTTGCAAATTATGCCATCCCATTGATCGCTGCTCTGTACCACCAGAGTGGCCTTCACTAATCCAGATTTAGTGGTAGTTAGATTGCAGGCCTCGAAAATGGAACACTCGCAAGCGCAATGGATTATATTCACACAGTCTATGCAAAGTATCATGCTTATGTGCAACTACCACTTACTTAGTGGGCCATTATTACCATCTCAAATCTGCACTCGCCTCACCAATACCTGCCACAGCGGCTAAACTTCAACCATACCATTTTGAGGGGAGCACAAGAACATGGTGTAAATTACAGTGCTTCGTGGTCTTGTCACGGGTATGAGTCGCTATAAAATGCACTTTACAGCTCTGCTACAATTAAAAGTGAAGAAGTAGCACACAAATGAAAACAATGAACATATTAAAACGCCACATATTAGCAGCTTAAATGAGTTGGAATAAAACTTGGATGTCTGCCCTTCAAATGTATGTAAAGACTGCCAAATAAAATAACAGATGTTCTGCCATAGCTAAATCCTTGGCATGCCTCCCTTGCTCACGGATATTGGAATTATGCTGCAGGACAGGACCAAATTATGCTGAAGGGTTGACTTAATTATGCTGCAAGAATCGGTAAATTAAGCAGCGTAATTCAGCACATTTTGTAATAATATTACTTTATTGATTTGACATTTTTACGCATGATAACATTGTCTTGGCAAAGATGTCACCTCTTTAGTACCAGTTTAACACCCAAATGCAGCAAAAAGCTATTGAAAGATGACCAGTCAACCTATGAGAGGGGCTTTCCACTGCGCAGGGACACAAGTCACCTTGCTTTTAGTAATTGTGTTTAATTTAAACAAGAACATTTTTTTCCTCGTTAACATCTGCAGATTATGCTGCAGATAATGGATTATGTGGCAAATGTGGCATATCCAAAATCATACAGAACAATCTGTGCCCACAGAATCGCATAATTCCCGCGGCCCTGCCCGTGTTACAGAAAGGTCATACTCAGTCAGAGTTCTGCCAGGGCTTAAGAGACCTGGCGTTTAGATCTGCAGCGCTAAGCACATAAACACCGAGCCAAGGTGTTGATGAGAGCCTGTGGTAGGCTGTTATGTTGGCCCGTGCCCAGGTAGGCGCTAATGACAGGCTTTGCCGTGGAGGGCCCCTCCCTGTGGCCTCTGATTGCATCATCACCCTCCCTCCCGGAGTCCCCGAGCCGTGATTTCGTCGTAGCCTGCAGCCTCAGCAGTATTGGCCTCTAGTCTTAACTAACACACGCAGGAGGTGAGACCGCAGCTTTCACCGGTGTCATCAGGAGAAAGCGGCGTCCTGCTGACGTGGGGGAGGGAGGAGGGGCTCCGGGGCAAAGGGAATGCTTCCTGAAAGATCTACCTGTGACTTCAGTATTTAACGAACACAGGGATGTATATACAACGTGGATCGTGACGTCATGCTACCCATCCCAAATCATATTTACTTGAGTGTGAACGGCATTTCTAGGTACCGAACAGATAGCACATGGTTCGTTATGCGTACCTGGCGGCTGGATTTCCGGTGTTTGTATACACGCTATTCATCAGAGGCGGGCGAACCACTGACCTCGAGCCCTGCCTTTGGCTCGGCTCGAGGTCCTCTTGGAACATCGCGCCAGCTTTCACTGGAGGTGCTGCTGTGACCTAGTAGCAACTCCATCTGCCGACCATGCCGCACGAGGAACCCGGCTTGAACCCTGGCATCGGTTCAGAATCCTGAGAGTTCTGATGTGATGCGTCATGTGTCTATTTTGATGCACTCTTATGACCTTAGGGAGGGTTCAAGCTATGTAAACCTGCTTAAAATGGACATTCTGCCTAAAGACGCTTTAATTAAGGACAAAGGAAAATCTGCGATCAATCCGGACTTTCTTGCTTGACCAAATAGTGTGATCTCAAAAACTGTATTTCTCCGAGCATTCTACCTGTTTATTATCACATATGAGAACACCTTCAAATACGTGAGTTCAGGATGTGCGTTGTACAAACACCTCTCCTGGGTTTGCTTTAATAGCCTATAAGCAGGGGCACTGGAACAATGCAATTCTGCGGCTGCTGAGTTTTCGGCATAATTATGGATTTGCCGCATTTGCCACATTGTCTGTCATTCTGCTGCATAATCTGCAGATTTTCACAAAATTGTTTCTAGTTCAAACAGATCAAAAGTTGCTAAAAATATAGCAACACATGTTGCAGCAGTGTAAGATCCTTCGCAGAAGTTGATTGGTCACCTTTCCGTTGCTTACTACAACATTTGGATGTTAAACTGGTGCTAATGAGAGGAAACCTGTGCCCAGGCAGCATTAAAAAATGTAAATGTATAAAAATAATAAAGTAATGCTATCACTAAATATGCTGCATTATGCCACATAGTTTGCCTTTTCTTGACGCTTAATTTAGTCTTCCCCTGCTGCATAATTCCTGTGATCCTTCCTATATTGTTGCTCCCTTTATAAGTATCTAGGTCACATGTAGGGTACACATATCAACTGACATGCATCTTAGTTCACTAATAGCATTTTGAACAAACATGCAACAAACATCATATTCTAAAACAGATGTTTGTTGTCTGATTTACATGACAAATATTTTCAAGACTCTGTTTGTGCTCGGGCTTTTAAAGCCAATGCCAACACTTGGGTCAGCTCTGGCTCGGCTCTTCCTGTTCATATGTTTGCTCACCCACCTCTCCACCTCCACTATTCAAGCCTTATTATATATCGTATTACATAAATTGGGGAGTCTTGCTCTTTGAAATAGGCCGGAGAAAAAAACGTTATGAAAAGCTAAACAGTCAAATTCCACTTGTGTTTTTTAGTCTAACCCAGGGGTGAACCTAGGTTAAAAAAAGGTGTGGTGCAGGCAAACCACAAAAACGCGGTGACATTTTTGCTGAACACACAATCTCTATTCAAGCTTCTGGAACATCCCTGGACCCTAAATGATGGTTCAGGCAGGTTTGGGCTGCCCAAATTGATTCTGATTGGCTACCAGCAGCCAATCAGAATGGTCAGTACAGTAGGACCTACTCTGATTGGTTGAATTCAAAATGCTATTCTTTCAACAATGCTATTGGCTACCGTTTCAGCAATGCAGTCTAGGGCTAGAAGTTAAGGCCATTCAGATTGACTGTTGGCTTCTGACTACTAAAAGTCAATCTGATCTATTCTTTTTTAGCATCCTACTGAATCCCCCCCACCAGTATGGCTAAAGTCGCATCTTCCCACTTCTAGTGTTAACCTTCTTCCTGAACCCCTATTCATAGAAACTATGCATAAGCTTGATGGGCTCTGCATACATTGAAAGCTGTGAACTGTGAAGGTTGAAAATAACCCCATTACTGAGAGACTTAATTCATACTAATTATATGTATATTATGCACAACTCAAACCTAGCTGAATGACAGATGAGGACTGTACAAAGGGCCGGAGTGGCTGTAGCAGGCACCGGGCATTTTCCTGGTGGGCCAGAACGATGGGGATGGTTTTGGAGCAGTGGGGGATGTTTTTAGGTCTCGGCTAGAAACGCGCGAAGCGCGTTCTTGCCAGAGAACTACAGCTGTCGGCTCAGCCGACAAAGTGTGGAAAGTGGACACAAGACCTGGCCACGCGCAGCACTTTGCTATAGTATTACGTTGCGTGCGTGAACTTCTGCTGTTTTCAGCATGGCAGAAAGAATCGGATCACGTCGCGCGCCTCGGGAAGAGATCATGTGACTGACTTTAGAATGCAGGGGGAGTCTGCAGAGGGGCGCGCAGCACTGATAAACAGGCAGGCTTTATTTCAGGATGCAGCGGTATTTGACTTGTTGCAGGAAGCAGCAGTATTTGACTTGTTACAATGGCGTCCGCCGCACACACCATTCGCGGGACCATGCCTGTCTGCGAGTTCTTGCATAGCCGGTGACATTGCATGTTTAATTCAAGACCACACCTCTTTGAGAGACAATCGCGTTATGAACATCTCTGCCCCGCTCTGACTACCTCCCTCCTTTTCCCCCTCTCCGTGATCTGGGAGTGCTGCTCGGAGTCATGGTTCGGTTACTCTCACCGTGTCTTACAGCCGGAAAGTGAAACAGTGAGAGGGAAGCCGGGGACTTATAGACGAGAACTGGTTCATTTTTAGGTGTGAAATGGCAGTGGGTAAACAGTGTGTTTACTAATCTTTTTTATGGGGACGCACATGTGGAATGTATGCTGCTGTTATGCACAGAATACCCGAGACAGTGCTTTGGTTGGCAGAGCGTTTGCCTGTCGCAGATGTCGGAATTTGTAATCTCGTGGATACCAATCTGCATGTAGGAAGCAGGCTTCATTCCAGGAGTTGTTGTGAGCACGCTTCAGCTGCAAGGCAGCCAGTGTTTTTAATGGACTGTTTATTTGTTGCTCTTTAGCTTGCCTGCTCAAGGAGGTTACCTATGTTCAGTCAGACCGTGTGGAGAAATGTTGTGACTGTTGTGCAAGTACGCAATCCACATGGAGCACTGTTTCTGCTTTCTACGCTCGCACCGAGTGCCTAGTAGTGGATGGTATCTAGAATTGCCTGTCATTTAGTTCTTCTGTCCTCTTCTGCAAGTTCGATTTTGCTTATTCCTGTTTTGTTCTGCTCCAGTGTGCTCATATCAGAATCCTGATGTCACTTTTTCCTCTGCACGCTGCAAATTGTGGATTCTGCTAGTAAGACCCTGCTTGCAGATAATCATGTGTGCTGAGCCGATCTGGTAGCAGCGGGGAGACCAAATTAATGTCATAGTTTGTCGAGCCCCAGGAGGTCCATGTTAAGGAAAATCTCGTTTTGAGATAATACCATCGGAAAATTGCTTCTCCCACATCCAGTAAAATTATAATAACAGTATAAGGCGATTATTTATTCATGTTGAGGTAAATTTAATAAAACGCCACATGGGCTTGACACCAAATTCGACTGGTCACTTCTATAACATCTAGTGGCACAGTGATGAGATTCCTGAGAGCGATCTGAGAAAGACACAGTTAGTGATCTCAATTTGCTTTGAGTGATAGTGACACAGAGGAGGAATTAAATTGCGCACCCAAGAGCACACAGAGTGTCAAGCATTGAGCTGTAACTTGACCTTTGTGGCAAACACATATTCATGTGAAATGCATTTTATTGAGGTTGTTAAGCTCATTAAAATGCATTCTGACTAGGCCAACTAGAGGCTGCAGCTGCTGCAACATGTTTCTAGGGGATGTTTATAGGAGGCAGTTAATGCAGGGCACAGAGGCATGTTTCTTGAGCAAATAACTCTTATCTGGAGTTAGTGAAAACATATGAATATGTTTTGTGTGCAGCCCAAAAATAGGCTCATGAAGGGCATTTAAATGTTATAAAGGGGGCCGAAATCCCTTGTGGCTTTATGAACCTCTTCATCAAGTGGTGGTTAAATGACCAGGATGGAGCCCAACTATTAACCGACAACTTGGGCTGGGTTGCAGCAAACCTTACCCAAAAGAAAAATACCATAGACGCATAGAGCAGCAGAGCCGGCCCGGAGCAGCCTGCGCCGCACTAGGGGCGAGGGACCCCGCCACCGCTCCCCCCGGAGCAGAGCACTCCGGACAGAGCCGCAACCTCCAGGATCACACGGGCAGGGGCAGGCCCTCGTGCTGGGCGCTGCCCGCCACCAGCTTCTGCATTCCCCTGGTCACAGCGCTGCCTCCCCCGGTGCTCAGATTAGGCCGTCTTTGGATCCCACCCTAACAGGTCCCCCTCAGACCCCTGGGATAACAACTGTCTTTGGCTCTGCCCTGTAGCCCGCCTTTGCCCTCTTCTGTCAACTGTCTCTGCCTCCTGTCCCGTTACTTCTCTCTGATCACCTGCCCCTACACTCTTTGACTCCCTTCTCTACGTCTCTCTGTCCGATGTTATCTCTTCCTCCCTTTCCCCTCTTCTCTTTAATCTGACTCTATCATCTCCCTGCCCCTACCCACCCACCTCGCTCATTTATAAGATCTTTATTCGTACTGTCTGCACACTCTGATATATGTAGCTCCTTCCTTAGTAACTTCAGTTTTCCTTTCCTTTTCCTTTCCTTCTAAAGCTCTTTCTTCTCTTTACCGTGCTTTTACAACTCGCTGCCCCTCTCACCCCTACTCTCAGGAGCTCCGATGTTACCTGTGGCGTTTCTTCTCTCTGTCACTGCCTCCTTGTTGGGGCTCAGACATTAGACCCCTCTAATAGGGTGCACCCAAGCAGCGGTCTGATGTCACATGGGCAGAGGTGATGCCGACCCAGGGCTGGAGGGCAGGAGGTTTTGGCAAGGGGAGGACTGAGTACTGCGCCTTGATCGAGAATGAGCTGCTAGGTTTCTTTCGCAGCTTCTATCTGATACACAGAGAGAGAAGGTAATGTGTGTGCGGCCACGCCGCTTCAGTACGCTGTTTACTTCACATGGAGTATGTGTGGCTTCATTCCAGTGGTATGTGTAACACCTCGGCACACTGCCCACATCACGCAGATATTAGCGTCTTCTGACCATTTACACAAAATCCGGTCAGCCTACTGCCACCTTTCACTTTTCACTGTGATACAAACTCGCAGCACCGGCGTCCATTCACTATAGTGCACCGCTCACTACACTGCGAGCCTGCTCTCTCAGCATCACAGTTTGAGAGATAACTTAGTGTTCCCAATATCCCAGTCCCCACACGCTTGCGCTTTGTGGTCGTGCACACTTTTTCACGCACGCTGCCACCTACTATCAGTGGTTAAAATTGAATTACAGAAGTGTAGATACACACTGTCCCATGGTACCTGTGAGCTATTGAGAAGGGCTGGTGCTCTCTAATTAAAAGCATTGATTGCCCACTAAGAAGTTTAGGCACTCTCAGTTTCAAGTGCTGTAAGAAGTGCAGGCACTCGCTTTAAATCAGCATGCTTATAACAAGGAAGACTAGCACTCTATATTACTGCCAACTTAGATAAGCATAAGCAACAGCTAACCATTCACAAACAATGTTTTTATACCAATTGCAAAAAAGGCCGGTTCAGGGTGACCAACCTGCATGGGTGCAAATTTAGGATGGTAAGTGTAAAAATTTGGGACATAGGGTCAAAATTCAGGACACAAATTCAGAACAGAAGGTCAAAATTCAGGACAAAACCTTGGGACAAAAGGTACGTTTTACAGACAAATCAGAGGAAGTTGCGCGATAGTATAAAAGTAAATACACAACCCCTTAAGTACAAGTCAAAATAAGTTTTATATTAGGAAAATTATGAAAAGTACCAGCGCACATCCCTTCCAGTTACTATTCTCCAAATAGCATTTAGCCATTACAACTCATAGATGTGCGGATCAAACATAGCAAATCCACCGTGTGCTCTTTGTTGTTTAAAGTTTTATATTAGGTTGTGACAATTGTGCACTTCACTTTTTTTTGTATACGTGCATCTTTGAGCAACTGTGCAGGTATTTTTGTGGTATTTCATATGATAATTATTTATATGATTACTGCACTGGGTTGTCCAGTCGGATATTTTGTTTACAACTCATGGTCCTGAGCAGGCATGTGTGTTGAGAGAAGTGGTCAGGAAGATCTGTTCGGATAGACTTTGTTACGAGCATCTCATACAAGAGTGGCATTGTGAGATGTAAAGCAGCATGCATAGGTGAACTAAAGGGAGGATTGCTGTGATGAACCCACTATAGGGAACACATTATGGGTGTTTCAGCAAGTGGAAATTAGAATATGGGATCTGACTTTGCTTATGGGTGTTTCGCAGAGAGTTGCACAAGCTGACGGAAGTTACACTGGTGCTTTTCCTTGCAGCTTTCTTAACCCGTTAACCGTGGCGGTAATTCCGCCGCGGTGCGGGCGTTTCCGTGCGCGGGAGGGGTCGCGTCGGCCATTGGCCGACGGCAGCACTGGGGAGGTAGTGCTGCCGTCGGCCAATGGCCGACGGCAGCAAGGAAAGGGTTAAAGAATGTACTGTCAATACACTATTGCATGTTTATTTTTGACTCCTTGCCTATTGCTAAAAACACAATGTACATCTCAAGCACAGCTCATGGTACTATGAGGCTCTCCCTAAAACCTTACACCTAAAACAAAACATGCAAGCACTTACAATTACTAGTGTAACATTCAAGTAGCAGTTGGGTGTCAAAATGTCATATGCATGATGTATAGATCCCACACATAAGCACACAGCAATTACAGAATAATAACACAGAGGCAAGACATTTTAAATACCTCCCACTTTGAGCTAAAGCTCTTATGGCACCAAGAAAGTAAAGTAAGCCATCACAACTCTCCCCAGAAGAGCTCTCTTGTCCAAGGATCTAGCCACTCATCCTTCCATCAAGCCCCTGATATCCACCATTTCAAATTTACATTCTGTCATCTATTAATTCTTTCATCGATCATTCAGTCTTTCATCATTTATTCTGTATTTCAAGCTGCGTGCCCATCCATATCCAAACCTTTTCAACCATTTGCGAACCTATCCACCATCTATCCTTCCATCCATCATTTCACTCGTCTATCCCTTCATCCACTCTTTCACTCATCCATCCATCCACCATTTCACCCAATCCATCCTTTCACTCATCTATCCACTCTTCCACCCATCCATCCATTCACTCAACCAAACCATTTTTCCTTTTACCCATCCATCCTTTCACTCATCCATCCGCTCTTCTACCCATCCATCCAATCACTCATCCATCCAACCATTTACCCTTTCACCCATCCAGTCATTCGTTCACTTACTCAACCATCTACCCAGTCACTAATCCATCCACCCATTCACTCTTTCACTCATCCATCCATCCATCCTTTCTTCCAGCTCTCCACCCTCCCTTTCACTCATGTATGTGTTCTTTCACTCATCCACCTTTACTTTCTTCTTTTCACTCATCTATGCACCCATTCGCCCATCCATTTTCTCAATCATTCATCCATGCTTTCACTCATCCATCCAACCTCCCTTTCTCTCTCCATTCCCTTTCACTTAGCCACCCACCCACCCATCCTTCCATCTACTCTTCATGCATCCACCCACACACCCACCCAGTTGCGGACAGAAGAAACCCATCAAGAACTTCAGCCTTGCTGTAGTTGCTAAAGCAAGGGATGGGGTAGAGTGGGGGAGGCTTCACTATGCCCCTGCACATAGGCAATCTGAAAAACTTGGAAGTCATGAGTCGTGCATGATGCACAGTGCCAGGACGTGAGGTGACTGTAACAGGGTGTTGTTTCCAGGGCTTTAAGTGGGATGAAAAAACGTGGGGTCTCTCCAATGGGTGTGTCTGATGCAATAAAGGGTGGGCTTAAAACAACTCAGCTAAAAATATGTGCTGATCATAATGTGCTGCCTGAATGGTATTTTGCTATTTCTATCATTGCATCCAGTAACATTAGACCTAAAAAAAAGCCATGCCTATTGGCTTTGTCAATGAATGTTAGTAGCATAAAATAAATAAAAAAGCAGCAACTATGGCTTTATTTTATATAATAAAAAGGTTTCAGCTCTGAAATTATGAGACTGTGTAAGTACTATAACCTCTTCTTTTGAACTTTGTAAAAAAAAATTGTACATTTCTTCCATCTAACCCTAACAGAATGCCCTGCCCTAGACCGCGGCATGTGGAGGCCCATAAATCACATGCTGTAACAGCCCAAACTGGCCCATTGTCATTCTGTATGTGGCAATCAGCCGGCATACAGAATGACAATGGGCGAGGTTGGGCTGCTCTTGTGCTCCGAGGATGAGTGCAAGGCGGTCCCATCAGGGAGCTGAGGCCTCTCACAGGGGAACAGCTCTGCTCCCTGCAAGGCTTAAAATTACAGACAAAAGGCGTCCGTAAAAGGAATCCTTATGGACAACGGACGTGAGATCCAAATCACGGACGGTCTGTGAAATTTACAGATGGTTGGTCACCCGAGGACGATTTTGCAGCAGTGCTGCAATATAGGACCCCTGTAACAAAAGCCGCAGCAGTGTTCCCCACCAGCACTCCACCCCTAACAGGGGCTGGCCCGACTTAATTGCCAGGGCTGGTTTGCGTTCTCAGTACAGTCCAGTCATGACTGACAGGATGAAAAGGAAAAGATGTGGTCAAGGAGCGATTGGAGTATTACCTTGGGTGAGGAGCTGGAAATGGACTGACTTCTAGGGAGTTTTCTTTAAATCAGTGCACCTTCAGCTCTTTCTTAAATTGGAGTGGGGTTGGGTTGATCGTGAGGCTATTGGGATATCATTCCAGATCCTGGGTGCATAGATGCAGAAGGTCTGGTGCTTCTTTGTTTCTTGTTTGCTGTTGTTCATGTCCAGCTTGTGTGTCCTTGCTGTGGGTGTGCAGAGTACCACTGGAGATGAACAAGATATCTGACTCTCCCAGCCCAAGCAGCCGATGTGAGAAATTTTATTTGCCAATGCCTTCTAGTAGAAACATTTTTAGACTGCTTTTGCACTGCGTTTCTCTACTCTATCCATTTCAACTACTGTATATACAGTTATTATCCCAAATAGACTCTTTTCACTTTTATATTAGAGCTTTTCAGTGGTTATCCTACAGAATATATTTTTTGTTCCTAAAATTGTAATAATTACAGAGTTTTTCAGGTGACTCCTAATTGTCCAAAAGAGATAGCATACTATAAATTGATAATATGTAGTGTTTGATTTTACTATATAATTTAATCAATTTATTGATCCTCCAAACCGCCTTTATTTTCCCTCATTTTCTTCTGTATATAAACTTCAGAGAATTTTGGCTCACATTTTCACTAAGGCTTTCTCCACTTCTGTCACTAAGCACAGTGAAGCACAGAACTGAACAGGGCTAAAGGCAAATATATAGACAATAAGCATTTGGCCGGGAAGCTGTGTTTAGGGATTGGAGATGGACTATTAGTTTGTCAGAGATGTGTCTTCAGCTTTTTCAGGAATTCTATGGGGCGTTCCAATGTATATAGTAATGTCATTCCAGGTCCAGGGTGCAAGGAAGGAATATTTCAAATAACCTTTAAATAAAGGCTTGCCTGTATATTTAACGTCTTTTTAATGTTAGTGCTGAGTTCAGTGACCAGCATCTAAGTGCTGCTGTTGATCAGGGGGCTGCATGCGGCCCCAGGGCTGTACTATGAGTGTCACTGCCCATAACAAATCTGTATTCATAATGGACACCCAAAAACCACCCCTTTGAAATGCCAACTCAGTATGGTTTCCTAAACCCATTTAATGATTCAGAAAACATTTTCCCAATGGGTAAATGAGCTTAGTACATTTGAAAAAGGGGTTTAGCTTTTGATTTACTGAATCAGAGGGTTTGCATACACTAGGCCCTAGGTATTCAAAATAAAGTTCAGGGTTGGAAATGTTGTGTTGTGACAGCATAGAGATAGGTGGCAACCCTATTTCTAATTTCTTCACATTTATTTGGTCCGCAGATAGTTAGTTAGTCATGATTGACCCTCGGGCCTGAGTTCGGTATCACATATTATTTTAACCCCTTTACTGCGGCGACTATTCTGCCGCAATGCTAAGGGGGCGGGGCGGAAGAGCGGCGGGCGCATGCTGGTGACGGAACCACTCCGTCACCAGCGTCGGTTGCGCTGTGCTTATGACGGAGCGGTTCCGTCATGGCCCCGCCCGCTCAATAGAACGCTCAGCGCAGGCGCGGAATTCGCGCCGTGCATGAGCGGCGGGCGGGCCATGACGGAACCGCTCCGTCATCAGCACAGCGCCACCGCAGCTGATGACAGAGCGGTTCCGTCATAAGCACACAAGGGGTTAACCTTGGGGTCACTATATTCATCAGCCGTTTTCTTTGTGTTCGCAGCTCTGGACCGGTCAGTCCTCTAATCTGACGGGTTCCTTGCTGTGGACTGCAGGCCTGGTGCTTGTAACTGAAGCCCTGCCTGGCACCTGCTATCTGTGTCCTCTGCCTTTCACTAAGGGAAGCCTGCTCCTGCCAGCAATGGGATTCATTCTGCAGAGGCCTCCAGGGGATCAGGGACTTTTAATCATGGGAGACAACGGGGATGCACTTTCCTTGCCGAGGCACAGCACAAAATGTTTAATTAATAGGGTGAGCTTTAGGCGTCAGCGGTGCCATGGAGATTTCAAGCATTATTCATCCTTTCTGAACAAAAGAGGGAAAGGGGCAGGGGTGGCTGTCTACTGGCCCCGTTTCATGTGTGACACCTGCAGATATTTCTGGGTTTTTAGCCTGCAGAAATTTGCATCCTCGGGGGACTCGCATACTCTTTATATACATGGGACTACAAGACCAGGAATGCAAAGTGTGCTGAGGGGAAAGTAAGCTGATTTGAAAGGGGGGCCCCTACATGACTCAGGGTCTCTGTTGTGGTTATGGACAGGGCCAGCTTTAGGGCTGTGTGACTGGTGCCATTGTGAGTTTAATAGTACCTGCTGCAGAGTTCCTTGTGTCTTTTGGGTTTAAAAGCACCAGGTGCAGAGTTTCTTTTGTGTCCAGTAATTTTAAGGCAACAGTAAACATTTCAAGAAATCTCTGGAGATTAATGTACCAGCCGGAGAGAGATGGCGGCTTGTCTAGTGGCAGTTTTGACCCATATTGAAGTAGCACAGAGAGTTAACATGCCTGCTGCAAAGAACTTGTACAATACTGATCACAGAATTGTATTTTATGCACTTAGTTCAGTGGGTTACTGCTTTTGTCACAAAGATATTTTCTTTACTTGCAGTTCATAAGTTACTGTCCTAATATAGCACAGTATAAACTCTCACCAAAGAGCAGTACGCAACTACAAGATATAGGTTAGAACGTTATTGTTTCCCCTTCCATTATTCTAATGTTGTTAATAAGGGTTACTTTGGGTAAAAATAAATTCTTAATAGTAAAGCCAGCCCCAACCACTTTGTTATGTTTTAAATCTGGAGTTTGTGCTTCTCCGAAATTTGTGCTTCTCCAGATCAAGCATTCTTAAAATATGCTGTTTACCAGTATGTATGGCTTGTGACTCCTAACGCCTAGTAGTCCTCATTGTCGGTTGTAACATTTCCCAAACACCTTATTACAACCTTATGATTCACTGTAAAATATGTGTTGGATAAAAAGAGCTATGGCACCTTACACTGGTATGAGTAGCTCTAAAACACAAATAAAATTCATGCAGAAGAAGGGGTAGGGAGAGATGAGGGGCACTGTTGGAGGGTGGTAGTGATGGAATTCATGGAGAAACTGGTAATTGGGAGCGCCGTCAATGATAGTCGCACCGGGTGCCACCAGTGATAAAGTCGGCCGTGGGTATGGACACAGAACTTATAAATTGAGGGCTGGATTTATCAAGATTTGACGTAGTGCAAATCAGCAAAACAACTTGCTGCAGTGCGCCGAATCGAGAGGGTAGGAATGCGCCATATGTACTAACATATGGCCCCTTTGTACTTTCTCTCTGTGCTGGTGTACTTGTGGGTGCCAAGTGCCAACGCAGGCAACCATGCACCATGGTACAAGGGTGCCTGTGTTACACCCAGGATTGGTTTTGTGCAGGATACTTAGAAAGAGGAAAAATGAGGGGAAATAACAATATTTATCCTAGTTTGCCTCTCTTGGGATGGCGTAAAATGTTGACGCGTTCCCAGGATTGCTTATCTTGGTAAATCTGGGACTGCGACAAAAAGCATGGGCGGATGCGTTGGACCCATACAACAAAATAGTGCTCACCTTATATCAATCACATCCAACCATGGTTAGTCTGTGTTAATCACACTAATTTCTGTTATATCACCGCACTTTGTGTTTATCTATATTCTTCTATATCTATTTCATCTGTTCATCACTTAGGATAATCTTTCCTACGCTCACCACTTCTCTAACCTTGAAATATACAAGTTCTAAACAATATTTTCCTCAACTAACATGCCATTCCGTTCGACTATCTAAATCCTCAATTCTATCTAACTCTATCCATCCCTAGGCCCCCCTTTTCCAAGTTCTGTAATCTACTTTTCTAAATAAGCTTTTCATACTTTATTCTCCTATGATTCTGATAATTCTGTGAAGGTAATACCTTTGTTAATTATTTTTTGTTAGAATGTGTATGTTATTAAAGATAATAAACATGACATAATAATTATGTTTACTGTATATTCTGACTAAACATGTACTGAAATTCTGAAACAGATTATGTTTTTTATAAATTTTAGGAACATTGTGGCCTACATAAAAATCCCCTGGCGAAGGCGTCCTCACACGCCAAAACGCGCGTCGAATGAGACACTAGCTCAGCCACAACTTTTTATTGAATTGATTGTATCTACGTGTTTTTTTAACTTATGACTATTTTTATGTATTGTATGATTTGCACACAACTGTGATTAATAATCGGTTTTTATATGTATTTTTATAAAGTATTTATCTCAACAACTAAAATAAAAATATTTTCCTATACATGTTTTTGTTAGTTTGAAATTTTCTATTATCTACACATTCTTTTATTGTTTATCGCATTGTAAACTGTCTAGGAAGATACCCACATATTGTTTTTCCCTGTCCTAGAACACTCTAATTGTCAGGGGTTCCTTGTTTTCACATACATTTGGACCCATACAACGCCTTGCAGGTGTAGAGTGATAGAGGTGAGTGAGCCAAAAAATGAACAGGGAAAGCCAAGCTAGAGCCGCGCCAAGGGTTGGCCGTGGCTCTAACAGCACGTGAACAGAGTCCTGAAAATATTTGGCATGTACATCATGCAACAAACATCACGTCAGAATATGGTACGGTGTCTTCGAAATTCAAAAAGCATACTCCTTTAACACGAGAAACCATTTCACCTCAGAACTTCTGACTGTTTCTCTGCATGAAGGAGTGTTTATTAACAGTGAACATTCGTGATCCCACCATGATGACAAGAGTCAAGTCACTTGATATGTGTACACTAGATGTGGTCTGGATTCGTATCATACTCAGAGTACAATTATAGTTAATTAAATCGAACACAAGAAACCTTTTTATAAAGTGCACGTCGCGAACTAACATATTTTGAAGGTGCTCTACCACTGGAGAAGGAGCAAAAAGGAGACGCAGTAAAATAGAGCGTTCGCTTTTGCAGAGCCGGTCCTAGGCCTTCTGAGGCCTTCTGAGGCCCCGGGCGAAAGGGAAGATGTGAGGCCCCTCTAAGTGCCTTACTGCCTGCGCGAGTGCGCTTTTCCCTACTCTGCGGGGCCGGCAGGGGGCCCCCTGAGCGCGAGGCCCTGGGCAGCTGCCCATACCGCCCATGCCTAGGACCGGCCCTGCGCTTTTGATCACACAATTTGGTGAAGGGGGAGGGAAGTCGGAAATGTTCTCAGATCTTCTAGTTTCACGCTGTGCAATTCAACCACTAAATGGGTATGTCTTTCTGACATCAAAGGTTAATGCTTTGTCCTTAATTCTTAGAAGAGGAAATTAGTGCGTGGGAGACAGGCAGAATACACATTTTATTTCTGGCATCTTCACATAGTGCATTTAAACCTTGCCCACGGACATATGAGCATCGCTTCACAACAGACACTGATTCTATGATTTTTATGACTCTAGGAGATGTGTGCATTTACAAGATGAGGAGCAGATATTGGAATTTGAACCCAGTTCCCCATGCCACTCAGTAACAAGGGCATCGTGTGAGCACGCAGGTTGTGTTGTGCTCGATGTTCCAAGCTGACCTTGAGCCTTGTTCAAGTTTTCCAGTTCGATGCGTGAGTCCAGTTTTTTCTGTGGCATTCTGGGATTTGCAGTCCTGTCGGTCCTTTTATAGGATCACCATTACATTTTCCAGGCTGCACACATAAATCCTCTGTTGGATGAGCTACTCATGCCAGGAGCTGGGAAACATATTGTTTTTACTGGTTTTCTGAATTGTTTGTAAATATTTAAATGTAGATGCCGTCTACTGTACAGACTGCTGACGGCTCCTGTTTTATTCTTCACTTTTTAAATAATACATTAAAAATAAATGATGTTGACGACAGTCATATGCTGACCACTCAGTTGGGCATCAGCGACAGCTTTTGTTTCATCGACATCAACAGACACCTCATCTCGAGTTTGGCTTATGTATGGAGATTTTTGTTTTCAATGTGTTACCCAACCCTTTGACTTGTAGGTTAAGATGACCCTCCACTAGCCCCCACCTGTTCAATCTGCTCTTCCTGCCAATATGTAAATCCGCATGCATAAGATATATACATCTCTTGCGTACGTGTCTCACTCGTCGTTCTTCATGGCAACAGCTCTCTCTGAGTTGCTCGCCCAGACTGTCTGGGACCTATGTACTGTGAATCTTGTTGCTAAGGAAAAGTTTCTTGCTGAAATGTTCCTGCTTCTTTCCCGAAATAATAATTTATGAATAATTTAAGATTCCAGAAAACTTGGTCTACTCTCCCGAACGGTGTTCTTGACGCTCCCACCACCTTCACTTTTGCTCCTCAACTTTGCTCCCTCTTTTCACTCCTTACTGTAGCACTCTGGTCTTAAAGCGCTCTAAAGTGTCCAAAGGGTGACATGTTGAAGATGGTGGAAGAGTTCTAGAACTTCCCCTGCCACACTTGAGCAGCCCTTCCAGAGTAGATTTTTTTGCGTTCTGGCACCTGAAGTCTTGTTCTTAATAGGCTAGAGCAGACTACTCGTTCCAGAATGCACAGCAAAAACCTGGAGCCAATAAGATTACTCACACATGGATCTGAGAATCTTGAGAGCTATGCAAAGCTCTGTTTAAAACATAAATAGCTCCAGGGCTGTGGCCTTTCGTGGTAAGTTTGGCTGCCCTGTAGCTGGAGGTCATGGTGGACAGCTGGTATAAAGGCGATCTCACTACATTGCTAGAATTCTCATTACCGCCTCATTTCACTTTCTCGTCCCCCTGCCTCCTGGATGGCTCAATCCTAGTGCACATATTTATTTATTTTGAAACACCCCATTCTCTCTGCAGGGAAATAAGTACTACGCTGAAAGGTTCGCTCCATGGCCCTGCAGAGTGTAGGCCCCTCAATAGAAGTCTCCATAGGATGCAGTACTGTTTTGATCCCCCACCTCAGCACATATGATTATGCATGTGTGCTGAGTCCTTTCCATAGTCATGCATATGTGATCAGAGTGGTGCTCTCTGGTTGGGTAGGAGACTGCTGTCATCTCCCCTGGCTGCTGAGGACTGACAGCAATGGCAGAGAAGTGATTCTAGTGGAGGCGAGGTCTTTTTTGCTGTTGCCTGCTTGGGAGAGCAGCCTACCGACTCTGTCCATGTTCTTAAAATGTACTGCCGCTCCCCTATAACTGGGGGGCCTTGCTCATCCAAAATCAAAATGGATGTTGCACGAACTTGCAGTATGAGGTGTGCATGTTGCATGTGCACACATTGCATGCAGTTGAAAGTTGCATGTGCAGAGCGAGTAAGTGAAAGTGGCTACTGCCAGAGTGGGTTCCATTTTGTATGAGAGATACTATATTCAGTAATTAAGATGGAGGCATGGACGGACAGTCCAGAGAGCAAATGTATATTACAGACACCCCTCCCCCTTTCCATCCCTTCAAAAAACCCTCTGGGAATCTCTATCGGTATGTTTGACAGTAGATTGTTGCAGAAAGGAGACAGTGTCTCATTGAAGCCCCTTCCTGACCCGTTGCTCCTTGGGAGAAGCACTTCGCCACAGGCTAATAGGTAGTTACGTGGGCAGCCTTCCCTGTCCGTGTGCACTTCTTTTGGGTTGCTCCGGTGAGTATACTCGTAATTTCCCCCTCCCTTCCAGCTCACATTATCACAAAGTCTATCGCCGGACCATCCCCATATAATTTACAATAATATAGAACTCCCAAACCAGTCACAGAACTGAACTGCTGTAACATATAAGGACAGGGTATAAAGACGTGGCAGAAACTCCAGTCATTGTGCCAAAATTTCCTGACTGGAAGCCTAGGGTCCCACACTAGTGGTGGCCAGAAGAATCCCTTGACCTCCTTGTTTGGAGTACTGACCTCCAACTCCCATTGGTGTGAACCAGTAGCCTGAATAAATTCCCTCAGCAGTCAGGAGAGGTGGCCTGCATCCTACTTCGAAGAAGTGATATATCTGGTCAGAAGCACAATGGAGGGTTCCTTGCAAGAAGAAGACGCTACCCATAAAGAGCAGAGACAACAAAAAGCTGAGACAAAGCGACACAGACAGCACAACATTGGGGGCGGCCTCCATCGAAAGACTTAGAGAAGCCTGGGGGTCTCTTCCTGGTAGAAGTGACATCGAAACATGTGGCTGAGGGTGTCACGGAATCCTTCCCCAAAAATAATTCCTTACTGAGGCCTAGCACCCAGAAGTGACAAAGTGCTGTAACAAAAGTATCCGTGGACATGGTCAGACATTAAAGAAAACTCAAATTACCAAAGACAAGCTGAAGGGTATCAGAAGAGGGTCACTGCTGTGACAAGGAGTGGACACCTGCTTGTTTGGGGAGCTGGGTTTGGGATTGGGATTGAGGAAGAGTCAAGCGGCAAGATTCAACAACAACTGCAAGGTCTGCACCACCTATGAATGTATGAGTGACTGGTGCTGGCACTGCCATGAATTACCTTGCGGTAAGGTCAGGATGCCAACATGACTTGTAAACTCCCCCAGCTGGTATGGGGCCACGAATAACGCACCCTTGCTGGTGGAATCTGTGCCGGCCGCAAACCACCGAAGCAGCTAAAGCTCTGCTGATACATGCATCGGACAGAGAAAGATACTATGACATTGCTACCTGAGGGGAAAAGTTAGTGCACTCGAGAGGGATTCGACTGAATATTTTGCGGAAAACGGCCATTATCCCTGCAAAGCACTGTAAAATCCCATGCACGTGGCCAGGGCCAATGTAACATCCCCAAGAAGACTGCCCCATGCAATACTGTAGGTAGTGCGTTCACTAGTACTTGAATAACTGCCCTCTGCTTAACTGAGTTCAGTAATCTATTTGCGTGTGTGATAAGATTAAAGTATTTTTTCTTTAATCTAAAAACTGAAGTACGGGTTGTTCAGTGAGTTATTGTCACCTGATTTCTATTCATCGCAGAGACTCTAACCTCACACCACCTCCTTGAGTAAACTTTGGACTGCTGTTCTTCACTACCTTGAGCGTCAAGTGCTAAAGGGGCGCACTGGGTGATTAGTTTTGGGTCCAACAGAAGATTAAGCTCCTGTACAACAGTGGTAAGTGGCTCTGATTGACACAGTTTAAGCCCAGTAACCCCTGACTACCCAGAGTCTCCTAAAACAAGTTCGAACAGGCTCACTACCCAGAATGCCTAGTGGCTTTAACTAACATAGCCCACAACAAAAGCTGCAGGCCAAGAGGCAAGGGCAGGAGGTAATGGGACCTGGGACAAGGAAGGACAAACTGGAGTATTGGAATTACCAGTAAGAAATCTAGGGATCTAATGCTAACATGGCTCAATTCTCACTGCCACTCAACCCAAAAGGGTTCAATTGGCTGGCATATCAGTGTTAAACCTTTTCTCCACAATGTAGAAATCACTTAGAGTAGATTAGCGTCGGCAATAGGGATCGTCAGGTGAACTGTGGATTTTTTATTTCCTTTACCAGTTATGGCACCCCCAGGCCCGGGCATTCTAGAGGAAGTGAGGGTCAGAACTGGAAACCCTGGGGGTAGGTGAGCATGAAGTTTAAACCCACCCCTTAAATAAGCAACAGAATATCAGTACTATGATTAGGGTCAGGTCTTCTTGCAAGGACAGTCAAGATTTAAATTTCTACTGAACTGCATTGAAAAAGCTACAGAAGCAAGACTGCACATTTTATGAACAAATTAGGAACCAAATGAGGGTCGGACCTTCTACATTGAAGGTCCATTGACAAAAGTGCCTTGACAGCATATTTAATTGAAAGTAAGGCTTCCAGTTTTCTATTTTTACTGAATTTTATGGATAAATACGAACAGCTGTGCAGTTTGACAGGTAGGAAAGTTAAAAAAAGATAGATTTCCTAATTAAGCTTAAATAACTGCAGCAGTGCAGCTGTTTAAGATGTTCTAACATGCACATGTTTTCAGATGACTGCATTGTACTGTTAATGGCTAAACCCCATTTAACATTCAAACATGAGTAAACATTTGTTTGTTAAATAAATGTGGATATATACCAATTGCAGCTTCATTTTGTACACTAAACACAAAATAAATATGGATACATATTGATAAAGCGAGCAAAAAATGAATATGAATATATACAGACATAAATGTATAAAAATATATACCATAAAACAAGGAGCCTTAATTGTAAATGAATAAATAATCCTTTACATTCAGATAACAGTAGCCTTTCTTCTCCCTTGTAAGAGAGGGATTTCGAGTACCAGAGGGGAAAGAAAAAAACAGGCCTCAATGTGTTACCAGAACATGGGTTGACTCCCAAATTTGTGAGACGTGCATGCACGCCAACATCGCAACCTGAACCAAAAGAACTCCTGGTTATAATATGGTTTATTGTATCCGGATGAGGGGTTCTCCCGAGTCTCAGAGTCTCCCTCTTTTATAGAATAACCATCACTCCACAAAACCTTTCTCCACCATACTCACCATACCTGAACTGGAGAAGGTTCTTGCCAAGCCTACGCAAATCAGAGATGCAATTGCTGCTTGCACAAAGAAGTTAATAACCACCACGATAAAGAAGAAGAAAAACACAGAGATCGACAGGAAAGGATTTGATTACATTTACTAAAAACATGCATTTTCGTGTAGCGCTCCACCCCACACATCTGCTGTTTCTAAGCACCGTGAATAATAATTATTACTCTTACTGATTATGTTATTCACCAGTCTTTGAAAGGATGTTAAAATGAGTACGCCTAGCTAGGATTTGAATGTGTGATCTTACCAATCACCACATTTCAACAAACACTGATTAGTTTGAGCCATGCAGTTGGTGGGAGTTGTTCTAACATCTAAAGCTAAAATAGTCACAAACAATGACTTAAATGTGCATAATGAGAGACTAAAGGGTTGTATAGCACAGCTCTTTAAACGGAATCGCTGCTCTAATGCTGGATCCCAACTCCCCCCCCCCCCCCTTCACCACAACTAAAAACGAGATAAGGCTTTCCTAAAATGGGATGTATGACATTACAACGCATGCTTTTACATCGCAGGTTTTACAACGTATGCTGTTACAATGCATAGTGTTGAGAGGTGCTGGATAGTGAATAGTTTAATTTACTATTCCAACTCCAGTCCCCGTGGATAGTAGGGAAGGTGTTGGATAGTAAATTAAATCTATTCCCTATCCTAGAGCGCCCCCCAGCGCAATGCGTTGTAATGGCATGCGTTGTAAGGCTTGCGATGTAAAGGCATGCGTTGTAAAAGTTGCGTTGAAAAGGATGTTCCCCCCTAAAATGAGTTCCCTGAACTTGAATTGTTTTCATTGTTTTCACGTGAGACACTGAGAATTGCCCACCCCACCCCTCTCAAAGAAAGGCCCTTCTGATGTTAGAATAGATTTGCAAATGTTTTACATAGTGCCTCGCATAAGTGCGCATTTGCATTTCCTTGTTTTTGTTCCCAGCTCTGCCGCCTACAATCTGGTATTCTTGGACTGTGAATGCAGCCTTTAGCCCATGGAATGGGGTCCAAGTTTTATGGTATTTTTTCTGTATTAAAACTCCATTATGAAATCTCATCAAATAAAACGGGCAGGGAAGCATGTTGTTTTCTGTCTATATTCATGAGTAAAGATCTTATTTATGGAGCTCTGAAACACATGCAGCACATAAAAAATAAAGTAAAGGGCTAATGCTTGAAAAAAACAGACTCTCACGTTGCCACTGTCTCTTTGGTGTACATTCACAACACATAACATCCCAACATTTTGAACGTGGTAAGCTGGAGATTTTGAAATTAAAATCAGGAGGACTCATTTCCCCATTAACTTACATTGAATATGAGATTTTAGGCAGAAGACACCTACAATACCTTTTTGGGCTTACAAAATGGGGAGTCTCCCACCTGAATTGGGTCTGCTGGCATGTCTAAACCAACCCTACAATGCCCTCATTCCCCTCCTCATGGTCACAAGCAGTGAAAAACACGTTTGGGATAAGCGTCCCTACAATTGCTGTAGAGTAGTGGGATGGGGCATAGGTGTCTGAAGGAGTCTCTTAGCCATGAGCAGTAGTTTTAAAAGCATTTCTATGATTCTCCCTTGCAAGGAGTTTCAGTGGGTGCATCCTGTCAGTGCAGACACCCCCCTCACTAGTGTTTGTTTCTGTATCTTTTCCAAATTGCTGTTCTGTTCATGGCGAGTGGCGCAAGTTATGGCATATGGTGTGAGCTTTCCCTGCATTACCTGATAAGTTTCAGTGTTTTGATGAGTTTGAGCCAGAACCAGAACTTACCTTGTAACTCTGTATTTCTTTCCATTAATTTCATTGCTTTTTATGATGCTCTTAAGAGGCAACTCTCGCTAGGTTGGGGCGATGGGGGTTAAGTGTAGGGCCTGGCATGCAGGCCTGGCCCTGTTCCCAGCCCACCATGGCCACCCGTTCACAGCTGCACATAGCAAATTGGGGTTACTAATTGTGAACAAAGTGAGTCCATCACAAGTAATAAGTCTGTAATCTCTGCTGCTGGGGACCAGGCACTCCTAAGTAGCACTTGACTCTCTCATTGTAGCAAGGCAGAGCATGCAAAGGCCTGCTCATGGGAGGTGATGTGTCCTAGTACAACAGTCCCTAGGTATACAACAAACAATACTCAATAAATCCTTTCCCAGACAATGCTTTTCGTTATAAAACAAAAAGAATTAGGTACTTCGGTGGAGATGGATCCACTCTCTGCAGCCCCAAAATGAATAGCAAAAACATTTGTGGTTTCTCTGCCCTCCCCGGGGCACCTCTGACCACATTATAAAGATTTTTTGAGCCACTACAATGTCTTATTGGGCAAATCAGTGCTCAGCTGTTTGACCTCGCAGCAAAGTCTTTAATGTGCTGCGGGTCATGATCTGCTTTTATTTGAAAAACAAGAGGAGAGAACCCCATCTCCGCTTAACCTTTCTCTCATTACCCGCCTAGAGGGATCACCCGATGGTGTTAAAAGGACTCTCATCCACTGGGATTCCAAGTGGCATGCCAGAGTGGTTATCGACATACCTAGTGTATATGGACGGGTGCAGCGTGGTAGCCAAGGGAGCTCTTTGGTTACTGGGTGGGATCCTAGAGTTAAAATAGTCTGTCAAGTCCCGAGGGTTTATTTTATTTTCAAAGGGCACCCTGTTGGAGTTAAAAACAGATCACGGGGGAAGGAGGAACCAAATAGGTTCACAGCAAGGAAGAGACCTTTTATTAAAGTTTGACTACAAGGTCTACCTGCCTCCGTACCCTCATGGAACTCTAAATAGAATGCTACTATAGAAAGGCGAACATAGAGATCAAATGGGTCAGTATGTACAGATTGTATGAGTATAGTGAGTGGAAGTTTCACAATTGGATGCACACAAATAGGATACTAACGGGATCCTTGTGAGATCCTGACAAAAGTCAACGACTCCGATGAGTAATTGATGTGACTGAAACACGTTGACACAGGGATACAGAGGTTACTAATTTCCTTAGTGCATCCCCACCAGTTTTTAACTCCATCAAGGTGCCTTTTGAAAAAACAATTAACCCTCAGGACACCCTAGACTATTTTAAATCTAGGACTCCACCTAATAACAAAAGCGCTTCCTTGGCGACCAAGGTTGAGCCCGTCCAGATACACTAGGTATCTGGAAAAGGACTCTATGATGAAGCATTCCACTTGGACCTCCAGTGGGTGATAGTCCTTTCAACAGCATAGGGTGATCCCCTTGGCGGGTACAGAGCGATAGGCTAAGCACGATAGTGGGTCCCTCCTGTTGTTTTTGAATGGGTAGATGTTTGGGAAGACAACCAAACTCTGCATAATTTCTGACTTCCTTCTTTTTGGAATACACTGTTTTTATTTGAGACTGTGGAATGTCACACCTTTACATTTCAACCGACGTTAGTAGAGATCACCGTGATACCAGCGGAGACTCCTCTGTTATGGCAGAGGAGAACCAACCTGCCCCCTGCCATCACAGATGCAAAACTTGTAAAATAAAATGATAACAAGGGTTTATCATCATTTTATTGTACTTCAGAGGGCAGAGTCTAGGGCCGGGGACACTGTGATGACGGCACAGGAGGAGTGGTGGGCACTGCCGCTCAGTGTGCATGTGAGTTTTGCCAAAGGCGCCAGGATGGCCAAACCAACATGCGCACTGAGATGCCTCCAGCAAGAGAGCAACGTCTGGATTGGCCGCAGGGGAGTCTGGGAGCCTGAGCTGCAGAGGAGCTGACCTGCCTCGCCACTTTTCCATGACACCTGCCGCTACTGCGTGATACAGGTATGCCATGTACTATACAAGACCCATTTCTTCTCCTTCTATTACTTCAAGGTTTCAGCCATATCTACTTTAATTTTTCCTAGAGTGACTCCATCTCCCAAGCTTCTCAATGGAGTCACAAGTATTATTTTTTCACATATTGGTTTCACCCTCATTGTTTCCAGCACAACATGTTGCTATTTATAAACCACCAATTATTGGGGGCCCTTTTCATCTAACACACAAAAGATGATGGCAGGAATGCTTGCAATAGGTCTAACTTCTGGCAATCGTTTGGGGTAGCATTCCAACCCATCATTCTTTTGCCCACCATGTCCCCTTAGCTTGCACTCAACCATATGAAAATCATTTGTGACCCGGCTCCAATAGAAAATTTCTAACCCGAACTGCCAGGTCAGGTTCTCCTTTTTCAATCGCCATTAGGCTCAGTCATGAGACCTCAAGTCTAATAGGGCTAAAGTACACCCTCTGGCGCCCCACCCCAGTGTACTTGGCCACAGGACCTCATGGAGCCAATCAAGCAATTTAGCAGATTCTATCCTGCCAAAAGGGTTTTCTAGTTTCTCTCTAAAATTATTGCCCTACCAAGCCATGCTGTTTCTCATTACAGGTACATTTCATAGGTTCTCCCTACATTGTTTCAGCTCAATCGTATATGGAGTTGGGTAAGCTATATATATAGATGAATCCATAAGATTATGATCTGCCATCCTTTGGTAATTATTATTACAATTTACTCTTTCTGCTTTAAGATCGTTAAAATGGATTGTAGTTACTACTGGTACCTGCATCAATGTGGGTGGCGTTTTGCGTACAACATGAGGGCTCACCCATTTTTTACACAGCGTGGACCCCACATTTACTTTGCCTGCCCTCAGTGCTTCACTTAAAGATTCCAAGTGTTAGTAAGCATGATCTAAATCTTTATAATACCACTAGCAGCCCGTCCCGACGTTGTCCGGGTATGAATTGCTGCCGGCCAGTAGTATATTGTTTTGTAGGATTCCGTTTTGATAGCATTTCTTATCTGTGACAGGCCTGTGAAACGC
Source organism: Lissotriton vulgaris (assembly GCF_964263255.1). Taxonomy (NCBI): domain Eukaryota; kingdom Metazoa; phylum Chordata; class Amphibia; order Caudata; family Salamandridae; genus Lissotriton; species Lissotriton vulgaris. The sequence goes on along the minus strand of NC_141693.1, from coordinate 359,160,422 downwards.
TCCGATTCACAGTGCACTGCTGATGCACTTAAGAGTGCGCGTTCAGTAGTGTGTGAACTCGAGTTTCCCTTCTTTATTTTTCCTTGCAATATTATATAGCGCAAACTCGACAACATGGCATGAGCAAAATTTACCTTACAGAAGAACACATTCATTTGTGGTAGGCACGGAGAGACAAAGCAATGTGCCTGGAATCACAGGATGTTGAGCTGATGCCGAGATTCGAACGTAGCTCCCCAGCTCTAAAGTTCGCAATTCTATAACTTGTGGCGGGAGGTGTGTCTAAAAGTGTATGTCGGTGCTGGCCATCAATGAGAGAGACCTATACAGTTTTCAAATGGGTGGTGAAAAAATATGAGTATGTTGCTGGAGATGTGGGCCGCTGTGCCACCAATGTACTTACCGGGGGATGGTAAACACCCATTATTCCGCAACTTTCTTTCCGCATACCATCACTCCGTATACTTTCATTACGAAAGTACCATGACTCCGCCATGCCATTATAACGCATGGCATTACATTTTATATGCTTTTACCACGCACATATTTACTACGAAATTCGTTGTGAATGCATGAATGGTAAAATCATGTTTTTAAAAAAAATATTTGGATAAGGTAAGTATGGGTAAAGGGGTATATGTTTTGGGGTACTGAGGTATATGCTTTGGGGTGTTTGGGTATTTTAAGGGTTCAGATATAGTTTTGGGTTATGGGGTACAGGGGTAGATTTAGGTTTTAGGGATAGGTATGGGTTTTGGGGTACAGGGGTATTTTTATGGTTCAGGGCTAGGTTTGGGTTTTGGGGTATAGGGGTATTTTTAGGGTTCAGGGGTAGGTTTGGGTTTTGGGGTACAGGGGTATTTTAAGAGTTCAGGGCTAGGTTGGGGTTTTGGGGTACAGGGATATTTTTTTAGGGTTCAGGGCTAGGTTTGGGTTTTGTGGTACAGGGGTATTTTAGGGTTCAGGGGTAGGTTTGGGTTTTGGGGTACAGGGTTATTTTAAGGGTTCAGGGCTAGGTTTGGGTTTTGGGGTACAGGGGTACTTTTAGGGTTCAGGGGTAGGTTTAGGTTTTAGGGTACAGGGGTATTTTAAGGGTTCAGGGCTAGGTTTGGGTTTTGGGGTACAGGGGTATTTTAGGGTTCAGGGGTAGGTTTGGGTTTTGGGGTACAGTGATATTTTTAGGGTTCAGGGCTAGGTTTGGGTTTTGGGGTACAGGGGTATTTTTAGGGTTCAGGGGTAGGTTTGGGTTTAGCGGTACAGGGGTATTTATAGGGTTCAGGGCTAGGTTTGGGTTTTGGGGAACAGGGGTATTTTTAGGGTATATGGATAGGTTTGGGTTTTGGGGTACAGGGTATATTTATAGGGTTAAGATGGGTTAGTGTTTAAGGGTGTTGGGGTATTTTAGGGAGTGAGGGTGGGTTATGATTATGGGGTGCAGGGGTATTTAAAGGGAGCAGGGTGGGATTAGCACACAATATGAGACATGGCATGAAGGGCGGAACATACCACACGCCCCCAGAGTTTGTCACGCCCACAGCACAATGCAGACACGCCCACAAGGGGCTACTTTGCTGGCACGTTTCTTTTACCTTTTAAATGTATATGGTGGGCGTCTGCATAGCCTATGTCCTTCTGCTGCAACTGCCCTGTCCATCGCTATATTGGGTGTTGTGATTGGTGCTGTGGTTCCTGAGATTACCCACCTCAAAGGTTTGGGCTCTCTCTTTATTATATTAGTATGGATTAGATAGTTTCTGTATATGTATATATTAACACCTTTGAGAAAGCCTCAGTCCCCACACCATTGGGGGTAACAATGTACCTCAAATACTGACTTGCTGTATCTCAAATTCTGCAGGGGCGGCTCCTCCATTTCAGCTGAGAAGGATCCCCGCACTGAAATGCCGCCAGAGAGAAAAATAAAATATTAATGAAGTTAAACCATGACCATTTTATTTTTCTTCACCCCGTCCCGAAGGGAGTGTCAGGACTGGGGCAGGCCTGCTGCTAAATGACAGCAGCAGAGAGAGCAGGGTACTTTCAGTTTGTCGTCCGCATGTCTTTTTGGCCGGCCATCTTGCAACGTCCAGCCACACAAGTGTACTTTAAACCTCTCTAACCCAGCTGTCTTTAGACAGCTGGGTTAGAGAAAGCCAAAGCCCCCAGAGCACTGTGGAGCACCGAGTGAGGCCGCTCCCACCAATCCTAGCATTGCTCTTGTGCTGGTGAGAGCAGCGCTAGGATTGGTGAAGGGAGTTTGGAGCCTGCCTGCCTGCCTGCCTGCCTGGAGGAGTGAAGACCAGCGAGGAGGACATTACGTCACATTGCGCACGCAGGTAAGTTGTTTTAATTTTTTTTTGTTAATGTTCCATCTGCCCTATCACCCTTGGGACATGCCAGCAACCACTACTGCACAGAAGATTCTAAGAAATAAAAGAGGCACCTTGATGCAATCCACTGATCATGTACTTATTATTATGCCTGGACTTAATGACACCTTTGACACTGTGTAACCTCTTAAGTGTTTATATGAAAGGGTGTTAGCATTCCACAGTCTCAATTACGCGGATGACACTCAACTGATCCTTTCTCTCACCAATGACCCCAGCACCGCCAAAACTAACCTACACGAAGGAATGAAAGAAGTTGCCGAATGGATGAAACACAGCTGTCTGAAACTGAACTCAGATAAAACAGAAGTCCTCATTTTAGGTACATCCCCCTCTGCATGGGACGACTCTTGGTGGCCGGAAGCCCTTGGAAAAGCACCCATCCCGACAGACCACGCACGGAACCTAGGCGTCATCCTGGATTCTTCACTCTCAATGAACAGACAAGTCAACGCCGTCTCATCATCCTGCTTCAACATTCTTCGCATGCTCAAAAAAACATTTCGCTGGATCCCCACCGAAACCAGGAAAACAGTCACCCATGCTCTGGTCACAAGCCGACTGGACTACGGAAACACCCTCTACGCAGGTATTACCGCTAAACTCCAGAAGAAACTCCAACGAATCCAAAACGCCTCAGCCAGGATCATATTAGACATCCCGCGCAACGAACACATCTCTGGTCACCTGAAAGACCTCCACTGGCTACCCGTCAATAAGAGAATCACTTTCCGACTGCTAACCCACGCTCACAAATCACTCTACGACATCGGACCAGAATGCCTCAACTCACGGCTGTCCTTCTACACCCCCTCCCGCCAACTACGTTCTTCCAGCCAAGCCCTCGCCACTGTACCTCGCATCAACAAGACCACCATGGGAGGCAGATCCTTCTCATACCTGGCTGCTAAAACTTGGAACTCACTCCCCACCTACCTTCGCCTTACCCAGAACCACCTAGCATTCAGAAAGCAACTTAAAACGTGTATATTTGACAAGTAATCCTCCTCCCCTTCCTAAGCGCCTTGAGACCCTCTGGGTATGTAGTGCGCTATATAAATTACAATTCAATTTCAAAGTGCTTTATTCGAGTGTTTACTCATAAAAGCAGACAAACAACACATAATAAAATACAATTAAATTACTAAGTCAGCATGACTTTAAGCACAATACACATTAAAAAAAGAGTTTTAAAACACATTTCATCAAGTTATATACCATCGAGGTGCAAAGTTCATATTATAAAGTCATATTTAAAAAAACAATCCAATTACATAGTTAAAAATTAGTTTAAAAATGTTTTCGTCAGACAGACACCTGGCATGGGAACAGAGAATAGATGAACTAGCAGTCTCTGATCAACTAGGCAGAGAGTAGTCACCCTACTAGCAATCTCTGCCTAATTACCCACGCCCACCCCAAGTACTTTGCGGTTGCTGTGATAATCCAGTTTAAGGAGGTAGTTTTAACAATACGTAGGGCTACCGTGGAGCTTTTAGTACCCAAATTTCTGCACATGGGGGCCAACCACACACGTCTAGGAACAGAATATGCATAACAAACAAACAAGAAATGTCCCAGAGTCTCATTGCCTTCCCCACAAACTAAGCAAGTTGCTGGACCTCTATTTCTCCATTTAGATGTTAAATTACCAAGAGGTAGAGAGCCAGCCCTCATTTGGAAAAACAGTTTCCTGTCCATGGGTTTAGTTATAATATCCCAGTACATTTCAAACATTGGAAACAGTTTAGCTTCAAGGAAGGCGGTCGTCATAGACCCATTATTGTTGTTAAGGAGACTCTTGTTTTCAACCTGTTCCCAATAAAGGTTTTTTATAAACAACTTTGATGGAAAGGATGACCCGGTTGGATCCGACCACAATCCACTCAACCCTAGTTCACTTAGTGCAGTTCTCAAAGATTTAAACCATTTAATTTCATGAAATTGATCTGCTTTGATCACATCAGCAAATCCTTCTGCATATTGTGACAACTCGGGAGTGGTCCAGATTCTACGCCAATATAATATTGGTCGAAGTTTAAATTACTTACTTGACTTGACTTGATTAGTTCAAGATGTGAGAGATAGGGACTCAGCTCATGGTTCTAGGAATGTAAATATATACCAAGAACATATGCCACTAAACAATTTTACTTGTCATTAAAGTGACTAGTCAGGGTCTGTGCCCCAGCTCTCAAGTAGTAGATGTTCTGCTTTTAAACTTTTTTTTACAAATGCTCCTGTGTTCTTTGGAGTTTGTATAAGGATGCCTGGCCCCAAGCAGGAACCTGAAGCGGGTCACCATTGGGGACCATGGGGAGCCCCCAACCCCTGTGCTACCTGCCAGCTCCCTTGTACCCCGCGATCAGCTGCTCCACACCATCTACTCCTCCCAGCGACAGGCCGTGGCGGCAATGGAGTAAAATGATCCTGAGGCTCAGGTACTCCCCTGGAACCATTAGTCTCAGGAGCACATCTGTGTACCTAATATCCACGGTGGTCCCCAGGCTGCTACCGGGCCCAGGGGACAATGTGGTGTCCGAGCACTCAATTTTGTATTTCACGTAGTGTCAGTCCCCCGGGAAATTTAAAAGTTACAGGGGGTGGGGCCATTACTTATTTTATTGACCCCTGGGTCCCTGGCCCTCCCCAGGGTTTCTGGAACCAGAGGGGAAAAAGAGCCTTACATGTTGTTCCCACTCGCAGACCCCTGGAAAATACACCATTATGATATCTTTTTCTATCTCTTGGGGGCCGCAAGGAGTAATGACCACCCCATTATAATTTTTAAATGTCTCTGGGAGCGTATACAAAGTAAAAAGAAAAGCAACATGGTAATGTGAAGCATTACAAGTAAATAGCATGGGAATATATATGTATTTGAGTGGAAGCAAATAACAGTAGAATAATACTGGTGTGTTTTAAAGGTCAGGTCACAGTTGTACTGTCAAGCCAGACCTACAAGTCCATGTAGGTTAATGACTGCCCTCCTCCTATCTGTGCTGCTGTGAGAGAAAAACATAATATATCTAGTTATCAGAGACACTTTAATAGGATTCTAATGTCATGTGAATGTGTGTCCCTGAAAGTTCAAGCTCAGTCAGCTGGATAAATCAAAAATTATCACAGCTGTGTGGTGGGCAAGCAGTGCTTATTTTGAGCCTGTGGTTCAGGTACTCTGCGCCGGCTCTTAACTCCTTAACCGCTGCGGTTTTTCTGCCACGGTGCAGGCGTTCTAAAGGGTGGGCAGGGCTGCGTCGGCCGTTGGCCGGCGGCAGCACTAGGGAGGTAGTGCTCCCGTCGGCCAACGGCCGACGGCAGTACGTAACAGGTCAATTGTCAACACCAACATTTATGGCAGTCTGCCACATGGTAGCACTGTTTGTCTAATTTAGAGATGAGCACAACAACAATTGTTTATTAATTCAATATACATTAAAAATGACTGATAGCTGCCACCCAAGCTACTCTTATAGCTTTGGGGGCCTTGAATAGTCTGAACTGTAGTAGTGTGATGGTTAATAGTAGCGTTGTTACTGTTATTGGCAGGGCTTGCAGGGCAAATGAGTGGTGCAACCTGCAATGGCCTTCTGAGGAGGGCACTGGCACTTATGATTTTTTTTTTACAAATTAAGCACTGAGGGCAAGCACTTTTTTGTGGAACCACACAACTTCTGCCTAATCAAAACATGTAATCTTGGCTCCCAACAAGTAGGCAAAGTCAAATCCCCTCCCTTGTGAGGCTCACATAATTGTCTGGCGCAGTTGTGCCAGACCATACAAAAAGAGCAGCATTGTCCCGGGCCCAAACACCCGAGGAGCAGCCAGGGCCGGACTGGGAACCAAAACCGGCCCTGGCAAAGTGCTCGGCCGGCCCCCCCTCCCCACTCGGGGGGGGGGGGTGTTGGAGGTGCCGCCGAGCGCTTTGCTAGGGACGGTTTTCGGCCGATTTTGTTGCAGGGCGGTTTTTGCAGCTACGGCCCTGTAACAAAATCGGCCCCCAGGGGCTCAAAACCGGCCCCCACCCTTACGGCGCCCCGGGGGATTGCCCGGTGCCCGCTATGGCCAGTCCGGGCCTGGGTGCAGCCGTCGACATTAGAGAGCCAGAAGCTCCTAAGCCTGGAGGCCCCCAGAGAAGGCCTGAGTCCATATTGATGCGCAGATGCCCGCTCCTAGGGCCTCTGAGGACAGGATAGATGCAACCTGTCTCTGCCCGCGCTGATCACTGAGAGGAGGAGAAGTGATCTGCTGCCATTGAAGGCAGTCCTGGAGTGTGGGAGCAGGCACGGACCACAGGGCTTTTATTCGCCCATTTTGCCCAACAGAGAGCTGCTTTGGGTGCAGGTTTGGTGCCAGGCAGCTGTATACAAAACCCAAAAGTGCCCGACAGTATATTTTTTTAAGTTTAAAAACAAAAAATGTTCAGCAGCACATCCGAAGCATTGTCATGAGTTACAGCCTAACCCATAAGGAATTGGCAAGGCCACAAAATCAGCATAATGTGTTAAGTTGTGCCTCATAGAAGGTAGAGACACCATCAATGTTTTTGCCATTCATTATATAATCAAATAAAAAATGTCCTTTCTATGAAACGTGTGGCAGCTGAACCCTAACTATACAGTGGCAACCACCATTGTGATTGAGGTAGGACGATATCACACACTACCTGTTATACATTTATGTTAAATGTTTATTTTGAGGTATAATACTGTGAAAAAGCTGTCTTGCTCAAAGTGTAGCTAACAATGGACAATGAATAAAAAATGCTTAAGCTCACCTTTCCTATATAAAGCTTTGATAAAGCATTAGAGAATGGTGAGGGCCAGTGGATTTATGCAATTTGTGGCTGCAGCATTTACCACATAATTTTCAACTTATGACATTGGCCGCATAATTTGCATAATTCCCACTTTCACAAAAAATATTGTTTCTAGCTCAAATGGATGAAAATAATACTGACAGAGAATGTGCCGCAAAATGTGGCCTTTTGCCATATAATTTAGATACCATTGCTGCAAAATTTATATAACCTTGCCACATTCTCCAAGTGGTCCTCACAAAGGTAAAGCTCTGGGGAGGGCTAAGGGGGGGCTGTTATTATGATGATAAATCTCGTATTCTACAGGGAATCATGAACTATATCCCATATTTCACGGTTTACTGTGACATATGGATTCTTATATTACTGCATTGTGTGCAATAAGGCTTCTCAATCATGTAATGACGTGCAGACTCGAATTAGAGGTTTTATATTTTGTGGCTATAAAACAGTAACATTGGCACGAGTCCTGTAACCCAGCTTCACCCAATCTGTGGACTGCATGGTTTAGGAAGAGTCAATGGAGACAGGAATCTTATACAAGGAAACTAACTATCAAATCCAGTTAACAGAGAGGACAATGCTATTCATGGACATAATAGATTTATTATTTCAAGATTTTATGTTTTAACTGCAACAGTTCGACAAAATCATGCTTTTTTACTTTCTGTATTGAAGGCAGGAGTGTTGCTTTTACATAACACGTGCATTATATTGTATTTACAGTGTATTGTGCATTTGGAAATGAATTTAAAATATTGCCATCACTACCTATTGTAATGGTTTGGTTTAAGTGAGCACTAGCATCGAATTGTGCTTTCCTGATCCCTTCGGCTGATACAGGGAGCTGTTCCTCTTTTATGGCAAGCTAACAGCTGCCTTCCCCTTTTCATGACTCGTAGATGACAGCGTTAAGCTACATTATGTAATGTTGCCTATTTCCTTTGCACTTTAGGCCACCATAAAATTGCCATGAATTGCCGGCTGGATGGGTCTGTGTGTGATAAATCGCATTTTGTGGCCCTTTCTCACACCTCATTTCATCCAGAGGTCTAACCTGGGAGGCAGCGCTTCCTCAGTGTTGACAGATGGGCCATGAAGTTGCCTCCTGGCGGAAATCTGTCTTCCAGTGCCCATTCTGGATGCCCTGAAGAGCTGGCAGCTGCACCACCAGCAGTTGTGTGCCCCTTGGCGCCTTCCTTTCAAGACAAATCACCTTCTTTGGCATGAGCATGTCTGCAAGAACACAATCTACATCGCTTTTCTTAGGTTTGGGCTTTATAGTACCTTCTCGCTCTCACTGCAACCGTATTGCCAAGGCATATGTTTGGGGTCAGCTTAAAGTCAATGGTGCAACAGAGGCCCCTGCACCCCCTGCAGTGCGTGGGGGGGGGGGGGGATGGGACCTCCAGAAGCCCCTCTTCCCCTTCATTACGTGCAATGTCAGTGAGATATGACAGACCCAGGGCCCCTCAACACATTCTGTAGGAGAGGCCCATTAATTTACGTGACACCACTGGGTTAAGTGACCAGCTGGAGCCAAGGGAAAAAGAAGTGCCGATGCTGCGAAGTGCAGTGTTGTTGGTGTGGGCCCACCAGGCCACAGACCGGCAAAGACTTGATAAGGCTTAAAACAAAGCACTCACAGCACACCTGACAGCACCAGGCATGCAATGTGGCGAATAACCAGCTACTGCTGCCTGGCCACTGACCTGTTGCAGGCTCCTGGCTGTCAATCACTCTATGTGATCAGTGCAGGGTCTGACATGCATGACCTAGATACACGTGCATGGACTGAGGCAGGGCCAGGAGTGGCCATAACACAGCAAGAGAAGAAACGGTGAAGTAAAACATATCTTTGACTGAGGGCGGTTTGGTGCACGTGTGTCTTTGTACATTTGCGCGTGGGGCTGTAAGTGTGCCTGGTATAGTGACCTTCGACCTTTCAGTGTACCCCTTGGTGACATCGAACTCCTGGCATCTGTACGCCCATCTATGGACTGCTTGCCCTCTCTGACCTCCTCCTGCCACCCCAACTCCCGGGGCATTGGGGGTATTTCTTACAGGATGCAGCCCCCTCCCTTCCTAATGGAGGTCCACTATGTCATAATGTGAGCATCCTTAGCATAACTGTGGCCGCCATATTTATTTATTTTATGGTTTTGCACAGCTCTGCCTACTACAGGCATCCGTGCAATTTACATTGGAAACAATTAATATGGTTCTAGCTCTCCAACACTGCAGTGAACAGAATCCCTTAGAGTAACATGGGAGACAACGAACAGCGTACTACAGGTTACATCATATTCAGCACCAAAGGAAGAGCAGCAACATCTGGGCGGAGTGGGTGTTATGTTGAAGAGCAAAGGTAGGAGCCAAAGCATTTGGGGGGCAGAAAGGAAAAAGGTAAAGAGTCAGTGTTTTAGGGCAAGTCAAACATCGGAGATTAAAGGGATTCAAAAGGCGAATGATAACCAGGGATCCCTGGTATAATGCCAGTAATTCCTAAAGCTATTCGCCGTAGAGGGTCAAATCTATTGCATTAGTAAATGCGTGTTTGGGTATTTCGTCTTCTACTAAACCATCACTGCACAAAACAGCATACATTTAACCCTTAATTTTCAGGTTCTAGTCTACATTCATACTAATATAATAAAGAGAGAGCCCAAACCATTGAGGCGGGTAATCTCAGGAACCACAGCACCAATCACAACACCCAATACAGCGTTGGAAAGGGCAGTTGCAGCAGAAGGACATAGGCTATGCAGACGCCCACCATATACATTTAAAAGGTAAAAGAACCGTGCCAGCAAAGTAGTCCCTTGTGGGCGTGTCTGCGTTGTGCTGTGGGTTTGTGCAGGGGCGTGACAAACGCTGGGGGCGTGTGGTACGTTCCGCCCTTCATGCCATGTCTCATATCGTGTGCTAATCCAACCCTACTCCCTTTAAATACCCCTGCACCCCATAATCATAACCCACCCGTACTCTTTAAAATACCCCAACACCCTTAAACACTAACCCATCTTAACCCTATAAATATATCCTGTACCCCAAAACCCAAACCTATCCCTAAATCCTAAATATACCCCTGTACCCAAAACCCAAACCTAGACCTGAACCCTATAAATACCCCTGTACCTCAAAACCCAAACCTACCCCTGAACCCTAAAATACCCCTGTACCCCAAAACCCAAACCTAGCCCTGAACTTTAAAAAAGAACCCTGTATCCCAAAACCCAAACCTACCCCTGAACCCTAAAATACCCCTGCACCCCAAAACCCAAACCTATCCCTGAACCCTAAAAATACCCCTGTACCCCAAAACCCAAACCTAGCCCTGAACCCTTAAAATACCCCTGTACCCAGAAACCCAAATCTACCCCTGAACCCTAAAAATACCCCTATACCCCAAAACCCAAACCTAGCCCTGAACCCTAAAAATACCCCTGTACCCCAAACCCATACCCATCCCTAAACCCTAAAACTACCCCTGTACCCCATAACCCAAAACTATATCTGAACCCTTAAAATACCCAAACACCCCAAAACATATACCTCAGTAGCCCAAATCATATACCCCTATACCCATACTTACCTTATCCAAACATTTAAAAATAACATGCTTTTACCATTCATGCATTTATAACGAATTTCGTTGTAAATGTATGCGTGGTAAAAGCATATAAAATGTAATGCCATGCGTTATAATGGCATTGCGGAGTCATGGTACTTTCGTAATGAAAGTATGCGGAGTGATGGTATGCGGAAAGAAAGTTGCGGAATAATGGGTGTTTACCCTCCCCTGATAAGTACATTGGTGGCAAGGCGGCCCACATCTCCAGCAACATACTCATATTTTTTCACCACCCATTTGAAAAATGCACAGGTCTCTCTCATTGATGGCCAGCACCGACATACACTTTTAGACACACCTCCCGCCACAAGTTCTAGAATTGGGAACTTTAGAGCTGGGGATCTACGTTCGAATCTCGGCATCAGCTCAACATCCTGTGATTCCAGGCAAATCGCTTTGTCTCCCTGTGCCTACCTCAAATGAATGTGTTCTTCTGTAATGTAAATTGTGCTCATGCCATGTTGTCGAGTTCGCGCTATATAATATTGCAAGGAAAAATAAAGTAGGGAAACTCGAGTTCACACACTACTGAACGCGCACTCTTAAGTGCATCAGCAGTGCACTGTGAATCGGAGCGTTTCACAGGCCTGTCACAGATAAGAAATGCTATCAAAACGAAATCCTACAAAACAATATACTACTGGCCGGCAGCAATTCATACCCGGGCAACGTCGGGACGGGCTGCTAGTGGGATATAGTTGTTAGGATTCGATGTTTACGTCCAAGTGACTCTGTAATATAGTCAATGATGAAGAGAACCTTCTACATCTTTTCAAGAAGCTTGCCACTGATTGGATGTTGAGTTTTGGTACCCAGCCTAGATACGGGACAGTATACCGGAGGCTCCATGGTGTGGCTAGTGGAATCAGCAAGTGCTTATGAAAAGGGCAAATCGCCCCTGTCCGTTTACCTGGTCTGATGCTGCAGCACATGTTCTGCGCGAGATGTTTGTACTAGGGAATATCGAGGCTAGGAATATCGTGATACAAGGATATCGCAAACAGTGGCCTAGCAAGGGAGGGTGTGGGCAGTCCACCTTGGGCGGCATGAGTTTAGGGGCGGCGGCCTCACCCCGCTCTTACTTGTGGCTGTCGTGGGGCAGTGAACACAGGACTCACCAGCAACTCCCTCCCCCCGCTCTTACATGTGGCCGCCGTGGGGTGGCAAACGCAGGGGCCGCCAAGGGCCAAGGGCAGCAAAATGGCTAGCTATGCCACTCATAGCAAACAGAATATCGAGGGACAAAATATCGAACGGTAACTGCATATAGAGGAAGTTTGAGTTTACTATTCTTAACTCCACAAACATGCACCTTGGAGATATATCTACTGTCAAGATAAACATATGTGGAATTGGTTTTGGAAAATTTATCCTTACTCCTCTTTTGATATTTGTCCTTCCACATTGTGTCCATAATATTTGCAGCCATCAAGACCCCAACCTCGATGTTCCAAGGGCACATAAAGAGAGATGAGAGGACGAACCTTCCACTGTGAGGGTCCTGGAGTTCAGTGACTCTTACCAATCAGGAGGGAAGTAACTCGTAGAAGCATGGACAGGTCCCTCAACGTTCATTGGATGTGATGTGATCTGATTGGGTATTTATATAGCGCACTACCACTCCGAGGAGCATCTTGGCGCTGAGACTCCCTATATCTAGCAGATGACCATATCTAGACCGTCCGAGAAGCTGCAAGAGGATCATATTAGAGTTTGGCATACTGTGTCTGGCAGTGAGTAGATCCATGTTTTTAGCTGTTTCCTAAAACTTAGTTCTGTATTGGCTGCACGGAGATGTTGGGGTAATTTGTTCCATGCTTTAGTGCCAATCACAGATAGGGTTGTTCCTCCCTTGGTCGTCAGCCTAAACTTGGGGACGGTAAACAGATTAGATGAGGATGATCTGAGTTCACATATCGGATGGTATTGTTTGAAATATTTCTGTAGATAGGCTGGGCTTTGCTGATGAAAGGCTTTAAAGGAGATTGTCAAAACTTTGAACAGAATACTTTTTTGTATCTGGAGCCAGTGCAGTGCATCTAGAGCGGCAGAGGCTGAAGATGTTCTTGCCCAGCCTAAGACTAGCCTGGCCGCAGCATGCTGAACCATCTGAAGTCTGTGCAGAGCAGATCTAATTAGCCCTGCATACAGGCTGTTGCAGTAGTCCAATCTTGATGTTATCAATGCTGCTGCAAGTGTCCGTCTAGCACTCAGAGGGAGTAGTTTAAAAAATTTCTCAGACCTCTAATGATATTGAAGCAGTTGCCGGCTACTTCTTTAGTTTGTTGGTTAAAGGACAAAGTATTGTCGAATTTAACCCCCAGATTTCTCACTGCATTGATGGTATTGGATGGGGCCTCTGCCTCCTTAGGCCACCAGGACTGAGGGGAGAAACGGTTATTGGATCCAAAAGGCACAATTTCTGTTTTAGCAGAATTACATTTTAAATAATTACTGGTCATCCAGGCAAATACTGCCGAAAGACATTCTTTCAGAGTAATTTCAGCATTCGAAGCATTTTTGTCCAAAGTTAGTACCAACTGAGTATCATCGGCATATGCAATCGAGTCAATGCCAAACGAGGAGATTAGTTTGATCAGGGGAACCATATATAGATTGAACAATGTGGGGCTCAAACTTGAGCCCTGCGGAACCCCTGTTGTCAGCATTTTCTCCTCAGAGCGGAATTGGCCCAGGATGGTGACCTGACGCCTGTGTGCCAGAAAACTTCTAAACCATTCGAGAACGGTTCTTGCTATGCCCGCGTTAGCTAGGCGATGTAAAAGGATAGCGTGGGACACCGTGTCGAATGCTGCAGAAAGATCTAATAGGATCAGGACAGCCTTCTTGCCCTGATCCAATGCAGCTCGAATGGTTTTGGTGGTAAAAAGAAGTGCTGATTCGGTAGAGTGGTGTGCCCTGAAACCAGCTTGGCATGGATGGAGGATTTCATTCTCCTCCAAAAAGGCCATCAGTTGTTTATTGACACAGGATTCGGTCAGTTTGCATAGAATTGGGTGAAGCGAGATTGGACGTAGATTAGTGAGAGTAGCCGGATCCTTGATAGCTTTCTTTTGTAAGGGTCTGACCGCTGCAAATTTCCAAGTTGAAGGAATCTCGCCAGAGGCGAGAGAAGCATTAATAATGGAATTTATTTCAGGATTGACTTCTTCTACTATTGCTTTAAGCAACGTAGGGGGACAGGGATCAAAAGGAGATCCAGATTTCATCGTAGATATCGCCTTATGTGTATCTTCCAGACTAATGGGGTCAAAGGTTTCCCAGCCGGGTTTTTGAATGCTTAAATTGACCTTGACCTCAGAATTCTCTGGCTTAAATGATGGAAAATCTTTCGTGATATTATCTATTTTCTGGGTAAAATAGTAGGCTATCTTATCACATAGGTTCTGTGAGGGTGGGATCTCTTGTGTCAATGCCTTGGGGTTTCTGAAAGTATTTACAATATTAAATATTTCTTTTTGTTTGTTGCCTGTCGCTTCAATTTGTGCCGTATAATACTTGGCTTTGGCATTTGTGATAGCAGCGTGGTATTGTCTCCGCCCTATCTTACATGCTCTTTTTTCTTCTTGCTTATAATGGCGCCGCCACTTTCACTCTAAAATTTTAACATTAACCAGCATTTCTTTTAGAGGGCATGAGAACCATGGCGCAGAGTATTTCTCTTTGTTGGATTTAGATCCTGCCCCTGTGGTTGTAATCTTGTTTCCTATTTCGGTCATCCAGTCCTCAAATTTCTGGTTGTCAGTGTGTATATTTCCTGAAAAAATAGGTTTGCTATTTTTTGCCCAATTATGAAGGTCGGGATGTTCAATGATTTTACCCCAACAGGGTACAGGTTTATCCCTGAGGAATTTATCCTTCTTATTATTCTCAGTTCCCTTAATGCTAAAACCAAATTCAATAAATTTATGGTCCGTCCATATTTGTTGTACCGGGGATTTAACATTCATCCCCTCTATATTGGTACTAATGCAGTCAAGTATGTGTTCTGCCGAATGAGGAGGTTCCGAGATATGCATCATCAGTCCTAGAACCTGCATGATTTCTTTAAAGTTGGAGGCATGTTTATCGTTAGGATCGTCCATGTGAAGATTTAAATCTCCTAGTATGGTAAAATTAGCGAACCTAAGAGTTTGGCCACTAAGTGCTTCTTCTATAGTTTCTAAAAATTGCTTAGCATGTCCTGGAGGCCGGTATAATAGTGCACCAGTGAAGGAAAAGGAGTCGCCTATTTTAATACAAGCCGTCTGCCGTATGTGGTTGGTGTGGTTTAAAGCTCTCGGCTGTCACTTCTATTTTGATCATAACAATCACCGAGTTGGTCTTTTTATTATTACCTTAATGGGCCCAGACTCTGACTAATACTCATAAGAGGTAAATCTTTATTTGCAAAGTTTGACCAACTTCGCAACTGCACATACAATCTCACAATCTGCTTCGCTCTACTAATGTACAGATTTCTAAGAAGCATAAAAAGAGTGACATTTTAAGAATATGCAAAACAAATAAACAAGTACCCAAAAAAAACGGATTTTCTTCTCATTACACTCCTCCATTTACGTGAAAAATGTGCCAAGAATTAAATTTGAAAAATTTTAAAAATAGGACAATAGAGGCTCAGATGAATACACCCCTCCTCGATACGGGGACACAATATCAGATCCACATTACAGGTTTCATTATCAGCAAGGTGCAGAGAATTTTGTAAGCCATCTTAGGTGGCTCATGGCGCAGACATCGGGTCTTCCCGGTTGGTTTGAGAATGTATCCTTTGTGTGCCCCCACTTGAGTACCCCTGTGCCCCTATCCTCTCTCTTAGACCATAGGCTGGCACACGAATGCAAATTCACCTGTCAGAGACTGCTTTTCTTTCGGGTTTGCTGCAGGTAAGTGTGACATGCATGCACTAATGCTTCCAGATCAACCCTTGGTGTTCCCAAAAACCGAGGGGTAATCAATACCTACAGGTTCGTTTTCTTGGTGCTGAGAAGTGTTGAGGCTGCTCTGAGATGCTGATCCCTTCACCGGCGTGGGGGGTGCAGCCAGGGACCAGTGTGTGCAGAAGCTGTTCACATAGATGGAGCCTGCGGTGCCCTGTATCTCAACACAGCGTAGCCACCCTGCAAGGAAGCACCACCTGGCCTCGCATTCGAAAATACCACCCACATTAGCATTTCAAATAACTTTAGCAGTCTGGATCAAAGATCCCCTGGAAGCAATCAGAGCACTGACTGCAACCAATCACGGTTCCACAGGCAAATTATGACCCGAAGCCTCTCTGCTGTTCTAACTCTGAGACCCATACACGGCTCTGACAGGGCACCCCAGCCCTTCCTCCAGCCCTCTGATGTTCTAAATCTATGACCCACACACAGCTGCAATGCACCTCATACCTCCCTGTAGCCCTCTCTGTTGTTCTTACTCTGAGAAACACACACAGCTCTGTCTATGCACCTCATACCTTCCTGCAGCCCTCTCTGCTGTTCTGAGACCCACACATAGCTCTGTCAATGCACCTCATCTCTTTCCTGCAGCCCTCTGCTGTTCTAAATCTGACACCCACACAGCTCTCACAGTGCACCTCATCCCTTCCTGCAGCCCTCTCTGCTGGTCTAACTCTGAGACCCACACACAGTTCTGACAGTGCACCCCAGCCCTTCCTGCATCACTCTCTGCTGTTCTGAGACCCACACACAGCTCTCACAGTGCACCTCATCCCTTCCCTGTAGCTCTCGCCTGTTCTAACTCTGACACCCGCACACAGCTCTGTTAATGCACCTTAGCACTTCCTGTAGCCTTCTCTGCTGTTCCAACTCTGAAACCCACACTCCACTGTCAATGCACCTCGTCCCTTCCCTGTAGCCCTCGCCTGTTCTAACTCGGACACCCGCACACAGCTCTGACAATGCACCTCAGCCCTTCCTGCAGCACTCTGCTGTTCTAACTCTTGCATCCACACACAGCTCTGTCAATGCACCTCAGCCCTTCCTGTAGCACTCTGCTGTTCTAACTCTGAGACCCGCACACAGCTGACAATGCACCTCAGCCCTTCCTGTAGCACTCTGCTGTTCTAACTCTTGCACCCAAACACAGCTCTGTCAATGCACCTCCGCCCTTCCTTTAGCACTCTTCTGTTCTAACTCTGGCACCCACACACAGCTCTGTCAATGCACCTCATCCCTTCCTGCAGAACTCTGCTGTTCTAACTCTGGCACCCACACACAGCTCTGTCAATGCACCTCAGCCCTTCCTTTAGCACTCTTCTGTTCTCACTCTGGCACCCACACACAGCTCTGTCAATGCACCTCAGCCCTTCCTGTAGCACTCTGCTGTTCTAACTCTGGCACCCACACACAGCTCTGTCAATGCACCTCAGCCCTTCCCGCAGCACTCTGCTGTTCTAACTCTGAGACCTGCACACAGCTCTGACAATGCACCTCAGCCCTTCCTGCAGCACTCTGCTGTTCTAACTCTGGCACCCATACACAGCTCTGTCAATGCACCTCAGCCCTTCCTGCAGCACTCTGCTGTTCTAGCTCTGAGACCCGCACACAGCTCTGACAATGCATCTCCTCTGTCTACTGCAGAACTCTTTACTCTTTAAGCACACAGCTCTGACAGAGTACCTCATCCCTTCCCTGTCGCCCTCTCTGCTGTTCTATCTATGACCCACACACAGCTCTGTCAATGCTCCTCGTCTGTCTCCTGCAGAACTCTGCTATTCTAGCACTGGAACACACAGATGGCTCTGACAGTGCACCTCATTGCTGCTCTGTAGAACCTTATGGTATTGTCATAGTGTGACATATTCATAGGTCTAGAAATTATGCGGGGATGCAATTTCCGCCATACTAGTCCCGTTGTGCATTAAGCTTGTTATGAGAAATGTCTAAACGTACGCCATTGGGCCAGTATTTCAACGTTACTGCCCGGGAACAAAGCAGACGATCCGAACACGATCAGCTGTTCACAGCACTTGTGTTTTTTGCGCAGCTTTGTTTTTTTTATCACTAAATGCATCTTCACGTCTAAAATGGGTGTGAGGATGTGTTTTGCACAACAATATATTGCTAAATGCTGGTTATGCATTTTGAATAATTTTACATCTGTTCACAAAATGTATGCAAATTTGTGTGTAAGTACACCAAACGAAATTCATCGAATGTTTCATACCCCTAGAACTCATTGCGGTTGTGCAGAACCCTCTGCTATTCTAATGCCAAGGCACACAGGGAGCTCTCAGAATGTGGCTCATTCTTGTCCTGCAGCACTGCTTGCTATTCCAGTACTTACACACAGGTGCACGTGCGCACACACACATACACACACCTCCCCTTCTGGCACTGCACCTGCTTCCTATGCCTCAAAACCCTGTACTAACTACATCAAACCTGGGACCCACACACCGCTCTGACAATGCGCTAGTATTCTTTCTGCGGCACCCTCCTACCCTAGCGCCGAAACACAAGCACAGCTCAGACAATGCCCACCAGCACTGACTGGGCCATGCAAAGCGAGCTAAGTCGATGGAGCAAGGCACTCGAACGCACCTGCGGCACCCACCGTCATACGCCTGCACCTGTCCTTCCCGGCGCCTCAGACAGCTGCGCTCGAGCGTCCCCCTTCTCCAGGACGCCCTCTGGGGCGAGGCGCGTGCAGACCCGTGGCGCTCCCTCCGCAGTAGAGCGCGAGCCCCGGTGCGCTCTGCGGTCCCCTTGGGCTCCCGCTTGCCGCGCGCGCCTGGTTGTCTCGGCGATAAGAGTTGTTTGTTCCGGAAGTTGCAGTGAATATCATCGCCAGGGCGAGCCTCGGCCGCTCACAAGGTGAAGGGCGGCGAGACGGGGCGCTGTTTGAACACGGGATGCAGAATAAACGAGCAGGTGTTCAATCTGATCCCGGCAGCAAGACGAGAGCCAATCAGAGCCTCCCCGGCAGCATCCCTCCGCGTGCGGGGCTGTGATTCACAATCTGACCTGGAGCGTGCCCTCCCCCAGGAGCGCCAGCACGACGTGCGCGGCGTTGTGTTAGGTTACTTTTGTAGAGTGGGCTCCCTTTGTTCAAGTCATGCACAAATGATGCGTAGGTAGGAGCCACACACCCATATGCGTAAAACTTTCACACAAACAGCCTAGCCAGTGTGTCATGTGCCGCAGTGAAAGGAAAGAAACGCCCCCCGGCTGCTGTTTGAATTGTAAAATACAACAATAATCAATGGGTTCCTGGGCCTCTCAGCCCTGGTGCCCTTGCACCTGCTGCACCAATAGAAGCTACGCCCAGGGCTTTAAGTGGGCCGGGTCCTGCCGGTGCTGAGCCCCGGCAGTTTTGTTTTTAAAAGCAGGTCAGGAGCGGGGTCCCTATCGGGCTCTCCATTTTTACCCTCAGGGTGAAGAGAGGGAAAAAAACCTTTAACTGCAATACTACAACCTGTCACTGTCTTTGATGCAACTTCAAAGACTCGTTTTCAGTATTAGAGCACCAGTTACATTACACAAGGACATATTCATTCTTTGAATCACAGGTGGGCAGGCTCGAACCTCTTTTCTCAGCTCGAAGGTAGGCTGCTCTAGCCTTATGCCACAACTTCGCCTACAAGCATGCGCAGCATTTTCAATATTATATACAATGAAGTGATAATTGTTGCTGATTTATCTTATGCAACTTACAACCATTGGCAAAGCCAATAGTTCTGACTTGTTGTAGGTGTAATGTTACTTGCTGTGTTATATATCTGGATGAAGGGACAAAAGCAGCAAAATTCCAGTAGGGCAGCATATTAGGCTAAGCACAGATTTTTAGCTTAAGTGTTTTAAGCCACACCTTTAATTACAGCGGCCATGCCCCTATGAGAGACCCACAGTTTTTTAATTTCACTTGAAGCCCTAGCTACGCCCTTGACACAAACTCTCACAAACCCTGAGCTCTCTATGGCTTTCAAATCCCTGTCTTTCTCCCATGGCTTACGCCACTGAGAAGGAAACACCTTCTCAAGCTAGGCACCTCTGCAAAGCGGTTTGAAGTTCAACAGTTTTACAGCCCTCCCTTACCTATTTCCCCTACTTAGGCTATAAAGGGCAGACACACCCACACACCTTCCTTTTCTTGTGTACAACCTCAGACAGCAGGTTCAAAGCTACTTCCTTTAAGGAGAGGGCAACTTGGCAATGATGAGGTGCCTGATGATCGGGCCACTGAAATTATGTGGTTCGGAGGACTAATCTATGCGTTAGGGCTCACTAAATTTTGCAGCAAGAAAAGGCAAATTTGGTGATAGTATTACCTCATTTTTTGTTCATTTTTACATGTTAAAAATACGAGGGCAAAGCTTTAACGTAATTAAAGTGCTTCAACTCCTCATCAGGAGTAGTAAGTTGCCTAGGCAGTGTCCAGCTGACTTCCCATTTGCCCCAGCAAGACATTGAGGTTCACTTTTTTATATTGCTGGATGATCATGGGCACTGCAGAACTGGCTTCCATTGGCTTGGCCTGTGCACCTGCACGATTACAGTTGGGCCCCTGTGGTGTGGCTCAACCTAATTAGAAGCCTCTCCCTTGCTTGTGTGGGGTTTCAGCCTTTGGCTTGCTCCTGTTTTGAAGCATTCCCAGTGGTGGCTTTTGGTCCTCATGTGATGGCCCAGGATATGTTTGCCCTTGGTTAGGTTGGCAGGAGCAGTGTAGGTTGCTGATGTCTGCTGGTGTGCTTTTCTTCAATGTGGTGTGGACTGTGGTGAAGATATGCCACTCTGGAATACCTTCAAAGAAGTAATGGGATGAGGAATTGAATGAGACGATAACTGTATGATTACTCAGCTCTTATCTTCATTACTAAGATTCTTCCTAGACTCTGTGCTTAATTTGTAAAATATTAGGTGCCGGGCTCTGACCAGGAGGCCACTGCAGCTTGCACCACCCATCGCCCCTGTCATTGCTGCCAAAACAACTACTAACCATCTCTCTCATGTACAGTTCCGATTATTCCAGGTCCCTGAAGCAAAGCGAATGGCTGGGGTGGCAGGTATTAGTAATTTTTTTATGTATATTGTTTTCATAAACAACTATTATACTGCTCATCTCTAAATTACTTGAGCAGCGCCACCTTGTGGCAGACTTCCCTTAGTGTGGTGTTGACAATTTGTTGCCGGGGCTGAGCACCGGAAACTAATTAAGTGCCGGTGCACAGCACCGGAAAGCTCCGGTACAAATTAAGCACTGTTCCCAGTACTTAAATGCTCACTCAGTGGGGCTTCATTTTTCATCTAGAATGGTTGCCATGGCACTACCTATGGGCCCAAGAAGGAGGCAATAGGTAAAGTCCAAGGGTATTGATTTCAAGCTGATTTGCAGATAAGGCAGATCTTCTTGACTGATATGATACTGAGATCAGGAAGGGGCCATTGAAGTAATGTAGATTACTGGTAAGTTATCCAGCCATTTGCCACACTCAACCACAGACATACAAGCATACTCAGATAATGGCTCCACCGGTGTGATTGATAGACTTCACAGATCTGCAGACAGATAGAGAATGTGCGATAAAGACATAACAATGGCGGTGGTGGATAGTGCTACACGAATGCAAGCATCATAATACGAAAAAAGCAATAAACCCTATGCAGCACTCTTTGTATGATATATATATATATATATATATATATATATATATATATATCGCCAAGAGTCCTGATAAATTAAGAGGGGAAGGATAACTAGAAACTCTTTAGCCACCACTGTAACGAAAAGTAATGTAGCAGGAAGTGTTGTCACAATTCCATTTTTGCATCCACAGAGATAGAAATAGGTCTATTTTCCAATCCAGGGCAGTGTTATATTCTGTGAATTCTCACAGGTAGTATTCTGCATATTTCCCTATGTAGAACTGTATTTAAACATCTACTTTATGGGATTCTCTTCAGGTTCCTTGTGTTAGATCTTAACATTGATCTAACGTCAATGTTAGATCAATGTTAAAATTGATTAACACATCCTTTAACGAATCTCAGTAGGTTAAGCACTCATTGCTGAGGCATGTATTACCAGCAGGTCTAATATTCAGATTGCGATATTTTCAGTTAGTCATTCAACCTGCCCAGGTCAATGAAATGAGCATAGGTAACAACCAAGTTGTCCCTTGCCGGCAATTGCTTTATATCTATCAGTATTTTGTATGTTCAAAATAAGTAAGACAATAGATTTAATGGTGAAAGCAAAAATACAAGTGCCAGACCACAAAGCGCTATTCGCTAAAAAGATAACACAAGGTGCCCCACATAGCATGGCCCAATTAGGATTTATGAATAACAGGTAAATTGGATAATAATAATTGGAAGCCAAACTGTTCTATGTTAAGCACTTCTCATTAAAGCTCAATATAAAGAAGACAGTGCTATTATCATGAAATACTGCCATTATTACCTAATGATAACCTTTGTTATTATTAGTCCTACTCGTCCTTGTCCCATTCATTACTCATTAGGTGAACCACACTCTGAGCCAAGAAACCCCAGGAAAATGCTGTAAATGCACAACCACCACCCCTCCATACTCAAGCAGGGTGGCCAAAATGGGCAGACATTCCCAGCATCCCCCTGACATAACCAGCTCAGAAGAGAAGTCCAGACCAGTCAAGGGAGGATTGGCAGGTTCTAATGACCAGGACATTGTGCGTAGGGTTAAAAGTAATGATGATTACCAGAAACGAATCGGTCATTACCTTCACATCCCTCGTCTTTGTCCCAGTCATTACTCAATGAAGAATGCCACAGCCTCAATCTAGTCACAAACAAACACCAACATGGAAATCCTATAAAACATTTAAGCATACCAAGTACTAACAAGGCAGAATTAAACCGACGGTACCCACAACAACGTGCAGCCTAACTGCCTGTTACCCAGACGCCCAAAGCAGATGAAAGCAACAAAGGACGACCCTTGCCAACGAGAACAAGGAGTGGAAAAAGAAAGCAACAGTCAGTTAACAGTGAGCAAAAAAAACCTGAACTGGCAACCCACAAGATCAAAGAAGTGGTCAACTCCTGAAACAATCAAGACCAATCCAATAAACAAGCAAACCCCTACAAATATCCAGGGAATGTAACCGGGGCTGGCCGGAAAGATACACAAATTAGTCTTGACAAAAAGCTCAAACCAGCCCTATTGCAAGAGGCCATGATTAGAATGGAACCCGTAACGCTTTGATGATTGGTTCATGGCAGCCCATCCTGCTCTTGAGGTAGCCCCATGCCATGAGGCCCAAACGTAAAATGCCAGGGTGGCAGAATGGCCAGTCAGGCCCTGAATGCAACATATGCCCCTGCAATGAAAAGGGGAGGATGTCAAGGTGGAACAACAGTCACAGAGGTATGGGAAGCAGCAAAGCAAGGGACGCCTGCACCACAGAGTTTCAAACATGGCCCCCCAGGGTGCTGACACCACAGTAACCATAAAGAACAAGCAAGGTCGAAAAAAAAGGTCCACAGTGACTTTGGGGGCACAGAGGACCAGAGACAAGTTCCATGTAGAAGACATCAACAAGAAAGACTGCAACAGAGAAGCAGCAAGAACACAATTGCACAATGTACTGTAGGGAATCTAAAATGTCCAGGAGACAGCCGGCAGGTCTCAAAGGGTGACGCAATCCATCCAGACCACAAACTTAAAAACAACTCTGCCCAAGAAGCCAGTAGTAAAACTACCTATCCGCATAACCCAGGGCGATGCCCTCCATCCTGGCCAAACAAAGCAATAGTCATCACAATCCTGGAGTACATCAGGAGATGAAGATCCAGAAAATTAGCTGTTGAAGGACCACAGCGCCAAAGGACCCAACATAAGCACCTGAAGGTCAGCAAACAATGCCCATTCACCTGTTGCCCTAGGGCTAGCTAAGGCACCCACCCGAGCAAACACTTCACCAAAGGTACTTGCAGCCACTAGCCCAACAAAGCAGCCCCAAATGGAGCAGAAGACCCAAACCAGAAGCCAACTACCAAGAAATTAGAGATGGTGACCCGAGAGACGGGAATCAAGGACAAAAACTCCAGAAGATGAAGAGAAGTCTACATATAGGGCCTAAAGAAGGATGAACAGAAGTAGGTCCCATCACACTGCACCCTCAGACAGATCAGTCGGGAGCTTAAGAAAGATCCAAAAAGAAGATAGCACCCACCACACTGAAGATGTCCTCTGGACAGCGAAATGTGTGGACCCTACAAATATCAAGACTGGACAACCAGCAGGCACCTCCACATGGTTGAGCAAGAATAGAATAGAATAATCTTTATTGTATATGGTTATTTAAAACCTTTACAAAGTGCAAAAAGAATGAATAAAACAATCATAGTTATGACTAAACAGGTCTCAAGGGACATGAGAACAATTTGTGAATAAGTTCATAAAATGCAGACGATTCTTCGAATACGTCCGGGTACTAGCAGCATTATAATTACGTTTAAAGGGATCTCAACAGAGGGCTGAACCGTGAATATAGCAGCTATTTGTTCTTCATAGTTATAAATAAACAAGTCACAAGTGACATAGAAACCATTTCTGAATAAATACTTAAAATACACACGATTCTTCAAATACCTCCAGGAACTAGCAGCTTTATAATTACGTTTAACGGGATCTAAAAAGAGGGCAGAACCGTGAATATAGCAGCTGTTTGTTCTTTCAACAAGGCAACAATTCATATTAAAAATTAAACTGAAAATAGTATAAAAGCAACCTATTAAAAAACAAAAAAAATGTCAAATTGGTTTAGAGTCCTTCAAAGTCTAGCAGCAATATGTTTACATCTAACAATTCTAAGAGTGGGCGTGTGTGTGGATGTAGCAGCTAATTGCTCATCATGCTATGCTTCCTTTGTATGCAAGATGGGTAAAGTTTCTCAAAACCAATGTTTAGGACTATGTCTTCTGGGCATTTTCATCCATCAACTCAAGTCGAATTGCATTGCCTAGCTAATTTAACCGTTACATACTAATAAACTCAGTTGAGCAAGATGCTACTCTAAGCAGGAATATGTGAAGACCCTCCATGCTCGATCAGGAGGCAGTGCTAAAACAAATATTCAGTTGCGCATGGGGAAATCCAACCAGCGGAGAAGAATCACAGAGGAGTCCATCATCCATGCCACAGGCCCCCCTCAAAGCCCCAAGGAACAACTCCCCAAATTGAAAAAATTACTCCTTGAATGCATGAGCATGGAAACCCCAGGTGAGCAGCTAGCAATGGTAGGAGAAGAGAGGCAACCAAAAGATCAACAGGCATCAAGTCCCTCTGAGTCACCCAGGAAAACAGCATTCCTTCCGGAAAAGGACCAATCCACTGAAATACCCGTGCAAAAAAACAACAAACCTTATGTTTCCTGACACCCATGAAACCAAAAGGAATATGGAGACTAAACCCAACCTGCTCAATCCACTGAAATACCCCTTGCAAAGAAACAACAAACCTTATGTTTCCTGACACCCATGAAACCAAAAGGAATATGGAGACTAAACCCAACCTGCTCAATCCACTGAAATACCCCTTGCAAAGAAACAACAAACCTTATGTTTCCTGACACCCATGAAACCAAAAGGAATATGGAGACTAAACCCACACTGCTCATGGGTTAAAAACTGTAATTCAAAATTCGTTGAGGTACCAACATCATATTTTATCTGCCGAAGGGCCAATCAATTAAAATCAACAGATGCATTATGGTCATGATGGTAAGTCACAGAGTCATTGCGCCCTTCAAGGATCATATTCCATTAATCATGCCACTCTAAAAACGTTTTTCGAATTGACGTTTTTACTCCATGAGGAATGTTAAAGAACCGAAACGCGTTGGGGGAAGGACGCCTTGTTCATGTTTTTGAATTCAATAAAATGTAACTAGAAGCCTGCAGAGAGTGCATCTCATTGCTCTCCTTCCGCCACTGGAAAGATTCTGAATGCATATAGGAAGCAGGGTCTAGGACCACTATAGACAAAAGCAATGTGGCATCCAGGAACTGTCAAATTTGCAGCACAAGGCAGCATCTAGACTTCCTTCTCTCAAGCAAAAGGGCCTAGGAGAGCCACCGCCAAGAGGAAGCTGGAAGGAAGATGACTAAGTAAAACTGCTGGTGCTGTAGCCTGAAAAACATGGAACAACAAGCACAGAGCCCTCCCAGTCAGCCCCAAACCAAAAGATACCACCGAACAAGAGTCAAAGGCCATCAAAAGGCCCAACAGGCCCAAAACTAGTCAGAAAGCGGATTTCGCCCCTCGCTAGGGACTGAGACTGCTTTATTGGCCGTCGTAGAGGACTCGAGAAGACTCCTCGATGCATCGGGATCCTTAGCCGTGATACTGTTAGACCTCAGCGCGGCATTTGATACGGTGAATCACCGTATCTTAATCCACGACTTAGGGAGTTGGGTGTAACAGGAACAGCGCTTGACTGGTTGTGTTCCTTCCTGGAGGATAGATCCTACCAGGTTCTTGAGGGTGAGGCCATTTCAAGTCCCAGACCTTTGTATTGTGGAATGCCTCAGGGGTCATCCCTGAGTCCCACTCTTTTTAATGCCTATATGGCCCCCCTTGCAGAGATTGTTTTGCCATTTGGGGAGCATATAATTACGTATGCCGATGATGCCCAATTAGTGGTGGCATTCAATCATAAAAGCGTTCCTTCAACATGTCTGGGCCCCTGCCTCAGGGAGGTGATGAGATGGATGTGCCATTCCCATCTTAAATTGAACGGTGACAAAACTGAGCTTATGTTGCTCGGTAATCCCTCTCCCCTCGAGGTTGCCTCCATCTGGCCAGCATGTATGGGACCACCGCCGGTTCCCACACCGGAAATAAAGAGCTTGGGTTTCTGGCTTGATTCTGAACTTAACCTTAAAACTCAAGCCAGGAAGGCAGTTGCCTCCTGTTTTGGCATCTTAAAATTGTTGCGTAAAGTGCTGCCACTGCTTCCCCTTTTAGCAAGGAAGCTCGTAGTCCAGGCGCTTATTTTATCTCGCCTGGACTATGGTAATGCTCTTTATCTTGGTGCCGCCGGTGCGGTTTAAAAAAAAACTCCAAACTATGCAAAATTGTCTGCCCGGACTCTTAAGGGTGTCCCTAGCTGTCAATCAGCCAAACCCGCCTTCAAATCCTTACATTGGCTCCCTATCCAGGAAAGGGTTCATTTTAAAGCTCTATCCACCACCCACAAGATGCTTGGGGGTAAGAGACCAGATATTATTTCATCTTTTGTCCGACCCTAAAGCTCATAGACAGTTACGCTCTAATGATCTTCATCTGGCGTCTGTTCCCAGAATTAGGAGGTCCCAAAGCGGCAGCCGACTTTTTACCTATAATGCCTTCAAACTCTGGAATACCTTGCCGCTGCATTTGCGTAAAGAATCAGACCAGTCCATCTTTCTTAAAAGGCTTAAGACCTGGCTCTTTCCACACTGATTGCCTTAGTCTATTGAGGTTTTGACCCTAGCGCTGGGATGCCTCCAGGTAACCACGCGCTTTATAAATGCTACTTCATTTCATTTCAAAGCTCCAGGGCACCAGCATCCCACCTCCCAACCCAAGGTGGAAGTGCTGATACCTCAAGTGAAAACACCAGAAAGGAAGCAACTCTAACTCCAACCCTTACAGCAAAGCAAAATATAGCATGTGCATAATCCCACTGAGTTGGAACAACATGAGCTGATGGTATGCCCCTGTTTCAACGCATTTTTTACAACGCACTACTGTTACAACGCATCCATTACAACGCAGATACTGTTACAACTCATGTTTTTACAACGCATTTTTTTACAACGCAGGTACCTTTACAACGCATACCATTACAACGTAAGTATTGGTAAGTATATAGTTATATTTTAAATGTTATATGTTAGGGGTAAAGGGGTATTTTTAGGGTTCAGGGTCAGTTTTCAGTTTTTGGGTAAAGGGGTATTTTTAGGGTTCTGGGTCAGTTTTCAGTTTTTGGGTAAAGGGGTATTTTTAGGGTTTAGGGTCAGTTTTCAGTTTTTGGGTAAAGGGGTATTTTTAGGGTTCAGGGTCAGTTTTCAGTTTTTGGGTAAAGGGGTATTTTTAGGGTTCAGGGTCAGTTTTCAGTTTTTGGGTAAAGGGGTATTTTTAGGGTTCAGGGTCAGTTTTCAGTTTTTGGGTAAAGGGGTATTTTTAGGGTTTAGGGTCAGTTTTCAGTTTGTGGGTAAAGGGGTATTTTTAGGGTTCAGGGTCAGTTTTCAGTTTTTGGGTAAAGGGGTATTTTTAGGGTTCAGGGTCAGTTTTCAGTTTTTGGGTAAAGGGGTATTTTTAGGGTTCAGGGTCAGTTTTCAGTTTTTGGGTAAAGGGGTATTTTTAGGGTTCAGGGTCAGTTTTCAGTTTTTGGGTAAAGGGGTATTTTTAGGGTTTAGGGTCAGTTTTCAGTTTGTGGGTAAAGGGGTATTTTTAGGGTTCAGGGTCAGTTTTCAGTTTTTGGGTAAAGGGGTATTTTTAGGGTTCAGGGTCAGTTTTCAGTTTTTGGGTAAAGGGGTATTTTTAGGGTTCAGGGTCAGTTTTCAGTTTTTGGGTAAAGGGGTATTTTTAGGGTTCAGGGTCAGTTTTCAGTTTTTGGGTAAAGGGGTATTTTTAGGGTTTAGGGTCAGTTTTCAGTTTTTGGGTAAAGGGGTATTTTTAGGGTTCAGGGTCAGTTTTCAGTTTTTGGGTAAAGGGGTATTTTTAGGGTTCAGGGTCAGTTTTCAGTTTTTGGGTAAAGGGGTATTTTTAGGGTTCAGGGTCAGTTTTCAGTTTTTGGGTAAAGGGGTATTTTTAGGGTTCAGGGTCAGTTTTTAGTTTTTGGGGAAAGGGGTATTTTTAGGGTTCAGGGTCAGTTTTCAGTTTTTGGGGTACAGGGTAAAAATAAATTAAAATTAATTTTAAATTAAATTATTTATTAGAAAATAAATTAAATTACATTACATTACATTATTTTTGGGGTTGAGGGTCAGTTTTGAGTTTTTGGGGTACAGGGGTACAGGGTAAATATAAAGTAAATATTTTTTTAAGTTATCAATAATTAATTTAAATTAAATTTTATTAAATTACTTAAATTTATTTTTGGGGTTGTGGGTCAGTTTTGAGTTACTGGGGTACAGGGGTACAGGGTAAAAATAAAGTAATATTAATTTTAATTTAAATTAATTAACTGATTTTAAATTAAATTAAATTACATTAAATTATATTTTAAAACATTAATTTACTATTATAATATTAATATTAATATATACTTACCAATACTTACGTTGTAATGGTCTGCGTTGTAAAGGTACCTGCGTTGTAAAAAAATGCGTTGTAAATACATGCGTTGTTGCAGTATCCGCGTTGTAAAATCCGCGTTGTAACGGTATGCGTTGTTACAGTCCGCGTTGTAACATCATATATCCGAGCTGATAAGGTGTGGAGAAGTGCATCTGGTGGTTGTCCAGGACAATGCAACAAGGCAGGAGGCACTATGCTGCAAAACGTGAGGTTTGTAGAAACTGCGCAGCTTCCTGCAGGAAATCAAACTCCGACAACTCTTGTGAATGATCAGAAGAGCCCTTGAGATACAACACTGAGGGCGCCAAGGACCAACATGACAGTTGGGACAGAGGTACCACTAACTCCCTGTTTGTTGGAGTGTAGCGGGTATCCCTGGGTAACCCGATTTTACACACATTCTGAAGCATAGAGCCGCGACTCTGTCTGGATGCAGTGGACCGAGGAAGTGGAGAAAGTTACCGCAACCAATTCAGATTATAGTTTAAAACACGGAAGTAAAAAGTCATTGGAGGAGGACACCAGCAAATGCAAATGTAGTATCACGGTGGTAGAAGGTATGGAAGGCAATAGGTGGCATAACCTGCAACATCAGAGCTCTACGCAGTAGATGGCGTTATTGACCACATTTGAGCTGTATGCAGCAGAAGGCATTATCAGCCACATTTGAGCTGTATGCAGCAGAAGGCATTATTGACCACATTTGAGCTGTATGCAGCAGAAGGCATTATTGACCACATTTGAGCTGTATGCAGCAGAAGGCATTATCAGCCACATTTGAGCTGTATGCAGCAAAAGGCATTATCAGCCACATTGGAGCTGTATGCAGCAGAAGGCATTATCAGCGACATTTGAGCTGGGATGGTGCAGTGAGCTAAATAACGGTGATGGATCAAGCCCTGATCTTTGGACTGGGTAAGAGTGGTCTGCTTAATTCAGACACTCTGTTCATCACCACCCCCTTTTCTGAATCGTATGCAGCAGAAGGCATTATCAGCGACATTGGAGCTGTATGCAGCAGAAGGCATTATCAGCGACATTTGAGCTGGGATGGTGCAGTGAGATAAATAACGGTGATGGATCAAGCCCTGATCTTTGGACTGGGTAAGAGTGGTCTGCTTAATTCAGACACTCTGTTCATCACCACCCCCTTTTCTGAATCGTATGCAGCAGAAGGCATTATCAGCGACATTGGAGCTGTATGCAGCAGAAGGCATTATCAGCCACATTGGAGCTATATGCAGCAGAAGGCATTATCAGCCACAATGGAGCTGTATGCAGCAGAAGGCATTATCAGCCACATTTGAGCTGTATGCAGCAGAAGGCATTATCAGCGACATTGGAGCTGTATGCAGCAGAAGGCATTATCAGCCACATTGGAGCTGTCTGCAGCAGAAGGCATTATCAGCCACATTAGATCTTTCAGCAGTAGATGGCATATTCAACCACATCAGAACTCTACATAGCAGATGGCCCTATCAGCCACATCAGTGCTCTACGTAGTAGAAGGCATAATCGCCCTCATCAGAGCTCTGCGCAGCAGGTGACATCTGCCTCATCAGAACTCTATGCAGTAAATGGTATTATCAGTCACATCAGAGCTTTATGCACTAGTTGCATGATCAGCCACAATAGAGCTCTGCATAGCACATGGCTTTATCTGCGATTTCATGGCATTATGCCGTAGACGGCGTTATCAGTCACGCCTGCGCTATGTGAAGTAGACACAATATCAGCCACATCAGAGTTCTCCGCAGTGGATGGTATTATCCTCAAGAGTGTTAGTAAATGTAATCAAATAAAGTTATTGAATTGCCCATTTTCTTAACACGCTTGGTGATGGTTCGAAGATTGCGGTCTTGGCCGCTAGAGACGAGTTGAGTTAGCAGGGATAGGGAAAAGGCAGTAGAAGGAACTGCATGTAAAACAATGCTCTGTTGTGGTTGATCTACAGCCGGATGTGGGTACTGTCTTTTGCTTTTGTTCCCGAATAAACAATAGCCTTGGGTTCTATGGTCAGCAGTGAGATGTGTTCTCTCTTCCATCCACCCATACCTCTAATAATGATGAGAAACAGATTGTGTTTTTCTGGACTTCCCTGAGTAAAGTATGATTTGGTTCTAGCCTTAGATAAAGAATCAGAATGTTCCGTAGTGTTGGGCCTTGACCTCTGCTGCCCTGTTTCTCATGGTTGAATGACACTTCTCAGATAAATTTGGAGTTTGGCAATCGAGGGCTTTGTTAGGCTAGAATGGGACCAGGCTAGGGAGCTATTCTTGGCTTGTGATGTGTGGAGAATGCACAGGATTTAGATCTTATTCCTGGCCTCTACTGGGCATCAGTGAAATGTTGTTCCACTTTTTTGGGGTTTCACATAGACTTGCTGCTTAGTCTTGCACCTACTCAAGTTTGTGTTGGTGCTTTATCCAAGGCTGGAATGCACAGTGTTACAACAGATCAGCAACGCCATCACCAAGGATTTAGTTGCACCGTTTTTCTTGAACATTTTGTTTATTTTGGCAAGAAGGTGATGCTTTCGATATTAAGGTGGCTCAAACATATCTTGAGGTTATGTTGCTGTCTCCATTCTTGTTTTAGGATTACACAAAATGTGTTACACTGTCTTAAAAACCATCTCCTTTTTCATACAGCTTGAAAATTAGCTGCCTTTTATCTCTCTCTGTACCGTTTACCCTACATTTGAAAATATACAATAGATTAAGCCTTACTCTATCTTAATTGCCCCAAATTGCTCGAAGTGAATGTGGGAGGGGGTGAAATAGAATATAGCTATGCTCCCCAGTGAATTAATTTATCTACTTTCTGCCAGGATAATCGAATCACTAAATCAAACTGAAGTTTTTGTCTGTTCTTCAAATATGGCAATTAGGCTGAATGCGTAGGGAAGAGAGGACCTCTCTTCTTATTAATCACATTTTAGTTTTACTATATAAACCTAGTAAATCTCTGTCTGTGGTCTTCAAGGGTCAGACTAAAGATTTGACACATAGACAACCAGAAACAGCAGTGAAAATAGTTTTTCTATAAAACTTGGAGTAAATGGAAGCACTACTTTTGTGCCATAGTGGTGAGGCAACACAAGTCGATAATTAGATGGCCTTTGAATAGGGAGGAAGAATAAAGTAGGTTCTGTAGCTACTGAAGGGGTGTTTAGAAGACTGGCAATAGTTCGACCATTTTGCGGCCTTTTAGTCGTAAAGAATTTACACTCATTTCTTGACCAGGTTACCTCCTGGTCGAGTGACAATAGATCTAAAAAACAATGCTGCTCAGTAAAAGTAGAAACCTTTTAAGAGCCATCCATACCTTAAACTCCAAAGGTTATTGAAGGGGTAAAAAAGAACCTCCCTCCCTCCAAGTAAATTAATAGATATTAACCTCAGTCCGAAGACAAACACAGTTACACAGCAAACAAAACATTATCAAAGTAATCCTCAGGTTTACTCTGTGGGCCCTAAGTGGCTAAGCATTACACAGGGAAAACTAGTAGTAGGATGTGAGAAAGTGTGTGATTCACAAGTAATTTCGCCCTAAAAACATCCCAAAGGGAGCAGCACACAGCTGTCTTAAAGCTACATCCAGACTTGATGAAGCGAAATAGTTCTCTCTATAACACGTAGGCCTTGATTTGTTGGAATATGTAACACGTTTTTCTTTAATCTCGCCCATAAAACCTATCTAGAGACCCCACTTACGCTAGTGATAGTGCTTTTTCATTAATGTACGCTTTGCACAAACATTTACATTAATCTGCACCACACACACTTATACTGGTTGAGATTTCTAGTTAGAATTGACCATAGTTAATGTAGTACTCTCAATAAAAGGGGGTACCAGTTGCATTTAATGGTGCACCATACGTGCTCCAACTATAACTAGAACATAGAAAGAAGGGTATACAGTTCCTGTACCAAACAATTAGAAAATATTATGAATAAGTCAGCAGAATCCTGGGGACTCAGCAGGAAGCGCAACTCCTCAAGAGCAAGAGCCCTCACATGCCCAGGTGGGTGTCATGCTTCATCATTGGGCGAGCTCCACATCTGGCCGGTGCTGCAATGCCTGACAGGCACCCACAAGGGGGCTCTTTGCCGTTTGTGATTTTTTTAAGCCTAGGTGTCGGGGAACATCGTTTACAACGCGGTGTTTACACCGCACTACCTTCACCACGCGGCCATTACAACGCAAGTCGTTACTACGACTTGTGCTGGATGGCGCTGTTGGTCAAGGAATATTGTAATTTTATATTCCAACACCTTCCCTTCTGTTAGGTGGGCTGGTGTTGGAATATAAAATTATAATAATCCTCAATCAGCGCCTTCCAACGCAAGTCAGTGTAACGACTTGCGTTGTAGAAACCGCGTTGTCAAGTACCGCGATCTAAAAGATCGCGTAGTACTGACATACATCCCTAGGTGTCGGGCTAGGTACTATAAATTGGTGTAAAACATGTTGACGTGTATTAAGAAATTGCAAGTTAAAATATGGTAGGAGGTCCTCTAAAAAAGTTTTATTAGGTGAGTCTCTTTGCCTTATGTTAAAAATGTTCTTGCTGTCATCAGAAATGATAGTGGGTCAACATGTTTCATGCCCTAATAAGTCAGCTAAGGATCTGGTGGCAATTCTTCAGGACTAGTGTAACCTAATCTACAAGGGGGCTGGAATCGTGAAATGCAGTGTAATACGATTTCCAATCACAGGGTAGTTATCTAAATATGTATAGATACCTTCTAGGGTGGATACAAACCGACCCTATGCGGTGCAGTTGGACTTCAACAGGTCGGAGAAGAGCTGCACGCTAACTATAATGTGAGTGTCAGTAGCAAAGGTGTGCAGGACGACCGGCCTGGGCTCAGCTTTCCCTTTCCTGTCTGCTGTGTATTTCTCCTCTTTCTCATTTCAGGAGCGCAAGCTTTAGCAGCCAACGTTAATTAAGAATAGGGCTCCCGGTTTTATGGTATTTATTTTATTGACATTTCCGTCTGTATTTATCCATATTTATTTTTTGTCAACTTTATCTGTATTTATCCATATTTATTATGGGTTTTGCGAAAAAATAAAACTGAAACTGTTATATTTCTGCATTTATTTAACCAATAAATATGCAGTCACTTTGAAGGCCTGCCAGGTTTCGGTAATATGGACACCTGCAGAAGATAAATCAATGCACTTATATGAAAATATGCACATTTAAATATCAGCCGTGTGCATATCTACTACTGTTTAAGTCTCTTTACTACAATTCCTTTTTTTAACCCCTTACCTATCAATCCACACAGTTATTGGCCTGGCAGTCGTGGCAAAGTGTATTAAGAATCACTCAAAAAGCACCCAATTTCCGTTTTTTGTTCACATTTAAAAATAAAGACAGAAGGAAAATCAGTGGTTTTCTGTCTGTATTTATCTGTAAAAATCTGTAAAAACGTAAAACTTAGAGCTTTAATAAGGAATGTCGTTTTTTTGCTTAGTTTCATGTAAATGTTTATCTATGTACATTCCTTAGAGAACTGGATGAGCCACACACCTATAATAGAGAGAAAGTTCTGACTTGAGTGTATCACCCTGATGCAGATAGCCAGCTGAACGTCCTGCAGCAGAGACTTCATTGTGTGGTAGCTGGGAAGAAGACCGAAACCTTGATATTGCAAACTGTTCAATCTTTATTGGTTCTCTTCAAGGTAACTGTAGGGAGTGAAAATGTGTTTTAATCATGCATTGCTGGTTTATTTCGATTCAGACGCCCTTTCCACTCCCCTCATAGGTGAACCTTTCCTTGCCCTTGCCCGAAAGAGTACAACTCTGGGGCAAATTCCCTTCCCACATTCTTGACTGAACCCATTTCCAATGTGGATTTCCTTTATTTGATTCAGTTTGTAAAGGCTTTGCTTGCTGACACCATCTGCTTGACTTCTCCCCAAGAGTTCCGATTTCCTAGCTTCGAAAATTAGGGAATGTCCCTTCACAGAATTCTGAACATTTTTTGATTTACTTTATGACAACTTTAAACATGTTGTCTTCATTTTTGGCAGTTTTGAATTGAGTTGAATAATATTGCATTTGTGTATTTTTGACGGATCATTGACAGAAAATCAGAATCAAAAATATTGTTGGTTGTGTGGATAGAATATCATGTCTAAAATATCGATGACCAAAATATCGAGAAGGTAAGTGCAAATAGGTATTTACAGATTTAATATTCTTAACTCCACATCTATGAATATATATATTGTCAAAGTACATATATGTGGAGTTATAAGTAAACATATACCTACCTATAGAATATTACTTTCACAATATTTTTGTCCTCGATATTCTTGACACAATAATTAGCCCGCAATATTTATGGTTCAGATATTCTGTCTAAACACCGCTCTCCATCATTTTTGTGGGGTCAAATGTTCTTGACTATATATAAATGTATTCGATCTGTTGCATTACACCTCAGTTTGGGACTAAAGGTTCACCCCCCTGCGTGCAGCTTGTAGTTGATTTTACATCAAAGGTCTGCATGGTGGCAACACTTGCATGACCAATCAAATAAGAATCTGGTATAAAAACGTTTCCCGGGCAGCATTTTCTTCTCAGTAGAACTGCTCTCGAATATCCAATGTGAATTACCTTTAGAGCCAGCATGGGAAAGGTGCCACCAGAATATTAACAACAGAATATTATAGTACAGAAATATCGAGGACAAAAGATCCGAACCGAAATATCAAAAGGTAAGTATAGATTTTCTTTACCTAACTCAACATTTATGTACCTTGACGATATATATATCTTCAAGATGTGTCACTGTTGAGATAGGAATAGTACATTTATACCTCCTCTTTATGCAGCTACCATTTGATATTTTGTCCTAAATAATGGCAAATTTGTATATCATGATATTTCTATGTTCAATTTTCAGTCGCACAATACCGGGCAAACAAAACATCAACATTTTTTAAATCCGTCCCACAAAGTACAGTGCAAGCAAGTTTAGAGAGTGAGTTTGATCCTCTAGATAGGATTGGGAGGCGGAGCAGACGTTTCTTTTAGGTTTAAAGTATTTTATTAAAGTATAAAAAACATGGGGAAGGGGATAGGAGGTCAAACGAACATACAGTACAATAAGCGAGGTTTGCAGCGGTTCAGAAGGAAATTAGGAAGACAGGAAGCCCCAGAGGGTAACAAGGCATAAGTCTTAAGGCAATAAGGCATCGTAAATGACCCCCAGTAGACCCCCACTCCCTCAGCAAGGCCGAGCTGAAATAGCGTCCCGCAACACAGCAAAAAACACCCCATCCCTCCAGCCCCCCAACCCCGGAAAGTTAGGAGAGAGAGAAGCAAAGAAAGAAAAGGAGGAAAACAATACCCCAACATCCCCGTCCGAAGGTCAGCCTTAGAAGCATATAACCCCGCCCCCCGCCCCCAGCCCCAAACCCCTAATCCCGCACATTCATTCCGTTGGAGCTGCCGGTGGCATCAGCCTAAGAAGTCGCAGGTACCGTGGGCATGTGAGCTCGCGAAATTCCGTGGATAGCAGTGCCAAAAAGGGATGCCAGAGTTCCTCAAACTGGTCAACATTCCCAGCCACCGTCAGCGACATCTTCTCCATGCCCAGTACCTGCCAGAGCCTGTGTAACCACCCAGTGATAGAGGGGGCAGTGGGGGTACGCCAGAGCACCAGGACGTTTTGAACTGCGGAGCCCAGCGCAATCGCAATCTGCCTACCCCTGCGGGACTTCAGCGGGTACATCAGGTCATTGGGGAGGCCTAGCAAGACATACGCAGGGAAGCGCGGGAGCTCAATCTCAAAATGCCTGTCCACCTCATCCAAGACCTCTTTCCAATAGGCCGACAGCACCGGGCACTCCCAGAGAATATGCGTGAGGGTACCCTCCTGTCCGCAGCCGCGCCAGCAACCTTTATCGCCGATTTTGCGCATCTCGTAGAGCCGTTCCGGGGTGTAATACCAATAGGTGGACACCTTAGTAAAGGTCTCCGTTAGTCCAGTGTGGTACGCAGAGTGCCTCGCCCGATACGCAATCCTGTCCCACTCTTTGTGGCTCAAGGTCCTGCCCAATTCCCTGTGCCAGCGCTCCCTCCCTGGGTTATGGTAATGGAACGGCGGGGGCTGGAGAAACTTGTACAGGTCGGTGATAAGCTTGGCATCCGAGGTCCGGGTTACCAGCCATCGCTCATAGGGCGTAATCGGACGGGCAGCGACGTCGCGCACCGGGGGTTGAAGAGCCCAGTGGCGGACTTGCATATAACGCAGTCTGTCCCCCTCCGTCAGGCCAAACTCCTGTCGGAGCTGCTGGAAGGGGAGTACGCCCTCCGGTCCGTAGATCTGGAAAAGCGCCCTGCAGCCGGCGCTAACCCAGTGGGAAAAGGCCCCCGGTTCCAGGCCCGGAGTGAAGTCTGGATTGCCAGCAATGGGAGTGAACGGCGATGGAAAGGTGGTGAGCTCGCGAAGCTCGCACACCGCGTCCCACACTCTCAGCGGAACCCGGGTGATAAAAGAGGCGTAGAGGTTCGGCGGGCGGTGAGCGCGCCGCAGGAACGGGACTTCCTGGAGTGTACGGCCCGCAACTGCCTGGTCTTGAAAGAGCCAGTGCTTGTCTGATTCCCACCGGCTCCACTCCACCAGATACCGAAGTTGTGCCGCCTGAAAGTACTTCCGGAGGTCCGGGACCCCGAGACCCCCCGCCTCCGGGGCGAGCATGGAAAGGACCCGTTTCATCCGAGGTTTACGGCCCTGCCATACAAAGCGGGAGATGTCTGCCTGCGCCTGTCGTATCCAACCTACAGGGGGCTGGAGAGGTAGGGCGCGAAAAAGATACAGGATCTGAGGCAGGACGGTCATCTTCACCGCTGCGATACGGCCCAGCCACGAGAGCAGGCCCTTGTTCCATCGGCCGAGTTCCTCTTTGATCTTTTTGCCCAGAGAGGAATAGTTAGCAGCGACCATTGCAGGCAGGGAAGGCGCAAGCAAGATCCCCAGGTAAGGCACCGTGGAGGAGGACCATTGCAGAGGAAAAAGACGCTGGAGGTCCCGCCTGGTGTCAACAGAGAGGGACACGTCCAAAGCGGCCGACTTAGACATATTCATCTTGAAGCCTGCCACGCGGGCGAAGGTATTCAGTTCCCGGACGCAGGCAGGGAGCGACCGCCTAGGGTCATCCAGGGTCAGCAAGACATCGTCCGCATACAAGCTAACAGTATGCGTGTATTGCCCCATCTTCACTCCGATGGCGTCCGGGTTATCACGGATCCTCTGGGCAAACGGCTCCATATAGAGGGCAAACAGGAGCGGTGAAAGGGGGCAACCCTGTCTCGTGCCGCGCTCAATGGCAAAGCTGCCAGAGCTGTGTCCGTTGACACGCACCGATGCTGACGGCCTCTTATAGCAATTAAAGATCATAGTGCGGAACCTCTCGCCGATCCCCAGTTTCCCAAGAACCAGCTCGAGGTACGGCCAATGAACCCTATCAAAGGCCTTTTCCGCGTCTACCGATAGCAGCATCCGCTCCCCGGGGACGCGTGAGGCCTTTTCTAGCACGTGTGTCACCCTCTTGGTGTTGTCGACCGTCTGCCTACCGGGTACAAAGCCGGCCTGATCCGCCTCCACCAAACCTGGCAGATGTAGACCCAGTCTGGCCGCCAAGATCCCCGTGTACAGCTTGAGGTCCACATTCAGAAGCGAAATGGGCCGATACGAGCCGCACAGAGTCCGGTCCTTTCCCGGTTTCGGGATAACCGACACGGTCGCCGAAAGAAGGTCCGGCGGGATAGCCCCCGGTTCGGAGAAGGAGTTGAATAAGCGAGCCAGGAGAGGCGCAACAGTGGGACAGAAGGTCTTGTAAAACAAGGCCGTATAGCCATCCGGGCCCGGGGCCTTGCCGTGTTTCAGCCGTGCAATAGCGGAGACGACTTCCTCCACGTGTATGTCCCTCTCCAGGTGGGCCGCCTGGGCGGGGTCCAAGGTCGGGAGGGTTACTGATTCCAGATAGGCCTCAGCCTCTCCCGGTGGGGAGGGCTCTGCCGCGTACAGCGCCTCGTAAAAGGCACGGAAGGAGTCCGCCACCTCCGCGTCACCGGAAACCGGGACTCCATCTGCTCCCACTAGCTCCTTTACGACGTTGCGTTGCTGCGCAGCCCTGAGCCGGTGGGCCAGGAGCTTACCGCATCTATCCCCGCCGGTGTAAAAGGCATGTTTCAGGCGCAACGCCGCATACTCCGCCCGGTCCAGGTCCAACGCAGAGAGAAGTTTCCGCGCCGCCTTCAGCTGCCTCCAAACACGAGGCGCCCCTGTCCGGCGGTGAACCTGCTCAAGTTCCCTGACCTGCGCCGTTAATTCCTCCCTTTTGCGTTGAAGCTCCTTGTTCTCCGCCGAGGAGATGGAGATAAACTCCCCTCTGAGGACCGCTTTCAAAGCTGCCCATTGCGTTGCCAGGGACGTATCGGGGTTGCTATTGTGAGTCAGGTACTCCTGAATGACCTCCTCCACCCGCTTCACCACCGACTTTTTATGGAGAAGAGTGTCCCGAAGCCGCCACATCCCTCTGGAGGGGGGGGCCACCGGCCAAGCAAAAACTCCGGAAACCGGCGCATGATCGGACAGGGACAAAACCCCGATGTCAGCCGCCGTGGCGGCTGCACGGAGCGGTCCACTCACCAAGAGGTAATCCAACCGCGAGTAAGTGCGGTGTGCGTGGGAGAAGTATGAGTAGTCCCTATCGGCGCGGTGCATTATGCGCCAGAGGTCATGTAGATCCATCTCTGCGATCCGGTCCTGTACCGCTCCAGAAAGCTCCCCCGTCTGCGGAAAGCGCTGGGCCGACCTATCCAAGGTGGAGTCGAAGACTATGTTCAGGTCTCCCCCCAAGATGACGTGGCGGTCAGGCGAGGCAGTAACGTCTACCAACACAGATTCCAGGAAGCGATCCTGGTGGTCATTTGGGCTGTATACGGAACCAACCGTAAAGGCTACTCCCCCTAGGCGCATGCGATACACTAGGAGCTTCCCCTTCTGCTCGGCATGTTTATACAGCACCTCACCTCGGAAGGTGCTGGCTAGGAGAATGGCTACCCCTGCAGTCTTAGTCGCAGCCGAGGAAAAGAGTTGCGTGGGGAATTTGGCAGAGCGCAGCCTATGGCAATCTTTAGAAAGTAGATGGGTTTCCTGCAGGAGGCAGATATCCGCCTGCGACCCTTCTAGCAGGGAAAGAATCGCCCTACGCTTCACAGGGTTGTTCAGACCCTTAACATTAAGGGTCACTACCTTCAGGGGCGGCATCATTCCCAGGGAAGCAAAGCGCCGCGCAGCAAGCTCGGGATCAGTGGAAGGGGCGCGCGGGGCAGGGGTGCAGGGAAGGCCAGAATCGGCTCCGCACATGTTCGGACAGCATCGGACGGGACCTCCCCAACATCAAACCAACTGTGAAACCCCCCCAAAACCAACCCATGGCAACCAGCCAAAACCAAAAACGAGAAAAAACACCCCATAGTCTCAGTCTAGCCCAGATGGGCGAGTCTGCAGAAACAGTCAAGTGGACGTCCAGCCACACACCTCCAACCACTTCCCCCCAACCCCCAGCCCCAACCCAGCATCGAAGAAGCTAAGAGTTCTCCCCCCGGAGTAAAGTTAGGCCGTCTGAGCCACGCCATTGGGATCGGGCAAGTTCCGTGCCGCAGTCCTCAGGGCTTCCGCCATATCCGCCCTGATGGTAGGGGAGTCAGGGCGACTCGCCGCCGCCGACGATTGGCGCCTCCTCGATCTCCGTCGGCCCCGCCGCTCGGGGCGCCGCCATGCGGGTGTGGCTCCTTCTTCCTCCGTAGCCGTGAGTCCCAGCACCCCGCAGACATCTTGTAAGGAGCGCAGCTGATGCAACACCCCATTCCATCGAAAAATAAGACGGAAGGGGTGACCCCAGGAGTAGGCCGTCTCATGCTCTCTCAGGAAGTCCGTGGCGATGCGGAAAGACCTGCGTTTCTGCAGCGTGATGGCGGACAGGTCCTGATAGAGCGCCACGGGACGTTCTCGAAAGGACAGCGGCTGTTTCCTGCGGGCCTCTGTCATAATGCGCTCCTTTAGGGGGAAATCCGGCAAGAACGCCAGGATATCAGGCGGGGGTGCCGAAGATTGGCGCTGTCGGCCCACCCTGTGTGCTCTGTCTATGCGGATCGGGAAGTCCGCTCCTTCTCCCAAGATGTCGCGGAACAGGTCCTGCAAATAGGCCACTAGGTCCGTGCCTTCATCCGCGGACGGAACTCCCCGCACCCGGATATTATTCCGCCTGGATCTGTTCTCAAGGTCCTCCGAGTGGGCCTGGAGCTCGACACATTGCTCCCGTAGGCGGAGGACGTCCTGCTGGAGATGAACTATCTCCTCGTCGCGGCGCTGGGCCGCCGTCTCCACAGAGTCGACTCGCTCGCCCAGGCCTTCGATTTCTCTTCGCACCTCACGGACCTCACCCGCCACCTCGGTCTTGAGAGTCTGAA
The DNA here is from genome assembly GCF_964263255.1 of Lissotriton vulgaris. Taxonomy (NCBI): domain Eukaryota; kingdom Metazoa; phylum Chordata; class Amphibia; order Caudata; family Salamandridae; genus Lissotriton; species Lissotriton vulgaris. The sequence goes on along the minus strand of NC_141693.1, from coordinate 359,118,775 downwards.
ATTCCTCCTTGAGGGAGTTGAATAAGTCCTCCATGAAGGACCTCGTGACAGGTGGTTCGCCCCCGGTTGCGTCCGTTGAGGCCCGGGAGGACCCCGGGGATGGTTGCGCCCTGTCGCGCAGCTGCTGGGCCCTGCCGAGCATGTCCGGCAAAGTGCGATCTCCCCGTGCGGCGCCTCGTCTTCCGGCCATCCTGGTCTCCACGGTGGTCGAAGCTTAGAGCCGGCCGTTGCAGACGCGTCCAGCCGCTCGTGGGCACCAGGTGTGAAGTCCTCGGCGAGGACAAGGATAGTGCGTCACAGGCGGCAAAATGGCGGCCCGGGTCAGGGCGAGACGACCACCGGGCCAGGCAGGGCGGTCAGCAATGTCCAAGTCGGAGGCTTTCAGCTGTGTGCTCCCAGGGAGGGCAGCAGATGTATGGGCAACAGGAGAAACCGAGGCGCTCGCATAACCAGGGTGCGGGCGAGGGTCACCAGCACCAGTTCCGCAAAGACAAGATGGCGGGAGGGCGGAACCCAGGATGCCAGCCCAGGCCAGCTAGTCTATGGGCGACCCTCAAATGGCAACGGGTCGGGGAAGTGCGGACCCAGTGTGTCCCAGTACTATCGGCCAATACGCCCGGTCCGGGCACCGTTCAGGCTCCACCGATCCACTCCGCCAGGCTCGGGGTCCGCAAGGCGTCACATTCCGACCCCCGTGGCAGGGGGGTAGATCGTCGTCGCAGGGCAGGGGTCTGTCGTCTAGTGATGGTCCCGGCCACCGGGGCGCCGGCCGGGAAGCTCCCACACTCCGCGGAGTTCGCCTAGGCCGTCCCCCAGGGTCTCCAGTTTTCAGCACTCGACTCCGCTGAGGCGCGCGGACAGCGCCGCAGTACGCTCCGCCTCCAGGCCCTTCTCCTCGGGGCGACCCAGGCTCCTCTCCTCGGGTCGATCGTTGAACAGAATTTTCAGGGACTTCCCCCGGGGCAACAGAAGTCAAAGTAGTATCAAAACGTGCCCCAAGAACCCCGGCACAGTTCTCTCGCCCGCAGTGCGTCCGCGGGGGGAGAGAAGCGCAGGAATCGGTGCTCGAGCTGAGCCGGGCCGGAGGAGCTACGGGAGGAAGCGTCCGCTCACCCCGCCATCTTGGCCACGCCCCCCAGACGTTTCTTTTAAACTCACAGTAGACTGTTAGAATAAATTGATCCAAATGGTGTAAATGACAGAATACATGATTCAACTATATCACTTTAAGGTTCTTTGGAGTGTACCTATGTTCCCATTCAACACTAACAGCAGCCTCTCAGGGACCAGCCTACTGGGAAGTGCCAGAATGCCCAAATGGCTAGTCCGGCAATAAGGTTTTCTAGGAACGGCAAGAGGTGCGAAGCAGTGAATCGATGTGTGACTGAGGGAAATGCTCTTTCGTCAGGACAGTGAATGTGCACAGTGAGCCGGTGCTGAGATCCAAGAATGGATGAACATCTACTATAGCTCAACAAGAAGTTCTCTATATTATGTATGAAAAACCAGCTAATATTAAAGAAAATCTCTGTTGCAAGGCATACTGACCATAGCCCAGCTGCACCTGCGAAAAACCTCAATTGTGATACATTACCAATGACCAAGACACTAAGAAAGATGGAATTCAGCACCCAGCCACTGAACCGGAGATAATGAGGCACCAGCATCATTTCCAAAATCACAGCTGCCAGACTACATTTTGTCAGACAGACAAGAGCACAGATGTGCGATGTGAGCTGATGACAAGGAGGATAATGCAGACAATGAGTTGGAAGAGATATTCATGGGGGTGGGGGTGGGGGTGGGGTAGTTTCTGTGCCCAGGGGGACTGATGCGGAACCCTGGGCAGAGCCTTCCATTGATCAAACAGTGGCCTGGAAGGAACGAAATTGCCCCCCCCCCCCCACTCAAACTACTCTGACAAATAGCCATGTATGCCGTAGAAGGATCATGCAAATTACAGTCTCGGTTGAAGAGTCTACTCACGGTCAATATGATCCATGCCAACTACTCAAGAAGTTGCTGTGCGTTTTAAGTTCTTTTTTATTTGGGTGTTGGGTTTTGTCCAAGAAATGTGGTGTCTTTGTATAATAGCAGACCATGGATTAAATTCTCTGGATATTGAGGAATGTGGTACTATTTTTTTAAAAGGTGTAATCACAAAGTAGGGAATCGAGGGATTTTTATTTTCAAGAAATAAATAAGGATTGGCAAATTCAATAAGTCTGGCCTACACTGTTGCAAGTTCTTTTTTTTATTGTACGCATACTCCCCAAAAACTAAAAATAGGAAACCTGCTCCTACTTAAATGTGGCCACAATATGCTTACAGATTTTTTATTTTATAAATAATAATAATACTAATTCACTGATGTGGCTGCTTTATTAGTGATTTTGTTAAACAAACACACATTTCAGTTGTGCAATTAATGGGACACTGGTTCTTGAAGGGCTGAATGAAGATAATTACGGAAGAACAGTGAGTGGAAGCTAAAAATGGGGAGATTGGTACTGGTAGCCCAATGTGGGTGAAGTAAAGCTGATCCAGGAATACTTGTACTACAAAGGTGGAGGAAATTTAAGGCCGGAATTTGGTAGGAGACCAGTCCTAAAGTCTTTAAAGCAGTAGATGATCTGGTATTAGCCAGTATAGTTTAATGCCAGCCATTGGCACTCAGGAAACTTTGTTGCTGTAGACATGGAGACCTGGGGCATTCTGAAGATTCTGCGCTCAAAGACAAGGTGCTGAAAAAACACCTGCTGCAAGGAGAATGGAAAGCGTGAGAGGTGTAAAACGTATAAGAAGAACAATTGTGACAACTCCTGATTGTGGGAGTAAGCCAAGCAACCAAGCCGACAGTACAGGGAACAGGAATGACCACTCAAAGAGGCAAGACACATTCACTCATTGCCATGTTGGAGCCGAGAGCCTCAAGCGTACGTTGTAGATTGGAATATTGATTAATGAGTATTGTGATACCTTAAAATATCAGAAACAAAACAATCCAGAGGAAGTGACACAGGGAAGAATAGATTTATTATTATGCCTGAGCAGAGTTTTGCGATGCAGAACTCTGCGAGTGAACAAAAACCTCTGCCGCACTCCACGGAGTTCCACAAGCAGTGGAGTGCCTTAGGTCGTGCAGTTCAAGCTGACTTTTAGTTCCAGGCGTTTGTCTCGTACGGGAAAATCAGAACAAATGGCACTATGCGCAACGCAAGAGGGGCGCTGCTTCTTTCTGCCACTCAAGTAGATTTTCTACTTGAGCGGCAGCTCCCTCAACGCGAACAGATGGTTTCTCAACTCGAGCAGTCGTAAACATCCGCGACCGCCCAGCTTTGAGAAATTTCGTCGGGAGGTAGTCTAGCATTGGATTTTCCTTGCTCGCCAACTTATAGATGGCGAGCTAGAAAAAAACTCCTCGTAGTGCTAAAAACTCTGCAATCTCCACGAACGGGGCAGAGTTCATCACCCAAGCCTACTTATTATCTCTAACTTCACATCTATGTACCTTGATGAAGTATACATCATCAAAGTACATATATGTGGAATTAGGTATAGAAAAGCTAAACATACTTATCTGTCTATATGTTTGCCCTCGAAAATTTGGCTATGACATTAAGGTATAATAATATTCCCTACTATATATTCTGGACCCTCACCCAAACATGTGTTGTTTCCAGTCTGTGTTCATGCACCCTCCTGTATACGAAGCATGGAAAGTGTTGAGTACTGTGGTGACCTCAATGGAGTTGTCTGGAGGGGCGGGACGAGTGGAACGTTTCTCTAGCTGTACAAGAAAAAGGCACTACGCCAACTATTTCAAATTGGTTCTGCTACCAACCAGAGGTCACTCTTTGTTCGCCAAGGAGGTTGGTCCATGAGATGTTAAAAGGGAGAACGCTCTGGGCACTTCGTCTAATCAAACCTTATGAGTGGCAGCTGGGAGTTCTTGGGTTAGTGACCATGAAGCAAAAAAAGCTGGTAGTGAATCAAAAAAGAAAATGTTAAAAGTCACATGATGGTAAACGTGTGACAGAAGCACTGGACTTTTTCCCTCGCACTCTTTTCCAACAACACTTTGTCACAACTTATACCTGCCTGTAGCTGAACTCTCCAAGCCACATCTCATATACCCTACTCCTTGTTTACCACACCCTGAACCCATACCACCCATGTTCAGCTACACAGTCCTAGTCTACGCAGCCTTTTTACGGTTTTACCAGGATTGCCACCTTCCCTATATCACCATTTCTCATAATTCACCTCTTCTTTAGGGCACCTTCTCCCCACCTTTGTATCATTCTCTTGTGTATGGCGCTCCATGGATTTATAGTTAGGTTTATGCTACTTATTAATTTATTAGATATAGTGTATCCTGTGCCCACCTTTCTATGGCGCTCTCAATTAAACCGCTCCATTATTTTGTAGCTAGGTTTTTGTTGTTTATTTATCTATGTATTTATTTATCTGGGATATTAATAAAGCACAAACTTTGCCATGCAGGTGGCAGTGCTTTCCTTAAATCTAGATAAGTTGTATTGAGTCCAAGTTCTTCACTGAGGTGTTTCTAGATCCTGGGGGCTTAGCCAGTGAGGGCCTGAGGAAGAGTTATTGGCTGTTTAGTCTTTGGAATTACCAGTCAGAGGCTGGATTTGCTTCTAGTACCTTCAACTACTCTCATGAAGTGGAGTTTATGTTGCGGGTAGTTGGAAAGGCCGATGTGAATGGCTGTGGGTGATGCTGGCCATTTTGATTTTTATTATAGCTTTGAGGGGAAGCCAGTTTCTGTTATCCGATTTTTGGCACGTGGATCAGGTGTGCTGCCACATGGCGAATAACTTTAAGTGGGACAAAGGAGGTTTTGGGGAGAACCGCTAACAGACCATTGCCACCTTCAAGGTGTGATATGTCAAGTCAAGTCAAGTCAGAGAATTTATATAGCGCACTACATACCCTGAGGGTCTCAAGGCGCTTAGAAATGGGGGGAGGATTACTTGTCAAATATCCACGTTTTAAGTTGCTTTCTGAATGCTAGGTGGTTCTGGGTAAGGCGAAGGTAAGCGGGGAGTGAGTTCCATGTTTTAGCAGCCAGGTATGAGAAGGATCTGCCTCCCATGGTGGTCTTGTTGATGCGAGGTACAGTGGCGAGGGCTTGGCTGGAAGAACGTAGTTGGCGGGTGGGGGTGTAGAAGGACAGTCGTGAGTTGAGGCATTCTGGTCCGATGTCGTAGAGTGATTTGTGTGCGTGGGTTAGCAGTCGGAAAGTGATCCTCTTGTTAACGGGTAGCCAGTGGAGGTCTTTAAGGTGACCAGAGATGTGTTCGTTGCGTGGGATGTCTAATATGATCCTGGCTGAGGCGTTTTGGATTCGTTGGAGTTTCTTCTGGAGTTTAGCGGTAGTACCTGCGTAGAGGGTGTTTCCGTAGTCCAGTCGGCTCGTGACCAGAGCATGGGTGACTGTTTTCCTTGTTTCGGTGGGGATCCAGCGAAATGTTTTTTTGAGCATGCGAAGAATGTTGAAGCAGGATGAGGATACGGCGCTGACTTGTCTGTTCATTGAGAGTGAAGAATCCAGGATGACGCCTAGGTTCCGTGCGTGGTCTGTCGGGATGGGTGCTTTTCCGAGGGCTTCCGGCCACCAGGAGTCGTCCCATGCAGAGGGGGATGTACCTAAAATGAGGACTTCTGTTTTGTCTGAGTTCAGTTTCAGTCGGCTTTGTTTCATCCATTCGGCAACTTCTTTCATTCCTTCGTGTAGGTTAGTTTTGGCGGTGCTGGGGTCATTGGTGAGAGAAAGGATTAGTTGAGTGTCATCCGCGTAGGAGATGATGTTGAGGTTGTGTTGGCGGGCGATGGCCGCGAGGGGGCTCATGTATACGTTGAAGAGGGTGGGGCTGAGTGAGGATCCTTGTGGTACGCCACAGATGACTTCAGTGGCCTCGGACTTGAATGGTGGGAGGCGGACTCTCTGGGTTCTTCCGGTGAGGAACGAGGTGATCCATCCATTCAAGTGCTTTTCCTTGTATTCCGATGTTATTGAGGCGTTGTAACAGGGTGCTGTGGCAGACTGTGTCGAATGCTGCAGAGAGGTCGAGGAGGATGAGGGCGACTGTGTCTCCATTGTCCAGTAGAGTTCGAATGTCGTCTGTTGCTGCGATGAGGGCGGTCTCAGTGCTGTGTTTTGCTCGGAAGCCAGATTGTGAGGAGTCGAGGGATTTGTTGGCTTCGAGGAAGGCGGCGAGCTGGTTGTTGACAGCTTTCTCGATGACTTTGGCCGGGAATGGAAGGAGCGAGATGGGGCGGTAATTTTTGAGTTCGGTGGGGTCCGCTGTGGGTTTTTTCAGAAGGGCGGTGAGTTCAGCGTGTTTCCATTCTTCCGGGAAGGTGGCGGAGTTGAAGGAGCAGTTGATGACGTCTCGGAGGTGCGGTGCTATGACGGAGTCTGCTTTGTTGAAGATGTGGTGAGGACATGGGTCTGTGGGGGATCCTGAGTGGATGGAATTCATCAGGCGGATTGTGTCCTCAGTGGAGATTGGGTTCCAGTCGTTAAGGGTGTTCACGGGGGGAGAATGTTCAGCAAATGGTAGGGTGGGTTGGTCTCCGGGTTGGTTGTCGAAGCTGTTGTGGATGTCTGCAATCTTGTTGTGGAAGAATGAGGCTAGGGAATCGCAGAGGGCTTGAGAAGGGGTGATGTCATTGGAGTTGGCCGAGGGATTGGAAAATTCCTTGACGATGTTGAAAAGTTCCTTGCTGTTGTGGGCGTTGTTGTCAAGTCGATCCTTGAATGCTGTTTTCTTGGCCTTTCGGATTAGTTGGTGGTGAGTGCGGGTGGCGTTTTTGAAGGCGTCCTTGGTGCTAGTGGTTGGGTCTTTTTTCCAGGCCTTTTAAAGGGAGCGGCAGAGTTTCTTGGACTTCTTAAGATCATCGTTGAACCATGAGGCCTTCTTGCTGCCAGGTTTGCTTTGACGTTTTTTCAGTGGTGCTAAGGTGTTGGCGGTGTTGGATAACCATAGGGTGAGGTTGGCGGCGGCTTGGTTTGCGTTAGAAGAGTGGGCTGGGGTGTTTAGAAGGAGCGATGCGGAGATCTGGTCCGTAGTGATTTTGTTCCAGTTTCTTTGCAGAGTTGGTTGGAGGTGGTTGGTGGGTTTTGGTTTGTTGTAGGTGAAGTGAACGCAGCTGTGGTCAGTCCAGAGGAGATCCGTAGTGTGGCTGAAGGAGACATGATTGCTGGAGGTGAAGATGGGGTCGAGTGTGTGACCTGCGATGTGGGTGGGGGAAGTGACTAGTTGTTTAAGTCCGAGGTTGGCGAGGTTGTCTAAGAGGGTGGTGGTGTTGCGGTCGTTGATCTTTTCAAGGTGAAAGTTGAGGTCTCCCAGAAGGATGTAGTCTTTGGAGGGGAGCGCGTGTGGGGTGATGAAGTCCGTGATGTCTTCACTGAATTTAGCGCGGGGTCCTGGTGGTCTGTAGAGGAGGGTGCCTCTGAGTGTGGTCTTGGGGTCGATGTGGATCTGGAAGTGAAGGTGTTCGGAGTTAGCGAGGTTGGCGTCAGAGCTGGTTGAGATGCGGATTGATTTCTTATGGACGATAGCGATTCCTCCTCCTGTGTGGCCGGTGCGGTCCTTGCGTGTGATCTTATAGTCTTCAGGGATGGCAATGGTGATGTCTGGGGCGGAGGAAGCGTTCATCCATGTTTCTGATAGGAAGGCGACGTCTGGAGAGATGGTGTCTAGTAGATTCCATAGGTCAATGGCGTGTCTGTGGACCGATCGGGTGTTGAGTAGGATGCACTGTAGGTGGTTGGGGTCGGGAATCTGTGTTGTGGTTGTAGCGGAGATGTTGTCGGTGCCGATGAATTTGCAGGAGTAGCAAGAGAAAGGTCCATGGGTGTGTCCAGGGGCGGCTTGGACGCAGTTGGGGGCGCGACCGGGGTTAAGGGCTAGGAGGGTGGCGGCATCGTAGGTAATGCGGGAGGGCTGGGCAGCGCGAGGGGCAGGGGGTCTGGCGCTGGGCGCGGTCCAGGCGCGGACGGGCGTTGACGGGCTTACCTTTGGCGCACCTTCGGCGCGGATTGGGCGCGGTCGCCGCGCGTAAACGCTGGGCGCGGGAAGAACTGTCATATATGGATAGTGGAGGGGGAGGGGCGAGGGCGGCTCAGCTGGGAGGCGGGGCGGGCTACGGAGGACAACAATCAACAAAATGGAGGCGGAGGGGTCAGGACGCCGAGAGCGCTTGGGGAAGAACGCAAATTGTGCAATACAGTTGGCAAATCAAAAACAATGCAAATAGCGCTGGCAGACAAATATGTAAATAAGCAAAGCGGCGGTCAGAGCACAGAGCTGGCAGTCGGTATAGACAATGCGCTGCAAGTACGATACCACAGTCACAGGGGAGCAACCACTCTGCTAGGAAGCGGAGAGCGAGTCACGGCCCTTCCAGGTACTGATATGACTAGAGCTTACACTACTATTCTGAACCCAAGAGGGAGGGAAAGTAGTTCTTAGTTTGCTGGGGAAGACTTGTAAGGAGGCAGTTTTTACCTCTTTTGATATGTAATTAGAGGGTATTTTTGGACCATGGTAAAGCTAAGCAACTTCGCATAGGAGACCAAAGTAGGGGGAAAGGCAAAGAGGAAAGGAGATGAAAACAGAGTTCCATAGATGGAGGCGGCTCTTAGATTACACGAGACAAAACTATTTTTGCTGTGTTTCGTTTTGGAAAGAGTTCGTCCAGTTTGTAGGCTTGCCCAGAAAGGCTCCGTTTGTGTTACGTCTGATGAGCTGGATATTCTCAGGTAAAGTTGAGAATCATTAGTATACGGATTTATCTTAATTGTATTTTCATGGCTCTTTGTGCCAAAGGGTTATATCTAGATATAGATAATGGAATAAGATTGATATATAAGCTCCATGTAGATACAGAATACATTATTCTGTGTTATCTCTGGGATAGGTGTTCTGTTGAAAACCTGAATCTGTGAGCTACCTGTAACCTGGGAGATAGCGCAGCTGTCTGAAGCTGGAGTCTGCACTATCAATATAATGTTGATGATAGTACTGCTGTCTCAGGGTACGCTTGTTACATGTGTGCAACCAGAAGAGGGCTGCTTTTGCTGCCTGAGGCCTAATATGTGAGTTGTTTGTAGCTACTTGGATATCTCTGCTGTCTGTGACCTTATCCTGTAAGCTCATTCATACCGATCTAGCGAGTCGAGAACTTTACATCACACATAAAGACTACAGAGATATTCAATCATACATGTGTAAATCAATCTATAGGAAATGTTACATAAAACAATGAGGATTACACGGTGTAGGAATCACGTAATCCATATTAGCAGGCAGTGTATTTTAAGTGTTAGGTCTGAAGAAGCACAAATTTAGAATGTAATACATACCATAGTGGTTGCAGTTGGCTTTGCTAATAAGAATGTATTTCTATCCAACCCAACCCTTTTAGGCAACATTAAGGCAACGTAAGACTGGGAAAAAGCATAACATTCTAACTTATACAATCCAGTTTGCATGCACCTCTTCAGCTCTTTGATAGTTCATAGGTCACTGTGCTGTATTAGGACTGTAACTTATGAGCTGAAAGTAACACAAGCATTTGCAATGCAACAGGTCTCGCATTTGTAAGAATTTAAGTATTTGCATTGTAAATGACAATGCCATTTATTTTTCTGTGTTGATAATTAACAGATAAATAAAAGGCATTGTCATTTACAATGCCAATAGCTCAAACTCTTGTAAATGTGAGACCTCGGCCGCCATTATCCCGGACTGCTCGGAAAGCAAAAGCGTGCATGGCACGCCGAATATTGCAAGAAAGTATGTCATTCCTGCAGTAGGAGAAACACATTAAAGAAAATAGTGCTTACAGAGTATATACGACATACTGTGTTACAATTGAAGTAAAAGGGCCAGTCCTCATGGGAGGTTACAAATGAAGACAAGGTGGTACTAAGGAGGGACCAACAAGCCTATTAGCGAATCAGAAGCCAGCATTTACAAAGGACAATGACACAAGCCAATGAAAAATATAGGTGGAGAGTGACCAAAGCTTCAGTCCCAACTTGAATACAGCATGTCTCGCAGAGCAGCGCATGCGCTGCCCAGGCTCGACCTAAAAAGGATCTCTGTGACAAGAACAGTTACCTACTAGCCACATAAAAACAGTTCTGTAGACTACATGGTACACCTTCCTTGCAGCAGGTATTTTAACCCTTTGCACTACCTTGTGAGTCAAACCTGGCACTAAACAAAACTCTATCTATTTCGTGCAGGAACATTAATCACAAGCGTTATTTTGACATGTTTATTGTTGCCTGAAACCTGCTGGACAAAAGAAACGCATCTATTCAAAAGCACCTTCTGCAAAGTTATTTCCCATCACAAAGCCCCGCCTCACACGCCAACCCAAGACGCTCTGCCCCTGCTCTATCATCATGCGTTCCAGGGCACGCGGTGACATGCGCCTGCCCGAGGCCACGCAGTGGCCATCAGGAGGGCGGGCTCCTAGTCACGGAGGGCTGTCCCGCCCCCGCATGACACGGTAGTTCCTCTCCTGAGGCAGTCTCCCCTGGTTGGTGGAGACTGGTAGTGATGCACGTCCGGGGCGGTGGGGAGGAGCCGTCTGGAGTACTTCAGACCCCTGCCCTGCTAGGGAGGCCTCTTTGCCGCCCCGGACGTCGCAGTTCCATGTTGGGACACTCTTTTAGGACACTCGTGATGCTGGGGTAGTGTCCTCGCGGGGGACGCGTTATTCTCGGTTGCTGCTGGAGGTCTGCTTTCAGTCCGATGTCCCAAGGGGGCTCCTCGATGGTCTGGCGTCGGGTTTGTTGCTCCTTCCGTGTGCGGTGAGTTTTGCCCTGCGTTCTTGTGTGAGATACGCCAATGGATATTGTGCCCCCCCTTTATCTGCTGCGGCAGGAGAACTGTAGGTTCCGAAGTTTAATGCCTGCGGCGGCGGCGCGAATGGAGCAACTCCCGGGTGCGTGAGATGAATTTCAGTGTTAGCTAGGCGCAGCCCTACCGTGACCCTTCTGGCCCCCTCCTCCTCTGCCGGACTCTGCGGAGGCGTGGCACTTCCAAAAGTGACTGGTTTTCGTGCGGGTAACGGGGTGTGTGGCAGCACTGGTTCCAGGTCAGCTCGCGCGGCGAGGGGTCTCATGGAAGCGCGTTAGGCCGACGCCTGTGTGGCAGAAGTCATTGCTCAGAGGAGCTTGCAGTTCGGCGGGGGCGAGAGTCACAAGGGCACGCTGGGCGATAGTGTGATAGCATCCGGCGTTATGGGGAGCGCGAGGTCTATCTCTTCGGTCGTTGCATGCACGGGTTTATTCGGTTGCGAGCATTCTCCCGGGCTATTCCACGGACGTTACTTAAGGGGTTTGCTCAAACTATAGAGCGCTCGCTTATCATGCGAGAGGTAGAGGGATCGATGCTGGTATCCTCCAGAAGTCCCGCTCTCTGCTCGGTGAGTCTAGACGGTATACCTCGCACGTTCTGCGTCCTAATTTGAGCGGTGCTCTGTCTGCAATTTTGGACTTAAGGTGGGCCTTTTTTCTAACATGCTGTCATGCTTTATTTAGCCGTCGGTAGCCTGCCCGGTATATGCTCCAGATTTTCACCTGCTTTTATGGTAGCGTCCGTGCGGATGAGGGTAAGTGCCGTGCGGGGGCAGTATGCTTAGGTGTTGGTGCGCTTCAAGCTGTACATTTCACAGAGAGTATTTGTGTTCTACCCTCTTGTTGTATGATTAACTGGTGCCGGCATGGGCTTGCAGTATTGGCAGTGCGCTATAGTGGGCTTTCTGCTCTGCGCGTAGTTATGTAGTTGTCAAGCTATGACTACGGGCTTTTTCTCCTCACTCAGTGCACTAGTTTCGTATGTGTGCGGGGGTCCGGAACGGCATTGGGTCTCTGCATGTGTGTGAACGTATTTTGTGAATTTGTTGCTGCACACGTGTGCAATGGCGCCCGGGTGCGGCCATCTTGGTTTCAATCGCGGCTCAGGCGTCAGGTGGGTGCGGTACTCTCATGGTTTGGTGCCCGAGTGCAACCATCTTGGTGACTCTCCTTGTTGGGGTATGAGCCTGGAGTTGGCGGAGGAAGGTTTGTGTGCTGCTGCAGGCTAGGCGTCACATGCAGAGGGGGGTTCGCCACTTTGGTATTGAAGACGTATCGGTGTAATCTGGGGTATGTGGACTAGAGATGGGCTATGGATCGCTGTGGTCGCGCCAATTTTCGGCATGAGGGCCAGAAGCTCTGGGCCTGAGATGCCCTCCAATCTCCCACCGCCTTTACGGCTAGGGTGGTACTTGGATAGTTCTGTGGGGTTTTGTACCGCAAGGCGCAATCGGATGGCCTACTTAGATTTACACGTGGCATTGTAATCTTGGAACAATGGGTAAGCTTATTTCGTGCGCTATCTGCGAAGGGCGTCCAGAGTTATAAAGGTTGGTTCATCAGGCCATCGTATCACTAGGCCCAATCATGTGACTTATGTCTCCGCACATGGCTCTGGAGACTTCGGCGCGAGAGGCATGCCGGGGTTATCCTAGTGCGGGCGTCACCCGTTTGTGTTGCTCGTCCCTTCGTTTCCCCTGCTCCACGGTCAGATAGTTTTGTGCCTGTTGCGGCGTCTTGCATACTTCCGACGGCGGTAGTGGTTTTTCTCCCGTTGCCAACACTGTGCTGAGTCAGGCTTATTAGTGGTTCGCGTGTGGCGCGTTGGGGTTGTGGTGCTTTACGGGGAGCACGTCGGGACTCGGTTGTGTTATGTGTTGTAGCCCGGGGGTACTTCGGGTCACGTGGAACTTGCATGCGGGGAGCATGTAACCCCGGGGGTCGGTTGTTTTCAGCGAGTGGTTTGGCTCGACCTGGTCCGCTTCCTGCCTGACATGTCGGGGTATTTAGGAATGTTCTGGCTGCACATAGCGCTCATTGGCAAGCGAGGGGGGGGTATGCATGTGAATGGGTGCCATACTCCTGGAGTTGTGATGCGGTTTACGGCTGCACTGTAAATTAGTAAAGCAACCTAGGCAGTATCTAAACAGTCATGGTGCATAATTGCTATTCCTCATCATGTGCATCCAAAATCTTTAGTCTAGGTAATAGTCGGTCCATGTATGTCATACCATGTATGTACCCTCGTGAATTTTGCTATAACGTATTTGACAGAAATGTTGCCAGTTACAAGTAGCGCTGCTTCCAGAAACTTAGACCTGATTAAGTGATTGTCTCCATACCTAGTTTCTTAGAGAATCCTTCTCGTCGGTGCCAGGTCCTGGCGCCCTCCCGGATTCTTGAAAATACTACATTACTTCATCTTTACAGGAACTACACTGGCGATTGACGAGTATTGGGGGGAAGATTAGCGACACCGCAGCAGTGTGCAAGAGTCTGCCAGCACTAGGGGTAGTGTGCCTCTTTTCAATTACACATCCCCCTTTTAGGGTCAGGAACACGCGGATGCCAGGTTTTGCTAGGAAACGCAGCCCAGGGAATGCCCTGTGATGGGAGCGATCTGCCCACCCTGTATTCTGCTCCCGGCATTAGTCTCCCTGGTTCACGAGTTCGCACCTTCAGTAGCGTCCTAATGCTACCCTAACAGGCTATGACAAGCTCTCGCAGAGGGCCTAATTAGATATATCACACAACCCTATTAATGTAAGAAGGCAGCTTATAGTGGATATGTAGCCAGTTTGTCAGTACAACTCGCTGTAGCTAAAACCTACATGTTCCTGGCTTGTATCCTTTCAATTGAAGTTGCTCTAAGCTGTATTGTGTGGTGGTGACTACAAAAAGTAGTTTGTTGGGTTATATCATTGTCCAAAATAGTCTCTTTTCGTATACATCGCTGTGGATGTTTCAGGTCTTTCCTGGCAGCACTTGCGCCCGTTTTCTGCCCAATTTTCTTTTAGTTGGCTCGTGCATTTAGGGGTTTTTAGCAGGAGTTGCCGTAGAGGTCCAAACTGGACCTGCACATTGTACTAGTTATAGAGTTTTAATGACTGATTCGCACATTGGTAAATTTTGTTGGTGGTAAGTGACACTGGTCGTCATATAGGTTTCGGGTTTGTATAGCTTGATGTTATAGCTAAACCATACTCTAATGTAGCCATGTACTCGCTGCCATGCTTTAGACCAGCATTGTAGGTAGTCACCTACCCAGTAGATACCCAGTGGAGTGGGTACCTACTGCGGTATTGCTGCTCACGGCATAGGACCCCGGTGCCAGTGTTCGTAGTATCAGTAGAGTCCAGCTGGTTCCCTAACAGGCAACAGTAAGTTCTCGCAGAGGTCCAATCTCATGTAGCACGCAACCCAATTATTTGATAGAAAGGGAACTTTAGTGGATAGGTGGCCTGTTCATCATTAGGATCTTCCTGTGGTTTCCCCTACCTTGTTCAGTACGCGAATCGAATCAGGGAGTAATGCTAGCTATATGGTTTGCTTGCATTTGGTGTGTGTCTACCAAAAATTTGTTATCCGGCGTGTGCAGCACTGTCCAATATAGTCTTTTATTTCGCATATTACTTACCTTTCTTCCTTGGGTTTAGCAAATGTGAAGTTGTTTCCTGCAGATCAACAGTAGGTTATACTTTGTTTGATTCATGCACTGTATAGGCCTCGGTCCCTCCTAGGCAGCACTTGCGCTGGCTCTTCGAGGCTTGATGCAGGCACGCTAAGGGCATGATGCCCCGCCCGCTTTCTGTCCATCTTTTATTGGATCTTTCTTTTGGGTTTTAGCATGGGTAGCTGTAGTGACCCTAGTTTCACCTGCTTTCGTACTAGCAATAGAGGTTTCAGGACTGCTTTTGCCCCTTGTAAATTCTGGAAGTGGTAGTGACTCGGGTCTCAATTATAGCCCAGGTACTCCTTTATCAAGCTAGAGTGGCTATATGCCTTGTCCCGCCACAGGATCGTACCGGTTGGGCCCGCTGTGTTGAGCTTGGGCCAGATCATTTTGCCTGGGTTACTGTACGTGTTAGCTTGTGGGCCGTTACGAATGGAAAAGGGTCCGGTAGGCACGCTGCAAGAGTATATTATGTGCAGAAGGTGTGGTGTTTTAAGGGTTTAGTGCGCACTTTTAGTAGTGGCCCTAGCCAGAGAGCAGGCTACTTGCTGCGTATATGGGGTGGGGGCAGTCTTTCACCCCATCTGTACTCCTGGGAAGGATCCCCGGAGCCGGGGGATGTTTACCCTACAATGTGGCTCCTTCCAGTCCAGGGTGGGGGCTTGTTCTCCAGGGAAAAGTGACATTGCTGTAGTGATCATGGCTGCAATTTCCTCATCCTATCTCCTTCCTGGGGCCCATATTCTTCCTCTTAACAGTGCCTATGACACACTCATTGCCCTATTAGACAGGCATCACGCACCCAAACCTTGCGATTCCTGCTCGAAGTACACAAGGCAAACGCAGCTATGGGTGGTGCTGCACCTCGGCCCATGTTACGTAAATAATCTGTCGTCTGGGCTACGCACGATTACGTTGATTTGATAGTTCTGCCATGTATCTGACGCGCAGGTAGGCTGCAAAGAAATTCCAGTATCTTTTATGTATTATTATTTTCAAAGCACTTAAGTTACCTTGACCCCATTTACCCAGAGAGGTCTTCTCCTAATAGTTAGGCGCAACGGCTGATCTCCTTTGGCCTTTTCTAACATGCGCGGAAGTGCTGGACATAGACATTCATATGTCTCATCAAAAAATATGAAAAGACTGGATATGCCACGTACATATTCCCAGACGTTGTCAGCTATGTATAGGTCCTCGTAATTACTCCAGTAAGTTAAACAGGAGGCTCTATTATTCGAATACTGGGGGTTTAATTGTTGGGCAGCCCAGGCTAAGTATTGGGTTACACCTGAGAATTCTGAAGGGATCTACATGTGTTGCATTACTAACTAGGGTAATCATATATGCTTAGAACTCTGGGAGTTGATAGTACCCCCCTATTATTTGGGCAGGCGAAGGGGGTACAGCACAAGGGATTGTGCCAGGCTCGTCGGCAAACTTGCCGCCCTGTGCGGGGTTCAATAGGTTTAGCACGCAGGGCACACCGGACTCCCAAGTACAAGAACTAACGTTCGTAGGCTGTTTGCCCCGGTGCAAGTGTTAAGATAAGCACGTGAAACATAGCAAACAGTGCGTTACGAGAAGTGGCGTGGTTGTGCAACAAAGAGTACCAACACTGGTACATAGAGAGCACTGAAATTATGGCATCCACTTTAAACTGAGAAATGCTACCTGTGCACCCTTGATAACACTGCAATAATGGCAACCACTTTAAACTGAGAAATTCGGCCTGTGCACCCTGGATAACGGCACATGTGTTGCTCCTCCATGTATGGGAGGGTCATACGTTATAGCATTCCCCCCCCTCCCGTGGTTCTCCTACCTTCTTTTCCTAGGCTCTGGTTCCCACGGGTAGCTCACTTGCGGTCTGCAGCGTTCAGTGTAACACTCAATTCAGGTATACAGAGAACAACTGTGGCTCCCACAGCCCGAGCACGGACTGCCAATAATCGATGGAGGTGGGCCCGAGATCTTTTCGGAATTACTGCATTAACTAGGGGGGGCAAGTGTCTCGGCTGTCCCCGTGGTTTTCAGTTTGTATCTTGCAAGACCACTTCGCTAGTCACTCCAATATATGCATTTGCGTACTGCAATAGACTTCTGTATCTCTGGCAGTTGTTTGGTTGTGACAGCGCTTGTTTATTCGGGAGGTTTTCTCGGCAGGGGGACCCTTCCAATCTCCTGGTCTCTTGCATGGGATAGTCTTCCCTATTGGGGTAGAGGGATTGTTCCCGGGTGGTTATGCCTACTTCCAATCTCCTGGTCTCTTGCATGGGATAGTCTTCCCTATTGGGGTAGAGGGATTGTTCCCGGGTGGTTATGCCTATTGGTGTCGGAGCGGCTGGCTTTTATCCATGCATGCCCCTGCGTGGGTCAGCCGAGGGGGCTCTCTGTTGCAGGCGCTGCGGTCCCTGGGAGGTGGTCATAGTCGGCCTTCAGTCTAGCTAATTTAACGGTACTAGGTCTGAAGCTGCTTCCAGCCAAAAAACCTTAGAGGGCAGGGGATGCCGGCTGTTTGGCCTGTGGACACGGATTATCGCTTAACTGTGACTCGTCCTAGTCTATAGTATGTGCGGTACCCTCCTATTCCCTCGTGTCAGCAGGCACGCTTACTCTCCCTGCTGGATTATGAAGACAGTGATCAGATGTATCAGTGGCTCCTTGGCGCACTTTTCTGACGCTCAGGGGGAAGGAATATGTTGGTGTCCCAGCGGCTTGCGCTGGACAGCCTAGTTCATGTTACCTAGGGCCTCGGTAGTAGGGGCCCCTTCCTATCCCTTTGTTTCCCTGAGGGGTTGTAGGACAGGTTTATTGGTGCCTGATGGTGGCACCCCACGCCTATGGGCGTTGCCTTGTTCCTCCTTTGTCTGGAGGTAGCAATTCTAGGTGTAGGTTGCAGGTAAAGAGAAGTAATTTTGGTGGGGGGCCCGTGCGGCAGCGGGAACCACCTCACGGGCTGTGGCGGAGTTACTGGGCGATCCGGAAGAAGAGAGGTGCAAACGCTGGACGTCAGCGGGCACATAGGGGTGCCAGAGCATAACCTCAGAGCCTAACCTGTAACCTCATGGGAGGTGCAGGAATCCGTGTCGGCGCCCCAGTAGTCCTTCGGGCGGTTGTGGGCCTGCGCAACCGGGGGTTTGCCTAGTCACGCCCCGCAATGGGCGTGTCATTATAATTATGGTAATTGTACAACAGTTGGGTGGTTCGCCACTGTGTTGTTTGGCTCAACAGGCGGGCAGGTGGCGAGAATGCGGCCTGCCCTAGGATCGCCCGTAAGCTAACCCACCGTCATTACATATGTTGTATGTAATAAACCTGCAGCAATTTTTACCCAAACCTAATACTTGTGTCTTTGTGTTATTTGCGGGTTTGGGCATGTGGGGCGGGGGTTCATGTGGCCCTGATGTGACTATGCGCCTGCCCGAGGCCACGCAGTGGCCATCAGGAGGGCGGGCTCCTAGTCACGGAGGGCTGTCCCGCCCCCGCATGACACGGTAGTTCCTCTCCTGAGGCAGTCTCCCCTGGTTGGTGGAGACTGGTAGTGATGCACGTCCGGGGCGGTGGGGAGGAGCCGTCTGGAGTACTTCAGACCCCTGCCCTGCTAGGGAGGCCTCTTTGCCGCCCCGGACGTCGCAGTTCCATGTTGGGACACTCTTTTCCCGCCCTTCCTCGAACCCAGAGTGTCGGCTTGAGGGGGCTCCGGGGGGAGCTTTTAATATGTTTCTTTGTCGTTGCAGGCGGAGTTACTGGGCGATCCGGAAGAAGAGAGGTGCAAACGCTGGACGTCAGCGGGCACATAGGGGTGCCAGAGCATAACCTCAGAGCCTAACCTGTAACCTCATGGGAGGTGCAGGAATCCGTGTCGGCGCCCCAGTAGTCCTTCGGGCGGTTGTGGGCCTGCGCAACCGGGGGTTTGCCTAGTCACGCCCCGCAATGGGCGTGTCATTATAATTATGGTAATTGTACAACAGTTGGGTGGTTCGCCACTGTGTTGTTTGGCTCAACAGGCGGGCAGGTGGCGAGAATGCGGCCTGCCCTAGGATCGCCCGTAAGCTAACCCACCGTCATTACATATGTTGTATGTAATAAACCTGCAGCAATTTTTACCCAAACCTAATACTTGTGTCTTTGTGTTATTTGCGGGTTTGGGCATGTGGGGCGGGGGTTCATGTGGCCCTGATGTGACTATGCCCCTCTGAGCCCTTGAGCCCAGCTTCGGCTTCCGTGCAGGAGGCGAAGGCCTCGCGCCTGCAGTAGCCGGCTGATGCCCCACGAGGATGGGGAAGCAGCAGTGGCTGCAGCCGGGCCGCAATCTCCCGTCATGCTCTGCGTCTTTCGCACCTGGCGGTGCAGATAAACCCCCTGATCTGCGCTCAGCATCCGGAAGGGTCTGCATTATTGATGAGTTTAGCCCAGCTGCCCGCGTGCAACCTTCAGCAAGGCCCGTCCACGCGCACCCACACCCCTGCGGCCTCCAGGGGGCGA
The DNA here is from genome assembly GCF_964263255.1 of Lissotriton vulgaris. Lineage (NCBI taxonomy): Eukaryota > Metazoa > Chordata > Amphibia > Caudata > Salamandridae > Lissotriton > Lissotriton vulgaris. The sequence continues at coordinate 359,099,708 of NC_141693.1, read as the reverse complement.
CGAGGGGGCTTTAGCGTCCGAGACTGCAAGCGGCCAGGAACTCCTAACAGGTTGAAAGCGCGGATAGTTCTTTTCAGAAGCTATGGCGGCGGCGCGTGTTTGAAGAAGATCCGACTCCCTCCAGACCGATTAAATCTCAGTGGGAAAGAGAGAGCAGAGCCATTATTGATGAGTTTAGCCCAGCTGCCCGCGTGCAACCTTCAGCAAGGCCCGTCCACGCGCACCCACACCCCTGCGGCCTCCAGGGGGCGACGAGGGGGCTTTAGCGTCCGAGACTGCAAGCGGCCAGGAACTCCTAACAGGTTGAAAGCGCGGATAGTTCTTTTCAGAAGCTATGGCGGCGGCGCGTGTTTGAAGAAGATCCGACTCCCTCCAGACCGATTAAATCTCAGTGGGAAAGAGAGAGCAGAGCCATTTCATCGCTTCAGCTGCGGTTGAAGAGGTTAACGCGAGACTCCGAGAATAAAGGATACATCTTCTGCCTGAGGAGCGCGCGCCTGAAAGGGGGTCCGCCCCCGCCCCCACGATTAGTCTGCGCGCTATGGGGTCGTTGGGGGAGGGATGGAAAGACAAGGAAGCTGAGTTTTGCACCCCAACAGACTAAATAGAGGATTCACTACCCAGAGAGGAAATGGTTGAACAGAAATAACGGATTCATATCCCAAAAGGTGAAAATGGGTTTCAAACGAGACAGGCCTAGTGCCCAGATGAAGCCATCTCACAGCCTGAAGGATTCCTCTTCCTGTGCAGGTGACGTTCTCCACAAACTCACAGTATAATGCGAGACACTGTATCCGGATTAAAGGATCTATCTTCAGTGCTTAATTTGAGCCGGTGGTTTCCGGTGCTCAGCAACGGCACTTCATTGTTAGCACCGCCACTTATGACAGTCTGCCATATGGTGGCACTTTTTGTCTAATTTAGAGATCTGCACAACAACAGTTGTTTATTAATTCAATATACTTAGAAGAATACTAATATCTGCCACACAAGCTATTCTCGTAGATTTGGGGGCACGGAAAAGTCTAAAATGTCACACTAGTAACTCTGTGATGCTTAGTAGTTGTGCTGGTTCCGTCAGTGGCTGCGCTGGTAGGGGCAATCTGTGGCGCAAGCTGCAGTGGCTTCCTGACGAGAGCCCTGCCACCTGTTCTTTTACAACTTAAGCACTGTCTATCTTGCATTACTGTAAACTTGCTCCTGAAAGGGGTAATAGCATTTACAATACATTTGCTCCAGGAGTGCGGATTCAACTTCCTGTAAACGAAGTTAGCTTTGGATGAAAGATTCATCTTTTAATGAAGGGTACCTTCTCAAAATTGGGTCCCAGCTAGCCAAGAAGGGGCAACAGCTTGCGAATAAGGACCCATCCTCCAGTGGATGCCACATTCTCTATAAATGGGGGGCCAGACCATGTAATAGAAACTACCTTTGGAAAAAAAAAGGATTCATCTTCCAATCGAGACAACCATCTCTAGGACTGGGGATTTCACTTCCAACAATGGAAAGTGGCTCCCGGATAAATATTCAATGGACTCCTTTATCAGTAGTTGGTACAACGGTGTCCAGGAATTAATATTTTGCCCCCAAAAAAAGAACTCATCTCTGGAGGAAAGATTCATCAACCCAGCAAAAGAGTGTTTGAAAAATATGATTTTAAGGAATTGCAGGGATTTGAGTGGATGGGTTGGTGAGCTTTTCATAGTTGGGTGGGTGGGGTATTTTGAAGTAAGGGGAGTTAAATGAGCGTAAAGCCTGTGTGATGGAGGTTAGGGAAGTTTTGGGAAGGACTGTAAACAAAGATCAGGTAAATCTACATAGGCTTTACGCTCATTTAACTCCCCTTACTTCAAAATACCCCACCCACCCAACTATGAAAAGCTCACCAACCCATTGGGCCCTATATCAGTGACCTTAACCTTGCTGCTAAAACCACTGATCAATTTCTGAGGAATGTCTGTAATAAAAGTTGAGATAATCCATGTCAGCGGTTTAGTTCCTGTTTATATTTCACGTGTTACTTAATCCTGCATTACATAAGAATGTCAGCAATTTCCAGGATGTTGTTGTATATTATTTTTTCATGTAGCATATTTCTCTTGTATAGGGCTTTATTTTAACCACCTAACAATCGCTGACAAAGTCAATAGTCCTGGCTGATTTTAGCTTTATGGCAGTTGTTGTGTCATATATCTGGATGCAATAACAGAAAGCTCATAGCAGCACCAAAATACAGGTTGGGGGGCCCACTACAGAAATCACAGACACTTAGTTTATGTGTTTTAGCGACACAGTTAATTACCTTGGCCGTCCCACTTTTAGCGACCCCACACATTTCAAACACCACTTAAAGCTGTGATCCTAAGTGCACGTCAGAGAAAGTGATGATACTGGACCTAATATAGAGGTTAGAGTTTTGCGTCACAAATGTGAAGCCTATGACGCCCACCTTATTACAAGTGCCATAGGACATAACCAGGGCCACTGGAATTATGTGTCAGGTGAGAGACAAATTGCGCAGCAGGCTTGACTAAAACTTCTGACAATAAATTACAAATTATGTGGTGCAATGCATTACATTTCGTGATAGTACTACCTCTTTATTTTGTAATTTTTATACATATGAGTACTATTTGGATAAAGGTTTCACCTCATTATTACAAGTTTGACACCCAAATACAGCAATAAGGAACAGAAAGGTAACCAGTCAGCCTTTGCGCAGGCCATGTATTTTTAGTAACTTTTGCGGCAGTAAAGCTTGACATTTTTGTAGTTAAAATCTGTAAATTATGCAACAGGTTATGGATTATGTGAGAAATTCGGCAAAACCATAATTATGTGGAAAACGCACCGACTGCAAAACCACATAATTTTGCACTTACAGTAAGGCAGACAGGACATCTCTCACATTCGTGACAGAGCACCCATCTGCTAAACTCTAATTCAAGCCTTTTCTTAAGTTGAAAAACACTTTTCCAAGATCAATAGTGTGTTTGTGTAGCTATGGTGTTATATATGACAATGGTTGAGCTTTATAAAATAAAGCTTACTAATTCCTTTCCTAGTGCAAGGCACGTTCTCCAGAAATAAAAAGGCAACCCCCAAGAGCCCACCTGCATATTTCTGTGTTTCATCCCTAACATAGTTAAAAGGATTCTAACATTACTGAGAATTTTAGGGAAAATCCATATGTCTCGCTCCCTCCCTACATGGAGCAGGGTTTGTCCACGCATCAATAGGAACAATGGTCCAGCAAGGGAACATTGGGTCCTCCAATTATTCAGATAAAGAAGTGAAGGTGGGGGTTTTCTGGGTGAGGGGAGGAGGGGCAGATGGGACAAAGAGACGCCTTTCAAAAGAAAAGCCATGGCCTGTTTGAGAGATCGAACTGTGGCAGCCTATTCTCTTTCAGTGGGGATTTCAAGACCTGCTTACGGGTTTCCATTTTTGTTTCTGATATGTACACATAAAACACAGGAAATAGCGTACTTTGTTTGATAAGGCATGTATTTGTTATTTAAAACGAAAGAATACAAAAAGTACTGTCTTGCTTTCTCCAAAGTGTCAGTCATGATTGCCAGGTCAATATCAATGCAGATTGGGGTTTCCTTCAATAGATGTAGATGTGCACGTTTTTACTGAAAATCTAATGTTCTGGCTGTGTTTGTGCATTATATGTTGCTGCTTATACTGCAAAAACTTTGCAGGCATCCAATAATTAATGCTTATTCATTGGTTGAATAAATGTCGAAATATGCATTTTTTAATTTCATATTTTACAGGGCACAAAATGTTTTTAAAAATCAACGTGCTGGGGACAATGGTAAATCTATATAAATAGAGATGGGAGTTCTAAAACCCCCCACAAACAATGCACCCCAATCATAAGCAGCTTGGGGGCCTGTGCGGCCAATTCTCAAGAGCACAGTGGTTAAAGGGAGTGAGAACCTCTGCAGTCTTCTCTCCAAGACATAGTGAGCATGCAGCGTCAGCGCGTCCCTGGCCTACCCTCCCAGACATGGCGCTCACGCACCACGAGTAAGTCTGCTGTCTAATATCAAGAAAACAGTGTCCATAAAATGTGAACGTCTCTGCAGCCTACCCTCTAGGGCAAAGTAGTCCTGTGGCATGAGTGTCTCTGTGCCTACTCTTAGGATATGGAGGTGATGTGGCATGAATGCTTCTGTGTCTACTCTTTCGGTCACGTGGTCATGTGGCATCAGTGCCTCTGCACCTACTCTTTAGTACACTGGACGTGTGGAATGAATGCCTTAGTAGCCTACTCTTCAGGACATGGCGGCACATGCCACGAGTCTCTCTGCACCCTATTCTCCGAGACATAGTGCAAGTACCTCTGCAGCCTACTCTCCAAAACTTAGCAGTCACTCAACATGTATGCCTCTAAGTTTACTCTTCAGGGCAAAGTGATCATATGGCATGAGGGTCTCTGTGCCTACTCCTCAGGACAAAGGGTCACATGGTATGAGTGTCTCTGTGCCTACTCAGGACAAAGGGGTCACATGGCATGAGTGTCTCTGTGCCTGCTCAGGACAAAGGGGTCACATGGCATGAGTGTCTCGGTGCCTACTCAGGACAAAGGGGTCACATGGCATGAGTGTCTCGGTGCCTACTCAGGACAAAGGGGTCACATGGCATGAGTGTCTCTGCGCCTGCTCAGGACAAAGGGGTCACATGGCATGAGTGTCTCGGTGCCTACTCAGGACAAAGGGGTCACATGGCATGAGTGTCTCGGTGCCTACTCAGGACAAAGGGGTCACATGGCATGAGTGTCTCTGTGCCTACTCCTCAGGACAAAGGGGTCACATGGCATGAGTGTCTCTGTGCCTACTCAGGACAAAGGGGTCACATGGCATGAGTGTCTCTGTGCCTCCTCAGGACAAAGGGGTCAAATGGCATAAGTGCCTCTGAGCCTACTCCTCAGGACAAAGGGGTCACATGGCATGAGTGTCTCGGTGCCTACTCAGGACAAAGGGGTCACATGGCATGAGTGTCTCGGTGCCTACTCAGGACAAAGGGGTCACATGGCATGAGTGTCTCGGTGCCTACTCAGGACAAAGGGGTCACATGGCATGAGTGTCTCTGTGCCTACTCCTCAGGACAAAGGGGTCACATGGCATGAGTGTCTCTGTGCCTACTCAGGACAAAGGGGTCACATGGCATGAGTGTCTCTGTGCCTCCTCAGGACAAAGGGGTCAAATGGCATAAGTGCCTCTGAGCCTACTCCTCAGGACAAAGGGGTCACATGGCATGAGTGTCTCGGTGCCTACTCAGGACAAAGGGGTCAAATGGCATAAGTGCCTCTGAGCCTACTCCTCAGGACAAAGGGGTCACATGGCATGGCGGTCTCTGTGCCTACTCAGGACAAAGGGGTCACATGGCATGAGTGTCTCTGTGCCTACTCAGGACAAAGGGGTCACATGGCATGAGTGTCTCTGTGCCTACTCAGGACAAAGGTGTCACATGGCATGAGTGTCTCTGTGCCTACTCCTCAGGACAAAGGGGTCACATGGCATGGGTGTCTCTGTGCCTACTCAGGACAAAGGGGTCACATGGCATGAGTGTCTCTGTGCCTACTCCTCAGGACAAAGGGGTCACATGGCATGGGTGTCTCTGTGCCTACTCAGGACAAAGGGGTCACATGGCATGAGTGTCTCTGTGCCTACTCCTCAGGACAAAGGGGTCACATGGCATGAGTGTCTCTGTGCCTACAAAGGACAAAGGGGTCACATGGCATGAGTGTCTCTGTGCCTCCTCAGGACAAAGGGGTCAAATGGCATAAGTGCCTCTGAGCCTACTCCTCAGGACAAAGGGGTCACATGGCATGAGTGTCTCGGTGCCTACTCAGGACAAAGGGGTCAAATGGCATAAGTGCCTCTGAGCCTACTCCTCAGGACAAAGGGGTCACATGGCATGGGTGTCTCTGTGCCTACTCAGGACAAAGGGGTCACATGGCATGAGTGTCTCTGTGCCTACTCAGGACAAAGGGGTCACATGGCATGAGTGTCTCTGTGCCTACTCAGGACAAAGGTGTCACATGGCATGAGTGTCTCTGTGCCTACTCCTCAGGACAAAGGGGTCACATGGCATGGGTGTCTCTGTGCCTACTCAGGACAAAGGGGTCACATGGCATGAGTGTCTCTGTGCCTACTCCTCAGGACAAAGTGGTCACATGGCATGGGTGTCTCTGTGCCTACTCAGGACAAAGGGGTCACATGGTATGAGTGTCTCTGTGCCTACTCAGGATAAAGGGGCCACATGGCATGAGTGTCTCTGTGCCTACTCCTCAGGACAAAGGGGTCACATGGCATGGGTGTCTCTGTGCCTACTCAGGACAAAGGGGTCACATGGCATGAGTGTCTCTGTGCCTACTCCTCAGGACAAAGGGGTCACAAGGCATGGGGGTCTCTGTGCCCACTCAGGACAAAGGGGTCACATGGTATGAGTGTCTCTGTGCCTACTCAGGATAAAGGGGGCACATGGCATGAGTGTCTCTGTGCCTACTCCTCAGGACAAAGGTGTCACATGGCATGGGTGTCTCTGTGCCTACTCAGGACAAAGGGGTCACATGGCATGAGTGTCTCTGTGCCTACTCAAAACAAAGGGGTCGAATGGCATGAGTGTCTCTGTGCCTACTCAGGATAAAGGGGTCACATGGCATGAGTGTCTCTGTGCCTACTCAGGACAAAGGGGTCACATGGTATGAGTGTCTCTGTGCCTACTCAGGATAAAGGGGCCACACAAAGGGGTCGCATGGCATGAGTGTCTCTGTGCCTACTCCTCAGGACAAAGGGGTCACATAGCATGAGTGTCTCTGTGCCTACTCAGGACAAAGGGGTCACATGGCATGAGTGTCTCTGTGCCTACTCCTCAGGACAAAGGGGTCACAAGGCATGGGTGTCTCTGTGCCCACTCAGGACAAAGGGGTCACATGGTATGAGTGTCTCTGTGCCTACTCAGGATAAAGGGGCCACATGGCATGAGTGTCTCTGTGCCTACTACTCAGGACAAAGGGGTCACATGGCATGAGTGTCTCTGTGCCTACTCAAAACAAAGGGGTCGAATGGCATGAGTGTCTCTGTGCCTACTCAGGATAAAGGGGTCACATGGCATGAGTGTCTCTGTGCCTACTCAGGACAAAGGGGTCACGTGGCATGGGTGTCTCTGTGCCTACTCAGGACAAAGGGGTCACATGGCATGAGTGTCTCTGTGCCTAAGCCTCAGGACAACGGGGTCACATGGCATGGGTGTCTCTGTGCCTACTCAGGACAAAGGGGTCACATGGCATGAGTGTCTCTGTGCCTACTCAGGACAAAGGAGTCGAATGGCATGAGTGTCTCTGTGCCTACTCAGGACAAAGGGGTCACATGGTATGAGTGTCTCCGTGCCTACTCCTCAGGACAAAGGGGTTGCATGGCATGAGTGTCTCTGTGCCTACTCAGGACAAAGGGGTCGAATGGCATGAGTGTCTCTGTGCCTACTCAGGACAAAGGAGTTGAATGGCATGAGTGTCTTTGTGCCTACTCAGGACAAAGGGGTCACATGGCATGAGTGTCTCTGTGCCTACTCAGGACAAAGGAGTCGAATGGCATGAGTGTCTCTGTGCCTACTCAGGACAAAGGGGTCACATGGTATGCGTGTCTCCGTGCCTACTCCTCAGGACAAAGGGGTTGCATGGCATGAGTGTCTCTGTGCCTACTCAGGACAAAGGGGTCGAATGGCATGAGTGTCTCTGTGCCTACTCAGGACAAAGGAGTCGAATGGCATGAGTGTCTCTGTGCCTACTCAGGACAAAGGGGTCACATGGTATGAGTGTCTCTGTGCCTACTCCTCAGGACAAAGGGGTTGCATGGCATGAGTGTCTCTGTGCCTACTCAGGACAAAGGTGTCACATGGCATGAGTGTCTCTGTGCCTACTCCTCAGGACAAAGGGGTCACATGGCATGAGTGTCTCTGTGCCTACTACTCAGGATAAAGGTGTCACATGGCATGAGTGTCTCTGTGCCTACTCCTCAGGACAAAGGTGTCACATGGCATGAGTGTCTCTGTGCCTACTCCTCAGGACAAAGGTGTCACATGGCATGAGTGTCTCTGTGCCTACTCAGGATAAAGGGGCCACATGGCATGAGTGTCTCTGTGCCTACTCAGGACAAAGGTGTCACATGGCATGAGTGTTTCTGTGCCTACTCCTCAGGACAAAGGGGTCACATGGCATGAGTGTCTCTGTGCCTACTACTCAGGATAAAGGTGTCACATGGCATGAGTGTCTCTGTGCCTACTCCTCAGGACAAAGGTGTCACATGGCATGAGTGTCTCTGTGCCTACTCCTCAGGACAAAGGGGTCACATGGCATGAGTGTCTCTGTGCCTACTCAGGACAAAGTGATCATATGGAATGAGTGTCTCTGTGCCTACTACTCAGGACAAAGGGGTCACATGGCATGAGTGTCTCTGTGCCTACTCCTCAGCACAAAGGTGTCACATGGCATGAGTGTCTCTGTGCCTACTCCTCAGGACAAAGGGGTCACATGGCATTGGTGTCTCTGTGCCTACTCTTCATGACAAAGGGGTCACATGGCATGAGTGTCTCTGTGCCTACTCAGGACAAAGTGATCATATGGCGTGAGTGTCTGTTCCTACTCTTCGGGACGCAGTGGTCATGTGGCATGAGTGCCCCTGCGTCTACTCTTTAGGACACAGTGGTCATGTGGCATGAAAGCCTATGCAGGGTACTCCTGGTTAGGGTACCTCTGCGGCCTAGTCTCCAAGATAAAGCAGTCACAAAGCATGAGTAAATGTGCGTCTACTCTTTGGGACACATGGGAGTGACATGGAGTGGGTGCTTCTGTAGCCTAGACTAACCTTGGAGCCAAAACTGGATTGCAACAAAGTTGTTTTTCTCCCCTCTGAAAAGCAACTGGATGGTACTGAGATAAAGTGCTTCTTTAAATGTCAAAAACTTTAACAAAAAACACCCTTTAATAGAGTGCTGACTCACCAAAGAGTGAAAACACGGATTACAGACAGTAGTAATAGCCAATGAGTGGAGTTCATTCTATCAACTTCAAAAAGGAGCTGTGTGCAGCAGCAACAATACACGGGTGAGCTGCCTTAGTTCCCTCCTGTGCATTAGAAAATCCAAACCCAATTTCCAGGTCCGGAAGATCCAATTAGGTGGCTCAATCAGTATTAAAAAATTGCAATAAATATTTGAAGATCAGTTGTCAATCCCTGTGGCCACCAAAAGATTTTGCTTAAAAATAAAAAGATAAACACGTCCAAGTTACAATAAAATGACCCATACACTATTTCTGTGTTTCATACTGCAAAGGAAGTCCCTCTTCTCTACTGAAATCATGCAGTTGGCCGGGAAATCATGAAAATTAGCCTTACAAAGAAAGCACAAAATTGAAAGTGTATGCTTTGTCTCAGTAATGCGTTTCCAGTCAGTATATACAGTGCTTAATTTGTAAAATAATAAGTGGCAGGGCCAACATTTTTCTAAGAAGCCCCCCCATCCCAAGTGCCAAATGTCTGCATCGCCGAATACTAAGGTTATCTAGTCTTTATCTCGCCTCGTGCCTCTTTCATCCAGCGCTATGCTCTCCCTGTCCTTATATCACACTTCTGTGGGGTCATTTTCATCCCTGCTTTCGACAGCTGCCAGTGTTTTTCTATCCTTTTCTTCCATTCCTTCATCCTCCCCTCTTTCCTCCTTTTCTCTCTCTTGCTGTGGTTCAAAGTCTGATGATTAAAAATAAGTTCCGTTCCCAGAAAGATGAGCGCCGGGGCCCCACCTGCAACCACCGGCTCAAACGAAGCACTGGCTATACAGGGCCATCATCAGGATGCGAGGTAAACACTTGCTTCTGAGAAATGTAGTGACCTGCTGATCGTGAGTTACAGCCCCGGCAACATTAACTCAGCCTTTCATCCTTCCGAAATCTTTAAATAGAGTAGTATTACATTGGGTAAGAATAACACGCTATGTACAGCGCTTAGACATAGCAGAAGCACAGCTTGACGCGCTATCTAAAACCAAGTTATCATTACTGTTCCCTGTTTCTGCTTCTCTCGTGCACTTCTCATTTTTCTTCAAGCACACCCCAACTTGAGCATGGACTAATACGTTCTATGAAAGATGTTTTTTCTGCAAACCACACAAAACAAATGTAAAATAAATAGAAAACGATACTGCAAAGTTTCTACCTGTTTAACGCAGCAGGATTAAAACTCCAGGGAGCAGTTGAGCACGGGACGCGCCGCATTAGAGTTATTTATCTATTTAATAAAAGCGCCACAACATCGTTGCAGAAGTCTATTAGAAACAAGACCAAACCAGTGGGGTCTTTGTTTGGGAGAGAGCTGAGGTGCCAGCTCCCTCAATTGTCCAGAGAATGTCCCTTTCTTCCTCTTGCACCGCACTCCGTTGCTTTACACCTAGGTTTGCACTAGACCTTTTTATACCGAACAACGAGCTTCTTACATATACACATCCCACATAACTCAGATCACAGACAGCAGCGTTTTTGTTTATCATAAAATATGGTATTATTTCCCCACACCAGGAAAGCTGTAAGTTCGGTTGGCTACGCTGTGGCCTGAACCTGTGATTGCAGACTGAAGAATGACTTTTGCAACAGCCACTCAACCCACAGAGCTAACTGCAAGGACAAAGCAGCGCATCAGTGCGAACAGAGCAGCACAGCATCATTCATAGGTCGAGCGGATTTTACCCCTTAGCTCCTACTGCAGGCTTCTGAGAATGTCTTCGAATCACTTTTCTGACTTGCCAAAACAATGACATTGGCTGCCGCCATCCATCGTGCCGCCCGCCGCTGATCTACAGTCTCCACGCCGCAATCAGTCACTTACTTCGGGATGTGTCAGACACAGCGAGGAGGAGGCCCGCCGCCTCCCTCCGGGCCCACGAACCGGGATACAGTATCCCGCTCCACCAATCCCCTGCGTCCTCCGTAGGATCCCGGCGCAGCCAGCCACCGACGCCCCGTACCCCTGGCCCGCCGCACCCTGCTCCTGCTCGCCGGCTCTCCCCGGCTCCGTCTGAGAGTCCTGCCCGCAGTCGCGGGATGCTTTAATCACCGGGTTTGTATTCATTACGCTCGGTGCCGTAATTATACAACTCGCTCGCCATCCCCTGCCGTCCCCTCCCTCCAGCAGCAGCCGTCGCCCTGGCAACCGGATTAGCGATTCTGCAAGCGCTGGAGCTGCACACACGGAGCCACGCCAGGTGGGGGCATACATTTTGGGGGTGCGACTGGAAGCGGACTTTCAATGACAAAAGCCTGAACAAAAACATATTGACCAGGTTCAAAGAGCGCACCCCAGAGAAGTATAAATTAATTATCCCAATATTCCCCCATCCCCATTTCAAGAGCCCAAGTTTTGTTTTGGGATGCCGTGTCAGATGGTACACTTTTTATTTTTTTTATAAATCACCATTTGTTTTCTGAGCGCGCGCGGCAAAAAAAAAACACACACAGAGTCAGCTGGATTCTGCCGGAAGCTCAGTTTCTGATCTTTGGTTCCCTAATCAAAGCATGACTTCAAACGTGCTTGAGGCAGTTATATCAGTGCATATGGGCTTTTATTTAGCCCAGGGTGAAACAGGTGCAGGGCGAGTTCCTCATTGGAGAGCTGACATTGGGTGCCGGTTAAATGCAGGGTCTTTGGAATTATGCGGCAGGGGAAGTCAAAATAATGCGGCAGAGTTTACTAAATTATGCAGCAAGGAAACGCAAGAATTATAAGGCGTCCCTAGCTAGGTGCAGATAGTTCATTTTTTAAGATAGTATTACTACAATATTTAGTTAATACTCTCTGGACAAAGATTTCACCCCACTTGTTAGATTTAACACTCAAAATGGTCTTCCACTGCTCAGCAACGTGTCACTGCATCTTTCATTATTTTTGATCCATATGAGCTGGAAACAGCATTCATTCTTGAAATCTGCAGATTATGCTGCAGATAATGGGTTATGTGGCAAATCCACAAATATGCAGAAATTGCAGTGGCTGAAAAATTATACATTTCTAGTGGGCCTGGTTATAAAGAAATACATGTACGGGCATCTGGTTCATAGTGCAGACGTGCAGCTGTCCACTGTCTGCAACAGTTGTACCCTGTTAGAACGGATTTAACACCCATATACAGCAATATGGAACAAATAGGTGAGCAGTCAACCTTTGCAAAGCGCTTTCTACTGTGCAGCAATAGGTGCTGCTGTTTTTTTTAGTAAAATTAGACTAGTTTGAGCCAGAAGTCATTTTTTGTTAAAAATCTGCAGATTATGCAGCAGATGATGGACTGTGTGGAATATGTGCCAGGTCCTCAATTATGAGGAAAATGCAGCAGCTACAAATTCCCATCATTCCAGTGGCCCTGGTTATATAGTAATAGGTGGAGGGCCACGTGTCTCACGGTGCAAGGTAAGCCACTGCTTTTGCAAATGTTACATTTGCAGATGGTGCTGTCATTTACAGTAAAATACCACTGTGCGTAGGGCTACTGGAATTACACGTCAGGAGAAGGTCAAATTATGTGGCAGGGTTGAGTGAATTATCTGGCAAGAAGTTGCAAATTGTGTGGCACATTTTGTGATAGTAATACTTCATTATTTTTGTATTTTTTACAATTGTTAACAATGTCTGGGAGTTAGTTGCACCTCATTGCAACCAGTTTAACACCCTAATATTGCAGAAAGGTGGCTAGTTAACCTTTGCAAACAGCCTTCCACTGTGTAGACGTTGGTGCATTTTTAGTAACTTTTTAACCATTTGATCTACAAACAAATACTTTTTTTGTGCTAAAATGTGCAGATTATGCAACAGGTGATGGATTATGCGGCAAATGAGGCAAATATATAACTATGCGAAAAACGCCTTGGCCGCAGAATCACATTTTTCCAGGCACCCTGAATGTGTGCCAAGTATAAGCTGTAAGAGATTTCACTGTGTGGCAGTTATGAGTTAATAAGTGGAGGGAGACTTGTCTTTCAGGGTGCAAAAGATGTGAGTGTGCTCAGGGGGAACCAAAATGTGAACAAAAGTCTCTCAACTTCACTAATTCTGCGATGTGCAGCGGTGGACTTGCTGTGCTCAGCTTTTGCCCTGCTCGTTCTGAATCACCACTCTGCCTATAGGTAAATAAATCACAGCTCCCAACTTAAACTATTGTACCCCTGCCTCCCAGTGGCATAGCTTCCATTAGTGCAAAAGGTGCAGTGGTACCAGGGCCAAGAAGCACACCTCAGCCTGATTATTGCTGTATTTCAGGTTCATAGCAGCCAGAGGGTCAATTTCCTTCCTTGCACTAGGGCACATGACACACTGGCTAAGCTACTGTTTCTTCCCGCATCGTCTCCTATGTTCTGGCCACTCATACTGACCCTGTAAGCCTCCCTGGCCTCCAACCTCCATTGCATCATTACCAGCTCCCTCCATCTCCTCGTGTACCTTGACAAGGGATAGCCTACAGCTTGAATCATTCCTGCTGCATGGGCAGGTGCGGAAACGTCACCACCGGTGAAGGAGGGTAACGTGGCAACATTTATCTCACTTTCGCTGGCACTACCAAATTTGCCACATATTCTTCCATGCGCTCCAAAATTGGCAGATTACAAAATGTGTTTGTAGCTTCTTTCAGTTGTCCATTGTTCTATTCAATTTTTAGACAGGTACATATAGACGGAAACATTCTGAAAGATATTTTTAATATTCTCATTTGATGGACTGGGCACGTTTTTTCGCCTGCATCATGCGACAAAGCCCTGATTTATTGAAAATACCCACCAAACAGTTTAAAAGCTTCTTTGGCATGAAAAGCCGTGCTTTGCTCTTTGTGTATATTCATGATACACCACAGATAGTCTTCTCAAAACAGCACTTATTTCAAGACAGCACAGAAAACCCCAAACATGCACATCTCTTTTTGAGGTCTGATGTCTTCACTGGTACAGTGGCTCCAAGAGACACATTTATTTTATTTATATGTAATATACAATTCTGTGCTGCATCCCTGTTTCTTTTTGGAATCAGGGGCTTCTAGAGGCCCACAGTGTGGGCACAGGGTGAAACCAAAACGGTGAGTCACAAAATAAAAGAGGCAAACCTTACATTACATGAAGTGTTGTTTTCTGCGGACTGCACCATTCTAAATGTTATTAAGTTATTTTACTCAAGGAATTACACCTAGCAGCGCAAAAATTTTTTTTTCAGACTTTCATTTGAACTATACTAATGAAATAAATTAACAAGAGTTTGCCTTGAAGCGCACTTGGGTTTATGTCTCGCAAGCGAAACACGTGTCAGATTATCATGCTCATTGTTTTGTTTTTCCACCCACAATCCTGTGACACCAATCCAACAATTGAACATGTGAAATAAAGAGGACCGCCACCCTGAGCAGCTTGCAAGGTATCCTTTCTTATTCTGTACGAGGCACCTCACTGAATTTGGAGGGGGTCGGCAATCTCAACAAAGCCACCAGTACCATAGCGATTCATGTTGAGAACACGAAATAAATAGCTCCAGTTGCTGCATCAGCCACGACCCTCCTCTGCCACGATGTAAAAATCCATCCAGGGCCTGTCCTGGATTTTCTTTTGCTCTTTGTTTTTTCTGAATGCAAAATACATTTGCCCGCTTGCTACTAATGGGAGCGGTGGTTGGTCCCTAGGATGTCTAGCAGGAAATGTGCGGCTTATGGTGGTCCCCATTTCCTGCCACACCTTTACTACCAGTGACAATCAGGGAGGTGGAACAGGAGGGGTTAAGGCTGCAAGCTTCAGGCCTGGACTGCAAGCTGTGCAGGGAGTAGGGAAAAGGCAAGACTATAAACACATTCTACCGGGAGGTACCTCGGGTATGGATGCATCACATATCTCTATAAATTGCCAAATTCTCGGGGAGCTTTTTTGTGTACATATGAAAAGACAAAGGCTACCAGCTCTAGCTCAGACTGCTAAGAGCCCTCCATTCAGAGCACCAGCCCAAATGGAGGTTGAGGGGTGTTAAAAAACTCTGAGGATGCCACAGGATGTGTGGCGCTCTATATGAGGCACCGACACTTTGAGTGACTCCCCAAACCGATTCTCCCGCCCTGAAACCAACACCGACCCCAACCCTAAAAACTACCCTGCGACCCATTCCACTCCCACTGCCCTAAAGCCTAAAATCCTGTCCCTTTACTTACACCACCCAAACCTCCATTCCCCACACTGTACCTTAAACTACTTCAAACCCTTCCACTGCCCTGAAACCTACCCTAACCCCCAGCCCTACAAACTTCCCTGACTCCCCATTCCCCTCCCACTGCCATAAAGCCTAAAACCCTGCCCATTTACTTACAGTACCCGAACCCCCACCCCTGCGCTGTCCCTCAAACTACCACAACCCCTTTTACTGCACTGAAACCTACCCTGACCCCCCCCCAGCCCCACGCACCTCACCAAAGCGTCTTTCTGCTTCAGTATTCACTGTCTACCGTCACTGCAGCATCTAGACCGCGCACTGCCTTAACCATGCATATGTGTGGGTTAGGCATGTGCATGGTTAAAGCAAGCATGGTTGCACCTGCTTAGTTGGAACACCCGTGGCTAAGACCGCAGTGTTCCGACTGTTCCCCTCCCTTGGATTACTGCAAAACTGCCACCTACAGCTTATTTTCTTATTTAGCCCATTGTATGCTGATGCTGATCCCAGGAAAATGGTGAATTTGCACAGTGATTCATAGTTGAGTGTCACGATCCTAGCACCGGGATCACACAACTCTACCAACGTCAACCCAGACCGATCAATACCATCACAAACTGAGCAATTTGACAAAACAGAGCTCTTTCACGTGACTTGCTATAACCAGCAGTTTCACCTGCTATTCCAGACCAGGAACTCAGGCATAACAGCTATGTCCGCTACCTGTAACTGAGTGATCCGCTGTGGGGGCTCCGGGACATTTCAGAATCTAGATTTGAGAGCTTCTGAACTATGTCAATAGAATTACTGGTTGCATCTTCGAATTCCTGAACTCCCCCACGACGTACAGCCCTTCTGGCCTGATGTCTCAAGTTTAAAAAAAAAAAATATTTCTTTTTATTGAAAAAAACAAAGCAAGGCTTGTACAAAACATACGAATGCAATGACTCTACAAGGGCCGAGCATATCTTCAAACGTTACAATAAACAATATATTGACCGGTGGGGGGGGGGAGAAGAGATCATAGAAATCCAATAAAGATTATAAATAACAATAAGGGGTCAGGGGGAAAACGGGACATCAAGGACTGCAGCCACCGGTGGCACACATATTTCCCCTCTATATCTATTCCAAGGGCCCCAGATCTTGTGCCATTTCCGGGGGCGACCCCGAGCCAAGTACACCGTTTTCTCCCGGAACATGCACCAATCCATGTTTTCTACCCACACATCAAGAGTAGGAGGCCTCTGGGACCCCCATAACTGTGCGAAGCTCCGTTTGGCAATCATGGCCCCTAGAGTCACCCATTGGGTTTGTGCTACATTATGATCAGTGGGCTCCCAGATATTCAACAAGCAGCATCTGGCCTCCAGTAAAAGAGCCACGCCCGTGACCTCCTGCATCACCGCATGGACTCTACTCCAATAGTCAAACACTTCCTGACATTCCCAGATAATATGGAGGAACGTCCCCAGCTGACGGCAACCTCTTCGACACAGACCCCCCTCAGAAAGACCCATCCGGAGCAGACGGGGACCCGTGACATATACCCTATGTAATATTTTGAGCTGAACTAATCTCAGTCGCGCTGGAATCGCGACCTCCTTCGGAGAGGAGATCGCCGACTGCCAGTCCTGTAGTTCCGTGGTTCGTGAGTGAGGTTCGATGGTTCCGAACCCGTTCAATAAAGGTCGTCGAAAATAGACGATTTTGGTGTCAGCAGACCGCAAATGACTAGTGTAGTGAGTCTGAGTGTTTTCGCATGAATCGATCAATGGGAACACTCCGTATTTAAGGATTTAGTTCGAACCTTCGGGTTCCCTTTTGTGTATGGCAGCCATTTTGTATGGTTGCCCTCACATAGGCCGAAGACTGCGGCCGAACGAGTCCTTGAGACACGTATGCTTTAGCTGACTTCTGAATGACCTGGCCTAACTGACTCCTTGCCCGAGGCCGACCTCGCTGAGCCAGTTCCTTGTTCAGCAGCGGGTCTGATAAAGATCAAAGAGTAGGGCAGGTCCGAGTTTATGGTACACTGCTCCCACCTTTCTATCTTGCTTCCAATCTGTTTCTGTTCCTTCCTTTACGACATGATCACTGATTTGGGTTGAGGGTTTTATGATGGTTTTGTCTGGCCTGATCTAACAGGAAATCTGGAATTTGCTTGGTCATTTCCGGTGGGCTGGACAACGGAAAATGGGATTGTCTGAGATTGTCGTCATACGCTACTTTCAAAATGTTACACTGTCATTGGTCCGTTGGTATGCACCCAATGTTAATTGGGAAAGCTGCCTGAGGCTTGATTTTTGGCATAAAAGACCATGCTCCGCTCATTGAATTTGTGCAGTCTCTAGCGAACCACCCGTGTGTGCTTCGTAGATCTCTGTTCCTGGTTGCAGCCAATAAACTTTGGTCTTTGATGTCATCAAGAAGTATCCCGTGTCTCTGTTTGCCAAGACAGGGGAACTCGAAGGCATCGGGCGTTCTCCCTGACGCCGCTGGGTTCTAAAACCCGGTCCTTCAGTCCTCATCATCAAGCTCAAGGCAGTCACGGATCCACTGATCCAGCAGTTGCAATAAAAGGTCCGCCCTGTGAATAATCAATTTTTTTATATACCAGGGAAATGGTACTGTCAGGCATATGGCCATCCAAGATACGATCCTCTAATGGGGTAGACTCCGGTATCTCTACCTCCTCCGGGAATACGGAAGTTGGTGCATATCGAACCTGAGCATAACGGAAGTATTCCATCCCTCCCAATTCAAACTCGGTCTGTAGGGCTGCAAACGATTTCACCTGTCCTTTCACCAATACGTCTCCCACCTTGGAAATGCCAATGAGGTCCCACTTGTTGAACCCTTTAGTGTTCCACAGTTTGCCAAACTTGTCAGAGTCGAAAAGTGGGGTAGACAAAGGTAGGTGGTCTTTCCATCCTAACGAACTAGTAGCGTTGCGCCAAATCTGCACGGCTGTCTTAGTTGGCCCCGTCAAAGTCTTCAACCCAGATTTAGAATACAACGCTCTATAATAATTGCCACCAGGAAGTAACCACTTGTCCATGGCGAAACCAGGGTTTAACACAGGGCCATACATACCGTGATTGATGGCTCCCAACTGCGAAGCCCAATAATATCTCTTAATATCATGGAGAGCGATGCCCCCATCATACCACGGGAGCGTTAATTTAGCTAGCGCAATACACGGTCTACCATCCCACAACAACTTCCTCTGTAGATCCTCAACCAAACGAAAGTAACTAGCTGGGACAATATCAAGCATGTTCTGAAGGGCATACAAAAAATGAGGGAGCGCCATCATTTTGAAAAGGGCCGCACGCCCAAGCATTGACAATGGGAGTTTCCGCCAGCCCGCAACATCTAGCTTTAATCGAGTCAAGGGAGGGAGAAGGCTCCTTTCGTATCGGACCACAGGGTTCATCGAAACATAAATTCCGAGATATTTGAACCCCTCTTGTGCTATTTGAATAGGACAGTTACGCAGCAGGATCGGTATCTTGCCACTGAGAACGTACAAATAGGATTTCGCCCAATTAATGACTAAACCAGAGTTTCTACCGAAGGAAGTCAGAACATCACAGAGCACCATTAAAGATTTCCTCGGGGAGGTCAAATACAGCAAGATGTCGTCCGCATATAGGGAGATATAATCCTCAAATTGCGAAGACCAATTAATACCCCTCATCGAGGGCTCCCAGCGGATCCAAGCCGCGAGAGGTTCGAGGGCCAACGCGAATAAAAGAGGAGACAGCGGGCAACCCTGACGAGTACCCCGCCCTAGCCAAAATGGCTCCGAGACGCGACCATTAACTACTACCTGGGCAAGAGGGTCTGCATAAAGAAGACGCACCCAGCTAATAAAATCCGAACCGAAACCAAGTTTAGCTAACACCTCCCACAGATACGGCCATTCAACAGTATCAAAAGCCATCGTGGCGTCTAATGACGCCAAAATGGCCGGCTCACGTAGCGTCGAGGCCCTCGCAAGAAACCCATGCAGGCGCCTAAGGTTAAGCGCCGTATTTTTGTGCGGGATAAAGCCAGACTGGTCTGGGAGAACCAGATCATTAATAACCTTTATCAATCTATTAGCCAACAACTTAGCAAGGATCTTAGGTTCAGAATTTAACAGTGAGATCGGCTGATACGAAGCACCCCTATTCCTCGGTTTTCCTTCCTTGTGGATTACAACTATCGAAGCCAATCTCTAATCCAGTGGGAGGAGACCAAGATCTCGGGACTCCAGGAACATGTCTCTCAAGTATGGAGCAATCCCATCCGTGCGAAGCTTATGAAGCTCAATCGGGAGACCATTGGGACCCATTGCCTTACCAGAGTTCAGAGAACGCATTGCAAATGCTACCTCATCTGCAGGGATCTTACCATCCATAAAGTCCCGGTCCGCCTCAGATAGGCACGGGAGCGCGATATCTCGCAACAACAGGCATGAGTCTTCCTCCGTTCTATCTGACACGGAAGAGTACACAGAACGAAAGTGTTCAGCAAAGCATGCCACTATCTCTTGCGGATCGGTAACCAGAGCCCCACCCTCCATCTCAAATTGTGTCACACGACTAGCCCTGTCCTTTCTGTCTAACCATGCCATTAATTTGCCAGCTTATCCCCGACATCGTAGAGACGTCCCTGTTGTTCCTGACTAAGGGCCTTTGCACCATCCGTTACCAACGTTCTATAGTCCAGCTGCTTCAGGTGCAGGACATGCAATCTAGAGCGGGTAACCTCTCGCTCCAGCTCCAATTCCAAATCAGCTATTTCCGTCTCTATCATCACCACATCCTCTTCCTTCTGTTTTTTAACACCCGCAATTAAAGAGAGAGCCTGACCCCTAATCACCATATTGAAAGCCTCCCACAACGATATCGAGGAAGAGACCGATCCCTCATTCTCTTGGAAATAATGTTCCAATGCCTTAATCAATGAACTGCGAGTCTTGGGATTACGAAGGTACCAAGTGTTAATAGGAGCTATCCTCCCCCCGGAGCCCAGCGCCAGTTCAAACCGAAACCAAAGCGGGGAGTGATCGGAAATACCCCGAGCCATATGTCTGACCTCAGCGACATAGGACGCCTGTGCAGCAGGCACTAACACGTAGCCTATCCTGGAAATACTACCATGGGCACCAGAATGAAAAGTATACTGCTGTTGAGTCGAGTGTAGCAACCTCCAGCAGTCCACCAGGCCCATCGTGTCAATGAAGTCAGGTAATCACCCATGAGCCCCCCTGAGAACCCTGGGCGGATGCCTATCCAACACTCCAGAAACCACTGCATTAAAATCACCACCCAGAATCAGAAACCCCCCAGGGAGATCTAGTAGAACCCGTCCCAGGTCAGCAAAGGTTGTAGACTGCAAGCCAGGAGGGACATAAACAGACACCAGGGAAAGCACACAGCCCTCACACCTTCCAGAAACAGCTCTCTCATCAAGGACCGTGGACTCCACCTCGAACGGAAAAGAGTTCTTAAGGAGGATTCCAACCCCCGGGACCCGGATGATAACCCAGCATGAGCCACCAAACGATATCCCTTTCTATTCATGGCTTGACATGTATTACCAACTAAGTGGGTTTCTTGAAGTAAAACCACATCTGGAGAATGTCGTTTCAGGAGTTGCAACACTACCCCGTGTTTAATCTTGTCCCCCAACCCATCCACATTCCAGCTCATCAACCTCAACCCCCTCCCCCCATCATGAAACAGAAAGAAAATCCATCCCTTCTCCGAGTCAAGCACAGCAGTGAAAATGTCTTGCAATATGGCGCCTTGCTGAAAAACGAAACTGTAAACCAACCCCCCCCACCACCCCCTCCCAAACAACCTGTTGCAATACCCCCTATCCTGCACCCCTGCTTTCGACTATAGAGTCACCCCAACTCACAGTGTACCTGTCAGCCCCACATCTAAACTAAACTACAAAAAGTTAAGCTGAGGAGGAGAGAGACCCTCCGGTAGCTCAGTAACCTCCCGTTCTATCTGCATAAAACTACACATAGAGATTAGAACCCTCACTATAGGAAATACCTTAGTGACCCCAGGGACCAGACATTTGATATTCATTCCTGTTCCATATTTCCACCCTCAGCCCCACCAGATTCTCTCTCCGGATCCTGCTGGGCCGGCAAAGTGTCCAACTAATCGGCCACCACTTCGGGCTTGTCAAAGAAATAGGTCCGTTCATCGTGTTCAATCCTCAACTTGGCCGGGAAAAGCATGGCATATTTGAGACCCATATCACAAAGCCTCCTCTTCACCCCAAAAAAAATGAGTCTTTGATAGAAGCTGATGGATGAGTTCTCGAACTGCAGGGGCCCACCTGCTCGAGATGTCTGGAGGATAGTGTCTCTGTCGCGAAAGTTAAAGATACGCGCTATAATAGGCCTCGGCGGGGCACCCACTTTCGGTCTTCCACCAGGGACCCTGTGGGCTCGCTCCACAGTAAAGAACTTACTCAGTCCCTTAGGCTTTAGATGGTTGATGATCAGGTCTTCAACAAAAAGATCAGCCGCTTGATCCTCCTCCTTTTCCGGAACTCCAATTATACAGACATTATTCCTTCGGGCCCTTCCTTCAAAATCCTCAAGGCGATGGACAACAATGTCATTCCAGGCCCTCAGATTTCGGACCTTGGTCTGCAATTCGACAACATCATTCGTTAGACTTGCTGTTGTGATATCCAACGATTTGACCTTCTCATTCGTCTTTGTAAGGTCTGTGCGAATCAAATTCACATCGATAGCCACCGTGTCTAACTTATGTGCCAGGGTCTCCATCTGCTTACCGAGGGACGATCTGATACTGTCAATGGCGGCCATAACGTCCTGCAACGTCGGTTCAGTCGCCGGAGTCGAGGAATCCTTCGCCTCCTCCTGCGACTTACCCGGTCCACTGGGCGACCCTTTAACTTGGGCATATCGATCCATGACATTGGACTGGGTATATCCACCCCTTCTGGTGGTTTTCAACCTTTGCTTGTCTCCCTCCGGTTTGCTCGCCATTTCAAGACAATCCCGAGTTGGTGTCAAATTCAGGAGAAGGGGGGACAAGTCTCCGTTGTGGCAGGCAGTCGATAGGATCCCTTTTCCAGGATATTCCCCCAATGTCTTTATCCACCCAGGTGTAAAAATGGAGAATGCAATACTGCCCTCGGGCTATGCACTCGAGTTAGCCCATACAAGGGGATGGCGTGCCCCCGAGGCCAAAACACGACACCTCGTAGGTTGTCCAAGACGCAGCAGCACAAACTGGGGTATGAGCCGTCGCCACAATGAGACGTCTTCTGATTCAGGGACCATTCCAAGTGCCGAAACCGAAAGTGAAAGTGAGGCTGGACCGGTCGCCTCCGGGGGACCTATGCAGATGTTGTTCAATTACACCTCGGGCACCATGCCAACCCAAGCGCCGGGTCTCCAGGAGGGAGACGTGGGCCGCAAACTTCCTCAGACCACAACTCCGGCCTCCGGGGTCCGATAGGGACGCGGTTTTCAGTTTTCAATTCGCCCGTGGTTCATCAACTCAGAGACGTCGACAGCAAACAGGATCAGTGACAGGATATATGCGGGAGGGCATGAGGGTCTCGGGAGCCCCTTGCTCACGTGGCCATCTTGGATGCGCGCGAAGCTCCTCCTCCATGTCTCAAGTTTATTGATTGATCGAACCCGACTGACACTGGCGGAATGCATTTAGTTTTACTGTATTCTGACAAACGAGGACATCCCGATTTGCCTTGACTGGAAAGAGCCCGGCCGGGTTGGAATTATCACCTGTTGAGCGACTATCCAGACCCACTTCGTGTTTGTACAGCCTGAAGAAGCCGGGGAGCAATTCTCCTTAATGCGACAAGGAATTAAAAGACTGAACTTCATACTAATAGCATTTGGGGACTGTTCCTTCCATCTGAAGAATACCTTATTGTAGTATTTACACATGTTTATATCATACTGATTTACCTTTTATGTGTGCCTAGGTGCTTGGTCTTTTTGTTCGGTGTAGGTTTTTGTCCACACTTAAATGAGGGGTTATAGAGCTTATCCCCTTGCCTAGTTGCACCATACAGACTGTTTCGTATAAGTCAAATCTTTTCATATATTAAGCAGAGCGCCTGGCGAAATCCCTGATGGAAAAAACCCTCCTTTTAAGTACATAACAGCTATGCCAATGCACCTCAATTCGGCTTTAACACACGCTATTATTGTCAAATTCATCCTGGTAATGGACAACACAACTCTAATAATCCCTTTCTATCTGATCTGCAGTACTCCCCACTGTTACAGTACTGGGAGAGGCTGCAGCTCTTTCAAACACACTAGGCATGACACCATCCAGGAGTCCATTCTAGTAATGGACACAGACACTATAACAGTGGCGGCTCCTCCACTGAGGCGGAGGAGCGTTGCCTCACTGCTCCCCGAGCAGTGCAAAGGAAAAATAAAATAATAACAGAACGTTTTTATAATTTTATTTTAAGTAAAGAGCTTGCAGCCAGCTTAGGGAGGGGCTGGGCTCGTGTGACGTCAAAGGGAGGCGGAGTGATTGGTGCACTATAAGTGCGCATGATCGTTTGGCTGGCCGTCTTGGACCTGCCATACCGTCATGCACACTTTGCATGTTCTCCATTGGGCTGTATTGCACAGCCTGGGTGAAGACCGTGCACAGGATCCCACTCCTGTCTGAGTGCCGAACCTTGGCACT
This sequence comes from Lissotriton vulgaris, assembly GCF_964263255.1. Lineage (NCBI taxonomy): Eukaryota > Metazoa > Chordata > Amphibia > Caudata > Salamandridae > Lissotriton > Lissotriton vulgaris. The sequence goes on along the minus strand of NC_141693.1, from coordinate 359,075,752 downwards.
CAGACCAATCACAACGCTGCTTATAATGCTGAAAAACAGCAAGGGCGGAGGAGAGGCAGCGGCTAGTGACCGGGGACCAGCAGGTAAGTCTCCCTTGTATTTTTTCTATCTCTCCCCGTCACAATTGCCTACTAGCTGCCACTGACAATAACACAACTGATGCATCTCTGTTTTGTACCCTAGCAACCCCTGCAATTCTGCTACTTGAAGTTACATATGTATGATTTTTAGCCATACTTGGCATCACCCCATCCCGACCAGTAGTACACAGAGCGCAATAACTCGACTGATGCACCTCAATCCTGATCTAGAGCCCCTTCTGCTATTCTAGTACTGGGATCAACCTACAACTGTTCAGTACACCTGAGAGTAAATAGTCGAATGTAGCACCAAGACCTTGCTATGCCAATTGTGGAACATAGAGGAGCTACTTACAACATTAAACTTCAGTACCATCTGATCTTACCCTACTGATTTTAAAAGCCCCAGTCAGTTCTTTCAATCCACTTTAATCTTGAGTAGCATATTGTGGCATTTCAGCACTGAGACCCACACACTTAAATCCTCATATGCAACACAGCAGCATTTCAAGCAGTAGGAACACTCTGCTCTAAAACGGCACCCCCATGGTCGCCGCATGACTCCAGGTTACGGGGACTCAGTTGCTCCTGTCTTGGGTTACATTTACAACTTCAGTGTATTCTGGGATATGTAGGTTTGGTTTTGTCAATTGATCACCTCTGGGCAGCGCGCGTTAATATAGCCCCGTGTGACAGAGGGAATAGAACGCCAACTCTCCAAGATGGCGGTTCCTTGTGGCACCAGTGGAGAGCAGGAAGAGTGCTGGGCAAGTAGATTGTGTGCAAACAGGTTGTAAATATTTATTTTAAAGTGCGGGTATGAGGAAGCAAGTAAAAAACAAGATCAGCAATAAGGGTGGGCGTAAAATCCGTTTCGCGGGCGAATTTGCGGATTTTCCGCGATTTCGCGATCCGCGAATCTCGCGAACTCGCGGTAAAATCCGCGAATCAGCGGGGACGAATTTTCAGCCAAGCAAGGGTTACAGCAGCAGATGCAAAAGTTGAACCTAATTTCTTTGTAACCTTTTACAAAAGGGTTACAAACAAATTAACTTCAACTTGGACACCTGCTGCTAATTGCTTCCTGGCGCCTCGTTGCCTACTTGCAACTATTCTCTGACACTGCTCTGACCCTTGAAGCAGGGTCAGAGAATAGTTACAAGTAGGCAACGAGGCACCTGTCCAAGGAATTAAACCTCATCAGGAAGCACTTACAGATATAAAAAACAGGAAGAAGGGAGAGGATGGCAGATACACCCATTTTGAGTTGTCAGGAGGGGTTAAACTAAAAGAGACCTTTACAGCACAATTTTCATATGCATTTTGCAAAAAAATAAAAAGCTGTATGTTCTGTAGGGGCAACTCAGGAATCTGGCCCTTCAGAGATCCGGCCTCTCTTTCTTTCTCTCGTTCTCTCTCTCCCTCTCTCTTTCCCTCTCTTTCTCTCTCTTTCTATCTATCTATCTATCTATCTATCTATCTATCTATCTATCTATCTATCTATCTATCTATCTCTCTCTCTCTCCCTCTCCCATAAACGACTGCATGGGTAACTTCGCTATGCAAGCGGCTCGCGAAGACGCAAAAATCCCTGCGGACACGCAAAAAACCCAGCGAACACGCAAAAAACCCCGCGAACACGCAAAAAACCAAAAATCCGCAGATTCGCACAAATTCGCGAATTTTGCGGATCACAAATTCACAAATCCGCAAATTCGCGGATCGCGAATTCACAAAATTCGCCCATGCTTAATCAGCATACAAGAATTAAAAAAATAGCAGCCTTCAGTAGAGATGCGAAGCGAAAAGCAAATAAGCCCACAGGCCCTCCCCTATGCGCAACTCACATTTATATAGGCCCGTGTGACAGAGGAACTAGAACACCAACTCTCCAAGATGGCGGTTCCTAGTGGCACCAGGAGAGAGGAGGAAGAGTGCTGGGCAAGTAGATTGTGTGCAAACAGGCTGTAAATATTTCTTTTAAAGTGTGAGTATGAGGAAGCAAGTTAGAAACAATAGCAGAATACAAGAATTAAAAAAAATAGCAGCCTTCAGCAGAGATGCGAAGTGAAGAGCAAATAACCCCTAAGGCGCTCACCTCCGGGCAGTGCGCATTAATATAGCCCCGTGTGACTGAGAAACTAGAACGCTAACTCTCCAAGATAGCGGTTCCTCGTGGCACCAGGGGAGAGCAGGAAGAGTGCTGGGCAAGTAAAATGTGTGCAAACAGGCTGTAAATATTTCTTTTAAAGTGCGGGTATGAGGAAGCAAGTTAAAAACAATAGCAGCATACAAGAATTAAAAAAATAGCAGCCTTCAGCAGAGATTCGAAGCGAAGAGCAAATATATATATATATATATATATTTCCTCCTGAATTGCTCCAGTAAAATATATATATATATATATATATATATATATATATATATGTATGTATATATATATATATATATATACTGTCATGAGTGATGTAATATGTGAGGTCATAAGCCTTATCGTTAATTCTGCTAACTATAACCAGGGCGTTTGGACTTTTGCGGCAGGAGAAGGCCAAATAATGCGGCATGGTTGAGTAAGTTATGCAGCAAGAAAATCCAAATATTGCGGTATAATGCAGCACATTTTTTAATAGTAGTACTTAACTATTTTGTACTTTTCACACTTGTTACACTGTCTGGGCATTGGGTAAACCTCATTAGTACCAGTGTAATACCTAAATATATCAATATGAAACAGGAAGGTGGCTAGTTAACCTTTGAAGAAGGCCTTCCACTGCACAGTAACATGTGCTGCAGCATTTTGTGTAACGTGCGAACCATTTGAGCTAGAAACATTTTTTGTTGTTAAAATCTGCAGATTATGCAGCAGATGATAGATCATGTGGCAAATGCGGCTACTCTATAAACATGCAAAAAATGCTGCTGCCGCACAATCACATAATTCTAGTGGCCCTGACTATAACTGGTGATTTTTTTCTGTGAATTTTTTAAAAGTTCAAAACGTTAATGTTGTCACAGACATATTCACCGAACTATAACGTTACTTTAAACGTTGTTTTTTTAAGTGAATTTCTACATTTAGAAAAATATTTAAAAAATCTTGCTATCACACCTAACAATACTGTTACTTTAACAATTGGTTGTTTCAGTGAATTTCTAGGATTTTTTTTAACATAAAGTAATATTTCATTACCATCCGTAAATTGAACTTCCTGCCGTGAATGGCGCTGCCACAGGCAACCAACCCCACACTGTGCACAACTTTTGGCACTCCATAGCAGGAAGTTGGGAACATGACTGCAGGCAGGAGGGGGGGCCTGGCTGCAGGCCATGCAGCCAACGCCCCACCACACTTGGCCATATTGGAAACTATAACTTGTGCCCTAAGGTAACTATAACTTGCGCTCTTAACACGCACTGGTAATTACCGCACATATCACATCAGTCACAACATCTTTTATGACATCATGGATAATACTACAGCAACATTTATAATACTATAAGAACCTGCAGAATTCCTATGGATTTGTGTGTGTGAAATCTGACCCTAACTATAATGTCCTGGGGTAACCTTTGTTTTTTCAGTGCAAAAAAAAAATACAGACACACACACACACACACACACACACACACACACACACACATATATATATATATATATATATATATATATATTTTCAAACAAATAGTCCTGAACTTCCAACTTCTGGCGAACAAAGACCAAACGAATCCCAAAGATGAGGCAAAGAAATTTATTGAACCAAGTTCAACAGCGCAGCGGACTGATGCGTTTCGGGCGGATCATATATATAGTTATAATTTTAAAATTAGGATTGTCCATAGGAAATCCAATTTTTGTGCTGCTAATAGCTTTGGCACCGTTTCCGGTTCACAAATCTCAATGAAACTTTCCAAAAAAGTGCTCTTTTATGCATAGTTTGCGCATGAAATGTTTCGGGGTGATCAGTCAAGCTGGGCGAAAACAAAGGGGGGTCCCAAAATGTGTTTTCCTCATTCATTTTCCCATAGGGACTTTAGACATAGCTCCTGCCTAAACAACTGAATGGATTTAAAACCAATTTGGCAGGAACTCGATCTAGATACAGAAAGAGTGCTTTTTGTGTTTTGGTGAAAATCAGTTCCATAGCAATTATTGCTCGAAAACCTTGTATATCTAGGGATGCAGAGGCTCAGTGGATTCTGACAGATCTCAAACTGAGATCTGATTGGCTGTCAACACCTCACAAGGAAGTGGTGGAAACCATCTTAGGACTTGGGACTCAATCCTGAGTCTTAAAACACCCCCAAGAAAAGACACAAGGGGGCATTTTAGGAATACACTGACCCCCTAGGCCTGGTGGTGGGGTCCCTGAGAAACAACGCTTGGTGGACAAAAACATTTTTAAAGAAACTTTTTCCACAAATTCATAGACGATCCCAAGCTTGTTTTTTTAAGCCCTTCTGGGTGGGCCAGGTCCCAGGGGGAACAAATATTTATATTTTGAGGGGAACGCGTTGCTACCCTGCCTGAGTCAATTTCGGCCCCAGTGACCCAATAACCCGGGGCTCGGCCTTTGAAATAATTGGGAGGGGCACGGGAACCCCTCCCTGGCTGATTTCTGCTCTAGGGACCCCATCCTCTAGGGTCCGTCTGCAAATTCAAGAGGGAGTGGGGTTCACAGCCCCCTCCTGGAGCCATTATTGGCCCTGTGGACCCCATCTTCCAGGGCCGGCTCCAGCTATGTGCTGGTGTGCCCACCCTTGGACACAACCGTTTCCCTTCCAGCACTGGCACAGGCAGGGAAACCTGTGTTTGCTCTTGCTTGGTGGGAGCAATTTTAAAGCTCCTGCCAAACAAGAACAAACACTAAAGGCCCAATGTAGGTAATTGTGAAATACCGAATTCTTAATACCGAATTTTACTGATTCGGTATTAGGAAATCGGTATTTCAGATGTAGGTAAGAATTCGGTAAAAAATACAGAATCCTTAATATTCGTTATTACCAAATCGGTAATTGAGATTCGGTAATAAGGAATACCTACCCATTCATTCCTATGGGCTTGCAGCCCAATAGGAATGAATGTGAAGACATTCGGTATTACCGATTCGGTTTTACCTAATCGGTAATGCCGGGAGGTATTTCAAGGGTGCCAGGGTGTCCAAAGGACACCCTGTTGCACCCCTGAAATGTGCATGTGTGCACATGTGGCACACATACATGCCCTAAGGCAGTGGATGTGTGCCACATGGCACTTCTAAAAAAGCAAGAAAGTGCTTTTTTACAGGAATTCGGTAAATACCACCAACTTGAATTTGGTGGGAATTACCGATTTCTTAAGGCCCAAAAGCACTCTTCAATGTGCTTTCTAAATTGCAACCTACATCGGGCCCTAAGTCCGTTCCCAGCGGGCATGAGAATGAAAAATACTCCCACTCACTGGGTGTGGACTTTCAACTGTTTTCCTGTCTGCACTGAAGCAGGCAGGAAAACAGATGAAAATATGGCTACCGGCTGCAAAAGCAGCTTTTCCCTGCGGATTAAAGTAATGTTGGCTCCTGCTGAGCCTGTGGAAGTCGTTGGGCTCCCCCTGCAGCACCCTACGAAGGTTCAGTGGGAACTTTGGGTTGGCTCCAGGGCACCTACCCGTTATTGACAGGGCCCTGGTGAATGGAATCTCTGGGGCTGAAATCAGCCCGGGGAGGGAGGCCGCATATCACCCGTCCCCTTTGACTAAGGGGATGAGGTCCCCGGAGCCAAAATCATCCCATGGAGGGGGGCTGTGCGCCCTCTCCCCATTTACAATATGGCCAGGTCCCAGGAAATGGGGTCCCCAGGGCCGAAATGTGTGTCCCCCTCCCCAATAAACACAGCTGAGGGACCCAGTAGAAGGGGTCCCTGGGGCAAAACACGGTCACAGAAGGGGGGGCTACATATCCCCTCCCCTAAAAAAAAAATTCGGGCCCCAGACGATAGGGTTACTGTGGCCAACACCAGCCTGGGGGGGAGGCTGTGTGCCTCCCTCCTGGGTTGGCTGCCTTTGGGGGGTTGGCACAGGGCCTAGCTGTGGGATTGATAATGCATGGGGTTAGCTGCAGGTGGCGTGCTTGGTCACAGGGCCGTCGCCCCTTTAATTTTAATTGTGGCCCTGGGGAGAGCGTCCCACAGGGCCTAATAAAGCTTGGAGAGGGTGCAAATCAGGCCCCCACCCCCTTAATATAAAAAGGCCCTGGGGTATTTGCTCCCCAAGGAGGCTCATGGAGGAGGGCCACATGGCCCCATTCCCCCTTAAAAAAAAGAAGGCCCTGGGGATGGGGTCCCTAAGGACGATCTGGGAGGGGGCCACGTGGCCTCCCTCCTCTTTAAAATATATATAGCCTTGGGACATGGGGTCCCCAGGGCCCGGCCCGGTGGCGACCACCTGCCATGCATGACCAAATGCCCTGTGCGGGGTGGGGTTGGCTGCAGGGCCTGGCCTGCAGCCAACCCTGGAGGCCGTGCGAGGCAGGGTGGTTGCATTAACATATGGTATTTAAAAGATTATTTTCCGTTACAAAAACACTCAAAATTCACGGGGGGAAAAAAAGTAGTGTTATAATTAGGTAAAATGCTCCGAAGAAAGTAACGCTTTAAACAACTGAAAAACCCCCAGTTATAGCTATAGTTATCTCGAGTAACTATAGCTTGTGCCCTAAGGTAACTATAACTCGTGCCCTTGCCATTCACTGCTAATATCCCTACACATTACATCATTCATGACATCTTCTTTGGCATCATTGATGATATCACTATGCATATATATATATATATATATATATATATATATATATATATATATATATATATATATATATATATATATATATATATATATGTATATATATATATATATATATATATATATATATATATATATATATTCATATATATATATATATATATATATATATATATATATATATATATATATATACACACACACACACATTAGGGCATGAGTCATCAGTGATGTCATTTGATTTGAGATGTCATCAGTGATGTCACATACGTTAGGGCACAAGTCTTCAATGATGTCAATTGAGATGTCATCAGTGATGTCATTTGAGATGTCATCAGTGATGTCACTGACCATATCATGGGTGATGTCATATGTGAGGTCATAAGCAGTGCATTGCGGGAGGCATAAGTTATAGTGAACTTCAATAGTTTTGTATGAGTGAAATCTGAGCCTAACTATAAAGACCCTGTAACCCTTGTTTTTTCAGTAATTTTCTAAAGTTTTTTTAAATTCTATTTCCTAACTATAACATCCCTGTAACCTTTGGGGTTTTGTTTCTGTAAAATTCTGTTTATTTTAATGTTATTTCCTAACTATGACGTCCCTGCACAGAATGGGTCTGTGAGTATCTATAAGGTTGTATAAGTGAGTGTGAATAGTTTTGAGGGAGTGTGAGTGAGCATATGAGTGGTTTTGTGGGTCTGCGAGTGGGTGCAAGAGTAACTGTGTGGGTGTGTAAGTGGGTTTGTGAGTAGCTGTGTGGGTTTGTTAGTGGGTGTGTGAGTGGCTGTATGGGTTGGTGACTGGGTGTGTGAGTGCTGAATGGGTGTGTGAGTTCCATACGACGAAGGCAGACAGAGCAAGGCCAAACAGGCAATGCCTCCAGGTGATTTTGCACGTTTGCATACACATAGTCATTCAAAGGAAGAATATTGGACTCTGCTCTCACAAGGATAGGCCAAGAAAACACCCACTTGTCGCAGTTACTACAGATTGCTCTCTGATAGATCAACAATGCATTCATCTTCACCAAGAACTTCAGATAATTTTTCTATTGTGGAATTCCCAAGAAAACACACTTGCTTTGCCTTTGCCAAGTCCGGGAAGTTAGGATCATTTGTCATTTATAGAAGTAGAGCTTTAACTGGTGCACCTACTTTGACTATATTTTAAAGTGCTTCCAGTTGAGTTTTAATTTATGTGAAATGAGCATCAGGACGAGAACGGAATCTCATCTGCCAGTTTATCCAACAAGAGTCCACAGTTTTGCACAAAATATCTTCCCAATTGGGTACTTTCTACCGGTTAATTGGTAAGTGCTATCTTGTTTGGCAAATGTCGAGGCATATTCTACACTACAGTAATTACAGCGCAATGGGCAATGAAAAAATATCTACAGTGATCTTGTGTGCATTTCGGCAATGTGTTTGTGCCTCATGCGGTTTCATCCAGAAATCTTTTATAACACGAAAGTTGCTACAGAGAAGACAACAAGATTACAAAGAGGTGAATCTCCACCAAACAATGGTAGTTCCTCTTAAGTGTATAAAGCAAGTGCTTCTTTGTTTGATGGAGATGTCCACATAGTTCTAAACATCAAGAACACTTAAAAAAAAAATAGCCCGGAAACACACTGGGGGGCCTTTTGGTAAGTTGTCCATCATCCTGGCAAAAAGCAAGAAGACTTTTGCATACTTTAAAGGTGGGCGGGACAATGCCAAATGGGTGGAGCTTCCAGGTAATTTTGCACATTGCTCTACTCGTAGTAATTTAAAGGGGAGCCAGCCTGATTTTGGCCCCGGGGACCCAATTCCCTGGGCATGGCCTCTTTATGTTCAGTGCCCTGGAGCCCACCCAGGACACCCATTCTGCGTCGTTGGGGTCTGTGGGGGGAGCCTCAATAACTGCAGTCCCTGCCAGCAGTAGCTGGGATTGCTTCTGCACGTAGGGAGCAGCCAGAAATTCTGTTACCTGTGTGTAGGAGCAATTCTTTCATCTGTTTTCCTGCTTCTTGATTGCGGGCAGGAAAACAGATAAAAAGTTCGCTCACAACGGGCAGGAGCAGTTTTCCTTCTCCCGCCTGCTGGGAACAGCCTTACAGTTTTCTCTCACTTGGCAGGAGCTGTAAAAGTTCCTGCCAAGCAAGAGCAAACAGTTATGTCCCTGGGTCATAGTGAGCCAACCCTAGGGGGTGTTGATCGCTAGGACCATTAATAGCTTTGGAAGGGGGGTCGAGCAGCCTCCCTCCTTTGTTCCTTTGTTCTTGTAGGGCCTGCCCCGGGGAGGTGGTAGTCCCCGAGCGGGCCGTAGTGCCCCCTCTCCCTCCCTATTTCCTTCGCCACTGAGATGTGATGGTCCCGCTGGCAATTTCTAACTAAAGAGGGGGGTCCATGCGGCCCCCTCTTATTTTTTCAATCAAGACCTGGGGATGCGGCTGTCCCTGGGGCCATAACAGGCCTATGGAGTGGCTGCATGGTCCCCCTCCTCATGATTTATCGATCACTGCCCCCAGGGAGGTGGCGTCCACAGAGCCCATAGCAGCAACGTCCTCCTTCCCATAATATATATTAAAATATGCCTTCGGGACCTGGCCCACTATTGGGTCCGTGCTTGTTTTTTAAAAACTTTTTGTTCCAAATTCGTAAATCGTCGTGATTTTGCTGCAAAAAGTAAAAAAGAAATCCTTTTTGCACTGGCAGAGGGCTGTGTAGGAGTTCCAAAATTGCAGCCAACACTTCTTGGTTTAAGTGTTGGAAGCCAATCAGATCTTTGAATGAGTTTGGGAGGATTTGCGAAGTGTTCGAGCCTCAAGATATACAAATTTATTTTTTCTTTAATATCCCCAAAACTACTGAACGGATTTACATTAAATAACAAAAAGGGCATTTTCTGGACCATGGTCTACCTTTCTGCCAAATTTGGTGTAATTCCGTCCAGCGGTTAAGACTGTAGTTATGTTCAAAATCCCTATGGGAAATTGCATGGGGAAAACACGTTTTGGATTTTGGCAAAACATAAAAACCTTTTCCTATGGAAACTAGGTCCTAACTATAAGTATATATATGTGTGTGTAAAAAACTTTTTTAAAATGAAATAAGTGAAACACTGTGTAGCAATATGAAAAAAGTAATGGACGCAAATATGCATTATAAGAATTTACTAAGTGTTATAGTTAAGTGCGAACATCAGTTAAAACATTACATTTTGAACTAAAAAAAACACTGAAATGAAACCTTTGCTTTTTTTAGTGTATAAATATATGTACACGCACACACATAAATCCATTCACGAAAAATGGAAATGTGATGGGCAATTTGCCTGATTTTCTTTTTTAATTGCAAACCAGTCGTCATCTAGCTCTCTTTTTATTTTTTATTTTTTCCCTATATCCCTTCTTCCGCTTGCAGGCTTAGTTAAATAGCTGAGGCCTGGTTTCTGCCTTTCTTTGAATGTGTTCTTGGGATAGACGTGGAATCAGGAAGAATGCAGCTGGGGAAGTGGTCCCAGTTGGCCCCTCCCTAGAACCCAGATGTTTCTGGTGTCTATAGATATTTTTGGACACGTTCTCTTCATTGTTCGAGACTCATTTGACCAGCAGTCTGTGTTTTATTTAAATCCACATGTGCTTATGTGAGACCTGATGGGCCCATTGATCCGCACCATGGGGCAGTAAGAAGCCTGTGGCTTTGACCTTAAAGTACCCACCCGCATCCCTTCCCAACAGAGGTTTAGGCTTTTGGCCTGGGATGCCCTGATAGGACACATGGACCCAGCACATCACTGCACTCCGAGGACTCCTACTGGTGCTGCTTTTAATTAGCTTCTGAAAAGCTCATTAGGAGAATCATCAGCTTGGCTGTGTAAGTGTCCCTGCAGCGATCTCTCCTCCCTTGGATGGGCTTCAGAGACTGCCTCACATCATCTGTTAGTGCTCGGGGCTCGCTTCACGACTCCGGTGATCAGAGCTTTGCCACCCTTTCATTTTCCTCACACTTAAATTGCTCCGTGCAGCTGCGGTCACCTGTACTCAAAACTCACCCAGTTTGAAATCTCACCCACTGCTTCTGTTCGCAGCACTCACATGTCGTCGCGTGTGCTCTGGACTCACCTGCTAGTGCCATTGCTCAGATCTGGCTTGTCGCCAGTGATCAGGCCTTGCCTGTTGTTAACCGTGTCCTGAAATTACCAGTCATTGACTGTATCAGAGTTAAGTTTTCAGGGCTCAACCAGTAATCATCTACCCCCAAAGGCTGGTTATCATCCCGTATGGTCATTATAGTTCACCTGTTGTGACTTCTGATCTTAGTTTACTTATCATGTCCTGATCAGCTGACCTTTAAGGCTATCTGTTCTAAGATTGGCTGTCATCTTTTGTGATCATAGTTGGCCTGTTGAACCTGCTGCTTATAGATCGTGTGTCGTTTTCTGTGATCATAATGCATCTGTTGTGTCTTCCGCTCATAGATGGCCTGTCATCTCCTGTGATCATAGTTTTTTTTTAAAGAACTTTGGGGCATATTATCAAGGGGGTTTATCTCCGCTTTTTTGGCTTTAAAAGCCAAGAAAGCGGAGATAAAACTATCTCCCTATTACCTAGCTGTCGCTAACACCAGTTAGCGGCAGCTAGTAGGAGATAGCGACCATCTTGGGTCCCGCTTTGCATGTCAGTGATATTTATCACTAATGACATGCAAAGTGGGCGTGCCAAGATGTTAGCGACTGGAAACATCGCTATCTCCTATTGCCAACTTTTGGAGATATTCGCGCTAAGCGCGAATATCTCCAAAAGCTAACACCTGCCCCTGAGTAGTTCTTAGCCATTTTATCCAATGGTAGGTGGATAACATGGCTGAGAGCATTAGCTCGTAATGCATGAATATCGCTGACTTTTCAGCGATATTCATGCATTTCGGCCGATTTTTATCGCTTAGGAGATAAACCTTGATAATAGCAAGGTTCCTAAGCGATAAAAATCGCAGCAGCTCGGCGATAAAAATATCGCCACTAAACCAACATAGCGATAACTATCGCTAGTTGTTGGTAATATGGCCCATTATTTTTCATTTTACATATGAGAAGAACAAAAACAAATTGGCTTTGGTGCAGTGTATAAGGCATACCATCGGATCAACAGTGGTACATTGAACAGGCGGGAGCATCGGGGAAGAAATGCATAATGGGAAACAAATGCCCTTCTAGACATAATTCAATGAATAAGGAGCCTGAGACATGTGCCCAACACACACAAAATATCCTAACGTTATCAGTCCTCACTCCCCTGCTGAGGGAGAGGCTCCTCATCCTCATCTGAGCCACTACCCCGCTGGAAACTGTATGCTGCGAAGGGGACTCCCCCTCCACCAACCCAGTAGTGCACAGTTCGCGCCAGGCTGTGAGGTCTTCCTGTAGCCTCTCATCCCTTCGGGCGAGTTTCATATGGGCTTCTTCGGCTAGAGACCACTCGTGGACATCTTTAAGACAGGTGCACACTTCTGGGTCTCGCTGGCCCATCCAAGTTATAGCTACTCTGTGCCTAGCGAGCACTAGCATTAATTGTAGGAGATTATACGAGACCTTCTTTTTCCTGGGCTTTCGGACAGCTGCCAATAAACAATACAAGAGTTCCAGCTGCACTCGAATGCCCGTGGCCGTGACAAGCCTGCTCACCACCTCCACCCAGAACTGTCTAACCATTGGGTAATTCCATGCCAGATGTAAAAAGCCTGCCTTCGCCGCAGTGCATCTGGGGCATCTATCCCCCTGTCACTTGAAATGCGTTTAAGGGATACAGGGGTTAGATAGGTGCAGTGTAAGAAGTTGAAATGTGTTAATTTAAACCCAGCATTGCAGGAGACCATGCGTGTGAGGGAGCTGTATGCCCATTGTTTCTCTTCTAACTGGATAGCGAGATCTTTCTCCCAGGCCGCTCGTGCTGGCAGTACCGGAGGAGTGGAATCCTGTTTCATTGCTTTGTAGAGTAGAGAAATCAGTTTGCGACCTGTACCGCATGTTAACAGGATATCTAAAGTTTGTGTTGGGGGTGGAATGTCCGGGTACTGTGGCCAGTTGACCTTTACAACATCCTGGATCCCCCGATACTGTAGGTATTGGCCCTGTCCGAGATTGAAGGTCTCTTCTGCCTGTTCATACGTGATGAAGGTCTCGTTAGGAAATAGGTCGGCAAGAACTTCACAACCCCCCTCCCTCCAGCGTTGAAAGGACATATATCTACCCGTATCCCTAAAGGGGGCAAATATTCAGAGTGGCAGCTCTCTATGAAAGGGGGCCTTCCGCAAAACTTTCTCAACAAACCGCTGCCACATACCGGCTGTGTTTCTCACTATGTAAGGGTACAATGTGTCCAACCCCCTGCCCTGCATCAATGCTTCCTGGAATTTCTGAGTATCTACCCTTCCAGCGGGAAGGCATTTCTCCCAGCTGTCCGCGTCCGTCAGCCAACGTGCCGCCGGTTGTAATTGGGCCGCATAGTAATAAAAATCGAATCGTGGAGCTTCGATACCTTCCTTGTCATAACTATGTACAAGTGAATGCAGAGCTACCCGACTGCGTCATCCCGCCCAGAGCAGGGAAGTGAGTAGCATGTTCAATGTTTTAAAGACTCGCGAAGGGATCGGGCATAGTGAGTTCTGGAGGACGTATAGTGTCGTAGGTAGCATCACCATCTTTGAGATGGCCAGTCGGCCCATCAGCGAGAACGGAAGAGTATTCCAAAACGTTACCGACTGCCGCAAGGACGTAACTATGCGGTCCACATTTTGGTCCAGCACCTGTGTGTCTGTCATAGCCACTCGCATTCCTAGATAATGAAAACCCCCCTTCTCCCATCGCAGACCCAGGTCTGGGAGATCCCCCAGTGGTACCGCCGACAGTCCCGCCAGCGGTCCTGTGGTCATAGTTAAAAGTCTTTTCTCCGCTCACAGACTGTCTGTCATGTTATATAGTAGTTGAGGTGTCATGTTTCTGCTTGGAATGCTTTGCCCATTGTGGGAATAAATGATCCAGAGGTGCCATGTCCGATCCACCTTAGATGTTCAATCCTTCCAGGAAATGCAGGGTCCATTGTAGAAGTTATAAAACCCTTTTTGGAGATGTTCTCTCTATTTTGGGGGTTCTTTGCCTATCTGAGGATTAATTAAGCCCATCTTTGAGACATCCTACCCATAATGGAGATGCTCAGTTCATTTTGTAATAGCCTGAAGCAACAAATGCACAGTATTAGTTTAAGACTCCCAGTTAATCTGTAATGTCCTGAGTCCTTCTTGTTGATTTTAACTTCGGTTTAGCAATAGCCAGTTCTTCTTGGATGTTTCAAACTCAGAACTAATCAGTTCATCTTAGAGAAACCCAGGACATCTCAGTGATGCTTAGTAAATCCTCAAGGACTCAACATAAGGACGAATGTCCACCTTAGATTGTTATTTCATCTTAGCAATACTCCGTCTGTATAAGAATTGTGTATTCCATTGTAGATAAGTCCACTTTCTGTGAAAGGTATGTTGAAGGTTTTAAAACCATCTTGGAGAACTTCATCTAATGGGTAAGTGGCCAGAGAGGGCCACTTTATTTTCATTTTTCAGATGCAAAAAGCTGTCCCAGATCACATTCAACATGCAGGTTCAACCTCTTGAGAAGCACACCTATTCCTTTTATCTTCAGTTTTGAATGTTTGTTGATGACTTCCTGGTCTTCCTAAGACTGGAAGGGTCTTCTGTGTTGTCACTGCTTATCATAAGCAGGTATACCTAAGCCTTAAAAGAGCCACTTGTTTACAAACTAACTCCGATAAACTGTAGATCCTGCAGTGGCATGCTCAACACAGTTCTGACAACTTACTTGGTGGCCGGAGTGAACAAGTGTCATTCCCAATATCTTTGTTTTGGTGAAGAACCAGAGGTCCACCTTTGCTGCTGTGCTTTCCTTTGCTGCCAAAGATTAAACGATTTTGACAACAATTCCCTTTTCTTACTTCGGAATGCTGTGGCAGACTTTTAGCTATGTTGATCATGAGTTGTGTCCGGGTCCATTCTAGTCATGGGTGCATCGAGGCTCGACTACTGTAACTCTTTGTTTGGCTTTGTTGCACCACTAAATATATCACCTTTAGGTAGGATGCCAGTCTAGCTGCCAGGCTGCATGTAGGGACCGGGAGGCTGGATTCTATCACTTATCACTCATGTGCCTCTCCTGGGCTGTTGATCTATTAGTCTGTACATTTAACATCTCTATGACCACTCTTTAGGACACTGCATTGGCCATAGTCTCTCTTTCACAAATGCAAAAGTGCATCTTCTCGTCCACTTAGTTTATTATCTTCTGTGGTTTCTTTTTGAGCCTCAAAAAGTCTGATGGTGTAAAAACACCATCCATACAGACATTCTGTCTTAGAACGCCCACGTCTGTCTTAGACAAGTTCAATCCAGCATGCGAATTTCCATTCTTTCTAGACAATGTCCAATCTTCAGTGGAGATGCAAACTCTACCTTGAAAAACCCACACTATGAGGCTCTCAAGTCCATTATGGACTTGTTCACTTTATCTTACTGAGCCCAACTCTATGGAGCTGTCCAACTCCATCTTGGAGATACTTTCTCAATCGTGTAGCTACTCTCTTCATGGAGATGCCTAGCCCCTCTTGAGATGCTCCATTCTTTTGGTGAGGTCCACTCTCTGGAGATATCCACTTCATTTTGCTAATGCACAGTTCATCATTTAAGGGATTGTGGTTCTGTGGTTCTGCGGTCCTGTGGTTCCGTCATTTTGAACCCGTTCAATGAAGGTCGTCGGATATAGACGATTTTGGGGTCAGCGGACCACAAATGACGAGTGTTTTCGTCATAACCGATCAATGAGAACACTACGTATTCATGGATTTCGTTCGAACCCTCGGGTTCCATTTTGTGTACGGCAGCTATTTTGTGTGGTTGCCCTCACATAGGCCTATGACTACGGCCGAATGAGTCTTTGGGACACGTACACCTTAGCTGACTTCTATGTGACCTGAACGAGCTGACTCCCTTGCCCGAGGCTGACCTCGTTGAGCCAGTTCCTTGTTAAGCAGCTGGTCAGATAGAGATCAAAGAGCAGGACATTGCTGAGTTTATGGTACATGCACACACCCTTCTATCTTGCTTCTCATCTGCTTCTGTTCCTTCCTTTATGGCTTAATTATTGATTGGGTTGAGGTCTTTACGATGGGTTTGTCCGGCCTGTTCGAACAGGAATGTTGAATTTTGCTTGGTCATTTCTGGTGGGCTGGACAACGGAAAGTGGGATTGTCGTCATGCGATATGTTTGAAATGTCACTCTACGATTGGTCAGTTTGTATGTAATTGATGCTAGCCAGGAATGTGATTTTTAGCATAAAAGACGATGCTCCGCTCTATGAATTTGTGCAGTCTCTAACGAACCACCCGTGTTGTGCTTCGTAGACCTCTGTTCCTGGTTGCAGCCAATAAATTTGGTCTTTGACGACATCAAGAAGTGTCCCGTGTCTCTGTTTGCCAAGGCAGGGGAATCCGGAGACATCGGGCGTTATCCCTGGCGCCGCTGGGTTCTAGAAACCGGTTCTTCAGTTGGCGCCCAACATGGGGCGACTTCAGCGGTACCGGTCCAAGCCTGAAGATCGTGACGAGCTTCGTGTGAAAATTCTGGAGGAAGGCCCGCCACTTCATCGACCCCTGTATGTCGTCTTGGTCCGAAAGTCTTTGCTGCGAGGTTCCCCGCTTTCCGACGGCTACGAAGGACTGCTGCCCTGACTGTCGCCCTGTCTTGGAGCCATTAGACGATTTGTATAGCGAGACGATAGACGGGTCTTCTGGTGACGCCATCGACATTTCAGTTAAGTATGAGTGGAGCGTCTCCCAGTCCTTAGTTTTGTTTTGGTATCCTTCAGGATTGCTTTGATTTGGTACCTGCAGGCCCCAAAGCCGAGGGACTCGTGTATTCACGAGATTATCGTTTTGAGATTTCCCTTGAAGTTTGAAGCTAGACTAGTGAGCGAAGATGCCTGGTCTTAGCAGACTTGGAAAGATATTTGGTTGTGGTTGTACTAGGGATTCCCGATTGAAGGATTCGTGTCCGGTTCCTCTGATTGGAACTCCCACCTATGAGCTCTATGTAAAACATGGTGTGGGCCCTATCGCGTATAATGAAGTATGGATCAAATATACCAGGAAAGACGGTGTCCTACAGTGGCCCCGTTATGGTAGCTTTGAAACGGAGATTTAAGACAATCTCGAAGTTAAATTGTTCAAGAAGACAGCCCGGCCGGCAATGTTTGACTCTTTCCGCTTATGGCGAAAGGAAGCCAAACAGAAATAAATTAAGTTAGCGAAGAAAAATAAACGAGAACGAGGTATGTCAATGGTGCAAGCTGCTATACAGTTTAGGGATAACGAAGAAGAACAAGAAAGCGAACAGATGCTTAGTCAGCGTAAACTAGCGGTAGACAAGTGCTATCCAGCTTTGCCGCCTCAACAGCCAGAAGAAAAGAAAGATCTTGTGAAAGATCCTTTAATGTTGCATCTATTGAGTTCGCCACCCCCTTATGTGCAGAGTGCTACGGCACCTCCACAAGTTGTAGTTGCGCAACCTCCTGTTGCTTTGCCACCTGTGATTCCTCAACAGCCGACTCCTTTTCCGTTGGCTCCTATTCCTTTGGCGCAGCCTTCTCAAGGGCCGCCAACTTTGCTACCTCCTTCGTCTGCTACTCCTACGCCTGTCTTGTTTACTCCTCCTGTTACTGTTCCGACGTTGGTTTCTTCTCATTCTGCTCCGTCTCCTGTTCTTTTATCAACTTCTCCTTCTGCTCGACAGAGAATGACTGATGCTGTTGCTGGTCTCTTTTCTCCTCTTTTTGGTTCATTAGGTATGTCTCCTGTTGTGGAGCGTAAGCAATTGCGTAGTCAGTTGCCTGGTCCTGATGAACGGACAGTGTTAGATCACTTAGCGCGTAAATGGGTTACGTATCCTTCGCTTTATGATCTCGAGTGTGTTATGGATGTTTTCCATCAATGGGAAGCACCGAAACAAAGGTATGTTTTCGATATGATGTGTTCCTTCCTTCGCGAACAATGGGAAGATGGTGAAGTAGGACAAACTCCGCCTGAGTTGTATCGCATACGTTCGGAGTTTGCGAAAGGGACTGTTGTGGGTCTTGGTGTTGAGAAAGCAGTTGCGACGTTGTTGTCGTTTTGGAGTGAATCTCCTTCTCAGCAATTGTTTGAGCCTGATTCGTCAGTTAGGAGAAAGGCGCCTCAATATCCGATGCGTGAGGTTCCTCCAGTTTGGAGACCTGGTGATGCACAAGCTGTTCCACCTATTCCGCCACACTTTCAGCGAGTTTGCTTAATTTGTGCCGGTGTTTTCCGGTGCTTAGCACCGGCACTTATTTATGAGGGCTGGGTCTACACACGGCTGTACGTTATATGGCATTGAGCATATATTTACCTCACTCAGTTACTGACTCCGTGCAGACAGTGTTCATTTAATCTCCCTAGTGATGAATCCCGGTAAAGAGTGTTGCTGCGGCTGCTGTCAGAGCTAAGATTCATATGATCTGAATCAATCCAGACTGGTCCGGACTCCTGTCATAAATATTTACTACCAATATCGATATCGCATGCGCATTGCGAATCTGCCTTAGGCGCCACCGCCGGCCCTTACTTCAGTGTTGCCAGGGAGGATAGGAGGACACTGATTGGCCTAGATTTAGTTTGACGGGGTAGGCAGCAGCGTGAGCAGGCAGCGTGCGCAGATTTCTTTTTAGGATGCCACGCCCCGGCACACGAGTCTACAGCTGACGACGTTGAGGGCATGCAGCAGCACCTGCAGACCAGGCCTATCAGTTAATAAAAAAGGAAGTGCCCCAGCCACCCACCACCAGTAACTGTAAGTAATAAGTAGCCATGCTATGCTCATTTTTTGTTGAGCGTGGTGTTGTGATGGTTACCGTGGTAGCGCGCCAAAATCTGAAGATTCCATGATCCCCAGGGGCCTGGCCTACTGTACAAATTATATCACGATGGGGCCGCCAGGGTTAAGTGAAAGGCCCTGCCCGTGAAGTATCGTCCGATAAACACTTAGCACTCTGTTTGCAAATATATCAGCTTGAATTTATTTGTGGAGCATTAAAGCTTGAATGTCGGCGGTGGGCTCTGGGTGTCCGGCTCAAGAAGACACATGGGGGGTGGGGGCTCTCACTCTGGAAGTGCGAGCAGGGACTTCATAGCAGGGCCCAGCGGGCGATGAATCAAGCAATATGGCTATTTGTGGCCAGACCACAGTGGTCTCTTCCGAGCCAGTTCCGATTACAGCCGATCCGAGCGCCAAGCAGAGGCCTAATGGAGCAGGGGGGCTTCGGCCTTGGGTACTTCTAATCTTTTTTTTAAGTTTGATTTTAAGGGTACTTCTAATCTGCCCGACAGAGTTTATCGGAATTAAATGGCTGGTAGAGCCGGGGTGGGCTGGCAGCAAGACAGTGGGTAGTAGAAGGGGGGTTGGGCAGGCAGATGTCCGTTTTATAGAGAGGAAGTGGCGGTGAAGCAATGATGTCCTGTCCCCTTGTGCAAGAAGGTAACATTGCCCCTCCCCTCATTTGATAGTTAAAACCAGTCTTGATTTAATTTTAGTGTGCTACTCGCACCCATAGACCCGGTGTCACTGTGGCCCTGTTGTACCTTTGATAGGCAAGTCCTTGGGTGGGGAGAAAAATACCAACTGTAGTGACGAGTGTGCATTCCCAACGGGGATGGCTACATACACTAATTAAGTCAGTGAAAGACAAGGAATACGAGATTAAGTTTCCAGGTGGGGGTCAGTCCAGAGCAGTGAAGCAGGACCCCGCTAAATTATTACTCTTAATTAATACTCGTTCTAGAATACAATGATTTAATTCTAGTGATTCTTCAGTGGCGCGCGCAACACACTGCCTGGCATTTCCTTCTAGAACGATTTTATTTTAATCGTGGTTAATTATTTAAATGTAAACAGGAGTGCACACCTGTAATTAGCGTAGGGTCGGACGCGAAGAGGTGTTGTAAGTGCATGCAAGAATAACAAGAACGTTTGGTGGTGTGTGAGCAATACAGTTCCAAATGTTTTCGTTTTTCAATGCAGACACTCTATACGTATTGCACTCTGGAGAGTGAGATTAGAATGAGTTTAGGTGGTGACCGGAGCAATACTGTGAGAGTGCGTGCATTAAAAAACGAAAGTATTTAGTGGTGTATTAATCATACACCACCAAATGTTTAAGTTTTTCAGGACGCACTCGTCTTGGAAGAGGTGTCAGTTCACACAGGAAGACACACATAGTCTGAGGACTGCCCCGAGTTAATTACTATTGTAAAGTAAACTCCCATGTGAGTGTTTTTCCCTGTACATTGGGGGATCTTTATTTGTTTCTCTTCCTTGGGTCCGCCAGCATCGTGCTGCAACTCTTTGGCTGATGGGCTTCCACGTTTGCTAATGGGCCTAGTAGTAGTTGGTGAAAATAAAATCATTGCGATTGACCGATGAATGCAGGGAAGGAGATGGAAGACGAGGGAGTCAGGGAGAGAGAAGAGACCCTTGCTGTACTGATGCTTGAGTAGCACTTATGCCTAAAAATCAAGTGTTCCTAAGTGCTGACAGGGAACTTGGTGAAAATAGAACATGAAGGGGAAGAAGGAAGTACAATAAAGGAAGAGGGAGGAGGCAGGATACTCTCATGTTGGTTGCTTGTCTAGCACTTATGCTAAAGCATGGGCTGTTTCAAGGCGCTAAAGTAAAGCCTAAGTGGAAAAGAGAGCCCATGAGAGCAAACGCAGGAATAAAGTACAAAGAGCATTTAATTAACACACAAAATGTGTTCTTTTGAGCAGACAAGGCTGACCTGCAGTGGGTTAGTAGAAAATGCTGGTTGTTGAAGTCAGCATCTTAATTTATAATTCCCTAACACTATGGCAATAATTTCTTAATATTTTTGTTTATTTTACATTTTCCTATAGCGCTGCTTTTTATAGAGCAATTGAACTTTCTACCACACCATTTCACTGTAATCTTTTGATTTATTAAGGACTGGCACTGGCCACTATGTAGAGTCAATATAAGAAAGGGTTCTTATTTATATGGCTTGTGACTGAAAAGGGCTAGAGAGCACAGAAACAGAGACCTAATTAAGGAAGGTGTGACAAACTTTGAATCTCTGACTTTCAATGGTTCTGGTCAAGTACAAAATACGAAGCATGTGCCAAAGAGAGATTTTACTGTTTATTAACTATAGAAATTGCCCCTGAAGTGCCACTGAGATCTACATTTTTCCACAATCTCAGACGTTTTCATGTCTTCTGGAACATAACTTTTTGCCACTGCCACTGGTAAGAGAGAGGATAGCTCTCTCTCCTACGAACACTTTGTTCCAGCTCCACTGGCTTGGGTGCCTTTGTGTGACATTTCCATGCTTCCTGGTCTGAGTACTTGTGTGTGTGACATTTCTTTGCTTTCTGGGATTACAACTGACTTATAGCAGTGCCAGTTGAGGATTTGGGTGAAACCAATAGAGTAAGTGGGTGGAGCCAGCGGAGGACGTGGGTGGAGCCCAGGGAAAGTAGGTGTGGCCTCCGACAAACATTTGAGCACCTGCACTTCATATTTTACAAACGTGCTGAAGTCTTAGCCTTAAAGCAGACTTTGCCTGATCCTCGTAAAAATCCAGCAGGGTACTATAAGGAGCTATCTCAAACTGCGGATTCATGTATTATGAATTTAGCCGATATAGACATGTTGTTTGGGAATGTTGTTCCACAGCCTATATGGGGAAAGATTCGCCATACGGATCATGCGCATGAATTAGGTGATACATGGGATAATCTTAGAGCTGCAGATACTAGACAAGTAGGTGGTGCTAAACCTGAGGATGTGATTGCTGAACTCCCTGGTAGAATTATTGATTATATGAAGACTTTGATGCCTGCTTTGCGTGTTAATTGGGACAAGTTGTCTGCGTGCAAGCAGAAGAAAGACGAGACTGTGTCTGACTTTTTCACGCGGTTCCAAGAGACCTTTGTAGACCACAGTGGTCAGGACATGAGTACAGAAGGTGGTCACCGGTTGTTCGTTGACAAATTTGTTCATAATTTGCTTCCCGAATTGTGCACTAGGTTGAAGGATTCCGAGAGTGCTTGGGCTGTTTCCACGTCAGTGCAGATTTTGGCTACTGCCCAGTACTATGAGAATAGGAATAAGGATGAGATAGAGAAAGTGGATAGGAAGACTAAGGAATTGAAGACTAAAGTTCTTCTACAGCAAGCTTATCCGCCTCATAATAATCAGCGTGATTATCAGCAACCTCAGCAATATCAGAGAGACTCGCAAAGGTTTGAGTCTTCTCAACAGCGTTTTCCCATAGGTCCTAACCAATGTGCGTATTGCAAGGAAGAGGGTCATTTCAAGAGTAGTTGTCCGGTTCTGTTACAGCGCACAAATGGTGCTTCTGGTGTGAGAGGTCGAGGTGTTCAACAGGCTCCTAGAGGTAGAGGACGTGGTGTGTTTCCTCAGAATGCGCGAGCCTTGCCTCCTCAGAATTCTATGAATAGCTTTGATCAGCAGAATGGTGTGTCTGGTTGGACAGCACAGTACTATGCGGACGATTACTATGTCGAAGGTGAGAATGTGGATGGTAATCATTGCTAGGACAGCCACAGACAAAGAGAGGGAGTTGTTTCAGTTCCAGTAGATCAGAGTGGACCTTATATTGAAGTGATTGCATCAGGTGTGTCAGAGCCTTTTCTGTTGGATACTGGTGCTGCAAAGAGTTCTATTATGCACTCTAAGCTCCCTGGCGCACCTTTGTCTGGCTTAACGAATGTTTCAGTAGGTTTTTCTGGCGCCCCGGTTACGAATCCGATTTCTAGTCCGTTGTTTATTTCTGTTGGACCTTGTGAATTTGAAGCACCCCTCATTCTAACGACTGGTTGTGGTGAGAACTTGTTGGGATTGGACTTGTTGAAGAGATTGTATGCGACGCTATATTGTTCTCCTTCAGGAGTACAGCTTACATTGGGTAAGAGAGTGATCTCTCCGATGTACTTATCGAAAGATTGACTTCCACCTGAATTGTCTTCTCTTCCTGATTCTCTTTGGGCTACTGGTCCGAACGATGTGGGTCTCCTAGAGATTCCACCATGTGTTGTGACATTGAAAGCGAATGCTAGATTGCCACGTATTCCGCAATATCGAATTTCTAGTGATGGTGAAAGAGCACTTTTGGCGATCATCTATGATCTGATTGAGAAGGGTGCGATTGAGGAAACGAGAGGTAATGTGTGCAATAGTCCTGTTTTGCTGTCCTGAAAAGAACTGATTCTTCACAACCTCCTGTATATAGGTTCGTGATCGATCTCCGCGAGGTGAATAAGAATGTAGTTCCACAATTTCCTGTTGTGCCTGATATCACCGCTTTACTGACTTTGATCCCGGCTACAGCCACGTGGTTTTCGGTGATTGACTTGAAGAATGCTTTCTTCAGCATCCCGATTGCCGTGGAAAGTAGAGATATCTTTGGCTTCTCTTTAGGAGGACGAAGTTTCCGGTTTAAGCGCGCTCCTCAAGGCTATTGTGAGAGTCCATCGATCTATAGTCAAGCTTTGAAGACGCAACTTGATTTGCTTATTTTACCTTATGGTGCTGCTCTTATTCAGTACGTTGACGATTTGTTAGTTGCTGCTGACAATGAAGAGATCTGTAGAGAGGCTACTTTGTCGTTGCTACGTCATCTGTCTGATTTCCATCACAAGGTTTCTCTTTCGAAGTTGCAATATTGTCGACAAGAAGTTACCTACTTAGGTCACCTCTTATTGAAGGAGGGAAGGAAACTGACCCCAGAAAGAATTCAAGCGATTGCGAAAATGAGTGTGCCTACGACACAGAGAGAAGTACGTGCTTTCCTAGGTATTACGTCATATTGTAGACAGTGGATCCCTAATTTTTCGTTGCTCGTGAAACCTTTGATAGCTCTTACTGTTAAGGATACTCCAAATCCTATTCCTTGGACTGAAGAATGTCAGAAGCGCTTTTCAGAATTACGTGATGCATTGTGTTCGGCTCCTGTGTTGGGTACTCCCGACTACAGCAAGCCTTTCACATTGTATGTCCACAAGAGAGAGGGATGTGCATTGTCGGTTTTGACTCAACAGTTTGGCGATAAGCAGCGTCCATGTGCTTATTTTTCGTCGACTTTGGATCCGGTAGCTAGAGCGTTGCCGAGTTGCTTGAGAGCTACAGCGGCAGCGGCTGTTTCAATTCGACAGTCTGCTGGTTTGGTAATGGACAATACACTGATTGTGATGGTTCCACATGCAGTGGATACCTTGTTGAATCGTACCAAGACACAGCACTTAACTAGTGCTCGGTTGTCGGGTTACAAATTGACGTTGTTAGCGAGTCATGTGCATATAAAGAGATGCAACACGTTGAATCCAGCTACGTTGTTGCCGATTTCAACTGAGACAGATGGTACTGAACGGCATGATTGCTTCCTTAGGAAAGAGGAAGAAGCGAAAGGGAGGATAGATCCTAGGGATACTCCTCTTCCAGAATGTGATGGTACCTTATGGGTTGATGGTTCGTGCTTCAAGCTTCCGAATGGTGATACAACTGCGGCATATGCTGTTACGACTTTGCATACGATTATTGAAGCTGCATGTATCCCACATAATTCAGCGCAAGCAGCAGAGTTGATTGCATTAACGAGAGCGTGTGTGTTGTCGAAAGGAAAACGAGTGACTGTCTATACCGATAGCCAGTATGCGTTCGGTGTGGCTCATAGTTTTGGACGTTTGTGGAGAGAGCGTGGGTTCCTGACTTCGCATGGAACAAAGATCCAGCATGGTCAGTTGGTGAATGAACTTCTTGAATCACTTACTTTGCCGCTGCAAGTTACGATTGTGAAATGCAGTGCGCATAAGAAAGTTACGGATGATGTTGGTCGTGGTAATGCATTTGCAGATGAGGTCGCGAAGGAAACTGCGAGAAATGTGATGAGTCGAATGTATGTTGCGGGTCCGGCGAGATGGGTTCCGGATGGAAGTTTGTGTGAAGATACGATTGAGAGTGTGAAATCCATCCAAGCCGAAGCTACAGAGAAAGAGTTGAATGAATGGAGAGAGCGCAAGGGTAAATTGGATTCGAATGGTTGTTGGATTGATTTGTCAGAGCATCAGAGATGGTTGTTACCCGATGCGTATGTACTTCCAGTGGTTTCAATGGCTCATGGATTGGCTCATATTAGTGTGAAATGGATTTGTAAGTTGTTAGCTCCAGTATGGCAGAATGCTGGAATTCCTAAGTGTGCAGAGAATCTGGTTAAGAATTGTATGGTGTGTTTGATGTACAATCCTGGTAAGGGAATTCCAACTCTAGCTGGTCATTTTGCTCCTCCAACGTATCCGTTTGAGGCTTTGCAGCTAGATTTCATCCACATGGAGAGGTGCAACAACCTGAAGTACGTGTTAGTGGTTCTTTGCTCTTTTTCTAGATGGGTGGAAGCCTACCCTTTGAAAGATAACACTGCTTTGTCCACAGCGAAAGCCCTTATTAAGGAATTCTTCCCTACGTATGGTTTGCCGAGAATGATCTGGAGTGACAATGGGAGTGAATTTGTGGGTCAAGTGATGAAGAGAGTATGTGATGGATTAGGAATTAGGCAAAAGTTCCACGCTGCAAATCACCCCCAATCAGCTGGTCTAGTCGAGTGCTATAATGGCACTCTTAAACTGAAATTGGCCAAAATTCAAGCGAGCTCTGGTTTACAATGGCCAGATGCCTTGCCTCTAGCCCTTCTGTCCACTAGAATGACTGTGCATTCACAAATGGGTTTGAGTCCATACGAGGTAGTGTTTGGTCGCCCGGCAAACATTTGGGGTGTGCCGCGGCTGACAAAGTTTAGCAAAATAGAACCTCCTAAGATGCTTGACTACCTGTATGAATTGATGGCTAAATTGCGTGTTTTGCATCAACAGGTTCACGATACACTGTCACAAGCTTCTGAAGATCCAGGACATGCCACTGAACCTGGCACGTGGGTGCTCGTGAAAAACTTTCAGCGGACCAAGAACGAGCAGCCCCGCTGGGCCGGACCATACTTGGTGTTATTATCCACCTGTTCTGCAGTACGAGTGCACGGTAAAAAGAACTGGATCCACAGCATACATTGTAAGAGGGCTCCTTTGCCTCTGCCGTACGACCGGTGGGTCCAGAAAGGACTTCCTGATTCTGAGACTGAGACCGTGCCTCGTTTTCTGCCTTTCAGCGATGCCCGTTTGATTGGAACGAACACTGAGCAAGAAAGTGACGATCTTCTCCAAGAAGCTGTGCCTCCGTTGAACCATTTGAACACCGTTGAACCTGATTTACTGTTCCGTGAACAGACATTGCCTGGCAAAGAGCGTTATAATTTGCGACTGAGAGTCCCGGGACAAATAAATAAGTGAAGTTTTTCTTTTTTCTGATTTTGAAGGTTAACTCTCCTCCGAGGAACTACTTTGATTTTTGTTTTTCGAACCGCCATCCGGGTTCAGCTGTAGGGTCGCGGTGTCAGGTCTTTGGAGTGCAAGCCGAAGACTTTAGGTCGACGGTTCTGGTTGGTCTAAGGGAGTTTCCCTGGACTGACAGATGCGTTCCTTAGCATAGAACACCCTACCGCCGCGAGCAGCAATTGGAGAGGATGGAGTTTTTCGAGATGGAGAAACCTGTTGAAAGAATAAGTTTTAAGAGCAAAGTGTGTAAATTAATGAGCAGAAAACGTTTTTTAATATAGTGTTTGCTTATATTGCTTAGCTTAATGATGTTTTTAGTTGGATATGTGACATTCTCTTTTCAAGTGACGTTCATGCCCACTACACAACCTATGCCTCCTCCTACTGTTTCTTCTCATTTTTTTCACCCTCTGCCTGAACATGAAATTGTTAGAAGATTGGAATTTGCTAATAATTCCTTTGTTCAACTCCTGCACCAACACCAGCTAGTAATGAACACGACAAATTGTTGGGTTTGTGGCCTTATGCCCCATACTACCGATAAAGGTATTCCGTACCTGGTTTTGCCTTTCAGCTACAATGGTTTTATTGGTTCATACAGAACGATGTTCATATATGCTCATGGAGTCTATCCCCAACGTTCTGTGAAAGATAGTCCGAAGACTGGTGCTCTGGTCAAGGGTATAGTCGACATTATTAGAGGAATTAGTTCGTATGAGACTATCCCGAGATATGAGACACAAGCATACATTGGTTGGAACGTTACTGGATATGGAGTTAGTCTGAGTGTTAACCAGCGAGCGAAAAGTTCTCCACCAATTTGGATAGTGCCCCATCAGGGTCATTATTGACTGCAAGGTAATGGCAAGAATCCGAGAGCTCAGTTAGGGAAGAGTGTTTGCACTGAGACTTATGTATTTGCGTCTCAGACTTCCCCAGCGTTCCTAGCAGCTAAGGGTACCTATTTCATCTGTTACGACAAAGCGTACACATGGTTGCCCCCTGACTTCTCGGGCACATGTTTTGTTTCGTTCCTCTTGCCTCCCACTTTTACAGCTGCAGCAGATTACCATAAGATGAGAGTTGCTAGAGGTGTCTTCAGTAAGGAAGATACCGCAGGACAAGAATTGGGAGATTTCTTTAAGGGTTTTCTGCCGTTCTGGGGACCTATGGCTAACAGCAGGAATATTCGACAGTTGACGAGAGTGGTTGAGTCCACCATAGTCGAAACTGACGGTGCCCTTAGTAACTTGACTGCTGAGCTCCAGTCGGATCGACTTATGACTCTTCAGAACAGAGTTGCACTTGATGTCATACTTGCAGATAGAGGTGGAGTGTGTAAACTAATTCAATCGAGCTGCTGCGTTTACATTCCAGACAACGCTCCGACAGTTTTCCAGGCCATTTCCAGACTACATAAGATCTCCGAGTCTGTACATATAGATGAGGGAAATTGGTCGTTGGTGGGATGGTTTTGAGGATGGTTATCCACATGGGAATGGAAGATTCTGATGGTCATTGGGATGATCTTAGCTATCCTTTTCCAGTTCTGTCTTTGTGTACAGTGTGCTCCTGCTATATGTGGTCTCTGTGCTACTTCGTGTGCGAGGAGACCTGTCCAGAGAGAGTTGCTAAGTACTAGGAAGATGCTACAGCAACATCTTGATGATCTGATGAATATAGACCTGGATTCAGACTGACATGGGTTTGGGTCTGTTGCCTATGTAAGGGCAAAAGGAGGGTCTGTGGTTCTGTGGTTCTGCCGTTCTGTGGTTCCGTCATTTTGAACCCGATCAATGAAGGTCGTCGGATATAGACGAGTTTGGTGTCAGTGGACCGCAAATGACGAGTGCGGTATGTACGAGTGTTTTCGTCATAACCGATCAATGAGAACACTACGTATTCATGGATTTCGTTCGAACCCTCGGGTTCCATTTTGTGTACGGCAGCCATTTTGTGTGGTTGCCCTCACATAGGCCGATGACTACGGCCGAATGAGTATTTGGGACACGTACACCTTAGCTGACTTCTATGTGACCTGAACGAGCTGACTCCCTTGCCCGAGGCTGACCTCGTTGAGCCAGTTCCTTGTTAAGCAGCTGGTCAGATAGAGATCAAAAAGCAGGACATTGCTGAGTTTATGGTACATGCACACACCCTTCTATCTTGCTTCTCATCTGCTTCTGTTCCTTCCTTTATGGCTTAATTATTGATTGGGTTGAGGTCTTTACGATGGGTTTGTCCGGCCTGTTCGAACAGGAATGTTGAATTTTGCTTGGTAATTTTTGGTGGGCTGGACAACGGAAAGTGGGATTGTCGTCGTGCGATATGTTTGAAATGTCACTCTACGATTGGTCAGTTTTTATGTAATTGATGCTAGCCAGGAATGTGATTTTTAGCATAAAAGACGATGCTCCGCTCTATGAATTTGTGCAGTCTCTAACGAACCACCCGTGTTGTGCTTCGTAGACCTCGGTTCCTAGTTGCAGCCAATAAATTTGGTCTTTGACGTCATCAAGAAGTGTCCCGTGTCTCTGTTTGCCAAGGCAGGGGAATCCGAAGACATCGGGCGTTATCCCTGGCGCCGCTGGGTTCTAAAACCCGGTTCTTCAGTATTCATTCTCAACTTGTGCCCCTTCTAGATGGATTACCTGACCCAAGATGTTACTCAAAATGCCTATTGTGACCTAAATTTGAGTGTTAATAAGTGCTATATGAATATGTGTACTCCTTTGCTCACTCTGCATGGTTGGGGCTCAGTGGGACAGCAAGAGAACATCTGAATATTCTCAATGAACTCGGCCCGTAGAATTAAACAGGTGGTTTAGACCTAAAGGAGAAACATGGCTTTCTTCTTCTCAAGATAGGCTGTTTCGGGACTAGGTGTGTTAAAATTACATGTTTTATTCCTGCAAAATGTCATATAAATTATGAAAAGGCACAAAATGAGGTTTCCTGGTATATTGCAATAACTGTTTATGTGAAGGACTACCTTGCGTAAAAAAGTCAGGTAACTTCTACTTCCAAAAAATGTCCATAGAAGAGACATTTCCTACTCATACCAGTCGTCCACTAAAAAAACAACAACACACAATTGCATTACCAGAAATGTAGCAAATCTTGTGAATTTCCCAGTTACATAAATTTCGTGAATATCACTAATTTAGAAAGTGCAGCTAAAATGTCACCAGTGCTCAATTATGCCCACCCTCCTTTCCTTTGGTAATGGAAACATAAGAATTCTCAAGACCACCCAACTACCAGAAATGCTTAGTTGGAGATGGCACTCATAGAATCAAGGCACAAGAAAAACACATGATTGCACAATTTGTTACCGAGAAACTGACTCATTTGAAGACATAAATCTGCCTGTGTATTTATTTTTTTCATTTATACGTGGGTTTTATAAAAGAAGAACACAGGCACAAAACATTGATTAACTCATTGCATAGAGTGCTACATAGGAAAAGGGATAACGAGATTAGCAGAACATTTTTTTTTTTTAGTTTTGAGCAGTTTTCGAAACTTAAGCAGATTGCCTTCTCGGGGTAGATGAAGTGGCATTGGTTTCCCCCAAGGGGCAGCAGCCACTGAGAATGCTCATCTTTAGATTTAGACACGTTTTGGGAATCATGAGTAAAACTTTACCTGGTACCAATGAAAATACTGACTGGTAGCAGACGGATGAGAATTGAACATCGCTTTGCTCACCATGCCATCTCAGATTAGACAAAGCCATATGCTCAGCCATGGTCCAGCTCCAATAGGAAGATTCCTGCATTAATTTCCAAGTTAGGCCATCTCTGAACTGAAACACAAGCAACCCAAATCAAGCTTTGGTCTTATTGGGCCTGTTCAGTTGGGTGTAGCTTGGTTGCAGTGCACAATGTGCACAGCACACGTCTGAGAATACACTCGGCCACTTAGGGCATTTTATCAACCGCACAAAAAGTGATGTTGAGGACTGCTTGCAATTGCTCAGGGTAGCATTCCAACCTATTGTTTTATTACCCACCATGCCACCTCAGGTTAGACGCAGCCATATGCAAATCAGTCTTGGTACTGCTCCATTTGGAACAATCCAGCACCAACTGACAAATCGATCCAGGGTTGCATGTGTTCCCATCTGGAGAGGACCGGGCATGGCACAGTCTGGACTGTACCGACTAAAGCAGAATCAAGACTGATTTGCACAAAGAGGGTGATTGTACTAAAATTGTACTTGAAGTGAAAATGACAGTCTGCAATGCAGCTCTGGGTGGACACCAGTGGATGGGATGAATTAAAGCATTCCTTCCATCACCTTGTTGTTTTTCCAGTTGGCGCCCTATGTGCGATCAGCATATCCAGACGTAGATCCAGCACTCACTGTAACCACAGGACTTGAACTATACCAAACTCATGAGACCTGAGTAGGTTAAAACCGCCTAGGGCTGCTTCTGGCCCATCTGAAGGGGAGCTGGCCTGGCAGTTTAGGCTGGACTGTTCCTAAAGGAGCAGAACGTTGTCTGATTTACATAAGGTCGGTTTCTGTCTAGAATGGCATAGTGAGCACAAAATGATGGTCTGGAATGCAGCCTAAGTGATTGGCAACAGCTGACTCCTAGGCTGCATCCAGTTGTGCTGCAATAGTAGGCCTGACGCCAAGCTGTTTCAGCCACACGTAAGTGATATCAATGTTCGCAGCAGCTCGCATGTGATACTTTCATTCTAAGATACTCCTGCATTTCCTGTGCCATGGCAATGTGGCTTACCTTGAACATTAAGGACCTGATTCACAAAGGTAAACTAAACTTACACTTTTGTAGTAGTTTACGATTGTTTGCTATTCACAAAGAGATTTATGAATAGTATCTTTACGAGTGCGAGTCTACGCCCATAAAAAGATAGGCTTTTTATGTCAGAAGACTCAGACCTCATAAAGATACTATTCATAAATCCCTTTGGGAATAGCAAACAATTGTAAACTTACACAAAAGTGTACGTTTACCTTTGTGAATTAGGCCCTGGGTTGTTTTGGGACTCAAAGCACATGCCCACATTTCAAAATACCAGTAAATTCATTGCCATGAAAGCAAAAATAAATCTGGTCAGACCACGCAGAAAGGTGATTTCCTGCAGTACCAACGCAAAGAAGTGTTTTAGGCATGTTTTAGTAATTCGTGGCAATTCATGAGCCTTTGCCCAGATCACAAATGTTTGGCTAAAAAAAGTGTGCCTGACTCCACGCCATTCAATGTTCCAGCAGAAGCAGTCGAGTGGAAAGCATTCCTCACCACCCCGCCACCACTACCCTCTCTCATCATCCCTGTCCCCCACCCACCACTGTCTGAGGATAGCCTCACACAGCCCGACCTAAAAGTTCAACAGCTTCCTGAGGGCCATCATCTGATCAACCTCCTCCGCTCAAGAGCCACTTGATCTTTTCAGCTCCAAGGAGTTCCGGAAAAAACACAGTAAAACAAATATGTTGACCTTTTTTTCAAACACTTCTCCAAAGCTTTGTAGCTCGAGCCCTCCTTATTCTTTTGTTCTCTTCTGCTTTTTAGTGCCCTTTGAAAATCAGAGGTTTTGTGTGCACTGATCTTTAATTGCTGTCAGTTTTAGTGTATTGTGGTGAGATAAGGTTTCATGCTCTTCTGATATAGTGTGAAGTTTCTAACAATTATTTAAAAAAAACAATTTAATGTGACAGTCAGAAGGGGGTGGACACTGCAACTTTAAGCCTACAAGACAAGCAAATAGGTTTATCTTTTCCATCGCTGCGGCATCATGCTGTACCTGCAATTTTATATTGTATAGCCCTGCACTGTGAATCTATATAGTGCTTACTTTGCTCGATGAGAGATTGAAGCACTTTGCAAGCTGGTAGCATGCTACTCTGTGGAGTCCAAAGCTTGTTTTTAGTGCTAGTTGTAAGTATGCCTGTTATAGTCTAGAAGAAGTTTGCTGTTATTTTTGTTGAGTGGTACAGATGTCTCATTTGTGAATAATTTCACATTTTTGTTGGTGTATCTGTGATTTAGAGGTAAATGGAAAGCATGACGTAAATATGTGTACCTTACTATAATGTGTGGCTCACTGGTTAGAGGAGGCAGACCTGGAAGCAGAGGTCAGCCCGGGACCAAGGTTCAATTCCCGGCTCGGCGGGGTCTTGAGTCCTAAAATGTCCATGGACTCGACAATTCTCGCTCCGGTGCCTACTCGATTCACGGGTTCACACTCTGCGACTCTGGGCAATAGCTTGCTTAATCTCCACAACGGCCCCTCGCGGCGGGATGCCTGGCTTTCACCTTGCGGATACCCTGCCGGGGTTATCTCACATGGGAATACCAGGACGGGTTCCCTAAGCAAGCGCTTAGAAACCGCTCGGTGATTTGCGCTATATAAATTCCTGTACATTTACATTTATAATGTTTTGTATAAGTGCACTGTGTTATTGAAACAATACGAACCCAAACTAACCCACATCACCCCCCACCTGAGAGTCCTTTGCTGGCTCCCCATCCAGAGGAGATACCAGTTCAAGATCCTCCTGCACGCCTACAAAGCCCTTCATGACCTAGGACCTGCCTACATCAACCATCAACTCAACTTCCACAAACCCTCTAGACACCTTAGCTTCTCTTCACATGCCCTCGCTCACAGCCGCATCTGTCGCAGTCACCCCCGCATCTGTCGCTCCTTCTCCTACATCGCTGCCAAGACCTGGATCGACCTTTTCTCTAGCTCGGTACAGCCCTTTCACTGGCAGACTTCAGAAAGAGACTCAAGACCTGGATCTTCGACTGAGATACAGCACTCAGATACCCCTAGGGGTGACAGTGTTGGGTTTTACAAATGCTGTTTGATTGCTTGATTGATTGAAGCATCGATCTACATGTTTTGTGACATGCTGAGTCATTGAAACTAGCAGGGAGAGTTCAGTAAGGTATAGCCAGGAAAGTTAGGAATCACAGGTTAGGAGAGAGATTGTTAGACACAGATCCAGATCAATAGGAGTAGGAGATTGCAAATACATAACATAAACCTCTATATTTATTGCCTGTGTTGTGTCTATAAGTAGTGCTAAGAAGTTGATGTCTACAACCATTGCCTCACAAAGGCGTTATGTGTATTTAGTCATTTGCCACTTCTCTGAAGATGTGTCTATACATAGAGTTGTTGTCAAGAAGTTTGTGGTCTGTAATCATTTCCCCATCCCTGGGCTATATGCCTACAATCATTTGCCACTTCTCGGATGTGTTATGTCTATACGTAGAGTTGTTGTCAAGAAGTTCGATGTCTGCCTTCTTTGCCCCACCCAGGAGTCATGTGGCTGCAACCATTTGGCTCTTTTCAGATGTATTGTGTCTATAAATAGTGTCTTTGCAAAGACGTTTGACATCTGCAATCTTTGCTCCACCTCAGGGTGATGCGTCTCCAATCACTTGCCACTTCTTAGGTTTATTCTGCCTATACGTGGTGCTCCTGCCAAGTACGTTTGATGTCAGTAATCATTACCCCAACCAGGGTGATGTGCATGCAATATTTTGCCATTTATCATATGTGATGTGATATAAGAAGTGCACCTGCCAAGTAAGTTTGATGTCTGTAATCACCACTTCCCAGTGGTTAATTTATCAAAATAAGCTCCAGGACTCTCGTCAGGAGGCCACTGCAGCTTCCACCACACACTGCCCTCCTATGCTGCCAGTGATAGTAACAACACAACTACTAACCATCACACTCCTACAAGTGTGACAATTCAGACTATTTCAGGCCCCCAAAGCTGTAAGAATGGCTGGGGCGGCATGTAGTAGTAATTTTTAATGAATATAGCATTAATAATTGTGAGAAGTTAGCCTGGCATATGATGTCCACTAGTTCTAGTGGGACCTTGCACCAGTCTAATCGACCCTTATTGATGGTGGTTGTAAAGTCAACCTCATAGAAAGCTATCTTAGTGGTAGCGTGGACCAGCAGTCATCAGGCGAAGACTTCAGAGAGCATGTGAAGCAAGTTGTTTTACCAATTATAATCCCTTGAATACCAAATGAAAGGAAATCACACAAGGTATATATCAAATATATATGTATTTATTCTAAACACAACCCCTCTGCACTCTTTATGAGGTCAGAGGTAAAAGTACAATACAAGTTACTTAATTAGCATACGAAAAGTTGCACAGTATAGGTTTTGCCATAGGGGCCTCAAAAACCATATACTAAAATAGTGGTCTAATAATCACGTCTGGAATAGAAAGTAGGCCTAGGGCCTAGGGAATCGCTGGGGCAACACTAAACAACAAAAGGTTAGGAAGTAGGAGACCCACGGGAGACGCGTGCAGTGTCTAAACACAACTGCGAATTACCATTGACTTTCTTTGGGAAACAAAGAAGTTACAAAGTTAGTGTTTAAGGGCACTTCCGGATGGACTACGACGAAACCCCTTTAGACTAGGACACTTCGAGAGTCAACACCCACGGGAGCACCGGAGTACTCGTGTTACCTTACCCAGGGAAATCGGGGGCATAGGTGCCTTTTGGTGTCGGGTTTCGTCGTCGTTTTCTATGGAGATCTGCAAAGAAGTGCTGCAGGTGACCAGAGGAAAAGTGTCCGGGTGGATCCAATGGTGGATCAAAGATCTGAAGAACCTGAAAGCAGAGGGTACAGACTCTGGGTCACTAGCCAGTGACCAGGAAGGAACCAGGAAGGAACCAGGCGATGTCGCGTTGATCTCAGGTGAAGAGGTGAAGCTTGTCTCTGCAGCCACGAGGTCCAGGAGGTGTCGACAACAACCAGGAGCTGGATTCAAGCTGTTCTATAAAGGATCTAGTTGACTGCGGGGTCGGTATCTGGATTGGACCCAACAAGCCTTGGCAAATGCAATCCACGCAGGAGCTGAAGATTGGCTTCGATGTACACCAGCAAGATCTGTGGGGCTTCTCCTCTGTAGGGAAGCTGGAGCAAGCCTGGAGCAACCAGGAAAGCAAGTTAGATTTAGGATGGAGTCCTCCGGGGGCTCACTAGCCAATGGACTAGGAACCGGGAAGATGCATTGAGCTGAAATGCAAGAGCGGGCCCCACGGGACACTCGTGGAGTGTGGAGGGCTGAGCTTCAGTGCAAATGGTGCTAGGGTCTGGGGCTTCTCGTAGCCCAATGTACAACTGTGAGTTACCTTGGGAGTCGATGCAGTTAGCAAAATGCAGGATGTCCAGGAGTTCCGGTCCCACGTCTCTCTCGTGTCCGCCACGGGTCTCAGCTTTGCTGTGGATGTGGGTGTGGGTCAGGGTCAGAGATGTTTGGAAGTCTGTGTCTTGTGTTGCAGATTCTTTGGGTTCCGGCGAGAGCTTTGCAAATGCCGACTGGCAAAGTTGCTGTTGGTGCCTGTTTGCACAGGGTGGTCACTCCTTGACCACAAGGGAGATGTCTTCCGTCTTCCAGTCGAAATGGAATGTCGAAGGTCCAGGATATGTCTTTCCAAGATTCGTCCAGGGTAATCTAAAGTCCTAGGGACACAGCTCCTATACTTATACTAAGGTTAGGGGCTGGACTACCGGGTAGGTCCCTCCTATGGGTGGACCTGGGAAGGGGGTGGTTACACCCCTTTCCCTTTGTCCAGTTTCATGCCAGAGTGGGGCTGGAGTGCTCCAGCAACTGGTTTGAACCGGGCTATGCATGGAGCACCTTCTGTGCCCCAGGCAGTGTCTGGAAAAGCATCTGCTGATGCAGCCCTTGCTGCCCCAAATACACAAAACCCTGTCTGGGGAGGTGCTGGCATCTCCCTGGACAGGAAACCTATTGTACAGGCCTCCCCTGCCGGAGTTTCCTCCAGTAGCAGGAGGCCAGACTCGTGTCTGTGGCAGCAGCATCCATTTTGTGATGCTGAGGCTCTGTTTCACTTTAACTGGGTAAACCAATAACTACATGTCTTCTTCCTCTAGAAGGATGTAATGCTACCCCTGCCGCCAGGACTGGCGTGGGTGGGAGGGGGGGGGGGTAGTATTCCAAAGTGTTTGACTCCTTACACAACATGTTTTGATAAAGCCAAACCAAAGTTAGCATTAACCGTGAGGATTATAATGCACTTAAGAGTATATGCTATGGCTATATCATATCATTGAACAGCTATAAGGAGATGGTTCCGAAAGCTGCAGAGGGGCTCAGCTCATGCTAGGGCACCCTCTCACATAAAACCAAGTTATCTGCCTCCAAGATTGTTAAGACCTGCCATAGGAGTGACTTATAGGTTACTATGTGTCTATATACAAGGTAGATATAGATATACTATATCTAAGTAAGGGGTGATTACACCACCTTACCCAGGCTGTGTGAACAGACCTGTGGTGTCAGTTTGGAGGGCCAGCCAGGGGTGGCATAATACATGCTGTAGCCCCTGGTAGGCCTTGGATGAAGCTATGCCCTGGGTACCTATGGTACACTATACAGGGACTCACCGAGGTGACCCATTACCCAATCTGACATGTACCTAAAGTACATGGTATCAATTTAGAGAGAGAGCAGCTAGGCTGTGGTCCTAATTAGCAGGGCCACAGCCAGTCTAAAGTCGATAAATCAGAAAATCACAGCAAAAAGTGGGGGTGACCATAGGAAGCAGACCCTACTCTCCTACAATAATCAACTGTTGTTGTGTTCATCTCTAAATTACCTAGTCAGCGCCACCTGTTCCAAACACCAGTGCTGAAAATTAAGTGCTGGTGCTGAGCACTGGAAACCACCGGCTCAAATTAAGCACTGCCGGCTCCTCTCCCAAAAGTAATGTGCCTGAAATCATTGCCCCATCCCAGGGGGATTCTAGGCCTGTAAGTATTGCTCATGCACAGGGCCGGCTTTAGGGCAGTGTGACCACTGCGGCCGCACTTGGCGCTGACCTCAGGAGGGGTGGGGGGCGCTGACCTCAGATGGAAGCGCTGAGTTTAGCAATATCTTATGATTTAAATGCAGCTGATGCAGAGTTCCTTGTGCATCTAGATTTCAGGCAGCAATACAAATGTCATGATAACTCTTGTGATTAATGTTCCTGTTAGAGAGAGAGATCAAAGTTTTGTCTAGTGGCAGATTTGACTCACCGTAAAGTAGCGCAGAGGGTAAACATGCCTGCTGCAAAGAACAGATTTGTGTTTTATATGGATAGCTGAGTGGATTAGTAAAGCTAGCCTTTACCACCACTTTAAATCAAATGAAATGTATGTGAGAGAGGGGCAAAGGAGAGATGAGAAGCCCTTTTGCTGGGTTATAGTAAGAGAATCCAAGGAGGAGGTCATGAGAGCGAGCCACTAAAAAAGATTGTCACATCGGGCGTCACCAGCGCTAAAGCTGGCCCTGCTCCTGCCAGCAAGTTTTCTGATGGTAATCTGTTGCCACTTATCACCCCACGTGATAGTACTCTTCTTGTGATTCTTAGAGCTCCACCAACAGCGTTTGTGGTATCCAAAGGAGCTGGTAACAACACAGGATTATTCCACTAGAGTGCAATTTGCAAATCATAAATTGTCTTCTTTTGCCATAAATCAAATTAAGCTGCTCAGGATTCATTTTTTTTATTACAAAATGTTTTGCTTTCTACAGTTTTGGTGACATCTTTTTTATAAACAAACGACAAAAAGGCACCTGGACCTACCTGCGGCCTGCGGGAAGGTCATGTGAAAGAGAACATCTAAGGGACCCTCATGAAGGATTCTGCAGAACTGATAAGTGAATATATCCCACTAATGCCTTCCTAGGATCAAGAGTATGTTTAGTGTTTTCATTTTATTGGAGAATAAATCTTACCACCTGGAACAACCCTCACTATTTGGGACCCATACACAACAAGGGCTACAGTGTTTATTTAGCATTTTGTGCTAAATGCGGAGGAAACCGAATGGAGCAGGATTACTATTAAAGCTGAATGTCTTTTATGTTGATTTATTTTAGCGTTTTCGCAGCGGTGGCTCCTCCGCTAAGGTGGAGGAGCATCGCCCCTTCTGTGAATGCTACGTTACGTTATTATCATTTTATTTTTCGTACGAGCCAGGTAAGGGCAAGGCTATGTGACGAGCTGGTGAAGGAGTGGTTGGTGCACTTAAGTGCGCATGCTGGTTTGGCCGGCGGTCTTGGGCTGGACAAACAAACATTTGCACTTAGTATTGCTCTACCCGGCTGGATTGCACAGCTGGGTGGAGAACATGCACAGGCTCCCACTCCATATCCGAGCGCCGAGCCAGGGTGCTCAGACTAATCACGACACTGCTGTCATGCTGGTGACAGCAGCGTTGTGATTGGCTTAGGGGAGTCCGGGAGCACGTGTGCTGCCAGGAACACACGGAGGACGGAGGAGAGGCGGCGGCCATACTCAGGTAAGTGAGCCTTGCACCATGGCGCAGAGGCGAGAGTGCTCTTCCTGACACTGGATTTGTACTGGAAACATAACCTTTCAGTACAAATCCCTACGCCTAGACACATGTGGAATTATCCCACACATTGACATGTGCTGTGCACTGCAGCACACATGCAATGTGCCAGTTTTTGAGAAATGAACACATTTCTCCTATTTACATGTGCTTAAATAATACATTAGTTTTTGGCATGATGCCAAAATTGGCTACCTTGGAAGACTGAGCTTTGCATCAAAACCATCAGGTGCTTGCCCCGATCTGCTTAAGTAACTCCCACTTGATGCGAAGTGACACAAAGTTACACAAGGTAACACAAAGCAGGATATATAATTTTTTTACTCTGAGTAAAGGGAATCTGTCCAATGCCAAACACCTTTTGTGCTAGGTAGTAAATGCATCGCTTTGCACCACTTTGTTTCAATGGGCAATAGTGGTTTTATTGCAAAGATAAAAATATGAACTCAAGGGAGAAAGTTCCAGGAATCGGGGAACTATATATTTATTTTTAACCTTTTACAATCATGTCTCCAAGTGTGTGTTTTTAGAGAATAGTCATGTTCATTTTTTCATAAAAAAATGTATGATGAATTATGTTACTGAGATTGAGGCAACACAAATGTATATAAAGTGGGAGAAGGCGGCGGGGGTCTATTGACACAGTGAAATTTAAAAAATGGAACGGACCAGTGCTTAATCATTTTTAGTGTTCGTCACTGTAGCATTGAATTTCTGTGGAATTTTGTGGGTGGGCACAAACAGCACTCATTTTGGGGGAACAGAACTCTTTTAATAGAGTCTGAGTCAAGAGTGAGAGATGGACGAATGAGGTAAAAGAGGTTTATACATGGACATGTATAGTGAAGGTGGGAATAGTGAGGCATAAATTCATAGTTTATGTTCCCATCATCACAAAAAAACATGAAACATCGCGACAATGCATCTGCCATCTTGGATAAGGACTACGTTATTTTCCAAACTTCGAATATCTCTGTACAGCATCCATCTTGGGTGAGTATAAAATTATGTAGAAATATCATCCAGTGATGAAGTAAGAGTAAATCACTTATGCAGTGTCAAATCTCAAATAAATTATGGTGTTGAGGAAAGGCATTAACAGGCTACACTTTGTAATGTTGTGCATATTATCCTAGTGCCCCGAGTGATGTCTATGGGGCTAACATTCACATTCCTGGTATATATTGCCAATAAAGTTTTTAATAAAAACAAATATGTCTCTGCACAGCCAAATGCTGCAGTTCCTTAACCAGCTATATAGTATAAAACTAGTATTATTGAATTGGTTTATCATAATCCGTGGACTGTAAAGTATCCATTGGCATCTTGGAACTTAGCATTCTTCTTTTCTGTTTATCTTGCTTTCTTATATTTGCTGCTGTTTTGCAATCATTACATTTTGTATCACTTCATTTACTTTTTTCTTTCTAAAGTGATTGGATACCGAGCTCACCCTACATTAGCTCCTGGCTGCCTTGGACTAAAATACTGATGCCAATTGTAGCATCTACATTAGGTTGCCTCTCCCTTGTCCTGAAGAAGACCCGCACTCAGGGGTTTTAAGTCGCCCTCTTACCATAAGATGGGTCGAAACGTCGACGCATCTCCCCAGCAAGTGCCTGTACCACTATTTACTCCCTACAAACCTGAGGTTGCATTAACTGCACTCATGAATAATGTAAATAAAGATTGTGGAATGGTATGATAATACTGGCTCTTCTATAGACCAGTGACCCTCTGTAATAAGGAACAGTGTGTATTTTCAAACTTCCTGATCTTCACTGTTCTTTCATGAGCGCCTCTTTCTCCTTTCAGTTGTGCAACATTTTATCAACTCCATGCGGTAATAACATTACCTACTGATTAATGTTTGTATTCAACTATGAAAAAATATATAAAACAATGAACGTACACAATTGAAATACGTGTGGGTGTAATTTGTATACACATTGTGCATTATCTGAGGAATTTATTATTTTTCTAGGGTGTACATTCATATGTGTAATGTATTCATTACCTTTGGTTGACCCTCCTGGCAATCCCTATATCATTTATTTTTCCTATTTAAATACTTCCTGCAAGTCAGTCAAGGATCAACTTTTTCATATTATACTGTACCCAGGCCCTGTGACGCTTATTGGGTTGTCCCATTATTTCATAATGGAAAATGATACAGCCACTTTTTTATCTTTTTAATTACTGATCCATGTTGAATTGGTAACTAAAAAGAATAAAAAATTAAAAAGTGGACATTAAGCACCACAATATTTATTTATTTATTAATAAAGTTTTTTATAGCGCGAACTTGATCCCGAGGGTTTTCAGAGCACTTTACAATTTGAGGCAAAGGTAACAAATCAGAACATTAGTCTAACATGGGGAATCTAACATCCACCTGGGTGAACGAAGTATGTGCTAGACGATGGAGCACAATGACTCAAGGGGAGCAAAACTCAACAATCATGTACAGGAACAACAACCAGAACCAAAAACAATGATTATATACAAGAACAACAATTGACACCATAGTGTGTCCGATGTGCCCAGAACTAAATTCTGGACACTCAAAACTCACGCCCTTCATCTCTCAGCACTCTCAACCCATGTTCCGCCTCCTTCCATCTTCCCTCCACACGTGTAGCTTTTTTTGTATTGATGACTGCAAGGCAGGTAGGAGGGGGAATGGTAATGGACTCTGAACCATTCAAAGCACTGGGGCCTTTTTGAAAGTGGGATGGAGCTACAAAAACAGAGATTATCCTTAATAACAACCCATCTTGAGAATCAGAGTCCAACATACAGAGTGCAGGACAAGAGGTTAAATGAGCTTCGTTCCGTGAGAAATTAACACTATCGTTCTAAAGTGAGATGCTGCATTTCAGCCTCAAAGGCAGCAATTTCTCCGTATTCAGCATAATTAAATTACTAGTTAAATAATACAATAGAAGATTGGGTTGAGAGCAGAACAGTAGCGTACCTTATTCAAAGAGTCGTCGAAGAGCAGCCTAACCGACTGCTACATCTGCTTTACTCCAGCCATCAAGGCAGTAATTCTTTGTAAAGGTGTGAGTGTTCACCCATGTGGCTGCCTTGTAGATGACTGGTAGAGATACTCCTGCGAACAAGGCTGAGGAGGCTGCAACCTTCTGAGTGGATTGAGCTTTCACCTTTGCAGGCAGTGGAAGTCCTGCCTTTTCATGGCAGAAGAGTATGGCTGAGGAGTCCCAGCAACAATACAAGCCCGTGTTACGGCTTGTCCTTGTGTAGGGGTAGAGAAAGAGATGAGATGTGCGGCCAGGGTGGCTCAGCTGGGTGGGACAACCATAAGCCATGTGGTGACATAGTGGACTGTGGCCTTAGAATTGCAGATCACATGTAGTCATGGTTTCTGGTGCTATTTTGGTGACTTTTTGCAGACCACAGGCCACCACTTTCCTGCCTGTCAACTGACCATGAGTTTGGTCCCATGCGCCAACGACCTTCAAGAGGGACTGAGCTTGGTGTGGAGATGAGAGCATCATACCCCATACCAGCTGTGGCAGTTGTAACCAGTGCATTGGTTGTGGACACCTACACTTTTTTTAATTCAACCTAAACACTGCAGGACAGGCTGGGCTTAATTTGAGCCCGTGGTTGCAGATGGAGCACACCTGCAACCCTTTGTGGAGGATCTGGACTTATTTTTAATGATCATATTTTGACTCAACAAGAAAGAGAAAAGCAGCAAA
Source organism: Lissotriton vulgaris (assembly GCF_964263255.1). Classification (NCBI taxonomy): domain Eukaryota; kingdom Metazoa; phylum Chordata; class Amphibia; order Caudata; family Salamandridae; genus Lissotriton; species Lissotriton vulgaris. Next base: position 359,033,238 of record NC_141693.1, on the reverse strand, counting down.
ATGAGAGAGAGAAAGAGGAAGAGAAAGGTGTAAAAGCAGTGACAAAGTAAGAGAGCAGGGATAAAAAGGAACCTAAACCAGTGTGATATAGGGGCAGGGATAGAATATTGCTGAATAAAAGAGGCATGAGGTGAAATAAGGAGTACACAATACCTTTAAGGATTGTGCTAGAGAGAAAAGAAGTGTAGCGTGGTAGAGGAAAGAGGTGTGGACATGCTGTACCCTCAAATTCCTACAGCTCCGTGGGGCACTCAGGCGTGGGGTGGATCAGGGATGGTGTTAACCTCAATTTCACAAGGCAATGTGTCCCAGAGTTAAGGTATATAACAGCATTGCAAAATCCTCTCAAATAAGTGCAGACTGATTCAAAAAGTGAGTTCTAGAGCACAATTTAGAAAAAAAACATGAAGGTTTATCACAAAAATTAAAAAGTACAATACAGAATAATGGAATACAGAAGCTGCAGAGTTCCATAAAAGTCTATTGTCAAAAAGGCAATCGATGTAGAATAATACAGAATAGTGACAACAGAGAAAGGCTGAGTCCCAAGTATGCAGCAAAATCAGTAAAAAATCGAACAGCATCCCTAGTAGAGACCCAAAAAGTTCTGTTTCACACCAAAATTCGATGGTTTATACAGCCTTTTTCTTCATAAAAGAACATTAAGACTGCAAAATCATTGTGTTGTGAGCAGTGCTTGAAATGGATAAATTGAAGTGCAGGTACTCAGTATCAGACAGTACAGGCCCATTTAAAGCACTGGTTATGAGAAAAGAAATACATTTGCAGCAAATCAGAATACAGACTTTAAAATGGCCATGCAGCCCTATCACCTTAGTCCTAACCCACTACATGAATATTGATCTAGAGAGATGTCAGAACAAACTAGGTCCATAAACAACAGTGGACCACTGTGAATGAATGCAATACCGCCTGCAAGCAAAAGTCCCTTGAGAAACTGTTACTGTAGGCTAGAGTGCCTTCTTCAAGAGTAATGTGATACGGAAATAAACGAACCCACAATTTCTTGACCATGTGAAGCACAAACACAGAGAATAAACATAATGTAGCATTGATTATGAACAAGATGGCATCGAGCTCTAACTGAGGCCTAGTTAGCATAAGCCATGAAAACACACTTTAGCAGATAGTAGCAACTTCATTTTAACTGCAATAGTTTCATGTCAGTATACACATGTGAATTTGAGTAGACTAGTTGCTCTGCATACCCTTTATAATGCACATGTCAACAAAACATCAGAATGCATCTTCAAAGGCATAAGGTGAATTCAAGACTAGGCAGCCTTGGTATTGGGTAACCCATGCATCTGGGAGCACTAGCAACAAGCCTTAAGTAAAACTTACTTTAAATAGACTGTACTTATGTTGTTTTCACAAATTAAGAACTGCATGATAAAAATGAGGATTAAGACAAATAAAGAACTTATAGGCACACTAGAAAAGGGCGAATAAGGAACTTGAAAACGAAGTGAAAAAGCAAACAGGCCAAGTTAAATTAGATGAATTGTGGTAATACGTTGTGTGAAGGAAGAGTGAGGGGACTGGAACTGAAAAAATCTGATTGAGACTTAGGTGCTGTGAAGCGTTCAGCCCTTCTGCACACAGCCAACACGATTGGCCAGATTTGTATTAATTGTCCTGTACAAAAGCCCCATTCACAAAGACGATTCACAAATCTGTACAAGGGAGCACAGCGTACAATAAATGTCCGATTTGCGCATTATTACACAAACAGCCCGCTGCGCTACAGACGCCCACCCAATTAAAATAGAGCATTCAGAGTCGTGACTTCAGCATGTCGACTGCTAGCAGTGCTCCACATGGACAGTGCCGGATTAAACCCTGTGGACGCCCCTAGGCATTCGAAATTTCTGCCCCTGTCAGAAATTATCTCCTAATACTTTTTTAATTTCACCAATTTTGATCCGCTGTCGCGGGGCCCCTAAACGAAGCGGGCCTATTGGCCAGTGCTTACTTTGCCTATTTAGTAATCCAGAACTGCACATGGAGTATAGATGATTGCCTGGTAAGACAGCAGGGTGTGTGTTAGTGAGCGAGAAACCCTATGTGACAAGGGTGGCTCTTGTCAGTCCTGTTTTTTTCATCGAACAGTACTACGCATGCTGGAACTTCTAGTTCCACTTTTCACATTATAAACATCATCTGTATTCCAGTTGACTTTAACAAACAAGCACTGGCAAAGTCAACAGGTGTCGTCTTTTGGACCAGCTGACTTTTTTCAATGGTTTCTAGCCATGCTGCAGAGAATTTCCAATGGCTAAAGAATTTAAGTGAAAAGCTTTTGATGTGGCTGGTCACGCCATTTTGTTTACTTGGTCTTACAAAATGAAACAGCCGCTTTTTTTCTTTTTTAGTTACCGATCCATGTTGAATCGATAACTAAAAAACTAAAACATTTGCCACTTTTTTCCTTTTTAGTTACTGATCCATGTTGAATTGGTAACTACAAAACTAAAATATTTTATTAAGCAGTGGGTGTGAAGCACAGAGTATGAGCGGAACCAACACATGGACCATGAGATGGAGGTTTTTAGCAACATGAGGTCCGCATATGGGGAGTGGAAGCCCCACGAGGACGGCGGCCGAAAGCAACAGAGGGGCACAGGTGGGGTGGAAGCAAATCCGGGTTGCAGATGTGGGGAAGTAACATGGATGGCATGAGCGGGGAGAAGCAAACAGAAGTGGAAGCAAAGCTTAACTCTGGAGGGGCAACATGGAGGCAGAACAGCATAGAGCTAGCAGTTAGAACCACACAGATGAGAAAGTAACACATGGGAATTGGGACAGAAGCAACCGGGCAAGAGATGAACACAGAGCGCAGAAGAAAAGCTGACACAAACGACAAATAAGAAACAAGCAAATAAAATTGACAATAAAGCCAGCCAATGGTAAGCAATGCACGGGCTCTAAATCCACTTTAGTCTAACAATATGTCTAGCAAAAGACTGAGCATGCATTTTCTTCTGAGAGACCTAAATTCTGCTGTCCAAAAAAACTCTCATAACACAGAGTTAAATGACTGCTATGTGAAATATATGTGTTTCTGCACAGTGCACGTGCACCAGAGTGAAAGACAGAACACCTCTGTCAAACAAATATTAGCAGCCATTGAGATTCACCACCCCCAGAGCTAGCTTGTTATTTTAATGAATAGTCCATTGTTTTAGATAACAGGAACAGCCGGGGCAGGTAAGAGAGGTGGGGCGGGAGGGGTGGTGATTGGCAGATGAAGATAAGGGAACATTAATTATTTATTTCGTTTTCCCTCGTTGTCGTCTGTCGAACCTCCCACCCCACCACCTCGTCCCGCCGCTCTTACCTGAACGAGCCACTCCTGTTAGTTAGGCTTCTTCTGAAGTCTATCAATTTCAAAGGAGGAACCATCCTTTGATACTATATGCTACTTTGCGGTGTATGGTTGTGTGTAGTTAGTTGAGACTTTGTTCAGTGTTAGCTTTCAAAATGGCCTGTGTGAGTTAGTGTAAAAGTAAACTTAGTTTCATTCAGGAATATATTTCTGGTGTGTGAGTATGAGTATGGGTGGGTGTGCTGAATGATTTTATCACTCTCCTCCCAAATGTGGTGAAAGACAATCACTGGTAAATTACTTGGCCACAGTGTGGTGTTTTATGTACATAGCACAAGGCAAGTCGATGTATTTTAATGTGATTTTGTGTGCTTGGGGATGTTATGATTGTGCTAGCTTTGCATGTTTCTAGGGTGTATGTCGATGTGGTGTGTGGCAGCACATATAGCAGCACTTTGCTAGCTATATGGCATTTTTTTTGTTTGGTGCATGGTGGTGTGGGGGCCCTGTCTTGGGTGTGCTGTATGATTGTGACCATTTCCTAGATGATTGGAATACTGGTGTGAGCTGTTTTTGTTAGGTACAGAGTGCAAGTGGACGTATGGTGAAAGTCTAAATATGGGATATCAGACCTGTGTTAGATGCCTATAAAACCTAACTAAATGGTACTGTGTGGGAAGATGTGTGGTGGGTCTAGGACTTCATTGTGTCCAAAAATGACTATTCCATGAACTAAAGCTGATTTTTATTTATGAGTGATGTTAGGCATAGATCCCACGAGCTGGGTAGTCAATCTGGAGGAAAGAAGCAGGGTAAACATGACAGGCGAACAGACAGCAAGTTGCAGGTTTAGAGCCATCACAAACTGGCAACAAGAACATTCAATAACAACAAGGCATGATTTAAAGAGGGCATTATATTGTCCAATTTCTAATGCTGGGTAGAGGTTAATGCTTAATGTAAAGAGATGTGCTAAAGTGTGGCCCGTCCTGTAGGTGAATGTCCAATTGGAGGTAAGGCACGCACTAGACTGCGGAAAAGCCAGATCACAGCAGTGGTTTCCACAGACCAACCCATCCCACCCCCTCCCCCCCCACTGATCCCATCTCATGCCCTCCTGAAGAGGACGATGGACCATGTGTGTGGTGCAAGAGAGTGAACCTTACTACTGTCCTGCTGACCACCCACTACACACCCACCGGCTGTGAGCCCAACCACAGTACTCCACCCTAAATCCCTTGCTGGAGCTGGTGAGGGAAACCTCAGTAACAGGCCATAACCCTGAGACCTAAGGAGCAAGCAAAGCCAGTGGTACACCCAGAAAACCCATAATATCCAAGGCCGCTGGCCGCCTTACCATCCTGTCTCCCTCTTTCGTTTCTGAGACAACCATGGAGAGCCACGGCATTGCAACAGGTGGAGTATCAATCCTATCTGGGCTCTATGTTCTGTGGAATACCCTGCAAGATGAGGGGATCCGTCTGGACATGGGTAGAAAAAGGCCAGCAACTCGACAAGCGGATGACCACTGTGTCACTGGGACAACTAAACTCTGGAACAGTTTGCCCCCTCACATCAGAGCCATCTCTACCTTACTTACCTTTAGGAAAGAACTTAAACCCTGGCTTTTCCGAAACTAATGGCATTCAGTTTGTGTTCAAGTGCTGTCAGCGCCAAGACATCATAGGGTAAATGGGCGCTCTATGCATTTTAATATCCTAACATAACCATGAATGGTGCAGGCCTGAAGGTCACACGTGGATCTTTCTTCGTTGTTGTCCTCAATCTCCTCCAGATCCAGCCTTCAGAGTACCCCACTGGCTTTCCTGTATCACTTGCTCCCTCCCCGGATAATCCACCTTAACTACCCATAGTCAAGGCACTAGGACTCATCCCCTCCTGAACCCAACATCCTCTCATCACCTGATCAGGGACCGCCATTGACTCGTCTCATCCCTGAGAGTAGCTGCCACTGCAAGCGCACATCAGGGTACATGCTGCGTCAGGCCTAGACAGGCGTAGGAGAATGAGAAACAGTCAGGGCCTACCACTGCGAACCATGGTGTCTGGAGAGGCAGAGCCATGGGCTCAGAGGTGCAGGGAAGATCAGGAGAGAGCCCTGGCTTCCCTTCATGATGAAGCTCTCTTCACAAGTGCATGTGGCTGTGTGCGATGCTTCTTCAATGCCTGTTGCCAGTTTATTATACGTATCTCCAGAGCCACTGGCACTGTACAATTCCATGGCCACAGCTTTTAGCTAAGTTATGGATTTGCAACAGTTGCCACATAATCCATCATCTGCCGCATAATCTGCATTTTTTTTTAAAAACAAAAAGGTATGTTTCTAGCTTACACAGATCAAAAGTTACTCAAATCACAGCAACAAATGTTGCTGTGCAGTGGAAGGCCGTATATAAAGGTTGAGTAGTCATCTTTTAGTTGATTATTACCATATTTTGATTTTAAACTGATAGGAATGAGGTGAAAGCTTTGCCCAGACAGTGTTAATATGAACAAAAATGACAAAATTATGATGTAGTACTATAACAAAATGTGCCACGTTACGTTCCATAATTTGCCTTTTCTTGCTGCATAATTTAGTCAACCCTGCGGCATAGTTGGGTCCTCTCCTGCCGCATATTTCCAGTGGCCCTGTACATATATCTTATCTGTATCCTCTTATGTCCCTTCTGGACTATCTTTCAGATGTGCCAATATAGTTGCTTCTTGCATCTTTCAGCCTTGTGTGCAAACATACGGTAATAGAAAAATGAAAAAATGTGTGGTAACTGAATAGGGCACACCTTTCCAGTTTGCACACATTTACCTCCTCGTTATGTTGATGTATGTATTAGACGTACATCATATTTTTTTCCGCTGTGCACTTTTAATAAACATTTACGGTATTACAGGCGATGCAGAGGTAGCACCGGGAGATGACCTGTAATTTTCAGAGGTGCCACTTAGCTGCCTTTTGCTGGCATGGAAGGCTGCTGAAATTAGCTACGAAAAAGTGTTTCCAGCAGTTATCTGCAAAATTCAGTTTCCAGCGACTAAATAAAATAGAAAGACCTTCTGCTGTTAGTAAGAGTACAGGCTCAGCTTTTCCACCATATTTCATTTACAAGTTTTTATAGACTTTTTAGGAATGAGGGTAAACTAAAACTGCATGTGTTATTTATTACTAGATTTTTGCCTTGAGTGGCGCCCGCGCGCAGCATTTTTTGCAATACAAAATGGATACCCTTTTGCTAAAATGCTTCAGAAATGTTTCACTTTCTCCGAAATATTCCAGGAATGGGTTTAGAATAGTACATAAACTTCCTGGACTATTTGAACTTCCCCCAAAGATTCTACAGTTGGAATTGGAATTGTAAATTTGACCTCCCTGTGTCCGCCAAGCCCACTGCGTTAAAGCGCATCACTGACAAGCGAATATCACATCATGTCACAGAAAAAAAACAATTCATGTTACTACCGAAAATAAGCCAGAGGCGAAACGGAGTAAAAAATATTGCAAATAGTTGTGTTGACAATGCTACTGCTACTGCATGTCATTTCATGTTTTTCCCTAATAGCTCTACATCAAATACATCTAATTTTTCTCAGATCGACCTTAAGGCAATAGCTCATATTGGTGCTTTAAAAATGTTTTACTGTTCTTCTGGTAGGCGACATTTAATAACACTCGGATACGTATCGGGCAACGATACCCCCATTTTATCTTATACCCTAGAATATATTTCCATAAGCAACTGGTCTGTTTTAAATTTATTCGAAGGGAAGCTTCTCCGGAAGATAATAGCCTTAAGCCAAGCAATTCCTGTCCAAGTGTTACACTAAGAACGTTCCCTCTTTAGTGCCCATTTCACATCTTTGGTGAAAGTAATTAGGTGGGTTTACAATTTATTACACGCACTGAAAGGCACCCTAAGAGACTTCCTAAGGCAAGAAACTTTTAATGTAAGAGTAAAAATTTACACATTTAATAATAATCTTAAAATTGTACTAGAGCTATTCCACTGTACTATTGACCACTTGCAGAAGTGGACACCAACACAACCCAAAGTGTTTCTAAAAATGCAGCTGCCGGAAAAGCTACACTTGTGATATTACACACTCTTTTCTGTTGGAAACATATAAGTCTTCTCCTGACATTATATCTTTTAAACAGAATCAAGAATATTTAATGTTTATTTTGGAACATGATAGCAGGCGATGTTTACTCATGTTAAGATTGGGCATTTTACCTTTAAATAACTTTAAAAATCACTGGTCTGATAAAGGAAATAAGACCCGAATGGGTGAACTATGTAACGATGAGACGCAAGACAAGCACATTCTTTTTGTTTGACCCAGTACACCGTAGAAGGAAGATAGAAATCGTTTTCTAAAAACTTTGGAGCATATTATCAAGAAGGGCGTTAAAATTATCGCCACTTTAGTGACAGGAAACTGCTGCTAAAGCGGCGATAATGAGCTTGATAATATGCCCTTGACAATTCCATAGAAGCCCATGTTCACACCAGAACATGGGCTTCTATGGGAATTCACAAGGGTATATTATCAAGCACATTATCGCCGCTTTAGCGCCAGTCTCCTGCCGCTAAAGCAGAGATAATTTTAAAGCCGTTTCTTGATAATATGCCCCTTTGTGTCTTAAATGTAACATATTCAGAACCGACAAAATGATTACCTTAGCAAAGCCACCTTCAGATTAATCTTTTTTTTACAATTTGCACGTTTTTTAACTAGTTTTTACCAATGTATTGCTAGGTTTGCACTGAGGCCATTTTTCTCATCCTTATAATTGCAAATATTGTTGATCTCTGATGAGATATAAATCAATAAAACATGTATTTGAAATTTGAATCCAAATTTCAATAAAGAGCTAAAAGATGAAGAGAAAATATTCAGAAGTGTTGCTTTCTGAGTTTGTGCTGAGCTCTAAAGGTTGCAAAATAATGAGTCATATATGATTAAAATTGAGTTATATATGGTGGACCCGGGCCAGCTCTAGGTCGGTGTGACCGCTGACTTCTGAGGTGCAGTGTTTTTAAGTATATAATGATTTTAAAAGCACCTGCTGCTGCGTTCCGTGTCTCCAGCAATTTAGAAGATTAATATGCCTGCTGTAAAGCACGTGTACCATGTAGATCACAAAGGGTATGTAATGTAAAAAAAGGTCGGTGGGTTACTGCTTTTGTCAGAGAGAGCCTTTGTTACTTGCAGTTTAGAGGTTAAGAGCCTAGGGGCAGATTTACAATTACTGGCGTATCCCTGCATATCGGCAGGGATGCGCCAGTAATTTTGCGCCGTAGCTCCGCCACCCTTGATGCGCCGCATTTACAATGCGGCGCACCATGGGGCAAAAATGGCACAGATGCGTCACGCATCTGTGCCGTAAAAGCGGCGCATTGCTGGAGTTGCGTCGCAAGCGCGACGTAACTCCAGCAATGATCAGGGGGGCCCTATGTGCACAATGCTGCGTCAATCCTTACGCCTGCATCAAGCAGGCGCAGGGTTTTGACGCAGCATGGGCCCAAAAGTGACTGAGTGAAATCTTGTAGATTTCACTCAGCCACTTTTGGGAGGGGTTCCTGCGCCGGAACGCCTCCCCCTGCGTTGGTACGCCTCTTCTGGCGCAGGGCTTTACAACGTGGCGCATCTGGGAGATGCGTCACGTTGTAAATACCCCGCACCATGGTGCATCTTTTGCGCCGCCGCTGTGTCACAAAAGTGACGCAACGACGGCGTAAAAGCGGCGCAAGGGGATTGTAAATCTGCCCCCTAATATGGAACAGTGAGCTATTAAACTATACTATCAGTGTGGATGACATGTGACTCCTACACTTTGCAGTCTTATGGAACATATACTATATACTGATTTACACATGTATGATTCATTGTCTGTGTGTGTGATGTAAAGTGCTCTGACACCCTAGACTGGTATGAGTGGTGCTATAAAACAAAATAAATGCATGTGAGAGAGGGTTATGCAGACTTAAGGAGCACTGTTAAAGGGTGGTGGTGAGTGAATCTGCGGAGAAGGAGGTCATTGGGCGCACCAACAAAGATTGTCGCATGGGGTGCCACCAGCGCTAAAGTGGGACCTGGGCGCTACCTTGACTATTGACAAATAATGTAGGGGATGACGCTAGCGATATGGCATCACAGTGGACAGGCTGCTGCCCACCTGCTAACGCAGTGTGCTCCCGTTATTTGCAGTCACGCCGGTCACAGCCAAAGAGCTATCACAGGGCGCAGCCATTAGCATGTTGCTGATTTCAGACGACAATTTGGAGAAGGAGCGACGTAGACAACGACCGGCAGCAGCAGATGGCGTCACGAGAGTCGCACAAGAAAATGTCTCAAGAAAAATAAGGGACGCAAAACTTTCAACTCTGAGTCATCCAGACTAAAGGGTTGTAGGAGTCAGCCTTGACAAAGACTAAGAAGGAACATGGCGTGTGCGAGAAAATGTGACTGCACACAAAAATCTGTTTAACTTATTTTGTAACATTTATATTAAATGTGATGCCAGTCTTCTGTTTTTTGGCTTCATATGAACATAGCTCACACATTCAAGTATATTACCTCTTCATTATGCCTCTACGTACTTTATCAAATATTATCAAATCAGGGCACATAGGGCCTCACTATGATGGCAGTGGGACTGCCACCATCACCCCTTTGGTGGCGGTCCCAAGGCATTCAGACCCAAATTGACCGCCCGCCACATTATAATGGCGGGTGTATGGACATGTATCCCTACAACTGGGGCGGTGCCTGCTCAGGCACTGCCGTTGGGATTACAATGTCCCTTTCCATCTGCCATTTTATGGCGGTTAACCCGCCATGAAAAAGCAGACAGAAAAGGACATTGGGGCCCTTAGCGGGCCCTCTTCTCCCCTGGCCCTCGGACATGAGCCCTGGGGGGCACCTATGAAGGTGGTTGCATCTTAATTCCTATGGGGAACTGCTGTCAGCCAGTCGGGTGGCCCCATCTCCAAAAGGATGGCGGTTAGACAAAAGTCCGACCGCCCTCACAATGAGGCCCTAAGTATCAGCATGGAAGGAAAACGCCAGGATTGGATGAACTACTCACAATCCCAGAAAACTTCAGAGCTACCCATTGTTCGTCATAAAGGCCTGTGCCCTATACATATGGGGCAGGTTTACAAGGCCCTTGTGCCACTTTGGCATTACTTTTCCCATGTTAAAAATGACGCAAAAGGGCATTGTAAATGATGCCCCTGTGACTTTTGCAAGACAGCTGGAGATTAGTGATTCATAGAAAAAAAGTAAACGTTGGCACTTACAGGTGTATTCCCTCGCTTGTGTGCCGATATATAACTTTCAAACATTCACACAACTTTCTAGTAAGTTTGCATGGAAAGCTAAGGCCCTCAAGGATTTCCAGTTCTTCTGGAAAATACTTGTTTTCCCAGTTTTGTATATGGGACCCAAAACTGGAATAATTTCAGAGAAAAAAAAACAACCAGTTGAGTTTGCAAAGGCCCTTGCTAACGTTTGTTATACTTTGTGTGTCCTCAAGGATTTTTCTTCTCCCATTCTCTATTTGGAAAAGCCCCTTCCCTACAGTCCAACGATTGTCTCCCCCAGAAACACCTTCTACTACGGGTGCCAACTTCTGTGGGGCACTGGGACTCGAGTCCCACCATAATTTCCGCAATATTTCAGCTGTAGGGGTCGTGAAAGCACACCATTTTCTGGATTCACACATCCAGTTGCTGCAACAAAGTGTGAGAACAGGGGGGTTGTGTTTCATGGAATGCTGCCTGTGGCACAGGGATCTCACTGTTGTGGGAAGACAGCAAGCTTGATTGTTTAACAAGAGAGTGAATTTTTGCCAAATAGTACTCCAGCGCCTCGACACCCTCACTGGTGATTTACTGCGCTCTATAAATGTCTGATTCTTTGATTAGCACTTGGATTAAATAAACCGCACGTGAAATTCAATCTTCACCAATTTACAGCTTCATTGCTTAACCTATAATCGTTTCCAAGAATAAAGGACAACCATCAGAAGATGAAACTTGATTTTTAAAACTTGTTTATGTAGTTGCAAGTTGACCCAGGTCATCGGTAAAGCCACCAGCCAGCCCCAGCTGTTTCGGCATCAGACTGCTGCATGATGGTACTTGTAGTTTTCCCCCCAACTTTGCAACTAGGGGCATACAATCCCAACATTAAAAGTGTTGCTCGCTAAACAGTGATTACTTTTTTAAGGAGCCACAACTGACATGCAATAGCAATGGGGGTATTTCTGCATTGGATGTCAAAGTGGTACTAGTGAGGTGAAACATCTGCCTAGATAGTGTTAATATGAGTAAAGATGTCCAAATTATGATGTTATACTAACACTAACTGGCACATGCATCAAAAATGTCATTTGCGATTCCTTATTAGCTAAAAATAAGGATTCGCTAATAAGGAATCGCAAAAGACTATGCATGTAGGAATGGCAAAAAAATAGTGATTCCTACAAATTCCTTAATTGCGATTTGCAAATTGCGAGTCGCAATTAAGGAATGGCTTCCCATTCATTCAGGAATTAATGGGAAATTGCATACGCAATTTGCAAGTACCCAATGGGTACTCGCAAATTGCGCATGCAATTTCAAGGGTGTCAAAAGGACACCCTGTTGCAGCCCCTGAAATTGATCTGTGCACCCATGTTGAGCACACACATGCCCCAAGGGCATGTGTGTGTGTAACCTGGAACTTTTCAAAGTTTTCGCTAAATACTATCAGGTTTAATTTTTTGATATTTAGTGGACCGTAATAGCAAAATCGCTATTTTAAAAGCCATCTTGCATTGCATTCAAGGCATCGCAGTTTGCGATTCCTTAAATGCAATCACAATTTGCGATTTTTGCATTTGGGATGATGCATCCCAAATGCAAAAACACCAGTCGCAAAGGGGCAGACTCTGAAAATTTGCCAGTTTGCGACCGGTATTTCCTTTGATGCATGTGCTCCTAAGTGTGCCGCATTATGCAGCATATTTCTCTTCCATTGTTGCATAATTTAGTTATGCCTGCTGCATATTTTGGCCCTCCCCTGCCAAATATTTCTGGTGGCCCTGCGTATATCCCTGTAAAAGAGAGAAGAAAAAGAAGGCGTGGCAGTATACAAAGGACAAAGAAGCTGGAGGAGGGTCATGGCAATTACGTTTTTCTTCACTGTTGGCACTGTTAGCCACATATTGTACCTTGCGATAGTTTGTAGCATTCCCGCTGCTCTGTCCCGCGCACCGCCTTAGCACTCCTCCCTTCTCCCAACGTAGATAAGGGAGGCCACAGTGTAACAGCAGTGAGCAGGCTTGCCGCACCAGTTCTCCCGCTTCCTCCTGTGATTACGCTTGTTCATTACGTTTTTTCCTCACTGCTAAGCACATTACTGTTAAATATTACCTTGCATTAGGTTAATACTACAAACAACAGTCTTTCTTCATTGGTGGCACTCTTAGCCACTTACTGTACCTTCTGATAGTTTGTAGCATTCCCACTGCTTTGTCCTGACACCCTAAGCACCGCTTTAGCGCCCCTCCCTCCTCCCAACCTACTTAATGGAGGCCCCAGCGCGGCTGCACCATGGACGTGCGCAGAGTCCTGGATCCTGGATGCACTGACCACAACAACTGCTGTTGCACATCTACATTCATCACCAGAGGACCATTCTCCTGCCAGCACTGCTGCTTAAGCTGCAGCAGCGAAGCAGCCAACAATGCCGGAATTGCCGCAAACATACTGCGTCCACCGAGCCAACCAAGAACGGCACGGCTGAACTCCAGTGCATTCTACTCAACACATGCTTGCTGGGCAAACATGCCATCGAGATCTAGAACACAATCTCATCCGTCACACCGGACATCTTATTCTTCCTAGGGACCTGGCTGAACCACACGTCCGTGCCAAACATTGCCATTGCCTCTCCTGAAGGCTACAAGATAACACACCAGGACTGAACCAAACACACCGAGGGGTCATTGCAATCATATACAGGTACACCATCCGCTGCATGACTTTCTCAGGCGACTGAACCCCGATAAGGGAGCACCTTAACTTCCAACTCCACACAGACCGAAAAAGCACCATCAGAGGCATTCTCACCTACAAACCTCCAGGACCATGTGCCAGCTTCTGCACCGCCATCCCTGACCTCATTGCCCCAATCGCTGTCGATTCAGAGCACTACATCTTTCTAGGGGATCTCAACTTACACCTCGACAACCCCAACGACACCAACAGAACAGAACTCCTGGAAAGTGTGAGCAACATCAACCTCAAGCAACTTGTCACCAACCCTACCCACATTGCAGACAATAGGCACGACCCCATCTTCACGTCCAGTAACAGAGTCAAGTACAACCCTATCTCACAGCTCACCTGGACCGACCACTGCAGCCTCCACTTCACTATCACGGGAACCACCAACATTGGCACCATGCCGCCCAGCTCCACGTGCAGAAACTGGAAACAGATATCAGAAGACCAGTGAAACAACCCTCTCATCGCCGACTTTCCAGACACAACATCCAACCCAGAAATGGCTGAGAAGAACTTTTCCCAGTGGATCACAGAAAGCGCCTACACCATCGCCCCGCCAAGCCAGCCCAGTCCAAAGGACCTGGCAGAAGAATCAGCTGGTTCTCTGCAGAGCTGAAATCCACTATTCCCAATCCACCAGGTAGAAAGCAAGTGGTGCATTAGCAAAGAGACAGGAGTCCTTACCATCTTCAAGACAGCACTCAACCAGTTCTACCGCCTCCTGAAAGAAAGAACGCCCAAGCAGAATGAGTAAAAGCCAGCACAAACTGCAGTAAAGAGCACTTGCCATCGTGAAGGAGTTTGCCAACCCCGTGGCTGCTGAGAACAACATCATCCCCCCCAAGAACTGTGTGGCACCCTGGCGGGCTTCTTCCATGATAAGATCTCAGTCATTTACGAAAACTTCAAACCTCAGCCTCCTGCAGCCAACAATATCAGCCTGCTCACACTCACAAACACTAGCCCAAGCACCTGCTCACCCACTGAGATCCTCTCACAACCTAAGCCACAATCTCCATCATGAAATCTGTGCACTTGGGAGCGCCCATGGAACCCTGTCCCCACCACATCATCAACCTCGGTAGGAAGACGATTGGTGATGAGCTCAAGAAAGTCCTGGACACCTCCATCGCCTCAGCCTCCTTCCCTGAGGACTGGAAACACGCTGAAGTGAGACCCCTCCTGAAGAAACCTTCCGTCGACCCAGCAGAACTAAAGAATTACCAGCTCATTCCCCTGCTCCCCTTTCCAGTGAAGATTCTCGAGAAAGCAATCAACCAGCAACTCACTAAACACCTAGAACTCAACAACCTTTTGGACTTCTCTCAATCCAGGTTCCGAGCCAACCACAGCACTGACACAACCGTGATCAATGTGGTCCAGTCTTTTGTCAATTTCTGTGCGTGTGGTTGGGACGTCTCTAGAATGGAAAGGAGAGGGAGGGCGTAGTTCCCTTTTCATGCTCATTCAGTCACAGCAGTTGCTGATCTGTCAGTTGTATCGGAAGCCATGAGAAAGTAGAACTCACTTCCTCTTTTCTTCTGATGTCACTTCATGTTTCAAGGGTCAAAGGCGTTTCAGAAATGGCAGAACAACCCCAATAGGTCTAGGAAAACATTAACTGACAAAACAACTTGTATTTAACATTTCAATATCTGTTTTATGCCAACCCCCCTTGCTGGAGCTGTACATCTGTCCTCTTTCGTTCCCGTGAACCAAATCCAGCCCCATGTGTGCTCTTTAACGAGTATTTTCCTCGCTGCGGCCCCTCCCTTCCCACTCTCTGTACTTGTCAACAAAGATGATATCACTGATCCAGATTGGGACAATCCCCTGACCTGCCGGAAGCATCTATTTTTAATTCTGTGTTCCGGAAGCATCTATTTTTAATTTTGCGTTGTGAATCCAGCCTTCCTCATTACAGGAGCGCTAATCCACCATCGAATTTCATGCACATCACAAGATTTCCCGTAGCAGAGGCCAGACTGGTCCAGTTACTAATCATCCTCCCCACCCTCTGGCTCTTTCATCCTCTTTCGCCGCACAGGCGCGAAGCAAGGGTATTATGGGCCCTAGTACCAGCGACGGGGACAAGCCATCCGAAAAATGGTTGGATAACAAAAGCCAAACTTTGGGTAAGCATGTCTCTCTATGACGTAGTGACTTTGCAATTCATAGCACATGTCCACCCGCAGTCCCTGAGAAAGCAGGATATCACAGGCTTACATGTGAAACTATTAGGAGGGGTTTTTAAAGAGGGCACAACAGTTATTTTTGGTTTTACAACAGTCATCCTCGACCTCCTCAGACAAACCCACATCACAACACAGCTCAAAAAGCATGCCAGTACAAGATGTTGACCCATGCATACAAAGCCCTGCACTGCGAAGGACCAGATGCATCAACAAAGACCTAACCTTCAACCAACATACCAGACACCTACAATACTACTCCCTCTACCTTCGATACACCCCCCAGGATCCACTGTGGCAAAAGCGGAGGAGGCTCCTTCTCACACCTGGCAACCAAAGCTTGGAATGCTCTTCCCCTGCACCTCAGGACTGCCTCATCGCTACAGGAATTCAGGAAAGGACTCAAGACCTTGAAGTTTGAAAGAACGGATCACCACGAAGCAGTGAGCAACTCCAGCATCTAGAGACCGTCACGGGTGAATTGCTGCACTTAGTAAATCCCTAACTGATCGATTGACTGATTGATGAATGAGAGGGGGGGGGGGGGGAGAAGGGCTGAGAATAAAACAGCATATCTGCCCAATGCCACCCGTAATACTTACAGCCAGATCTTTTTTTAAGCCACCAGAACTTTGTAATCTTTGACTTGCACTTCTATATTCCATATAAATATGACCCTTCAAGTCTCGTTTTGCAAAGTGTTGATGCCTAAACACACCAGGACACTTGAGGAGGCCCCACATGGCATGGGCCACTGTCAATAGTAAAAATGGGGAGAATGGGTTTGTCTCTTTCTTCTCTGTGAGGCACTTTTTTCTGAAGACTTTTTTATAAATCCAGTCTGCAAACTTAAGGTGACATTCTACCTGGGTGTACTTGCGCCACTGAAATGGACATCGAATCTGAACATGTCTTTATAAGATACTAGAAGATATTTTGCAACATGTTTATATAATACTATAAGCTATTTTTCTCAATAAGTAAGTAAGTAAAACTTTATTGTTCAGTTAATTAAAACCATAACAAATTTTCTTTACACTTCTGTCGTAATGTTAAAATTTTTTTAATTAGTTAAGAATACTTGTTCAAAATTTACATCAAGATAAAATTCAAATACTCGTTAAAGGACAAAAGAATGAGGTTTCAGAAAATCACACTACAGTATTAGAGGTATTACTCAGTCGTCAAGCGTTTTTCAAAGGCAAGCAAAAACTTTACAATCTTACAATTGATTTGTGTATCCGTAGAGTCCAAGCAGCCTATAATGGCTGTCCTACAGGTACGTAATTCTTTAGTCAGAAAGTGATTCTTTAAAAGAAGAGTTCGCTCTTGATTCAGCTTTGTACAATGACAAATAATGTGGATTATATCCTCTTTTTTATAATCACAGAGCCGACAGGCGATGGATCCCGTGTGTTTCCAGGCTGGTGCATCAGCCAGCGTTGGATATTTTCCGAATCTTAGAGCCATCAACCTTTTTTTAATAAAAACAGAGTATGTAGAGTCCAAGTAGAGCGCCGGAGTAAGAAGTTTATAGCTGTTAATTGCAACCCAAGAATGTGAACGATGGGAAAAAATCTCCTTATCAATAAGTAGAGAATGTAGTTTGGCGGCTTTGTTTATTACCTGTTTAAATGAGTTAACTGGCAGGTTTTTATTCCATAGCTGGGCGGTGCGTGTTAATTCCAGAGCTTTGGTCAGGAATTTGTTTGCCTCAATAACACTCCTCACAAAGCTCCCCACCAGGCATATGCCCTCCCTGTTACATGACACTCTCGGGAGCTATAACAACATTTTTACTTTAACTCTGTAAACATGTAATATGTATTTGGCAACCTTAATCACTTTCATTTTTCTAAATATGTAATCTTTAATGAATATGTAATTAGTAACTACATTATTCTCATCATGAGTAACTGTAGTAGCTATACGTACTGTCACCTACTACCCTGTTACGCTGAATTTCTCATTTAACGTCCTTCACTCTATTGCAAAGCGCTCTGACACCTCTGGGTAATGTCTACGCTATATAAAAATGCAAAACAAATAAATAAATACTATATACTGTAATAGGCTGCTATAGACCACCCAATGCAAGTTTGACTACTTTCTAGTGATATGAGAACGTTTAATCCTCGGTCTCCTTCGGATTACCCCTTGTCTCCGAGAATCAATAAAACTATGGCTCCATGCTGAAATCAGTGCCTGACAAGCATTCAGTGTTCCTCTCCAGTCTTTTGTCCACTCTTGTGAACGTGGAGGGGTCGTCTCCAGAATAGGCAGGATAGGGAAGGCATAGCTCATTCTTCATGATCATTATTTGCTGATCTGTCAAGTGTATCGGGGACCATGAGAAAGTAGAACTCACTTCCTCTTTTCTTCTGATGTCACTTCCTGTTTCAAAGGTTCAAGGCGTGCAACAAACTGAAGAACAACCTTAATAGGCCTAGGTAAAACATTAACTGAAATAAACAAATTGTATTTAACATTTCGATATCTGTTTTATGCGAACCCCCCCTTGCTGGAGCCTTACATCTGTCCTCTTTAGTTCCTGTGAACCAAATCCAGCCCCACCTGTGCTCTTTAGCAAGTATTTTCCTCGCTGCTGCCCCTCCCTTCCCACTCTCCGCACTTGTCAACAAAGATGATATCACTGATCCAGATTGGGACAATCCCCTGACCAGCCGGAAGCATCTATTTTTAATTCTGTGTTCCGGAAGCATCTATTTTTAGTTTTGCGTTGTGAATCCAGCCTTCCTCATTACAGGAGCGCTAATCTGCCATCTAATTTCATGCACATCACAAGATTTACCGTAGCAGAAGCCAGACTGGTTCAGTTACTAATCATCCTCCCCACCCTCTGGCTCTTTCATCCTCTTTCGCCGCGCAGGCGCGAAGCAAGGGTATAATGGGCCCTTGTACCAGCGAATGGGATGGGCCATCCAAAAAATAGTTGGATAACAAAAGCCAAACTTTCGGTAAGCATGTCTCTCTAGGACGTAGTGGCTTTATTATTCATAGCAGATGTCCACCCGCAGTCCCTGAGAGACGAGGATATCACAGGCTTCAATGTGAAACCATTAGGAGGGGATTTCAAAGAGGGCACAACAGTTATTTTTTGTTTTATAACAATCATCCTCGACCTCCTCAGGCGAACCCATATCACAGCACAGCTCAAAAAGCATGCCAATTCAAGATGTTGACCCATCCATACAAAGCCCTGCACTGCGGAAGGCCAGCATGCATCAACAAAGTCCTAACCTTCAACCAACCTACCAGACACCTACAATCCTCCTCCCTCTACCTTGCATACACCCCCCAGGATCCACTGAAGCAATAGCGGAGGACGCTCCTTCTCACACCTGGCGACCAAAGCTGGGAATGATCTTCCCTTGCACCTCAGGACCGCCTCATCACTACAGGAATTCAGGAAAGGACTCAACACCTTGAAGCTTGAATGGACGGATCACCACGAAGCAGTTAGCAACTCCAGCACTTTGAGACCGTCACAGGTGATTTGCTGCACTTTGTAAATCCCTAATTGATTGATTGACTGATTGATGAATGAGAGGGGGAGAAAGGAGAAGGGCTGAGAATAAAACAGCATATCTGCCCAATGCCACCCGTAATACTTACTGCCAGATCTTTTTTAAGCCACCAGAACTTTGTAATCTTCGACTTGCACTTCTATTTTCCATATAAATATAACGCTTCAAGTCTCATTTTGCAAAGTGTTGATGCCAAAACAAATCAGGACACTCGAGGAGGCCCCACATGGCATGGGCCACTGTCAATAGTGAAAATGGGGAGAATGGGTTAGTCTCTCTCTTCTCTGTGAGGCACTTTTTTCTGAAGACGATTTTATAAATCCAGTCTGCAAACTTAAGGTGACATTCTACCTGGGTGTACTTGCGCCACTCAAATGGACATAGAATCTGAACATGTCTTTATATAATACAAGAAGACATTTTTCAACATGTTTATATAATACTATAAGCTATTTTTCTCAATAACACGCCTCACAAAGCTCCCCACCAGGCATATGCCCTCTCTGTTACATGACAATCTCGAGAGCTATAACAACATTTTTACTTTAACTCTGTAAACATGTAATACATATTTGTGTAATCTTAATCACTTTAATTTTTCTAAATATGTAATCTTTAATGAATATGTAATTTGTAAATACATAATTCTCATCATGAGTAACTGTAGTAGCTATACGTACTGTCACCTACTACCCTGTTACGCTGAATTTCTCATATAACGTTCCTCACTCTATTGAAAAGCGCTCTGACACCTCCGGTTAATGTCTACACTATATACAAATGCAAAACAAATAAATAAATACTATATACTGTGATAGGCTACAATAGACCACCCTACGATAGTTTGACTACTTTCTAGGGATTTGAGAACGTTTAATCCTCGGTCTCCTTCGGATTACCCCTTGTCTCTAAGAATCAATAAAACTATGTCTCCATGCGGAAATCAGTGCCTGACAAGCATTCAGTGTTCCTCTCCAGTCTTTCGTCAATTTCTGTGCACGTGGTGGGGTCGTCTCTAGAATGGAGAGGAGAGAGAGGACATAGCTCACTCTTCATGCTCATTCAATCACAGCAGTTGCTGATCAGGTGTATCGGGGACCATGAGAAAGTACAACTCGCTTTCTTTTTTCTTCTGATGTCACTTCCTGTTTCGAGGGTTCATGGGGTGTCACAAACGGCAACAAACTGCAGAACAACCTCAATAGGCCTAAGTAAAACATTAACTGAAAAAACAACTTGTATTTAACATTTTGATATCTGTTTTATGCGAACCCCCCTTGCTGGAGCTGTACATCTGTCCTCTTTAGTTCCTGTGAACCAAATCCAGCCCCACGTGTGCTCTTTAACGAGTATTTTCCTCGCTGCTGCCCCTCCCTTCCCACTCTCTGCTGTTGTCAACAAAGATGATATCACTGATCCAGATTGGGACAATCCCCTGACCTGCCGGAAGCGTCTATTTTCAATTCTGTGTTCCGGAAGCATCTATTTTTAATTCTGCGTTGTGAATTCAGCCTTCCTCATTACAGGAGCGCTAATCCGCCATCTAATTTCATGCACATCACAAGATTTACCGT
Source organism: Lissotriton vulgaris (assembly GCF_964263255.1). Lineage (NCBI taxonomy): Eukaryota > Metazoa > Chordata > Amphibia > Caudata > Salamandridae > Lissotriton > Lissotriton vulgaris. The sequence goes on along the minus strand of NC_141693.1, from coordinate 359,012,499 downwards.
AGCAGAGGCCAGACTGGTCCAGTTACCCATCATCCTCCCTCGCCTCTCGCGCTTTCATCCTCTTGAGCCGCGCAGGTGCAAAGCAAGGGTATGACGGGCCCTAGTACCAGCAAAGGGGACGGGCCATCCGAAAAATGGTTAGATAATAAAAGTCATACTTTGGGTAAGCATGTCTCTCTAGGGCGTAGTGCCACTGCACCTACTTTGCTATTCATAGCACATGTCCGCCCGCCCCCGCAGCCCCCTGAGAGAACAGGATATCACAGGCTTAAATGTGAAACCAATAGGAGGGGATTTCAAAGAGGGCACAACAGCTATTGTTGGTTTGACAACAGCTTTCAAGATGATTTTAATTAAGCCATTGTTGGATGGCCATTAAAACCGATAAAGAACAAAAGGCTATCATGAAAGTGGGGGGGGCAACAGTGTGGGAAGTAAACCTGCCCACGTGCCTGGGCAAAGCCTACATAATCCTACCATTAGATAGTATTTGTGGCCCATTTCACTCTGAGGGGAGTGCAAAAGAGCAATAAATCTACAAAAGCTTAAAGCAACATCAGAAGAGCGGACTATTACATAGTGATATCTCTATCCACGGGCAAGTATGGAAGAATGATATGACAAGCAGATACGTTGTTGGGATCGTTATCTACAAGAGAGTTGCATGTGTCATAATTCTATCTCTCCAACAGAAGAGACTTCCTCCAAAAATGGAGTGTGAGCAAGATTTTCCCATGGACGCAGTGTATGCAAGTAACACTTCCTGTGGGCTGAGTACATGAGAATGACATTCTCTCATGGGCAGAATGTGTGAGTTCAAGTGTTGCACATGCATACTGTAAGGTTTCTCCATGAGCTAGGTTTTGTGAGATTCATGTCAAACATGGGCCATATTCCCCCGTGGCAGAATATGTGTGAGCAATATTTGTACATTAAAAGATTCCATGAAAGCAATAATGTCTATTGAGCAGACTATGTAAGAGTGACATTTCTCTAAAAGCACAGAACGTGAATAGGACAGAGTATGAGACATTGATAATTCATCGCTAGCAGGAAAAATCATGAAGTGATCTCTCCATTCACAGAGTATGAAAGAGCAACACACTTCCATGATCAGACTCTATGATATAGTGAGATCTTTTTCTCAACAAACTTTGTCAGAGAGCACGATCGCTCTACCAGCAAACTCCAAATGCCAAGAAAATGTGGGTTTTAATATGATTGTAATATCCAAACTCATGGAAAGTGAGAATGACATCTCTCCGTTGGATCAATTCATCAGAGCTATCTGCTTTCAAAACTAGGGTATGTGGAATCATGTCTCTCTCTATGAGCAGCCTCTGAGCGAGGGAGATCTCTTGCACCAGAGCTTAAGTTTTTTTGTTCTTAAAAGCACACATTGCTGTAGCAGTCCCTGGAACTCAAGGGAACTACTTTATGAATGTATGTACTCCTTGTGAAAGGAAAGAATGCCATCTCTCCCAGTCAAGTTAGCCAATGGCTGAATAAGCTCACAGGGTAGGAAAGCATAGCGGAGACCTCAAGTCTTAAGCATAGGGCATGAGAATAATGCAAATTAGTCAGAAAATCCACTGTTACTCTAAGACAGCTGATACTCATGTCAGCATTGTGACCCAGGACAGACGAGCCCTGATTTGTAGTGCCTTGAAGTCCTGAGAGTGTGTCAAGACACGTTTTTGTCTTGTTTTCAAACACTGGGGAAGTGCCTGCAAACAATCCAGAATGACTACCAATGTTGATAGAGTAATTCCCAGTGTGGGGACCTGAGCCTCCCCAGAGCAAGTCAAGAACCTTTATAGGATATTTCAGAGGCTTGGGTGGGCTTTGGAGCAAGGATTCAAGGAGGCATTAATGGGCTACTGCAGGTTATGCCTCACTTGGTGCCCTGTGGCATGCTGTTGGCTGGTCCCGATTCATCAGGCCCTGTTCTGATTTTAGCTAGCCTTGGCCCCACCCTACTGCACACCACAATCTTGTGGTGTGGTTGTGTCAGCCTTCTGAAAGAGCATGCAGTCAGTCAGTGCCCGGCCCAGTTCACCCTGGCCGTCTAGTGCTGGCCTTCACTCGATGGAACAGGGCTGCCACAGTAGTCCCCAGGCCGGTGCCAGCCTGTGTGGTCAGGGCCTGTCTGAATCGTGTTGCCCTGCAGCAGTACGTTGATGCACCATGCTGTAGCACAATTACGCAGCCTGACTCCCTGGACGTGTGAGTGCAGCTTATGTGCCCTTGATGCTGCAGTTAAGCTGCCAGCAGTTCAGCTATGCAGTACCTGACCCACCATGGCCTGTGACGAACTACCCAAACTATAACATCAGGTACGTACTGGGAACCTCTTGGATAGGTGTGGGTGTGGAGAGCTGAAGATTGCATAACCTGACTTTCTGTGGCGCATCTATATGCTAATGTAGTTCTCATGCAAATAATTTTGACAGCTTGAGAGCTCTTGCATACGTTGACAGAAGCATTAGTGGGTGGAGGAGGTTGACAACAGTCGAGCTGCGATCCAGTCATTTGAACAGTTATTTTGTGAAAAAGGTAGATCATTTTGCAGAGTGACTTTTGCTTCATTTTGAACATACATGGAATATTTCCAAGTTTCACACATTTAAAAGAAAGTCGTCTAACTACGCTACTACTACCTATGCAACTTTATAGTAGAGTGATGGCTGCCTGATGCGCACAGAAGCCTTTGACAAAACCTCCAGTCAAACATATTCCAGCGGCTTCTAAATTTAGCAGCCCGATCTCTGGCGCAGCACAGGCGCTGTGTCTCGGAGCACAGCGCCAGCTGGCGCCTTCTCCCCGCGGACGGCTCGCCCGCCTCGGTGAGAGGCAGTTTGGCACGGCGGGCAGCGGCTGGCGTGAAGGCCTCAGACGAGACCCAGTCACTGGCAGGGCGCGTGCTGCACGCCTGAGCTGGAGGGCGACGGCAGCGTCACTGACGCGCGCGCGTCGGATGGGTGCACGCCTGCGCACCACCTGCCCGCACTAGGCCTTGGCTCTCGTGCGTGCAATCACGTCTCACGCCTTTTGTTGGGCATGATGCGCGCATGAATATGGCATGGCTGAATACATCGGTAGCAGATACAGGCTGTCAAAACCCGTCCAGGGAGAGGATGTGGAACGATAGGAGGGCTTGCTTTACGAGTGACTGCCCTCGTGCCCCAGCTGCTGCGCGCCTCTTTAAAAAATGTATATGTTAAATAGATTCTGAATATAAACACCAGAAGTCAAGCCACTTTCTCTATAGCACTGGTGCCAGGCAACAACCCTGCAGGGAGCTGGCTGTGCAAGAAGCACTCTCTGACTCCCCATGCATCAGATCCAGTCATTTCTGAAAAACAACAGACAAGGCTGGCAAGGCAAAGAAGAGGCACTGAATATTCTTCCGTAGCACAGCGCGATTCCTGTGTGATCATCAACTAAACAAGAGGATCACGTCGCTTTATTGCGTCCCTGTGCTTGGTGTGTCATCACCACGGATGGTGGGGGGCATTATTCAGCAAATTAACATTATACAAGATCTCAAACCACTTCGGATGGTGTCAGTCAATTAAATGCAGGGCACGAGTCGGGGGTACACTTGGGTGGACGGTTTCCACCCACTATTTTCACAAGGTGAATGCCGTCCACCAGGGCTTTAAGTTGGGGAAAAAAACTGGGGGTGCTCTAAAGGGGGCGTGGCAAATGTCTTAAACGGTATCCGAGTAGGGGCGTGGTCGAAATCAAGATAACTAGCATTGTGTGCTTAAGATAATCATGAAGTCGCATCCAGCAAAGGATAATAAAATAGGCAAAAAAGTATATTTATTAAGTATTAGCCATAAAATACCAAACACTTAAAAAAAACCATTTGGTATTTCCAAACTTAGAATTTAAAAACCATCTTCACTAAAGGATGTGTTGTTAAATTCTGAGTTCAGGCAGAGGTGCAACTAGAGCCAAATTTCAGGGGCAGCTAAGAAAAAATTTCGTTGGGGGGCTGAATCTTTAAGCAATATTCAGAGTGGAGCTGTAGGGGCTCTTAGAAGGTGTGAGACAACAACAATTTTTAATTAATATGCAAATGGTCTTCTAAAGACATGTGAAGTGCTTGGGTGCGGCTGTGTGTGTGCTTGGGAAGCGTCTCATCCCGGGCTGCAACACACGACAGGGAGGGGGGGGGGACGGGGGGGGTCTGAAACCCTCTGAGTCCAATGGGTGTTGCGCGCTTGAGTTCAGGGATACCAGATTCTATATGTCTATCTTGCCGTTATGGTAAGATATGCAGGCAAACATGTCATACAGCATTCCCTATGTTATCCTATGAGCAAGATAGCCTTTCAATAGTGAAAAAGGAAATTGGCAGTATCTCACTGTCAAGACATGTTACCCACACTAGTAACACCAAACAAAAACCGGGACGTCTGCTCACCCTACCTTTGACCTTTGAGGCCCGAAAATAGAGCCCCCTAGAGCCCCCTTTCGAGGCCCTGCAAAAAAAAACTGGGGGGGCTCATCCCCCCACAGACCCCCCCACTTAAAGCCCTGCCGTCCACCCTGCAAAGAAGTTGTGCCCCACTAAATAATATGCTGAACTCGTCCCGGTGTCATTTCCAAACACTGGGACACTTTCAGCAGTGCCTTTACGTTCGCTGCTTTCCATCTGCAACAAGCAACAACGTGCAGGCGAGGACTGGACTTTCTTATTTTAGACTCCTGCTGGGTCCATAACAAAGGCCGAATTTGAGGGTTCATCAAACCTTCCTTTGTTCAAGTCTCCTGGCTGGGAGCAGGCAGGAGCCTCACATCTAGAAGCAAATGCAGCAGAGGGTAAACAAAGTTAGCACTACACACATACTTAAGAGAGGCAACTTTTCACTATGGTCAGGCTCTGTTTACTAGATATGCATGCACTGTAAGAATATCAGATGTGTTGGTCTATCCCAGTATTTACACAAAATAAATGCAATTTATAAAGTGCTTACTACCCCTGAGGAGGCGTTGAAATAATTTAAGTACCACTATTTTTTCATGTATAGCACTACTCATCCCAAAGCAGAGTGTCAGAGCGCTTTACATCACACCTACATATTAAAGGTGTGGCTTGTGATGCCACTTCCTGTGATGCCACATGTAATGCCATGCTCTGTGATGTCATGTGCCATGATGTCACACGTTGTGATGTCACGTGCCATGATGTCACTTGCATATTGCCTAACTAGGTTCGTCCCCCCACTTCTTTTTTAGGACTTGCGCCCTGATTAAATGTCTCTCTGGCTAAACCAAACTGTGTGTTCTTCTTTGTAAATACATCCTCCCACAATATACCTCCACCTCTTCTTAGGGAACAAGCATTTACAATGCAATAAGTCTCGCAATTACATTGTTTTGAGCTATTGGCATTGAAAATGTTATTGAGTTTTTTTCCCTTCGCGAAGCATTAATCAAGTAATGGCATTGTAAATGACAATGTCTTTTACCCCCTGTTGACCCCGCAAAGTATTTTCAATATTATATACAACGAAGCCATAGTTGTTGCTTATTTATCTTACGCAACTACCAAGAGCCACATAATGTATTTGACGTACTTCAAACTGGAAAAGCACGACTACAAGTCCCAGAATGCACAAGCCTAGCGCACACGTGACGTGTAAGGTGAGTAGAAGCCTCCTCGTCGCCGGGACCCCGTGGACCCAACGCTAGTCTTCCAGTCAACAAATGGATGCGGTGCAGGGTTTGTCTTTTTAGTATGTTGACCCCTTCCATGCTGGGCCGATTTTGCTTGTGTGCTAGGCTTTTAAAGAATCAATGGCTGTATGACGGCCCCCAGCCGTCATGAGCACACGAGCACCGTGATGCATGACGGATGGGGGCCGTCATCAGCATGGAAGGGGTTAAAAGGCTGCGCAGAATTACAAAAATGGTGCGCTGGTGGCGGCGCCCACCTGTAGGCTACGTCCGGAGCATGAAACACCCAAAGTCCATGATGATGATAAAAAAAGAATAATTCACCCCATTAAAATTAGTATTAATAACAATAAGAATAATCGTTATTATTATTAATAATGATAGTAATAATTCAGGACAATATCTGTATAATTATTTTTTTATTATTGTTTGCATAATTATTATCGGTTATTGTTATAATGACAGCAACAATAATAAAAAAAAGAATGTGCAGAATTATTATCGGTATTATAATAACAGCAATATTAATAGTTATTAATAATGAACTTCCACTCAGCGACTTTGTCCAGCTTAAACAGGTTTAGCAAAAATGGTGCCCGCAGGGCAGAGGTCAGTGCCTTCCAGGGCTGCACTGCCGACACAGAGGTCCCAGCCTGCCCCGCATGGATCTCAACGTTCGGTTGGTAGTCCTACCCCAGTAAAGGAAGGCCATGGCCCAAGCACTCCTGGTGGGCCGGCTACCCACAGACAGGTTAGTGTTTGTCTCATCATCAGTGCTAATACATAGGGAAAAGCCCTGCAAAAAAGCATACTTGTAGAGAAAAACAAATTTGCAAAGTCGTACAGACTTACTGAAATGTTGTGTTGTGTTAACCAAGATGTGTGAAGCGCACTGATGCCTTTCAGATGGCCTGCAGCACCTTCGATTCCGGGGCACCCTTTACGGTTCTGGACATCTCTTTAAATGGCGTCAAGGTGCTCTGTTGTCAATGAATTCCCTAAGACTGGCCTTTCTGCCATTACATTATTGGTACACATGTATGACCTCTTGGCATTCTCAGCAGAGAGGCCAAGGAATGAATGGGCATGGCAGTTCAGAGAGCGGAGAAGGCTTATTATGTTACACTGGCTGACAGTTTGAGTAAATGGTACTGTTGTGGAACAGGTTACCTTTCAATGTTCACGTACTAGTGCCTTCATTGAGGCAAGTGCTCTAAGGCGCTTTGTTTCTCAATATTTGCTGAGTTGTCCACTAAAGCGTGATAATGTAAACGGGCAGGAATAATAATATGTTCCCATGGCCCCTCCCAATCTTAGTTTCCTCTTCAGCTATGTCAGTTCCTCTTCTCTCTCTCACCCTTGAAGCCCACATTTGACATCACTCCTCTCAGACAGCTGTGCCTACATCTGCATTCCTGCTCTCGTTACAGTGCGCCAAGACAGTCTTAAATGAAGACTATGCGTGGGAGAAAAAACAACGACTGTGTTTGATTTTGAGTATGACAGATTTGAAAGAATAAACGCTCGTACTTTTTCTGTTATGAGCATCAACTTTCAAGGAACCGTCTGCGAAAAAATTCCATTACGACAAGAGACAATCACAAACTGAAGTAAAACAAGCGCTCGCCATCTGTTTTCACTCAGCAGCTTGTCTAAATTTGCATCGCGCTTTCACTTTCACTTTAAGTGAAAGCGCCATGCAAAAATAAACACGGGCAGAGTGAAAACAGATAGCCCCATAAAGATAAGAAATTGCTTTGTGACAGCAGCAAAGCAGACGACCCTGTCCGGATCATCCAGATGAAAAGGCGAAAGGGCAGCGACTACAAAACCCAATTTCCAATGGCAGGCCACCGTTTAGCATAAACTGTGACGCCAGTCAATGGAAATGAGGGGCGGGGCTTCAAGCCCCCTTCTGAAAGTCCTCATCCACAATATCTCTCGCCAGCGAGCAGCGTATGAGCTGCAACGCTAGGCCAGACGTAAGCGTGAGCTCAAAATCCGTTCCGCTCGCGGATTTCGCGGATTTTCGGTAAATCCTCAATGCGCGAACTCCCGCGAATTTACCGAAAATCCGTGAATCCGCGAGCTGCGGATTTGGGGGGCAAAAGTTCAAGCCTTCAAGCTTGAAGTTGTAACTATTTTAGGATGGCGCTGGCAAGCTGCCAGCGCCATCCTAAAATAGTTACTAAGTTAGCTTCAACAGGAAGCACTAATAGATAAAATAAAGCAGGTGTTCGAGCACCTGCTTTATTTTATCTATTAGTGCTTCCTGATGAAGCTAATTTAGTAACTATTTTTGGATGGCGCTGGCAGCTTGCCGGCGCCATCCTAAAATAGTTACAGGAATGGGCAGCTCACTCAAGGGACCCCTGCGCTCTTCGGTGTGATGGCAAAGTTAATCAGCCCCCCATAAAATGAATGTTTTGTCGAGGCTGGGCAGGTGTGCGTTCACCCCATATCTATCGTCGAAAATTAGCTATGATGCTTGATGGAGGCCTTTGCATAATTGACTTTCACGAGCTCAATCCCTGTGCAGTTCCTGTGACCACGAGCTTCTCTGATCCGTGCCTGTCCTTTTATACACACAAGAGGCATGTGTGAACTCGCATATAAGCCTCGCCCATTTGGCCCCGCCCCTCACACTAGCGATATGCACCGTTTTCCCGCCCTTTACCCACTATGATGGACAGCTCACTCGAGGGACCCTGGCGCCCTTCGGCGCAATGGCAAAGTTACACACACATGGAACTCCCACATTAAAAAAATCTGCAAAATCCGCGAATCCGCAAATTCGCGGATTTTGCGGATCCGTGAATACGCAAATCCGCAAATTCGCGGATCGTGGATCCGCGAAATCCGCCCATGCTTACTAAAAACGTCCCAGTCAGCTCTCAGCATTTAAATATACTTCTCATGTTTTTACGCTAATGTCTTGATCATTTGTCTAATACAATAGAAAGCCTTGTGGTTATGCATGCATGCATGCTATATGTTGGGACTAGACAGTCTACTTCATGGTTACATACATGCAAACATTTTAGAAGAGAAAAGTGTAAGATTTCTAAACAAACTAATCAAGAGAATGTATTACCCCCACTGACGTTCATTGGGGCCTGAATCAGGTTACTGTCAAGTGTGGGCTTCGTAAGTCAGCTGCTGCAGGATCGGGTTTTTTCATGCAGGAATCGGGAGGGTTGACATGTATGTGGTGATGGATGCACATCCCTTACCCGAGTGTCCTAGCTGCATGGATATCTGGATCACTAGTACTGATTTTTGGTTGTAGGCGACATTGAATCATGTGTGTGCACCATGACCTAGCCTGTCGGGTTCCTTTCTGTGTTTCCTAGGAATCAGTAGAGTGCACAGGCCCTTTCATCTGTGTCACTGCAGTAATGCCTACCAGCCCACTCATGTAATGTTCTGTGGCTGTGTACTTAACTCGCCCTTGGCTTGTATGGATTGTGTGTAGCACCGGACAGCACGTAATACTTGCATGGGCATGCTGGGATGTGCACGCCTGTGGTTGGTACATAATACGTAGTCCTATGGATTACATTTTGGAATACAAGGCCCTTGAGAGACAAATGGAGGTGAGAACTGCAACCCCCAGACAGGAGATATAGATTGCTGATATTCCCGAGAGCTGGAGTGGGAGCCCACACTAAAAGAAGAGGAACAGAAAGTCCTCTGTGCACACCCAAAGTCTCTTAGATTCTTGGAAGAGTTACTGATTATTGTGACCTAGGTTTATTGTCATGGAAATCATAGGACAGGTAAGCTTGGTACTGTGGACCAGGGAATCTCAAAGAGAAATGAATGTTTAGACCTTTGAACCTTTGTTTGACATATTTTAAGGGAGGCTGACAGCAACTTGCAATCATCGGTTACTCACATTGCCTGTGTTGTGAGGCAATCAGAATTGAAGCCACTGATTTTGTGGCAGACTGTCCCTTTGATAAAGGACAGAGGGCAGAGCACGTCAGAGGAGCTGACAGCCACAACCCGAATTTCAAAGGACAGGCTCTAAATCACATATGCTCCTGGATTTGGACTATAAAGTTAGAAGCCTGAGTTTTATGTTTTGTTCAACAGCACTGTTCATCAGGAGAAGGAAGGCTGTCAAAACGTCTAGCTGCTGCAACCACGATGGAGAGCAAGGTCTGCTATTCTCCCAGCTAGGTGAGGGACCATCACCCCGGAAGCTGAAAAACACTTGCCCTGTGCTTGGAACACCAGCCTTCTGCCTGCCGGCCAAGACCAGTGTACCCTGTGAGGAGGAGAGAGCCGGGAGGAAGTGAGGGTCAGCGGCGACCCTGGCTAGAGGATCCTGGTGAACAAAGTTGTCGTGCCCCGTTTAGTCAGGACTAATGTTGTGATACAGCTGTCTATTCTCTGGCAGAAGTTGCGGGCCATTGCCTGGTTCAGCTGACAGTGTTTGGGCCATTGCCTGCCTCTGTGTCCCCTGTATGACAGAAGAGGTTCTGTTGGGGCCATTGCCCATTGCCACTGAGCCTGCTGGTCTGTTGACTCTTGCAACTAAGACTGTCTGGGTTGTCGCCCATGCAATTGACAAAGCGGTGAGGACATTGTGCTCGCTGCTTGCCACTGGAGTGCTGGAAGACATTCCTTGACTCCTCATCTCTTCTGAACACCGTGGTTGGGTAAGACTGGAGCAGAGCCTCAGGACCTCTGGAGAATTGCATGAGCGTGGTAGATTATATGCCCATAGAGCTTAAACTTTCAAGGAAAAAGCTATACTTTGATGTGCATTGCTAGTGCCGGCAAAATCTGTGGTGTTAGGGGTTTGAGAGCAGCTACGAGGGTTAGACATTGACATGTGTTTAAATAGCCCCCCCGTGTCTCTTTTCCCTCACTCCCCCATAGAATAAAATGGACTGCTCTTTAGAGACGATCCCTTATTAACGTAAAGGGACGCTCTACCGTGAAGCAGACGCTTGACTTACTGCCGTGACCACGCCCCCCTTTCCAGTTCCTGTTTGTTGTTGCTAATCGCCATCACTCCTAGCGTGGCGCTCGCTTGCTGTTTCCAACTTGACTCCTCCGCTCTCCGAAGATTGCTTTCGGGGAGATTGCCGAGACATCTTTATCGGCGCGGACTTCCCCGCCTACCTCATCTTCCCGCCCTCGGTTAACACGGAAACCGGGTCCCTATTTCTTTGCGCACCGCTTGGTGCAAGTCTCGGCTTGGAAGCCGAAATTTGTTTTCTCTGCCTGTGATATACTTTACCTTTCTGCACCGGTCGGTGCACGTTTAGGCTTGAAAGCCGAGTTTGTTTTTCCCCGCAATTGGCGTGTTGTGCCTGAATGCACCACTTGTGTAAGGCTCGTAGAGTCGACTTCCCCATATCATTTCTTTATCCCTGTGTGAGAGAGTGTTGCTCCGCCTTGCACTTGGTCCTGGGCCGGGCTTCGCCTCTCTTGAGAGAGTAGATGCTCCGCTCTTCGGTGCCCCAGAAGAGCCGGCCATTGCTCCTCAAATCCCTACGTTAAAACCCTTGAGTTGTTTCTTTGGCACTTTCTTTTTGGTCTGTATGGTTGTATGTCGTGTGAGTGCGATATTGATTAGCCCTTCCCAGTCCCTCAGGACTCCTATCTTCTCGAGTCCAGTATATTACCCACACTACTCTTCAAGGACATTTCGAGACCTACCTGGGGTAAGTGTAATGCTATGCTAATCACATGTCAATGTACTGCTAGGTAAAGTGTATAGAACAGTGTATTGGTATATTCCTATTGTTTCCCTACAGCATCTTGAGACCAGACAGACCTGTTACCCTCCTGCACTTCCACCACACGTATGGGGAGAGTGGTGGACACTCCTTGGATTTTTCCCCCATACTTTTAGAGAACAGCCCATAGGAGTGTTTGGTAATCATCAATCCTGTGGTTGTTTTTTAGAGGTTAAGGGGATTTCTCTTCACTCCTGTGGACTCTTGGGCGTCTGGTTATCGATCCCTGACAGAAAGCCAAGCCCACGTATTTTTGTTCACCCGAGTGAAGATGAATCCTGACGGTACTGAGATAGACATGGACACCAGGATACACACCCCTACCATGGAAGGCTTAGCTGCAGCTGTAGTAGAACTCCAGGCAGAAGTAGGGAGACTGCGTCAGGAGAATCAGAGATTACAGACAGAAGCATTGCAGCATAAACTCCCTGAGTACAGAGATACAGGCACTATCCCAAAAAGTAGAAAAATCTACATCCAACCTGCGAGATTCACATTACCCTCATCTCCCACTGGAGCTGAAGCCAGAGTAGAAGGAGAATTATCCCCGGTACAAGTAACAGTCCTTACTCCGAGTTCTGTTCCATTAGCTATGCCTGAAAGATTTTCGGGTGACAGTTCTAAATTCAATGTATTTTTAAACCAATGCCAGCTCCAGTTTCTGTGTAAACCTGCGTCCTTTCCCAATGACTCTGCTAAAGTTGCCTTTGTTATCTCTTACCTGGCAGGCAATGCGGCCGAATGGGCAGTTCCCTTGATAGAATCTAATGATCCTCTTTTGAATGATTACCAATTATTCCAAGACAAGATGAAAAGTCTGTTTGCCAAACACATCTACATGCAGGCTAGTGACAACGAACTCTTAAACCTCAAACAGGGGAATAAAGACCTCTTGTCCTATATAACCAGTTTTAACAGACTAGTAGCTGAAACTCACTGGCCAGAAGATAAAAGAACTTCCTTATTTTATCGAGGATTAGGGGATGAATTGAAAGATTTATTGTCTCAGATCGTAAACCGTCCTGAGGATTGTCCTTCTTTCATAGAAATGACAGTCAAGTTCGACCATCGGTTGCATGAACGACGTGGTGAAAAAGGAAGAGGGTTAGCATCCAAATATGTCCTGATCCGTTCAGAGAAAAAAGAAGTTAAAGGCACCGTAGAACCCATGCAGATAGGTAGTGTGAGAGGACCCTTAACGGTAGAAGAAAAAGAAAAGAGACGCAAAAACAATCTCTGTTTATATTGTGGCAAAGGAGGACATTATGCCAAAGAATGTCCTGTTAGACCCAAAACCCCTGTCAGGAGAATTGCCAGTGGCTCTCAGAAACAGGAAAACTAACGCACTAGAAGAATGAGGAGATCGCTTCTTCAAGTGGTAAGGAAAACCAGATCTCTCCCAAGAAACACCTAGTAGTAAAACATTTCCCGCTCAATGTCACTTTTATTCATACTGCACAGTGTAGAGGTGACATGTCCGTACTTCTGGATTCGGGAGCCACAGGTAATTTTTTTGACATAAAACTAGCACAAAAGTTAGGGTTCCCTTTCATCTCGAAAGAACACCCTGAACCCATAAGAGCAGAAGATGGTACTGATTTATCCTCTGGTTTAATCGTCCATCAAACACCACCTTTAGTAATGGTAATGAGTAATGGGCATTCAGAGCAAATAGTCTTTGATTTAATTGATGCTCCCAATTTTGGCGCTATCCTGGGTATCCCCTGGTTACAAGTACACAATCCTTGGATAAATTGGTCCACTAGAGAAGTGGTCCTGGACTCTCAATATTGTCGTCTGCATGTTACTGTTAGACCTGACATCATTGGCTTGAGTCTCTCCTCCATTTTTTCTGTTTGCCTCCACTGTTTTACAATGTTTTGCTGGTATATGCTTTGGGCGCTGTGCCACTGCTGATCAGTGCCACAGCGCAAGTGCTCCCTATGTTAAATTGATGTATCTATTGTATCCATGTTTGGCCTATTTGGTTTACTGTCAGTCCCTAGTCTAGTGCACCAGGAGTGCCGGGGCTTGTAAATACAAATGCCGCTCGTGGGTTTGCAGCATGTGTTGTGCCACCCACAGGAGCGGCCTCGTAAAAGAATGTCTACGGGTCGGTCATTGCGAGACCCACGTGCAGCCTAGTGCTGTCACGCAGGCTGCGCAAGTATACCTACTTGCCAGCCCCTCAAACCTTCCCTTGACTTCATGTTAGTCACCCCTATGGTAGGCCCACGGGCAGGGTGCATTGTAAGTATAAGGTAGGACACGCCTGACCAAGTTGGCATGTCCTAATAGTGAATTACAGTCATCTTTGTTCTTCACTATTGCGAGGTAGCCTGCTCTCCATTGGTTAGAATGGGCCGCCGGGATTATTAACGCTATGATCTTAGCTGGCTCGGGGAGCATGGTGCAATGTCGAGTTTGGTATCCCTGAACTCGGGGTTTAATTACGCATCCGTTGGTGTGGATGGTTTTTGGACTCTGGGTTTGAAAATAGCACTTTTAGAAAGTGTCTATTTTCTTGTCTAACCATATCTGGTTTCTGCTGGTCTTGCGTGTGTGTGACAGGAGCTGGGTGGCTCCACAGGTCTGGATGAGTCAGTGTGGGATGAGTGGGACATTTGCGTTGAGAGTAGGGGGAGAGTAGTTGCTGATAGCCTGCCCTGCCTGATACAATGCTGGCTCCACCTCCTGCCAAGCGGCTGATGGCTCTGTGCCTGCCATGGACGATCCTAGCCCCACCTCCTGCCAGGAGGCCGATAGCTCTGCTCCTGCCAGTGTCAATGCTGGCTCCACCTCCTGCTGGGCGTCTGAGGACCCAGCCTTGCTCAGTGAATAGGCCAGGTGCTTCTGCCTGGCTCCACCCACAACAGACCCAGGATGTTGGGAAATTCCCCTGCATGGACAAAGGGATCAAAGCCGAAAAGGGGTATAAGAGAAGGACCCCTGAACCAAGAATTTAGATCACTTCTGACAAGGAACCCTGTAACCAAGGACAAGAGGCCTGCTGATCTAAGGACTTGCCTACCCCTTCTGCCAGTGTGCTGTTTGCTGGGGGGAATCCTGCAGTGCTTCTTTATTTTTGCCAAGGAACCAGGAGAGAGGAACTGTGTGTGTACTCTCACGCTTGCTAAGAAAATCTCCAAGGACTGGAAGAGTGCCAGTCTCCTGCTGAAGTCACAGGGCTAAAGGACTTCATCTGCTTAAAGTGCTATTTGCTGGAACCTGTGAATCCAGCACCTCTGAAAGAGCCAGCAACCTCGACGCCGACGAACGGCGCCGAATCCAGCTCGACATAGTGAGTAACGGCTCCAGTGTCCCGCTTCCTCGACGCCGGCCGCCGGGCCCGATCGACGCCAGCAGCAACGCCAGTGAGTAGTGAGTACGGCTCCAGCTTCAAGGGGCCTCGTGTCTGCACCGCTGCTGATCGCATCGCCCTCGTGCCCTCTCGACGCCGTGAGCGCTGCTCACTCTTTGCAACCACATCATCGACGACGCCTGCTGAGGCCTGATCGACACCGGAGACGCGACGCCGGATTGCTCGATGCCGCTGATCATCGTGTGCTTCATTTTCCAAAGGTACTGTGTTGTTGGGGGTCCGTGTGACTCCGGGCTCGACGTAGCGCTCCTCGCGGTCGACGCCGAACCTTTGGATTAACTTTGCCTCGACGTCGTGTAGCCCCCGTGTGGGTTACCCTGTTGCTAAGAACTGTGTTTCGTAGAAGATTTGCTTTGATACGAAAGACTTTGTGCTAAAGAAGAAACTACCTTTGAACTACCATTTTTCCCTTCCCAGAGTATTTATTAAGATTGTGTACATTTTTGTCGTTATTTGGTCTTGTGCTAAGCCTTATATAAAAATACTTATTTTTATAATACTACTGTGTCGTGTCCATTTGTAGTGTATTCACTTTATTACTGTATGTGGTCATAAATGCTTAACACACAGCCTCTGAGATAAGCCTGTCTGCTCTGCCAAGCTACCAAGGGGGTGAGCAGGGGTTATCAAAGGGTGTGATCCCCTTGCCCTGACTAGAAAAGGTGTGTCCCTATTTGTCAGAAGTGCATACCTCTGCCAACTAGAGACAGCCGTTTCTAACAGTTACCAAGAGGCAAGAGAAGAGATTCCCCCTTTACAATGTGCCTTACACAACATAGCTGTGACCGAAAGTGTTCCGAAGGAATATATCGAGTTTCAAGCAGTTTTTAATCATCAACTGTGAATAAAAGAATTGCTTAAAGAAGAAATCTGACTTTGGAATTCTTGGGAGAACAATTGGAGCTAATGTGACCATATGCATAAAAGCATTTACTGTCTATTACTTATTGTTGAGGTGTGCAGGGTCATCTTGTGCAATTTGTTTTGTAAAACAATTATTTTGTTTTCTGATTTTGGGATCTAGGGGATTGTATCCCAGACCTTCCGCACCCACACATATGTATACTTTAGGAATTTGGTCACCAGTGCAGGCATAGTAGCCTTAATCCCCTTTTCTGGCTTGAATTGAGTTTCAAGCAGTGTTCAATGAAATCGAAGCTACCAAATTACCCCCTCATCGCGGTTACGACTGCCGCATCGATTTAATACCTGGAGCAGATTTGCCTAGCAGTAGAATCTATGCTCTTACGCCTTCTGAGACCAAGTACCTAAGAGAATATCTTGATGACATGTTAAACAAGGGGTTTATCCGTCATTCTACGTCCCCAGCCTCATCTCCTCTCCTTTTTATAGACAAAAGAGAAGGGGGTCTGAGAGCATGCCTGGACTACAGAGCACTCAACAAAGTTACGATAAAAAATAAATATCCTCTTCCCCTCATCCCTGTACTTCTCGACCAACTAAGAGGAGCAAATATCTTCACTAAAATAGACCTTAGGGGAGCTTACCATCTTATTAGAGTGAAACAGGGGGATGAGTGGAAAACAGCCTTCAGAACAAAATTCGGTCTTTTTGAGTACTGTGTAATGCCTTTTGGCCTCTGTAATGCCCCTGCGGCTTTTCAATATTTCATCAATGATATACTTAGAGAATACCTGGACATCTTTGTCATAGTATACATTGATGACATACTCATTTTCTCCCAGAACGAACATGACCATGTTGACCACGTAAAAAAGATTCTGAGAAAATTACAGGAAAACCAATTGTATGCTAAATTGGACAAAAGCACCTTCCATACGAAAGAAATCGACTTTTTGGGGTTTATCATCAACCCAGAAGGTATAGTCATGGATCCCCAAAAGATTCAAGCCTTACTAAAATGGCCGAGTCCTTCTTCTGTTAAGGAAGTCCAATCCTTCTTGGGCTTCGCCAATTTCTATCGGCGTTTTATTGATCATTTTTCGGACTCGGTGGCACCCATAACAAGATTGTTACGGAAGGGAGTCCCCTTTCATTGGTCCGATGACGCGGAACAAGCATTCCAGAATCTAAAAACTAAGTTCACCTCTGCGCCTGTTATTAAACACGCAGACAACACTCAACCATTTTTTGTGGAAGCGGATGCTTCTCAGTATGCAGTAGGGGGAGTGTTGTCGCAAAGAGACATAAATACTGGACAATTACACCCCATTGCTTACTATTCCAAAACCTTGCTACCTGCTGAGCAAAACTATACCATTGGAGAACGAGAACTATTGACTATTAAATTGGCCTTCCAGGAATGGAGACATCATTTATTAGGCTCCCCCCATACTGTTACCATCTACTCAGATCTTAAAAACCTCCAGTTTTTCAGAACAGCTAGAGCCCTTACTCCTAGACAAATGAGATGGGTGTCTTTCTTTAGCGAGTACGATTTTGTCATCACTTATCGTCCAGGACCCCAGCAAGGCACATCAGATGCACTATCGCGTTTGGGCCACACAATAGAAAAGACTGGGGATTGCTCTCTTCCGATCATACCGGTACATAAAATCATTGGTGTAGGAGACACAAATAGATCCTTCCTGGAAGAATTAAAAGCCTTAATGGCACCATTCCTCCGGTACAATGGGAAAAAGACAAAGCCAACACTATTGTGGATGATTTGTATTACCATGAATCAAAGTTGTTCATACCCACTCATGCTTTACAGAAACAAATAATAGAATTGTGTCATGACAGCGTGCTCGCTGGTCACCCAGGAAGTGTGAAGACTCAGAATCTATGTAACAGATGGTTTTGGTAGGAGAACATGTCTCAAGATATCCAGTCGTTTGTTAAGGCCTGTTCTACTTGCGCTAGACAAAAGGCTTCTCATTGTGCACCCACAGGATTATTAAAAACCATAGCTGTTCCTTCTTCACCCTGGCATACACTTAGCATGGACTTTATTACTGAGTTACCCAGATGTCAAGGTTACAACACCATATATGTAGTGGTTGATATGTTATCCAAAATGGCTCACTTCATTCCTCTAAAAAAGATTCCTTCAGCCAAAGAATTAACGCAGGTGTTCCTAGAGCAAGTTGTACGTCTCCATGGTTTGCCTTCTGTGATCATCTCAGACAGAGGCCCCCAATTTGTCTCCAAATTTTGGCGAGGGGTATGTTCAACGCTAGCCATTGATCATAGATTATCAACAGCCTACCACCCACAAACAGACGGACAGACTGAGAGAACCAACCAAACTCTCGAACAGTATCTCCGCTGTTTGCTTACCACTCTCTCTTCCACTTGGGTTCAAGCTCTGCCCTTAGCGGAATTTGCTTATAATAATTCACAACATTCCGCTACAGGTGTGTCTCCTTTTTAGGTCTCGCGTAGAGAGAGACCTATTGCCGTCCACCCACAAATGACTTTTTATGAGCCGGATTTGTAGAAGTGCACGTGCTCGTGACCGCGCTTCTATCACAGCCATCAGCCTCCCTCCCACGGGCAGCTTGGCCTCAGGCATTCACCCAAGCGCGACTTCTCCTCCCCCCTAATTACATCCTTGCTGTTACGGCCGCGAGGCCGTGCTTCAAAGGATCCGCTCCCCCATCCCCTGCTTTAATTACATTAGCGGTAAAGGGCTTATTACCTTCCCCTTCTCCCTCAATTACAGGTTGCTGTTGGTCACTACACAAGCAGCCATCTGCTATTTTTGTGTGCCTCACGTGGTGATTTAAAACAGCTTTCCGCACACACTTTAAATCCACCTCCGTTCATGCCTTCCCTCCCACCCACTCCTTCATCCCTCCATTCTGTGCCTTTGTTGGTTACATGTTAATGTAACTATTAGCAAACAGTGTAAGGGTCTCAAGCCGCTCCCCAAAAACCACTGCATTATACATATAACATTCGCTCAGTTTTGCAGCTCCACACTATGCTACCGCAATCATCTTGCGCACAACATTAGCCCACGGAGAGTCACACTATCCATTTACTAATACGCTCTTGCCGCATGCATTTGCCCTTACTACCTATATTTCTCTTACAAACTGTTTGCGGGACATACACAGTACCCTTTTATCCCCTTATATCTCCATATAATTTGGAGGGCTTTAACCTACAGATATTTGTTTCCCTATCTGCGCACACTTTCTCTCCTCGGTCCAGCCCCTCCTCCCTCCACTCCATTGCTGCTAGTCACACGCCAACGCGGCTATAAACAGTCTGCTTAAACACATGTCCTCAACCCCTTTTCGGCTACTTCAAACACTGTTTTCCAAATGTTATCTTTCGCACCATCAGGCAGCGCCTTACCACATGGTTTCCATTCGCCCTT
The DNA here is from genome assembly GCF_964263255.1 of Lissotriton vulgaris. Classification (NCBI taxonomy): domain Eukaryota; kingdom Metazoa; phylum Chordata; class Amphibia; order Caudata; family Salamandridae; genus Lissotriton; species Lissotriton vulgaris. The sequence continues at coordinate 358,993,358 of NC_141693.1, read as the reverse complement.
CACTCGCTTTTTAGCTTCCCCTGTGTTTTACCTCGTTTTACATTTTCAACTGCTGATAAAAAGGTCGCATTGGTATAAACAAACCCTGGAGCAGTTTTAAGCTGCTAACCCCGAATAAACATTACCACATAGAGTATCATTACCCACATTTAATCGGCTTCGTCACCTTCCATTTTGCCTTCATTAATAGATTTCTACACTTACAGGCAATTGTACTCTAGTCCGGCTTTATCAACTGTGCACACTACACAGCCGAAGCCGCATATTCAGCACAACCTATAAAACACTGTAGGGGAAAAAAAATACAAATCTTGTATTCAGTGATTTGTTTAGGTCTTGAAGCCAACCAAGTTGACCTCAAACCACTCGCGTTGGCGACGAGGCGCCTTAGATGGAAAAGAATGGCAGGTCAGACAAAAAGCACTGGGCCTACCGGATCACCTCTTCTCCACTGAGGCTTCAGATATCCGTGTTTATGCGTGATCATACCTGTGACCATGTTTGTCCGTGAGTATGCCAGTGAATCCGTGCGTTTGTGGTCATGAGTGTATATCCGTGTTTGCGCGTGAGCATGGCTCTGTATCCGTGTTTGTATGTGATCATGCCTGTGTACATGTGTTTGGGTGAGCCAATGTTTGTTTACCCCTCCTTCATCACCATGTGTGTGTGCGCATGCGGTTTCTTCTTATCACTTTGTGGACATCATCTAAATGCAAGAAAATGTATATTGGTAAAACGGTCCCAGCACCAAGGTAAGGCAAAGGCGGATAGCATCAGGTTGAACAGTGTAATCACATCCCTGGCAAAAATAACAGCAGGAGCAAAATAACTTCTTCAGTATCGGCTTTAAACTTCATAGCATATGCAGCCTGGCAGTCTCTAGTGCTTCAGATGTATCTGTGAAAACGAATGACAGAATGCTTGGAAGGTTTAATGTAGGTTTATTTCTCATAGCATCTGCCACTGCCTTCCAACAGTAAAACCTAACCAATTCATATCCTCTCATTAACAAGTATTTATTCTGGTTTAGTTCGTGGTGATGTGTTACAGGTATTGTGTGCTGGGCATGTTCGCCAGACTGCGTCTTATTCATTGAGCCGGCGCCCGTGATTTTTGTGAGAACCCGTCCCTCCCGAGGGTTTTGCAATTTTTTTTCACATGATCTAGAAAGTGGATGCGTATGGGCCTCATTACCTGTGTTATTTACCCCTCTCCTCCCGAAATTACAAGTAGCAAGCGCCTGTGATTTTTGTGAGAACCCCCGCCCCGAGGATTTTGCTAATTGTTTACACATTATCTAGAAAGTGGATGCGTATGGGCCTCATTACCTGTGTTATTTACCCCCCCCCCCCTCCTCCCGAAATTACAAGTTCCAGGGAAACTCCGGGGTGAAGCACCAGGAAGAAACGAGGCATCCAGAATGACTGGTTCTCCACATTCTCTAATGCTTCCACTTTAACACTACACTGGACTATCGATCATATTATAGTCTTGGAAAACATCAAACCATTTTTTTGCACTTAGTTCCCTCATGTTACTGTCTAGGCCTTCTGCGTGCTTCCAAGACCCTAACTGTGTCTGCCACCTGTAATTTGAGGGTCCGTGCTCCCAAAGCCTCTTTTGCAAGGTGATAGATCACAATATCATGAACAGAAATATCAATGTACACAAGAATCACCCCAGATAGTAGATATTATGTACCACTATATCATCAAGGTAAGTATATATAAAGAAGTGTAGATTTGCTGTTTTAATTTCACATATACATACCTTACAGCTGTACTGCAAGTCGATAATTGTGCATGTCAATATTAAAATGAGGTATTATGACTCCCCACCCTTTTCAATCTGTGCCCTGGTTATTCATTTGTAACTCATTTAAGATGGCTTCCTCTTGTCTAAGGTTAGAGATAGGTTAAACCTGGCCTCTAGAGATCTCTGCATGAATGTAGAAAAGCTACAAACTTGGACAATACTAAATTAAGGCCATTGAACCACATTGTAGAGAATGCCTAGTTTGCGGAGAACAAATAGGTACACATAGGAAGGTTGATAACGCCACATTAAATAAATGTGTTAGTTTCATATCCATTTTTCATTCATTAGACTTTACCATAAGAATTGCTGCAAGGTTGGCATGAAATATTATTATTATAAGCTGCAACTCAGTTTTTCTCTATGGTATAACATTTTTGGGCAACCAATACATTCAATATAAGGTGATATATTTAGGACCCCCTGTTCGGAACGACTTCAAATATATTGCACAGTTATATCTAATTCAATCTGTCATGAATTCAGGCAAGGTTAAATTATATGTTACGCTTTTTCAGATATAGGTCACACAAGACAGCCAAAATCACAAGTTGGCCATAATCTGCCAACCGAATTCCACCAAAGTAATCTTGAACAGGCATTGATGAAGTAACTTCTTTTTGGGCAGTGCATGTGCTTCTGTGCGAGGCATGCTGTATTTGGAATATGGACTATCGGGGACTTTGGACATGCCCACGGCTTTTGGTTGGTTAGTTAGGCTGCTTTTTAAAATTCATTTTCTCTGGTTGGTTAATAGTGTGCATTTGTCCCACCTTTCGGTGCTTGGTACCCTCCCAGCAGACATCTCTTGACTCCTCGCTCGCACAGCCTGCCCCCCACCCCTCACACGCACATGCAGCGTCCATCCATGTCATTATCTGAAGGTGGAACATTTAGGCCCTTTTCTACAGGCCACTGGCCTGCTGAAGAATGTCATGGGATCCCAGAGGTAAGATCAATATCAAAGAAGCACTTGCAATGCAATAGGTCTTGCATTACTGAATGTTTTTCATTATTATTAGCAATGCCAATAGCTCAAACTTTAATAATGCGAGACCTATTGCATTGCAAATGCTTGTTATTTTAATTATGCTCAACACCCTAGAATGCTTCCCTTAGTCCTGGATCAAACACCAGCCATAGTCCCAGCACTAGAAGAACAACATAAGCAAATCAAAGAGGTGTGGGAAGCCGCAAAAGGTGAATTGCATAAAGCCAAAGAAGCCATGAAACAACAGGCAGACAAACATAGGAGAAAGAACCCACTTATAATGTAGGAGAGAAAGTCTGGCTTTCCACTAAGAACCTTAGAATGGAAGGGTCAAGACAATTCCATCCCCGATTCATAGGACCCTTTCCTATAGTGAAAGTTATTTCCCCAGTTACCTTGAAACTACAGTTACCTCCACAAACCAAGATACACCCCGTTTTCCATTGTTCACTTCTTAAAAAATACATACCCCCTGTAAACCCAGACACACCTCCCCCGCCACTAACCATTCAGGGAGAAGAAGAATATGAAGTCCAGAAAATGTTGAACTCCTGTAGAGTCAGGGGTAAACTATAATATCTAGTGGATTGGGTAGGCTATCCACCTGAGGATAGATCCTGGGAACCAGCGGAACATATCCATGCTGCAAGACTAATACGAGAATTTCACACATTACATCCCACTAAACCTCGACCTCTGAATAGGCCATTGGGGAGGGGTACTGTTAGGGGTTTGAGAGCAGCTACGAGGGTTAGACATTGACATGTGTTTAAATAGCCACCCCGTGTCTCTATTCCCTCACTCCCCCATAGAATAAAATAGACTGCTCTTTAGAGACGATCCCTTATTCACGTAAAGGGACGCTCTACCGTGAAGCAGATGCTTGGCTTACTGCCGTGACCACGCCCCCCTTTCCAGTTCCTGTTTGTTGTTGCTAATTGCCATCACTCCTAGCGTGGCGCTCGCTTGCTGTTTCCAACCCGACTCCTCCACTCTCCGAAGATTGCTTTCGGGGAGATTGCCGAGACATCTTTATCGGCGTGGACTTCCCCGCCTACCTCATCTTCCCGCCCTCGGTTAACACGGAAACCGGGTCCCTATTTCTTTGCGCACCGCTCGGTGCAAGTCTCGGCTTGGAAGCCGAAGTTTGTTTTCTCTGCCTGTGATATACTTTACCTTTCCACACCGGTCGGTGCATGTTTAGGCTTGAAAGCTGAGTTTGTTTTTCCCCGCAATTGGCGTGTTGTGCCTGAATGCACCACTTGTGTAAGGCTCGTAGAGTCGACTTCCCCATATCATTTCTTTATCCCTGTGTGAGAGAGTGTTGCTCCGCCTGGCGCTTGGTCCTTGGCCGGGCTTCGCCTCTCTTGGGAGAGTAGATGCTCCGCTCTTCGGTGCCCCAGAAGAGCCGGCCATTGCTCCTCAAATCCCTACGTTAAAACCCTTGAGTTGTTTCTTTGGCACTTTCTTTTTGGTCTGTATGGTTGTATGTTGTGTGAGTGCGATATTGATTAGCCCTTCCCAGTCCCTTAGGACTCCTATATTCTCGAGTCCAGTATATTACAAACACTACTCTTCAAGGACATTTCGAGACCTACCTGGCGTAAGTGTAATGCTATGCTAATCACATGTCAATATACTACTAGGTGAAGTGTATAGAACAGTGTATTGGTATATTCCTATTGTTTCCTTACAGCATCTTGAGACCAGACAGACCTGTTACCCTCCTGCACTTCCACACCACGTATGGGGAGAGTGGTGGACACTCCTTGGATTTTTCCCCCATACTTTTAGAGAACAGCCCATAGGAGTGTTTGGTAATCATCAATCCTGTGGTTGTTTTTTAGAGGTTAAGGCGATTTCTCTTCCCTCCTGTGGACTCTTGGGCGTCTGGTTATCGATCCCTGACACTGTGGCATCATCTCTAAAGATACACTAGGGTCACGTTGGTTAACGTGGTTGAAGAGGGGGGAAAGACATAGCTGATGCTGCAGAACAAAGGACTGCAAACAGTTAATTAGGCCAGTATACTTGCATTTAAGCAATACATTATTGGTGTTTTCATTCTGGAAAATAGTAGCCAATACAACAAGCAAGGAGTTAAGACAGAATTGGTAGCCTCAGTGCATTTTTAAGGAATTCCACTTAGAATACTAAATTAATTTAATTACTTTGACATTTATATTATATAGTTATGTAATATATATTACCCAGTGGTGGTCGTCACTGGTTGATTATAGTTAGGATAGTGTTACCATTGTGTTTTCATAGGAAATGCATTTTTTTGTAATCCTAATAACTTTGGCGCCGTTTGACGAATCTCCACAAAACTTTCAGAATAAAGTGCTACTTTTTTGCTAGTTTGATATATGAAACATTTCAGGGTGTTCAGTTGAAAAAGGGCCAAGAAAAAGGGCAGACTCCTAAACACTTTTGCCCAATTAATTTTTCCATAGGAACTTTAGACACAGCTATAGCCCAAATGGTTGAACAGATTTACACCAGATTTGGCAGACAGCTAGGTCTTTGTCCAAAAAAGGTGCTTTTGTGATGTGGTATAAAGCCGTTCAGCTTATTTGAGAAATTAGCGCCCAAAAACTGTACATATTTCACACCATAGAGGATCTGTAGCAGATCCGTGACAGATTTGCAGATCTACGTGCTCAACCATGGATTGTGATTGGCTAGCCGTAACCTGAAGAAAAAGTTGTGCCACCTCAAGTAACTATAACGCGTGCCCTAAAGTAACTAGAACTTGCTCCCCCATCATGCACAGTTTTCTCATCAATAATTTCACTGCAAATGTTGTAGTGATAGTATCAATGACGTCATAGAAGATGTCATGAGTGATGTAATATGTGAGGTAGTTAGCAGTAGATGATGAGGGCACATGTTATAGTTACCTTAGGGAACGAGTTATAGCTAACTGAGGTAACTATAACTGGTAAATTCCAATGATTTTTTGTAGTTTAAGACTCCACTTTTTAACTCACATTTTCACCTAACTGTAACATTTTAACGTCCCTCTAATCTCAGTATTTTTAGTGAATATATTTATATGTATCTATATACATTGATATATACATATATATGTGTGTGTGTGTGTATACACTCACACATATATATACATTTATTAATGTATTTAAAATTGATTTGTAACATGCATTAGTAAAGTGAATATTAAACTTTTAAACGTGTATTAAAATTTCAAATAATGTCATTTATTGAACACATCATACAAAAGTTTAATATAGGTTAGGGAAGGTGGAATTTTTATTATTATTGTTTAAAAGTTATTTATAAATATATATATTTATATTAACTAATTAATGCACATCTAATTTGAATTTTTAATATGTTGTAACATTATATTTTATTGTAGGTCAATAAGTAATATAACTTATTTACATTTATATTATACACTAAAACATTTTTTACATTTGTTTTTAAAGAATAATAAACGTTAAATATTTTCCCTAAGGAGACTTCCACCTAGGCCTGTAAAGTTAGTACTAGCAAGTTGAGCAGAGATGCTTTAAAGGCTGATTTGCAAAGGGCTGTGTCTAATCTGAGGCGGCATGGTGTTCAAAGAAAAAAAACTGGGCTGCAGCTCAAATAACAACCAGTGGCTGGGATTAATTCAACCATCCCACCAATCACTTTTTTTTTTTACCAGAGGTAGACTATGGCACCCTGAAAATTGAGGTACAATCAGAATTGCACTGATTGAAGTCAATGTTCAATATTTGTAAACTATAGAAGTAAACGAAGGACTTTCAGTTATAACTTATTTGCACACCCTATTTATTAGTGCTTCTAGTCATTTACCTTTATCTAGACTGACATATGGTGTTTTTGCAAAGAGTTCAACAGCAACATGTTTGTGCCTACAACACAAATTAGTTTCAGATGTGGGCCTCAGTAAGCACTGAGGGGTTATTTAAATACTCTATCTTTTAAGTTAATATCATCTAATTCCCCAGTGAGTTATGGTATTTGTAGTACATTGATGTCTGAATTTGATATATTCATAATTTCCCATATATCATAAGGTTGGCTGGCCATGCATTCGCCATCATACAAAGATAATTTGAAAATCGAATTTAGATATAAATACGCCTAAATTAGCATCCAGTATATAGCACTTTCATGAAACGTTTTATTAATTACTAGACCCAGAGTACAGTATTGGATTTGCCATTTCTTCTGTATGAATGACGAGACGTGGCTGGCATTGGGAGGATGCAGATAGCAATTTCTAGAAGCTTTAATTTACAAATTGACTCACCAGTCCCACATCAAAGAGTATCTATCCAGCGTAGGTTTGGGCTACATTTTCAGGATATTCACAAAATATGAATTTCCATGCAACATCTCTAAAGTGTTAATCATTTACATAGTGCTTAGCCTAAAATATGGCAGGGATCCAGCCCTTCTGCATCTATTTTGGGCATCTCTGCTTTCAGCATTGCAAGACTTCCTTTACAGTATGATGCATCTAGGTTTCTCTTACCACACTGATATCACTGCTCACAACATGGCTGCACATTACAAGCCATCGTATGAAGAATCATGGTACCAGAAGATGCTGGACTTAGTCTGCCATACGAGATACCTAGCTTTCAGGCATTATGCTAAAACCACTACCCACAAACATGGCCACATGCTAGACACTATCTTTAGAAGAAGCACGGTAACAGAACACCCTGGCCTTCTTCTGCCATATGAGGTATCTCGGTTTCACTCACTATACTAAAACCACTACCCACAACAACGGCTACACACTAGATTTAATCATTGGAAAAAGCAGGGTACCAGAAGATGCTGCACTTACTTTGACATATGAGGCACTATTCTGGTACCACTCCCCACAACCAGGGTCACACATTAGATGGCAACTCCGGAAGATGTATGGAACCAGAAGATACAGGGCATCTTTTGCCATTTGAGGCATCTGGGGTTCTTTCACTCCCCACTACCACGGCCACACATTAGAAATCTTCTTGGCAAGAAGCATTCTACTACGAGATGTAGTCGTTTCTCGTTCTTGCTAGTCACACCTCAAAGAAACGTTTTCCTGAGCAAATGGCAACCCAGTATTGTTTTACTATGCACATTGATCAGGTCACTTGTGTCTGCTTGTGTGGGGAGGGCATTGAGAATGGGAAGGATAGAATCCACATAGGCGTTGTTAACCTGTAGCCCAGCAGTAGTTTCCTCACAGTGGCCATACTTGTCTATGGATCAATATGAACGGTTATTGGTCTTTGTCTAAGAATGTGGGTCTGTCAAAATGTGCATCTGGATGCATGAGCTGGGGAGCACAAGTATATTATTGTGAATTTGTCCACATGCACATGTATGTCTGCCCAGCCTCGTGTTAGGAGCTGCGAGGAGTGTGCATATGTGTTTGTTTTCAAGATTGGATTGATCTGTGTGTGCCTGAGTTCAGAGTGTGCCATGAGGTAAGGCATTCATGCCCATGGGTTCCATTAGGAGAATGTGCACATAGGTCACGTATGGGAGAGGGTGAGGGAGCATTATAATGTGCGCAAAAATGGAAAGCGTGTAGGTACGTAAATGTGCTTTTTGCTCTTTTGTATGCATGAGTGTGTGAACGTATTCTTGTGTGTGTCTGCATGTGGGCATGTTTAATAAACGGTGTGAGGGGGAGAGCAGTCCTCATTGTGTTGGTAAAACCTGAAAAAAACAGACAAACACCATCTCTGTGAGTGTTAGTGGACCGGTTGAAGTAGTGTGGTTAGGTACGTTTGAGCAAGTGCATTAAACATGTAAAAGTGCAGTTATGTTTCCTTTGGTCCCCAGTATCAAGCCACATGTGGAGTTACACTATAGCCTTAGAGCCCGCCATGGCGAGGATTACACGCCCGAGCAGAAGGCGAGGGCCTTTAATAAGGGAACGGCTCTTTAATGGCCAGTAGAGCCCACTGCGGAGGGGTCTTAGGCTTATAGAACATTCAGCCCCTAGAGGGCAGAATGTTCTAATTTGTAAAACAAAGGCCTCCTGGTGCCCGTGCAGATTGAAATCCACGAGGGCTCCGTGAGGCCTTTTGCTTTCAGCAACAGCTGTGAACAAACATTGAAATGTTGAAGCTTCTACCGGCCATTAGAAGCCTGGGCCACTCCATTGTTTTCAATGGATCTCCCAGCAGTCCAATATTCTAATAGTAAATACTTACTCCAATACGGTCAATGGTCTGTCCTTATAAATATTGTGTGTATGTTTGTACATGTTTGTGGGAGCATAGTGATGGACGATTTTAGGCTTTTTATGTGAAAGTGGGAAGCATATGAATATGTATGCGCTAGGCATGTTTACTGGGGCTTATAGACATGGAGGTCTGTGGTTGCTTGGGTAAAAGAGAGCAGCACACATTCTCTAAGACAGAAAACATATGTAAGTGTGCGAACAAGTGTGAAAAGGATTCCGTCTACATTACAGTAATATACTCCAATGGCAAATCTATTGAAAGGGAGGTATATTTCTGAAAGATCACACACAAAGAAGATGAAATGCACACTTAAAGAGCAGCAAGGGGTCTTATATCAATGCCAAGGTCTAGGGAGGCACGATGCATCACTGTGTAGGCTGAGGCAGACAAGCGAAAGGGAAAGCGGAGCAGATCTCATTAACGTCATTAAAGGACTAGCAGAAATGCCATCAGTTCAGTTCCCAGCAAGAATAATCCTTTCAGCTCGACTGTCCAGATTAGACCCCCAATTAATCAAATACAAAGCATCAATTCTAAAATAAGCAGAACATGCGCCCAGTCAGTTAAGCTGCACATTGCCCATGGCTGTGACATCAAGGCAAGGCTGCATGAAGATGGATGCCAGAAGGGTGGGAGGTGGATACAGGTACAGGTTTCATCGTGCAAGACGAAAACATCCTGAGAACTGCCACAAGAAGAGGAAACCAACCACCAAGAAACATCATACAAGAAAATGTAAACTGACTCCAACTATAAAATATGCAGCTTCAGATGAAGTTTTCATGGTCAATATTTCTTGAAGATACCCACTGGAGAACCCATTGTAATAACAAATGAAGGCACTCGCTTGATGTCGCCGTGCCAGCAATAACCGGGAGAAACCATTCACTTACAACATGTGAACCCATTAGATGACCCTGGGCCAAGAACATATACTTGTATGAGAAGACAGAAGTCCACAAGGAAAACTACGGTTCAAGTGCAAAAAATACCTGTTTTAGCAAGATGGTGTGTGGTCACATATGATACAGAAGAGTATTTTTATACCATACACTTTGTTTAAAACATCAGCTTATGTTATGAGGTGGAGAGGCAGAGGAGGTCATGGGATCATCACAACTCAGGACTTGACCATGTTTTTGAGCCTTAAAAAGCCCTTCTTCAGAGACTCTGATAGGAAGTAACAGTGATGAGACCCTCGAAAGACCAACTTCCAAGGATTTGTGTTCAAAATCAACAAACATCACGGGTAACTCGAGGACTTTCGCTTCTTAAAAGGAAACAGACTTGCTAGAGTTACCAATAAAACAATAATGATGGAGAACTCAGACATTTAAAGCCTACAGCACCCGGAGGGGAGTGGTTTGGATGGAGAGGAGTAGCCCAACCGCTCTGCCTCAATTCGAGTGTTTCCACTAAATAGCAGCCACAACGACCATACTTCTTAACATCAGATCACTAGACTTGCTTGTCGGAAATCCCAAGGTAATGTTGGGCATCATATAACCCGGAGGCACGGAGAGGAAAGGGGTGGATGAGCGGTCGGACTGCCATAGACAATGTGGAAGGATTCCACTCAAGATGGCGGCTCTATACTTTGCCAACCTGCAATTGCCGCTTTAGTGGTAGGTCAGACTGGAAAGTGGTTGGATGCCCCACCTGCGTAACACCCGATTTCCTTCTGGCCGTGTCCATGATTTATGCTTGCAATTCAGTATACCATCACTCTGATATATCTTCTTCATTTGTTGGATCATAAGCATTGAGCAATTTGAGCAACTGGAATCCTGTGTCATGCTGCTTCTCTTCATTCATCTGTGCGGTCAATACGAGCTCAAGAACTACATTAACTACTCTTCTTTACCCAAATGCTGTCAGAACACTCTATCTAGAATCCTCTTGCGATCTCCTGCGATTTTGTGTTCCCAATATGGCATATGCTGCTTGACAACAATACATATATCTCCAGTGTGATCAAATAAGGTGTTTTTTGATCAGCTATCATAGTGTGCGGTAGCATATTTCTTTTTTAATTAATTTTTTAAACTTTATTTTTCAGAGTTTTTGAAATACAAACGAGACATATATGCATATCTGTTCACTTGTGAATTGTCATACATTGTCGCAGTGTAAAATTACATGCTGGAAAGATTACAGTCATGTTCTAATATCCCAGGCTAGGTGAAAGAAGTAGCACTATTATAACATTATCAACATGCGAGGTATTCTCAGTTCTCCTCCCGCCCGTCCATCAATCCCAGCATGCTAGTCATTCATGTAACCTCGTTGACACATATCTGGGTGATCCATGCCTGTCTACAATTCTACTATTGCAATGGATTTTGGAAGTGGAAATTTACCCAACTCCCTCTGGTACAATGCCCCATTCCAGCTGAGAGTTAGATGTCTGGTGCATGTTCTCCATGTATGTACGATATGGACCCCATATGTCCTTAGGTCGGGATGTACTGGGCATTACACTAGCATAGATTTCGCTGTTTACATTGCAATAGGCCAGGCTGTTCAGCCAATTCTGGACAGTCGGCCTAGACTTGCGTCCCCACTGGATAGGCACCTCCCGTTTCGCTAGTAGCAGTCCCAGGGATGCGAACCGCCTGATCTTCTTAAGGAAATTAACTGTATATCCCAATAGGGCTACCCCCGGAGTGGGGATCAGGGGAAGGTTGATCACTTGCCCTAACGTGTGGTGTATGCGTTTCCAGTAAGGCTGCAGTTTAGGACATTTCCATGTAAGATGTGCGAAGTCGGCGTGGGGTGCTGCGCATTTACAACAGTTGTGTGGTTTGGACGGGTCAATTCTGTGTGCCATAGCAGGGTTGAAATATGTGCGGTGTAAAATTTTTAAATGTAGGAGCTTGTGTCTGCTATTTAACGAAAGTTAATGTGTGACTGCGCAAAATTTGGCCCATTGCACATCAGTGATCGGACGCCCCAAGTCAGCCTCCCAGTCGCTGCGGATTTTGTCGTCTTTTACAGGTCTTAGAGCAGCACAAGTCTTGTATAACTTGGAAATTAAATGTATGTCATTTGTGTTCTCTATTATCACTGTGAGGGGGGAACGAGTCCGGCTCGACTGGAAAGGTAGGCAAAGTGGAGCGTAGCGCAGATCTAATGCAGCCAAGGACAAATCTGTCCATGATGCTGCCAGATTGAAAATTAGCATCCTCTGATAGTGAAAAGATGTGACCCCCGGGGTACAAATCACCCGTCTGTGAGATTTCAAATGCCGTCAGAGTACGCTGTACCAAAGGCTCACCCATGATTGGAATCCAGCGAGGGTTGGGGAGGGGTAGCACCGAGGAATACAATGTAGTGGTACCTGAAAGCCTGCTCAGTCTATTCCACGCCCAGCTTGTGGTGGAAACGGTATGGATGTCGTGGGGGTCCCTGGGAACGCCCATAGGTAGGACAGCCGAAAGCCGCTCAAGGAGAACGAAATCAGCTTCAGGCCGCAAATATGGTATCCTGGCATCTGGATGAAACCAGGAGTGAGCGTAACAGCATTGGGCCACTACATAATATAACTGCAGATCAGGGACACTAGATCCCCCTCTATCATATGGCAACGTGAGGACTAATCACTGGACTTGTGCCTGTTTCCCACCCCAGACCAGATGGGTCAGAAGCGTGAGGAGTGTCCGAAAAAACCTATTAGTTAGGGGAATTGGTATGTTGCTAAAAAGATATTAAAAAGTAGGAAAGTACACCCATCTTCAGTATTAAAACTCAGCCAGCGAGTGCGGTAGCATAGTTAAGGAGAGTAACAGTCCTCAAACTGACACAAAGGAAGCTATCATAAACATCCGATTGATAGGGTCTATTGCTGACATAAATGTTACAGCGCATCTTAAAGAAGAATACAAGCCTGTTCCATATACTGTCTAGTAATACTGGTGTGGCTTAAGTTTCACTCACGACTATTGTAGATACAACATACTTCCCTCTGAATAGTAACAACCAGTGCAGCCAGCAGCTCCACTACATACCATGATTGTCAAGATTTATAGCACAAAGTGCCTATCCCGAACAACAGCAAGCATATCGGACGTAACATACTTGTTACCAAGTGTATCACGTCTCTCACTACAGATTGCAAGACTTAAGTTTTATCATACTCAAAGTTTCTACAGTCTTCATCATCGGTCCCCATATACCATATTAGAATGGCAGGCAAGGAAACAAAATCAAGTCTAAAACAATCCAAGGTTGAGACCTCTAATCCTGTCTCTCCTGTAAAAAACAAAGCTGACACCAAGAGTACCATGGACATGATTTTTTTAAATGGAGGAAGTTCACAAATTAGCTAAGTCCACAAATGCTAACACAGATGTTTTAGCAAAATGAAATCTCTGCCATTAGATTGGACATGAAATCAATCACCAATACAGTCACAGAAGCAGAAGACAGCATTAGTAATCTTGAGGACTCAAAAAATCAATATCCAAAAAGACAGCTCTTCTCAGAAAACTAAAAATGTGCTTCTTCAGAAATAAACCTTAGACTTGGAATATCGGAATAGAAGAGGGAACCTACATATCGTTGGAATCCTGGAAGGGCCTGAAGGATCAGTGGGCTCACGTATCTCCTTCTTAGAAAAATAAATTCCTTAAACATCAGGTGTCTATTTCACCAAAGACCTGGTCACCATATATCTTCTCATAGAATTCTTCACAATAAACTTCCTAGACCTATAGAATGTAAGCCTTGGGATATGAACATATGGAAACGATTTTTGAATTTGTAAGGAAAAATGACCACATTCATTGGAATGGTAACAAAATCTACATAGCTCAAGACCACTCTAAGGTTACAGTAGATATGAGGAGAGGGTTCCTATCCCTTTGACTGAGACTGAAAAACATGAACATTAAATTCTCTTTTGCAGTTCCGGCAAAATTGTATATTTCTGCAGACGGGAGTACACACATGTTCACAGACTACAAATACTTAACAAAATGTTTGGATGAAAAATCTGATTCTGATATGGACAACTCTACACAGAGGATTTGTAGCAAAAGTCCTAAGTGCTCCTGTTTACTAATCTTATACTTCTTTTAAACTACTTACAGATAACTTATCAAGTAACCAGGCTATCTCTTTGTCTCTAGGACCACAGTAGCTCCAAGAGTATGTAATACGGTATCCCGACTAACATTAAGTCTAATACCATCTAAGATGTCTTACTGGCCTAAATAATGGTTTTAACCAGGCTGTGGTATTATTACTAACAGACCCTTTCTAGACATGGTAACATCCTAGGTAATATCTCTTTGCCAGATTATTTGTTTAACTGATTTCTTAGATCCTTGACGTTCTTCTTTATTAGAGCATAACAAGTTTGATTGCTACATGTTTGAGCAGTACAGCTCTGCTTGATTATTGTTTGTTATATGCTATATCCTGGAGTTGATATATAGAGAACAGCCACTACCTAGAGAATAAGAGGCCTGCACACTTGGCACAGTTCTGTTGTCCTTTAAATAGCCACTCTTGATCAGTACATCTTGGGAGTATGTGGATTGGGGACTCAGATTTGAGAAGGGATCTTTTTCTCTCAATTTTGTTTAAGGTTGTATCTGCACCACCTTACTATATCTATATTTCTGAGTGTAATAATAGGATTCTTATAAAGGAAGATATAATGTATATGTTTATGTACTCACTGCACTGTGTTTCTTGTATATCAAACTGTTGTTTTCTATGACTTAGATAAATAAAAATCTTTTGAGCAAAAATACTCCAACATCCGAACAGCTAAACATCTATTGGCAATCAGAAAACCCACTGATCTTCAATACCTTCGACAATCATGGGGAGCTAGTAGACTTTCCAATATAAGATTTCTGATAATCCTTCAATACCTTCAACCACCAAATCAAACGGCTACACATTCCAATGTAACAATATCAACAATAGCAATGAACTTGTGGACTATCAATACTGCAACAATCAGAGGGAACTGCTGCGTTTCTAATTAAAAGAAACAACCTCAGAGAACTTATGGACCATCAACATCTATGACTATCAAAAGTAACTGTTAGACATTCCATATCACCAATAAGCAATGCGAGCTCATGGACTTTCGAAACCATGTAGCAAACAAAGGGAATTAATGGGTAAATGCAATACGTTAAGTATTCTTATAGGCCTCAAGTACCTACATCAACTAACAACAAGCATTTGCAATGCAATAGGTCTCGCAGCATTAAAGTTTGAGTTACTGGCATTGTCTCTGACAATGCTTTGCATAACTTTTTTGTTAATTTACAATTGGTATATAAACATTGTTTATGAGTGGTTAGCTGTTGCTAACAGACACCCTCACAGACCTAGAGCACTGCACGGCTCATATACTCGAATTTGCACTGAAATCGGAAGGCTGCAATGCTGATTGAATGCATAGGGCCCAGGGCCCATGCACTCCTGATGTGCAGTTGAGGCCTACCTTACAGAGGGCCCCACCAATTGTAAATTAAAAAAAAAAAAGTTATGCAAAGCATTGTTAGAGACAATGCCAGTAACTCAAACTTTAATGCTGCGAGACCTATTGCATTGCAAATGCTTGTATGTATGTTCTTACTGCCTGTTCTGTAATTATCTGCTGAGGAGCGCTGTCATTCTGTCTCCTCGCTTGAAGTAAAAGTCCCATTTCCTTGAAATGTTCCGGTTTTTGGCTTTAAAATTCTGGTCACTCTATGCCAAGACCAGAATCAAAGAAAGCTTCCGAGAGCAGTCGGGCAGGTGCAGGCAGAGGTAAAGGCGGGTCAAAGTAAGAACTGTTGAAGGTTCCGCAGTTGGAAATGGAACAGTCCACTTACTTCTATGACCCGTCTTAAGGTCGGATTCTCAATAGTCAGAAATGTTCTTTAGTGGCTAATAAAATTCCAACTACTTGCGAATCCCTAAGGATTCTAGGAGATCTCGTGGGAAGGTACCGATTAGTGTACCGCTGTGTATCAATTAACAAAAAAAACTTGTGAAATTGTACTCTTCTGGATGCACACCAGTGTCAGAGGTGCGTTACTCTTGTGAGTTTCTGGGTGTTCACCAACATTTAGGGAAAACTCCCACGATCACTTGCATAAGAATAGATCTGCTCACGGTAATGCAATTTCCATTAAAGAGCCGGAGTGTTAACCTGCTCTGCTCAAATCCTGTTTACAAGGTAAGTGCCACCCACCAACATTGTGCCAATCAGGAGCAACATTTCCTCTCTGCGGTTCCCAGCATGCACTATGACAGGATAGACTGCAGAGCACCTGCTAAGCGAGCAGAAGTCGTTCACCCTGAAATTGAATATTTTAATAAGCCAGGCATTACCAAACACTACATAGGGGTGTCTGCCGACAAACAAAAACGCACCTCCCAATAATTGCGAGTAAAACTGCGCACACCGCAAAAGTAAAACAAGTACTAGTATGCAACAAAAAAATAAATATGTTCTGTGAAATATCTGCAATTTACAAGAGTAACATCCTGAGAATATTACAAGATGGGGGTGTATAGTTTTACGACAATCTATCAAGTGCTATGGGGTTGAAACTAGAAGGAAATGTGTACATTCCCCCAGATTAACAAAGACGCCCACTTGTCCAAAATGTTGGCATGCACGCTTAAAATGCAGATTAATACTGAAAAAAAAAACCCGAAGGAGAAACCCCGTTGTCATGGGCGCCTGCCTACATACGAAAGGGAGAGGGGTCATTGTTTGTGCGCAGAGTAACAAAAGGGCGAGCGGCTCCGAGTAACAAGTGCATCGAGTAACACCTCAGAGTAGAGAGTAACAGCTCGGAGCCCCCGGGGGGGGGACTTTGTAAGAAACGAGCCAATATAATCATCTCGCACGTTAGTGCACAGGACGCTTTGAAACACTTCAAGCCAATTGGTTTGAAAACCGCACGCAATTTTCTGCCCTAAAAACAGCCTTATGACCTCTTCAAGGCGCCTAAAACAAAGCACACACTGATAACTCATAGGACAAAGCAGACGCCAGCATTATATAAATATATGAAAGCCACTGACGGATATTGACATATTACCCTTTCCTAAAAGGTTTCACTGGCTCATATTACCCGGAGCAATTTATCCAGGCCTGGCTTTGTTTGCTTTCGGACCCTTGCATTTCTGCACTTTTCGTTACAAACACACAGCTGTCTGTAGCAGGTTGCAAAGACAAGACTATTTACCTACACGGAAAGCGGTCGCTAACGTATCTATGCCTAGCTTTCTCCTCTCACGATAGTGTATACTCTGGCTTTGTGTTATGGGTTGGGAGGTGTCACGAGCTGCCCCGGAGACTGAGCCCGCGCCGCCTCGAAGTCTTTCATAACGACACCGGAGCCGCTCACCTGTTCGAGCCCGTTGGCGCTGCAACCGGAGGCGCTTCCTGCCCGGGATCCGGTCCGTTGTCTCCGACACTGGACTTCAAACCGCAATGTTAGACACAACCAATGGAAGGAGCCAAGACCCCGGGGAGACCCACACCTGAGGCTCGGCTGCTCCCCTTTCCGTCTAGCCGACACCGCTCTCCCATGAGGCCCAGACTCTGCGCCGCTCCCCTGGGCGGGCCCGCACCTGCTGCTGACTTTTGAATTAGCAGGGAGGGGCCGGCCTCGGGGTCAGGGTGTTGTCTGTGCGTTAATCTGGAGGCGAAACTCCGTGGGCCGAACAGGTGTGGGCGGAGTCTAGGCACAGATCAGGGGGGCGGGGCGGGGGCGGGTTCCATTAATCTAACTCGTCACATCAGCATAGAGCCATAGAACTACGAGAGAAAAAATTATCTGTGCATTAAAATTTAGGAAACGATTGTTATTCTCTGTTTTCACGAAATAATAATTAATTATACGTCCAGCTGTTTTATGGAATAATCTCGCATTTAGGGATTGTACTTTACAGCCTGCATCATTGTTTTGAAGTCCGGCGTAGATTACTTTTTGACTTTACCTGGTGCGCTGTGGTCCATTGCTGTCCCCCCCTATCTTGTTTCTTAATACTCACGGGTCACGTAACGTGCTCAAGTTTCTGGCCAGTGGAAGTGCGCGCGCAAAACGAAACCTATCGTGGGGCGGGACTTCCGTTTTGTGAAGCCCGCGCCCACGGAGTGCCTGGAGGAGCACCGAGGGAGAGCCCCGCGGTCGGAGGCTGCACAAGTCCGGAGTGCCGGTGACCGGTGAGCGGGGAGGGGGGGATGCCTGTATGTGTGCGTGTGTGTGTGTCTGTGTGTGCGACGGCGGAGTGGTGGGGGGGGATGTCTCTCCGTGCGTGTATGTGTGTGCGCATGCGTGCAGGGGAAGGTGTGTGTGTGTGTGTGTGCGATGGGGGTCTCTGTATGTGTGCGTGTATGTGCGCTCGTGTGTGTGTCTCTGTGTGTGCGCATGCGTGCAGGGGGAAGTATGCCTGTGTATGTTTGTTGCGCTTCCCAGGAGACAGCCACGGGCGCGTTCGCGCGCGCGTGGCCTGCGCCGATCGCCTTTTGCGAGATGCGCGCGCCAAGTGCTGTCTCCTGGGAAGCTGAGTCAGTAACAAAAGATCTCTGGCGAGACACAGCGCTTACGCGCTGTTTTCGCTACGAGACCTAAAAACTGCTAGACTTCCCAACACAACAAGAACACCAATAACAACAACAAAAAACAAAGATATTAAGAACTTGTGAACTTTCGGTAGTTCAACAACCAAACAAAACAATTACAGAATCATCCCCAAAGTACTCAGAACTTCAACGCCTATAGCAACAAAAGGGAACCATTAAAACTCCCGCACCAGTGATAACCGAAGTGAACTCATGGGTCTTAATACACACAACAAACAAATAGTCCTGCTTGTCATCTCAGTTGTAGAAGCAATCACACAGAAGTAATTGGCTGACAATATCAACATCCAATGTGAAGCTCTCAAGGTTTTATAATATCTAAATCAACCAAATGAAAATACAAAACGTACAGTACCAGCACCCACCACGAAATACTTTCAGACTTCCAGCAATAAAATCTGATTTCATTGACCTAATACCCACAATGCACTTTTCCTGGCTGTCACTACATCATCACTGTTATAACTGTGGTAACAACCCTTTGATTTAAGATACCTTGAGCTAATCTTTGCCATAGTGAAAACCAGTTGACAGACAGCCTGAAACACCATTACAACCTCTCAGTCCACCTGTCCCAGTGTCCTGGCTGTGCGCTTCCTTCATAGACCATTGTACTGTAGCTGGGTGAGAGAACAGAGCTTGTGAAAGTCAATTGAAACACTTGAGAGGTGTGTCTAGAAGGGCTTGATCCATTTCCTCCCTGATAGACCTATTACAATGCTGTCCAAACCTTCAGCCCTAGTATAATAATCAGCAGTTTATATTGTTAATTGGACGTGGAGGGAGGCAGTGCTTAATTTGTGAAATAATAAGTGCCAGGGACCTGGCCAGGAGGCCACTCCAACTTGCACCACCCATTGCCCGTGTCATCGCTGCCAATGACGGTGTGTAAACAATTTTCTCATCTAAAAGTGCGACAGCTCAGATTATTCGAGGTCCATAGCTAAAGGAGCTAGATATTAGTAATGTTTAATATATGTTGTATTCTTAAACAACCGTTGTTCTGCTCATCTCTAAATTAGATGAGCAGTGCCACCATGTGGCAGACTGTCATACCTGTGCTGTTGACAATTAAGTGCTGTTGCCAAGCACTTGCAACCAATTTAGGGTCGGTACCGGACACCAGAAACCATCGGTTTAAATTAAGCGCTGGAGGGAGGACACTGAATTAGTTTATTGGCCCACCACCACAGTGAGGGTTTGTTAACGGGTTTGAGGCATTCTTTCTGTTCTGTCTCAGAGACCTGCCAATCGCACAGCAGGATGTTGATGGGTCCCCATGGCGTGGTGCAGAGTTAGACCGTACATGGGCCATAAGGAAGGTGGATGTGGGATGCAAATGTCCTTTTTTGCTCCCGTTAGTCCGTCTGACAGTCAACATCATTCCTTTCTCTCCCACAAAGTAATCTCATCTCAGTACTTTACACCAATAAAAAGACTAATACAATGTTTTACTCTTTGTAAGGACCATCAATGCCTTTTAACTCAAGGAAAATACTTCATGACATTGACAATGATTTATGTATAACATCCTTCTGCATCCTTAAGTAATCAACGAGATGTAGTACATGTTCTAATACCAAACTCAGCCACCCCAAACCAACCACCCAGACACAAGCTGGCCCCCTACAATCCTCAGATATAGCAGTACTGAAACTAGCAGCATCATGGTCTAAGGATGCTCAGAACTATTTATGACATCCTGGGAGGCCAATGATTCTCCTTAATCCCCACCTGCCTTTCGAACAGTTCTTGCCCCCCAGCTGCCTTTCCTGTAGCTGTCTTGAACTGCTTTAAAATGATGACAGGAAGGGGAAACGCTGAAAACTGACCTGCTGTTTTTTCCTCACCCCTGACCAATACATGATCTGGCATTGTAAGCAATATGGCTTTAGTCACAGGCCTGGTCATGTACCTATGTAATCTGTCAATGATAGGTGCGGCCCGTGCAGGTAAGAGCAGTGAAGGGGTGGGTTGGGGGAGTCGACAGACTACAGCATTGGAAACCACTCTTACCTGCACGGGCCGTGTCTGGGCAATCTTATCTACAACTTTAACATTGCAACTTTGTACAATGTACATCTAGGATAACATTATCTGTTCTAACTATGCATACATATGTATCCATATTCTACACTCTTAGTGTAAAGAAAAGGCCACTCATTGTTAGCTCACCCACAACATTATTGCTGTAACTCAGTCAATAAATGCCTTCTTTATGGAAGTGCAAAAACGCTATTTGATTTTTCTGTGTGGGCTATACAAATAAAATCTTAAGTAGGTATGTAGTTCCTGACCCTACAGCAACCAAAGAAATGCACCATTTGTTCCAAGACCAGCCTCGAGCAGACATGGACTTCCAAGGCCAGCAACCATTGAAGAGAGCTGCTACATTTTCCACTATCATCAATAACCATTATGAAATGAAATGAAATTAAAAGAGCATTTATAGAGCGCAATACCTACCCTCGGGCATCTTAGCGCTGCGGACAACAAGCCTTGTGCACAAAAATTCAACCTATTCTGGTTTGTTAAAAAGCAGGGTTTTTCAGGAGTTTACGGAAGGTGAGTAGTTTAGATTCTAATTTCTGATATGAGTTGGATGGGGAGGGAGTTCCAGAGTCTGGCCGAGTTGAGGGAGAACGAGCGGCCTTCACATCTTGCTCTCTTAAACCTCGGTGTTACGACCAGAAAAGCGGATTGGGTTGATGGTGTTATAAATGGGACTACCAAGGAACATGAGCTCCGTCTTGTCCCCATTCATTTTGAGATAGGAAGATGTCATCCACTCAGCGACTGCTTCCAGGCAGTCTTTCAGACCGTTGGATGTGGCTTGCAGGGGGTTGAGAGCCACCACTATGGCTTGCTAAGAATTCCACTGAAACAACCAAATAAAATAAATACATGTAAACTTCTTCAAGCCACCTCTACACCAACAAAAAAACAACTGTGGAGTGCTCATTGCTGGCTGGACATTCCCTGCAAATATCAAAGAGAGAATATAGAATCTCCTCTTCAACGTACCCGGTGGATTCACTATGTCATTGACACTCTTAGGGCCATCTGCAGCAACACATTTTCCCATAGACACAGAAGGGGCAAAGTCCTTTAATGCATCTGGCCCTTAGAGACCACAATAGACAACTAAAGAAATTGGCTGCCAATAGGAGGAACTGTCTGTGAGAGATACTGGAGTTTCTGGATGTTGGCGATGCTGCTAGCCCTGGGGGAGGGGGAGGGACTTACGGATCCCCTTTGTGATGCCTGACGGGGTAAATTGAACCCGGGCTGGCTGTGCCTCAGGCCTGCAGCCCTTACCCCTGTTTTTCCAGATGTGGACCTGGTAATATTGGTACAGTGTTTCCAGAACCAGAAATTTCGGGTCTGGGAACAACAGACAACCGGAGGTGCCCAGAGATGCTTGGGAAAACCAGTCTGGTGTTTCAAGACTTGGAATTTTCAGGGCCATAAACACCTAGGATTAATGATTCCCAAGAGTGGCGTCTGGTCCCAGCAACTCATAATGAAGGCAACTAGCTAGTGTTGTTAGTGAATTTCAGTGTTTTCCAAACGTTATCTACAACTGCTAAAGATATTTGCTGGACTAAGTTTAAAGATTACTCCCTGCATAATATTTAGATGCAGAAATCAAAGGGTAAGAACCGTACTTTTTTTTATCTGAAACGCATTCTAATTTATCAAATATTCCAGAAAGTTTCAAATTAATATTTAACAACGTTGTAAAATTAAATTTCTGAAATGACGTAAAAAATGACCCTATCTTGGAAGGAAAATTGTAAGCTTGCCATCCACACGTGGGGCCAACTGTATACAAATGGCACATTTCGCTCCAGTGAGGAGGAATTCTTCTGCACTACTACGCACATCCCCTAGAACGCTTCTACTACATATGTCCGAAACAGGATGTCAAGGCCCTCAGCCCATGCTTCCCTCAGGAACCTCCTACATTATCTCCACTGCATAATCTCCTACAAAAACACACCCCAACTCATGCCATTTCAATGCTTACCGCACCACTCAAAAAGACTGCATGCACGACCCCCCTCCTGCCAGGGCCCGCTGGGAGGAAGAGCTAGACTCCTCCATCACTGATGATCAGTGGTCATTCTGCTGTCAACAAACAGGGAAAATATCTGCTAGTAGTCGGTTGCGTATCATCCACTATAGATATTTACACCGACTCTACTATATCCCTGCACGCTTGATGCGCCTCCATCTCCGTAACACCGACCGCTGTGACCGATGTGGGAGAGAGGGGGCAGATTTCAGACACTTAGGTTGAGATTGTCCCCCCATTCGCGGGTACTGGACGGAGGCATTGAGGGCGTTTGATACAATGATTGGACTGCATGTACCCGAAGACCCCCTTGTCACACTTTTGGGATACACCAAAGCATTGCCTTCCTCGCAGCGTAAATGCATTTCCCTGGCACTCTTATTAGCGAAACAACGAGTTGCCTGCAGATGGGGTAGAGGAAGGGCACCCAAATTCAAAGCCTGATTGAATGACCTTATCTATTGTCAAGAACAATTAATCACCTATGCTGAACTTTTACCACCCTCCTCCCGCCCTCGAGACATTTGGGCCCCCCTCCAGGCGTATCTCCTAGAACAAGCCAACACCCCGTCTCAGCCACAGAGCCCGGTTGTGCAGACGGGGGGGGGGGGAGGGGTTACAGGGTTAACATTGTCATGCAGGTAGTAATCAAGATGGTCAAGTCTGAATAGCCTGTCTCCACTAATACACACAGTTCAGATCAGTTGTATACTGTATGGTTGGTCAACTCGTTATGTCAATATGATAAATGGTATTGATTGTTTTTTAGAACACTCATCTATGTTTATTTTTTTTAAAGAAATTTTAAAAAATTAAAAAATCTTGGAATGAAAATGAGAAATCTTGAATGAATTTTCTAATAAATGTATTGTCTAGTACGTTACATTGCAATTTATGAAGCCATATCAGACCTACATTCTTAAGGAAAAAAACCAGATTCATCAGGAACATCTGATGGATACAATCTGCGGCATTCTTGGACTCCTAGCAGCAATCCCTGTTCTTGTGACTCTCATCTGTGTACATAGAACCAAGACAATATCATGTTATATATAGTAATTCTGTCTAAATAAAAGTACTCAATGTCGTGAACATTTCTCAAAACATTTTCACCAAACAAGAAGATACTTCCAAAGCATTTGGTGGTAGCCAAAACATATTTTAACAATGCAAAAAATTAGAACATTACATAAACAATTTAGGACAACTGCTTCTTGCTTTTTCATGGTCCTGAAAATTCATTAGTGTGTTGTCAAGGAGTAGGGTTAAATGTGTCAAAACACTAAAGCCGGAAAACCAGAGGTCTTTCTTTGGAGACTAGTGCACGTAATTTGTATAACCTAAATTGGGATGGAGTATGAGTCGGGCAAAGTAGCGTTCCCAGCTTGGACACTGGATTCACCGACATCCTCCTCTTCTACGCCCCACCCTGTGTATTGGGCTCCGCACTTTTATATACCACCTGCTGTGAGCATGCAGTAAATGAGATTGTTACCCATGGAATAAGGATTCCATGCGTAATCTGACCCTGAAAAGCCAAGCCTATTCCTTGGAGGATTCAATGTTAATTATTCAACATTGAGGCCTTACAAGAATTTCGATATGAAGTGAAATGCAGGAGTTTGCAGGAGGAATATGCTCTCAATCATAATGAACTTTATTGGTACCAACGCTTTAGATGAGCACTAAGTCCCTCAAGTAGGGATGGATGAGCCACTGCAAAATTGTTTGTCTCTAGATGTAGAGTCGGGTATAGGACACAGAACCTCGAGAAAGGAGGACTGCGACATGTCTCCCAACCCCAGGGCATGGGAAAATAGGAGGAGCCTGTAGGGCTGATATAATAAAAGCAGTGCTGGCACAAGAAAAGAGTGCAACCCTGAATAAAGTCAGTGTTGCTGCACCTTACTACTGTGTTGTGTCTTCATTATATGGGGCCAACACAATAGGTGTAGACAAGCAGAGGATCCCAATTGCATGTTGTCCGACTGGTGTCTCTTATGACGAGGCAGCCACCATTCACACACCTCTACTGGAGTGCGATCTCCAACAGCACTGTAAGGGCAATCTCTCATGCCCGCGCTCTAACAGCCCGCTCTCCAGCGCCCACTATCTCCTTCAGCCCAGAAGAGAGCATATTGAGGTACACCCAGCGCCCATGCCAATCCTACTTCAGTCAACAGGTGCATGTGATTCTAGGACTCCAACAAACTGATGGCGACCATCTTGGAATGAGCAGGCATCCCAGTGGCCATCTGGAATCTGTACCCCAGTGGCCATTTTGGATCAGGAAGCCTCCCAACCCTGGCAGTCATATTTGATTGGGCAGAGGAGCAATCATTAGTGAGCGTCCAGGTCAATTTAGTCTGCTTTGCTGCATCGGGACCCATGGCAAGCCCATAACTGCCAAATCGGGAGACAGAAAGACCAAGTACGATGCTGCTGCCTTCCTGAAGCCATCGCCCCCTTTGACACATACAAAAAAACACAACATCAGTGTGAGGTGGGCTGACTGGATTGAAAACATTGACGACTTTATCAAAGCAGTGGAAGAACAGGATGAGGCCAAAGTGATCAGACACCTCAAGAATCTTGCGGGGGACAATGTTAACCCCTTCCATGCTCATGACAAGGTCAGCTAGTCATGAGGCACAGTGGAGCTGACCTTGTCATGAAACTATAGTATTCAAGCATTTTCAGCACAGGAGGGGAAAACCCCTAGCAGCCAAGG
This sequence comes from Lissotriton vulgaris, assembly GCF_964263255.1. NCBI lineage: Eukaryota > Metazoa > Chordata > Amphibia > Caudata > Salamandridae > Lissotriton > Lissotriton vulgaris. The sequence continues at coordinate 358,967,900 of NC_141693.1, read as the reverse complement.
TGTTAAGGAAGTTCTCAAGGATATCCCCAAAGAGGCTTCCACCATGTATCAAAAAGTGAAGGACGAATTTGCCAAGAAGTTGAACTAGGTCACCAATGTGCACTATGAAAGGTACACATTCGACAAAACCCATAGACAACCAGGGGAGCAGATGAACACATTCATAGAGCACCTACAGATCCTCCTCAAGTATTGCCATTTCAAAACTACAACAACGAAGAATCTATGGCACTCTGGATCATCAATGGATGCCAATTTGAAACATTCCAAAAACGCACACCCAGGGAAACAAACTCCCTTGACAAAATGCTAACTGCAGTCCACGCAGAAGAGCGTGCTGAAAAACAAGCAGTTGCCATGGAGGCAGGAACCACCACCAAATCCACTGTCTTGGCACGGGGAACAGCCAAGCAAAGACAAGCATAATTTTGCATCAAATGGGCTTCAAAGACATGCTACAGATGTTGCCTGCCATAACCTCATGATGGGAAATGCCCGGCCATAGGGCAGTTCTGCAAGGGCTGTGGAAACGGAAACCACTTCAAATCTGTCTGTCGCATTCAAGCCAAACCCCTACCACTTGACCGCCACAGGCACAGTGAGAACATATGCTTTAAAAGCAGCTGCCACCTCAAGTAAAGTGGCAGGGTGAGACACCATGTGCGGAGCGTTGCAGCAACACCCAGACGAAAGCCGCCCGCCTCGCCCTCCATCCTGCCCACTGCATCAAGGGGTCAGCAATAGTGAGGGTAATGGCTACCTCCTGATGATTTTGGGACAAGGACTTGCAGATCAACAGTCCACTATCACACTCACAATGGGCAGTCATATCATGGACTTCCTTGTCAACAGCAACGCATCAGTTACTGTAATCAGCAGGCGCACCTTAGCAAGCCTACATAATAGCCTGAAGCTGGTTGAGTTCAGGTAAAAATGTACTTGTGGGCCGAGGAGAAACCGATACAGTGCATGTGGAAGTTCTCAACGAACCTCAGTTACAAGGGGTGGGAAGCACCCACCACATTTCATGTCCTGAACTGTCAGACCTCAGCACCCAGAGTCCTCCGCTTGGCCACCACCACCAGCCAAGGTATCATGCATGAACATCCTGAGGGAGAAACAGTCCAATAAGTGAAACCGAAAACCATCACCAACTGTCTGGTTGTCCACCCGAAATTGAACAACCACACCATACCTTTCATTATTCACAGTGGGGTGTCCATTAATGTAACGCCTCTTGACTGCTTCACAGAACTCAGCCCCACCACAGAGCTTTAATGACCAGTCGTTAGGGCATGCACATGGGCTGCATCCAAACCTTTACATAGGGAGGCTCATTCAACGTGACCAAAGTCCATGACCAGACAACCATCATGGCTCCAATACACGTACTCCAAGGCAAGACATTGGGGGTCTCTCAGTTTTGCCCCAGTAGCAGAGAGGGGCCTAATCTCCCTCAACTACCACATAGTTACGAGACAAGACATCACCAAACCATTTGTTGCCCTCTTTCATGTTCTAGGAAAGATAAGGATGCCTGTGTTCGCCTCCACATTAACGGAGGCATCTGCCCTGTAGTACAATGGCACCAGTGGGTTGCATCTCATCTGCAGGAGGCAGGTGTGGTAAATTTTAATTACCTATGCGGAATTTATGCGGTAAATATCAATAAGAATAACTCAGTCAAAAATAAGAGACAGAATCCGGGGTAGTTGAGGTTGTAAAAAAAAAAAAAAAAAAAAAAAAAAAAAGGAATTGGGTATTGGTTCGAACCAGGTAGCATGTGCAAGGGAACGGATAGGACATGTACAATGATTTGTTAACAGAGTATCATTTATATAGTCAATGCATTTACAATAGAAATTGATGCAGGAGGCGTAACAGCTGAAAGAAACGAGATAAGAACATGTGTTCGTAACAGAAGGCGTGCACAAGGGCGTACACGAAGGTGTGTGCTAGACAACGTCACTGAAAACGTAACGCAAGTAGGTGGATCCCTAGAAGAATCCTGCAGTGTCAGCAAAAACATGTGGCAGAGATGCGCGCGCAGCAGTATGACGTGTGACTGACGTGAAACTGGAGGGTGAAGGGGACTTGACATTTAGCCCTACATGAGGAGACAGAAGTCTGGAGTGTCAGAACAACCTAAACTCAAATCATATCTATATCTTGTGTTTAAGGAACTGTGTTATCTAGAAGGAAAGGTCTCTCGGGCAGAGGCTATTCTACACTGACTGCTAGTGCGTGCATATGCAACTACGTGTCTACGTGTAAGGCAAGGGGGCCATGGGCCTACCATGGCAACGGGAGCTATGAATTACTTGCATGGAGACAGTGAGGCCGGGCCCTTTGCTCTGCAGCTGGGAAGGATGTTTTCCTAAACTACTAGACAGGAATGTATTTTCGAGGAGCGGAGCAGATAACTTGAAGGTTGAATACAGTCTTGGCAGGCAAGGCAGGCCGAGCTAGGCACCGCTCGCCACACAGGGAGTAAGTCAAGGGTCAGGAAGCAGCAGGCTGCGGCTTTCAGAGACAGAAGGCAGAAAAAGGCTCGATGGCAGAAATCAGGGCCTAACTCGTCAGAGCTAGAAAACGTGAAAAGTGCACCATATAAAGACGTTGGCAAGGCACACTTAGGAACTGAATATCCGACCCATTCATGGTGGATCTGAAAGAGGACATGTTAACGTTGGACGCAAATGTATTTGCGTCTTCATAGCTGGAAGTGGAGGGAACATGCATGTACTTGAAGCACGTACATGTAGCCGTTGGGGTCTACGATAGGGGACATAACTGACCATGAAAATTCATATTACCTCATTCCCTCCTTGTCCCCTACGGACCCTTCATGATATATCAATCCTCATTAATCTATCAATCTGTTCATGTAACATCATTTGCTCTTCTTTCTTCTTACGGCGTTTTGAATGAGGACTTGAATGAGGAATACATGATGTGGCGCACAAGCCGCAAATCGCTGGCCCACATTGCAAACATAGGCAACAACTGAATACTATGAGAAGGGCAATACCTAGGAAGGATAGGATCTTCCATCCCCAGGCTGATAACACGCTCCAGAACCAACCGGACCAAGTCCAGGTGCCTGGATTCTGGTGTATCTGACTTGCAATCTTGTGAAGACGAGTAATGGCTCTATATACTGATGGTGCGTTTTGTGGAATGAAAACACAGCAGCTCGATCCGATGACTCTACAGGCTCCGCCCCTATCGGCCAGGATGACGTCAAGGACGAGACGATTTTGAAGAACAACAATCCGCATAGCAGACTGCTCCTCTGTTAAGTTACCTAGGGCGGATGTAGTTTCATTCACTACTGCTTCAAGGGTTCTAGTTAATTTTCGTATCAGTTTACTATTAAAGACAGTACCTAAGTAGGGAAAGAAACCTTTATTGAAATCTGTATACTGCTCCCATGCCGTTTCAGTATAGTCGACAATCGGGAGATCTCTCTGTGGTCTATTGTGTACTAGATGGATGTCTCTATGATAATCAGGAGGGGCTAGGAAAACGGGTGGCAGAAGGAATGCAATGTAACAGGTGCCATCCCAATCTAGAGGTAAACGTATATATGCGGTATGACCACAAATGAAGTAGGAATGACGTGAAGCTTTAAATGTAGACTTGCCCTTATCACTGAATTCGATCACAGTAGTACATTTACTATGACCCAGGTGTACTGAACCATTCTTTCTGACACATAATTCACCTTTAACTGGTAGTACGGACATTGCAGGCAAGACTGGTTCGGATTCGGATTCAACATTCAGAATCATGAGGTTAAGTGTAAAATTACCTAATCCATATACTTCATTTTCTAGATCAGTTCCTGTTCTTTTGGGAAGACCCTCCTTGTCAGGGAAACATACTCTATGCAGAACTGTGTTCAGATTTCCCCATACCCAGTTGCCCTGGTAAACTACGGAATCTGAATCTAAGGAATTAATTAAACTAAACCATGCACCACATGAACCATTATGTGTGAACGGGTACGGAAAAAGAGGCAGAACTCCCTTGTATTTCTGATAGGGAGGGAGTCGGCCACATATCCAACAATTGGTAGCATTGCTGGTCTGATGGGAATGATGTAACATGCTAATGAATGTGTTGTTGCGCAGCGCAAGTCGATAAGATAGTTCGTGCGGGGGCAGTTCACTGAAAGAGTGCTCGACAGTGTCATTTGAAGAGGAATGTGCATGTTTGAAAATAGGGTAGTATACATGTAGCAGTACACTTGCAGCAATAATCATAAGACTTAGGAAAAACATAATCAATAATGTCACAACGCAGTGGCTGCGAAGAGATTTACAATATTCACGTTTCTTGAGCTGTTTCTGTCTATCTCTCTCTCTGTTGGGGTCTAGGGGATACATGTCAGAAACTCGTCTAACCGATTCACCTAGGGGAGGACTTAAACAATTAAACTGTCTGACTTGCTAGACCTTAGTTTGGATTTATACTCCTCTGACGGAGTTTTCTCTATCAGGGGAAGTTTAGAGTCACTGAAATCTGGGCAGTCCTTAGAGGGGGAGGGCTGAGAGTCTGTAACTGGAAGCAGTCCATGAAATATCTTGACGTGGCTGGAGTGGAGCCACCCTTTGCGGCCCTCGACCTTGATTGCAGTCCTCGTGGTTAGCAGAACAAGTTTCGGCCCCTGCCAACGGGGCTCCAGCGGACTCCTCCGATCGAAGTTCCTGACGAGAATATGGTCCCCCGGAATGATCCCATGTGGCTTTACATCGGTGTTGTCGGGAAAGGCTGCAGCAACCTGTGAACGACATGATTGGAGTGCAGACATCAAGGAGGCAAGGTAATCTGTCAACATATTACAATCAACATCGGTAATTTTTCTCGGCAAAGGCGTCCCCCACATATTCGGTGGCCTACCAAAGACCACCTCGTACGGGGATAGCCCTGTTCTGGAGTGTGCGACCATTCTCATATAGAAGAGTGCGACTGGCAAAGCTACTATCCAGTCGACTCCTTTCTCCCTACAGATTTTGGCAAGACGGATTTTCAGAGTCTGATTATGGCGTTCCACGAGGCCTGCTGCCTCGGGATGTCGGACACAATGGAACTTCCACTGGTAGCCGAGAAGGAGAGATACCTGCTTCATCAGCTCGGACGAAAATGGCTGACCGTTATCGGAGTATACAACGCGGGGCAAACCATATCTGGGGAAAAATTCACGAACCAGCTGTTTGGCAGTGGTCGGAGCAGTGTAATCTGGGACTGGATATTCCTCTGTCCAGCGGGAAAGTGCACATACAACTACGAGGACATATTTAAATCCTCGACAACGTTCCATCTGGATATAATCCATCTGGAGGACTTCAAAAGGGTGATCGGGAGGATGAAATCCACCTTGCTCTACGGGAATGCTTTTACCAGGGTTGAACTGACAACATATCATGCAAGTACGCACTTTCTGTTTGGCTGCTGCTCGTAAATGTTTATTAAACCAGATGTGTTGAATACTGTCTAACATAGCTTTTTCTCCTAAATGTGCAGGACTGTGTACTGTGTTAATGATTACTTGGACCATAGAGTCGGGGAGAAACCATGTAGATTTCCCCTTCGTCATCCATCCTTGATCTGTCTGGACCCCTCCTAGTTCAGTCCATTTCTTGATTTCGTCCGGTGTAGCATGTGTCTGTATATCAATTACATCTAGGGCGGGATCCTTCACTGTCATACAATGTGTCGGTGTCTGAACTATTGTCTTTGTCGAGTCAGTTGTGTGAGTCTGAGTCTGAGCTGTATGCTTGGCTGTGCGGTCTGCTAAGTCGTTACCCTGGGAAATGATATCTGTGACTTTGGTATGTGCCTTGCACTTCATGATGGATATCGCTGTAGGCATATGTATTGCATCTAACAGAGTTCGAATGAGGGAACCGTGCTGAATTTTGGCTCCGTGAGAGGTCAAAAAACCTCTCTCTCGCCACAGGACACCAAAGTCGTGTACAACTCCGAATGCATAACGGGAATCTGTGTATATGTTAACTTTCTTATTCTTGGCTAGAATACAGGCTTGGGTCAGAGCAATGAGCTCTGCTGCTTGAGCTGACAAGGTGTCAATACAATTTGTTTCTATGACTTCAGTTTCTGTCGTGACTGCGTAAGCTGCCACTAAGTCCCCTGTATTTGTTCTCATGCATGAACCATCCACATAAAGTGTCAGGTCTGGATCTGGTAATGCGGTGTCTGTCAAGTCTTGTCTGGGTTTCGTCGTAATGGTAATGACCTCAATACAATCATGTGCCAATGGGTCTGTCTCACTTAATGGCAAAAGTGTAGCAGGGTTCAATGTGTTGCAGCGTCTGATTTCTATGTGTGGCTGAAACAATGTCAATTCATAACCTGTCAGTCTTGCTATAGTCAAGTGCTGGGTCTGTGTTCGGTTTAAAAGAACTTCCACGGAGTGTGGAACTTGTACTGTCAACTGATGTCCTAGCACTATGGAATCACTTTGTCTGATTGCTAGGGCTGTTGCTGCTACTGATTTCAAGCACGCAGGCAGAGCCTGGGCTACTGGATCCAATGTACTAGAGAAATAAGCACACGGTTTGTATGAACCTGCTTGATCCTGAGTGAGTACTGACAATGCAGTACCTTCACGTTCTGTGACAAAAAGTGTAAAAGGCTTGCTATAACATGGTGTCGCTAAAACTGGTGCTTGACATAAGGCTTTCTTTAAGTCCTCAAAAGCTTGTGTGTGTTCCTGAGTCCAAGGGAGGACAGTCGATGTCGCTGCCTCCTGGGTTGTCAACTGTATGAGTGGTTTGGCTAGGAATGCATACTGAGGGATCCATTGTCTACAGTAAGAAGTGAGGCCTATAAAGGCCCGTACCTCCTTTTGTGTCTTGGGTTGTGCCATGTTTACAATTAACTGAATGCGGTCAGGTGTTAGCTGTCTCCCCCCTTTGGTCAGCAAGTGCCCAAGGTAAACAACTTGCTGAACACAGAATTGTAGCTTCGAAGGGGACACCTTGTGTCCCTTGTCAGCCAGGAAATGCAAAACCGTCAGTGACGCTTGCTCACATTCGGGTTCGCTGCGGGCGGTGATCAGTAGATCATCGACATACTGTAACAGAGCAGTGTTGTCAGGCAGGTGTATACTGTCTAGTTGTCTTTTCAGTGCTTGACTATAGATGCTGGGGCTTTCTGTGAATCCTTGAGGTGCGCGTCCATTTAGACAGAATCCGAAAAGGTATTGGCTTTCCGGATCAATGGGGACGCTAAAGAAGGCGTTCTTCAGATCTATTACAGTAAAGAACGTGGCTTCGGAATCAATGGCAGTCAATAGAGACGAGATATCTGGGACCACAGGATACTGTGGTACGATGCATTTATTCAATTCGCGCAGATCGATAACTAATCGATAAACTGGGGGTGCATTTGGATCAGTACGTTTAAGAATTGGGATGATGGGGGAGTTACATAAATTCGAGTCGGTTTCTACAACCACTCCATGTGCAATGAGCTCGTCAATGATTTTCAGTAAAGCCGCTATAGCATCTGGTGGTAACTTGTATTGTCGGATTCGTGGTAAGACTACTCCTGGTCTAAGTGTGACTCGATATGGTGTAATGTGCATACAACCTACATCAGTGGGGCCTTGTGCCCATAAATGTGCAGGAACGTTCTGTAGTCTGGGATCAATATCTCTCAACACATAGTGACCCTTAAAGTCACGTAGAAACAGTCTCACTCCTTCCGGAGAGCAACATATCACAGCTCCTAGAGCTTTCAGTGTCTTGATGCCTAATAAGTTTTCTGGACATGATTTCGTTAACAACAAGTCTGTAGTGCGAGACAATGGACCAACTAAAAGTGGTACTGGTTGTGATACTTCGTTTACAATAGGTTTGCCTGAAAATCCAAGGGATACATTCTGTGCGCCTGAGAGGGGTGCCCCTGGAACCTCGTCATGACTTATAGTTGTCCTGCTTGCCCCTGTATCAATCAAAAACTTTCTATCTTTTCCTAACACTTGGCTGTGTACATAAGGACCCTCTTGATCTACAGGAACCTCAATAAGAGGCAAGCCGACTTCCCTCTCTAGGCTGTTTCATGTGTATCGCTGATAATCGGGATAATCAGTTTGCGCATACTGGTACATCTGTTGTGTTGCATGTTGTGTTGCGGCAATGGGCTGTGGCTGTGGCACGGCTACAGTCTGTACTGTCTGTTGTGAAGCTTGCATAGGCTGGATATTCTGTGGTACTTGTTGTTGGGCCTGGTCCTGTCTAGGAGGACGCGGCCTTTCTTTAGTTTTACCTGTTGATATATTATGTTTCAAAACTGCACAATCGTTTACATAATGACCTGGCTGTTTACAATAGTTGCATATCCCTTTAACAGGAGCTGCTGAATTACTGGACTGTGTCATACCCTTTTTCTGGCCGTCAGCTGGGACTGACTGAGCAACTAACATTTTCATTTTTGTGTCTTTCATACGTCTTTGTTCGTGATCATGTTCTTCTCTAATTCTATTCTGGTGGTACTGTAACATTTGTAACATTTGTGAAGGCGTGTTAGCTTGCCATGTGCTCTCGACTTTCAGAACACGATTCTTAACTTGGGGCAGGGAATTTTCGACCAATTTAGATACAAAAATATGTGGATATGACTCGCTACTTGGTTTCAGGCCACTATTAATAACAAAACATTTCTCAAATCGGGAATAAAAATCACTAGTGTCTTCATCGGGTTTCTGTTTACAGGCTGAGATTGCATCCCAGTCCTCCTTTTTCGTTGCTAACAAACGTGGCAAGACTTGTACTAATAATCCTGGTAATGCTTTAGTTTTGTCCCCAAGCCCTAGACCTGGGGTACGAGTATTTTCTTCGTTCTCTAATACAGCCCAATCAATCTTTGCCTCTCCCACCTCCCATTCTTTTTCCTTGAGTTTCTCGTAAATACCAGCAGGCAATAATACTTTCAATATTTTCATGATGTCGGGGTAGGTATAATCACCCATGAGTAACATATCTTTTATTTCACGGTGGAAACCTGCGGGATCTTTGTCATGACTAGGCACTAACTTCTTCATTTCTAACAGTTCCATTTTAGTTATGGGTGTGTACACAAACACACGTCTAAAAGTATTATCATCATTCTTGACTGGATGTACTTCTCGCAAGGGATTCTGTCTGTCTATGTAATACATTTTTCTTTCTGGAGGTGGAGCTGGAACAGACTGTGTGGTCAGAAAAGTACTGTATCTGTGCCGATGCTCTAGAATTATTTTAATTAAGTCGGTACCTAGACCTCTCCATCTGTTCGAGAGTAGCTCTATCAAAATATCAGGTAGGGGACCTGGATCAGAATGTTGGCTTTTATACAATATAAGGAGATGCTGAATCATGTATATTCCGGCTAATTTCTGTTCATCAGGGGAAAGATTTAAAAATGTTTGTGCTAAGCCATCATCACTATATGTATCAGAACTGTCAGCCCATTGGACTGCTGACCTGGCTAATTCTTGTTCATCCATGGAATTTAGTACATGGTACCCCATTCGTTCTTGAAGTATTTTATCAGTAGCCTGAAATAAGTGTTCAGGAGTTTTTGGATTTGACATGGCTGCTTGAAAAAGTCTCTTACTTTCTGGGCGTACCGGACGCATTGAATTATTAAAAGGTCTTCCCTTACCTACATATGCTATCGTTTCTCTAGTTGGTAATTGCAATGTTCCTGTTGTCGTTTCTAGTTGGTCCTCCTCCCCCGAGGACTCAGTCTTGTCTGTATCTATTTCTCTTTCGGGCTGTCTTCTTTCATGTATTTGTTCTACTGCCTTTCGTATCCTTCGATACATATTTTCTATACTATTCTGTTTATCATGTTTTCCGTCTGCTATATTCTGACCCCATTTAGTCAGTGCTTTCATGTCTTCCTGGTCTACACCAGGCCTATCTTGTTCTCTTATTAAGCAGTTTATAAAGAAACGTAATATCATTTTTTGAGTGTCAACTTTCTGGTATGCCATGGCCTCGCCAATACTTTCAGGACCTTCCCCCGTTTGGACAAAATGATATATTCTGTCTAAATAATCAATCATTCCAGGTAGTAACATTAGATAGTTTGTAACTCGTCGTAGACGCACTGATGATAGCATCATTCTGTCGTCTTTACCGGGTACGGGATCATATCTACAGTCTGTAAGAGGCTCTTTAAGTATGTCGTAACTCGCTGTTTGAGGTGTACGTTGTTGTGCTAGATCCCTATAAGTCAATCGGTGTGATTGTGGCGGTGTTTGAAAACCTCCTACTGCCCCTCCCGAAGTGCCAGGTCCAAAAGGATTAAGTGGATTAATAGTAGGGAGAATAGGTGCCGGAAGGGGTGGGGGAATCTGATGTTGCGGAAGTGGCGGTAGGTTATCTCGCGGTGGAGTGCCATCAGCAGGTGGTGTGCGTGGTGGCGGAACATTAACATATTCGGGGGCTACATCGTCTAAATAGGAAAAAAGGAATATGTCTTTTGTGGCCTTGTGACGTACTTTAGTCGGGACCAATGGAGGTGGCAGATTCTTCGGTATTTCCGAAGTGGCCTTAGGTAAACCCTCGGCCAGGAGAGGATACATACCATTCATAAGAGCGTTTCGTTGTCGGTCTACTTGTTCTGTTTTTACTCGTATCCCCTCTTCAACTAATACATTTTCACGGGCTTTGTCTGAATCCTCTCTACTTTTCTCTGCTTTTCTGAGTGCTTTTTCTGTGCGTCTATGCGATTCTTTACGCCATAATTCAATGGCATCTTTCTGTGACTGTCTGGCTTTCTTTTTCCATAATGCTTCTTCTACTCTCATGATGCACTCGGCATCCCATGTCCCTGCAGCGGGCCATCTCTGATTCTCTGCTAAATCTTTAGTGTAATCCATCCACAAATCGAGATATAATACAGCGTCTAAGCCGTGCTTGTGGTACATAAAGTACCCTGGAGTGTCCCTGGGTGGAATGGGAACAGCTTCCTCTAGTATCCCTTTTCTAGTTCCTTTCTGTCTCAGTTTAGAGAATAGCGGCATGTCTCAGCCGTACTACTTGGTACTTGATACTTACTTGAATTTGAACACAATTAATACAATAAGCACAGTAATATAGATCGAACAATCACTCATACCACGATATTAAGACACATTTAAACATTTTGAAACGAACAACAATAATTAAAATGAAACTAGCTACCTCCATACTTGATATACTGCTAAACAGTACAGAAACACTGCTAAACAGTGCAGACCGTGGCTGTAAACCCAACCCCGTCTTGACCGGGCACAAATTAATGAACTCGTCTAGATGCGTCCCCAGCAACGGTACTCACCGGGAAGCACAGGACAGAAGGCCTCGGAAACTTGATACTGGACTGGACCCTGGACTCGACTGGACTGGACTCGACTCGGTTCGTGACGCAGGTACTTCGGAACTTCGGAACTGGTGGGCCTCCAAATACCTCGGACTTTGCTCTCTCAGCTAGGCTCTGGTCGGGATCCTCCGCACTCCTCACCGCCTCGTCTGGGTGTCGATCGCAGCCTCAGTCACCTCCGTTGGCCTGAGGGAGATACAGGAAATCCTGCGGGTACGCGTAGTTGTCCTTCACGGCTGTGGCAGGGGACCGGGCCTGCAACGCACCTCCGGCGCGTGGGGTGGGGGAGGGGTCCCTGTTCGGGCGCCAATTATGTGGTAAATTTTAATTACCTATGCGGAATTTATGCGGTAAATATCAATAAGAATAACTCAGTCAAAAATAAGAGACAGAATCCGGGGTAGTTGAGGTTTTAAAGGGGTTTTATTCCTTAAAAAGGAATTGGTTATTGGTTCGAACCAGGTAGCATGTGCAAGGGAACGGATAGGACATGTACAATGATTTGTTAACAGAGTATCATTTATATAGTCAATGCATTTACAATAGAAATTGATGCAGGAGGCGTAACAGCTGAAAGAAACGAGATAAGAACATGTGTTCGTAACAGAAGGCGTGCACAAGGGCGTACACGAAGGTGTGTGCTAGACAACGTCACTGAAAACGTAACGCAAGTAGGTGGATCCCTAGAAGAATCCTGCAGTGTCAGCAAAAACATGTGGCAGAGATGCGCGCGCAGCAGTATGACGTGTGACTGACGTGAAACTGGAGGGTGAAGGGGACTTGACATTTAGCCCTACATGAGGAGACAGAAGTCTGGAGTGTCAGAACAACCTAAACCCAAATCATATCTATATCTTGTGTTTAAGGAACTGTGTTATCTAGAAGGAAAGGTCTCTCGGGCAGAGGCTATTCTACACTGACTGCTAGTGCGTGCATATGCAACTACGTGTCTACGTGTAAGGCAAGGGGGCCATGGGCCTACCATGGCAACGGGAGCTATGAATTACTTGCATGGAGACAGTGAGGCCGGGCCCTTTACTCTGCAGCTGGGAAGGATGTTTTCCTAAACTACTAGACAGGAATGTATTTTCGAGGAGCGGAGCAGATAACTTGAAGGTTGAATACAGTCTTGGCAGGCAAGGCAGGCCGAGCTAGGCACCGCTCGCCACACAGGGAGTAAGTCAAGGGTCAGGAAGCAGCAGGCTGCGGCTTTCAGAGACAGAAGGCAGAAAAAGGCTCGATGGCAGAAATCAGGGCCTAACTCGCCAGAGCTAGAAAACGTGAAAAGTGCACCATATAAAGACGTTGGCAAGGCACACTTAGGAACGGAATATCCGACCCATTCATGGTGGATCTGAAAGAGGACATGTTAACGTTGGACGCAAATGTATTTGCGTCTTCATAGCTGGAAGTGGAGGGAACATGCATGTACTTGAAGCACGTACATGTAGCCGTTGGGGTCTACGATAGGGGACATAACTGACCATGAAAATTCATATTACCTCACAGGGGAGAAGGAGATCAAGAATTTCCTCCAACTAGATATCATCAAGCCGTCTAAAGTCCCCACCCCATGTGTGTCCCCATTTGTTGTGGTGGCCAAGACACCAAGCCCCCACATCACAGACATGATCCCTCAGCTGAAAGGAGTACTACTCAAAGCTGAACAAAGGGTACCCTCAGATAGAACTGGAAGAACAGTGCCACTATATTACAACTTTTCCACCCACTTCCTATACAAGACACTGAAATTCAGCCTCTCTTTGGCAGCCAAGATCTTCCAGGATGCCATCGGCTAGATCATCTAAACATTGCCCAATCGGTTCAACTACAGAGAAGGCATTCTTATCCTCGGAACTACACACAAGATACACGATGTGGCACTAGACACGGTGTGCCATCTACTAAGTGAGGCAAAGCTCACCCTCAATGCTGAGAAATGTGAGTTCCACAACACCAGACTGAAATTCTTCAGGCACCTGTTTCAGAAAAAGGGATGAGCCTGATCGAGATAAAGTTGCGGCTCTCACCATTGCCACTCCACCTGTCAACATGCTCTGTTCCTTCCTGGGAAGATACATACGAGACTATGCCACCATCAGTGCTCCACTTCAACACCTCACGAGACAAAATGTGGTCTTCCAATAGTTACCAGAGTTTAAGTTTCATCAGATAAAAACAGCAATTGAAAATTCTACTGTCATGACCTACTTCGATCCTAATCAGCCACGGAGGTGACTCTAGACGCCAGTCCAGTAGGACTATGAGCCATCCTAGTGCAACACTCTGAAGACCCCGCGACATGTAGTCACTTATGCCAGCAGAAGCCTCTTCACCACCCAGAGAGCCTACTCCCAACTCACGAAAGAGAGCCTTGCAGTGGTGTGGGCTTGCGTACAATTCCATCTTTTCCTCTATGGCAAACGATTCACCATTGTAACCAACCATCAAGCCCTTCTCACCATATTTGGAAAGCACACAGAGAAAATTCCACCCATAATAGAAAGGTGGGGAATACGTCTATAGGAATATGGCTATGTTATTGTCCACACGTTTGATGCACAAAGTATTCAGTTGAAGCAGCCCAAACATTTGTGCAATTTGAAAAATACTTTCCACCTCAACAACAAAGATCCGAGATCATCCTTGGATTCATAAAAATGCATACATTTGCCAAATGAGGCTCACAAGCCTTTCAAATTTAGCGGGGCGCAACTACAGAACTCTTTTCGCCACTCTTTCAGAGCAGATTCCAATTTGCTGAAATTCAGGAACTCTCTCAAAACTTCACTTTTTGGCATCCATTCAGATTTACCATCCAAGCACCTAGAGACTCTGTATTATTATGAGTCCTGTAGTTCTAAGAAAGCATCCCTACATAAATAAATGAATAAATAAATTCATAAATTAGTGAACCTAACAACAAAATACATAATTGTATGATAGAAAAAGTGCCACATAGGACAATTGAATGGGTAAAGTTGCCTCCAAAGGAGTTTGTTTTACTAATTAAATTGAGTTAGTTGTGTAAATCAATTAAATACAGGTAACTTAATCGTCCTGAGTGAAGTTATTTACAATGAATTAAATGAACATACACATACTTAAGACTGACTAAACATAACAATACTTAACACTGAAACAATAACCAATGGACAAGTGTATAGGCAAAAATAGTAGATTTTATCAAAATTCAATCATAAAGGGAAAAATACAATACAGAAAAAATTGTATAAAACAGGAATACAGGATGAGTATCAGAAAGCAAATCAGAATCTCTGTAAAGCCTGTAAACCGCCTATCCAAAATAAAGATGCAAAAAATTCTCCTTTGGATAAAGCTGAGAGTCGACGTTTCGGTCTTTATGGGCAACTCTTTAAGACCATCATCAGGACAGAAGAAAGTAAATATTGTAACTCCCTTAAATCGATAACCCTCACTCCATAGGATGAAAGGAGATGATATGTAAAGCCGGGGCAGAGGTTAATCTCAGCAATAGCGAGGAAGTGAGCAATTAGGGCTATCCTCTTAGATTGTCACACCTCACACACTTAGCAAGGGGATCGCAATGAGTTTCAAAGTCGTCAGGAATGAACGATCTGTTATAGCCTCAGGAATAGCGAGGAAGTAAGCAATTAAGGCTTCCCTCTTGGTTTGTCGCACCTCACACGTTTGTCAAGGGGATCACAATTTGTCGTCAGGAATGAACGATCTGTTTTAATCTTGAAGGTTCACAAATAGCGGGATGTGTCAGTCGTCTCTCTGCACGCGTGCAGAGAGACGGCTGACACGTCCCGCTTCCTCGCTATTCCTGAGGCTATAACAGATCGTTCATTCCTGACGACTTTGAAACTCATTGCGATCCCCTTGCTAAGTGTGTGAGGTGCGACAATCTAAGAGGAAAGCCCTAATTGCTCACTTCCTCGCTATTGCTGAGATTAACCTCTGCCCCGGCTTTACATATCATCTCCTTTCATCCTATGGAGTGAGGGTTATCGATTTAAGGGAGTTACAATATTTACTTTCTTCTGTCCTGATGATGGTCTTAAAGAGTTGCCCATAAAGACCGAAACGTCGACTCTCAGCTTTATCCAAAGGAGAATTTTTTGCATCTTTATTTTGGATAGGCGGTTTACAGGCTTTACAGAGATTCTGATTTGCTTTCTGATACTCATCCTGTATTCCTGTTGTATACAATTTTTTCTGTATTGTATTTTTCCCTTTATGATTGAATTTTGATAAAATCTACTATTTTTGCCTATACACTTGTCCATTGGTTATTGTTTCAGTGTTAAGTTTTGTTATGTTTAGTCAGTCTTAAGTATGTGTATGTTCATTTAATTCATTGTAAATAACTTCACTCAGGACGATTAAGTTACCTGTATTTATTTGATTTACACAACTAACTCAATTTAATTAGTAAAACAAACTCCTTTGGAGGCAACTTTACCCATTCTATTACATTTTACCCAAGCCCCCAAAGGTCTACTGGGTTGCTCACTTCATTTACTATACATAGGACAATTGAACACTATTCTATAATAAACACAAAATAATACTCTTTCTGAATAGAGTTCTTTCTGGTTTGAGCCTATATCACAGGAAAGTACTCGAACCAGTGTGGAAATAGAGATGAGGTATTTACTTTATCAACTAAACACCACCATTAGTGATATATACTGGGTATGGAGAAAAACCTTCTATTCCAAGATTTTGACTTGGAAATTATGCATAATATGCACGATCAGTATTTAAAGCACCGATTCCTCAAGTTTTGCTTTTTTCCAGGCATTTTTCCTTCATAAATTTCGGGAGATGTAATCTTCCGAAATCCATCAAGTGAAAAAAATGGTGGAGTGCTTTAACTATTCCACATCCTGGAATTCCGATCACTGTGCAATTTTTTTTTTTTTCTACATGAATTACATTCAATGACCCAGCTTGAAGTCGGTGTGTAAGTAATTACCATTGCTCCGGCGCGTGGCATTTACCAGATGCGGAAAATACCTCATTCTCCAATTCTAAGCAGCTCATCCTTCCAATACCTGAGCAAAACTCCTGTTTGCACACATTTTGGAATTTAATCCTCAGTTTGTAGTTAGGGCTTTGACATTTCTCTTAGAGAAATATTTATTTGCAGATACACCCTAATTAGAGTTCTATGACCAATTTACTGCAGAGAAAGGAATGTTTGCATGTTCTGCTCCATAGAAACATTTTACATGAGAAATTTGTAAGAATACTCTTTTTTCTAACAAATAATAATAGATTAGCCGTTTTGTTCTGTTACATTATTTATTAAAATGTCCTTTAAAGTGTCCTTACACCATCAATGCAGTCTCAGTCTCATGGCGCTTTAAGACTGGCAAGGAATAGAAGAAAACTGGTGCACGTAATGGAGGCTGACAGTGGCCTAACAGGTGTGTTATGGGCCTTCATGTAAGCAAGGAAAAGGTCCTACTGCCCCAGACTAGGTAGTAAAAAACAGAAACAACATTTATAACTGAGGTGAAAAGGTCCACTCACACTCTGGAACATGGTGCCACTACACCTGCTGCACTAATATCGCTCTGTTTTTAGAGATTAGGACTGACTTGTTGACCTAAGTAGGGCTTTAGGCTGCTCTGAAATTGGACAGGATATTATGTTTCTTTTAGAGTTATTGGTAATGCATTTCACAGCTTAAACCTTCATTGCAATCGGCATCTTCATTCAATGTGGCTGGTAACCCAATTTAAAGACCACACCTAAATTATGACATTGGAGGGAACACCATGGATCTCGTTTATTTTATATGGAGATTTCAGCTGCTGAAAACAATCGAATTTTTTGTGTGAAAGTACATAGAAAAATGAAGAAATACGTTGGGAATTGGTTCAGGATTACCGATTGAACTTGGAATGACTTTGTGGACCATCATGGCACAAATCATAGTAGGCCAGATGCTTCATACCGTATTGGTGACTGCAGGTAAGTGGAAATATGAGTCTATTTTGTGGGCCACTCGTAATGAGCGTTCTATACAGGTAAACTAAGAAGCAGCCCCTCCCCGTCTTGCGTGCCTCCATTTTGGGATAAAGGCAAAAATAACTGCAAAAACAAAAATTGATGGACATAATGCAGAACAATGTCATACATTCACCCCAGTACAGAGATCTGGGCCTAAATCCATCACTTTTTGCGCACCATGCCATTCCAGTTTAAACCCAGCCATATGTTTCCAGTCCATGGAGGACCTGGCTTGGCAGTTCGGTCTGTACTGTTTCCATGAGGAGCAGGATCAAGACTGATTTGTATATGGCTGGGTCCAAACTGGGGTGGCGTAGTGGGCAAAAGAACAATGGATTTAACCCAGATCTCTTGACTGGGGAGAATGTTTGAATCATTCAGCATTCCGTCCATCATTTGTTGCAGTTACACTTTTCGCCCTAAGTAGGATTGGTATGCCCAGACGTGGGTCCCTTGCTAACTGTGCCACTGGATTCAAGCTAACCTGAACGATGAAGGGTGACATACCCCGAAACCGGTCCCAGGATGCTTGTTTCCGGTCCAGGGAGGACCTGGTTTGGCAGTTCAGTCGGGACTATTCCCATGAGGCACAGGGTCAAGACTGGTTTGCATATGGCTGGGTCTAAACTGGGGTGGCGTAGAGGGCAAAAAAATTATGAATTTAACCCAGATCTCTTGGTTGGGGAGAGTGTTTGAATCATTCAGCATTCTGTCCATCATTTGTCGTAGTTTCAATTTTGGGATAGGCAGGATGACTTGGATCTCTGAGCACAGCTCCCAGATGTCTGGAAGCTTGTGTTTTTATCATAAAATGTTAATGAAAAAAAACTCAGACTCTAAGCTGCATTATGAACTATGTAGAGAGACTACTTTTGGATTTGTTGACTGGCCAGGAACTAAAGGCTTTACATGTTGGAGTAACATTAATTTTTCAGTGGAACATAGCAAAGTTTCCTGTCTTTGCATTTTGATAACAAGATAATTACTCAATCCCAATCATGCAATATTAGCAAAATCCAGGCGAGCTGCCAAAAACCAGACAGATTTTTTAAAATCAGAAATAGATTGAACAAATACACCCAGCTGCGACCCAACAAAATTCACCAACCTCTACTAATGACCATATGCTCTAGAATCTCACCTCTGCTGGATTAAAACAAGCACACTGTAAAACAAGATAATGCACTGTTTGATATGAAGGTCCAGAATTATTAGGGATCTCATTACAAGTCTCGCAGTCCACGGACCGCCAGACTCGCGGGGGCACGGTGGTGCCGGTCTTCCAACCGCCCTATTACAACAAGGGCAGTCAGGCAACTCTGGGACCACGACAACCGCCAGGATGGTGTGCTGGTCTTGAAACCGCAGTATGCTTGGCGGTTCCTGGCCAATAATCTTACAAGTTTCCTCTCTGCCACGGTTTTCATAGTGGTGAGTCCGCCAGGAAAACCGTGGCGGAGAGGAAACCAAGGATGCCCTACAGGGCCCCCTTGTGCCTCAGCGCCATGGGGTGCATGTAGATGGGCACATGTTGTGCCCCCCCTGTCTGCAGGCACCCCCAGTTCCGGCAGGGTATGGACTTGACAGTCCATGCCCTGCAGGAACTGCAGTTGAAGCTCCCATTGCGGTGCCTTTTTCAAGGGCACCGCTGTGAAGCCGCCAAAGATCGGCCCTCCAGAGACTATAAAAGTTTGTACTCTGGTGGGTGGATTTTTATGGCCATGGCGATCCCCAACCGGGGCCAGCTGCTGGTGTCATTCCCTACAATGATGCCTAAAAGGCTTTTTTATGCGATGCACCACCTTGCAAAATGGTGTACAGGAGAATGTACTCTATGTAGCAAGAGATTTACACCTGAAGCATACGCTTCCACTAAAAATTGCTATGTGTAGACAAACTTAGAAAGTTCTAATGCATTGGATGTGTGCTGCTGTCCTCTGCAGCACTGATGCAATGTGTCAGTTTCAGGAACAAATCAAAAAATGTCCCCTTGTTTGCAGCTGCTTCGAGAAGGCATTAGTTTTTTATGCAAAGTTCAATTTGGCCATCTTGATAGATCAAGCTTCACGTCAAACCTACGAGTGTTTGCACAGACCTGCCATTACTAAAGTCCCCTTACTGAAATGAAATGAAATTAAATTGTATTTGTATAGCGCATTCTACCCTAAGGCCTCGTAGCGCTTGTGGATTGCTTGAGATTCGCAACGTGATTTAAGGGACATTGCGGAAAAGGTGAGTCTTCAGGAGCCTGCGAAAAGCCAGAATGTTGGGTTTGCTGCGCAGAAGGGGGGCATGGAATTCCAAAGATTTGATGCGTTCAGAGAGAAGGAGCGGCCACCCCACATGGCCCAGCAGATTTTCCTGGTGGTAGCAAGAAAGGCTGAGCTAGACCAGAGGTTTCTTGAGGGTTGGTACGGTGTAATAAGGGACCATGTGATGGTTGGACCTGTTTTCCACATGGCTCTATGGGCCAGACACAGGGATTTGAACTGGATTCTGGCCAGGATGGTGAGCCAGTGCAGCATCCTCAGGGCGGGTTTAGCCGAGTGTCTCCGGGGAATTTGGAGCAAAAGGCGTGCTGCGCTGTCCTGTGACACCTGGAGTTTTTGAAGGGTTGACTGTGGGGCAACCAGGAACAGTGCATTCCCATAGTCAAGGCGTGACAAAATTAGGGCCTGAACCATGATCCTTCTGGCATTGAAAGGAAGCAGGGGCAGAACTTTCCCGAGCATCCTAAGCAGGCCATAGCAGGCAGCTGCTAGCATAGTGGCCTGGTGGCCAAAACCAAGGGAGCTGTCAAGCCATATGCCTAAACTCTTAATCTGCTGTTTAGGAATGGGCATTGGGTTCAGAGAGGTTGGCCATAGCTGTGATGATAGGGGTGATGGAGGTTTTCCTAAAAACATAAGCTCAGTCTTATCGCTGTTTAGTTTTAGATGGGAGAGTTTCATCCAGTCGGCTACAGCCTCTAGGCAGCTGCCGAGGGAGCATGATGAGCCTGCTGGGTGGTTCAAGGATAACACCAGTTGGGTGTTATCAGCGTAGGTAATTTGTATTCCGAAAGGTAAAACTACTTCTGCTAGTGGTGCCATATATACGTATTAAAAAGTGTGGGGCTCAAGGAGGAGCCCTGGGGCACCCCACATCCAAGCGGCCAGCTGTCAGAGAAGGCATTACCTTCGAACACCTGAAAGACCCGGTCTTTAAGGAATGATTGAAGCCAGGAGAGAGCTGAGTTAGTCACTCCTAGACTTTCCAGCCGGCTCAGCAGAATTCTGTGGTCCACAGTGTCGAAGGTGGCACTGAGGTCCAACAGGATGATAGCTGCTGAGCCACCCTGGTCCACAAGTCTTCGGGCTTCTTCAGTTATGGCCAGGAGGGCCGTTTCTGTCCCTAGTCGTGGCCGGAAACCTGTTTGAGATATGTGGAGTAAGTTGTTGAGTTCTAGGTATTGCACTAGGATGGAGTTTATGTGTTTCTCTGTTATCTTACTTAGCCAGGGGAGGAGGGATATGGGTCGGTAGTTTGACAGGTTAGTGGGATCCAGGCTAGGTTTTTTCAGCAGGGCCTTTACCTGGGCCCGTTTCCAAGCAAGAGGGACTGTGCTAGCAGAGATGGAGGCATTTATAGTGGCCAGGATGAAAGGGCTTATGATAGTGGCGACTAAAGGAAAGAAACGAGTAGGGGCGGGGTCGAGTGGAGAACCCGAGGTCACTTTGGGTATGATTGCTTTCAAGGAGTCTAATAAGGGGAACTCTGCAAGGGAACAGCGGTGAGAGGGGGGAGGGCTCCTAGAGTCGGTCTCTCTAAATGCGTCCTGGAATGGGGGAAAGGAGCGGGCAATGAGTTCTATTTTTTGGTAAAAGAATTCTGCGAGACTGTTGCACCTAGGGAGTGCATCTTCCGGATTGGGGATTTTTTGGGGTATGGTAATCAGGGATTTGGCTATCCGTAAAATCTCCTTGGGGGAGTCTGCCCCAGCGCAAATGTTTTCTCCATAGAAGGAGGCTTGTGCGATTTTTTTATTTCTTCCTTATATTTCCTTATTGCCTCTAGGTAGCTTGATTTGCTTTCTTCTGTGGTATTCAATCTACAACTCCTTTCTAGCTTCCTACAGTTTTGTTTGAGCTCTTTTAATTTTATAGAAAACCACGGTGCAGGCCTCCGGTTCGAACTTTTATGGGTAGATCTTATGGGGGCTAGCGTGTCTAAAGAATTTTGAATCCAGAGGTTGAAGTTGATATTGGCTCGCTCGGGATCTGGGCTAGAGGGTGGTAGGGTATTCTCTAGAAGGTTGGACCACTGACTAGCAATGCAAAGTCGCTAGTGTCAAATATTTTTGCCATGAAAAACGTGTCACTTTCCAATGCAAAACACCCTTCACGCTAGATATTAAAGTACAGATGCAACTTTGTTCCACTTTGCATTGCGCCAGCGCAGAGCCTTACTAGATATGCATCAATGTCTTCTACAGAGCAAATTATATAAGAGTCATCATTTCATTTTCGAGGATGCTTTTGGGCAATTTCTTTAGATTTTTACTGGTGGGATTTTATTCATCCATTTATCTACAAAATGGGAAACTAATGCTAAAGCAAGTATCCCAAATGCCTCTGAAAAATGGGGCTCAACAGGAGAAACTCCTTGTTGGGCTTTACTTCTCCCATGTCATTTAGCAGGCAGGTTCCAGACTCAGAGAGTTTTTGGCCTTATATGTGTAAGTGTCAGTCTCAGAAGCTAGAAGTCTGTATTAGGTCCAGGCAAATTTTAAATGATGCTGAAGTAGTTCATGTAATTCCGTCAATTTCACATTACATTTGTTACATGAAATTCCTGAAATTATGCCATGTTGGGTAATTACGGTGCATTCACAGGAAAATGATAGTGCAGCAGCAGAAATTGAGAATGACCCGAATAAAAGACGTGGTTTTTCACGGCACGCGTGTTTTTGGTGCTATTTTTACTCTAAATGAGTCATCACTTTCAAAATGCAGGCAAGGATGCATTTTGTGCTTACATATAGCACTATGTGCCAGACTAGTGTAGTCCCTTAATATTAATGGGAGATTATCAATGGTACTAAATATTGAAGCCATAAAATCGTAGGTACTAGTAGGTAGAGGCTAGAAATATTGTTAGAAAGTATATCTTTTTTGTTGTGATATATTATTTTTAATACTGTTTACCTGATTTTTGCAGCAAATTGTGTCATTTTTGTTTTGTTTTCACTTTTGTATTTTTTCAAATTTGTTTGCTGTGTTTTATTTGTTTTTTTCTCTAAATATCTTTACTGAAAATTATGACTTTTTAAAAATGTTACATTTATATTTAAAAAAAAGTCAGGTTAGTTTTTTATGTTGATGTTTTACAGTGGTTTTGGATGAGCAGAGTTTTAAACAGTAGCAGCCTGTGGTGGGAGGGCTGCTGGATGCTGACGTGGGGCAGGGGAGGGGCAGGGTGGGAGTTGTAAAGTACAGATTACGGCCGATTAGAGGTAAGTAAACATATAAATAAATTAAACGAATTTCGTTGCACGCGCTGCTATTTTTGATTTGATTAATTTTAATGTTAATTGTAAAACTTGTGATTATTGTCTATATATTTATTTTATAGATATTTAACTTTAGATATTTTTGCAGGGCAATGTTTTTGAATCAATATTTTTGTTATTTTCATTAAGTATAGTATAGTATTGATTATATTTTGTACTCTATATTTTGGTCTCCCCATTTTTGTACGTTGATATTTTTATATTCGACTAGCAGCCCGTCCCGACGTTGTCCGGGTATGAATTGCTGCCGGCCAGTAGCATGTTGTTTTGTAGGATTTCGTTTTCATAGCATTTCTTATCTGTGACAGGCCTGTGAAACGCTCCGATTCACAGTGCACTGCTGATGCACTTAAGAGTGCCCGTTCAGTAGTGTGTAAACTTGAGTTTCCCTACTTTATTTTTCCTTGCAATATTATATAGTGCATACTCGACAACATGGCATGAGCACAATTTACATTACAGAAGAACACATTCATTTGTGGTAGGCACGGGGAGACAAAGCAATTTGCCTGGAATCACAGGATGTTGAGCCGATGCCGAGATTCGAACGAAGCTGCCCAGCTCTAAAGTTTGCAATTCTAGAACTTGTGGCGGGAGGTGTGTCTAAAAGTGTATGTCGGTGCTGGCCATCAATGAGAGAGACCTGTGCATTTTTCAAATGGGTGGTGAAAAAATATGAGTATGTTGCTGGAGATGGAGGCCGCCGTGCCACTAATGTACTTACCGGGAGAGGGTAAACACCTATTATTCCGCAACTTTCCTTCCGCATACCATCACTCCGCATACATTCATTACAAAAGTACCATGACTCCGCAATGCCATTATATCGCATGGCATTACACTTTATATGCTTTTACCACGCATACATTTGCAACGAAATTCGTTGTAAATGCATGAATGGTAAAAGCATGTTTTTTTTTAATGTTTGGATTAGGTAAGTATGGGTATAGGGGTATATGTTTTGGGGTACTGAGGTATATGTTTTGGGGTGTTTGGGTATTTTAAGTGTTCAGATATAGTTTTGGGTTATGGGGTACAGGGGTAGTTTTAGGGTTTAGGGTTAGGTATGGGTTTTGGGGTACAGGGGTATTTTTGGGGTTCAGGGCTAGGTTTGGGTTTTGGGGTATAGGGGTATTTTTAGGGTTCAGGGGTAGGTTTGGGTTTTGGGGTACAGGGGTATTTTAAGTGTTCAGGGCTAGGTTTGGACTTTGGGGTACAGGGGTATTTTTAGGGTTCAGGGCTAGGTTTGGGTTTTGGGGTACAGGGGTATTTTAGGGTTCAGGGGTAGGTTTGGGTTTTGGGGTACAGGGTTATTTTTAGGTTTCAGGGCTAGGTTTGGGCTTTGGGGTACAGGGGTATTTTTAGGGTTCAGGGGTAGGTTTGGGTTTTGGGGTACAGGGGTACAGGGGTATTTTAAGGGTTCAGGGCTAGGTTTGGGTTTTGGTGTACAGGGGTATTTTAGGGTTCAGGGGTAGGTTTGGGTTTTGGGGTACAGTGGTATTTTTAGGGTTCAGGGCTAGGTTTGGGTTTTGGGGTACAGTGGTATTTTTAGGGTTCAGGGCTAGGTTTGGGGTTTGAGGTACAGGGGTATTTATAGGGTTCAGGGCTAGGTTTGGATTTTGGGGTACAGGGGTATTTTTAGGGTTTAGGGATAGGTTTGGGTTTTGGGGTACAGGGTATATTTATAGGGTTAAGATGGGTTAGTGTTTAAGGGTGTTGGGGTATTTTAAGGAGTAAGGGTGGGTTATGATTATGGGGTGCAGGGGTATTTAAAGGGAGCAGGGTGGGATTAGCACACGATATGAGACATGGCATGAAGGGCGGAATGTACCACACGCCCCCAGCATTTGTCACGCCCCCAGCACACGCCCACAGCATAACGCAGACACGCCCACAAGGGACTACTTTGCTGGCACGGTTCTTTTACCTTTTAAATGTATATGGTGGGCATCTGCATAGCCTATGTCCTTCTGCTGCAACTGCCCTTTCCAACGCTGTATTGGGTGTTGTGATTGGTGCTATGGTTTCTGAGATTACCCACCTCAAAGGTTTGGGCTCTCTCTTTATTATATTAGTATGGATGTGGATATTCAGTAGTATAATCACCATATTCGCTTTTGATGTAATTCTACAAAATGTTACCTAATTTTCCGGAAATTTTGAGTTATTACACGAAAACACATTATGCACACCTGAGTATGTATTTGGTAAATACTTGTGTTTTGTATGAAGTTATCCTGCAAGTCTGAACTTTCAAGCAAATGACCTGTAACATCTAGTTGTTTGTACTGACACATGTCTCTTTCCCAGTAGGGGTGATTTAAATTCATGTGCATGTCTTTTCTGCCTGTGGTTTCCTATGGTAGGATTCTGACAAGTGGTCCTGCTGAGGGACATTTTTGTGCTGTTGCTCATCCTCTACGAGCATTGTAAAAGTGATACTATCTTGGAAAAGGTGATCTCTCTAGCCCCAGCTAGCTTTTATCTTTTCCGCTCACAGAGGATCTAGCCTCCCATGGATTGTGACCTCTCGTGAATTTTCTTGAAGGCAAGCATTCCATCCTTCATCGCATTGTTTTTCTCAATGAGTCACCTTGAGTGTGAAGGGTATCTTGAGCCTGTGGCCTTTGCCTGCATTGGAGACCCAACAAGGTTGAAACCAGTCTGTGGTTGTTTTTGTTGCTTTGGCCTAGATAACTCGTTTGGACTTTTGCTTTTTCAAGCACCACCACGACTGATTTCCATACATCATGTGTTTTGTTGAGGTTCTGCTGATCTCAATCTCTGAGCACTTTATCTGCCCCGGATCCTAGTCTCTCTCTGCAGCTCGTGTGCCCCAGTTAGTCTCAGCCTGTTGGAGCTGAAAAGCTGCCTCTGATTTCATCCTCCGAGCCGTGTGCTTGGATCTCCCACTCTGTACAGCTGTGCTCTACTCCTGATTCTTAGCTTTTTTGTTCCTGACCACAGCTTTGCTGAGATGTACATCTGGTCCTGATTGCAGCATCCCAGAACCAGCACCGTTCCTGACCACAGCTCAGTGTCCTACCGAATTGCTTCTGCCTCCTACCCACATGCCTTTTTGTAGTCTTTCCGCCCTTGATTTACAGCACTTTAAGGGCCTTATTATGAGTTTGGCGATGCAGGAGCGGGACCGCACCTCTCCGACACCTTCCAAACACTTGTCTGAACCGCCCGCCAGGTTAGGAGTTTTTCCTATCTGGTGGGCTGTTGTTTGGCGTTCCCACGGCAGTGCCTGTGAAATAAGCACTGCAATGGGAACCTCAAAATCAGTCTCTGCATGGCATGTCATGCTGGTACTGGAGTGCATACACACAGGGGGAGGGGTACATGTTGTGCCCCCTGTGTGCATTCACATGCGGTGAGGCACCAGGGGACCCTGTAGAGCCCCCTTTGTTTCCTCGCCACCAAACTTTTCATGGCGGTAGCACTGCCCAAAAAAGTATGACACTCAGGAAACTCGTAATATGCTGCGGTCCCACCAGCATATTGCAGCCTCAGGATCACCGTGCAAGCGCCAGGGAATGCGTTTCCCTGGCAATTGTGGCGGCTGCAATGGTCCCAGGGCGGCCCGACCTCCCTAATCGTAATAGAGCGGTTGGGAAACCACCACCGTGAGTCCGGAGGTCTGCAAACTGCCAGACTCATAATAAGGCCCTAAGATTTATGCAAATGTCCAGCTTAGGATTATGGAGTATAGGCTTCTCCCTGGTTTGGAATGGTACAAAATATTGAAGCCATAATATCGTGGGTACCAGTATGTTTATGCTGGAAATAGTGATATTAAGTACATCTTTTTTGTAGCGATATATTATTTGTAGTACCCTTTTACCAGATTTTTGCAGAAAATTGTGTAATTTTTGTTTTGTTTTCACTTTTGCACTTTTTCAAATTTGTTTGCTGTGTTTTACTTGTATTTTTTTCGAAATAGCTTTAGTGGAAATTATGACTTTTTATAATTTTTACATTTACATTAAAAAAAATAATAAGGTTAGTTTTCTTATATTGCTGTGTTTTACAGTGGTTTTGGATGGTCAGAGTTTTAAATTAATTTTGCAGGTATTTTCTGTCTCTATTTTACATTTTTAATTTATAAAGAAAATATTTTAATTTTTAGAAATTATATACTTTGTTTTACAAGTTTTTTTCAGGTTGCTGGGTTTGGGTGGATCGTATTTTAGATTTATTTGGTAAGTATATTTTGATGATATTTTATTTATTTATAACGTTTTTAAGTGTATAAAAATTGTATGATTTTTTAAAATGTTTTTTCAGAATGTTGTGTTATATATCGTTTTTGGCTGAGTAGTGTAATAATTTATGAATGTTTGAATATTTTATTTAAAATTTTCATTTTTTTTCCTCAATTGTGTTTTTTAAATCTTTTCAATGATTTATTTTTGTACTGCATTATTTTTGCCTTTTTATTTTGTTTTGAAAATATTTACTTTTTATTTTTTAAATAAATTAATTATTTATCTAAATGTTTTTCAGTTTTGTTAATTTTTATGAAAAATGGAAAACAAAAAGTTTTTTATTTATTAGTGTAAATTAATGTTTTTATTATTTTTGCAATTGTTCATTATTTTTATATTTGTAATATAAATTAAAATGCTGTCTTTTATTTTTTCGTTTCTTAACATTAGTGTACTTTTTCTAATATTTGTCTTAAGTTACTGATTATTCAAAAAATGTTTTAGTTTTTTTTTTTTTAAAGTTGTTTTTATTGTATTTGAAAGGAAGAAACAGATACAGGAAAAAGACAGAAAGAAAAACAAGCGGCAATATTGCAGCAGCATAAACATTAGCCTTGCAGGAACTTCCGACATACCCATTAAAAGCCTCGAGCTACAGCTAACCGCACAAAGCGGAGTCCGGAAAGATAGTGACGGCTAAGGGTGTCAAACGCCAGACGTTCCTCGATGTCTCTGCTGATTCTTCCATGAGGAAGGGCAATCCAGTTACACTAAATGTCTCAGGAGATTCCCGGGCAGGCAAATTCCTCCCTCAGTCATGCAGTGCCGCAACAAATACAGAACCCCCCCAACTATGCTCCCTTCCCACCCCGTCACTGTCCCCCCTCCCCCCTCCAGGTGGTGGCGCCAACTCACATTCTCTCTCTTCGCTACACACTCACATCACTCGGGCATTTAGACCTGGGAAAGGTGAAGGACTCGTAAGGCCGATGGACAGACAGCAGATGGCAAACCATTCGATAAGAACCTGACTAAAGGCCCCCACCGGAACATAAAGTTCTTAAAGTTGCCCAAGAAGATGTCCGCCATTCTCTCCATGCTCATCAATCTCCATAGCTTCGCGTGCCATAGTGACATAGCCGGGGCCGTCGGTCTCTTCCAGGCAGCAGCCAGTTTTAGCTTAGCCGCCCCCAAACAAAGCCACATAATTTGTTTGTCCGCTTTCGTCTGATGTTCCAATAACGGATCTCGGAGGCCCAAGATAACAAAGGACAGAGAGTCCGGAATCGGGTATCCCAACATGTCTTTGATATGAGATAAAATTTCGGTCTAAAAAGGTCGAATGACTGGACAGTCCCACCAGATGTGGCGAAAGTCTCCCAGTAAGCCACAGCCCCTCCAGCAGCGATCCGAGGTCGCCGGGAATATGCGATGAAGTTTTGAGGGGTAGAGGTACCAATCAAACATAGTTTTGAAATGGCATCTCTTAGATCCGCTGAGTGATTGTGGGTCTTAATGTCCCGCCAGAGACCTTTCCATTCACCTTCCGCTATGTCCCTACCCAGCTGACCTTCCCAGTGGTCCATATAGCAGGGACGAGGGGAGATCACCGTGCCAAGCAAGAGCTTATATAAAAAGGAGATCGTTCCCTTCATCGTAGCGGTCCGTAGAAGAAAGGCCTCGAAAGGCGAGGGTGGTCTCGTAGCCGCCTCTCTCAGACCGGGCGAAGTTGCCCAGTGGATCAGCTGGGCATATCGGAATTGTTCCGTGGGTGGCAGGCCGTAGTCCTGCATGCAATTAGAGAATGTGAGGGGCTCCGTGCCATGGAATAGATGCGTAAGGGCCCTACAGCCGCCCTCCCTCCAAGGCCGAAATGGTCCCTCCTGTAGCGCCAGCGGGAAAGCCGGATTGAAATGCAAAGGAGTGAAGGGGGAGGAGAACGACGTCCAGCGCTCGTCTCCCGATACCGTGTCCCACACCTTCAGGACAGTGCCTGTGGTAGTGCTGACGTAAGCATTCCTAGGTCTGTCTGGCTTGGGTTTCCAAGCCAGGTCCCAGATCGACCTCCCAGCCACGCTCCTATCCATGTGCAGCCAGTGTTTTTCAGATTCCTGCTGCGACCACTCCACCAAGACCCGCAGTTGTGCGGCCTTATAGTACAGGTGCATATCCGGGAGGCTTACTCCTCCCTCCTCCCTCGGGCGCCTCAGAGTCGCATAGGAGAGGCGTGCCCGTCCACCCTGCCAGATGAATTTCAGCAAGAGGGTCTTCAGCCGTCGGAAGAAATCCATCTCCATTGGTATGGGGAGGGCTTGGAAAAGGTATAGAAATTTAGGAAGGAGGACCATCTTGATGGCATGGATCCTGCCCAGCCAAGTAATGTATTTCGGCTTCCACCGATCCAGTTTCCCCCTCACAGCCGACAACATAGGCGGAAAGTTCGCTGCGAACAGGGAGCCAATAGAAGGTGTCAGTCGGACCCGCAAATAGAGTAGGGAGGCCGGTGCCCATGCCAATGGCGTAAGCGGTCGCAATCGCTCTAACTCGGCCGGTGGGAGTGTCAAGTTCAAGATATAAGATTTATCAAAATATCAAAATTAACTTTGAATCCAGCTACTTCTTCAAAGCTGGACAGCAGAGTATGAATGTGCGGCAGAGATTGCGCCGGGTCCCCCACAGAGAGTAGCACATCGTCCGCAAAAAGGGAGATTTTATGTTGTTCCCCCAAAAAGGGAGTCCCTTTATCAGCTCCTGCTCACGCAGTGCGATGGCCAGAGGCTCGATGCTTAAGGCAAAGAGCAGAGGTGATAGAGGGCAGCCCTGTCTCGTACCCCTGGTGTGAGCGAAGCCGGCGGAGCGGTGCCCATTAACCATCACCCTGGAGCAAGGAGTGCTATAGTTCGCGCGAATCATGGTAATGAATTGGTGCGAGAATCCAAAGGCCTCCAAAGTTCGGAACATGAAGTTCCAGTCTACCCGATCAAAGGCCTTTTCCGCATCCAACCCCACCAGCACTGCCGGGAGACGGAACCTTGTGGCCTTCTCAATGAGGTGAATCACCCTCCTCAGGTTGTCGTGTGTTTGACGTCCCTTAATAAACCCTGATTGATCTGGGTGAATAATGGCCGGCATCAGATCCCGAAGTCTACGTGCAAGAATAGCGGAGTATAGCTTAGCATCTATGTTGAGTAGAGCTATCGGGCGGTAGGACCAGCAGTGGGACAGGTCCTTCCCCGGTTTAGGAATCACGGAAATCATAGCCTCGGCCATGGAGCCCGTGGTGCGACCCGTGACCGCCATTTTGTTGATGAGGGGTACCAAAAATTCGCAGAGCTCCGTAGCAAAGGATTTGTAGAACAACGCTGTGTAGCCATCCGGACCGGGAGCTTTGTGGAGCTTAAGGTCCCTGATAGCCTCCAACACCTCCTCTCTAGTGATAGGGGCCGCAAGCAGTTCGTTCCACTCTTTCGACACCCGTGGAATGGGGAGGTCAGCCAGAAAGCGATCCTGAGCTGCTTGATCTAGGGAGTCACCCTTATAAAGTGTCTCATAGAACCGGCCAAAGAGGTGTGCCTTATCTGCATCACTGTGGCGGAGCGATCCCGAAGAGTCCAGAATGCCACCTATATACTCCCTTTCCCGTTTATCTCGTAGTTGACGAGCCAGCTGTCTGCCTATTTTATTCCCCTGAGAGTAGGAGATGCGCCAAAGCCGAAGCAGGGTAAACTCCGCACGGTTGGCATAGTGGGCCTTTAACTTACCTCGCACTGCAGTCAGTGGTCTCAGAGTGAGCCTAGACGGGTTAGCTTTGTGGGCCTGCTCTAAGGTAGCCAGTTCCGCCTCCAGGTCCTCCCGCTCCTTCCGCCTCAACCTATTGAGGTTGGCGTTAAGGTGAAGGCACGTGCCCCTTATGGAGGCCTTACACGCATCCCAGGTATTAAAGAGGGAGGTGTCCGATGCCGGATTGAGGGTCCGGAACTCCCCTATTGCCTTGCGCAGTTCCTTGCAGGAGATGTCATCCCTGACAAGCGCCAGTGGAAAATACCATTTCTTCACTCCATCCCCCCCGGATGGCCAGTGTAGCCCTAGTACCAGCAAGCTATGGTCCGATACAGACAGAGGGAAAAAGCTAGAATCCCGAATATCCCCTTGAAGGGCCTGGCTCACAAAAATATGGTCGAGCCTGGAGTAGGAGTGATGAACATGGGAGAAGAACGTGTAGTTGCGTGATTGGGGGTGTAGGAATCTCCAGCAATTATTCAAGCCAAGTTCACCAATCAGACCCTGATTCTCAGTGGAAAACACACCTGCACCCGCCCTCTGTGCCCGGGAGCTGTCTAGATCTCTGTCCCAAACCATATTAAAATCCCCCATAAGTACCATAAGGCCTTCGACATAGTCCCCCGCCCTGTCAAGCAGGTCTCGGAGAAAAGCATTCTGCCCCGAGTTGGGGACATACATCACCACAAACGTACAGGTCACTCCATCGAGCACTCCCTTGACCATAAGCCACCTCCCTTCCTTGTCACAGCTAATCCCCAAAGGTTGGAAATGTAGAGACGCTCGAAAGAGAAGCGCTACTCCTCTATGTTTAGTGGATGCAGAGGACCTATAGATTAGCGGGAAATGTCTATGGCGCAGCCGGAGTTCATCTTTACGCGCCAGGTGGGTCTCCTGGAGTCCCACAATATCCAGGTGATGATCAGTGAGATATTTCCAAACTTTTTGGCGCTTCTGAGGGGAGTTAAGTCCCTTGACATTCCATGTCCCAATACTAAGCGGCATAAAGGAAATTTAGAATCCACCCCTGCCTATTCAATGCGAGTGCCTTCCCACTCCTCCAGTGCCTAGGAAACAGACCCGCCTGCAACGGAGGCCACCGCATCTCCCCTCTCCTGTAAGCTGGGTGCTCGGTCAGGCCGCCCGCGACCTGACGCCGACCCCACTCTGTGCCAAGATATCAGGGTGCGGCCCTCCGCCCCTCCGCGGTAAACCAACTCTGTGGACTCGATCCATCCGAATCTCTTGCACATCCTCCTCGCCCAGGATCTGAAGGAAGAGCTCCTGCACATAGCCACGTAGATCACCCGCTTCGCCATCCCACGGCACTGCTCGTATGCGAATGTTATTTCTTCGAAAACGGTTCTCTAAGTCTTCCACATGGGATTGCAAGTCCAAGTTCTGTTCTGTGAGCCTCAGCACGTCCTGCTGCAACTGGTGGACGTCGTTCGCCATGCTGAGATCGTGATCCTCCAGCGTGGCCACTCTCTCCCCAATGCCGTCCACGTCTCTCCGCACCTCCCGAAGATCAGACGTCAGTTGCGCTCGGAGGTCCAAGATATCCTCCTTGATGGACTTAAAGAGGTCAGTCATGAAAGCCTTGATGACCGGAGCCTCATCGTCAGACCTTTTAGGAGAGGAGCTCGGGCCAGGGGACGCCGGCTGCTGGTTGCTCTTCGGCTGGCCGTCTTTACCGTTCTTCCCCTTGCGCAAAACGGTAGACATTGCGGCCCCCTTTGACTTCCTTGGAGACACCACGGACGGTGCCCCCCGCAACAGGACAGAATCTCGTCAATGCCCCTGCCACGTGTCCTCGGCGTGTGCCCAGATTCCCAGTTGCTGTCCCTGTTCGTCTCAGTGGGTTAGACAGACCAGGTCCAGTGGAGGCAGCCTCCTCTGCTCCAGCCCCCACCCCAATACCAAGGGCGTTGACGTACCACCAGTCGCAATGCTGCGAGAAAGTCGAAAGTCTACGGGACCGACCTGCCCCTGTGGCCCACAACGCCAGCTGGCACCCCGACCAGCCAGGCCTTACTCCAATGACGTCCACTCAGCTCCACTCTTTAGACCGGTCTCGCTCGCCCCCGTGCTCTAGCAGAGCCTCATCCCCTGAGCTGGAGGGGGGGGGGGGACCAAACTCGTGCCAAAAGTCTCCTTTGTGGTGCCAATCGCTCCCACCTGGGGCAGGTGTCTGTCCTCCCGGTCCTCACGGCCCCCTCAATGCCTGTGTCAGCGCTCCTTACGCACCTGCTGCTCGCACCGGCTCCCCACTGCAGCGTTGCTTAACTCCGGGGGGGCCAAGTGCTCGCGCTGCCTTGTGCCACTGCCCTAACCACCAGCAACCGGGCCAGACCGACCAGGCGCGTGCGGGCCCAAGCAGGAGGCCGCAGCACTCACCACCTCTTCCCGCCTCTGCACACTTCTGTGGGGGTCGACCGCACTCCCCCGGGGGTTGTCCCAGCGCCAAACCACAGTCCGGGCCGCCGTGTAGCCGCGCGGGTCCCGGAAGCAGCGCAGACCGCCTCCCGAGCTAGGCCGCAATCCACGGCCTCAATTAGTCCGCTGGCCGCGATGCAGCTCCAGTGGTTCGCGGGTGATAAGCTCCGCCTCCTCCCAGGGACCAGGGGTCACCGTGTTGACCAAGCACTTCCTCGTTGCCGCTAGGCCCCCGCAGCACCCTACTGCAGTGTCCAGGTGCTCTCGCCAGCCTCCGTTCGCCGTACCCCACCAGGACTTTCCGAACTGCCGCCCTGCGTCACAGCTCGCAGCGCCGCACAGGCCACAGGCACCGCTGCTGGCTCCGGTCCCGCGAACACGGGCTCAGGCACCGTCGGGGATCGCACTACTGCCGGTCACCTCTCTAAGAAGGCTCCAGAGCGACCAAAAAGCCCAAGGGGACGCCCGGGGCCGATGCTGAACAAGGCTTTGTAGGGCCCGGCGCCGGAGGGGACTAAAATCACGTGCTACTCCGTCGCCATCTTGGCCACGCCCCCTTAGTTTTTTTTTTTTAATGTTTAGAATAGATATTTTACATCCTGGTTTTTGCTTTTTCCATAGTGTTGGTTACTTTGGAGTCAGGATAGTAAATATGACCCCTCCAGAGTCCAACAATTTACCTACTTTTGCTAAGATTGGCATAGCATCAGTAAATCTGACCTCTCCGTAGTACAGAACTTTCCCTACTGATACTTAGATTTCTTAGGATTGAGTGGTAATATAAAATCTGTCCCCAGATCCCGCAGTCCACCCGCAGTCCAACACATTTCTCAATGTTACTTAACTTGGAGTAGTAATAGTAAATTTGACAACCTACCGCAAATATATGCATTTTCCGAAATGTAAGTTGAGTTGGTGTTAGAGTACTATATGCAATTCTGAAAAATAATGTTTTATTTTTTCATATTAGTTTTTATCATTGTGTTGAATGTTCATGAGCTATATTTGTTTTAAGTTTACTTTGGATTTTGTTGTTGTGTTTTGTTTTTTACATTGAGGGCCTCAGTAGGATGTCAGTCAGAAAGCCTCCGACCACAAAGTTACTGCACTGCGTTGTGTGAAACTGATCTACTAAGATATGGTGCACTTCTGCTCTCTCCTTGTGCAGGTGCTCTGTGTGCGTTAAGTTTGGAGTGCGGGCGGGCAGATCACTGTGTAAGGTTCTAAACGATGCTTTATTTAAGAGCCCTGCCTGCTATTTTGTTCTTTCACTTCTGGGGGAGCTTTTCACCACCCATGTCCTTCCTGTGCTGCCCTACACTAGAATGCCCGGCTCCTCCTTACACTTCCTGTCTAGTCCCTTTACCAGGCAGTAGTGTCCAGTGTCCTGGGAGGATAGAGTCCGCAAGGTCCTAGGGGCAGATTTACAATAACTGGCGCATCACCAGGGATGCGCCAGTTATTGTGCGCCGCAGCTCCACCACCCATGGTGCGCCGCATTTACAATGCGACGCACCATGGGGCAAAAACGGCACGGATGCGTGACGCATCCGTGCCGTAAAGGTGGCACATTGCTGGAGTTGCGTCGCAAGCGCGACGCAGCTCCAGCAAGGCTCGGGGGTGCCCTATCTTTCCAATGCTGTGTCAAGCCTTACGCCTGCTTCAAGTAGGCGCAGGATTTTGACGCAGCATTGGCCTAAAAGTGACTGAGTGAAATCTTGTAGATTTCACTCCGCCACTTTTGCGAGGCGCACCTGCCCCGGAACGCCCACCCTGCGCCGGAATACCCACATGTGGCGCAGGGCTTTACAATGTGACGCATCTGCCTAAATGCGTCACGTTGTAAATGGGTCGCAGGGATGCGCCACGTTTACGCCTCCGTTGCGTGACGCAACGGCGGCACAAGTCCGACATAAATCTGCCCCCTAGTGTCTTTTTTGCGACATAACAGTGTGCTGCCTAGTGCCAATGCATGCTCCCTTGCTTCATGCTGCAATGGTGCCTGTGCTACAATCAGCATTGTTTTGTGCAGGAAGGATACCTTCCTACAAAAAAAAAATCCAAAGAGGCTTTTCCTCTTTCAATGGGTGAGGCAGAATGCATCGCACATAGAAGAGGAAATAACGAGGGGGACAAAAATATTTTTCTCCTTGCACCATCCTGTGAGAAGCGTACTGATTTGAGACAACCCCAGGTTTACAACCCTTTGTAAATCTGGAATGGCATTAAACCCATAGGTGGGTGCACGGGAATGCCAAATGCTCTGCCTAGGGACTGCCTATCGGTGCAAGTAGCCTTTTCTGTGTCTTTGTAAATATTACTCTAGTCTTGTCATTGTCCTTGCGTGGGCTTGCGTGACGCAACATTGACGCAAAGGATTAGTAGATCTGGGCCAACAGGCCCTGACATTGATTTTTGGAGCAGTCAGACTGAATCCAGAGTTCGGATTGCTTGTATGTTGTTGATCAGTCCACTGAGGCGAATATTGAACGGAGTTGAACACATCGAGGGAGGCGGGGGCCGGGGAGAGGGGGGGGGGGGGGTGCTGTCCCTGCATCTGGTATGGATGTCTAATATTAGACACTGTGAAATGGCATTTTGCGTCTCTCGTCCCCTTGCTTGGCTAGCTCCGAGAGCTGTGTATTCTTGCGATGCTGATATAAGGCGAATCCAATTACGCTGATTGAAAGCCAACGTTGGCAAGAACAAAGTGGGGATTTACATTACGAGAGAGGGGGCGGCGGAGGGCGCCGAGGAAGAGAGCGCGGGGTGGAGGGGGAGTCAAGATGTCTTAATCCCACCCGAGGCGGGGTCTGTTTGGGAGAGAAGGGTCAGTTCTTTTGAGCGTCACGTTATCCGTTCTGTGGGTTTGCAAGTCAGCAAGGAGCAGTGGTGAGAGGCTTGGAGGCTTGGGGACAGTGGGTATCAGTGATGTGAAGCGGACCTTCGGGGGAGATGGAATCTACCATCACAATAACACACCTGAGGAAAATAGTGCATGTATCACTTATTTAGCATGGCTCCTCTGCAGCAGGTGCAGGGCCCGCTACACTATATCGCAAGTCACATACCCCTCAAATAAGCACGGAGGCATGATTCACGGAGGCAAGGACCTGTGTGAGCTGCTTGACTCATGTGTGTAAATTCACCTTTTGAATTCTCACAATTTGGACGTGCACTCATAAAGATATTTGCCCATGTGCAATATTACAATACCAGTACAGTGAGGAGAAGTAATTGGCAAACCCTCCCGATGAAAATAGAATCCAGTCCAAATGTGTACATTGATGAGCCCAAAAATGGCCGTGAAACGATGACGAATGGCTTCTTGGCAATCATTCTGTTGCTGAGGATAGACTCGGGGATACTATAGCCTTCTCAATGCATTTTATATTTATGAATGTCAGGGGACTAAGTATTTGATTCAATGTGATCTCATTCATGTGTTATGTTATGTTATGTTATGTTACTGTTTGTTTATAGAGCGCTCAGCTGCTCCAAAGAGCGTCCCGGCGCTAAAGATCATCACACCTAATACCAGCAGCAAACAAACAGCCATAACGGAAAAAAATAACCAGAATTAACCATAGCAGCATTACAAAGCAAACAGATGAGTTTTAAGTCCCTTCCTAAAAGCCGAGAGATTGGTGCACGTCCGCAACGTCAAGGGCAGTGTGTTCCAAAGACGGGGTGCAAGGTAACTAAAGGAGCGACCTCCACAGCGAGCACGCTTCACTGTTGTGTTTGTTCGAATATCTGTATTTTGGGATTTTGCTTTAATTATGATATCTAATTTTACTTTAAAAAATATATATTTGTGCTTTGCTTTTATGGTTCAATTTAAAGCTCATATTGGCTTGACTTGAAGTGCCAGGGTCCACTGAAGCTGGCACGACCCGCATGTCACTTGAAACTGCAGGTTTAAGTCCGAGGTCTATATTTTTTAAAGACATATGGAATAGTTAAACACCTCACTAATACAATTTTCCTCAAATTACACACACAGTGCTACGAAGTGGTGGATGTATGTAGTGTTTCATGTGAATCATCACTCTGCTGCCCTTTCAGCTGCACCTCTCTATTTCCCCTTTCTACGCCTGTGTTAGGCCTCGCACTATCAACAAGGAATCACCACTCCGGTGTTTCTGTGATACCTGCCAATAGCTGATGTGTAGGATACCCTATATGCACTGCAATCCCTTGTGTGGGCAAAATTTAGGGTCGACAGGGCCTCAGCTGTGACCCCTATCTTGCCCCTTGAAAGCCCTGGAACTGCATTTGTGACCCTTGGCCTCAGACCTTGAAAATCAGCGCCAAGAACACATGTAATTATAGAGGCATCCATGGCAAAACACTGGCCATGGCATACTGGGGCAATAATGAACATGACAGGCCCCTTTGACAAAATATAGCACTAGAAAAGTAAAGGTATTGCTTGGCATGAGAGACATGCATGGAAAAAGGCACTGGCATACTGGAGGTATCAAACCCGCTGACAAAGGGGGCTCTATAGTCATTCAGGATACAGAGATTTATAGAAATGAATGCCTTCGACAGCTAGGTGACAACAGCTCTTATATTCCTTTGAACACTGATCCGACGGACAGATTGACTAATGAAATCAAACACATGGTTGATGAAGCTTTGAGTGAAGGTTGGATT
Source organism: Lissotriton vulgaris (assembly GCF_964263255.1). Lineage (NCBI taxonomy): Eukaryota > Metazoa > Chordata > Amphibia > Caudata > Salamandridae > Lissotriton > Lissotriton vulgaris. The sequence goes on along the minus strand of NC_141693.1, from coordinate 358,929,866 downwards.
AACAACCATGAGGCTCAGTTCTTACAAGCACAGAACCCCATTATGCCTTATTTCTATACTTTGCCAAAAGTTCACAAGGCCCAGAGACCACCGCCTGGCAGACCCATAATATCGTGCCAAGGCTCTCTTTTGGAGCTTCTTTCGGCTTTTGTGGACTTTTTCCTGAGACCACTAGTGCAGACAATGCCCACATACCTGAAGGATACTAAGGATGTGCTACGGGTAATTACAGAGATCGACTTCAATGTAGCAACAGGCCATCTAGTCTCGTTTGATGTCGAATCTCTCTATACCTCCATCCCCCTAGGATGAAACTCATGACACCATTACGTCCATCTTAGAGAGTACCAATTTGGAGTCAATTACGCCAGTCTCCTTTATCATGGCATTAGCAAGAATTGCCATGAAAGAGAATGTTGTTAAGTATGAAAACACCATTAGGTACCAGCATGGGAAGCATTTTCGTGCCCAGCCTGGCGAACCTTTACGTTCATACCTTTGAACAGGAACATGTTCTGACTACCACAAATCCATTCTTTCCACACATCCATTGGGGGAAGCGATATATAGACGACATCCTCGTGGTATGGCGAGGTGATATTGAGTCTATTTTAGCTTTTCATCAGTGGTTAAACTCCCGCAATCATTTCCTGAGATTCACTGTGGAGAGCAGTAAAAAGAGAATATCTTTCCTAGATCTATCCATTTATGTGACCACCATGGGTCTGCAGACTGAGCTATTTAGAAAACCAATGGCCAGGAATTCACTCTTTCTGTACGAGAGCCAGAATCCCAAAGCTCTGAGGGAAAATTTGCCTTATGGGCAGTTCCTACGTGTGCGGCGGAACTGTTCTACATTGGAAACCTTCAATAAACATGCTGAGTGCTTGTCTAGCCAACTACAAGCCAGACATTATCCGAAACGGTTGATCAAACGCTCCTGGAAAAGAGCAGCTAATAATCACCGTGAGGTACTATTGGAGGTAGCCCCTCCTAAGGCGCCACTGGAACATCTTACGTTTGTCAGCACGTTCAACACGAAGTCAAACCAAATCCAACGCATCGTAAGACATCACTGGCGAGTTCTCAATTGCAGCAATGACAAAATTGAACCACCTCTTTTTGCCTCTAAACGATCCAGCAATTTGAGAGACCGTTTAATACATACTCGCCCAAAAGAGACCCCCAGGCGAGCTATAGGTACATTATGGGATCTAGCGGCGGTGACCGCACTTCATCTGTGCGGAAACTGCTCGGTTTGTTCTCAGACCTCTAAAGTCACTCAGATTGACATTGGAACTGATCGTCCATGGATTTTAAAAGAATTTTCGAACTGCAATAGTTCGCATGTCATCTAACAACTCACATGCCCTTGCTCAGAGAAATATATAGGCATGACAACCAGGAAGGTTCGGACCAGGATGCTGGAGCACAAAAGTGCTTTCAGGTGTAAAAAAAGTGTTTCTAAACCTACTAAACACTTTATAGAGCGAAACCATTGCGAGACTGACTTTATATGGACGGTTTTAGAGAAACCCTTCATACCTTCATATATTGGGGACATTTCAAAATATCTTTTTGCCAAGGAGCAGAAATTGATATATAGATTATCGACAGATACCCGGGGGTTGAACGATGAGATACCCTGGACAACACTTTGAGAAAACTACCAATATATGTTTAGACGTTGTTTCAGTTTTACACGGTTAAATCATATCCTTACACTGTGTTCTCGGTTATCCATTAGAACTCTATTCCTGGACATAATAATGACATACGGAGTCCCTTACATCATGCGTAATTCCCTCTTTGTTCCAACTATAATCAAGATGGTACTCCTTTATGATAAGAATGAACACCCTTTAACCATATTGGTACATTGGGCTCATTAATACAATCATTTCTTCATGATAGAAATTTACACTCCTGAACTACACTGTCATACTGGGCTCTTTAATACTAACACATGAGGTATTTTACTTGTCCTCCACTATGGGCCACTTTGATAGCCCCTGACACCTTGCTAATACATTCGGCATGTTTTTTGAACTACAATTTGGTCCGTGACGGTGTCATTTTGTAGTTCCCTTTAAATTTGCGATATTCAATTACTATCATGGATTTCTATGCAAGATCAATACATGTAATCGTTATTGGTATTTATATCCCGTTTTTTATGCATGTGTTATATAGCATGGAATAATTCGCCTATTAGAGGCCTAATGAAGTACCCTTCACAACTTGTCAATCTGTAAAACTACAGTTTAATTTATGAGGAAATCATTCTGTAGTTTTCATCATTTCGCGAGATTTGACAATGAGTGCAAGAGTACGCGGTAGGTTGGTTTTCTGATCCCTGGAGCGATCTCGGCTCCTACCAACTTTAACCGCATTGGTCCTTATACTTTATTCTTAGGTACTGGCTTGAAATCAGGGATGAGTTTATCTGTCTGACACGACTGCCTTATTTAGAATTCATTTCTATTCGCGAGTTTCTGGAACTACAGCCCAGCTCGTGATGACGTCATTTTGTAGTTCATATTTCTAACGAGATTGAACTAATATTGCGAGACCACGCAATACCAGGATTATTTTTTCCAAGACCCAGAGCTTTTACAAATTAACACTAAGTAAGTCTTGACCACATACTCGTTGCATTTTCTTGTTTAATTATAATAAATGTGCTCACAATCAGTACATTTTATTTAAAATTAAGTTAGAAGCGATCCGATTGGTCGACGCTTCGTTGTTCTCAGTTTCAAATTAGTCCTGCTATCCTCCTCACGTTGCCTCCCCCAGACTTAGGTCCAGTCTGAGGTAACGACTGAGAGGTAAGGTGATCCTTGGCCTGACTTCTGCTATATAACATACTAGTGATCTTCGACTATTAAGAGCATTCAGAGTAATGCTACTCTGCCTAAAAGCATTCTACTAATGGTTTTTGATAAATAGAGAGTTACTGAGTGACTGTCCACTCAGATGGTGTGTGGGTGAGCTTGTTAGTGAGTAGTAGTAGTAAGGGGTCTGTAAGCTAAGTAAAGAGAGAGGTGACAGATTTTCGGAGTAAGGAAGAGAATTAGTTACCCTGCTCTTTTATCAAGCACCCATTTCCTTACTTTCACAGCGCGTGGCCTCCCCTATCCTGAGCCTGGCCCAGGTGAGGTGAGGTCCTATCCCCTGTCATTATGGGTGAGTAAGGTAAATTGAATGCCAATTTGTATTCTTATATATTGTTGTATCCAATACACTGACATCACTGTTTGTTTATTGTAGGTGAATATTACACCAATTGACATGGAGGAATAATTACACATATCCTTTATGGTTTGATGTTTTCACGATTTGATATTGGTTTATTTATATGTAGTACGCACATGCAGTGGCAAAAAATTGTCTAGAACAGAGGCCCTGAAGAAAGCCCTGGGAGTTTGTTCCCTGTTTGGCAGAAACATGTCGGCCCTTATGCAGCTATTTGGTGAAACTGCTCTTTTGCGCTGTTCTTGGTTTTAATCAGAAAGAGACCAATAGCTATTAAAGTTTTTTCGCTATTTGTCCTCTATTCTACTTTTAATCTCACTTTCACTTTGTTTATTTGCACTGCACTTGTTCCGATTTAATGGTCATACATATGGTCTACGAGTAATTGCAGGTCGAAACCCTGTCTTTCATGGAGGGCATGGACACTGTCTGAATGATCTAGAGACGCACCATCCCTACCTTTGGATGACCAGATGATAATATTGATCATTAACAAGACTTTGAAGGGAATCCATCTCTGGACATTGGGTCACACCTACTGTTACTGGTGGTTATGTGTGTTGGATTATGAGCATTTCATTGAAGACTGAAAGGTAACATACCTTGTACCTAATTATTGGGCACTAGTCTTATTACTTCAGAGTATACAGTTTACTCAACAGTAGATACCCAGGTTTATTTTGGTTTTTCATACTGGAGGTAATTCCTGGCATATGGGGCATCTGCTAAAAAATGCAGGAGCTGGCAAACCTGAGGAGATTCTTGGCATGGGGGGTACCTGTGGCAGAGGTTTGCTACTAGCACTCTGGAAGTAATTCCTAGAATATGGAAGGGCAACAGTGGCATATAAGTAGGACTGGTTGGAGTTTGCGGAGTGATGTCACTGACCATGTCATGAGTGATGTAATATGTGAGGTTATAAGCAGCGCATTGCGGGTGCGTAAGTTATAGCTAGAAGAGGTAACTATAACTGCTGAATTTCACTGAGCCTAACTATAACGTCCTTGTAAGCGTTGTTTTTTCAGTGAATATTATTAATATATATATGTGAGTGTGTGTATATATATATATATATATATATATATTACCTACTGGCGGTCGCCAGTAGGTATATATAGTCAGGACCTAGTTACCATAGGAAATTCCGAACATTCTATTCAGAATAACTTTGGCGCCGACTGAGGGATCTGCCTGTAATTTTCCTTAAATTTGCCTCGCTCCGCTCCGATCCTTCCCTGAAAGTTTTGGGGGGATTTGTCAAGCGGGGCCGAGAAAAAAGGGGGTCCCAAAACGTGTTTTCCTCATGTTAATTTCCGTAGGGACATTCTGACACAGCTACAGCTCGAACGGCTGAACGGAATTACACCAGATTTGGCAAAATGGTAGGGACTGGTATGCAGCAGTGCCTTTTGTATGTTTGGTGAAAATCCCTCCAGTAGTTGTTGAGAAAATTGAATTTGAAATTTTTAAAATGGCATTTTTATGGGACCTTTAGACACGGCTACAACCCGAACGGCTGAACGGAATTACACCAAACTTGGCAAAATGGTAGGGACAGGTATGCAGTAGTGCCTTTTCTATATTTGGTGAAAATCCCTCCAGTAGTTGTTGAGAAAATTGAATTTGAGCAAATTATATATCTATATGCGCTCAACATTCTATTGGGAATAACTTTGGCGCCGATTGGGGAATCTGCGTGTAATTGTCCAGAATTTTGGCCAGCTCCTTCCCTGAAAGTTTCGGGGTGATTCGTCAAGCGGGGGCCGAAAGGGGGGTCCCAAAACGTGTTTTCCCCATGTTAATTTCCATAGGGACCTTTAGACACTAGACACGGCTACATCCCGAACGGCTGAATGGAATTACACCAAACTTGGCAAAATGGTAGGGCCTGGTATGCAGATGTGCCTTTGCTATGTTTGGTGAGAATCCCTCCAGTAGTTCTTGAGAAAATTGAATTTAACATTTTTCAAATGGCATTTTCTATGGGACCTTTAGACACGGCTACAGCCTGAACGGCTGAACGGAATTACACCAAACTTGGCAAAATGGTAGGGACAGGTATGCGGTAGTGCCTTTTCTATATTTGGTGAAAATTCCTCCAGTAGTTGCTGAGAAAATTGAATTTGAGCAAATTATATATCTATATGCACTCACCGTACGCGATCCGTAAGCGTACGGTACGCGTACCGTACGCGATGCCATTTGAGATGTCATCAGTGATGTCTTCAGTGATGTCACTGACCATGTCATGAATGATGTAATATGTGACATCATCAGCAGTGGATTGCGGGTGCGCAAAATATAGTTAGTACAACTAACTATATAGGAGCAATTTCAATGGGTTTTTAAATGCTAATTCCTAACTATATAAGGCCTGAAACCTATGGTTTTTTAAGTGAATATATATACACACACATACATATACATACATATATCTCCATGACAGAAAAAAAACCGTAGGAGCCAATTTTCAGTCTTCCAGTTGTTTATTCGTAAAGTGGCAACATGCATTTCTTCTGCTTAATCCTTACGTGTTTCAGCTCGCATCCAGAGCCTTGTTCACAGGTAGAAATGTCATTGTGCTCGCTGTGCTTGTAAGTCCAAGATAAATGCATCATAAGCAGTGCAGAGCCAAAATGGCAAAATAACAGCAATGCTGGCTGCATGTGTAATAAAAGTGACTAGGTGGTTTTCAATTAATAATCAGTGTGCGATGGAGGAGCCAAGCCAGCATCCGAAATGGCCGCATAGCCGCTCGGCTCCGTGAGCCCTCTCTCCCTGCATGCCCATCCTGCTGTTCGTTCTGAACTACAAAGGTGTATTTGGATAATAGAAGGAGAGTGTTCACTTACCACCTGCTCCTGAGACTCCTGCGTGCTGTGAATCCGGTGAATTTCCCACCCATTGCTCAGCGGCCCGTGCGGTGACGAAGCCGGGGTGTCGATTGCAACGGGCAGCCGGCCACGACTACAACAACAGCGGCCGCCTCTGGTGGTGAGGAGTCGGTCGGAGAGTGCCGTTGTCCTGGAGTGCCGCTGAAGGCAGCATCAGCCCGGTCTCTTGTCGAAGAGCCCTGGGGGCCCGAGAGGCATACTGGAGTCGAGGGGGGTGCGTGGCTCCTGGCCCCCCTCTTCGGACTCCGTGCCCGGACATAACCAAGGATCACCCCCGAGACAGGCGGGCAGCCCCCAGGGAGTGGTAGGGTCTTTTGTTTAGCCTTTTGGTGACTCTCCCTGGGGAACCCGCCTCATAACTTTGTGTTCCGGGCGTACATTTAGTGGCGCCCTGTGCTGGGGCCGGTCTCTACAGTGAGGTGTAGTGGGACGGGGCTGAACTGACAAAGATGGCGGCTGACGCCCCCCATCACGGACCAAGTCCCGATCGGACGGCTGCCGTAGGCATGGAGCTGGGATGCTGGCGGCGCACAATGGAGCCCACACCCAAAGACGTCTTGGCCGCTTTAACGGATCTACGCGAGTCCCTGATTTGCAGTGCCTGTGACCTGGATCGAAGAATGGCCACCATTGCTGTTTCACCGCTCTGTAAGGACGTAGTCCGATTTCAATGGAGTGCCGCCATGCCCGTGTCTACTTCCTTGGGGAGGACTCTTGGCCCGCCTGGGTTTTGGGAACTGCCGAGAGACCTGGTTGCTTCATCCTCCCTGGATAGTGCGGATATACACGTGAGTGCCTCTTTGGGACACATGCCTAACTTGAGCTTAGGGACGCGCTGAGGTTCTCCTTTTCGGGCCGCCCCAACAACACCGCGGCATTTGCCGTACAGTGAGATTTCCTCTTTATGGATGGTATTACTGTGCTTGGACTTTGTGGCACCCGCGGGCTTGGTATTGCTGCCCTTGGACTTCAGCTCCACACGTCTGGATAGACTCGAGCTGCTGAACCTTTTTTTGGTATTATTCGGGCCTGATTCGCTCGGATCCTCCAGATCCTCCAAAAAGTATTGTATATCGAGTGACAAGGGATCACTGGGTGGTTCCGTTACTAGACGAGGCCAGGGGTGATGCATTTTAGGTTTCGGTGGCCCTCACGTTAACTGACGGTGCTTTGGGTGTGTTTCCATTGGGATTGTATTATTGATGTACTTGGTATTTGACATTCTCCGTTGTACTCCATTTTGCTTTTGGACTTTCCCCATGTGCAGGGGTGATGGGCGGGGCCGGGCGGCGACTTTGAGGGCCCTCCTCCATCTATGCTTCTTGTCTTTTCTCTTTTCCTTTTCTAAATTTCGGGTTCCATTAGGGCGTCAGGCACGCGGTTGGGGGGGTAGGCCTTGGCCTTCCACGGGTGTGCAGGGTGGGGGTAGGGGGGCGGGGTTTGTCAGTTTTTTGTTTCCATTGCCCTTTAGTCTTTTCGTCTTTTTCTATAGTGACGTCTTCATTCGTGGTTCCTGTAACGTGTATTGCTTTGAGGGGTGGGGTCGGGGTTTGCTCTCCACCGGATTTGTGCCAACGTCTCTCCTGATTCGTGTGCCTTAACCTCACTACTTCGTCTGTAATTATATTAATTGTGAATATCCTGATTTGCGCGCTGTGTTGTAGGACCACGTGTGATTGTATGGCACTTTTTCAGTTCTCTATATTAAAAATGAACCTTGTAATCCTGACTTCGGACCTGACCGTATGCCCACGTGTTGTCTCCTAACATACATAGCGTTCCGGCTTTTGAACTGTTCTGCTTCTCCGTATTGATTGCTATACTTTTACCCTGTTTCGCGGCCGGCCGAGAAGGTTGTAGGCCCGTACCTGTACTTGATTGCTAAGACTAATAAAGGTTCAATAAAAATTAAAAAAAAATAATAATAATAATCAGTGTGCATCATTTTGCCACTAGAAAAATATAATTTCAACACTGAACAAAACTGTTGGTGTAGACCAACGTGCATGTGATTGGGGTGTGAGTGACAGTTTTGCTAGTATCTAGCTTGGGATCCATTTGAAAATCTTCGGGGTGGAAGCAGGATGCAGTGACGGTATTGACATGTGCTGTCATGTCCAATTTGCTGTCAATGATTATTCCAAGGTTCCTGCCTAGGTGCTGGGTGTGGGTGTGATTCAGAGTTCAGCTGCCCACCAGTTTGAGTGCCATAGTAAGGTGTTCTTTCCAAAGATGAGTACTGTTCTCTTGTCGGTGTTGAGCCAGGGATGGTTGGCTTTCATCCAATTAGCGACTTCGGTCATGCACATGGTGAACTTGTTTCTTGTGTTGGGGGTCTTGTCCGAGAGGGAGAGTACGAGTTGTGTGTTGTTATCATTGATGTTGTATGCATGGATGACAATATGTCATATATGTGTTGAAGAGGGCGTGGCTGAGCTTTGAACCTTGACACACTCCACAGGTGAGTTGAGGGTCTTCTGAGGAGTAATGTGAAAAGGCTGACAGCTTGTGTATTAACATTAAGAAGGAGCCGATCCAGCGAAGAGAAGGTCCTTGGATGCCAATCTCGTGCAGGTGCCAGATGTGGATGGAGTGTGAGACACACTTCTCCAAATGCAGACTACTTCTATAACTTTGAAGTGTATAAATAATAGCACACAAAACGATCCTTCCTTCATACATACCAATGATATAAAATAGTTAGAAATACTTACCTCACAGGATCAGCATTTAAAAGAGGGAAAACATTCTGAGACAGGACTATTTATAGGGATGCTGAAGTTCTAATTCTAGATTGGTTGTTATGGTGAAGTTATGTTAGTTCTTTATTGTTGCTGCGGCAGGAGTGACATTAAAAGAAGTTGCCACATAATGCTAGCCTCCAGTCTTGTAATAAAATTCAAAGTTTGATATGATAGATTTACATTGAAGCAAGGATTCTAGGGGTGAGAGAGGGCACTGCGTTTAAAGAGAGCTCCCAATCTGAAAGGAATGTGAAAACTCAAAACGAGAGATCCTAGTTTATAAAGGGAGTTTTAAGTTGGTAATGGTAGGTCCAAGCATGAAATGTCAGCTTTATATTGAGTTCCACAAAAGTTGTAAATTTGGATACACGTTGTAAGAATTAAAAGAGTTTAAATGACAGTTATGCGTGTGAATGCGAGATTCAAGTTTTAGTGAGAATGCCGGGTTTAGAATGAGAGATCAAAGCTTGGAATGCACCTTCAATGTTTGTGTGGAAGTTTCAATCTTGGAATTAAACCTTTAGAAGGAACCATCCAAGTATGGCAAGAGACTTCTAAATTTTAAAGTGAATTTTGCACTGGGGATACTGAATCAAAGTGTGGTATGAAAGTTATAAGTCTGACACAATAATTCTGTGTTTAGAAGAAAAGTTCCAGGTTTGAAACTAGAATTCAAAATTTGGAAGAAAAGTTCTATGTTTCGCGTGAAATTTCGGAGTTTGTAGTGAGCGTTTTCAGTTCGGAATGACAGTTTTGAAGTAAGAGTCTGATACCTGGAATGAATATTCTGAATTTCATATGTGAGTACCAAAATTGAAATTTGAGCTTTAAATAAAAAAAAGGCTTGGGGGAAAAAGGGGATATTTCAGGTCAGAAAGAGAGTTTCAAGTGTGTAATGAGAGCTCCAAATTTAGGGCGAGATATCTTGCTTTGAAAAAGGGTTCTGAATTTGGAATTATATTTCATATGCGGGGCCAGCGCTAGGCATGGCCAGCGTGGGCAGCTGCCCAGGGCCTCGCACTCAGCCCACCAGGATGGGGTCCGCACCAGTGCAACACACCACCTAACCTCTTGTGCCCCTGCCGATCCCATTGAAGAAAGGTGTCTGTTTGCAATTGGCCTTACAGGAGGGAGCCCCTCCCTGGGCCTCTCAGGGATGGTGTGGAGAGGCCTAGGGGAGGGGGACACTTCATCTTCTGCCAGTTGCAAGGACATGCATTTTGTCCTGCTATTAGTCCTCCTTCCTGCCTGCCCATTGAGAGACACTGCGGGACACTCATTTCCAGCACTTTATCGTCTGCACAGTTTTAACTCTCAGCCCCCAAGCTATTCTCACACCTTCAGCTCGATATGAGCTGTAAAAGAGGTGCTTGTAGGTGGCAGAGTGGGGAGCTGCGGCCCAGGAGGAGTATGGACAAAGCAGCTTCCGGAAGCCCTGAAGGTGTCACTTATATAAATTAGAGGGGCTTGCACATTCTCCTTTGCCCGAGGCCCCTAAAATCCTAGAACCGGCCCTGATCGTATGAGACAAATTTGTTAAGAATCCCTGAGCAAAATATATATCTCTATATCGCACAATAAAATTTCCAATGATAATTTCAAAAAGAAAAAGTTCAATATGAGTCTGTGGTTTCTTTATTTGTCGTATTTCTGTAATATTCCACGAGGACTTGTTAACATATTCTCCAATCCTGGATACTGAAATCAATACAGCAATACAGCCAACACACGTGTTTCGTCTATGGAAATTGTCCAAAAGACTTCCTCAGGGCGGCAATAAAAATTATATACAATAAATTACCCTCTACCAACTCACTCAGTTGGAAGCTAAGCCTAACCTCCACCGAGTAGAAAGAGTAAACTGAAAACCGAGAAGGAAAAAGCATTGTGAAGGTCACATCACTATTAAACAAGAACAAATACCTACTACCTGAAGATATCCTTAGGACCACAAGGACAGACTAAAACCGCTTACCGACAATCCATGTGAGACTATAACCATAAAACTATTTTTGGCGTACAAACCACCTTAGCCTTGATAAAAACCCCAAGACTACACAACATTGGGGGGGAACCTAGCGAGCGACCTAGATGGCCGCCTAGGGGACCGGCTCCGCCGATCCCCCTTCCTCGCTGCATCATCCTGATATTCATCCTGGGATTTCGCCTTGCCCCTGGCATCGCGAAGTGGAGCGACTCCTGTTGCCGGTATTCCGACCCGTCATCGCGGATCCGGAGCGGAGCTGCGTCGTCTGGAGATATCGGGTCCTGGTCACCCGTGTACGCTGGGACCTCAATTAACAGGGTGACCGCCCGCAGTGAATCAGCAATGGGGGCCGGAGACCGGAAGTTGCCGGTCCGGCCCGATTTGTGCCCGGTGATCTCTGGCCCGATTTGTGCCCCGCAATCCCCTTGAATTGACTGGCAGCCCCCGCGGGGGTGAAGACAGGTGTGGAGTTGCAGTGTGGCTCGATTGTGGGCTGTTGTTCCTACCCGGCCCGAGGCTCTTACAGTGGTGTTACCTGGGGCACGCAGAGGCGCTGAGCCTCTTGTAATAAGCAGCACTTGGTAATATCGAGGGCCCAGAGAACTGTATGACCGATGAAGGGGCTGAGTGAGCTGGAGGTGTCCCCTTGCTCGCACTCTGCAGCCGATCGCTGAGTGGGCCAGGGTGGGGTGTGGCGAAGTGAGTGGAGTGTCCAGCACATACACTGGTCGACGGGCCACATGTAGTGCACCCTCTGAACATGCATGGCGGCATTTTGTAAAATGTTGGATGTTGGCTCATCCCGCAACTTCAGTATATGGAGGCCAAATCAATCGGTGGCTCTTGTGGCTGGAGACGGCGAAACCTAGCAGTGGAGTGGACCACCCTCATCTGGACCGGCTCGACTTTGTGGCTGTAACAGTGCCTCTGGAGGTGGCGCTAACATTGGTGTGAACTTGCCTGTTGCCTGGGTGAGTGAAACTTTGGGAGAATCCATCCGATCTGTTGTCCGTTGGGGACTGGGTGCGGGCTGGCGGAGGCCCTGGGAAGGATTGTTTGAAGTGGCTGAAGTCGGTGTGTGACAGGGAGGTGCCGAAGCTCTGTGCCCGGGCGCCTTGTGTAGACCCTGGGTTTTATCCGGCATTGATACCCTAGGAAATACGATGGCGACTAAACCCGACACGGATAGATCGCAGCCCAGAACCTCCAAAGGACCCCAAACCATCCAATCCAACAAGTTGGATCGCTATACCTTTCCCAAGGGGTCCCCAGTGGAGATGAAGAAGGCCCTAGTTGGAGGGAGGATGCCACGCTCAATTCCACGGAACCAACCTTGGCGGATCTTATGGCGGCCATCAACGGGGTTCAGACTTCCCTGGGCCAGAAAATGGAGGCCTTAGACAACAAATTGGACACAGTAATGATAGAGGTGGGGCTGATGCGGGCGGATCTCACAAAGGTAAATGAGAAGGTGAAAACGCTTGAGGTCAAGACGGCCAGCCTGATGGATGATGTGTCCCTGCTGCAGCAAGAAGCACACAAGACCTTAAGACCTCGAGAGCCCTAACAGATCGCAAACTTGATGACTATGAGGGGAGGGCCAGGTTTAATAACGTCCGCATTCTTGGGGTGCCCGAGAAATCAGAAGGGCAAACGCCGGATCTGTTCGTAGAGGACATTGTTCTCAACCACCTCAAGCCTAAAGGACTCAGCAATTTGTTTACGGTCGAGCGTGCACACAGGGTGCCCGGAGGAAGACCACGAGTTGGAGCACCCCGCGCCCCATGATTGCGAGAGTCCTAAATTTCCGCGACAGGGATATAATCCTACAGGCGGCGCTTTCGAGGTCCCCTCTGAGGTATGAAAATGCGACCCTCTCCTTTTTCCCGGACTTTACTCAGGCGGTGCAGAAACAATGACAGAGCTTTTTGACGGTGAAGAAGAAAATGAGAGATAGGGGGATCAAATATGCTATGATGTTTCCGGCTCGCCTCCGGGTCGAACTTAATGGAAAGACTTGGTTTTTCGATCACCCTGAAGTGGCGTTGGACTGGTTGGAAAGGGTTCATTCAAACGACGCGGAGGGTCGGGTTCGAGATGAAGGGGACGAACACTGAGAAAATCATAATGGAGATCGCAGAACTTAATTTGTTGTATGGTATGAGGGGGTTAGGGCGGGTCCCATTTGACTCTCCTGATTTGTTTAGATTAGAAATTATCGGGAGTAAGCCTGGACTTGAGAAGTAGTGGGGAGAGTGGGGTTCTCTCGGGCCCTCCTTCCATTTACTACTTTTAGTTAGTTGTAGATTAGACTCTGGGCGACAGGCACACTGCTAGTTGGGGATGAGCGCAAGCTACATGCAGGGGGGCAGGGTGAGGGGTGGAGGGTTCAGTACTGGGAGGGGGGGTTTGTTTCAGGTGGTTTCACCAGTTGTGTGGATTGTTGATAGAATCAGTATATTGTATTTGATTAACATGCGGCAGTCAGAGGAGTATCGTTTCCTTTTTACACATGATGATGGGGGGTAGAGACATGAAGGTGTTGAGTTGGAATGTGAATGGGTTGGGTGAATAGATTAAACGCAGTGTGGTGCTACAGTATCTTAATTGCCAGGCGCCAGATGCAGTTTTACTCCAGTAAACGCATTTAGTTAGTAATTCCTGTAAGACGATGTACAGAATGGGGTACAAGTTGGTGGCCCACGCGGGATTTACGTCTGGTTCCAGGGGGGTGGGAATCCTGACTCTGAGGGCGCTCCCTTTGGTAATAGACTCTGTGTGGGAAGATGACAGGGGTAGATATATTGGCGTCACAGGTCGTTGGGAAGGGCATGTTCTTACCCTTTTGTCAGTGTATGTCTCCCCGGGTATGCAGTCCACTTTGTTGATTTGGGAAAGCTTCTGCTTGAATTGCCAGTTGGGCTCTTGATCTTGGGGGGTGACTTTAACGCAGTGGTCTCCGGAGCTATGGCTAGACATCCCCCACGGGATACGGGGCGTGCTCAACGATGGCTGCCTGACTTTATTGATGCAATGGGTTTAGTGGACGGCTGGAAATTACTTCACCCTGATCGGAAGCAATATACGTTTTATTCCGGTGCCCATTGCAGCCTTTCTCATCTTGATTATTGCTTGGTTCCGGCAGCCCAGGAGTCTTGTGTCACTGAAGCTGTTCATCTCGCTAGAGGTATTTCCGATCATTCCGCGCTTTGGTTTCGTTTTTGTTTCGTTTCGGGGTATCTACGTAACCCCAAACTTCGCGGGGATCTTATTAAGGCTCTGGACGACTATTTTTTGGTTAATGAAGGCTCGGTATCCTCTTCCATGTCACTCTGGGAAGCCTTCAAAACGGTCATCAGGGGGCATGCTTTGTCACTGATATCGGTAACAAAGAAGGAAAGGAGCAGAGAGGTTGTTGATGCAGAGATTGAGATCGGTCATTTGGAGGGGCAATTGGAACAGGAGACAATGCAGGCTAATTTACATCTTTTGAGCCTTAAACAGTACGGTTATAAAGCACAGGTCACTGATAGTGCTAAGGCTCTTGGTCGGGAGCAGCAGGGCAGACTTTATGGCCTCGGGGATAAGGTGGGGAGGCTTATTGCTTAGTTGGACAAGAAGGAAATGGCGGACCGTGTCTTCCCAGAACTAATTACAGATGGAGGGGCGTCGATTGCGGATCCACAGAGTATTGTTGATAGCTTTGCGGCATATTTTCGGACTGTTTATACCTCGGTCTCTGATCGTCCAGAGGAGGACTCCGATTTTTTGCTTCGTGATATACAGCTCCCCCGCCTGTCCATCAAGGACCGTGACTTTATGGATAGTGCCTTGACGGCGGATGAAATAGCCCAAGCTGTTCGCTCCTTGAACTCGGGTAAGGCACTGGGACCCAACAGGCTCCCAATTGAGCTTTACAAACTGAGACCTGATAAGCTGGCTCCTTACCTTAGAGATATGTTTATTGAGGCTCGCGAAAAAGGGATCTTGCCCGGTGATCAGAGAGTTGTGTCGGTGGTGGTGATTCACAAGGAGGGAAAACCTAGGACTAGCTGTGCTTCTTACAGGCCTATTTCTCTATTGAATGCCAAACCTAAAATTCTGGCCAAACTTCTTTCTAATAGGCTTGTGAAGGTGGTTAGTGTATTGATCCACCCAGACCAGTCGGGCTTTATTCCCCACAGAAATACAGCTCTGAATTTACGCAGGCTACATGGTGTGATAGCCAGAGCCCATACTCTGCAGGAACCCGCTGTCATTGCCTCGCTTGATGCAACCATGGCTTTCGATACCATAGAATGGTCCTATCTGTGGGCGGTTCTTACTAAGTTTGGATTTGACCCTGACTTTATTGGCTGGGTGCGCTTATTGTACACTGAGCCACTAGCCCAAATAGTGGTTAATAATCGGGTCTCAGCTCCCTTTCGTCTTGGCCGGGGCACTCGGCAGGGCTGCCCTCTTTCTTTCTCCCCTTCTTTTCTCACTGGCCCTTGAACCCCTGGCGGCTTGGTTGCGCTGGGAGCCATCTCTCCCTGGCATTAGGTGGTCCCCTGATTGGGAGGATCGAATTTCCTTGTACGCGGACGATATTCTGCTTTATTTAACCTCTTCTCTGAAGTCCCTTATTGTCGTGTGCGACGTCTTAGCCTCCTTTGGTAGGAATTCCGGGCTTACCATTAACTGGGGGAAATCTCTATTGTTTGTGCTTAAGGAAGAGCCCCCGATCCCTCCGCGAGACTGTCCCATTCAAATTAGTACGGACGGGTTCAAATATCTGGGGATCTTCATTTCTCTTGACCCGGGGATCAGGTATGGCAGGAATCTCCTTCCCCCTTTACAGAGGCTTCGGAGCGACATCGCTAACTGGAGGAAACTTCCACTCTCTTTGTTGGGGCGAGCGGCACTTTTTAAAATGATGTCTCTGCCTCGTTTCCTTTACGCCCTTCGGAATACTTTGGACGTAGTTCCGGCCAGTTATTTTCGTGAGGTGGAAGGGCTGCAGCGTAGTCTTTTATGGGAAGGTAGACCCCGTATAGCTTTAGCTAAGCTGACGCTCCCTTGGTATGATGGAGGCATCGCCCTCCCAGATATTAAACGGTACTACTGGGCTTCTCAGCTGGCCGCAATCAATCATGGCACATATGGCCCTGTGGCTGATCCCGGCTATGCTATGGATAAGTGGCTCCTCCCTGGAGGTAGTTACAATAGGGCGCTGTACTCAGTGTCAACTAAGTTGAATTTGACAGGGCGGACTAAGCATGCTGTGTGGATCTGGCATGATGCCACTAGTTCTTTGGGATGGAGGGACAAACTGATACTAGCTACCCCACTTTTTGATTCGGAGCGATTGGGTAAGCTTTGGAATACGAAAGGGTTTGATAAGTGGGATCTGATAGGGATCTCCACCATTAAGGACATCTGGGGCAAGGGGAGGATTAAATCGTTTGTGGAGATGCAGGCTGAATTTGAGCTGCAGAGATCTGAGTATTTTCGCTATGCCCAAATTCGGCACACGTTACAGGCAGCCTTGCCTGTGGATGTGGATCTGCCGAAGGCTTCGCCTCTCAAGGACAGGATTTTGGATGGCCACCTCCCCGAGAAAACGATCTCCCTGCCCTATAAGAAACTAATTAATCCCAGGGTGGACTTACTCAAGGAGTTGAGGGATAAGTGGGCATGGGACGGATTGGAACTGGATGATGAGGACTGGCAATCGGCTGTGTCCTCTCCAAAAGTGGTTGCTATTCCTGCGAGGCTGCGGCTCGTCCAGTTAAAAATATTACACAGAGTCTATGTCACAGGGCCCCACCTTGTACAGATGGGGTTGTTTTCTTCTGGGATATGCAGAAGGAAGTGTGGTCTTCTTGGGACATTTTTCCATATTATCTGAGAGTGTCAATATATCACGGAGTACTGGCGTGGGGTTCATGACACTATACATGAGGTATTGGGGATCTCCCTGCTACCAGAGGCGAGGAGATACCTCCTTAACATATGGGAACCCACGGACCTTAACTCCACGCAGACACAGTGGGCCACATTAAGTTATATGATAGCAAAAAGGAATATTGCCCAGCAGTGGGGATCCGAACAGCCTCCTACCCTTGAAAGCTGGAAAAATAACTTAGATTGGAGTATGTTCCGAGAGAAGACTGTTTACATAGCAAGGGGCCGCCCTCGAAAGTGGGTCTCAGTATGGGGACCTTGCAATGCGTAAAGGGGGGATATCTGTGTGCCACCTAGAGATGTGGTTCTTGATGTACCCCCATCCCCGTAAAGCTATTGTTATGTATGTACGTTGGTTTAATACGCCCCCGAAGGAGTTCTATTAGCTATGGTTTGACTCTTCTGTACTGTTCTCTTTCTCTGATGCTTTGTTTTAATAAAAAGAATTATAAAAAAAAAAGACTGCACAACATTGTGGGGTGAAACACATGTTGGTCAAACCACATGTTTATTATTATTAGTGGTAATTGTTTACTCTATCTTACTGAATATATAAATATAATTCAATGTTGTGGGCATAGAGGTATTGCCCTCATAGAGTAAGCAATCTATACTGCCAACGAGCCAATTCTACTCAGTGTAACTCCATAACTATTATTCCCTTTTCCTTGATAGCCAAATTCTCAAGTGATAGATCAAGTATTCTCATGTCCTGTGTGGTAACTTCATCCAGTCCTGGTTTTCAGTCAATAGAATTTTGCATGGTGGGATTTTAAGTTTTTGTTTTACCATTATGAGAATGGGTTTTAAATCCCAGGATGCAAATTGCTGTTTGCTAAAAACAAAGGATTGCCTAAAGGTGTTACACCTGACCTCCGAAGTTACTTATTTGAAAATATCTAACTTTGTTGTATATTGTGTGTGTATATGTGTGAGTGCGTGTGTGTGCGCACATGTGTGTGCACAGCAAGACATATATCAGTGAAAAAACAAAGGTTAAAGTGAAGTTATGGTTAGCTTTGGTTATTATAGCTTATAGTATTTAAAAGAAATGCCTACAAACCTCAGAAAGTCACCTAAAAACACACCCAAGATACAGTTATGGTAACAACTTAAAAGCGAAAAAACATAAACATTTGCAAGTTGTCATCAGGAACACATAACTTGTGCAAGAGCCATGGAAACAATATTCAAATGTACCTTTCCTTTAAAACAGTGGTTCTTAACATTTTGACTTCAAAGGATCTCCACTTAATCAATACTTGAATCGAGGACCGCCAATGTATATTTATTGGAATCTTGGAACCCCCACTGAGTCATTTTTGGAATCCTGGGGCAACAGTCTAAGCAATTTCAATTATTTGAACCACAAAACTATAGACACAAATATGGAAAAACGTTAATCAAACACATACACAAACATGGCCATATTTTATTTAATTCATAAATACATATAACAAAAATTGTAATTTTAATTGGAAGGTAGGAGCTTTTCTAAAACCAAAAGAGGCCACCTATCATCAATACTATATTCTTGTATGGAGCATGCACTTGGACTGCTCCAGTGAGTCAATTTCAGATACCAACAAAATGTTTAGCCTTCAATTTCAAATTCCTTCACATTTACAGAACGCTGTAAATTTTTCAATTTTCAATTTTGCTTCTTTATTTATAGACACTTTATTTATCTGTTAATATTATTTCATTTTCTAAACAGTCCAGGGCCCTGTGAGTAGGCATTGTGGCCCCAAGTGTTTCCCGGGCCACAGATTAAGAACCAATGCTTTAAAATGTACGACTAAAGGTTGCAGCACTTATGGAGGATCGTGCAAAAGCAGGTGACCTGGACTATAAGAAACTCTCTGACCCCGCCCTTTTGATGGTCCTGATTTAGATCGTTTAGGGCACTGTTTTTGCCAATTTCGGATCAATTGGTCTTCTCAGGATTCTAACTCGGAGTAGGTGACCTGCAGATGACCGCATAGGTGTCAATAAGCATGACCTCATGGCTCAGCCAAAGATGGCCGCCTGCGTCCTGTGTTCTCAAACCATCTAAGCCACTGAATCTTAGGCCCTGCTGTGCCTGTTCAATTTGAGTGAGGCACGTTTGTATGGTTGATGCGCCTCTTTACCTGCTGTTCTCTGTATGAGCGGGGTTTACACTTCCAAAACATTGAAAGGTGTAATGAAGTCACAGGAGAAGGTAATTAATTAAAGCTCGGTTTCAACAGTATATACTAATTAGTGCTTAAACATTTCTCACCAAGGTTGCAGTTTTACATGGTAGTCAGTAGCGTGAGAATGCTGCCAGCGAGCACTGTCTCTCTGCTAAGCATGGAATCTGGATGACAAGGCGGACGCATTTAGAGAGGCTGTGAGCTACAGATCACCAAAGTTTGCCAGTAACCACTAATACATTCAATTCCCCAATTACAGACACGAGCTCAATACTAAGGGTTTGATTACAAGTGGTCTGGTTAAGTGTGATAGCTGCACATATCCAGGGGCGGCCCCTTGGCTAAGGTGGAGGAGCGTTGCCCCACTGCTCTGTGAGTAGGTAAAAACGGAAAAACATAAAGTGATAATAATGCATTGTTATTATCATTTTAATTTTCTGTCATTGCTCAGCTGGTATGGGGCGCGGCGGGCGGGCTGGGCTGTCGCAGAGGAGCTGGGGGAGGAGTGGTGTTCATGATAGTTTGGCCGGCCGTCTTGGGCTGGCCAAACAGTCATTTGCACTTTACATGTTCTCCTCCAGGCTGTGTTGTACAGCCTGGGTGGAGAACACGCACCGCCTCCCAGTCCCTCTCTAAGCGCCGAGCCACAGCGCTCAGACCAATCACAACACTGCTGTAACACAGCATCATGATTAGCTCGAGGAGTCTGGGAGCCTGTGTGCATCCTGCCCATATAGTCCTGGAAGCGGGCAAAGTGGACCGAGATGCGATGACAGGCAGGTATGTGATTTTTTAATGTGTTTTTTATTCCCCCCCTTGACCTACCCCCCACCTCCCTTAAGTAGCATCCCCCACTGCATGCAGGACCGGACTGGCCATAGCGGGCACCGGGCAATCCCCCGGTGCGCCGCACGGGTGGGGGCCGGTTTTGGGCCTCTTGGGGCCGTTTTTGTCACATTGCCGTTTTTGCAGAATGTTATGGCTCAGTTTCTCAGATGTAACTTGTAATTTGAGCTCTGTATCACATTCGATTAATTACTACCCCCAGGGTATCAATCGGAGCATAAGAGTTGAGAGTCACAGGCAAGCCACCACCAAGCCAGAAAGGACCCAACCTCCCCACACAGTCACACATGCTGAGGAACCAAGAAGAACTTCTTCTGACAGTCACTTGGGAGGGAAGGAACCCTGCTGACGACTGACCACTGACTGAGCACTGTGCAGTGCATCAGAGATGTCAAACATGGCGGCATGCTATCCATGGTTGCAGCAACGGTTTCTTTATGAAGGCGGGGGACCATTTTATTTTTCACCTTTGTGTGCACTGCCGCAGCAGTCCAAAGTGTACACTTTGGTCGGCTGTCTTGCCCAAAGTAAAATGCGCACTTTGAAGCTCTCCACCTATCTGTCGTAGACACTCAGCTGGGTGGAGACCAAGCACAGGCCTCTAGGGCTTGAAGGAGTGTCAAGCCAGCCACTTCATCCAATCCTGGTGCTTATGTCATGCTGGTTAACCGCATGAGAGCAGCGCCATGATTGGTTAAGGGAGTTCGTCTACCCATGCTGGAGGAGAGAAGAAAAACAGGATCAGAGCCAGGATGTGCAGCCAGGTAAGTGACCTGTTTTCTTTATTTTTTACTCATTTTGTTTGCGTATGTATTCCCTAAATCGCCGACTTGCAGTACATTACCGTTTGAAGGGTAAACATTTTTACTTTAAAACGGTGATGTTATGCATGTCGGCATGAATTTACTTTGTGGTTGTAAATAATGACCACACTTTTGACTGCGGTGGATTCCTTACTTCTGCCCTGAACTTCAAATGCGAGGAGGAATGTATTGATAGGGTTGAGAATTCCTGTGAAGACAAGTAACTTGTTATCAACAAAAAGAATATGATAATAACGGCCATACCACAGAAAAGAGCTCATTGCACACACCTTCTACCTCAACATGAAGACGATGAACATGGTTTCATCATAACCCTTCGTCGTCCTAAAAATCAGTAACAACCGCTCATGGACTGGTGACACAGTCACACGGCCCATGAATGCCAACTGAGCCAAAATGTGCAATGCAAAAACCTGCTTGAACAAGGCATGGGCACCGAAGCGGGGTAAAAAATCAAGTACAGAATTCAGATCTGGTCCATCAGGAGGACACGAGATTGAAGAGGATAGCCGAAAGGAAGATCTAAAGCTTATCATGTGCCACTCTATTGGCTGATGCCTCCTTCTTATACATTAAAGACAGGGTCACAACCTATGCTTTCAAAGGAGCAAAGAGACCCAACAGCAAATTAATGGACCAACGCTGGAATAAAAAGCTGGTGGATCGGGTCCCGTCAAATGTACTGAAGAGATTCCTAGGGAAGCTGAGCAGAGCATCCTGGCATCCTGAACATTTTCCGCCTACATAGGGATGTCCCACTCCACCAGTCTGCATTAATGAATACCGTCAAATCAAACATGCATAGGTTATGTACAGGAAGTGCACCAGACGTGTGAGGGGAAACTTGAAAGAATACACAAGGAATTCAAGTTTTACCACAAATGACACGTTCGATTGAATCCGTCACGGGCCGCCGTTACAAGACGAAGCTCTGGAGCACATGTGGCAGCAGCTTACCAAGGACTGCACATATGTCGCCCTACGTCCAGTCTACTTAAAGTATCAATATTCAATTTGAGAAACAACCCTTCATGCAACTGGCGTTATCAACTTGACGGCCCGTGACGTCTGTTTACACTTCTATTCCCAATATTGGAATCTTTGCATTAGCATTCTTACCATTACATTGGCCAGCTTCTTTGTCAACTTTATTGCGCTACAGCAAGACTAACCAGTACTTTTGCCCTGACGAAGCTCCCATGGTTGGGGAGCGAAACGCGTTGGCGGTCCTGTGCACTTTGAAAATACGAAAATAAAAAGAAAAATATATTTTTTGATACAACTTTGGTCCTGTTTTACTTCGTGCTTGGTGCTGCCTCCATTCTTCTTCACAAATGACACAAGCCCTTTCATCCAAATCATGAAATCCCTGAAAGACTATAATCTACTATAAGTGTGTTACCCTACACAACGTACTACAGATAGCCAACAACAAAAAAGGGCAATCACAACAAATGACAAATGTACTTGTCCTTCAGAGATCGGAGAATCTCTGCAACACATGATCCTCCTATGCCCCCCTCCCCCCACCTCATACAATGTAGTCTAGGAACAAAAAATATTCCATGATTCTAGCATTGTGAGGTAGGACAAAATGATGCCTTTTCTCCTTTCGGATCACAAGACTTACACAACAAAAGAGTAATTTCCTATCTAAGAGACAGCTGAAAGAAAACAACAGGGGGCAGCGAATTACCGAGTCACAAACCCGAGTGAATAGCAGCTTTTTGAAAAGCCAGAAGATTAGGGACGTAAAAAACCAAGCATGCCACAAAAAGTACGTGCAATGACGGGCCATGGCGGCTATGTCATTCTGTATGCGCACGCATTGGTCGTAGCGCATTTGCGTGACACGGGTACTTTAAAAAAAAAGAATCTTATCCAAGATAGATGAAAATAAAAAAATGGCAAAGCACTTTAATTTCTAAAGCAGAAGGGCTGGCAGCAATTTGCAGGCTGACCATTCAAAAAGTAAGTATATACATTAAAATACTAGGACTGGAGGAAGGGGATGGAGTGCAATGGAAGAGCTGATAAGGGTAGTGGTGGGGGTCGTTAGGAAAAAGAAGCACACGAGAGAGGGCGCAACAAGGAAGGTGGGGGAGATGCATACAAAGGAGAGAACACATGGCAAAGGGAGAAGCACATATGTGAGAGCAACACAGAGCATGGGGGAGACAGAATCACAGGAGAGACCAACATGGAGTGCTACAAGGTGAGAAGCACATGGATGAGAGAGCATAACACACAGTGCTAGGGAGAGAAGCGCACAGAAACAGCTTCAAAACACATGCCCTCTCATGGGGTGTTAAAGTAAAAAGAAAAAAGTAGTTCCCTGAAAATGAGTGGTGGAAGGACACAAGCAAAGAGGTGATGACCCAGGAGCAAAACAAAAACAAGAAGCAAGCAACTCAGAGCAACTATAAAGCCAACAAGTGGTAAACAATGGTAAGTAATGGACGAGCTTCAAGCCCACTGTAAATTCTTGGTAAACTACCAATAGGTATTTTCAGGTTAACCTGAAAAAGGATATCGAATTATAAACCATTGCAGTTGACTCCTGTGTTAATGAACACCTTCAACAAAGGTAGCATCTCGTACCTCCCGCAGACCAATGGTACTGGGGACAGGATTTTAGCTGGATAATGATTGAAAGAGTGAGTTTGAACAGAAGACTCCAGCAGCGGTGGTCACCACAAAGAAAAAGTGGTGAGGCGGGTGGAGGGGGTGCAGGTGGAGGGAGTGCGGTGGGATCGCAGGAGAGGGAGCGCGGGGTTAGTAAAAATGTTTAAAAAATGGACTTACCTGAAGCTGGAATCTACCTCCCGCGTCTCATCGTGCTTCAGTGTTAATCCTGGTCCCAACATACACTGGGACAGCATCACAGACTCCCTGTGCAATCCCTGTGCTGCTCTAATGCTATGAGAGCAGCAGAGGGATTGGCCTGAGCGGACTGGTTTGACGCTCCGCTCAGGACAGGGAGTCTGTGCTGTTTCTCCAACCCAGTTGTTCATTACTGCTGGTTTGGAGAAACCTAAGTGCGTATTTCTGTTTGATCAGCCTAAGACGGCCAACCGAACTTGCATGCGCACTTAAAAGTGCACCTACCACTCCTCCCCTTTCCTCCCATGGCCCGGCCCCTCCCCGCACATGCTTGGCTCAGTTAGAGATGAAAAATAAAACTATAATAAAATATTGTTTTATTTTTCAGCTGCTGGCTCTGAGCCAGTAGGGTGACGGTCTTCTGCCATTGCGGAGGAGCTGCCCCTGTCAACAGGAGACATACATTTTGAGAGACTCCTGTAGCAATTTGTTGTGCTTGAAGAAGAAACAGGGAAATCTTTGGGCAGCACAGTTGACCCACTTCGGCCCCCCTCACCCCCACCACATCCCCACGGCACTATGTTTGAAACTCACAGGTAGATGTTCTGTCAGGAGGAATTGACAAGAAAGACGCTAATAAAAGAGGATATTCAACCCCAAACGCATATATTGGGCCACTCCCCTACCCCCAGGGCCTTTATAGGCTGAGTTGCTACCATCATTCAATCACCCACCCACTCTCTGGACATTATCGACAGTACGATTCATTTTATTCAAGATCAAATGTTTCTGTTCTGCTTTTTTCATTTAAAGACTCGTGCCTTACCATGTTTCACTGTGATTTTTAGGTCTTTCCAGAGCCAGCGCATGCACTGCTCTGGCGAGACATTTAGTGAGTGGGCTTCAAAAAGCCAACCACAGCTTTTTGTGAGGCCTAGAGCGTGCGGTTACGAGCACAGTTACGCGCAGAGGCGCCATCTGGCTTTCCTCTCGAGCGCACCTCGCTCTGCCTCTCCGTCTTGCTCGCGTTTTCACTTTTTTTTACTTGCTATTTGTTTTGGATTTCTTATCTTCTTGCCCACACCTCTCTGCCTGCCCATTCTGTCGTGTTACAGTCCTTACCCTAACCAGCTTTGTAGCCATCTGGCTTTCCTCTCGCTTGGGAGAGCAGACTGCTCTCCCAAGTGCGCGCGCCTCGCCCCGCCTTTCCGTCTTGCTTGTGCTTTCACTTTTTTTGCTTGCTATTTGTTTTGGATTTCTTATCTTCCTGCCCAAACCTCTCTGCCTGCCCATTCTGTTGTGTTACAGTCCTTACCCTAACCAACCTTGTAATTGTGCCCTGAGTCATGTGCTTGAGGTTAGCTGGCTCTCGGTAGTGTCTTGCCGGTGATAGAGCCTGCCTAAAACACATTCTTGTGCCGATGCTTCCGGCGTGGGAATTCCATAGGGGCAAGGGATGCGGGTGTCCCCTGTAAAGGGCATAATCGGTTACAGGCAGCTTTAAGCACCAAACCCGTGTTCTGCCTAATTCACTCTGACAGCAGGGCTTTGTACAACTGAACCTCGGTCATTCTGCCTGAAGAAGCACCGATGGAGCCTGTGAAAACACTAGCAGTGCAATGAACGTGCTTTCACCCTACCCTGTCAGTGCCGTGAAGCTGCATTACTAGGTGAGTGTGGATTGAACCCCCTCCCCCCATCTTCCTTGAGGAGTAGTGGTCACCCATAAGAGCCACATGAAGTGGCCATTGAAAGCTGCTGGGGACCGTGTGAACAGCGCTCGCTCGCCTGCCGGTCCTCGTGAAATCGTTGTAGTTGCTCTACACAGTTATGTGCACGCTTATCCCAGATGTTTGTAGTGTACTTGTTTTATTTATTTACGTTTTATAAAAAGGCCTCGTAAGGCTGGTAGCGCCCCCGCCCCCCTTATTAACTGGTTTGCCGTCATGAAAGGATCTCTGGTGTCAGGAAAGCTGGTAACCACAATACACACATGTCTCATAAAGGTTTCATCCTTTTAGGAGCACTTGCAATTTTTCATTTTCTCAAGAAAGAGAGCATTTATCTGATGAAGGCCGCATTTTCCTTACTTTCATTCCTAATGTGTTTGAGGTCTCTTTGATCCCTCAAGTCCTCCATGCGTCTAGACATGTAGTTCTAGTCAGTTGCTCAAGCCCACTCTAAATCCTGAACCCCGTAGAATTTTTTGACTCAGACTTAATGTTTTTTAGATGTAACTTGTGATATATAAATATTTTTAAACCAATGTGCCTATTTTGTGGAGCACTGCATGATGGCCCTGTTTAAGCAAAGTGAATTTTTTTGGAAGTAGTACTTGATAGGGGTATTTTGGAAACCAATATGCAGTGGTTGTTTATTGACACCATTGTGAAACTGTTGTTTTTGGGGAATGCGCTGATTGAGGCCACAATAGCCGGATTGGCTTGGGATGAATTACTCAGTTGATCTCAGTTGGTAAAAGGTAAGAGGGGGCATGCTGGCGTTTCCTGCTAAGATGGGTACTATGTGTGATTGTTTGCAGGCTTTTGATGACAGCCCTTAGTGGTTTGTAGAAAATGAAGCTCTGTGAGTGTTGTGTCCGTTAAAAATGCCCTTTGTATGGTGTGATACAGGTGGTTTGATTGAATTTTTTCTGAAATTCCCAGTTGCTTTGCTATGCAGATGTATACTATAATCATTCAACAGACACCAAACTAGGCATGATGGAGGTGGTGATGCCCACCAAGTACTTATAATTGCTCTGCAGGGCAAGTTGCTTAAGGACGTGGCCACAGCTTCTGGCATAGTCGATAGGTCTCGCCTTTGGGACCTTATAAGTATTTAGTTATGCAGCACAATATCCTTCCAGCAACAACATGAACTGTTGCATGGCTAACCACTTATAAGGTCCCAAAGGCGAGACCTATTGGCTTTGCCAATGCTTGTTACTTTCGTGATGTGCAAAAGGCATGTGCTGAAATCATTCTCAAGGAATCGGAGTATCGGACACCTTCTCGCAAACTCCAGAGATATCTATCTCCAATGTCCTATGGAGAGGCGACAATAGGATCTCAGTTCACAGAATCGTGTGAGTGATCTTGTAGGGGAAACAAAAAAAGAAAGAGTGCAGTGAAACGCAAAAGCCCACCATAGAAACATAATATTAAAAAAAGCTGATGAGAGAAAAACAGGAATCCCTCTAAAGGAAAACCGATAATTGAAGGGAAATAGAAACAAATATAATAGAAGAGGTACGAAATTAAAAGGAGCACTAAGTAGAAGAAAGACAAAAAAACACAGCACAAGCACAGAATGGGCAGTAGCAGTCCAAGGGTAGTAGCAGAGGAATCAGAGCAGAATAAGTGAAGGTAATTCAAGGCTCATTCACGTGCACAGAAATAGCATAGGTAGCAATAGTGCAGGTTCTCTCTCTGTCTCACACACACACACACCCCACACATCCCGTGAGCATGTGCAGGAGCAGTCTAAGGGCCCGATGTAGGTCGGTCGGTAACGGCCGAAAATCTGTATTTTTGCCCGTTACCGACCGGAATTCAAGAATTGGCACAATTTGACAGAATCAGTAAATTTACCGATTCTGTAAATTTACCGATTCTGTAAAATACCGAATCAGTATTTTTACCGATTCGGTAAATCTCAGATGTAGGTGGGACTCTTCTGAGTCCCAAAGGCCCTACAAAATCGGTATTTTACCACACAATCCTATTGTGTGGTAAAATACCGAATTCAGGTGTGCATGCACATGTGTGCATGCACACCTAGCCATGTGACAGACAGACATGCCCTTAGGGCATGTCTGTGTGCCACATGGCGCACGTGCCTATTTGTGGGGTGCCAGAGGGTGTCAAAGTGACACCCCCTGCACCCTTGCAAAATTCGGTATTTACCGATTCTGTAAATACAGAATCGGTATTTCCCATTGATTCCTATGGGCTTCAAAGCCCATAGGAATCAATGGGAAATACCGATTCTGTATTTACAGAATCGGTAAATACCGATTGTTACAGATTCGGTATTTCCACATCTGGAAATACCTACATATCCACCCTTTAGATTTACCGATTTTTAATTACCGAATCGGTAAAATTCGGTAATTAAAAATCGGTAAATCTAATTTACCTACATCTGGCCCTTAGTGTCCTCATACATACAGTGGCTGCACAGACAGCAGCACTCTACTTTTTCTAACACACTCACAAATGGTGAGTAAAATTGTTTGTTGTGTGTTGGTCATGTCGTGGGTGTCTGAAGCAATGGGTTCTCTGTGATGGTGCGTGTGTGTGTTGTGCGTAAGCAAGATCGCGTGGTGGATGGTGAATGATGTGATGGTGTGTTGAAGTGATGAAGTGTGTTTCTGATGGTGTGTTTCTGTTATGGTGGCTGTGTTAAAGTGTGTGAATGTGTAGAAGGATACACAAACAATGGGCTCCAAAGACAATTCACAGACTAACAAGAGCCCAGTACCACAAAAATGTTTGTCCTGAGCGTTCAGAGTGGGTCAGAGTGGCCGTTAGGGCAATCAGGCAGTGCCTGAAGGTCAGTGTGTGTGGGCTGTTTTACTAGCTGCTTGTGGGCTGGTTTAATCGTCTGCTCAGCCAGTTATTAGGTTTTGCCTACACAGTGCATGCTTTGCGCTGATGGAGACGTATTGTTTACAATTCATTGGACATTCAAGGAAGTGGAAGAGGTGTGGCACAGTGGCCAGGGCGACTGACTCTGGAACCCCCGCCGGCAGATCAGCCCAGCACCATGTGACTCTGGACAATAGCTTGTTTATTCTTCCCGACGGCCCCCATCGCCTTGACACCTTAGGTTAATTGTTCGCGCTTTACAAATACTGGGCATTTACATTTATAACCCACCACACCATACCATTAGTTGTTTTCATTGTCACTTTCATTTGCAATCTTTCGATTGCTTAGCTCCTGTAGGCTACGCTTCCTTTCTTGGGTTGGCTCCTCCCTTGAACATGGACTTCCTCGTCTTTGTTCTTCTTCCTCTTTTTGAAATTTACAATTTTACAAATTTTTTATAAGAGTTTTGGTATTATTTTTAGACATGCAATGTACTTTCCTTCATTTATTACAGTCATATGGCTTCTTCATTAAGTTGTTTTCACCCTATCTGCTGTCTCTATTGAAGTTTTAGTTACTTTCACTCACAACTGTACTACTCTACGTCACTCTACTCTATGCTACTCCACTCTCACCACTCCACTAAATTCTATGCCACTCTAAACCACTCCACTCTATGCAACTCTACTCTAAGTAGCTCCACTCTATGCCAATCCACTCTATGCCCCTAAACCCTGTGCACTAAACGCCACTCTACTCTATGCCACTCCACTCTACTCTACGCCGCTCAATTCTAGTCTATGCCACTCCACTCTACTCAAAGCCACCCTTCTCTATGGTACTCTACTCCACTCTATGCCTCTCCAATCCATACCATGCCACTCTACTCTATGCCAATCTACTCAGTGCCACTCCAGTCTATGCTATACCACTCTACACCACTCCACTCCACACAATGGCACTCTACAGCACTCAACACCTCTCTGACCTATGTTTCTCTACTCGCCACTCTAATCACTGCCATTCAACTTGACTCTCCTCTATGCCACTCCACGCCCCTCTACTCCTCTCCTCTCCACCCCACTCTTCTTTATCCCCCTTTACTCTATGACACTATACTCTCCTCTATGCCACGCCATTCCACTATAGACCACTCTACTCCACTCTATGCCATTGTACTTTACTCTACTCCACTTAAAGCCACTCTAATCTCTGCTACTCTAGGTCACTTCACTCTACACTATGCCACTCCATACAATGCAACTCTACGGCATTCTACACCAGTCCACTCTATATCACTCCACTGTACATCAGTCTTCTCTACACCACTCTACTGTACTCCACTCTATGCTACTCTTCACCACTCTACTCTAAGCCACTCCACTCTACTCTACACTATTCCACTCTACTCTACTCTATGCCACTCCACGCCATTCCACTCCACTCCACACCACACCATAGCACTCCACACCATCTACTCTATGTCACTCTACTCTATGCAAATCCATGCCACAACACCCTACTCCAAGCCACTCCAGACAATGCCATATATGGCGACTCAATGTGACTCGACTCTACGTCACTCTATGCCATGCCACTCTTCTATACTACACTTTATTCTATACCACTCAACTCTATGTCACTGACCTCAACTCTATATCACTCCACTCCACTCCACACCACCCCACTCTATGCCACTCTACTCCATGCCACTCTCTGCCTCCCCACTTTATGCCACTTCACGCTATGCACTTTACTCTGTGCCACTGTAATCTATGCCACTCTATTTTAGGCCACTTGGCTCTATGCAACTCTACTCTATACCACTCTACTCTATGCCACTTTACTCTACACCACTCCACTCTATGCAACTCTATGCCACTCTACTCTATGCCACTCCACTCTACCCCACACCACTCTGCTCTATGCCACTCTACTCAATGCCACTCTACTCTTGCCCACTCTATACAACTCCACTCAGTGCCACTCAATTATACACTGCTCAACTCTACGCCACACCACTCCACACAATGCCACTTTGTGCCACTCCATCCTACACCACTGTTCTCTACACCACTCTACTCTATGCCACTCTACTCTACAATACTCCACTCTGAGCCACTCCACTTTATGCCAGTCTACACCACACCATTCCACTCTACATCACTCCACTGTACACCACTCTTTGCCACCCCAATCTATGCCACTCTACTCTATGCCACTCTATTGTATTCCACTCTAATCTACACACTCTGTGCCACTTCACAGCACTCTGCTCCCCTCCACTCTCAGCTACTCTGCGCCACTCAACTCCACTCTATGCTACTCCACTCTACTCTATGCCACTTTACGCTACACCATCCTACTCTACGCCACTCTACTTTACACCACCTTACTCTATGCCACCCAACTCTATGCCACTATGCCACTCCATTCGACTCTATGCCATTCCACTCTACACCACTCTACTCCACGCCCCTCTTTGCCACCCCACTCTATGCCACTTCACTCTATGCCACTCTAATCTATGCAGCTCTAATCTACTCCACTCTACCCTAGGCCACTCAACTCTATGCTACTGTACTCTTTGCCACTCTACTCTAAATCGCTTCACTTTACGCAACTCCACTGTACGCCACACCACGCCATGTCACTCTACCCCACTCTATGTAACTCCAGTTTATGTCACTTGACTTTACACTGCTCAACTATAATTCAACTCAACAGCAATCTGTGCCACTGTACTCTACAACACTCCATTCTATGCTACTCCACTCTATGCCACTTCCCTTTATGCCACACCACTCTACTCTACGGCACTCTACCCCATGCCACTCAGCTCTACATCACCCAGCTGTACGCCACTCTTTGCCACCTTACTCTTTGCCACTCTACTCTATGCCACTCTATTCTATTCCATTCTAATCTACAACACTCTAAGCCACTCCACACTACACCACTACACAGCACTCTGCCCCACTCTATGCCACTCTACTCCACTCTACTCTATACCAATCTACTCTTCGTCAATCAACTCTACACCACTATACTCTATTGCACTCTACGCTATGCTGCTCCATTCAACACAATGCCTCTGTACACCATGCTATGCCACTCTACTCTGCACCACTCTACTCTATGCTACTCTTCTATAGGCCACTTAGTTCTGCACCACTTTAATCAACTCTACCCCACTCTATTCTATGCAACTCTACTCTACATCACTCCAGTTTATACCACTCAACTCTATGCCACTCAACTCAACTCTACTCTACACTACTCTGCTCTATGCCACTTTATGCCACTCCACTCTACTCCATGCCACTCTGCTCTACACCACACCACTCTACTCCACATCACTCTACCCCATCTACTTGGCTCTACTTGTATCCAGCCTACTCTGTGCAACTCTACTCCTTGACACTCTACTGAATGCCACTCTACTGTATGACATTGCACTCTATGCTAGTACACTCTACTCCACACCTCTTTCCACCACGGCAATTTACCCTATGCCATTCCCCTCTACGCAACTTCACTGTACGCTACTCCACTCTATGCTACAGTATGCCCCTCCACACAACTCTATGACCATCCACTCTACATCACCCTACTCCACCCTACTCCACTATTCTCTATGCCATTCTTCTCTATGCCACTTTACTCTATGCCACGCCACAAACAGCAGCCACGCTTCTGTATAACATGACTAAAAGACTTTGGCAAAACACACAGCTCTCACATAGCCGCAACATATTGGCTTTGCCAATGCTTGTTACTGTTTATTTCCCTGATATTAAAACAAACATTGCCTACAGCAAGCTCAAATCCATGTAGTCTTTCATGCCTTGCAAATCAGTTATAGAGCATGTCTTCACAAGTTCAAAACTGCCCCAATTTGTAAACATGGGGCATTTTTTAGATATCAAATTCCTATTGGGACAGTTTTATTTTGGAGCCCAGCAGCCGTGGCCCTTGGAGGGAGTTCCGCGGGGCAGAGGGGCGGGGGAGGGGCTGCTAAAAACGGAATATGGATAATTGGAGGTGAGTAACCAATTCAATAAAACGAATTTCGTAGCGCGCCCTGCATCGCATTTTGCGATGCTGGGTGCGATCGCATTTTGCGATGCTGGGTGCGCTTCGAAATTCGTTTTATTTATTAAATTGATTACTTACCTCCAATTATCCATATTCCGGTTTTTAGCAACACCCACCCTGCCCCTTCCCGCCTCTCTGCCCCAAGGAACTCCCTCCATGGGCCGCGGCTGGAGCCCAGGCCTATTTTCTGACCCACTCTGACCCTGGTGTTGTTCCTTCTTCCACACCAATGGGCTATGTTTCTGTAGTTCATCTTCTATACCTTCATCACTTTCAAATTGTAGTGCTTTCTCGAGGTCGATTGCATAACCCAGTTATGGTTTTAAATGCTGGTCACACTGGCCATTAGTGTATTCAAAAACTGCGTTTTTAAAGTTTTCAAAATAAAGTATTGTGCTACCACTTTCAGATGCTGAGTCACATGGTAAAATGCGTCCAAACATCCAAATACCTTAACTGCTCACCTGTTCCTCACCATGGCGGCCTCCTAATTTTTCACATGCATTAACTGTGTGCCTGTCCCCAACATGGCCACAGTGACGGCTCTTCCTCTATGATGGAAGAGCGCCACCCCACTGCTTTCTTGCAGTGCGAGAAGCAAAAACATAAAATGGTAATCATTTTTAGTTATTACGATTTTAGGTTTGCTTTGCTGGCAGGCGGTGGGTGGCGCTCCTCTGGTTAGGGAGAAGGGCAGGGGAGGAGTGGCTTGCCCACTCCTGAATGCGCAAAGATTGTTTGGTTGGCCCTCCCGGGCCGCCCAAACCAGTCATGTGCACTTTGCCCTTCTCCATGCAGGCTACATTGCAGTCTGCTTGGGGAACATGCCCACTCCTCCAGCCCCTGGCTGAGCACTGTGTCATGGTGCGCCGACCAATCACAATGCCGCATTGAAGCTTTGTTATTGGCTTAGGGGAGGGAGCCTGGCTGCCTGCTTCCTCTTCCTGTCCGCGTCAGAGGCAAGAGAGCAGGAGCAGAGGAGAAGACGCGGGACCCGGCCTCAAGGTAAGTTTTTATTTTTCCTCGATGTTTGTTTTTTATTTTGCCCCACCCTCCGCGCAACACCGCCTGCAACACCTCCTGCAACACCTCCCACGCGACAACCCCTCGCGACCCCCACGCCCAGCACCCCATCCACGAATCATGTCGGCCGCCGCTGCAAGGCCACCTCCTACAACTCACTGCAGATTGTGTTGACGTGATTACGATCCGTGGAGGTTACACTCCTTTTCAAGGGGTGCTGCCTGTGGGCAAAACAACACACTGAGTGCCTGGTAGAGGGCAGGCTCTGATTTGTTTGACGTTGATCACACAGTAACAATGACAATGCTCTTTTTCAGAGCTCAGAGACAGGCAGAGGAAGTGACAGCGATGAGGTTTGTCACTTACCAGCGACGCACTTCTTGAAACTCCACTGCATTACATTTTCCCTTGTGTACCCAATGTGTCACTATACATTAATGTTAAAAGAACAGTGATGTGCTCGTAAATGTGGCAAAGAGATACATAAATAATTAAAAGAAAAAGGGAGACAAAGGTAACTGGGATGTATGGCAAGGAAGGTACAGCTACAACATGCATGTAAGTGTATTATTCATGTAGCACACACTGCAAGACATCTTGTCAGAATAGCTGTTGCACAATTAGTATTGTTAATAGAAACGCCAAAAGGAAAACAATAAATGAAAGAAAAAGATGAATTAGATAAAAAGATGAAATATATGCCATCACGGTAAAAAAAAAAAAGATATAAAAACTGAAAAGAGAAATGAATGAGATTCCTGAGGTAAAGGGAATACATGATGCAATTTAACATAAAAATGTGTCTTTAATTTGGACTGCAGGTGGTGCTATTAGATCCGTTTATGGATGCTAATACATCAATGCATACCCACCTACCAGGAATGCAGAGAAATCTTCAGCAGTAACTCCCACACAAGACATGAGAAGTAGATCTTCCAGGGCATGGTTAGCTTTTTAAGTTTGGGAAAAGCAGAATCACAAATGTGGGAATCCCCTAACTTCGGTCCAACTTTTCTCCCACCATCGAACTGGTTAGAAATGTACTCAAGTCAAGGGCTAACTAACACCCCTTCCAATGTGGGACAGGGAACAGATCATCCTCAGATTTTGTAGGGGGTGGGGGAAGGGCTGGATCATCATGGAGAAAAAAATGTCCATTTGCACTGAGGACTATCCCCTGCGATTAAATATATGCTATGTAAATTACCACAGAGAGTGAACAGAAGCCACTGGGATATGGCACATTACATGCCCGCTAGTAGTATGCCAGGAATGCTGTGCCTGACTGAGTTTTTCAGGTATACTGCTGAGACTTTTTGTGAATTTAAAAAGCTTTTAAAAGTAAGCTCAGGTAGAGATGCAAAACTCATTACTTTTAGGGCTTTTTCATGAATCAGACATATAGGGATGAAATGAAGAAATGTGCTTGAGGTCACAGGCTCGATGCAGTACAGCAATGAAACAATTTACCGGTCCTCGGTCTGGCATTCAAATGTGCACCTTCCTGCCTAACCCAGACCATCCCAGCTGCTAATTGCGTGCCATGCCTACTGATGGGCAAAGCTGCTTCAATTAAACCAATGCGGTATTCTGAGAGATAGCTCTGCTGTTGAGTACTTGTCAAAACCTCAGGTTGTCAAGAGGGTTTCTGACTCTGAGATGGACACCCTGCAATTCCAACAATCATCATATCTGCCACCTCGTTCCCCTTGTCTAATAACATTAGGGCTCCAATATGTCAGCACATTTCCCAATAGACACAGAATGGATTCACTCTTTGATGCCTCGGGCCCCAGGTTACTGAATAACTGCTCAGCACAGGAAGTGCAGGCTGCAGAGCCAGGAGACACGACATTCATCACCTGCACCCACAAACGAGCCCAAACTGATGACTAGAAATAAGGAGAACTGATTACGTTTGACAGTTGCGCAGGCGCAGTCTGCGGACACAGAGCAGTTAGAACAGCAGTCTAGGGTCATGTAACTGCAGCCAATGCAGCTACCCGTCAGGGCTCGAGTCGGGGTATCACGCTGGCGGACGGCGATCCCCCACTTATTTTCCCGGGAGCTCACTAACTGAAGCAAATGGAGCCACACATTCACTCTTTGGCCTCTCTGGGGCGAGATCGGAGCTCATTCAGAACGTTGCTCACGCGCTAGCTTCTCTGATGCAACCGCTTCTAATGGGTGAGCGAGGGGAGACAATGAGTCCGATGGTGCAAGACACGGTTCGTGACGTCACTTCCTGTCGTGACATCAGCTTCCCCCACACTTCATTTTAGGTCGAGGACCGTCGCACTGCGTAGCAGTGGGCAGAGTCCGAAGATTTTATGTTTTTTAGTTAGGGGGCTTGAACCCACCCCTCTTCTCCATTGGCTTGCTTCCTAAACGGAGGCCAGCCAATGGAAGAGAGGGGCGTCACTCGGTTCAAGCCCCATCTTTTTCGGATTCGGGGGCGTGTTTTTTAGGTTCTTTCTATCTGTGACGCCATCCGTCACTCAAACCTAAAAACACGCCCACGAATGCGAAAATGACCGTGCTTTCTCCGAGGCATTTCTGCTTTGCCTCGGAGAAACATGGTGGTGGTTTCCGGAGCTGCTCGGCTCCTCTGGCGTCCCCCTTCCCTCTGCCCGCAGCTCTCCTCCGTCCCGCTCTCGCCCCCCTTCCCTCCGCCTGCAGCTCTCCTTCGTCCCGCTCTCGCCCCCCTTCCCTCCGCCCGCATCTCTCCTTCGTCTCGCCTCGCCCTCCCTTCCCTCTGCCCGCAGCTCTCCTTCGTCCTGCTCTATTATCTTTATATAAAGTAGCACCTTTTGGGACTTGAGCCTGCAAATCACTGTCTCCATCTGTAACATCTCAATAACCCTCCAAGAAGCTAAGCTATGGGATACTATAAGTTGTGTTTTACATCATAAGGGTTGCTTGTGAGATCTGTGTATCTTTTCAATTTTCCATCCTGCGTAGTTGATTCTCAAATGTTGTTTTAATGAAGAATCTACTTGAAAGAATCAGATGGCAATTATTAGGAAGTGGAAGGTAAAACTGAAGTGAGTTGTGGAAAAGTGACCCATTACTGGATCAAACTGCACAAGTAGATTATATGGCATGCCGCTCAAGCCTACTGTTTGTAGCCCTATTTCTTTCCGGAAATGTATTGCAAAAATATTCACAGCTGTCCATCTACTCTTTTGTAGGCTTATTTGTACAGTGGACAATAAAAAGTGCTTATAGGCACTATAGTGGCAGTATCATGGGTATGAGATGCTGAAATAGCGCCTACTGGCCCGTAAAAAGATTATGTGCGTCTTGAAGAAATTAATGCTTCAATGGGGCTAAAATCCTACTTATTCCGCATTCTTGGATGATAAATTAGTACAAGTCCAAACAATTGTGTTGGGCCCGCAGCTCTCCTTTGTCCCGCTCTCGCCCCCCCTTCGCTCCGCCCGCTGCTCTCCTCCGTCCCGCTCTCGCCCCCCCTTCCCTCCGCCCGCAGCTCTCCTTCGTCTTGCCTCGCCCCCCCCCCCTCCCTCCGCCCGCAGCTCTCCTTCCTCCCGCTCTATTATCTTTATATGAAGTAGCAGTTTGGGACTTGAGTCTGCAAATCACTGTCTTCATCTGTAACATCTCAATAACCCTCCAAGAAGCTAAGCTATGTTATACTATAAGTTGTGTTTTACATCATAAGGGTTGCTTGTGAGATCTGTGTTTCTTTTCAATTTTCCATCCTGCGTAGTTGATTCTCAAATGTTGTTTTAATGAAGAATCTACTTGGAAGAATCGGATGGCAATTATAAGGAAGTGGAAGGTAAAACTGAAGTGAGTTGTGGAAAAGTGACCCATTACTGGATCAAACTGCACAAGTAGATTATATGGCATGCCGCTCAAGCCTACTGTTTGGCAGTTTATGCATGCTCCTCACCAGGCTATGTAATACAGGCTGTTAGGGAACATGCAAAGTGCGCATGAACTGTTTGCTCTCCTCCCCCTGCCCCTCGTTGTTTGGGCTTGCTCTCCTGCCACTGCCCCCTCGCTGTGCCTGCTCCCCTCCCCCTTCGCTGTGCTTGCTACCCTACCCCTTCGCTGTGCTTGCTACCCTGCCCCCTCTTTCGTTGTGCTTGCTCTCCTGCCCCTGCCCCCTGTGTGTGGGTGCCAATACAATAGGTCTCGCATATGCAAACAATTAAGCTATTGGCAATGTAAATGACAATGCCATTTATTTATGATTTAAAAAAAAAAAAACATGAGCAATGCCAATAGCTCTACCTTTAATAATGCCGAGGCCATTGCATTGTAAATGCTTGTTTTCTGACTTGTGCCCTGCTATCCGTGGAACGTGTGCATCCTGAGCGACAGCTCTGCTCTACACGTGCCTAGCTTAATCACCTTGGCACCCTGGGGAATGGGTCTGTGCATGCTGCCTCCAGACGAGAGCCCCAGCACTTATCTTATTTTATTTCATTTTTTTACAAATTAACCACTTACTCTAGCATCCATGTAAACAGCGATATGTCTACAGCATCAGGCCTGCACCATTCAGATCTGTTCAATCGGATGGATAGTTCTGCTGTCTAAGGCGTACACACGTATTATGGCATACCTGGGTGATTCCTCGCTCTCTGAGGTGCTGGCCTAGAAACTCTGTATCTTGCGTGGTAGTTCTGTTCTTTTAATGTGTTCACCAGGGAAATCTGTGCACTTTCTTTTAAAACTACAAAACGATAAAATGTCTGCAAAATGTAATACCGTCAGACTACCAAATCTTGTAACAGTTTGTCCAAATCTATTACGTTGGTTCAATGATTATTCAGAACCATTAGCACCTTCTAATAATGAGGGAAATTAACTCCCTTTCCTGTTGAAAAATGCTAATTAGTCTAATTATGTCATACAAATAAGGTTTTTATTATATCCATATTCAGCACTTTAATGTAAAACAATGATGATGCGCAAAGTGGGAGTTAGGTCGGTTTGAACCATAAAAATGTCCATCAGCATAAAGTTAAAACATAATCATGATGTCACAGCACCCTGGGCAGTCTGCCTGACCAGTAGTCACCATCAAGTGCCCACAGAACTGTTATATTTGTATGTTATGTGGTTCATCACTTTATGATTACTCACATGATGTTCAGGTCTTCCTTTGAAGAATAAATCCACTTGGAAATATTACCAGATCTACTTGATTTATATATCATAACAAGAACCGCTTGCAAGAAGCCACAACTGCACTCGTGCTTTGTTTCTCAGAGGAATCCACGCTCGGAAAACACCTGTACGTCATTGCGCCCTGTCTATTCGCGCCCTCACCATTGCTGTAAGTACCAGTGCTCGAAGGCCATTGGTTGCATGACTCCTTGTGGGAGACTGCCTCTAATCTACACCTGTGCACCTGCACACCTGTGACATGACACGCAGCTTGGATGGCATGGTCACCTCAGCGCTCCATTATACTTCAAGAAGACCCATGGCCAGTCAGCTCTGCACAAGTACTTCCAGGCCATTGCTCACAGCATCACTTCCAGAGATGTCCCCTCTTGACCAAAGGCAGCTGCTTCCGTTCTTCTTGGAGGTCTGTGGGGCAATTTCAAAAGGTATGAGGACAGGAAGTAACAGGTGCATGGAGGCCTAAGGTCCTGGAGCAGTGTTCTCTCCTGTCTGCCTCCGGATCTTATGAGTTTCAAGCTAGGAGAGCATATAGGGATGTAGGTCATTATATCGCTGTCAAAATATCGGCCTACAAAAATATCACATCCACTATATAGCCTATAACTACCGCATCAACGTAAGTGCATATTTACTATTCTTAACTCCACATCTACTCACCTTGATGATATAGTATTAACCCCTTTGCTGCGGCGGCTATTCTGCCGCAGCGCTAAGGGGGCGGGGCGGCCGCGCGGCGCTCACATGCTGGTGACGGAACCGCTCCATCACCAGTCTCGGGTGAGCTGTGCTGATGACGGAGCGGTTCCGTCATGGCCCCGCCCACTCAATAGAACGCCCAGAGCAGGCGCGGAATCCGCACCGCGCAGGAGCGTCGGGCGGGCCATGACCGAACCGCTCCGTCATCAGCACAGCGCCACCGCGGCTGATGACGGAGCGGTTCCGTCATCAGCATCGATGCGGTTAATTGATGTAGTAAACACAATATTTTCTAGGTCAATAGTTCAACAATGCTACAGAAGTAGAACACCATGTAGGGGTTTGCAGAGGTGTAGAACAACCACCATGTGATTTTGTTGTTAAGCTACAAGGCTGTACGTTGTATAGTAACAGATTCATTGAAGATTTTGGGCCTGATTAAGAGTTTGAAAGACAGGTTAGTCCCTCATATACATGGCGGATATCCCGTCCGCATTATTACTAGTGCCACAGGATATGATTAAGGCTTCCCGTTTTCCATTTTAACTGTTTTTTAAAGACGAATAGAAACAGGAAACCATCTATTTTCTTGTTTGTATTTATTTTAAAATATAGATAAATGTAAAAAACTTTTTTTTTTTTAGATGATTCGCACTACTATCAACCATGAGTGCTAGGTCAATAGCTGTGCATAATGACAGATAGAGTAATAAAATAATAAAAAATATTTCTTAATAAAGGTTAAAAAACTTCAGCTGTTTAAGCTGTTCCATAATACAAATGGTTTCAAAGGACCGTATTGTAATGTAAATGGGCAAAACCCATTAGTCAGTCAAACATGAGTAAACATTTGTCGCTTAAATAAATGTGGAAATATACCCATGGCAGCATAGTTTTTTACATTAAGCAGTATATAAATACTGATAAAAACATATAAAATGAGCACAAAATAAATATGGATAAATACAGATGGAAATGTAAAAAAAAATACCATAGAGCCGTTAGCTCTAATATAATGCACTGGAAATAAGGCAAATGGTATGTCAGCTACACTGATGGAGTAACCCCTTCACCAAAGTCTGACCCAGACCCTCTGTCTAATATTTACAGTCCCCTGCTGGTGTTCCTGTGCTATATTTTTGTACAGAAAATGGTACCTGGGTGAGTGGTCCAGTTGTAGGTCCTGTTGGCACCCATGTGTTGCTTTTATTAGCATCCGTCTGAACAATTTACCTGGAAGGGTTAGATGGTTGCACTGTCGTTCGGTTGGTATGGTACTATGCACAGTAAATCCTATGCAGCAGAGTTTGATAGTTGTAAGTCCGTGCTGGTGGGCCAGTGCTGCTCCTGTTGGTATAGTATTCTTCATTGAAAATTGTCTCTGGGGAGTTGGCATACTTACTTGTTTCATTAATCTACGAATATGATAAGAATGATAAATAAAAAAACTGTACCAAATGGAGAGTCACCCCACTTTCTCCCTGTCATGCTCGTGACTTGCTGAATTGTCTTGTGTATGAAGCCTCAGCAGTAGGTAGAAGAGTGAGGCGCGGTACAGTCTGCGGCGGCTGGCACAGGTAAGTGCGGTGTGGTGGGGCAGTGCGCGGCAGGGGGTAAGCCGATGGACGATATAATATGTGTTCTTTTATTATTTAATTATACCTATTTCGTCATCCGTTGGCTTCCCGCCGCTGTACCCTGCCCCACCCCATCACCACACCACCCTTACCTGTGCCGGCCGCCACTAGGTACAGCTGAATGTGGGTGCTCGGAGCACTACAAAAGACATACACATAGCGCTGGGCCACTGAGAGCAAAAACAATTGCTCTTTCTGGCTGAAGACATCTAAAGCCGCCCCCCCCTTTCCCCTAGCTTCTGTTCACAGTTCTGTCCTCAGGCACAACAAGGGCTGTTTTCAGTTCTAAATATAGGCAGGCTCATCTCGAGATGCTCCGGGAGAAGGGGCTGAAAGACCAGATTCATGCCCGACTCCTGGTGCAAGGATGCCAGCGAGGGCCGGAGTCCTCAACACAAGGCCGTGGGAAGCACGCGCTCTTTTATACCTCTGGGTGAATAACGTTTGGGGTGCGGAAGGGATGTAGAAGGAAGGGTTGTGCTGGTTTATATGGCAATCAGGCAGTGCCCGATGGGCTGGTCCGACAGATCAGGTGTTGGCTGTTTTTTTAGCAGTTTGCGGGCCTGTTTTAAGGCCAGGTGGGGCGGTTTCCACTGTCGCTTTCCCTGATTTTACCACACATATTGCATGCACTCCCCTTAAAGCATGTCTCTACAAGTTCAAAACTGGACTGGTTTACAAATGTGGGCCACTTTTCTAGCTATCTGGTTCACTAATGCGGGTCACTTTTATTTTAGTGCCAGGGCTGATTATGTGTCCCAGTCCAACCCAGTTAAGGGGGACTGGGGTCTGTACTACATACTTACACCTGTGCATTCTTGCTCTGTTTGATTTGTCTTACCAATAGGATAGTCGAAGATAGATGTTTCTGGACAGATTGATAAATCATTCACAGTTACCATTGTGTAATGAGGATCATGGAATGGGGAGAGGTAAGGAGAAGACCATCTGTGTCCATGTTTCTGTTCCATGTATGAAAGTCTGGCTACTCATATGTTTACCTGTGACTGTACACATGGGGGCTTTCACAAACTGCATTTTGTAGTATGTTTAGTGGTAGTACAATAGTACTATTAAAAGTACCATGAAATGCTAATCATGAACCTATGATTGTAAATCTCCACCTCCAGTTTCCATATATTTTCTATCAGGAGATCCTCACACATGTAAACGTACTAATTAGCAGTAAATGTGTGAGGGACCAAGGGAGTGACTGGAAAAATGAGCATGCTTACTACTAAATTGGAGTGGTTTAAGAAACAGTAAGTCGGGGTTTAGGGAGACTTAAGAAGGGCATTATAGAAATATTTTAAAGTATTTTAATTATATTTTAATACAAATTAATGTTACATTAATTTATCAATTCAAAAAAGAAGTAATAAATACTTTTACAATATTTTTTAATTATAATTTATATTTATGTGCATTCTTTATAAGCTCTCTCATTCATTCGTTCTAAACTTTTTATATAATTTAATTTAATTGAACATTATTTCCTTTGGGGTTTTATTCTTAATCCATGTTTCCATTATTTTCTACTGTAGGGTGTTACAGTATCAGTGGATGGCCAAGTGTGGGGCTGACTTACGAGGGGCGTCTCCTCCATCATGGTGAAGGAGTATCGCCCCACTGCTGAGAGGCAGCAGAGGCAAACGTGAAAAACAAAATGATGAAACCCTTTTATTATCACTTTATTTTTCTTATGGAGCCAGAACCAGTTGAGCCTTTTGCCATCGACGGGGTCATCTTGGGAGCATCACTGAGTCAGTGGGAGACCGGAGGAGTGGTGGGGGCACTTTAAGTGTGCATGTCGGTTTGTCCGGTCAACTTAAGTTGGCCAAACCAACATGTGCACTTACATTTCTCCATCCCAGGTGTGTTGCACAGCTGGGTGAAGAAATGGCACAGGCTCCATGTGCCTGAGCGAGCGTCAAATCAGCCTGCTCAGGCCAATCATGGCACTACTTTCATGCTGGTAAATAGTATTACCAGCATGAGAGCAGCGTCTGGATTGGTGTCTGGGAGCCTGTGCAGGGAATCACAATTCGGGACCGGAGCATCGAGGTGGAGCCTGCAGCAGCAGGTAAGTGCTCTTTTACTTTATTTTTTAGATTTTTCCTCCCCCCGCATGGCACTACAACTTATAATTATGAGCAGCCGCCACTGTGACTTAAAGCTGTTTTTTTGGGAGGCAGTAAGTTACATTAGTAAATTTGGATCCACCCCTTTTATTAGGGGATGGAAACATGTACGTTTATGCATTTGAGTAAATTTACACTCAGATTTTATGACTAGCCAAAGGTATCAAAGTTACTCAAAAGTGTTACAGTAAATTACATGTGAATGTAGAAAAGTGGAGTATTATGTGGTGTGGGGGTTAGTCCTCACCACGGCTGGACTTGGAATGGAAGCCAGCCCTGGCAGCTCCGCTCGTCCAGCCCTCCTTTAGACCGCTGCCGCTTTTGCTACAGGGGCTGATATTGCAGCACTGCTGTAGAACCGTACCTCAGTAACAAAAAACAGCCCCTCACCTTTCCGGCCCACCGGGAAAATGCCTGGTGCCCACTACGGCCAGTCCAGCCCTGGTCCACACCATGTAATACTATCACGATACCCCCAAAATAGTCCTTGGGTTCACATTAATAAGTCCTTAGCTTAGCCCTGATAGTGTGGCAAAGAGCAGTCAGGCTTTACTAGAGTAACGTGTTAAGCATTTCAGGATACCAAAATGGACAATAAGTAATTGACATGATTCAAGAGAAATCCAACACCAATTTCTAAAAATAGAGTGTATTTCTATCATAATTTAGACACCAAAATGAATGGGAAAGCATGCATGTAACCGGAGTTATAGATGTAGAAGCAACAAAAAATCAGTGCAAAATAATACAGTGAAAATGTAACATTGCGGTAAGGGGAAGACCAACTGGCGACAATCGGTCACTTGAAGGTTGAGTTGAGTTGTACCTTTGCAGGGTAAAGGTGAAGCTGTCAGAGTCGAAAACCAGCATCCAGTAGTCCAAACGGGGGCAAAAAGTGGGGGAACAACTGCAAAAAGCCGTTTTCTTGCACACGTGTAAATGACCCACAAGTGAAAGTTACCTTTGTGACTAGCCAAGTTAGTGTTGTTATGCATGTCCCACCCTGATGGGCTGGTATGAATAGTGCCCCCTCATTAGGAGACAGACCGGTAGGCTGCTGCTGCATTTTTACTTACAGTAAGAGGGCCCCCAATCTCAGTTTGGAAGCAACCCTCACGGACACACTTTCCTGAAGGTCTCTGGAAACGTCCAGATTCAACCAGAGGTTGGACCTGCAATCACACTCTAAACATACACCCCCTTCTTAGAGCAGAACTTTCTGCATTCAGCACATTTCTCAGAACTGCTTTGCACATGTTAATGTATCAAAAATATGAATCATGCATGCCTGTGCGTTAATAGTGTTAATAGTGTTTCTCTTACCTGATCAGGCCATGCCCCAATATAGGTGAGGCGCCACAATTTTTTTAATGCATACACAATGCAAGAGTGGTAGACATTTGTATTAGAGATGAGACCTTGTGATTCCTTCTTGCTGCAGGGCAAACTGCACAAATGTTCATTCTGAGAGGGGCAGAGACTTTCACCAGCCAATACAAGGGGTGGCAGCCATTTCTCCTCTGATCACAATGTCCCACTGGCTAATTCCAACATAGTTTCACTGATCTGCATTGACAGACAGCTACAGTACCAGTGACTGAAAAATCGACTACATTTAGGGCCTCATTATGCTTACGGCGGTCTATCGGACCGTCATAGCCATGGTTGCGGTGTGGGCACCACCATGCTGACTGTCCGACCGCCTCATTATGACTTGGGCGGTCGGACCACATTGCCACAAATGCATCTGACAGTGATCAGAGATGCCTGGTAGTGTT
The DNA here is from genome assembly GCF_964263255.1 of Lissotriton vulgaris. Classification (NCBI taxonomy): domain Eukaryota; kingdom Metazoa; phylum Chordata; class Amphibia; order Caudata; family Salamandridae; genus Lissotriton; species Lissotriton vulgaris. The sequence continues at coordinate 358,885,236 of NC_141693.1, read as the reverse complement.
GCAGCGGTCCTGAGGCTCAATATGCTTGGCGCGGCTGCTGCGGTCCTGCCAAGCATATTACAAATTTACTCTCCACCAAGGTTGGCAGTGAGCCCGCCATGAAAAATGTTGCCTCTGTGCTAGGGGACGCATGCAAGGGTGCACATGGTGTGCCCCATTGTGTGCATGCACTCCCAGTTCCTTGACAGTCCATGCCCTGTAGAAACCTGCAATGGCGTTCCCATTGCGGTGCCTGTTTTGTCTCTCCTACGAGCCTCTAAACAGACATCCTGTGAGCCTGACCTGGGTTCCAGTCGGTTTAATTATGGCTTTGGCGGTGCGGGAGCCAGGCTCTGGCAAAGGAGACAGCTCCCCCACAGCCAAAGTCATTATAAGGCCCATGGGCACTTTCATATTTGTCTACTACTTCGGTTCTGAATATAGAACCCCAAACAAACTGTGGTGCTAAGTTATGTCATTTGTATTTGGAGTTCATTCTCACCTTTGGTGTAGTCTCGAAGTTCTTTCGTGATCTGAGCGCTTATTTACAGCCTTATATTCTGACCTTTTGTTTTATGTTTGATTGTATTTTGCACAATTTAGGTGAGTCATATTGACTAATGGCCGTCAGGTTGGGTAGATTAATGAATTGTTCGGTGATTGATAACATTGGAGGCGGTCGGCAGGAACCGTCTTATGGATCTCTTAGGAAAATTAGGTAGATGGATGTGAGTGCCAAAAGGACATTTCCATAAGTTTCTTCCTGTTAGGTAGTAAGTTTGTCAGTTGCCTTCCTTCAGGTTGCAGCTATACTTCAAGTGGCTTTGCCATTATGTGGCTTTCACGTAACTTTAATGTGTAAATGAGTCTATTATGTTTAACCACATGCGCGCTAGCGCAATTCCCCTCCTACGCGAGCATTTACTAAATCCCATTATTCATGACGAGCTGGGCTCGTCATCAGTGTGCGAGGAGGCTACACCATGACGAGCCCAGCTCGTCATCAGCCCCGAAGGGGTTAAGTAAATGTTTTCAGGATGATTACTATATACAATGATGAAGAAACATAGGGAAATATGGGTACAAGTTGAATAGATGTTCTGCTGTAGTGATAAACACTTATACAACTGTATTACTTGAAGTGCATTGTGTATTTGATGATGCCAAGGGTTGCGTAGTAATGCATACATTTGGTGCAGGGAGAAGTGTGAGTATAACTTGATCTAGATGTACGGCTGGGGTTTCAAACACTTATCCAAAAGTATTGCTTGGAGTAGTCTTGTGCATAGGATAGTGTATTCAATATTATTTAATTTTTACTATAGTTGTGTAGTGATGTGCAACTAGGTTTACATCTGTATATGTTGTGAAGTAATTAGCCAACCAGAATGCTTGGAGGCATGTGCAGTACATGATTGCACCAATAGTTATGTCTAGCAGATGTTGTTGGTTTGACATAGATGTTTTGGAGACTTGGAACTATTGGAGGGTGGTCCAGTGGGACAGAAGCAAAGACCAGCTGCAATGAGAGCCACAGTGACATACATATCATTGAGCAGTGATTTGGTTAGTTGCAATAGTCAATGGAGGCAGTAACAACTATTAAATCCGCTAGACTTGTACTGGATTGCCCTATTTTTGTTGAATATTCTCAAGGTATGGAGCACTTGACATGGGCAGGGGTGCCAGGAATCCTGCTTTTCGAGAGTTCTACATTTCCGTCTCCAGTGAGGCAACTAGGAGCATCAAGTTCAAGTTCAAGTTTGGCATTTGTATAGCGCCCTATATACCCATAGGGTCTCAAGGCGCTTGTGGAAGGGGAAGTTCATTTGTCGAATATCCAAGTTTTTAGTTCTTTTCTGAAGGTGAGGTGGTTCTGGGTAAGGCGGAGATGGGTGGGGAGAGAGTTCCAGGTTTTGGCCGCTAAGTAGGAGAAGGATCTTCCACCCATGGTGGATTTATGGATGCGTGGGATTGCGGCGAGGGCTTGTGTGGATGATCGTAATTGGGGGGGGGGGGTGTAAAAGGACAGGCGTGTGTTGAGGCAGTCGGGTCCTAGGTCGTAGAGAGCTTTGTGTGCGTGGGTAAGGAGGCGGAACGTTATTCTCTTGTTGACGGGAAGCCAGTGGAGGTCTTTTAGGTGCTCGGAGATGTGAGCTCGGCGGGGGAGGTCCAATATAAGTCTGGCTGAGGCGTTTTGGATGCGTTGGAGTTTTTTCTGGAGTTTGGCGGTGGTTCCGGCGTAGAGTGTGTTTCCGTAGTCCAGTCGGCTGGTCACTAGTGCGTGGGTGACCGTTTTTCTTGTTTCAGTGGGGATCCAGCGGAAGATTTTTTTTAAATTTCTGGACTGGAATTTTAACACCACTGGGGGAATCACAGTATGTGGAGACTTGGGAGAAGAGTGGAAGAGAAGCAGAAAAGAGAGAGAGGGTGGTAAAGGTATTAGCAAGGTAAAAAAGACAAGGTGGATATTGAGTCTGAGGAGAACAAGGTAGAGCTGAAGGGACGACGTGGATAAGATAGAGCCTATTTCGGATTATAGTTTAATTGAAAACTTGTTTGTTACTCAATCAATTCAGGGCTGGTCGCGACAGATGGGAAAAGAGGTGTAAGGGGCTAATCTGCATTTGTATAACCTCTTAACCTCTGGCAGTAGTGAAAGTTAATCAAATAATTACGTGTTAATTTAACACTATTGTTGTAGGTTGGTTTATTGATGTATATTGGGGACTTTATCTGGGTAAAATACATTTTTCAAAGACGGATGGAATCAGGTAGTGGTGATTGATTACTTAAAGATCACTAGAATAGATGCATGATGGGTACAGCTCAAAAGTTTCAAATGTAATAGTTTCAAATTATATTAGTTCATCTGGCTGTTTGTATCCGTCTGCTTACTATGATTGGTTGAGTCTTCAAGAAGGTTTTATTAGTTCCTTCTTCACTTCATTCCGAATGCTTTTGCTGGTTTATAGGCCATTGAACTAAGTGTTTTTTCCACTTGTTTCTTTAGACTCATTGCAACTTACATGATTGTTGGAGTTGGGGAACTTTATATGCAAGGTTGTTGCCAAGGATTATAGTGGGCGTTTGGTGATCCCCTGTTGCTCTGGATTGGCATTTGGGTCAATCCCCAGGCCAAGCTCTGCAGAGACGTTATCTTGGACTGTATTGGTTCGGATCCCGGACATGCAATACTATGGATGAACTATAAAGCAAGATCACTAGCGGCACTGGGCCGTCTTCTCTTTTTTCTTCTGCTACAAACATAACAAGCATTTGCAATGCAATAGGTCTCGCATTAGGAAAGTTTGAGCTATTGGTATTGTAAATTACACATTTTTAGGTCGAGCAGACCTACCCTCCATGCGTAAGCATTGATGGTGTCTGCTTTAGACCTATTGTGACCCGTATTTAGGAATGAAGACACGAGTCAGACGCGCGCTTCTCTTAGTCAGTTTTGACCTCGGGAGCGCGCGTTTGAGCCGCGCTTGCGCAGACGAACTCCCAGCCCCTGCTTTCGCTTCGCTCTCCTCGCATGCATTAACGGCGCACAGACACAGCCAGCCCCCACCCCTCTGCATGCACGCACACACACAGGCGCGCGCACACATACACACGCTGCCGCCTGCTCACCCCCCTGCACAGACACAGACACGCACGCATACACACGCCGCCGCAGCCCTCTACCCTAAAGCACTCACAACAATGACAATAGCGTCTCGCACACAACACTACCGATCTCCTACCCTCCAGGACGGCCACTTGGCACTATCGCCAGTGGGACAAGCGCCTCGCCATTCATGTCTCCCCGCCCCTTGGGGATGCAGCCCCGCCTACAATCTCTACCGTACTGCACCCTTTCCTGTACGTACCAGCTCCGCTTCAACTCATGCTGCGCCCCCTTACTAATATTTGGCAAGCATTTATATTGAATGCACTTTAACCGGTGCGATTCCCTCACCTCGCGCCTCTCGTACTTCGCGGCCCCAGGCACCAGCACCGTAGAGCCACATCGCTGGCAATGCACGCCCTTACTGTTCTTGCCATCGGCAGACACCAGTCCAGCCTCCATGTCACTGACTGCTTGGACGAATGCAACCGCACGTGAAAACAAGACGGAACAAGCTCCGCCCAGACAGCGTCAACAGGCGAGGTCGTAACAGGGGTGTGCTTGGTGACGAATGCGGAAGAAAAAGGGCACGTAGAGTTAGGGTAAAGTAGAGATGGGCGAGTCAACAATATTGTAAGTACTGAAGGGCAGAGGGTGCCGCAGAGCAGGATTGAGGTGCAGCGGCACAGCCTTGATTTTTAGGCCTCCCCAGTGTAGCACGAGTAATACGGGGAATGACAGAGGAAAGCCCGCACAGCTCTGTTTGCGTCCTGGTGCTAGAATAGACCGGGATGCTGCAGGGTAATGCCGAGGTGCACCATCAGAGCTGTGTTTGCGGTTCAGTGCTGAAGTGTCATGGAGCACAGTTATCTCAAACATATACATCAGCGTTATTCGGCGCTACATCCACTATAGACTTCTGTCACGCTGAAAGCAAACATTTCTAAATCATTAGGTATGCAACTTCTGCTTTCACAGTTAACTGCAGACTGGGATCTTGTGTAAAAATGATCGCATTATCCAGGAACGGAGGCTTCTCCATCGGCTACCTGTAAGAGATGGTACCTTTGGAACCGAACTGCCTTACACTGACCCAGTACCTCTAACCCTGGGATGCCCAATTCAAGCCCACAAGGGTTTTTAGACTAACCACTCACTATGTAAATGATTTCCTATATTGTATGAAAATGTATTTAATGTCGATATCCTGAAATTGTGGCATTGATCTGAATCGCCTGAGTCCACCTTTGACCCACTTACTGTAATGTTTTATTTCCATGTAGGCCCTGCACTGTCCTGTGCCAGTTAAATGTTCCTGATTGCTATGCATTTCAGATTAAAAGCTCAGAGTGAAATAGGGTTTTTGTTTAAGGGAGAAAAACAATAGTTGCATATTTCCTTACGTGTAATTAGACACAATTTTGGAAAAATTATGCAAATCTGACACTTAGCAATTTATTTCAGCGTGAAATGCGCCCTCTTGTCCATTTTGGATGTGAGGATGCATTTCGTGCTGAAGAAACATAATAGCAAAGAAAACACGAGCACCGCAAACAACAGCCTCTTTTTTAGGTCGAGCAGACCTACCTTCAATGCGTAAGCATTGATGGTGTCTGCTTTAGCCCTATTGTCACCCGTATTAAGGAATGAAGACACGAGTCAGACGCGCGCTTCTCTTAGTCAGTTTTGACCTCGGGAGTGCGCGTCTGAGCCGCGCTTGCGCAGACGAACTCCCAGCCCCTGCTTTCGCTTCGCTCTCCTCGCATGCATTAACGGTGCACAGACACAGCCAGCCCTCACACCTCTGCATGCACGCACACACAGGCGCGCGCACACATACACACGCTGCCGCCCCCCACCCCCCTGCACACACACAGACACGCACGCATACACACGCCGCCGCAGCCCTCTACCCTAAAGCACTCACAACAATGACAATAGCGTCTCGCACACAACACTACCGATCTCCTACTCTCCAGGACGGCCACTTGGCACTATCGCCAGTGGGACAAGCGCCTCGCCATTCATGTCTCTCAGCCCCTTGAGGATGCAGCCCCACCTACAATCTCTACCGTACTGCACCCTTTCCTGTACGTATTAATTATTTAAAAAAATTAAAAGCCATTGTTATTTGTAATATCAATACATCTAAGTCACGTAAATACAACACATATTGCATTACAAATGCTATTGGTGTCACATTTGTGAAAGTTAAAACTATTGGCATTGTAAATGACAAAGCTATTACTTCAACTATTTTCAAAAGCAAAACATAAATAAAAAATTTGTCATTTACAATACCAATAGCTCAAACTTTCCTAATGCGAGACCTATTGCATTGCAAATGCTTGTTTATTTATGTTTTGTTTTTGAAAATAGCAAAATTAATAGCTTTTTCATTTACAATGCCAATAGTTATAACTTTTGCAAATGTGACACCTATAGCATTTGTAATGCAATGTGTGTTGTATTTACGTGACTTAGTAATCACAACATGAAAGCAACACAATTCACATCGCCCAGCCAGGCTGGGCGATGTGAATAAAACAGATTTGAAGAAACACTTCCATCGAGGCTTCGGCTGCATATGTTATTTGTGTTGCATTCATGTTGTGATTACTTACAGTATTTATACTGCCATAAGTTGACGTGTGCACAGATCTATGTTGTAACAATGATATATGGATCTTGGTCCTAATGGGAGGTTAGAGGTTCTCCTCCTTTCTGTGGCACCGTCATATAAGTTACTTAAGAACATAAAGTTACGTTACACACGGGAGGCGCCATTTTCTGATCGACACGACAAAAACCTGTTTCTTGCCTTAAACAGCTATGGCCGTTAAGTTTGGAAGCATTTAGTCGTATTCAGTTTTCATGAAATGAGACAGGCATAACACATTCATTACCAGTCATTCTTCCCATTGCTAAAACATGAGAGTTTATTGTCTAAACAAAATGTTTAAAAAGAGCAAATTGTGGAAACAAATATCTACTTAAATGTAATCAGCTAAAAGTAGTTTTTATGTGAAAATGTGATAGCATGTCCTGGGGAAGGGAAGAGGAAATAGAAAGGTCTTCGCATGCTCTGCAAATGTTACAAGGTAAGAGCAAGATTTACAGGCCTGTTTTCAAAAAAACAGAGCAGAGCTCTGAGCTAAAATGCTCTGCAAATGAAAGGGAAGCTTTGCCAAACATGAGTAGGAAACTAAGAAACAAAATTGTGCCACAAAACGAACAGATAAGCACCAAAGTGGAAAAATACCAGTAGTTTGCCACTTCTCTGTTGGAGAAAACAAATGACACCAAGTAGGGACAAAAAGGAAAGATTAAACACTAGCAAGCAGGCCTTTTTAAAGGACAATTGAAGTAACAAATACAAAATCAATGGGCGGGTCGTACCCCCACAAAGTGTATAATTTCTCAAAGAGCCCGTGCTATTGCTGTCTAGGCTAACCCTAAATAAGAAGGTGTACTAGAATGGATGCCTGAAACGCGCAGTAATTTTACAAATCACGGGGAGAAAAACTTTAAAGACACATAATGCCTCATCTGATCTATCATGTTTCTAAGCATATTAAATCAAGTTCTTTGCTTTGCCTTCTTTGTACTCACGATGATATAATAGGATCTACAGGCCTCAGAATGCAAAAGCAAAAACATAGGGCCCGATTCACAGAATGAACTTAAGACTCAATCCTAAACTTACTACTGTTTTGGTATTCACAGATTGCACTTACTACTTTTGGTGTTCACAGAATGAACTTACTACTTTTGGCATTCACAGAATGCACTTACTACTTTTGGTATTCACAGTATGAACTTACTCATTTCGGTATTCACAGAAGTTAGGACTCCTAACTTTAGGACTCTTAAATGCCTTCTGTGAATACCGAAAGTCTTAAAATTAGGATTTTTCTCAATTTAGTAGTAGTAAAGTTAGGACTCCTAACTTTAGGACTCCTAAATGCCTTCTGTGAATACCGAAAGTCCTAAAATTAAAATTTTTCTCAATTTAGTAGTAGTAAAGTTAGGACTACTAACTTTAGGACTCCTAAAGGCCTTCTGTGAATACCGAAAGTCTTAAAATTAGGATTTTTCTCAATTTAGTAGTAGTAAAGTTAGGACTCCTAACTTTAGGACTCCTAAATGCCTTCTGTGAATACCGAAAGTCCTAAAATTACGATTTTTCTCAATTTAGTAGTAAAGTTAGGACTCCTAACTTTACTACTACTAAATTGAGAAAAATAGTAATTTTAGGACTTTCGGTATTCACAGAAGGCATTTAGGCGTCCTAAAGTTAGTAGTCCTAACTTTACTACTACTAAATTGAGAAAAATCATAATTTTAGGACTTTCGGTATTCACAGAAGGCATTTAGGAGTCCTAAAGCTAGGAGTCCTAACTTTACTACTACTAAATTGAGAAAAATCCTAATTTTAAGACTTTCGGTATTCACAGAAGGCATTTAGGAGTCCTAAAGTTAGTAGTCCTAACTTCTGTGAATACCGAAATGAGTAAGTTCATTCTTTGAATACCAAAAGTAGTAAGTTCATTCTGTGAATGCCAAAAGTAGTAAGTTCATTCTGTGAATCGGGCCCATAGACTCGATTTAGCATGTCCCAGGAGGTCTGCCTCTCTGTGGTAACTTAACATAACATGTATATTTTAAAAACACACATTCACACAAGGGTATCTTGGAGCTGAATAACAGGTGCTTATTGTTACCAACTCAATAGTACTCAATTTATCGACCTCAGAAGGATGAAAGGCTGAGTAGACCGACCAGGATTTGAACATGTGACCATGAGATCGAACACAGGTCGCTACAGTGAATGCACAAGTCCACCAAGCCACCAGACCCAGCTAAACATAGATAAATAAATCCACAGCACAGAAACTGGCAGACACAAATCAAACCATAAAGCCAAAGAGTATATAGTTTGCTGATTGCGAAATGCTTTTTACCTCAAGTGAACTAATGTCAGGTGTGTCACTTTCAGTCAAGCCTTGCTTCAGAATACCTAGCTTGGTCAATGTAGACATGTGGGCGCAACGCAGATTCAGACGGATAGTCTACTTTTCACTATTACACGTGTTGTTTTAAAAATCCCAGTAGCCAAACTGCAGGGGCGCATCCTGTGTAGAGGGGTTGGTGGAGAGAATAGGGGTATTTGAGGTATTACACCACCCTAATAAATATATTATTTGGTAAAAAGTTTGGCACAGGAGCTTTCAGTCGAGTATGGTTAGGTGTTCATCGGATTTCACCTGGGATTTTTAAATACCCAAAAACCCACACGCACCCTTCTGTTTTGAAAGATCTTAAAACGGGTATCACAAGTGCCACGGAGCCCTTGACGCTTCTACCCCGGCGACAGCAGTAGAGAAAACATGGACTTTGTTTGCATCCAGTTGACTCTGTCTATATTTGTTTGACTTTTTTGCCAGTGCCCGTGTGCTCGTCATCTGGCCTCAACCACCAGCGCTCCTGCCTCTGAGCCTGTAACGCGGCCTGTCACTCAGGTTCGCGCTCCCCCGCCCTGTCACTCAGGCTCGCGCTCCTCCGCCCTCTCTCCCTCCTCGCGGCAAGTCCCTCCCAGGGCGCGTACTCCCTCGCCCCGCCCACGCTCCGCCCACTCCATGTCTTCTCCCTGGCCGGCCCTGCAGTGCTCCTGCCACTCAGGCTCGCGCTCCCTCCCTCCTCACGGCAGGTCCCTCCCGGGGCACGTCCTCCCTCGCCCCGCCCACGCTCCGCCTGCTCTATGTCTTCTCCCCAGCCGGGCCGGGCCGACCCTGCAGAATGATGCCCGAGATGCGTGTGCTGTGGCAGCTCTGGGCCCTGTGGGCCCCCGGCTGGGCCGGCATGTACTCCTGGGAGGACCCGCTGGTCATCCTGGACTCCGACTCGGCCCGCCACCACCTGCTCAACTCCAGCAGCACCTGGTTCGCCGAGTTCTACGCGTCCTGGTGCGGGCACTGCCAGAAATTCGCCCCCATCTGGAAGAAGCTGGCCTTGGATGTGCAAGGTAAGAGACCCCCCCCTAAGACAGAACGTGAGACACACAGCCACCCCATGATTGCTACCCTGTATGAACACGCACCTCTGCTAACAGAACTCCCAAACCTTTTAACTCAGAAGAGACAGCCCACTTCTCAGTAAACCACCCCAAGCAAGAGACTCTCCAAGCGAGAGACCCCCAGCAAGAGACTACCCACTCTGACAGCGAGATCAGACCCCCCCACCCCCAACACACACACAAACGGGCTCGCCTCTAAACAACCCTCCAGTCATGTTTCAGCCCACTGCAGAACACTTTCCGCTTAACTATCAAAGGCGAGAGACCCTCAGAGAGAGACCGCGCGAGTCAGACCCCCGTGGAAAAGTCCTCCACGACACTCTCTAAATTGACACCCCCAATCATGTTTCGAACCAGCACTGAACGCCTTCCGATAGTGCCATTCACAGCGAGAGACAGTCAGAGAGACTCCACTCTGAAGGCATTGAAATCCCACACAAACCTTAACAATTTCTAAAAGATTCCCAAACTTACTTCAACTCCGAGGCAGGCAGGATCCCCGGGGCGGCAGTGCAGCACGGAGCGGGTGGCTTCCCTTGTGCGGTGCGGCGTGGCCCCGGGAGGTGGGGACACAGTGCGCTGGAGTACGCTTCAGGCGTACGTGGCGTACAGGCAGGCACAGTGCGATTTAGTACGCTTGTGCACGAGACGCACTTGGACTCCTCACATGCGGTGTGGCTTCGGGGGCTGTAGAGTGCAAGCACGTTTTCTTAAAGCCTTTTCCGCGTTGTTGACGCCAGCCTCTTTGATGACACATAGATGAAAGCGAAACTGACACGTGCACGTTACACATGAATGAAAGCGCAACAAGCAGCCAAGGCGCCAAAGCGCGCCCACGAGGTCAAATCTCCGGCAGGAGAAGCGCGTGTCAATCTGCTGTCCACATTCCCCCCAGAGTGATAACATAAGTTGTCGACCTAGACAGCAAAAGCTTCGCTTTTGCTTTCGTCTAGGCTCGACCTAAAAAAGAGGGTAAATTGCGCTTTAAGCAACTAGATCTGGAGTCTCTGGAAGACAGTTGACTTGCAGTTGAGACCAAGAAGTGCACAGTGCTGTCTTATCATAGATCACTTGCTTCTCCCTAGCCAGCTTTTTATCTCCCACTTGAGCAAACGCACTGGGAGAGATCATTGCTATTTCGTTTTAGATCCAGCACTGTATGGCAACTTTTATGTTTTGTTCGATTTTATGCCACAACGGGGAGTTCTGATCCACCTTGTCCCGGCGAAGACATTTCGGAGCAGTCTTTGTTGCATTATATGTTTTTTTGTACTTACTTCAACCAACCAAGTAGTGCACACCATTGTTAAAAACCCTTGGGCACCTGTAATTGCTGAGCACTCCAAGTACTTGCTTCAGCGTTTGTTCTTTTTTAAAAGCTGCTTTCAGAGCTAGGAGAACTATGGAGGGCGAACATTTCTCCCAGGACGAGGAAGGGGGTTTTCTTTTATTGCTGACATTTTTATGTTGTATGGCCATGACCATTTATCATTGTATATATTGGAACTATAGAGATCTTGATTTAATGACCTGCACACACCAATATTGCCCAAGCACCTAGGCGATTATCTTATTGGCTGCTGCTAACTGTTGAGCGAGGAGTTACGCTGTTTTTAAATGTGTATTTATTGATTACTTTTTTTGCAGTGTTTTTGACAGTGATGGACTTTCATGTATTTTATATTTGTGTTTCTCTGCCCTTTGTCGCCAGATCAGCCAAATAAAGATCTTTGAACTGAAGAAGAGGTGGACATTGAGACTGAGGAGAATGAGGTAGCGGTGAAAGGACGACGTGGACAAGAGAGGGCCTATTTCAGCTTATATTTTCATTTAATACTTGGTTGCTACACAATCAATTCAGGGCTGGTCGCGACAGATGGGAAAAGAGGTGTAAGGGACTAATCTGCATATGTATAGTTTATGGCAGTAGTGGAAGTTAATCAAAGAATTACGTTTTAATTTAACCGTATTGTTGTAGGTTGGTTTATTGATGTATATTGCGCATTTTATCTGGGTAATGGACATTTTACAATCATGGGTGGAATTCAGGTAGTGGTGGATGCTGTGGTAATTGATTACTTGAAGATCACCTGAATAGATACACGATGTGTACAGCTTAAAATTTTCAAATGCAATACTTTCCCACATATTTTCGTTCATCTGGCTGTTTGCAGCTGTCTGCTTACCATAATTAGTGGAGTCTTCAAGGTGCTATTATTTCTTTCTTTACTTCATTCCGAAAGCTTGTGCTGGTTTATAGGTCGCGGACCTAAGAGTTTTTGCTTTTTTTCCTCTTGTTGCTTTAGAATCATAGCAACTTCCATGATGGTTGGAGTTGGGAGACTTTATATGCAATGTTGTTGCCAGGGATAATAGTCAATGTCTTGTGATCAGTAATTAGTGCATGATTGTTTAGGCTTTGTGTATAGTGATTTGGGAGGGTGTTGCCGAGGTTTTAAGTTGTTATAGACAATAACCCCCCTCCATTGTTGTCTATTTAAAATGGAGTACCGTGGTGATAGTTTGACATACCGGGACTGATTTTCTTGAGATAGTACGACAGAAGTACTTGATATGAGTATTTGGGGAAATTCTATTTTCAGGTGTCCTTGATGTAGTGAAACTCTGCCCAGAAGCCAGCGGTAGGTGCAATTAAACGTCGGCACGCTGAATACCAAGATTGGTAGTTTTAAGTAGTAGTCATGCCTCTTTAGTAAGGGAGAAAAACACACAAATGCCTAGACCATTCTTTAGGCGTACTTGGAGGCACAGGCACACTTGGAGGCACATTTGAAGGAATAATTTACTCACAAGAACTATTTGTTAGCTTTAACACCATGAAAGAGTATCATTAATTTGACTCTATTCCTTACGCTCTCCTTCCTTCTTGCCTTTCTTTTCCTCTTTTTGATTTTGTCTCTCATTTATTGAGATTAAGTACACATCAATGTAATGTGTTTTTTGTTGTGATGATGTTTTTTTGAGTTTGTGTAGATACTTTGTGACATGTTTTGTTTATAAATTGGTTTGTATAGTATTGTAAATATATTTACAGTTTGTCCTATCTTTGCTAATGAATATATATGTAAAAAAACTTTGAAAGTAAAAAAAGAAGTCAAAGGTATAAAATATAAGTACATGCTCAGAATTCAATAAAGAGTATTCTTGACCCTCATTAATTGTTCTTGTTTTTTTTAAAAAAGAGTGGTCTAGGCATTTGTGTGTTTTTTGCATTTATATATGGTCCAACCTTGTCCACGTCCAAAAAGGACCTAACTCCTTTGGGTTATAACTCTTTAGTAAGGGAGGGCAAAAAATTCCGCTCCGCCGGCAGAGTTTGGGAATTTAGCCCACTCCACGCGGCGTTCCGAAAAACTCTGCGTGGAGTGACAGAGTTTTTTCTCTCCAGTGGCTCGCCAACTTTAAGTTGGTGAGCACTCACGATAAAAAAATTGTGCATGCCTCCCGGTGAGATTTCTCAATGTGGGCGGTCGCTGCAGGTCAAGATCGCTCGTGTTGAGAAATTTGCCGCTCACGTTGAGGAAGCTGCTGCTCGAATAGATTGTCTACTCGAGCAGCAGCACCCACTGACCCGATGTGTAGTGCCGTTCAAGTTGATTTTACTGCGCAGGGCAAACTTCTGGGGCTAAAAATTTGTGCAAGCAGCGCAACTTAACAGACTCTGCCGCTGGTGTAACTCTGCGTAGCGCAGCATAGTTTTCCCAGCACTTCGGGAGTTCCACGGAGTAAAACTCTGTAAACTTTGCCCAGGCCTACTCTCTAATCCAGTACCACTCCCTGCCCCGTTATCTCACTCTGGCAGGTTCCTTCTTTCTTCCTTTGTGACAGTTTTTTCATCTTTCTCTTCCTCCATCTTTCAGATTTGTGGGTTTTTCCATTACTTGCCGCCCATAAATATCTGATGTGTCCAAATAAGTGTCTGTTCCCAAAAATAAGTGTTGGTAGGATCCATCAGCAACCACATAAGCACTGGTTTGTATGCTCTGTGAATTTAGTAAGGCATTGAAAGACAGGTAGCGTCAACAAACTGAACATATTGGCTGGGCCTTGTGGAAAATGCATTCAATTTACTCATAGGCTACTTCAAATCTGATGACACGAAGAACATAAACTCTGGACTATTTTCTAAAGAGGTCTCTTTTATGACAATGCAGGGCCTGTACCTTTCGTACCTCGGACTACTATGGCTATTAGCAGAAAGCCTCAATGACCACTGGATGAGGTACAGACTATGACACAGCCCAGTTCACCAAAGACACAATCCGTTCTGAGATGGTCTATTTTAAAAATGAAAGCAGCATCTAAAGCACTCACCAAGGAGAATAGGCCCTTCTTGCTGCCAATGCAATAACAATCTGGTAACAGAACTACTGCACAAATGCAGGAGGTTTTTATGAAACAAAAACATTCAATATGGGCAACACCCAGAAGAGAAACCAAAAATTGGCATGGCCAATTGTTTTGGCTTTTGTGTACTGAAAATACTTTCTCAAACTTCGGTAACACACACACAATCGGTACCACCTGGGTAGCGACAGTACACACTTTTCTGGTGCTAAGAGAAGGTACAGCATACAAAGGAACAATGCAAGCACCTCTCTCATAAATACACACACATGCTTGAGTTTATATGGACTCAGTGAGTTAGGGACCAAGTGGAATAGGGACTGAGGCTGCTGAGGGACATGGAAGCGCAGGTGGCAGGATGGCACAATGGTCCAGGTGGTAGAGATGCTCAAGGTACGATGGTATATGTATGTATGTATAAACCGTTTTGTAGCGCGCTCCATTACTTGGGAGTATCCTGGCGCGAATGGGAGGAGGCAGAGGGAGGAAAGACAAGAAAACATCTTAGGTTACACTCCTGAACATATGGGTTTTCAGGTTTTTCTTAAATTGAGCAACAGAATGCGTGGAGCGTAGATGAAAAGGGAGAGCGTTCCAGGCCCGAGCAGCGACTACAGCTATCGACTGACCCCCTAGTCTGGCTCGCTTGAAGCAGGGAAGAGACATTTTAAACAGAGTAGATGATCTAAGGGTTCGAGCGGGGGCATAGAAGGCAAATCTCTTTTTCAAATACGCAGGGCCTTGATCGTGGATTGCTCTAAACGCGAGCACCAAGGATTTAAACAGGATGCGCTGAGATACAGGCAGCCAGTGAAGAGTACGCAAATCAGAGCGCACACTCTTCCATCTTGGGACGTTAAATAGGAGACGGAAAGCAGCATTCTGAATGATTTGCAGGCGTTTAACCAAGTATGCCGGAATGCCACTAAACAGGGCATTCCCATAATCCAGCCTTGCCAGTATGAGAGCCCGAGCAACAGTCTCCTTTGCATCCCTGGGGAGCAATGGGAAGAATTTGCGAAGCATTCTCAGCGTGGCAAAGCAGGTTCCCGAGAGCTTCTTTATATGGTCCTCGAATCTTAAGTCCTCCCCAAACCAGATGCCAAGATTTTTCGCGGGGCCCCCCATCTCTTTGGGGCTGGGAATGTTTGGGGGCCACAGCGTGTTCCTGAACAAGGGGGGGAAAGAACCATAAAAGAGCACCTCGGATATGTCCTCATTGCATTTCAGCTGGGCCATGGTTAACCAGCGAAAAACTGAGGACAAACACAAATGGACTGCTGTAGTATCCAGATTGTCGTCTGGCCATGTGAACAGCAGCTGAGTATCATCGGCATACCCTATAATCTTGGCCCCATAATGTTCCGCTAAATAAACCAAGGGGGTGATGTAAATGTTGAACAGTAGGGGACTAAGGGCCTCATTAGGATCGCGGACGGACTTGCGTCCGTCCGCGACCCCAGAGGATGAGGGAACGTCCGCATGGGCTGCAGCGTTCCCTCATGTGCGATTAGGGTGTGACCGCCACCCTGGCGGTCACATCCTGGATATTTAACATTGCGGCGGGTGCTGCTTCAAGCAGCACCCGCCGCAATGTTAAAAGTGCATGTTTAACATTTACATGCACAAAGCGGCAGGCACCGCGCTGTGCCTGCCGCTTTGTGCAAGTAAATGCTGGGGGGTACCATAGGTTCCCCCCATGTGCACCCCCCACCCGCCAACACCCTGGGGGCCCGCAATGGGCCCCCAAAATCAAAAGTACACATGCTTTTCCACGGCGGAAAAACCGTCGCGGAAAAGCATGTTTACAAATGCTTCCTAATTTGGCTGGCGGTGTCTGATAGACACTGCCAGCCAAATGAGAGCTTTTCCGCCGCGGTTGTAATCTGACCGCGGCGGAAAAGCAGCGGACAGTAACCAAGAACCACCAGCCATCGTAATGCGGCGGTGAGTCTTTGGTGAGTCCGCAGAGGATTTTCCGCCTCCTCCAGGCCGGAGGTGGCTTCCCCCAGCCCGGAGGAGGCGGAAAATCCTCCATCATAATGAGGCCCTAAGAGTGGATCCCTGCGGGACCCCCGTGAGGAGTGGTTTAGGCTCCGAGGCGTGGGGCGGCATCCAGACCTGCTGTGTCCTATCCGATAAAAATTAGGACAACCAGGCCAGAACACCCCCACCAATACCAATAGCAGACAGCCTGGCGAGGAGGACCTCGTAGGGAACGGTATCGAATGCGGCAAAGAGGTCCAATAAAATCAGGACCGCTCTGCCGCCTCCGTCCAGACATTCCCGGATGGACTCCGTCATCTCCACCAGCGCAGTCTCAGTGCTATAGGTCTCCCTGAAACCAGATTGAGCTGGGTGAAGAGCATTGGAGGTTTCCACAAAACTCTCCAGTTGATGAAGGACCACTTTCTCACAGATTTTTGCGAGTGCTGGCAAAAGGGATATGGGACGATAGTTCCCAAGGACCGTGGCATCCAGTCCCGGTTTTTTCAGAAGTGGCAGGAGTTTAGCTCGTTTCCAGCTAAGAGGAACCTCACCTGAAGCTAGGGAGAGATTCACTATCTGAGTGGCCTCACTACAGACAATTTCCGCCACCTCCGAGAGCCCCCGGGCTGGGCACGGGTCAGCGGGAGAGCTGGATTTCAGAGACTGCAGAAGAGGCAGTACATCACACTCAGCAACCAGCGAAAATTTCATAAGCTGTTGCCCATTGCACGGGCATTGTGTGGGACAAGAGCCAGACGCTGAACAGTCCATAGGCAGCGCAGAGAGTAGGTCCTGCTGAATCCTAGTTATTTTGCTGATGAACAAAGTGGACAAATCCTCGCACCATTGTACAGAAGAAGGGAGGACAGCAGCATCAGCAACAGGGGATACAAAACTTTTAACAATAGAGAAAATCTCTCTACTATTATTTTCTGCTTTAGCAATACGCCCTGCGTAGTAATTCCCTTTAGCTACCTTAATGGCGGCATAATAATATTTTTGGGCTAAGCCACTATACCCACATCTCCACACTCGTTCCAGTTTTTTGCAGCCTAGTTTCAACTCCCTCAGCTCAGGGGAAAACCAGGGTTGGGAGGGAGTGCGTCGGAGTCTAGACACAGTAGTATGTTTAGTGGATACAATAGCCGCCTGCAGCACCCACTCATCGAACCCGCTGACCGCATCATCCATTACAGCAGTGGGTTTCGGGCGGGTTCCAGAAAGGGCCTTGCTGAACGCGGGCAGGTTGACCTTTTGGGTGTGGCTCGTGGGGGGTGCTCGACCAACCTCCACCATCTCCCACGCGAACCTGACCAGGTCATGATCAGACCACGTTACTTTTTCTACGCTCACAGTCTTAATGGGGAAGTTAGAACAGACCAAGTCAAGAAGGTGACCTCCAACATGCGTCGGAGAAGTCACCCATTGCTTGAGCTGTGCAAGGTTGAGGACTTCCCCCAGCCGACGGGCTTCAGGGGAGTCCAGGGCATCAACATGAATATTTAGGTCGCCGACCAAAAGAAATTTTGGAAAACTTAAAGCCCGCGGCACTATATGTTCCTCCAAAGAATCAATAAAATGACTAGCCTGGCCCGGGGGCCTGTAAATCAAAGACCCCCCTAAGGTGAAATGAGGGGAGATGATAAGAGAAAAGTGGAGTACCTCGCCCTCAACATCCGCAGCGGGCTGCTCAGAGGCGAAGTGCCACCCCTCCTTAAAAATAACGGCTAATCCGCCCCCTCTGCCCAAAGGCCTATCTACCCTGGCAATCTTGAAACCTCTGGGGACAGCAAGTTCCACACTCGGGGCGGACGAGCTGGTCATCCACGTCTCCGTTATGAACAGCGCCTCCAACTGGCCATCCACGAGTAGTTCAAAAATATCGGCAGCATGTTTCCCCACGGATCTGGCATTGATCAGCCCAGCCCTAATGGTCACACAACCGGTGTCACCGATTAATCGCGGGGGTAAGGATAGCCGGGGAAGAAAACCGCAACTGGGGCACTTCACCATGGCACAGTCCAGACCCGCGCGCAAGCAAGTCCTCCTTCTAACGGGGAGAGCAAGACTCAGGAGGTCATGGCGAGAATACCTGATCTTATCTGAGCTGGCCGAACCCGGAGGTAGTCGGGCAGAGTGGCCGGCCCTGGGCCCGTCCGGGGCACGGACGGGCACAGACGAGCCCTCCTTTGGCGCTCCTTCGGCGCGCAGACGGCGCGCCCGTTGCACGCGGCCGCTGTGCGTCCGATGAGGCATCGCTATTTGAGGCCCAAGCCCCTCCCCGAGCTGGACCGCTAACTCGAGACCAGCCGGGGTCCAGGACTCACCAACGATGGCGCCCGACCTGGCCCTCCACAGCAATCGGCACTGGTAAGCAGCGGTGGAACGGGGCACAGGGAGACCGGGAGGCAGCGCGCAGGGAGTATAAAAAGGTGCAATTTAAAATACAACACACAACACAATTCTCGAATCAATTAGGTGTAAAATGAAGTATTAAAAATTATCAATGGACACAATGCAGCGCGGAGTAAGTAAGCAGAAGAGAGATTCTCGCAGTCTGCTCGCCTTTCCCAAACAAACTCTCAAGGTGCTGCCACCACCCTGATTATTCGCGAAGGCCCGCAACTTCTGATCCTATTTGAGGCCCAAGCCCCTCCCCGAGCTGGACCGCTAACTCGAGACCAGCCGGGGTCCGGGACTCACCAAAGATGGCGCCCGACCTGGCCCTCCACAGCAATCGGCACTGGTACGCCGCGGTGGAACGGGGCACAGGGAGACCGGGAGGCAGCGCGCAGGGAGTATAAAAAGGTGCAATTTAAAATACAACACACAACACAATTCTCGAATCAATTGGGTGTAAAATGAAGTATTAAAAATTATCAATGGACACAATGCAGCGCGGAGTAAGTAAGCAGAAGAGAGATTCTCGCAGTCTGCTCGCCTTTCCCAAACAAACTCTCAAGGTGCTGCCACCACCCTGATGGTGGAGCAAGGCAGAAGGTGAAATTGTTGCAGGAAGCCGCTTTGGGCTAAGATGATACAGAAGGGCAAAGGAGTTGGGAAGTTTTTGTGTTGCAAAGGGGGCCAGAGTGCATCAGAATGGAGGCACAGAGGAGAAGAAGAGTAGGGCAGGAAGCAAATTGGGCAAATAACACAATTGCTCCTCCAGTGCCTGAGGCAAAGAAAGGGCTTGGGTATGAGAGGCATGCAGCCACAAAAGGCGCACAAGTATATAGGTATGGGAGAGGCACAAGTGTGCAGTCAATTTAAAGCACCCCTCTGCATAATACCAAGGAAGCTGTGACATAGCCTGTTGACTCTGAATAATATTACTGACTGTCAGTCATTGAAATCATTTAGTGCTAATCATCAGAAGCAATGAAAAAATCAACTTGAAAGTCATTTCAACTGTTTCACAGAGAGATCAGCATTTTTTGCAACTCCAGCTTTAATAGGAAATCTGAAAACATAATTTTCAATGCCCCATAAGTATCCTTTATGAAAATTATTCTTTTGGCATTAGTGTACCAGAAAGTAGAAATATGTACTCATTCTCTAAATATTTCAAAACGAGAATTCAACATGCTTCTTAAAAGAACATAAACTTGTGTGTTCCCTCTACAAAAAAATGCATTTTTGCCAGATAGGTTATTATACAGTTTGGATCAATTAATTACTTGCTTTCTTCTGTTATAAGTAGTCTTTGAAATCAAAATGATTCTACTCTGATGTACTGTATAGTCAAAAGATTTTAAAAAACTTATCTAAAAGATATATAAATTCTATGAATAAAAGATCAACCGATCAGCAAAATAAAGTATATGTTGGAATTAATCAATATTTTCTCAGTGGAATATACAGTCAGTATGACCAAACCTTCAACATAGCAAATCTCCTAGATTCCATATGAACAAAGCACAGACATTTGAATGAAGAAAGTCTGTTAAATATAAAGGAATGGAAGGCCAATCTCTCATTGTAACTACTCTCAGTGATATGTAGTGATGAAGCAGCAATCTTTCACTATACCAATCTCTGACAATGTGAAATAATGAAGATCTAAACTTTCAATAGTAAATTTCTGATAATCTGAAGGAATGAAGGACCGATCTCTCATCAAAGCCAATCCAAGGGAATTGTAAATAATGAAGTCATAATTTTTTAATCAATAGTACTTAAGGGCCAATATTTCAATGTCTCTTTTCTGGAAAGGTTTTGTTTTTAGAATTTGGTACCAATTTATTAATGTGGCCAATCTTTAGGAAAGTAGCTCATCCCTCAATGAAGAACACTCTACCTGCCTGTAGATTCTTCAGTAGAATAGACTGTCAGTCCTTTCTGTAACAAGAACATAGGATCTATGAGCTATTGCTCTAATCTTCAGTAAATAAAAACCAGATCATATCTAGAGAGATTCTTTACCAAAGAAGTGCACAAAATCCTTCTTAAAAGTAAGATATATGCCTCCTAAAACAAATCTTTCTCCCTAAGCCAGTCCACACCCTGATGGAAGGCGACATCTTGCGGAGCTACAAAACTCCATGAATGTTAATATCCAGCTAACAAGTTTTTAATACCCCTTCGACATCAACAATAACCACTGAGTGGTGCTCCTAATACAGAAAACGGATGAGAATTGGCTCACCACAGGCTTCGACTGTAGGTGCAGGACTTGTCAACTCTGAAAAACACAAGATGAGACGGGCACATTTTAGCAGAGCAGGTTGTTTTCCAAAATGTTAAATATACAAATATCATATAACATGAACATTGCATCCTAAACATAGTTTACAAATGTATCCCATTTGGGGAACATTTCCTATATTTTGAACAACAATGAACACCAATATGGACATTACTTAGAATACGATATTTATATCAGGTGACATTTTGACAAAGGAATTGTGGGTATACACAAAAAAAGTACTCTGTGCATATGACTTCAGAGCCCTAAGATGAAGCACGCCACCTTCTGGGCAGGTGAGAGCTTCAGTCCTATTATAGGAAGAATTCCTTCATACAAAAAGGGATAGAACATGCAGACTACGGGGCTGAACGCCGCTGTAACATCACTTTTCATGACGTTACCGTGGTGCACAGGGTTAGCCATGTCTACAAAGCCACGTAAGCCACCCTGCGGGGCTTCTCATGGCCTTGTAGATATGGAGTGAAGCATCGCAAGTCACTCTGTTGCCTCACACTGCATCGGGGAGGTCTGTCATGGGCGTTACAGTGGGTGTTCGCACACAACACACATCCTCAGATTTACAACATGGCATAAATCTGGGAATGCAGCAAAATCGTGCTCCTCTCCAGAGCAGGCATCATGATGAGAAATGTTTTAATTTCTCCTCGTTTTTTCATCTTTCTATGTGTTCTTTCTGCAGCACACATAGAAAGAGAAAAAACACCCCTAGGATTGTTTTTGTGCAGGAAGGTGCCCCTTCCTGCACAAAAACAATCCTGCCAATGCAGACACCCATGCCCCATGGTGCAAGGGTGCCTGTGTTTGCACACAGCTGCAAAATGTGTGCCGGCTGGAAAGACACGAATGCACCGCATCCTGTAAATATGGTGCATTCCTGACCTTACGAATAGGCATAGGATAGTGCAGCAAGAAGCCTTGCGATGCAGTCCTACGCTAATGTCTTGTAAATATTCCCCTAAGGGCTTGATTAACATATGGCAGATGGGTTAACCTGCACAAACGTAATGGATATCCCGTCTGCCTTTTTACAAGTGTCACAAGATATAATGCCCTTATAATATGGCGGATACCCGTCATGTTTGTGAAGGAATAACTCATCCACCAAACTCTAAATCAGCCCCTTAGCTTGTAACACTTTTTCAAGCCAGGAGTAATATTTTATGTGCAGTTGTTAAATAGAAAAGGTATACTCTGGTATGTCTGCCATTTCCAATTTTATTTTTATTGATATTCTGGGACTGCACCGCAGAGCAGTGGCACTATAAAAAGAACATATATCCAGGCGTGGCAGTTTAATATCAGTGCTTGGTCCAAGATTTAAATACTTTTGCCTACTCTGTTGCAAGATTAACGCATGGACTGGTTAGTCTTGTTTAGAGAGTAAATCATCTGCCAATTCCCCAATCCCAAACATGAAATTATATGCGGTTTGGTTATTTATATTTTTAAGATTGATGTGAATAATTCTGTAGCAAGATAACGTGTTCATTTTCAATTGCGTCACTAAATGCTCAGACACCACCAGAGGGTGAGTAATGGCAACAGTGGTTTCACAGAGGCTGAATATATCACTTTCACCGGGCAATTAAATAAAAATGATGACTGCAGTCTAAAAGAGGTTTATAATTGACATCTTAAAACAAGTGTTTGAACTTATTTCATTACAATGAAAAGGCATGGACATCAACACATCAACACAGCTAGAACGATTTCACGGTTTCGCCTTCGGGTCGGGGCCTTTAACGCTGGAGAGGGCCTTTAATAGCCGGTATAGCCCTCTACGGCGGGCTATAAGGCTATATTAGAACATTGGAATGTTGGGAGCTCCATTGAAAACAATGGAGTGCTCCGGGCTTATAATGGCTGGTATAAGCCTGGAGCTCCTACATTCCAATGTTACTTTGTTCACAGCTCTGGCTGTGAACAAAGGCTTCAGGGAGCCTGAGGGGATTCCAATCCCCTCACGCTTCCAAAAGGCTTTGTTTTTTTGTTAGAACATTCTGTCCTCTAGTGACAGAATGTTCTAATAGCCTTATAGTCCTTCCTAGATGGGCTATACCGCTATTAAAGTCCCTCTCCCTTGTTAAAGGCCCTCGCCTTCGGCTCTGGCCTTTAACGATTCAGCGGGCCTTTAATAGCCGGTATAGCCCGCTACGGCGGGCTATAAGGCTATAGTAATACACACCATGTTATATGTTGTCTGATTACTTTATTTGTAGCTTCCCAATTTGGCAATCCCACTAAAGACTACATGCATATTGGTACACCTGGTTTGACTACTTCAGTAGCGAGACCAGGATAGAAGAGCATGGTAATGTAAATCTAATGATGAGCTCTACAAAGTGAGGCTAATTCCTTTCTGAAATGAAACAAATGGTCACCTCCCTGCAAAGGAAGCACTAAACTGAGAAGCAGTAACACCCGTAATTTACGATGCTCTGATAAAGCGACAAAGTTGTGACAAAAAGTGGTATATGAAAAGCACGTTATGATAATCAAGCACATTATGATTATCATTAGATCCCAAAACTTTAAGTCGAGCATTTGGATGATTTTGAAAGAAGCAATCTATATGCTGAATGCATATTATGTGCCAACAATATGCATGGCAATTAATAGGTACATTTTCGTCCATGAAATAAGACAGGTTTACACCATAAGATTTTTTCAAAGCCTAGTAGCTTTTCTGGTTAATGTACGTTTGTAGAATTGATCCATAAATGTATAGGTGATCAATTAGTTATGCTAACTAATAGCTGATTTGTAGATCAGAGAGAACCATGATTGGAAGAGATTATAGCAATAGTAACGAGAAAGGAAATGGTGTAGAATGGGACTAAACCAGTAAATGTGAAGGAGAAAAAAAGGCCATTGATTGCACGTAGAAACCATGTTGAAACCACTCCTTTCATAAAGTGCATAAACAATGAAAAGTTAATGTGCCTTCACGGTATAAGTAGTGATAATGTAATGAACAACAAAATATGATTTGCTATAAACTACAATATAAAAAAGTGAGTGTGTAGGTTGCCTTTTTAGGAGAGCGTAGGTCCTCACAAAGCAAAGGGCTACAGATTTTTTCTCAATCACCATAGAGGTGACTTATTCTGAGACCTTTACAGGTTCAATACCTTATTATGATACACGTGTTCTAAAGGAATACTTCGTTGATAACACTTTGTAAACAATTTCTTTATAAGCTAAAACTTTGACTCAACCTAATCTGTCCTCAAAGACCTTTTCAACTGCTGTAAGGCTTGTTCAAAACTAATACCTGGTTCTTCAATCCCTAAAACAGGTTCCAGCAGTCCTGGCCTCAATACAATGCATAATTCTGCCTTTCTTTCAACCTGCGAATATTCTGGCTCTTCTTCACAATGAATATATTTTCAGTAGGTTCACATGCTTTATGGGGTCTCCAACAGCCCTAACATGTTAGTGGTATTACCACTAGGGGCCAGATGTAGGTGGCCATTTACCGGCCGTTACCGACCGGTAAATGGGTTTTTGGGATGTAGGGGTCCAATTTTACTGAATCTGTAAATTTACCGAATCGGTAAATTTACCAATTCGGTAAAATACCGAATCGGTATTTTTACCGATTCGGTAACTTCTAGATGTAGGTGGGACTCTTCTGAGTCCCAAAGGCCTTTCAGATTCGGTATTTTACCACCCAACCTAAATTATCAGTGATTTATTGATTTATCTCAACACTCGCTCCCTGGTTAGCCATCAGCTGGATATTTTCCATCTCCTGGGGTCCGAGCAACCTGATATTTTATTTCTTACCGAGACCTGGCTCACTGAAGACTCATCCCCCGACATTTTGGCTGCAATCCCGCCGGGCTATTACATACTTCAGGCAAATCGCCCTTCTGGCAAATCTGGCGGTGGTGTTGCAGCCATCATTAGGCACCCGATTCGATTTTCCCCAGTGGTCACAACTAGTATTCCTATGACTGACTGCTTGGTGCTTAGGCTGGAGCAGCCAAGCTAGTCTCTTATATGTGTCCTGGTTTATCGTCCTCCCCAGCCTATGCCCAGCTTCTCGGCCCAGTTTGGTGATCTTATCTCCCAACTTGCCATTAACAACACTAACATCCTGGTCCTAGGTGACTTTAACTATTGGCCTTCCGATGCTCATGAATCCCCATGTTCTTTTGCCTTCTCTGACCTTATGTTGGGCCTGAACTGCACCCAGCATATACTTTCACCCACTCACATTAAGGGCCACATCTTGGACCAGGTCTGGACCTCCTGTCTGGACATTTCCATTCCCCTTGTCCTCCCCTGTCTTTGGTCAGACCACTCCATGATCACTTTCACTTTAGCCATGCCCTTGCCTGTTATCAATGTTTTAGAAACCAATTTTTCCGCTCGCAACTGGAACAGGGCTGACCTGAGCAAATTCACCTCCCTTCTTAGCACATCTGTCCCCTCTAGCACTGGATCTATTGACTCTCAAGCCCAGGGCTTGACTTGCTGGCTCACTTCTGCCTCCGACTCCGTGGCACCTTTAAAACTGGTCAAAGCCAGGCGCCGCCATGATGCCCAAAGGTGGTTCACTGAAGATCTTAAAGCCCTGAAACTCGGGCTCCGACAGGCCGAACGGCGTTGGCGCCGGGGCTATTCTCCTGATACCAAACTGATATTCTCCTCTTTGCTTAAAAAGTATAAGCTAGCCATATCCTCAGCCAAGTCTCTTTACTTCTCCAATAAAATTCTGGATTCAGCCAACAAATCCAAAGACATCTTTTCAACAGTTGAGGAACTATCCAATCCTGAAAGAGTAACTATTGCACCTCTCCCTTCCCAGTCACTTTGTGACTCTCTTAATCAATTTTTCGTTGATAAAATAATTAAGATTAAAAACAGTATCCCCGTTCAAGCCTCGCTTGCCCTCCCTCAGCCTGTTGTTCTTTGCCCCTTACCACACTCCCACACTTTAACCCAGATCCCCCCATCTTGAAGGAAGGCTTTCTTGCCCTCCTACACAAAGTCTCCTCTGGTTTTCCCAGCGATTGCTGCCCCCCCACAGTTCTCCGTGAAGCCTTCACTGTCTGCCCCGAACCCCCCCTGGCCCTTTTGAACAACTCTCTCGCCATGCGCGAGGTCCCTCGCTCTTTTAAGCAGGCAGAGGTGGTGGCCATTTTAAAGAAACCCTCGGCAGACCCTTCCATCATGAGCAACTATCGCCCCATATCTCTCCTCCCTTTCCTCAGTAAGGTTCTGGAGTCACATGTTACCCAGACTCTCAGTTCTTTCATTGAGGAATCTTGTTTTTTGGACTCCCAGCAAGCTAGGTTCAGACCTGCGCACTCCACAGAGGCAGTCATACTCTCTGTTATGGAGGAATTGCGCAGAGGGGCCGACGCTAACATCTGTCAGGCCCTGGTGCTTCTGGATTTGTCGGCCGCCTTTGACACGGTCGACCATGGTATCCTTGTCGACCGTGTCAGAGAGGCCGGCATCCAGGGCACTGCTCTTGACTGGACCCACTCTTTCCTGTCTAACCGCCAACAAGCAGTCAGACTGTCCCAATTCTCAGCAGACCAGGTCGGGCTGACTTGCGGTGTCCCGCAGGGTTCCTCCTTTTCCCCACTCCTTTTTAATTTATACCTGGCTCCCCTGATCTGCTCTCTCCGTAGGTTGAATGTCACCGCGTTTAACTACGCTGATGACATTCAACTGGTCTTTACCATCGACCCCTCGGATGAATCAATCTCCACTTTTCAAACTACCCTCTGTTTCATTAGTGAACCACCTTAAGCTCAACCCCGACAAGACCGAGCTGGTTCTTGTCGGGGGGCCCTCTAATCCTTGGCAACCCTCTTTCTGGCCGGCAAGTCTGGGCAGTCCCCCTTGCCCAGTGAATTCAGCTAAAAGCTTGGGGGTTATCATAAGTAGTGATCTTTCTATGAAACCCCAGATCAGCGCGGTAGTGTCTTCCAGCCACTTTCAGCTTAGGAAGATTCGTAAAATCTCCCGCCTCCTCACCACCGAGGCCCTCACCCTGGCCCTGTTAGCGCTAGTCATTTCAAGACTCGACTACGCAAACGCGCTTTACGTAGTCATCCCTGACTACCAGGCCAAGAGACTCCAGCTGATCCAAAATCAGGCCGCCCGCCTCATCTTCCGCCAACCCAGACACCAACATGTTCGCCCTCTTCTAAAAAGTCTTCACTGGCTTCCGGTCACTGAGCGCTGCAAGTTTAAATTAGGCTGCATAATTTTCAAATCCCTTGCAGGCGGAGGCCCCTCTTTCATTTCTTCTCTCCTTCACCCATATGCCCCCTCACGCAACCTTCGCTCGTCTCAGTTGGCTTTGCTATCAGTCCCGAGATTTAAGAGGAAGAAACACGGTGGCCTTGGGTTTTCATTTTTAGCTCCTTCTTTTTGGAACGCCCTTCCCCTCCCTCTAAGGCTGTCCTCCCCTTATACTAGGTTCAGATCCCTCCTCAAAACCTTTCTGTTTACTGAGGCCTACAATTAGCCTTGTCCCTCACTTTTTCTCTGCTCCCTCAGCACAAGCGCCAAGAAACCTTCAGGTGTTAGTCGCGCTATATAAATTTTTTTAACATAACATAACATAACATCCTATTGGGTGGTAAAATACCGAATCCAGGTGTGCATGCACATGTGTGCATGCATACCTATGCCATGTGACAGACAGACATGCCCTTAGGGCATGTCTGTGTGCCACATGGGACACATGCCTGTATTTAGGGTGCTAGAGGGTGTCAAAGTGACACCCCCTGCACCCTTGCTGGAAACGGTATTTACCGAATCGGTAAATACCGATTCGGTAATGCCCATTGATTCCTATGGGCTTCAATGCCCATAGGAATCAATGGGCATTACCGAATCGGTATTTACAGAATCGGTAAATACCGAATCTTAACGATTCGGTATTTACCGATTCTGTAATACCTACACCCCCCCCCCTCTATTTTACCACTTCTTAAATACCAAATCGGTAAAATTCGGTATTTAAGAAGTGGTAATATAAAATTACCTACATCTAGGCCTAGATGTTCAAGGTTTAACATCAGAAGGACTTGACATTTGATGAGATCACTGTTCATAGTACATTTTGTCTCATACAACTGTGCAAGGATACCCAAATTATTCCTTTGCTTTTGATTCACACAATTCATTCCTAGAACTCACATCAGTAGTTTGGGCACTTTAAGTAGCTTATGGGTATACGTATTTCATTCTACAGCATGCCGCATATTACATACCTTATGAGTCATATCTGTTTGATTCTGCGCTTTATTGACAGGATTTGCATTACCAAAATTCTTCTACTTTTTACAATTTTTCCAAGAGTTACATGATCTGTTTATGATAGACTACCTGCAAGGGGAGATTTGGAGCCATAACTGTAACAAACTGCCCCACCATACGTCATTTGCCCTTCAACACTGTTTTTGGTCACAAAGGTGTCCACAGTTTCCCTACTAGAGCCACTCCATCTTATTTATTGCAATCATGGACATTAAAGCTCTTTCGATATCCTATGGGTGATCACTGTATCATCCAGTGCAGGATTCCTGGAATACAAGAATCTCCTTTAAATGTCCTTGTTGTAACAGTGAACAACAAGTTTGTCTTTAACTTAATGATCTGTTAGGTCCAGAAATTTCCATGTAGTTGCTATTTTGCTTAAGTCACCTACAACGTAGCTGGAGGCACTGCATACTACGTTTTATACTCGTAATTTTCATAGAGATGACATTAAAAAAGCAGCAATAATTTAATTAAATACAGAAAAGTGAAGTCCGTCACGAGGACTCGTTTACCTTCCTCACCAAATTAGAAATGCAGAAAATGAGCTTTAAATTAGTCCTTTCAACACAATGAATATGCCCCAGAAAATCTTTATAATTGTGACCAGTAGACTATGCAGTAATGTGTATAAAGATTAGCAACTGCCACACCCAAATGTATCGTTCCAATTCCAATTTAAAAAATCATCCATTGATGACCAGCAATATCTAGAAGGCGGAAATTGTGTACTGCATACTTTCTAAGATGGCAGCTGTGTAGAGGAAGGAGCATCCCATGACAAAAAAGATTTCTTCCTTTAGAAAAATATTAAAGAAAGTTAAGGTACATTTGCACCTGACTCTTTACATAACAATATGCCAGTTCAGAGTTAATTGTACATATGGAAGTCATCGGATTTTCATACATTTCCATGGAAAGCCCATGTTATTTTTATGAATCACAAACACAACTTTACAAAACATTGTGTATGTAAAACTACTACTCCTAAAGTTACACTTGTTTTGGTGAATAGAGTGGGGGGGCATGTATCACTGTGACTCTCAGCAGGAATGGTGTAGAGAGTGACACAAACAGGGACACAAAACTGCTGAAAAATGAAGGCTAAAACTGAAAAGGGGATCTGTTTGTCCATATATAATCAGTGAAATAGGCAGACTTGGGGGCCAGGCGGGCGCGATCAACTATTCAATTCTATATTTCTATGAAAATCTCTCTCTGTGTTCCTCCCAAAATTCTGAAAGATTGACTTTTTGGATTCTAGAGCCTAGAAACTGGAAAGGTGCTTCAGCAGACTCAGGTGACTGCTTTTTCCCATCCAGTTCAGCACACAGTCTTATAACAGTAAATCAAGTTTTAGAAACAAATGTAAGCGTACACATCCCTTGTTCATATTGCCAAAGCACATCAGGGTTGATCTCAGAATGAAACCAGGAGTTTTTGGCACAAACGTGGGCCCTTTAATGCAGGACTAGCCCGGAAGCACCTCTTCCTGTCAGCGGGCTGGGAAAGAAGGCTGCCTGGCTTGTCAATAGGCCCGCATTTAAAAACCCAGGTGCGCGTTTCAAGTTCGGAAGCTGTCTTCTGACTTCTGTATGGACCTATTGAATCACAGCCTGTGACTGCCTGTGCCGAGGACTGTGGTGAATGTGGGTATCCAGGCAACTAATGCATGCACTCTTTAAGGAGCACCCATTAAGAGATTGCAAGCTATAAACAGAATCTAATGAGAGGGCTGCATTTTAATTTCCACCATTAAAGCTCCACAACAGAAAGTCATACAGCCATTTGTTGTTCGCCAACCTTGCCTTGTGTGCATCTGCAATGCACTTATCGCGGGGTTAGCTGTGAGGCGGGTGCATCGACTATGCACTCCAAAACGATGAACTTTGAGGTGGGTACATTTCCACAGCACTCATGCAGATTAACACTGGGTGAGCAGGTACATCTCCATTTCTTTCCTAGCAGGAGGACCCCTAAAAAACATGCCTCAGAGCCGCTAAAAAATACAATTGGAATAAAGTTTATTTATTAACAATTTATTTTGAAGCAGATTATCCTGAAGCGAGTGTTAGGACAAGGCGGGATTATTGCTGCCGTTTGGCCGTGGGTTGAAAGTGCGCATGCCTCTTTGGCCGACCGTCTTGCGACAGCCAGCCAGAGATGCTAATTTCAAACTTCTCTAACCTAGTTGTCTTAGACAGCTAGGGTACAGAAAGTGCAGACCTCCAGTGCCCTTAAGAGCTCTGCAAGAGGCTCCTCCCACCAACCTTGATTCATCTCTCATGCTGAGAGACGTGCCAGGATTGGTGAGTTCAGTTTCCTGGTCCGGAGCTTCCAGGAGTGAAGGACCCGAGCGAGGAGGAAATCGTGTGGCACGTTTGCAAGGTAAGTGCCTTTTTTTATTATCTTAATGTCACCTGCATGTTGCCCACCTCACCACACTAAATATAGTCCAGCCGCCACTGATTCCTGTCAGGGATAGCTGTGGGGCAGGTGTGTCTTCCATGTACCCCTAGATGGTAATCTGTCAGGTGGGTACATCTCAAGTGCACTCATGCAGATTAACACTGGTTGGGGGGTGCATCTCCACTCCCTCTATCTGGTTAACTATTGGGCAGGTGCATCTGCAGTGCACCCCTCCTAGCTAGCAAACACATGAGAGGTTAACTGTAAGGTGGTGCACCTCCAATGCCTTCCTGGTGCGATTAACTGTGGGTTGGCGAAACTCCCATGCACTCCTAGAAGGGAAACTGTAAGATGGGCACATCACCCGTGCACTCATAGCAAGTTATCACTGTGGTGGGGGCATCTCGACTGCACTTCCATTAGCTAGTCAACAAAGTGGTGCGGTAAACTGCAGTGCACTCCTCCTACCTGGACAACTGCAGGGTGGGCTAAGCTACAGCACACTCCTCCTAGCTGAATAACTGTAGGGTGGGGTCATCTGCAGGGCACTCCTCATAGCTGAATAACTGTAGGGTGGGGGCATCTGCAGGGCACTCCTCCTAGCTGGATAACTGTAGGGTGGGGGCATCTGCAGGGCACTCCTCCTAGCTGGATAACTGTAGGGTGGGGGCATCTGCAGGGCACTCCTCCTAGCTGGATAACTGTAGGGTGGGGGCATCTGCAGGGCACTCCTCCTAGCTGGATAACTGTAGGGTGGGGGCATCTGCAGGGCACTCCTCCTAGCTGGATAACTGTCGGGCGGGGGCATCTGCAGGGCACTCCTCCTAGCTGGATAACTGTAGGGTGGGGTCATCTGCAGGGCACTCCTCCTAGCTGGATAACTGTAGGGTGGGGTCATCTGCAGGGCACTCCTCCTAGCTGGATAACTGTAGGGTGGGGTCATCTGCAGGGCACTCCTCCTAGCTGGATAACTGTAGGGTGGGGGCATCTGCAGTGCCCTTCTAGCGGGGTATGGCTTTGGCCCGCCTCCAGCTATTCAGGGGTGGAAGCATTTCACTTGCACTCCTCCTTCCAGGCTGAGTACGAGGTGGATGCATCCGCAGTGCACTTCTAGTGCATTAACTGTGTGTTAGGTGGATGCCAATTCACTTCGAGTGGGTTAATAGTGGGAGTGGATAGATACTCATTCTACTTCTGGGGTGGATGCAACTCCAGGGCATTCCTCCTAGCAGGATAGCTATTGTGTCAATGCAACTTCAGTTCACCCATCTTGAGGGCTAACTGCTGTGTGCTGTGGGACAATCCACTCACTTGAGGGAAACTGTGATCTTTGTGCGTCTGCAATGTACTGCCTGCAGGGTAACTGTTGGATGTAGCAATTCTTGAGCGCACTAATGGCAGGTCCACTGCAGGGTGGGTGCATCTCCAGTGAACTCACTGCAGGTCAGCTGTGGGCTTGGTGCATCTCCAGTGCACTCACTGCAGGTTAGCTGTATGCTTGGTGCATCTCCAGTGAACTCACTGCAGGTTAACTGTGGGCTAGGTGCATCTCCAGCACACTCACTGCAGGTTATCTGCAGTCTTGGCGCATCTCCTGCGCACTCACTGCAAGTAGTCTGTGGGCTTGGTGCATCTCAGTGCAGTCACTGCAGGTTAGCAGTGGTCTTTGTGCATCTCCAGTGCACTCAGTACAGTTTAGCTGCAGTCTTTGTGCATCTCCAGTGCACTCACTGCAAGGAGTCTTTGGGCTAGGTGCATCTCCAGTGCACTCACTGCAGGTCAGCTGTGGGCTTGGTGCATCTCAGTACACTCACTGCAGGTTGGCTGTGGGCTTGGTGCATCTCCAGTGCTCTTACTGCAGGTTGGCTGTGGGCTCTTTGCATCTCCAGTGCACTCACTGCAGGTTAGCAGTGGCCTCTGTGCATCTCCAGTGCACTCACTGCAGGTTAACTGTGAGCTTGGTGCATCCCCAGTGCACTCGATGCAGGTTAGCTGTGGGCGTGGTGCATCTCCATTGCACTCACTGCAGGTTGGCTGTGGGATTGTTGCATCCCCAGTGCACTCGATGCAGGTTGGCTGTGGGCTTGGTGCATCTCAGTTAACTCACTGCAGGTCAGCAGTGGTCTCTGTGCATCTCCAGTGCACTCACTGCAGGTTAACTGTGGGCTGGGTGCATCACCAGTGCACTCACTGCAGGTTAACCGTGGGCTTGGTGCATCCCCAGTATACTCACTGCAGGTTGGCTGTGGGCTTGGAGCATCTCCAGTGCACTCGATGCAGGTTAGCTGTGGGCGTGGTGCATCTCCATTGCACTCACTGCAGGTTGGCTGTGGGCTTGGTGCATCTCCATTGCACTCACTGCAGGTTGGCTGTGGGCTTGGTGCATCTTTATTGAATTCACTGCAGGTTGACTGTGGGCTTGTGCATCTCCATTGAATTCACTGCAGGTTGGCTGTGGGATTGGTGCATCTCCAGTAAACTCACTGCAGTTTAGCTGTGGGCTCGGCGCATCTACAGTGCACTCACTGCAGATTAACTGTGGGCTTGGTGCATCCCCAGTGCACTCACTGCAGGTTGGCTGTGGGCGTGGTGCATCTCCATTGCACTCACTGCAGGTTGGCTGTGGGCTTGGTGCATCTCCATTGCACTCACTGCAGGTTGGCTGTGGGCTTGGAGCATCTCCAGTGCGCTCACTGCAGGTTGGCTGTGGGCTCGATGCATCTCCAGTGCACTCACTGCAGATTGTCTGTGGCTTGGTTCATCTCCAGTGCACTCACTGCAGGTTGGCTGTGGGCTTGGTGCATCTCAGTGCACTCACTTCAGATTGGCTGTGGGCCCGGTGCAGCTCCAGTGCACTCACTGCAGGTTGACTGTGGGCTCGGTGCATCTCAGTACACTCACTGCAGGTTGGCTGTGGGCTTGGTGCATCTCCAGTGCACTTACTGCAGGTTGGCTGTGGGCTCATTGCATCTCCAGTGCACTCACTGCAGGTTGGCTGTGGGCTCGGTGCATCTCCAGTGCACTCACTGCAGGTTAGCTGTGGGCTCGGTGCATCTCCAGTGCACTCACTGCAGGTTGGCTGTGGGCTCGGTGCATCTCCAGTGCACTTACTGCAGGTTGGCTGTTGGCTCGTTGCATCTCCAGTGCACTCACTGCAGGTTGGCTGTGGGCTCGATGCATCTCCAGTGCACTCACTGCAGGTTAACTGTGGTCTTGATGCATATCCAGTGCGCTCACTGCACATTAGCTGTGGGATCGGTGCATCTCCAGTGCACTCATTGCTGGTTAGCTGTGGTCTTGGTCCATCTCCAATTCGCTCACTGCAGTTTGGCTGTGGGCTTAGTGCATCTCCAGTGCGCTCACTGCAGGTTGGCTGTGGGCTCAGTGCATCTCCAGTGCACTCACTGCAGGTTGGCTGTGGGCTTGTGCATCTCCAGTCCACTCACTGCAGGCTGGCTGTGGGGTGAGTAGTTCTCGAGTGTGCTCACTGCAGGTTAACAGTGGGTTTGGATCATCAACAGTGCGCTCACTGCAGGTTGGCTGTGGGCTCGATGCATCTCCAGTGCACTCACTGCAGATTGGCTGTGGCTTGGTTCATCTCCAGTGCACTCACTTCAGGTTGGCTGTGGGCTTGGTGCATCTCAGTGCACTCACTTCAGATTGGCTGTGGGCCCGGTGCATCTCCAGTGCACTCACTGCAGGTTGACTGTGGGGTCGGTGTATCTCAGTACACTCACTGCAGGTTGGCTGTGGGATTGGTGCATCTCCATTGCACTCACTGCAAGTTGGCTGTGGGCTTGGTGCATCTCCAATGCACTCAATGCAGGTTGGCTGTTGGCTCGGTGCATCTCCAGTGGACTCAGCGCATGTTGGCTGTGGGTGTGTGCATCTCCAGTGCACTCACTGCAGGTTGGCTGTGGGCTCGGTGCATCTCCAGTGCACTTACTGCAGGTTGGCTGTTGGCTCGTTGCATCTCCAATGTACTCACTGCAGGTTGGCTGTGGGCTGGATGCATCTCCAGTGCACTCACTGCAGGTTAACTGTGGTCTTGCTGCATATCCAGTGCGCTCACTGCACATTAGCTGTGGGATCGGTGCATCTCCAGTGCACTCATTGCAGGTTAGCTGTGGGCTTGGTCCATCTCCAATTCGCTTACTGCAGTTTGGCTGTGGGCTCAGTGCATCTCCAGTGCGCTCACTGCAGGTTGGCTGTGGGCTCAGTGCATCTCCAGTGCACTCACTGCAGGTTGGCTGTGGGCTTGTGCATCTCCAGTGCACTCACTGCAGGCTGGCTGTGGGCTTGGTGCATCTCCATTACAATCACTGCAGGTTGACTGTGGGCTTGTGCATCTCCAGTGCACTCACTGCACGTTGGCTGTGGAGTGAGTAGTTCTCGAGTGTGCTCACTGCAGGTTAACAGTGGGCTTGGTGCATCTCCAGTGCACTCACTGCAGGTTGGCTGTGGGCTCGATGCATCTCCAGTGCACTCACTGCAGATTGGCTGTGGCTTGGTTCATCTCCAGTGCACTCACTGCAGGTTGGCTGTGGGCTTGGTGCATCTCAATGCACTCACTTCAGATTGGCTGTGGGCCCGGTGCTTCTCCAGTGAACTCACTGCAGGTTGACTGTGGGCTCGGTGCATCTCAGTACACTCACTGCAGGTTGGCTGTGGGCTTGGTGCATCTCCAGTGCTCTTACTGCAGGTTGGCTGTGGGCTCTTTGCATCTCCAGTGCACTCACTGCAGGTTGGCTGTGGGCTCGGTGCATCTCCAGTGCACTCACTGCAGGTTGGCTGTGGGCTTGGTGCATCTCCAGTGTACTTACTGCAGGTTGGCTGTTGGCTCGTTGCATCTCCAGTGCACTCACTGCAGGTTGGCTGTGGGCTCGATGCATCTCCAGTGCACTCACTGCAGGTTAACTGTGGTCTTGCTGCATATCCAGTGCGCTCACTGCACATTAGCTGTGGGATCGGTGCATCTCCAGTGCACTCATTGCAGGTTAGCTGTGGGCTTGGTCCATCTTCAATTCGCTCACTGCAGTTTGGATGTGGGCTCAGTGAATCTCCAGTGCGCTCACTGCAGGTTGGCTGTGGGCTCAGTGCATCTCCAGTGCGCTCAATGCAGTTTGGCTGTGGGATCAGTGCATCTCCAGTGCGCGCACTGCAGGTTGGCTGTTGGCTCAGTGCATCTCCATTGCAATCACTGCAGTTTGACTGTGGGCTTGTGTATCTCCAGTGCACTCACTGCACGTTGGCTGTGGGCTTGGTGCATCTCCAGTGCACTTACTGCAGGTTGGCTGTGGGCTCAGTGCATCTCCAGTGCACTCACTGCAGGTTGGCTGTGGGCTCAGTGCATCTACAGTGCACTCACTGCACATTAGCTGTGGGATCGGTGCATCTCCAGTGCACTCACTGCTGGTTAGCTGTGGGCTTGGGCCATCTCCAATTCGCTCACTGCAGGTTGGCTGTGGGTTCGGTGCATCTCCAGTGCGCTCACTGCACATTAGCTGTGGGATTGGTGCATCTCCAGTGCACTCATTGCAGGTTGGCTGTGGGCTCAGTGCATCTCCAGTGCACTCACTGCAGGTTGGCTGTGGGCTCATTGCATCTCCAGTGCACTCACTGCAGGTTGGCTGTGGGGTCGGTGCATCTCCAGTGCACTCACTGCAGGTTGGCTGTGGGCTCGGTGCATCTCCAGTGCACTTACTGCAGGTTGGCTGTTGGCTCGTTGCATCTCCAGTGCACTCACTGCAGGTTGGCTGTGGGCTCGATGCATCTCCAGTGCACTCACTGCAGGTTAACTGTGGTCTTGCTGCATATCCAGTGCGCTCACTGCACATTAGCGGTGGGATCGGTGCATCTCCAGTGCACTCATTGCAGGTTAGCTGTGGGCTTGGTCCATCTCCAATTCACTCACTGCAGTTTGGCTGTGGGCTCAGTGCATCTCCAGTGCGCTCACTGCAGGTTGGCTGTGGGCTCAGTGCATCTCCAGTGCACTCACTGCAGTTTGGCTTTGGGCTTGTGCATCTCCAGTGCACTCACTGCAGGCTGGCTGTGGGCTTGGTGCATCTCCATTGCAATCACTGCAGTTTGACTGTGGGCTTGTGCATCTCCAGTGCACTCACTGCACGTTGGCTGTGGGCTTGGTGCATCTCCAATGCACTTACTGCAGGTTGGCTGTGGGCTCAGTGCATCTCCAGTGCACTCACTGCAGGTTGGCTGTGGGCTCAGTGCATCTACAGTGCACTCACTGCACATTAGCTGTGGGATCGGTGCATCTCCAGTGCACTCACTGCAGGTTAGCTGTGGGCTTGGGCCATCTCCAATTCGCTCACTGCAGGTTGGCTGTGGGCTTGGTGCATCTCCAGTGCGCTCACTGCACATTAGCTGTGGGATCGGTGCATCTCCAGTGCACTCACTGCAGGTTAGCTGTGGGCTTGGGCCATCTCCAATTCGCTCACTGCAGGTTGGCTGTGGGCTTGGTGCATCTCCAGTGCACTCATTGCAGGTTGGCTGTGGGCTCAGTGCATCTCCAGTGCACTCACTGCAGCTTTACTTCTGTTGGGTGGGAGCCTCTCCTGTGCATTGATAATAATTAACTGTGTCGTGCTTCTTCAGGGATATAATCATATTGTCACCACACGAGGGCCCGAGTCACCTTTCAAGGCGGCCAGCAAGGTACACAATATTGGACTGTGGCCGCGAGGGTGTTGTCGTCGTTCCTCTGTGGGGAGCGTTTTGATGCCGCGCGTGATGAACTTGTCCTGTCTTGACTTGAAGCTCTGAGCGCCTTAAGAACGTTTGCTAGCACATTAAGAAAGGCAACTCGTTTGCATGTAAGAAAATACGTCATTACGGTTGGACTGGCATGTCGGGCAGTCTGGGACTGCCAGAAGACCCAGCTGGAAAGGGCTAGTGTGTGAACCGTTTTTTGGGACAAGTGTAGCATGTCAATACCAAAAAACACCCAGCCCACGCACTAGTCCTCACTGGTTCTGTCAGATGGGCCAGGAAGACAGGACCAGTCTTCCAGACTACCCTGCAGGCCAGTCCAACGTCGCAGGTGATGAGGAGAGCAGGTAAAGCTTCTCCATACATATATATTCATTTGCTCATCATAACATTAAGCATGGTCCATAATGCTGTTAACAAAAATTCGCTTGCGAACATTGTCTGCAAACTATTTGGCGAAAACTTCTTGCCTTGAAAACCTGATTTAATAATGAATAAGGGACTGGCTCTGTGCCACAGGGGCCTCCTCTCATCAAAATATCATGGGGGAGAGTTAAGAACAGGGGGCCTCATTTATGAAAAGTGACGTATCGCTGCGTGAAAACAGCGATGCGTCACTTTTCATTGAGCCCTCCTTGCGACACCAATGATGCGTCATATTTACAGTATAAATTTTAGAAAGAGTGAGCGACCCGAAATACCCTTGAGGGCTTGGGTAATAAAGTTGAGAAGGTAAATTTGCCGTCAAGGGAATTTATTCAAACTGTATTTTGTTTAGTTCAAAATGTTTTTGGAAGGACCAATCATTTGTCCTAAGCGTGAATATATCAATAATCCTATTCTGATTTGACAAAAAGTATTTACATCAACATATAACATGTGGACATATAAACAAAGACACAAGGTGTATACGGAAAAATATATCTTTATCAAATTGCTCAAAAAAAAAAGGTCAGCTACAAATACAGATCAATAAACAAATAAAAATTAGGACTGTAGGTACACATATAGATGAATCATAAAGTGACACAACAGAACCTAAATGGACACCTATCCCAAATCACATTGAGTAAAACAAAAGAGAGGGATAAGGTGTGTAGTCGACGTTTCGGTTTCTCTGGCGTTAGTTTGTTGAAACCATCCTCAGGACTGTTATTAAGTTATGGTCTGTATAGAGATATTGTTTTCTGTAAATCAAAAATAATTCACAGTTACAATATTGAAGTAAATATTAACGTTACACCCTGGTGAAAACAACATATGAGACAGATGACTACAGAAAAGACACACTAGTACAAAAATCACATTCTACAAATAAACAATGTATTTACATGAGAACACTGTCAATTCAAAGTCCCTTTGTTTAAATACAAGTGACTTTAAGGTTGTTAAATGCAGATTAATCTGGAATAACAAAATTCATTCATAACGTTTTCTACTTAAAACATATCAATTTATTTAAAGGACCTTATCTATAAAGTCAAAGGAAAAATGCAATTACTTCAATTTCAACAAGTGACTTATTATGTCATGATAGTCTGTTGTTTCATATTAAATGGCTTTCATATGAATCTATTCTCTCAAATCAGAAATCAAGCATCCTGCTAGATAAATCATCGTGATTATAACCATCACTTAATTACATGGCATAGACCGTTTGATAGACATTACAAACCCAAGAAGGGACCAACCTGTTACATTTACATTTTTTACAAGGTGAAACGGATATTATATGAGACCATGTATGTATGGCCAGTAGACTAAGATATAGATAAAATCCAGTAAAGATTGATCATTACTTCTTGCAGATTGTCTATCCTCATCATATAGAACTGAATTTTATGAGGAATACCTATGAAGAACAATCAATCGATAGCCTGAATTATTACGTGTTACTTTTCATCCAATAATTTATAGGTAGGTGTTCGATTCAGAAAATATCTTTACCTATGCTGACCTTATAGATTCAGACCCTTAATTTTGGACCCTTACTTCTCAATTAGATTCGATAAACAACTTGATTTACAGCAATCCAAGGGATGCAGTTACTACCTTTTTAAACAGGTATTCATTTCCTTTTCAAAAAATGAGTGCCCTTGATCAATATAAACAAAGCTGTCATACATGGTCTCATATAATATCCGTTTCACCTTGTAAAAAATGTAAATGTAACAGGTTGGTCCCTTCTTGGGTTTGTAATGTCTATCAAACGGTCTATGCCATGTAATTAAGTGATGGTTATAATCACGATGATTTATCTAGCAGGATGCTTGATTTCTGATTTGAGAGAATAGATTCATATGAAAGCCATTTAATATGAAACAACAGACTATCATGACATAATAAGTCACTTGTTGAAATTGAAGTAATTGCATTTTTCCTTTGACTTTATAGATAAGGTCCTTTAAATAAATTGATATGTTTTAAGTAGAAAACGTTATGAATGAATTTTGTTATTCCAGATTAATCTGCATTTAACAACCTTAAAGTCACTTGTATTTAAACAAAGGGACTTTGAATTGACAGTGTTCTCATGTAAATACATTGTTTATTTGTAGAATGTGATTTTTGTACTAGTGTGTCTTTTCTGTAGTCATCTGTCTCATATGTTGTTTTCACCAGGGTGTAACGTTAATATTTACTTCAATATTGTAACTGTGAATTATTTTTGATTTACAGAAAACAATATCTCTATACAGACCATAACTTAATAACAGTCCTGAGGATGGTTTCAACAAACTAACGCCAGAGAAACCGAAACGTCGACTACACACCTTATCCCTCTCTTTTGTTTTACTCAATGTGATTTGGGATAGGTGTCCATTTAGGTTCTGTTGTGTCACTTTATGATTCATCTATATGTGTACCTACAGTCCTAATTTTTATTTGTTTATTGATCTGTATTTGTAGCTGACCTTTTTTTTTTTTGAGCAATTTGATAAAGATATATTTTTCCGTATACACCTTGTGTCTTTGTTTATATGTCCACATGTTATATGTTGATGTAAATACTTTTTGTCAAATCAGAATAGGATTATTGATATATTCACGCTTAGGACAAATGATTGGTCCTTCCAAAAACATTTTGAACTAAACAAAATACAGTTTGAATAAATTCCCTTGACGGCAAATTTACCTTCTCATATTTACAGTATGACGCATCATGGCGCAGATACGTCGGAATTTCTGACGTTTCTGTATGGCGCAAAAGTGACGCGTTGCTGGAGTGCGTCACAAAAGTGACACAACTCCAGCAATGTGTCCTTTCACCTGGGGCAAGCCCCATGTGAAAAGGCCTACGTCAGTCTTACGCCTGCTGTGAGGCAGGCGTAAGAAATTGACGCATTTGTGTCCTAGAAGTGGCACAGTGAAATCTTATAGATTTCACTGCGTCACTTCTATGACCCTTTCTTGCGTCAGAACGCCCCTCCTGCATACATTATACCTGGGGTCTCATTTATGAGGCCGTGCGTCACTTTTACGCCGCCGGTGCGTCACTTTTTGTGACGCACCAGTGGCTTAAAAATTGTGCCTTGTTGCGCCATATTTACAAAGTGACGCATCTAGGTAGATGCATCCCTTTGTAAACCCCTGCGCCACATTATACCTGCGCCAGATATAATGTATGCAAGGGGGGGGCGTATTGATGCAAGGAAGGGTTGTAGAAGTGACGCAGTGAAATCTGTAAGATTTCACTGCGTCACTTTTAGGACGCTGTTGTGTAAAAATCTTGCACCTGTCTCACAGCAGGCGTAAGACTGACGCAGGCCCTTTCACATGGGGCTTGCACCATGTGAAAGGACGCATTGCTGGAGTTGCGTCACTGTTGTGACACACTCCAGCAATGCGTCACTTTTGCGCCATAGAGATACGTCAGAAATACTGACGTATCTGTAACTCCTTGGGCCATGATGCGTCATACTGTAAATATGACGCATCATTGGTGTCGCAAGGAGGGTGCAGTGAAAAGTGACGCATTGCTGCTTTCACGCAGCGATGCGTCACTTTTCATAAATGAGGCCCCTGGCGTAGGTATAATGTAGCGCAGGGTTTTACAAAGTGACACATCTACCTAGATGCATCTACCTAGATGCGTCACTTTGTAAATATGGTGCAACAAGGCACATTTTTTATGCTGCTGGTGCGCCACAAAAAGTGACGCACCGGCGGCGTAAAAGTGACGCACAGCTTCGGGGTGGTGGCAGCACCTTGCTATCTTATTTGGAAGGCGAGCAGATTGCGAGGGACTCTCCTCTGCTTACTTGTTCCCCGTTGCATGACTGCTATAACTTTTAAAATATACAAACAATTGATTTTAAAAATTGTGTTGTGTGCCGATATGACTAACTGTACCTTTTAAATTCTATTGAGCGCTGCTATCCGGCCTCCCTGTGCCCTGTTCCACCACGGCTTCTTGGTGCCGATTGCTGTGGAGGGCTAGGTCGGGCGCCATCTTTGGTGAGTCCCGGACCCCTGCGAGACCCGAGTTAGCGGTCCAGCTGGGGGAGGGGCTTGGGCCATAAATAGTGATGCACTTTAGGACGCGCAGCGGGCACGCGCAGCGGGTGCGCCGTCTGCGCGCCGAAGGAGCGCCAAAGGAGGGCCCGTCTATGCCCGTCCGGG
Organism: Lissotriton vulgaris; assembly: GCF_964263255.1. Classification (NCBI taxonomy): domain Eukaryota; kingdom Metazoa; phylum Chordata; class Amphibia; order Caudata; family Salamandridae; genus Lissotriton; species Lissotriton vulgaris. The sequence goes on along the minus strand of NC_141693.1, from coordinate 358,843,452 downwards.
ACTGGCCGGGACCCGGGGCCACAGACCCTGCCCTTCTTTTAACATATACATCCGGGCAGCTCCTTGCCCATCAAGGTAACTGGCCCCTCGGGCCTACCGCGCTTGATCGCATCCTTGCCTTTGGCATCTCCACCCCTCTCCCCCTTCTCTGTGCTGCCCCCTCGCGTAAACCTGTCGGCCGCCCACCCTGTATGCCCCCCCCTCTTGCCCCCCTACGTTGGCCTCTGCCTACCTTCTTAATACCCGCTCGGCGGGCAAGCATTAACTGGAACTCTTTAATCTGCTCGACACTGAGTCCCCGGACCTTCTATTCTTGACGGAGATTTGGTTCTCAGCAGATTCGGCGCCTGATGTCTTGTCCGCATTACCCGACTCTTATTTTGCCCTTCGGGCTGATCGTCCCGATGGGAAAGTCGGTGGAGGCGTAGCCATGATCATCCGGTCCACCCTGCAGTTCCAGCTCCTGCCTCACCCCCCCATACCTAACGTGGACTTTCTAGTTGCCCGCTCAGCGAATCTTCTAGCCCCCCTTACCATAGTCCTTCTATACCGCCTCCACCCCCAAACTATGCCTCACTTTCTGCCTGCTCTTCAAGATCTGTTGGCCACCCTGGTGATTAACAACTCGTCAGTTCTTCTACTGGGTGACTTTAACTACTGGCCTGGTGACCCCAGGGAAGATCAAGCTTTCAAGGATTCCTCTGATACCCTCCGCTGTTTTAATTTTGCTTCTCACATCCATACCTCCACTCATGTCCATGGTCACACCCTTGATCAGATCTGGACGACTAATCGGGCCATCTCCTCCATCACCACTATCCTTGCACTTGGTCTGACCATTTCCTCATTTCCTTTTTTATTGAACTTACAGTCACTGATAAGCCCCCCTACCCAAGAACGTTTTAGCACGAAATTGGAACCGGGTAGATTTTAATGCCCTTCAATCTTCTTTAGCGACTTCTCCCCCTGATTTATTTGGCCTTCCCCTTGACCGTCAAGTTGACGCCATTAACACCTGGCTATCTACATCATGCAACTTAGTCGCCCCCTCAGGAGGGTCAAGGCTTGTCGCCTCCACTAAGCCAATAAATGGTTTTCTAGTGACCTCAAAGCCCTCAAATTGGCTCTTAGACACTCAGAGCATCAGTGGAGGCGCAACTACTGCCCCCTCCTGGGGGACCAATATAAGTCCCTGTTAAAGAACTATAAGAGAGCAATCCTCTCAGCTAAATCCGACTACTTTTCTAATAAAATTTTACTTGCAGCTAATAAATCGAAGGAGATTTTCTCCATTGTCCACAACCTGGCTGCATCTGACCGTGTTAACCCCAATCCTGTCCCTTCCCCGGCCCTTTGCCTCTCTCTGAATGATTTCTTCCTTGAGAAGATTGCTGCCATCAAACAGAACATTCCCCTGATATCTTCCCCTCTCCCCTCTCCTTCCCTTCCTCCCCTGTCCTCTTCTCTTAATCACTTCCCTCCTATCTCGAAGGAATCCTTTTCTGCCCTACTCAAGAAGGTCAAGTCAGGCTCCCCTGCTGATTATGCACCAGCCCGTATCTTAAGGGAGCTATTCTTGGGTTGTCCCGATCCCCCCTATCTCTTCTCAATTCTTCCATCTCTCAGGGCATTGTTCCCACTCTATTTAAATCAGTCACCATTATTCCCATCCTGAAAAAACCTGGCTCTGACCCTACTGTCCCTGCTAACTTTAGGCCCATCTCCCTGCTCCCTTAATTAGGCAAAATTCTGGACAGCCACATCACCTCCTGCCTGTCGAACTATATCGAGACTAACCATCTTTTGGCCTCCCTCCAAGCGGGATTCCGCCCGGCCCACTCGACCGAAGCTGTGGTTCTTGCTGTCCTGGATGAGCTGAAAAGCAAGGCGGACTCTAACTCTCCCCAAGCCTTGGTGCTCCTTGATTTGTCTGCTGCTTTTGACACGGTCGACCATTCCATCCTTCTCGACCGTGTCAGGGCAGCAGGGATCCAGGGCACCGCTCTCTCCTGGCTCGTTTCTTTCCTTAAGGGCCGAACGCAAGCTGTCCACCTCTCTGGTTTTTCCGCTCCCTCTCTCCCAGTGTCCTCCGGGGTTCCCCAAGGCTTGTCCCTTTCCCCCCTTCTTTTTAATCTTTACATTTATCCCCTTATTATTTCACTGCTCAATATGGGGGTCTCCGTATACAATTACGCTGATGACCTCCAGCTTGTTTTTGACTTGTCCCCCTCCGCTGAGTCCATCTCCAAATTTCAAACTACCCTTATTTTCATTTCTGATTGGATGAACCAAAACCATCTTAAATTAAATCCGGACAAAACGGAGTTGGTCCTGAGGGGCGGTCCTACTACCCCTTGGACTTCTGCCTTTTGGCCTCCCATCCTCGCCCCCCCGGTTCCCTCTTCTTCTGTTAGAACCCTGGGAATTAAGGTCAGTCAGGACCTCTCCATGCGCCCGCAAGTTAGCTCGGTTGTGTCATCCTGTTTCCTTTCCCTTCGGATCATCCGTAAGATTTCTCGTTTTCTTTCATTTGACGCCCTCAAGATAATTGTTTTGGCTATGATCCTTTTGAGACTGGATTACGGGAACTGCCTTTATGTGGGCATTCCAGCCTACAAGCAGCGCCGCCTTCAGACCATTCAAAATCAGGCCGCTCGCCTTATCCATCGGCTCCCCAGGTCTCATCACACCACTCCCCTACTTAAGTCATTCCATTGGCTTCCCGTCCTGCAAAGATCCCTCTTTAAATTGGGATGCATAATTTTCATGGCCCGTGCTCATACGGCCCCTATTTTCATCAACTCTAGGATCACTCACTATTGCCCTTGACCTTCGTTCTTCCACCCAGGCACTCCTTAGTGTCCCCCGCTTCCGTAAAACCAGAACTGGCGGCACAAGGTTTTTGATCCTTGCCCCGCGCTTTTGGAATAACCTTCCATTCTCCATTAGGTCTATTCCTGATTATCTGTTATTCCGTAAAGCACTCAAGACTCACCTATTTGCTCAAGCGTTTTCTCTTCAGTAATCTTCTGGCTCCCCCTTGCTCTGCTACTGCCCCCATCCTTCAGTGCCAGAAGCCGCTTGATCACAGTGCGCTCTATAAATTCCTTCAACTTTCAACTTTCAACTTTCATAAATGAGGCCCATTATACTGGCGTAGGTATAATGTAGCGAGGTGTGGCTCACTGGTTAGAGGCGGCAGACCCGGAGGCTGAGAACGGCCCGGGACCAGGGTTCGATTCCCGACGCGGCAGGGTCGAGGACCAGGGTCAGCGGACTGATAATTCTCGCCTCGGTGCCCACTTTGGGCAGTGATCACACTCGGTAACTCTGGGCATTAAGCTTGCCTCATCGCTACAACGGCCCCCCACAGACGCCGGGGATGCCTGGCTTCACCTTGGAGATACCCAACATGGGACCATCTCACAGGGAAAGCCAGGACGGGTTCCCCAGCGGTCATTCGCGCCAGGATACTCCGGTAGTAATTGAGCGCGCTACAAAACACCTTACATTTACATTTACATTTACATAATGTAGCGCAGGGGTTTACAAAGTGACGCATCGACCTAGATGCGTCACTTTGTAAATATGGTGCAACAAGGCACATTTTCTACGCTGCTGGTGCGTCACCGGCGGCGTAAAAGTGACGCACAGCTTCATAAATGAGGCCCAGGGACTCCAGCTGTTAGTAGCCCCAAAGGCAAACCATAGACTCTCTGAGAGCAGTGAGGGCACTTCCGCCCCATTCCAACATGTGGACTGGCTCTTCATGTGTGTAATCCCTCTGTTGTTCATCAATGACATAACTGCAAACCACATGCATGTGCAAGTGCTTACCCCTGCAAAAAGGGGGTACATGAGGACCAAGAAGCAAACACCCACTCATGAACAGTGAAGAAGAGCACAGGTAAGGTCCAAACGAGAACACACTGTCCCCAGCCCTATGAGCAAATCCCATATGCAGCCAAAAAAGATATAAAACAGGAAACAAAGAGATCTCTTATAATCCTATAAAACTAAAGACCAATGGGTGAAATAGAAAGGATTGTGGATCACCACAACTGATGAGTTACACAAGAATAGAACACTGCACCAGGTGCACAGGAAGACTGGAGGTTCTACAGGAATGGTTACAACACATCTTGCCTGAACTTCCATCAGTGACCTCAACCACTTGACGCAAAGCTTTGGTTGTGGAGGGGAAGGTAGAACAGCCACACATCACAGTCATGAACCCCAACACCTGACCGGATCCTAAGATAAACTCGATGAGTTCATCCTGTCCCTCTGTATCTTATCGCAGCACCTGCATCCTTGTTTGACACTTACCCCAAAGGCATTCCACCGACAGCCACCAGTCTTGACTCTATGGCCTACATTCAAGTGTCTACTATATCTCATCCACTTCCATACTCCAAGCACAGTGGTAAGAACAGACGATGCCAAGACATTGGTCTTTTAGCTCACACACCACAAGCACTGATGTGATCCTCACATGCCCCATGCTGTCTGATATATTAAAACTTGTAGTATTCCCAAAGAGTTAAGGGTGGGTGGGTCCTGCTGGGTCCGAGACCCAGCATTAATTAAAAACTCACTCTGAAACAGGTACATATTGGGCTTTAGATTAATATCCTTCGCGTCTTCTGCAAAAACACTAAATGAGTCCTCAACAATGACCGTAAAAACGTTCTGGGAGGAATTCCTTTCACATATCAAAGATATGCTGGGGTACCCCATTCCGACCAACATCGAGAGGGCTCTACTGGGCATTAGGGACCCTGCATTGGAACATCAAACGAAAACTGATAAGGCGATCATGTGGGCATGTCTGGGCAGTGCTTAATTTGTAAAATATGAAGTGCAGGTGCTCACAGTATTTAAAAAGGCCACACCCACTTCCCCAGCTCCACCCACTCCCTCCAGTGGCCCCACCCACTTCCCTTTATTGGCTCCACCCACATCCAGAAGCCTCAAGACATCGGAGTCACCTCCTCCCTTATTGAGTTCCGCAAGAAGATGAAGGGCTGGCTCTTCACAAAAGCAACTCAGGCACCTCATACCTACACACCTGCCCAAATCCCTGGATTCCCTCCTGGGTGATTAGTGCGCTATACAAATCAATATAACATAATATAACATATTGGAAGCCTATGACAAAAACTTAAAAGTGAACTCAAAGTAGAGAAAGGTAATTTGAGGACTTGAGGCAGCTTTGCAAACAAAAGAAAATGTCCTTGCACTGCGCTATTTAAAAGAAAGAAAAGGATAAAGGAAGGAATACATTAAAGAAGGCAGTAACAAATACAGGCAGGAAGAGTAGCACTGGAGTAAGGAAATAAATACGAAAGGATGAAAGGAAGAAATAAGAAAAGAATGTGAAAGGAAGAAATTAACCCCTTCAATGCTGATGGCGAACCCCAGCCGTCATGCACTACGGTGCTCGTGTGCTGATGACGGCTGGGGTTCGTCACGGCCCGCCCCTGTTCGTGCTGTTTACAGCACACCAGGGGAATCACGGCCGCATCGAAGGGGTTAAGGGATAGAGGGAGAAACACACCATGTATGTTTGTAAAGCACATATTCACTAGAGGGGGCCTTGACACCAAATTAAAAATGTTGTTATCCAGCTCAATTGCACTCATTTTATCTAAAGATGAAAGACTGAGTGGCCACACCAAGATTTCAATTTATGATCCTGAGATAGAACACAGATTCCTGGAGTAGATATAAACATATGTGCAAGAAGGAACAAATTCAAAGGGAGACTGAGGGAGGGGGAGTGGTCTAAATGCAAAGATAGAGATAGGGATTTCAAGATCGAAGTGGAGCGTGATGAGAAGGAAAAGTAAAAAGAGGAGAAAGGCAAGGGAAGAAAAGCAGACAGTGGGGAGTGTGTGAGAGTAGAGTGGAAGGGAAAGATGGAAAGGCGAACAATCAAAAAACCATTTAATGAGGGGAGATGCCGATTAAGAGAAAACGCAGATGTAGTGCAGAAAGTGAAGTAAGATTGGAGAGAAGTGAAGGAGTGAGGTGTGAAGGGGAGGAAGAAAAGCAGATACTGAGATAGAGCAAGCAAAGAGTACACCTCTGCTTTATTAAATATACAGTCATTAATCATGTAAAGTTGAGAGGTGACAGGAGTGTATCATTCTTGGCCTGTCTCATGAATGCACAGCAGTGTTGTCCAAGACACACAATAGCGATTCTTTAACTGTGCTAAGTTTTATGCCATAAAAAGATATTTTGTTATGTCACAATAGGTATTCCTTATAAAACATAATAAAGTGTCAGTTATACCATTGGGATTACGCCTTGATGGAGAACCACACTCTCATGCTTCAAAAAAAAGTTCTATTACATGATCAGACTATAAATCGCAAAATCCCACTGCCACCTATTTTCAAATGAAGTCAGACATTCAACTCCATTCAAAAAGGCTTCCACACATACTTTTTAAGCACAAAATTCAACTGAGTATGCCCCCTGTGCTATATTAGGATTGTAATTTATGATCAGCGAGTAACAAAAGGACGTCTGTGACAAAAAACAGAAATCCACTAAGCTATCCACATAAATATAGTTCTGTCATCTGCATGGTACATGTTCCTCATTACCCCTCTTTGCTACAGTCAAAAATTCAACTAGACAAAACTCTGATCTCTCTCCAACAGGGACATAAGGCTGTAAGTATGCAGCAGGGGTTTACGGGACATGGGTCTTTGGAGGTGAAGAGAAGGTGTGGGGCGAGAGATCTCAACAGGCTTGTGGGGTGGGGGGAGGTACAGAGCGCCCAACACAGCCTAGCCCCTCTGATAGCACGTTTTGAATCAAAGCTATTTTTCTCCAGGTCAAAGCAGAGAAAATCCCTGTGTATCCTCTCTCTGGTTAGGGGGTGATTGGGAAAGCCTCCTGGTTCGAGTGGCCAAGACTGAGAAGGGCTTTGCGGTCTCACGTACAAACTCAAAGTATGGATACTCAGGGCCCAGTGCAAGCTTTAATGCAAAGCGATGGTGGGGAGGGGTGCTCTGACAGTGAGGGAGGGAGACAAGGGGTACTGTAACAGGAGTGAGCGAGTGATGTTGCAGGGAGGGCATTGTGATACAGAGGGGAAGGGGACTGTAAGCAGAGGGGCACTGAGATACAGGTGAGAAAGGCACTGTGGAGAGAGGGGCACTGGGATAGTGGGAGAAGGCCACTGTGGAGAGAGGGGCACTGTCGGAGGTAGCGGTGGGGCACAGTCACAGTGGCAGAGATGGGAGGTGTTCTTCAAGGTGCTTGTGGCTGCAACGGTGCCCATTGCAGAAGGGAGAGGACGGGTGCAGGCCCGGACTGGCTGTTGAGGGCACCGGGCAATTCCCCGGTGGGCCGCATGGTTGGGGGCCGGTTTTGGGCCCCTGGGGCCGTTTTTGTTACAGGGCCGTTATGCTGCAAAAATGGCCCTGTAACAAAAACGGCCGAAAACCGGCCCTGTCACAGAGCGCGGTCGCACCTCTCCCCCCTCCCCTCTCCTCCCGGAGGGGGCGAGGGGGGCCGGCCGAGCACTTTGCCAGGGCCGGTTCTGGTTCCCAGTCCGGCCCTGGACGGGTGTGATAGAGACAAGATGGTACTGGGACAGGTAGGAGTGTGGTACTAATACACTGACTGACAGGAAGAAATGTTTTCACTTTCGGATCACCCTCAGCTGCTTCCCGAATTTTGTTATTACGCCACAAGGCCTTGTCTGGGCTCCTGAGGCAGGCAGCTACTGGGCAGTTTCCTGCGGGTGCCACTGTGCAGGAATTTATCGATGGTGTCCCACGGTCAAGCACTATTTTGTCACCTGTAGGATAACAGTTGTGTGTAAAATAATGCACACACAACTCACCTAACCTTGCAGCTTTGGCTACACTGGAAAGCGCAGACTGCTGAGTAGCGCAGCTGAAATTATGCTCCCAGTTCATCGTTGGTTCAGTTTATACTGCGCATGACACAACACACCTGCCCTTCCGCCACCCTGAAGTCCAGGCACAGATGCACGCCAAAGCAAGCACACTAGCAGCATGCACCAAATCTGAACGTACAGCTGCACAAGCTTCGCTCGAGGCTGGGGCTTTTTATAGGCCTGTGCACAGTGCTGGCTGTGCGGAGAAGATTTCAATAGACCCGGCCCTGAGAAATAGGTGCCGGTGCTCAGCACCTGAAAGCACCTGCACAAATTAAGCACTGTGTCTGGGGCGGCAAAACTCACGATAGTGGCTGCATGGAAAAAGAAAGACACACCAGCTACGTTGAAGCGGCCCGCTTGTGAAGAATACTCTCTATGGAGCGTCTCACAGGCATCTTTAGAAACGATTATAGGGCTTTTGTCCACAAGTGGGGTCCATTGGTAACCTATCTATCCCGTGGTTTACCCATGGCGGTTCGTCCGTACTCGGTATGGGCTATGCATCTTTTGCAACTCTGATTTTTCCCGAGATGGAACTATCTGGTGTACTTCCAGCCTATTGATAGGATAGGCCCCGCTCCTGCTCACCAGCTTCACAGATGTACCTACGTTACCCACTACTTTACCATGTGACACCACCACCACCACCAGGGAAGGGGAGGGGGGGGGGGTTGGGGGTGAGGGCTGTGTTTGTGTTCTCGTCTGAGGAATCATCCTCAAGGCTTGTTGTTCCAAAACAGGCGTCTTCTTCACTATCTGTGGCGGGTTGTACGGACCCTGGGACATATGAAACAGGACTCTAACTAGATGAATGTTTTGACCCCTGGCCCTACACACTCTACTGTCTTTATGCTGTCATTTTGGCTTATGATGCTTAATAACAGAATTTTGACAAAAAAACTCCCAAAACTTTTAAGGAAATCCAGGTCAGCTGTGCACTCCCTACGTGCATTTCGCACGCTTTACTTCTTGCCAGTGGCGGCTGGTAGAGAACGGGGTTGGCAGGGCAGGTGGGAGAGGGGAGTGGGCTGTGGCGTAGCTAGGAGGGGCCGGGGGCGGTCCTGCTCTTACCTCTCGGGCGGCAAACAAACCCTCCCTCCACAAATCGGCAGTCGCGGGGTGGCAATCTGGGCCGAATCTTACCAGCACCCCCCACTCTTCAATGCTGCAGCGGGGCGGGAAACGCAGGGACCACCACAGGTGCCCAAAGGGCTAGCTACGCCACTGGGAGGGAAGTGACAAAAAAACAAACTGTAAAAAAAAATTTCCTTTTCACAGCTGCCATCTCTCCTCCGTCGTTGCTTCTCTTCCTGGCAAGTCCCGGAAGGAAGAAGCACACAGGCTCCCCTAAACCAATCACAAAGCTGGAATCCAGCGTTGTGATTGGTCTGAGCACTGCGGTTCTGCACTCAGATGGGGACAGGGAGCCTGTGCATGTTCCTCGTCAGGCTGTGCATTACAGCTTTGTGGGGAAGATGCAAAGTGTGCATGGCTGTTTGGCCGGCCCAAGATAGCCGGCCAAACCGTCATGCGTACTTGTACTTAGAGAGTGCCACAAATCCTCCTCCTCTGTGACACCAGCCCCACCCTAATCATCCCCGCAGCTACAAAAAATAAAATAACGATGTTACTATCATTTTTTTTCCCTCTTTTCAGTGCTCTGAGAGCAGAGGGGTGACGAACCCCGACTATTTGCTTTTTAAAGACGTTGTGTTTCTTTAGTATTTTTCTTTTTTTCGTGCAGCACATGATACTTGCATTGTGCATGTAGTGAAATGAGTTGCCACCAGGGGTCTGAGAGGAATTCACAGTGTTCATAACGGGACTCGATTGAGTGCTCTGGAATTGAAGCTAAAGACAGTTTCTCACAGTGCCTGTCATTGGGTCATAATAGTGTTTAAACCACATGCTCATACATTTTTGGCCTCTCCGCAGCTCTTGGTGATGCTTGCATCTGTGCCATTTGTGATTACCAATTCTAATTTTAGTTCACATGTTTTAAACCACACCCTTAATTACATAGGCAATGCACCTTCTAGAGACCCCCATCCCTCCTTTGCTCATCTCACTTACAGCACTGAGCATTCCTTAATGCCACACTTTATATCCATAACAACTTTCAGTGTTGTGTTGTTGGGCATAACCTCACGGCCTTATTCTTTCGTTCTACAAGGTCATCCATCTGGGACACAGCTCCTCTGCGAGGCAACTGTATCTCCATGGCAACACTAGGAGGAGAACTAGAGCGCCTAATGCCTGGTCCAATGGTGCCTGCCTCTTCTGTGATCCCTTATTGACTATGTCATTTGACGTTTCCATCAACGAAATTGGCATCAAGCCACTTTGAAAATTGATCAGCTGAATGGTCTATCTTTGGTTGACTGTCAATTTATAGAACAGATCCAGGAAGTAAATAGCTTACTACACCTCGCTCAAATACCACCTGCAATGACCTCTGCACACACTGGTGGACCATGTGACGTCTCCTCTTCGCTAATATGTTAGTCTGTGCATGTGCTGTGATGCTGGGGGAGGTATGAGGCAGCGGGAGAGATCGGCTGACTCTGGAGCCCGGGGTCACGGTTCTACCCCCGGCAGCAGCTCAGGTCAGTATCATGTGACTCTGGGCTCATGTAATCTCCCTGATGGCCCCCAGAGCCTTGAAACCCTTTAGGGTGATATCTTTGCACTTTACAAATAGGAGTCATTATTCTACAGCCATTCAATAATGAGGAGTCCTAGACTGGTGAAAAGAAAGGCTAACAACATTTCAGGGAACCAGAAGTGACGTGAAATGTTAATGTTATCGCCACTTATAAAGAGCACTGTAGCCCAAATGTAGGTGAAGAAATGCTGACTACGCTCGGGAGCAATCCTTGCAACAGTAGTGAGTGCCTTAAAAAAGAGCTTGTAAGTGATTGAAACGTGTCTGCTATCTGAAGGACCTGAAATCGCACAAAACTAAAGACAAAATTTAGAGATTGGCAGACAGGTTACTCTGTCACAAGCATGACAGATTTCCATTTCACCTTTTCACATGACATTTTATCCTACAGCACTTGTAATAATGCAGATGTGATTTCTGTTACGTTTGTGACATAGGAATCTGTTCGCCAAACTCTACATAAGGCTAGAGCCAGGTTATCTTACGTAATCGAAATTTGCCTAGCTTACGTAACGGTAAGTTTCAATTCTATTAAGGACACGGAGGCGAGGATTATGCTATATCTTCCTTCGCTTTATTAACATAAAGACTCCACAGCAGCTTAGGAAAAGATATAATAAGAACAAAAATGCTTTAAACATAAAGCATTAACGTAATGTTCAACAAAAAATAAACAACAACTCCCAAGAGTCTCTTGCGTAACAATAGTCCATAGTCCTTTTACTCTGTCCATCATCACTATATAACCGGACTTCTCATCATCTTCCTCCTCTTTCTTCACGCAGATCACGCTTGAGCCTCATTGGTCCTGCTTAGCACCGTCGTTGCCTGTCAAAAAAGGAACAGCGTCAGCGAGGTGGCCCAGGAATGCGACAACAAGGCGAGGAGCATTCAGTGATTAACACAGTACTGACAATGTAAAGGAAAACGCTTTACTTACTGCCATACGGGTGGGTAGAGACACCACTGTGGCCCGGGTGGGATAATCCTCGCCTCCGTGTCCTTAATAGAATTGAAACTTACCGTTACGTAAGCTAGGCAAATTTCGATTCTATGTCAGGACCGGAGGCTTCAGATTATGCTAGTTTAAAGCTTACTTACCACCAACTGAGCCAAATCCACCACCGGCTTAAAATAAAACCTCTTGAAGGTGGAATCCGAGGACCAATCCGCCGCGCGCATTAGGTCCTCCAGACGAGCACCCACCGAGAATGCCTTAGAGGCCATGGCCCCCCTGGCGGAGTGTGCTCCAAAGAGAGAAGTATTGATGCCTGCTTCTTGCATGACCCATCGCACCCACCGAGCAATAGTAGGGGAGGAGACAGCTTTGTGTGGCTTCCGCAGGGCAATCAACAACTGACGCTCGCCCGGAGGGCGCAGATCCAAGGTCAGGTCCTCATATGCTTTGAGGCATTGCACGACACACAACTTAGGAGTGTCAGTAAAGGCTGGATAAGAAAAGGAACGCAACGACGTCTTAGTACGCCGGCCCACGGTGAAAGTAACCCCATCCGGGGAAAAAATGCGTGCAGAGACATCCAGCGCGCGCACGTCCGAGACGCGCCTACAAGAAACCAGACATAACAACATGGCTAACTTCGCCGACAGCTCCTTAAGAGACAGATAAGAATTGGCTGGCCACGACAGGAACAAATTCAGAACCAAATTGACGTCCCAAAGGACGGAGTACCTGGGTTCTGGCGGCAGTGCGAGGCAAACAGCCCGCAGAAGCCGACACACAAAAGGATGTTCCCCTACCGGGTGGCCATCGATGTTATCATGGCCCGCAGAAATCGCCGACCGGATAGCATTGATCGTCCTATACGCTAGACCCTTGTCGGCCAAATGCGCCAGGAAATTCAGCACGGGAACAAGGCCTGCGACCACGGGATCCAGATCCCTTCGTAAACACCAACGCATCCACTTAAGCCAAGCGGATCTGTAACGCTTCGTCGTACTGTCGGCCCATGCTTTGGAGAGCAAGTGCTCAGCCGACCCCGAAAGGCCCGGGAGCGCCCAGCGTCTCCTGAGAGCCTCCACGCCACGAGGCGGAGAGTGTTCTGCATGACGAGAGGGTGAGGTTCCTGATCCGGGTTCGTCAGGAGCAGAGGAAACAGGGGGAGTAGGATTGGAAAATCCCAAGAAAGTTCCAGAAGAACCGGAAACCATACTTGAGACCTCCACAGCGGTGTAACCAACACCAGTTCCGCACCCTGGCGGCGTATTTGAGCCGCCGTTCGCATGATCATGGAGAACGGGGGAAACGCGAACGGCTGTTCCCGACTCCAATCCTGCAAGAACGCGTCAGTGGCCTCCGCTAGAGGGTCCGGCCTCCAGCTGTAAAACCGCGGCAGCTGGTGGTCGAGACGGGACGCAAAGAGGTCCACCGAGAAGGGACCCCAAAGGGAGTGTAGCCACCGGAAGACTTCCGGATCCAGTTTCCACTGGCTGGCGTCCCTGAGATGTCGAGAGTGCCAATCCGCTACCTGATTGCACTGGCCTGGCAGATACTCCGCCGTCACTGCAATGTGACGAGACAGGCAATAATCCCAGAAATCCTTCGCTAAATCCGCCAAGGCGCGGGAACGAGGACCTCCCAGGTGGTTCACATACCGAACCGCCGAAATATTGTCCATCCGTAACAGGACACAAGCCTTGACCGAGTCTTTGGTCCAACAGCGAACTGCGAAGGAGCCCGCAAGGAGCTCCAAACAATTGATATGCAATTGTTGTTCTTCTGACGACCAGGCGCCGCCGGTGGAAAAATCCCCGCACCGGGCGCCCCAGCCCGACCTGCTGGCGTCGGACTCTATGATCAGGTCCGGAGCCGAACCGAAGATCGCTCGCCCATTCCATGCCTCCATGTGAGACAGCCACCATGACATTTCCTCCTTCACTTCGTCCGTGAGGGGAACCCACTGGTCGTAACACATCCCCCGGCGCAGATGCTGCGCCTTCAAGCGTTGCAGAGCCCTGTAGTGCAGCGGGCCCGGGAAAATCGCCTGGATGGAGGACGAGAGAAGGCCCACCACCTTGGCGATATGACGCAGTGACGTACGCTCTCTTGCGATCGTCTGCCGGAGCAGGTGTCGAATCTTCGCGACCTTCCGACCCGGCAGGCTCAAGACCGCCTGTACCGAGTCCACCACGAAACCCAAAAAGGTGATCTGCTGAGTGGGAACCAAAACTGACTTGGAGCCGTTGATGACGAACCCTAGTCTCTGAAGCAGGCCGACAGCTTGACGCAGCTGGCCCGCCAACACCTCCGGGCACTGCCCCATGAGGAGGATGTCGTCTAAGTATACAAGCATCCGGACCCCCTGACTTCTGAGAAACTCCACCACCGGGTGGAGGACCTTCGTGAAGCACCACGGGGCCGAAGAAAGACCGAACGGCAGGGCGGTGAATTCGAACACCTTGTCGTCCCACAGGAATTGTAGGAAACGACGATGAGGGGGGTGGATGGGAACGACCAAGTAGGCATCCTTGAGATCCAGTCGTACCATCCAATCCCGAGGGAGGAGCACGTCTCGAAGGAGGTGGATCCCCTCCATCTTGAAGTGACGGTAGACCAACCACCCATTGAACTCTTTGAGATTGATCACCGGCCTCTTGCCCCCATCCGTCTTGTCCACTAGGAAGACGTTGCTGAGGAACCCATGTGGGTGGCGCGTTGATAGGCGGATGGCTCCCTTGCGCAGCAAGTCTGAGACCTCTTCGTCTATCAATCGCGCGTCGGATTCTGAAAAAACCATCGGGCGCGGGGGCCTCGCCTGAGTTGGCTGGTCGTAAAACTCGATATGGAAACCTATTACAGTTTGCAAAACCCAAGCGTCGGCAGTGAGCAATTCCCACTCCCCGTAAAAGCTTGCCAGCCGCCCCCCAATCGGAACTTGATCCAAGCAAAGTACACTTACCGGGGGCATTTCCTTGTCCGGAGTTCTTCTTGAACCCTCTGCCACCATAGCGCTGTCCCCTCGTGGGGTAGAAGTAGGTGTAGTTGGCTGAGGTCTGGTACTGACCTCTTCCGGAGCCTTGTCCTCGGTTGTTGGTCTGCTCGCGTATTTTGCTGTTTTTCCTTGTTTTGCCCTAAATTTGTGCCTGTCTGTTTCTGCCGTCTGCTCGCGTATTTTGCTGTTTTTCCTTGTTTTGCCCGTAATTTGTGCTTGTCTGTTTCTGCCGTCTGCTCGCGTATTTTGCCGTTTTTATTTGTTTTGCCCTAAATTTGTGCCTGTTAATTTCTTTGTATCCCCTGTGCCGTGTCCTGTTTCCTTCCTGATTGGCCGCCTACCTCGCCGCCCTCCGCTCTCGCTTCCCACCACCGACATTGGCCCCGCCCCTTTTTCTCTTCTGTTCCCTCCCCGCTCCCGCCTCCCAGCTGCTCCGCCCACCCGCGCACTTCGCCTTAAATGGCGACCGTGCGGACGCGCAGCGGTCACGCGCAGCGGGCGCGCCGATTGTGCGCCGAAGGCGCGCCAAAGGTAAGCCCGTCTACGCCCGTCCGCGACCGGATCGCGACCAGCGCCAGGACCCCTGGCCCACGAAGACCCCGACCGACCCGCCTGACGTACTCCGCCGCCACCCTCACCGCTCTCAACACCGGCCGACTCCCAGAATGCCATCAAGCCTCTCCACGACGTACCCACGGACCCTTCAGCTGCCACGCCTGCAAGTTCACCTGCATCCGGACCTGCCTCGCACCAGCACCCACCAAGCCGAACACCAGCAGTACCCACCTCAAGTGCATCCTGCTCAACACCCGCTCCATCCACAGACATGCCATCGAACTCTGGAACCTCCTCGACACCACAGCTCCAGACGTTGCCTTCCTCACGGAGACCTGGATGAACGCCTCTTCAGCTCCCGACATCGCCATCGCCATCCCAGAGGGCTACAAGATCGTCCGGAGGGACCGAAACGCCAACCAGATGGGAGGAGGCATCGCCATCATCCACAGGAGCACCATCCGTCTCACGACCAGCACCGACAACTCCCTGACCACCGCCGAACACCTGCATTTCCAGATCCACACCAACCCGAACACCACCCTCAGAGGCACCCTGATCTACCGACCCCCTGGACCACGCACACAATTCAGCGAGGACATCGCCGACTTCGTCAGCCCACATGCCCTCCCCTCCGCTGACTACATCCTCCTGGGAGACCTCAACTTCCATCTGGAGAACAACAACGACCGCAACACCAGCACCCTGCTCGACAACCTCACCAACCTGGGACTCAAGCAACTGGTGTCCACCCCCACCCACCTCGCCGGACACACACTCGACGCTGTCTTCTCATCCAGCAAGGACATCAACTTCAGCCACACCACAGAGCTTCAATGGACGGACCACAGCTGCGTCCACTTCACCTTCAAGAAAACAACGACCCACCACCACCAGCAACAGACCGCCCGCAGAAGCTGGAACAAGATCACAGCAGACCAGCTCGCCACCTCCCTGAGCCAGCACCCTCCTGCCAGCTCAGCGAACCCCAGCCAGGCCGCCGACAACCTCACGAAGTGGATCAGCAACTGCGCGGACGAACTCGCCCCACTGAGGACCCCGCCCAGCAGACCCGGCAGCAAGAAAGCCCCATGGTTCACCGACGAACTCAAGAGCTCCAAGAAGAACTGCCGAGCCCTCGAGAAAGTCTGGAGAAGGGAACCGACACCGGACAACAGGACCTCCTTCAAACTTGCCACCCGGAAACACCACCAGCTGATCCGCGCCGCCAAGAAAACAGCATTCAAGGACCGGTTGGACAACAACGCACACAACTGCAAGGAACTCTTCAACATCGTCAAAGAGCTTTCCAACCCCAGCGCAGGAAACAACGACATCACCCCATCGCAAGACCTCTGCAACTCCCTGGCTTCATACTTCCACAACAAGATCGCGGACATACACAACAGCTTCAACAACCAACCAACGCACACCATGACCGAACAACCACCCCCCACCACCACCCTCCACGCCTGGACCCCGATCAGCACCGAAGACACCATCCGCACGATGAACTCCATCCACTCCGGATCACCGACCGACCCCTGCCCTCACCACGTCTTCAACAAAGCCGACGCTGTCATCGCACCCCACCTGCGAGACATCATCAACACATCCCTCGACACCACCATCTTCCCCGAGAGCTGGAAACACGCCGAACTCAGCGCCCTACTCAAGAAACCAACAGCGGACCCCACCGACCTCAAGAATTACCGCCCCATCTCGCTCCTCCCGTTTCCAGCCAAAGTCATCGAGAAGACCGTCAACAAGCAGATGGCCGCTTTCCTCGAGACGAACGGATCCCTCGACCCCTCACAGTCCGGCTTCCGAGCCAACCACAGCACCGAGACCGCCCTCATCGCCGCCACCGACGACATCCGAGCCCTGATGGACAATGGAGAAACAGCGGCCCTCATCCTCCTAGACCTCTCCGCGGCATTCGACACGGTCTGCCACCGCACCCTAGTACGGCGCCTCAGCAACGTCGGAATCCAGGACAAGGCGCTGGAGTGGATCACCTCCTTCCTCGACGGGAGAACACAGAGAGTCCGCCTACCACCGTACAAGTCAGAGGCCACCGAAGTCATCTGCGGCGTCCCCCAAGGATCATCTCTGAGCCCCACCCTCTTCAACGTCTACATGAGCCCCCTCGCGGCCATCGTACGCAAACACAACCTCAGCATAATCTCCTACGCCGACGACACCCAGCTGATCCTCTCCCTGACCAACGACCCCGCCGCCGCCAGAGCCAACCTGCACGAAGGGATGAAAGAGGTAGCCGAGTGGATGACGACCAGCCGCCTGAAACTGAACTCGGACAAGACGGAGGTCCTCATCCTGGGCTCCTCTCCCTCCGCCTGGGACGACTCCTGGTGGCCTCCCGCCCTGGGCACCGCACCCAAACCGACAGACCATGCACGCAACCTGGGCTTCATCCTGGACTCCTCCCTCTCCATGACCAGGCAAGTCAACAACGTCTCCTCGGCATGCTTCAACATCCTACGCATGCTACGGAAGATCTTCTGGTGGATCCCCACCGAGACCAGGAAGACCGTCACCCAGGCCCTCGTCACCAGCCGACTGGACTACGGCAACGCCCTCTACGCCGGGACCACCGCCAAGCTCCAGAAGAGACTCCAGCGGATCCAGAACGCCTCAGCCAGACTCATCCTCGACATCCCACGAACCAGCCACATCTCCGGACATCTGCGAGACCTTCACTGGCTCCCCGTCAACAAAAGAATCACCTTCCGCCTCCTCACCCACGCACACAAAGCCCTACACGACCAAGGCCCGAGCTACCTCAACAGCCGAGTCAACTTCTACGCTCCCAACCGCCACCTCCGATCAGCCAACCACGCCCTCGCCGCCGTCCCCCGCATCCGAAGAGCGACTACAGGAGGAAGGTCCTTCTCCCACCTGGCCGCCAAGACCTGGAACTCCCTCCCGACCGACCTGCGCCTGACCCAAGACCACCTCTCCTTCAGGAAGAAGCTGAAGACCTGGCTGTTCGAGCAGTAGCGGCTCCCGCCCCCCCAGCGCCTTGAGACCCCACGGGTATGTAGCGCGCTTTATAAGTGTCACTGATTGATTGATTGATTGATTGCTGACCACGGCCGATCGCGCGGCACCTGCCGAGACCGGCCCCTCCAGAAAAACGCTGGTGGAAGACCTTCTTGATGCTGGACGGAGCCTTGTCCAGCGACGTGAACGTATTCACGAACTTTCCCAGCTCGCGGATGAAAGGCTCACCGAAGAGGCCACCCTGAGCCACGGCACCTGCCTCCGACGAGGCCAGGTCCCCCAGCTTCGGATCCAGCTTGATAAGGAGCGAACGCCGCCTCTCCGTGGACAGGGCACAGTTGGCGTTGCCCAAAAATACGATCACCCTCTGGGCCCAGTTGGAGAGCACCTCTGGTGAAATGGCAGTGCCATTCACTCGAGCCTCCTCCGCCATATCGAGGATCTTCGTGGCGGGCCCGACCGCATCCAACAACTTGTCCTGGCAAGCCCGCCAGGACCGGTCGATCCCCTTCCTGGGGTCCTTCATGAATTTCGCCAGGAAGGTGGCCATCTTGGGGTCCAACTCTGGTGTCATGGCCACTTTCCCTTCCAGGGTAGGCCGAGGGCATTCCCCACGCAGGCAACCCCTCGCCTCCTTTTCTAGGGGCTTGCGCAGCCTGCCCGCGACAAACTTCGCCACCGTCTCCCCCGGGGCCCAGGCCGCGGATCGGGGGTGGACGATCTCGTCCGGGTCCAGCATGCCCGACTCGTCTCGGGGCATCTCCTTCGCTGAAGGTGTCGGAAGCCAAGAACGGGTCGACTCCCCGTCGTCATCCGAGTCCGGAGAGTCGTAGATCGGGGAGGCGGGCGCCGTAGACACGTCGCCCGAAGTGCCAGGATCCACCAAGGGTGCAGGGGGCACCGCCGTCGCCTTGGCCAGGAAGGCGTCACGAAGCCGCTCGAAAGCGCCCCTGTCCACGCCTTGGGCCTCTGATGAAGGTCCCTCCCCACGAGGTCTCTTCGGAGCGGGTGGCAACCCGCCGGACGTCCCCGGGAGTTCGGGGGACGGAGGCGCCTGCGCCGCTGCCAGCTTCGCGCACTCCTCCACGATGCGGGCGGAAAGGCGGTCCTCCATGGGCCCTACCACCTCCGTCACGCAACGATAGATGGAGTTGTCTACCGCCTGATAGAACTCATCATCCTGCAGATAGGGGCAGGCTTCCTCATCGTATTCCCCTTCCATCTCGGAACCAAGGGCAAATGCGGGGCACCCAAGAGGGCGGCAACCGAGAAAGTTCTCGAATGTGGGCAGGCCAAGCGGCTGCGATCACGTTTTGGGCCAGCTGACGTGGCAGGTGGGCTGCACCAACCCCCAAGCGCGCAGACCCTCCTCGCCGGGACCGGGTCTACGTACCCCTCAAGCGCGCTAGGCCACACACGGGTAAAGAGGTGCACAGATCTCGCCCGAAGGCGATTCACGCGGTCAGAACCGCCATACAGACCCCAGAGGGCGTCAAAAAGTGGGCAAAGTACTGACCCGGATCACCAGGTGTCAGAGGGGTACGCGAGGATCGGCCCCCGCGCAAGCAGACCCTATGGCGTGGCTCCTCGCACTGCGGAGGCGCGCCGGCGGGTCGGCGAGACGACAGGCCGCCCCCTTGCGGTCTATGTACACACCGCACACAAGTGGGAATAAAGTCGCGTAGGAACGAAGAACGTTCCCGCAACTGGGGACTCTGTAAGGAAATAAACCATGCAAGGAGTCCCCCCAAAGATCGTACACAAGACAATCAATCACAATGAAAAAGGTAACAAATAGAAAAGCACTTATCTGGCTGCGGGAGCAGCGAAGAAAGAGGAGGAAGATGATGAGAAGTCCGGTTATATAGTGATGATGGACAGAGTAAAAGGACTATGGACTATTGTTACGCAAGAGACTCTTGGGAGTTGTTGTTTATTTTTTGTTGAACATTACGTTAATGCTTTATGTTTAAAGCATTTTTGTTCTTATTATATCTTTTCCTAAGCTGCTGTGGAGTCTTTATGTTAATAAAGCGAAGGAAGATATAGCATAATCTGAAGCCTCCGGTCCTGAAATAGAATTACAATGTACAAACACCATGTGATAAGTCTGAAAATAAAAGTAAGCAACAATTACCATTAAACTTGAGATTTCTGATCCTAGGTTGGAAACACATGAACAATTGATTTTCAACCGGAATCAGAGTGCTACATGGGCTTAATCAGTTATCAGTATATCAATAACAATATACGACATAGAAGATAAATATAACTGTACTGTAAAAGAGAGTATGCAAACCAAATTCGCATTCATGTAAAAAAACTCCATTTGACCTACATAAATTGGACGCGTGGACATTTAATGAGAGCGATGCAGCTTTGCGCATGAGATGCCGCATATATTCACACTTCACATATTAATCGCCCAAGGAGCTTCAGCTTCAGATGTTGAGTTTTCTAATTTGCCATCTAGTTGTAACGTTGGCCTTAAAATGAGCCCCGTGCCTCGCAAGAGTCAGTAGCATCGCCAGCAGTCGAGAGCATTACTCTGTAAGCCTTGCTCACCTTCAGATAATATTAACCGGGTATTTGTAAAGCGCAAACTAATCACCTCTAAGGGTCCCAAGGCACTGGGGGCCGTCGGGGAGATTAAGTGAGCTACTGCCCAGAATCACATGGTGCTGGGCGGAGCTGTCGCCGGCGATCAAACCTTGAGCCCCGGGCATTGGCTCTCATTATAAGAAGCGGTGTAAATACCATGACCCCTGAGTGAGGTATTTATCATGTGTGCTAAATACCTCCCGAGTTTTTAACCGCTTAACTGTGGCGGCAATTCAGCCACGCTGCCGCGGTTTAGCGCTGTGGGCGGGGCCGCGTCGGCCAATGGACGTGCACAGCACTGCGGAGGTAGTGCTCGCGACGGAAGTTGGTCGACAGAAGCATGGAAGGGGTTAAAAGGAAAATGAGGCATAACATGGCAAATTTTTAGGACACTGAATTCCATGTTTTTTCTTTTTTCCAGGCCTTTTCTCCCGAAAAATGTCGATTTGTTTGACCTGCTGGAATCTATCAGGTGAAAACTGTGAGGGTGTTATAACTGTGAGAAGTTGGCCCGATATGCAACGTTCGCTATTCTAGCGACCGCTATGTATCGTTCCAACGACCCTTATGGTGTTTGGTTGTAAGTCAACCTATAGACCAGCTATCCTAGTAGCGTGGATACGAGCAGTCTAAGGCTAAAGACTCGAGAGGGCGCGTTAAGCCAGCTGTTTACCACACATGTACCCCTTGAACACCCAGTGAAAGGACACCACACAAGTGTTATGAAAATAAACAGTATATTTATTAAGAATCACAACAGCCCTGTACTCTTTATGAGGACAGGGTACTAAGCACAAACCAAATCTCTTTAGCAAATACTTCAAGTGCACAATTAAAACAAGTGTCCGAGGACACGGAAAGATTAAGGTCTCGGGCGGACCCGATAAGGCAAGTCGGAAGCGAGGGACTCAGGACCCTAGAGTAAGGAGGCTATGCAGGCACCGAAATGCCGAGTTACCTAGCCACGAGGGCTGCGGCTGCACAAGTCTTACAGGCGTCGGGGTCTTCGCTGACGAGCCAGGAGCCGGAAGAAAAGGAGTTGCTGGCCGGCGACCAGTGCTGAATAGTTCGTAGAGATCCAAGCCTGGATCGGAGATTGATGAAACTTGAAAGCAGAGGGGACCAAGTTCGTACTACTAGCCAGTAGTCAGAGGGTACCAGGAAGGCACCGGTTGGCCGTCACCTCGACCAGGTGAGTGGGCGACGCTAGGCTCTGCAGTCTCACGGACCAGGAGGCGTTGTCTGCGACCACGGTGGAGGTGCGAGCTGTCCCACGAAGGATGATGCTGTCGGCGTCGCTGGGCCCAGGATGGGGCAACAAGCCTTGGCAGATCTCAGGGCCACATGGTGGGCCTAAGATGGCGTCTTGAGTGGACCAGGAGGGTCCGGGGTGCTTCTCGCAAAGATGGAAGCAAGGGCCAGTCTGGAGCAACCAGACCGGCAGTGATGATTCTCGGATGTCGTCACAGAAGGGCACAAGCCAGCGGCTAGTGACCAGACAACGTGCTGAGCAGCGAGCAGAAGGGCCCCACGCAGATCGTGGAGATGCTGGGAGACTGCACTTCGGTGCTGGAGCGGCTCAGGGTCGGGGCTTCTCGGACCCCAGAGCACTCACCAGAGAGTTACCTCGATGGTCGTGCTGGTTTTAAGAGCGTGCAGGTTCTGATGATGGCCGGTCCCTCGAGGTCTCGTCGCACCCACAGATCACAGCTGAGCTGATGACGTGGGTAGAGGTCAGAGGTGCCAGGGAAGCTGGTTCTCGTCGAGCTGGGCCGTCGGATTCCTTGAGGAAGGACTTACAGCAAACCGCAGAGTTCTTAGTTGGTGCCTGCTGATGCAGGGTGACTACTCCTTAGTCACAAGGGAGAAATCTTGAGAAGAGTCTTGAATGTCCTTTCGTAGAAAGTAGTTCTTGAATCAAAGATGATCTAATTTGGAAGGGTCCCCGCTCCGGTCTTTATTCTAAAGAAAGGGGTGGGTACATGACTAGGTCCTGCCCTAAGGGTGGGACCAGGAAGGGGGGTAGTTACACCCCTCTCCCCTGCCGGACTTTCCCCAGGCCAGGGCTGTCGCCCCTGGAACTGGTTCTAACCGGCAGATGCGTAGTGAGCACCGGGGTGCCACTCCGCAGTCACCTTCTCGCCAAAGCCCTACCTACCCAGAATACACAAACCCTGTCTGGGACGGTGCGAACACCGCCCTCGACAGGAAACCCTTTGTCCAAGTGCTCCTCGCTGGAAGGACTCCCAGCAGCAGGAGGTCAGACTCGTGTCTGTGGTGGCAGCATCCATTTTGTGGAGCTGAGGCTTCAGTTAACTTTAACCGGGGTTCACAGTTACGTACATGTCGTGTCCCTCTAGAAGGGTGGAATGCTAACCTCGTCGCCAGCATTGGTGAGAGGGCAGCACCCCGATTCGTATGACACCTTACTCGACATGCCTTGATAACGCGACACCGGAGTTACCGATATGGTACGCGTTATCATGGAACAGCTATTGGGTCTTGATTCCGCAAGCTGCAACCGGGCTCGGCTCGGGCCTGAACCTAGCTCACACGAGCCCACGCACTCTGCCTTCAGGATCGTTAAGGCCTGCCATAGGAGTGACTGATAGGAACTCGGGTGTCCATTGTATGGTTAGATATAGAGCTACTATACCTAAAGCGAAGGGTGGTTACCCGTCTTCGCCCCAGCTGTCGTGCAGCCAGTTGTGTCAAATTTAGGAGGCCAGCCAGGGGTGGCATAATACATGCTTCAGCCCCTGGCGGCCCTGGGTACACCTATGCCCTGCGTTACGGGGTCTGATAAGGTGGCCCAGTACCAATTGGTAAATGCACCTAGGGTACATATCGTAATTTAGAAAGAGAACAGCCAGGCTGTGGGTCTGATTAGCAGGCCCACAGCCAGAGAAAGTCGTAAACCAGTGAAACAAAAGCAAAAAATCTGGGTGATCATAGGATTGCAGACCCTACTCTCCTACATGACCCCCCCCCAAACGTCGGAACAATAAGCTAACCTTGACCAGGTGAGTCTTCTTGTTCTAAGTGGAAATATCTGGAGAGCCCATTGGCATTGCCATGATCAGTACCAGGTCTGTGTTCCACTGTAAAGTCCATCCCCTGTAGGGAAATGGACCACCTAAGCAGTTTGGGGTTTTCACCCTTCATCTGATTTAGCCACAAGAGGGGCTTATGGTCGGTCTGAATCTTGAAGTGAGTGCCAAACAAGTATGGCCTCAGCTTCTTCAGGGCCCAAACCACAGCAAAGGCCTCCCTCTCAATAGCTGACCAATTCTTCTCTCTAGGGGTCAGCCTTCTGCTTATAAAAGCAATGGGCTGGTCTTGACCATCAAAATTCAGTTGAGAAAGAACAGCTCCCACACCCAACTCAGAAGCATCTGTTTGGACAATGAATGGTTTGGAGTAGTCCGGACTCTTGAGGATAGGCGCCGTGCACATGGCCTGAATCGAATGCATTTTGACAGCTCGCTGTCCACTGAACCTTTTTTGGCATTTTCTTACTTGTCAGTTCGTTTAATGGTGTCACAATGGAACCATAGTTCCTGACAAACTTCCTATAGTAACCAGTCAGGCCCAAGAAAGCTCGAACCTGAGTCTGGGTGGTTGGAGGAGCCCAGTCCCTGATTGACTGTATCTTGCTCTCCAGTGGCTGAACCTGACCTCCACCTACAAGGTGGCCCAGGTATACAACCTGTGTTTGCCCTATCTGGCACTTGGTGGCCTTGATAGTGAGACCTGCTGCTTGCAGTGCCTCTAACGTCTTCCGCAGGTGGACCAGGTGATCCTCCCAGGTGGAGCTAAAGACAGCGATATCGTCAAGATACGCCGCACAGAAGTCATCCAGCCCAGTAAGGACTTGATTCACCAACCGTTGGAAGGTGGCAGGTGCATTTTTCAGACCAAAGGGCATTACCACGAACTGATAATGCCCACCAGGGGTTGAAAATGCGGTTTTAGGCTTGGCATCCTCAGCTAACCTGATTTGCCAATACCCAGCTGTCAGGTCAAACGTACTTAAGTAGTTGGCCGAAGCCAATCTATCGATAAGCTCGTCTGCCCTTGGTATTGGGTGGGCGTCAGTCTTAGTGACTGCATTGAGACCCCTGTAGTCTACGCAAAACCTCATCTCTCTCTTACCACCCTGGGTGTGAGGTTTCGGCACTAGAACTACGGGACTAGCCCAAGGGCTATCCGAGGGTTCAATGACTCCCAGCTCCAACATTTTCTGCACTTCACTCTTGATGCAGTCTCTAACGTGATCAGGCTGCCTGTAGATTTTACTCTTGACGGGCAAGCTGTCACCAGTGTCAACCTCATGGGTGCACCAATCGGTCTGACTGGGTGTTAGAGAAAACATATGTCTGAACGACTGAAGAACCTGTTTACAGTCGCTCTGCTGATGTTCGGAGAGGCTGCCACAAAAGACAACACCATCTACCGAGCCATCGTCAGGATTCTGAGTGAGCAGGTCGGGGAGAGGGTCACTCTCCTCTTCCTGTCCCTCATCTAGGGCCATGAGCAAACTCATGTCCTTCCTGTCGACATATGCTTTTAGCCTGTTGACATGAAGCACCCTGTGGGGGCTCCGGGGAGTTCCCAGGTCGACCAGGTAGGTGACCTCTCCCTTTTTCTCCAGGATGGTGTAGGGCCCGGACCATTTGTCCTTGAGTGCTGCTGGGGCCACTGGCTCCAACACCCACACCTTCTGTCCGGGCTGGTAAACAGTCAAGACAGCCTTTTGGTCATGCCAAGCTTTTTGGAGTTCTTGGCTGGCCTTAAGGTTTTCAGATGCCTTTTCCATGTATTCAGCCATCCGCGAGCGGAGGCCAAGCACATAGTCCACTATGTTGGCTGCAGGCTTTTTGAGAGGTCTCTCCCATCCTTCCTTCACCAAACACAGGGGTCCCCTTACAGGATGCCCGTACAAAAGTTCAAAAGGGCTGTAGCCAACCCCCTTCTGCGGGACTTCTCTGTAGGCGAACAAGAGGCAGGGGATCAGGACGTCCCATCTACGCCGAAGCTTTTCCGGTAGTCCATGAATCATCCCTTTTAGGGTCCTGTTGAATCTCTCAACAAGCCCATTGCATTGTGGATGATAGGGGGTAGTGAACTTGTAGTTAACACCACATTCCTTCCACATAGCAGTTAAGTAGCTCGACATAAAGTTTGCACCTCTGTCGGAGACGACCTCCTTAGGGAAGCCCACTCTGGAGAACACTCCAACTAGGGCTCTTGCCACAACAGGTGCTGTAGTGGTCCTAAGGGGAATAGCTTCAGGATACCTGGTGGCATGATCCACTACCACCAGTATAAACTTGTGCCCTGATGCTGTAGGTGGTTCCATGGGACCGACGATGTCGATCCCCACCCGTTCAAAGGGCACCCCCACCACAGGCATTGGCATAAGGGGGGCCTTTGTCGTGCCACCTGACTTACCACTGGCTTGGCAAGTGACACAGGAGCGGCAAAACTCCTTGGTATCTTCGTTCATGTGAGGCCAGTGAAAGTGTGAGACAAGCCTGTCCCACGTTTTCGTCTGACCTAAGTGACCTGCTAAGGGAATCTCGTGGGCCAAGGTAAGTAGGAAACCACGCTGAGACAAGGGTACAACCAGCCTCCTGGTCATGCCAGGCTTGGGGTCTCTTGACTCAGTGTACAGGAGTCCATCTTCCCAGTATACCTTGTGGGTACCTGTGGCGTTCCCAGCAGCCTCAGCAGCAGCCTGCTGTCTGAGGGGTTCAAGAGAAGGGCAGTCTAACTGGTCCTTCCCCAGGTCTTCCCTTGAGGGTCCCCCTGAACCCAAGAATTCAACTTGATCAAGTTCGAATTCCCTAGGCTCAGTTTCCCTCAATTCCTGTAGGTCAGCCTCCTCTGAGACTTGATCCTCGACCTGGGGCAAGGGGGAAGGCGCAGCCTTAACCCTACTGCTCTTTTTCTTGGGAGGTGTCTGGTCCGTTGTTCCAGGATCCAGCACCTGTTCAGTGGGGCATTTCCTGACCTGTGACCTAGTCACAGCGAACACATGTGCTGGCAAACCTAACATTTCCATGTGAGTCCGGTGCTCCACTTCTGACCATTGTGACGACTCCAAATCATTGCCCAACAAACAATCCACTGGGAGGTCTGGACTAACTACAACCTTCTTGTGGCCAGTTACCCCTCCCCAGGAGAAAGCTATAATTGCCATACTGTGATTGGTAGTGACATTGCTTGCATTGGTCACCAGTAATTCTGTACCTGGCATGATCTGTCCAGGGTCCACAAAGTTAGGCGTCACCATGGTGACGCTGGCACAAGTGTCCCTATAGGCCTGAGCCATCTTTCCATTTATGAAAGGCGTCTGTCGGTATTTGCCCAAAGTATTGGGGCTTACGTCAGGGGATACGTCCGCGTCCCCTGTACTGACAAGGACAGCCTGAGTGAGTGTGCCAACTAAGTTGTCACGCCCCTCAGAACCCAGGGTTAACCCTACTAAACCCTTGGGAGGCGCACTACCACTTGTGACTGTACTAGGGGGCACAGGTGCCTTAGGGGCTGCAGTGGCAGGAGTCTGCCCTCCTCCTTTCTTGGTGCACTCACTAAACCAGTGAGATTTACTTTTACAGTACTGGCACCATCTTTTGGATTGGCCTTCTTTCTTCTTTTGGGGAGCCTGACCCCCACCCTCTTTGGGTTGTTGGGGACCTGTCGAAGACTTCTGGTCATTTTGTTCCCCTTTAGAATCTTTACCCTTCTGGTCTGCTTTCTTCTGACCACCTTGATTCTGGCCCTGGTTCTGTTTAACTCTTGTACGAACCCATCTGTCTGCCTTCTTTCCCAATTCTTGGGGAGAGGTCAGATCCGAGTCGACAAGATGCTGATGCAACAACTGGTTCTGACAATTGTTTAAAATTTGTTCTCTCATCATCAAATTATACAATCCTTGATAATCAGTAACCTTACTGCCCAGCAACCAGCCCTCAAAAGCCTTAGTGGCACAATCGACAAAATCAGACCAATCTTGAGACTGCGTTTTCTGGGTATCCCTGAACAGCACCCTGTACTGCTCAGTGGTTAGGCCGAACCCTTCAACGAGTGTATTTTTCAAGATTTGGTAATTGTTAGCATCCTCCACCCTTGTGGTGAGGAGCTTGTCTCTTCCTTTTCCTTCAAAGGAGAGCCACAAGATAGCTGCCCACTGACTCTGGGGAACACCCTGCACAGTGCAGGCCCTCTCCAAAGCAGTAATCCATTTGTGGATGTCGTCCCCTTGTTTAAAGGGGGGCACTATCTTACCAAGGTGTTTCGTATCGAAACTCTTTTCCCTATTACTAGGTACATTGCTGCCACCAGTGGGGACTGCCCCACTTAACTGTTGCTCTCTAGCAAAGGCAAGCCTCTCTTTGGCCAGGGCAAGTTCTTCCCTTTCAATCCTTAGATTGGCTGCCCTTTCCTTAGCTTCGTACACTCTCCTCTGAGGGGACGTCATCCCTCTCTGAGAAGAGTTGTGAGAGCCATTGGTTTGAAGGGATCTGCCAGAGCCTCTTGACAGAGATCGGGCTCGTCCATTCCCAATGTTAAGCTGACCTGATAGTGGCCCCAGGGGTCCCCCAGTACCGCTATCATGTTTGCTTAAGTTGGACCTGCTTAGTCTGACGACTTCTACCTGTCCCTTATCTGCCTCATCCCCAGAGAGATCCTCATCCTCATCCTCCTCCACATCTTCGTTCTCAGTTGCGAGGTGGATGAGGTCAGGATCGTCTCGGGTTCCCTCAAGGGGAGGCATGTCTCCTTCTGGATTAGAAGAGCTACGAAGTTTCTCAGCTCTTCTGGCATCATAAGTCTCCAAGAGACCAATCAGAAAGGACGTTGTGGGGTTAGACCCCTGCTGAATCTTCCTGGAGTGACACAGTCGTCTTAACTCCTTGAAGCTCAGCACAGTATATCCTGAAGGGATGACCTGTGGAGGGTCAACTGACACAAGGGGAGACCCAGAGTTTCCTCCTTTGTCCGACATACTGTTTCTAGTGTGGTGTAAGTGATGCACCTACCTACACTACGTGTTTACCTACTGTACCCTTGCTAAGAGTTGTAGCCAAGGTGTGCTAAGCCTTGAGGAGCTACAACAGCTGGTTCAGTAGAACTCAGAGTATTCTAAGCTTTTAGTTATATGTACTAACAGTACTTGTGCGATCTTTCAACAAGATATTCTTAGGATACGTGTGGTAAAACAACAGCAAGCTCAAATCCCAACCGCTGCTCACCAATGTGAGAAGTTGGCCCGATATGCAACGTTCGCTATTCTAGCGACCGCTATGTATCGTTCCAACGACCCTTATGGTGTTTGGTTGTAAGTCAACCTATAGACCAGCTATCCTAGTAGCGTGGATATGAGCAGTCTAAGGCTAAAGACTCGAGAGGGCGCGTTAAGCCAGCTGTTTACCACACATGTACCCCTTGAACACCCAGTGAAAGGACACCACACAAGTGTTATGAAAATAAACAGTATATTTATTAAGAATCACAACAGCCCTGTACTCTTTATGAGGACAGGGTACTAAGCACAAACCAAATCTCTTTAGCAAATACTTCAAGTGCACAATTAAAACAAGTGTCCGAGGACACGGAAAGATTAAGGTCTCGGGCGGACCCGATAAGGCAAGTCGGAAGCGAGGGACTCAGGACCCTAGAGTAAGGAGGCTATGCAGGCACCGAAATGCCGAGTTACCTAGCCACGAGGGCTGCGGCTGCACAAGTCTTACAGGCGTCGGGGTCTTCGCTGACGAGCCAGGAGCCGGAAGAAAAGGAGTTGCTGGCCGGCGACCAGTGCTGAATAGTTCGTAGAGATCCAAGCCTGGATCGGAGATTGATGAAACCTGAAAGCAGAGGGGACCAAGTTCGTACTACTAGCCAGTAGTCAGAGGGTACCAGGAAGGCACCGGTTGGCCGTCACCTCGACCAGGTGAGTGGGCGACGCTAGGCTCTGCAGTCTCACGGACCAGGAGGCGTTGTCGGCGACCACGGTGGAGGTGCGAGCTGTCCCACGAAGGATGATGCTGTCGGCGTCGCTGGGCCCAGGATGGGGCAACAAGCCTTGGCAGATCTCAGGGCCACGTGGTGGGCC
Source organism: Lissotriton vulgaris (assembly GCF_964263255.1). NCBI lineage: Eukaryota > Metazoa > Chordata > Amphibia > Caudata > Salamandridae > Lissotriton > Lissotriton vulgaris. The sequence goes on along the minus strand of NC_141693.1, from coordinate 358,813,609 downwards.
TAAGATGGCGTCTTGAGTGGACCAGGAGGGTCCTGGGTGCTTCTCGCAAAGATGGAAGCAAGGGCCAGTCTGGAGCAACCAGACCGGCAGTGATGATTCTCGGATGTCGTCACAGAAGGGCACAAGCCAGCGGCTAGTGACCAGACAACGTGCTGAGCAGCGAGCAGAAGGGCCCCACGCAGATCGTGGAGATGCTGGGAGACTGCACTTCGGTGCTGGAGCGGCTCAGGGTCGGGGCTTCTCGGACCCCAGAGCACTCACCAGAGAGTTACCTCGATGGTCGTGCTGGTTTTAAGAGCGTGCAGGTTCTGATGATGGCCGGTCCCTCGAGGTCTCGTCGCACCCACAGATCACAGCTGAGCTGATGACGTGGGTAGAGGTCAGAGGTGCCAGGGAAGCCGGTTCTCGTCGAGCTGGGCCGTCGGATTCCTTGAGGAAGGACTTACAGCAAACCGCAGAGTTCTTAGTTGGTGCCTGCTGATGCAGGGTGACTACTCCTTAGTCACAAGGGAGAAATCTTGAGAAGAGTCTTGAATGTCCTTTCGTAGAAAGTAGTTCTTGAAACAAAGATGATCTAATTTGGAAGGGTCCCCACTCCGGTCTTTATTCTAAAGAAAGGGGTGGGTACATGACTAGGTCCTGCCCTAAGGGTGGGACCAGGAAGGGGGTAGTTACACCCCTCTCCCCTGCCGGACTTTCCCCAGGCCAGGGCTGTCGCCCCTGGAACTGGTTCTAACCGGCAGATGCGTAGTGAGCACCGGGGTGCCACTCCGCAGTCACCTTCTCGCCAAAGCCCTACCTACCCAGAATACACAAACCCTGTCTGGGACGGTGCGAACACCGCCCTCGACAGGAAACCCTTTGTCCAAGTGCTCCTCGCTGGAAGGACTCCCAGCAGCAGGAGGTCAGACTCGTGTCTGTGGTGGCAGCATCCATTTTGTGGAGCTGAGGCTTCAGTTAACTTTAACCGGGGTTCACAGTTACGTACATGTCGTGTCCCTCTAGAAGGGTGGAATGCTAACCTCGTCGCCAGCATTGGTGAGAGGGCAGCACCCCGATTCGTATGACACCTTACTCGACATGCCTTGATAACGCGACACCGGAGTTACCGATATGGTACGCGTTATCATGGAACAGCTATTGGGTCTTGATTCCGCAAGCTGCAACCGGGCTCGGCTCGGGCCTGAACCTAGCTCACACGAGCCCACGCACTCTGCCTTCAGGATCGTTAAGGCCTGCCATAGGAGTGACTGATAGGAACTCGGGTGTCCATTGTATGGTTAGATATAGAGCTACTATACCTAAAGCGAAGGGTGGTTACCCGTCTTCGCCCCAGCTGTCGTGCAGCCAGTTGTGTCAAATTTAGGAGGCCAGCCAGGGGTGGCATAATACATGCTTCAGCCCCTGGCGGCCCTGGGTACACCTATGCCCTGCGTTACGGGGTCTGATAAGGTGGCCCAGTACCAATTGGTAAATGCACCTAGGGTACATATCGTAATTTAGAAAGAGAACAGCCAGGCTGTGGGTCTGATTAGCAGGCCCACAGCCAGAGAAAGTCGTAAACCAGTGAAACAAAAGCAAAAAATCTGGGTGATCATAGGATTGCAGACCCTACTCTCCTACAATAACTATCACATAACTCATAACTCTGATCCCTGTGCAAAGACCTATTTGCATAGAAATCCGAATTTAGCCCTTAGCACAGAATGAGGGCCATACATACTATGTTCATGGGAGAAGGTACATGGCTCTGCAAAGTTTGAGAAAAGGCAACAAGACTAATTTTAATGCCTTGCCACCCCAAAAGAGAAGCTACCAGCGACAACTCACCGTTTCTCACCGTGGGTAGGATATTTAAATATTTATTGGTGTGTTTTTAATCCAGCCGAGCACATTCTATCTCAGGGGCATACACAAACGACTCTGATGCACACATATTGCAGTACTAATTTGTCCACAGCACACCTCTACTGCTACTATTGTGATATCCTAACACTGACAGTCAACCTATGACGGGAGGAGTGTTTTAACAGCTGCAAAGCCTTCTTTCAAAGATACACCATTGGAAATTCTCCACGTCACCATCTCCCACAGGCATGCAAGCATGACAACATTGCATTCCTTTGCTTTGGTGTTGTCCATATTTTGGTAACTCTGTATTTCCTTCACACACTTGCCCACAGTAACAACTGGCACGTACTAGGATGCAGTGCAGTTGCCAGAGCTGCTGACTCGGGGGCTGGGGATCCGGGTTTGAGTCTCGGCATCGGCGCAACATCATGTGATTCTGGTCGAATTTCTTAATCTCCCCGGGCCCATGGACAGCACCTGGATACTCTCACGGGTGATAAGCCGCGCTGTATAAATCTACAAACTTTAACTTTGTATGTGACCGTCCTTCTGTGCGTTCTGTAGAGAGGCCAAGAATTGTATGTTGATAGTCTGAACTCTTTTATGACGCACTCATGGGCACTGTAAGAAATCGCACTGCCTACCTCCTCAGCCACAGACGTCTCAGGTGTGCCCTGCCCACAACCTGAACTCACGCAAACACCTGGCGGGACTCAGTTCATGGTATGAATGAATGAATGAATGAAATTAAATGAATGAATGAATGAAATGAAAACGGATTTATAGAGCGCATGGCTACCCATAGGCGTCCCAGCGCTAAAAGTCAGGATTACCAGGAGAAAGTGGAAAATCAAGAAGCCCTCGGAAAAAGAAACGTTTTTAGAGTCCCACGAAATTTCTGAAGGCTGGGTTCAGTGCGAATCTTGAGGGGGAGGGAGTTCCAGAGTGTTGCGGCGTTGACGGCAAAACGCAATCCGCCTGTTCGAGTCTTCTTTATTCTGGGAACATTGGCAAGATACAGATGATCCGACCTGAGAGCCCTGTTTGCTTTATAGGGGCCTACCAAACTTCTCATGATGGGAGGGCCCTTGCCCTGTAGACATTTGCGCATAATGCACAGGGATTTGAACTGAACTCTCTCCCTTATTGGCAGCCAATGTAGCAAGCTAAGGGCGGGTTTGGCTGAGAGCTTGGATGATGATCCGGTTAGCAATCTAGCTGCTGCATTCTGGACAAGTTGTAATCTTTTTATAGTGGCTTCGGGGGCCCCCAGATATAGGGCGTTACTATAGTCCAGCCTGGACAAGACTAGGCCCTGAATAAGGAGCTTCCTGGAATGGGGAGGTAATAGGGAAAGAATTTTCCGCGCTGTACGGAGTAACCCAAAGCACACACCGGCAGTTTTCTTTGCCTGGGTTTTAAGCGAGAGATCTTGGTCCAGCCAAAGCCCAAGGCTTTTGATTTCACTTTTAGGGGTGGGAATTGTTCCCGTGCACGTGGGCCACATGAGACTGGAGATGGGTGCGGACTTATGTCCCAGGATCATAAGCTCCGTTTTATCCCCATTTAGCTTGAGCAGGGAATCATTCATCCAGCCAAAGATCTCTGATAGGCAGGATCTAAGGTTCTCGGAGCAATGTTCAGATTGTTTGATTGAGACGCCCAATTGTGTGTCGTCTGCATAGGTGACTAATTTAATCCCAAAAGGGGAAACCACATTTTCCAGTGGGGACATATACACAATAAAAAGTGTCGGGCTCAGGGATGAGCCCTGTGGCACACCACACTGGAGAGGGATAGATTTAGAGGGAATGGTGCCTACCGAGACCTGAAAAGTTCTGTTGTTAAGGAAGGATTCCAACCATGCCAAAGCCAAACCCATAACTCCCAAACCCCTGAGGCGCCGGATGAGGACACGATGATCAACCGTATCAAAGGCCGCGCTTAAACCCAGGAGGATCAGCGCTGCTGATCCTCCCAAATCCAGGATCTGCCTTGCCTTCTCAACCACCACAACTAGGGCGTTCTCCATGCCCTGCCCAGGACGGAAGCCTGTCTGAGATCTGCGCAGGAGGTTGCCTGCTTCTAAAAAAGCGGACAGTTGCTGGTTAGCAAATTTCTCCGCGATCTTACTGATCCCTGGCAGAAGCGAGATAGGTCGGTAGTTGGCCATCTCCGATGGATCCAGCTGTGGCTTCTTTAATAGGGCCCTTACTGTGGCCTTTTTTCAGCTGGGTGGGACAGTACCTTGGGAAAAGGAGGAGTTGATTAGGTCAGTGGCTAGTGGGGTAATGGTTGACGCCACTAGTTCCATAACGTGCATTGGTGCGGGATCGCTCGGGGAGCCGCTTTTTATTGCGCCCAACATTGTCTGGAATTCCTCCCTGGTGATTGGGGAGAAGGAATCCAGGACTGGTCCACTCCATGGCATTCTGGGTATGCACTATACAAAAGACCGAAGTTGCATGGAAAAAACTACTTAAAGCAAAACATCTGCAAAAAACACCTCTTAGGCAATGCAAGACGAAGGAAATCGAGTGAACTATAAGCAGAGGCTCCATTGCTGTCATGGACTACCTTAGGACCACAGTCATTGTTGAGGAATTTGTCAGTGTTTTGCCAGTAAAGTTAACAAGTTGAACAAAGAGAAAGGGACCCTTTTGAAAGTTCTATTTTTACTGCTGGGTCTTAGACCAGGCTGAATCCACCCTTTTTGTATGCCCTGGCGTGGGGGCTTGAACAAACACTGGTGAGAAATGAGCAAAATAAAAAGATAAATCACATAAAAAGTGTGAGAAAGAGCACGCACTCTGGGGGGAAGCAAATAAGTGAAGGGGAAACAACACAAGAGAAAGTGCAAGCGAAGGCAGAGAGTAAAAATGAAAGTATGTGAGAAAGGGTTAAAGAGCCCAAATGAGAGGGTGAGAAAGGGTAAAAGAGCGAGGGAGAAATAAAGAGAGGTGCAACACAGTGGCTGAGGGAGGCTTTGACCGACTCAGAATTGAACTAACTTTGATTAGATGGTGCTGCATGTGAAAGTCAGCTTTATGCAGTGCACTGTACATGAGCAGTATACACAGAAGCAAAGAGCTGGTCCTGTTGGGCACGCTGAATAGGGCAGTGGTTCGCATCTTGAAAGCAGCAGCCGGGCACGTGTAAGCAGAAACTGGCAGTCACATGTGTAGTCAGTGGCTCACACATGCAGTACGTACCTGTGCATGGCCATGGCTGCCCCTGAACCAAGGAGACAGGGAGGCACCTAGGGTCTGATCTTTGTTTCATTAAGAAACTGGGCTGCCGGGGTGGGAGCTAGAGGCAAGATGGCCGCTGCGCTGTTGTGCTGAGAGGTCGCATCTTATTCCCTCTCCCACAATGAGTTGACATTTCGTGGAAAAACGCTGTGCTACACGGAGTAATACCTCTAATGGAGTTTGGGCGCTGGTGGCTTGCAGAAGTAACTTTAAAGAAGAAAATATTGCGAGTTGGGCAGGTTTGGGTCCGAGTGAAAGAAGCGCTATTGAGGCTTTTTTCTGGACACTATATGGCTCCTAAAATACCTGTTCGTGCTCCCAACCAGGAGAAGGTGAGCGAGAGGACTAAAAGGCTGACAGATACTTCGGCAACAATGAAGACAGTAACAGCCATTAGCGCAAAATCGGATACCCCAGCAGGAAAGAATACCGGCGCGATTAAAAAAGTATTTCCTCCCCCCCCTCCTCCAGAGAAAGCTAAGAAAGCAGAACTACGAAAACAGAGTTTGATCTCCAAATACAACAATCCAGGAGAGGCGCGCTGCACTAGTAAAAGCAATTCAGCAAAGGGAGATGAGCAGAAGTTACGAGAATCAGGTATGCGGCAGCCTACCATGACGGAGATCTTGACAGTGACAGTGAAACTCCCCGATGCGGTAGCAGCAGAAACGCCAAAATGCGGAGATGCTGTGATGCCGGTCTCCGTTCACGAAGCAGACGCTGACACTCCGGTTGCAGGAAACGTCCTCGAGGACGCAGCGGACGGCGGAGACTCTGTGAGGGCGGTTGCTAGGCAACCGAGAGAGCCGACGCCGAGAGCAAGCCAGATCGTGGAAGCAACGCAGGCAGGCGGCGGTGGACCGGCCGAAGCGGCGCTGGAAAGCAGTGAAGGCGAAGGTAAAGGGGAGCGCGGAGGGGAGGAAATTAATGGCACAAGGAACACGGGAGGCACAACAGGAGATACCACAGCCGATATGCTCGGAGCCCTAATGTTGGTGGAGGAAGAAATAAACGCCTCAAAGAAAAAGCCTGGCTCATGGGGAAGCCATGAAAGTTTAGTGAATGTGAACCTTACAGGAGAGGCAAACAGTAACAAACACCTTCAGGGGGGCGGTGATTGCACTTCTCTAGAAGGGGAAGGCGAATTCTATTCAGTCAACGAAGATTCAGGTTCAACATTATCGTCAGAAACTAGTGCAGAAGAGGACGAACAGGAAGATACTGAATCAGGTATAAGCGCGTCAGAGAAAGAGTCCACAATGAAAAAAAAAAGACATTCTAAACTGGAGAAACGACTTCTCTGGGACTACTCAGCAACCTCACAAGTATACCAGGAGGAGGATGTACATGAAAACACGGCGGAGGGAGCAGCAGCTGCTGGCGGTAACCCCGCACAACGGGACCCTTTTCATACCCTGTTCTTGACTCTTAAACAAATGCAAAGCGAAGCAAGGGCAGAGAGCCGCAGGGCGAGGCAGGCATCAAAGAAAATCCAAAACAGCTTAAGGAAAGTCAATAAACTGTATGATGAACTGGTGGACCGTGTCACAGAGGTTGAGGAGCGCACTGGCAAGCTGGAAGATGATGTTGGGAGATGGCAGTCATTCAAGACAGAGCAAGAAAGAATGGCAGAGGATATGCGTTGGAAGATGGAGGACTTTGAAAATAGGCAGAGGAGGAACAACGTTCGCTTGCTGGGTGTGGAAGAAGGGGCAGAAGGGCAGGACGTCAGGCAATACGTGATAAAGTTGCTGAAGGGTGCCTTTCCAGAATCCCAGTGGCAGTGGGAAACAGAAATTCAGAGGGCACATAGGTTCCCATTTACAGTAAAAAAAGCCGGGGGGGCAGGAGGAGGAGGGAGGGATGGCCAGAAAAACCATCCCAGGGCAATATTGGTGTATATTGGGAACTTCCTGCTCAGAGAGGAGATTTTGAGTAAGGCAAAGCCAGAGAGTAGGAGGACTTTAGAAGGCACCACCTTTTTCGCTAGACCTGACTTCTGCCATTTTACTGTAGAGAGGAGGTGGAAGTTAAGGCAGTTGATCGCACCATTCCAAGCTCTCGGTATGGAAGCATATTTACTTTACCCAGCCAGACTAAAAGTAATCGTGAGAGGGAAAACTTGGATGTTTAACTCAGAGATTAAAGCTGAGCTCTTCTTAGAAGAAATGAGGAGGCAGAAGGGAGGTTAAAAGGTACAGATATTTATATATGGCTATACATGTTTCTGGATAAGAGTGAGGGTGATTTAAGGGGAGCACAGCAAAATTAAGTGAAGTGAGTGGGGGAGGGAAGCGACTTGCACAACAGCAAAGGCGGGCACACATAGGTCAGGTGACCTATTTGCCTGTAAAAGGGAGGGGGGAGGGGGCAGAGCAGGGGTGGAGAGGGAGGGGAGGGGAGGGGGGGGGTGGAACGTCAACATTTTTTCTTTAAGATATGGCACATTGTTATGTATTCAAGAACTTGTGAAAATATGCAGTCTGGTTTGATGATGTTAAATAATGTTTATCTAGTATGGTACCTGTCAAAGTTAGCACAATGGCATGTAGGATAGTATCACTGAATATATGTGGTTTAAATGAGCCTAATAAGAGAATGAGAGTTGCAGCGTATTTGAAATCTTTGCGATTAGATTTGATATGTCTGCAAGAAACCCATATAGAGTCAAGTAGGGCATACCTTTTAGAGCAATTAGGATTTGATTTGTTGGCAAGATCTAGACAAGAGACTAGGACCAGAGGAGTAGCAATCCTGGGTAGACAAAGGGACGTCGTGGTAGGGAAGAAGAAGGAAGACAAATGGGGTAGATGGGCTATCTTAGAAATCTGTTTTAAAGGGCAGAAATTAACGCTAGTTACTATCTATGGATCAACAGAAGATGACCCTGATGTATTTCAGTTTCTTGATGCGGAGTTAGCCCAGTGGAATGAACCCATAGTATGTTGTGGAGATTTTAATATACATGATTTAGAGAGCTCATTTACACAAGAAAATGCGACCTATAGAGGTAGGAAAAGGAAAGTATTTAGGGCTCTGGCAGACATGGTCACACATAATGCTCTGGTAGATCCTTGGGTAAAGCTACATCCTCACCTTGATGGTTGTACTTTCTTTTCTGCCCCTCATAAAGTAATGGTTAGGCTTGACTACTTCCTGATAACGAATTGTTTACTAGTTGAGTCACAGGTGGAGAAGTTACCCAGGGTAATCTCAGACCGTAGTCCGGTGATCCTTACTATTAAAATCAACCAAATACCAAGAATTCCTGCACAATGGACTTTTGAGAGAGGCCTTTTAAAGGATCCTGCATATAGGGAGCATATGGTAGTTTGGATCAAATGGTTTTGGGATATAAATAGGGGGACAGCAGCCCCAGGGGTGGTCTGGGATACATTCAAGGCAGGAGTAAGGGGTGAAACAATTAGTTTTGCAATGGGGAGACAAAAAAGAGAAAGGGAAAGGAGAGAAGAGATAGGACAGAGGTTGTTAAGAGAGGAAGGGAACTTAAGCAGGGCTATAAGACACAATCTACCCTTAGAGGATTGTCTGCTTAAGATCATAGCGCTAAAAGCTGAAGCAGTGGAAGGTCTTGCAAGGCAGGCGGCAGATAACTTCTTAACAAAAAAGGAAAAAAAATATACGAACTTAGTGAGAAGGTGGGGCGGGTGCTGGCAATTAGAACTAGGCAGAGAGCAGCTGAAGCAGGTGTAAAGGAAGTAAGAGACGCGCAGGGGAACATGGTCATGGAGACTAACCTAGTAAGAGAAGTCTTTAGAAAATTCTATGCGGATTTATATACTCCAGAAGATCCAACGAATCTAGAAGAGATTGATAAATATTTGAGGAATATTCCGCCACCAACAATGTCAGTAGAAGACAGGGAGATATTAGATGGACCATTGCAGCTTGAAGAGTTAGAGGAAGCTCTTGGAAGTTTACCGGCAGGGAAAGCGGCAGGGCCGGATCAGATTCCACTTGAATTTTATCAAATATTCAAAAAAGAGCTTTTGGCAGACATGTTCATGATAATGCAGCAAGCACAGGTAGGGGAACCCAGCCCGGAGACGTGGGGAGGGGCTAACATAATAGTTATTTTGAAAAAGGGGAAGCCACCAGAAACACCAGGGTCATATAGGCCAATCACATTAATGAACTCGGACGTTAAAATCTACTCTAAAATATTAGCAAAAAGGCTGGCTGGGATAATCGAGCAGCTTGTAACCCCTATCCAGCATGGATTCATTCCTGGGAAAGGGACCACGCAACATGTAAGGACGGTGATCACGATGTTGGACTCTGCGGATATCCTAGGAGACCCTGTCGCAGCACTATTTCTGGATGCCGAGAAGGCATTCGACAGGGTCTCATGGGATTACCTGTGGCAGGTTATGAGGTGGTGTGGATTGGGGGAACCTTTTATAAAAGCCATACGGGTACTGTATAATGCTCCAACAGCAAGTATAAGAGTGAATGGAGGGCTTTCTGATAAAGTAAAAATTGCTAGGGGGACTAGGCAGGGATGTCCCTCCTCTCCCCTGCTGTTTGCGCTATATTTGGAACCACTATTGTGTAGGCTTGAAGCTAATCAAAAGATACCACCAATGAGGATTAATAACTGTGTGGTGAAGACCTTAGCCTACGCAGACGATGTTGCAATTTTAACGCCTAATCCGACCATAGCTATAAAAGAGGTGGAGTTAGAGGCTCAGAGGTTTGGAAAGATCTCAGGATATAGCCTAAATAGATTAAAAACGCAGATAATCAAAAATAGATATACTGTATGTACTGATGATAGGGTGGTCAACTCAGCAGTGTACTTAGGGGTGCTTTTAACGACAAGTTTGGATAACATAGTAGAGCAGAATTTGGCACCTCTAATTGATAAAGTCAAAAAAGACTTAGAAAGGATGAATAATTTGCACCTTTCCCTTATGGGCTGCACAAATATAATTAAAATGTTAATTTTACCTAAATTTTTATATTTCTTTCGTTCTATTCCTTTAGTATTTGAGGCTAGATGGTTTAATTTGTTAGAGAAGGTACTTAATAGATTTATTTGGGCACACGGGAAAACTAGACGGGCCTATAGATATATGACCCTCCCAAGAGAAAGAGGTGGCTGGTGGGCACCTGATTTTAGGTTATATCAAATGGCGGCAGCACTTCAGTATATGCAGGGGTTAATTGGGGGTGGAGGAAGTGATAGCAGTGTTACGACTATGGCAACAGAAGTTTACTCTATAGTATTAGGGGCAGAGGCAGAAAATAATTTTTTAAATAGAATTGAGTTTGGTTACCACAAACGGACTAGATTTAAGACTGTAGTGGCAGCAGGTAGGGTATGGATTGCATTCCTAAAAAAAATGGGGCTGGGAAGATATAACAGATATATCAGGCTCTATAAGAACAGATCTTTCCCGGCGGAAGTATTTGCAGATTCGATAATGTTGAGTTGGTACCAAAAAGGAATAGGGCAGATTGGGGACTTAATGGATGGGGAGGCGTTAGTTCAGTTTACAGATCTTATCCTCAAGTATGGGATTGAGAGGAAGGACTTTTTCAAATACCTACAGGTAAGGAGCTTCCTCTGTCGTAAGCAAGGTGGTAGTGCGGGATTTAGTACTAATGAAGTATTGGAGAAAATAAAAATGGGGAGGGACTGCACAATTAGATCTTTTTATGCATGTCTAGCAAAAAGTAAAATTGATGATTTAGAGAAAGTTAGCAACAAATGGATTGAAAAATTGGGTGGGGAGACTGGAAATTTTCAAGAATCCCTGGACATGGGGTGTAATGTTCTGTGCTCAGGTCCCATGCAATCGCAGCATTATAAGTCTCTATTCTCGTTGTACCATACTCCCGCCAGGATAGCTAAATGGGGAGGCACCACTGGCACCACCTGTCCACGTTGTAATGCAGGGGATGCAGATATTATCCATATGTTTGCTACCTGCCCTCAGCTCTATTCCCTGATTAAAAATATGGAAGATTTTCTTAGTAATACTCTTGACATACGAACCAAATTGACACCTATGATGATACTGTTTGGGAGAGATAATCAAGTTGGTTCTGATCAGAAGGAATTCATGTTTATAGCTACCGCAGTTATGAGATTAACAATAGCAAGAGTTTGGCTAGACAAGGTACCCCCAGGAATGCATGTATGGCTGGCAAATTTACTAGCTAGTTATAACCTTGAGAAAGCTATTTATGCACGCAAGGGGAAAAGGGGTAGGAGACTTGGGCTCAAAATCTGGGAACCAATAGCCAAATGGAAAGAAAGGATGGCAATATAAGATATTGTAACAGAATATGAAATTTTGAACTGTAAATTATATGGCAGGATATCTCTATATCGCTTATATTGTTTATACTGTTTAAAACTTCAAACCAGCGAAATTTGAAATTTTTGATGTATAAAATATACAACTGTATGATGTGAAATACAATGTGCATATTAAGAAAAAGGAAAAATAAAAATTATTAAAAAAAAAAAAAAAAAGAAACTGGGCTGCCGGAGTGCAGTGGAGAAGAATATGGTGGTACACATCAGGACATTCAGGCCTACATTTACAGAAGCTTTCACACAATTCATTGCAGCAAGGGAATCTGCAGCGTTGTGTGGAAGGGAGAGAGGAGAAATACGCCATATTTATAAAGATATAGTGAACTTCTGCACTCTTCTTGCACTGGCGTACTTGTGGCATCCTAGTGCCAATGCAGACACCTTTGAGCCCCGAGGTGACTTGCAATACCCTTATCATGTATGGCAAGGGGTACTTTATTCCCTATAATACATGGTCACACCATCACTTTAGCTGGGTGTGTAGCTCTTTCATATGAAGGAGGGAGCAACATGAAGAATACAAATAGAATATCCACTGCAAAATTAAACACATTAAAAAGCTGTTTGATATTAGTTGAGAAAATATTTTAGAATCAGTCAGTTAAAAAAAAAATGCGCAGCAACTTGGCATGTGTAGAAACATGCAGAAAGATTTTAGCTTTACTATAATTACCCATGGAGTGAACAGAATAAACATGCTGCCATAAATATCTCCTTTCTGTTTATTACTAGCTAGAAAAACACAGCAGAAGAAAGAAAAGACACATTTCTTTTGTGTTCTTTAAACAGCTGCTTTAATTATGCTCTGTGAGCTGATATGCCTTTCCCCTTGGCTGCCAGCTTAGGCAGCAGAAGTGAGGTCAGAACTCAACTGTAATAAGTTATTACAGTTGAGCGACTATGTTATTTCTTTATAATAGATGACTGGTGCGTCACAAGCCAAATGTTATAAATAAATTAGAGATGGGTTTTTATTAAGGCTCCCTGTTTTCCATTTTTACGGATTTTTACAGATGAATACAGACAGAAAGCAATGTGTTTTCTGTCTGCATTTATTCTAAAAAGTGGATAAATACAGAATATTGTGCTTCTTTTAAGTGACTCTCCGTGTTTCTTTCATGAATTTTAGGCTAGCAGCTGAGCAGATGAACAGCATGGGAAATTAAAAAATAGGATGAAATTTCTTTAAATGACTGAGTCTGTCAACATACATTTGTGGTATAATGCTAGTATTTAGTAGTGGATGTATTGTTATGTAATATTTGGCAGCTTAAATAGCTAAAACACGACCGACATCAAAGAATGATTGCGCGTCTATGAGATAAATAGATATGGAAATGTACAGTTTTACAACTTCATTTATACGCAAAATACAAAATAAATATGGATAAATACAGAAAAAAAGGCCACAAATTAAATATGGATAAATGCACATGAAATGGCCAGAAAATAAATACCATAAAACCAGGAGCCCTAGTTTTTATACAGGGATTGTAGAATCTCATGTATTACACTTAAATAATGGGACATTTCTCTTGGGGAACCTTTCACAGTGCACACTACTGTAAATTAAGATAGACAATGTCCAGGTCTCCATGTAAGTGGGAACCGGTAGTCACATAACTCCAGTTCTTCCTCTTATGACCCATCTTTGCATTATGTATCCCTGTGTAGCAGTTTAAAGGCGTTCATAAATATGCCTGTCTAAATCTTTCACTTCAAGACCCTAAATGTTTCACTGAGCCACATCTGGCAATATTTTAATATCCATGGCCTCTACCTTCTAACTAGCAGGTGTACTCAGGAGCTCCGTGCTCCTTTGTCCTACCCCTTCTGCGACTCTGCAACATCCTTCTTATTTTGCAGCTGCTCATTACCTTCCTAGCCTTTCCTATGGGCGCTGCTGCAATCCCCTCGCCAAATTTTACCACATCTTCTCGGTTGACTCTTTATTCTAGTTCGGAGTTCTCTTGCCTTTTTTCTTTCTTCTAGGTATTTGTCCCATGAATCCAAATAAACATTTTGAGACTCTGTGAGACCATTAGCAGGCTCGTTCTCATCAAAGTCTCCTGAGCTACATCTCTCCACATATTTCTCCCAGTAAATTACCCATCACTGTCTTCCCATGCTTTTCTCTGAGACTCCCCAACCTCTGTTCTGGTGTTTCCTAACTAGGGTTCGGACTGGCCGTAGCGGGCATCAGGCGTTTCCCCGGGAGGCTGGAAGGGTGGAGGCTGATTTTGCAGCGGTGGGGACTGTTTTTGCTACTGGAGGCCGGTTTTCCAGCGGTGTTGGTATATTGGCCCCCCGTTACAAAAGCAGCAAGAGGGCTGGTCCGTCAAAATTTCCAGGGCTGCTTTGAGTATCCAGTCCGGCCCTGTTCCTAACTCTTCTATACAATCATTTGCACATCTCATCAGCTCGTTCCGAGACTCCCCGTTACCACCTCACTACTGGCCCTCTGGCAGACTTTCCGAATATCCTTAATAATCCTGCGATAAAAGAAACAAACAACCCAATATGCCAATTAAGAACGTGGGTTTCATATATAAATGAAAAACAGTGGTTCACTGTGGACTAATTGCATAAAACATTATCATTTTGAAGGCAAATAAATTGCTAAACATAACCAATACAGTCACCAACCAAGAAGTTAGCCCTTACAATCAGAGACGTTTTAATAAGCTTTTATAGGATATGTAATGAAAACACATTGATACATAGTGCTCAATATAAAATGTAAACAACTAAGATAAAAGTAATGGAGTTGGGTATATACAGTTTACCATCCACAACTCAATCGGGCATTTAATGAAGTCTGTTTGCGGTTGTTTCATTGAAGTGTTGACCATGTCAGTAACTTAAAAAGGTCTTTATTTGGACATTTTCGGGACACCTGAAAAAGCCCAAGCATTAACGGGCATATTAGTGCCCCAGTAGAGCTGTTTTATGGGGATTATACCAGCTATGAGGTACCCATCATTAAATGAATAATAAATTAAATTAAATATATCTCACCGAAGTACAGATGTGAGCAACCCGATTGCAATGAAAACACTTATGGGGACTCGCTCACAACCAGACTGAACGCTACGCCAGGCAGTACACCATTACTGTCTGGCGGGAGAAGGCTTCTGACATGTGCAGCAATAGACACACCTTAAAAGAAAATCCTTTTAATTATCTTGTCCCTGTTGAAGAACTCATGACTCAATGCAATTCTACATGCAAAATATCATACGACAAAAACATTGCATCCATCACATTGACTACCACAATGTTGTCAAGTAAGTAGATGTAGAGTTAAGAATATGAAATACGTCTTTACATTGATATTGTATTGGTGTGTGATATCGTGGATGTGATATTTTGGTAGCTCAATATTGTTGACCTTGATATAGTGACATATAAACCCATCAAAATGGCCCCCAAGATCTGTAAGCAGCAGGCTTCAAGGCAGCTCTGGAGTGCAGTTTACCTAAAGTGTTCCCTCCACGACAGAGAAGACAAAGCTGCAATGGCTGCAAAATTGACCCAGCTCCCCTATATGTTTTTATCATGATGTACATGAATCCAAATTTGATCTAGAATGTAAACCCAAAGATAAACACACTGTTGTCTATAAATGTGTAATACGAGACCACAATAGTTGTGCCTTACAACTGATTAAAGCAATTGGTTGGACACCAATTTCATTGAGTATAATGAAACGTAGTTTTGTCGCCTCATAGCTTCTGTGATCCTCTTGCTCCATTGGCCCTCTTCCTTTGGTTTGGAGTGGACCTTCCACTTCCTCCCCATGGGGCTTCTCTTTCCCATTTCCAGTCTGTACTCTGCTTCTCTACATTCCTCTTTCCCATTTCTACCCTATTAGACCTCTCTTTTAGCACATGGAGACCCCTTTATCTGATGATGGTAGTCCAACGGATACTGCCCTTCTACGTCTATGCAAAACAAATAGTTGATGGACGGAATGTTGGACAATGCAAACATTCACCCCCAGTCACATGGATCTGGGTTTATTCCATCATTATTTTGCTCTCCACACCACCCCAGTTTGGACCCAGCCAAAAGCAAATCAGTCTTGACCTTGTTCCTTGTGGGAACAGTCCAGCCCGAACTGCTAAGCCAGGTCCTCCCTGAACCAGAAACAAGCATCTTGAAACCGGTTTCAGTGCATCACCCTTCATCAGCCAGGCTAGCTTGAATCCAGTGGTGTAGTGAGCACGTGACCTACGTCTGGGCACACCCTTCCCACTTAGGGTGACTTTTGCAAAAGAAACAATTGATGGACGGAATGTTGGACGATGCAAACATTCACCCCAAATCACAAGGATCTGGGTTTAATCTATCATTCTTTTGCTCACCACACCACCCCAGTTTGGACCTAGCTATATGCAAATCCTTCTTGACCCTGTTCCTTGTGGTAATAGTCCAGCCCGAACAGTCCATCCCGAACTGCCAAGCCAGGTCCTCCCTTCTACGTCTATTTATACTTACCTGTGTAGCTGGGGTGCATTCATCAGGTCCAGTAAACCTGCCATTCCGCCACTACCTCAGTCTGATGAAGTCCCTATAAGGCATGCCTTCATTTTGACCACTGATTCCACCAGACAGTGCTACCCGGATAGGGATATGGTTGAGGCTTTCCGTGGATTTGGCATATGTATAGTGTTTGTGTGAGCACTTGAAAGAAAGAAGAACAGGAACTTTTTGTTAAATCTTTGCACTTTGACTAATATGTGACCTGCCCTGTATTTGTCTAATAGACCAGGAGCAAGGCATCTAGATAATGTAATGTAAATCTAGGAAGAAGAGCCTCTGTAGAACCCTTAAGGCGTGGAACCAATAGGAAGCTAGCAAGCATTGAGATGGGAGACTTTTTAACACCTTGGCTGCTAGAGGTTTTCCCCTCCTGTGCTGCATATGCATGATCCCCATTGTTCATGACAAGCTCAGCTCGTCATAAGCACGACCAGTGTACTGCATGACGAGCTGAGCTCGTCATGAGCAGCGAAGGGGTTAAATAATATCTTTGTCGGCATTTAATTAATACTGCCAGTGTTACTATGCAGAAGAAAGTACACATATATTTTTTTTTAGAAAAATAGATCTCTGTGATTGTCAGAATGACGCAAAGGAAACGGTATCACACACATGCTTACCTGCTCTAAAACATGCAAGTTAAGAAGGAGAGGATTGGTTTGTGAGTTATGACTGCTTAATGTTGGCTGCATGAACAGCCTCTGATTGGTTGTTTTGGAAAATTACATACAGATTTATGGACTAGTAATAGTGAGTAATGATGATGCTTTGGACTGAGGGATTCTGAGCAACATCAAATAGAAAACAAGAGCAAAACCATGCATCTATATCACCCTCTACATTTACTTCTCACGCCAAATTAACATAAAATATACTTGGCATTTTGACACCCACACCCAACACCCTCTACATTTACCTTCCGCCCACCACCCAAACAAAAAATACTTGACTCCCTGAAACACACCTCACCATTCTCTGTTTCATCCTCCACACACTGCCTAAAGCAATCTCTCCTCTTCACACTGAAAGCAGAGAGTCTGTACTTTAGTGATAGCTATGCAGGAGCTGCTGGTCAGCACAGAATATTTATCCCTGTAAGTGCTGGTCTGCAGAGACTCTTGACAGGAAAATGTGGATGTTGGTGCAGACCGCCTGCTGTCCGCATTCTCCTACCCACCTTGGGTCTGTGGCAACCCCAGAGAGGCCGCGGAAGGCAAATGAGCCAGCAAGACACCAAAACACGGATGTATGACGGTACAACGCGTACCGTCACAACGCATCCCTCTACACCGCATCCCTTACAACGTAAGTCGTTACCACAACTTTCGCTGGGGGCGCGGATTTCGAATAGTATAATTTACTATTCTAACACCAGTCCCCGTGGACCCTAGGGAAGGTGTTGGGATAGTAAATTTACTATTTTTAATCCTTTAGCGCCCTCCAGCGCAAGTCGTGGTAACGACTTGCGTTGTAACGGCCGCGTGGTAAAGGTACCGCGTGGTAAAAACTTCGTGGTAAAGGATGTTTACCCCAAAACACTGCCTTGATTTGGTCTCTGGAGACAAGAGGAAGGCGGAAGAGTACAGGGTAAGTGAGAGCTTCACTGGTGACAACACAACAGTGGGAAACAACTTATTTCGATCTAGTGATTCATGCTAATGATTTCCAGTGCAAACCCTAAATGACAATAACATATTTTACATTTTTAGAATGCCTTGGTCTTGGTCTTTTACTATTAAGCTAAAATGGCATCAATGTATCTTGCATGGTATCATATATCTGGTCTACTTGGTTAGTTACCTGAAAATTACAGTACGAGAAGATATTGCTATAACGAAATCACAGTGGTATAAAGTAAAAAAAAAATTGTGAAGAGACTTTTAGTCTTTTCATTGAAATTGTAATGTTCTTAATCGCCTTTTGATGACTTTTTAATTACTTATACTAATTTGTTTATTCATATTCTTTTTTAGTTTTCTTTCTAACATATGTATCCTTATGTTTTTTTGGTCAAAACAACGATGCATACATATTGCTATTGGGTGTTTTGTAAACTAAATGTAAATCCCTTATTTTTTCTATTTACTTGGAAATGTCAATTCCTCTTTCGCACCCCGACCAAGTTTATATTTTAAAGATGTCATCTGTTTTAACGAATGCGAAATAAAAGCATGCATGTGGATTAAGAAAATGAACACTATAGTAATTCAGGCAACTATATAGAAGTTTTTTTTTTATGTATAATGTCTTTTGTCATTTTGTCTTCCACGCTGAAATACCCTGCAAGTGTATGACCAACCCTATCCACCTACGTGCTTGTCAATGAACAAGTCAACATAAGTCAACATTTTTTCAAAAACAAGTGCGCAAATATTTTAAATTCAGTGTATGTTTGAATGGATACATACGTTTTACTTACATTGGAATAATCCAATCAAGAATCTGAACACATTTCTCTTCATAACTCTCTAATCAACATTTTCTCACGTTTTCCAAAACGTTAAGGCAATTGCCATCACTCCAAGGTAGAATTCCTTTTTGTACAATTGTTGCTCAGCTCTAGAACATGAATATTTTAAAGATCTAGCTTTGCTCATGGGATGAGCCAACACCTAGTAGGCAGAACCTGGTAAGTATGGTTCCGTTAAAAAAGGGAACACAATCTTTATGTGTTTGGCAATCAACCGGACCTGAACAATTGTGTAATCCTTTTCCTTGCATTTTTACAACTGACATATTGCTGCAGAATACTGTATTTGCATTCTGAGCAGCCTTAGGGATTTTATTTACAGGCTGCAGGTGTATCTTATTTTTCAGATTTTAACAGATAATTTATTTTGTAGCATTTTACCATAAAGGTCAACAGATTCCAGCTTTCGAAAAACACCCATGTGCTTTGTACACATTATTGATACAGCAAAGTAACAATACATTCTCGGCATGCTTTAATATCTTGAAATCTCCTTCTTTTTGTTTTTTCTAGTCTAATTTATGCTGCTTCTTTTTCACTTTCTCACCTGCTTTCTCTTTTCTGATTTCTTCCTTATGCCCTTCCTCCTTTTTCCTTCAATTCTTTCTACTAAAAGTTCTTTCTTTAACCCCAACTTCTTTTGCTTCAGGTCCTGCATCCTTCACTTCTATTGGTAGTTCTTTTTTTCTTTGGTTACTTGTATTCTTTATTACTGTGCTTTCTTTTTAGGTCGAGCCAATTAAACAGTGTATTTGCTATCCATTGCAAGACTATTGTGAATTTACAGTGGGATTATAGCCCACCCATTGCTTACCATTGTTTGGATTCATTGCCACTCACATTTCCTTGCTTCTTATTGGTTATCTTGTATGGGCCTTACTTTGTCTTCTTTTGCTTGTCCCACTCCTGTAGCATGACAAAATACTTGCCTCCTTCCGCTGCTCACTTTTGGAGCACTATATTTGTATTTGTAATTAAGCACTACACAAGACTTCATGCACTTTTCAGTCGTCTTCCTAGTGGACTTTTCTTCTCCCCTCCATACTGCTCACTTTCACCCTTGTGCTTCTGTCTCCCACCTGCACTCATGTTGCTCTTTCTCCCTGGTATATTCCGGCCACACTTTCCTGCATGTTTCTTTCATTCGTGTGCCTCTATGTGCCCACACGCTGTCCGCTATATTGCTCTTGTTCATCTGAGTGCTTCTGTGTTCCCATGCTCTCCTTAATGTTGCTCTCTTGAGTCTGTGTGCTTCTGTGCTCCTCTTATCCTCCATGTTGTTCTTGTTTGTCTATGTGCTTTTACCCTCATTGTCAACATCAGGGGCATCGTGAACTTTACCTTCTACAGCGGGGGAGGAATTGTTTAAGGGCCTCTTCTATCTTCAATTCGCAGGCAAAAGCTCACAATTAAAGCTAAAGAAAGATAGGTCAACAGAAAAGAGAACAAAGGATGTAATGTTAAAAGAACAGATAGGTTAAAGGGTAAATGGATGAAAGGATGCATGGGTGGGTAAAAGGATGGATGAAAGGGTGGATTGTGAAAGGATCACCTCCCCCAGCCCTAACGACTTGTCACGGGGGCAGCGGAGCAGCTGGAGCACTCTCATATGTGCAGGTAGCTGCCAGGATTGACCCGGCGAAGGAGCTCAGGCCCCCTGCCCTTTTTGGCTGGAACTGGTGGCTGCCGCCGCCATCTTGTCTGTGGTGATCCTGGATAACCCAGTGCTGTGTGTGGCTGCTCTGCCTTGCGGAGTCCATGCCCTGAGGGGAGCGAGGGGCCCAGTGTGGGTCTCCCAGTGCCTGGGACGCAGCTGAACTGCAGGGCACTACAACATCCTGGACTGCCACGACTTCCGTCCTGCCCCACCCCCCCCCCCACCCCCCGGAGCTGATGTGATGCTGAGAGCGGCTTCTACGATCTCCTGAGGCGGCGGCCCCCTCCTGCATCGGTTGGAGGGACTGAGAGAAGATGTTTAGGGGCACCTGGTGAATTAGGGCACTTAGAGGAATTAACAGTTCCTTTGCAGTGACCTGACCTGGGAGTGGCGGCCCCCAGCCTGGTGGATCTGCGGACCGGTGTGAGCTTTTGTCCCTCTTCTCCCAGCCCACGCTGCTCTCTTACAGGACGTCTGCGGCACCAAAGCACAGTGCAGGTGAGGTGTAGGGGTGGGGGCACCCCTTGCGGAGTTGACTCCCTGTGTATCCTCCCCTGACCCCTGCACTTTGCTGGCTATACGCACCCCAATGCATTGAGCCTGCCTGAGGTCTACTCCAGCGGACTGCCCCTTGTGCGACTGGGAGTTCGACTGACCCCGACGGGAAGGGGCCTCCAGTAGCTGACCCCCCTGTCTCTGGTGGTTCCTCTGCGCGCCCTGGCCTCCTGGGACCCTCGGTGAGGGTGGATGGGATCTGGCCTGAGGGGGCTTGCTCGCTAGCGTCCACTGAGCAGGGGGCGATACTCTCTGCACCCTCTACATCCATGGAGACCGGCGTGGGCCAGCTGAGAGCGGTCTCTACACCCCTCCTCATCAAGTGTACCTAGCATGGCAAGTGCAGCGAAGAAGAAGGCGGATATCTCCTTCCAGAACTTTAAGTGCTCCATATTCAAATGATTTGGCGCCTGCCACCCTCGTACGATGACAACTCCTGAGGCCCATCCACGCCAAGTTGAGAGATGAATACATCTGCTATCGCTGGTCGTTCCCCTTCGGCTTGGCCTTTGAACACAAGAGTAAAATGACCAAAGAGGCAGCAATGGAGATAAGGTGAATGAGGGGTGGTGGTTTTGACCACTACCTAATCAACACACAATGACAATCTCTGAGCATATGCCTGATCCCCATCCTGACAGCGGAGTCAGAGCACTATGTCTGATGCCCGGTGAAGCTGCTCTGTTCAGCTATTGAGAATATCGGCCTTGGTTCATCCCCTGACCGTCACCTACCCAGCCGGACTTTGGGCACAGTTTTTCTCCCCATCTCCCTGTCTTGCCCACCCCCCATCATATTTCTGTGACTCTGCTTTTTCCTTGTCTCCTGTCTATCTGTTCCTATTCAGCATTCTTTCGTTCTTTGTCTACTTCCTTGCTCCTATCCCCTCTCACCTGAATCTTTCCCCTTGCCCGCTTCACCGTCTAGCCCCCTGTCCTTTTGTGCCCTTTGACTAAGCACTCCTTCTCCCCTTTTTGGGGAAAGATCCAAGTTTTATACGCTGGAGTCTCAGCATACCCGCTGAGAGAGTCCACAGCGCCAAGGAAGCCACTCACAATTGAGGTATGGTATGGCACCCCTTGTCAAAGCACTCCCTCTCCCCTTTTTGGGGAAGGATCCAGTAAATAGGCCTTGGAGTCTCAGAGACCCCTCTGAGAGAGTCCACTGCGCTTAGGGAGCCTCTCTCAACAGAGATGGGGAAATGATACCACTCCCCCTGGGATCACAGCTTCTGGACTTTGGGCACAGCTTTGACTCGCCTACATGTTTGTGTCCCTGTCACCCTCCGGTGTCTCTAACCCTCCCCTCCTCCACTCTCTGTCTACTTCCCCTACTCTTACCCCCCCACTCCCCAGAAAATCTCCCCTTGCCAGCTCGCACAGAAATTGACAATCTCTGGTGGCTCAAGGTCCTCTAGGGGTGCAGATAACCTACTACTGAAACCTCAAAGATTAAAAAAAAAAAAACATATAAACGATCCTTCTCTGGGATGGCGCCTAGGATTTGGAATACTCTTCCCCCTGAAACCAGACTGAATCCCTGTACCGTATCCTTCAAAAAGGAAGTAAAAGCAATTCTCATGGCAAAATTTACTTGACCACGATACCCTGCCCTGAACCTTTTCCAACCGAGAAGCGCCTGTTTTGTTCTTCGACGACTTTTCTGTGTTTTTGTACTATGATCCCATGCTTTGGTACTTTACGACTTTTCGTGTGTATTCTTATATTTATCCCATACTTGATCTTTCCCCCAAACTACTGCATTTATAATGTGTCATGTTATTCATTTAGTATAATCAACTTTATCATTGTAAAGCGCTCTGATATCCGCAAGGATCTTGTTCGCACTCTATAAAACCTTCAACATAAATAAATAACTAAACCTTACTTGTAACTAAAATTGCCATGCTCTAATAACTGTGTAACCTTTTGTAAAGCTGTAACCTGCAATTTATTGTCTGATACCCATGTAACGCACTCTGATGCCTCCGGGTCTAGCCAGAACTATATAAAACCTTTAAAATAAATAAATAAAATAAATAAATAAATGGGTGAGAGGGTGGGTGGGTGGGTGAGAGGGTGGGTGGGTGGGTGAAAGGATACATGGGTGCGTGAAAGGATCAGTGAGTGATGAAAGGATGCATGGGTTTGTGAAAAGATGAAAGGGTGAAAGGATGCGTTGTTGGGTGAAAACATAGATGAGTGAAAGGAAGCATGGGTGGGTAAAAGGATGGGTGAATGGATGCATGAGTGAGCAAAAAGATGGGTGAAAATAAGGGTGAGTAGGTGAAAGATTGTTTGAGTGGGTGAAAGGGTCAATGGGTAAAAGGATGCATCGTTGACTAAAAAGATGCCTGGGTGGGTGAATGAATGAAAGGATGCATGGATGGGTGAAAGAATGAGTGAATGTCTGGTTGAAAGGATGGACTGGTGAAAGGAAGGATGAAAAGATAGATGGATGTATTACCTACTAGCATAGACCGGGGATTGGCATTGCCAAACTTTCTTGGCTCTGCCCCCACTCCTAAGACAAAGATCAAAGGCTTAGGTATGTGGCTGGACAAATCCCTCAAACTCAATAATCAAGCAGTACGGCTGGCAGCAACCTGTTATGGCATCCTCAGGATGCTGCGTAAAGTCTTACCTCTGCTCCCTGTCATTGCGAGCAGACTTATGGTCCAGGCTTTGATTCTCTCCCGCCTGGAATATGGAAATTCCCTTTACCTTAAGGCCCCTAAATCTACCACAAGGAAAGTACAGGTGGTACAGAACTGCTCGGACACTGCTCAGTATTCCCAAAAAGCAGTCTGTTAAGTCCACTCTGAACTCCTTACACATCATCGAGAGAATAAAGTTAAAATCTCAGGGCTCACAAGTCACTTTGGGGGAATGGGCCCCCGATTAATAATTCTCTCATCTCTTTCCATCATCCCGGTAAAAATCTTCGCTCCTCCAACCTATTTATGGCCTCAGTTATGAGAATCAAAAGGGAAAGATGTGCAGGCAGTTCCTTTTCTTACAATGCTGCCAAGCTATGGAACTCCTTCGCTCTTCATCTTCGTTCAGTGATTCATCTCTCCTTTCAAAAGCTTCTTAAAACCTGGCAGTTCCAAACTTCTGCACCATAAGTCACCTAGCTGTTGTCTTGGCGATACTGCTAGCGATGGGATGCCATTGGGTAGCCATGAGCTCTACACTTGTTTGTAATATTAGTAATAATAATAATAATAATAATAATGGAGGAAATCAGGAAAGACTGCATGATGGATGAAAGAACACATAGATGACATGATGTAAAACACACATAGAAGTGCCTGCAAAATGATGCAGTCAAACACACATTTTTTTTTGTAACTTTCCTTCTGGCTAAGATGCTGTACACCACAAATAAAAACTATTGCCAGAGCTAAAAGATCTCAAAGGCGAGACCTACTGGCTTTGCCAATGCTCGTCTAGTTTTGGCATCTAGTGGACCAGCTCAGCAGGAGGTTCATGTTAGTGTACGGTTAAAGAAAAAGGCATTTGAGCCAGGGAAGGGGCATGCAGAATTTTTATAGTCATCTTACAATCAGGGGCTTAGCTTCAGGGGGGTTTTGGGGTGTTACATCACCCCATATAAATGTATTTTCTGTTAAATAGTTGGGTACCGGTGCTTTCAGTCGAGTATGGTGAGGTGTCCGACCGATTTCACCACAAATATATACATAAACATAGACAAACACACACACACTCTCTTCATCTCTGCTCTGAAAGTCTTCAAAAATGTTAGATATTTGACAAAAGTGTGTTTTCTGTTACTTAGTAGTCCTACAAACTGCATTTGTCTCCCCTTTCACTGCCCCTTTAGCTCCTTTCATGCACCCTGGTTGTCGTATAATGCATTTTAACATTACATGCTAGTGTGATTGTTGGAAAATCTGAAGCTCACACTCCTTTAATTTACTGAGCAAGCTATGTCCCTGGTGACCATCCCGGCTCTCTTCCCAACAAGCGCCTTCTTCGAATTATTTTTTAATATAAATAAATACATCGCCATCCACCACAACAGCAATGAATTGCTGTGTCCCCCGGCAGCTCACACCCTCCCCTCACGAAGAGATCTGCCCATAAAGCATAACCAATTCATAAAGAAAGACCCATGGGGAATACTCCAATGTCTGAGCCCTGCATGGCTACCTCTGAGGACACCTTATCATGCAGCGGTCTCATGGCGTTGGGCCGTTAGGCTCATAGGAGAACCTAACATGCAGCCCACCACAGTGACAGTGTCTACAGCACGTTACTGCATGGTGTGGCATGCATGCCACAAAGTGCAGGAACAGGGGTGCATTTTCAGGGGTGCACAACATGTGCCCCCCTGCATGCACCACCAGGCCCAGAAGCATTACCCTTTTCATGGAGGGCTCACCGCCCTGAAAAGGGCGGTGAGAAGGCAACTCAGAATATGCTTGGCGGTGCTGCAGCGGCACCAGTGTGGGATCCTGTATCTCTGGCGCATGGAGCAGTCTTGTGGCGGTCCAACCACCCCAAGCGTAATACTGCGGGTGGACCTGCAGTGTGGTAGTGGTCAGACCTCCACCACGAGTATGGGTGTCCTATGGACTGCCATACCTGTAATAAGGCTCAAAGTCATGCAAACTTCTATGACAACCACTGTCAGTGAGCAATTCAAAATCTAACACTTGGCAATACACACATTCATTGCTTTTTAAAAATATTGATGAGCCAAGACCTGATATTTACAAAGGTAATACCATAGCTGGTAAATGCTTATAAGGCAGGGCGCAGTCTTGCCCAGGGTGGTATTACCGCCAATTAGGCACTATACAGTTCAGAACAGAGGATTGCAAAGGAATACCATATGTTTTCACTCATTCTGATCAACAAACCTCGGGGTCCTGTGTTTCTGCCCACACATTTCATGCATTTTACATGGCAACATGTGCACAGGGAAAAAATAGCAGGTGCAAAATGTGCACATATCTTGCAGTCCTGACTGACACAAATCCCCTTTATCTCACAAATTATAATTCCTGGGTACAGCAAATGATATCCTCAGTGTGAACATATTTTTAACTGTTCAGAGCCTTTCACTTATTTCTACATTAAAAACATTAAAATAACACGAATTAAAAAGAATCTAGATGTTATTTCATTGTGTAATAATTCTAGTACTCTCATTTGGTTTAATGTTGCCGTAATGTATACTTTGGTCTTGACTCATTTTATTAGACAAAACCAACTTGTAGGAGGCATTTTTTACAACATTGATGAACTGAGTTTTGTTCATAATGCACTGTGGGTTCTTTAATTCCGTGAGGTATGAATGGATTATTAAAGATATAAAGATAACACAGAAGGAAGATAGCTCCCTCAGAAATGCTCTGTGATACCTTTCAAATGGCAGATTGTGCACAATACAAGTGCTAATGTAGCCCTACAGCCCGCTACCAAGGGCCATACTGGTGGTAAAGGCCCACTATGGTTTTCCCATACAGGAAAGTCTCAAGTTCTCTCCCATTCCGAGAGACAAAACTCACTCAGGCTCAAGCTCCCGTTTAAGGACATCATTGTTATCCGATTATAATAAATCCTTGGGTTTTTCAAGTAAATAAAATAAGTGAATTTTGCTATTGTTTTACAATCACTAGATTCAGAAACTTTCAGGAAGAAAAGAAAGCCAAGTGTAGCGAAATGGCTTACATCTATTAAAGCACTAACAACCATTGAAGAACTGAAACCCAACATCCTTTAAGCCTGTCATCCTTTTGTCAGCCAATTCACTACATTTGTAAATTTCACTGTTTATTACGCATATTTTTGGCCAAGGATTTGGATCTGTGAGTGGGTGCATGAGTGGGTGGGTGAGTATATAAGTGGGCCTGTCAGTGGGTGTGCAGTGAAAAAAGAGGGGGGCACACTGGAGCAGGTCCTTGTGCCAGCTCCCCTGTGACGGTCCTCCTGTCCAGCTTGCCCACAGTCCACTACCCTCTGCTGCCTTTTGTTTTGTGCATTCTCTGCTCATTTTCTGCTTTTTCTCTGCTCGCTCCTGCCCTCTATTTTGCCTCTTTCTGCTAGCTCTGCTCGTTATTTTTCCCCTTTCAATTCACTCCTAACCTTTATTCTGCCTCTTGTTGCTTGTTTTTGAGCTCTATTCTGCCTCTTGCTTCTTGTTTCTGACCTTTATTTTGCCTCTTGTTGCTTGCTTCTTGACCTCTATTTTGCCTCTTTCAGCTCATTCTGCCTAGTCCTGACCTTTATTTTGCCTCTTTGTGCTTGTTTCTGACCTTAATTCTACCTCTTGCCACTGGTTTCTGACCTCTATTTTGCCTCTTTTTGCTAGTTTCTGACTTTTACTTTGCTCTTTCCCCTCGTTTCTGATGTTTATTCTGGGGGGTAGCGGTCCCCAGGGCCATTGACAGATCCAGTGGGGGGCTGCACAGCCCCCTTCCTTTCTTCTTCACGGGCCAGCCCCAGGGAGGTGGTGGTCCCCAGGGTTGTATATGGCCCAGGAAGAGGGCCGGGTGGCCCACCTCTGTCTTTAAAAACAATGGCCCCAAGAAGGTGGTGATCCCCTGGCACGGGGGTGTCCCCGAGCCCCCCCCCCCCTCGATTATAATTAAGATGACACCCTGGTGGTGCCCGGTGAATAAATGTGTCCTTCCGTGGGGCCCATGCACCCTCTTCCATTTTATTATCAATGTCTGCATGCCCACGGGACCAGGCCCAAACGGGGGCTTTCTTTGAAAACAAGTGCAGGATTTTTACAATTTTGTAGCATACTGTTTTTTGGGAGTTTTTTTTCGCCCTGGCTGAGTCCCTCAAGGACCCCAAGACCAAGGCTAGAGGGTTAGGGTATTTGTACCCTGTCCCCCTTATTTTTTTTTTGTGTTTTTTAGGGACGTGGTTGAAGTCAAGTACAAAGATGGCTGTCAATACTTGGTTGAAGTGCTGACAGCCAATCAGATCTCTGTACGACCTTGTCATTATTCGAGAAGGCTTTGCAACCCTAGATGTCCAAATTTGGATTTCCTTTTATTTCCCAAAAACTACTGAACTGATTTGCACCAAATAACTGAAAGCATGATCTGCAAACCAAAAGCTACCTTTCTGCCAAATTTGGTGTCGTTTCGTCAAGCAGCTGCACACACACCTGCAGCGTTCTGGCTGCAGGTGTGTCTAAAGACACTATGGGAATCACCATCGGAAATGCACTTTTTACTCGACCTCCACTTGATGGATCGTCCCAAAATGTTAGATGCACGACTAGAAATACCGGTGCATTTTTGGGGGGAAATTTCGTGAAGATTTTGTCAAACGGCGCCAAAGTTATACGCAAGTCAAAAATACTTTTCCTACAGAAACATGGTCCTAACTATAACTACCTACTGGTGACCGCCATGAGGTAATAGATAGATAGATAGATTTGGAATTAGGGTAAGGGCTTTTTAAGGTTTTAGGGGTGGGTAAGGGTATAGGGTGGTAAGGGTGTTTTAAGGGTTTAGAGGTGG
The DNA here is from genome assembly GCF_964263255.1 of Lissotriton vulgaris. Classification (NCBI taxonomy): domain Eukaryota; kingdom Metazoa; phylum Chordata; class Amphibia; order Caudata; family Salamandridae; genus Lissotriton; species Lissotriton vulgaris. Next base: position 358,785,421 of record NC_141693.1, on the reverse strand, counting down.
GTAAAGATATTGGGTGGGAATGGTATCTTTAGGGATTAGGATCGGTAGGGGTATTGGGCTGTAAGGGTGTTTTTTCTGGCTTAAGAATGGGTAAGGGTGTAGGGTGGAAAGGTTATTTTTAAGGTTTAGGGTGGGTTGGTGTATTGCTTGGTAAGGGTGTTTTAAGGTTTAAGGGTGGATAGGGGTATTGGGTGGTAAACATAGATAACTAGATAGATAGATAGATAGATAGATTTGGAATTAGGGTAAAGGCTTTTAGTTTTTAAGGGTTTAGGAGTGGGTAAGGGTATATGGTGGTAAGGGTGATTTTAGGGGTTAGGGTGGATAGGGGCCCTGGGTAAAAAGTATTTTTTAGGGATTAGGGTTGGATAAGGATATTGGGTGTTAAGGGTATTTTTAGGGTTTAGCGTGAGTTGAGGTATTGGGCGGTAAGTGTTTTTTAGGGTTATGAGGTAGGTAATGGTATTAGGTGGTAAGGGTATTGTTAAGGTTTAGTTGTGGGAAAGGGTTTTGGGTGGTACGTGTATTTTTAGGCTTCAAGGGTGTGTAAAGGTATTAGGTGGTAAAGGTGTTTTTAGGGTTTAGAGTGGGTAGGGGCATTTGGGTGGTAAAGGTGTTTTTAGGGTTTAGGGGTGGATATGGGTAAGGGTATTGGGTGGTAAGGGTATTTTTAGGGTTATGGCGTGGTTAAGGTTATTGAGTGGCAAGGGAGTTTTTAGGTTTTTGGGTTGGGCTAAGGGTATTATGTGGTAACGGTATATTTAGGGTTTTGGAGTGGTTGAGTTATGGGTGAGGGGTCGATAAGGGAATATATATGTGTATACATATATATATTTGCACACACACACATATACACATGTATGTATGCATTTGTGTATATATTTATATATATATTTATATATAGGGGTTTAATTTACCTGATATATACTTACATTTTTATTGTGAAGGTATGCATGGTAAAGGCATATGTGTGGTAAAAACTAGCATGAAAAAGGCAATGCATGGTAAAGTGGTAAAAGCATTGTGTTTTAAAGGACATTGGGTAAAGACATGCATGACAATGGTATGTGTGGTTCTGTTATACATACATCTCTTACGAAGCAGCATCCAAAGGGGATGAAAGATTACCATGACGGACCTGCATCGAAATGACTCCTCTGAAGTTTCATTCATGTTTGTAGCTCCTAAAGGTCATCAATGAATACCATATTATCAAATTGTGAGAGGTAGACAGTTTTTCTCATTCAGTAAATATAATCCCTTTTTAAATTCATGAATTTGTCTGCTTGCTTACAGAAGCCACGCTAAGTGTAAATTGCTGGCATCGTCGTGAGGTCTGTGTCTTCCTTGACTGTGCCCAAATTCTCTGGGATAATGACTCCTCAAGAGCTCACATCATCAGAGACCTTTGAGCTTCCCCTATTGGGACCATGATGAAGTAACACACCCTCCAGCCGTACCCCTCCCAGCAAAACAGTAAGGAGGACTGTGTGAGAGCTGTCCAAAAGAACCACAAGAGCAAAGTGGCTCCTCACATGTCCCGCTAGAAACAGACGTGCTCCTAGCCTGAGGCCTCACAAACCATAGCATGCCTGACAACAAGGATGATGCTTCTCAGAATGCATTTATTTAGCACTTACTACCCCTGATGAGGCGTTGAAGTATACATTTCTTGCCACTTACATTTTGTTATCTTTCGCCAACCTTTTCTTTCAGTACTGGAACTAACCATGGAAGCATCAGACTTTCTCTGAATGCACCGATAATCCCTGGGGGTCTTCAAAGTGACCCTCTGTCATTGCTTAATTTGAGCCAGTGATTTATGGCGCCCAGCACCGACACTTAATCATCAATACCGGCTTTTCATGAGCACCAGTTAAGGACATATTAATTCATGGTAGACAAGGGAAATTAAGTGATTTGCCCAGAATCACAAGATGACTGGAACCTGGGTCCCCAGCTCTGAAGTCGCCAGCTCTGGCCATTACGCCACATTTATTCCCCACTTTCATGGTTAGTAGTTGGTTCTGTTTTAGGCGGCCCTAACAGGAGGAATGGGCTGGTGCAGGCCACCTCCTGACAAGAACCCCAGCACTTATGATTTTTACAAATGAACCACTGCCCCTCTGTTTGCAGAAACTAACAGAGGATATATCAATCTTTCAAGACACTCTGACGCATGCGCACCACTACACTGCTGCACTGCCAAAAATAAAACGAAAATTAAGCCAAGAGCTGGGAATCCCCAGCCGCCTGCCCCTCAGATCCCAACATGCCTTATCAATGTAAGCAGCCGTCTCGATGAATAGATAAGCACCTCTAATTAGTAGTGTGTGCGCGCGCCTCGGCGCTTGTTGATTAGTTCTTGGCAGTCTGCTTTCCTCCCGACCTTCGGCGTTCTGAAGCAATCAGACTGTTGGGGCTGTTCAACATCAGAGGACTTAACACACCCAGAGGGTGGTTCAGCCGGCGGCTGCCCCCCCCAAGTACCTCCTCAGAGATGAGTTTATAAACACCTGCTTCAGAGCAGCAGCATGGCCACGCGGACGTGATTACGCATTGCTGGGCGCGAGCGCTTAATGAGCACGCCTTCTGTGTACTCAGGAGATGTTTGCAGAGGCACGTGGAGTTACAGCAAACTTTTGATGCGCCTGACAGATTCCTCATCCCCCACGAGCTCTGACTGCCAGCGCCGTCTCTCACGTTTAGCTTTGGCTAATTGCAGCCAGCATTGCATAGTGCCTTTGTTAGACATTTCATAATTAGACGGAGAGTCACGAGGCGCCGCTTGTCTTTGAAAGAGGTGCGCACCAGAGGCGTGGATGGCGTGAGCCTCGCAGACTTCTGCAAAAACGTATCAAAACCAGTAACATATTGGAGGATTTGATAATAATAATGATAATTCATAACTGAAATAACAGAGCTAGTCTCTCACGATGTTCGTGTCAGGCGTGAGTACATCATCCCGTGGATGCTTTCTGGTAGGGGTAGGTGAAATTTTTTGCAGAAATACAAAGAGCAATTCTTTTAAAGGGGCCATCGGGTGAAGTCTCAAAATGACTGTGGGCCTGATTCACAAAGGTACCTATGTGTAGTAAAGTTATGATTGCGGAGTCCACACTCGGGCAGAATGTTCGCACTGCGGTTAATGTAGAGATTTCGCCCTGAGTGTGAATCAGGCACTATCTGAATTCTGCCAGGGAGGGAGATACTCATAGGTGGAAGGGCAGGTCGTTCTAGGCTTGGTAGAAGAAGGCATGGCCTCCTCTGCGGCTGATGCAGGGGTGCTTGCAAGGGCCCGGGGGGGGGGGGGGGGGGGGAGGTGGAGTGCAGGTGTCTGGTTGGTTGGTGGAAGTTCATGCAGTGGTTGATGTAGGCTGGTCCCTGGTCATGTAAAGCTCAGTAGAAGTAAATTAGGAGCTTTGACTGGAATCGCTTCTTGAAGGGAGCCAGTGGAGGTTCCTGAGGTGGGGGGTGATGTTGGTGCATTTGGGAAGGTTGAGGATGAGCCTAGCTGCTGCGTTCTGTATGGTCTGGAGTCTCTTGAGGTGTTGGGTGGTGATACTGGCAAAGTGAGCGTTCCCTTAGTCGAGGTAGCTGGTGATGAGGGCTTGGGTGATGGTTTTCCTGGTGGTGATGGAGATTCATTTGACGATTTTCCGGAGCATGCGAAGAGTGTGGAAGCACGATTAGGCGACTGCATTGATTTGGTGCTTCGCAGTGAGTTCGGTGTCGAGGATTATGCCGAGATTGTGGGTGTGGCCTGTGGGTGTGAAGGTGGGTCCGAGCTCATAGGGCCATCATCTGCTGTCCCATGGGGAGGTGTTCTTCCCGAAGATCAACATTTCCATCTTGTCCGTGTTGAGCTTCAGGCAGTTGGTCCGCATCCAGTCGGCGACGCTGGTCATATTGTTGCAGAAGGTAGTTCTGGTAGAGGAGAGGTTGTCAGTGAGAGAGAGAATGAGTTGTGTACCATCTGTGTAGGATGTTATGTTATGTTATGTTACTTTTATTTGTAGTGCGCACGGATACCTGTGAGTGTCTCTGTGCGGAGCCATGAGCGGGGAAAGTGTGGTCTTTCTTGAAAACCAATGGGTCCTGAATGGGTCCCAAACGCCACCTCCGATCGGCCAACCACGCCCTCGCCGCCGTCCCCCGCATCCGAAGAGCGACTACAGGAGGAAGGTCCTTCTCCTACCTGGCCGCCAAGACCTGGAACTCCCTCCCGACCGACCTACGCCTGACCCAAGACCACCTCTCCTTCAGGAAGAAGCTGAAGACCTGGCTGTTCGAGCAGTAGCGGCTCCCCCCTCCCCCCCGCCCCCCCCCCCCAGCGCCTTGAGACCCTACGGGTATGTAGCGCGCTTTATAAGTGTCACTGATTGATTGATTGATATTTCGTAAGGCACAGGGAAGAGCATTCCAAGCAACAGCAGCTTTCCGAGCGAAAGAGCTGCCTCTTAGCCTCTGGTATTTGAAGCGAGGGACCTGGGCAAGATGTAGGGACATAGATCGCAGCTGTCTGGGGGAGCATAAAAGGAGAAACGTTTTTGCAAGTAAGAAGGGCCAAGGCCATGTCGAGCACGATGGGCTATAACCAACAGTTTAAATTTGACCCTTTCGACCACGGCAAGCCAGTGTAGTAAGCACAAGTGATGTCGTACACTATTCCTGGTTGAAATTCCCGGCAAGAGTCTGGGTGCCGCATTTTGGACTACCTGGAGCTTGAACAATGGGACGTAACTATAAAAAACATTGGCATAGTCAGCTGAGACAAGTAAGTGCACATGTAATCGTTTCCCTCGCCGCCTGGGGTAGGAAAGGAAAGAACTTCCTAGGGTTTTGAGAAGACCAAAACAGTTGCTGGCCAGCTTCTTGATATGAATCGACAAGGAAAGGCTTTCATCAAACCACACCCCCAGATTATTGACAGGCTTCCCCGTAGAAGTGGGCAGGGGGGAACTCAGGTGGCCAGAGAGATTCCCAGAAATTAAGAGGAAATTTTCCATAGAGGAGAATCTTCGACTTTTCTTCATTACACTTGAGTTGCGCAGCTGCCAGCCATTTAAAAATGGAAAAGAGACAATGTTGAACATAGGAGACTGAGTCTGCAATTTTGTCCCAAGTGAAGAGCAGCTGGGTGTCATCCGCGTAATCCATCACCTTAGCCCCCAGGCCCTCGGCCAGGTATACTAGAGGTGTGGCATAAATGTTAAAGAGAAGGGGACTAATGGAGGGTCCCTGGGGGACTCCCGTTGTCACTGACTGGCGAGAGGAAGAGGACGGTGGAAGCCAGATTTGCTAGATCCGTCCTTCCAAGAAGGGCCTGAGCCAGCCCCAGGCCGTGCCCCAAAACACCAATCCTGGCAAGTCGCGCAAGAAGTCGTGAATGCAGGACCATGTCGAACGTCGCCGATATGATGTTGATTCCAATCACCAAACAAAGCAACGTCATAGAGCACTTTTAGTTGGTGATTAATAGAGATGCAGGTCTAGACAAAGAGAACTGCTTTTTTCTCTACACTGGAAAACTTGAAAAACATGTATTTGGAAAATGGCCAAAATGAACTCTGTAGGAGATCTAGGGAAAAAGGCAGGTTTGTTCTGCCAGAAAACAGCATATGTTTAGGTTGACTGTGCCTGAGTGTAATACAAAATGCAAAATGCAGCAAACATACGCAAGGGTTACACTTAGCTATTTTGATGAGTGTCTGCTAATTGGAATAGTCGTTTTAGTGTCTTGTATATATTTGCATAGTGGAACCATTCTAGTCCCTGAAGTCCTCTGCAGAAAGGGCATAAGCGTTGGAGTGTGTCTAGTTGTGGTTAAATAAAGTTGGTGATGTATTGTGAATCAGTTAACGGTTGCGCTCTGAAGTATAAAGACGTACACTACAGAGCTCCGTGTGTGGTGTAGTCATTTGCATGGGCTGGGGAGGACACTACAACTGATGATGAGTCTGGGGATCTGTAACCCGAAGACTTGAAGATCCAAGAGTGCTCTCCCAGGGAGTTTAATGAGATACAGCAAACTGCTCATGCATGCCACACCTGCCTTAGTCAAAGTGAGTGGAGTCAAAGCATCACTCGAAGAAAGTGAAGGCCCTATGGAAAATATTGTCACAGTCATCCCAGACCTGCTGTTAAGGCCAAACGAAGAGGTACTGCGCCATCACACAATGTTGAACTTTCAAGTGAAGTGTACATAACGAGGAGCGCTGGTAAGAGCCAGGTGCAAAAGCAGAAGCACACAGGCACCAAGAAACGCTAAAGGCAGTCAAGACCAGGTACAATGCTGCAATGAGCATATGCAGGATATAAACCAGACACATACTAAAAAAGATAAATAGGCCATACGACATCATGGCGGTCACGACAACCTTGGTTCATGCATGCAGCTGTGTCCTAGAGATGGTATGAATGGAGCATGTCCTAGTGGGTAACAGACAGCACCGGCGCAAGCCCTGCTGTCGAAAGCTTGAATTTCTACGGGTCATTTTGATGCAGCCGCCTTCCGAAACTACCTCTTCCATTCAACATCACCAAAAAGTTGAACATTCGTGCCAGATGGAGTGCCTGGATTGAGAAGTTTCATGGTTTCATCAATGCACTAGAAGAAACAGATGGCAAGATGATCATCAAATACTTAAAGAACCTTGCAGGTGAGGGATTGAAAAAAGCGATAAAGAAAGTACCACAAGCTGATTAAATATTTTACCAGCAGATTAAAGCTGCCTTAGAGGTCAAGTTCATTCCAACGCCGAACGTTGAATATGAAAGGTGTATCTTCAACCAAGCTAGACAGGATGCTGGGAAAACGATGGATGAATTTGCCGAAAGAATTGAGACGCTCATCAAGCATTGCAAGTTCAATTGATTAAACTTCGAAGAAGGTATACATCTCTGAGTGATCGATGGGTGCCTGTCTGACTTGATATGGAAGCCGGAGTAACCCAAAATGAATCAACATTGAACATGAAAAGTAAGCAGAGACACAAGGTCGAGGTTCATAAAGTGATGCCTCCAAAGAAAATAAATTGTGATTCCAATGCAGATTCTCCTTTCCACCCAAAGGCAAATGTCCCGTCATTGGACAAATATACACGGGCTGTGGGAAAGAAAGATATTTCATATAGGTTTGCAGTGTGGAAGAGAAACCAACTACATCATGTCGAAAAGAGAAAATGGATGCCAGAAAGTTCAAGAAGGACTCCTGCCATGCCCACAAGGCCAAACTGAACGAAGGAAATTGTCATTCAAATCATCGTCCCCAGACTCTTTGCCGTCAGTGTCGAGCAAAGGTGAAGAAAATACTGTACCATGATGGTGTCTACTAGTAAACAATGTGCACATGTGGGTTTGGCCTCATGCAGAGAAGAGCCCAGGTCCAAAAGAGGTCACCATCTGGAACAACCAAACTTCTTTGGACTTTGCCCTAAGTTCAGACTCAAAGTGAACAGTTGTCCTATACCTTTTATCATTGACAAAGGTGCACCGAGCAACATGCAGGCAGAAAAATATCATGAGCTGTCTCTGGTGTCCCGTCTTGTGACTTAAAAGACAAAGGTGTACATGTGGGCTGCTTCTATGCCATTACAGAGTCAAGGATCGTTTGCAGCAAACAAGCGGAACAACAAGACAAACGTACAAGCGCTGATAAATGGTCTTCAAGGTACTTCGTTGAGTGCGTGTTTCAAGACTGTTGCTGTTTTGGTTCTGATTTCTATTAACTACAACGTAGGTGCACATGCAGAAATAGTAAGGCAGTCCTGTCCTTATTTCATGGACTAGGAAAGCTTAAAACCATGCTTAAAACCATGAAGGTGCAGCTCCACGTTTGCTCTGTTGCTCAATGACATAGTCGAATTGCTTTTCGCTTGCAGGAGGCTGTTGAACTGGAAATGCTGTTAACGCATGACATATTTGAACGGTCTACTGGTCCGACGCCAAATCTCTCACCCATAGTGGCAGTGCCAAAGAAGGCTAGTGGAGGTGCTGTGTGCATCTGGGCTAGACCAACAAGGTAATCGAACGAGAACGACATCCAGGTCCACACATTGCAGATATGCTTACACAGCTGAGTGGTGCCAAAGTCTTTTCCCGCCTTGACCTGAATAGAGGATATCATTAACTCGAATTGGAAGAAAATTGCAGGTACAGTACAACCTTTTTGACCCATTTTTGTTTGTTCAGATATAAACGACTAAGCTTTGGTGTATTGTCAGCTGCTGGACTATTTCAGGATGTCATTCACACATAATACAACCTGTCACACATGCCTTGAATTACAGTGATGATTTCCTGGTGTTTAGGGCCATTCGAAAGGAACACGACAAAGCAGCCCTGACACAAGTCTGCCATTTACTTGTTGATGCGGGTCTCACATTGAATGCAGAAAAGTGTGAGTTTCACAAAGCAAAGCTCAAATTCTTCAGACATATTTTCGCTGAAGGGAAAATGACACCAGACCCAACTGAAGAGCATGCTTTATCATCCACCCATCCCCCACAAGATCTGACGATGTGTTCAGGTAGTTGTATGAATGTGATTCCAGATTCAAGAAATTAAACATGCAATTTAGAATGTGACTGGAATGGCCTATTTTGATCCAAAATTGCATACTGAGATTGTGGTTGATGCAAGCCCAGTGAGGTTGGGTGCAATCCTGACTCAACGCAAGGCTTATGAAGATGCACAGAGACACACTGTGGTGTATGCAAGCAGGAGTCTGTCACAAATTGAAAGAGCTTATTTCCAACCTGAGAAAGAAAGCCTAGGTGTGGTGTGGGCTTGTGAACACTTCCATGTGTTTTGATATGGAAAACAGTTCACCTTTGTCATTGCTCACCATTTATAGGAATCCAAAAGCCAAGATATCCCCTTGAATTGAGATGTGGAGGTTGAGACTGAAGGAGTATGAGTACAATATTGTGCACCAGTCCAGAAACGATCAACATCCTGCTGACTACTTTTCACAAATGCCATTGTAGTGTCATGATACAGTGTTTAAAGTGCCTGAGGCCTATGTGAACTTCATAGTCAGTAGAACAAGTTCTGACCACAACAAACACAAATTGAGATATGCTTATTCTCAAAGACATTATTTCACAACAATCCTGGAGGAAAAATACCTGCCTCTAATGGATGACCTTGAATATCAAAAGTTGAAAATGTCAGAGAATAACTTTCTGTTAGTCAAGAAGGCATTATACTGAAACCGCTGGCACAACTTGGAGAGGAGTATGGTATTCCCACAACACAGTCCTAGAGACACGCCCACCTACAACACTGTCTGCGGCAGTGCTTGGGGTCCCCCAGGAACCTGTCCCCATCTCCTGTGCTATAATTTCTTCTTGTCTGGGGACGGTATAAGGGGGTAATGCCTGGGCAGTATAGGGTGCTAGTGTTGAACCGCTTCTCAACCCCCCTGGCACAGATGTTACGGGACAGATGGCAGGAATGGCTGGCGATTATGTACAAAGATGATGAATGGGCGACATACTAGTAGCCCTGGACAAAGGCTCAAGATGAGATTTTGCCCTTTCAAAGACTTGCAGGACTGGTACTGGACGCCTACGAAACTGCACAGAGTGGGTCTCCTCCCCCCATGCCAGGTGCTGGAGGTGTTCTAACTCCCGATGTGACATAGCACTTATCATCTGTGGATGCCCTTCAGTGCAGTCTTTTTGGGAGTACATGGGACGGACCCTGATTGCCCCCATGCCACTTTGCCTATTTCTTACGCCTCCTGAGGTTCTTCTGCCCGATATGCAATGGCCTATCCAGACCACAACGCAGCCTCTTTCATACAGCTGTGCCCACGGCCAAACTTTGCATACTGCACCAATGGAGGGTTGCGACTCCCCCTACACCAGAGTCCTGGCTGGCAGCTATAATTCAAGCAGCCTCCCACGAGCAGATCATTTATAACCTACAAGACAAATCAGAGATTTTTCTAGAGGTATGGACACCCTTACGCATAGAGGCACCTGATTTGGACAGAGGCGTGCCGGCAGCAGGCTTTGGTGATTGAGTGCATAGCGTGCCACAGCTGCTCTACAAGCCATCATATACCACTGACTTTGGCTTCCACCCTTTGACACACTCCCTTCTCGGTCTTTCCCTTTTAATTTCTTCTACTCGATCTATCAGCCCTTTCCAATGATCCCTCCTCCTTATCACTACTTACGTATTCTCTGCCACCTTTTCAGCATTACTATAGTTTATTTTCATGTTCACTACCATTATCACTATTACCTTTATAGGGTGATGTTCTCTTGTTTCCTCTCTCCCCTCTCCCCCTCCTCTACCTTTCCCATACCTTTCCTCCTCTGGCACGCCCACACTCATGCCCGCACAACCATTATCATGTTGCCGTGTGCCCACAAGGCTTGATTGCCACACTGTCACACCGCCAACGAACTCGTATTATGTTAGGGTCCCTACGCCGGGACTTATCGGAAACCTTTCCTCCTTCTTCTCACGCCATGTCCCTCCTGCACTGGTTTTTTGGTCCGTCCCTCAAGAGGAAATGAGAGGCTGACAAAGCAAGACACATTCCTCTATAAACAATTTGGGGGGTTAAGGGGAGGCAGGGTGCGAGCTAAGAGAGGTTGGTGTTTCTCATCCAGCCCAGCTGGGGAGGAGGCAAGCAAATGGGCCAGTGCAGGCATGCACATACATATATCCCACCCCCCTTGTTTCTGGTCAGGGGGTAAAGATTGTAGTGGATGATTGTTGCCCATAGGAATAATTTGTCAAAACGTTTTGGTGACACGTCACATGTTTGTACCGCCCATATATATGTAACCCAGAACAGTGAGTGTATAATAACCCTACTTCATTTTCTATGTTAAATTTGTTTGAATATGCAATAAAGAAATACAACACAAAAAGAAGGTATTATACTACGATGTACGAGGATTGTCAATCCTGAGAAAACAAGTTATTAAATTGGCTCACAAGAGTCATCGCTGCATTGTGGCAACTCGGAGAGCTCTCCAAAACTGAGTGTAGTTTCCTTGATGAAAGAGTCGAGAGAGAATTGAAGGGCTGTCACTTGTGTAATTGTCTGTCTCCAAGAACAATGCAGCGCGCAAAAACCATATCTAACCTTCCCAAAACGCTTGGGAGCGGATAGCTGGTAATTTCTTCTGACACCTCAATAATCGTCATCTTCTCATGGTAATAATTGATTAAGACTCAAGATATACCCTCATGGACGACATGTCAGCAACTACACATGACAAGTCATTGGGGTATTGAATGATTTTTTTGCACCATGGGGTGTCCCATCCGTTCTTAGGTTTGACACTGGCCCAACCTTCATAGAGTTGAGAACTTGAAGATTTTCTCACAAGCATGAATGTCAGCCATCAGGAAATCACACCTCTCTGGCCCCAGGCAGGTGGTTTCATTGGCACCCTAAAGAGAGAGTTTCAGTGCACTGCGCTGAAAGGAAATGGCCTCCGATCTTCTCTAGAGTGGTTCAGTGCACTGCGCTGAAAGGAAATTACCTTCTCTTCTCTGTGTTCATCCCTTTGTGTGTTCAGGTCGGATCACTGAAACAATATTGATGGCAAAAATATAGAACTACAAAAATATGGAGTAAATAATATAGAATGCCAAAATATCAACTTCCTATCTCCAAACAGGTAAGTACAAAAATATCGAATCCAAAATATAATTTGTAAAAAATATAGAAAGTCAACATATCGAATTTTTAAATAGTTAATAGTAATTTAAAATGAATGAAATAATAAATATAACTAACCTAAACATACTTAAAATACTTAAATAACATTAAAATTATTAAATAAATTACATTAAAAAAGTTTTTAATACACACACATATATATATATATATATATAAACATAGTATTAATAAAAAATATACAATATATTTACCATAGGATAGCGAAAGGGTTAAATTTACTATTACTTCTCCAGTGACCGCAACAGTAGAAAAAACATTGGATAGCGTAGCAGTAAAAATTACTTTTCCCACTCCAGTGAGTGCAACAGTAGGGAAAGCGTTGGATAGCGGGAGGGTAAAAATTACTATTCCCACTCCAGAGAGTGCAACAGTAGGGAAAGTGTTGGATAGCGTAGAGGTAAAAATTACTATTCCCACTCCAGTGAGTGCAACAGTAAGGAAAGCGTTGGATAGCGTAGGGGTAAAAATTACTGTTCCCACTCCAGAGAGTGCAACAATAAGGAAAGCGTTGGATAGAGGGAGGGTAAAAATTACTATTCCCACTCCAGAAAGTGCAACAGTAGGGAAAGCATTGGATAGCATAGGGGTAAAAATTACTATTCCCACTCCAGTGAGTGCAACAGTAGGGAAAGCATTGGATAGCGTAGGAGTAAAAATTACTATTACCACTCCAATGAGTGCAACAGTAGGGAAAGCGTTGGATAGCGGGAGGGAAAAAATTACTATTCCAACTCCAGAGAGTGCAACAGTAGGGAAAGCTTTGGATAGCGTAGGGGTAAAAATTACTATTCCCAATCCAGAGAGTTCAACAGTAGGGAAAGCGTTGGATAGCGTAGGCATAACATTTTCTATTCCCACTCCAGTGAGTGCAACAGTAGGGAAAGCGTTGGATAGTGTAGGGGTAAAAATGACTATTCCCACTCCAGTGAGTGCAACAGTAGGGAAAGCGTTGGATAGCGGAAGGGTAAAAATTACTATTCCCACTCCAGTGAGTGCAACAGTACGGAAAGCGTTGGATAGCGGGAGGGTAAAAACTACGATTCCCACTCCAAAGAGTGCAACAGTAGGGAAAGCGTTGGATAGCGTAGGGGTAAAAATTACTATTCCCACTCCAGTGAGTGCAACAGTAGGGAAAGCATTGAATAGAGTAGGAGTAAAAATTACTATTACCACTCCAATGAGTGCAACAGTAGGGAAAGTGTTGGATAGCGGGAGGGAAACTTTTACTATTCCAACTCCAGAGAGTGCAATAGTAGGGAAAGCGTTGGATAGCGTAGGGGTAAAAATTACTATTCCCAATCCAGAGAGTTCAACAGTAGGGAAAGCATTGGATAGCGTAGGCATAACATTTACTATTCCCACTCCAGTGAGTGCAACAGTAGGGAAAGCATTGGATACCGGGAAGGTGAAAATTAATATTCCCACTCCAGAGAGTGCAACAGTAGGGAAAGCGTTGGATAGCGTAGAGATAAAAATTACTATTCCCACTCCAGAGAATGCAACAGTAGGGAAAGCGTAGGATAGCGTAGGGGTAAAAATTACTATTCCCACTCCAAAGAGTGCAACAGTAGGGAAAGTGTTGGATAGCGTAGGGGTAAAAATTACTATTCCCACTCCAGTGAGTGCAACAGTAGGGAAAGCGTTGGATAACGTAGGAGTACAAATCACTATTCCCACTCCAATGAGTGCAACAGTAGGGAAACCGTTGTATAGCGGGAGGGAAACAATTACTATTCCAACTCCAGAGAGTGCAACAGTAGGGAAAGAGTTGGATAGCGTAGGGGTAAACTTACTATTCCCAAACCAGAGAGTTCAACAGTAGGGAAAGCGTTGGATAGCGTAGGCATAACATTTACTATTCCCACTCCAGTGAGTGCAACAGTAGGGAAAGCATTGGATACCGGGAAGGTAAAAATTACTATTCCCACTCCAGTGAGTGCAACAGTAGGGAAAGCGTAGGATAGCGTAGGGGTACAAATTACTATTCCCACTCCAAAGAGGGCAACAGTAGGGAAAGTGTTGGATAGCGTAGGGGTAAAAATTACTATTCCCACTCCAGTGAGTGCAACAGTAGGGAAAGCGTTGGATAGCAGGAGGGTAAAAACTACTAATCCCACTCCAGTGAGTGCAACAGTGGGGAAAGTAAATACTTCATATATAAATAAAAATAAAATAAATATTAATACCAATTACAAATTAATTTAAATAATAAACACTTTTATATAATATATTAATTAATCAATTAAAAATAAAAATGCTAATTAATTATTAAAAATAATTACCTACTAGTACAAATTATTTACCAATTAACAATAAATAATTAACAATTAAAAAATAATTAAAAATTAGTTAAAAAAAAAGAATTTAAAAATTACATTACTTAGAATTAAATAACTTCCCACCCTATTACCCTCTAAACCCACAACCCACTACAGAAAATAAAATACTAAAATTAACATATTTATCAATTAATCAATTAATTAAAATTAATTACCAATTATATTTTAATTCATTACCAATTATTAATTAATTAACAATTAATTCAAAATAAATACCAACAAATAAATTAACATATTTAATTAATTATAATTAAATGACTTCCCACCCTATTCCCCTATAAACCCACAACCCGCTACAGAATTATAATATGCAAAAATTAAATACCATAAAAAAATTAATTAATATAAATGATAAAATAAATATACACTTTTTAAACATATACTAACATAAAAAACAATTTAAAAATTGATATTAACGTACTTACCTCAAATTTGATATTTTTGTCGTCTATATTCTGTCCATTCTATATTTTTGCAGTCTATATTCTGTCCATTCTATATTTTTGTTGTCTATATTCTGTCCATTCAATATTATGTCCATTCTATATTTTTGATTCGATATTAATGCTATCCTATTCAATATTTTTGTAGTCTATATTCTGTCCAGTCGATATTGTGTCCATTCTATATTTTTTAATCGATATTAATGCAAATCGATATTAAAAATTCGATATTTTGAGTGTATACCGTTCAGGTCCACTCCCAACTCCACAACATGTGAAAGCCCTTTCACATTGATGTTCAGGAGAGTCACGGGAACAAAACTTCCACAGTGGACTCAGACGAGGTGAACCAATGGTGAAGAGATATGCGAAACAGATTCTTTGAACAAGTGCAAGATAAAAACCTATGCTGATGAATGCTGAGGTGCTAGGGACACGGTCTTCAAAGAGGGAGAACAACTCATAAACTCAAAAGCGCAAATCTGACACTCTCTTCGATACCGACACACTGCGGGTTTGTGACGAGCAAATAACATATGCTGATCACTCAACATCCTGGAAAGTCCATTACAAGAGGCTCATCGCACTTCAAGCTCCTGCCTAGATGTTCGTCAGCTCCAGATATCTGACTGAGGTCTGTCAACCCAAGAGTGCGGAGATTTTAACTCATTATCACCTGCATTAGCTACACATTAGCACCTGCACCAGGCGCAGGCACCTCTCCTCCGCAAACTAACACAATGAGACCTGGAAGGCTAACTTGAGCACCTCAATAACTAATTGAGGAGCTCTGATTGTATATAGTTGATTTATTTCTTTTTTTTAACAAAGGGAGAGATGTAGTGTCTTGTATATATTTGTATAGCTGGACCCTTCCGGTTTCCAAAGGACTCTGTAAGAATGACGTAAGCATTGAGGTGTGTCTAGGTGTGGTTTAATAAAGTTGGTGAAGTATTGTGAATCACTTAATGGTTGCACTTTGAAGAATAAACACGTACACTACAGAGCTTGGTGTGTGGCGTAGTCATATGCAAGCTACTGGGCTAGGGAGGACACTACAATCGTATTAGTTAAAAGAGTGGCCAATACATTTTGCTGAAAAATATAAAGTGATTTGCAACTCTTTCATCCAATCTTAAGTGGATACTGTGACCATTCTGACTGGTTGCTGACACCAAATTACAATAGCTGTGGGATGGACTTCCTGACACATGCATGTGGGCCAACAATTTCACTGTGATTTTTGGACCACTGTGGGGGATCACCTGCTGTTTCTGGAGTAAGGTCATCTTCGATTAGAGTTATGCAAACTAGTTACAATAATAATAATAATAATAATAACAACAACAATCGTAATAATAATAATATTAATAATAATAATTATAATATCACACAACACTAACAGAATTGTGCCTTGCAGTTTAAACACTGGCAGTTTCATTCCAATTATATTGCTGATTTTTCTAACTGACAGAAAATTTCTTATTTTATTAAAGACATGGAGGTGAGTATTATGCTTCCAATCTTGCTTTCATAGTTATTTATAGTCAACTTTTGGCAACTCTTCATACTATTGTGGAGTACAAGAGCTGAGAACTCAATATTCAACCTGTAGACACAGAAATGCAATGTCCAGGTCACTGCTCAAGAACTTCAGACCCAGCTTATCCTCCCCTTCCCTGCCAAGGTCATGGAGAAAGCCATCAACTCCCAACTCTCTGAGTTCATCAAAGAGAACCACGTCCTGGATACCTCCCATTTAGCTTACGAAGTAACCACAGCACTGAGACTGCACTCCTCACCACCACCAACGACATCAGTTCCCTCCTGGACTGGGAAAAACTGCAGCCCTCATCCTACTGGACCTCTCGGCCTCCTTCAACACCGTCTCCCACCGCACCCTAATCATGAGGTTCCACGACGCCGGCATCTATGACAAGGCACTGGACTGGATCCACTCCTTCTTGACTGGCCGAAAACAGCGAGTCAGACTACTCCCGTTACTCTCAAAACCTACAGAGATCAGCTGCAGAGTGCTGCAGGGCTCCTCCCAGAGCCCCACCCTCTTCAAAATCTACATGGCCCCCTCACAGCCATCGTCAGAAGCCATGGTCACCCAGCTGATCATCTCTCTCACCATCAAAACCACAATCACCAGAGCCAACTTTCACCATGGAATGAAGGCAGTCACTAACTGGATGCAAGACAGCTGCCTCAAGCTGAACTCAGACAAAACCGAAGTACTCATCCTGGGACACACCTCCTTAGCCTGAGACGACTCCTGGTGGCCCACCACACTAGGAACCCCTCCAACCCCTATAGACCATGCACGCAAACTGGGCATATTAATGGACTCCTCACTGTAATTGAACAGCCAAATCAACGCTGTATCTACATTCTTTTTCCACATACACAGCCTACTTCGAAAGATTTTTAGATGGCTCCCCACATAATCCATAAAGACTGTAACCCATGTACTCATCACTAGTAGACTGGACTATGGCAATGCTCTTTACCCGCCGTTTCCCGGAAACAGCTCCGGAAACTACAGAATGTCCAAAACACAGCAGCCAGACAGGTCCTCAACATCCCTCACCAAAACCACATGACACAACGCTTCCACCAACTTTACTAGCTGCCTATCAGCAAGATAATAGCCTTCAAGCTCCTCACACATGCCTACAAAGCTCTCCAGGACGCAGGACCAGAATATCAGAACCACCACCTCGCCTTCCACACACCCGCCAGACAACTCTGCTCCGCCCAACTCACCCTGGTCTCTGTCCCATGGATCCACAAGACCAGAAACGGAGGAAGATCCTTCTACTTCGCCGCCAGGACCTGGAACACCCTACCCCTCCACCTCAGGCAATCCACGTCGCTGACACAGTTCTGGAAGGACCTCAAGACATGACTCTTCGACTGAACCTCCACACCCAGAGGGATCAGCAACACCCTCCCACTGCAGCGTCTTGAAACTCCCACGGGTAAGAAGCCACGTTATACAAACCCCTGATTTATTGATTGATTGACTGCTTTATCTTTTATGAAACAAGAATGTACTTTAACCAGGGAGCAGAATTAGGTACTACAGAATTAGAAATAACAGTAGAGGGTTAGAATTCTGGCTATCATCTTCAGTAAGCATTACACCCTCTCCTATTTGATACCCTCTCCCTGCTCTGATGATTCAAATAGTTCAAATCCCTGGTATACTGCAGGGAGGGGCATGAAATGGGCACATATACAGATGAATTCATCTTTTCCCCCACTGATTAGATGCACAACTTAATTCATTATTTATCACCCCATGTATTGACTCAGGCAGAAATTCTCAAGTTTCCATGCTAGAAACCCTGACACACGTTTAGTCCCTTGTTCTGTTTGCAGGCTAAGCCCAGCTTGTACATAGTCACTGGTGTTGGAGATAGTGTGGTGATCAGAGCAGTTGGATCTCTGCCCTTCACAGTTGTAGCTCCTCGCAGAGGGGACCTCACAATGACTTCCCTTCAGAACAGGAAATACTGGACAAGTTCAGCATGACTGGTCCAGCAAAATATCACAACATCTTTGACAGTTGCAGCCCTCCCAGCAGATGTCCAGGCAAAGCAGTTGTGGCATCCGGGTTCATTTTTCAGCCATGATGTGTTTATGGCATTTGCAGCCTCTCAAGTCAGTTGGCTCGACTTCACCGGAGATGCTGTTCCAAATTTCTGCCGTTAGAGGAGACAACATGTGCTCGTGGATCTCCAGGACAGACAATGGTACTAATGCATGTAAAGTCTCAGTGCATTTCACAACAGGAACCTCACTGAAAGAGCAAGAGACAACTCATAACCTGGTCACTCCTGGCTTCGCTCTCTAGAGTGGTCTGTTTTTTGGGCGTGCCATACGCTGAAAACACACTGGGCTACTCCTCCTGGACAGTTTCTTCTCCAGCAGGGCCAGGCACTATTCCTTCCTCTCTCAGTAGGTGTGCAGACTTCAATGCACTAGGCAAACCGTCTCAGTCTCCAGCAGAAAGTACAGACGTCATGAGATGTCCACTCACCTCTTAGAGAGAATCACATCTCCTGAGGCGGAAGCCGGGAGCGCAACTTGAACATCTTTTAAAAAATTTGAGAGTCACTATTTTCGTGTGTATTAGTACTTTTAACCCACCTTATATCTCTTCTGATATCCTAGGGCAGAAGCTTACTCCTGGACAGCCCGTGCAGCGGATTTAGCGCTGCAGCGGAATTGTAAACACACTCAATTGTTGCCGCCATTACCGGCGTTCATCGAGGCCACGCCCCTTCGAGGCCACGCCCCCGCCCAAGCCTTAAAAGACGCTGACTGCGAGCGTTCTAGCCAGAATCACATCTCCTGAGGCGGATGCCGGGAGCGCGACTTGAACATCTTTTAAAAAATTTGAGAGTCACTATTTTCGTGTGTATTAGTACTTTTTAACCCACCTTATATCTCTTCTGATATTCTGGGGCAGAAGCTTACTCCTGGACAGCCCGCGCAGCGGATTTAGCGCTGCCGTGGAATTTTAAACACACTCAATTGTTGCCGCCATTACCGGCGTTCATCGAGGCCACGCCCCTTCGAGGCCACTCCCCCCGCCCAAGCCCTAAAAGACGCTGACTGCGAGCGTTCTAGCCAGAATCACATCTCCTGAGGCGGAAGCCGGGAGCGCGACTTGAACATCTTTTAAAAAATTTGAGAGTCACTATTTTCGTGTGTATTAGTACTTTCTAACCCACCTTATATCTCTTCTGATATCCTGGGGCAGAAGCTTACTCCTGGACAGCCCACGCAGCGGATTTAGCGCTGCCGTGGAATTGTAAACACACTCAATTGTTGCCGCCATTACCGGCGTTCATTGAGGCCACACCCCTTCGAGGCCACGCTCCCCGCCCAGGCCTTAAAAGACGCTGACTGCGAGCGTTCTAGCCAGAATCACATCTCCTGAGGCGGAAGCCAGGAGCGCGACTTGAACATCTTTTAAAAAATTTGAGAGTCACTATTTTCGTGTGTATTAGTACTTTTTAACCCACCTTATATCTCTTCTGATATCCTGGGGCAGAAGCTTACTCCTGGACAGCCCGCGCAGCGGATTTAGCGCTGCCGTGGAAATGTAAACACACTCAATTGTTGCCGCCATTACCGGCGTTCATTGAGGCCACACCCCTTCGAGGCCACGCTCCCCGCCCAAGCCTTAAAAGACGCTGACTGCGAGCGTTCTAGCCAGAATCACATCTCCTGAGGCGGAAGCCAGGAGCGCGACTTGAACATCTTTTAAAAAATTTGAGAGTCACTATTTTCGTGTGTATTAGTACTTTTTAACCCACCTTATATCTCATCTGATATCCTGGGGCAGAAGCTTACTCCTGGACAGCCCGCGCAGCGGTTTTAGCGCTGCCGCGGAATTGTAAACACACTCAATTGTTGCAGCCATTACCGGCGTTCATTGAGGCCAAGCCCCTTCGAGGACACGCCCCCCGCCCAAGCCTTAAAAGACGCTGACTGCGAGCGTTCTAGCCAGAATCACATCTCCTGAGGCGGATGCCGGGAGCGCGACTTGAAAATCTTTTAAAAAATTTGAGAGTCACTATTTTCGTGTGTATTAGTACTTTTTAACCCACCTTATATCTCTTCTGATATCCTGGGGCAGAAGCTTACTCTTGGACAGCCCACGCAGCGGATTTAACACTGCCGCGAAATTGTAAACACACTCAATTGTTGCCGCCATTACCAGCGTACATCGAGGCCAGGCCCCTCCTTGCGCCCCCCCCCTTCACTATTAATCATGTGCATCTTCCGGACACGCAGCGGGCGAGCGCAGCGGGCGCGCCATTTGCACGCCGAAGCCGCACCAAAGGCAAGCCCGTCTGCGCCCGTCAACGCCAAGACATCGCCTCTCGCCTGTCCCCCTGGCCAAACTCCACGGGAATCCCACTATTACGATAGGGAGTTTCTCCTCACCCTGAATCCTGGCCAGAGCTGTGACGAGATATCAGGCTGCCTCGGACAGACATGCCTACAATGTAAGTCATGTAACTTCGCCACACCCAGCCCCTGCCTATCTGGCCATAGTGTAAACTCGCCTAATTATACACCTCTTACTGTCCTCCAACTGAACGTTAGGTCGCTCGTGAAACACCATCTAGAGGTAAATACCCTCCTAACTGACGAGAGCCCTGATATTCTATTTCTATGTGAAACTTGGCTCCGTGATGATATGACCTGTCTTCCGAACCTCACTTTGCCAGACGGCTTCTTAATGAAGACTCTTAATCGAGATGCTAGAGGTGGCGGCATAGCAGTCATCTATAAAAAGCAATATATTTGCTCCTTTACCAAGGAAGATATCTGGGGTTGCGAAAGTGCTCGCTTCAAGATCACGACGGGCCCCCACTTTGCCCTGTCAGGGCTTTACATCTATCGACCCCCCGGACCTGCTTCCAAGTTCATCGAAGCACTCCTAGAAGTGGCATACTCCCTGGTGGTGAGTTCGGCAAACTTCACCATACTAGGAGATCTTAATCTTCACTTCGACTCGACACTAGACCCTACTATTAAAAATCTCTTGGCGGACCTTACTGCCTTACAACTAAACTCTCTAATTCACACTGCCACACACTCAGCTGGACATATATTAGACCCCGTCTTTACTAACATCCCGGAGGTCAGGACTGACCTGCCCAGGCCTATGGGTTGGACAGATCACTATCTCATCAAAATTTCTATGATGGTTAGGGAACTGCCCAACAAAGACGAGCCCACTCGACGCCTAAAAAGACCTTGGCATAAACTCTTAACCAGCGATCTCCAGTCTACTCTAGGAGAATTTCACTACGAGGCTAAGATGGATATTAACACGATATATGCTGTCTTCCATGACTGGATCACTAGAGGATTAGACACCCTCATTCCAGCCAAATGTACTAAGGGGCACTGCTCTCCCTCTAACCAATGGTACAACGATACTCTGAAATCTATGCGGAAAGAATGCAAAAAAGCCGAGCGAACCTGGAGAAGGGAGTACAATGATAGAGATAAAGTATCCTCTCTGTCTAAATTAAAACTCTACCACAAAGCTTTTCGCTCCGCGCACGCCTCCTTCTACGCTGAAGAAATCAATTCCAGCCTGAATCCCACCAAAGCCATTTTTAAATTGGTGCAAGAACTGCAAAGTAGTAGAACCCCTGCCTCCTGTATTACCTCCACGCAACAGTGTGAGGACCTAGCCACTTTCTTCATAGAAAAGTGCAAAAAATGTACAGGTCATTCCCGCAGCACCTCCCTGCTCCACCTAACCCCACTAATTCAAGCACCAATGGCACTATTCTGACACGTATACCTGAAATCTTATATGAGGACCTAAATAAACTTTGCAGGAAAGTCAAGTCTGGCTCTCCAGCAGACCCCATTAGACCGTCCCAATTTCTTGAATCTCTGGATTTCTTCATACCTTCCCTAGCCTCGATACTCAGCCATTCCTTTTCTTCGACGGATGTCCCAGCTGTCTGGAAACAAGCATGGGTTTCCCCCATCATTAAGAAACCCACTCTTGACCCTACCAAACTAGATAACTACAGACCCATCTCGCAGCTCCCATAGGTGTCTAAACTTGCAGAGGCCTATGTAAACAATGTGCTGTCCCACCATATGGCTCTAAACAACGTCTTGGACCCATCTCAAAATGGGTTTAGGCCAGGACATAGTACTGAGTCGGCCCTCCTGTCCACTACCGAACATCTCCGGACTATCCTCGATGCCGGTCAGAGTGCTGCGCTGATTTTGCTTGATCTCAGCGCAGCCTTTGATACGGTTTCCCATAACATATTGTTAAATCGTCTGGAGGCAATAGGGATCACCGGTCTTGCCCTGGAATGGTTCCACTCATTTCTGATGGACAGATCCTTCCGGGTATCAGCTCCCCGGTTTCTCTCCCAGCCCCATTCCATCGGCCAGGGAGTTCCCCAGGGCTCTGCACTTAGTCCATCCCTTTTTAATCTCTATGTGCAGCCACTTGCGGCAGTGGCTAAGGAGTGGGAACTTACACTGGTGTCATACGCAGATGACACGCAGCTGGTCATCACTCTCACCGAAGGCCCTTCTATCTCGGCCTCGAGATTTAGGGATGGCCTGGCTGCAGTAGCCCAGTGGATGACGGACAACTGCCTGCAGCTTAATGCAGGCAAGAAGGAGGTGCTGCTCCTCGGGAGGAATACCAGTTATTGGAATGAGCACTGGTGGCCCTCTTCGCTGGGCGCCATCCCGCCACCCAAATCCTTGGTCAAAAATCTGGGCGTCTGGATGGACTCCTCGCTTAGTTTTCAGACCCACGCGAAGAAAGTGGCTGCTACTTTCTGTGGGGCTGCTGAGGAGCCTTAACCCGATACTCGGTTTTTTCGACTCAAAAATCCGCCAGCTCATTATTCAATCCATCATCCTTTCACGACTGGACTATGCCAGTGTTCTACTTTTGGGCGCCAATAAAGCGGAGATAGCTTGATTCCAACGCGTACAGAACTCAGCGGCTATAGCCTTGGTGGGTCTCCCCCGCCGATGCTCAGTCAGAGCTACCATTCGGAAATTACACTGGTTGCCTATTGAATCTCGAATTCAATTCAAAACCCTGACTATGGCCTTCAAGATCCTTAAATCCGAATGCCCAGAACTCTTGCGCCCGCTCTTAACACCTTATGCGCACATTTACATTTACATTTACATTTACATTTACATGCGCCACAGCGCAACTTGCGCTCATTAGGCCAGCACCTAGTGACTGTCCCCCGTACTAGGCTCTGCCGCATTGGTGGCCGCTCCTTTAAGGTTCTGGGAGCTAAGCCCTGGAACTCCTTGCCGCTAAACATTCGTTCCTTGGAGAATCTGTCTGCCTTCCGGAAGGCTATTAAGACCCATCTGCTCCCCCCCTCCTAGGACTCCCTCGCCTTCCCTCTTTAGTACAGCTTCTGTGGTTCTTCAGCTCCGGGACGCCTCGTTGCTGGGGCAGCTGTTTGCGCTTAACCAAATAGAAATAGAATAGAAATAGAATAGAGACTGGTCGTCAGGGAGATACCGAGCCTGGTCACAAAGCAGTTCCTCAACTACTCTGAAAGCACTCCCTTCCTCAGTCATGATGAACTTGGAACTGGTACCAAGTGGTATGGTTTGGATCCCATGCCTCCGATGATAGCAGAATTGGTATTCACCTTGAGGTCACATGACATCTCCTCGACCTCAAATTGCCAAGGACAGATCTAAGCTTCTTCCCACTCACTAGGTTAGAGTCACACAAGGGTCGCAATAAAAGTCAAGATAATAGTTTCACATACAGTTGGGCACTCAGGGAAGGGGGACACACCCTTTCACTTTCTATCTTGATAGGATACAGAACTTATGTATGCAAACTAGTAATTTGAATTATATCCGTAAACACAACATCTAAAACATCAGAAGTTTCCAGCATGAATTGATATAAGAGTGCAAAAACACCAGTATCTCATTAACACTATATTAAAATATACATACAAGAATGTGCACATGCTTGCATGAAACACTTCCCTGAGACTAATATTGCTCCCTTCTCTTATCACTTCCCACTTGTAGAGAAACAGAGTTCAGCCGATGAAGATCTGAGACAGGTAACTGATAGTATCAATCATTGCCAGTTGAGGCGGAAGTAGTTATGAAACAAAGATCAGCGGCTAACCTGAAGTGGCCAGAGAGAGATACTGCTTCTCTGACATAGTAGGAGCCTGAATCGTGAGGACTCGGACCCTCTGATGATGTCTGTCCCACTTCTAGTCCCTGAACCAGCATCTCTACAGTTCTCTGCCAGGGGCGAGGGCCCTATGTTCCTCTTGGAAGAAAGCTACCTCTAACTGAAATTTAGCATCCTTGCAATTTTTATGATATGGAGGGGGCAGGTGAGGAATTTCTTAAGTGTGAAACCAAGCAGTTTAGGTGAGGTTACAATTTTTGGGAAGTCTTTTAGGGCTTGAAGGCTTTCAGCCTAATCAGGGCGTAGTCCGTGATAGCTGTGAAAACCAGGAAAAACGACATTTTATTGAGGTTAAGATTGAGATATATCAGCACACTCAAAAGCGAATATAAAATTTGAAAATGGTGATGGAAGTCAATATAATCTTCACTGTCGATCTTAAAATAAAACTATATATTGCTAGCATACTGGTGGAAATAACTTTGTGGTTTAGCGAAGAATTTAGCTTATGGGTTACCAGAGAGAGTGAAGAGTACTGGGGCTAGAATGGAGCCCCTTGACTCTGAAAAGGGAGTTGATATGGGGTTAACCACTTTAAAGGACAGACAATTCACCTCTGTACCCAGACTTTAATACATTGGGTTCTGTAATTTAGACATTAATCAATTTTAACACAGTTCCTTGAAGCTCCTCCTGTTACTCACTGGAAGGAGAAGGATGTAAGGATGTTATGGCTAATATTATCAAAGGTTGCTGAGAGATATAGTAGTACAAGCATGCATGACTAATCAGTATCAAATACCCAAAGTGCACCATGTATGATTGATGATATTGAGAACGGAAGTACAGTGATCTGGCATAAATCCAGATTGGAACTATCCCCACCTCTGGTGCTTGGATAAACACATTTTCTACCTGGGTGGCAACTCATTTTTACATAATTTTAGAAAGGAAGGGGCAGATTTATGATGCCCTTGCGCCGCGATTGCGTCACTTTATTTGACGCAACTGCGGCGCAAACAATGCGCCCTATTTACAACGTGACACAACTAGGAGATGCGTCACGTTGTAAAGCCCTGCACCATAAGGAGGCGTTCCTGCGCTGGGGGGGGAGGCGTTCCTGCGCAGGAACGCCTCCTGAAAGTGGCTGAGGGAAATTTATGAGATTTCACTCAGTCCCTTTCTGGCCAATGCTGCGTCAAAACCCTGCGCCTGCTTGAAGCAGGCGTAGGTCTTGATGCAGCATTGTGTAGATGGGGCACCCCCGATCCTTGCTGGAGCTGCGTCGCGCTTGCGACGCAACTCCAGCAATGCGCCACATTTCCGGCACAGATGCGTGATGCATCGGTGCCGTTTTTGCACCATGGTGCGCCGCATTATAAATGCGGCGCACCATGGGTGGCGTAGCTGTGGCGCACTGTGGCGCACGTTAACTGGCGCATCCCTCGGGATGCACCTGTTAACATAAATCTGCCCCGAAATGCGGTCCTGTTTTTGATGTGCAATTTTCACGAATCATATTCAGTTTTCTGAGTGCGGGGAGAATGTGTCCTTTATTCAGGTCCTTGGGAACGTGTCTTACTGGAGAGATATGTGTATGACTTCCACCCAGAATGACATGAGAATGGTCTGTTTCTATGCAATAGAGGAAGGTATATGATTAGATAAGGAAGGGAAGGTGTTGGCAAACACAACTTTGAAGTCAGTTTCAAATATAGATTTGAAGGATACTCATGTCACTCTGGCTACTTTCGTTATGCAGGTGAAATGTTCAGATTCCAAGGTGGGGAGCCAATAGTCAATATTCTCTCTCATTTTATGTGTAAATTACATGGTTTTGTCATCAATACATGTTCACGATTAATACATGTAAAAGATAAAGACAATCTGTCATAGAGCAGCCCATTTAAAATTTAAAAAGAATAAGAATGTAGTTCAAAAGAGGAGTTTTTCTTTATAAATCAAGCATGGTGAAACGGATGACTGAATGAAGCGAACAATCAACAGGAATGGAGTTGTGAATTTGAATTTGAGTGTAGACCTCATATTGTGTGAATACATTTCTCAACGAAAATGTTCGCAAGCGACTGCTATACATATTATTTTCTGTTTTTAGGCAAATAAAGTTATTTATTTCTACTGTCAAAGCTCGAAAAGATGTGAACGAGTATATGTTTTCCAAGACAGATCATCCTTAAAAATAATGGGCAGTGCAGTGTGGATGCGGGGTGAACACGTTCAGTGAATACGAGAATGCTGAGACCCTGGTTCATTTTCAGCAGCAAGATGGTCGCAGAACTGGAGAGTGCAGATTGACAGTTTTTGAGATCTTCTTTAATGATTTGTTTACAAACGTGGGTGCGTCGGAAGGAGCGCAGTTAATGTTTATCAGGATGCAAGAGAAACTAATCTGACTTTTGATCTGAGACCTCTACATCTGGTCATGGCAGCAATACAGCAACAGAGAAGGAGATCATGACAGTACTGACATTGAGCAAGTTATCCGCAAAGAGATTTTTGAATGCACTTGTGATTGTTTTTTTTTTTGCTGGGATGTGTCCAGTGTTTGTTTACTGAATTTTGTGACAGGTGTAGTTCCTTTCAGTATTTAACTGGTGTATGAAGGATATACCAGAGCCAGGCTCATCAGGGGGATGGTGAAGATAAAGGGGCCTATTATGAGTCTGGCAGTCCAAGGGCTGCCAGACTCGTGGTGGCGCAGCGGTGGTGGTCCAGCCACTGCGGCATCGGCGGTCCGACCGCCCCATAACGACTTGGGTGGTTGGACCACCCTGGGACCGCAGCCAGGGAACCGTCATTCCCTGGTGGTGGTGCGGTGGTCATGAGGCCACTATATGCTTGGTGGAACGACCACGGTCCCGCAAAGCATATTATGAGTTTGCTCTCCGTCACGGAAAACCATGTTGGAGGCGAAATAAAGGGGGCCCTACAGGGCCTCCTGGTGCCTCACATGATATGGATGCAACATATGCATGCACTCCACTTGCAACACGGTGCAAGGATGCCTGCGCTGGCCCTAGACAGCTTTATTAGTGCCAGTGTTAGGGGAAACACAGGAATGCACTGTATTTTGGTAAATACGGGGCATCCCTACGTTTTAAAAATGTCAGAGCACGGAGTTACTAAAGTTGGTGTGATGCCGCGCTCCAACATTTGACGTAAATATCCCCATATACACACATATTTTGGGAGTTCACTTCTATGTTTATGCTGATGAGAACGAGGTGATATTTGCACTGTCCAGAAAGGGGGGAGCCAGATGCAACTAGGATCAATTGGTGCTTCTTACTCTTGTCTGCCCTTCACCTGGTGGTGGATGTACATAAATATTTGAAGCTAATCCCTTCTAGAACTATGGTGATTTCTCTCAAGACATCTATTTGGGCTGGCGGGAATGGCCAGAGAATTCGATCACCAAACCCATTCCTTCTACGGAAGTGTGTAATCATGTCCGGAAGCTAATTTAAAATGGAGCAGCATGTTTGCTACCCAGTCTGATTCCAAAGGAACATATTTTGGAAGCTCAGAGATACTTCTACTCATTGCTTAATTTGAGCCGGCCGTTGCTGGTGGGGGCCACCAGCACTTATTTTTCCAAACACGACCTAACCATGAGCAAGAGAGGGAAGAACATACAAAGCAGAAAGACAAGGTAAGAGAAAGATTTAAAAAACGCCAAAAACGGTCCAAGAAGGGCCCTACAAGAGTGAGAAAAAGGGACAGGGCCGAGTGTCTGGTAGTGGATTAAATGGACATAAGGTGAATTCAAGACTGGGCAGCCCTGGTATTTGGCAGGCTGATATTTAATTGCACTGATCACGAGCTTCCAGACAGAGCTTTGGGTGCTTTCACTGGCTACTGGCACTAAAAAGAGTGAAGTTTAAAGTCTTACCATCACTCACAAACACGTGTGCTAAGCAGGTGCCAGAATTCCTAGCAGCTTAGCTCAGCCGGTAGGTGTCTAACAGGACTCTAAGGTCGGCTAGTGTATTTTTGGTGTATATCCCAACTTCTTGAAACCTGGGCTTCCATGGGAATTCACAAAGGCATATTATCAAACACCTTATCGCTAAAGCAGCGATAATGTTATCGCCATTCTTGATAATATGGCCCTTAGTTGTTCATCTGATTTCTGTTAAAGTATTCCATGGAGTGTTCTACCTGGCTGTACTTTTTCTGCGTCTAGAAACTCAGTAATAGCGCATTATGTATGACCGAATAACAAAACAAACCACACCTACTATAATATAACACAGCAAAACAGCCATCCTCTAGAGGAGATTACAATGACTACCAGTGAGCTGGTTAAATATAACAGCTGTTATTCAAGCACCTAGAGGCATTTCACTTTATGATGCTTGGTATGTAAATAGTCATTATAATGTTTCTATTATCACGTGGCATATGTCTGCCCCCCTACTTGAAATGAACCATGACTCACCAGAAATGAACCCCAGGAATCGATTCCACCATTGGTAATGGACCTCCCATTCCCTTCACTCTAGCATTGAGTCTCAACAAGTCAGACAGCTCTATGCATGGTTGTATGTCAAACTATTGATAACAAAAATATTGTGTGACTCAAATAAATATGACTTAAATATTGTTAACAAATATATGACTCCATTGGTTGTAGATTAACTGTCATAAACACCAAAGGAGTTGTAGTTTTATAAATGATATGTAGGGAACAACATATTAATCAGATTTAGGCCACAATAATCTGGTGAGTTAACCATTGTTGACCAGCTGAATGTTACAAACTTAAAGCTGCAACTTTAACTATGCTCTGGTTTGTGGGATTGTCAAACTGTGACATTACCTAACAGCAATCAGAGAAATTGTCTGTTGCTTGATTAACAGCATCACTATGTTCTCAAGACTGATTCCGAGCAAAGCACTGTTAGTATCAGCAATGACTTTCTTTGGAAAAGCTACCATGTTGGCCAAATCAATTAATTGCACTTGGAGAAGAGGGTAAAGAGTAGACATAACAGCTTGGAGCCTTCCAAAATGTGTCTGTCCCGCATTATCTCTGAACTTGTTCAGCGAAGACATTGCTTTACCTCCAGGCTTTGTCTTGAACTCAGATCTCATAAATAATTGAAAAGGTAGTGAGGCTGTCCTGACCCTAACATGGCCGCCACTCAGGATATCCGCCAGGAATGTTGACACTGCATTGTACTAATCGCATTACATTATCCTACTGCACATTTTATACACCCAATGAAAATTGAATTATACAAAAATCTGATTAGGACGAGCGGTACTGAAACAATGTGTTGCCTGCGAACAGCTAGGCCTTTTCATCAATATCAACTTTTGAAAGACAACATGAGGGTGACATTTTGTACACAGTTGGAAGATACGTCGGGGGAAGGAAGGCAAGATGGAGAGAGACGGAAGACCCATGGAAGTAATTTTGGAACAATGATGCATACATTAAAACAGAATGACTCAGCAATAATGTTAAGATATGTTGTTGAACTTTAATATTCAATATTATATTTATTAAGATAATTGGACACACGTTGGTTAAAAGTGGATTTAGTTTAACGTATGACGTAAATGGAGTTGAAGAAAGGGTTGGTTCCTTGCGAATGACAAATGTACACAATTTGTGACTCACATAGCCTTTAAAAGCACACCTGCCCAATGCGTTTGGTCAGAACTAGTTAGAGTTTACAGACAATGTTACGAGGGGCATTTTGAAACCAGTAGAAATGTATTTTTGGATGTGCATTGAACCTGTAACATTGGTTAAATGGAATAAGCTATGATGATTACAGAGGGGTTTGGTGGGTCTCCCTTAATATGCTTTTTTAGGCAAGTTTTACATTTTAAGATGCCAGAATTGTGTTTAGTTTAAAAACTTCTTTTCACACTGCTAAGAAGGTTAATTCTTGAACAACAAGGTTGAAACGCGAGGCCAGTCACATTGGTCCTAATGGAATACTGCGTAAAGATAAAGAAGACTTTGTGTGTGTAAGGAATTTGGTGAGAATGTGGTTGTTAATGCTGCATTACAATACACACTGGGCCAGCAGCATTGATCAAAGCAGGTTACAGTGGTAAGGTCACTACTCGGGCGGGGTTGAATGCCCTAAGCCAAAGACATTTTGGAATATGCATTGGTAAGGGGTACATTGTAAAGCTAGTAAGGCCAATAGAAATGGCGAGAAGGGGTTAGGGTTTGAAGATTATTCAATATATGGGCTGCGTATCATTAGTTTAAGAGATTTTGGGAAATGTTGTGGCAAACTGGCATACAGACATTGTCAGAATTGAAAGTGATTTGAAGGTAACTTTACAAGTGTTATTTTGGGGGAACTCCAACAAGGAGGTGATGAGAAACTATAGAAACTGTACATTTAAGAGATGAGAACTTGAATTGTACTGAATTTAATTTTCACCCTGATCTGCTCTGTATTTTACACAGCAAGGTGGTGCACTCACTCAGCTAATGCCTGTCATGCACCCTGTGCACAGCAGCGGAAAGCGATGCTCATTTAACCTGGTAGCCCACCAGCATTCAAACATGGGGAAAGCCAGTGTGTGGCATCGCAGACAAGGACCTTACCTAATTTTCAAGGCGGTATCTCTGAACTAAGTAATACTCTGAAAAATGTTTTCAGGTGTCTGTCCAAGAGATGATTGTCCTTGCAAGATCATAACTCTTAAAACCGCCTTCGTTCTGAGGAATTGTCCCTCCCATTATTCCTTTTAATATGGACACATTTACATTTATACCATGGGTTGTCAGATTGCTTAATCCAGTGTTCCAATTTGACTAATTAGTGCTTTCTTTTAGTTGTAGACTACAGACATGATTTAAAGTTTGGCGGACAGGTCACTATGGGCCATATGTATCATCAAACTATTTTGCATTTCCTAAATAGCGAATTTTAAGGAATCGCTATTTAGGAAATGCAAAATGGTATGTATGAACAAAATCGCATTTAATTTGCGATTCCTTAAGCTTCCTTAATTGCGAATTCGCATTTTGCGAATTCGCAATTAAGGAATATTTTCTAATGCATTCCTATGAGCCAGGAGGCCCATAGGAATGATTTCCAAATAATTCTCAATTTGCGAATTCGCAAATTGCTAATCGCAATTTGAGAATTTTTCAAGGGTGCAGGGGTGTCTCAAGGACACCCTGCTGCACCCCTGTAAATTACATGTGTGTGCATATGGCGCACATACATGCCCAATGGGCATGTATGTGCGTCATATGCCACCCTCACAAATGCACAATTGTGCATATTTACAAGAAATCGCAAATTACCACCAACTACAAGTTGGTGGTAATTTGCGATTCCTTAACCAAAATTCGCTAGCCAAAAATGCTACATACATAGCATTTAAGGAATCGCAAAATTGCGATTCCCTGAATGCTATGGCAAAATAAGGAATCGCACAAGTTTGCAATTCCTTATTTTGGGAATGTTTCATACATCCCAAAACATGCAAAAATGCCGTTTCTGCGAATTTCGGCCTTTGCAAATCACAAAAGGCTTGATACATATGGCCCTTTATCCATTATATCCTATGGCACTTGTAATAAGGTGGATGGGATATCTGTCACGTTTGTCACACACTAATCTGTCTGTGATACTTATAGTAACCAGTCCAACAAACTCTAGGTCAGTCCCTTGGTTAATTTCAGCTGCATAACCTAGAGTGACACACTGAAGAATTATTATTGGAAAAAGGAAAGGCTAGTTGTAAAGAGTTCGTACTTGCATACCCAGTTTTCAAGTCCATACTTTTCCTATTGTAATTATTATTTTCAGGCGAGGTAGTCCAATTGCTTCAATTGAAACATAGCAGAACACCAACACCTAATTGCGACAATTTGTAAAAAGAAAGCCTGGAACTTGAAAAGTGGTGCCATGCCAACAACCATTGATCTGCTAGCAGTGTCGGAATGGGGCAAAAAATAGGGCCGGGGACCAAAATAAAAGTGCCCCGAATTAGTGAATTAGAAAGCTAAAAAAGAAATAGCTTCACCAATTGAGGCAGCTGTGAACTTGTAAAGTCATGCTGTATAAGTGATGAGCAGTTTATGGAGGCCTGCATGGCAGTGGCGGCTGCTGTTAATGAAAGGTGGTGTGCCAGTGCAGGGGAGAACAATGATAAAATTTAAAACAAAATGTACCTGCTGCCCGCCGCTTCAGTGCTCTTCTGCTGACTCCTCTGCTACTAGTGAATAACAGACTCCCAGCCTCCCCTACGCTAATCCAGACCCTGCTCTAATGCTGAGAGACGCGGCGGGATGGGTCTGAGTGGGCCAGTTTTGCGCTCATATAGGGCCGGGGAGCCTGCGCCTGCTTTTCTCCATCTGACTGTGCAGCCCAGGTTGTAGAAATCTAAGTGCGCATGTCAGCTTGACCATTCTAAAACAGCCTGCCAAACCGACATGTGTTCTTGCAGTGCCCACCACTCCTCCCCCATACTGCTGTCGTCAGGATGGCCCCACCCCCAAGAATCAGCTCTCAGTGATGAAAAAGAAAATGGTATTAACATTTTTGATTATCATTTTATTTCTCTTGTTTGCTTGTGCTTGTTGGCTCCCAGCAGTGTGGCGACGCTCCTCTACCATAACGCCATGCTGCATTTTTTTCAGCTTGCGGCAGGCAATTTTTGTTTTAATATCAGAGAATTGACAGTAAAACGTTCTCCAAATCAGGGGGTCACTGTTCCTAAAGGAGAAGGGAGGGGAGATCTAGGGTGTAGATAGCAGAGTCAGCGAGTCTCTTACTTGTTGCCCTCACATGCTTCATCATAGGGCAGTTGCGCCTCGTCGGGCCGGTGTGGCAGTGCCCTACGAGTTTCCTGAAGGGTCACTTTTGCAGAGATCTTTTTATATTCTCGCCGTATGATGCGTGTGAGGGAGTGCTCATAGGGAAGTGAGTGAATGTCAAATTGACTAGAGAATATTGATGCTATGTCAATTTAATGGGTGGATTCCACTGTCAAAATAAAAAAAAAACAGATGGTTGGTGCTACTAGTGGTTTATTATGACCCTAGGAGTCAGATGTGGATATGAGTTAAGAAAGTTTTGTAATTATTCAGTCAGCATGTTTCGCGCCCCTATTGGTCTCAGACAGAGAGCCTTGGCGCTTCTTCAGGACCAGGAAAAAGAGTTGTATGTGGGTGTAGGTGTGCAAGGGCTTTCACTATAGTAGGGTGGTGCCGCCTTTTAGATCCTATCTTAAGTAATCAAACCTAGATCAAAAAAAGAAAATAATATAATAAGAGGTGGAGAGAGAAAGAGAAAAGGCACAACAGTGTTATAATGTTTCTGGCGTAGGAGCTCCTTAGCCGCACAACAGAACACAGAACAGTCCCACAAACAGACAGAAAAAGTCCCACAATGATATGTGAGACCAGAGTGTTGGGCACTGCCTGATTGCCCTATATACCAGAAAAATGCAGTCTGCTAGTTTAATGTAAAGGAGACCTAGGTATATGATGGATTGCTTAATTTGTAAAAACCATAGGTAATGGGGCCCTCTTCAGGAGGCATTGCAACTTAAACGACCCATTAACCCTGCCGTTGGCAATAATAGTACCAGCACAACTACTTGCCCTCACGCTTCTACAAGTCTGACAATTCAGACAATCCTAGTGCCCCCAAAACTTTAAGAATGACTTAGTCTGCAGGTATTCATTGTTTTTATGTATATGGGATTAATATTCAACTGTTGTTGTGCTGATATCTACATGTGACAAACAATGCCACCATGTGCAGATGGTTATAAGTTCCGGTGACGAACACCGGAAACCACTGGCTCAAATTAAGCACTGTTCAAATATTAGTGAAGACAGACCTCTTGCACTTCTTGATCCCGTGCGTGAGTAGTTCACACATTCTTCTACATATTGTTATGGTCATCTCATAATAAGTTTAGGACTAAAAGCACCAGAATGTGAAGAAAAAAACAGGACTGTGTGAGCTATCCACACATGGAATCATGGAACAGAGCACTCTGTTCAGACAAACTTATTCAAAGGCTTTTTCATACAGGGAGACATTACCGATCATGTGTGCAACGAGATAGCAACAAGAACCTTTTGCAAAAGAAGCAAGATTGAACCGGGCTGTTTCCGCAGAAAAGGCTAGTGCTTTATAATGTATTGGTGTGTGCAGAGCTTTCGATAAAACACCTTGGGACAGATTTACAAGCTCCATACGGCACATTTGTGCCGCCGTTGCATCACTTTTTTGACGCAGCGGTGGCGCAAAGCCAGCGGCATGCTGCGGGGTATTTACGACGTGGGGAGATGCGTCACATTGGCCCACATGTGGCCCAGCACCACATGTGGGTGTTCCGGCGCAGGAGAGGGCTTTCCGGCGCAGGAACGCTTCCTAAAAGTGGCTGAGGGAATCTACAAGATTTCACGGAGTCACTTTTAAGGCCATGCGGCGTCGAAACCCTTTGCCTGCTTGAAGCAGGCGTAAGGATTGACGCAGCATGTTGGGAATAGAGGCACCCCGAGCCTTTCTGGAGCTGCTTTGCGCTTGCGACGTGGCTCCAGCAATTCACTGCCTTTCTGCCGCGGGATGTGACACACATCTGCCCATCTGTGCGCCACGGTGTGCCGCATCTTAAATGCGACGCATCAGTGGTGGCGCACATGTGGGCAGATGCGTTGCAACTCTTCTGGCGCATCCCTGCTGATTAGCAGAGATGCACCAGAAGTAGTAAATCTGCCCCCTTGCTTGTAGCATGGATCACTATAACAGAACGCTCGGGTTTCCCAGATCCATGTGTGAATAGCTAATCCTATGCAGTATTAACCCTTTGAATTCTGATATTTGTTTCTGTGTTGTAATAAGGGTAAAAACAGGAGAACATGTAATGCGATGCAGAGGAAGAGCTTTGAAAGGATCAACTTCTCACAGAGGAAAGAGGGAAACAGGAGTATCGTGGAGGCCTGCCACAGGGAAGTGGAAATGTTTGCTTTAATTAGGGCAATTTTGTTCTGGAAATGCTGCTCCACCACATTATCCCTCATTGTGGGGAGCTTTGGAACATTCATGAGACTGAGCGTCAGCCAATTCCATTAGTGTCTTTAGATAGCATTGATAGGATTAGATGATTCACTGCTCTGTTCTGCAGTGCTATTTCTTTTAGCTTTTGAGACATCTGCCTGCTGAAGGACATGGACCTGCACTCCCCTAGATTCCCTTTAATGCTCTGCCTGGTTCCTGCAGCACAGAGTTCAGCAGGTTGGCTGTGGTGCCTTTTGCTCTCAGCTGACTGATTCCATGCTGCCCTTTCGATTAATCTATAGACATTGCCCTCAGAAGGACTCTCCATTTTTCACATATGGTCCGGGGAGTTGCGTTTACAATGCAACTTTTACCACGCACTACCTTTACCACGCACCTTTTACAACACAAGTCATTACAACGACTTGCACTGGGGGGCGCTGTAGGATTGGGAATAGTTTAATTTACTATCCAAAACCTTCCCTACTATCCACGGGGACTGGAGTTGGAATAGTAAATTAAACTATTCACTATCCAGCGCCCCCCAACGCAAGTCGTTGTAGCGACTTGCGTTGAAAAAGTTGCGTGGTAAAGGCATGCGTTGTAAAAGCATGCGTAGTAACGACATACATCCATATGGTCCTGTTCTAGCTCTTTCAGGACCGCATTACTGGTTCCCCCGATATAGTTGCGTGGACACTGGAGGCCAAGACCTATGACTCAACTTTGTATCCCTGCAAACACATCTGGGTATTACAGGTTTTTACCCATAATACAAAATAACACGTGTATCGAGGACTAGCATGGCAATTCCATCCATTTACCCCCTGCTAAGGGAGGCAATGGGCCCAATTCTGCCCACCTTAACTGCTGGCTTTGAGCCGGAGCTAAAAGTGGGGATGGGGGGTGTTCCTGCCTCTAGGTTGTAGGGGGGGTGGTCCGGTGGTGGGATGGGGTGGCAGGTGTGCAGACAGGGTTTAGTTCCAGCATGAGGGAGGTTATCTGCTCCCTTCATGAGGCAGTAAGTTGGCAGCGGAGAGGGAGGGTTTGTGGGGGGGGTTGGGAGAGTTGGAGAACCGGAGAACCCACAACACCTCTAGCAAGCCTGGTCCCAGTGTCTCCAGACACAGAACTATCAGATATGAAGTTTTCACAACCAACACTTCCAGGCTTAGAGACACCAGAAGACTCATTGTTGCCTGGAGTGGAATCTCCACTCAGAAATTGCCGGGGTAACTCATAATTAGGGCTCCTGGTTTTATGGTATTTTTTGAGGGGGCATTTCCGTCTGTAATTATCCATATTTATTTTTTGTCAACTGTATCATTATTTATCCATATTTATTATGGGTTTTGTGAAAAAAAAAAAGTTGAAACTGGTATATTTCCACATTTTTTTTTAACCAATAAATATGGAGTCATGCTTGAATGTCTAAAAACAACAGTTGATGGACAGAATGCAGAACAATGTCATACATTCACCCCAGTACAGAGATCTGGGCCTAAATCAATTTGTTTTGCACTCCACACCACCCCAGTTCAGACATGGCCATATGCAAATCAGCCTTGACCCTGTGCCTCATGGGAACAGTCCAGCCCGAACTGCCAAGCCATGTCTTTCCTGGACCGGAATCAAGCATCCTAGGACCGGTTTCTGGCTATCAGCGGTCTTCAGCCAGGATAGCTTGACTCCAGTGGTGTGGAGAGCATGGGACTCACGTCTGAGCATACCCAGCCCACTCGGGGTGACAAATGCAAAAACAACAGTTGATGGACAGAATGCAGAACAATGTCATACATTCACCCCAGCACAGAGATCTGGGTCTACATCCATCATTTTTTTGCACTCCACACCACCCCAGTTCAGACATGGCCATATGCAAATCAGCCTTGACCCTGTGCCTCATGGGAACAGTCCAGCCCGAACTGCCAAGCCATGTCTTTCCTGGACCCGAATCAAGCATCCTAGGATCGGTTTCTGGCTATCAGCCGTCTTCAGCCAGGATAGCTTGACTCCAGTGGTGTGGAAAGCATGGGACTCACGTCTGAGCATACCCATCCCACTCGGGGTGACAAATGCAAAAACAACAGTTGATGGACAGAATGCAGAACAATGTCATACATTAACCCCAGTACAGAGATCTGTGCCTAAATCCATCGCTTGGCAGCTCGGGCTGGACTGTTCCCATGAGGCACAGGGTCAAGGCTGATTTGCATATGGCCATGTCTGAACTGGGGTGGCTTGGTGAGCTAAATAACGATGGATTAAACCCAGATCTGTGACTGGGGGTGAATGTTTTGCCATTGTGCAACATTCCGTCCATCATCTTGTGTGTTTTGGTGTTCACCCTATGTGGGAAGGGTATGCCCAGACGTGGGTCCCGTGCTCACTACGCCACTTGAGTCAAGCTATCTTGGCTGAAGATGGCTGATAGCCAGAAACCGGTCCTAGGATGCTTGATTCCGGTCCAGGGAAGACATGGCTTGGCAGTTCGGGCTGGACTGTTCCCATGAGGCACAGGGTCAAGGATGATTTGCATATTGCCATGTCTGAACTGGGGTGGCTTGGTGAGCAAAATAACGATGGATTAAACCCAGATCTGTGACTCGGGGTGAATGTTTTGCCATTGTGCAACATTCCGTCCATCATCTTGTGTGTTTTGCTGTTCACCCTATGTGGGAAGGGTATGCCCATACGTGGGTCCCGTGCTCACTATGCCACTGGAGTCAAGCTATCCTGGCTGAAGACGGCTGATAGCCAGAAACAGGTCCTAGGATGCTTGATTCCGGTCCAGGAAGACATGGCTTGGCAGTTCGGGATGGACTGTTCCCATGAGGCACAGAGTCAAGGCTGATTTGCATATGGCCATGTCTGAACTAGGGTGTCTTGGTGAGCAAAATAACGATGGATTAAACCCAGATATGTGACTGGGGGTGAATGTTTTGCCATTGTGCAGCATTCCGTCTATCGTCTTGTGTGTTTTGCTGTTCGCCCTATGTAGGAAGGTTATGCCCAGACATGGGTCCCGTGCTCACTACGCCACTGGAGTCAAGCTATCCTGGCTGAAGATGGCTGATAGCCAGAAACCGGTTCTAGGATGCTTGATTCCGGTCCAGGGAAGACATGGCTTGGCAGTTCGGGCTGGACTGTTCCCATGAGGCACAGGGTCAAGGTTGATTTGCATATGGCCATGTCTGAACTGGGGTGTCTTGGTGAGCAAAATAACGATGGATTAAACCCAGATCTGTGACTGGGGGTGAATGTTTTGCCATTGTGCAACATTCCGTCTATCATCTTGTGTGTTTTGCTGTTCCCCTATGTAGGAAGGTTGTGCCCAGACATGGGTCCCGTGCTCACTACGCCACTGGAGTCAAGCTATCCTGGCTGAAGATGGCTGATAGCCAGAAACCGGTCCTAGGATGCTTGATTCCGGTCCAGGGAAGACATGGCTTGACAGTTCGGGCTGGACTGATCCCATGAGGCACAGGGTCAAGGTTGATTTGCATATGGCCATGTCTGAACTGGGGTGGCTTGGTGAGCAAAATAACGATGGATTAAACCCAGATCCGTGACTGGGTGTGAATGTTTTGCCATTGTGCAACATTCTATCCATCATCTCGTGTGTTTTGATGCTTGAATGTCTGGCAGGTGTCAGTAATATGCAGACCCGCAAAAGATAAATCAAATCACTTATGTGAAAATATGCACATTTCTGTTTCAGCCTTGTGCATATTTACTGCTGTTTAAGCCTCTTTACAAAAATTCCTTTCTTTTTTTAACCCTGTTACCTATCAATCCACACAGTTATTGGTCTGGCAGTCACAGCAAAGCGTATTTAGAATCATTCACAAACCACCCAATTTCCGTTTTTATCCGCATTTAAAAATAAATACAGACAAGAAAATAAATGGTTTTCTGTCTGTATTTATCTGTAAAAATCAGTAAAAACAGAAAGCTTTACTCATAATGCAAGCATTGGTTTTACGTAGAACTGAATTGGAATACAACAATATGGTTCCTGGACCTTTAACTTCGATCCCAAACCCTAATTGCCAATGCCAGGCTTCATCCACATTCTGATGTTGCATCCTCACCAGGAAACTGGCTACTGGGTCAGCGCTGGAGAAATGAATTCCAAAGCTGCCTTCAGTGTTTTTGGGTAGGTTGGTTTAGCGTTCAAGGCCTTGTTCACAGATTGTGAAAGGAAGATTGTGTCCAATATTATTTGCACTATAAATACATGGAAATGTCCAATCAGGGTTATTACTTATAACTAAATAATAAGTAATTACAATTATAGTACATGACAAACTGAAAAGAATGGTAGTAATCTCAAGTCTTCAGCCCCAAACATTCAATAAAATATTCCAACATACACATATTAGGTTCAATGAGTCTCTGCTACTGCTCAGTCGCTGTTTCTGTCTAGTAGTACCTTGTGACGCATCAGCACCAAGGACAGCTGCCGAGACTGCTGAAAGGATGTGACAGTGAAAACTATGGAAGTGATGGAGGGGTGCTGTGAAGAGACAATGTGAACTTACTAATGAGACTCTCAGCAAAGTAATAACTCCTTACCTGGGTATTCTGCAACAAGCAAAAGTTTGAGCCAAGTCAATGTTAATCCAAGTTGGAGAAAAGTCCAGTTATCTCAGTTCCTACTGGACATGGGCCAATATTTATAGTTCTCATGAGGTTCTAGGTTTCTCAGGTTGAGCTATCCCGTGGTATTAAAACCAATACCTTGGTATTTAACAATCTCGGTCAAAGAATGCTAGTTACAGTGGGCTACTGGGGGAATTAGTCTTGCCAATGGTTGGAGTTACATGATCTAAAAAAAAGACTATCTTTGGAACCTCTTGTCATGTTTTAAGACTTCTTAAGGGAATCTTCTGTAGTGGCAAGACTGTCACTAGAGACACCCTGGACTGTATATCTCAGACCGTCAGGCATGCTATTAGACATGAGTCAACAGCGTCGGATTTAGGTCCCTCTTAAATTTGTGCATTTTGAGACTTTCTCCTGTGCTAGACACAGTACTTGTATTCCATCACAGAAGGTTCAAACTTCAATGGGATTCACATAATTCATTTGAAAAGGTCAACCATCTTTAGAATGGGGATTACAAAATCTAATGAAGGAAATTAAGCGGAATTCATCTACCTTATAAGTTAAGCAAACAGTCTTTACATTATAAAATATGACAATGAGCCTGGGTCAATTGTGTTCATGTTATATAGCATGAGACTATGGGCCATATGTATCATTGACTTGATTTGCGATTCCCAAATAGCGATTTTTAAGAAATCGCTATTTGAGAATCGCAAATAGGTATGTATGTACAAAATCACATTTTTTTTGCGATTTCTTAAAATTCCTTAATTGCGATTAGCAAAGTGCGAATTGCAATTAAGGAATACTTTCCCATTCATTTCTATGGGCCAAGAGGCCCATAGGAACGAATGGGAAGTTATTCTCAATTTGCGATTCTCAATTTGCTAATCGCAAATTGAGAATAATTACAATTGTGCAGGGGTGTCCAAAGGACACATTGTTGCACCCCTGAAATATGCATGGGTGCACGTGTGGCGCACATACATGCCCTAAGTGCATGTATGTGTGTCACATGGCACTTTGAAAAATGCAAAAATGTGCATTTTTCAAGGAATTCGCAACTTACCACCAACTAGAAGTTGGTGGTAATTTGCGATTCCTTAAGGACATTTTGCAACATTTCTTTGCTTCATATATTGCATTTAAGGAATTGCAAAATGTGCGATTCCTTGAATGCAATTGCAAAATAAGAAATCGCAAATTTTGCAATTCCTTGTTTTGCACCACATTTTGCTTAATACATACCGTTTACCAAACTCGCATTCGCAAAGATATGGCCCCATGACTATTAGTTCTGATAGGAATTGACGTTTGGATGTTAATTGATAGAATTCATCAGCCTAAATTAAATATACTATGAGGACTTGGGACATTCTCCCCACCTCATCCCTAGTTTGAAGTAAGCAATCTGTTGTAAAGTGGCTTTTGTTCTGGTTTATGACTAGTGTCTAAATTCGTTTCACTAGCTGAACAGGGCAATCTTGAAACATTTAGGAAAAAATAAAAACGTCCCCTCATGACGGCCATGCTATGTTTGTATCTGCCCTGTCCCATGGTTCCGCAACCTTAGAGTGGTCCAGTTCCCTGAATTATAAGCGTTTCGTCCAATCTGGCAGCAACAGTACAAAGGAAAATTTGAAGGGAAGATTAGTGAAGGGGCACAGCGTGTTGATGCCCCCATGTTTCCCTATCACATCTGCAATACTTTCGGAAATACACCGATACTAGGAATAGATGGCAAGTAGGATCCCTGGAAGTGACCCAGAGAGGCAAGAAA
Organism: Lissotriton vulgaris; assembly: GCF_964263255.1. NCBI lineage: Eukaryota > Metazoa > Chordata > Amphibia > Caudata > Salamandridae > Lissotriton > Lissotriton vulgaris. The sequence goes on along the minus strand of NC_141693.1, from coordinate 358,743,790 downwards.
CAGGGTGTTCCTAGACAAGGAGAGATGGATAGTTATGCATAACCTCGCCGCGGCACTTGCAACATGCCATCCAAGCTGTTCCATGAGACGGGGTCAAGCAAGGCAAGTCCATGTACCTTGTTGTGCACATTCTGGAAGTGCTAGTAAAGCCTTGCCAACTCTTTTAAAAGTATCATAAAAGTATACTATTAAAATGACAAGTATCATACATTCAATCACAGATGGTATTTCACAGATCATGTTCAAAATTCAAAATTCGCGAACAATAAACACTGAAGGACTAAACATTATTGAGGTAGATCTTTGAACTAGTTTGAATTAGTTTTGTACTAGTTATAATCTTTCACGTTGACTTCCCATGGTCACTGAAAAAGTTTTTAAAGTGCAGTGCTTTCACAATATAAAAAATATCATATTTAAAAAGACATAGAATCAATAAAAATTCATAGTTCATAACGATTCCTAATCGAAAGTGCAGATCTGATAAAACTGAGCATAGAGCTACATATAGCAACAGATGACATTGATCTCAGATACTCAAAGCCTTCCACATGTGTACAAGGTCTAATGTTCTTCAGAAGGGGTTTGATAAATCGATCTCTTGGAACTTTATAAAGTGCCTACCCATCTGTGCAACGGGAGCAGTAGAAATTCAGGAGGCAACGAAAAATGCATGCATGGGCCACTTCGATTGGGTGAAAGGAATCGGACTTTGAAAAAGCGAGTGACTGGCAAGGAGCTTGTGGAGACTCCCCCATTGTACGGCGTGAGATGACCCTCAGTGTTGTGACTGTTGGGGAAATGTGCTGACTAGAAGCCTGGTGTTCTTGATTGCCACCGCTTTTGCTGCACCCGTGTGAATCTGAAGAGTTGGGGAGCACAGGTAAGAGGCCCAGCCCACAGCACTGCCTGTACCATTCAAGACACAGGGCATGCTCTGCTTAATCCCACTATTGTGTTTTGCACATGTGTATGCAATTGTTTTCCTCAGAGCTTAGAAGTGACTCCAAGGTCATAGGATATTCATTCCTAGAATAAACGTAAACAAAGAGACATCTTTCCACCCTCTCCAACCATGAGCAACATTTACTACACCTAAACTCTTGACCAGATCCTACACACAGAAACCTCACTAACTGTCGTCCAAAACACTCTTTGCAATAAAATCACAACACTAACACTCTATCAACACCCACAAATTCAACAAACCGCATGCAAAGCCGCATCCCTCTGCAAAGCGCTCAGGTTGAGGAGGAACAATGGCTGCAGCGACCACACAAAGAAAATATTTAAAGGGTGATGGAGCCTGGAGAACTTAGGAACCACTACTAACCTGAAACATTGCAAAGTCATCTCTGGAGAATACAACAAAGCAGATCCACCTCCCCTTTAAACTCACCAAAGCAAAAAATGCATAACAATCGAATAAAATCAGCAAGTGATGTGGTTGCCAGTGAACTTTACAAGCACAGTCTGTCTCTCAACTATGCACAGTCAGTCTATATTATACGCAATAATTCATTGCCAATTTTCATAATGCATGTTAATAGAAGATGCTAGTTCACATGACAGCCCACTTAATGAACAATGGCTGATTATATTAAGGTCAGCATGTAGGATGCTGGTATCCATATTGTGTAATAACTTTGACGGACTATACAATACTTAGATTCAGCAATGTCAAGCAACACAAATTTCAATTTGAAATGAAGACAAGGGGAACCAATTCACAAACTGCACTTTGTAGTACGTTTAGTAATACTCCAACAGCAGCTCCGGTCGGTAGTGGGAGTACCTGCCGGGCGGTGACATGGGGAGGGGGAGGGGTAGTAAACTATGGATAACGGAGGTTTACAGGTAAGTAAACATATAAATAAATGAAACTAATTTTGCGTGCACTTCATCGCATTCGGAGATGCAGTGCATGCAACAAAATTAATTCTATTTATTTATATGTTAACTTACCTGTAAACCTCCGTAATACACAGTTTACTACCCCCCACCCTGCTCCTCCCCACGTCATAGCCCCGCAGGTACTCTCACTACTGACCACGGCTGTCCAATAGTACTAATCTTGTACTACAAACTTCTATTCACAAACCTGTGAGCAGACACCTCTGCCTTTCGTATCTTTTCTATGCAGAGGTCTCTGCCTTGGTTACGGAGGTCTTCACAAGCAAAGGCATATGTTTTAATATTAAACTGCGAGAGTGCGTTTTGGCCTAAGGGGGGAGCTGACGGAGCCGTTCAGGGTGGAGCGTGGAGTCAGACAGGGATGTGTCCTGGCCCCCTTTCTATTCTCTTTGTATACCAACGGCCTCGAGGAAGAGATGCTGAGGGGGGCACAGGACCTCCCACAGGTAAAAAAGCGCCTGATTCCCGCTCTGCTCTACGCAGACGACGCCGTCATCTTGGCACGCACTCCTTGTGAACTGCAGAAGTTCCTGAATAGATACACTGACTACATGACCAAGTTGGATCTACATGTGAACGTTAAAAAAACGTTTGTCATGATAGCAGGGAGTAAGAAAAAACAAGTTAGGGGCATTCACCTCAACAACCAAAAACTCGAGATAGCTGATAAATATCCGTATTTGGGCATTATGATCGATAGGAAACTGAACTGGCGGGCAGCAATGGACGCAAGGTGCCATCTATTCAAAAGAGCCACAGCGGCATTGATCAGTTTCTCACAGAGATTAGGGAAAAGGGCTCCAGTAGAGCTATTAAAAATTTATAGTGCAAAGTGTCAGTCAATTGCACTATATGGGGCCGGTCTCTGGGGCCATGTTGACACAACTACCCTTCAGGTTGCAGAAAATTCTTTCTTCAGATTCCTCCTAGCAATACCAAGTTCCACTTCCATATACGCGATTCCCGTGGAACTTGGTGTTCCTTATTTAGAGGACCTCATAAAGATTCAGCCGCTATTGCTGTGGAGGCGAATTTGGACCTCTGAAAAAAACCTACTTACACAGTCAATCGTAGCAGAGTTGATGACTCTCGATAGAACAGATAATATCCTATGGCTCCGGTATGTCAGAATTTTTTTTAAAGATCTAGGAAAGGAGAACTATTATCTCCAACCTGAAAACATCATTGACATACCGAAGAAAACACTGAAACAACTGGCATTAAGTCATCTAGAGTCACTAAGGCTGGCCGCTGAGTCTTTAAAACCCTCGGTCCTCCATGCTAATATGGTCCAGGCCACAGAAAGCATTCAACCTTACTTAACACTACAAATTAGTTCTTATGAGAGAATGCTGCTGACAAGATTTAGGCTAGACCTTTTTTTCAGGCTAGTAGCCTTTTATGTAGTACTATACTGTTTTGTAAATTCCATACTTCACATCGGAAAATATGGTTATTGCCATTGTTGAGGCAATGGGGTTTGAGACAATGCCGACCCGCAATGCTTTGCCTACAAGTGTTGAAATCTGAATCTGCTTGCTACCATGTTGTGAATTTTTTGAAATGTGTCATAAGGCATAGAAAAAATCTGTAATAATACATCTTGATTGTGGCCCTAGAGATTACAATGAACTAACCATCTCTAGTTTTTTTTAAACGTATTGACTTATTCTGGATTAAGTATTTGTATGAACATGTAGATTTTATATTTCTTAGACTGTATTTTAAAAAAATGTGCTTTTATGGTTTGCCAACGGGTTAAATCGAATAAAGGAATTTATATATATATATAATATTAAATGTGCGAGGAACCTGGGGGAATCAATGGAAAATGGGGAATACTTGCTTCAAAAAGGGAGGGATTTATGGGCAGGGTGGGGTCAAGAGGGGCTTTGTGAAGTAATGTATGGGTGGATGTGCAAATACAAATTTCCACCTACAAAAGAGTAAGCTATTCACAAACTGCACTTCTCAAGTTGCTAAAGGCCAAAGGAACCCGAACCAGTTGCAAAATGAGTCCATCCCAACCTTGGCATAAGTGCAGCACCACATATGGACACTCACCGGACTGCAACACTATTCCATAGAAAATAACAGAGATTTCATATAACATCCCATAACAAATAATATTAACTAAAATATTTTTTCACATTTTAAATTAAACACACAAAGACAAACACACACACACACATTTACACCCATAGACATATTTTAGGTGTTTAAAGTTATATTCAATTAAATGTTTTTTGAACAAATATTTAGATTTGTGTTTAAAAATTTAATATGTTTAAACTTTAAATTGAACACAAAAAAGTACCAAATAATGGCCTGATTTAGAGTTTGGTGGACAGGTTACCTCGCCACAAATGTGACAGATATCCTGTTTGCCTACTCACTAATGTATAAAATAAATACAATTGTATAAATTATATTCTATGGCACTTGTAATAAGGAGGACGGGACACCGACCATGTTTGGAAAGGAGCACACATTAGCCAAACTCTAAATTAGGCCCTAAAGTTTAAAAATTGTATTAAATGATATTTAAATATAAAATTGATAGGTGTTTTTTTTAATTTTTTGAAATATTAATACGAATTAGAAATGCTATTAACATACTTGATTGACTTGATTCATTATTAATATTTAATTTGATGAAGCAATGAGCTGTAACATTTAATTATTTTAGTTCTAGGTCAATAATAATTATTTTAAGTGAATTTAAATTTTTTAACATTATAATATTATTCATTTTTCTAAAATACTTATTAAACTTTAGTATTTTACTTTACCATGGTGAGATCCCCCTAATGCCAGAAGGTAGTAGCAATTTCTCCAGGTCCTGTTTTTTGGGGGGTGGGGTAGTGAAAATTCCATGGACACATGTAAGTCTGCACCTCGTGATACATTCACAATCGGAAATGTGGAATACCAAAAACATGTAAAGTTACTACTAGGTGCAGCAGTATTGTACTCATCAGTAACTCTACACATTTAAATCTACCTTTTGTGAATAGGGCCCAGTACATGCTCATTAGCACTTTACATTGTGTCCAGAAATATATATTATCTAAAAATAATTATGGTGACGCACAGGCATTATGTTCAACTAACAGGACAAATGTGATAAGGCAATGAGAGTGGAAGGCACTGTGTAAAGGGCAGAGGAAGCCACCTATGCTGTGCACCATTTCACAACTGCATTCCTGATGTACATGCCAATATATTGCAGTGTACTTTCCTCACTCTCTTATCCTCTGCACAAATACAACCTAGCCATACTGCTGTAGGTGCAACCTCAGCACATACAGTAGTATTACAAACTTTGGATTGTGCCCAACACACCCAAAAAATGCCCAAGACGAAGAGAATATGGGACTCATTTACAATATTTTGAAGCATGGCAGCGCAGCAAGCCCTCCTGCTCCCTAGCAAACTCAACAAAAAAAGTAAACTGAATTTGGTCCAAGCTATCGGTAGAAGAATGGACCATAAACTTGAAGGAAACCATGCCCAGGGGTAGCTCTGATCCCTTAGAAGCTAATGCTCTCTTCAATCAGTGGCTGGAGTTCTCATTGGACGTCACTCTCCCAAAAATTGAATTTTGCCACCGCAGTGGTGCGACCAAAAAAGCATGGTACACCCCGGAACTCAAAGCTCTCAAACAAATCTGCAAGCAGCAGGAGAGGAAATTGAGGAAAGACTATTCCGAGTCCAGTAAAGATAGCTATAGAACTTCACTGCGGAACTATAAGCAATAAATCAAATCTACCCAGTCCAAATATTTTCAAGAAAAGATTGCTTTAGCCTCAAACTCCCCCCGGGAAATTTTTTTAAATTTTCAAATCGCTATTTACCTCCTCATGTTTCAGCAAAGTCCTCGAGTGGATGGGTGAATCTTTCCTGAAGCTCAATGGTGCCAAAACTGAGGTCATGTTGTTGGGGCATAATGCACCCTCCTCGGTGGAGGCATGGTGGCCAAGTAGCCTGGGCCAGCCTCCCCCTCTAAAGGAGCAAATTAAGAACTTAGGAGTCTGGCTGGACCCTACTCTGAACTTTATGGTAAAATCTCGGAAGGTGGCAGCTACCTGCTATGCCTTGTTAAGATTACTTAGAAAAATTCTTAAGCTCCTTCCGTTCCAAGCCAGGCGGATCCTTGTACAGGCCCTTATCCTATCGCGACTAGACTACGCGAATGCTGTCTACCTGGGGGCCCCACAAAAACAGTTAGGGTCCTGCAGACCGTACAAAATTGTGCGGCCCGCATGTTACTTGATGTCCCTCGAAGGACCTCGGCTAAACCAGCGTTACGTCAACTACACTGGCTGCCAGTACAACAGAGGATTGTGTTCAAGGCTATGACCATTGTGCATAAAGCAATGGCCGATGCTGGTCCAGCCCTAATCCAACCTATGTTTCGCCTGTACCAGACCTCCCGAACCCTAAGGTCCAGTAATAAGAATCTGCTGACGATCCCCAGGATAAAGAGAACCCGCATGGGCGGGAGACGTTTTTCCCTCCAAGCCGCAAAGCTCTGGAACCATCTTCCCGACACCATCAGACTGGAAGTGAACCATCTCAAGTTCAGGAGAATGTTAAAGACCTTTCTGTTTTCCTGAACCAGGGGGAATGACTCGGGCACTGAATGCGCTGGGATGCCTCCGGGTAGCCATGCGCTATATAAGTATGTAGTCATTCATTCACTACTGTGTGTCAAAATGAAAGGGCAGGAATGCGCTGTATCTAGAAGATACTGCGCATTCCTGCCCTTCTCCCCTGCGCTGGCACACAAACAGCAGCCGTGTGCCAGCACAGACACCCATGCATCACTTTGCAAGGATGCCTGCACTGAGAGGATGATTGTTTTGTTTAGGAAGGGACACCTTCTTGCACAAATACAGTGATTTAAGGCATTTTCCTCTATCCGTGCTACAGAATGCAGCACATATAGAAAGAGAAAAAAGCGAGGAGAAATAAAAGTATTTCTCAGTCGTTGCTCCTCCTTACACCTCCCCTGGGGAGGTGTAGGATTCTTACGCATTCCCAGGCTTACAAAATGGTGTAAATCTAGGAATGCGTCAAGTTCCATGGATGTTGCATGGGAGCACACACAGCAACACCCACGAAACGCCCCTTTCATGCAGAGTTATGCGTGAAAGGGAAATATATTTACAAGACCATGAAAATTCATGTAGGGTGACTTTACATGGCGTTGTAAATATGGGAAAGCCCACTGCGCTGCTGGTGCGTCAATAAAAGTGACGCATCAGTGGTGCAATGGGCTTCTAAATAAGCCCCTGAATCTTCAGCACTCACACCAACAATGTAAACAGGAGACTGCACAAAACACCTATGCTAACCCGTGACAAGTGCATTATAACTCCTTTGTACAAAGCAGAACTATCATAAAAAAAATGTGTTTCATGTGCCCCTGCTATACTTCCAAGATGGCCGCTACAAACAACATGGCCATCATCTAGAAGCTGTGTAAAATAATGGTCTAGGGTGACCAAATGTTATTTTCCATACTTTCAAGATGGCCAATGTGTTGTGTCAACACGCAACTTGACGATCATCATGGAAGTATAGAAAGTGGTTAGGTTGAAAGTGTCTGCTAAATTAGGAGAATTGGCGCCCTCAAATTTTGAAGGCCATTACTCGGCCTTTGTGTCACAAACAGTCCAGCGGGTGGGTTTTGGTGTTACTGAGACAAATTGTCACTTTTAAGTGTCAGTTTTAAATGCTACGATAAAAACCATATCAGCTGTTTGGACATGCCGCTCAATTCCATGATTTAAAATGATGCGGTCAAATTAGACTTTCCGCAAAGTGTGTATATTACCAAAAAATTGTAAATCCTGGCTTAAAAAGATTAGACCTGTGAGAGAAGTTGGATTTCTCCAGAGTTTCCCCAGCTGTCTTCCTTAACACCCCCTAGAATGGGAAAGCTGGGCAATACAGGGGGATAATCGCAACTATGGGGGTCAGAGAGGTTTACATCAATTACAGAATTGGCTGATGAATACGGTTAATATTTCTTTTTTTTGGGGGGTAAATACCTCAAATGGAGAAGCTATTTACTTTAGAAAGGATCATGTACAATGACTTTAACTTATGAGATCGCCTTTGGGAAGTACTTTGGCATGGGTTACATTGCAGGGATCTGAGGGAACCCAGCTGCACCTATTAAAAACTAGCATAAAAAGATTCAGACAAGATAGGCATCTAACATTAGTACAAAATTCTAAGATGTGAATGGACATAGAGCGATAGACATACCCAGGCTCTTTTATATTCAAAGCTCAGGAGGATATAGTATATTTCAATCTATCAGCGTTACTATACACCTGCAGGTCTCCATAACATCCCCATAAGATTTCTGATAAATACAGCAATATGTGCATCAGGTGTCGTATGGATATTGGAAGTTAGGTACTTTTTCTGTGGTTCTGTGCCAACCTGGATAATTTCTGACCATCCATTTTGAAGCAATAAGCCAGATCAGGCAAGTATAGTTTCCAATTGTTCCATTTGTGACTTTAATTTAGTACTGTTGAAAGGATTTAATCTATTCCTGGTCTACAACTAATCTGATGTACGTAAAATGTTGTCAGCGAGGACCTTACTGGCATTGAGATGGCGATCTAAAGAGGTACCAACCACAGAGGCCTGACGGCATCAATGGAAATCCATTATGATTTCTGAAAGGATCTATTAAAACGGAGGTTCTCAGATGAAGAAGTTTAAGACAAAATGGGGAAATATATTTGATTGAGCTGATCGAGTTATTTGAGATATAAAGGCATTATATATTATAATTATTTGTGTAATGTAATTTTTTTTACTACTCGTGGGATTTATGGTACATTTTATTTTAGTAAATGCAGTTATGTATATTAACCCCTTCACTGCGGCGGCTATTCCGCCGCAGTGCTAAGGGGGTGGGGGGGCCGCGAACCGAGCTCATGACGGAACTGCTCCGTCACGGCACGCGGGTGAGCTGTGCTTGTGATGGAACGGTTCCGTCACGGCCCCGCCCGCACTTCAGAACGTTAGCGCAGGCGCGGAATTCGCGCCACGCAGGCGTGGCGAGAGGGCCGTGACGGAACCTTTCCGTCACCAGTACAGCCCACCCGAGGCTCGTGACGGAACGGTTCCGTCACGAGCATGGGAGGGGTTAAAGGGTTTTCTTTTTTGTTTATCTGCCTTTCTAAACTAAAATAAAATAAATGGAGGCTGGAAAAGCACAATTCCCCGTTGGTTGGACACCACCATTGGCTTTGTAAATGCAGGTGCATTTTTACAGGCATTGGCAAATCTAACAAGCACTGACAAAAGTGTAACCAGTATCCTTTACCAGTGGTGGCTGCTACTCAAATGTTAATTCGTGTTGAGTCACTGTCAAGGAAAACCTAAGAAAGGAATGGGCTGACATACAAAATGCTTGTGAGTTACCTGTGACAACTAACACATTTAAGAAAAAAGCAGACAGCTGTGTAGGTGTACAAAAAGAGCGAACTCTGCAATCTATGGGTGGCCATAATCAGGACCTTCGCGAGGTTGTGGTTGCTTAATAAATAACTTTGCACAGCCCTATTCAGGTTGCTTGTGCTGGTGAGGTAGATGTGTGCACTGAAAGCATATCCTCCATTTGAGCTCACGCCATGCTTTCTGGACATCTCTTTTCCATTTCATCTCCTCCAGGGACTTGTCAAAATGTGCTTTCTAATTTACAGTGTGTCATAGACACAGGATGCATTAGCCAGACAAGCCTGTTTCTGACCTTCAGAGTTTCCTCACTCAACTGCCCATCAACAAATTGCATCCAATCTGCTGAAAAGCAAAATGGCAAATGACAGCCTCCCTTATACAAAGAGCATACATAGCAACTGCCTCAGCAGTAAAAGTCTTTATCACAGAGACCAGATACAGCATGAGCACCAGCTGTGAAAGCCTCCTTCACACACACGCAGATCAGCTACAGCAGCAGTGCAAGCTTCCCTCACACACAGGGCAGTTACACCATGTGCATCAGCAGTGAAAGCATTTCCCACTCAGAGAATAGGTGTTTCATGGACAGCAGCAGCATGGCAAGCTTCCCTCGCACAGAGAACAGGGACAACAAGGGCATCAGCAGTGCAAGCCTCCCTCACATATTGAAACAGGTACAGCATCAATGGTAACAACAACAACCTCTCTCAGAGAACAGGTAACACATGGACAGTGGCAGCACAAGCCTCCCACACTCACAGAACAGGCACAGTAAGGGCATCAGCAGTGAAAGCCTCTCTCACTCAAAGACCAGGTTTAGTGTCTGCAAGCATCCCTCACTCAGAGAAAAGGGACAACTATGGCATCAACATTGCAAGCCTTCCTCACACATAGAAACAAGTACAGCATGAACATCAACATCAAGAGCCTTTCTCAGAGAATAGATACAACATGAACAGGGACAGCACAGGTCTCCAAAGCTCATAGAAAAGGTACAGCATGGACATCCGCAGTAAAAGCCTCTCTCACTCAAAGAACATAGTGTGCAAGCTTCCCTCACACAGAGAATAGGTAAAGATGAGCACCAGTGGTCGAAGCATTCCTTATTTCGCAAAACAGCAGCTGCAGTTTTATGGCAGCTTTCCCTTCACATACATTCAGTAGGTTCAGCATCAACATCAGTAGTGCATGCTTCCTGAGCATGCAGTCTTGTAATAAAACATTAATTTATGGGGTTCTAATGCACAATATCTCGATGGACTCCTAAGACTGACAACACCCATGGTATGCTTGCTCAACGATTAATGTGCAACACACAAACACCATAAGGTTTAATAAAAGTGTAATTTGCCATCTCCTGGTTAAAAACTGCTGAGTGTGTCCTCCTGAGAGGTAAAAAAGTGACCCTGGGTGTAGTTTGCGTAGTAGCACTACGCATAGCTAAACAAAGAGCACTTCACACTACGCACTCTACACGTAGCTACGCGAACTGCTTAGTGCGGTAGGGAAAATGCTGTTCGCAACGATTGCACAGTGCCGGATGCTTGTCCGCACTGTGCAATCATTGCAAACGGCATCATGCACAGTGCGAGCGGTCGTTTTCTGCCGCTCGAGTAGATTTGTACTCGAGCGGCAGCTTTCTCTACGTGGACAGGTGGTTTCTCATTGTGAGCAGTCACGAGCATACGCGACTACTCGCAATGAGAAACACGACCTCCCCGCATTGAGATTCTCGCTGGGAGGTTTATTTTCCACCCTTGCGATTGGCAACTTGATGTTGTTGATCGCGAATGAGGAAAAAGTCTCACCGGGATGTTCATTTTGCTCGCTCATGGTCGTGAACTTGACGTTGAGGACCGCAAGCGAGCAAAAAATACCCGGTACGCGTTTTTGCACTGTGCTACATGCGATTCGCGTAGCATGTAGTTGTGCAAACTCCGCACACTCTGCGAGCGTAGCGTAGTGTTCTGCCCAGGGTTAGGAAAAAGGTTGCTGTCTGTGATGTGCCACTGCATGCACAGTGAATGGATACAGTATATGAAGCTATATAGTGCAACGTTTTCCTCACTTGCACTTACTAGGGACCTGGCATCATATGGGCATCTTTCCACCACTCAAAGAACAGGTATACCCTGTGGCATATTGTAGAATTATTTCCCACTAATGTGGTGAATGTGCCTTAAAAGGCATTCAGTCAAGTTACCTCACAAATATTCAAAGCACAGACCTGAGCACGGCCCCACGGACTAGAGAGAATTGCATGCAATACAGGGACTGCAGAGGCCAACATTATGGACTTTGGTACAGCTGGGCCAGCAGCCAGCTGTTCGAGCATTCCTCACAATACAGAACAGGTAAAGCATATGCAGCAGCAATGCAAACTCATCGCACTGAATAGCAGCACAGCCGGTAACAATGTGGTCATGGCAGTGGCTGTGTAAGCTTCCCTCACAAATCAACAATAGGATCCAGCGGCGGCTCATCTGCTAAGGGGGAGGACCGTCGCCCCACTGCTCTCAGAGCAGTGTAAAAAATAAAAATAAAAAGATAACGTTATTATCATTTTATTTTTTGTACCATCTACAAGGCTATATTAGGGTGGGGCTGAGGTCACAGGGAGTAGGAGTGGTTTGTGCACCTTAAGTGCGCATGACAAACAGTCATGCACACTTCGCATTTCTCTACCTGGCTATATTTCACAATTGGGTGGAGAAGTGTCCCAAGGCTCCCAGGAACTGTCTGAGTGGGCAGGTGTTTTTTTAAAAAATATATTATCCTCGCCACCCCCACTCCGTAGCAGCCGTCACTGATAGGTTCAGCAGTAAAAAAAAATTGAACATGTGGAATTGTCAAAACAGTAAAGCCAGCAGTAAAACAAGTTTATAACAGGCCTCAAAAGGTAGCAAATGTGCATTCTTTCAATACACAAGCAAATGGCATCAGGCGTCAACACTGCAAGTTTCTTCTCCACACAGACAACATGTACACCATGGGGATCAAGCTTCTATCACACAGGGAAAATGTACAGCAAGTGCCTGTCTGTGTATGTGTCTGCTTTGGCGCTGTTTAGAAAAGCCCTATGAAGTCACTGTAAGATTCCTCCTACACTGCTGTTAAATATGTGACCAGTTTGACTACAAACTGGTGGGAGATCTCTCTACAAACTTTTTCCGTTATTGACCTCCCACTAGAGCATACATTCGTTATGAGTTCAGCAGAAATTAAGATACAAAAATAGAGTGACTTACTTGTAAGGAAATTCACAGACATATTCACAAAGTAAATACAGAGGGCGCAAACAATGATGCATAAAATAAAATTTGCTATTCTTAACTCCATCTACATATCTTGAAGATATATTTATATTGTCGAGGTCCATATATGTGGATTTAGTATGGAACAGCTTTACCTACATATTATTACCGTCACAATAGTTTGGCAGTCGATATTTCTGGCTGTAAAATGCTTTTAACACAATATTTAAAGTTCGATATTCTGGTGGTATGGTATGAGGCAAGAAGCCAGTAATGTGGATCAAAACACGAACTGTCCCATTCTGGTTGGTTGTACTTCTTCAGATGTGTCTCCCAGTTAAGCATGGGCGAATTTTGCGGATCTCGCGTTCGCGAATTTTGCGGATTTGCGGATTCGCAATCCGCAAAATCCGCGAATTCCCGCGAATTTGCGGATTTTTTTTTTTTTGTGTTCGCCCGTGTTTCTGCCAGTTCGCGAGGGTTTTGTACACTTTCGCAAATTGCGAACTTACCTGTCGGGTCGCAAGTTTCGCGAACTTGTTGTTTCTACGTGTCCAGCCTGTTTGGGACACTCTTCTTCATCACTGCCACTCTCTGTCACCACTGCCACTCTCTGACTACTCATGCCACCCTCTGGCCCACCCATGCCACCCTCTGTTTCATCACCACACCCTCTGGTTGTCCAGTGTACATTATTTTCGGCAAAGCAAAGCACACCTTCCCTGCCTCAAGTGACCTGAATTAATTTGGGGCTGATTAATGTGTCACAGAATATTTTTTTAGCTGGCACCTGCTTCCTTAGTGCGCCCTGATTAGTGATCTTTTGCACTTGCTAAGTGCTTTCATTGTTGCAAAATTAGTTACAACACCTGCCCTGCCCCAACTGACAATAATGAATTAGGGGCTGATTAATGGATTTTAACTTCCAGCCTGGCTCCTGCTTGTCTCCCTTAGCTGTAATTCAGGACCTTTGTGGCATATGTGTAACTATTCTGAGGTTCAGAGCAGGGTCACATAATAGTTTCAACTGGCAACTGAACTCTGGAGGGGCCCCTCAGGAAGCACTACAGGAAATGGCTACTAATGATGAGCCTGAACTTTTGAACCTGGTAAGTAGTTACTTTCAGTTTTGCTAAGATCGTATTTCTGCAATTTTGCACTTATTCGCGGGGCGCAAACTCACGCGAACTCACGCAAACAGTGCGAGCAGTGCGAGCAAAATCCGCTGCTCGCGGATTTGCGGATTTTGCGGGAGATTCGCAAATCTCGCGGATTGCGGATTTCCCGAAAATCCGCAAAATCCGCGAGCGGAACGGATTTTCCGCCCATGCCTACTCCCAGTCCATCCATCATCACTATAGACATGTCTCCTAATAGGCACAGTGTCACTGTCACTGTGTATTGCTTCAGTCCTGTCTCTCGGCAGGCCTATTATTGATCTGTTGTGTCTCGCCAATAGGGGTTCTATTTCTGTCTTCCTGTAGTAGTTGTTTTGTCACTGGTGTTTTTATCAGAGGACTGTGTACTGCTAAGATTCGGCCTTCATAGAGACCACACACTACTTTGGCTATCTTTGGCCGTATTTTGTGTGATGACTCTAGTGTGGTGCAAATCTAGCAGGGTGGGCTTTTGTGTGGCACAAGGACATTTTACTCTAAAAAATCTTTGGTGATATTGGCCATAGGTCATCTATTGTTTGGACGCCATATCATCTTTGTTAATATGACACCAGCATCGGAAGTTGTTATGTTGGACAATGTGAACATTTATAATTACATATGGAACAATTAGGAAGTGTGCTGTTCCTGTGGGTTTTTGTTCTGTTCTGTGTCCCCTTTACTCACTGTTGGCCCCTCTTTTTCCTCTATAAAGGACAATTGTGAGATCATGTCGAAAAGGAGATTTTGCATCCACACTAGTTAATTTCTAAATTTTCCAATTTCAAGTTAAAATCTTGAATATGCTTTTTTTTCTGGAACCTTTATAAGCACGATTAGTAGGTATTTCCACTTCATTACCATCAAAAAGGAATTTGAATTTGTTTTGGCTGTGCACGTTTCTTTATAAGCTTTGGTAAGTCTATGGGCCGGAGCTCATGGGAACAGGGCAGCATTATTTTATGTCTAGGCTCCTTCATCAGATATCAATGGGGAATGGATCACTTGACCTGAGTAACCAGGGTTTGCAAAGTTCGTGTAGTATACCGATAAAAAACCCTCATTCACGTACAGAAGTCGGAAAGGCGGTATATCTTGATTCTCCGCCCTGCTTTAGAAACGTGACAAAAACAACAAGTGATGGACCGAATGTGGATCAATGTCACACATTCCCCCAGTCAAAAGATCTGGGCCCAAATCCATCGTTTTTTTGCACTCCACACCACCCTGGGTTAGACAATGGCGATATGCAAATCAGCTCTGACCCTGTTGCCCCATGGGAACAGTCCAGTCCGAACTACAAAAGCCATGTCCTTCCCAGAACGGAATCAAGCATCCGAGGACCGGACCGGTTTCGAGGTAACACCTCTCATCAGCCCGGCTAGCTTGACTCCAAGTGGTGTGGAGTGCCTGGGACCCACGTCTGGGCATCCCCAGCGCACTTAGGGCGGCAATTGCAGAAACAACAAGTGATGGACCGAATGTGGATCAATGTCACACATTCCCCCAGTCAAAAGATCTGGACCCAAATCCATCGTTTTTTTGCACTCCACACCACCCTGGGTTAGACAATGGCGATATGCAAATCAGCTCTGACCCTGTTGCCCCATGGGAACAGTCCAGTCCGAACTACAAAAGCCATGTCCTTCCCAGAACGGAATCAAGCATCCGAGGACCGGACCGGTTTCGAGGTAACACCTCTCATCAGCCCGGCTAGCTTGACTCCAAGTGGTGTGGAGTGCCTGGGACCCACGTCTGGGCATCCCCAGCGCACTTAGGGCGGCAATTGCAAAAACAACAAGTGATGGACCGAATGTGGATCAATGTCACACATTCCCCCAGTCAAAAGATCTGGGCCCAAATCCATCGTTTTTCTGCACTCCACACCACCCTGGGTTAGACAATGGCGATATGCAAATCAGCTCTGACCCTGTTGCCCCATGGGAACAGTCCAGTCCGAACTACAAAAGCCATGTCCTTCCCAGAACGGAATCAAGCATCCGAGGACCGGACCGGTTTCGAGGTAACACCTCTCATCAGCCCGGCTAGCTTGACTCCAAGTGGTGTGGAGTGCCTGGGACCCACGTCTGGGCATCCCCAGCGCACTTAGGGCGGCAATTGCAAAAACAACAAGTGATGGACCGAATGTGGATCAATGTCACACATTCCCCCAGTCAAAAGATCTGGGCCCAAATCCATCGTTTTTTTGCACTCCACACCACCCTGGGTTAGACAATGGCGATATGCAAATCAGCTCTGACCCTGTTGCCCCATGGGAACAGTCCAGTCCGAACTACAAAAGCCATGTCCTTCCCAGAACGGAATCAAGCATCCGAGGACCGGACCGGTTTCGAGGTAACACCTCTCATCAGCCCGGCTAGCTTGACTCCAAGTGGTGTGGAGTGCCTGGGACCCACGTCTGGGCATCCCCAGCGCACTTAGGGCGGCAATTGCAAAAACAACAAGTGATGGACCGAATGTGGATCAATGTCACACATTCCCCCAGTCAAAAGATCTGGGCCCAAATCCATCGTTTTTTTGCACTCCACACCACCCTGGGTTAGACAATGGCGATATGCAAATCAGCTCTGACCCTGTTGCCCCATGGGAACAGTCCAGTCCGAACTACAAAAGCCATGTCCTTCCCAGAACGGAATCAAGCATCCAAGGACCGGACCGGTTTCGAGGTAACACCTCTCATCAGCCCGGCTAGCTTGACTCCAAGTGGTGTGGAGTGCCTGGGACCCACGTCTGGGCATCCCCAGCGCACTTAGGGCGGCAATTGCAAAAACAACAAGTGATGGACCGAATGTGGATCAATGTCACACATTCCCCCAGTCAAAAGATCTGGGCCCAAATCCATCGTTTTTTTGCACTCCACACCACCCTGGGTTAGACAATGGCGATATGCAAATCAGCTCTGACCCTGTTGCCCCATGGGAACAGTCCAGTCCGAACTACAAAAGCCATGTCCTTCCCAGAACGGAATCAAGCATCCGAGGACCGGACCGGTTTCGAGGTAACACCTCTCATCAGCCCGGCTAGCTTGACTCCAAGTGGTGTGGAGTGCCTGGGACCCACGTCTGGGCATCCCCAGCGCACTTAGGGCGGCAATTGCAAAAACAACAAGTGATGGACCGCATGGGGCACAGGGTCAGAGCTGATTTGCATATCGCCATTGTCTAACCCAGGGTGGTGTGGAGTGCAAAAAAACGATGGATTTGGGCCCAGATCTTTCGACTGGGGTGAATGTGTGACATTGATCCATATTCGGTCCATCACCTGTTTTGTTTGCAATACCGCCATAAGTGCGCTGGGGATGCTCAGACGTGGGTCCCAGGCACTCCACACCACTGGAGTCAAGCTAGCCGGGCTGATGAGAGGTGTTACCTCGAAACCGGTCCGGTCCTCGGATGCTTGATTCCGTTCTGGGAAGGACATGGCTTTTGTAGTTCGGACTGGACTGTTCCCATGGGGCACAGGGTCAGAGCTGATTTGCATATCGCCATTGTCTAACCCAGGGTGGTGTGGAGTGCAAAAAAACGATGGATTTGGGCCCAGATCTTTGGACTGGGGTGAATGTGTGACATTGATCCATATTCGGTCCATCACCTGTTTTGTTTGCAATACCGCCATAAGTGCGCTGGGGATGCTCAGACGTGGGTCCTAGGCACTCCACACCACTGGAGTCAAGCTAGCCGGGCTGATGAGAGGTGTTACCTCGAAACCGGTCCGGTCCTCGGATGCTTGATTCCGTTCTGGGAAGGACATGGCTTTTGTAGTTCGGACTGGACTGTTCCCATGGGGCACAGGGTCAGAGCTGATTTGCATATCGCCATTGTCTAACCCAGGGTGGTGTGGAGTGCAAAAAAACGATGGATTTGGGCCCAGATCTTTGGACTGGGGTGAATGTGTGACATTGATCCATATTCGGTCCATCACCTGTTTTGTTTAGAAACGTGACAGCATCATCATTGAGTTAGTTTTGTATGCTTCCTCCATTCAGAGGTAAACCACTGGTTATTTCAGTTGTGATCAAAGAAAGGTGGGGGTGTTATAGTTAAGTGAATATCAAAAGTAGGTGTTGAAATCTCGTATGCCAAGATTTGTAAATTTAATCAGTCTGGGTTTGAGATGGTTAAAAAGTGTGTCGTGCGTAGGAAGACTTGTTATTAGTCTAACGCAATGAGAGTGTCCATAAAAAAGGTCGACATGTTTCAGCCCTTGTGGTTGCCCGTGTGGGTCAAGTGGGCTTTCTTCAGGATCGAAACAAGAAGGAGAATGTGGAGGCCGTATCTTGTTATGGTCTCATGGAATCTGGGTGTATTGACCCGATTCTCACGTGGTCAAATAGTACCTTAAGTCCTAAAATATGGACTTCTTCGGGCGGCCAGGGAGCTTTTTAACTGCTGCTGCACAGTGTAACACGACTTGCTTTCGCACTTCCTCTGACAGCCAGGTCCGGAAGAAAGCCCACTTGACCCACAAAGGCAACCACAAGGGCTGAAACATGTCGACCTTTTTTTATGGACACTCGCAGTGCGTTAGACCAATAACAAGTCTTCCCACGCACGACACAGTTTTTAAACATCTCAAACCCAGAATGATTAAATATACAAATCTGGGCATATGAGATTTTAACACCACCTTTTGATATTCACTTCACTATAACACCCCCACCTTTCTTTGATCACTACTGAAATAACCAGTGGTTTACCTCCAGATGGAGGAAGCATACAAAACTAACCCAATGATGATGCTGTCACGTTTCTAAACCAGGGTGGAGAATCAAGATGTACCACCTTTCCGACTTCTGTACGTGAATGAGGGTTTTTTATCTGTGTACGACATGAACTTTGCAACCCTGGTTACTCAGGTTAAGTGATCCATTCCCATTTGATATCTGATTACGAGGAAGGAAGCTGAATGGATCCCAGTTCCTTCTTTTTCCCCTCTTTTGATTTGATATAGGCTCCTTTATCCTCAATCCTAACACATTCTCACATTTATTTATAGTATTTTTGACACGCCTGAAGGTATACTCTTTCCCTGTTGATCAGAGTTCTTCGGTAATAGAACAAGGAAGGAACAAATATTACTAAGACTCTAACGTGGAACTATACAAATGATGTAACGTAACTAACACACTTGGTAATGCACAATTAAATTAATAAATACTTTAAAATGGAAATAATATTCCCTATTCCACTGAAAAAATATCAAATTAGGTAATGGTATATTTAAACTTAGTAAAAGTAGAGAAAGGTATAAAAACAGCAGTGTGGGCGAACCTGCTATTCATACTGGAGGAAAATAACAAATACTGCACCGCAGCTAATACTGTTATTTATACTGGAGAAAGGTAATACTGCACTGCGGCTGATACTGTTATTGATACTGGACTGGGGGAAAGTACAAAATACTGCACTGTGGCTGATACTCTTATTGATTGATACTGTGGAAAGGGACGAATACTAGAGGCTTGAAAAAATAACAAATACTGCACTGTGGCTGATACAGTAGTTGATACTGGAGGAAAGTAGCAAATACTGCACTGAGGCTGATACTGTTATTTATACTGGAGGAATGTAATACTGCACTGTGGCTGCACTGTGGCTGATATAGCAGTTGATACTGGACTGGAGGAAAGTAGTTGATACTGGACTGGAGGAAAGTACAAAATACTGCACTGTGGCTGATACTTTTATTGATACTGTGGAAAGGAACGAATACTACCGACTTGAAAAAATAAAAAATACTGCACTGTGGCTGATACTGCAGTTGATACTGGAGGAAAGTAACATATACTGCACTGCTGCTGATACTGTTATTGATACTGGAGGAAAGGAACGGATACTGCTCTGTGGCTGATACTGTTATCCATACTGGAGGAAAGCATCGAATACTGCACTGTGTCTGATACTGTTATTGATACTGGAGGAAAGGAACGGATACTGCTCTGTGGCTGATACTGTTATCCATACTGGAGGAAAGCATTGAATACTGCACTGTGTCTGATACTGTTATTGATACTGGAGGAAAGGAACGAATACTGCTCTGTGGCTGATACTGTTATCGGTACTGGAGGAAAGCATTGAATACTGCACTGTGGCTGATACTGTTATTATACTGGAAGAAAGTAATACTTCACTGTGGCTGGTACAGCAGTTGATACTGGAGGAAAGTAACAAATACTGCACTGTGCCTGATACTGTTATTGATACTGTGGAAAGGGACGAATACTGCAGACTTGACAAAATAACAAATACTGCACTGTGGCTGATACTGTTATTGATACTGGAGGAAAGGAACGAATACTGCACCGTGGCTGATACTGCAGCTGATACTGGAGGAAAGTAAAAAATACTGCACTGTGGCTGATACTGTTATTGATACTGGAGGGAACAGCCGCGGCCGGTGGTGGGAATACCTGCCGGCGGTGACGTGGGAAGGGGGAGGGGCAGGGTGGGGGGTAGTAATGTATGGATTACGGAGTTTAACAGGTAAGCAAACATATAAATAAATACAACGAAGTTCGTTGCGCGCCCTGCATCGCATTTGGTGATGCAGTGCACTCAACGAAATTCGTTTTATTTATATATATGTTAACTTACCTGTTAAGGTCCGTAATACATACATTACTACCCCCCACCCTGCCCCTCCCCCTCCCCACGTCACCACCCGCAGGTACTCCCACCACCGGTCGTGGCTGTGAGAGAAGCAACAAATAATACAGACTTGACAAAATACCAAATACTGCACTGTGGCTGATACTGTTATTGATACTGGAGGGAAGGCACCAATACTGTACGTTGCCACCAACACTAGGAGTGATTTTGAAGGAATGCAACAACCCCTCCATTGTGCATAACAACAAACAGTTTCAATGATATTCGAGGAATGCAACATAATAAGTACTCAGATGGTAACACTTTCAATTAATTACAGGGAAAACAACACATACTGTACTGAGGCCAGAGCATGTTCATCATTTCTGGATGAAATAAACGCAACGATCCCAACCAACAAAAAACTAGAGCGAATTCCACTCGCACGCACGAGAATGCCATAGAAGCAAGGAGAACGGCGGCCATGCATTGATTGGGTCACTGCGCGTGCAAGGCCGTCCATGCCTCTGCGAGCTGACCGCCTCATTCCAAACTGGCAGCAACTAAATCAGCACACTCGGAGCCATATTATGATGCCGCTTTCTGCGTCAGCGCAAGAGACGTCTGTGCGTCTTGGACACATACATTAACTCGAAATGTCTGAGGTAATGCATGTTTTGCTTACATCAGAGCTCGGAAAAACAGGGTATGTATTGACTGTTTCCGAGCTCTGCTTGGAGATGATTTCAGTTGATGTATGCACTCAAAACGCTGCAGAGGCAACTGCGCAGGCGCAGCTCAGAAAACGACATCCAAGTACGGCCCCTGGAGAGTCCGGTCTGAGACGGACAAGCCGCCGTTCACCTCCCCGGCTGGTGGCGCATTCCCACCTTTAAGGTCGAATTGGATACTGGCCTCATGAAAGCAAGAGTACGTAAAATGGGCTAATTGGATTTGCAGCAGTTCACAGTCGAATTCAAAGCACGTGTTCTGGACGGGAATGAAAGCCCCAGCTGCTGCTGTCTGTTCTTGTTCCTTAAAGCCAGATGAGTGACCAGGATGCTTTAACACACTGTTCCAGACAGAAGTTTCCACGGAGAGGCGTTTATTTTGCAGGCTTTCAGTATACTTTATTCGATGGCGCAGCAGGGATACCATGTCCCCTTCCCCTGTTTTTAAAGAAATAAAACGCCATTTTTGGAAGTCACATGGGTCCCTTATGTCCTTTACCTGTTAACTACTTCCCTGCAGGTATGACACATTAACGGATAATTTTGGGTGATTTGTAGCGTTTGGCCTGACTCTGTGACATTGGGTTACATTTTAAACCAATTTAAATGCCCGAGGACTGTAGTGTGAGTAAAAAGATACAAGGTGAGCCATGATACTGACAAAGTTCTACAATTACGTGATTTTGCGAAATGCCATGACTGGCCGGATCATAGCAGTTTTTTTTAATGGCAGACTGGAATGGGGGGCATGTGGAGGGGAAAAATACACTATGCTGAGAGTGGGTAAAAAAAAGCACTACGACACGAGGGCTTAAATATACAGAAAAAACAAGGCGACACGGCGGGAGGGGGCGGAGCGGGTAAACAAAGACGGACATGCACGCGCCCGTGACTTTTAAGGTCAATGCGCATGCGCATAAGCTTAATGCGCATGCGCATTGACCTTAAAAGTCACGGGCACTGCAAGGAATCGCCACGATTCCTTGCAGTGTAGATAAAGAGTGGATAACTCGCAATACTCTCGCCTTGCTCGATGCGCATGCGCATCGACAGGCGAGACCTAAAAAACCTTCTTAAGTTTGCCCTAAGCTTGGGAAAGTGATGCATGCTTAACGATTGTGCACTCCACAAAACTCTACTACAGATCCAGGGTCGTATCATGAACATGTGCACTTGTGCAAGGCATAGCTGTGCGTCTGTTTTTATGAGAGTGTACTGTCTAAAGTGCATGCACTTAACTCGGAAGTTCTCATTTTTACTTAGTGCTGAAGACATCAAAGTGCGAGAAGGGAGACAACTACTTCTGACCTGTGCTGTCTGCAGCACAATTACCTAAAAACTGCATTACTGCGCCATGCGTGCGCGTGCACACATTCATGGTATAGCCCCTGGGGAAGAGATTTGCTAGAGTGTAAATTTAGCAAAATATGGTATAGTTGTACATTTGTAATATTTACGAGGCTGTGCAGAAATGGGGATTCCTAGGATAAGATGATGTCCTGCATGTCCCTGGCCAACACAACAGTAGGTTGCTGCTATGAGATTGGCAGGGGATATGCAGCAGAAAGTAGATTGACATGGTAGCAACATTCAGGGTATTCATTCACAAAACTTCTGGAAAGCACCAAGTTTATCCGAGCATAAGTAGCGCAGAACGTGGTTAAATTGCACCAATCGTGTAGGTTTTGTGTGAATGGTGAGGTTTTAGAAAAAAAATAATTTAAAAGGTAGCAAAGCAAAAAAGTAGAGATAAGAATGAAGACAATTAGAGGGCGGAAAAATAGAATAACAAAAAATGAAGAAAAAATATGTGGATTACAATTGGGTTTGGAAATGGAGTTAGGATTTTTTTTTAAGTTAGGCTATGTTTACTAGGCAGGGTTAGTGCAACTTACAGAGTGATGGATGATGTAAGGAAAGATGTATGGGTTCGGACATGGGTAAGGATTAGGTTAAGGATTCAATTATAAATTGAGGATAGGCAAGGGATTAGGTTAGGATTAGGTTAACTTTTGGAGTTGGGTTTATAGTAAGGGAAGGTGTAAGCGGAAGCATTATAGTTTGGCCTGGTGTAAAGGCTGGTGCTAGGATTGTGGAAATGTTAGAGATTTGGTCAGGTTAGGTTTAGGAGTCGAGTTAACATTAGAGTAATGTAAACTGTGGGTGATGGTGTAATAAATAAATGTGGGTGAAAGATGGAGCAGTTGGTGGTATGGGGTAACCACTCATAAAATGACAGAGGCCTCATTGTGGATGAGTTGCCTAGTAACAGCAAATTGTAAACGCACACAGAGAAATGAAAAATGTTAGCAGCTCTTAATTTGTAAAAGAACAAGCGACGGTGCCGAAAGGTCCGCTGGAAACCCTGGTGCCCGACACTACCACACTTCCCTGTATGCACTCCGCAAGTGCATTTCCAGGGTATTCATCGATTGCCGCATTTTGTTGTTTTCTTCACTCAGTACACGGTGGCTTGCATTAGTTCTTTTGCAATGCCATGCAGCACTGCACTCATGGATAACTCTAAAGACCACACCGCTTACATGTACCCACGCATGGTTTACTACATGGAATACCAGGGCCTCCACCATTCTCCTCAGCGCATGGCAATGTTCAACACCTGAGTTTTTATACAAGAGTGATCTTCTTCTTACAACGTTTCTTCTGCCTTTTTACCCCTCTCTTTCTCCACAGGCAGCTTTCAAATATTCAAGCATGTAAATAAAACCATCCTGATGATGATCCCATTATTCCTTTAAAAGGGATCGAAACGTCGTCGACCTATGGAATAGTTTTGCGCAGACAACCAGTGTGTTATATTGGTGTGATAACTATTATGGATGGCTTGTTTTGTATTCTCATTGACCCAAAGCTTCCTTTTCCTTTTTCTTTTGCCTGAAAATCCTAATGTTTATTTGTATGTTTGTTTCTGTTCTCATGTACTGGATGCAGGACTGTATCCAACTTTACTGTTGGTTGCTCTTGAAAATGTTGAAAACATTCAATTGGTTAAACTGTGTGTCCGGCTGGACACAGTGGAATATAGTACTTATTACAGACTATATTTATTTAAGTGTTCTAAATGATTCTTTAAGGACCATTGTTATAATTTAAGGAAGCCCTGGGCCAGCGCTAACGGATGTCAGAGTGCTGAATACCAAGGTTGCGTAATCTTAATTTGATTTCATGCCTTTTTCATCCAACACGAGAAACTCTTTTCCTTTAACAAACTCTTTTAGGTTCTCTTTCATCCCTGCCTTTTTTATTGTCACTATGTTTCTCTTCGTCCTACTTTCCCCGTTTTGCATTTTTCTCTCTCTTGCAAGCACCAGCTCAAATTAAGCACTGAATACAAGTAAACAGAACATTTCATCAATTAAGACTCTGTGATTCAGTTCAAGCTGTTCGGTGAATGTAACGCTCTGGTTAATAACTAATGATTTAAATACTGCACTGTGATTCGAACAGGCTTATCAATACCGGAGAAAACAAAACAGCAGTGTGGCAGTAAAACTTTGAGTAATCCTAGGGGGAATAATTAACTCTTTCTCAATTGAGACTTCAACTCTTACAGTGTAATAATCAAGGAAAGTAGTACATTCAGTAGCGCATTCCTAACATGGCCAGAAAATTACAGAACAGTAGCAGATAAATACATGCCACTCTCGTGCTTCCAGGAATACTGAAGATTGGGAAATACATTGCAATTTAAAGAGTTTGTAAAGTGTCGATTTACAGTAATTTCGCAGCACTTGTACGAAAGTAACAAGTGTAAGGCTGTTCTGCGCGTCTTTCTACCATTTCCAGGAACACTGATGAAAAGTAACAAAGCCCTACATTGTTCACACCAAATTACAGTCTGGAAATGCGACTGGCACGTACCCGCCGTAGGCTCCGAAGGTGAAGCTCCGCTTCCGGTGAGTCATGGCGGGGGGCCGCGCGCAGGTGCTGTCCCGGGGCAGTGCTGTCAGTCTGTCCCGCTGCCTCCAGCCTGCCCGGCGTGAGCCGCAGAGCCCGCCTCTCTCCTGGACCAGTCTTCCACCACCCCGCCTCCCAGCTCCCTTGGCATGAAGTGCCCCTGTGTGCTGCTCCGGCCAGGAACACGTCTCCCTCAGCGGGGGGTTCATTGCCCCGGTAGTTGCCCCTGGAAACCACGAAGTGCCTCTTATAGCGCCCACTCTTGCCCCTATTGCCCCTACCGCCTCCTTTAATACACACGAACGAGCACACGAAGGAAATGGGGAAATATCCTATTTTGCAACACACAAGTGTTTTGTTGTGTACTTTTAGCTCGCCGTTTGTTTTTTGTTTATAAAAATAAACAGCATTATGGATGGAGTGGGCGGGTGCTTCAGCGGGACAACTTGGACCCAAAATGAACTTCAAGAGAGGGAGGGAGGGTTGGGGGTGTTGGGGGGCTTGTGAGGACCGGAAGCATACATGCCAACATTTGGAAACAGGAATGAGGGAGATTTGGAAAACAATTTGTGAGGAATATGTTGCCTCCATTGACTTGCATTGAAGTGGGGACACCGGGCCACAGTGATCTGAGTGGCAGATTGAATTCTGATAATTAATGTATAATTCAAACAGCAGCTACGGGGACAATGTCCTTACAACGTATGCCATTACAACGTATGTCACTACAACACATGCCATTGCAACGCATTATAAGGTAAGTAATTGGTATTTTTTAGTTTTAGGGTGGATATGGGTTTTGGGGTTCATGGGGATAGTATTTTTACCCCTACACTATCCAACACACCCTACAGTTGCACTCACTGGAGTGGGACTAGTCATTTTTATCCCTACACTATTCAACACTTACCCTACTGTTGCACTCACTGGAGTGTGAATAATAATTTTTACCCCTGGACTATCCAACACTTACCCAACGGTTACCCCAAAAGTATTATGCATTGTAATGGTATGCGTTGTAATGGTAGTTTCTAAAAATGCGTTTTAATGACATGTGTTGTAGAATCATGAGTTGAAATGGTAGTTGCGATGTAAATACCGCGTTGTAAAGCCATGTGTTGTAATTGTTTGCATTGTAACATCACATATTCATGCTCAGACTATGCCTTGTAGCAGTATTAGCATTAGCCTATTTCAGCAGTGTTTGTATTGCAACACAGAGTGCAATTGTACTCACAGTGTAACTTACTCTCAGAGCATTCTTCATTTCAAGGTGTATTTTTTTAAACATCAAGTGTGCATGGTGGTTATGTGCGCATTACTACACTTATTAGGGCTGTGTGAATTGGTATGTGGCTGCTTGAGGAACATGAGCCTGTCTGAAGCATCTGGCATAGCTCAGTTAGTTATCCAGCCTTAGCGTTGGAGAATGACACATTGCCATCTGTGTTGGCTGCAAGAAGCTGGTGTTGACACATCAATTAGAATCAGTTGTATTATGTTGTATTGTCTAGGTTGGATGTTGAAACATCATTAGTGTGTTCAATGTTTGATTGGGTTTAGCACAGCACAGATTATTTCATCTCACTGTGTTATGCTCTAAATGCTGAGGGTTTGGGTTTATTTTTGTGCTACTGCACAAAAAAAAGTTGGCATCAGAGGCGTAACACAAGCCCCGGCAACCCCTGCGTTGCAGGGGGGGCCCGTGCTCCAGGGGGCCCCGCCGGGGCCCCTCACTGAATGCATTGATTGACTGAGTAATTTAAAAATTGGACGGTCCCGGCCGGGGCCCCGTGAGGGCGAGGCTGGCAGCGGTGCGGGGCCCCGGCTGGGGCCCATGAGGCAGGCAGGCAGTGGCAGGAGAATGGCTCGGGCCGGAGCCCCTGCGGGGGCCCATGAGGCTGGCAGCACATTATGGTGCGGGGCCCCGGCCGGGGCCCGTGTGTGGCTGGCAGCGGCTGCTGAGGCTGAGGCTGAGCAGAGTTAAGCACGAATGCCATGGGTGCGGGGCCCTGGCCGGGCGGCCCGGAGTGTGTGACTGGAATGGATGCCATGGCATGATTGCAGGAATGGTGCGGGCCTGCGCGGGGCCATGTTACACGGTAGTACTACTAGTAGAGTAGTCTTAATGGTGGTGGTGGGTGGGTGTGGATCAATGGCAGCAGGGCAGCCAGGGTTGTTTACTCCTCTCATGACTCTGGTGACTTTCACTTTCCTTTCCGCGGCTTCCGGGACGCGTATGCGCACCGCAGGGGCACTGGGCAGGGGGGGCTGGCTGGTGACTGACGCATAATATTTGTCAGAGGGGCAGGGACAACACATGCGCATTGCACAATGAGATCATGACGACACACTAAAGCGCGTTACCGTTATAGTGTAAGGTGTGGCATCATCAGGGACGCGGAGCAGAAGACAAAGAAAGGAAGCCTGAACTGAAGCCCCACGCTGACCGTTGACGGACGCTCAGGTCTGAGGACTCATCAGGTGACAGGTACACTCATATACTCCGAGTTTATCCGAACAACAGCGCTATAATAAACTAGTTTATCGACCAAAGTTTGGGTGGGATTTATTTTACGACTGCTATAATAAGGTAAAAACGTGCAGGATGAAGCAGGGCGCGTCCTCCCTTGCACATGGTTATGCTATTCAAATTAAACCTAGTTTGTCGTTCTATTTTTTAGGAAGGAACAGTGTTGTGTTGTTACTTTACATTTCAATATGAAAAGTTTGAATAGCATCATTGGTAACTAGTCACCAGACGTTTGAGAACATGCATTGTTCATGTTGGTAGATTTACAAATACTATCATTAAACTTGTAAACCAGATAAAAGTATTATGCATGCTAACGCATCACTATGCCGTAGCTAGCGCTGGATGCGTCATAGTATAGTTGTTTTTTTAATTACTAGTGGGGAAGGAAAGGTGGGACATAAGGCAAGATGATGGGGGGGCAGTGGGGCAACACAGACAAAAAGAAAAAAAGGCAAAAGTGCTACTTTGCATTGCATCCAGTGTGACCGAGTCATAGCTCTTTTTTTCTGATTTGCGGGGCAGGAGGCAAGAAGGAGAGAGGCAGGTGGAGCGGGAGGGAGCACAGATAGAGAAGGGGGTGGGTGGCACAGAGAGAGGGAAGTTGTGCGGCTGGGGCTGGGAGCAAGCAGACAAATGCATGCACTCATATGGACTGCTTCATCAAAAAGAAATAAGCACTGGCATAGCCAATAGGTCTCGCCTTTGGGACCTTATAAGTATTTAGTTATGCAGCACAATATCCTTACTGCAACAACATTAACTGTTGCAGGGCTAAACACTTATAAGGTCCCAAAGGCAAGACCTATTGGCTATGCCAATGCTTGTTTATTATTATTATTACATGAGGCTTGTGATAGACACATAGCTGTCTCCAGGCTACATCTAAGATTTTAACAGATACAAATGTCATGTGCCCTACTTTGCCAAATATACTCCCTAAGTACAGGTCACGTGGACGAAATTTTGGATTTCTGTCCAAGTTCTTCTCCCAGAGAGCAGACATTGGAGTGGCTGCCGAATTTCAAACAAGTAAATATTGAATTATGACATGAACTGCCGCTGGGAACTTTCTGCTATTGGCCTGAACAACATTTTTGTACTAATATGGACTTACAGTCGTCGAAATTGCCTGTTATGTAGGAAACAACTTGCTGATTGGATTGCACTAAAATGTGTGTTAATTTAACTCCTAGAATGTGCCCAGGTACAGTGCTGACACGTTTGCCTTTCTTGAATTGTGCTGAATGAATACATCACGGGGCTATTTGTAAATGTCAGTGTAAGCACACCAAAAAAAGCACTTACAGCAATCAAAAGTGAGTAGCCGCCCTTGACGAGTTTTTAGATGTGTTTTTCCAGTAAAATTGTTTTGGAAGGACAGATAATGAAAAGTTATCAGTTCAAGCTGGCAGCCTACAGCATTAAAAAGTAAATAGCCCGCCCTGCGGCGTTGCTCTGCCCAGCTTGTAGCCAGCAGGAAGGCCCTTCTAGAGATAGCATGTGGCATGCGTTCCAGACGTGGATCACTAGTGATGGGAAGAGGATTCACTTCCATGGGAAGTGCAAGCGGTTCACGCTCAAGGGGCTGAACAGAATAGCGAGCTGCAGAATGTCACATTCATTGTGCATCACACTCTGAGAACGAGACATGGCATCGCCAGCTCTGACGTGATGTGAACCAGCGAGAAGATTGGGCGATGGATGGATGGATGGACTGATGAGTGGATGGATGGAAGGGTGGGTGGCTGGAGGGGTGGGTGGATGGATGAGTGGATAGATGGAGGGTTGGGTGGATGGATGAATGGAGGGGTGGGTGGATGGATGAGTGGATGGATGGAGAGGTGGGTAGATGGAGGGGTGGGTGAATGGATGAGTGGATGGATGGATGGGTGGGGGATAGATGGATGGATGGATGGCAAAGTGACCAAGTGTATGTGGCAGGAGCAAGTTGCTGATATGGTGTGTTATTCTACATACTGTGTTATTTATGGTGTTGCTTGCACTTGGTGGTGTGTTATTATTCTACATACTGTGTTATTAATGGTGTTGCTTGCACTTGTCTGTAATACGTGTACTTTAAATCTTGTATTTAGTCATTGTTTACACTACACAAATGATAATTTAAAACAAACATCTGCATCAGTGTTCTGAAGCATCCAAACCATTTTCTTCCTCAGCCTTGTTTGCCTGCCAGTTTTGCAGTGCTTACTAATAAAGACATTATGATTGAAATTCCTTCCTCAGTTCACGTTATTATCATGCACAACCCTTGACAGTCGCTAGTGTGTAGCATGCAGATAATTATTGAACAGT
Organism: Lissotriton vulgaris; assembly: GCF_964263255.1. Lineage (NCBI taxonomy): Eukaryota > Metazoa > Chordata > Amphibia > Caudata > Salamandridae > Lissotriton > Lissotriton vulgaris. Next base: position 358,713,868 of record NC_141693.1, on the reverse strand, counting down.
CTATTTCTCTTGACTTTCGCAGGATACTGTGTTATAGCTTGTGTACTTCTCTTGTATATTGTCAGTTGAGTTTTTATGGAATTCCACTATTCCAGGTTTGGGTTTCTCTTTCAAATTTTCAAGGTATTGTCAATTCTATATCGGACCCTTCATAGTTGTTCTTTGTTCTTCAACAATAGGCAGTTCCTGAGACAATAGGATCACTCCTTGGCATTGTTCTGATTGCTGCCTCAGTTAAATCTGCTTTTGACAGGATTGCTGCAAATGGCATAGCGTGTATGTTGAGTGTCTCCCACTTTCTCACTAGAACTTACAGAAAGACAATAGAGGCATTTCTTTTAAATGTTGGAGGTTTCAAAGCAAAATATGCTAGATTTCTGGGAGGTAGGGCAAAGTAGTACAAGGTGGGCAGCGCCGCGGGGTGGGGCCCTCCATGTGCTTTGCAGGGGGGCCCCCTCAAGTTTCGTTATGCCACTGGTTGGCATCAGTATGGCTCTGTGTTGGTTGTATAATAATGTGGTGCTGGTGCATTTAGTATGTTTTGTTGAGTTTGCTGTTTTCTACCAAAGGTTAACTGTTGCCATCTGTGTAGCCTTTGTTGTTCTTTTATTGCATAACTACCCGGTTTCGTTGCACCTAAGGTCTAGTGTATGGGTGGTGTAGGGTTTTGAGATTTAGGGATTGGGGTTTTCAAGCTCTGGTTGTCTTTAGTGCTAGGTTCGTTGCATGCTGGGGCATAGTTAAGGGGCTGCACTTTCTTTCTTCAGAGTGTCTTGTCGATATTTAGGCTTCTGGAAGGCATTTAGTGCTGTTGTACACCTGGATAGTACTCGTCACTGTGTTGGACGTATGATGTAGAGCTGGGACATTTAGTGGCCTCTGTCAATGGATTATCTTCTTGTGTAGAGTAATATTGGGGCTCTTTTCGTGTCTGGCAGAGCTCCACAAGACTACATCTTGCCTGGTATTCTTAAATTTTCACTTTTCTGGTGTGTTACACTTGGTGATGAGCCACATTCAATAAAACCATAAGCAACATATGGAAGGGGCAGCAAGCTATGGCATAGCCCTCTTCAAACTCCACTAGCTGCAACTCCATAGAGGGAGTACACAGTGCACCTCCCAGAATTACTGAGCATGCCACTGCTGAATCAAACCCATTCCGCACCACACACTCCAATTTATCATCTCCTCAGAGCAGTTGTTAAATTAGAGCATAAAAGTGCCAATTTTTAGTCCCAGAATGGGAATCGCATGCGGAAAAGAACCTGGTTGGTCCAGGTCTTCCTGTCATTCTCCTTTCAAATCCAGCAACACGTGATGACCGTACTTTAGGGGGGAGTACAGTGACTGGAATCTGTATTTCTGGCACAGCACCTCCCTATCCTAGCCTCGGGTATCACCCTATACTAGCCTCGAGTATCTCCTATGCTAGCCACGGAAACCTCCCTTTCCTACCCTTGGATATCTGCCTATCCTAGCTTTGGGTACCTCCCTATCTTAGCCTCTGGTATCTCCCTCTCCTAGCCTGGGGTACCTCCCTATCCTAGTCTCTGGTATCTCCCTATCCTAGCCTCGGATACCTCTCTATCCTGGCCTGGGGTATATCTCTATCCTAGCCTCGGGTATCGCCCTATACTAGCCTCGAGTATCCACCTTTCCTAGCCTCGGAAACCTCCCTTTCCTATCCTTGGATATCTGCCTATACTAGCTTCGGGTACCTCCCTATGTTAGTCTCTGGTATCTCCCTATCCTAGCCCCAGGTATCTCCCTATCCTAACCTTGGGTACCTCCCTATTTTAGCCCGAGTACCTCCCTATCCTATCTTCGAGTATCTCCCTATCCTAGCCCTGGGCACCTCCCTATCCTAGCCCTGGGCACCTCCCTATCCTAGCCCGGGGCACCTCCCTATCCTAGCCTCAGGCACCTTCCTATCCAAGCCCCGGGTACCTTCCTATCCTAGCCTCGGGTACCTGCTTATACCAGCCTCTGGGGCCTCCCTATCCTAGCCATCAGTACTTTCTTATCCTAGCCTCTGATACCTCCCTATCCTAGCGCAGGTATCTTCCTATCCTAGCCTCTGCTACCTTCCTATCCTAGCCTCAGGTATCTCCCTATCCTAGCCTCGGGTATCTCCCTATCCTAGCCCTGGGCACCTCCCTATCCTAGCCCCGGGCACCTCCCTATCCTAGCCTCAGGCCCCTTCCTATCCCTGCCCCGGGTACCTTCCTATCCTAGCCTCGGGTACCTGCTTATACTAGCCTCTGGGGCCCCCCTATCCTAGCCATCAGTACTTCCTTATCCTAGCCTCTGATACCTTCCTATCCTAGCCCAGGTATCTTCCTATCCTAGCCTCTGATACCTTCCTATCCTAGCCCAGGTATCTTCCTATCCTAGCCTCTGGTACCTTCCTATCCTAGCCTCAGGTATCTCCCTATCCTAGCCCCAGTACCTCCCGATCCTAGCCTCAGGTACCTTCCTATCCTAGCCCAGGTATCTTCCTATCCTAGCCTCTGATACCTTCCTATCCTAGCCCAGGTATCTTCCTATCCTAGCCTCTGGTACCTTCCTATCCTAGCCTCAGGTATCTCCCTATCCTAGCCCCAGTACCTCCCGATCCTAGCCTCAGGTACCTCCCTATCCTCGCCCAGGTATCTTCCTATCCTAGCCTCTGATACCTTCCTATCCTAGCCCAGATATCTTCCTATCCTAGCCTCTGGTACCTTCCTATCCTAGCCTCAGGTATCTCCCTATCCTAGCCCCAGTACCTCCCGATCCTAGCCTCAGGTACCTCCCTATCCTCGCCCAGGTATCTTCCTATCCTAGCCTGTGGTACCTTCCTCTCCTAGCCTCAGGTATCTCCTTATGCTAGCCCCGGTTCCTCCCTATCCTAGCCCGAGTACCTCCCTATCCTAGCCTTCAGTATCTCCTTATCCTAGCCTCGTAGACCTCCCTATCCTAGCTCCGGTACCTCATAATGAGGCCCTTATTATGTAAATCGCTGGAGAAGTTGATGATATAGTACAGGTTGTGCTTAAGGCTGGGTGCGCCTTCCTCCGCTAAATCATTGAAGGGTAAAACAATGTCATCTGTGTGACCCTTGTCACTGTCTTAGTTGCAACTTTAGAGTCTTAGGTGACTAGATGTGGGGTGTGTGTATTCTTATGTGTTGAAGCATTCATATTCTTTGGGTTACTGCAATAAAACAATCGCATTAGCACCATTGAAGTGATACATTACACATGAGTGTGTTAAAGCATTTAAGTGATCCCGTATTATTCCTTCAGGCGCTGTAGCCTACCTATGTAATCTGTAATTAGTAATTGGGGTTCTAGCCATGCCTATTGCTCCGGTGCAGCCCAGTATCGACGGACCCTTCTCAACCAGAGCAGATTGCTTTACTCCAAACCCCCCGCCCCTCCGCCCACCCCTCCCCACCCCCGGCACGGGTTGCTAAAGTCATGGGAGGAAGCCAAGGCGAGCAGGATCTGTATTCTGGGAGTAGGTACTCAAGCCCTCTGCCTTCCCAATGTACTCACAGTGCATACTTGGCAGCAGGCTTCATCCTACATACACAGTGTGTGCTCTGCAATGGGTTACAATCAAAAGACTATTCTCCACAAAAGTTTGCCTTTTGTAGTGCATGATTTTTAGGGGCAGTGTACCCGGTGCTTACCCCTTATCAATGGACTGGGGCTTTGGTGGGCTTCAAGCAAGTAAAAAAAAATGCAATTGATTAAAAAATATATCAGCATATCTTAAGGCGCATGTGGATTGGCATTCTTATGCTATACAATCATTACAGCATATATGTATATGATGTCACAGTTTCAATAGCATGTCAATTAGGTATTTTGAAGTGAGATAATAACACCCCCTCTTATAAATACTGAATCTTTTTTGTACCCACTCGCAGTCCCATTTTAGGAGTTGTAAAAACCTTACTGATTCCTAAAATGGGATTAGTACATATGAAAAAATATTTTTATGTTTACAAAAACAGAAAAGGAGCATTCGTGATCATAAAAATGCTCAGTAATTATGGGCCTATGTTCCACGGTTTGGCTGTGGTAATTTCGCTGGCTGAACTGAGACCATGAAAACAGGCCTGGAAATGGTATATGCAAAAAGAACAATTGATGGACGAAATTCTGAATAGTGCCACGCACTGACCCCCAGTACAGAAATCTGGGCCTAAATCCAACGTTTGTTGCTCACTATGCCATTCCACTTTTGGCCCAGCTACATGCAAATCAGTCTTGACCCAGCTCCCAATGGGAATAGTCCAGCCCGAAGTGGCAGGCCAGGTCCTCCCTGGACCAAAAGCAAGCATCCTAGGACCGGTTTCTGGGTATCACTCCTCATCAGCCAGGATAACCTGAATCCAGTTAATTTAGGTCCAGATCTCTGAATTGGGAGTGTGTTTGACATTGTTCTGCATTCTGTCCATCATTTGTTCTTTTTGCATTTGCTGCCCTCAGTGGGGTGGGTATGCCCAGAGGCAGGTCCCACGTTCGCCATGCCACTGGAGTCAAGCTATCCTGGTTTATGAGGGGTGATACCCCAACATTGGCCCTAAGGTGCTTGTTTCAATTCTATAGAGGACCTGACCTGGCAGTTCGTCTGTTCCAATGGGGAGCTGGGTCAAGACTGGAATGGCATGACGAGCAAAAAACAATAGATTTATGCCCATATCTCTGTACTGGGAGTGAGTGTTTGACATTGTTCAGCATTCCATCCATCATTTGTTCTTTTTGGAAATTGTATATAGCATTTTGTAATGCACTTCTGTCCTTTCAAAGCTCTGTAAGAACTATTACTTGATAAAACTAGCCACTTCTTGCATTGAGTGAGCTATCAGGTTTGTAGGATTGTCCTTCAAATAAACCATCTAAAATGGCTGATTTTACAAAACAATTTCTCATATTTATACCCAAAAAGTTACACATTTTACACACCATTCAGAAAAGAAACATACAAGATTATTTAATTAATAATGGGATAGTAAACTACAGCAATAAATCAGGCTTGTGGGTGGACCAATTTTTGCGATGTTCCCTTAGTGATGCTTTGAGGCCTTTGTGGGCTGAGGATCCCTCAGCCTGTCCAGTCCTGAAAGGGCCTGTTGACTTCCAGCCACTGGGGACTTTCTATTGTAGAGTATGTCCGGTTCAGTTCTTGTCATTTCAGGGAGGCAGATATTTCACAAACTAACTAGGTGTTGCATAGTGTCCTCTTTTTAAGAGTTGGATGTAATAATTTTGTGAAGATTGGGAAGATATAGTCTGCGGAATGGTATTTTTGTTGTGTCTCCTCTAGTGCTTGTCAAGGGGTCCCTGTGGATTTGATATTTTAGCTGTTCAGTCTTGGTAAGAAAGTTATGATAAGCATGTGGGTTTCCACTGTGGGAGGTGTTATTTGTACCTACATTGTAGGTGATCATGAGGTTCAATACATCAAACGTCAATATGAGATAGAAGGTATATTTAGCTGGTAATGGGATTGGTTGATTTTGAATGTTATAGACACTTGCTGCAGAGAAGGTCACTTTAGACATTTTATGTGTATGAGTGTGTTTGTTGAATGTTGAGGTTTGTTACCACCCAAAGCTTATCCTAAGAATAAAGAAAGCTGTTAGATTAAAAGAAAGTAGAGAGAGATTTCCAATGATCAAATTATGACATTTTGCTCATGTGTTTTGTGGTAAATATCTGTGTTTCATTTAAGACCCAATTAAAATGAGAAATCTTCATGGGTGTTGTAGGATATATTTTGTTGTCCTGAAGAGGGATGTGGGATTCTATCAGTTTTTGTACCACTGAAATACACATTGCTGTGTCAGTCTGTGTCCATTAGCATTTACCATCAATTTCATGAGCACCTTTATAATTAATATTGGCCATTATTTTTTTATCTAACTTTGGCTGAGGGGTGTGTGGATTTTTAACTTGTTATGAATTGTGGGATGTGGGATATATTTTTGTTTGAGAGGTTTCCAGGGTCATGTTCTTTACTAATAGTATGACTGTGAGAAATATTGTATGAATTCTGCTTGATATACATACATGTCTAAGTTTGTAATTTATATAAATATATTTATACTAACAATATATATATATATAATGAATTGATTTATCTTTGATATCTATATAATAAAAGCAATTGAAAATATATTTGCATTGTTGTCACAACCAGCAAAATTGTTCATACAGAGGAGGAGCTACGACACGAACCAAGATGGCCGCATAGTCTCCCGGCTCCGCTGGCCTCCGTCCTTCGCTCTATTATCCTGTCGCCTATCCTGGTTACCTGCACCGGATCCGTGTGTGTGATTCGACCTGCTCTCCAGTGGTGCAATCCCGGAGTTTCTCCGCCGTTGTGGAGCGGAGTTACGTCGATGATCGTTTGAGGCCTAACCCAGCAGGGACGCCGGGGTCTCGAGTGCGGGCTCTGCCGGGTCCGAATTGAATAACAACGGACTGCTGAATGAGGTCGGGTCCGCTCTCTGGAACACTCAGACTTTTTGATTGGTCTGCTACCACCAGCTGCCTGGTGCCCTACAGTAGGTGAGGTGACGAGTGACACACGGTGCTGTGTCGCGGGGGTCCCTGACCGGGGGGTTCGGCATTTGCATCGTCGATCTCCCTGGGTCGGTGCCTCGCTGCGTATTACTGCTTGCTAACCATCAGTCCCTCATGGCTTACTCCTGCTCCGCCTAATTTTGCCCCGGAGAAGGCGCCTCTCCTTGGGGACCATCATGTTGGAGGAAGAAAGGCATCTAGCGGAGCAGGCTCGAACTGGCCCGTCACTACGAACGGTGCTGGAGGCACTCATTGCACTTAAGGGGACCATTGAAGTCCAGACTTGCAATTTGTTGTCTGCGACGGAAGGACTCACAGGCCTGAGAGCGGATCCTGACTCGACACCCGTGCCCCGGCAGCTAGCCTGCATTTCGATAGATGTTTCGGAGACTTGTTTTGACCCGGCGCTGGAAGCAGAGTCTGCCCCTATTGTACTGGATCTACCTGACTGTACTGTGCCCGATCACCCAATGGAGCCGTTGGAACCCCCGACTGTGTATCCCATGGAACATTTACATGTCGCCCCCATTCTGGAACTTTCTACTTTTCATCTTTTGCTGTTTCGGACCTTGTCGACTCCCCTCCCCTGTCGGTCTTACAAGATGGCGGATGGAGTACAGCTTGGCTTCGGAGACAGGGAGGGGCAACATTGGCACCAACCATCTACATTGATATCTGCCGTTCTTTTCTCCTCTGTTTACTCCTGTTCTGTAGACTTTTGCAGTAATTTGTGGAAGGGACTTTCTTTAATTGACGACTTTAGTGAATTTGATCGACGGGGCCAGGGTTGAGATTGTTATCTGGGTCTCTCATTGTGGCACTGGGTTTAACAGGATTGCTTTCTTGACCTAACGGAGTCCGGGGCGGGGCTGGCTACGACGGGTGGAAGGAGACCGGGAGTCCATAGAAATATGCCCTCCTCCAATTTCCCGTACCGAGTGAGGCTCTTTGTCTTTTCTTTCTTTCTATTCTTCTATATTTCGGGTTCTGATTACTGGGCGACAGGCAAGCTGCGAGGGGGGTGGCCGTAGTCATCAGCAGGGGTGCAGGGTGGGGGGGTGTGGGGATGGGTGTTCGTTTTTATTTTTGTTCTATGGCCTCTTTTCTTTCTTCTCTTCCCTTGTCTTCTTCTCTTTTTCCTTTTCCGGGTTAGTGTAGTGGGTTCGGCTTTCTTACATCCTTGTTTCTATATCTGTACCTTGACTTTTCTGAGGTTTTGGTGCTCTGGGGCGGACAATAATGCTGGAGTAGACAAATAATAATGTGCTAGTTTATCCTTATGTCTTATGTCTTAACTCCGTTGACTTATTTTATGGCGAGTTTATTTTGGACACATTGTTTCTTTGCTCGCCCCCCCTCTTGTGATCCGAGACACTGTGCGACACCTGACTCTTCCTACTTATTATTTTAAAATGAAAACCTCCTATCCTGTGTCCAAATTGAACTTCCATTGCAACCGATCCGTTTTGTGAATTGAGATCCTATGCTCTCCAGGGAGGCGGGTTTGAAGTTTGCGGGTAATAACGTACTAAAATGCTTAGCGGCCAGCCCTGGGGGTTATAGGCCCTTGTCTGTATTTGATTGCAAATGTTAAATAAAGGTTTTCAAAAAGAAAAAAAAATTGTTCATACAACTATATGGTCTTTGGGATGTGGGTGTTATAAGGGGTTTGAGGGTACAGGGATGGGTAAGGGTATGAGGTAGTAAGGGCTAAAAGGGTTTTAGGGTTCAGGAATGGGTAAGTGTACCAGTTGGTTAGGGTACTGGTTGGTTGGGGTGTTTTGGGGTTAAGGGATGGATAAGGGTTTGGGCTTCTAAGCATTTTTTAGGGTTCAGGCAATTGTAAGAGTATGGGTAGTAAGGATATACAGGGTTTTGGGGATTGGGAATGGGGTAATGAGGTTTTTTTAGAGTGTAGGGTACTGGGTAGTAAGGGTTATAAGGGGTATTTAGGGTTCAGCGTTGGGTAAGGGTATGGAGTAGTAAGGTCTTTATGGATTCAAGGAAGGGTAAGGCCAAGTGTATGAGATGGTAAGGGCTTTTTAGGGTTTAAAGTTGAAGAGGATAGATAGATAGATAGATAGATAGATAGATAGATAGATAGATAGATAGATAGATAGATAGATAGATAGATAGATAGATAGATAAAGAGATAGATAGATAGATAGATAGATAGCCAAATAGATAGATAGATAGATAGACAGACAGACAGACAGACAGACAGACAGACAGACAGACTGATAGACAGACAGACAGACAGACAGACAGACAGACAGACAGACAGACAGACAGACAGACAGACAGACAGACAGACAGACAGACAGACAGATATTACCAGTAGGTAGTTATAGTTAGGACCTAATTTCCAAAGGAAAAGCATTTTTTTTTACTTGCCTATATCTTTGACACCGGATGACGAATCTTCACAAACGTTTACTAAAAACCTCAATGTTCAGTTCAGCTGCTGTCTGGAAAATGTTGGGGTGATTGTGAAGCAGGGGCTGAGAAAAAGGGGGTCCCATTGTGCTTTTTCTTAATGTTAGTTCCCATAAGGTTTTTGAAGAGGACTACAGCCCGAATGGAACGACACCAAATTTGACAGAAAGCTAGATCTTGGTGCAGAGTAGTGCCTTTGGGTAGTTTGGGGTAAATCTGTTCAGAAGTTTTAGAGATATTAACTGAAATCCAAATTGGTATATCTGGGGGCACGGATCATCTGTAGATTCCGACAGTCTCTGTTCTGAAATCTGATTGGCTGCCACCACCTCAACCGGGAAGTGCTGGCAGCCATCTTGGGACTTGGCTTCAGCCGAGTCCCACAAAAAAAGTTTAAAACAAAGAAAAGGGGGCAGGGTAGGAAAACCCTGACCACCTAGGTGTGGTCCTACAGGGACCCCGCTGTCGAGTGAGAATATATATATATTTTTTAATTTTGCTGCAAAATCACGGTGAATCCATAGATTCGCGCCATCATTAAAAAAAATACAAGCTCTGTCTCCTGCAGTTGTTTTTTTTTAAAAGCCCAGTCCCGGGGGCATGTCTCCTCAAGTTAAATTAATGGAGGAGGGTGCATGTGACCCTCCTCCATGGACTTTTTTGTGTCCAAGTACCTCGACCTCCCTGTAGCTTATGAAAAAATTATGGTTGGGGCCGCGGGGCCTCTCCCGAGTCCAGGGACCACCATCTTTCCCGGGCTATAAATTAAATGAATGGGGGGCTGCGCAGACCTCCTCAAGCCCTGGGGACCAACATCTCACTGTAGCTATAATTAACATAAATAGGGGGCCCAGGTGGATCCCCAGCTCTGGGGACCACCACCTCCCAGGGGCTACAATTAACATTAAAGAGAGTGGCATGCAGACTCCCTTCTTGAGCCATATATATTGCCCTGGGGACCGCCATCCCCAGGTACTGCTCCTGCTGTCTTCTGGGGAGCCCCCCCCTGGGACATAGCTGCTTGTTTAACAAAGAGCAGAAGAAGGCAAAATAAAGGTCAGAAACAAGCAGAAAGGAGTGGATTAAAGTGCAGCAATGAGTAGAAAGAGCAAGATAAAAGGTGAGAAATGAGCAGCAAGAGGCAGAATACAGGTGAGAAATGAGCAGAAAGGGGAAGAATACAGGTCAGAAACAAACAGAAAGAAGCATAATAGAGGTCAGAAATGAGCAGCAAGAGGCAGACTAAAGGTGAGAAATGAGCAGAAAGAACCAATATAAAGGTCAGCAATGAGCAGAAAGAGGCAAAATAAAAGTAAGAAATGAGGCAAAAGAGGAAAAATAATCGTGAGAAATGAGCCGAAAGAGGCAAAATAAAGGTGAGAAGCAAGCAGAAAGAGGCAAAATAAAGGATGCGATTTGAGCAGAAGGAGGCAGAATGAATGTCAGCAATGAGCAGAAAGAGGCAATATAAAGGTCAGACATAAGCAGAAACAGACAAAATAAAGGTGAGAAACGACCAGAAAGAGGCAAAGTAAAGGTCAGCAATGAGCAGAAAGAGGCAAAATAAAAGTAAGAAATGATGCAAAAGAGGCAAAATAATCGTGAGAAATGAGCCGAAAGAGGCAAAATAAAGGAGAGAAGCGAGCAGAAAGAGGCAAAATAAAGGATGCGATTTGAGCAGAAGGAGGCAGAATGAAGGTCAGCAATGAGCAGAAAGAGGCAATATAAAGGTCAGACATAAGCAGAAACAGACAAAATAAAGGTGAGAAACGACCAGAAAGAGGCAAAGTAAAGGTCAGCAATGAGCAGAAAGAGACAAAATAAAGGTGAGAAATGAGCAGGAAGAGGCAAAATAGAGGTCAGAAACTAGCAGCAAGAGGCAAAATAAAGGTGAGAAACAAGCAGAACGAGGCAGAATAAGGGGCTGATTATGATGGCGGATTTCCCGCATCCACCGGGCCGGCGGAAGCCACCGCCGGCCCGGAGGATGCGGGAAATCCGCCGCGGAGGCTACAAAGACCCACCGCCAAATTAGGATGGCTGGTGGGTCTGAGAATCTGTCCTCCGCTTTTTGAGAAGCAAGCAGAAAGAGGCAAAATAAAGGATGCGATTTGAGCAGAAGGAGGCAGAATGAATGTCAGCAATGAGCAGAAAGAGGCAATATAAAGGTCAGACATAAGCAGAAACAGACAAAATAAAGGTGAGAAACGACCAGAAAGAGGCAAAGTAAAGGTCAGCAATGAGCAGAAAGAGACAAAATAAAGGTGAGAAATGAGCAGGAAGAGGCAAAATAGAGGTCAGAAACTAGCAGCAAGAGGCAAAATAAAGGTGAGAAACAAGCAGAACGAGGCAGAATAAGGGGCTGATTATGATGGCGGATTTCCCGCATCCACCGGGCCGGCGGAAGCCACCGCCGGCCCGGAGGATGCGGGAAATCCGCCGCGGAGGCTACAAAGACCCACCGCCAAATTAGGATGGCTGGTGGGTCTGAGAATCTGTCCTCCGCTTTTCCGCAGCGGTCGCCTTCCGACCGCGGCGGACAAGCATTAAAATGGCTGGTGGTGTCTATCAGACACCGCCAGCCACATTAGGATGGAGTAAAAAGTATGCTTTACCACGGCGGCTTTTCCGCCGTGGAAAAGCATACGGACCTTCACTTCGGGGGCCCGTTGCGGGCCCCCTGGGTGAAGGAGGGGTGGTGGGTGCACATGGGGGGTACCTATGGTACCCCCCTGCATTTGCGTGGACAAAGCGGCAGGCACTGCGCGGTGCCTGCTGCTTTGTGCACGCAAATGCTGTGCATGCATTTTTAACATTGCAGCGGGTGAAGCTTGAAGCTGCACCCGCCGCAATGTTAAAGATTGAGGATGTGACCGCCACCCTGGCGGTCACATCCTAATCTGCACGGAGGGACCGCCGCAGCCCCTGCGGACGGTCCCTCCTACTCTATGGTGGCGGACGGACTCAGGTCCGTCCGCCATCATAATCGGCCCCTAAGTGTCAGAAAGAGTAGGAAGAGGCAAAATAATGGTGATAAATGAGCAGGAAGAAGCAGAATAAAGGTCAGAAGGGAGCAGATAGAGGCAGACTAAAGGTCAGAAATGTGCGGAAAGAGTCAAAATGGGAGCAACAAGCAGAAACAGGCGGAATAAAGGTCAGAAATGAGTAGCAAGAGGCAACATAAAGGTGAAACCCACTAAAAGACTAACACACCGACTCACAGACCCACTCAGTCACCCATACACCCACTCACAGATCTACTCAGACACTGATGTACCTACTCACAGACCCACTCTAAGACTCTCACACCCTTCACAGATCCACTCAGACACTCATCCACCAACTCATAGAACCACTCCGATACTCATGTTCCCATTCACAGACCCACTCAGAGACTCATAAACCCACTCACAGATCTACTAAGGGACTCATGCATCCATTGACTGACGCACTTAGGCACCTACTCACCCTCTCACAGACCTACCTAGAGACTTACACAACAAATCACAGACCCACTCAGACACTCACACCCCACACCCATGCACTCACCCACTCAATGACTCATTCATCCACTCATAGACCTTCAAAGACACTCACACACCTACTCATAGACCCAGTCAGAGACTCACACACTGACTCACAGACCCACTCAGACACTCATGTCCCCACTCACACACCCACTCACTCAAGTATCTAGTCACAGACCCACTCAGACACTCATGTGCCCACTCACAGATCCACACAGGTACTCATACGGCCACTTGCACAGCCATGTACACACCCATACAGTCACCCACACACCCACTCACAGACCCATACATTCACCCACAAACCCACTTAGAGACCCATACAGGCACTCACACACCCACTCACCTACCTACCTATACAGCCACTCACACACCCACTCTCAAAAAGGTTGCAGATTACAGTTAGGAAATAACATTAGAAAAAGGTTACAGGAACATTATAGTTAGGAAATAGAATTTTATTTAAAGTAGAAATTCACTGAAAAAAAAGGGTACAGGGTCGTCATAGTTAGGAAATAGAATTAAATTAATGGATAATGTATGTTAGAAATAGTATTACTCATTAGTAGTACACATAGTGTACTACTTTAACTTTTGCGGAATCTTAGTATATATATTTAACACTCCAAACCTTCTACAAAACACTCACAATCAAAGGAGGATATAATCAGTGATGTCACTGACCATGTCATAAGTGATGTAATATGTGAGGTCAAAAGCAGTGCAATTCGGGGGTGTAAGTTATAGTTGGCTCAGGTAACTATAACGGTTGAATTTTTATGATTTTGTACAAGTGAAATCTCAGCCTAACTATAATGTCCCTGTGACCTTTGGTTTTTTCAGGTTTTTAAAAATTCTATTTCCTAACTATAAATTCCCTGTAACCTTTGTTTTTTTATTGAAAAAATAAAAAATAAATATATATCCATACTAATATAATAAAGAGAGAGCCCAAACCTTTGAGGCGGGTAATCTCAGGAACCACAGCACCAATCACAACACCCAATACAGCGTTGGAAAGGGCATTTGCAGCAGAAGGACATAGGCTATGCAGTCGCCCACCATATACATTTAAAAGGTAAAAGAACCGTGCCAGCAAAGTAGTCCCTTGTGGGCGTGTCTGCGTTGTGCTGTGGGCGTGTGCTGGGGGCGTGACAAACGCTGGGGGCGTGTGGTACGTTCCGCCCTTCATGCCATCTCATATCGTGTGCTAATCCCACCCTGCTCCCTTTAAATACCCCTGCACCCCATAATCATAACCCACCCTTACTCCTTAAAATACCCCAACACCCTTAAACACTAACCCATCTTAACCCTATAAATGTACCCTGTACCCCAAAACCCAAACCTATCCCTAAACCCTAAAAATACTCCTGTACCCCAAAACCCAAACCTAGCCCTGAACCCTATAAATACCCCTGTACCTCAAAACCCAAACCTACACCTGAACCCTAAAAATACCCCTGTACCCCAAAACCCAAACCTAGCCCTGAACCCTAAAATACCACTGTACCCCAAAACCCAAACCTACCCCTGAACCCTAAAAACCCCTGTACCCTAAACCCAAACCTAGTCCTGAACCCTTAAAATACCCCTGTACCCCAAAACCCAAACCTACCCCTGAACCCTAAAAATACTCCTGTACCCCAAAACCCATACCTAGCCCTGAACCCTAAAAATAACCCTGAACCCCAAAACCCAAACCTACCCCTGAACCCTAAAATACTCCTGTACCCCAACACCCAAACCTAGCCCTGAACCCTAAAAATACCCCTGTACCCCAAAACCCAAACCTAGCCCTGAACCCTTAAAATAAACCTACCCCTGAACCCTAAAAATACCCCTATACCCCAAAACCCAAACCTAGCCCTGAATCCTAAAAATACCCCTGTACCCCAAAACCCATACCTATCCCTAAACCCTAAAACTATCCCTGCACCCCATAACCCCAAACTATATCTGAACCCTTAAAATACCCAAACACCCCAAAACATATACCTCAGTACCCCAAAACATATACCCCTATACCCATACTTACCTTATCCAAACATTTTAAAAAAACATGCTTTTACCATTCATTTATTTATTTATTTATTTGTGGTTTTGTATAGCGCTAGAATCACTCCACCAGGCGTATCTCTGCGCTTTTGACCGGTAACTCCACGAACATATTGCTATACTGAGATGTTTAGATTTGATTTTTGAAAGAGGCAAAATAAAGGTGAGAAGCAAGCAGAAAGAGGCAAAATAAAGGATGCGATTTGAGCAGAAGGAGGCAGAATGAATGTCAGCAATGAGCAGAAAGAGGCAATATAAAGGTCAGACATAAGCAGAAACAGACAAAATAAAGGTGAGAAACGACCAGAAAGAGGCAAAGTAAAGGTCAGCAATGAGCAGAAAGAGGCAAAATAAAAGTAAGAAATGATGCAAAAGAGGCAAAATAATCGTGAGAAATGAGCCGAAAGAGGCAAAATAAAGGAGAGAAGCGAGCAGAAAGAGGCAAAATAAAGGATGCGATTTGAGCAGAAGGAGGCAGAATGAAGGTCAGCAATGAGCAGAAAGAGGCAATATAAAGGTCAGACATAAGCAGAAACAGACAAAATAAAGGTGAGAAACGACCAGAAAGAGGCAAAGTAAAGGTCAGCAATGAGCAGAAAGAGACAAAATAAAGGTGAGAAATGAGCAGGAAGAGGCAAAATAGAGGTCAGAAACTAGCAGCAAGAGGCAAAATAAAGGTGAGAAACAAGCAGAACGAGGCAGAATAAGGGGCTGATTATGATGGCGGATTTCCCGCATCCACCGGGCCGGCGGAAGCCACCGCCGGCCCGGAGGATGCGGGAAATCCGCCGCGGAGGCTACAAAGACCCACCGCCAAATTAGGATGGCTGGTGGGTCTGAGAATCTGTCCTCCGCTTTTCCGCAGCGGTCGCCTTCCGACCGCGGCGGACAAGCATTAAAATGGCTGGTGGTGTCTATCAGACACCGCCAGCCACATTAGGATGGAGTAAAAAGTATGCTTTACCACGGCGGCTTTTCCGCCGTGGAAAAGCATACGGACCTTCACTTCGGGGGCCCGTTGCGGGCCCCCTGGGTGAAGGAGGGGTGGTGGGTGCACATGGGGGGTACCTATGGTACCCCCCTGCATTTGCGTGGACAAAGCGGCAGGCACTGCGCGGTGCCTGCTGCTTTGTGCACGCAAATGCTGTGCATGCATTTTTAACATTGCAGCGGGTGCAGCTTGAAGCTGCACCCGCCGCAATGTTAAAGATTGAGGATGTGACCGCCACCCTGGCGGTCACATCCTAATCTGCACGGAGGGACCGCCGCAGCCCCTGCGGACGGTCCCTCCTACTCTATGGTGGCGGACGGACTCAGGTCCGTCCGCCATCATAATCGGCCCCTAAGTGTCAGAAAGAGTAGGAAGAGGCAAAATAATGGTGATAAATGAGCAGGAAGAAGCAGAATAAAGGTCAGAAGGGAGCAGATAGAGGCAGACTAAAGGTCAGAAATGTGCGGAAAGAGTCAAAATGGGAGCAACAAGCAGAAACAGGCGGAATAAAGGTCAGAAATGAGTAGCAAGAGGCAACATAAAGGTGAAACCCACTAAAAGACTAACACACCGACTCACAGACCCACTCAGTCACCCATACACCCACTCACAGATCTACTCAGACACTGATGTACCTACTCACAGACCCACTCTAAGACTCTCACACCCTTCACAGATCCACTCAGACACTCATCCACCAACTCACAGAACCACTCCGATACTCATGTTCCCATTCACAGACCCACTCAGAGACTCATAAACCCACTCACAGATCTACTAAGGGACTCATGCATCCATTGACTGACGCACTTAGGCACCTACTCACCCTCTCACAGACCTACCTAGAGACTTACACAACAAATCACAGACCCACTCAGACACTCACACCCCACACCCATGCACTCACCCACTCAATGACTCATTCATCCACTCATAGACCTTCAAAGACACTCACACACCTACTCATAGACCCAGTCAGAGACTCACGCACTGACTCACAGACCCACTCAGACACTCATGCACCCACTCACAGACCCACTCACTCAAGTATCTAGTCACAGACCCACTCAGACACTCATGTGCCCACTCACAGATCCACACAGGTACTCATACGGCCACTTGCACAGCCATGTACACACCCATACAGTCACCCACACACCCACTCACAGACCCATACATTCACCCACAAACCCACTTAGAGACCCATACAGGCACTCACACACCCACTCACCTACCTACCTATACAGCCACTCACACACCCACTCTCAAAAAGGTTGCAGATTACAGTTAGGAAATAACATTAGAAAAAGGTTACAGGAACATTATAGTTAGGAAATAGAATTTTATTTAAAGTAGAAATTCACTGAAAAAAAAGGATACAGGGTCGTCATAGTTAGGAAATAGAATTAAATTAATGGATAATGTATGTTAGAAATAGTATTACTCATTAGTAGTACACATAGTGTACTACTTTAACTTTTGCGGAATCTTAGTATATATATTTAACACTCCAAACCTTCTACAAAACACTCACAATCAAAGGAGGATATAATCAGTGATGTCACTGACCATGTCATAAGTGATGTAATATGTGAGGTCAAAAGCAGTGCAATTCGGGGGTGTAAGTTATAGTTGGCTCAGGTAACTATAACGGTTGAATTTTTATGATTTTGTACAAGTGAAATCTCAGCCTAACTATAATGTCCCTGTGACCTTTGGTTTTTTCAGGTTTTTAAAAATTCTATTTCCTAACTATAAATTCCCTGTAACCTTTGTTTTTTTATTGAAAAAATAAAAAATAAATATATATCCATACTAATATAATAAAGAGAGAGCCCAAACCTTTGAGGCGGGTAATCTCAGGAACCACAGCACCAATCACAACACCCAATACAGCGTTGGAAAGGGCATTTGCAGCAGAAGGACATAGGCTATGCAGTCGCCCACCATATACATTTAAAAGGTAAAAGAACCGTGCCAGCAAAGTAGTCCCTTGTGGGCGTGTCTGCGTTGTGCTGTGGGCGTGTGCTGGGGGCGTGACAAACGCTGGGGGCGTGTGGTACGTTCCGCCCTTCATGCCATCTCATATCGTGTGCTAATCCCACCCTGCTCCCTTTAAATACCCCTGCACCCCATAATCATAACCCACCCTTACTCCTTAAAATACCCCAACACCCTTAAACACTAACCCATCTTAACCCTATAAATGTACCCTGTACCCCAAAACCCAAACCTATCCCTAAACCCTAAAAATACTCCTGTACCCCAAAACCCAAACCTAGCCCTGAACCCTATAAATACCCCTGTACCTCAAAACCCAAACCTACACCTGAACCCTAAAAATACCCCTGTACCCCAAAACCCAAACCTAGCCCTGAACCCTAAAATACCACTGTACCCCAAAACCCAAACCTACCCCTGAACCCTAAAAACCCCTGTACCCTAAACCCAAACCTAGTCCTGAACCCTTAAAATACCCCTGTACCCCAAAACCCAAACCTACCCCTGAACCCTAAAAATACTCCTGTACCCCAAAACCCATACCTAGCCCTGAACCCTAAAAATAACCCTGAACCCCAAAACCCAAACCTACCCCTGAACCCTAAAATACTCCTGTACCCCAAAACCCAAACCTAGCCCTGAACCCTAAAAATACCCCTGTACCCCAAAACCCAAACCTAGCCCTGAACCCTTAAAATAAACCTACCCCTGAACCCTAAAAATACCCCTATACCCCAAAACCCAAACCTAGCCCTGAATCCTAAAAATACCCCTGTACCCCAAAACCCATACCTATCCCTAAACCCTAAAACTATCCCTGCACCCCATAACCCCAAACTATATCTGAACCCTTAAAATACCCAAACACCCCAAAACATATACCTCAGTACCCCAAAACATATACCCCTATACCCATACTTACCTTATCCAAACATTTTAAAAAAACATGCTTTTACCATTCATTTATTTATTTATTTATTTGTGGTTTTGTATAGCGCTAGAATCACTCCACCAGGCGTATCTCTGCGCTTTTGACCGGTAACTCCACGAACATATTGCTATACTGAGATGTTTAGATTTGATTTTTGAATAGAATGGTTTTTAGTTGCTTACGGAATGTTAAATGTTCATTACATTGTCGTAAGGTCAGAGGCAGTTTGTTCCACATCTTTGGGCCTAAAGTGGATAGAGCTCTACCTCCATGCCTGGCCTTCTTGACATGGGGGACCACAAGTAAAAGGTTGGTCCTTGATCTGAGGGACCGCGCTGGGACATAAGAAACAAATCTCCGTTCGAGATAAGTAGGTCCCTGTCCGTTCAGACACTTGTGGATTAAGCAACAAATGTTAAATTTGGCCCTTTGTCTGACTGGGAGCCAGTGCAGTTGCTCAAGGAGGGGTTTGGAGGGAGTTGTCGGAGGGGCATTCAGAACAAGGCGAGCTGCCGTGTTCTGAATGACCTGCAGTTTGTCTAGCACTCCTTCATTGGCTGAGATTAACAGACCGTTGCAATAGTCTATCCGACTCAGTATAAGTGCTTGCACCAAGGTTTTCCTCACTGAGTTAGGTAGAAGAGGGAAGACTTTGCGAAGCAGGCCGATAGTGTGGAAGCATATCCCTGATATGTAACTGGTATGCTGTTTGAGAGACAGATCATGGTCCAGTCGAATACCCAAGTTCTTCACAATCTTCTTGGGTTCAGGGACAGCCCCCAGCTCAGCAGGCCACCAATCCGGAGTCCAGAGTACCTTAGCTTCTCCAAACAGCATGATCTCCGTCTTGCTGACATTGCATTGGAGGTAGTTGGAGGACATCCAATGTGCCACTGCTTTCATGCCAGCTGAGAAAGAGTTCTTAACTTCGGCGGAAAGAGATTTGAAGGGGAACAGGAGTTGAGTGTCATCTGCGTAGGATACGGGGACAAATCCGTATCTGCGCAACACTCCTGCCAGGGGGGCCACGTAGATATTAAAGAGTGTAGGGCTCAAACATGAGCCCTGTGGCACCCCCTTAGAAATCTCAATTTCCGCCGAGCGATATGTGCCCATGGTGACTCTCTGGGTACGATCAGCTAGGAAACTCTTTAGCCATTCCAGGGCTTTGTTCTTAAGGCCAGCGCTCGACAACCGTTGAATTAAGATGGAATGAGATACGGTGTCGAACGCTGCCGATAGATCTAATAGAACCAGGATGACTGATAGGCCCTTGTCCTGGTAGGCATGGAGATCATCAGTAACAGACAGCAAGGTGGATTCAGTACTGTATTTGGGGCGGAATCCAGATTGGGACTCATCCAAGGCATGTGTTTGTTCAATATGTCTAGATAGATGTTGATTGACATATTTTTCTGTGACTTTCCCCAAGAAAGGAAGCAGAGAGATGGGTCTTAAATTTGACAGGTCAGACCATGGTAGGGCGGTGTTCTTCCTCAAAGATCTGATAAGAGCTCGTTTCCATTCTTTGGGGACAGTGCCTGAGATGAGTGAGAGGTTCAACGAATTTCGTTGTAAATGTATGCGTGGTAAAATCATATAAAATGTAACGCCATGCGTTATAATGGCATTGCGGAGTCATGGTACTTTCGTAATGAAAGTATGCGGAGTGATGATATGCGGAACGAAAGTTGCGGAATAATGGGTGTTTACCCTCCCCGGTAAGTACATTGGTGGCATGGCGGCCCACATCTCCAGCAACATACTCATATTTTTTCACCACCCATTTGAAAAATGCACAGGTCACTCTCATTGATGGCCAGCACCGACATACACTTTTAGACACACCTCCCGCCACAAGTTCTAGAATTGCGAACTTTAGAGCTGGGGAGCTACGTTCGAATCTCGGCATCAGCTCAACATCCTGTGATTCCAGGCAAATCGCTTTGACTCCCCGTGCCTACCACAAATGAATGTGTTCTTCCGTAATGTAAATTGTGCTCATGCCATGTTGTCGAGTTCGCGCTATATAATATTGCAAGGAAAAATAAAGTAGGGAAACTCGAGTTCACACACTACTGAACGCGCACTCTTAAGTGCATCAGCAGTGCACTGTGAATCGGAGCGTTTCACAGGCCTGTCACAGATAAGAAATGCTATCAAAACAAATCCTACAAAACAATATACTACTGGCCGGCAGCAATTCATACCCGGACAACGTCAGGACGGGCTGCTAGTATATATATATATATATATACTAGCAGCCCGTCCCGACGTTGTCCCGGTATGAATTGCTGCTGCCGCAAGTTCTAGAATTGCGAACTTTAGAGCTGGGGAGCGACATTCGAATCTCGGCATCAGCTCAACATCCTGTGATTCCAGGCAAATCGCTTTGTCTACCCGTGCCTACCACAAATGAATGTGTTCTTCTGTAATGTAAATTGTGCTCATGCCATGTTGTCGAGTTCGCGCTATATAATAATGCAAGGAAAAATATAGTAGGGAAACTCGAGTTCACACAATACTGAACGCGCACTCTTCAGTGCATCAGCAGTGCACTGTGAATCGGAGCGTTTCACAGGCCTGTCACAGATAAGAAATGCTATCAAAACGAAATCCTACAAAACAATATACTACTGGCCGGCAGCAAATGCTATCAAAACGAAATCCTACAAAACAATATACTACTGGCCAGCAGCAATTCATACCAGGACAACGTCGGGACGGGCCAGTAGTATATTGTTTTGTAGGAATTCGTTTGATAGCATTTCTTATGAACCAAGACGAAAGTCGAAACGCGTCTGATGTGTTAATAAATTCCCTGCAAATCCATGTGAGGTGTCCGTGAGAATTCTTCCTGAGTGGGGAAGTACTGTGGGCAATATATATATATATATATATATATAAACAGTTGCTACAATGTCAAATACTTTGTCAAATACCACAATTCAATAGAACGTGTTGTAAAGGTCAACGTGTTGTACTACATGCGTGGGTAAGGCATGCATTGTAAAAGAATGCATTGTAACAACTGATATTCCTCTATGGGCACCTACCTAGAATACGAAGCAGCAACATTTTATACATCAGGGACCTTACATTGGTCTTGTTTTGCACCTACTCCTGAGCCAAGAATGCATTTCTACGTTCATATTATTTTTTTAAAAATCACACCGTTTATTGTGCATAAACACACTAAGCAACACGAAGAGTTAGAACATAAACTGTGAATAGCATAGATCCGAACCAAGTAAGTTTCAGAGGACGGGCCCAAAGGTTTCTGAGTGGCTAGAGCTGTGACCTTAGGTTGCCATGTTAATGAGTTGCTACAGGAGATGTGAACAGAAGGGTTCTGTTGAAACACATGCACAGATCAATAGAGCTGGATAGGCCTTTATTTCACCTCATAGGATGGTTTTGAAAGCATAGGGCCACTCCTGGTACCTCTGTCAACCCCCCCTTTCACATCTATGCTAGCATGCAGGCCTGGAATGTATGTAAATGTATAGGCATTTATATAGCGCACTACTTACCCGTAGGGTCCCAAGGCGCTTCGACCGCTGCGAAACCCTTCCTGGCTTCCCTGAGAGATGGTCCCTTAATGGGTATCTCCAGGGTGAGACCAGGCATCCCCGGCGGTCTGGTGGGGCCGTTAGTGAAGATGAGGCAAGCTAATGCCCAGAGTTGCCGAGTGTGATCGCTGATCAGAGTGGGCACCGAGGCGAGAGAATTATCAAGTCCGCTGACCCTGGTCCAGAAACCTGCCGCGCCGGGAATCGAACCCTGGTCCCGGGCCGTCCTCTGCTCTCGGGTCTGCCGCCTCTAACCAGTGAGCCACAGTAAAGAAATCACATAACCAACAGAGGATTCCTTCATCTCTCCACCCCACTCAGAGGAGATTCACACACCCTTCTGCTATTGGGCTTTTTAGTACAAGGTTTAGCCCTGGGAAAGTGGATATTTCAAGGACGTTTATAGAGTAAGAGGAGAGCACAGAAGGAAAACAAGGAAACAGAAATGGACATGACAGAAAGGCACAAAGAGCAAGTGATAAATGGAGAGGCGGATCAGGGGCGGCTCTAGGCTCATGGTGGCCCTGGGCAGGGAGCGTAGGTAGGGGGCCCGGGAAGAGGGGGTCAGGGCGGGCGGAGCCCCCGCCCCGGAGCTCATGAAGGTTTTTGGAAGTGGAACAGTGCCGGAGGCCGCCAAATCCCTGCCAGGGGCCGACACGCAAATATGTATCCATCTTCAGAGGATTATTATATTAAGGATATATATTGGTGTGGTGGCCCCTGGGGTTTGGTGGCCCTGTGCAGGTGCACAGCTTGCACATGCCTAAGGCCGCCCCTGGGCGGATGTCACGGATAACAACAAGAAATGATATGGAAAGAAAGGGAGGTTTGTAAGTAGAGCACAGGAGTGTGGTGAAATGGAAATTATATCTATTAGAAATTAAGATGGAAATGCGTAGAGCCAATGAATGAAATGAAAGCAAGTATTAACTTAGCCAATTAGTCTTGGCTCTGAAATACCAAGCTATTGGCTTTTCCAATGCTTGTTTTCTAATTGCATGCTTGCGCATGAGTCACGATGCAAGCACACTCATAGCAGATAATCTTTGAAGGGATTTTCTACTTTAGAAAACTTATTATAAGGTGGGCGCAGATGCACATACTTGTGTCGTCATGCTCACGTGTCATAATGTATGCTCACGGATATGTCGAGGCATGTGTGTGTGCATGCATCACGACACAGGCTGACATTTTTTATTTACTTTTGAATTACTTAAATTGTAGACAGCCATTTTAGAACAGTAAATAAAACAATTTCAAATATCAAAAATAAAGATATAGCAACTTGCCGGAAGTGTAGAAAAAATTACGAAGGGTCCTGAGAGTGGTGTCTAGCTACTGCACCAGGGTAAGGAAAAAATCATTAAAATAAATTCTAAATGGATGGTGAGTGTGAATCAGAGCAGGTCAAGATCTATCGGTGAGCAGGGGAAGGGGAGATGACACTGTGAGCAACCTGCAAACACAGGGAGCTAGTGGTGATAGGACCACTGCAGGGGCAAGGGGAGTGAAAAGAGGAAGAGAGAAAAGGAAATACATGCACTCCCATAGTGTGCTCCAAACAAAAAAAAGTTCATACTGGTGCTGGAGCACTGAGCCACCCTTCCCATTTATCCTGTGATGAACCTTTTCTTAGTTGCCTAAGAGATAAAGGGGAGTTAACATCAATCTAAAAAATCTATTTACAATGTAGCCCATTTGGCCATGCCCTAAGGGCCAGGAATCAGTAAATAGAGTTAAATGGGTTTATTACAAGTTCAAAGCCGAACTAGCATAAATGAATCTCAAAAACCTATTGTAAAGATACAGAATCAAGCGTCGAATGAAATTAAGTGTTAGCAATAGAAGGCATACCAGGAACTCAGTTGCAACAATACAAAAGATAAGGAATAGGACCTGATGGTCAGTGCACAGGTTTTGATCCTCCTTTCTATGCGTGAATAATTGTAAAGTCGCCTAAACTAATCCTAAATTAAAGTTGAGAAAACTGGGGAAACTTAATTATATGGAGGAAAGCTGGAAGGTGTCAGCATAGTGGAGACTCCAGTAAAAGTTCTGCAAATCGAGGCAATGTATAATATCATGAAGCTACGCGCTGGAAAAATGGGCAGAGAGGTCTGTACCTTTCAGAGTCCAAAGGGTATCTGCTCTAAAGACTAACAGAACAAGCACCAATTAAACCCACACACAATTTGAGAGTTCCATGTCATAGACTCCAGTAGCTTCCCACCTTCTCGCAGTAGAAATTGGCAACTTCACTGGAATTTCCCATCCTACGATTTGAAAATCAGAACGACCTTGGATGTCTACCTGTTCCTGAAATAATGTGAATAGGAGTATTCACTCAGTTTGTTAGCGCCGCTCGTCCTTGCCAAAAGTTCTCCTTCCATACCTCACTATCTCTAACACACAATACACCTTTCACTTGCTATGAGATCATGCTAATGCACCTGCAAAAGCAGGAACATTGCAGCGCAAGCGAAACTTTCATGTTGAAGGTGAAACATAAAAACTAAATGTTTAAGGCCTTTAGTTAGACTTACTTAGAAAAACGGTCAGGATAAACTTTAAACACACACATATATATATATATATATATATATATATATATATATATATATATATATATATATATATATATATATATATATATATATATATATATATGTGTGTGTGTGTGTGTGTATATATATATATAAAATAACATTTAAATTTTTTTATCAATACATGATAATATGAGAAATGCAATTTCAGTAAAGCAGAGTAACTGAAAATACACAAGTGTGACTGTGAATAAGAACTACAATTTGTAACAGTATAATGAAGGCATTAAAACACACATATGTGAATGACTGCTTTGCTTTCTATATTGAATGCATCTGCATAGTATACTGGGATACTTCATATCACATTAATAAAGTTAAGGGACACTGGCCCACATGCATCAATATCGGCTTTTGCGATTTCTAAATTGCGAAAAATAGCGATTCGCAATTTAGAAATCGCAAAAGCCTATGTATGATTATTTTTTCATTTTTTATGCAATTCGGTAAAAATCGCTATTTTTACCGAATCGCATAAAAAATGCGAATTTCAAATTGCGAATTCGCAATTCCCATTCATTCCTATGGGCCAAAATGCCCATAGGAATGAATGGGAATTGCGAATTCGCAATTTGAAATCGCAATTCATCAATCCATTTCAAGGGTGGAGAGGGGGGTCTAAATGACCCCCCCCGCACCCATGAAATGTACTTTTCAGTAGAAGTTACATACACACATGTCTTAAGGACATGTGTGTCTGTAACTTAACAGTTTAAAAAATGCATTTTTGTGCATTTTTAAACAATTTCGCAAATTACCACGAGGTTGAACTTCGTGGTAATTTGCACTTCCAATTCCTAAAATCGCAAATTTTTTGGAAATGATGCATAGCATTTAAGAAACCGCAAAATTGCGATTTCTTATATGCTATCGCAATTTTAGAAATCGCAAAAAAGTTGCGATTTCTAAAATAGCATGATGCATCCCAAACAGCACTTTTGGAATCGCAAACGGCCGATTTTAAGGAATCGCACCGTTTGCGACTCCAAAAATGCTTGATGCATGTGGGCCACTGAGTATCTGATGTTAAGTGTATGTAAATATTGAGTATCTGTGACATATAAGGGTGGAGCTAAAATGATACCGCTCCAATGCAATGCAATGGAAGGATACAACTCCACAAATTGGAACAATGTGAGAGAGAATATTCCTGGGTGGGACAAATAAAAGAAAAATAACGAAAGCCGTTGAATCAGGAACAGGGAAGTGAGACATACAACAAAGCCAGCCATCCAATCATAAGCAAGGGACTGGTCCAAATCCCCTCCTTTGTATATTTGTAACAGTAGGTCTGGCCAATAGACAGCTAGAGCTGCCTATAGCTGATATCTAACAATAGTGGAAAGTCAGATTACAGGACAGA
Organism: Lissotriton vulgaris; assembly: GCF_964263255.1. Taxonomy (NCBI): domain Eukaryota; kingdom Metazoa; phylum Chordata; class Amphibia; order Caudata; family Salamandridae; genus Lissotriton; species Lissotriton vulgaris. Next base: position 358,687,805 of record NC_141693.1, on the reverse strand, counting down.
ACTAGTTAATTTGCAAAATGTGGAAATCTCAATAGACCAGTGGCTCTAAAACGACAGTAGACGGGGTCAGAGTTAACCTCTTGTTGACATGTGGCTGACCCTGCAACTGACTCTGGCCAGCCCTTCTGACTTGCCGAGGCATCCTTCAGTTGATCATTCTTCAGAGTTCCCAGTTGACCAGCTCTTCTTCTAGTAAGAGGCTGGTCATTCACTGAGAGCATTTGTCTGGAAGCGGATGAAAGATCCATCTATATATACACACGCAGAGAAGAGATGCCTTCAGTTGTCCCCAGAACACAAAGGCTGTTTTCTTTTATGAAATGTTGGTATCACGCACACTGAGCCCTTTTATCCTGGGGGGGAGGTGGGAGGGGGGAAGGAGAGGAATAGAATGGCGCCTTGTGCTGCGAGTGTGCGCCGATGGCCGCACTCCTCCAGGCCGAGTGTGTGATATTCCCGTCTCCCTCCGGGCGGTACTCGCCTCTGTCACTGGGCGCCTTGTGCTCCGTGGGACCGGATGGAATGTGCGCCACTGCCGGTTCGGGTGAGAGAGGCGCGGCCTGAGCTCGACCGAGGCGCTGAGGAGTGCGAGGGAGAGAGCGGCTCCGCCAGGGCACCTCCATCCTTGAACACTCCCGCTTGAGCACTGCGGCTCCCACAGTGCACCTCCACCCTGACCTGCAGCACTGCTGCTAGTGCACTGCTGAGAGGAACGCAGAGCTCTGTCGCTGCACCTCCACCGTGACCTGCAGCACTGCGGCTCTCACAGTGCACCTCCACCCTGACCTGCAGCACTGCTGCTAGTGCACTGCTGAGAGGAACGCAGAGCTCTGTCGCTGCACCTCCACTGCGACCTGCAGCACGACGGCTCTCACAGTGCACCTCCACCCTGACCTTCAGCACTGCTGCTAGTGCACTGCTGAGAGGAACACAGAGCTCTGTCGCTGCACCTTCACCGTGACCTGCAGCACTGCCGCTCTCACAGTGCACCTCCACCCTGACCTGCAGCACTGCTGCTAGTGCACTGCTGAGAGGAACGCCGAGCTCTGTCGCTGCACCTCAACCGTGACCTGCAGCACTGCGGTTCGCACAGTGCACCTCCACCCTGACCTTCAGCACTGCGGCTAGTGCACTGCTAGGAGGAACGCAGAGCTCTGTCGCTGCACCTCCAACTGGCCTGCAGCACTGTGGCTCGCACAGTGCGCATCCACCCTGGCCTGCAGCACTGCGTCTTGCACAGTGCGCCTCCACCCTGGCCTGCAGCACTGCGGCTTGCACAGTGCGCCTCCACCCTGGCCTGCAGCACTGCTGCTAGTGCACCGATGAGAGGAACGCAGAGCTCTATCCATGTACCTCCACCCTGGCTTGCAGCACTGCAGATAGTGCACTGCTAGCAGGAACGCAGAGCTCTGTCGCTGCACGTCCACCGTGACCTGCAGCACTGCGGCTTGCACAGTGCGCCTCCACCCTGGCCTGACTGCTGAGAGGAACGCAGCGGTCTATCGCTGCACCTCCAACCTGACCAGCAGCACTGCTGATAGTGCACCGCTGAAAGGAACATAGAGCTCTATCGATTAATCACCATCCTGGCCTGCAGCAATGCTGCTAGAGCACTGCTAGGAGGAATGCAGAGCTCGGTCGCTGCACCTCCACCCTGACCTGCAGTACTGTTGCTAGTGCAGAGATTTAAAAAAAGCATAGCTCTCAGTGAAGCTCTCAGTGCAGCTCTCAGCGCATCTCCACCCTGACCAGCAACACTGCTGCTAGTGCATTGCTGAGAGGAACACACAGCTCCCTCAGTGCACCTCCACCCTGACCTGCAGCACTGCTGCTAGTGCACCACTGAGAGGAATGCTCAGCTCCCTCAGTGCACCTCCACCCTGACCTGCAGCACTGCTGCTAGTGCACCACTGAGAGGAATGCTCAGCTCCCTCAGTGCACCTCCACCCTGACCTGCAGCACTGCTGCTAGTGCACCGCTGAGAGGAACGCAAAGCTCTATCGCTGCACCTCCACCCTGACCAGCAGCACTGCTGCTAGTGCACCACTGAGAGAAACGCAGAGCTCCCGCAGTGCCCCTCCACCCTAACCTGTAGCACTGCTGCTAGTGCATTGCTGAGAGGAACGCAGAGCTCTATCGCTGCACCTCCACCCTGACCAGCAGCAGGGCAGCAAGTGCACCACTGAGAGGAATGCTCAGCTCCCTCACGGCACCTCCGCCCTGACCTGCAGCACTGCTGCTAGTGCACCGCTAAGAGGAACGCAGAGCTCTATTGCTGCACCTCCACCCTGACCAGCAGCACTGCTGCTAGCACACTGCTGAGAGGAAAGCAGAGCTCTGTCGCTACACCTTCACCATGACATGCAGCACTGCGGCTCGCACAGTGCACCTCCACACTGACCCTCAGCTGAGGCCCTCAGCACTGCTGCTCCTGTATTTCCACACTATAGCCAGTGATTGGTCTGCAGTGCCATTGATTACATTGCAGTGGGTCTATCTATACATTTAATTTTCACAGACACCTAAGAAGATAAACTCTTTCAGTACATATAAGCCAGTATTTTAATCTTCATCTATGTTAACATTAATAAACGGGAGTTTCTTCGTGTCAAAATAACCAAACATTAACTACTACCGTTCCCCAATGCTTTATATATGCAACATAAGCTTGTGCCCAATATGTCATTAGGACACATTTACATGATATTGGTATAGCGTATCAATGTCAACAGAGGTCTCACACACAAGGGTGTAAAGGGTCAGGGCAAACACTGGGAAACCCCGCTGGCACAGGGCTGAACAGACACCCTGGCAATTGGGTCGTTAGCAGGCGGCCTGGAGCCTGGCAGAGCCAGTGTATGCGGGGAAGGGCTCAGCGCGTCCAAGCAGACACTGAGATTTCAGTCCCAGAGAGTAATGGGTCCTAATTTGAATTATCCAGCAACTACTGTTCCCTCCAGAGCTAGAGCACTATTCCACCCTGCAAATTTCAGTGCCTCTCCCTAAATCCCATGGTGGGGTGATGAAGGGCTGTACTGAATATAGGCAGCTAAGAAATGATGGGTGATAATACCCGAATGACTCTAAACCACTGATATCTTCTCCAGGTGCATGCCATACAATTGTTCTGAGTTCTTCTGTGCCATTAAAGAAGAGGACGGCCCATATAAAAACCAACCTTGTTTCTGCGCCAGTGGTAGGATGGCCATATCACTCTACGTCATTATGGACACGCTCTCTAATCCTGCACTTTTCATTTACAGATCATTGTTTTCAGGTGTGTTGGTCTAATTGGTTCAAAGGTATCAAAATAAGACTACAATACCCAGAATGCATAAGGCCATCTGAGAATTCCAGGAATTGAGACAGTGTCCACATGGAGGAAAGTGGTGACCTTACCCAGAAGGAACAGGTCATCTCAAACTGCTGCGCCATGTCGATTCTGAATAGGAACACATGTAATCTACACGCGTTGGCCTCGATGCACCCCAATAGTGAGGAGTGGCTTGACTCCCAAAGCAGAGCAAACAAGTGGCCAAGGTCTGGGCATACTCACATCTCTTAGGACCACCCAGTAATAATGATGGATGAAGTTCTTGGATTTATCTGATCAATTGACAAGTACCCTGAATAAATTACGTTTCTGTGTAGAAGGGGTGTGGCCTAGAAGTTCCGAGAGGTGTCAAAGCTGATGTACATATGGTTCTTCCCTGTCTGCAGTGACACAGTGAGGAAAAAGAGAATGAACTGGAATGTTGGCTGAAGTAATTACCTGTACCTATGTTTAATGCAAAAAAATCACACACCAATATTTTGGTTTTCTTAGTGGTGCGGCCAAAGTAATTTGTTGGGAGCCTTGCTCCCTGAGGTTGGAATATCTGGTACAAGTGAAGCAGCCTGAACTTGATAACTGGAGGGGCATTCTTGAAACCTTAACAGCACGTGACATGCTTCATTTGCAACCAATTTAAAGACACTTCGCCCAATTCTTGCAGTTACGTAATACTGGACTAAAATTGACCTACTTTGTTTGCTGCTTATAAAAGAGGTTATATACACATTGCGCATGACAATAATAAAATGAGTAGCCACTTTTATAATAAGAAAATCTCTAGTGGCCAGAGATGAGTTTATGGCTGTACTATGTAGAGAAGGATGGAACAAAAAAGTACAGCAATGCCTGAATTAATCTGAACCAATTACTCATTCCATGCCAGTGTGGTTAGCTTCTCTGTGCCAGTACAGAAGGGGAGCAACCCCATGGCAATCACCACTGGTCCTTTTCAGATAGGAGCAGCCAAGTCACAAGTGCCCATTCGAACCTGTCATTGAGACCTATTTCTGATACTCCGTGCCCCTGCTCAGATACCGGGGGAAGCTCATATTTAGACCCATTTAGGTTTTAAGAAACTATGCTACAGTCCCATTGCCCCTCACAGTAAACCACACTTCAGTCCTACTGCTCTACGAGGACATTCCTGGCCAGTCACCCTGACCGCCTAATATTGGCCATGGTTTATTTGTTTATATCTGCCTTTCCTTAAGTTAATGGCAGAGGGGAATCTCAATTGCTCTCTGGTGGGTGGTAGACCAGCTATTGCCTCCCAACATAGCGAACCCAACGGCAAAAATCTATACGACTTAAGGACATTATGCATTTTGTCAATCGTGACATTTGTTTACATAATTCTACAGATTATAAACAACCAGAAGAGGAGGAAACAAGACATTATCTTTCAAGCTTTCTCATAGGAAGTTCCAGATCTAGAAAAAGAATTCCAAATATTTGACAGCTGCACTCATAGTACAAACGGTGAGCAGCCATCACAACGTGGGCATTACCACGCGCTGCCATTACGACGCTGATTTTACAACGCAAGTGTTTCAACGACTTGCGCTGGAGGGCGCTGTTGGAAAAGGAATAGTTTAATTTTCTATTCCAACACCTTCCCTACTGTGACGTGGGCTGGAGTTGGAATAGAAAATTAAAGTATTCCACTATCCAGCGCTTACAGCGCAAGTCGTTGTAACGGCTTGTGTTGTAAAAACAGCATCGTAATAACACGCGGGGTAAAAGCCCGCGTTGTAATGTCATACAACCATACAAACTGGTAGTGAGAGGCTGTGACAGAGTCCATTCTCTGACCAAGCAGAGTGAGTGCTGGTCAGAACCAAGTCTTGGACAAGCAGTGTGAGTGCTGGAGCAGAGCTCAAGCCTTAGAAAGTCTGTATGAGGGCTGGAAGAGAGAGCCCGAGTGAAGAGACATACAGTGAGAGGTCTAGGACAGAATTCAGAATGGAGCTTGCTAGTGTGAGGGCTAGTGCAGAGTTCAAAGAGACGCAAGAACAGAGTACGAACTGGGGTTGAATTCAGGACAGAGACAAGCAATAAGGACAGGACATATCTAGAGCAGAAAACTGCTGTGAAACAGGAAACAGCTCAGTACAGAAACTGTCTATGTTAGGCATGTGGCAAAGACTAGCACAGAGACATGCAAAGTAAACATTGGGGAAAGCAGGCTACCCAGAAAACACATGTTACCTAATAGGCAAAGTAGGCACCGCCCTATGGGCCCCACTCCTTTTAGGGCCCGCAACAACAGATCAAAATATTATTGATTTGATCTTGAAAGAAAATTCCAATCAAGCTTTCTTAAATATTGTTTCCAAAAAATAGATAAACATGAATTAAATCATTGAAACAAAAACTTTACATTAAAGACTCTATAGAAAACATATTTTATTCATGTAATGGACCCATTAACAATTTAGTGTACATGGACCAGAGACATTAGATTCACATAACAGTTTGTCTCTTAAAAGCTCATCTTCTGGCACTGCCAGTTTGTAAAAAAAATCCGGTGCATTAGGTATTAGGAGATAATTTGCGAGGAGGGCTCGAAATGTCTACTGCCTCGGGGCCTCCACAGGGTTTAATCCGGCACCGACAAAAAGCAATGTGTAACTGGGACAGAGTCCAGTGCAATCTCATTAGCATATTAGCACCTGGAAGCAGACAAATACGACTGTCTGTAGTCAGACACTTAAAAACATCTTTCCGGTATGTGTCTTAGCTTTGAGAGCACCCGCTCGCTTTCTGCCCCCCCATTTCGCCCTGGCCCTTGCATCTGTATATTTGTAGTTGTATAGACATTCATGTTTGTTTATGAGTGCCATGCAGTAAAATCTTTTTGGCCGTAGATATTTTAGCACCCATCTCAATTGGACTCTTTTTTATCGACCTTGGAAGCATGGGGCAGCAGCTCAGTTTAGGTTACTACCGATGACATAGCCTCAACATCATCTCCTATGCTGACGACACCCAGCTGATCATATCCCTCACCGAAGACCCCCACACCTCCAAAGCCAACCCCCACAGAGCTATGAAGGCCGTCGCAGAATGGATGAAAGACAGCAGGCTGAAGCTGAATTCAGACATGACGGAGGTCCTCATCCTCGGCCCCACCCCCTCAGTCTGGGACGACTCCTGGTGGCCAACATCGCTAGGAACAGCCCCAGAACCCACCGACCACGCACGCAACCTGGGGGTCATCCTCAACTCCGCCCTCTCCATGACCAAGCAGGTCAACGCCGTCTCCGCTTCCTGCTTCAACACCCTCCGAATGCTCCGCAGGATCTTCAAATGGATCCCCTCCGACACGAGAAAAACCGTCACCTAGGCCCTCATCACCAGCAGACTGACTACGGGAACTCCCTCTACGCAGGAACAACAACCAAGCTCGTGAGACAGCTGCTACGCATCCAGAACGCCTCGGCATGACTAATCCTCAACATCCCCCGATGCAGCCACATCACACCCCACCTGAGAGGCCTGCATTGGCTCCCCGTCAACAACAGGATCGCCTTCAAACTCCTCATCCATGCACACAAAGCCCTACACAACGCCGGACCAGCATACCTCAACGGCAGACTCAGCTTCTACACCCCCACCCGCAGCCTCCGTTCTGCCAACCTAACCCTCCCCACAGTTCCACACATCTGGAAAACCACCGCCAGCAGCAGATCCTTCTCCTACCTCGCCGCCAAGACCTGGAACACTCTCCCAACCGGCCTACGACAGACCCAGGACCTGCTGGCCTTCAGAAGACTTCTCAAGACCTGGCTTTTTGTTCAGTAGCAGCCCCCCCCCCCCCCCCAGCGCCTTGAGACCCTCACGGGTATATAGAGCGCTTTACAAATGGAAATGATTGATTGATTGATTGAGACGCACATACATACAAATCACTCCAGGTGGTACACAAACCACTGAAGCACCTTACAAAAAAGATTTTCCCCATGTCTTTTGGAGCGATCTGGAAATGTGATCATGCTGTCGCCTTCTGAGTGACGAATATTGGCCCTAGTTTAATGGCATGGTGATGGCTAGGAGCTGATTGCCCTCCACTGCATTTAATAAGATTTGAGACTCACTTGGAATGAAGAGATGATGGTTCTTAGAACAAATGAAGTGCACACTGCAATCAGCACTATGACAAAGGACATATTAACTTTCAAGAAAGTTTTTTTTTCCACCCAGGGAGTAGTGGTCAGAGAGATATGGATTTATGTTGAAGCCCATTGTCTTATCTCTTTGTCGGAGACAGGTGAGTACCCTCCATCTAATACAGTTTTTCACCGATGGGTCGATAATTTAACAGTAACATATGGTCGTACCGGCTGGCGGCACCTTTCAGTGTAAGGCCAACCTATGCATTTATTGCTGTTCGAGGGCATGAGGTATGTTTTTAGTAGGGCAAACATTTCATTTCCACGTGCATTTTAAACCAAAGGAGTTCATGTGCCAAAGTTAGGAATAAGGGTGGGTGGAGCTGGCGTAGTGCCTCTACATGTAGCTCCATGGAGTTTAAAAAAACTCTGTGGAGTTACGCTTTGCTCCTCTCCCCCCTACATCTCCCCTCCCAAATACTTTAAAAATGATAAAAAGATTAAAAGGAGGCACTTACCTGTGTTTCTGCCGCCTCGCCTACCTGGCCGAGCTCCTTCCTGCTCTTCGCTTGCCTGGCGTCCTTCTTCATTGAAAAAAACACTACGTTGTACATCTTGCGCATGCACATGCTCACTCGCAAGACATTTTCTTAAATATAGAAGGACGCAAGAGGAGCAGGAAAGAGAGTGGCAAGGCAGGGGAGACAGCAGATATGCAGGTAAGTGCCTTCTTTTTTATTATTTTGAAGCATTTGGGAAGGGGGGAGGGAGCTTTGCCTACCGCTGCCTTCACCAGGGAGCACGGAGTAGGCAAATCTCCGCACACTCCGCTGGCGGAGCGGAGTTACCCACCCAGGGTTAGATAGGAACAGAAATTTGGATCAGATCCTCTAGTAATCGATCCAACCGATTACCAGAAAGATTACAAGTGGGCCTAACTAAGAGAGCTGAGAATGAATTCTGACATGTGTGGTAATTTCCATTTACCAAATGTCAACTTGGAACTTTGGAATCGGAAGTATGTACCACACCACTTCGTGGTGTCAGTGTTTACTGAGAACAGTAAAATACCCTTGGTCCATTCTAGGTACTCATAATTGGTGCCTAAAAGTAATTCCTTCATTTTTCTCCAGAGGTTAATAATTTCATTTGGCTGGAGAGTGAAGTAAAATGTTTATTTTTCTCTATCATTCTCAGAAAGTTACACCTCAGACTCGCTTTTTCCATCAATGTTTTTTTATATATTGCTTTCATTATTAACTGTTGGCTTTGGGCCTCTCTGCAGGGTCACCCCACTAAACATTTTGACTTCGTCCCTCCTGTTTCCTCAACCAATTTTTGTCTGTTTTTACCACGCTGTGCACTGTACCACTGTTATCCGTGCCAAAGGGCTAGTGCTCTCTCTTTTAAATATGCTCAAATTGGCTGACAGCCAATTGGCAATTTTTTTTTTACATTCAAGTCCCTAGTAAAGTGGCACACACGCACCTGTACAATTAAATGTTACTAGTGGGCCTGCAGCGCTTATTGTGACAACCACTAAGTTGCTGTTTAAAACATGTATCAGGCCATTGCTGCCTGTGTGCAGTTATACACTGCCAAAACCCCTTGCCTGGCGTAAAACACCCTTTTTTAATACATATACGTTGCTCTTACAGTAGACAATTAACAGTTCATAGGGCAGGGTGCATTGTATTTAAAAATTAGGATGCATATTTTTAGTTTGGTAGTGAAAAACCCTTACATTTAATTTGTCAATATTCCAAGCCTATTGGGTGGGTTACCTTATTACATGTAATAAGTGATAACATGTATTTGGCAACAGGTAGAAATATAATATTTGGTGCATAAGGAATTGTAATTTAAAACCATCCTTAATAGTAATGTCACATTTTAAGTCACAATACTGAATATGCTACTTTTATAAAATTGCAAACACAACAAGATTATGGACGGAGTGCTGAAACTTATCAACCACTCACCCCCAGTCAAGAGTTCTGGGTTTAATCCATTGTTCTTTTGCTCACTATGGCACCCCAGTGTGGACCTAGCCATTTACAAATCAGTCTTGACCCTGCTCCTCATGGGAACAGTCGAGCCTGAACTGCCAGGCCGGGTCCTCCCTGGAATGGAAACAAGCATCCTGGGAACGATTTTGGAGTATCACCCCTGGCATCTGCTGGAGTGAGTTAAGGTCCTGGATCCTTGTTTGGCATCAGTTGAGCTCTCTTTCTGGATCATAAGGATAAATCCTGAAGTTTTGAGCTCTTTGCGACAGTGAACATGCCAGTTTGTATCAAGATTTTGCTGCCTTTGCTGACCGCCAATGCACAGCTCGAGTAAACCTGGCGCTTCACGGCACAGTGACAACTGGCAACGCAAGATCTGCACTTTGTGCTACAGCATTGACAGCCCGCAGTGACCGCCAACATGAGACTCCAGCGACGACCATCCGCGATGCCTGACAGATCTTATGATGATGACCATCCGCAATACTCTGCCTGCTCTTCACACTACAGAGACACCGATCTACGACGCTCTCCCTTCTACTCACGGCCTCTTCCACCATGAACTGGACTCTTCACGCCAGACTTTGAGAAAGTAAATCTTTCAGCAGTACTAACATGGTCCATGTAGTGTAGCCCACACAACATTGTATTCAGCCTGTGACTTTCCCTCGGACTACCTGACCAGATAACCACGAGTGGTGCTTTGTGCTTTTAAGTGCTATACTTACCTCAAATATTTGAAATTGTACATCTCCGGTTCTACTGATTGGATTTTTGTAATTTTGGTGTCAAATATTTTATTACATTTTACTCAATCTTTCTAAATTGGTGTGGGATCGCTTTGTGTTGTGTTTCCACTTTATTACTGTTTATGTGCTGCATAAATACTTTATGCTTTGCCTCTAAGTGAATCCTGACTGCTTTTTGACTGTTGATTAAGAAGGGCTCAAACCCCCTCAAGCAGCAATTCAATTACTCATACCGATAAACAGGATACACATATCTTTTTATCACTGGGTCTTTTTGCTTTTATACACAAACAAAGGCACTGTAACTCATAGTCCCTAACAATAGTCGGTTACCATAAAAGATTCTCAAAGGATTTATTTTTTGTTACGTTTTGTTATTGAACAATTGCAAAGGCATACACATGAAAAATAGTGAACATACAATACAGTGCCAAAGCCACAATTCTCTCACTCAGAGATAGTAATTTCTACTACACAATAAAATCCTTGGTTAAATTATACTATATATTCAGTATATATAAAGTTAACCAAAACAAACACCAACAAGGGGGTGATGCTTGGGTAGAGCAAAAGAGTGATAGCATCCATATTAAATATCTTAAACAATGACTTATTGTAAACATATATTCTGTATACTTTGCCAATATACATGCATGTAACCTAAATAGAAGATAACATGTTGAGTATTTTGGATGGCAACTATTTTAATGAAAAACAGGTTATACAGTTTAAGGAGCTTAAGTTTACAACGGCTGTTGTACTTCTTCACAAAGCAGTTGTTTAGCTAGAGCAGAAACAGAACTGCTGAAATTGAAGGTGGAGGTCACTTCTTTTTGAGTTGCTCAGATATGGCCCTTTGGATGGGGCTCCACTCACTCAAGATAGTGTTACAGCTGCACTGGTATGTTTTCCGAGATGGAGGCATGTAATTTTGACTTTACAACTTGTAGGAAGAAGACAGTGCTTCTCTGGTCTTGCTCTCAGTGTGAGCTAAGACAGTGGGCCACTGCTCCTCAGACTTAGTCTGTGGGAATGCATTCTCTTCCATGATGCATGATCAGTGTTGGTGTTTTCCGCATCAGGACGTTTTATCCCTGATTTTTTCTGTATGTTTTCAGCAGCAGGCTTGCTTCTGGATTTCATGTTAATGAAAGACTTATGTTGGACTCTTTCTGACTGCTGATTCAGGGAGTTTTTTGTCCCTTGCTTATCAACCTCTGTATTATTCATAATCTATTATTACCCATATGACCAAAAAGGTTTTCATGCCTGCTGAGGCATTTTCCTTCTAACATTGCACCTATTAAGAAGACACTTGACACCTTTAATATCTATTTTACAGTGCAAGGTGGCACTGTCACAATTAAAAACAGGTACATTTGCTAAGGACAATAAAGACGGAAACTAGAGAGACCTTCACTGTGTCTAGTCATTAGGAGATTGCAATGATAATGAATTATAAGTTCTGTTTAAGTCATGGTACCTTCTCAGTACCTGACACAAAAGTTACAACAGGTTTGCCTTCAAAATTCAGCCTTACAACAGTTACCAGCTGTAACCTTTACTGATTTCACTGCAATTCCCTAAGCAGTTTTGGAATGCCTGGTTGTTCCATTTCAAGAAATATCAGAGAAAAATGAAACAACAACGAGATCTGTTGACAGAGAATGAAATGTGACTTTAATGAACAGCAGGCCTGTGTCTATATCGTGGAGATTCTAAACTCATGATTTGTGCCTACCCTGCACACCCTTAAAAGAACTTAAGTAGCTTTCAAAAGCATGAGAAAGAAAAGAGAGAAGCCTTTTGGTGGCTTCTTCATAGTTCAACTTCCATGAGTTGTTTGTCCTGCCTATAGTTTTGAAAATAGAAAGAACATTATCAACGTTCCAGTACTGCTGGAATTTGGTGTGGGGAATGTTTGTGGACCATGATTGGATTCTGAAAAACAGTGTTCCTAAAATAGCTAAGACAGCCCACTGGTGCCTCAAAAAGGTTTCTGGGACACCATCTGCTTCAGGTTTAGTAGAAGGCTTTTTTCTATGATAATTCTCTTTTAGAGACTATACAGAAGTACCCTCCTTTGATTTAATAGCTTTTCCCAATTAGGGTGTGGTTTTTGTCACTCACTGACTCAAGAGGGACAACCTGTATGTTAATGGGACTTCCAGAACAATATCATTATTTTCACCGTGTTTACAGGATCATTGCTATGCTTCCTGAGGTTATTGCTCACTAACTGAAGTGAAAAAAGTTTCCATGTAAAAGTGACTCATTTTTCTCCTGTGCGAATTCATTTTCATGTATATGCTATAGCATTTGCTAATATCGAGTTCTGCTCACCTACTTCTCATTCGGAATATAATTGCATCCTACCAATTGAAATTGGAGCTATTGTACTTTTTAGACACACCTATTTCCTATCAGAGAATGAAAAGCAGTTACTTGTGTTCTAGTTTCAAGAGAACTTGCAATATGGAGTAATTAACCATTATTTCTTTTCAGTGGGGGAAACGTTGCTTTTTGATCGGAAGAAAAATCGGGGAACTTAGTCATTGTGTTGACTATAGAGAAAGAGAGATAAATCAAGTTACAAAAAAATCAGCATTCTTTACCTCTTATAAAAATATCCTGGAATCTGAACAATGGGCATAAATATTTACCCACTCACAAGAACCTAAGAAGAGCAAGTTTTGGGCCTGCTCTCATTCAGAAATGGTTAAGGAGATATTGCCCTATGCCTGCTCCCACTCATAAGAAGGTCTTGTGGATGCTGTCACCCAAGATGGGCTCAGAAGATTCTACTCTGTGTCTACGCCTCTGAAGAGGTCCGTGGTTGCTCCCACCAATGAGTGGCTCACAAGATCCTCTACAAGGGCCTGCAGAAATCCTACTCTGGGTGTTGCACCCAAAAACCGCCCCATGGCAACTCTCACACAAGAGGGATCTAAATCCTGTTCTGTGTCTGCCCCCACCCAGAAAAAAAGCCCTGTTACTACTTTCACAAGAGGAACTAAGGTCCTTGTCTGTGTCTGCTCCCCTGAGGATTCATTATAGCTGTTCCATGTGGAGCACAGATGAAACTGCTGTGTTTCTGCTCTCACCCAGCAGAGGCTTCATGGCTACTTTCTCTCTTGAGGGGCTAAGGAGATCATTTTGTTTGCCTTCTTCTACCCAGAACATGTTATATGACCTCTGCCACCAGGGCCGGACTGGGAACCAAAAATGGCCCTGTCAAATTGAGAGGGGGGGGGGTGGGAGCACGCTCTTTGCCAGGGCCGGTTTTTGGCCGATTTTGTTACAGGGCCAATTTGCAGCAAAAACGGCCCTGTAACAAAAACGGCCCCCAGGGTCCCAAAACCGCCCCCACCCTTGCGGCGCACCGGGGATTGCCCGGTGCCTGCAAACGGCCAGTCTGGGCCTGTCTGCCACCCACAAGAACAGCAGAAGATCCTTCTCTGTGCCTTCACCCAGAAGATGCCAACATGGCTGCTCTCAGACAAGAGAGACCTAGATCCTGTTCTGTGTCTGCTGCCACACATAAGCAGCTCTAGGACAACTCTCACACAAGAAGGAACAAAATCCTACTCCCTCCCGGAAGAGATAACTCTCACACGTAAGGGACTGAGATCTTGCTCTGTGTCTGCCACCACCCAATAGAACCTTTGTGTCTGCTCTTACCCACGAAGAACTCAAGATATCATGTTCTGGCCTGTTCCCATCCATATGAGGTCTTGTGCTTTCCATAGGAGGCTAAAGAGATGCTGTTATGTGATTACCCCCACCCAGAAGAATGTTTGTGGGTGCTCTCACCCACCAGGGGCTCAGAAGATCCTCTTCTGTAATTGCTCTGACTTGGAAGAGACTTAATAACCACTCTTGCCCATGAGGCGCTTAAAAGATCATATGCTAAGACTTCCTCTGTGCAGGAGAGGACACATGACTGTGCAAACCCATGAGGTGTTTAAGAGAACCTACTCTGTGACTGCTCCCATTCAGAAAAAGCTCATGGGATTCTTCATGTGAGGCCCTTGGTTAGGCCTCAGACAGTGACTGAGAAGTGTTTTCTAGTATTGGGAAACCACCAGCTCAATTCAGACTCAGTCAGTGCACACTAAAGGCTCCATATGTAAAAATGTTGGGTACCTAATTAGTAGTTATTGTGGATAAAAAGTAATTCGTTATCAAAAATCATAAATTCCACATCTCGATTTCAAAACTCCGGATTTTAATTAGGCATTTCCCAAACACAACCCTGTGTGATTTGCTCTGAAAACAGGGAGGGATTTCATTTGTGATTTGATTTATTCTGTAAAGTGCTTGTTTAACAACAAGGAATTTGGGCAAGCTGGAACCAGAGTTAATTTAAAGACATGGCTAATCTATCAGCAATAAAAGAAGATGAGACCTAGCAGGACAGAAAGGTTTTAAGGGTCCCTCAGAATGATAGTTAAGAATGAAAGTTCTTAATATAAATGAGGAGATCTTTCCCAAGGTGAGGTCCCAGAAAACGAAAAGAGTGGCACCCATCAAGGAACGTTTAAAATGGTGAACCAATAAAATAATCCTATAATCTGTTGGATGTTTGATAGGTCTGCGGCGCTCTATTGACAATCACTGACCAATCTTAATCACACAGGTTCTCACCACGGTGCTCCCAAGAGAGGGGTGTACGCCCCACTCCCCCTAGTACAATCCTAGGATTGATCATCAATATATAACATCATGAGGGACACATAATTGTATCTTGGTTCAGTACAAAAAAACAGCATAATGAATCAAAGGTGAAGAGATGTTTCTAGTTGTTTATTGGGCAGTACCTCAACCGCTTCTCAAGTAGATCTTGTAAGCTGTAGCCCTTTAGCCAACACGTATTTTGTCGTATTTGGCGGGGTAGCCCAACGACTTTCTCAAGGCTATTTAATCTTTTCAGTCCTTTTTATATTCCAAGAAACATCTCTTCACCTTTGATTTATTATACTGTTTTGTTGTATTGAACCAATATACAATTACGTGTGCCTCAGGATGCTATATAAGCAAGAAAAGAAGCTGAGTTGTTATGAAGGTTTCTTACAGGAATATTAGCGTTTAGAGGTATTCAAAGAAAGAAGATTTTCCAGCTTTATAGAATACCTTGTGAATGAAAATTAATGCCTTCGAGGTGATTCTCTGCTTGATTGGGAACCAGTGAAGATGGGCTTTAGCTAAGGTGACCACTGCCTGCTCCGTCAAGGCCGCTTGAGACAGGGGACAGCTACTACCCAAACTTGGGGGATTGTAACTTATTAACTGTTTGCAGGAACAATTTCGGTCACAAACCATTGAATGAGACATATGTTTCCGACTCTCAAATAGTGGCAGCCTTTTCATGGCTCCCTATTGGCGATTCAGAAAGGGTAACAAAGGCATTTTTATAAGTTGGAAAGACTTTCTTATTTGTAAATGGGCTTGTGTATATTGTAAAAAAAACATTTTTCTGGTCGCTTTGCAAATCAGAGTTTGTGAATGTGAAATGTCTTTGTACTATGCCCTAAAGGCCCTATACATGACTGTAAATGGAAGGGCTCATTCAGATTCCTCCTCCCCATACACCATTTGGACTTAAAAGAAAGGGATTTTTTACAAGGAATGTTGTTTCTCTTTGGACGATCAACATCATTATTCATATTTACACTTTCACACCATTTACTCCTTCAGATTTTTCATCTAATGCAAACCTGTGTGAGTGCATTTTGTGCACAGGAGAAGAATCGGATGTCTATGGCTGTTGTTGAAATTTCAGGCGCATTTCTGAGATTCTATCTAAATCCTATAAAAGTAAAAAATCAACCACAAGTTTTAGAGTAATTTTACACAGCAGAAGTATGACTTTTTAAGTCTGATTCAAAGACAGTGAACAATCTCTCTTTCAAGTATTAATAGCAAAGCAAAGACTCATGGTTGAAGATGATGGGCAGGTGCAATTAGGGAAGTCACACAATCAAATACAGTCAGAAAAGAACAATGAGTGTTCCTCCAGGAAAGAAGGCGAATGGAAATGAAGAATGCAATTAAGCTAAAAGCGAAGAATGATAACGGGTCTATGGTTCTTAACAATGAAGTAAAGCAGAACAATTCATCAATAGCGTGCAGGATGTTTGGTTGGGAGGGTGTGGGGTGGTGGCACGGGGGAGATAGAACTAGTCAGATGTAGCCTGGAAATCTTCTGAGTTTGAGTTTGTTCGGATAGATTGGCATCTACAGTGAGGAGGAGAGAGCGCCTGAGTTGGAGTTGTTAAAAACCTTTGTCAGTGAAAAAACCTACATTACATGTTGGTAGCCATCTAGAAGTTGGTGAATATTGGGCATCTGCCGTAATATGTCTGAGGCCCGCCTGCCAACTTTGCTTTTTCCCTATCCCATTTAGAGACAGCTGGATTTCCACTGGTGGAGCCCAGAGGTACGTCTGCCACTGGATAACCTGGTTCATTAAGGTGGGAGCCTGGTGGGGCTACCGTCACTGATTTTACAATCTCGACTGCCTGTTGGGAGTATTAGCAGTCCTGTGGAGAAAAATGTGAAAAAGTCCCTGATGTTTTGGGATAGTGCAGTCTTGAGACAAGGATCACGCACTGGTGATATCCGTTTAGGAATGGGTCTACACTGACCGTATATCTTTTGAGGAGTCGTCCGTTTAGGACCTGCCTGCTTTCAAATCTTAGGCTGTGGATGACTGAAGACTGAGGAGTTTAGGGTTTTTCTCGCAATGCATGATGACTGAGGCACACCTACCTTGAA
Source organism: Lissotriton vulgaris (assembly GCF_964263255.1). Lineage (NCBI taxonomy): Eukaryota > Metazoa > Chordata > Amphibia > Caudata > Salamandridae > Lissotriton > Lissotriton vulgaris. Next base: position 358,670,824 of record NC_141693.1, on the reverse strand, counting down.
TGGAATTTTATCGGGAGCCCAAGACGAGTGCGTCCACAAATATAGGATTATACTTGCAAAGTGATACAGAAGAGGGACCTGATTTTTATTGTCTGACTTGAAGAGGAGAGGACACTCAGTGGGACAAACATACGGATTGATGAGCCCTGAAGAAGTCCTTCAACAGGACGGAACACGTTGGCTACTGAGAAGAGTTATAAGAAAATAAAGATTGACGGAATAAAGACCTGTGTGAACAATTTTATTTAACGAACGGACTATTTGTTTTGTTTGCGGACCAAAATATTCTTGTATTTGTCTGTTGTGGAAGGTTTTTCACAACAAAGGGCACCAAAAGGGTCTGTTTTTTTTGGCCAAAGCACCATATGTCACTAAATTTCCCATCAGCTAAATAAGTGAGGTTCTATATCCTAGATCCTTTTTGTGTAAATCACACAATCAAATACTGTCAGAAAAGAACAATGATGTTCTTCCAGTAAAAGGCAAATGGAAATGAAGAATGCAATTAAGCTAAAAGCAAAGAATGATAACAGGCCTATGGTTCTTAACAATGAAGTAAAGGAGGACAATTCATCAATAGAGTGCAGGATGTATGGGTTGGAGGGTGTGGGGTGGCGGCACGGGGGGAGATTGAACTAGTCAGATGTAGCCTGGACTTCTACTGAGGTTGAAGCGACAGATTGGCATCTACAGTGAGGAGTAGAGAGCGCCTGAGTTGGAGTTGTTAAAAACCTTTGTCAGTGAAAAAAACTACATTACATGTTAGTAGCCATCTAGAAGTTGGTGAATATTGGGCATCTGCCGTAATATGTCTGAGGCCCGCCTGCCAACTTCGCTTTTTCCCTATCTCATTTAGAGACAGTTGTATTTCCACTGGTGGAGCCCAGAGGTACGTCTGCCACTGGATAACCTGGTTCAGTAAGGTGGCAGCCTGGTGGGGCTACCATCACTGATTTTACAATCTCGACTGCCATGTAGGGAGTGTTAGCAGTCCTGTGAAGGGAAATGTGAAAAAGTCCCTGATGTACAGCCTGCACTTTGCCACCACAGGCCATTGGAAAACCAGTTTCAGGTTCTGGCAGCATAGATGTGATGGCACAGCTGCTCATGAGTGAAGGCCATAGTCAGTTTAGTATTCCTATGATTCACATCAGACAATTCCTCTCCCAGCACAATGCTTAAAGGGACAGGTTGGCCAGAGGTCGCTCACGTCAGCTCCAGGCAATGCTCATATTTCAGATGGAGCTTCTTTCAAATAGTCTGGGATCTCTAGAAGTAGTGCTAGGCAATGGCGAGGTTAGGCAGAGAGAGAAGTTATTTTTTACCTGCTAAATTTCAAGAGAGTTTCCAAGGTCAGTTCATTGGTGGCTCGAAGGCAATGCTGCCCCTCTGCCACTGAGGATGAACAGAGAATGGCAGACACTAACCTGGGGCAGCCGGAGGGGAAAGGAGGTGGAAGGTGGTTGAGACAACACAGTCCTAAACTTGCAAATGTACCAGTGATGGAAGGCCGTCCATTTGTGGCTGAAAGCATTGGAAAACAATGGGGCGGGTCTGAGAAACTGAGCGCGGCTGATATGTAGTTCATAATGCCCGGCTTACCCAGCTAAGTTCATTCAACAAAGGAAGGCTGGTGGCAACTTCAAAAGATCTGTTTTTCCATGTTGCTCGTCGCATCCACCCTCCTGTCAGAAGAAAGTCACTCTGTTCACAGACAGGAAGGAGGCCGCATCAGTCACGGAGGCAGCTTCTCCGACATGGCGGAGGAGCGTCGCCCCACAGATCAGAGTCTGTCACAGAAAAATAAAATGATATTAAAACAATAATATCATGTTATTTTTCTGTGAGGGGGTCTGGCTGACGATGCATGCGGGGGGGGGGGTGCATGAAAGGAAGAAGTGGTGGGCACTTAGAAGTTTACGTTCATCAAATAAACACCTTTTAAAAGTCCAAAAGGTCAGGACTGTCAGAAATGGGGACAGAAGTTTCTCCAAAATAGGCACCACCACCTGGAATTCCTTACCATTATCTATTAGAACTGACCCTTACCACAAAACTTTCCGCAAGAATCTTAAAACCTGGCTATTTTAAATCTGTCAACTGCCCCCCGTCTCTCTAACTTTTAGATTCAGCAAGCTCTCTGAGACCGAACGGTGACATATGCGCTATACAAAAATAAATACATAAACATAAACATATAAGTTTGGTCGTCCTAGGCCAGCCAAACAGACATGCGCACCTCTATATCTCCAAAACAGCTGTGTTCACAGTTGGATTGGTGAAAAACTGCAGTCTTCGAGGCAGTGGCTCAGCAGCTGACCAGGCCACTCAGACCAATCCTGGCAATGCTTTCATAGCATGGGAGCAGCGTCTGGATTGGCTGGGCAGCCTGTGCCCTCCCAGAAACTACTAGGAGTGAAGCACCAAGAAGTCATGTTTTTATATTTTATTTATACCCTCAATTCTCCCCCCGCCCCCAACGCCCCACTTCCATTGTGCAGCGGCCACCACTGATCAGACCTTCCAATGGAGCATCGGTCTCCAAGCTTCAAAAGGGGCTGCCATGCTGAGTCAGGAAGAGGTATTCAGGCAAGGAGGCTCTAGCCCAGCCCCTGTGGCATCCATAGACTCAATACTCAAATCTTTTCTCAAAACCCTAGCAGAGAAGTAGATAGAGGATATGTTTTGTGTTCAACAAGTGCTGGCGAGCCATCTAATTTGCCAAAGATACATTCACACACCTAACGCACCAGTCAATACTAGAGAGAAAGGAAGATGAATGTTTGAAACAGCGAAGAGTGAAATACTACTTTAGCGCAGTGCAGAATTTGAGCTGGTGGTTTCCGGTGCTCGGCACCGACACTTAAATTTCAACACTGTCACTTATGACAGCTTGCCACATGGTGCTGATGTCTGTTTGATTTAGAGATAATTACAACAACAGTTGATTCTTAATTAAATATAAATGAATATTGCCGAGTAACTGCCCCCCCCCCCCAAGCCTTTAATATAACTTTGAGGGTCTGGAGAAGTCTGAATTGTCACACTTGTAGAAAGTGTGATGGTTAGTAGTTGTGCTGGTACTGTCATTCTCAGCATTGACAGGGTCAATATGTGGCATGATATGCAGGCCTCTTGACCAGGGCCCTGGATGCTTGCAGACTGCCTTTCACATCTTGACACACAATACAGTGTTGATCAGCTTACTTAGCTGAAAACATTTACCATCTTGTTACAGAAGAATCTTCTCTTCATTTCACATGATCTCCGATTCGGGCAGCTGTGTACTCCCTTTGTTTTACAAAGACATGTGATGCGCATTACAAGCCTGTATATAAAATACTGTGGGCCACATGTATAAAAATCTATTTTGCTTTCCTTAAATAGCGAATTTTAGGTAACCGCTAATTAAGAAATGCAAATGGTATGTAAGAAAATAGCCATTACCTAACAGTAATCCCTAGAGATTTGCAATTGCAATTAGTTCATCGCTATTAGGTAATACTACTCCATTCGTTCCTATGGGCCTAAAGACCCAAAGGTGCCAATGGTTTTGCATTAATTAATTTGCGATTATCTAATCGGTAATCACAAATTAGGTCATTCAACACCAAGGGTGCCCGGGGCATAAGGCCCCCCTGAAACACACCGAAAAAAATGTGCACATGTAAAGTACACACATGCCCTTGGGGCCTGTGTGTGTTATACATGGCACTTTGAAAAAGGCATTTTTGTGCACTTTTCAAAAATTGCACATGGTTACCATCAACTTGGAGTCTATGGTAATAGCATTTCCTAAATGCACAGTTTACATTTAGAAAATTCTTAGTACATGTGCTTACAGAATTGCCAATTGCGATTCCCTATTTGCATTCGCAATTTTAGGTAATCGCAAAAAATTGAAATTACCTAAAATTGCGACTTCAAAGCCTTTCATACATCTTCAAAGGCTATTTTACATTCACATATGGTTGAATTCAGCTATTTGCTCTATTTGCGAATGTAAAATGGTTTCATACGTGTGGCCCTATATTTTTGTGCCTTCTCTTTGTTGAGGGAGCTCGCTCACATATCGTTAACTGGGGGATCCCTTGGTTGACGGCATCTGTGATTCATAGATACAAATTTATTTTGCTGATTAACCCGTTCAAGCTCGATTGCCATGGTCACATGATGTCATTAACACAGCCAACGAGGTATATGTAGGCTGTGGGGTTTTAGGTTTAAACCTATAATAACTGATAAAACCCCACTGAAAGATAAATAGCCCTCACCATTGGCAACATATAAACACTGAAAAAACACCTGCACAACCAAAAACTAAATGCCATTCAAAGAAAGGAAAAAGAGAGTGAAAGAGACATTTTTTTCTTCCTGAAGGTGTCAATACAATGTAACTTTCTTATTCAAGCTAGCAGTAAGGAAGACTGGCTAACGTTATTCTGCTTGAGTTTTGTTCTTTAGGGATGCCACTAAAATGTTGTTTCTTCTTCCTTTTACTTTTTTCAGTTTTGTGGCCTTTGATCTAAAGATGCAGGGTTTAGTTTCATGTTGTAGGTCTAGTTTAATTATTGTATAAACTGTATAGAATCAGAAAATATCAAACTCATATTTGATATTTTGGCTGCATTTTATTCTTTCACTGATAGGTAAAATGGCTGGTTTCATAAAAATCTTTCCTAATATGTGTCATCACATTTACCCACAGAGAATGGGTAAAAACCCTTAATACATCAGACCATAGTTTCTTTTTTTTTTTTAAACCTTTTTATTAATGGGTATCACAGGCAAATTTGAACAAAATAATCAGAATTTTGTTGTACATAACTTCCAGTGTCTATAAAAATATTACAAAAAGCAGTTTACCAAAACTTGTAAATAATAATCAATTCTCAGAAGGGCAGATAAATACAATACAGGAAGGATTTACACAAATAAATACAATCTTATCTGAATTAGAGTTAGACACAGCCTCAGATCAGGTTAGTTAGTTTCGGGTGTATAAAACATGCTTCCCCATATTCTCTTTACTTTAATCATTGCTTTCACTCCTCTTTTTCTGGCTAGAGATAGCTCCATATGATGTATCTCTTTAACCAAACACCACCATTCATTCGCATTAGGTGCTTGATCAGCTATCCAAGCTCTAGCCAGAACTAACCTTGCACATGCCAGCACAATAAAAATTAAATCTTGAAAAGGTGTAGGATTGGGCTGTATACCTAACAGAATCATTTCAGATGTTAAAGGTACATCAATTAACAGTTTCAATCTCAGTATCTTCCCTATACTGTCCCAAAACGAACTAGCGCAGGGCAAAGGACCATGTGTTCTAGATCAGCAGCCTGTAGGTGGCATTTGGGGCATTTGGTTCGATAGTTAAAGACATTATTCGGGGACCATTTGCTTATTTGTAGAGGAGTGTGGTAAAGTTGGCAAATTGTTTTATATGCTTGCAGTTTTAAACTTGAAGAGTGAACTAGCGTATCAATTTTCTTTAAAGAGTATGATATTTCATTTGAGGTGATACCTATGGGAAAGCATAAGGCCCATTTCTCTGCTATTTTTGGACACTCATCTAGTTTATTTTCAGTAAGACACTTATATCCCTCGCTAATAGTTACTATTTGATTTTCCTCTCCCTTGTACAAACATTGCCAAAAATCTGAATCCAGAATCTCTTTCAGTTTTAATTTTCTTACAAGAAAATCACGAATTTGTGTATATTTAAAATAAGTGTGCTCTGGTAGTTTATACAATAACCTTAATGTTTCGAACTCCAAAAAACCTGAGGAGCAGTAAAGATCACCAAGTTTCAATATACCTTGACTCGCCCATATTTTACACCCAGAATCGGAAAAAATGCTAGGTAAACCTGGGTTGTTCCATAGACTTAAAAGAGGATGATAAAATGATAGCTTATTCTGATTCATAATTATCCTCCAGATGTTAATCATGTCCTTTGCGGTCTTGAACCTCACTCTTTTGAAGTACTTTGGGTCATTACTTCTAGCCAAAAACTGCAAGCAATCTGGCCCCAACATAAATTGATGAAAAAAGTATGGATTGCTGGAAGCTCTGTAGCCGCCCCAAAAATGATGCGATATAATACAATCGGAAATCTGGGAAATTAAGCCCTCCTTTTATAAATGAGAGTTTCAGGGAGGAGAGTGGTCTTCGGTTCTTTTTATAACCCCAAATGAAGCTGCCCAATATGCCATCTAGTTTTCTGAAGAAGACTGTGTTTATTTTCAACGGTATACATCTGAATAAGTATCAAATTTTTGGCAGAATGTTCATTTTAATAAGGTTGATTCTCCCGATAAGATTTAAAGGTACCTTATGCCATTTTTTAAGGAGGGCCTCAGTTTCTTTTAATAAAGCATCATAGTTCAGTAAAATAATTTCCCTTATATTGGATGTTAGCTTAATGCCTAGGTAAGTAGCAGCATAGCATACTCCCATCACACGTATTGGCGGTTTATGTTTGGCTATAATTTGTGTTTTATCTAGGTTTAGCTTATAACCCGAAATTTTTCCAAAGATTTCTGCCTCTTTAACTATACCTAACAAGGATTCAGTCACATCGCTTGTATAGATTGCCAAATCATCGGCGTATGCTGTTATTTTAAGAGAGTTTGCCCCAAATGTAAATGGTTTTATCATAATTTGAAGCTGTATTGCGTTAATCAAAGGTTCCATAGAGAGGGCAAATAAAAGGGGTGGTTGATCATGGTGGTGGCAGCACTTTGAAATTCCGCTGGGGAAAGACGGGCAGACTGCGAGATTCACTCTTCTGCCCACTCGCTTTTCTGCACTGTAGTTTTTAGCGCAATTTTATAAAATATCCTGTTTCTTACATTTCAATTGATTAAGAATTGTGATGTTTGTTTTTTAATTAATTTCACCTGTTTTAAACTCCTGTGCTGCTTTCCCGGTTCCCCTGTGCCCCGTTCCACAGCGGCTGCTCTGTGCCGATTGTAGTGGAGGGCCAGGTCGGGCGGCGCCATCTTTAGTGAGGCCCGGTCCCTGGCTGTCCAGCTCGGGGAGGGGCTTGGCCGATAAATAGTTCCTGTTGCTCCCTGACCCTCGTGGTTGATCATGGTGGTGGCAGCACTTTGAAATTCCGCTGGGGAAAGACGGGCAGACTGCGAGATTCACTCTTCTGCCCACTCGCTTTTCTGCACTGTAGTTTTTAGCGCAATTTTATAAAATATCCTGTTTCTTACATTTCAATTGATTAAGAATTGTGATGTTTGTTTTTTAATTAATTTCACCTGTTTTAAACTCCTGTGCTGCTTTCCCGGTTCCCCTGTGCCCCGTTCCACCGCGGCTGCTCTGTGCCGATTGTAGTGGAGGGCCAGGTCGGGCGGCGCCATCTTTAGTGAGGCCCGGTCCCTGGCTGTCCAGCTCGGGGAGGGGCTTGGCCGATAAATAGTTCCTGTTGCTCCCTGACCCTCGTGGTTGATCATGGTGGTGGCAGCACTTTGAAATTCCGCTGGGGAAAGACGGGCAGACTGCGAGATTCACTCTTCTGCCCACTCGCTTTTCTGCACTGTAGTTTTTAGCGCAATTTTATAAAATATCCTGTTTCTTACATTTCAATTGATTAAGAATTGTGATGTTTGTTTTTTAATTGATTTCACCTGTTTTAAACTCCTGTGCTGCTTTCCCGGTTCCCCTGTGCCCCGTTCCACCGCGGCTGCTCTGTGCCGATTGTAGTGGAGGGCCAGGTCGGGCGGCGCCATCTTTAGTGAGGCCCGGTTCCTGGCTGGTCGGGAGGTAGCGGTCCAGCTCGGGGAGGGGCTTGGCCGATAAATAATGATACCCCATAGGGCGCGCAGCGGGCGCGCCGTCTGCGCGCCGAAGGAGCGCCAAAGGAGGGCCCGTCTGTGCCCGTCCGTGCCTCGGACGGGCCCAGGGCCCGCCTCCCTGCCCGGCTCCCTGCCCGGCTACCTTCAGGGATGGCCAGCTCAGATAAACGCAAGTACTCACGCAATGACCTTATGAAACTTGCTTCTCCCAATGAAGGAGTGTTGTGCTTACGTGCAGAACCAGACTGTGCTTGGGCAAAATGCCCCAGCGGTGGCTTTCTCCCCCAACCCTCCTTATCCCCACGTTCAGTCAGTGACGCCGGTGTCACAACTATCAGGGCGAGACTGATTAATGCTAGATCGGTGGTGAGACATGCTGCTGATGTCTTTGAATTACTGGTGGATGGCCAGTTGGATGTGCTGTTCGTCACGGAGACGTGGATGACCAGCACTTCCGCTCCGAGCGTGGAACTTGCTATCCCCAGGGGTTTTAAGATTGTTAGGGCTGATAGGTCCTTGGGTAGAGGGGGCGGACTAGCCGTTATCTTCAGGGATGGATGGCGCTTAGTTTCTGAGCCACCGATTAAGGGTGCTGGAGGCGAGGTTCTTCACTTTTCTATAATAACTTCTCCTCATGTCACCTTAGGTGGGTCCTTGATTTACAGGCCTCCGGGCCAGGCTAATCTTTTTCTCGATTCGCTAGAGGAATATATAGTACTACGGGCCTTAAGCTTCCCAAAGTTTCTTTTGGTCGGCGACCTTAATATTCATGTAGATATTCCTGACTCACCGGAAGCCCACAGGCTCGGTGATATTCTTAACCTGGCTCAGCTTAAACAATGGGTGAATGCTCCGACTCATGCGGGAGGTCATCTGCTTGATTTGGTTTGTTCCAACTTCCCCATTCAGTCCGTGATTGTTGAAAAAACAACCTGGTCTGACCACGCTTTGGTCAGATTCGCGTGGGAAATGGCGGAACCTGGTCCCTCACCCCCCATATGTCACACCCAAAAAATCAACTTGCCTGCGTTCAGGCAGGCCCTGTCCAGGGACCGCCCTAAACCTACGATGCTCCTGGATGAGGCGGTCGACGAGTTTAATGAGTGGGTGCGTCAGGCGGCTTTGGCTTCCACGAAACATACTACTGTGTCTAGATCACGACGCACTCCCTCCCAACCCTGGTTCTCTCCTGAGTTGAGGGAGATGAAACTTGGCTGCAAAAAGCTAGAACGAGCGTGGAGGTGCAGTTATAGCACTGAGGCTAAATCCGCTCTACGTCTAGCACAAAAAGACTATTATGCAGCCATCAAGGTAGCGAAAGGGAACTACTACGCAGGGCGTATTGCGAAAGCAGATAACAATAGCAAAGAGATTTTTGCTATTGTCAAGAGCTTTGTTGCGCCTGTTGCTGATGTAGTTACTCTTCCGTCTTCTGCACAATGGTGTGATGATCTGTCCACCTTTTTTATCAGTAAAATAGCGAGGATCCAGCAGGACCTATTAGCAGCTTTGCCTGCCAACTGCTTAGTGACCGACATGTTTCCCACACTCTGTCCTTGTTCTGGACTACAGCTTGCGAACTTTGTGCAAGTTGCTGAGTGTGATGTTTTGCCCCTCCTTCAGTCCCTGAAATCTGGCTCTCCCGCCGATCCGTGCCCAGCTCGAGTGCTTTCGGAGGTGGCGGAAACGGTCTGCACTGAGATTACGCAGATAGTAAATCTCTCCCTGGCCTCAGGTGAGGTGCCTTTAGGCTGGAAACGAGCTAAACTTCTGCCGCTTTTGAAAAAACCGGGACTGGACGCTACGGTCCCCGGTAACTACCGTCCCATATCCCTTTTGCCAGCCCTCACAAAAATCTGTGAAAAGGTGGTTCTTCAACAATTGGAGAACTTTGTTGAAACCTCCAATGCCCTCCATCCTGCCCAATCAGGCTTCATGGCTGCATATAGCACTGAGACTGCGCTGGTGGAGATGACTGAGGCGTTTCGGGACTGTCTAGACGGAGGCGGCAGGGCGGTCCTAATTTTATTGGACCTCTCTGCCGCGTTCGATACCGTCCCCTATGAGCTTCTCCTCGCCAGGCTGTCTGCTATTGGTATTGGGGGAGTTGTGCTGGCCTGGTTGTCTTCTTTTCTCTCTGACAGGTTCCAGCAGGTCTGGATGCCCCCTCACGCATCTGAGCCCAAACCACTTCTCACGGGGGTCCCTCAAGGATCCACTCTTAGTCCCTTACTGTTCAATGTTTACATCACCCCCCTGGTTTATCTAGTGGAACAGTATGGGGCTAAGATTATAGGGTATGCAGATGATACCCAACTGCTGTTTACCTGGCCAGACGACAATCTGGATACGTCGGCAGTACATCTGTGTTTGTCCTCTGTATTTCGCTGGTTAACCCAGGCCCAGCTGAAATGCAACGAGGACAAATCCGAGGTGCTTTTTTATGGTACCTTTCCCTCCTCGTTTAAGAACACACTGTGGCCCCCTAATATTCCCAGCCCGAAAGAAATGGGGAGACCTGCAAAAAATCTTGGCATCTGGTTTGCAGAGGACCTCAGATTTGAGGATCATATTAAAAAGTTGACAGGTACTTGCTTTGCCACGCTGAGAATGCTCCGCAAATTCTTTCCTCTGCTCCCTAGGGAAGCCAAGGAGAGGGTTGCTCGGGCTCTCATACTGGCAAGGCTGGATTACGCGAATGCGCTGTTCAGTGGCATCCCGGCCTACCTGGTGAAACGCCTGCAAATTATCCAGAATGCGGCTGTCCGTCTGCTATTTAATATCCCAAGATGGAAGAGCGCGCGCGCTGAGATGCGCACCCTCCATTGGCTTCCGGTTGCACAGCGCATTCTGTTCAAATCTCTGGTGCTCGCGTTCAGAGCAATCCATGATCAAGGCCCCCTGTATCTGAGAAAGAGATTCATTTGCTATGCCCCCGCTCGTACTCTCAGATCATCCACCTTGTTCAAATTGTCTCTTCCCCGTTTTAAACGAGCCAGGCTCGGCGGACAATCGATATCTCTGTGATCGCGGCTCGGGCCTGGAACGCTCTCCCCCTCCACTTGCGGTCCACGCAGACTGTGGCGCTATTCAAGAAAAATTTAAAAACACATTTATTTAAGAGTGTAATTTAAGAGGCTTCTCTGCTGTTTTTGCTTTCTGTCTCTCCCATTTCGCGCCAGGATACTCTCAAGTAACGGAGCGCGCTATAAAATGGTTTATACTATACTATACTACTATAAAGGGCAACCCTGCCGAGTTCCTCTTCTTATGGGAAATTTAGTAGAAAGTAGGCAGTCGTATCCAATTAATGCATTAGGTAAATAGTAAAGTGCTTTTATCTTAGTAATGAACTTGCTTTTAAACCCCATTGCTTTCAAAACTGACCACAGGTAATCCCACCCCACTCGGTCAAATGCTTTTTCAGCGTCAAGTAGTATAATACCGAGTGGGGTGGAGTTAGCTGCGGCCATGTCAAGCACTGTGATGGCCGTATTTACATGCTGCGTCGTGTCTCTACCTGTTACAAAACCATGCTGATGTTTGCTAACCAATCTCGGCATAATGGGGGATAGTCTCAAGGCTAGTAATTTGGCAAAAACCTTAGCATCAGCATTAATCAAAGAGATTGGGCGGTAAGATCCGTATTCCGTAGGAGTTTTATTCTTTTTAAAAAAAGTTATAATTTTGGCAGTGTTCCAAGATGTCGGGGCCCCGTCATCTGTAACAATCTGATTAATAACCAAACAAAGTATAGGCACGAGCTCCTCCCAGCATAATTTATAAATTTCAAATAGGGAGGGTGTCATCTTCGGCAGCCTTTCCAGATGGGAGGGAGAAAATATCTAATTTTAATTCTTCTTCAGTATAATCTTTTTCTAGCTCTTCCATACATATCGAATCATTCTCCGATTGCCAGTTATTTCTGATATAATTCTCCACCAAATCAGTTGAGGGCACACTCTCGGGGGTATACAGCTTAGTGTAGTAATTAGCGAATTGCTGCAGTATCTTATCAGGTTGAGTGTAAATAGTTCCTTCTGTTCCTTTTATACTCTTAATTAGAGAGGTGGCTCGTTCGTCTGCTATTTTATAAGCAAGTATTTTTCCTATTCTGTCACCTTTCTCATACTGTGTAATTTTATATTTGTGTAATTTAGCAGTAACTTTATCTCTTAAGAGTTTTTTAGTCTCACAGCGCAGCGTATTTATTTTAAGTTCAAGTCTATCCTTGTTTAAATTATTAGGGGCTCCTGCACTTTCTTTTCTTGCAATCTCGGCCAAGTGTTCTTCTAACCCTTTAATTCCTAAAATTAAGCATTGAGTCTCTATTTTCTGATTGAAATTCTGCTGAATAATATATTGCTGTGCAAATCCTCTAATACAGGCCTTGCAACAGTCCCAAACTAAAGTAATTTTAGTCGAATCAATATTAAACTCAAAAAATTCCTTTATGTGAGCTTTCAGTAAAGGAATGAACGTGTTATCAGATAAGAGGTGTCTGGGTAAAGAAAATAGCCTGGGTTCTTTCTTTGAAGAAAGTACCTTAAAAATTATCATTATAGGATTATGATCCGACGTTACCTTTGGGCAGATCTCCATTTTACAGCCGTTGGTAATTTGGCTCGTTGCCCAGGCCATATCTATACGGGAATACATTTTATGAGGTATAGAATGGTAAGTGTATCCCGCCAATGTAGGGTGTAGCTGTCTCCAGACATCCTTTAATTTATGTATACCGGCCAACTCTAAAATGGATGCCCTAGTCTTACACATTTGCTGTGAGGGGGTACTCTTGGTCGTGTCTATTGCATAGTTTATAACACAGTTGAAATCCCCCATAATTAATATCTCTCCCTCCCACCCTAGTAGTTCTATATTTAAACGATCAAAGACTGCAGCATCATCATGATTGGACCCATATACTGCAAATAAAGTGTATTTAACAGCTGATAACGTGATTTGAGCGATGACCTATCTACCCGCTTTGTCAGATGCTACCCCATTAACCTCAACCTTGAATGTTTTTTTCTTTAGTATAGCTACCCCACGTATCAAGGTATTTAGAGATGTACTAACTATACCATACCATAGTTTCTAGTGAGTCAGTATTGATAGTAGGTGAATTGCCAACACCTCAGGCTTTAAACATTCAATGCAAGGTATAGTGACAAGTATATATATCACCAAGCATCTGAGGTGGTGGTGAAAACATGACACCAGACTTTTGGAAAGCATTGAACTCAGTGTCACTTGTAAGGCTCTGCAAAAAAGGTTCTTTCCAAGTTCAACAAAGATTGGAGTGATATTGTTTGTATTTGCAGTGATTCAGCTATGTATATAAAAAAAGTTGTGTGATGACATGTCAAAATTGATACCCGAGCTGAAATGATTTCCTGTAGGAGATCCTTGCCACTTGTTAGATGGTATGCTGAAAGCATATTTACCATCTTCAGAGTTAATGAGGGATGCTATTGACTTTTTAGTCCATTCTAGTGCACTGTTTTCTTATGCACAGGAACTAAAATGCAAATATTTATCATTTTGTGCTTTATGTGGCATCAAAGAAAGAGTCATCCCAACTGTGTCCCTTAGCTGATGGTTCTCAGCCCAAGGGGCTATGAATGCTGAGAGGGGATTTTCACAGAAGAGTACATGGGTAGGAAAGAGCGAGCGCACATGTCCCAAAGACTCACTGAAGAAGTATTGTAGGGTGTACTACAATAAGATTAATTTGCAAAAATCTATTTGGAACTCATTTACACTATACGTACACTGTCTATATACCATGTTCTTTCAGTGCAGAAAGCAAGAAATAATAAAAGCAAAACGTTCCATAAACACCGGAAAAAACTTTTTCTGTTGTTTTTAGTGGCGCGAAAATGTGTAACCGCTGATAACAACTATTTTTTAAGATATTGAAAACACTGAAAAAACCCCACCAGAATTTACCAAAAATAGAAACGGAAAACAGGACAGCCTAGGTATATGATATATTTATTGTCAACCCTGTTGGGCTGATTTCAAGTGAACCCAATTGAAAGCGATGATTATTGAATCGCATAAAAAAGAAATCTGACACTGAGGTGATCAGTATTCATCTGGTGTGATAATTATCGAACACTATAAGTATTTGGGGAATAAAATTAAGGTTTTGGTTTTACTGCACTAAAATATACATGTTATGGCAAATACCATACTTTTCGTCCCTTCTGAATCTCAGATGGTTTGACCTCCTGAAACTGATTGGAGGGTTAGAAAGGTAACATACCATGTAATTACCAGGTGTTGCAAACACCACTCACATAGGAATTCCAACCCCTGTTTGCACAGGAGTCCGAAACCAATGACCCACTCATAATCAGGGATTTATTTTTCAATTCCTATTGCATGAGCACCATCAGCCCCAGTTCAGTATCTCTGGCTCTCTTGAGTATCCATTAATTGTAGAAGGTGGAAGCATTGCGTTGACTCTAAAGGTTGGAGAGCCCTCAGCAAACACAACTCACACCAGCGAATGACTGTAAACATAAGGGCAGGGGTGGCTCCTCCATGTGGGCGGAGGAGCTTCAGCCCACTGCTTTCTAGCAGTGCGAGAAGCAGAAACCTAAAATGGTATTATAAATATAATTTTTAATTTCTGCTTCTCACACTGCTCGAAAGCAGAAGGGGTGGTCGGGTGGCCAGTCCTGCTCTAGGGCTGGGGAGGTGTGGCTTGCCCACTCTGAGGGCACTGACTGTTTGGTTGGCCCTCTGGGGCTGTCCAAACCAGTCATGCACACTCTGCCTTTTCTCCATTTAGGCTGCATGCAGCCTACATGGAGAAAATGGCCTCCCTATAGACGTATGGCTGGTCAGCGATCCGACCAATCACAATGCTACCATTTCAGCATTGTGATTGGCTTAGAGGAGGGGAGGGAGGCTGCCTGCTTCTTGTTCAGGGGAGGAGCAGATAAGCAAACATGACGCAGGACCGGACTGGCACAGGTAAGTTAACTTTTTTTTTTTAATTAAACCTTCCCCCACGCAAGTCCCTCCCCGCGCACCCATCTGTGAGCCATACCATCCGCGACTACATAAGGGTGACAGACTTAGGACATGGTGACTGTGGGTACATGATGGATGGAGAGCTAAACCTTTTCAGATACTCACCCCGTCACAGATCTGGGTTGAATACATCATTCTTTAGCTCACTTCGCCACCCCAGGTTAGACCCAGCCTCATGCAAATCAGTCTTGACCCTGTTCCTCATGGTAACAGTACAGCCCGAACTGCCTAGCCAGGTGTTCCCTGGACTGGAAACAAGCATCCTGGGACTGGTTTCTGAGTAGCACACTACATGTGTCTACAAGCAATGAATATGCTGCAACTCGTGCCCATGTAAAGCGCCTGTGAACTGTATTAAAAAAGCACAAAGAGAAAAAAACAAAAACTTAATGTAAGGAAAACTGACTTGTACAAAGTGAAACCAAAAAATCTGATAAATTGCAGGAGCACAGCTTAAATTGTTTCATTTTAGGAAAATATTTTGTATCACCAAAAGCTTTTTAGGGCTCGCCTGCTGTGCGCATGCGCATAGCTGGCGAAGCTCTAAAGTGGCTTAAACAGAGTTTAAATACTGACGATTCCACTGGCGATTTCTTCAAGTGCATGTGCGCTTTTTAGGTCATTGCACAAGCGCAAGCCCTAAAAAGCGCGTGCACAATGCCACCAGCCGCCTGCCAGCCTGCCTCGCATTACCACATCAAAGACAAGCTTATCAGCGTGCGCTCAGCATTTCTCCTCCCAGCGCATTCCTCATCCCCTAATTATTCACGGCTAACATTAAATCATGGTAGCTCGCCTGCCTTCCGCAAATTAGTGATTTTCTCCTGGCTGATATTTTTACCTCTGTGTTGCTTTCATTTGTTTGTTGCCATTGCATACTGCCATGTAACATCCCACACGTTTTTCAAACAATGATGCAACACACGAAGAAGGGATGGTGAAGTTATTCTGGTCAGGAGGCTTATTTGTACTTAAAACCAACACTTTGGTATGACGAAATTTAAATACACAGCTCAAATAGAAGTGTCAAATAATCACGTTGTTTACGCAATTTAACAAAATATGGTGCACACACGCGAAAAATACTATTGCATTTTCATAGTATGTGAAAAATGCAGCATATATTTCTCTCGTGGATTTCTTAATATATGTATTGTTTCCAAATATTCTAGTTTTGCTCAAATATTCCTTTTCATAGTTTATGCCCATGTTAGACTTTAAATTAAAAGAAAGTTTCTACACTTAAAGATGGTTGGCATGATTGTGTAGCGATTTCAGATGCTTGCCTCTTTTGCAGACTTATTTGTCCCTTTTGCGTTTTTACTACCGCACAGCAAGGCTGGAGCTTTGAGTCATAGAGGTGTACGCATAAGCACATGATCTGTGCATTAAGATTGCCCGATTGTATTGCAGGGCTGCTTTGTGAAATGGTAAGGGGGACAGCCTCTCCTTACCTCGACGGGCCTGCCCAGTATAAGTTGCTGCAAAGACAGCACAATGGTGATCGCAGAGGTGACCATGGCAGACACTGCCAGGATCATGTCCCCTTCGGAGTCTCCCTTTTCTTCCACCCACTGCACAATCCTGCTCTCCCTGATTCGCGTGGATGTTGGGGTGGCCTTACACAACAGTTGGAAGCGGCGGGTAGAACTTGCACCCTGCTGTCCAGTTGTCCCCCTTAAACTGTGCATCCTAGCTTCCTTCTCTGTTGAAAAATCATCCTGCACTTTACAATTGCAGAGGAAAGTTGTTTCGACGTGCAACACAAGTGCGGTATTGTCAGCGGAAGGAGCAAACCTTTCTAACTCTGGGTGGAAGTTGTAAAGTTTGCTTCCTCCCCACAAAACAGATGCAGCACCGGAAACAGCAGATCAAAAATGTGTGTTGGAAATGCATACCCACACACTGCCTCTTTTGTTTATTAATCACGTTGCTTAACTTCTCACCAGTTAAAACGATTGGCATTGTCTGTTCTGGTTTGTCTGTGTCTCCGGGGCAGGGTTTGTTGGATTGCCTCAGTGTCTCACACAGATGTGACTCTTTACCCTGCAAGCCTACACAGTCATGGCTCAACACACACACCTCTTTAAATATTCTTTGCATCCCAATCACCCGCAGACAAACTAGCCCGCTTAGGTTAAAAAAAAAAGCATTTGCAATGGAATAGGTGTCGCATATCCGAATCTTTGACCTATTGGTATTGTAAATAATGCCTTTTATTTATGTGCACTGCACAGCAGAACTCCATACAGCTCCACCAAGGCACCCACCACACAGCTCCACCGATGCACCCACCACACAGCTCCACTGAGGAACCCACCACACAGCTCCACAGATGCACCCACCACACAGCTCCACCGATGCACCCACCACACAGCTCCACCGAGGCACCCACCACACAGCTCCACCAATGCACCCACCACACAGCTCCACCTACACAGCTCCACCGATGCACCCACCATACAGCTCCACCTACACAGCTCCACCGATGCACCCACCACACAGCTCCACCGAGGCACCCACCATACAGCTCCACCGATGCACTAACCACACAGCTCCACCGATGCACCCACCACACAGCTCCACCAAGGCACCCACCACACAGCTCCACCAATGCACCCACCACACAGCTCCACCCACACAGCTCCACCGATGCACCCACCACACAGCTCCACCGAGGCACCCACCACACAGCTCCACCGATGCACCGACCACACAGCTCCACTGATGCAGCCACCACACAGCTCCACCGACACAGCTCAACTGATGCATCCACCACCCAGCTCCACAATACACCCACCACACAGCTCCACCGATACAGCTCCACCGATGCAGCCACGACACAGCTCCACCGATGCACCCACCACACAGCTCCACGGAGGCACCCACCATACAGCTCCACCGAGGCACCCACCACACAGCTCCACCGATGCACCCACCACACAGCTCCACTGATGCACCCACCACACAGCTCCACCGAGGCACCCACCACACAGCTCCACAGATGCACCCACCACACAGCTCCACTGATGCAGCCACCACACAGCTCCACCGATGCAGCCACCACACAGCTCCACCGAGGCACCCACCACACAGCTCCACCAATGCACCCACCACACAGCTCCACCTACACAGCTCCACCGATGCACCCACCACACAGCTCCACCGAGGCACCCACCATACAGCTCCACCGATGCACTAACCACACAGCTCCACCGATGCACCCACCACACAGCTCCACCGAGGCACCCACCACACAGCTCCACCGAGGCACCCACCACACAGCTCCACCAATGCACCCACCACACAGCTCCACCCACACAGCTCCACCGATGCACCCACCACACAGCTCCACCGAGGCACCCACCACACAGCTCCACCGAGGCACCCACCACACAGCTCCACCAATGCACCCACCACACAGCTCCACCGATGCACCCACCACACAGCTCCACTGATGCAGCCACCACACAGCTCCACCGACACAGCTCAACCGATGCATCCACCACCCAGCTCCACAATACACCCACCACACACCTCCACCGACACAGCTCCACTGATGCAGCCACCACACAGCTCCACCGATGCACCCACCACACAGCTCCACCGAGGCACCCACCATACAGCTCCACGGAGGCACCCACCATACAGCTCCACGGAGGCACCCACCACACAGCTCCACCGATGCACCCACCAGACAGCTCCACCGAGGCACCCACCACACAGCTCCACAGATGCACCCACTACACAGCTCCACCGATGCAGCCACCACACAGCTCCACCGATGCAGCCACCACACAGCTCCACCGACACAGCTCCACCGATGCACCCACCACCCAGCTCCACCGATGCACCCACCACACAGCTCCACCGACACAGCTCCACCGAAGCACCCACCACACAGCTCCACCGAAGCACCCACCACACACTTCCACAGATGCAGCCACCACCCAGCTCCACCGAGGCACCCACCACAAAGCTCAGCCGAGGCACCCACCACACAGCTCCACCGATACACCCACCACACAGCTCCTCCGATGCTCCAACTAAGCTCCACCGATGCACCCACCACACAGCTCCATCAATGCACCCACCACACAGCTCCACAGATGCACCCACCACACAGCTCCACAGATGCACCCACCACCCAGCTCCATCAATGCACCCACTAACCTCCACCGATGCACACACCACTCAGCGCAACCACATCATCACTCTGCGCAACCACAGCATCACTCTGAGCAACCACAGCATCACTCAGCGCAACCACAGCATCACTGGTTCAAATATGTTCTTTCAATGTTTCAAGCTGTTTTCAAGCTTTCATGCTTTATTACAAATCACAAAAAGATGCTAATATTTCACTTCTGTTCTTGAATTTTCGTCACAATAAAAAACACTGAACATAATCTTCACAAAATTTATTTACAAAGTTTAAGCTATTGGCATTGCCATTGTTATTTGTAATATCAATACATCTAAGTCACGTAAATACACAACATGTTGCATTACAAATGCTATACGTGTTTGCGAAAGTTATAACTATTGGCATTCTAATTGACAAAGCTATTACTTTATCTATTTTAAAAAATAACACATAAATAAAAAAAATTCATTTATAAGACCAATAGCTCAAACTTTCCTAATGCGAGCCCTATTGCATTTCCAATGCTTGTTTCTTCATTATAGTGTATGAAAGCACTTTCAGAATGTCACTTCTACAAAACTCGATTGTGCTTGATTTAATAGGGTATAATGTTGCTCTATAATAGTCTGGGCCACATACAGAGTTTACCCGACATATGTCTTCCCTTTTAGTGCACTAATGGTTTATAGTTAAAACCTAACCTTTTTAATAAGTACTTCACAGTGAGGCGCTATAATGTAAGGCATTAATATCAAAGCTTCATATGTTAAAGAAAGACACTTCTTTTAGTTTCGAAGTGACTTTATGATATTTTAGGTAATGTTTGTTGCGTCATTTACATATGCGTCCATTTTGAGGGTTCGGCTCGTGCACGAGCTCTAAAATCCGAGCCAGACCCGTGTCTCCTCTCTGGCTTGGCTCTCCCTGTAAATCTGCAGGCTCGCCCACCTCTAATCTAAGATGATCATGTTCTTTCCCCGCTCTGTGGGTGCTGCTGGTCGGGCTGTCCAGTCAGACAATTATGTTGTTAGAATGCCGCCCTCTGGCGCCCTCTGCTGAAGAATGAGCGGAACGGCTGCTATGGTCGGCAAGGCTGTTCAGAACCATGGACAGGTCTCCCTGCTTAAACAAAGGGCCCTCACCCCATGGCCTGAAGCCATCCGCCATAACCCTTTGAGGAGTTCTGTCATGTTTATCCTATAGCTACATTCCACTTTTAGGGTTATATTATCATCAGAGAGTATAAAAGTGCCAACACTTAAAAATGGAATTAGCAATTAATAAAGAAAATTAGAAAACAACACAAATGTTTATGATACATGTTAATTATTAATAGAACAACGCACATGTAATTGACCTTGGAAAGATGAAAGGCTTTGTTGATTCTGCTGTAATCCGAACTTGAAGCTTCCATGCAACCCAATGGTCTTTGCAGACAAGGATCAATGGATCTCCTGACCTGAGCGTTGCATCAAGCGCCAAGTCAGACTGAACTATCTGATTAGGATTCTTCTCACCATAAAGTTGGAAACGTTGGCTGGATCAGGTGACGTGTCATCAGACCGAGACTAGCAGCTTAATTATCTCCCTTTGCGCTTCTGCCACCTTTGACCCCCGGGCTCAAACAATTCCATTGGCAAGAATCGGCTGCAGTGACACTGGTCGTGTTTCTTTCTGCACTCGATACAATCGCTCGAGGAAACACGTCATCTTCAACGAAGCCCCTCCCAGGGAAGACCCACGTCTGACATTGCAGATTATCAAAAGGTCTCCATTATGTTTTATGTAATGCAGCGATCTCCAGTTCCTTAGCCTCGAGGCGCTTTAAGTTTCCAGCGGAAGTTTGTGGGTTTCCATTGGTTCGGACTTGCTCTAACCAGAGTACGAATGCGTGGGAGAGCCTTGTAGAGAGTGAAGGCTTCCACAACAAGCATTAGAAATGCAATAGGTCTCGCAGCATTAGAGTTAGTGCTTTTAGAATTGTTTATGGGTTTTTTTGTAAATCTTTAGCATGAGGTTGAGGGTGAGTGAGGGTGAGGGGTTGAGGGTGAGTGAGGGTGAGGGTGAGGCTGAGGGGTTGAGGGTGAGGGTGAGTGAGGGGTTGAGGGTGAGGGGTTGAGGGTGAGTGAGGGTGAGGGGTTGAGGGTGGGTGAGGGGTTGAGGGTGAGGGGTTGAGGGTGAGGGTGAGTGAGGGTGAGGGTGAGTGAGGGTGGGTGAGGGTGGGTGAGGGTGAGGGTGAGTGAGGGTGGGTGAGTGTGAGTGAGGGTGAGTGGGGGTGAGTGTGGGTGAGGGTGAGGGATTGAGGGTGAGGGGTTGAGGGTGAGTGAGGGTGAGGGGTTGAGGGTGAGTGAGGGTGAGGGGTTGAGGGTGAGTGAGGGTGAGGGAGGGTGAGGGGTTGAGGTTGAGGGGTTGAGGGTGAGTGGGGGTGAGTGAGGGTGAGGGGTTGAGGGTGAGTGAGGGTGAAGGTGAGTGAGGGTGAGTGAGGGTGGGTGAGTGTGAGTGAGGGTGAGGGTGGGTGAGTGTGAGTGAGGGTGAGTGTGGGTGAGTGTGGGTGAGGGATTGAGGGTGAGGGGTTGAGGGTGAGGGGTTGAGGGTGGGTGAGGGGTTGAGAGTGAGTGAGGGTGAGGGTGAGTGAGGGTGAGGGGTTGAGGGTGAGTGGGGGTGAGTGAGGGTGAGTGAGGGTGAGGGGTTGAGGGTGAGTGAGGGTGAGGGGTTGAGGGTGAGTGAGGATGAGGGGTTGAGGGTGGGTGAGGGTGAGTGAGGGTGAGTGTGAGTGAGGGTGAGTGAGGGTGAGTGAAGGTGGGTGAGGGTGAGGGGTTGAGGGTGATTGAGGGTGAGGCGTTGAGGGTGAGTGAGGGTGAGGGGTTGAGGGTGAGTGAAGGTGAGGGTGAGGGTGAGTGAGGGTGAGGGGTTGAGGGTGAGTGAGGGTGAGGGGTTGAGGGTGAGTGAGGGTGAGTGAGGGTGAGGGGGTGAGGGTGAGTGAGGGTGAGGGGTTGAGGGTGAGGGTGGGTGAGGGTGAGTGAGGGGTTGAGGGTGAGTGAGGGTGAGTGAGGGTGAGGGGTTGAGGGTGAGGGGGTGAGGGTGAGGGGGTGAGGGGTTGAGGGTGAGTGAGGGTGAGGGTGAGGGGTTGAGGGTGAGTGAGGGTGAGGGTGAGTGAGGGTGAGTGAGGGTGAGGGTGAGTGAGAGTGAGGGTGAGTGAGAGTGAGGGTGAGTGAGGGGTTGAGGGTTAGGGGTTGAGGGTGAGTGAGGGTGAGGGGTTGAGGGTGAGGGTGGGTGAGGGTGAGTGAGGGTGAGTGAGGGTGAGGGGTTGAGGGTGAGTGAGGGTGAGTGAGGGTGAGGGGGTGAGGGTGAGTGAGGGTGAGGGTGAGTGAGGGTGAGGGGTTGAGGGTGAGTGAGGGTGAGGGTGAGTGAGGGTGAGGGGTTGAGGGTGAGGGGTTGAGGGTGAGTGAGGGTGAGTGAGGGTGAGGGGTTGAGGGTGAGTGAGGGTGAGGGGTTGAGGGTGAGTGAGGGTGAGTGAGGGTGAGTGAGGGTGAGGGGTTGAGGGTGAGTGAGGGTGAGGGTGAGTGAGGGTGAGGGTGAGTGAGGGTGAGGGGTGAGGGTGAGGGGTTGAGGGTGAGTGAGGGTGAGGGTGAGTGAGGGTGAGGGGTTGAGGGTGAGTGAGGGTGAGGGGTTGAGGGTGAGTGAGGGCGAGGGTGAGGGTACATGCTTTTCACTTTCTTCAAAGGTTGTCCGTGCATCAAGGGTAGTTGACTGAACTTTAAGTATAATAATTGTACGTACTCTTCGGTGGCATTGAGCTCACACCCTCGAATGGTCTTAGGTAGTATTGTTTCCTGTAGAATTCTATTTCCTGCTTATAAAGCAGTGGTATGTGCATGTGAAAGTCGGAGAGTTGGAGGCGGTTAAGGAAATGCAGAACATTCAGCAAAAGTAATGGGAAACCATTTTTATCTTGAAACTGTTTTTAACCGACAGTCTTTTATTCCTAATCATAGATGAGTGGGAGTAATACAGGGACTGGAGCAGCAGCGCCTCAGTTTGGATTGGTGTGGCAGGCAGGAGAAAGTCAGGAGAGGGAGGAGGGGGAACTGCTTGCGAAATGAAATTAAAAGCGGCCGGGCGGGAAATGCTCTCGGTAGCATTTGTGTGAAGCAGGGGGCGGGAGCAGCCTTTGATGTGCGGATAATTAGGGGAGGAGTAGCCAGGAGATCCAAGCTGGGGAACAGATGGCTGGCGCGATGAGACTGACACAGTAAAGACATTACGGTGAGGCCGGAAACTGTCCACTCGCAGAGTCCATTTATCTCTCCAGGTCTTCATTAGACATGTGCCTTTGAGACCAGTGTTTTAACAAAGGATTCTCTGGAGCTGCTGCGCATAAGCATGAGTGTGGCTGTTGTTGTTGCGAAGGCACATGTAAGTGAGGGCAAGTTAGACCTTTCAGTGCGTCTAAACACTAAAACACACGATACTTTAGAGACCTAATGTGTTCTAAATTTGCAAAGAGCGATGTGTTTGGCTTCATGGGGACAGGCTTGAATCCTAGTGGGTCCACTTATCCTTCAGAGGTCGGACAAACAATAGTGCATTGAGTTGGGTAACGTCTGTTTTTCAATTTAACACCAAGACTCCCGAAGATGATGCGCTTTACGTTATAACACAGCCTTCTACCAGCCTATTTAATTTTTCGTTTGGAACTAAGCACGTCCTTTTGTAATGTAACGGGTCCTATTGTGAAGCGCTCTGACACAGAGTAAAGTTCGCGCTATATCATAAATAAATGCAAAATGCTACAGCCTAACATGTCACAAGTCCTGTTGTTGCCAGGCTTTATGGACCTTAGTAGTTGCTCTTTAACATGATTTTGTAGCACGTTGAGTTCTGCTTCCCGAAATATAACAACTTTCGGATCATGCGATCACGGTTTTCACATCAGTTGGTCAGAAGAGAGCTTTGCGTATAATCCGTAGTCGAGGATCATCGACACAAACGAGGTGATCTTCAATGGTAATAGAAACAGAAGCCAGACTATGCAACCTTTCCGTGATACTGATTTAATAGCTAGTAGATGTAGAGTAATAGAGATGCGAAAGGTTATTTTTAATTTAAATGGCGCTTTTGCAAAAAAAAAAAAATGTTAGTTATTTATAAATCATAGGATTATAACGATTGGCAAATCGAAGCGTGTTACTCTCATTGTTAAACAAGGGAAATCGGAACCCCGGCAGGAGAAGATCAGGAGCTAGGAAAAGATCGGGAGGCGGAGAGTTGAGGCAGGCAGGCAGGCATGGGAGGAGAGGAGGAGGGGGAGGAGAGTAGGGGAGGCACGGCCTAGCGGCCGTGCAATCAAGTAGTGAGGGGGCGGAGTTGTGGGAAGGCTGAGAGAGAGAGTAGGCGGCTGGGGGCATGTGCACGCGCATTTAAGCTCAATGCGCATGCGCATTGAGCTTAAATTTATCGTGCACTGCAAGGAATCGCCACGATTCCTTGCAGTGTGGATAAAGAGTGGATAACTCGCAATAGTCTCGCTTGCTCGATGCGCATGCGCATCGACAGGCGAGACCTAAAAAGGTCTGCTAGGAAAGACTGAGCCCCCAAAACATGCACAATAGGTCTCTCTAGATCGCGCAGCTGCAGCGTATAACTCCCCTTAGGGACAGTAATGATACTGTACATTTCAAGACTCAAGTCATCATCCATATTAAGGAGAAGGAAAGAGCTCCATGACAGAAACACGGGAGTGGAGAGGATGTGGTGCAGTGGCCAGAACTGCTGAATCAAACACTGGGGATTGCGATTCGAGCCTGGTGGCGCCACGCAAAATCCAGTGATTTTATGCATATCACTTAATCTCTCGGGGTGATAAATTGTTATATAAATATGCTGCAAGAGTAAAAGGCAAAACTGTATGAAAATATAGTTCCACCAAAGCAAATGTTAACAGTATTTCGGCAGCAAGAAACTGATAAGAGAAGCAGAGAGGAACAGACCTTGGTAAATGCAGGAAACTATGCTACACCAATAAAAATGGATAGGAAAAGTAAGTGGCACGCACAGAAACCAATGAGAAGCCAGGAAAGAGAGGAGGCGGGATGTAAGTTCCTTTAAAGTTTATATTAAAAAAAATAGATTTCTAAAAAACTAGGCAAAACCTAAAAATGCTGTAGGCCACACTGAAAAACTAAGTAGAACTTCAGGAACGCTAACAGCCAATGCAGCTTCTAATGCTAAAAGCCAAATAAAATCTGTCTTATTCTACTAACCTTAAACAAGTACTACCCACAAAATACACAGGCTCCCCTAGGTTCTCAGATATTTTCAGTAACCAGTTCAGTGATACAATGTGCAAACTGTGCAAAATGAATAAAAATACAAAAGCGTAAAAAAATCTGATCTATTACCACATTTAAAAACATATATCATCATACATGTACATAAAAACATTGAGGATTTCATAAACATACAGAAGATCACATTCAAAATCCACACATCTGTTTGGTTTAAAAACTCTTTCTCGTTACTCATCATTAACCACATTGCTGCAGCGGTAATTTTTCCGCTGTGCAGCAATTTACAAAAACCCGCATTACATGACGAGCTTAGCTCGTCATCAGCACATGACCACCGTGGCTGATGACGAGCTGAGCTCGTCATCAGCAGCGAAGGGGTTAAGGATGACGGGCTGATCCCCTGCCAGACAGCTTTTTACCCCCCCCCCATTAGCATGGTGGGGGGTACCGTGGCAGACAGAAAGACCATCTGCTGCTTGTCCGCCGGTAGGCAATCGTACCGATTGTCTACCGGGCAGAAAAGGCCCATAACCACCATCCATATTATGATATGCGAGACTCTGCCATGGAAGGGCATGCAGAATTTTCTTTGGGAGCCTGTTATGGGCCCCCAGTGGGGTGGGTGTTGGGGGCAGCACTTGGGGGGTACCACTGTGGAGGTGGCATCCTAATTGGTGGTGCGGGACTGCCGCACCACTGGCGGCCGGTCCCATCATCGCTAGGGTGGCGGGCGGACTGGAGTCTACCCGCCATCCTAATAGACCCCTTAGTGTTGAATAAATCACCAATCCTTATTTCTGTCCAGTAATGTCAGGAGCAAAAAGGGTCCAGTTAGTGGTCATCAGTTCGTTGGGGTAAGGCAATAACAAACCACATTCTTCAGGACAATTAGTCGGAAATTTTCCAAAAAGAAAAATCATATCAGCTGATCTATAAAATCATCATAATTTGATAAATCATGCCTTAACCCTAAGATAAACCCCTCTTCATAAGGACCATCTCTTGTCCTGGTGCTCTACTGTCCAGGGTGGGCACCACAAAGGCCTTTCAACTCTGAAAATAGAGTGAATTAAAAAATTAATATTTTGACCCAGGAATTCTGTCCTGGTTCGAAAAGACTCAAACCTATTGCTAGCCTAAGGAGGCGATTCTCTTCAATTTTTCTTTATTTTTAAAAGCTCCAAATTCATTCTCTTCTTATTAATGGGAGGGTTCATTCCTTGGCGATCATTTTTGTCTCCTTGCAATGCATACAGGCAATCCATAATGCGCACCAAGCAGGTCGAATACCAACGGGTTTGTTAAGTCCTTACTTTTTAACAAGACAAAGCCAGCCTTGTTTCTCCTACATCTGCCGGGCCTGCATACAGTCCCCATGATAAGAAAGGGAGAAAAGGGGAAGGTGAAAGCTGAAGAGTGAAGTGTGTAGTGTAATGTGAGAAACCGATTACTACAGATTGCGAGAGAACAGGGCTGATTGGATGCATGACACAACCATGCATGCCTAAACAACGCGGTTGGAACAACGAATGCGTCTTATACAACTTTCCTTTACCATGCAAGTCTTTACAAAGATTTGCCTCTGGGAAACCGCTGGACTTTGGAACAGTATAAATTACCATTCCAACCCCAGTCTGCACAACAGTAGGGAAGGCGTTGGAAAGTCCAACACTGCTTTACCTAAGGCATGTCGGACATGCGTGGTAAAGGAATGCGCAGTTAAGACACATTCTTTGTTCTGACCACGTTGCAAAGGCAACGCGTGGTTCGGCCGTCATTGTAATTGATGTTTCCCGGCTGATCTCCTCTTGGCAATATTGAGCTGTAAAGTTGTTTCTTGGCACTAGAACTTGGTAACCAACTTGTTTAGGGCATGTGGATCAAACTTTATGATGTGCCTAGGAGAACTTTTCAGAGCTGGGTCAGTAGAGTAGGAGCATCTAAGACTCATCCACAAGGGCAGAAGTCATGTTTAATTTGTCTTATGTTGATATCACTTGAGTGTAACATGGCTATCCTCCATGCAAGCAACTGAGCACTGTGATCACATCCCTCCACATTACTAATGATCTAACGTTGCTCGCTGAGTCCTTATGAAGTTCAGAGTGACCCTGGATTGAACCTTTTGTCGGCTTTGGTTGCTGCCAGCAGAGAGGGGCGCGGCCTTTGGGCACAAGACTCACACCCTTCAAGTTAGTATTCATTATTTAGACTTACTCCAACTTGCCTGATTCACAGAACTCTCCCTGAAGACTAAAAAACTTTTTATATAGGACTTTCCACCATAGCGTTTGGTGTTTCTAAGGTCTTTATTTAGAAGTGGACTGATACATTTTGATATGTGCCACCACTTGTGTCACTGTGCAAAGTGGACTGAGGAGTTATGTGTAAAATATTTTCCAAGGTCAAACCTGATGAAGGAAAATGCCTAGTAAGCCTCAAAAGCTGCATGCTAGTTACCAAACTCCGGTGATAATTATTGCACCCGATAAGTACTTAACCGCATCGCTGCGGCGGTAATTTTTACGCTACACAGCTTTTTTCAAAAAGCCGTGTTAGATGACGAGCTCAGCTCGTCATCCGCACACGCCCCCCGTGGCTGATGACGAGCTGAGCTCGTCATCAGCATCGAAGGGGTTAACACGTTGATGTCGAGTGCGAAAAGTATGGCATGCGACAATGGGCAACTCGTAATGAGGGCATTAGAGCTGTAAATATCAGGTCTCACTGTTACTCAATTTATTTCACCTTTATTTATTGACATTAGAAATATGATTCAAATTCCTAACTTCCACTTCATACAGATGTCAGTGGTGAGCGCCTAAATCACTTACCTATATTGGTGGTTTTCTATTAGTTGCAGGGAATAAGCACACAAGTATATTGTGTTGTCATACATTCTGGTGTATGGCTGCTTTCCAAAAGCTGTTTGCACAAAGAGTTCATATTAATGAAAAGTTGAATCAGCACGCTTAGGAGATTATAAAAATATTCAAATTTCTGTCAAAAATGTCTTATTAGCAGCCAAACATTGTAGAAAAATCATTACAAATATATGCAACTCCCCCACATATTTCTCCAGGCCCTACTTATGAATGCAGAACATCTGTAGGGACAGCAGAATAAAATATGCATAAGTAACACCACAGAATGCAAAACTGGGTGTATCTGTCAGTTTGCTCATGCGTAAAACTGACTTATGCAGCGAAAGAAGAGCTTTGTGAATCCCGTTCACACTGCTGCATTTTATGCAGAGGTGTCTGAAGGAGTTCTGTGCATGAATTAGCGAGAGAGACAAAGATTTAAAGGTCACGCGAGCATGCGCAGGAAGCATTTACAGTTTCATTTACCTTGGGTGATGGCCTGAATGGGAACTTTACCTTTGACTTTATCAGCGGTAGAGGCCAACTCCTTTTGAGGATAGTGGAACAAGGGACTCATCTGGTGCATGTGGAAACAAAGGTTTTGCAGTTTGTTTGGTTGCCTGTGTCATGCTGAGGGAATGGAGTTACACTTTTCCACCATTTCCTTCATAGGGCGTCTGTTGTTTTCATTCCTTTGCTGCTGATAGAAGGAAGGTTAGGTCTTTATCTTGACAGCTACCGTGTTTGGAGGAAGGCATTTGCTATTGTGGGCTATCTGCATACATAAGAATGCACTTGCCTAAGACAAAAGAACCAGATGTACAAAGCCATTTGTGTTTACAAACTCTGCTATTCACAAAATCAAAGAATTTGTGACTACAAAATGATTCTGTGCTGGTAATAAGGCTTTTCTGAATCGCAAAATGTGTTTACCAGCTTGTTCAGATTTCCAATTAGGAAGTGGCGTAATAAAGACATATGCATATTTGATAAAGAAAAAGTGTATCCATACCTCAAAGCAGATTTCACCCCTTCCGGGATGAATGAATAATTCATCGGATGAGAGTTCTAACACAACCAGGAGAGGCTCGTCCTCCCACAGTAACTCTGGCACAGAGAGCTGGGGGAGCAATAGCTCGAGACGGAGCCCACGCCCTGGGTACTCAGGATTCCACATACCACCCTATCAGGGACCTGCCTTTTTGCAGTACCCTATGTCTCCACAAGACCTCCCTCAGTTTTTTCCACCAGGCAACAACCCACCTTTTTTAGACAGAGGCTGATGCAGAGGAAGAGGGCGAAGAAGAGGGAACCAAAAAAGAGTACAATGGCAGGAACCACCGCAACACTTGGTGGAGACGTGGAGTCAAACCAAGAAGAGAAATTGATTGTCAACCTCCCTTCTAGAGTACTCACAGAAACTGAAACCAGGGTCTTGCAGAAAGGCCTGAGATTTTAGTCTACACCCAAGATTGTCAGGTTCCGTGACAACTGTGAAATCCAGAATTTCTTTCGGAAAGTTCACCTCAAGGCATTCTTCCATGACAAACCTGCACCTACAATAGTTGACTCTGGCCTGCATAACCCTTCACCCTTTACTCCTAATAGCAGGATGGTACCCAACGGGGTGCTTACTTTCGAACAAGCTGTGCTAAAGGAAATTACAAGTGGTGCTACACCCACCCCTTTCCATAATCTGTCCTCTTCGGAAACTGACAATTGTCAATTCCTTAGCAAATGACCCCAACATCACTATCAAACAAGCTCTTGAAGGAGCTGCCACACTGATCATGTCTACTGTGGACTATGATACGGATTGCAACCAACAATTGAGTAATCGCCAATACTACACACCGATTACCACTAACCCCACGGCACGACTCACTACAACTATCACAGCTATGGTCTTTACTGCCGAAACCCAGGGTTGGATGACTAGGAATGAAGCTGCAATCCTCACCAAAAAGGATCCCGAGGTACCCTTTTTCTACATTTTACCAAAGATCCATAAGGGCACAATCCCA
This sequence comes from Lissotriton vulgaris, assembly GCF_964263255.1. Lineage (NCBI taxonomy): Eukaryota > Metazoa > Chordata > Amphibia > Caudata > Salamandridae > Lissotriton > Lissotriton vulgaris. The sequence goes on along the minus strand of NC_141693.1, from coordinate 358,640,638 downwards.
ACTCCGGCAGACCAATTGTTTTTCTGGGATTGATTCCCTCCTGGAACCTTCATCCAAATTTTTAATCACTTACTGCAGCCACTGGTCAGAAAAACACCCTCCTTTTTGCAGGACACTACTGATGTCCTGCGCCTGATTGATGAGGTCCAATATACCAATAAGATCAATTTGTTGGTTACCCTATATGTGGAGGCCCTTTATACGAACATTCCTCAAAAAGCCTTGAGCATTATAGAGGATGCCTTCACCAATACAAACTGGGATTCCCCTACACCCATCCTCTAGGTCCTGGAACGTGCCACACTTGCTCTGACTGAGAACTTCTTTAAGTTAAAAAACCAACTATACCATCAAATCCAAGGTACTTCCATGGGGAGTACCTTTGCTCCCAGTGAGGCCTGCCTGCACATGGCAGCATTCGGAGAGAGACTAATCGTCTCCAACCCTTACAAAACCAAACTAGTACTTTGGAAGAGATTCATGGGCAATATTACAAATTTTTGGAAAGGGGAAAGAGCGACCTGTGAGAAATTTTGTAAATGGATTAACACCCTCAACCCTTACCTACGGTTTACGAGTATGATCTCCCACACTAACATCCCCTTCCTAGACTTGATGATTAGAGTTACAGATGTTCTGCTGAACACAACCATCTACAAAAAAACAACAGACTGTAATAGTCTTCTCTTGTTCAGTTGCCATCACCCTAGAGCACTAAAAAAGAACCTTCCATTTGGTCAATTTCTTAGACTTAGAAGAAATTGCAGCTCTGTAGAGGACTACCAAGTTGAGGCAGCACAACTCGAAAATAATTTGAGTATTCGCGAATACCCTCACCGTAGTTTTGCTCTTTCAAAGAAAAGAGCTAGGAATAACAATTGTGATGTATCCTGGAAACCAAACAGAAAGGAACAACAGAGACCCTTACCTGTGTGACCACCTACACCCCAGATTCCAATAGAATCCATAATATCATCAAAAAACACTGGGCTATTTTACAAACAGGCACGTTAGATCTGCAAACTCCAAGATTTGCATTTAAGCGTAGCAAAAATCTGAAGGATATGCTGATCCATACCAGACCTACACCAACTACTACAAACCCACAAAGACAACTATGGGATCTCCCTCCTGTCAAAGGACACTTCCCGTGTGTATCTTGTGCAGTATGTACTCTGACTGAGTTTACTAAGGAAATCAAATTCTCTAATCCATTCAGATGGGAATTAAGGACACACACCAATTGCAACACATCCAACTGCACCTATAAAATCACCTGCCCATGCAACCTAAGATACATAGGCATGACAACAAAAATGGTAAAGACACATCTCACAGAACACCAGATCAATATTAGGTGCCATAGATTCAATACCAAGATGTGCACACATTTTGATCAACTACAGCATACACCAGGCACTCTGCCTTGGGTTGTACTTGAGGCTTATCCTAAAATGAGTAAAAGGTTGCTCTTCATGAAAGTACAGAGATGGGTCAATCACCTCTCAACAGACAAACAGGGGTTGAATGAGGATATCCCATGGAGTGAATTCAATAGATGAAACAACCTAGGGTATCACAATCTCTGAGTAACTGAGCTCACCATACCTTTTAGATTCCATTCTTGACTATACACATGTAATAACCTATTGAACTCAATAGATAAAAAAATCTAGGGTATCCCAGCCCCTGAGTAATTGGGCTCACCATACCTCTTTCATCCCTTAATTGACTCTACATATGTATTAACCTGGGGCACTAAGCCTATGAGTAACTCCCCTTTACACCTATCTTGACCACCAACATCATAACCAATGTGCTTTACATTTTGCACTTTCTAGTTGATTACACAATGTACTATGATGGGTGGACCTGATTAACGTAGTCTCATATTATGCCCCACAGTGACATTATTACACATCATGTCAATTGGTTCTCCAATCAAAATCCTGCAACCCACATCGGGACCCAAGCTCGAATTGTAGACTCAAACAATCTTTCCATATAGATACGGTGTGCTACACTGTTTACACCTTTTCGAATACTGCGGCTGCAGTATTGGACCATAACACCCTCAGAGATAAGCATGAGAAATGTTCTCGATAGAACCCACCATACGTGCCAAGCGTCATTCTCACTAGATGGCGGCCATTTTTGCTGCCGATGTCTGGTTTATTATCCTAGTGTGATTACAAACACTAATCAGTCACCCCACCCACTCACGATGGACCACCATGAGCATTTAGGAGCTCCTTAACACCAGTTCACTACCTCCCGGTCAATGGGAGTAAGCGGGCAGGTCTGCAGACTGTGTTGCGATTGAGCAAACGTGTGTACACGCTTTGATTTACACGGCGGACGCCGTATCTCACTTTTCCTTCAACTTGATTTTCTGGTCTCATGCAAAAGAGGCTCTTGCTATGTCTATTACTACTTCTCCCACATTTTGTTTCTAAAGTATCTTTATGAAGTGGGTCCTGATATATTCTTCCTTTGTGACTCCTCCCAGGACACTAGGGATTTCCAAGTGTAAGTCCTGCCGGGTGTCGATGCTGTAAATTACCGACTGGGTGAGTTAATCTTTTCTGCTACCATGGTGGGTGTTCCACCATGCTCATTTAAGAGCCAGTATATCTCCACAGTGTGTGACAATCATGTGGCTCTCACTTTGCCTACAATGTGTTTAATTCACACCAGTGTGCCTTGAGCATGTCTTTTTTATGGGGACAAATGTGCTTTGTATTGGACTGCATTATTGAATCTGTTGTCTAATACTAGTTTTTATCTCATTAAGTTGGTCATCCATTTACATGTACCACACTGTAGGTTTTCTAGGTTGGTTCATCAGGGACACTTCATCTGACAACCACTTGCTGTGTACATAGATTTGTTTATACTGATCCTGACAAATCACCGCTAGATCTAAGGACTAATAGGCGAGAAACATGTTGGCCACTTGATAGAGCACCAATCCTGAAACATCACTTCAGAAGTGCTCTGATGAAAAGCAGCGAGACTCTCAAGACTTTTGTTGCCGCTTGGTGCAAACCACCTCTAATTCACTTTAAGATTAGTGATCAAAATAACGAGGCAGGCACTGGAAGTTGGAAGGCGAAGAGCAAGTTTATTGCTCTAGAGGAGAGTACATCACTTCGGACACCGGGGCTATCGTCAGGAGGTGCTTTAACTGCATCCCTGTGGCATGGCCTTTTATATGCTTTTCAGTCAGTTTATTACATGGTCAAACATTCCTGGCATCAGTTTATTGCATAGTCAAACATCCTTGGAATCCCCGCCTCAAGCTAGTTCCCACACAGACCCAGCAGCAATCTTCCCTCCACCCAGATCTAACAGATGATCGCTATCTCGCAGCTGGACATTCCAACAGGATCTAAAAGTATGTGGGATAAGTCAGATCTAAGGGTTTGTGTCTTTGATTAGATCAGGCCTTTGTTGGTGAAACAAGCCCCGCCGTGTGCGGGTAATAAACTATGTCCACAGGGGTTGGTTAGTGCCTGGGACCGGATTGAGTGGCCAGGTGCAGGGAAGTCACTCCGGGGCATTGTCATGCTGACAAAGTTTTACGACCCTGGTACATGTGTTCAGGCTTGGTCAGTGCGCGGGGGGATGATAGCGAGGTCGGGGTGACTCACAAGTGACCAGCAAAGTATGAAATGGCCACGATGTCTAAAATGGTTGCTGCTTACGCGCACGTAAAGGCCCTCACTGAGCAAGATGGCGTCGGCAATGTTCATATTTGTCGTTTTATTTTCTACAGCTCCACCTCATTATTAATAAGTTTGGAATCCCAATTGATTAAAACATTTTCTCTGGTATTTCCAATTTCTATTTTAAACTTTTCTTGGTTCATTCACCTTCACTCCTTGAATCTACACATATAGGTCCCTCACCACCCCTCCCCCCCAACGGCACCAAACGGCTAATTGGAATAAAAGATCTCCATCAAAGAGCCCCTCATAGGGAGTCCGTCAGATATTGCAGCGTCGACTTGACGAGGAGCATGCCCTATGATGAAGCATGACACCCAGCAGGGTGTTTGAGGGCCCTAATTCCAACTGAGGAATTCCTTGCTCCTCCTGTAACCAGTGAGGACTTATTACCACCTGGCCCTCTTGTCCCCTCCGTACCAGCCAGGAACTGCATACCTTTTTGCATCTACTATGTAATATGGCTGTTACCTCCTAATTGTGAATTGAAATGAGATTTATCAATTGTTTGAGACCGAAATTCCAGTTACAAAGCAATGAAAAGTTACTAACTCCACGGCCTGCTCCACCCCTCGACGTGTACCCAAACGAGAAACATTTTCTTTAAAAAGCAAGCTAGTTCCTTTAAGAAACACAGACTTCTTCTTCTTAAAAAAAAATGCTTACTGTTTAGTAAAGTAAACACAGGGATGGTGGTCTGCTGCTCTATTACCAAAAAATGTATAGCACAGGAGCAAGGTAAGAATGCAAATAACCTGAGCACCAGTGGCTGCTGTTCATGGCAATTGTGTTGTTTGGTGCAATTGTTCAGCCCAGAATGCATTTTTGAATCAAAAATTGACACAAGGACTTATTTTACGGTAAAATATAGTGCTAAAAGATGGTTTGTGTTTTACGTAATTACATGTAATTGTGCATACCTTTACTGAAATTTCACACAATTAAGTGAAAGAGAAATCACGCAAATTTCGAACACAAATTAACACGCATTTTAAATGTACTGCCATTTTGTATTTCAGTGTTATACATTGCACATTCAGCTATGATATTCAAGTAAGCGAGGCCTCATTTTGAAGTTGACATAGACAAGCGAGAAACCGCAGATTTAGTGATGTCAGCTTTATACCTCCCCCCAAGGTATCTCCATCTCAAGGACTTTGCACATTCTTTCCGGAGAAGAGCTAGGCATATGCTTTTTAGCAGCTCCTTGTGTTTCTTTTAAATCACATATTCTATCCTCTTATTTCTGAATTATATACATTGTGTAAAAAAAAGTCACAAATAAAGAAAATTTAGCATTCTATGCTCCAATTGTTCTGACAGCGAAGCACTTGTCTGTTAACATTGCAACTTCATACTTAGAGCATTTTTGCTGCTTGCAAAATTTTTGGCATTATCAAATATTTGACTTCTATGGACACCTCCAAGTGTGTTCTTTTCATAAAGTTTGATAGTGCCGGACGGGGCCTTCAAGTCTTTAAACCAGTTTTTCTCTGGACGGGGCCTTCAGTTCTTTAAACCAGTTTTTCTCTGGTTGCGAAGCCTACTCCACAACAAATCTAGGTCATAATATCGCTATGGACATATTAGTTCTTGTTTCTAGTCTTTTGCTCTTTAATACCTTTTTTAGTATTAAAAAAGGGCTGTTACTATAGTGGTATATATGCACTATCATCCGCTCATACATACAGTGTTTCAGCTATATAAGCTTCTTTAACTAGTTATTAGTACACACAGGTCACCAGTGGTAGAGATGTTGTACAAGACTGTTTCTCACATGAATCTCCACCTCTCTCTCTCAACCCTATCTGCCTTTCCCTCTTTTCACTCTCAAACTATTGTTCTTGTTCCTCCACTAAACCTTCTTCTTTCAATGCTTTTCATTCCATACCCAGGGCCAGTTTTACTAACATTTTGCTCTGGATTTGCATCACAAATGTGGCCAGCGCAAAATGTTTTTATAGTAATTTACTCTCCAGTGCAAAACTAGTAGTGTGAAATTAACGCAAACCATTGTGAACTACTACTTTAGTTACTTAGCATCAAGGGGGCTGTTCCAGCAGTGGTACATTGGCATTCCCATGCAAGCACCCATTTTTTTTTACGTAAAACCCAATCTTCTTAAACAATATTTGACAGGGTTTTGTGTCACTTGAAAGCGGGTGTGAAAAGGAGAAATGTTATAATATCTTTTCTTTTCCAACTTTTCATGTGTGTTGCACTGTACAGCACACATGCATAGTAGGAAGATATTTACAAGTTGTCTGGGCAAAGTATTTTGTACTGTAAGGGTACTCTTCCAAGACAAAACATACACTAGAATCATGCACACCACCTTGAACTATGGCACAAAGGTGTGTGTGTGTGTGGCTTTCGGCAGCAAAATTCTGCACCGACATTAAAGAGAGGGGAGCAGAGGGCCATATGGTATGGATATGGCGCTTTCTAGCTCTCCCTATTGTGCAACGCAGTGCAGTATTTTTGGCGGCTGCGCTGTGTGGTTGACACTTTGGTCAATCTGACCCTATTTCTATCCTTTTTTAGTCTTCCTCTCTCTTGACCACCCTACACCCCTCTTGTCTGCCGTTATGTCCACCTTGTTTTTTCCATGCCACCCCTTTTCTTTGAATATGTTCACCATGCTCTTTTTCTCTTTCCCACTGTTCCCTTTTTCTTCCTTTTCTATTCTTTTCTTCATTGCAGTTTTCCCTCATTTCATTGTTCTTCCATTCTTCTCTTTTGTTATGTTCTGTTTAATTTTCCGTGTCTTCTATTTATATCCTTTCTCCTCTTTGTCCACATTATCTGCATCTTTCGTTCCAATCTCCTATGTTTTTTTCTTTATTCAGTTTATGTAATACCCCCCATTTGGTTTCTCCTCACGTTGTGTCTTTATTTTTTCTTTCTCTTTTTGTCTTTGACCCCTCGTTCATTATTTGTTGGCTTTTCTTGGAATGCGGCTCCTGCTAAGGCCTACAAGCACAATATGTTATTATCCACTCTTTGGCAGATTACTTTCTGAGAGGCCACTTTGCAGATGATTTGTACGCCAATGATTGTGCGCGAGAGGATCTGGAGGTGGCTACATCCAGTGGCGTAGCAAGGTCAGGTGGTACCTGGTGCGGAAAATTTCTTGTCACCCCCGGCTTGACAAAATGGCAAAACACGTGTTTAAAACACATATTTTTGCCATTTTGTCACCCCCCTCAGTGATGATACTTGTCACCCCCGGCTTGACAAAATGGCAAAACATGTGTTTAAAACACATATTTTTGCCATTTTGTCACCCCCCTCAGTGATGACACTTGTCGCCCCTGGCTTGACAGAATGGCAAAAGTATGTGTTTAAAACATATATTTTTGCCATTTTGTCACCCCCCTCAGTGATGACACCCGGGGCGTCCCGCACCCACCGCACCCCGTTCCTACACCAGTAGATTAACCCGTTCTATGCTAATGACGGAGCCGCTCTGTCATGAGCCTCGGTTGAGCTGTGCTCATGACGGAGCGGTTCAGTCATGGCCCGCTCGGCGCGCCTGCGCGGCGCGAATTTCGCGCCTGCGGTCAACGTTCCATTGAGTGGGGCGGGCCATGACGGAACCGCTCCGTCACGAGCACAGCTCAACCGCGGCTCGTGACGGAGCGGCTCCGTCACGAGCATGCGAGCGCCGCTCGGCCCCCCGCCCCTTAGCGCTGCAGCGGAATTCCTGCCGCAGCGAAGGGGTTAATAGCAGTTCACCCCCACTCCCATCAAAATGGAATGGGTAAACTGAGGATTTGGGAGGGCTAACCCTAAATGAGTCCCTAATTGGAAGGCTGCTCATTGGCTGTAAAACACACTTGGCAGTGAGTGGATATCCACACAGTTATTATTTTGCTAGTGCTCACCAATTTTTCAAAGAGCTCTTCTAGGCTCATTCCTGGTGGTACCTGATATTGTTGCCCTTCCCCTTAAATTTACATATTTATATAGTTTCACCAGCTACCGATCCTGGCTGCCATATGAGCCCACAGACGCACTTTTTGCACACATAAAGCATGTGGGCAAAGAGGCTTGTTAACTTAACCATGCCTACAGACAAAAAATAAATCAAAGATTATGTAAGTGCAAACATTACCGAGTTCAGATCTTTTTCTCAACAAAATGTCTTTTTTACGGGTGCTTTTGTTTAACCTGTGTTTTTTGTTGCTGTCAACTACTGAGCTGTTAAATTGTACAAAGCGAAGATGTTGCAAACATTTTTCGACTAAATACATTAAGAATTGTTCCAGGAAGCTATTTTTGGTGGCTGAGTACTTAATCATGTTTCAAAATGAACACTGCTTTTCAGAAGACACCTATCTTTAAATAGCAACGTTTTATTCGCACTGATGGGAACACTTATATGGTTTGGCTATTTTCTGATGCTCTATCTCTATTTGCAGTATGGAGAATAGAGGATGCAAGAAGGGAGAACTGAAGGGTGTCTGGTCAAAGAAGTGACCCCTCTTTCGCCACAGTTGATCATAGCAATGTCTCTTGATAGAAAAATACTTGGACTGTTGGATAACAAGGCCCGAATACAAGTGTGCCATCCTTTGGTGCACGGATATGGGGAGTACTGTACTCCTCTTGAGCTCCACCCCCTCCACCTGGGATGACTCCTGGCGACCCACAACACTCCGAACCCCTCCCCCCACCCACAGACCACACACGAAACCTCAGCATCATCCTGGACTCCACACTCTCAATGAACCACCAGGTCAACACAGTTTTGTCCTCCTGCTTCCACACACTCTGCCTGCTTTGGAAAATTTTCAAGTGGATCCCCACCGAGTCCAGGAAAACAGTCACCCATGCACTCGCCTGCAGCAGATTTGACTACGGCAAAGCTCTCTTCACTGGCACCAGCCAAAAACTGCTTAAGAAACTGTAGAACATCCAGATTAATCCTGATAATCCACCGCAGCAGCCACATCACCGGCCACCTGAGAGACCTCCACTGGCACCCGATCAATGAAAGGATTTGTTTCAAGTTCCTCTTGCATGCCTACAAGGCCCTTCATAATGCCGAACCTGCATACCTCAACCACTGCCTCTCCTTCACACACTCAACAGACATCCCTGCTTTGCCAAACAGGCCTTAGCCACCATCCTACAGTTTCTGACACCTACTCAGGTTTGCCAATCCTGGCAAACCTGTGAATGCACCAAAAAGATACGCTTCCCCATGTGAAGGATAACTTTCCTCTTTCTATGTGAGGGGAAAAAGCCTCTCAGGATTGTTGTGCCTCTTGAGGCACAAGAACCATCCGCCTACAACACAGGTATCCTTGCATCATGGTGGAAGGGTGCCTGTGTTGGTGCTAGGCTGCCAAAACAGCTCCGGTGCAAGGGGAAAGACCAGGAATGTGTCGTATTAGATAAATAAATCGCATTCCTGCCCTTTCCCTGAGACACAGGGCAGCGCAGTAAGGTGACATGCTGCACTACCTTGCACCACAAGGTCATAAATATGGCCCTGGGTTTGTTACCATGTCGTTTCAAGGGAGAACTTTGCTGGTGCTTTGTACCTGTTTTGAGCAGGCAGAAAGTGTCAGCAGCAGGACTGGTAAAGGTGGGCCGGTTGCATTGGGGTAAGGGAAGGGGGTCGGGCATGCATGAGCCTGTCCAGGAGTAGCGTTGCCTGATCCCCCATGCTGCTGCTGAGGTCAGGCGAGGGATGGGCTGTGATGCTGCCCGCAGCACCCACCATTTCTAACAGGTTCAGGTGTTTTTCGTGCAAGGAATTATCAGATCTGGAGTTTAATTTTGGGCCTGGAGATGCTCAGAATTAAGGCTAGTGGAATTCCACCAAGAGTTATCATTTATAGTGAAATTCTGCTCACTTATAATGAGGGCCAAAGACTACTGCTGAGTATTAATAATACACATCATTCAGGAACAAAACACAATTCAGTATGTGGTGTGTGTAGTTAAATTGGTTATTATATTTCTACATCAACTGAGTCTATATTTCTGCATGTTTGCTCCAGTTTCTGAAGGCAAATTAGCACCTCTGCAGGAGTGAAATGGGTCATGCATATATGGCTTCCATACATGGCCCGCTGGGCTCACGAGCTCCTGCGGTGCTGCTCTTCTGCAGCCCTTTTGACAATCGCAATCCTTCAATGCACGATGATTAATGCGTGGACGCTGTCCCCAGAGGAAGCTCTTCCATGGTCTACTGCGCATGTACCTCCACATGTCTAGGATGGGAGGGACATAAAGCAATAGTTTGTTTAAGTAGCCATTAAATGGCCGATAGTGTCCTTGATGAAGACATTCCCACCTTATCGGGGACTATTAACGGATGTAGAGGTAGGCATTTGTTATTAACTTGATATCAGGATCAGTTTATATTAACCCCTTGCGTGCGGCCGCAATTCTGCGCCTGTGCGGCGCTTTTAAAGAGTGGGCGGGTTCATGACGGCCCCCAGCCGTCATCAGCACACGCCCACCGTGCTGCATGACGGACAGAGGCCGTCATCAGCATGCAAGGGGTTAAATAAGTACCTTTGCCTGAAAAGAGATGCCCTTTGGCACTGATGAAAGGAGGCTGTGGATGTATCAAGCAGGTTTGTCTGATTTTAACTAGGCCTGGGCGAAATTTACATTACCCCAGTGTAACCTCACGTCACTTTGCACATTTAGCATTACACTTGTTCCATGAAATTCGCGAAATTACGGCAGTAAGCCACATGGTGTAATTGCGCTGTGTTCACAGCACAATCTTAACAAGAGATTATGGGATAAGCGCAAACAACCAAAACACAAGCGGCTGCTGTTCGTGGCACTTTTTTTGTGCACCTCATATGCTAAAATGTAGCGCTCAATGTTAGTTTTTCATTACCTGTATTTTCAGATAATTCTGAGTAAATTTGCGATACTCTGTTTAATTAAATAAAAGCAAATTATACGATTTTCACAAACCCCCCTAATTTTAACAGCCTAAACTGAGAAAGACTTGGGTAAATATAAAATGGTGCTGTATTATTAGATTTCTACCTCTCCAGGTATGACAGATTATCTTGACCTCTTTTAGTTCTTGGAATGAAGTAAAATGGAGGAGGTTATGTTCTGTAAAGGTCACTATGCCGGTTGTGGTTCAGAGGTTGTCAATTTAGCCGAAAGAGGAATAGCCCTTACCACTAGGTCTGAAGAGCAGCGGCATAGCAAGGGTGTCATGGGCCCTAATGCAAGCAAGAAGAGAATAGTCTCTTACCCTGGCACCAGTAAGCATGACAGATAGCCATGAGTGGGTGGGCCCTTCACACCCACAGGATCCAGTAGCACAGCACCTACTGCACTAATGACAGCTCGCCCACTGAATATGAGTCCTTGAGCTCCTCACCCTACCTGTCTGTCTTCTATCAGCTCAATCTCTATGCCTCTCACATCTCCTGACCTCCTTTCTCTTTTCCAACACCCAATCACTTTCCTGTGTTTCTTTCTATCTCCTTCCCGCTGTCAAGCATTTTCTTGCAATGTCCTTGTTCTTTTTATCTATGATTTTCCTCCCTTTTCTCTCCCCCTCTTCTAAATCTTCTCTTTTGTGAGCTATCTTGTCTCTCACCAGCCATCATTTATTCTCCCTGCCTCGCCCCCTTGTCTTCTTTCAGTCCTCTCCTTCTCCCCTCTCCTCTTTGTGCTCACCCTTTCCAACATCCTTATTTCTGCCCCCTTCTTTTTCCTCTCTATCCACTCCTGCTGGTTCTTGTATCCTTCCTTTCTTTCTCTATCTCGTCTCTTCTTACTACCGCTCACCTTTCCATGTCTTTCCATGTATTTCCTATATGCTACATTTCTGCCCAAGACTCTCTTCCCTTTTACTACTTCTCCCTTTCTTTCAACTCTATCTCTCATTTTCTCTCTTTCTCTACCTGCCAAATGCATTTCTGCCTCTCTCTCCTTCTTATTTTCTCACGAGCCTCTTTTGCTGCCCTCCTATCCATAGCATTTCATTTTTCTGTCCTGCACATTTTTTCTCTATTCCTCCACTGCCTCTTTTATCCTTCCCATCTTCTTTATATTGTTTTCTAGCCACCAGTTTCTCTATTTCCATAATATGTCTTTACTAACTTCTTGGATTTTTTTTCTCCTCCTTCGTAGCTTTGCTTTCATGCTCTCTCCTTCGTATCTATTTAGTTCCTTCAATCATTTTCTTACCCTCTTTACCATTTCCCTCTTTTTTCTATTCTCTCTCTCTCTCTCTCTCTCTCTCTCTCTCTCTATATATATATATATATATATATATATATATATATATATATATATATATATATATATATATATATATATATATATATATATATATAAGTAACACCTCCTCTCAAAGAAAGAAGCAGGAGCCTCAGTGGGGATGAGAAGCGGCAGCACCTTTATTCCAAACAAATGGCGATCTATCTATCTATCTATCTATCTATCTATCTATCTATCTATCTGTGAAGATTCGTCAAACAACGCCAAAGTTATTGGCAAAACCAAAAACATTTTTTCCTGTGGAAACTCAGTGATAACTATAACTACCTACAGGCGACCATATATATATATGTAGGGTGACTGAAAGATATATATTTATATATATATATAAGTAACACCTCCTCTCAAAGAAAGAAGCAGGAGCCTCAGTGGGGATGAGAAGCGGCAGCACCTTTATTCCAAACAAATGGCGTATGCATTTCGGCCGGTGTGGCCTCGTCAGCGCCTGCGGTAGTAAATGCGGAAGTCCTGGCGTTCTGCAGCTTGATAAGGCACCCAACCCCACAGTGATAGGTGCAATGTCCCAGCTCCGCCCTTCAGCACAAAAATCCTCAATATCAAGGGTCCGTGTAAATCGGCGGACTCCATGTCCCAGGATGCACCAGTGGCTCCCAGGTGAGTGTGGCTGTGGAGCGGTCTTGAAAAATTCAAGAAAATAGCGGAGGGGAAGGTGCGCTGCAAAGCGTTCGTGGAAACCGCAGAATGAAACACGGGGTGCAGCCTCAAGTCCCCAACGCCTCATCGACCATAGGTCCAAGCCCCAATTGTAGCGTGAGCAGGGAAGATTAGACCCAGCTCAATTGGTGAAAAAATGTCTCACAATGACGCTTCAGGTGCGAGGTCCGCCGGCGGGTCAGGAGAAATTTCAATAACTTGAAGTAACAAACGATGCCGAAGCAGGTTCCAGAGTCTCCGGACCACTTTAAGATGAGGGAGCTCCTGCATCGCACTTCTGGAAAGCGCGCAGAAATGTAAGTAACACCTCCTCTCAAAGAAAGAAGCATATATATATATATATATATATATATATATATTCACTGAAAAAACCATAGGTTTCACACCAGTTATAGTTAGGAATTAGCATTTAAAAAACCTATTAAATTCACTGAAAAAAGCATAGGTTTGACACCAGTTATAGTTAGCTGGAAATTTTACTGACATAAAACCATTGAAATTCCCACGTTATAGTTAGTTGGACTCACTATAACTTGCGCGTGTAATGCACTGCTGATGACAGCCCTTTTATGTCCCCCACATCAAACCTAGGGGGTCATGGGGGTCTACCCTGCCCCCTTTTGGTTATTTCTCCCTTTGTTTTTGGCCCCTCTTGTGTCTCTATCCTACTGAGACACAAGATGGCGGCCGCTCCGGACTGTTTCGAATGTTTACAGACACCCGAGAGCCAATCAGCTTTCCGTGCGTAGATCACGTGGCGCGCCCGGTGAGTGATGTCACTGACCATGTCATGAGTGATGTAATATGTGAGGTCATCAGCAGTGCATTGCAGGCGCGCACGTTACAGTGAGTCCAACTAACTATAACGTGGGAATTTCAATGGTTTTATGTCAGTAAAATTTCCAGCTAACTATAACTGGTGTGAAACCTATGGTTTTTTCAGTGAATTTAATAGGTTTTTTAAATGCTAATTCCTAACTATAACAGATGTGAAACCTATGGTTTTTTCAGTTAATTTCATAGGTTTTTTAAATGCTAATTACTAACTATAACTGGTGTGAAACCTATGTTTTTTTAAGTGAATTTCATAGGTTTTTTAAATGCTAATTCCTAACTATATATAAGGCCCCAAACCTTTGTTTTTTTCTTTGAATTTCAAAATTTTGTTAATAGCAAATGTCTATAGCTATGAAATGTAATATTTTTGAAAATGAATGAATCCTATATTTTATTTGTATTTAAAACAATTTTTTTAATGTATATATATATATTTTTTTTACCCTGGAGCGCTCCCGGGGCGCGCACCGGTGAGCGCCCCGGAAAGTGTAGTCTTTTGAAGCGCCCCAGGGCTCGCTCCGGAGAGCGTCCCGTTAGCGCTATTGCCTCGAACGAAAACATTATCGTGACGTATCGCGTAGCCGCGTCCATGGGTAACGCACGGCGTAAGCGCACCCGGAAGCACTCGAGCGAATACGATTGCGCAACATAAACACCCGACGCGCTTACGCGACGCGCCCGGGGGCGCGCCGCGTAAGCGCGTCGGTCATGTGACCTGAAAATAACACTTTTTATTGGTGCAGAACAGTTTTGGTTTCATTATGATGAAATCCCTGGTCTTGTGACCTGAAAATAACACTTCTCATTGGTTCAGGCCTTTTTTTTTCCAAATGATGAAAGACCCCACCTTTTTTCCTTATTCTGACTTTGTCCTTTGACTTAGGAAGACCTGTTTTGCAATCTTTGAGGTATATTTTGTACTTTGAAATGGCTACAGTAGCAGCAGCAGCTGGAGCATCTGCACCACCTCCACCACCACAACCACCAAGAGGACCACCACAAGATTACATTGGTGGTCAACAAGAGGAGGAGGAGGAGGAGGAGGAGGAGGAGGAGGGGAGGACAAGGTGGCTGCAAGAACACAATACCCCATACCAGCCAAGACCACACATTGTATGGGAGTTTTTTTCGATCCCAGAGGGCAAGAAAAAAGTCAATGTGGCCAAGGTGACTTGCCTAGTCTGTGGCATGGAACTTTCAAGGGGGAACCCTAATACAAAATACTCTTTTGGAAACAACACCATGATTCGCCACATTCAGCGCAGGCATCCGATCAACTATTCTGCTGCAGAGATGAGGGAACTGGCCAGTAACCCTCCCCAATCTTCAAGCACCACCTCCAAAAGAAAGCAACCCACTCCATCGGGACCAGAGGCAAGGGAGACGATCCCTTGCATTCAGCCACGGTTTGCGGATTTCCGAATAACATGTATTCATTGTTGTAAGACCATCTCCTATGGTGAACTGAGCAGAAAGCTCATCGTCCTTGCTGGGGACAACCACAAATGCCCCCAAAAAAAACAAATTTTTTCTTATTTTTTTTTTGCTCCAGTTGAGCCATTTTCAATTTCCTGTTTTTTCGTTTCTCCCCATAAAAAAAATTAAAAATATATAAAATAGTTCATAAAAGCCAAAAAAAGTACAAAATGTTCCAAAAACACTAAAAAAATATAAAACAACAAAAAGAAGAAAAAAACGGTTCTTTTTATAACTACCTCCAATTTATAAAAAAAAGGCTAAATTTTTTTAAAACTCTGTCATTCTTCTTTCCCCATGGGCCGCTCCCCGGTCCACTACCCGGTGCGCGTACCGGGCGCTCCCCCCGCGCAAATCAAAAAAAAATATATATATATTTTGCACCGCGGGGCCCTTTTATAGCACCCACATCAAACCTAGAGGGTCAGGGGGGGGTCTACCCGTCCCACTTATGGTCATTTCCCCCCTTTTTTTTTCCACCTCTTGTGTCTCTATCCCTACCGAGACACAAGATAGCGGCCGGTCCGGACTGTTTCGAATGTTTACAGGCACTCGAGAGCCAATCAGCTTTCCGTGCGCACGCCGCGTGTCGCGCCCACTGCGTTCCCCGGTGCGCGTACCGGGGCGGGCCATAGATATATATATTTTTTTGAACCTAAATTACTCAAAATCCACTGGAGCACATATCTTGAGACATAGCTAAGGCACATCGGGCTACCAGTCCCTACAATTTTGCCAAGTTTGGTGGAAATCCATTCAGCCGTTCGGGCTAAAAGTGAGTTCGACCGCCCTATGGAAATTAACATGGAGAAAACACGTTTTGGGACCCCCTTTTATCTCGGCCCCCTCTTGACGAATCCCCCCCAAACTTTCAAGGAAGGACCGGAGCTCCGCAAGGCAAATTTGAGGAAATTTTCAGGCAGATTCATCAACCGGTGCCAAAGTTATTCACAATAGAATTTTGAGATTTTGCATTGAAAAAAATCCTAACTATAACTACCTACTGGCGACCGCCAGTAGGTAATTTATATATGAACTCAATCCTGTGTTCACTCTCCTTCGAAAAACAGGCACCGACTCCGTGGGATTCCAATTCAAGGGTCTTTATTAACAAGAAAACTATCAGACGCGTTTCGGCGGACAGGCCAGCCTTGCTCACTACATCTGCTATATATATATATATATATATATATATATATAAATCCACATGTGTGATTAACGGTGCTTGGTCAATACGTCAATGAAAGCAACCTCCTCACTTCACGAAGGAAGACATCAGCACCCCAGGGATAAAGACCGTCTGGTCGAAACGTGTCAGCCGTTCGAATAAAATGTTATGGTGGTATATCCCTGGGGTGCCGGTGTCTTCCTTCACAAAGTGAGGAGGTTGCTTTTGTTATATATTAAGTGGGTCTTGCTCCCGCTTACCTGCACCAGCCTTGTCAGGTTGACGAGATCGCGAGATCGGAACTCAGCAAGGGTTTGTCAGTATATATATATATATATATATATATATATATATATATATATATATATATATATATATATATATATATATATATATATATATATATATATATATATATATATATTACATTAACTACTGGCTGTCACCAGTAGGTAGTTATAGCTAGGACCTTGTTTCTATTCAAAAAGTGTTTTTCTTTTCCCAATAACCTTGGGACTGGTTCACGAATCTTTGCGAAATTTTCAAAACTAGTGGGAGTCAACTCCTATCTTAAAAGTTTCGGGGTGAATCGTCAAGCGGGGCTGAGAAAAAAGAGGGGACCCAAAAAACGTTTTCCCCATGTTATTTTCAATAGGAAACTATAGACAAGGCTACAGCCCGAACTACTGAATGAAATTACACCAAATTTGGCAAAAAGGTAGGTCTTGGTTCAGAAAGATCCCTCTTATTTAAATGGTGTAAATCCGTTCAGTAGTTTCTGAGAAATTAGAACAAGGTGAACTCCAGACTAGATTATGGAAATGTTCTATATCTAGGAGCCCCTGCTTCTGTCATAAAAAAACTTCAATGCACCCGAAATTCGGCCGCCAGACTCCTTACAGGAACCAGGTCCAGATGCTCGGCCAAACCGGCCCTAAAAAGTCTCCACTGGCTCCCGATTAAGGAAAGGGTCACTTTTAAGACTCTATGCATTACACATAGGGGTGGGCGTAAATTCCGCTTCGCGTGCGAATTTGCGGATTTTACGCGATTTCGCGATCCGCGAATCTCACGAAATCGCGGTAACATCCGCGAATCAGCGGGGACAAATTTTCAGCCAAGCAAGGGTTACAGCAGCAGGTGCAAAAGTTGAACCTAATTTCTTTGTAACCTTTTACAAAAGGGTTACAAACAAATTAACTTCAACTTGGACACCTGCTGCTAATTGCTTCCTGGCGCCTCGTTGCCTACTTGCAACTATTCTCTGACCCTGCTCTGACCCTTGAAGCATGGTCAGAGAATAGTTACAAGTAGGCAACGAGGCACCTGTCCAAGGAATTAAACCTCATCAGGAAGCACTTACAGATATAAAAAACAGGAAGAAGGGAGAGGATGGCAAATACACCCATTTTGGGTTGTCAGGAGGGGTTAAACTAAAAGAGACCTTTACAGCACAATTTTCATATGCATTTTGCTAAAAATAAAAAGCTGTATGTTCTGTAGGGGCAACTCAGGAATCTGGCCCTTCAGAGATCCGGCCTCTCTTTCTTTTTCTCATTCTCTCTCTCCCTCTCTCTTTCCCTCTCTTTCTCTCTCTTTCTATCTATCTATCTATCTCTCTCTCCCTCTCCCACAAACGACTGCATGGGTAACTTCGCTATGCAAGCGGCTCGCGAAGACGCAAAAATCTCCGCGAACACGCAAAAAACCCCGCGAACACGCAAAAAACCCCGCGAACATGCAAAAAAACAAAAATCTGCAAATTCGCGAATTTTGCGGATCGCGAATTCGCAAATCCGCAAATTCGCGGATCGCGAATTCGCAAAATTCGCCCATGCTTAATTACACATCAGCTAATGCAAGGCAGAGGCCCGCCAATATTGAACCCCCTCATTAAACCCTACCACCCGAACAGACAACTCAGGTCAGACTCTCTCTTCCTGGCCTGTATTCCAAGAATAAACAGAGCCCGATCGGGGGGGAGACTGTTCTCATACAGTGCCCCTAAATTGTGGAACTCTCTTCCGCTGTCCATTCCAAGAGAACACAATTTGCTCGCTTTCCGCAGGCAATTAAAAACATGGCTCTTTCCATAAATGTTTACACCCTCCCCTCTCCCCTCTGGAATAATAGGTTGAATGTCAACGCTGGGACGCCCTAGGGTAGCTACGCGCTTTAG
Organism: Lissotriton vulgaris; assembly: GCF_964263255.1. Taxonomy (NCBI): domain Eukaryota; kingdom Metazoa; phylum Chordata; class Amphibia; order Caudata; family Salamandridae; genus Lissotriton; species Lissotriton vulgaris. Next base: position 358,622,295 of record NC_141693.1, on the reverse strand, counting down.
AAATCCGATTTCAATTCAATTCAAGAAGAAGTTTCGATATCTGGGGCAGTGGTGGGTTCGCGAACCCTCACGGGCACGAGTTTCACTCTGATTGGCTGCCAACACTCCAAACCAGGAAGTGTTGGCAGCCATCTTGTGACTCTGTAACCTGAGTCACAAGAAATAATGATGAAAAACAAGGAAAGGGGACTGGGTACAGACACCCTGACCTCCTAGGCCTGCTGATTAGGTCACCCAGGGACCCCCTGGGCCAAAGAAAGTTTAAAAAAAAAAATCGGCCGAATTTGCGCTTGGTGCCCGAATCCGGATGTAAAAATAAGAAATAAAACAAAGTGATTCGTTATTTTTAAGCCCCCAGGTTGGCCAGGTCCCGGGAGCAGGCAGGAAATATGTAGTGGGGCCACCGCAGACCTGGAGACCGCCACCTCCCCGGGGCTCAATTAAAAAAAAAAAATCTTTGTGGGGGGGGATCGAGCCCCCCACACACCCAGGGGACCACCACCACCCCGGGACTTTTGTGGTAAAAAAGCGGGGCACGTAGTCCCATGCAGCTCCGGGGACCGCCACCTCCCCGGGGCTCTAATTAAAAAACAAATAACCTGTGTGGGGGGCTCAAGCCCCCCACACACCCCGGGGACCACCACCTCCCCGGGGCACTAAGTATTGAAATGTGGGGGTCTGTTACGGACCCCTGAGCCCCGGGGACCACCACCTCCCTGGGGCTGTGCACTGGTAGGGAGAGGGGCCGCACGTCCCCCCTCCTGGAGCGCTTGATGGCCCTGGGGACTGCCACCCCCCAGGGCCGGCACCTGCAGTGTCCTGGGCTGCCCACCCCCGGGACACTCTTGTTTGCTATGGATTTTGGAAGCGAGAGCGGGTTTCCTATCTTTGCTTCCAAAATCCAAGCAGATTGCTTTTCCATAAGGAGGGGCTGCATGTTAGCATCTCCCCTTGTGAAAAAGCAATGCCAGCTCCCGCAGGAGGCGGGGAGCTGGCGGGACCATGGAGGAATTGCGGCTCCCCCCACGGTCCCCAACGGAGTGGCCAGGCCCCGGGGGATGGGATCCCTGGCGCTAGAAGTTGACCAAGCGCCCCCCCAAAAAAGGAAAGACCGGTACCGGGGGATAGGATCCCCAGGGTCGAAAATGGCCTCGGGTGTAGGGCCACACAGCTTCCTTCCTGTATTTAAAAAAAAATCACAAAATAGGGGTCAGGCCCAGGATGATGGGGTCCCCAGGTCCCAAAAAATAAGAAAATAAGGGGGGCCACACAGCCACCTTCTGAAAAAAAAACCAGCATCATGCCGGTGACCCCACCCCCTCCCTGTACCACTGTGCAAACTCACCCCGTGGCACATTTAGGTTGGGGGATTAATTCCCCTTCAATCCTGAGGGTGCCTGGGGGCCAGCAAGACCAGGTACCTCCAGTAAGTGCCACAGAGAGGTGGTCACGGCCATGCCCCTTTTTACACCTCTCTACAATGCAGCTCTGTGGCTATTTCTGGAGAAACCTGGTGGGCTAGTTGGTCCCCGGGGACCCTCAGGATTCAAGGAGACTTAATCCCCCAACTTAAAATGGGGCGCGTTTGCACAGTAGTGAAGACAGGGGGCAGACCTGATGTGACAAATGTTCAAACGCGCTCCATGGCAAATTTAAATTGGGGGATTAAGTCCCCTTGAATCCTGAGGGTCCCTGGAGACCAACAAGCCTACCAGGTACCTCCCGTAAGTACAACAGAGTTGCATAGGAGAGAGGTGTAAAAAGGGGCTTTGAACAACTCTGCAAGTCAAAACTGATTTGCGTATAGCTGGGTCTAATCTGAGGTGGCATAGTGGGTAAATATCACTGTTCTTTTCTATCACTTCCTTAACCACCATCATCTATTTCTTCTCTTCTGACCTCGTTAGTTTCTTCTCTCTCATATTGCTCCCTTCTCACTCTATTCCTTTTCTTCACATCCATGCTGTTCCTCCTTTTTAACCTCTGATCTTCTTTCCTTTGATGTGCTCTACTTATCACCCTTGACCTCCCTATCATCTTTGAAAGAGCCAGACATAACTTACTGTTATCAGTCATTCCCACACTGTGCCACATGAACACAAAGCAATCATAGCTGCCTCCAAAATCGATGCTGATAATATTCTGCAATGTGTCCCTCTAACTTCAGGAATACCCTCTTAATGTGAGCATCAGCGAATGGCCATGTTTGGCACCCTGCCCTCCTCTCTTAGATATCACCCCTCAAGGTTATTTCCTTTCATGTACCATTTGTTTGCTTTTATCACCCAACCCTTATTGTCCAGACTTTCAATGTTACCCATATTATATGTAATTATGAAAAATGCAAATCCATAATTTAGTGCTTTATTTTAGCTCAAAGTACATCCACGTGTCACTTTTTGATGTGGACGCATTTTGTACTGAAAAACAAATTGTGAAAACCATAATTACAGTGCACAACAACCGCTCGTATTCTGGTAGTGTATGCTGTTCATGTACTCCTGTGCTATAACTTTGCTGCAAATAGGACTGAAATTATGTGACATGGTATAATGGCGTAATTTTGGGAATTTCCCATAGCAGAAATAATGCGAAATTCCCAAAATTGGGTAAATTACCTAAGCATAATTAGAAATGTTGCCAGATTTAGATGCATCACTATACCCAGAGTATTATTAATCTTAGTCAGAAAAGTAACTATTCAGTTATTGCTATCTGTGATGCTCAGAATCCTCCCTCTCTTCCTTTTCATACCCAGACCAAAGCATCCACCGCTTACCCCGAGTTGAACAAGAATTGTCCCCTTTGAAAGCAAAATCCGTTTACCTCCCAAAAGCAGGTGTTCTTCTCACTTGACTCGCCGCCACCCATGCAACATTTGCAGGATCTGGCCCCACGCACATCCCACTCACCCTACAGCCTGTCTAGTTGTCTACTTCTCAGCTAGCTTCTTCCTTTGAGAAGGTACACAGCTTTGCTCCGCTCACCTTGTTCAACCTCCACAGATCCACCACTACAGCTTTTCTCAGACTCCTGCTACACTCGTTACCAGTACACACAACGTTTTTGTAGAAACTCCCTGTGTTTGAAATCACTTTGAGACCTTTTTTTACTCACCACCCCATCCCATTTACACCAATAACCACAAACTCTGAGCTCTCTTCTTCCAATGCACTTAATAATAATAATTCCACATTTGTAAAGCGTAAACTTATCACCCTTAATGGTATCCAGGCGCTGGGGTGCAGTCGGGGAAATAAAGTGACCTATTGCCCAGAGTCACATGAAGCTGAGCTGAGCTGCCGACGGTGCCAGGATAGATTTTCCGGTGTCAGCCGATCTGGTCGCTGCGCCACACCTCTCCCTTAAGGTCCTTTCTCTCTCAGGCTACTGGAAACCCTTGCGCCCCAGCTTGAGTACTGCTACCGTCAGGCTGTCCTACAACAAAAAAGCCTTCAAACTAACCTTCTCCTTGTAGACAACACACCAGAATGCAGAGCCAACTAAGCTTTACCTACTCCAGCAGCATAATTATCAGCTGATTTACATATAAACTCTAATGTCTTGATCTATCCCACTCTCCACTACTTGGTCTCTTCTTTCCCAAATTAGGGTGCATCTTGTCAGCATCCCTGCAATCGTACATTTCTAATAGGAATGCTCATAAGCACAATACAGGTCAAATATATATAGTGCCTTACACTTTCTTACCACTAGTTGTCACTGTTACGCTAACGCCTACCTCTGATCTACCACAAGCCGCTGATGTGCCAAAAATACTGGACTGCATGTACACTGCATAAATATGCTGGATATATACATTGAAATATGTCGCTTTCATTGTGTTGTTATGGACAGTTTTGTGTCATCTCGTGTTCCCTGGCCTTCTTCTGTCAATATAAGTACCTTCCACTGCCTGTTTGGTTTCAGCCACATTGTCATACGCATGAGCAGTCAATGTCCTGATGTGCTGTTTTTGCTGTGCTGCTGGATTAAGGATGTCCTGCTTATGGTGCTGAGAGGAACTCTTTCTGTTTCACATCGAAAGCTGAACGAGGACGTTGTGTACAGGAAAAGAAGATTGGGGCATATTACCAAGCATTAGCGATAATTATCGCTGTTGCTTGGTTAGAGACAAAACTTTTACCGCTGCGCTGCGGCGATTTTTACCGCAAATAAACCTTGGTATTACCAAGGTTTATCGCAAATGCGATAAAAATCGCCGCAATGCATGAATATCGCTGAAAAGTCCGCGATATTCATGCATTACCGAGCTAATGCTCTTAGCCATGTTATCCACCTCCCATTGGATAACATGGCTAAGAACTGCTCAGGGCAGGTGTTAGCTTTTGGAGATATTCGCGCTTAGCTCGAATATCTCCAAAAGTTGGCAATAGGAGATAGCGATGTTAGCAACTGTTTTCAGTCGCTAACATCTTGGCACGCCCACTTTGCATATCATTAGTGATAAATATCACTGACATGCAAAATGGGGCCCAAGATGGTCGCTATCTCCTACTAGCTGTTGCTAACTGGTGTTAGCGACAGCTAGGTAATAGGGAGATAATTTTATCTCCGCTTTCTTGGCTTTTAAAGCCAAAAAAGCGGAGATAAACCCCCTTGATAATATGCCCCAATGTTTTTAACATTCACGGTGCTGAATGTTGATCTCTACACAGTGGAGGAAATTGGCCCTGTCTCTGTTCAACACAAGTCATTGTAGGTCAAATCCACCCTAGGTTATCAGGATATCTAAAAAAGAAAAATATGTAATTGACACATATAAAAGAGAAACGTTCACTAAGTAAGTAGCTACTTTATAAACAGTGTAATTATAGGTAATAGTGTATAGGTGTTTCCTTTGTGCATGATATTTTGTTGTTGGTTTAGGCCTGAGGGCAGATGAGAAAATCAGGCAAAAAATGTATGTACACCTGTTTTAAGCTAGTTTACATAAAGAGCACACTGCAACTTGCACTGATTTTAGACCCTATTACAAGTTAGGAAGAATAGGGAGAGGTATTTATCATACCTGGTGAATACAATCTACTAGACTACTACACGTAGGAAATGCCATCTTTGCTGATGTTTTTACTTGAAAATAAGGCACAGCATGGGGAATCAGAATTTAATAGACCAATGTCTGCATACATTTTCCACCGATAAATTCCAACTAATTTGGCTACCAGAATCTATTGCCCTCATTAGAAATTTCTCGGGAAAGGGTGGGGTGTTTACCACATGTGATATATCCCATTATCATGCAGCTCATAAATCTAATCTCTGCGGGGGTCTGAATTAAGCCTGCCCTTGCAGAGCCAATGAGGACCTTTCTGTCTTATGGTGAACAATGGACTAGGCTACACGTGGTGGTAACAATGCACATTGGATATTAATGCCGAGCATTTCATCTACGGGGCGTTGGCTGAAATGCAGTTCAGGGCACAAGCGAGTGTGTTATTATGTATAAAGAAAATGGAAACATAAAGGGCCCAGAGAAAAATTATTCGATATTCTACGAGGAGAGGAAAGCGATGAATCACCAGCTGCCTTTGGCAAAATGGCAGAAAATCAATAAAAGGCAGATTCTGCCACCAGCAGTTTAAAGTATTCAGCAACCTATTTTTTTTTTGTTTCTCCTGAATGAACACACATACCCTTCTAAAGATTGCATTATCAAGCTTGTTGTAATTCACCTTTATTTCCATTTTTAAATCTTTAGCAGAACTTCCCTTTTGAGAAAAGTAAATGGCTGTCCTTCTCAAGATGTCGGGTTTGTTTACAATGTTCACTGCAGCAAAATACGCAGCACTTGAGCCTTGCTGTGAACTGCCAGTGTGATCAACGCAGCGTAAGTGCTTTCAGGCTGCATCAGGGCGAGTGCCAAAAACATGCACTTACTAGACACTTAGAATGATTTGTCCCTGACCTGTGCTGGATCATGTTAAGTGAGCACTCAGATTTTATTGTCCAAATATTAATTGGACTTCGGTGGCAGTGTTTGAGGCATGCCGCCATAAGTCTAATTTTAAGCCCTGTCATCATTAACACTTATAGTAAAGCTATTTGCTTATGAATTTAAGATCTTGATGTCACCCAGGACCACATTACAAGGTCCCCATTATGGCTGATTTTTAGCTCCGTCTTGCTGAGATACCAATAACGGGGGTACTCGTTACTCTTGGGGGTGTTAATTCCCGTTACTGGCCCCATCAGGATTGCCGAGGAACTTGTAATTGGCCTCTTACAGTAATGTGGTTCATTTATACTGCTTTTGATGTTATTGTTGGTAATGCAACTGAACTGCACAGTAAATAATCAAGCTATATAAGCTACAGAGCGGTGTAGGGCCTACATGACAAGGTTGCGTATCTTTGTGCTGTAAACAGCGACAGCCAGCACGGATCAGTGGTGGGGGAGTTGGGGTGGGTGGTCAGGGGGTTTAAAAAAAAGAAAAAAACATATCTAATTGTCGCGTCCCTCCGTCATCTCTCCTGGCCAGAACAGGAAGCAGGAAGTTCACTATAGCCAATCACAACCCTGCAATGCAACGTTGTGATTGGTCTGAGTGCCATGATTCGGCGCTCAGACAGGCAGTGGGAGCCTGGGCATGTTTTGCACTCAGGCTGTAATGCATACTGGGTGGAGAACATGCAAAGTGTGCATGACTGTTTGGCCGGCCTGATTCAGCCGGTCAAACTGTCATGTGCACGTGGATTGGGCAAACCACTCCTCCCCCTGCTCCAGTGTGAGTAGTCCCACTCGCCCGCAAAGCTGCAGCAGCAGGAAAACATAAAATGATCATAACATTGAGCAATTATCATTTAATGCTTCTTTTATTTTACTGCTGTGGAGAAAAGATACCCCCCTTAGCGGAGGAGCCGCCACTGGCACTAAAATATATATTTAATCTACATTTCCAATATAAACCTTTGCTCAAGCTTAATCCAAACCACTTCTTTTTGTCTGACCTTGTCTCAAGGCCGTTCAAACTGCTAGATCTCTTACAACAGGTGATTAAGACCCCAAATACCTGAAAACACCATACAAAGGGGATCTACTTGATCTTTCTTGACAAAGTGTTAACTATAATTGATGTGGAGAAATTACCAGATTCCTTTTCTTGTGCTTGTGCAGGATATTTTAGAGTGGAGATCCTGGATTGTTGAATTAATCTCTCTTAATTCTGAAAGCTGCTGTAGAATACAGGAGAACCCTCTCCAGTTCGGCAATGTTGGCATCCCAAATCATTTTGCCAAAAAGAATTGCAGTGGTGTAATTTGACAGACATATTCCTAAAGGTAAAGGACAAATGTGGTAGAATTATACCTGGTTAGTCAGTGAGCACATTCTAGCTTAATAAGTCATAGGGATGCTAATAAAATCCCCAAAACACCGACTGGAAAGCCGCTGCAGAGTGCTACTTACATAAGATATATTTCTTGCTTTTTTTTCTCAACTTGTTCAAATCGAAAAAGCAAGACTTTGTACTTGATTTAGATGTTGCGGGGACTACAATGAATTGGATTACTTTACGTTGGCAAAACGTCTCGTAAAATTAAAACGAGGATAACAGAACATAAGAGTACGATTCAGAGCAAGAGTACCAAGTCTCTCTTTGTGGCCCATTGGATTGAGCATGGTCATTCCAATGCACAATTAAAATTCACTATTCTTGAATTGTTATCATCAAGACCTGGCACAGACATGAGCAAACAATTAGCTAAAAGGGAGGTGTGGTGGACCAAGTATTTGCACACTCTAGCACCAGGAGGCCTCAATGACAGGATAGAATTGCTATGTTTCATTTAATTATTTCTTTTGTGTTCTTGTGGTTGCATGTTTCTACCTGTTTCCAACTGTAATAGGGCCATCCCCCCAGAATGTGAGTATGTCTAATTGTTGTCAATTGTCACTTCTTCTTTCACAATTTCAAACACTATCTTTTTTGCACATCTTCTAGACGGTGTATCCACTGCAGATTTTAGTTATCTTTTTTTCAATAGTTTTTTACTGTCTTTTTTCTTTAAAAAAAAATTCTTTCACTATTTTCACACATTATTAACTTGCACACCCTCCAGGCGGTGTTTTCATTGCAGTTACGGCAATAGTTTTCCTCTTTCTACTGTTTCCCCAGTCACTTATTTATGCTGACTGAGATGTGGTTCAGTAATACCATAATCTTGAGACCCACTTACTGGTGGATCCCAATAGTGTGGATAGATTTTGATGGATCTACTTGGTAGGTCCAATGATATGGATTTACACATATACCACCCGTTTCGTTTTTCGTTAATATGCACTTGTTCACTTTCACGTGTTATTTGGTCGAGTGCTAGGCAAGTTCCTTTGCACCACATCATTTTAACCACTTTAAGATGGCCGCCAAGCTTCAGTCCTTCCTTTATTGTCATTCCCCATTGAGTAGAAAGATAGCGCTTCCACACCCACCCTTATGAAGCGGAAGTGATTCTACGCACTTCATCGAAGCTCCGTTGTTTCTGGTCTTGTCGAAGATTTGTTTGAATGTAGGTAAGGATTATTCGATTCTTCTGATTTAAAGGCTATTCTCGCTACTTTGTTTTACCTGACTATATCAAAGATTCTTCGTGTGTTTTGTCGTTCCCCATAGAGCTGTATTCAACTTGGTTTTGAAGTTTGATGACTTGAGTTGTTACCCATCACGAGCCAGAGATATTGGTTTTTCGGTTGTTCCACTGTTGGGAGATTACATGGATCTATGTTTCTTGATGGTTCCCTTCCTTGCAGGAAGTTGCTTAGTATGTTCACATTCTCTCTTTTTTTGTTGCTCTTCTTTTGACAGTGTGAAGGGTTGTTTTTAGCGATATATTTAGTAGGTTTTCCTTGATTCGTGTTGTTGTTTTCTCCAGTATTCCTGCATTGAAATTGACATAGGAGAGTCATTTCTTTTCACACGTGAGTCATTATATTTTCATCATTCAGCGATCTGTTCTACTTAATTTTGTTTCCTTATTCCATTGGCATTATTTTTGGTCACTGTTTTTTTGCAAGCACAACACTTGTGGTGTTCTTTCTATTGGGCATTTAAGGTCGTTCATTGGTAGCATTTCAGTGGTTACCGCTTTTTTGTCTGCACAACACCGGGGTGCCCTTTCAACGTGGTTTTTTAAGGTTTTCTATGATAATTGACATCAAATAGCCATTCGAGTTTTTCTCAACCGCCACTCTGACGGTTCACCCCACGGCATTTACAGTACTTGTTCTCCGCATTACCTTTTCAGTTTTGGTTACAACATACATATGTGGTTTCATTTTTTACATTCACAGTGCCCCCGAAGAAGGGATTTCATCCCGAAATGCATTGGGCCTGAGCAAGAATTACAACTGTATTTTGTAATACTAATGACTTTGAATGTCTAAACATGTTGATTTTGTGTATATGTTTTTAAGCATATGTTGATAATCGTTATACAGTTTTTCATTTTCATCCAGTACAAAAGTTATGTACTCACATTCGTCTGTTATGTTTTTCTTCTTGTTTCCATTTTGACCATTTGTGTGAGTACAACTTTATTGATACATTGCTAGCTATATAAATACAAACACATTTACATTTACAAATTAATTATTAAGGTGTTGAAACATCGACAAATTATATCATTTGGACTGACCCAAATAATGATTCACTTTCCATTTGGATGAATAAGGCACTAGACAACCATCCTTTAAACCCCATTTGAGTTTACAGGCAGCCATGTGTCTGTTATCTGTATCGTTTGGTTCACTTGTGTTTACTTTGCTCGCAACCCATGTGCACTTTGTTGTCACATTTTATGTTGACTTCAATAGCACCTCCTGTAATGTTGTATGTATTCACAAAAAAAGAAGTAATGGCCTTGGCAGCTTAACATTTTTTTTGAGTCTGTTCAAATCATAAATTCGCTTTAGAAATATGCTGTGTAACAGCCAAACCAAGGGCCTGATTTAGAGATTTGTAGAGAGGGTACTCTATCGGAAACACCACAAAGTACTCTTTCTGCCCAAACTCTCTGTCTAGCTTTTTCATTTAGAGACAGGCAGACTGTAAGATTTACGTCGACAGAGCCCCAGTTCACTAGAAATTTAAAACTTTCTCTGACAGCCTGACGGCGTAGGGGATGCTGGAGCAAATATATTACACCACTAGATGTTATCAGAGTAGATAGTGTAATGTCCTTTTTTCTGTCCGTCACATGGTAAAGCCTGCTGAAGAACCAGGTTTTTAGAACCCAGCGGCGCCAGGGACACGCCTAAAGTCTTCGGATTCTCCTGTCTTGGCAAACAGAGACACTGAATACTTCTAGGTGGCGTCAGAGATCAAATTTATTAGCTGCAGCTAGTAACAGTAATCCCAGCAATACAACACGGTGTACAACTCAAGAAACTGTTCAATTTTGTAGAGCAAGACATCAGCATTTATACACAATGTTCACATTACAAATGGACACCCACTGCCGCAAATTCTGACCAATAGAAACACATTTCTATACATTATCACATTCCAAAAAGCCTCACTTTACATTGTACCAACCCCACAAGTTAATTATTAGGATGTCCCAAAGTCAATTTCCACAAGCTGGACAAACCCATAATTGAAAGCACAATGCATGTAACGAAGGAACATGAAAAGGAAACAATGATAGATAACGAGCAAGATAAGGCATGTGTAGAAAAGCTAAAAATTAACGATGTACTGAACTTTGACTTGCAATCTCAGATAGCAATCAACTAAGGGAATTGGCCTCGAAAAGGGTCAGTTTCAGATAAAGAGGTCAGTTCCTTACAATGCACCTTAGAGTCAAAGAAAGGCTTAGTTAATAAGTGCATGAACAACTAAGCCCATGCAACTTCGTTCATCTAGTTACCTCCATGGGCCTACGTGATGGCAACACCAAAATGGAGGCACGAACAAAATGGAACCCGTATTCGAGACAAAGTCTCTGAATACGTAATGAACTCGCTAGTTAACATGACGAATTCACTCCATATTAGCCGTACTTGCTAAATACGGTACGACATCACCAAAATCGTGACGGAACCATAATATCACAGGGCAAGGCAGATTTTTACAGAACCTCAGAACCCTCCTTTTGCCGTTACGTAGGCAATAACCTAAACTCACGTCAATCTAAATACAGGTCTATGTCTATTCTCATCAGATCATCAAGGTGTTGCTGTAACATCATCTTATTAGCCTTCACTTCTCTCGGGACGGGTCTTCTCACACAGATTGTAGCACAAAGACTACAAATGGCAGGACCACACTGGATGCATAGGCAACACGAGAAAAGGATAGCTAATGCCATACCAAGGAACATCAGAACCTTCCATCCCCATTTGGACAGCAATTCCCATAACCATCCCATCAACGACCAGTTACCTTCGTCTACATATATAGATTCAGCAGACTTATGCAATTTCTGGATGCCTTGGTACACTGTCAGGGCATTATCTGGTATGAAAACGCAGCAACCAGATCTAATCAATTTGCATACCCCACCTCTATCTGCAAGTATAATATCGAACACAAAGCGATTCTGTAATGTCATAAGGCGATCCGCTTGAAGCTCAGCTGTAATATTGCTAAGGGCACCTGCAATCTCATTTATAGTGGCCTCAACCACTCTCGTGAGCTGGCGAATATTCCTACTATTAGCCATAGGACCCCAAAAGGGCAGGAAACCCTTAAAGAAGTCTCGAACTTCTTGTGCAACAGTATCTTTCGCATCAATAACACCTCTACCATATCTTGTCTTATGGTAATCGAAAACAGCAGTGTATGTAGGGGGAAGCAGAAATGCCACATAACATGTGCCAGAAAAATCAGATGGCAACCATGTGTAGGCTCTGTCGTGACAAACAAAATACGTGCCTTTAGCTGGCACAAATGGAGGAGATTTCTGGGATGTATAAACGTATGTGTGAACACACACACTCTTGCCAAGCTGAGCTCTCGGATTCTGACCATTACCTTGCAAACAAAGATGACCTCGGTGGGGTACAATCCAAATAGGAGGAGACCTTCGCTGTCTTTCTTTCTCTGTCAAGCTAACACTATATGTTGTCTTATTCCAACCGACATATGCTCGTACCTCATCTTTAGGGATAGCGTTATACGCATCGATGTCTCTAATCATATCAACTATTCCCTGTATCAAGGCATTATTACTCGCATTGTCTTTGACAGAACGTACAGAAGAGGCTTCATTCGCATAGATAAACATTGATTGGAGTGCCCAAACTGACCCATTAGGCGAAAAAGGCAAAACCAAATATGGCATTCCCTTATCTGTAGTATGTGGCATAAGACCACACACCCAACAATTCGTGGTATTTATGACTAGCTGATGCTGATGCAACATCTGTATAAACTAATTGTTCACAAATTCTGATCTCCGTGTCTGCTCATGTTCAGGTAACGTATGAAACTCATGTGGAGAAACAGTAGAAAAAGAAAGAGTAGGTTGGGAGGTAGATGTAAGCGGCAATTGTGTGACATAGAAAATCCAACCCACACAAGCTATTGTAATATTCACAAGCATAAGGAAACACATTATTAAAAAACATTTGCTACGAATCAATATACATATTCTCACTTTAGGATCAACTTTTCTAACACTCCTATCAGACTCAAAAGACTCCATCCTCTAACGTGCTGCTCACGGCTATTACCTTCTTCACTTAAGTGTGCGTCAAGATCGCACTAACGACCCTGAACCACAGACCTTGTGTCAATACGTGGCTCACCCCTTAAGGCTGTACCGCGACCCTGCAGCTGAGTCCGGATGGTGACTCAAAAAAGGAAAAAAGCAAAAAAGTCTCTTGATCTGACAAGGAGTAATTCACTATATAAAAAAATAATTTTGTATTTGTCCATAACAACAGGCTTTCTTGGCCTCAAATCGTAACGTTCTTTATCAGGTACAGTTGGATCCTTAAATAAAAGTTCCGGATTGGTGGTGTCAATCTTTAGATGAGGAGGCACGGCAGCTTGCAGAACATCATCATTCTCGCGTTCTGACCGTGTCCATGTCAAATGAGCATCACTAAAAGGCACGAATGTGGGGACTCGCTCGCAATCTGTATCAGCTATACCTTCCCTCACCCACTGATCATACGGTAAAGGCAAAGGAACTTTTTTACAGTGGGTGGCATGCACCCAGTTCTTTTTGCCGACTACTCTAACAGCGGTTCTAGTAACCAAAAGGACTAAGTAAGGACCAGTCCATCTAGGTTCCAAATTCTTGGTACGCTGGAAGTTCTTGACCAAAATGTAGTGACCAGGTAGGATTGAATGTTCTGGATCTGTAGTAGCTGACGGCAAACTGTCATAGACATGTTGGTGGAGATCACGTAATTTAGCAGTCAAGTCATGTAAGTAATCCACCAACATAGGGTACTCAATACTGCTGTATTCTTTAGGACGAGGCACACCCCAAACATTCGCTGGACGTCCAAAAACTATTTCGTATGGGCTAAGTCCCACACGAGAATGCACTGTCGTCCTTGTTGACAAAAGAGCCAACGGCAAGGCATCCGGCCATGTAAGACCAGTGCTCGCTTGTACCTTAGCTATTTTCAGCTTCAAGGTACCATTGTAGCATTCAACAAGTCCAGCAGACTGGGGGTGATTCGCTGCATGGAACTTCTGATTTATCCCTAAACCAGAACACACTTTCTTCATGATTTGACCCACAAATTCACTCCCATTGTCTGACCATACAATTTTCGGCAAACCATACCTAGGGAAGTATTCTCTCAGCAAAACCTTGGCTGTAGACAAGGCAGTATTATCCTTTAGGGGGTAGGCCTCTATCCATCTGGAAAAGGCACAAACAACCACAAGGACATACTTCAAGTTATTGCATCTCTCCATATGAATATAATCTAGCTGTATCACCTCAAACGGATACGTCGGAGGAGCAAAATGACCAGCTGCAGGTGGAGTTTCCCTACCAGGATTATACTTCAGACAAATCATACAATGTTTCACCACATTCTCTGCACATTTCGGAATTCCAGCATTCTGCCAAACTGGAGCCAACAACTTGCATATTCCCTTTGAACTGAAATGAGCCATTCCATGAGCCATTGTAACCACTGGGAACCATTAATGAAAAATGGGGTAACCCAAAGGATAAGGACCTGGGTATAATGCGGTACGGGTAAACAGTGGTCCAGAACCTATTGTATCCACTGGGAGCACATACGCATCTGGCAACAACCATTGCTGGTGTTCTGACAACTCAACCCAACAACCTGTAGGATCCAACATACCCGTGGTCTCTCTCCACGTACTTACTTCCTTCTCAGTCGCTTCAGCCTGAATAATTTTCACACTTTCTATTGTGCCTTCACACATTCCACCAGCCATAACCAAATTAGCTGGGCCTGCAACATACATACGGCTCATCATGTCTTTCGCCGTTTCCTTCGCAACTTCATCCGCAAACGCATTCCCTCGACCAACATCGTCCACAACTTTCTTATGCGCACTACACTTCACAATTGCAATCTGCTTTGGGAGAGTGAGAGATTCCAAAAGTTCATTCACCAACTGTCCATGGTGAATTTTCGTTCCATGGGAAGTAAGGAACCCACGCTCTCTCCACAAACGCCCCAAACTATGGGCAACACCAAACGCATACTGGCTATCGGTGTAAACATTCACTCGCTTTCCTTCTGACAACATGCACGCTCTAGTCAGTGCAATCAACTCTACTGCTTGCGCAGAATTCTGTGGTATGCGTGCTGTCTCAACAACTGTATGTAAGGTTGTGATAGCATACGCTGCAGTCGTCTCACCATTCGGAAGCTTAAAACACAAACCACCTACCCACAGCGTACCATCAACATCCGTGAGGGGAGTATCCCTTAGGTCAACTCTAGCTTTGGTTTCTTCCTCTGTACGAAGAAAACAATCATGCTGTTCCTGAGGATCCGTCTCTGTAGAGATCGGTAACAACGTAGCTGGATTCAACACATTACATCTTTTGATGTGCACATGACTAGCCAACAATGTCAACTCGTAACCTGACAGACGTGCACTGGTAAGGTGTTGTGTCTTAGTCCTGTTTAATAAGGTATCCACTGCATGTGGGACCATCACAATCAACGTATTATCC
Organism: Lissotriton vulgaris; assembly: GCF_964263255.1. Taxonomy (NCBI): domain Eukaryota; kingdom Metazoa; phylum Chordata; class Amphibia; order Caudata; family Salamandridae; genus Lissotriton; species Lissotriton vulgaris. The sequence goes on along the minus strand of NC_141693.1, from coordinate 358,607,149 downwards.
AATACCAAACCAGCAGACTGTCGGATAGAAACAGCCGCTGCAGCTGTAGCTCTCAGACAACTCGGCAACGCCTTAGCAACTGGGTCTAACGTTACTGAAAAATATGCACATGGACGCTGCTTGTCCCCAAATGGTTGTGTCAACACTGACAACGCACAACCTTCTCTCTCGTGCACGTACAACGTGAAAGGCTTACTATAGTCTGGAGTACCCAACACAGGAGCCGAACACAATGCATCGCGTAGTTCAGAAAAACTTTTCTGACATTCGTCAGACCAAGGAAGAGGATGCGGAGTATCTTTCAGAGTCAACGGTAACAAAGGTTTCACCAACAGTGAAAAATTGGGAATCCACTGTCTACAATACAATGTAATACCTAAAAAGGCACGCACTTCTCTCTGTGTGGATGGCACACTTATTTTCGCAATTGATTGATTTAGTTCTGGGGTCAATCTCCTTCCCTCCTTCGACAAGAGATGACCTAAGTAGGTCACTTCTTGGCGACAATATTGCAACTTTGAAGGTGACACTTTATGATGAAGGTCAGACAAATACCGCAACAAAGAAAGAGTAGCCTCTTTACAAATCTTTTCATTATCAGCAGTAATCAACAAATCATCGACGTACTGAATAAGAGTAGCACCAACAGGTAACACAAAACCGTCAAGCTGAGTTTTCAACGCTTGACTATAGATGGAGGGACTTTCACAATAACTTTGGGGAGCTCTCATAAACCGGAAGCTTCAGCCTCCTAATGAGAAGCCAAACATATCCCTGCTCTCCTCAGCAATAGGAATACTGAAGAAAGCATTCTTCAAATCGATGACAGAAAACCAAGCTGCCGAAGCAGGAATCAAAGTCAACAAAGCAGTGATATCAGGTACCACAGGAAACTGTGGCACGACAATCTTGTTGACCTCTTGAAGGTCAATCACAAACCGGTACACAGGTGGCTGAGAAGCATCAGTACATTTAAGAACAGGCAAAACAGGACTGTTACACACATTACCTCTTGTTTCCTCAACTACACCCTTCTCAACCAGATCATAGACAATCGCTAAAAGAGCTCTCTCACCATCGCTCGAAATCCTGTATTGTGGAATACGAGGCAGCCTAGCATTGGATTTAAGGGTAACAACATACGGAGGAATCTGCAAAAAACCAACATCATTTGGACCTGTGGCCCAAAGTGTATCAGGAAGCGAATGCAATTCCAGTGGCAAACAATTCTTAGACAAATACATTGGAGAAATCACTTTCTTTCCAAGGGTAAGTTGTACTCCTGAAGGAGAACAATGCAAGGTTGCATACAATCTTTTCAGCAAGTCCAAACCCGACAGATTCTCACCACAACCAGTCGTTAGAATAAGCGGAGCTTCCAATTCACAAGGGCCAATGGAAAAGGACAAAGGACTAGAAACCAGATTACGAACTGGGGAGCCTGAAAATCCTACTGAAACATTGGACAAGCCAGACAAAGGTGCGCCAGGAAGTTTAGAGTGCATAATAGAACTCTTTGTCACACCAGTATCCAAAAGAAAAGGTTCTACCACACCTGATGTAATCACTTCAACATAAGGTCCACTCTGGTCTACTGGAACTGACACTACTCCCTCATTTTGTCCTTGGCTCTCCTAGTTATCATTATAACCAGAGCTCTCACCTTCGACATAGTAATCCTCAACATAATACTGGGCAGACTGACCAAAATAATTCGCAGAATTCTGTAGGGAAGAGGAACGCTCATTTTGGGGGATCACACCACGTCCCCTACCCCTAGGAGCTTGCTGAAAACTACCACGACCTCTCTGACTAGGTACACCATTCGCACGCTGTAACAAAGCCGGGCAACTATTCTTGTAATGACCTTCCTTTCTGCAATAAGCACACTGATTAGGGCCAGGAAGAAATCGCGGAGCATAGGGCTCAGGCTTCTGTAACAATCTCTGAAATTGTGGAGGTTGCTGAAACTGAGACTGATTCTGACGAGGCGGATACGCTTGCTGCAAAAGAACTTTCGTCTTTAATTTTTAGTTTTCTTCTCCACTTTATCCTTCTCATCTTTATCCCTATTCTCGTAATATTGTGCAGTAGCCAATATCTGGGCCGACGAAGAAACAGCCCATGAACTCTCAGAGTCCTTTAACTTATTAGAAAGTTTGGGAAGCAAATTAAAGACAAATATATCCACAAACAACCCTTGACCACCTTCCGTACTCATATCCTGACCACTATGATCAATAAACGTCTCTTCAAACCTAGTGAAGAAATCAGATACACTCTAGTCTTTCTTCTGCTTACATGCTTCTAACTTATCCCAATTAACTCGTAAAGCGGGCATCATCGTTTTCATCAAATTAATAATTCTACCTGGTAATTCTGAAACTAAAGGTTCAGGTTTAGCACCTCCCTCCTGTCTACCATCTGCAGCAACAATATTCGCCCAGGTATCACCTAATTCAGCAGCATGATTCTCATGACGAATCTTCGCCCACAAAGGTTGAGGGACTACTAAGCATGGGCGAATTTTGCGAATCTCGCGTTCGCGAATTTTGCGGATTTGCGAAATCGCAATTCGCAAAATTCGCGAATTCTCGCGAATTCGCGGATTTTTTTTTGTGTTCGTGCGGGTTTCTGCCAGTTCGCGAGGGTTTTGTACAATTTCGCAAACGCGAACTTACCTGTCGGTCGCAAGTTTTGCGAACTTGTTGTTTCTACGTGTCCAGCCTGTTTGGGACACTCTTCTTCATCACTGTCACTCTCTGTCACCACTGCCCTCTCTGACTACTCATGCCACCCTCTGGCCCACCCATGCCACCCTCTGTTTCATCACAGCACCCTCTGGTTGTCCAGTCAGTGTACATTATTGTGGCAAAGCAAAGCACACCTTCCCTGCCTCAAGTGACCTGAATTAATTTGGGGCTGATTAATGTGTCACAGAATATTTTTTTAGCTGGCACCTGCTTCCTTAGTGCTTCCTGATTAGTGATCTTTTGCACTTGCTAAGTGCTTTCATTGTTGCAAAATTAGTTATAACACCTGCCCTGCCCCAACTGACAATAATGAATTAGGGGCTGATTAATGGATTTGAACTTCCAGCCTGGCTCCTGCTTGTCTCCCTTAGCTGTAATTCAGGACCTTTGTGGCATATGTGTAACTATTCTGAGGTTCAGAGCAGGGTCACATAATAGTTGCAAGTAGGCAACTGAACTCTGGAGGGGCCCCTCAGGAAGCACTACAGGAAATGGCTACTAATGATGAGCCTGAACTTTTGAACCTGGTAAGTAGTTTCAGTTTTGCTAAGATCGTATTTCTGCAATTTAGCGCTTATTCGCGGGGCGCGAAGTTGTACTGGGAAGCCGCAAACTCATGCGAACAGTGCGAGCAAGCCATAAAATCCGCTGCTCGCGGATTTTGTGGATTTTGCGGGAGATTCGCGAATCTCACGGATTGCGAATTTACCGAAAATCCGCAAAATCCGCGAGCGAAACGGATTTTCCGCCCATGCTTAGGGACTACATTACCCATCAACATATCGATGTCAGCTAAATTCATAATACACGCTTCAACTGTCTGGGACAACTCCTTGTAATAACCAGCAGGATTCTTACGAGGGTCAGTTAAGGTCTGCTTAAGAGCCAAGACCTCTGCCCTCTTCCAAGGGACATGTACCCATATTCGCTGAAAATGAGCTGGAGCGGCAACAATACCCTGATTTACATTAGCCTGAACTGCTTCTTTCCATACAGGAGGAACTTCTCTCATAGGGTACTGTTTCACTTTCCTCCTAATAGAGGAATCAGGTTCATACAATGTCTGAGGCGAAAGCCTAGATCTGAAAGCAAGTATCGTCTCTACGGCATCTGTAACATCAGATTCCACTATCATCCCTTTAGCAAACTCTGACTGAACATCAAGCACATCCTGCGGAATCGGTCCCAACTCATTATCTTCCCATACCTGACGCAGAAAAGTACACATTACATCAAAAACATACCTTTGCTTAGGCGGTTCCCACTGAAAGAAAACATCCATAACCGCTGGCAAATCATACATCGGAGCATTTTAAATCCACCTACGAGCCAACAAATCCAACACTGTCCGTTCCTCAGAACTAGGAAGCTGACTACGACTCTGCTTACGTTCCGAAACAGGGGTCATATTCAGTGACCCAAACAATGGTGACAACAGATTAACAACAGTCTCAGTCATTCGTTTTGGAGCAGAAGGAGAAGAAGTAGACATAGGAACAGGAAAATAAGTATTCTGAGGCAAAGAAGGTGTAGGGACAATAACAGTAGAAGTCAAACATGCAGAAGCAGAAGGCAAAGGAGTTTGAGGCAAAGCTGGTAGCAAAGCTGGTGACCCTAGAATGGGTTGCGCAGGAGGAGGCAAAACCATCTGATGAGCACCGGTTGGCTGAACAACAGCAGAAGGTTGAACAACAAAGGGTGGAACAACCAGGGGTAATGGAGGTGCAGTAGCACCCTGCACATAGGGAGGTGGCAATCTCAGTAAATGAGAGATCAAAGGATCTTTTTCAGGGTCTTCATTCACTTTTGGAAGGGAAGGCGGCAAGGCCGGATAACATTTATCGATAGCCATGCAGCTCTGTCTATCTAAGACTTCACTCACACGTTCTTCTCCATCTTCCTTAAACTGCCTAGCAGCTTGTAATACTGACATATTTTTATCTTTCCTATCTCTTTTTGCTTGTTTAATTTCTCTCTGTTTGGCTTTCTTTCGCCAAAGGCGGAAAAAGTCAAACATTGCCGGCCGGGCTTTCTTCTTGAACAGTACGACTTCTAGGTTATCTAAAACCTCTGATTTGAAACTACCATGTTGGTGCCATCGTAAGACACCATCTTTCCTAGTATAGCGGATCCATACCTCATTATAGGTGATAGGACCCACTCCGTGTTTTGAATAGAGCTCATGAGTTGGAGTTCCAACCGGAGGTATCGGACATGAGTCCTCCAATCGGGAATCTTTGTTGCAACCTCAACTAAACCATTTCCTAATTTTGCTAAGACCAGGCATCTTATAGCTCGCTAATCTAGCTTCAAACTTCAAGGGGTTATCAACTATCGATACTCTCGCAAATATACGAGCCCCTCGGCTTCGATTACTGCAGTCGCCGAATCAAACCAAACCAAAAATCAAACCAAGAACCAAACAAAGAACCAAACAAAGAACCAAACAAAGTCGTGGGAGCGACCCACTTATACTTAACCAAAATATCTGTCACGCCACCAGAAGACCGTCTATCGTCTCGCTCTACAAAGCATCTATCGAGGATCCAAAACAGGGCGACAGTCAGGGCAGCAGTCCTTCGTAGCCGTCAGAAAGCGGGAAGCCTCGCAGAAAATACCTTCGGTCCACGTCGACATGCAGGGGTCGATGAAGTGGCGGCCTTCCTCCAGAATTTCCTCACGTGGCTCCTCACGATCGTCGGGATTGGACCGGTACCGCTGAAGTCGCCCCACCGTTGGGCGCCAACTGAAGAACCGGGTTTTTAGAACCCAGGGGCGCCAGGGACACGCCCAAAGTCTTCGGGTTCTCCTGTCTTGGTAAGCAGAGACACGGAATACTTCTAGGTGGCGTCAGAGATCAAATTTATGAGCTGCAGCTAGTAACAGTAATCCCAGCAATACAACACAGTGTACAACTCAAGAAACTGTTCAATTTTGTAGAGCAAGACATCAGTAATTATACATAATATTCACATTACAAATGGACACCCACTGCAGCAAATTCTGACCAATAGAAACACATTTCTATACATTATCACATTCCAAAAGGCTCACTTTACATTGTACCAGCCCCACAAGTTAATTATTAGGATGTCCCAAATTCAATTTCCACAAGCCGGACAAAACCATAATTGAAAGCACAATGCATGTAACGAAGGAACATAAAAAGGAAACAATGATAGATAACGAGCAAGATAAGGCATGTGTAGAAAAGCTAAAAATTAACGATGTCCTGAACTTTGACTTGCAATCTCAGATAGCAATCAACTAAGGGAATTGGCCTCGCAAAGGCTCAGTTTCAGATAAAAAGGTCAGTTCCTTACAATGCACCTTAGAGTCAAAGAAAGGCTAAGTTAATAAGTGCATGAACAACTAAGCCCATGCAACTTAGTTTGTCTAGTTATCTCCATGGGCCTACGTGATGGCAACACCAAAATGGAGGCACGAACAAAATGGAACCCATATTCGAGACAAAGTCTCTGAATACGTAATGAACTCGCTAGTTAACATGACGAATTCACTCCATAATAGCCGTACATGCTAAATACAGTACGACATCACCAAAATCGTGACGGAACCATAAAATCACAGGACAAGGCAGATTTTTACAGAACCTCACTGCTGGTGAGGGACATAAAAACCAATAATGACAACTACACCCTGGGAGAAAACTTTCAGCATGTGGGGGTTGTTTGTTATTTTCTTTTTCAGAAACAAACTCCCACTTTGGCAGTTTGTTTCTGAAAAAAAAAAAGTTAAACGTTTAGTGAATTGCCTTTAAAATGTTTGGCAGCCATCCTCCTAACTTGTTGTACTTTGAAGGGAAACCCCATGATGGCAGTACTAGGATGACCACTGGCCTGTAGGAAATTTGATAGACAGAGTCCCATCAGCTTGGCAGATGTAATGCCCTCCTCCATCCTGATGGACAGTAATCCATCCATCAAACCTAATACCAGGCTCCATGGAATTCTCAACATAGACAGAGCTGAAGTAATGTCCATCTCAAATGGTTTAAATATAGAATTATAGACGGGTAACAGTGAATTATGGGGATAATTATCACTGAGAGGTTCTCAGTGACATGAAATAAACAACAAGAGCAAATGTTGAGTCGTCAATGATGTCACTCAAAGCCAGAGCTATAATTTTATGTTATGTATGGCTCTTCCAAATTATCTGCCCCTGCTTTCCAGCTGCTACGCAGGGGCAGAGGAGTAATGTGGGGGGGGGGGGGGGGGGGGGGCGGGTCAAACATAACATGGCCTCTCCTCTCTGTCCCAAATTTAACAATAATGCCTAACCTCCTGTCAGCAACCCCACCACTTTCTGTGCCTTCCTTCCCTTCCCTCTTCTTCAGAAGCCCTGATCCCTGCATTCCAGAGCTGCTCTGACAGTCTCCCGCAGAGCCCACCCTGAGCGGTCCGGAGATCTGTAGCCGACGTCACAGCGGTGAATTATCATATTTAGGCCCATAATATCAAGAACGGCAATAACATTATCACCGTTTTAGTGGCAGTTTCCTGCCGCTAAAACGGCGACAAGGGCTTGATAATATGCCTTTGTGAAATCCCATAGAAGCCCAGGTTTGATGTCCTGCACACCAGAACCTAGGCTTCTATGGGAATTCACAAGGGCATATTATCAAGCCCCTTATCCCCGCTTTAGCGGCAGTGTCCTGCCACGAAAGCGGCGATAATTTTCGCCGTTCGCCGTTCTTGATAATATGGCCCATAGAGTCTGACATTCATGCTACACATAACAATATCATAAGAGATACTACAAAGGAAAAATAGTATCCTCCATATAAAAATAAATTATCAAACTGGGCAGTACAATTGAAAATGTCCCTCAAGATGCAGTGCCATGGTACAATTCTGCTCAAATGATTGCGGTCAGGTCTTGAGCACCGATTAGGAGCCGCATAATATGACATCATAATGTATAAAGGTAGAATTAGGTCATCACATTTAGCTACTCAAAGAAATGAATTTTTATGATCTTATTTATAGCACGAATCTTAATATGAAATTCTTGACGCCTGAAAGCATTTATAGTAATAATTGAATCTGACAGAGTCAAGAAAGTCATTTTATATTCTACTTGTTCGTTTTATCTTTGTAGGATCAGCTTAAATGACTAGTTTTGGCAGTGAGATACTTCATATGCAACTCATTTTGTCTGCTAAGTACTATGGAGGCATTTCACAAAAGCATTTTTCACCATAAAAGTAAGTTTACAGCTGGAAATGCTGGGGAATGTTAGTGCATTCCAAAAAGTAAGCCTGCACCCGTTCATAAGAATATTATATGGGTGAAGATTTAGTCCTCTCTTTAAGAATTACCTCTTAGGAGGAGGAGCTTCGCGGGCAAGCAAGATGGCCGCGTAAGCTCGGAGCTCCGCAGACCCTCCGGCCCTCCGCAATGATCCTGCTTGAAATCCTGTTCCACGTAGGTGGATTCTGAATGCTGACGGGTCACTGATCGGGAACTGCCTCCTGCGTTCGAATCGGAGATTCCTACGCTGAGCTACGTCGTGTGATGCCCCTTGCCAAGGAAGCGCCATTGTCTCCTCGGTCTCCGCCACTCCGCAGGCTTGGGATGCGTAGTGCTGGGTGGTGATCCCCACTTGCGGAGCTTCTTATACCACTGTGCCATCTACTACTGGACTTTGCTACACCTCTGCTCCACATCTTCGGCTCGGCGCACCTTGGGCTCGGAGCTGTGAGTGGTGGCCCCACGGTCTCATCGGACCCAACATGGCGGGCAAGGGCGACCCGGACAAGACAGCGAACAAAGGAGTTCGAGGCAAGTCCCAAGTGCAGCAGAACAGGATTGACAGATATGCTCAACTCCGCATGTCGCCTGCGCCGGGAGCCTCTGCTAAAGACATCCCCGCATCGGGCTCGCCGGATGGGTCCGAACCCACCCTCAGTGATGTAATGGGGGCCATCTCGGGCATCCGAGAAGAAATGCAGAAACAGCATGAGGTTCTGACCCACAAGGTGGACACGCTGGCAGTGGATCTCACCCTCATCAGAGCCGATCTGGGCAAAACCAACGATCGCGTGAAATCACTGGACTTGAAAGCCTCGAGCCTCACCACCGACGTCTCGGACCTGCAAACCGAGGTCCGTACCCTACGACTCGCCTCGGACCAAGTCTTCAGGAGACTGGACGACTATGAAGGTCGTGCCAGGCGACAGAATGTCCGCATTATTGGCGTTCCGGAAGGGTCGGAGGATGCATCGGCAGACCTGTTTGTTGAGGACCTGATTCAGAACCATCTCACTCCCCCCGGGTTGAGCAAATTCTTCTCGGTGGAGCGAGCACATCGGGTGCCAGGTGGCCCGCCTAAGACGGGAGCGGCACCTCGACCCATCATTGCTAGGTTCCTCAACTTCAGGGACCGGGACGCAATTCTACAGGCGTTCAGGAGGCATGGCCCGCTACAGTACCAGAACTCGGAGGTGAATTTCTACCCTGACTTTACCAGAGCGGTGCAGAGACAGCGCCAGAGTTACGGAGGAGTGAAACGGAGACTGAGGGACATGGGATTTAAGTACTCGATGATGTTCCCGGCCAAGTTGCGGGTCGAGCACGACGGCCGTGCAATGTTTTTTGACTTTCCGGACAACGTAAGCGAATGGCTCGACACCCTACCACAGCGAAGCGACGACCGGGAGAACGGCGAAGGGGGCGCGGCTGGTGGTGCAGATTTGTGAGGACTGGCTCTAACAAGTGGACATCGGCGGTTGGTGGTCCTGCTATATGTGACATTCGTCTCTGCTTTCAGTGTAATAGCAATTTGATCTCCTGTCGCTACATGGGGGGCGGCGGGGGGGTGTCCGCGGGGAATCCTTACTCCTCTTGGGGCTTTCTGTAGACTAGTTAATGGGGCGACAGGCACACTGCTGGTTGGGGGGGCTTTTTAGTCTGCTGCAGGGGTGCAGGGTGGGGGGTGTTTTGGGACAAGTTCGAATGTCTCTTGGAGTGTTTTTGTTCTCTTTCTTTCGGCAATGGGTGATGTATATTGTTGTACTTTTGATTCTGCAGGGGTCTCACGGGGCGGGTAGGGGAGGGTGCCACGATGATGGGGGGTAAGAAATTAAAAGTTATCAGTTGGAATGTCAACGGGTTGGGTGACCGAATCAAACGGGGAATTGTGCTTCAAATGCTCAAGCGTCACATGCCTGATGTGGTTTTTCTGCAGGAAACTCATTTGAATGGGAACTCATGTAAGGCGCTCAATCGCAAGGGGTACAAGATGGTGGCATACTCGGGGTTCACTTCAGGCTCTCGGGGGGCGGGCGTTCTTGTCCGGGCTTCCCTGCCGCTGGAGATTGACGTCACTACGATAGATGATAGAGGACGCTACGCAGCGGTGGCTGGGCGGTGGGAGGGGAGGACCCTCATCCTACTTTCGGTTTACGTCCCGCCTGGTCTACAGACCAGCACGTTCCAGGACCTTGAGGGCGCCATTTTAGCTCTGCCCGATGGCTTACTCATTGTTGGGGGTGACTTCAACTCCGTCTGTTCTGGCACTTTGGACCGACAACCATCTAGAGATCTTCGCCACTCACAACTGTGGCTGCCCTCATTTATAGACTCAATGGGCCTTGTGGATAGTTGGAGACTCCTACACCCTACGCTTCGTCATTACTCCTTTTTGTCCGGCGCACATGGTAGCTTGTCCCGTATAGATTACGTCCTTACCCTGGCAGCTCACGCTGCGGCCGTGTCTGAGGCTCGTTTTTTGGCGCGTGGAATTTCTGACCACTGACCGCTCCTGGTCTCCTTTGATTTCGGTATTGCTTTGTCGGTGCGACCGGCAACGGTCAACCCCTGGTACTTTCGTAACCCAAAGACCCGTGCCCTACTAGCCAAGGCAATAGACCTGTACTTCTCCGAGAACGAGGGTTCGGTCGGGTCGGCCGCGACCCTGTGGGAGGCCTTCAAGACCGTCCTGAGAGGCAAGGCATTTGCTTTGATAGCGGAGGCCCGTCGAAACAGAGATGCCGATCTCCTCTGTATCGAGGAGGAGATCTTGGCCCTCGACGCCCAACTGGACCCTGACCCTAACCCAGACATCCTCCATGCGCTTTCCCTAAAGCAACTGGAGTACCGTGATCTCGCTACGAATGCCGCCCAGACCCTGGCTAGGGAACAGCAGGGCCGTATCTATGACGTGGGGGACAAGGCTGGCAAACTGTTGGCCTGGTTGGACAGGAAGGAGCTGGCCAGTCGGGTTGTACCCGAGATCATGGGCGCGGATGGCACCCCTGTCACCGACCCCTCCGCCATTGCCGAGTCGTTTGCTGATTATTTCAGGGGTGTTTACACCTCCTCCTCTGACTGCACAGAGGCCGACTCGGCGGCACTTCTCTCGACCGTGGATCTTCCCTGTCTCACAGAGGAGGACCGCGATGATTTGGACAGGGATATCACTTCCGACGAGATCGCCCTTGCGATCCGCTCCCTGAGATCTGGCAAGGCACCGGGTCCCAATGGAATCCCGGCTGAGCTCTATAAGATACGGCCCGATGTGGTCTCCCCGCGTCTCCGTGCTATGTTCCTAGAGGCGAGGGACACCGGCGTCCTCCCCCTTGATCAGAGGGTGGCCACTATTGTGGTCATCCACAAGGACGGTAAACCAAGGGACGTGTGTCGTTCGTATCGGCCTATTTCCCTACTGAATACCGAACCAAAGGTCCTCGCCAAATTGCTAGCTAACCGACTGGTTGGGGTTATTGGCGACCTGGTGCACCCGGACCAGTCGGGTTTTATCCCGCACCGTAACACTGCCCTCAATTTGAGACGGCTTCACGGCGCCCTGGCTAGGGCGCATACTCTGACGGAGCCAGCCGTGCTGGCGTCTCTCGATGCCACCATGGCGTTTGACTCCATTGAGTGGAATTATCTCTGGGCGGTGTTAGCTAAGTTCGGTTTTGGCCCGGTCTTCCTCAGCTGGGTGAAACTCCTTTATGCCAGCCCAATGGCTAATGTATCTGTGAATGGTCGCCTGTCGGCGTCTTTTGTCCTCTACAGGGGTACCAGGCAGGGCTGTCCCTTGTCACCTCTACTTTTTGCCCTGGCTCTTGAGCCCTTGGCGGCCACTCTGCGCTTCCACCCCGACCTCCACGGTATCACCTGGGCACCGGACTTCGAGGACCGTATCTCCCTCTACGCGGACGACATCCTCCTATATCTGACGTCCTCATACCAGTCCCTCATCGTCGCCTGCGACGTGCTTAAACACTATGGGAGATACTCTGGCCTGATTATTAATTGGGCCAAGTCCTCCCTATACGTGTTGAAAGGGGACACGCCGCGCCTCCCTAGAGGTTGCAACATCCAGGTGGCCACACAGGGCTTCAAGTACCTAGGGATCTACATCTCTGGGAACCCGAAGGTTCGATACGAGCAGAACTTGCTCCCCCCACTGCAGCGCCTCCGACGCGATGTGGAGGGTTGGCGTAAGCTCCCGCTCTCCCTGCTTGGCCGAGCGGCCCTGTTTAAAATGATGTCCTTACCCAGATTCCTGTATGCCCTACAAAACCCGGTGCCGGCTCGATACTTCCGGGAAGTTGAGAGTCTTCAGTGGGCCCTGCTCTGGGATGGCCGCCCTCGGGTGGCAATCACGAAGCTTACGCTCCCGTGGTATGACGGGGGCATAGCACTGCCGGATGTACGTAGATACTATTGGGCCTCCCAGCTTGCAGCACTCAATCATGGGTTTTATGGGCCGGTAAATAGCCCCGGTTACGCTATGGACAGGTGGCTCATGAGCGGAAGTAAATATTACCGAGCCCTTTACTCCAGATCTCTGGATCGGCGTATGTCCGGTCCCACCAAGACGGCAGTCTCTATCTGGCGTTCGATCACCAGGGTGCAGGGATGGCAGGGCAGACTGACCGGTTTCACTCCCCTGTATGAATCCGATATGTTGGGCAGGCTATGGCACACCAAGGGCTTTGACAAGTGGGACCTTATTGGCATCACCAGGGTGGAGGACGTGATTTCCAAGGGGACTATTAAGACCTTCCCCCAGCTACAGACTGAGTACCAGCTGGGTGATTCGGAGTTCTTTCGATATGCACAGCTGAGGCACGCCCTGATCTCCGCTATGACCCCTGGGGAAGACATCCCGGAAAGCTCACCGCTAGAGGACAGAGTGCTTGACGGCCATATGCCCGATAGCGCAATCTCGCTGTCCTACAAGAAACTAATTATTGTTCGCACTGACCTACTCCTGGGGCTACGAGATCAGTGGGTGGCGGATGGCCTGGAGATCGACGAGGAGGACTGGCAGAGTGCAGTGTCCTCCCCTAAGGTTGCCATCTCATCCCGGCTACGTCTGGTCCAATTCAAAATCCTGCACAGGGTATACGTTACTGGCCCCCGCCTAATACACATGGGCTACTCGCCCGACGGCCTATGTCGTCGAGGCTGTGGTGCCCTAGCTACTTTCTTACACATCCTGTGGGAATGTCCGGCCATAGCGTCCTACTGGAGGAGGATTCACAGGGTCATGAGCGAAGTGTCGGGTGTGGGGATTGCGGCGGAAGCCCGTAGGTGCCTCCTCAATATCTGGGAGCCGACAGATCACAACACAGCCCAAACCCAGTGGGTGACCCTAGGCAATATGGTGGCCAAGAGAGACATCGCTCAAAAGTGGGGGGCCAATACGGCACCCTTGGTGGTACAGTGGAAGGCCAACATGGACTGGTGTATGCTCCGGGAGAAGACTGTTTACGTTGCCAGGGGTAAATCCAACAAATGGAACAGGGTGTGGGGCGCCTGGAACTCTTATCGGGGTGATGTGTGTCTACCGCCCGAGCCTGCCACATTGGATGAGCACCTGTCACTGTGACCCGTGACACCGACTGTATAATATACCTGGGAAATCCTGTTTCTCCCCTCCCCCCCTCTTACCATCCTCTACTCTTCTGTACTTCTGAAATGCTGGTTTCTTTCTCCTCCTGGCCCTATATTCCTTGCTGTATTCCTTTCCCATTGCCACTCTTCGGCGCCGGTTGGCGTTTTCTTCATTGTTATAAAATATAAAATAAACCTGTAATTTCCTGCTGTACCCGATTTGCACTATTATGCTCTGTTTACTATGCTGCCTTGCCTCCGGGATGTCAGGCTGAATAGCTGTGTGCACTCGTGAAATAAAGGTTTTCAAAAATTTAAAAAAAAAAAAAAGAATTACCTCTTATACCTTTAGCCTTGATAAAACCATAGTCACTAATACCTCTGGACTTTAAAATATCCAGGCTGGCTGGGGTCAATCACAGCAATGCTCTGGATCATACCAAAAGTCTCTTTTTTGCTAACACCTGAGTCACTCAGAGCTCCACTTTTGATAATACACAGAATCGCTCAGAGATTGGTATACACCAAGATTTGCCCAGAGTTTGTTTGCTACATTGGTGCTTAATTTGAGCCAGTGGTTTCCGGCGCACGGCACTGGCACGTTATTGTCAACACTGACACTTACGACAGTCTGCCAAATGGTGGCACTGTTTGTGCAGTTTAGAGATGGGCACAACAACAGCTGTTTATGAATTAAATGTACATAAAAAATTACTAATACATGCCGCCTAAGCCATTCTCATAGTTGTTGGGTCCAGAATAGTCTGAACTGTCACACTTATAGACTGTGGTGACTAGTAGTTGTGTTGGTACTGTCATTGGCAGCGCTGGCAGGGGCAATGGGTGGTGCAAGCTGCAGTGACCCACTGACAAGAGCCCTGGCACTTATGATTTTACAAATTAAGACCTGGCTATGGTAACCAAAATGTATGCAGCAATGGGCTCATGGTACCACCCTGAATCACTCACTCGAAGCTCTACTCTTTACAGCACTAAGGTTCATTCAAAGCTGTGCAGTTGATTATAACTAGAGCTCCTCAGAGGTGTGTCATCGATAACAGACGAATCTTTCAGACCACACACCAGAGATTCAAGAGAAATCTTCACTTTCGGGTTAGCTCAGCACTTGGGCAGGACCAGCACAGCCAATAATTTTGACCATCACAAGATGAAGCAGATGCCTGCCAACAGGTTTGTGGCTTCTCCCGTCATATTAGTTTGCGCCTGACCTTGCGTCCCCAATTTTGTTTTTTGATTCCCTTCGGTTAAGGGTAGACCTTATGATTTCTCCCATGTAACCCTTTTTATTCTGTTTGTTTGTTTTTTCTTACAGCTTGACTTCTTAGCTTGTGAACAGTTGGAATTCTGGTGTCCTTGGGTTCCCGCCTGGTATCCCGATCTGTCGCGAGCTCATTATCGTTCTGTCTGCCATTCAGACTGGTGTGCCTGGTTCTATCCTTCCACATCTAACCTCAGTGTTGCTTTCTGTTATTGAGCTGTGTTCTGTTACTTGCCTTATTGCTGATCCTGCACGTCCTGGATACTTTCTATTGGTGAATTCTGGGAACAGCAGGGGGTTTTGATGGATCTGAACAGTCTGAATCTCCGACACTCTCCATTACAAAATCAAATCTTAGCGTGCAGTTTCTTTTTCATTTCGTGTACAGAATTCACCATTGAGATTTTGCTATCTATTATTAATTTATGACATAATCGTGGCTCCCTAATACTTGTGTGATTAAGCTTCTCCCTAAAGAGGAAGATATTCTCAAACTTTCTTAACATGTTTTTAAATTATAGGAACTAATTTGTTTTTTTATTTTTTTGTGAATCCTAAAAGTGTGCTCAGTTTAGTAAGCACCATATCTCAGTTTAGTAAGCACTGTATCCTCATATTATTAACTCACATATTTTAAAGAAAGTAAAGAGACTTTTGTTGGTAGTGTGCATTATATAAAGGTCATTCAACCAGTCAATATATCTGGATGAAAAAACTATGAGCAGCCTCATAACCAGTTGTTGAGTACCAATAATGGGCATCACAAGCCTACTTTCGAACTTTCAACAGAGGACACGACTAAGACCAGCAGTTCCATATAACAAACAAATAGCCATTATATGGTATATTCACAGCGAAAATGTCTGTGACGTAATTTTACCGTGCTAAGATATCTCATGGTTTAGAGCTTTTAACTAAAACTTCTTATTTTACTATATTTGCATACATTATTCAAACAGCATTCTACATTGATAATGGGCAATCATACCACAGTCAAGTCAATTAATTTTTATTGTATAAAATTATTAAAAAATTATTACAAAGTGCACTTTGATCATCGTCGAACCTTAAAACACATGAGAAAATAAGGGACATATAGTTCAATTTGGGGCTGTAATTCCCTGTTCGCAGATCCAGGTGTCTAGTTCATTTGAGGAGATCAAGCAGTATGACTCAAGGAATATACATAAACTAGGTAATTTTTGGAATCCGATATTGGATCTTATTCTGGGTCTAAATATATCACTATTATTGCTCTTACGTGATAGGTGATAGGGAAAAGGGTTGTTGCTTTACTCAATAGAATCCAGAACAAAATATACTTCTGGAAGAAAAATAATCCACAAGTATTTTAGCACGTACAATATTAAACCAAAAACAAATACACAGTTAATAGATTGGTTAGAGGATTATCACATTGATGACAACGAATGAATTTGATTTTAGAAAAATTGAATGTAAGTCTCTTTCTTTCTAAGAATTTAATGAAAGCTACTGGCATACAGCGCCATACTAAAGAGGTGAATAAGAAAGATCAATAAGCATGAAAATAAATAAATCTCCCCAGCCTCCACTATTACCCACTTAATGCCAAGATTCACAGACCGAAGGTAGTAGAAGCCCTTGGAGTTCTGGTGGCAATTTAGAGAAATCAGTGTCCATAAAGACCGAAGCCTCTAATCTTCCCTTCCACCCATTATCCTTCCCCATCCTACTAAAACCAATAGACACCACAGTTTATACAGAAGAATCAGCGAGGTGAAATATAATAAGAATAGTAATTTTTTACTGCTTAGAATAAAAGCATTCTTTCTCCCAAATGCGCCTATCGTATTCCCCCAGGGCCAACAAAAAAGAAAGAAAGGGAGCAATCAATATGACAATTTACCTGGCTAAGGTAATGACCTTGTGTGATAAGGATATTATTCAGGCGCTATCATAGCTTCCAGGAATATGTGACTGGATAAAATTGATATTTCAGACTAAATGATGCTGTGTGTTTTTTATCTAAGCTTCACTTTTGAGATCAGAAATTCTAACCACTCTGGTAGGGTATTACTATATTTTTAGGTCTCGCCTGTCGATGCGCATGCGCATCGAGCAAGCGAGACTATGGGGGCTTATCCACTCTTTATCCACTGCAAGGAATCGTGGCGATTCCTCGCAGTGCCCGTGACTTTTAAGCTCAATGCGCATGCGCATTGAGCTTAAAAGCGCGTGCACGTCCGTCTTGTTTTACCCGCTCCGCCCCCTCCCCTTCCCGCCGTGTCGCATTTCTCCTCCCCCCTCCCCTCTCTTCCCTCCGTCTTGTTTGTTTATTTTACCCGCTCCGCCCCCTCCCCTTCCCGCCGTGTCGCATTTCTCCTCCCCTCTCTTCCCTCCGTCTACACGTTTATTCAGCATATGAGGAGGAGCGCAAGTAACAGGTCATCACTTCAAGGAGTTCACTTTCGACTGTCACTACATAGTTGCATAGTGGAACTAGGACTATATCCCAGTCAGAGTCCATGACTTTGTTACTAGGTATCTCCAAACACCCCCACCCCACCACCACAGTTTTATATAAAGCAAACTCAACCCGAAAGTATTGGAGGGCTGTAAATGACCACATTACACAATGGCACGTTCATGTATAGGTCCGGGGAATTTAAGATATTTGCGCAGCACCAGGGTGTTCAGCCGAGACTCGAACTTGAGTTCCCCTTCCCCGCTCTCCATTTCTTATCCTGGACGACGAGCAGCATCTTTCTAACCAGCCAGACACTAAACAGGTAGTCGCCGCCCGGGCCCATGATGATAACTCACCTCAGGCTGGAGACGAGACTCCGACCGACTAACTAAACATCGTTCCCTATCAGATGGGCGTTACTCTGTGAGACAGTAAGAGGCTGAAACGAACAAACGCAATTCTCCAAAGCCAATCAGCACTTCCGATTTTAAAAGCCGCACTAGGATTGGTTAAAGTATCTCCAATAATCCAATCCCATTTCAACTCAAATGTTATACCGCGCACTCCCGGGCTATGTTAAACCGTCCGATTAGACGTTTTGCGACCCGGAAGTACTACAAGTACGCACAAATGAAACCAGTTAAAAGATCAACTGCAGACGATGGACACAAGACTAGAGTCACCGGCAGTCCGCGTAAGTAGCGGGCAGGTGTTTACCATACTATCTCTTTCGATTGGAGAGCACTTACCACATTACCGCCCTCCCCCAACTGGTCTCCTTATCTCTTTTCGTTAGGGACTGTCATAACCATTCTGGTCCCGCCATCATTACTGATAAGGCACCATATATACTACGTTCCTTCTATACCTTCTAAGTTTTCAGACTGCTCATTTGCGGCATTTGAATGCTTTCATCGTACGTATGTGTGCACTAGATAGAGAAATTTGTCTAGAGCCCATGCTCTAGAATCGGCAAGAAAAACCGACTGATAACTTTGTAGTACCTGCGTGGGGTTGAAATACACACATACCCTTCAAATGTCATATATTCACTTACTTAAACTACTGGAAATGAGGCATCATGTTACAAGGGTACATACATTTTTTGGTAGGGGGAGATTAAATGATTTGCCCAGAATCACAGGCTGTTAAGCCAACACTTAACACCAAGACTGGAACTTGGTTCCCTATGGCCAAAGTGGGTAGCTCTGACTGTTATGCCACATCCTCCTTTTGAAATGACTTGTAGCTTAGGCGCAAGAGCTGTCTACTTGGGAATGGGAAAGGCTCAAATTGTCAAGCCTGCAGGCTCTGAACCCTCTCACCCTCACACCCCCTCGCCCTCACCCACCCTCACCCACCCTCACCCTCTCACCGTCACCCCCTCTCCCTCACACACCCTTACCCTCATCCCCTCACCCTCACACACACTCTGTCACCCTCTCACCCTCACACCCCCTAACCCTCACTCACCCTCACACACCCTCACTCACCCTCACACACCCTCAAACACCCTCACTCACCCTCACACACCCTCACCCTCACTCACCCTCACACCCTCATACACCCACTCACCCTCTCACACCTGCTGCACTCTCCTGCTCTCTGGAGATGTGGCCTAACGGCCAGAGCTGCCATCTATGTCACGTAAATACAAAACATGTTGCATTCCAAATGCTATAGGTGTCACATTCGCGAAAGTTATAACTATTGGCGTTGTAAATGACAAAGCTATCAATTTAGCTATTTTAAAAACCAACAAATAAATAAAATATTTGTCGTTTACAAGACCAATAGCTCCAACTTTTCTAATGCGAGACCTATTGCTCACTCACCCTCACTCACCCTCAACCCCTCACCCTCACTCACCCACCCTCATCCTCACCCTCACTCACCCACCCTCATCCTCACCCTCACTCACCCACCCTCATCCTCACCCTCACTCACCCTCAACCCCTCGCCCTCACACAGTGCAATTGGTCTCAGACCATTTCAGTTAGAGCTTTTAGAAATGTAGGCCATTTCATTGTGTGCCACAAGAGGAAAAAAAGATTATGAACCAATTCAGAGACTCCCCCTCACCCACCCTCAACCCCTCACCCTAACTCACCCTCACCCTCACTCACCCTCAACACCTCACTCACCCTCACCCTCACTCACCCTCAACACCTCACCCTCAACCTCAACCACTCACCCTCACCCACCCACCCTCACTCACCCTCACCCACCCTCACTCACCCTCACCCTCACCCTCACTCACCCTCACTCTCACTCACCCTCAACCCCTCACCCTCACTCACCCTCACTCACCCTCAACCCCTCACCCTCACTCACCCACCCTCACCCTCACCCTCACTCACCCCCTCACTCACCCTCAACCCCTCACCCTCAACATCAACCCCTCACCCTCACTCACCCTCACCCTCACTCACCCTCACTCTAACTCACCCTCAACCCCTCACCCTCACTCACCCTCAACCCCTCACTCACCCTCACTCACCCACCCTCACCCACCCTCACCCTCACTCACCCTCAACCCCTCACCCTCACACAGTGCAATAGGTCTCGGAGCATTTGAGTTAGAGCTTTTAAAAATGTTTATGGCTTTTTTTTTTTAATTCTTTAGCATTGGCTACAGGAAACAAAAATGCTAAAGATTTACAAAAAAACCCATAAACAATTCTAAAAGCACTAACTCTAATGCTGCGAGACCTATTGCATTTCCAATGCTTGTTTTTAAATATTTCTGTTTAGAGGAGAAGAAATAGTTAATTAGAAAAAGCTTCGTGAATGCATCAATAACTCAATACATCTCAGACCTTCTCATAATTGCCATACAAGCAGATTTGAATTCAAAACTGTATACCAAGTGCGTGCCCTTTGCTCCTCTGATCTCTGTGCTTTTAAAGCAAAGCAGCCGCTGTCAGAGCTTCGTTGAAGGCATTATTGTTTTGCTGAGTTGGTCAAGGAATTAGTGCACCTGCCTTTCAGAGTGTTTTACTTTTCAACAGCTCCAAACACAACCGTTTGTTATCGAAAAACAAAAAACAAACGGCCCTGGGAGCATTCTTCCACAAGATGGGGGTTATTTCTCTCCTTTCCTCTTTGGTTCTCCCAGAGTCCTGCAGTAAAAATGGACATTGTAACATTTGCCCAAAATAGGGTGTATGGTGTGAGGTACATACATTGGCTGATGGTATAGTAGCAAAGGTGGAGCAAGCACGGCTGTGCTATTGAAACCCCAGCTCTAAAGAGCATCTCCCAAACTATAGTTGAACCACTTTCTCTCTAAATCTGCACTCAAATGATAGACCACTTTCAACTTAATTATGTATTTCAAATAAGTCAGGCATTCAGATAGAGTGGGCTTTATAAAGTATTTCGGCTTTTGGGGCTACCATAACCCTGACCACCAAAGTGCAAATTTGCACAGTACATTTACTCTCACAAGATATAAAACCTAGATCTCAAAAAGTCCTTAACAAAGCAGCCTCAGGACCAAGCAAAGTCACGACCAGGGCAAACCCTGGAATTCACTTTTCCAAACAATTGCCTAGACCTAAGCAAAGCCTCATGAGATGTTCCCATGTGCTGTATCCCACACCACAGAACGTGCATTGATTGTTCACCCTAAAAGTACAATATGCAATCAGGGTGGATGGTATAAAGGCTAAACAATTGAAAATACGGGAAACAGCGTTTACAACGCTGTTATTACATTGTGCTACTATTACAACGCAGTCGTTACAACGACTGCATTGTTAGTACGCAAGGAATTTACATCGCAAGTCATTACAACGACTTGCACTAGGGGGTGCTGAGATATTGGAAATTAATTCCAATACCTTCCATACTGTTGCTCAAACTGGAGTGGGATTAGTAATTAATACTATTTCTAGGTCCAGTGCACCCTCTAGTGCAAGTTTTTGTAATAACTGCGATGTAAATGCATTGCGTTGTTGCAACGACCGCGTTGTAAAAGCACGCGATGTAATGCATTGCGATGTAATGAGACATATTCGAAAATATCCAATGCACCACAACTGAACACCTAGAGAAGTAAAATGCATCAATTGATACAGACACGTTCACTCCCACGTGCTAATTTCAAAATCCACATTTGCCTTTCATTTAGCTAACACTTTATCATGCTCTGGTGCATCCTGGTGAGGTATCAATGCATACATATGAAAAATCACAACCAAAGGGCAAAGTGTCTTACGTATTTCCATACAAAATGAAATTTTAAAGTCAATATTATGCCTCTTAATTGTCAAAACTTTAAAAAGCAGTTTCTAAATTGGAAATGCAAATAGTTTTGGGTTCCATCAAAAGATTGGAACTCTTGAAATTCATATTCCCTTTATTCTTAATGGCAGTGCCCATCCCTCATTATGATCGCTTGGATGGGGTAAACTCCAAGTGAATAGGTTAGTTTTAGTATCAGTTCCATGCTTGGGGAGTATGAGGGCTTTTGTAAGGGATCTGGCTTCTACCCATCATTACAACCATCCCTGTTTTGCTTTGGAACTTTTTTGGACCTCTGCTGTGGCATGAAACTTTGTATTGAAACCTCACCCACCTTAAAGCTCTGCTTGAAAAGGATTTGTGTTGAAATCACCATGGCTCATATTTTTTAAATAAGATCAACCACGTTGAGCAGCTGGGATGAGAAACTATGAGTTTAATGTGTGTGACAAGTCACATGATTGTGCACCTTAGCAAGTAAGACTGTTCTTCAACCCACCCTGGCATCTGTGAACATGTAGCACTCTCACAAATGGGCTAATTATCTACATTGTTATAATTTAGGAAGGGACTGAAGGAAACTACATCATTCATTAAGGTAAAATGTATAATAGGTACTTTGTTTTCTCTTTTACACTCCATGTGCTCAAACTATAACTTTGGGTTGGAACATGATACAAGGATAAAAATTGCTGTCTTGTATACATTTTCCTGCCCTTGAAATACAATCTAAGATTGTTTATTACTGTATCCAATTTCTCAATATAGGTATGTAAGGGTATATTTTCTTAGTCACCCCTTATTGAAATTCAACCTCTGTGCTGTGTGGGTCAGTGACTTTAATAATGTACTACATCACAGGCAGGGCAAAGGCCCAGTGGACAATAGATCTATGTGAGGGAGATTAAGAATCTCCTGCTGGAGGAAAGGGGTCTGTTAAATGAGGCAGGAGAAGCTCCCATTGATGACAATGAAGACCGTTGACACTTCTATATCTGCTGCACAGCACATGTTCTTCTTGACGATCTAGAAGGTCAAAGACTGTATTAAAGCCTATGAGACTTGAAGACGCCTCAAAAAGCAATGGGGAATATTACAGGCCCATCCCATTATTGACAACACCATAACATCCAATTCCTTGATTAGAAAAGTTAACACATTAAAAGACATTTTGATTCACAGTTATCGGGAAGAATAGGGAAAATCAGGACTGCTGCAAGGGAGGAAGGGGGTTGTCAATGAAAATGCAAAGCTTGCTAATGGCTCAAAAACAAATCAAAATCCAATAATATATCATCTGTACAATTTATTTTGTTTTATATATCCTTAAATGCCATTGCACAAAAAAATGTGTTAACAGTACCATCTTCTGTCTAAAAAGGATAACTTTATAACATCAATGTGCTACCAGAAATAAGGACAACTCCTACCCAGTGGAGAGGAATTTTGTGATATTTTGTGAAAGCAACAGTGATCATTTGGGATATTTCATGTGGATAGGATACAAAAAATTATCAGAGGTGGTAGATTAGGCCTGGGCATAATTTAAATTTGTCCGGAGTCATTTTGATAAATCAGGGTTACTCTTTGAAGTGGAATTAAAGATAATAACACAATTAGGCCTGATTGCTTAGTTAAAAGTAACTTGGGGGGGAATCCGACTGTGAGAGCACATTTAGTGAGTGTGAGCAGCTGCTTGTGCTGCTGTTTATGTTCTGTGGAATTTAGAGCAAAATACATCCTTGTATCGATTTTGGGCGCAAGAGTGTATATTGCACTAAGAAACTAGCCGTAAATGCTGGGAGTAAGCTGGGTAAAAATCCTGTCCCAAGTGCACATTTACCAAGCACAAATGGCTGTTCACACTTGCTATTCATGTTCTGTTTGCATTTAGCACTTTCTAAGCACAATATACATCCTAATGCCTTTTTTGGACAAGGGGTAGCATTTGTGTGCTAAGAAAATAGCTCTAATTGCAGAATTACTCTTCTTATGTAATTCCACATAATCTTGTGGAATTCATGGGTGATTTCATGTAATTACTCTACAACCAATTTCGCTAGTTATGCATGCAGCTAGTGGTAATCAAGAATTGATATCATCGCAGCTTGAGTCTAGGTTAACCCTGGGCGTAGTTTAAGAAGTAGCGCTGCACGTAGCTACGCGAAGTGCACTTCACACTACGCAAGCTATGCGTAGCTACCCAAACTGCGTAGTGCACTGTGCAAAATGCTGTTCGCACTGATTGCACAGTGCCAGATGCTTGTCCGTACTGTGCAATGAGTGCAAACTGCATCTTGCACAGTACAAGCGGCCGTTTTCTGTCGCTCAAGTAGATTTCTTCTCAAGCGGCAGCTTTCTCAACGCGGACTGGTAGTTTCTCATCACGAGCGGTCGCGAGCATACGCGACCGCTTGCAATGAGAAACCTGACCTCCCCTCGTTTGGAAGCTCGCCGGGGAGGTTTATTTTTCAAGCTCCTGATCGGCAACTTGATGTTGCTGATGGCGAACGAGGAAAAAGAATTGCCGGGATGTCATTTTTCTTGCTCGCGGTCGCCAACTTGACGTTGAGGACTGCAAGCAATAATGACCGCTGCACTACGCTGCACGTGTTTGCACTGTGCTACGTGCAATTTGCGTAGTGCGAAGTAGCACAAACTTGGCAAACTAAGCGAGCGTAGCTTAGTGCTTTGCCTAGGCTTAGTCTAGGTATAACCTGAATTGTGACTGTAAATATCCCAAATGGGCTAAACATAGATGAGGAATTTAACATACATATTCCTTAATAAAAATCTTCAACACATAAGTACAACACAAACCTGTTGACATTCACTAGCCCAGTTTAACTAGCCCAATGGGGTAAAATAAATAGGTATAATATTTTAAGAAAAAACAAAGATATTAAAAAATATAAGAAACTAAGATAATATAAAGTCATTCATATAACCCAATATTAGTATAACTGACTAATTTCTTCCAACATGTGCTAAATGGGTACCTAGTGTGTAGCTCATTGGGTTGCTTTACTTTAAATTTGAATTTACTTATCAGCATTGCTTGTCCCTACTGAATATGAACAACCACTAGATGCAGTGAATACACAGAGTATTTTTTCATGTCCAAAGCTAGGGATGTGATTTTATACATTGTTAAATATTATCAAAATATATTAGAACATCTATAATGTGTTCTATAATGAGTTCAGAATAAAGCTTCTAAAATGTCTCTGTAGGAAGTCTTGCAGTCCTAGTTTTCTATTTACACTGATCACTTTACAGCACGATGACAAACAGAAAAGGCTGTTTCCCAAAACAGGGAAAATCATGCCTAAGTAATTTTAACAATGGTTTTTGATTCACATGATCTGAATGGATTTTACCATGACATCATTTAAACTAACTTAATCAATTTCCTTAATTAAAACCCTGGAAAACAGACTGATGACCAAGTATTTTGTTTATTTTCATGACAATTACATCATTTTAGGTATCTCCGATCACTTTGTATGTCCGTTTTCACATGACTTGACAAAGTCAGCAGCAGGAGTCAGAATGCATGGGCAATTCCCATGAATAAAGGATTTAATGTTATATCTGTGAATACCGGCTTTGCTTGTGCTTCATATCAACATAGTATTTGGAATCCGTAAATGGGTGGTTTTCATGCCCCTATACTGTGACAAGTTGGTTGGATGTGACCGTGAACACCAATACAAGAGAAGAATAATCACACACACACACACACTGGGTAGGTATAGTTGGGACCATGTTTACATAGGAAAAGCATATTATCTATTCTTAATAACTTTGGCATTTTTTGACAAATCTTCACAAAACAAATGTTCTTCTCAGCTCCAACCAGGAAAATGTTGGGGTGACCTGTCAAGCAGGGTCGAGAAAAATGGGGATAGGGGATCCCAAACACATTATCTCCATTCATTTTTCATAGGAAAATTCTGAGTTATAGCCCAAGCGGCTGATGGATTAACACCAAATTTGGCAGACAGCTAGATCATGGTCCATAAACCGTACTGATTTGGTGTCATTCCATTCAGTAGTTTTTGAGTAATTAACGTTAAAAAATGTTGTATATATTATGCAGCAGAGAACATGTGGAGCCTACAAATCTCAAAATGAGATCGGATTGGCTTCCATAACATCAACAACAATGTGGCGGCAGCCATAGTTGTACACAGACCATAGCCCTAGAAAAGCCATCTAAAAATCCACCAATCCAAGGCAAAAGCCGCTCATTTATTAATTACAGCTCCTAGAAGGAGTACCCAATAATGCCCGACAAGGGCCTTTCATTTATATTTTTTTTTAGCTTGGTGGTGCCCATAGAATAAGGAGGGGCACCACCAAGCCTTTTTTTTAATGTTGTAGGGGGAGTGCAGGAGCCACTGAGCAACAATAAAAAAAAAAACAGTAAGTCTCCTGGGTTATTAAATCCATGACCAAGGGGAGTATACCATATATGTTTAAGCATTCCTAGCTGGAACTCTATGCTCTTGAGCTGGGATGCAAGTCCCAATTGTGATTATTTTTATGATTGTATTTTGTGGGCTGAAATGTTTTTTAAAAGAAAGACTCAGAGACATGTGGGTGTTAAATTTCTTTTAAACACTTTCACCCATAAAATATACTCGGAAACACTACGTTAAAAAAAGACTCACAGACAAGTTTTTTAATAAAAACGTTATTAAAGGCATGAGTTATGATTACTTGAGATAACTATAAGCGGTCAATTTGATTGGTTTTATTTGTTTTAAACTGTATGTTTTAACTGACAACTTGGCCTAACTATAGCAACCCTTTAAACTTTGTTTTTCTACAGTTAAGAAATATGTATAAAATTTAGAGTAGGTGTATGCATAATTCTTAATAAGATACAAATTCTAGGAGAGAAGAAATATTTTTGGAAGAACCTATATGGAGTTCCTAAAGTGCCCGCTGTTAGAATCTATCCAGTCACTTTGGGGTCATATTTATCTATGTTTTGCGTCACCCTTGCGTCATGCAAGGTAGTGCATTGGTGATGCAAAACCTAGAATGATCCCATGCATCCACCCATGGATTTTGGCCCGTTAAAAGATTTATCAAAACTGGTACACTTGGGAATGCATCAAAATGCTACGCCTTCCCAGAGGAGGCACAACAAAGGGTAATATCTTTCTATCTATGAAATTGCCTTAGAGAATTGTTTTTGTGCAGGAAAGTGTCCCTTTCTGCACAATTAGAATCCTCTCTGCAACACAGACACCCTTGCACCATTGTGCACGTTTGCTTGCATTGGCTCTTGGCAGCAGATGGTGTGCCAGCACGGGCAGAGAGCAGAAATGTGCCATTTCTTGAAAGATATGGAGCATTCCTGCATTCTCCCTTTCATGCAACTCAGAAAGGTGTCTTGCTGCGATGCAAGAAATAATTACAAATCTGGCCCTGAACATTTAAGAGGAGTTGTTACATTCAATTAACAGAGATGTTGGCATATTCATCTTGAATGTTCACAGATGCTGAGAAAATCATGAGCACTTGTGAATCTCTAAGGAGACAAAGCAGTGCTAAAAGCATTCCAAACAACCTTGCACATCTAACAGCTCTGAAAAAGCCAATCATTTAGATTTTGTAAGCAACAAGGTTTAACCAAATTTCTCTAACATTGCACGGGTACTGAACTGGCTGCAGCAAGGTAAGCTTCACTCAAATCTAAAACGGGTTCAGCAAGGACAGCAGTGGGAACTTCACAATGTAACCCCCTTGAACTCCCTCCTTCCTGCCCACAGACAAGGTACAGCAAGAGGAGCAACACTCATATCTATTTTCTTATTTAGGTGTTTTATAAAGTGCTGGTTTTCATCTTATATAATTTTACTTCAAAGTCCTTTATAGTACAGAAGAAAGAAAATGTTTGAGGTGTAAAAGGGGTAAAATTATGCTGTCAAAGTCCAACCAGATGGAGCAGCGACCCTGCCTGGCATATGACAGATTCTAAAAGAAAGGCATCACAATAAAGCGTTTGGGATGAGTTTGGTTTTCTGAACCATTTATACCTTGTTTCATCGACGAGTCTAGGATCAAACTCCTTCACACAGGTTTGAGACCGAGCTCCTTCACAGGATTGCAATTTTTGCGTCATTTATGAGTGTAACGACAGATGTAATGCTAGGATGCTGATCGAAGATTGCTGGTAGGGATGTATGGTAGGGACTGGTTTTGCACACAGTTAAAGGGCTAGGAGCCAAATGTACTATGAATGGATTCTTTAAAAGTGGATGTAAATTTCACACTTACTCTACAAAACCATTCTGTTTTTATGAACCGACCTATGTACTAATAGGTGGGTTCGCTAAAATCCGATTTGTAGTGGGTCGCAGGTGGACCTACATAAAAAATATGAATTAGGTAGGTTACAAATTGCAACCCACTGTGAATCACAGCCAATCCAAGGATGGTGGCATGGTGATTTCAGCAGACTACCATACCTGTAATGTCTGTACTTGCTTTCGAATAAACATGTTTTAACTTTGCAAGCCATTTTCCTTAAAATGTGATTTAATTAAAAAAACATTAATGCATCCAATTCTGAATCAGTATTTGGAAGATATACCCTAAACACACCGCTTCCAAATACTTATTCGGTGTGTATTCGCAAACACAAACTACGATTCATAAACGCATTATTGTGTTTGTTGTATACCAAAAAGCATTTTCGCAGTCGCAAACGGCAAGATCCTGAGAATTGGGCCTCTTGCAAATGCAAAAAATGCTTCGTACGTATGGCCTTAACTTCCATTATTTCGTGAAAGTATCAAGGACCCCCCGAGAACATAGATACTACAAGTCCTAGGTCAGGCATTAACAGAGTGAAAGGTAACAGCCA
This sequence comes from Lissotriton vulgaris, assembly GCF_964263255.1. Taxonomy (NCBI): domain Eukaryota; kingdom Metazoa; phylum Chordata; class Amphibia; order Caudata; family Salamandridae; genus Lissotriton; species Lissotriton vulgaris. Next base: position 358,578,660 of record NC_141693.1, on the reverse strand, counting down.
AGGCACTTGAACTACAGACTAATTCTGTTTGAATAAACTAAAACAAAAAGAAAGGGATGTAAGTAGGTCTAAAATCAGTTTATTGTTATTTATCAAATTAGACTTGTTAAAAAAGTGGCATTAACAGATTAAATCTCATGAGATTTCATCTGTTAATGCCACTTTTTTAACAAGTCTCTTTTTACTTGATGTTTGAGAATTAATTTGCTTATGCTATTTCCTTGATATGCTTTTCCATTTAATGTTTTAAATTGTATATTGAATGTTTTTCTGTTGATATTTTGCAGATTTTTTTAAATTTATGAATTGCATATCTCTCTGTGTCCCCCCTTTTTCTAATTTGATAAATAACAATAAACTGATTTTAGACCTACTTACATCCCTTTCTTTTTGTGTTAGTTTATTCACACAGAATTAGTCTGTAGTTCAAGTGCCTTGGCTGTTACCTTTCTCTCTTAACTTCCATTATGCCAATTTGTATGCTGTCTTGGACTACATGGAGAGCTCGTAGGGTGCTTGGAAGGAGGTTCCATGTGGAAGCAATTTTAAAGGTTCAGGTACACCTTGACAGACTTGGTTGGGAGTCTGATTACCTTGAAGGATAATGAGGAGGGGCACATAGATCACAGTGCAATAGTCTATCTGTGTAAACACGGTTGCATAGGGATCAGAATTTGGCCTTGATGTCCTAATGAGGGCCTGGATGTCTCATGAGAAGGCATCGAGTGAACTCAACCTGTTATGATGTCTGTGGAAAGCAGCATCTTTTTCAAAGCATGGAGGGTTGCATTTGTAAACCCTTAACCACAGCACTGATTTGTGAGGTGAATGAGAGAATCAAATCAAAGATGTTCTCAAGATTTTTGCTTTCTGTACAGTGCAGGAAGCAGGCCAAACATTGACTGCTACTTAAGAAGACACAAAGTAATGCGAAGCGCTGCCAGGACCTGGGTGTTATTTTTAGTTCCAAGCTTTCGATCAATCAATTTTGGATGTGCACTGAGCACTTTTTGGTGCCAGATGTAAATTGAGAGTCGTTTTACAGGAAGATGTAGTGAGGTCTAGCATCAGTGAAAATGATGTACGTAGCAGTTAAACAGAGCTGGCAGAGGGTGGAGCCATAGGGATACTATACAATGATTCAAGACAAGAGGAATCCAAGGGATCCATACATACTTGTTGGGTATGGTAATGGTGGAATGAGTTAACCCACTCACGGATAACCCAAACTACCCTGTCATAGTCCACTGTGTTGTAACCAAAGAGACATCAATTTGAAAGCAGATTCATGGCCTTTGCTAAGTGAGTGCTGATCCTGTTCCAATAGCAAACTAGAAACCAGATTTTAGAGCATGAAGTAGATGTTTTTGTTCAGCTCCACTACAGTTCTTTGCAGAATTTAACTCTGGAGCTGCAGATTGCAGATCTGTCAGTAGATGATATGTGTATTCCTATCCATAAACAGTGTGCATGGCCGACACAGGTATGACAAAAGAAAGCTCCACTGGCTTGCGCTCTGCTGCTATTCACACCAGCGTTGGGACTGTCCAGTAGTTCCTCTTACATTGGAGCTGGCACCCACTCTACTGTCATAAGAAACAACTTCCCCTGTACTCTACCAGAGGTTGAGATTGCGAGAGGTGGCCGCATGAGACAATAGTCCGTTTTTGGTGCCTTAATATTCATACCCATGTCTAAATGAGGAGCTCAGGGGCACATGTATGAAAGTTGGATTTTGCGATTACCAGAATTCCAATTGGTAATCGCAGAATGCAATTTATTAAGGAATCGGTCAACTTTTTGCAATTCCTTAATATTACCAAATAGCGAATCGCTATTAGGTAATATAACTCCATTCGTTCCTATGGGCCAAAAGGCACATGTTAGTGAATGGTTTTGCATTCACTAATTTTTGATTACCTAATTGGTAATTGCAAATTATCGACTGCAAAGCCAAGGTTGCCGGGGGGGTCCCCCTGAAGCACCCCCAGAATTTTAATTGTGCAAGTGTACAGTGCACACATGCCCTTAGCATGTGTGTGCAAAATAGTACTTTGAAAAAAAAAATTTTTTGTATTTTTCAAAATGTACTCTAAGTTACCATCAACTTGAAGATGATGGTAATGGCTTATCCTAAATGCACAATTTGCATTTAGGAAAGGCTTTTTACATGTGCATTAGGGAATCTCAAATTGCAATTCCCTATTTGCATTGGCAAATCGGAATTCACTACAAATTGTGATTATCTAAATTGAACATTCTGAAGCCTTTCATGCATGAGGAAAGGCCATTTTGCATTTGCAAACTGACACATTTTACAATTCACACCATTTGCAAACGCAAAATACTTTTTAGGTTTTGACTAGCCAATGCGTACGAAGTACGCATGCGCTAGGAAAAACCTAATGAGGTATAGTTATGTGGCTTGGAATCCGCCCCGTCTTCCATTGGCTAGCCCCATAAATGGAGGCTAGCCATTGGAAGACGGGCCTGTCCGTCAATGCCGGACCAGATTCTGGGGCGTTCCCGAGAATTTTTGGCTTTTGGCTACGTCAGCCGAATATAACGAACACCCAGGGGATGGCAGATTGAACCATCACTCTGTCCATAAAGTCTTAAGTGTATGCTTTGTGTGATGGGCAATTGATAATGATAATTGGAACATGTGGCGCTAACACTAATGAGTGCCTCAAGATAAATCATAGTTACAAGTGTAAAATTCTGTGCTTTTCTCTCTCCCCCTTTTCCCATTTGCTTTACAGAGACCACTATCAGGTCATCATTTTTGACATTTTTGCTTCATTAAGGGCCAGCTCATGCCCAGAAGCTAAAACCAACAGTGGATTTTTACTGCTGGTTTTTAGGACGACAGGCCTATTACACTTAGTAACTGAGCTTTGTTTTAGTAGGGACCACTAGAAGGTCCTGATGAGTAGGCAGTAGGGGACTGCCTACGAAACATGTAGACCAGGTTGTAGCGAATTGCTCCACCTCAAAACCCCCTTCTTAACATCCCCAGCTAGGGAAGTGAATAAATTGTTTTTTTCTACTAGCCAGAGGATTTTTAATTTTTTTATTCCCACACATCGTTAGGTCCCTACACTTCACTGACATCACCCACATTGCACTGTCACATAGTCCTGTCACCATACTAGTGCTCCCGCGTAGTCGGTCAGGTCGTAGCACGCCCCGCCCCGTAGAGGGACGGGAAGACCCCAATGATGAAGCATGACACTACTGGATTTTTTTAGTGTGTGAGGGGTATTTTAAAAAGCACATTGTGCTCTCATCTTTGCAACCCAAAGAGAGAGTCTATTTACTAGATTGTCACCACCCATAAAAATATAAATAAAATAAAAATTAAACCACTACACATTGATAGAATCTTTTTGTTTACGTACGTCAGCCGAAAGCCTGTTCTCGGGAACGCCCCCGAATCTTCTGCAGTCGCCGCCCGGCCCACGACCAGGAAGCCAGGCAGGCCGGGGGCGGAACTGCGGGACACCCCCGTGACGTCATTCCCGGGCCGCGCTGTGATTGGCTGCCAGCCCGGGACCTGACGGGGAAGACGAGCTGCTGGGTTAAAGTCAATTCTGTAGATTTCTCTTTCTTGGAATATACTTCAGTTGTTGTAATGTCAAAATATTCAGTATGGCTGAGTGTGTACCCCTGGAGGGCATTTGCACCAATATCAGGATCCATGGCGTTTCCGATTGGAAACGCGCTGCCCGGCAACGCCGACTCGGGGATGTTAAGGGTGAGTTTATTTTCACTAAACGAAGTGTGGTAAATTTAAATTACCTATACTTAATTTATGCGGTAAAGTTCAATAAGAATAACTCAGTCAAAAAGAAGAGGCAAAATCCGTGGTATTTGAGGTTTATAAAGGGGTTTTATTCCTTAAAAAGGAATTGGTATTGGTTCGAACCAAGGTAGCATACCATTCCGTCACCACGTAGGTTCGGGAAGGGACTGACAGACAATACTTTATTGACAGTTATTCGTATATATAGTCAATGCATTACAGTAAAGACAGATGCAGTAGGCGTAACAGCTGAGAGGAGAGATAAGAGTACACATACGTAATGAAAAGGCGTTACAATAAGCGTGCACGAAGGCGTGTACTAGAAACGTCATTAAGAAGATGTCACAAGTGGGTGGATCCATAAGAGAATCCTGCAGTGTCAGCAGAAATACATGACAGAGATGCGCGCGCAGGCAGCATGACGTGTAATTGACGTGTAACTGGAGGGTGAAGGGGACTTGACATTTAGCCCTACATGAGGAGACAGAAGTCTGGGATGTCAGATCAACCTAATCCCAAATCGTATCTAATATCTCGTGTTTAAGGAACTATATTATCTGGAAGGAAAGGTCTCTCGGGCAGAGGCTATTCTATACTAACTGTGAGTGCGCGTATAAGCGTCTACGTGTCTGCATGAGATGCAAGGGGGCATGGGCCTACAATGGTAACAGGAGCTATGAATTACTTGCACGGAGACAGTGAGGCCGGGCCCTTTGCTCTGCAGCTGGAAGGATGTTTACTTGAACTACTAGACAGGAATGTATTTTTCGAGGAGCGGAGCAGATAACTTGAAGGCTGAATACAGTCTTGGCAGGCAACAGGCCGAGCCAAGCACCGTTAGCCGCGCAGGGAGTAAGACAAAGGTCACGGATACAGATGCAGGCCCCGGCTGAAACATTCAGAGGCAGAAGGCAGGAAAAGACTCGATGGCAGAATTCAGGGCCTACTTCGCCAGAGCTGAAAAAACGTGTAAAGTACACCACATAAAGACGTTGGCAAGGCATACTTAGGAACGGAATATTCGACCCATTCATGGTGGATCTGAAAAAGGACATGTTAACGTTGGACGCAAATGTATTTGCGTCTTCATAGCTGGAAGTGGAGGGAACATACATGTACTTGTAGCACGTACACGGAGTCGTTGGGGTCTAAGATAGGGGACACAATTGATCATAAAATTCATATTTCCTCATTCCCTCCTTGTCCCCTACGGACCCTTCATGATATATCGATCCTCATGAATCGATCAATCTGTTCACGTAACATCATTTGCTCTTCTTTCTTCTTATGGCGTTTTGAATGGGAACTTGAATGTGGAATACATGATGTGGCACACAGGCCGCAAATCGCTGGCCCACATTGCAGACATAGGCAGCAACTGAATACTACGAGAAGGGCAATGCCTAGGAAGGATAGGACCTTCCATCCCCAGGCGGTCAACGTGGTCCAGAACCAACCGGACCAAGTCCAGGTGCCTGGATTCTGGTGTATCAAACTTGCAATCTTATGAAGACGGGTTATAGCTTTGTATACTGATGGCGCGTTTTCTGGAATGAAAACACAGCAGCTTGACCCGATGACCTTACAGGCTCTGCCCCTATCGGCCAGGATGACGTCAAGGACGAGACAATTTTGAAGAACAACAACCCGCATAGCAGACTGCTCCTCTGTTAAGTTGCCCAGGGCGGAAGTAGTTTTATTCACTACTGCTTCAAGGGTTCTAGTTAATTTGCATATCAGTTTACTATTAAAGACAGCACCTAAGTAGGGAAAGAAACCTTTATTGAAGTCTGTGTATTGCTCCCATGCCGTTTCAGTGTAATCGACAATCGGGAGATCTCTTCGGAGTCTATGGTGTACTAGATTAGTATTTCTATGATAATCAGGAGGGGCTAGGAAAACAGGTGGCAGAAGGAATGCAATGTAACAGGTACCATCCCAATCTAGAGGTAAGCGTATATATGCGGTATGACCACAAATGAAGTAGGAATGACGAGTAGCTCTAAATGTAGACTTGCCTTGATCACTGAATTCGACCACAGTAGTACATTTACTATGACCTAAGTGTACTGAACCATTTTTCCTGACACATAATTCACCTGTGACTGGTAATACTGACATAGCAGGCAAAACTGGTGCAGCTTCGGATTCAACATTCAAAATCATAAGGTTAATGATAAAGTTACCTAATCCATATACTTCATTTTCTAGATCAGTTCCTGTCCTTGTGGGAAGTCCCTCCTTGTTAGGGTAGCAGGCTTTAAGCAAAACTAAGTTCAGGTTTCCCCAAACCCAATTTCCTTCATAAACTATAGTATCAGAATCTAAAGAATTAATCAGTCTAAACCATGCACCACATGAGCCATTGTGTGTGAACGGGTACGGAAAAAGGGGCAGAACTCCCTTGTATTTCTGGAAGGGAGGGAGTCGGCCACATATCCAACAATTTGTAGCGTTGTTGGTCAAATGGGAGTGATGTAACATACTAATGAATGTGTTGTTGCGCAGCGCAAGTCTGTAAGACAATTCATGCGGAGGTAATTCGCTAAAAGAATGTTCGGCAGTGACGTTGAAAGCAGAATGTGCACGCTTGAAAATAGGGTAATAGATATGCAGTAATATACTTGCAGCAATAATCAGAAGACTTAGAAAAAACATAATCAATAATGTCACTATACAGTGACTACGAAGTGATTTACAATATGCACGTTTCTTGAGCTGTCTCTGTCTATCTCTCTCTCTATCTCGGTCTAGGGGATACATGTCAGAAACTAATTCAACCGATTCACCTAGGGGAGGACTTAAACAATTAAACTGTCTGACTTGCTAGACCGTAGTTTCAATTTATATTCTTGAGATGCGGTTTTCTCAACCAGGGGGAGTTTTAAGTCAGTCTGTGGAGGAGGGCAGGGCTGAGAGTTCAAGTCAGAAGGAAGTCCATGAAACTTTTTAATGTGGCTCGAGTGCAGCCACCCTTTCCTGCCCTCAATCTTCACGGCAGTCCTCGTCGTCAGAAGAACCAATTTCGGGGTTTGCCAGCGGGGTTCCAGCGGACTTCTCCGATCGAAATTACGTACAAAAACAAAATCCCCAGGGACCACTTCATGGGGCTTCACCTCGGTGTTGTCGGGAAAGGCTGCAGCTACCTGTGAACGACAAGATTGTAGTGCAGACATCAAGGAAGCAAGGTAATCTGTCAGCATAATACAGTCAACATCTGTTATTTTACGAGGTATGGGCGTCCCCCACATATTTGGTGGCCTACCGAAGACCACCTCATACGGGGATAGCCCTGTTCGAGAATGCGCAATCATTCTCATGTAGAAGAGCGCAACTGGCAAAGCTACTATCCAGTCACACCTTTCTCTCTGCAGATTTTTGAAAGTCGGATTTTCAGAGTCTGATTATGGCGCTCCACGAGACCTGCTGCCTCGGGATGCCGGACACAATGGAATTTCCATTGATAGCCTAACAGGAGTGTAATGTGTTTGACAAGCTCGGATGAGAATGGCTGACCGTTATCTGAGTACACGATACAGGGCAAACCATACCGTGGGAAGAATTCACGAACCAGCTGCTTGGCAGTGGTCGGAGCAGTGTAATCTGGGACTGGATATGCTTCTGTCCATCGGGAAAGTGCACATACGACTACGAGGACATATTTGAATCCTCGACAACGTTCCATCTGGATATAATCCATCTGGAGGACTTCAAAAGGGTGATCAGGAGGCTGAAATCCACCTTGCTTTACGGGAATGCTTTTACCTGGATTGAACTGACAACAAATCATGCAAGTACGCACTTTCTGTTTGGCTGCTACTCGTAAGTTTTTATTGAACCATATGTGTTGAATACTGTCTAGCATGGCTTTTTCACCTAGGTGTGCTGGACTATGTATCGTGTTAATGATGACTTGAACCATAGAGTCGGGGAGAAACCACGTAGATTTTCCCTTCGTCATCCATCCCTGATCTGTTTGGATCCCTCCTAGTTCAGTCCATTTCTTGATTTCATCTGGTGTAGCATGTGTCTGTATGTCAATTACATCATGTGCGGGATCCCTGACTGTCATGCAATGTGTCGATGTCGGAACTATTGTCTTTGTCACGTCAGTTACATGAGTTTGATTCTGAGCAGTTTGCTTAGCTGTTCGATCTGCCAGGTCGTTACCCTGGGAGATGATATCGGTGACTTTTGTATGTGCTTTACACTTCATGATAGATATTTCAGTAGGCAGATGTATTGCATCTAACAGAGCTTGAATGAGGGGACCGTGTTGAATGTTGGCACCGTGAGAAGTTAAGTAACCTCTCTCTCGCCAGAGGACTCCGAAGTCGTGAACGACTCCGAATGCATAACGTGAATCTGTATATATGTTAACTTTCTTATTATTGGCTTGAATGCAGGCTTGTGTCAGAGCGATGAGCTCCGCTGCTTGAGCTGACAGGGTGTCGATACAATTGGTTTCAATAACTTCGGTGTCTGTCGTGACTGCGTAGGCGGCCACTAATTCACCCCTACGTGTTCTCATACATGAACCATCCACATAAAGTGTCAGGTCTGGATCTGGTAATGGGACGTCTGTCAAGTCTTGTCTGGGTTTCGTCGTAATAGTAATGACTTCAATACAATCATGTGCCAATGGGTCTACGCCACTTAATGGCAAAAGTGTGGCAGGATTTAATGTACTACAGCGTCTGATTTCTATGTGTGGCTGAAACAATGTCAATTCATAACCTGTCAGTCTTGCTATAGTCAAGTGTTGGGTCTGTGTACGGTTTAAAAGAACTTCCACGGAATGTGGAACTTGCACTGTCAATTGATGTCCTAACACTATGGAATCGCTTTGCCTGATTGCTAAAGCTGTCGCTGCAACAGATTTCAAGCACGCAGGCAGAGCCTGGGCTACTGGATCTAATGTGCTAGAAAAGTAAGCACACGGTTTGTGTGAACCTGCTTGTTCCTGAGTGAGTACTGACAAGGCAGTACCTTCGCGTTCTGTGACAAAAAGTGTAAAAGGCTTACTGTAACATGGTGTTGCTAAAACAGGTGCTTGACATAAGGCTTTCTTTAAGTCTTCAAAAGCTTGTGTATGTTCTTGAGTCCAAGGGAGGACAGTCGATGTCGCTGCCTCCTGGGTTGTCAACTGAATGAGTGGTTTTGCTAGAAATGCATATTGGGGAATCCATTGTCTGCAGTACGAAGTGAGGCCTATAAAGGCCCGCACCTCCTTTTGTGTCTTGGGTGGTGACATGTTTACAATTAACTGGATGCGATCAGGTGTGAGCTGTCTCCCCCCTTTGGACAGCAAGTGACCAAGGTACACAACTTGCTGAACACGGAATTGCAGCTTCGAAGGGGATACCTTGTGCCCCTTGTCGGCCAGAAAATGTAAAACCGTCAGTGATGCCTTTTCACATTCGGGTTCGCTTCGGGCGGTGATCAGCAGATCATCGACATACTGAAGTTGGGCGGTGTTAACAGGCATGTGGATACTGTCGAGTTGTCTTTTCAGTGCTTGGCTATAGATGCTGGGGCTTTCTGTGAATCCTTGAGGTGCGCGTGCAAATTTGAAACTTCGTCCATTTAAACAGAATCCGAACAAGTATTGGCTTTCCGGATCGATTGGGACGCTAAAGAAGGCGTTCTTGAGGTCAATTACAGTAAAGAACGTTGCTTCTGAATCAATAGCTGTCAGTAATGAAGAGATATCTGGAACCACGGGGTACTGTGGTACAATGCATTTATTCAATTCGCGCAGATCAATAACTAATCGATAAACTGGTGGTGCATTTGGATCAGTACGTTTAAGAACTGGGATGATAGGAGAATTACATACATTGGAGTCTGTTTTCACGACTACTCCTTGTGCAATGAGCTCGTCAATGATTTTCAGTAAAGCCACTACAGCATCTGGGGGTAACTTGTATTGCCGAATTCGTGGTAATACCACTCCTGCTTTGAGTGTGACTCGATATGGTGTGATGTGCATACAACCTACATCAGTGGGGCCTTGTGCCCACAAATGTGCAGGGACATTCTGTAATCGGTGATCCATGTCTCTCAATACATAGTGACCTTTAAAATCTCGCAAGAATAATCGTACTCCTTCCGGAGAACAGCATATTATAGCTCCTAGAGCTTTCAGTGTCTTTATACCTAGCAAGTTTTCTGGGCATGATTTTGTAAGCAATAAATCTGTAGTCCGTGTCAGAGGACCAACTGCAAGAGGAAGAGGTTGTGATACTTCGTTAATAATAGGCTTTCCTGAAAATCCAAGGGAAACATTCTGTGAGCCTGAGAGGGGTGCCCCTGGAACCTCATCGTGACTAATCGTTGTTCTGCTTGCCCCTGTATCAATTAAAAACTTTCTGTCTTTCCCTAATACTTGACTGTGTACATAAGGACCCTCTTGATCTACAGGAACCTCAATAAGAGGCAAGCCAACCTCCCTCTCTAGGCTGTTTCATGTGTATCGCTGGTAATCGGGGTAGTCATTTTGTGCATACTGGTACATCTGTTGTGTCGTGTTTTGTGTTGCGGCAATAGGCTGTGGCTGTGGTACTGCTACGGTCTGTTGTGGAGCTGGCATCGGCGGTATATGCTGTATATTCTGGGGTACTTGTTGTTGGGCTTGATCTTGTCTAGGTGGATGTGGTCTCTCCTTGGTCTTACCCGTGGAGATATTGTGTTTCAGAACTGCACAATCGTTTATATAATGACCTGGCTGTTTACAATAGTTACATACCCCTTTAACAGGAGCCGTCGAATTACTGGGCTGGGTCGCACCCTTTTTGTGACCGTCAGCTGGAACTGACTGAGCAACTAACATTTTCATTTTCGTGTCTTTCATACGTCTTTGTTCGTGTTCTTGTTCTTCTCTAATTCTATTCTGGTGGTACTGTAACATTTGCAACATTTGTGAAGGGGTATTAGCTTGCCAAGTACTCTCGACTTTTAGTACTCTGTTCTTAACCTGGGGCAGTGAATTCTCGACTAATTTTGTTACAAAAAGATGTGGATGTGATTCGCTACTTGCTTTCAGGCCGCTGTTAATACCAAAACATTTTTCAAATCGGGAATAAAAATCGCTAGTGTCCTCATCGGGTTTCTGTTTACAGGCTGAGATTGCACCCCAGTCTTCCTTTTTCGTACTTAATAAACGCGGCAATACTTGTACTAACAATCCTGGTAACGCTTTAACTTTGTCTCCAAGCCCTAGGCCTGGAATTCGGGTATTTTCTTCGTTTTCTAATGCAGCCCAATCAATCTTTGCATTTCCCACTTCCCATTCTTTTTCTTTGAGTTTTTCGTAAATACCAGCAGGCAGTAGTACTTTCAATATTTTCATAAGGTCAGGATAAGTGTAATCACCCATGAGTAACATGTCTTTTATTTCGCGATGAAAACCTGCTGGATCTTTGTCATGGCTGGGCACTAATTTTTTCATCTCCAATAATTCTATTTTAGTTATGGGCGTGTACACAAACACGCGTCTGAGCGTATTATCATCATTCTTAACTGGGTGCACTTCTCGTAACGGATTCTGTCTGTCTATGTAATACATTTTTCTTTCCATGGAGTGTGCTGAATCTGGCTGTGGACACAGGAAGGCACTATATCTGTGCCGATGTTCTAGAATTACTTTAATTAGATCGGTACCTAGACCTCTCCATTTATTCATGAGTAGTTCTGCTAATATATCAAGCAGGGGACCTGGATCGGAGTGTTGGCTTCTATACAATATGAGTAGGTGTTGTATCATGTACATACCAGCTAAACGCTGTTCGCTTGGTGTCATATTCAAAAATGTGTGTGCTAACGCATCATCACTATATTTCTCAGGATTGTCAGCCCATTGTACTGCTGACCTAGCTAATTCTTGTTCGTCCATAGAATCGAGTACATGGTACCCCATTCGTTCTCGAAGTCTGTTATCAGTGGCTTGGAATAAGTGTTCAGGCGTTCTCGGATTAGACATGGCTTCCTGAAAAATTCTTTTACTTTCTGGACGTACTGGACGCATTGAATTATTATAGGATCTTCCTTTACCTACATAAGCTATCATTTCTCTAACTGGTAATTGTGCTTGTCCTGCTGTCTCTTCTGGTGCGTCCTCCTCTCCCGAGGATTCAAGTTTGTCTGAATCTATTTCTGGTGCTGGCTGTCTTCTTTCATGTATCTTTATTACTGCATTTCTGATCCTTCGGTACATATTTTCTATACAAGCCTGTTTATCATGATTCCCGTCTGCTATATTCTGACCCCATCTATGAAGTGCTTTTATTTCTTCCGGGTTTGCACCCGGCCTATCCACTAAGGGGGGGAGACAGCTTGTCACGGAGGTGGGGGTTGACTGTCTCGGGGTCGAGCGCCGCCAGTAGGGGGTGTGCGGGGCGGTGCGGTATTAACATATTCGGGGGCTACATCGTCTAGATAGGAAGAAAGGAAAATATCCTTTGTGGTTTTATGATGCATTTTAGTCGGGAGCATTGGAGGTGGCAGATCTTTTGGTACTTCCGGGGTGGCCTTAGGTAAACCCTCGGCCAGAAGAGGATACATACCATTCATAAGGGTGTTTCGTTGTCTATCTACTTGTTCTATTTTTACTCGGATACCTTCCTCAACTAATACGTTTTCTCGGGCCTTGTCTGAATCCTCTCTACTTTTCTCTTCTTTTCTGTGTGCTTTTTCTGTACGCCTATGCGATTCTTTACGCCATAATTCAATGGCATCTTTCTGTGACTGTCTGGCTTTCTTTTTCCATAATGCTTCTTCTACTCTCATGATGCAATCTGCATCCCATGTCCCAGCAGCGGGCCATCTCTGATTCTCTGCTAGATCCTTGGTGTAGTCCACCCATAAATCGAGATATAAAACGGCATCTAGGCCATGTTTGTGTTACATAAAGTACCCTGGAGTGTCCCTAGGTGGAATGGGAACGGCTTCCTCGAGTATCCCTTTTCTAGTTTTTATCTGTCTTAATTTGGAGAATAACGGCATCTTAAAACTCAGGCTACTTGATCCTTACTTAGATATGAACACAATTAACACAATAATCACAATAATGAAAATCGAACAATCACTCATACCACGACATTTTGAAAACACATTAAAACATTTTAAAACGAACAACAATGATTAGAATAAAACTAACTAACGACATGATATTGGATGTACTGCTAAACAGTACAGATACACCGCTAAACAGTGCAGACAGGATATACTGCTAAACAGTACAGATACACTGCTAAACAGTGCAGACCAGGTCTGTGTACCCAAACCCGTCTTGACCGGCACAAATTAATGCGCACGTCTAGATGCGTCCCCAGCAATGGTACTCACCGGGAAGCACGGAACGGAAGGCCTCGGAAACTGGACTGGACTGGACCGGACTGGACTCGACTTCTGACGCAGATACTTCGGAACTTCGGAACCTGGTGGGCCTCTGTATACCTCGGATCTTGCTCTCTCAGCTAGGCTCTGGTCGGGATCCTCCGCACTCCTCACCGCCTCGTCTGGGTGTTGATCGCAGCCTCAGTCACCTCCGTTGGCCTGAGGGAGATACAGGAAATCCTGCGGGTACGCGTAGTTGTCCGTCCGGCTGTGGCAGGGGGCTAGGCCTGCAACGCACCTCCGGCGCGTTGGGTGGGGGAGGGGTCCCTGTTCGGGCGCCAATTATGTGGTAAATTTAAATTACCTATACTTAATTTATGCGGTAAAGTTCAATAAGAATAACTCAGTCAAAAAGAAGAGGCAAAATCCGTGGTATTTGAGGTTTATAAAGGGGTTTTATTCCTTAAAAAGGAATTGGTATTGGTTCGAACCAAGGTAGCATACCATTCCGTCACCACGTAGGTTCGGGAAGGGACTGACAGACAATACTTTATTGACAGTTATTCGTATATATAGTCAATGCATTACAGTAAAGACAGATGCAGTAGGCGTAACAGCTGAGAGGAGAGATAAGAGTACACATACGTAATGAAAAGGCGTTACAATAGGCGTGCACGAAGGCGTGTACTAGAAACGTCATTAAGAAGATGTCACAAGTGGGTGGATCCATAAGAGAATCCTGCAGTGTCAGCAGAAATACATGACAGAGATGCGCGTGCAGGCAGCATGACGTGTAATTGACGTGTAACTGGAGGGTGAAGGGGACTTGACATTTAGCCCTACATGAGGAGACAGAAGTCTGGGATGTCAGATCAACCTAATCCCAAATCGTATCTAATATCTCGTGTTTAAGGAACTATATTATCTGGAAGGAAAGGTCTCTCGGGCAGAGGCTATTCTATACTAACTGTGAGTGCGCGTATAAGCGTCTACGTGTCTGCATGAGATGCAAGGGGGCATGGGCCTACCATGGTAACAGGAGCTATGAATTACTTGCACGGAGACAGTGAGGCCGGGCCCTTTGCTCTGCAGCTGGAAGGATGTTTACTTGAACTACTAGACAGGAATGTATTTTTCGAGGAGCGGAGCAGATATCTTGAAGGCTGAATACAGTCTTGGCAGGCAACAGGCCGAGCCAAGCACCGTTAGCCGCGCAGGGAGTAAGACAAAGGTCACGGATACAGATGCAGGCCCCGGCTGAAACATTCAGAGGCAGAAGGCAGGAAAAGACTCGATGGCAGAATTCAGGGCCTACTTCGCCAGAGCTGAAAAAACGTGTAAAGTACACCACATAAAGACGTTGGCAAGGCATACTTAGGAACGGAATATTCGACCCATTCATGGTGGATCTGAAAGAGGACATGTTAACGTTGGACGCAAATGTATTTGCGTCTTCATAGCTGGAAGTGGAGGGAACATACATGTACTTGTAGCACGTACACGGAGTCGTTGGGGTCTAAGATAGGGGACACAATTGATCATAAAATTCATATTTCCTCAGAAGGCGCGTTGTCATTCACGTCAATTATCTCTATTTCAAGGCGATGCATTTCCAATGGGTTATCAATAACCAGCTCTAAATTCAGTTTACAGGTAGGGCTCTCTGCGCACAGCTCTTCCCTGTCGATCCGTTCGCTCGTCAGTAAGACGCCCTTGTTCATATTCACCTGGAAGTGCTGCTTCTTGGCTCTCGACATCAGCTTCAGCCCGCGGGAGTTCAGACCGATGACGTCAATGCCCAGATCCTTGGCGAGGTTTCCCAGGAAGGTGCCCGGGTCCAGCTCCTCGAGGACGGAATATCTGATCTGCCCCCGAGCGAGGTCGAAGCAAGTGCAGAGCAGGCAAAGCAGGCGCCATTTCACCGGGCACCGCTGGCTTAGAAGTGCCATGCCTTGAATAATCCACAGTGTTGTCTGAATGAAAAATCCCAGATAATGTTGCTGATTAGAAAGGTTGCTGCTGGTCAGTTACGAATCATTGCTGGACGGAACCGTGCCATCCAAGAACGTCGTGTAGATAGGTTTTCCATGTCATTGTTTTCCCGTCAGCAGAGGTGAGGTTTACAGTTTAAGCGTGCTGGTATCGCCACCTTGTGGAATTATTACGAATGCTGCGATTTTTGCTATCCTTTCATTTGAGCCCCCATGTTATGAGCATGGGCGCCTTAGCATGCCTCGCATCCCTTTTTGGTTAAAACACAATACTCTTATATTTTATTTCCACACAAAATGCTAAACATGTTTTCACATTTCGGATGTTGTCCAGATAGACGATCCTAAGATGCTCTTTGCATACATTTCCATGTTTGCATAAACACACGTTTGATACCGTTCGTAGAGTCTTTTCTTTTTGGACAGGGCTACTAAACACTCTTGAAAAATCATTCACGCATTTTTATTACTTTATACAAGTGTTGTGATCGTGAATTAGAAACAACGGGGTGCTGCACAACTCATTGCGCTGAATGGTCGTGAAATGTATCCCGGGAGACAGTTCACTATTTATGTTGTGACGTCTGGAATGTTGCCTGCTTGTGCCTCCGTGTGCCCCTGTTGCCTGCTTGTGCCTCCGTGTGCCCCTGTTGCCTGCTTGTGCTGTGTAAATGTGTGTAGAGTGCTCTGTGGGTGTGTGTGGGGGGCTTTGTGTGGCTGTGTGTGTGGGGGGCTCTGTGTGGCTGTGTGTGTGGGGGGCTCTGTGTGGCTGTGTGTGTGGGGTGCTCTGTGTGGGTGTGTGTGTGGAAGGGCTCTGTGTGTGTTTAGGGGGGGCTCTCTGTGGGTGTTTGTGGGTGTCATTTGCGAGAGATAAAGCTAGTGGCATTGTAAATGACAATGCCATTTATTTATGTTAAAAAAAATAATAATAATGTCAAGAGCAATGCCAATAGCTCTAACTTTAACAAAGGCAAAACCATTGCATTGTAAATGCTTGTTTACATCTGGCGCCTTGTTTCTTCTGTGAAGATGAGGGAAGGAGGTTGGTGGTGTTAATGGAGCAGCGTGTAGAGAGAAGTCACAGCTAGCCAGGAGTGAGCTTCTAGAGTGAGCTTAGAGAGAGAGAGAGAGTGTGTGTATGTGTGTGTGCACGCACGCTCATGCATGTGTGTGTGTGATAGGGTTCTGTTTGTGTGATCTGTTGTGCTCTTGTGTGGTAGCAAGTTTGCATGTCAAAGCATGTAATGACTGTAAGATACAGCGGTGCAAGGTGGCATTTAAATTTAAAAACGTGTGAAGGATATTTTAACTCATGACATTCACTGGGACTTGAGGTTTTCTTTTGCCCACAACCTTAAATGGCATACAAAGTGACACATCTGGGCACTTGATGGATTCATCTCACATACTGAGGGGATACATAGACACATGGCATGGAATCGTGTGCTGAGGTACCCTACGTCAACTGGCATTGCTATGAAGTGATACTAATGCCAGGCTATGTGCCTTACTTGCACCAAGAAAAAACATAATATGAAACAAAACAGAAGGGAATGGCTAAAGCAGTAAAGAAATACTGTTCATTTCCTTCATTGAGCACTGCTTGCAGCTGCTCACATGTTATATTCTTCATTAGAAAATTTCCTCATTTTCCCTGTGGCCTTTCTGTAGGTTTACAGTGCCCGAAAGAGCTATGCAACTGTTAGAAAATACCATGTAGGGCTATCTTAAATAGTCAAAAAAAGGTTTCGTGGCAGGCCATCAAAACTGATGGCACCCATTCATCAAACTTAAAACACCTTCAGAGGAGCCGCTTTAATTGTGGTTCTTCTGATGGCACAGGGATCCCTACTGGGCTGGTGATGATCCCTACTGAGCTGGTGATGATCCCTACTGAGCTGGTGATGATCCCTACTGGGCTGGTGATGATTCCTACTGGGCTGGTGATGATCCCTACTGAGCTCGTGAGGATCCATACTGGGCTGATGATGATCTCTTCTGGGCTGGTGATGATCCCTACTGGGCTGGTGTGATCCCTACTGGGCTGATGATGATCCATACTGGGCTGGTGATGATCCCTACTGAGCTGGTGATGATCTCTTCTGGGCTGGTGATGATCCCTACTGGGCTGGTGTGATCCCTACTGGGCTGATGATGATCCCTACTGGGCTGGTGATGATCCCTACTGAGCTGGTGATGATCTCTTATGGGCTGGTGATGATCCCTACTGGGCTGGTGTGCTCCCTACTGGGCTGATGATGATCCCTACTGGGCTGGTGATGATCCCTACTGAGCTGGTGATGATCTCTTCTGGGCTGGTGATGATCCCTACTGGGCTGGTGTGATCCCTACTGGGCTGATGATGATCCCTACTGGGCTGGTGATGATCCCTACTGGGCTGGTGATGATCCCTACTGAGCTGGTGATGATCCCTACTGGGCTGGTGAGGATCCCTACTGGGCTGATGATGATCCCTACTGGGCTGGTGATGATCCCTACTGGGCTGGTGTGATCCCTACTAGGCTGGTGATGATCCCTACTGGGCTGGTGATGATCCCTACTGGGCTGATGATGATCCCTACTGGGCTGGTGAGGATCCCTACTGGGCTGATGATGATCCCTACTGGGCTGGTGATGATCCCTACTGGGCGGGTGATGATCCCTTCTGAGCTGGTGATGATCCCTACTGGGCTGGTGATGATCTCTAAATCTTGGAGGCGGTCGTCTGCCAGCCAAACTCTAAATCAGGCCCAACGTTTGTCCCTTTCAATGGTTGAAAAGGTTCTGCTCCTGTCACCACCTGTGATTGCTGTTCCTGTTCCAAGGGTGCTCTCACCTCTGACTCCTGAAGACTGTGCCATGCCAGCTAAGGGTACAGAGTGGAATAATTTGCAGTGTGAAGATTCTGGTTTCTGAAGTCTATCCCCCCTTGCCATTTTTCTCTTCCAACAGCTGCGTATTCTGTTGTTTATCACTTAATGGGGTGCCTGAAAGAGGCAGTGTTTTGTGTTTTCCACACACCTTTATTCTTATTCACACAATCCTTCAGTTCTCTGTTATAAATGCATTGATGGTGTGCTCTAGAATCTAAACATATTCAAGCATTATTGTTCTCTTCTGAATGTATTAACAGCTATTAATTTACCCTCCAGTAAACATGGGACCCAGCTGAAGGACAAGGTGTATAACAAGAGCGTAGAGCAATTCACAACTATTAACGTCTTCAGCAGAGAGTAATAACGCTAAATTAATGTGTCTCTCCATTCCAAACTCATTTTTCACATGTATGCACAGAGTTACATAGTCCATGTCTGATTCTTACCTTCGTTTCACATTTTCATTCACCTGCAGAAAAGCTTTCAATGTAGGTAAGCCACAAAATGCCCACAGTCTAAATGTTTTGATGTCTAAAAAAAGCTGTTAAGTTAGGAGATATGCCTCTATAAGAGGGAAGGGGAATCCAATTTTAGGCAAGTTTAAACATGTTTCTTCAGAGGATGTCCAGAGTTCCATAGATACAGCAAAATCTGGCTCTCAGTTGGACCTTTGTCCTCCTAAGGTCATGGCTCTTCTCTCCAACCTTATTGCCCCGGCTATTTAGACACTGTTTAATCTAACAGTTGAAACAGGCATAATCCCCTCTGAGTGGAAATATGTGCAAGTTCTACCTATCCTAAAGAAAGCAAATTTGGACCCTAACATCTTATCCAACTATCTCCCCATATCCTTATTACCCCTTTTGGGAAATCTTTTAGAATTCGTAATTAACAAACAATTAATAGTCTATCTCGAAGAGAATCAGATTCTGGACCTGTTGCAATCTGGATTTAGATCTAGCCATAGCACTGGGATGACCCTTCTGGCTGTCATGGATTCTTTAAGACTCTCATTTGATGTGGGAGCTTCAGCTATGTTAATGCTGCTGGACTTGTCCACAGCTTTTGATACAGTATTGCACTCAAAGCTGTTGCAAAGAATTTGAGAGATGGGTATCCAGGGGACAGTTCTCAAATGGATCCAACATTTTTGGAGAGATAGAATCCAAACTATTGGTCTTGGTCCCTTTACCTCCCGCAAGATGGGGCAGGACAAGGGTGTACCACAAGACTCATGTTTAAGCCCTACTTTGTTCAACATATATGTGGCCCAATTGCTAAGATTGTAGCGCCATTTGACTTCGAAATAATATCCTATGCCGATGACACTCAGCTGATTTACACTTTTGACAAAGATCTGGCCAAAACCAAAGATTGTTTTGCTAAGGGAATGCTAGCCATCTCTATATGGATGACAGCAAATTGTCTACAGCTGAATGTCGACAAGACCGAGAATATGATGTTTGGTAAGGCAATTACTTTTTGGTCGATGAGTGGAGGCCTTCTAAATTGGGGGCAATTCCGACCTCCAGACAGTTTGTGAAAGATATCAGTGTAAAAATTGACCCATCTCTCTCCATTAAAAATAGAAGATTTTGGCTACCACTGGATTGTGATTTCACACTATGTGCCTAATACGAACAGTCTTTCCCCATCTTCCGATATTTGACAGAAAAACTTTAGTCCAGGCCTATGTAGTTAGTAGACTGTACTACAGTAACGCTCTACTGGCCGAGGCAAATGAGACGCTTATGGCTAAACTGCAAGTGGTGCAAAAAACTACGCCAGCCTTGTTTTAAGTTTTCCGTCAGGAATGCCTTCGGCCCTTTCGTTGACAGCTTTAAATTAGCTGCCGGTAAGGCAGAGAAGTATCTTTAAAATCTGCTGCCTCACCTATAATGCCTTAGGGGGAAAGGCCCTGAATATATTCAAAAGAAACTCAAATGCTACTACCTATCATGCGTCTAAGATCGAAGGATAAAGCTTTGTTGAGGGTACCCTGTATCCGTCTGTCCAAGCGCGGATGTCAGAGCCTTTTCCTACCTGGCTCCGCTTTACTGGATCAACTTACCTCTACACATTCGACTATGTACTCATTAGTGTCAATTTAGTAAATAGCTGAAAGCTTCTATATTTTAAGTGATTTTCTTTTGCATATGCTTGCTTGTAGCTGTAAGCAGCGCCGAGATGCCCTTGGGTGAGACATGTGCTATCCTAAATTCAATTAATATAACAAAGTTAGCTTTCCGAAGGGGGTATAAATAAAGCATTATTGCCGTTTTCATGACCTTAGCAACAGTTTACACCTTCTGGTGATCCAGCTAATTTATGTTAATTTACTGCCAAGCAATTATGGGTCGAAGCCAAAGGTCAGCATGCTTGATGAGAGCCAAGGGCAACTGCCAACTGTTAACACCTGTGCGCATTAATATAAGCAGTCATTCCTCTAATAAACACACATGCCTACTGTCCCACTGAGCTTCAGGCTCGATATCCATTTATGATTCATGTCCCTGCATTTCCCTCTCACTGCACTTCAAATGCTAGCAAAACAGTAGGTCATGTCAGCACGTAAGCATTCCTATTGGCTGAGCATTCCATACATGGCACTAATGAAATGTTATTGCCCACAACTGCAGCCAATAATTGTTGTTAATTCCTGCTCCAGCAATGCAACGAGGGCTCGAAAAGAGGGAGGGAGTTATTTACACCTCCACACAACTGCTCCTGTCCACACCCTCCCTCGAACCCAGCAGAAATCCGGCCCCCTCCTCTTCTGGGGGATGCACCGCTGGTACAAAGGACAGCACTTGCATTCCAGATGCCCCATCCCACAAAAGCCCCATGTCCTGTAGCCAGCACTTCATCCATCCTGTACAGCTGCTTCTCTCTATATTGTCTTTTTTTTAAAACCTTTTACAAAAATAATAACAATGTACATCCTTGCAAGTTTTACTCATGGTGGTTTTCCCACCCTTTTATGATTTTTTTTTTATGGAATCCAATAAAAGTATATTCATTCCTTCATTCTGCTTCTCTCTTGGTTCGATGCTCACACAAAGGGCGTCCATTCTGCTCTCTCCATGACCTAAGGTGCTGGGAGTCACTGCCCGGGCTCCCAGGCAGCTTTCTTCAGCGTGCAGCCGGAATCGCAGAGCAGAGAGCTGCAACGCAGTTACAACGATTAGGTTAAAGTGCACCGACGTATGGACAGAGTAGAACGCTATGCACTCGTATACCATTAAGGGGCACAACGGCCCGAGATACAGATCTAGGGTGAGGAATCTGAGGGAATAAATGACCGTTGTGATTGGCCCTACAGCAAGCACTCTGATTGGCCGCCGAGAACCTAACGATCGACCGCGCGTGCTAATTAAGATTAACGATGAAAAGTATTCACCGCTCCAGATAGACCGCATCGAACTTGCGCGACGAGCAAACGTCACGCAGAGGGTTAGTGTGACCTTTCGATTGGTGTTATATTATACAATTAAACTGCACCGCGTAGGATGAGATATTTCATACTGTACAAGAGCCTGAAATAACTCTGAGCCGAGGGCCGCGCAGTCTCCGCAGAGGACGCTCGGCTGCGAAGAAGGCGCTCACCAGAGGGATTGTTTTACAGGACAGTGCGGATGGAATGTTCTTTTTATAGCGCATTAAAAGCGCAGCGCTGACATCGCTGCTTCTAGAAGCGAGACATGCCTGGCAGGGCCTGTCCTGTGTTCTGACCCAGATCTGTGGGACTGCGGAGGTCTGGCAAACCTTGGGAGACAGAAGGAAAGTCACGGCGTAAATTCAGAGAACCACAAAAACGCCAAGGGGTCTGTAGCACAGCTCACACCCCACCTGGGTGGTGTCGGAGACAAGTGTGACTTCCTCATCACATACACCCCCGAAGCACTATAAGGCACACGGGGCGCTGTCCTCCTTTTATCCAGAGCACATTTACTGGAGTCAGAATCTAATGGCAATATTCGCATGGGTTTTTAATTTGAGTAAAAGAGAGCGACACTCTTTGCTATCGCTCCACTCTATCTTGGGACTCCTAACATAGGCCTACGTTCTACCTCTCTCAAAAACACACACACATACACACACACACACACACACATGCTCTCTTTCTCTCTCTCTCTCTCTCTCTCTCTCTCTCTATCTCTTTATCTCTCTCTCTCTCTCTCTCTCTCTCTCTCTCTCTCTCTCTCTCTCTCTCTCTTATCTCTCTCTCTCTCTCACACACACACTCTCTCTCTCTCTCTATCTCCCTCCCTCCCTCCATCCCCCAACCCACTCATATCTTCCTCCTCTCCAGGCAAGCAAGTAACTCTCAACTCCATGAAGCTACCGACCTGCCATTTCCCACACTCTGCAACTCAGACCACCACATTCCACCTCGCCTAGAGGCCTCTCGGGCAGAACCAGGACTTCATCGATGAATTCTGCTTTTCTTTAATTTCTTTCTTGTCTGTGATGGATTGTTTACTTCTGCAAGGTCTCTAGAATAGTAGGGTATTGAAGGGTTAGGCTTGGACTTGCATGTTTTTATTGTGCAATGGATGTTCAGCTAGTTCTCCCAAAAACTGATGAAGTTGTTTAGAAGGGTGTCGGCATTGGGCATGGACTCGGTTGATAAGAGATGAGTTCAAGCATTAGCTTGTCGAAGGAGAAATCTTTGAAGGTTTGGTATGCTCTTTATTGTTGACCTTATTTTATTTATCTTGTCTTTCCTGGGAGGGTGAAGTCCTAAAGAAGGTGGTGTGGGTATGCTGGGGGGATGAGATGGTGGGGAGATTTGTTAATTCCCTATGACCTAATGATGCTGAAGTCCATCCGCACAACATGCAGTCACCTGAATAAATCAGTCAAACCAAAGTAGTGAGTCAACACCATCAATGAAGGCACACACAGAAGCAGAACACATTTCAAGACAATCATGCACTGCGTTGCACAGTACAAGACCCGCCTACTTCTCAATCCTCACACACAGAAAAGTACAATGCCATAAAAATACTCATGTGTGAAAAAATACAGAAAATCCAACAGTACATTGACAACATTAAGCCTGCATCATCACTTCTGCCCACCCCTTCCAGTAGAATGCGTCAGTAGTCAGCCCTCAAAGTCCTATCTTTCACAGATCTTGCCAACATGCACAACTTCCTCTAGACCACTTCTTAGGAAGGTGATGTCTTACCCTGGTCCTTCATCAAAGCTTTCAGTGGGGGATGCCCTCTCACCCCTACTTATCAATGAGAATGCCACAATCTCTCAAGGTTCATTCCCAGAACCACTCAAGACAGACCAGATTCTCGCACTCCTAAAAAAACACCTAGACTAGACCCTAATAGTCTAGCCTATCGCTCACCTACCATTCGTCAGCGAGATGATTGAAAAAGCAGTCTATGTTTAAGTCCAAGATCACAACAATGCTACCCATCTCCTGCATGACTTCCACTCAGGCTTCAGATCACGTTGCAGCACGGGGATCATTCCTGACAAATTGATGATGGTGTCTTTACCAGCTCCCAATTCGGTGTAGAAGCTGACCCGTGTGGACTAGACCCCGAGATTCTCGTCATTCCGTGTTAGGACGGTATTTGAATTATATAAACTCTTTTTACCCTGGTGGGTACATCGGCTGAAGTTTCCTAAAGGGTTAGACGCTGATTAGTTTTTTCTCTCCGATACGCTGTGATTTGCTGTTGTTTGCCCAGAATCTCTGAAATTGAATTGATTCTATCCACCTGAAATTTTGGAGAACCTTGATGGCCGTATATATTTAAATGACTGGCGCCCTGATGAAGGAATCCCCCACTGTGGCATTTTTACGAAACGCGTGTCAGCGCTTCTTTCTGTCTGGCTGTTGAGAGTGTGTTTTTAGTTGGTGGTATCTTGATGGATGTTTTGATTTATGAGTGTGTTTGTGATTGATTGTATGAGTGATTTATATATGAAAAATGTTTTTACTGCTCCTTGATGCTCTGGGCTGACGCTACATGAATTATAGATGTTGGTCCATTTACTGAAGTAATGATTTTTTATAAATATAAATGACAATAAAATGATTTAATATAACCAGCTGTTCTGTGGGCAATTGTTTATACTGGAACCTATTGGTCCTTTAGATTATTGGGATCTTCCCTTTTCATGTTGTCATACATATTGATTTCCCTGGCGGGTTGTTCCCCCTTCCCGTATCCTTTTTTTAGGTTCAGGGTCCCTCTTCTGTTCTTTGTAACTTTACCAGCAATGAAGACAAACTCTGTCTCCTGATATTACTGGACTTCACATCTGCCTTTGACACAGATGACCATCTCACTCTCATACATGCCCAAGATTCTCAAAAGGGATTGGCCTATTGTGTCCTTCACTGGTTCTCCTCCTCCCTTTACAAACAGCACCAGTTTGTTCACATGGGTACATAATTGACCCAAAAGATCCCTATTACCTGTGGAGTCCCCCATGGTTCCATACTATGTCCTTTCATCTTCATCTACTACGTGGAACCAATTGGCTCTCTAGTGGCAGTCAACAGCATGAAGATTCACCAATATGCAGATCATACACAACTTGTAAAGTCTCCTCTGCTTCAGACATCCAACGTCTCAAACACTGCCTGCATATCATCCAGACCTGGAAGTCCAGCACCTACCTGGCGCAGTGAGGACAGGAACCACTTCTGTATATACTCATCACACTAAAACTATCTCTCTTAGAAAAACAGGAATGCAAGGGGATAATATCTTAGAAATCTCAGTCACTTTAGGTTACATCCGAGTTCAGATTGTTTTCCCCACTATTCCTCTCTAGACAGAGATCAGTCATATGAAAATCAGCCTTGTGCCTGCTCCAAAAGGCAGAGTCCAGCTTGAACTATCAGTGTGGGCACCCAGAAAAAGCCCCAGAGCCCTCATGTACGACTCTTCTCCAACAGGAATGTCCGTGATCCAGCATCTTTTGGGCTGTGGAGCCATAAAGAAATTATGACTTGAGCTGGGGTACCTTCTACCCTTCTTAGTAGTCATTGTGCCTTTGCAGTCATATGGACCACTAGAGGTTGACTGCCTCCGCCATAAAGTAGGCATCACAGACTGTCTAGCCACAGATATTATCAGCTTTAGCCACCATACTCCCAGCTGTGAGTCATTAGCTCATTGGGAGGCAGGACTCAAGCTGCACTGCACTGATAGAACCCCAAAAGCCAGAATCCTAAATGTGGGCTGAGAAGGGACTTGGCCTTACAGCTTGTGGTGGATTGTTCATCTTTGCACACACCAACCAAGCCTGATTTGGATACGAATGGTCCCTGTCTGTAGTTGCACTGAGAGCAAAAACACATTGGACTGGAATGTAGCACATAGGAATTTGGAGATTGAAATTAATTTAAGCAACCATCTATCACTTTTTTGTTATTTTCAGATATTCATATAGACCACTTTCTCAAGAGAGGCTTTTTCTTAAAGTTCGGGCTCAATCAGTTTCCCTCCTCTCCTATCGCTCTGCTAAAGTCCCTTTGTATTGTGGAGTGCCACAGGGATCCCCTTTCTTGTTAAATATTTACATTCACCCCCTTATACATTCCCTTCAGGAGCAAAATGTACAAATTTACAATTATGCTGATGACATGCAGCTGATTTTCCCCATTGACAACACCACAGACTCCAAAACATTTTTTCAAAACACTATGCAGTATATTTGGGGCTGGATGAACTTTCACCAGCATAATAAGCTTAATTCGGAGAAAAATGGAAAGGGGCGACCACTCGGTCCCCCCGAACGTATGGTGGAGTACCCCGATCCCCCCGGGAAGCCATTTTGGGCGGGAGGCGAGTCTCGGCTGGTATGCCCAAAGCGGCGTAGCCGGGGCGCGCCTTTTCCCGCCCAAGAAGGGGTTGTCCTAGACACCAACACCGCTAGCCACGCCCTGGAGGCGGATTGGAGGTGGGTTCACGCCCGCCCGAAGAAGGATAAAAGGAGCGACAAGCCAAGGAAGCATCCTCTTGTTCCTGTGCTCTGAAGCTGCACCTCCCCGTTGCACGTGAGCTCGAGACGGAACGAAGAGCCATTTTTGAGATTTAACCGTGTGTTTCTTCTTTCAGTGAGTTCGGAGTTTTCTGCCTAGGACCTTTCGAGGAGTATACGTGGACGATGCCTAGCAAGAAGGTCAGAAAGAGGATCGGGACTGATCAGATGCTTCGTATGCTGATGAAGGACATGGCGTATATGAAAAAGCAGATGGCGGTAATGAATGGTGTGGGGGGGCCTAAGAGAGTCATCGGCCCAGCATTGCCGGGAGTGGTCCCGAGCGGGAGGGGTAGAAGGGCCAAGAAGGGAGCGTCGGGGGGGAAGCCCCGGTTCCCGAAGCACCTCCCGCTTCCCCGGTCACCCCGATCGAGGCCCCGACTCCGGTCCCAGATGTGGGCCAACCGATCCCTGTGGTAGTCACTCCAGTGAACAGGGAGGATATGCCTCCTGAACTGGCTGCCCAGTTGGCGGCATGGTTAGGCAAAGAGAATGAGGGGGCCACGGCGGAGGAAGCCAGGGCAATAATGAAGCAGTTGCGGCAATCGAAAGATGCTGCGAAGGCACCGTCTCCTTTTGTTTCCCCGCAGGCTCCCGTGGAACAACAAGTATCGGGCGTTGGTTCGGCAGGAACTACGGTCACAGTGGCCGGTTCAGGTAAGCAGCCGCTACCGATTGCGGGGGAGGGGTCGATACCTTCACGGAGGGAAAAAGTTGTTCAGCATATCCCGGTTGAGGTAAAAGAAAGGATATGGGCTGACAAATACGTGAACATGTTTACCTTGTTGACCGATCATTATGAGATTGAGCATGTGAAAAATCAAAAGGAGTTTCTGCATCCTAGTGTATGGCGCGCTAAGATGGCCGCTTTCAGAGTCGAGGAATCGATTGATAATTGGGGCAGAGCGTTTGGAATGTTCATTGCAATTATGGGGGAACGTAGGCCCGAATTGTTGGTGGGATTGGCCGTGTATCAGACTCGTATCATGGAATTTTATGGAACATATGGTGGCAATCAATGGCTGTATTACGATAGTATTTTTCGTAAGTCCAAGGAGCACGACTCATCCCTGACGTGGGATTGTTTCGACTCCATTTCCTGGCAAAAATTGGAGAAGTCAGGCTCGGCGAAGTCGCCATCTTTAGGGGGGAATATGGTCGAGTCTTCCCGCCATTCATCTGGGGCGCCCTTTCGGGCGGGATCAAGCAGTGATCAGCACACAAGGAGTAATGGCAACTCAGGTAAAAAAGGGGTCTGCTGGAATTTTAACAGAGGCAAATGTACTAGGCCGCAGGGATCTTGCAGGTTTAAGCATGAATGTGCTGGGTGTGGGCAGTCCTCGCATCCCGAGACCATGTGCAGAGCCAAAAATGGTGATCCGGGAAGTAGAGGGGGCGCCAAACAGGTCTGAAATAGTCCGAGGGGCGCCCCTTCCTACCCCGATTGATATCATGGCAATGATTCCTTGGTTGAACGAATATCCGGATCATACCTCCGCTGGGGTGTTGCGAGATGGTTTTTCATATGGTTTCCGCATCCCGGCGGGGGATTTTCAGGGACAGGTGCAATGTAAGAACCAACTGTCTGTCCTCCAGAATACGACGGTGGTACAAGCAAAGGTTGGGAGGGAGGTGGCCCGAGGTCGGGTAGCCGGCCCATATGACATGCCGCCTGTTGCTAATTTTGTTTGTTCACCTCTGGGAGTGGTCCCCAAAAAAGACCCAGGGGAATTCAGGTTGATACATAATTTGTCAGCTCCGAGGGGTCTTTCGGTGAACGATGCGATTGACCCGGGAGTTTGTTCGGTGCGGTACGCATCCTTTGATGAGGCCGTCGCCATGTTGAATCGCCTGGGGCCCGGAGCGCTGATGGCGAAATCAGATATCGAGTCAGCGTTCCGGTTGCTCCCGGTACACCCGGATGATCAGCGTCTCCTTGGTTTTACGTTTCAGGGACGCTATTACATGGATAAGTGTATGCCAATGGGTTGCTCCATCTCTTGTGCGTATTTTGAGAAATTCAGTAGTTTTCTGCAATGGGCGTTCACAAGAACAACGGGGTTTACACATGTGATGCATTATCTTGACGATTTTCTGTTCCTGGGGGCAGCCGGGGACACAGAATGTGCACAGGCTTTGATTGAATTTTGTGATCTCATGAGACGCTTTGGCGTGCCATTGGCACCAGGTAAGACAGTGGGGCCGTCTACTTCACTCGAGTTTCTTGGAATAGAGCTCGATTCTGAAGAAGGGTGCTTCCGGTTGCCCGGGGAAAAGGTAGTAAAATTTAAGGCCTCGCTCGAAAAATGTATTAGCGAGTCGAAGGTGAACTCGCATCAGTTGCAGCAGACTGTGGGTCAGTTGAATTTTGCCCTTAGAGTGATACCAATGGCTCGCCCTTTTTCCCGCTCTATTTCTCAAGCCATGGTTGGCCTGAAGGAAGGGCACCATCGCACAAGACTCTCGGCAGAGGTCCGCCAGGACATGCGCATATGGTTAGCATTCCTGGCGGATTTCAACGGTCGCGTGGTGTGGAACAAACCAGCTGTTTCCTCCGAGGAGCTGGGGTTATGGACAGACTCGGCGGGGAGTGTGGGCTTTGGCGCCATTTTTGGTAATCACTGGTCAGCACGAACATGGCCGTCATGGTGGCATGAGAGTGCACTCACAAGTAACATTGGGTTTCTCGAATTGTTCCCTATTTTGGTGGCCTTAACAACATGGCCTGAGGGGTTTCGTGATCAATCTGTGGTGTTCTGGTCTGATAATATGACCGTGGTTGAGTGCATCAATAGTCAGGCAGCACGCTGCAAATGGATTTTGAGACTGTTGAAAGAAATTGTCTTGCTGTGTATGAGACTAAACGTCCACTTTAGGGCAAGACATGTGCCAGGGGTGTTAAATCAGGCAGCTGATGCGCTTTCTCGTTCCCGTATGCAGGCCTTCTGGGGTTTTCTGCCCTCAGCGCACCCGGTGGCGGCACCATTTCCCGAAGCCCTCTGGTCTCTCGGTGCCCCGGACTACAAGACCTCGTGGGAGAGAGTTTAGCACCCAGGACAAGGAAGGCTTATGAAGGGGCGTTCCGTTCTTATTTGTCCTTTTTGGGTTCAGCTAAGGGAGAGCTTTGGGGCCAAGAAGAGTATGTCCTGAATTTTTTGTTAGCATTACATCGGGCAGGCAAGTCAGTGGCTACGGCCAATAGGCACCGGGCCGCCATATCCTTCATGGCACGGGCCCATGGCATACAGGATCCCACGGCATCTTTCTTGGTGCAGAAGGCGCTGCGTGGGTGGCAACGCCGTGAGGGTTGCAGAGTGGATGAGAGGCACCCGATAGGTCTTGAAAGGTTGGCCTTGTTACTGTCCGTACTCCCTGCGACATGTTCATCTCAATCAGAGACAGTGCTATTCCGGGCCGCTTTTGCATTAGCATTCCATGGGGCTATGCGGGTAAGCGAGCTGGTAGCGAGGAACAAGCTGGATACGGGGGGAGGTCTGTGCTGCGAGCACATTCAAATTAAGGGGGAGACTATGGTTGTCTCATTTGCCAGGTCCAAGACCGATCAGAAAGCGATCGGGGACAGTGTAGTAATTCAGCGGATTCCGGGATCTCCCATGTGCCCGATAGCATGCGTTGAGGAGTATTTGGCGCAGAGGGCGGCATCATGGGGGGGACGCTTGCTGAGGCACGCCGATGCTACCCCACTGACTAGGTTTCAGTTTCAGCGGGTGCTAACAATGGCAATCGCAGCCGCGGGCTTGAACCCATGCGATTTTGGGACCCACTCTTTCCGGATAGGGGCTGCTACAGAGGCTACAGCCAGGGGTCTGAGTGTGGAAAAAGTGAAACGGTTGGGGCGTTGGTCCTCGAATTGTTATAAAAGGTATGTGCGGTTGCACATGTTGTGAAGCCAATGTCATGCACTCACGCTTCTTGTTTTTGTTTGGTTTACAGTTACGCGAGTTTACGAGGCGGGGCGGACTGTGCAGTCGACCCGACAACTGGGGACCAGCGGTCAAAGATCACCGGCTGAGGAAAGAGTGGTGTGGGTCGTGGGCCACTCATACGTGAGGCGTGCCGCAGACGTATTCAAAGCAGGTGACATGATTCACATGGCTGGGGAATACGGGTACAGGGTGACCTTCTACGGAAGGGGCGGGCTCTGTATTGACCAGTTTCAATGTTTTATGGAGGGTCTGTTAGGGCGGACAAGGTCACCGCCAGCTGTAATCATAGTGCATCTTGGGGGCAATGATTTGGTTACCACTGGTAGACGTGTACTTCTCGAGTCGATACTATCCACAGTGAGTTGGTTGGCGAGAAGGGTACCAGGGTGCACGATTGCATGGTCCCATATGATTCCACGAAAGGTGTGGCGGGGGGCTATTTCTGTGGCTGCTTTAAACCATTCAGTGAAGAAGGTGAATAACAAGCTTGGTAGATTGTTCCGTACGAGTACATTGCATTCTATTCCGCATGGATGTATCAGGGGGGACCATATGTATCTGGAGGATGGGGTCCATTTGTCCCAGGTGGGGAATTCTTTACTCATAGGAGACTTCGTAGCTTGGTTAAAGAATTTGCAGCCATGACCTTTAAGTAGGAGTTTTTGTGGGGGGTCCGGATAGCCGGTCAACTATCCGGCCTGTGGCGGTAAGGTCATGATCGGTGAGCAGGAATTAGAAGATCCCTAGAGGTAGGGCGTCACCCATTATGGATGGGAGCGCCCGGGGGGAGGCGGCCATTGGCCCCTCAAACGGGGAGGCGGTCCCCTCTAAGGATGGGGACGCCGAAAGGGAAGGCGGCCATAGGCCCCTCCCTGGGGAGGAGGGGCTAGGGCCCCTCCTGTGAATTTCCCGGGGCCAGGACATCTGCGACGGCAGATGTGGTAAGTTGTGTGGGGTGGGAGGGGGGTCTACGCTACCTTCTAGACACCTCACACGAGTCCTCGGACGACCACTAAAGATGGCATCGAGCTAACAGGGGGCCCCCGCTAAGACAAGGGAAATTGGAAGTTGGCACAGAGGTACAGTCCTCTGTGCGACCGCCCCTCACACGTGGAGGGGGGAGTTCTGGTATTGGGGATCTGACACCGGTTACGACCTTGCCGTTGGCCCGTATGTTAGGATGTACAATTTCAAAGTTTGAGTAATGCATTTGCAGGATGTTTAGTATCGGCTAGGAGAACCTTTGTATTAGAGATGTGTTAAGGTCAGCCAAGAACATCGTAATGTGTAAATGAAATTGTACATGATATGAAACTGTTAATTTTAACGTTTTAATTTTGTTTCATATTTTAATAAATACGGCCGGGAGGGTAACTCCCTCCCGCCTTCCACAAGTTCAGAACCGTTTCCGTCTTCCCATCCTTGGGGGATTGTGTTGAGAGGGGGTGGCGGGTATCTCAACCATACGAGGTTGACCTCCTGGAATCCCTTCTTTTGCCCCCCTGAATTGGGCACCCCACTGTAGCCTAAAAATGCGGTGAAAAGCCTTGGAATCTCATTGATGAGGATTTGTCCTTCAAGCTACAGATTGGAGATGTGTTATCCTCCTGTTGCTTCCTACTTGGAGAATAAGGAAAATTAGGAGATACTTCATGAAGTCCAAATCCTTATTGCCATGGGGATTTCTCAGATTGGCAATGCCAATACACTCTACCTGGAACTTCCAACTAGTTTCCACAAAAAGCTGCAATTAGTCTAAAATGTTCTGTCAGCCTCAACACTGCCACATTAAGCCTCTTATGAAAAAGCTACACTGGCTTCTTGCACTATTTTCAAGACTCTTCATGGTAAATGTCCTGCTGTTGTGTCCTTCAGAATCCAGCACTACACTCCCAATTGCTGCTTAAAATTGGCTCGTCACAACTTATGTTTGGTGCCAAGATATAAGAAGAAGAGACTTGGGGGGCTAGGTTCTCCTTTCTGACTCAAAAAATTATGTATAGGGAGCTACCCTTTCTGGCAGGAAAAGGATTGTGTCAACAATCTTAAAAAAACAGAGTTCCTTCTCCTGAGTTCAATGAATCATAGGTGGTGTTAGAATCCCACAAGGGGACGTATACATCACTGGAAGGGATTAAGATGTTACACCAGTTACTAAATTTACAACTTCGTGCTAGTAGGGCCCAAAGGCACCATAAAAAACATGAGACAATTTTTATAAAAACATTTTTCATTCATTTATTTGAAAAAAAAATTAAAATTTGATCATAACATATTAATGCAATTAAAATCATATACACAAACGTTTTTCGTGAGGTTCAGACATTTAAAAAAAACATACAATATTCTTTAAAAATTGCTATTCTCGCAATGTTTCATACAGATATTACAACATCAAGTTTACTAGTCAAAGGATTTCTATAGGAACGAAATTGTCGACGCGGTGTTTCGGTGCCTCTTTATTATCTTGCACCTTCTTCAAGGACTCGTTCACAGCTTTATTTTATCTACAAAAACATATCATAGTACATATCATTAGGCCCATGCTTTTTTTACAACACTTGCAGATTGCTATAACATTTTAGATTCTGTCCTAATATTTGGTAACCCCGAACACTTTACAATCCCTGATCTGTTTCTACTTTGTAGTATATTACTACATTCTCACATCTTGAAGATATTGATGGTGAGGTTGTAACAGCCTTAGTTCATCGCTGATATACGGTGTCTTGGTTCTATTTGCTAGACACAATTGAGCTTTTTCGAAAAGTTCACAAAAAAGGGGGAAAAAAAGATTTTAAAGTCATTCTTTACTATTGTGTCCCACCCCTTGGTTTTTTTATTTTAAACTCACCCAGGTTGGATCTTCCCTGGTATTGTTTAACAAAAGGGGAACAACAGGTTTTAAAGTCATTCTTTACTCTTGTCTCCCACCCCTTGGTTTTAAAAAAAAAACTTACCCAGGTTGGTTCTTCCCTGGTTTTGTTTTACAGGTCTCTCTGAGCACGTATACATCCGCTCATATTTCTTTTATCCTTTTATGTTAAGAAAAGAGAGTACATCTTGTTTTAGGTTACTCTCTTTGTTATACATTCACTCTATTTGTGGTGAGCAATCTTACATTTTTATTTATTTTTACCTTGTGTGTAGATTTTATCCAAACTTCACTCAGGTTAGGGAAGAAAATGGACCAACTTCAATCCTATTAAGAGGATATATATCTGTTGTAAGAGTGGTTTACATGTTTGTTATTTACTTTGTTTTCTATTTTTATACTTTATTTTTCCTACACCCCTAATGGGCATAGGTGGACAACTTGGCATGCTAACTGTAGTCACATATTGATAGCAGCATTGTATTTTGAAAATTCACTTATTAAGTTATTCCTAAACTTGTTCCCCGTATTTGCCACTACTCTACATCCATAGTTAAAAAAGAGATTTTAGAAGGCTTACCAGTCCTATATTCTTGTTGTCTTAAATGGTTGGGGGGACGCCTCTGGGAGCTACCTTGCGCTGTTCCATTCACCACTTTATCTGAGGAACAATTTAATTTATTCCTCAATTATATTGGTTTTACTTTACTTAATAGAAACCTGAGTCTTTATCCTAGGGATCTTACCTTTGTGGTAAAAAGGAATTGTTTTGTATTTAATCCCTCTGATTAACTGTCTTGGTTTCTGCTCAATTAATTGCCAACTTTACGTATTTTACCTGCATATCACTAGAAAAAGCATTCCTAATTTTTCCATTCTCTCATGACTGCACCTGTAGTGGTATCTTCTGTACCATCATGTCTTCAGTGGGAGCTTTATCGGGCATATCCCTCTACAATTGACTAGATGAGCTCCACATACCTACCTGCTACCCAATAATTCAACATAAAATGCCCACCTCAAGGAAGATTTACTGACCACAGCTACCAGTCCCCCTATGTCACTCTTCACCATGCTCAGATTTTATTCTCTCTAAAAAGGCTTCAGACCCATGGCTCTCTATTTCTTTATTGTACCAACTCCTCTCTGCTAGACAAAGAAGGGTTTGCACAAAAATAACCTTTAATCAATTTGACATTTCTTTCTCCTCATTCTTATGTTTATATCTCCTAAATAGAACTATTTTAATATTTGTGTGCTATGGATTTACACTAAATGTCCTATTTTTTCATTGGGAACTGCCTACTGGTAAGCACTTCTTTACACCAGTCTCTTTTGCTATACAGCATACAGTTTTGCTGCATATTTTTTCTAAAAAACGTAATCATTGAAAGGTTATTTTTCATTGTTATCTTCAACAAATATAATTTTACTGGAAACTATTTTGTTCTTCTCCAACTAATCCATCACAACCTCCATCGTCAGCCTTCTCTATCACGTTAGGAATTAAACATTTTTGTCTCATTACACATTCCTACAGCAATTCATCGCAATCAAATCCTAAATCATGGACTCTTATAAAAAGTATGTTTATCTATCTTTACCACTCCACTATCTCAGATCTATTTCCAAAAGACTTTAAATTAGCTGTAGTTATTTATCTTCTCAAAATGTCATCCTTAGAAACTTAAGGCCCTTTTAACTATCATTTTATTTCCATTGTACCCTATTTTTCAAAATTTCTGAAGAGAACTGTACATTGCCATATTTCATACCTTTTACTGCAACACTATTTGGTTTCTGTTGTTTGCCCTGGTCTATTTTGGGGTAGTTAAACCTATCGAGGTTTTCAATACTCGTGATCTCCCAATCCTTATTCTATCTCCTCATTCTTTTAGTGGTTCTGGATCTACTCCACATTGGCATTCTCCTTATCTGTGTAGGTGTTCATGATCTATTTCATGAAACTGTTCAAATTCTTGTTCGCCCTTAACCAGGCACCCCAAAGATATTCTTTGTGGGTGCCTTATTATTTCCTTAGTACACAATTACTCAGTCTTCTGTGAAATCATATTTTTACACCTTCAGAGAGTCAATTCATGAGAATTTTCTGCCTGTATCTCTCCTGCTCAGATGTTGGTGAATGCTAATTATTGTCTTCACTTTAACGCCAAAATACAGAAATGCTATATATCTTTGCTCCGTCATTGTTCTTGCAACTATTTTCTAGTCTGTTTTCTCATAAACTGTAGTACCTATTCTTGTTACCTTGATTTTATTTGTAAGTTCTCAATGGCTTTTCTTCTTCTTCAACTTGTGCGATTTATCACTGTGTCGTTTACAATCTCTTCTCCTTTCCTGTTATTCAAGTGTTTATTTTTATTATCTTCACTATATTGGTCTATCCAAATATGCTCTTTCACCCTTTCACACTTTGTTTTCCGTTTGTTGTACCTCTCTTCCTTTTCCGTATCTGGACCAACTTCACTGGCTTCCTATCACATCTAATCTTTTGTTTTGTTAGTGCTATATTGTCTTAAAGCGTCTCAATTTTCTTGCTCCTTCACATTTGGGAGTGATCAATTTTTCGTATCAAGCATGTTGCATTCCTAGGTCTGTCTCTCTTTTTGTCTTCTGTTGGTCCTCGTCCTTCTTATGCATTGTTTCCTTCTGCCCTCAAGCAAGATTTAACTATGGCCAGGGACACTGGATTTAAGTGGCAGGGGAGGGCCAATTTATGTGGCAGGGTTGAGTAAATAATACAGTAAGAAAAGGCAAATTATGCAGCTTAATGCAGCACATTTTGTGATAGTATTACGTCATTATTTTGTCAACAGAAAGGTGACCTGTCAATCTTTGCGAAGGGCCCTCCACTGCACGCAAACATGTGTCGCTGTGGTTTTAGTAACTTTTGAACGTTTGAGTGAGTACCAATTTTATTTTATGTTAATGCAGCAAATCTAATTTTGTGCATAAATGCCACAGCCACACAATCACATAATTCCCTTTGTATTGTTTGTCTGTGTTGAGCACTTTAGAGACAAGTGCTATAGAAAATAATATTTGGTAGACGAATAATATATGACACAAGTTCTACGCTTGCTATGTTTTTGGTGTCGCAAAATGGATGATTTGAGATGTTTTGCATCACTCATTGCAAATGCGAACTAAGGGGCAGATTTACAATAACTGGCGCATCCCCAGGGATGCACCAGTTATTGTGCGCCGCATCTCCGCCACCCATGGTGCGCCGCTTTTACAATGTGGCGCACCATGGGGCAAAAACGGTACAGATGCGTGACGCATCTGTGCCGTAAAGGCGGCGAATTGCTGGATTTGCGTCGCAAGCGCGACGCAGCTCCAGCAATGCTCTGGGGGGGGCCCTATCTGTCCAATGCTGCATCAAGCCTTACGCCAGGGTTTTGACGCAGCATTGGCCTAAAAGTGACTGATTGAGATCTGGTAGATTTCACTCAGCCACTTTTAAGAGGCGTTCCTGCGCAGGAACGCCCTCCCCTGCACTGGAACGCCTCCTTATGGCACAGGGCTTTACAACGTGATGCATCTTCCAGATGCGTCATGTTGTAACTACCCCGCACCATGGCAGATTTTTTGCGCCGCCGCTGCGTCACAAAAGTGACACAAGGGCAGTGTAAAAGAGGCGCAAAGGGCTTGTAAATCTGCCCCTAACAGTTTAATAGATTGTAATTCAAACGTGTGAATTTACAAAATTGCCTGTAACTAGGCGTTCTAAATATTATCAGATACAATCTCTTCGCAATGTTGAATGGAAAGCAAATAGGACTGGGACTGCGGCCAGAAATACTGCTTTCCATAAAATGATAATTTGAAAGTGTGAAAAATAATAACATTACTGGTTTTATGAAAATGTATTATCTTGTCATTGGAGTTTGAAGTGACCTACTTTTACAAGCAGCACAATGCTGCAGGACTAAGAGGGTTATTAAGATGTTGGCGATGCGAGGCATCTGCCAAAAATAGGCAAATGTCCCGTCCAATCTTTTTAGAGTCTACATTTTATGTCGGGTGGTTTTGGCATGCACTTATTTTTGGCGGTTGGCTCAAATCTGCCCAACTCTAAATATTTCTTTTCGTTTGCAATAAGATTTTTTTAAATCTTTTGCTTTGGAAATCATGGTGGGTGTTTCTTTTTCTAGTTTGAATATACCACCGAGAATTTGACATTTTGTGTGCACAGAAATCAATTTTTAAAAACAATAAAGAAGGGCGCAAATTATAGAAATCAAAATATTCTGTGTTAAACCAATTGTCACATGCATTCTGAGCCGACTACTCAAGCTTTAACCAGATAAAGCGATACGCCTTCACAAGGCAGGTTGGTGAGTGGTAAGCACTGGGGTGATGAAGACTGGATCGGAGGAACGAGATTACAGGTGGGTAATCAAAGAATTACCTACTGACCAACTGCCTTATCACAGACCTTCTCCATCCATGTGGATATACCTAAACAAGCAGCTTACCTTTTCTTACCTGCACAATGTCAAAATCACAAGAGAGCAGTTTTATGAAAACATTTAATACCCACAATAGCAGGCACAACTGCGATACTAAGAACAGAATCCTGGATTCCAATGCAAATGGTATAGTAGCACTGCCCGCCAGCTAGAACAAGCACTACGGACATACTTCAAGATAGCTTCAATCAGCCTCAGCACAAGATGTGGCCATGTCACTGATAGATCCACTCTCCACGCCACTGGAAGATCAGAGTGAGTCAGGGCATTAGACACATCTACTGCACATCAAATCAACCTGTCTAAAGTTCACATGGATACGCTAAAATTCTACAGACTGCAACACCCACAAAAAATCCTACAGACTGTAATGCCCAAGAATCTTAGGAGCCCATCTTATGTCCACGGTGTTCAAAAACACATCTCTGGAGAAGAAGGTTTGGTAACAAAAGGGAAAAACAATCTCCAGGTGAATGGGTGAGCTCCTTTGGTTCGAAGCAAGGGCCATATTTGAACATTAAAGGAAAAGTCCTGAAGTAAAGAGTTTTACGCATCAAGAACAGAACCTCACATGGGGCAGCATCTGACAGATGTCATAGCAAACCTCACCAGGATTCTCTCAATACTCAGAAGTGCATCCACACTATTCAAGCAAAAAATTACCTGACTCAAATAGATGACATCCAGTATGAATTGTAGAATTAAACAACCTTTTCAGGTACGAGGATGAAAATGTCTATCATCACACAACCCTCAGAAAAAAAGCCTTATGACAAGGGTATCACCATGACCGCTGAGGGCAGCCACTACGCCTCAGGATGGTTTGCATGATACCATTACCCATGAAATGTTACTGAGAGCGTCAGTCTATAAAATGCTAATCCTAACAGGAGACCTTCAGTGTTTAATTTGAGCAGGTGCTTGCAGGTGCTCAGCACCGGCACCTATTCCTCAGCACCGGTGCTTATAGCACCAGTTAAGGACACACTCATTTGGAAGGCAGCCTGATTTTCCACAGAATCACAGGATGTTGAACCACGCTGAGACTCCAACCCGGTTCCCCATCTCTGAAATTGACAGCTCTAGCCATTAGGCAAAGCCCTCTCCAGAATAATAAGTGCCAGGGCTCTAGTTCGGAGGCAGTTTACACCAGCGCATTTCTCCTGTTAGCGCTGCCTCCTGAGGAGAGCCCCGGCACTTTTTATTTTACAAATTAACCACTGCCTTGAGCGGACAACGAACACTACAAAGTTTCACTATTCTGCAACAGCCTTTATAAGGCGATTGCACCAAGGCAATTTGCTCCATGGGGGTGGATGTCCTT
The DNA here is from genome assembly GCF_964263255.1 of Lissotriton vulgaris. Classification (NCBI taxonomy): domain Eukaryota; kingdom Metazoa; phylum Chordata; class Amphibia; order Caudata; family Salamandridae; genus Lissotriton; species Lissotriton vulgaris. Next base: position 358,539,988 of record NC_141693.1, on the reverse strand, counting down.
CCACCTGTTCCAAGATTCTGACAATTAGGAGAAATGCAGCAAAGTATACTTCAGTCACAGCAAAGAATAGTATCCATAACAATGCCTCACCACCTAGAGGCATATGGAAAAGGAGGGAAGGACTCCTGAACTGTCTACACAAAAAAACAAAGTTCTCTCTGGAAAGGGAGTAACACTCAGAAAATGGTAGGACTCTACTCTGTTGGTCAGCTATTGAGTTGTTTTTAACTGCTCACAAAGGAGTAGATGCTCTTCTGCCCAGGTGCCTTCCAGAAGCCAGATCTCTGGAATCTTGCTCCTTGACTCAGGAAAACTGAGGGGGCAGGGAGGATACTTCCCAGTGAACGTAAACCGTACGTGGAATTCAACCCAACATCATTTGAGCAAGAGTTATGAACTAATACTGTTTCAGAAACTGTTGTTTGAGTAGGTAATGTTCTAGGGAGTAAGTACCTAGTTGTCTCATGGGTTAGTGGCACTGTTAGACCAAGCATATCTTGGCATAATTACCCCTGACTTTTTGTCTCTGTCTCCTTTGCAATCTGGATGCTTTGGGTACTTTGCCACTGCTGATCAGTGTCAAAGTACAAGTTTTCGGTAAAATGTAATGGTAATTGGTTGGCCATGATTGGTATGTTTGCCTTACTAGTAAAGTCCCTAGTGATGTGCACTGTGTGTGCCAGGGCTAGTAATGCAAGGCACGGGGAGAAGGGAACTCAGGCCTTCAGTGTAGGGCCTGCGCGCAGAATGCTAAGTTAGCATGTTGTCGTGACAAGTGCAACCACTTGTCAGGCCTGACTTTCCCTTTGGAAAACACATTGGGCACCCCTGTGGTAGGTCCCAGGTAATCCCTGGGCATGGTGCAGTGTAGGTAAACGGCAGGATATATACTTAGGTGTGTATTATGTCCTGACAGTGAAAAACACTCCATTTAATTTTTCACTGCCGAAAGGCCGTCCTGCCCTTAGTACAGAATGGGGGAGCCTGGGTGTTGTGTTTGGTAGCCTAGTTTCCTCTAAGGTTATAATGGAGAGGTCAAGTTTAGTATGTATGAACTCAGCGGCATAACACATCTTTCTGTGAAGGTGGATTTGTCACTGTGTGTTCAGAAACCCCTCTTTTAGAAAGTGGCTGCGTTTTGTGCGCTAGGTATTTCTTTGTGTCTCTGCTGAAATGTGGATTGTCTTTCTGGATCTGAAAGGTGAGAGGAACTGGGAGAGGTCTTGACACAGGGAGGGGTTGAGATGGCACCAGGCTGCCCTGCATCTGGAGAGTAGGGGGCGGAGAAGCCTGGGAGGTGAAAAGTCCTGGGTTGGTTCTATAAACCAATTGACCCATCTCCTGCTGAGTGATTAAGGACCCAGACCCCAGTATCAAAGATGGGGAGGGGAAGCCTGGGAGGTGAAAAGGCCTGGGCTGGTTCTATAAACCAATTGACCCATCTCCTGCTGAGTGATTAAGGATCCAGACCCCCAGTATCAAAGGGAGAGAGGTGATACGGGGAGGGAGACAACCAGAGCTGATTTAGAGAGGGGTCAGGAACCCCTGAGCACAAAAAAACTTCAAAGACAGTAAGGGGTATAACTATGAGACCTGAAACCCCTGAATGTTGGAATGAAACAGAAATGATTGAGGCTGAAGGATTGGACCCATTCTGTGGTCAATAGGAACCTCTGCCAAAGAAGGAGCAACTGAAGAGTCTGCTGTGGAAAGACCAATCCTTGCTTTGTGATCTGAGACTGGTCTGCAGTTTGCTGTTCTAACCAAGGGAGAGGCTGTTGGGACTGTGCTCGAAGGCGCTGGGTCTCCCTGCTTGAAGAAGACGGTGTTTTGTGCTGTGTCATGTAACCCCAAGGGCCGGAGGTGAGCTGGCTCCCTGCTTGGAAATACAGGATCATAAAAGTTTCCGGAGAAGTCTCAAGCAACGCGGTGTGTGCGTGCTTTTGCAGCTTGAGACCCTCAGAAGTTCTGCCTTGTGATAGTGGGTACGCAGGAGTAAGCTGAGTCTCGGATGTGCTGGGCGCATGTCGTGGTGCAGGCCGTGGCATTCATGAGGAACACCTGGTCATTGTGTGCACCGGGAGAAGAGGTGAGATACCGATGCGCGGAGTGCGTGTCGTTGTGCAGGTAGGGTGTTGGTGAAGAGCGACTGGACATCGTGTGCACGGAAAGAAGAAGAGAGGCTCGGACGCGCAGAGTGCGTGTCATTATGCAGCCAGGGCATTGGTGAGGAGCGGCTGGACATTGTGAGCATCGGGAGAAGAGGAGGGACTCGGGCGCGCACGGTGCATGTTGAGGTGCAAGCAGAGGCGCAGGTGAAGAGCGCCGGGTCATAGTGAGCACCAGAGAAGAGGCAAGTCTCGGACGCGCAGTGTGCATGTCGAAGTGCAACCTGAGGCACTGGTGAGGAGTACCTGGGTAGGGTGTGCGCCGAATTTGAAGTAAAGTCTCCACAGTGCTGAGGTCGGGTCTCCGTGTTCACAGAGACTGACAGAAGGAGGGCCAAGTCATTGGGGACTCAGAGAAAAACAGAAGGGGCCCGGACCGGCAGCCCCGGAGGACCTTAGTCGCTGGTCTGAGCTCGTTGCACCCCGTGACGGAGTTCTGGATCAAGGCCCAAGTCGCTGACGTCGGAGAGGAGAGTGGGGTCGCGCCCCCCCGAGTAACGTGGATCACCACCTGGGGTGGGGTGCGGGCCTGGAGGGACACTCTCTTGGCCTCTCGCTTCTATTTGCTGCGCAAGTCTGTTGCTTCGGCTCGGGTCTCGGCCCTTGCTGACCAAAGAAGGGGCAGTACCGGAGCCGGAGTGGGGAGCAGTACTTTTGTGTCATGTGATCCATATTGGAGGCACTGTAACCGAGCACCTAAACAGTTGTATTACACTTTGCATTATTGCTGCTAATGAACTATCGAACTGTTGTTTGACACCTGACCTCATTTGTGCCTGATGAACTACATGCTTGGTGCGCTACGCATTGCATTATTTTTCCTTTTCAGATTACCCAATTGTAACGAGGCGCATTGCATTAATTCTTCATTGCACAGTATCTGATTATAACTTGTGCAGTGCATTATTTCTTCATTACACAGTACAGGATTGAAGCGTGACGCATTGCTTTGTTTTTCCTTGGTACAGGGCATGCTGGTAGTGATACGCATTGCATTATTCTTTCTATTGCAAAGGTCATGACTGTGGCGCTACGTATTTTTGATGGGGAATTTATATAGCGCACTATCACTCCGAGGAGCATCTTGGCGCTTTTAATGGCTTGTGTATTCCAGATGGTGGGAGATGTAATGACCCGTAGAGGCGTTTAAATCCTAGACCAGGGTTTCACAGGTTGTACCTGTTAAGTTGTAGATCCAGGTTTTGATGGCTTTCCTGAATTTACTCTCACAGGAGATTTCCCGAATTTGGTGAGGGAATTTATTCCATGCTTTAGAGCCTCTTACCGCTAGGGATTTTCCTCCTCTCGTGGCAAGTCGGAACTTTGGGATGATCATCAGGTTGGCCGTTGCAGATCTCAGTTGACGTCCAGGGTAGTAGCGATTGAAATTATTGAGCAGGTATGTTGGGCCTCTTTTATGAAATGCTCTGAAGGTAATTATCAATAATTTGAACAGAATTCGCTTTTGTATGGGGAGCCAGTGAAGAGTATCAAGTGCTGCTGATGCCGAGGTCTTTCTTGGCATTTTAAGCACTAATCTTACTGCGGCATGTTGTACCATTTGCAGCTTATGTAAGGCTGCTTTGTTGACCCCCACATAAAGACTGTTGCAATAATCCAGCCTGGATGTGATTAATGCCACCGCTACCGTTTTCCTGGCTGATAGTGTGAGAAAGTCAAAGAATTTTTGAAGACTCTTTATGACATTAAAACAGGAGCCTGCCACTTCACTTGTCTGTTGCTTAAAGGACAATTCCTCATCGAATTTGATTCCTAAGTTTCGGGTACTCTTTATAGTGCTCGGCGGGGCTTCCGCATTAGATGGCCAACAGGTCTGGGGCGAAAACAAATTGTTTTTCCCGAAAGGTAAGATTTCGGTCTTTGCGGTGTTACATCTCAAATGGTTTGTGTTCATCCACTCAAAAGTGGCTTTCAAACAGTCTCTAAGGGAACGTTCAGCAATTGCAGCGTCCTCATCTAGGATTAGGACTAGTTGAGTGTCATGGGCATAGGCTATTGAGCTTATAGCAAAGGAGGAGATGAGCTTCATTAATGGAACCATGTAGAGATTAAATAGGATGGGGCTTAGACTGGAGCCCTGGGGTACCCCGGACTGGACTTCCCTTTCCTCAGACCAGTATTGCCCTAACAATTTCCCTAACATGATGGTCTGTTTTCTTTGTCTCAGGAAGTTGGTAAACCATTTCAACACAGTGCCCACTATGCCTAGACTTCTTAGGCGATGAAGCAGAATGTCGTGGGACACCGTGTCGAAGGCTGCAGATAGATCTAATAGGATCAGGACTGCTCTTTTGCCCTGATCCAAAGCAGCTTTGATTGTTTCCGTCGAAAAGATGAGGGCAGATTCTGTAGAGTGGTGGGAAAGGAAACCCGCTTAGTTTGGATGGAGAAGAATATTGTTCTCTAGATATGCTGTGAGCTGTTTGTTAATGCATGTCTCTGTGAGTTTGCATAAGGCTGGGAGAAGTGGCATTGTTTCTCTGTTGCACAGTACAAGAGAATATTGTTACGCATTGCAGTATTTGTTTTCTTTTGCAATGTTTGTGACCCCTGACCCTGCTTGCAGGCCAGGTCACCCCTTACCTCCGAACAGCTCCACCTGTTCACCGACCGCTGCTGCCACCGCCTGCTGCTCCCTCGAGCGCGAGCTCGCGCCAGCTGTCCCCTGTGCCCCACTAGCACCTCCGTGCCTGGTGGTTTGTTCTTTTTTCCATTATCCATCCTTGGATTCCTTCTTTGTATTCTGCGCTCTTTTTTTTTAAACCGCCTTTGCACTCTCTTACCCGCATCTTCCAACCCCCCCCCATTTCTACTCCTGATCCCTGCTTCCCGCCGCTGCCCCTGCGGCCAGACCCCCTCCCGCCTCCCAGCTGCTCCTCCCTCCCTCCTCACCTTTATAGTAGGAGTGACCCCTGACCCCGCTTGCAGGCCAGGTCACCCCCTACCGCTGACCAGCTCCACCTGTTCACCGCCCGCTGCTGCCACTGACTGCTGCTCCCTTGAGCTGCTCCCTCGAGCGTGAGTTCGCACCAGCTGTCCCCTGTGCCCCACTAGCACCGTCGTGCCAGGTGGTTTGTTCTTTTTTCTATAATCCATCCTTGGATTCCTTCTTTGTATTCTGCGCTTTTTTGTTTTTACCGCCTTTGCACTCTCTTGCCCGCATCCCCCCCCAGCCCCCCACCCATTCCTACTCCTGGTCCCCGCTTTCTGCCTCTGCCCCTGCGGCCATGCCCCCTCGCCGCCACCTCCCGCCTCCTAGCTGCTCCTCCCTCCCTCCAAGCTTTTATATGGCGGCCACTGTGCGGCCGCGTAGCGGGCGCACCACTGGCGCTCCAAAGGCGCGCCAAATGCAAGCCCGTCTGCGCCCGTCCGTGCCTGGACCGCGCCCAGTGCCAGAACCCCTGGACCCCGCAAACACCACAACACCAGACTACGCTACGATGCCAGCACCCTCCACACACTCAAAGCCGGCTGAAACGACACCTGCTTCCAGGCCGCCCCGAAACGGACTCACGGACCGTTTTCCTGCCACACCTGCAGCTTCACCCGTGACAGAACCACCAAACCTCCAAGGACCGGACCCAACCACCTCCTCTGCATACTCCTCAACACCCGCTCCGCACGCAAACACGCAGTCGAGCTCTGGGATCAGCTCTACACCTCCGCCCCAGACGTGGCATTCCTGACCGAGACCTGGTGGAACTACTCCTCGGACGCCCGACATCGCCATAGCCATCCCGGATGGCTGCAAGATCACCCGCAGGGATCGCGCCAACGGAATTGGAGGAGGAATAGCCATCATCCACAAGTCGACCCTCAAAGTCACCACCCACGCAGACGACACCCTCAACACCGCCGAACATCAGAACTTCCGAATCCACACCGACCCCAACACCACCCTCAGAGGAACACTGATCTACAGACCACCCGGACCCCGGGCTCAGTTCAGCGCCTCCAACGCTGACCTCGCCAGCACCCACGCACTCGCCTCCACAGACTACGTCCTCCTCGGGGACCTAAATTTCTACCTTGAGAACAACAACAATACCAACTCCGCCACCCTGATCGACAACCTCGCGAACCTCGGCCTCAGACAACTCGTCACCGCACCTACCCACGCCCCTGGCCACACACTGGACCAGATTTTTTCTACAGGCACCCACGTCACCTTCGACCACACCACCAAACTCCACTGGACCGACCACCGCTGCATCCATTTCACCTTCAACAAACCAACCACGCACCACCGCACCCAACAAATGCCTCGCTGCTGCTGGAGCAAAGTCAGCGAAGACCAGCTGACCACCACCCTCGCACAGAACCCACCCACCGACCCCACCAACCCAGATGCCGCGGCCCGCAACCTCAGACAGTGGATCGACGACTGCGCCAACATCCTCGCCGCACTCAAGAAACCCTCCAACAACCACGCCAGCAAGAGAGCCACCTGGTTCACAGACGAGCTGCAGACCTCCAAATGCGCCTGCCGGAAACTGGAGAAGATATGGCTCCACGAACCCACTCCGGACAACCACGCAGCCCACAAAGACGCCACTCGCAGACATCACCACCTCATCAGAATAGCCAAGAGATCCTCCTTCAAAGACCGCCTGGATAACAATGCACACGACAGCAAAGAGCTCTTCAGCATCGAAAGGAACTCTCCAACCCCAGCGCCAACGCCAACGCCATACCTCCCTCACAAGAACTCTGCGACTCGCTGGCCACCTTCTTCCACCGCAAGATCGCTGACGTCCATGACAGCGTCAACACCACGACCGCCCGACTGCGCCTGACCCCACCTCCCCTGTGAACACCACCAGCACCAACCGCCTGTCCTCCTGGTCCAACGTCAACGACGACGAGACATGCAACATCATGAACTCCATCGACTCAGGATCCCCGACAGACACGTGCCCACACCACATATTCAACAAAGCAGACGCTGCCATTGCACCCCAACTACGGAAGGTCATCAACATCTCCTTCGAAACAGCAACATTCCCGGAAAGCTGGAAACACGCCGAAATCAACACCCTCCTCAAGAAGCCCAAGGCGGTCCCCAAGGACCTCAAGAACTTTCGGCCCATCTCCCTGCTCCCGTTCCCGGCGAAGGTCATCGAGAAAATCGTCAACATACAACTGGCCCGCCCCCAGGAAGACAACAACATCATGGACCTGTCCCAGTCCGGGTTCAGACGTAACCACAGCTCGGAGACCGCCCTCATCGCCGCCACAGACGACATAAGGCTCCAACTAGACAACGGCAAAACATCAGCCCTCATCCTCCTGGACCTGTCAGCCGCCTTCAACATGGTCTGCCATCGCACTCTAAAGACATGCCTCCTAGAGGCCGGAATCCAAGGGAAAGCCCTTGACTGGACCACGTCCTTCCTCTCCGGAGAACCCAGAGCGTCCGCCTCCCGCCCTTCCGATTCATGGCCGCCGACATCATCGGGCCGTTCCCCAGGGCTCATCCCTCAGCCCGACGCTGTTCAACGTCTACATGGCCCCCCTCGCACAAGTGGCCCGCCAACACGACCTCAACATCATCTCCTACGCCGACGACACCCAGCTCATCCTCTCCCTCACCAAGGACCCACAAACTGCCAAAACCAACCTCCACGAGGGAATGAAGGCCGTCGCCGACTGGATGAAGAACAGCCGTCTGCAGCTGAATTCGGATAAGATGGAGGTACTCATCCTCGGACCCACCCCCTCAGCCTGGGACGAGTCCTGGTGGCTGACCACACTGGGGACAGCACCAACACCCACCGACCATTCACGCAACCTAGAATTCAACCTCGACTCCTCCCTCTCCATGTCTAAACAGGTCAACGCCGTCACCTCCTCCTGCTACAACACCCTCCGCATGCTTTGCAGGATCAACAAGTGGATCCTGACCGACACAAGAAGAGCGGTGACATAGGCCCTCGTCAGCATCAGACTGGACTACGGCAATACACTCTACGCAGGAATTCCAGCCAAACACCTACGACGACTACAACGCATCCAAAATGCCTCCGCCGACTGATCGTCAACGCCCCTCGCCACAGCCACATCACCCCACCTGAGAGACCTACACTGGCTCCCCGTCGACAAGAGGATCACCTTCAAACTCCTCACCCACGCACACAAGGCACTCCACAACGCCGGACCAGCCTACCTGAACAGCAAACTCAGCTTCTACACCCCTACCTGCCAGCTCCGCTCCGCCAGTCTCGCCCTCGCAGCTGTCCTCCGCATCCAACGTACTACCTCCGGCGGCAAATCCTTCTCTTACCTCACCGCCAAGACCTGGAACACCCTCCCTACCCACCTACGGCAGACCCAAGACCTACTCGCTTTCAGAAGACTCCTCAAGACCTGGCTCTTCGAGCAGTAGCGCCCCCCTGTCACCCTCCCCCCCCCCCCCCCCCCCCCCCCCATCAGCGCCTTGAGACCCTCACGGGTAAGTAGCGCACTTTACAAGTATTCTGATTGATTGATTGATTGATTTTAGCAATACGACTGGCCTAACCTTTTGGAAACAGTTAGAAGTGAGCTTAACTGTTGGTTAGAAGTGGCGGTTGGGATTAGAACCTATCAACCCACCGGAATGAATACTACCCATTCTTGTATGTTGATTTTGTATTGTGTGGTTTTATCGTATAACCTCTTATATAAAGTTTATACTCATTTTATAAAAACATGTGTGGAGTCTATTTGTGGTGACATCATTGGGTTACCGTGAGTGTGGTTGCACATACTGTACACCCGTGCCTTGGAGATAAGCCTGGCTGCTCGTGCCACGTTACTAAGGGGGTGAGCAGGGCTTTCTCAGACGGTGTCCTAACTTAGCCTAACGTTGAAGCGAGGGGTCTGGGACTCCCGCCTCCAGCATTTGGTGGCGGCGGTATGTGATAAGGACCCCCACTTCCAACAGGCAATATAATAGTATTGTTCATAGATTGCTAGACCAGATGAGAGCAGTTGTGTCTTACCAAGATGATTAGATGTTTCTGCCTCTAGGTTATAACTAAGATGTGCACCTAGCCACTCTGGTAAAGCTCTGCAGAGATAGGAGGAGCACTGTGCAAGACCTATACACTCACCAACCTTTGCCTGCAATTGTTAGTTGCATTTCTGACAAGCTCAACAAAGGTGCCTGCCAAGGCTATGAATTGCACATGTGCATCTGTAACCGGCCTTCTGTCCCTCATAGAGGGGCCTCCAAAACAGAGAGAAACACACAAAAAAGTCTATGCCAAGCACTAGGCATGAAAAAGAACACAATAAGCCAGATTCAAAAAGGTAACTTTTTGGCTATTCACCAAATACAGGTGTAAATTACACGTCTCCACCAAACTGGAGAGCCAGTGGGTTATTGACAAACTACAGGAGCTGTTCACAAATGTAACTTGTATCTTTGAGTAATTCACACGTGGAATTTGCTTATACATTTTTTTGTCATTTTACAATCTGATTTTGTGACTAGCAGAAAGTAATAATGCTAACTGTGGATGTAACGGTTTTAAATGTTGTATGCTTTTATGAGTTTTTTACCTCGAATAAAGCAAATTTGACTGACTGACTGAATAATGTTTGTTTTTCATAAGATCATTCTATCCCTTTTGCCCTTTAACTTATTTTTTCGCAACACCAAACCATGACTATGAATATTTTACAGTGGTTCCATACTCTCATTATATCAATATTTCTTTCTAGTTTTGAGGGGGAGAGAGAGAGAGAGAGGGAGAAATCTTCAGGTCCAGCATTAAAGATTGGAAGCCCATCAACAACAATAACGTACAAAAAGGAAAATGGTCTTCCTCCTTAAAAGAGTCACCCCTTGCAGAGAGGACTACTTAGGTCTCCTTGATAATTTTAAATGCTACATAGAGTGATACCCTTGCCTCCTAATAATGATTGAATTCTCAGAGAAAATACTATACAGTTCTCTTATTAAGACCAACCTACACAGACAGATGACCAGTTCATCCATTATGATCAAAATCGAATGATGAGGCATACTCAGACCTTCCATTATATCATGGAGCTGGGGTGTTCTATGTAGGGCCAGAAGAGCCAGATTCATACAAGGCTTTAAGGATATCCACATAAAATACATTTACATGCAATAAAAATAAATAAATCACACTTATAGATTCAGTGATAATACTGAGAAATTGCAAAGGTGCCAAACCACCTGGGCCCACACTAGACACACCAAAACACTTACTAAAGAGAGACAGAAACAGAATAAAGGAGTGAGGGAGAGAAAGAAGGGGTCAAGAGAGAAAGGGATAAAGTGAGTGTTGGTAAGAGATCAAGAGAAAGAAAGAAAATAGAACTAGATACCGAGAGAAATGACAGTTGGGGAGATGAATAAAAAGTGAGAGGCATCATGGTTTCCTGTTCTTGAGCTACAGTAATTTGCTTCTCAAAAGAACTAATCACATACACAATCAATATTTTGACCTACACAGAGACATTTCTGGGTGTGACATTAATATTTAGAACTCTCCAAGGGGATATGAACGCCTCCGGTTAAGGATTGTAACCTTGTAGATGATCTTACACAAATAGCTTGCACCCCATTGAAGATAATGAACAGATCTACCTTTAAATATTGGAACCAAATAGTGGGGGTTACATAGCTCTCACAGTATGTTTGACCTCTATGGAGACATCTATTCAGATCTCCTCTAAGAATTGCTATTCTGATGGCACAAGATAGTCAGAACTTTATAAAACTGTACAACAAGAGTCCCATTAGGTACTGGAAATCTTGAGCAAATACCCAGGTCTCTTGTTAAGAATTGAAATCTTAAACACAACACTACAAAGTTTTCCCCTTAAGAATTGTAAATCTGTGGAGAGAGAGAAAAAGAGAGAGAGAGGTGCAAATATCCAATGCACACATGCAGAACTGCAACCTTAAAAAGGAGGCTATACAACTATCCCACCAACAAGAGGATCCCCATAGTGCTGAATACCCAGGTCATCTGTTAAGTATTGGAAACTTACAAAAAAGGAAAACCATAAAGAATTTGGACCCACTAGAGGGGGACAACACCAGGTGCCATACCGTAAGGAGCAAACACATGGAACCCTATAGAGTGAGTATTGATAGGGATCTCCTATCAAAGATTTCATGGTGAAGAGTCCTGGGCAAAGGGCAGGGGGTTTAGTAGGGATGAGAGAAGGATGGCATTTGCTAAGAGATTGGTAGTGACATTCTGTATTGTTGTATTTACATAGCCTGTGAGAAAAGGGAAAGGCTGTGACCGTGAGGGATAATGGAGCTTGGTCTATTATTAATGTAAGTGGTTCAAGAAACTAAAACAGGCATATGTGAACCCAGTGAATCCCCTTGAGGCATCATATACACAGGCAAGCAGTAATAGAATCACTTGCGGTGAGCAACAGGACAGGAACACTCAACCACAGATGAGCTGCAGACATAGGAGAACAACAACGAGGGGGCAGATACTGAGCTTTATTACAGAGACATGAAAGTGATAGCACAGAGTGTGTGTCTCCTCCTCAATACAGACAAAAGGTTTCTTCTGTTCCCCACTCTGCTCAGTCTGCCTCTCTCCTTCTCCATTTCACACACATAGGCACACACACACAGAAACACACAAGAAATTCACAAGGTTTCGCCTTGCCTACAACTTGTTCCTCATCACAAAAACATCACGTTATTTTTGAGCTACTCTTACCTTCTCCTTCACACCTATACATCAGTCTTTTCCTTCTCTCTGCCTCGCTTTCAACTTCCCCAACATAAGTTATATGAGATCTTTGTCTATTTTCGCTCTGTATCTCTGCTATCCTTCCTTGCCTCACCACATGAGCACCCGGAAGCCTACTGACAAACTGCATTTTGTAGTACACTTCAGTAGTACTACTCATGTACAAAATGCTAGTCACAGACCTAGAGATCTCCTTCTCACCGCTCTTATCTTTTCTATATGAAGAACTCCACCAGAAGGTAGAGTTCTCCATACATGAAGGTGTACGTTTTTATAGTAAATATTGGAGGGCCAGTGGGAGTGGCCGAAAAATGGGAAATACATATAAATGGGAGAAGTTTAAGTAAGGAGGAGTTCAGGAAGAAACATACAAAAACAAACACCTATCCATACATCAGTAAGCCCATTCCTATCTAAAAAAAACCACTGCTAAAGGTGCTATAGTTTAAAATGTCCCAGGACAGTAGTAAATATACTCCAGCTCAGCCTTGGAGTAAGTTTAGCATCACACAAAACCACTCACAGATATTGAAATTAAACCCCATTGAAAATAATAGAGGCAGGGACATAACACTATATAGGAAACAATATTAAATACATTATATTATTTTGACATCTAACTTGAATATATATATATATATATATATATATATATATATATATATATATATATATCCTTCAAATCAAATCATAAAACATTTATTGAGCGCACATATCACTCGAGAGTCTCAACGCGCTGGTGGATGTCTCTGAAAGGATAAGACTTCGATGCAGTTAGATGTCAAACTGCCATGTCTTTAAGTTCCTATAAAAACAATTGTGATCACTTATGGTACGTAGGTGTGAGGGTAGTTTATTCCAGAAAGACGGAGCGAGGAAGGAGAAGGATCTCCCTCCACCTGTGGTAGTGCGGATTCTGGGAGATACGAGAAGTGCTTGATTGCTAGATCTCAAGGTTCTGCCAGGTTGATACCAGGTTGATTTTATGGCCCAAAAATCTGGGCCTTTTACGTACATGTTCTTGTGTGTCAAGCAAAGAATCTTAAAGCGTATACATTTTTGTACAGGCAGCCACTGCAAAAGTTTCAAACTAGGAGCCGATGGAGATCTTGTTGGACGATCAAGTACCTGCCTCGCTGCATTATTCTGCAGAACCTGCATCCTTGATAGAAGGTTTTCATTGGTGGAAGCAAGTAGGGCATTCCCGTAGTCCATGCGGCTAATGATTAGTCCCTGGACTAGGGTTTTTTTTTGCCTCCAATGGAATGCACTTAAGATCTTTACGCAGGCTACGCATAGCTCCAAAACAGGAGTCAATGGTCTTATTAACATGGTCTTTCATTGAAAGTTTATTGTCCATTTGAAACCCCATGTTTCGCGCTGACTGAGTTGGAGTAGGACAGAGGCCAAGGATAGAGGGCCACCAGTCAGGTGTCCAGTGATCATCAGCCTTGCCATAGAGCATTATCTCAGTTTTTCCTCCATTCAACTGCAGGTGGTTTGTGCACATCCACTTCTCGATTTGAGACATGCAGTCTTTGAAACAAGACTTAGTTTCCAATGGTTCTGGTCCAAGAGTGACCAAGATCTGAGTGTCGTCGGCATAAGACACAACATCGAAGCTAAAGGTTTGAATCACTTAGGCCAGAGGGGTCACATAAAAGTTAAAGAGTGTCAGACCCAAGATGGAACCCTGTGGTACTCCCATCCTGACTGATCTACTACAGGAGCTTGTATTTCCCACCTGTACTATCATAGTACGATCAGTTAGGTAGTTCTTGAGCCACTGTAGAGCCTTTCCCCTAACACCAATCACCCAAAGCCGATGTTCAAGAATGCTATGGGAGATGGTGTCAAACGCTGCAGATAAATCAAGCAGGACGAGGATAGATGACTTCCCCCCGTCTAATGCCAACCTGATATTATCATTTACCTCCAGCAGAGCTATTTCGGTACTGTGGGCTGCCCTAAAGCCAGATTGAGGGTCAAGCAGTCCATGGCTCTCAAGATGGACAACAAGCTGTTTATTGACCAGAAACTCAAGCATTTTACTGAAATGAGGGAGGATCGATATAGAACGATAGTTAGTAAGAAGTTTTGGGTCTGCAGTAGATTTTTTAATATACCCCTGACCCTGGCAGTTTTCCATAATGTAGGAAATTCTGATTCTGACAATAATTTGTTGAATAAATCGGTGAAGCAGTCTAAGAGCGCAGGGGCTACAGTTGGAAAAATGTTTGGTGACAACGGATCTGTAGGTGAACCAGTTTTTGCTTTCATGAGGGTTTCAGTCACCTCTGTAGAGCTACACTGGGTACATTCATCCAAAATATAAGGGGGATCAAAGGGAGTTGACGAAGAGTTACCCATGTCATTACAATTATTTTGTACAGGAAAAGAATTATGGACAGCCATAATCTTATCTCAAAAATTTTTGAAAGAGAGTCTATCCATTCCTGGGAGGTGGAAAGTTGAGACTGAACAGGTGGAGTAGAGAATTCTTTTAGGATTTGATAGAGCTCCTTGTTTGAATTCGCTGCCTTCTCAATACGATTGAGAAATAATTTCCTTGTTTGTCTCATATTTTCCATGGTCTTATGGTGGACACCTTTATATATATCTTTGCTCCGCCACCTTCCAAAATCCTAAATAGACTAATGCAGACCCAGGAATTAGTGCAAATATGCTTTATTGAGCAAATCCCTGCAGCTCCGCCAATATGCGTCTCATCCTTCCAGAGGCCATGATCACATGACACCATATTGAAAATAATAGAGGCAAGGACATAACACTTTATAGGAAATAATATTAAATACTTTATATTATATATATATATACATATATATATATATATATATATATATATATATATATATATATATATATATATATATATATATATATATATATATATATATATGTCTCTCACCAAGCACAGCAGCCGCTGTACGAATGCACTTCCACTCCAGTCTTTCACAAAATTTTCAACGAGAAAGGCGCGTGTGCTCAAGTTGTTATTTAATTCCTCATTTTGGTTCCAGCATGTAAATACACGGAAAACATGGAACAAAAACCCAACGCGTTTCGGCGATTCAACTCTCGCCTTGACCCGTGAGCAAGGCGAGAGTTGAATCGCCGAAACGCGTTGGGTTTTTGTTCCATGTTTTCCGTGTATTTACATGCTGGAACCAAAATGAGGAATTAAATAACAACTTGAGCGCACGCGCCTTTCTCGTTGAAAATTTTGTGAAAGACTGGAGTGGAAGTGCATTCTTACAGCGGCTGCTGTGCTTGGTGAGAGACATAGTTTACAGGGCGACCTCCGCCCCTGGTATGCACCGCAGTTAGAGGTCCAGGTGAAACGGAGGAAGTGGACTTGTTTATATATACATATATATATATATATATATATATATATATATATATATATATATATATATATATATATATATATATATATATATATATATATATATATATATATATATATATATATATATATATATATATATATATATATATATATATATATATATATATATATATATATATATATATATATATATATATATATATATATATATATATAAATTATATATATCACAAACAGCGTTCCTGCCCCGTTCCTTCCCCGTTAACTGATCTAATGGGGACTTTTGGTATTGACCTCTTCCTGTCTCCACACAAACATCGAAGAACCACAAGAATATTGTGGTGAGCAGTGCAAGGTTTATTGGTCATAAAAGATTACATCCAGGAGTGCTTGGGCTTAGTATATATTCAATAGGAAATGCATTATTTGTGTTGGTACTAACTTTGGCTCCGTTTTGACGGATCTCCGCGAACATTTCCAGAAAATTGCTTTTGACTAGTCTGTGCATGGAAAGTTTCAGGGTCATCTGTCAAGTGGGGACGAGACAAAGAGGGGGTCCCAAAACACGTTTTCCTCCATTCCATTTTTCATATCAACAAGAAAGTGATGGCAGCCATCTTGGAACTCAGAACTCAGTCCCGAATCCCAAAGAAATGGATAAAAGAAATAAGCCTGGTGGTGTAAGCTACATTTACCTTAGGGCACAAGTTATAGTTACTTGGAATAACTCTAACTATAACAGCTGAATTTGTATGGTTTTGTGCATTTAAAATCTGAACCTAACTATAACATCTGTGTAACCTTTTTTTTCATGAATTTCTAAGATTTTTTTAATTCTATTTCCTAACTATAGCACCCTGTAACCTTTGTTTTTTTTCCAGTAACATTTCTAGTTTTTTTTACATTATGCAAAATGCCCATTGCAATGCACAGTTGGGAGGAATTCGATGCCTGGCCTGTCATTTTGCTTCCCCCCCCCAAGCATGCTGCCCCTGCCTTGCCATCCATTGCCCAAGCTCATGTCCCTGCTCCTTCGTTACAGCCCTATGTGGCTGTTGTTCTGTCACTGCCCTTCCTCCCTACTGTGAACAGTTAGCTTGCTGTCCCATCCACCTTCTTCCTACCATCTATTATCTGATTCCATGCACCAGCTGCCTACCTCCTGCCCTGCATGGTCCGATGTTTTGTCACTGAGCTCCATTTAGATTGATGTCCCTGCCCACTCCTCCTGCCCTCTGTTACCCAAAGATATGCACCATCATTGCCCTCCTGCTTAGCATCTGTGCTTATCTTGCTGCCCCTACCCTCTTTCTCCTGCCCTCTGATGTCTGTGTGTTTTACCCCTGCTCGCTCTTTTTTGCCCACCATGTTCCCTGGACCTGCCACCCTCCTATCTACTCTGAGTGTTCTGTTGATCTGCCACTGCCCATCCCACCTGCCTAGCTTGGTCAGATGACTGCTGTCTGTCCCTGCCACCTCTACCCTGCCTGTCCAAGTTCCATGCCCCTATCGCCTCCCTCCTGTCCTCCATGGTTCATTTTGCTGCCCTTCACTTCTGCCCTCATGCTCTGTTGTGGTGACACAGCCCCTCCTGCCTACCCCGCATAGTCTGTTCTGAAGCCCCTTCCTCTGTTCTCTCTTGCCTGTGTTCATCCACTACCCATCCCTTCTGTCCTCACGGTCCTTTGTGCATGTCCCTGCCCCCTCCCTCTTGCCCACCGTGACTGTTGTGCTGCCACTAACACTCCTGCTTGCAATGCATGGCCTTATGTGCTGCCACAGCCCCTCCCACCTGCCCTGTATGGTCAGCCTGCTGCCCCATGCTTCCTAACACCCTCCCACCTTCCCTCTGTTGTCCCTGTGTATGTCATAATAGTCGTACTGTTGCCTGCCATGATGTGTTGTTCTTCCAGTAACCATCTCTCATGCCCTCCATGGCCAGCTTTGCTGCTCCAGTACTGCTCTCTGTTTTCCATGTGCAAGCTCCTATCCTCTCTCTCCTGTCTTGTCTGGTCCGTTATAGTGCCCTTGCTCCCTCCCTCAAGCCCTTCATGGTCCGTTATGCTGCAACTATCCTTCCTGTCTGTCCGGTATGGTCAGCTTGCTGCCCTTGCCTCTTTCCCCTCTACTCTCTGTTGTCCATGTGCATGGCCTTGTCTCCTCCCTATTGCTTTCCAAGGTCCTTTGTGCTGCGCTGCTGTCCCGCTTGCCCTGTGTGGTACATTGTGCTGCTGCAACCCTTGAAGCCTGTCCTTTAAGGTCAGTTTGACTCTCCTGCCCATCTTCCTCCTGCCCTCTGTTTTCTAAGTCCATGTCCCTACCCCATTCTTCCTGCCCTCAGTGATCCAATGTCCCATATGTGCCAACATTTTGAACTTGGTAAGAAGGCAATTTGGAAACAAAAATAACTATGGAATTGATTTTCCCCATTGATTTAAACTGAAAAAGAGGAGATTTTAGGCAGGAGACAGATCAAATAAATCTCTTTTGGGTTCAAAACATCAGCAGTCTCCTATCTAAATTGGTCAACAGTGAGTAGTTACAGTTAGGACTATGTTTCCATAGGTGATGTGTTTTTTGACTTGCCTATATCTTTGGCGTTGTTTGACAAATCTTCACAAAAATTTCAAAACACAGTGCCCCAATGAATATTGTTGGGCCTGGTAGGTTTTGGGGCGATCCATCAAGCGGGGTCCAAGAAAAGTGGGGGTATAAAAAGTGCATTTCCCACTGGACCTTTAGTCAAAGCTGCAGTCTGAACCGCTGGAAGGAATTAAACCAAAATTCGAAGACAGGTAGATTTGGTTACACAGATCATGCTTTCAGTTATTTGGTGTAAATCCATTCAGTAGTTTTTGAGAAATTTAAGAGAAAAAAGTTTGTGATATCTGTGGCCGGGAGGACTCTTCGAATAATGACGAGCTCATGCATGGAAATGCAGAGCTGTGATCGGCTGCGGACACTTCAACCAGGAATTGTTGGCAGCCATCTTGGGACTCACTTATGGGGAGTCACACAAAAAATTTTGAAAAAAGAAAAGGGGGCAGGGTATTACCCCCATTTTCTATTTTCTAAATATTTTTTAGAAAAACCCTGACCCCGTAAAGTTGGTACTGGGGGGCCCTGCAGGGCCAAAAAAACATAAACATTTTTTTTAAATTGCTGCGAATTTGCAGGATTTTAAAAAAAAATGTGCCCCTGATCTTGTGCTCATGTATTTAATTGACCATCCCGTGTGGGCCAGGTCTGAGAAGCATACCTTAGAAATAGTTGGGGGGGGCACAGGCCCCCCTACTAGGGCTTATCAAAGACCAGTGGACCGCCACCTCCCTGGGGCAAAAGTCTTTACATGTATGTAGGGGGGACTGAGTTCTCCCCACAGCCCCAGGGACCGCCACCTCCCCATGCACTGCTGAAAATGTATACAGGTGGGCCCATCTCAGCCCACCCTACACTCTGGGGACCGCCACCTCCCCAGGGCTTAAATGTTTACAATTAATGTGGGGGGTGCAGCCCCCTGAAGCCCCGGGGACTGAGACTTCCCAAGCGCTGAAAATAAATTAATGTAGGGGGTCTGTTATGGCCCCCCGGGGACTACCACATTCCCAGGGCTAAGTTCTACAGAGTGGGGCAGCGTGGCCTCCCTCGTGGATCCATTTATGGCCATGGGGACCATCACCTCCCAGGGTCGGCTCCTGCTACTTCCTGAGGTGCCCATGCTTGGGAGGTAGCTGTTTGTTTTTTCTTCAGGATAGCTGACAGCTCTCACCAAGCAAAAGCAAACATAACTCCACTTTCTGCAAGCCAGAGCTGTCAAACAGCTCCAGCTTGCAGAAAGCAGAGTTTTCATCTGTTTCTCTACAAGCAAATATGCGTGCAGAGAAACAGATGAAAATGTTGCTCCTGCAAGCAGGGAGCTGCTACTTCCACAAGCTCCCTGCTTGAGGGAGCAATGGCAGGGACTGCTGCAGCAATGAGGCTCCATTCACGGTCCCCAACCGTGCTCATTGGGTACCCTGCGTGGGCTCCAGGGTACACAAAGGAGCTAAGAAGGGAGACTAAAGGTCAGAAAAGAGCAGATAGAGGCAGAATAAAGGTCAGAGATAACCAGAAAGAGGCATAATAAAGGTCAGCAATGAACAGAAAGGGACACAACTAGAATCACTGAATTGCTATAGTTTTGTACAAGTGAAATCTGAGCAAACTATAACGTCCCGGTAATAATTTTTCGTGAATGTATATGTTTTTTTCAAATTCTATTTCTTAACTACACCGACCCAGTAGCCTTTCGTTTTTTCAGTGAATATATACATATATGGTTTTGGCCACAAGGTAGTTATACTTAGGACTTAGCTTCCCTACACAGAGCGGTCTTTGTTTTACTAATAACTTTAGCTTCGTTTGACAAACTTCACAACATTTTCAAAACTAGTTTGCCACTCACTTCAGCTGCTGTCTGGAAAGTGTGGGTGATCCATCAAGTAGGGCTGAGGAAAAGGGGGGGTCCCAAATCACATTTTTCCCATGCAATTTCTCTTAGGGATTTTAGACACGACGACACCCCCAACCGCTGAACGAAATGACATCAACTTTGGCAGAAAGGTAGATCTTGGTCCAGAAAGAGTGCTTTTTGTAACTTGGTATGAATCTATTCAGTAGTGTTGGAGTTATCAACAAAAAAAGATTTATGTAGAGATATGGATCCACCACAGATCCGTTGTGCTGGATCCACACGCCAAGAACAATTCCATGATTGACTGGCTGCATCCTGAAAGAAAAGTTGCAGCCATCATTTTGTCAATTGGGACAAGGTTCCCGGTGGGGGGGATTAAGTTAGGGGTGGGTGGTGAACTCTGCTCCGCCAGCAGAGTTTGCAGAGTTTTGCCGACTCAGTGCTCTGCTGGGAGTTCAGCAAAAACTCTGATTCCGTTTAACGGCGGGGTTTGCCCATGCCGCGAATTAGAGCATGAGAATGGCACAGACCAAGACTTGTGGAGAGCAGTAGCAGTGGGCAAACCGTGTATGGAATCAGTAACTGGTTACACAAGGAAAACAGCAGAGATTATTGTTTTTACATGCTTTGTGCAAGAATGGAAACATCACACTCTAGAAATGTGCCCATGCTTAAGAGTCTGGGCGCAGTCAGAGATTGTGGAAATGAAATTGGCATAGCAATGCCAAAGATGGCAGCCGTACTAGTCGGGCTGGCAGCGGTGGCCGAGCTGGACAGCCTCAGATGTGAGGCTGCCAAAGGCGGCTTCTGATGGAGAGGAGCAAGGCATTTTTGTTTGGGTGGGGAGTTTTATATGCCGTGAGCTAGATAAGAGATATCTGGTATTAGAGTGCTTTACATAACAACAGTTTCACACAAGGACACATTAATTTTTCTTAGGCACGGGGAGATTAAGTGATTTGCCCAGAACCACAGAATGTTGAACGTTGTAGCCGAGACTCGAACCCCGTTCCCCAGCTTTGACGTCAACCGCTCTAGCCGTAAGGCTACATCCTCTCCCCCTCTCCTCTCATATTAAAAGCACTGCCAATCTTTACTGCCAGTGGGAGAGGGCACATACAAGAACATCCTCTAGTTGGCAGCAAACGCCTTCCTTAGCCCTAGATACCCCCGCTGGTCAGATGTCAGGTGCTGCATTCTTTCCCTTGGCAAGAGCAGGAGCCTACAGGAGAGGGACCGTGGACCATGGGCATTGAGCCCAGCAGAGGGGGAAGAGACAGGGGAAGGGCAGCTCACACCACAGCAGGGGCAGCGCAGACCCTCCCCAGGAGGGATCCTCCACCCGCTCATCCCTCTGAATTCACAGCACCTGCACGAGCTCCGCAGCATCTGCAGTCCCGGTAAGTGAGGAGAGCCTCCACAGACTGACCTGAGGGAGTCTGAAATAAGGTCACCTTGGAGCTTGGGACGAGAGAGACATGTGACTGAACTCGGAGGTCTGAGCAGGCACCTCAGATATTCACGGGGCACTCAATACATCCTATATTTTGCAACATGCTCAAAAACCACAAAGGAAGCCAGCAATCAACTGCCAATCAGAGTTAAGGAGCGTGTTACACGAAACGCCTCACCAGTTCAGAAGGCTTGCACCGCCATCTTAATGGGAGGGATGTCTCGCAAAAGATACCAACAATAAAGAACTGTCAGCCAATTCAACTCACCTTGAAACATTGCCACAGTCAACAAGAAATAAGGAAACAATATTCTAATGTATTAACCCATGTGAAAACATCCTAGCGGTTAGAGTTTCTCAGATACTCTCTTACTCAGCATGGAAGGGAGGCGAGCTTTGGCGGCTCTCTCCACCCAAAATGTGCCCCAGTCCCCAACAGACATTGCACCTGCCTCCCTTGCTGCTCTCTGTTCTACCCACACAAGTCACTGTCCTGTGCCGGCATGCAGCGGTTGCCGGGCGATTGGCATGCATTGTGCACGCCGTGCCCTGGTTGTATGTGAGCGAGTGTGTGCGGCTGCTGCTCCCGCCACTTGCACTACGTCTAGCACCACAACCCCAGGCATCACTGGGGCAGTGGAGGAGGCTCCTCAGGGCAGCGGCAGCCCAATGTAGCACCACCACCTCCATCCATCTTCTTGGGCAGCGAGGCGCCCCTTTCTGCATAAATCACTGGGGAGAGGAGGCAGCGCTGAAAGTTGAGTGCAGGGAGTGGGGATGATCAGTATTACAGCTAGGGCGGAGAAGAACTCAGTGGAATTCCAGTTTTTATGCAACTCTGCAGAATTCCGCATAGGTCAACTCCGCCCACCTCTAAATAAAGAGTAAATTTGACATAAAGGTTGAGGATAGAGGTATCTTGACCCCATGGGACTGATGGAGGAGTATGTGAGAAATTGTCCAAAACCAGGTTTTTTTGGGTGCGCAAGGATCCGCAGATCTTCCGTGATGCCCAGCATGGCCCCTCGTGGAAATCCCTGATGGATCCACAGATGCAGACCCCAATTAAAAATTAGACACACTCACAGACCCACTCATACACGCTCCTACACCCTCACACATCCACTCACGCACCTACTCACACATGCATACAAACACCCATACAGTCACTAGCACACCCTTTAACACACCCAGTCACTCACACATCCATTCACAGACCTAGAGAAACACTCACAGACCCACACATGCACCTACACACCCAATCACAAAGCCATGTACACTCCCATACAGCCACTTACACACCCACTCCCAGCCCCACATAGCCACTTACACAGTCTTTCTGTTTATGATGTGTAGATGATAACTACACATAGAACAGGATGCAGTCTATTAAGTTATTGAGGAACACCTTGTTGCCTGTGGCTGTAAAATTGACTCTGTCTTTTCAAAATATTCTGTCCATGTCGAAGTGTAAGTTGGTATGTTATATAGAGCCCATGTTGTGGTCTTGGAGAAATGCAGAAAAAGCTTTATTGACATATTTCCTGGATTTCTCTAACTGTGGACAACATTGGGTGTACCACTACCACTTCTGTCTTTGGTAAATGTTGGAGAAGATCAAGGCAGTATGTGGGAACAGTGACATTCATTTACCAAAGGAATCCTTCATTAGGATTTTCAGTGCTACCCCAGTAATTGTGCCTAAGTCTTTGCCACCACAGTGCACAATCATGACGTGTGGATGTTGGCAATCCACAATGCTTTCAATCAAAGGCAGCAATTGATACCACTTTAACCCTCTTTGGCCATTCCAAATAATATTTTCATTAGGTAAACCTATGTCCCTGTCAATGCCACTCTTTCTAGCACTTTCTCTGGCACAAACCTATGGCACACAATCCAGTCACTGACCATTTTGGAGACAAGCAGGAGTAGTGCTCTGGAAAAGGCTGCAACAGAATGAGGGAGTTTTAAAGATGAAAAGCAGCAAAAATGGAGGACAGCAAGTAAAATATAAAAGAACATATTTGATTGGATGATAAAAATGTACACTGAAATAAAATTACGTAGTGACTTTAACAGAAAAAGTAACTATCTTTGAGATTGGTTTGGGAATTTTTTTTAAAAAGTTATATTATTTGGGATATGCTTGGGATTGCTAACAGTCAAACACACTTGCTACAGTTAATGTGAAGATAGTATGCGGTTTGGAGACAGTATTGTGAATGTTTCACTTCCTGGTAGGCAGATACTACTGTAAACATGGTTACTATGGAAATGCTGGTAAAATAGTGTGGGGGAAGGGAACAAAGAGACTACAGTGTAAAATTGAAAAGCACATTGGTGTACATAACTTTTTCAGTAGGGAGTGTATGTCTTGTATTTGACAATATTTTACTAAATAAACCAGAAGTAAAAAGCTTTAACAGCAGATTGTTCAATGCTTTGAGGGTTTCCTTATGAATCTGCGGATCCACCGTGGATTCACATGGCGCCCAGGAAAAATGAAAAGTGTTTAAAAAATTGTGACCCTTTAGGAGTGGTATAATAAAAATAAAAGATGAAAGGAAGTCTGTGATTTTCTATGTATAAGATTATGAGTAAGAGCACATGGGGAAGGGTAGCCATTGTAGGTACTTTTCTAATGAGGGTGGTGGAGAATTGCCATTTGTCTGATTGCATTTGCAGTGGAAAACAGATGTTAACAGATACTACAGTAAAAGTTGGACATCAACAAAGAAATTATACAGGTATGTCAATTAGATTGTACTATTAAAAGGTTTATTTAAAAAAAGTGTGTGTATATATAAGCTGAAAAAAATGTGTAGCTTCTAGCCACTACAGTAAAAGGCTAAATAGAAGGGAGCTTAGTTGAGAACAATAACTAAAAATGTAGTGAGCAGCGAAGGAGGAAGAGAAATTGCTATAATGAACATATAGGTATTTTATCAAGCCACTATGAAAGAATGTGTTAGAAATTAGATGTGGGTGCTTGCTTATAATATGTAATTTAATAGTATGTAATTTGCAACCAGTCACACAGTCATGCAGCCACTTACACTTACACAACCAGTTATACTCACACAAAAGCTCTAATGTACCCACCACTCATATAGCCAGACAGTGACTGACACACTCAGTTACACATCCATAAAACCATCCACATACCCATTTACTGACCTATACATCCACTTTCATAGTCGTTCATACACCCATACAGGCACTGTCACACCCAATCACACACCTATACTGCCATTCATGTACCCAGCACTCAGTCAGTTACATACGTACTTACACATCCATACACCCAGTTATACATTCAGTCACCCACCCATACAGCCACTCACATTCCTATTTGCAAAACCATACAGCCATTCACACACCCAGTCAGACAACAACAGAGGCACTTACAGATACATTCACACACAGCACTTACATATCCACCACTAATAGAGCCACTTGCACACACAGTTACACACCCAAACACTCACTAAGACAGCCAGTTACCAAACCATACAGCCACTTACATACCCATTTAGACACCCATACAGTCACTGTAACGCCCAGTCACACACCAACCCTACTACTTACAAATCCAGTGCTGATGTGAGAACTCCATTGTGCGAGGAGCTCTGCAGAAAGCAGAGTAAGCGGAGTCGACCACCGAAGTGGGACCTGTGAGAGTGCCGAGGGGAGCCCAGGGAAGCAGTTGTGAGTATGTTGTTGCACCTTTACGTAGTTGCATTTGGGCTAGAGAGAACGGTGAGAGTGCCAAGTGAGGAGTACCACGGTTTGAGGGCGACTCCTGATCCTTCGCTCCCACACTCTTCTGGCCAACGGTTTACACAGTGTGTGCGGTTCTTCTCCCTACTTTGTTGTAGGTTGAATACTGGTCCTGGTTGATAAACTCATCCAGTGACACACCCAGAGGGGCACTGAAACACTCACTGAGATATACACTCAACCACTCACACCACCTTTTACCCACCTGAACAGCCACTCATTTACCCATTTATATACCCATACTTACACACTTACACAGCCTCTTACACACAGACATAACCACTTATGTAGCTACTCACTTGCTTACAGTATGTAATCTAATAGTATGTAATCTCAAATTAAATGTATTCTATATATGCTTTTCAGTTATCTACTTGTGTTTGAATAGTAATGGAAGATCAAAGGATGAGGTAAAAAATATTAAGAATGATGCTTCTTGACAGCATCGATAAACTGGCCAACAGATGATATATTTAGTTCAACTGACATATGGCGTTTAGCACAATAAGTGACTGGCTCTTGCAGTTTTGTTGAAACAGCAGGGATGCTAAGTATATGGTCAGGTGATAAGGGCCCCACAGATGGCCCAACTGCTGATGATGATGCACCACCATCCCTCTCTCTTATCATCCTCTGATACGTCGCTGTAAGTATGAGTTTCAGGTGGTTCGAAACAGACGATATGCCATGTGAACACTTCTTCCGAGTAGCTCTTGACAGTTTATTGCTGCTTAGATTCCATTGGACAATTTTTTGGAGAACTTTTTTTTCTCCTGAAGGGGTGGAGAATTATTTACAAATGTCAGAAGAATGTTTTGGAGGTGGTAAGTCTTCTACTTCGTCCTTCTTTTTCCATTTCCTTCTATCTTCAGCAAAGGAGATCTTAACTTTGAAACTCTCTTCTTTTGAAGGGAAGGGAAATAATGATGGAGCTGTGCTGCAGAGACTGTCTCCAAAGAGATGTGACACTAAAATAATTGCTTGAGGGTATAGTTTTCAACATGGTTGGGTGACCAGATTTGTGGTGGTATTGCAGTGGATCTGCGGATCCATAAAATGTAAGAAAAACAGTGAAAAACTTTGTGTTTTGTATTTGTAAAAAGTTTAAGAAGTTATCTTATTTTCATTTGTTAATTGTTTGCTTTAAATTGTATAATAATAAATTTGTCAATAAAATGTATTTATGAACTTGTAAAAATGTATATTACTAAATTTAACTTATAGGTGAAATTGTAGTACAATTTATATTTAAAAAAAGG
The DNA here is from genome assembly GCF_964263255.1 of Lissotriton vulgaris. NCBI lineage: Eukaryota > Metazoa > Chordata > Amphibia > Caudata > Salamandridae > Lissotriton > Lissotriton vulgaris. The sequence continues at coordinate 358,513,738 of NC_141693.1, read as the reverse complement.
GTGAAAATCACTAAAAGACCAAAGGTTACAGGGGCCTTATGATTTGGAAAAAGCATTAAAAAATATAGAAATTTACAGAAAAAAAAGTTAGGAAATAGCATTTAAAAAAACCTTAGAAATTTACTTAGATAAACAAAGGCTACATGGACGTTATAATTAGCTTAAGATTTTAACATACACAACACCATAGAAATTCAGCAGTTATAGTTAACTAAGCTAACTATAATTTACTCCCCCACAATGCACTGCTTACAACCTCACATATTGCATCACAGATAACATGGTCAGTGACATCACTGATGACATCTCAAATGACATCACTCATGATGCTACCCTGAGTGATTTCCACTAGTTAAACTATTTGCAAGCATCCATCCTATCACCTTTTAGGTGTTTGATTGCCAGTAGTGTGCCTTGAAAATTGAGGCTGGTGTAGCTTTCCAAGCCTACTATGATGATTGCATTTTATAATGTGCACAGCTACTCCAAAGATTGTCCTGGCGCAAAAGCAGCTAAATTAGAAAAAAGGAGGCTTAAACGTATACAAAGAACCATGTTTTAAGTTTTCTCTTAATTAATACTGGATCGCTCACAGAGCTCAGTTTCCAAGGGAGCCAATTCAAAGCTCCCGACCTCAGGTACATCAGGGACCTTCCATCTGCTTTTACACACAGAATCTTGGGGACTACAGCCAGAAATTTGTTGGCTGATTTAATTTGTCTTGCGGGGTTGTTAAAACCAAATCTGTCTCTAAGATACGCAGGGCCTGATTGATGTAAGGCATTACGCACTTAAACAAAAGTTCTAAATGTAACTCTTTTCGTCATGGGCAACCAGTTAAGTGCACACAGATATGGCAACATTTGTGTTCTCATAGAAACATTTAACAGAAGTCAAGCGGTTGCGTTCTTAATCACCTGCAGTTTGGCCATCAGGTATTCTGGTAGACTAATGTACAACACATTTCCATAATCAATTCTAGATGTGATCAGTGCCTGGGTGACCATTTTCTTCAAAGAAAAGGACAGGAGAGTCAAAAATGTCTTTAAGGACCTCATAATCCCGAAACATGTCCAGTCGTCAAACGTAATACCCAGATTTTTCACTACATCTTTCTGTGTTTCAGGGGGGGATGCATCATCTGGCCAAAACGTTTGCCAAAGTTCTGATGGAGTCCTTCCAAAGAAGAGAATTTCTATTTTCTCTCAATTACATTTAAGTTGAGCAGTTGCTAACTACTGAAAAACAGCCTTCGGGCAGGTTTTAGTTTGGTCACACTCCAACTCAACTCCCCTATCCCAGGCAAAAAGCAGTTGTGTATCATCTGCTTAGGAGATCACTTTAGCTCCCAGAGCTTGTGCGAGTTGAGCAGAGGGGCAATATATACATTGAAAAGGGCAGGACTCAGGGCAGAGCCCTGAGGAACTCCCACCATCACATCCTCTGGATTGGCAGCGTAAGGAGGAACCCAAACTCGTTGGCTCCTCTTAGCTAAGAATGACGTTAGCCAGTCCAGAGCCTGTCCTGTTACTCTAATAGCGTGTCATTGTTTGTGAATTCCAAAAAGTAATACATTTGCACCTACTCAAGGAGTACTTAGTTCTAGAGGTACAGATTTGCTACTTTTTTGTAATCCGCTAACTATATATATTTAAGATCCCGATCCAGATAATGAACAAGTTAATGCCTCTTAGTTAAATAAGAATGACGAGAAAAAATGGCACAGACATAATGGACCTGACACAAAGCCCCCAGACCCAACTAACAAACCAAGAATGTATTTGAGTGTTGTCACATCCAAAACACATGAAGCTATGCCCCTGTCCATCACACCTGAGACTGGTAGTTCTCCCTCGGAACTCAAAACTACAAAGCACTTTTTTTAAAAGTATTTTCACATTGCTGCTATAAGACGCCTTGATGGTAGACCTGTCAAATCAGTGATTCTGGCCAGAGCTCCTAGGTTTTAGTGCTCACCTTTTCTAGATCTTTTTAACATGTGACTCACATGGCCACATACTAAGCCCAAGTTGAAAGTAGAGAAGGGCGCATAGGCAAATAATAGGGCGGGCCAAGCCAGAGCTAATACATGGGTCTGGCTTTCGCTCCTAGAGTCTGTGCATGAGCTGAGCCATAAAAATGTTTGCTATGTATATTGTACAACTAACATAATGTAAACATAAAAGACAACCTCTGCAAAATTAAAAAGAATAGTATTTCTTTAACATATGGAAGTGTTTCATCTTAGTATATCAGATTTTATCACTGCATGGGCAGACATTTATTGCAAGTGATTTTTTTTACAATCATTCATGGCTCGCCCTCCAACGATAATGCCATTAGTTAACGAACAAGCAAGTAAATAGTCATGTAAAACCTAACATGACCTAGATTCTTATTATAAATGGAACAACATTAATTTCTAATAAATCAAATTTAAAAGTTGCTTGTAGAGCCCTTATCCTGAACTCAAGTATTTAAAATGCACTCATATGCAATTATAGAGAAAATTGAGTTTCTCTGAAATAAAATATGTTTGTCTAGGATCATACAAGAAGGATGATCATCAGAAGCAGAAAAGCTAGTATTGATTCCAGGTTATCTGCTTTGACATTTGAAAATTCAGCCACCTGATGTCTCTCTCCTTATCTCTTGCTCTCTCTTTTCTCTCTCTCTCTTTCCCATTCACACAATAGGTCACTGTTTTGTCTTTCATTCTTTGCTCATGACGAGAAAAACTGACAAAGAGATACCAGACCCGACTTATTGTCCTCATACTCAACTACCAACCCAAGAATTACTTCATTTTGGTATTGTCACACCCTAAACATCCCCGCTGAAGCTACACCTCTGACAATATGAAAAAAAAGTTTTAAACAAAGTAATTTCTGAAGATCACCTGTCCTCATGTGTTTCTACTTTTTAGGCTTTTTGCAACTAGCTTTGGAATTTTTAGTCATCAAAGTCACTTCAATTCGCAACACCGTCAGAATCTCTTCTCGCCAATCGCGCACCCTCTCCACATCTATGGATCCCCTTATCAACAGTCCCTCTACATCTCTCAAAACTGGTTGGCTTTTGACCGAATTCCATTGTGATTTCTGGTAGTTCTAGTGTCTTCTTTAAAATTTTGGCATACTTTGTACTCCTTCAACATGTGACAGAAGTTATAGCTGCCATATTTTGAGTTCCATTAACTATAATGCACTTGTAATCTGGTGGACAGGACATCCGCCACATTTTAATAGAGTACCTTGCCCGTCAAACTCTAAATAAGGGACATGGGCCAGAGTTGTATTGTCCTTGCGTCATGGAAGGTGACACAAGGTAGCGCAATTCCTTCATTCAGATTTACTAAGCCAACCAAGAGGCGTTTTTCGCCACCTTGCATGGCTTTGTAAAGAAATGTAACGCAATGCAGCTGTTTGCACTGTGTTAAGTTACATTTCGAGCTGGGAGGTGTTCCATCCATGGAGCACGGGTATTACAGTGAATCTACCCATGGATTTGATGCAACCTAACAAACACTGTATCTATACTCTTATCCTCCAACCCAATCCTATCCCTTATTCTAAAGCTAACTCCAACTTTAATTTAAACCCTAAATGTGCTGCTGATTCTATTCCGCATCCTAACACTATCTGCTTTTATTTTATTTATGGAGAGATATCAATATAGGACTAGCTATGTTGTGTTAGAGGAGACTCAGAAGGTATATCTGTAGGCAAACCCTTAGGTTTGGACATGAAGCCCTCACACACCAACCTAGTTGGTGTCATGCTTCATCATCGGGCCCACCACAGTGACACCGAATGTGTCCCGGGTGTGCTGCGACTCCAGATTACTGAGGAGCAGGTATTCTTACTGAGTGTGCAGTGCTGGTGAGAATGGAGGTGAAAGGTTTAAAAGCTATCCAGGAGGTCCCAGTTCCCGAGGGTAAAGGTAAATTTAATACCTGGGCCCCTGTTAGCAAGATAAAAAGGCTGTGGACGTTGTGGAGTATATTAGGGGCTCCTACGTCCTTGTGGTCTACATGTTTCAGCCAGGCCTTTTGATTAAAACTGGCTTTCCTCAGGACCAAATGAGTATGTGTGAGTGAAAATAAACTATATTAAGTGAAAGTGTATGGTAAAAAAGTGTTGCACTCGCTAAGGTGCCGTACGTGTAAGAGGGGGATTCCCTCTGCTTTACTGTACATAAAACACAAAACAGTACAGACATACAAAGAGAGTCATTGAGAATGGTATTAACCAAAACACAACAATTGCCGGCTTCTGGTGTGCGTGAGCGACCTAGAGCGGCAAAGAACTTAGCCATGAGTGTGCCATGGCTATAGTGAACTATGGCGGTAAATTATTAAACGCAGTGGCAGTGGTGGGCTACACAGCGAAACAGGCATAGCGTGAGGTACAGGTAAGTGTAGAACATAATTCCTCACACTTGCTACTTGCTGTTAAAGCCTCATGGGTCACTTGGCAGGGAGGGAAAGGAGACCCTAAACATTTGTAGAGGATTACAGTTAGGATATCACCTGTGGAGAGAAATTGTTGCTTACCCAGAGCGTTGTGCAGAGATCAAGCTTACTCACGGTATTTCCGATCAGCGGTTCCTGCGACCTATCGTCCTGCTCCAGTGTCCCGAGTGAGCTTTGCCAGAGTCAGGTAAGGGCTTAAATAGCCGGTTTGATTGTTATCACCTGGAGAGGGGAGAGGGCGCGGTCGCGTTTTCTGTTTAGGGCGCAGGCGCTGGGAGCTAGCGGTTTTTACCTAGCGCATGCGCAATGTGAGGGTTCCAGCGCATGCGCGGTAGAGGTGAATGCGAGCGCTATGCAGTCGCGCATGCGCCATGGTACTGGGTTGGCAATGGTAGTGGCAAGTGCGCGCGGGTCCGTGCGCAACTGAAGGAAAAAGAAAGGAATAAAGTAAAAGGCCCAAGTGGGTCCCTTATTATTTAAAAAGCAACAACAGGTATATATAGGTCAAGGAGGCAATTACAGAATAGGGACAGACCACGAGTCTGAGCGCAGACAGGGATACTGACCAATATCTTACATATGTGTTTTTTATCTCGCCAGAGCATTCCACGGGATGGAATCATTGAGCCCCTCTATATGGGTAGAGAGGCGATAAATCCAGCGTTGCTCTTTGGTGAGCAGGGTCTTCTCATCACAACTTGAAAGTGCGAATTGTTCGATCACCGTCCAGGTGAAATCATTCGGGGTGTGATTTTGCACGATGAAATGCTGGGTCAGTTTGCTGATGTTTTTACCACAGCGCATGGTGCTTCTGTGTTCAGTCATCCTAGTTCTGACCTTCCTAGTCGTCATGCCTACGTATCTCAAGCCACAGCGACAGGTGATTAGGTATACTAGGTTAGATGAATTACAGTTTGTGAATTGTCGTTGTGTCCAGGTTTTCCCAACTTCCAACGACAATGTCTTTGAAGGGGTAGTCAGGTGGCAGACGCTACAGTTGTAACACGGTTGGTGGCCTATTAGTTCTGGTAGGCCCCAGGTGTTTAAAATTGTCTGGCTGGTTTGGTGTGTTTTTCTGGGTCTCGTAGTGACCAGCTGATCCTTCAAATTTTGTGCCCTTTTGTATGCGAAGCGTGGGAGGTCCCAGTTCCTCGTGCCTGAATTGATGATTTTCCAATTTTTGCGAATTATACTGGAGACCTGATTGGAGGCGGTGTTATAGGTGGTCACACACGTCATGGTTGGTGTTTCTGGTGGTCTGACCACGGCCTCCAGAAGGGCCTCCCTATTCTGATTGCGTGCTCGTTTACAGGATTTTGTGATGATTCTGGACGGGTAGCCACGATCTTCCAACTTGTGGACCAAGGCTTTGGACTGGTGTTTGAAGTCATGGAGGTTGCTGCAGTTCCGGCGAATACGGAGGAACTGGCCAAATGGCAGATTCTCCCTCAAAGGTCTGGGGTGGAAACTGTCAAAACGCAACAACGAGTTCCTGGAAGTTGGTTTGTAATGAGTCGTTGTGGTCAGACCCCCCTGATCAGCTTTTATGTTGAGGTCCAGGAACGCCAGTTCAGTAGAACTGCTAGTGCAGGTGAACTTCAGAAAGGGATCAAGGCTATTGATCCAGGTGAGAAAATCTCTCAATGTCTCCTCATTGCCTTCCCAGATAATGAGGATATCGTCAATGTATCGACGCCAGATTGTTATATTTGTTGAGTAGGGGTTCGTGGGGGCTTCGATGTTTGTCTGCTCAAAGTGGTGGACGTATAGCCCCGCCACGCTCGGCGCAAAGACACTGCCCATCGAGGTACCATTCGTTTGTAAGAAGAATGTGTCCTCGTATTGGAAATAATTCTCTTTTAATGCCAACGTGGCGCAATCCAAGATGAAATGACGGGGTGTGCGATGTTGCCAGTCAATCTCCATCAAGACATCATGGAGTACCTTCAGTGTGGCATCCTGAGGGAGGCTCGTATATAAGCTCTCCACGTCTAATCCCACCAGGAGGTGCTTGTCACTATCGAAACTGACATCCTTAATGATGTTAAGGAGGTGCTTCGTGTCTTTGACGTAGGATGGAGTTTTTTGAACCAATGGGTTGAGGTAGTGATCACAGAACCGCGATAGCGGTTCTAGGAGGGACTTTATCCCAGACACTATGGGTCTGCCCGGTGGTGGGGTGACCCCTTTGTGCACCTTGGGCATGATGTAAAAGTAAGGTACTTTTGCATCACGTGTGTTAAGATATTCAGCTTCTTGTTTTGAGATGTATTCCGCGTCAGAAGCCTCCTGTACTAGTTCTGTGATCTTTTTCTGTAGATCTTTGGATGGGTCTCTCAGTAATTTCCTATAGTTACGAGTGTCACTTAATAGCCTGCGGCATTCGGTGTCGTAGTCGATCTTGTTCATGATGACTATCCCTCCACCTTTATCTGCTGGTTTGATGATGCGGGTAGGGTCATTTTGGAGTTTTTTGATGATTTCCCTATCCTGAAATGACAGATTGTTGAAATGGTTTTGGGGTTGTAATTTCTCAACTTCTGAGTATACTGCCAATTCGAAAGTACTGATCTCTACTGGCACGGTAGCCGGTGGTGGAGTGAAGTTGGATTTAAGTTTCAGCCCTGTTTCATTGGTGTTTTCTGAGTCAAGGGGTTTCTCCTTGTTTTCGAAAAACGCTTTTAGCTTGAGTTTTCTAAAAAACTCGGCCAGCTCGACATGGAGTTTGAAAGTATCTAGTCTGATGGTCGGGACAAATGACAGTCCTTTATTCAGGACATTGGTTTCTTCATTGGTGAGGGGTACGTCGGCGAGGTTGAATACCAGGGTGCCGGTATTGGTTGGTTCAGCTACTTGCTGGGGCCCGCTTGCTCTTTGGCTTTGTTCCTGGTGTTGGCACTGACCGGGTCCTCTTCTGTGGACCACTGTGCTGGTTGAGGCGCCCACTGTACTTGCTGTGGTGGATTCCTTCTCTTGCCGCGGGGTCTGTGGCCTTGGCCTAAAAAAGGATACCGCTGATTTGGGTTGTTCTGGTAGTATGGTACCTGGCCAGGCGGAAATAAAGGTGGGTATCCATAATATGGAGGCATTGGGCCGAATGGCGGAGGCCCGAAGTTTTGGAATTGCGGGGGGCCTTGCCATAGTTGTGCTTGTTGTTTTCCTCCACGGCCTCTCCCTCTGGCTTTGTAGGATCCATTACTGGAGCCGCTAGAGATTGAACTAGTATCACCTGAGCTGTCCGTGTTCTGGCCTCTTGTGGGTGCAGTATACGTGTCGTCAGCATAGGGATAGGTTTTTAGATAGCTAAAGTTTTTTAGATCCTTTTCGAATTTCTTTATCTTGGTTTGGGTTAGGTATTCTTTATAATCGTTCATCTCCCGATTTTGATCTTCCAATTTCTTCTTGTATCCTGTCAGAGTGGTTTTGAAATGGGTCTCAGTCGCCTGGATCTCTATCATCACTGCGTCTGAAAGGCGTTTGGCAGTTTTTATTATCAAGATGAGCCAGTCCCTGGTGCAATGCCAGGCTATCTGAGCCCAGTCTTTCCTGAAGGTGACATCGTCAAGGAATATTCTAGGAGCGTTAGTGACCAGTAAGCCTTTAGGCGCTGTGTTGGTCCTCAGGTATTGTGCGAGGATAACGCCATGCAAAATAGTGCGTATCCTGTTACGCTTTTTCTCAGTGAGAGTGTCCCAATCTGTAGTTTGCGCTACTGTTGTTGCTGTGTTAAAATCTGCCAAGAGTGTGGGGTCATCGAGGATCTCAGTGACGTCATCCTCGGTGAATGTTAGGCCTGTGTTTTGTGCCATCTTGCATCAGTTAGGTATCTCTCGCAGCTGCGCGCTGCCAATTATCAGCAAATCAAAAAGGAGAGAGAGGACTAGGTAAGCCAGTCCGGGTCCCCTGGTTATATGTAGAGATATCAATATAGGACTAGCTATGTTGTGTTAGAGGAGACTCAGAAGGTATATCTGTAGGCAAACCCTTAGGTTTGGACATGAAGCCCTCACACACCAACCTAGTTGGTGTCATGCTTCATCATCGGGCCCACCACAGTGACACCGAATGTGTCCCGGGTGTGCTGCGACTCCAGATTACTGAGGAGCAGGTATTCTTACTGAGTGTGCAGTGCTGGTGAGAATGGAGGTGAAAGGTTTAAAAGCTATCCAGGAGGTCCCAGTTCCCGAGGGTAAAGGTAAATTTAATACCTGGGCCCCTGTTAGCAAGATAAAAAGGCTGTGGACGTTGTGGAGTATATTAGGGGCTCCTACGTCCTTGTGGTCTACATGTTTCAGCCAGGCCTTTTGATTAAAACTGGCTTTCCTCAGGACCAAATGAGTATGTGTGAGTGAAAATAAACTATATTAAGTGAAAGTGTATGGTAAAAAAGTGTTGCACTCGCTAAGGTGCCGTACGTGTAAGAGGGGGATTCCCTCTGCTTTACTGTACATAAAACACAAAACAGTACAGACATACAAAGAGAGTCATTGAGAATGGTATTAACCAAAACACAACAATTGCCGGCTTCTGGTGTGCGTGAGCGACCTAGAGCGGCAAAGAACTTAGCCATGAGTGTGCCATGGCTATAGTGAACTATGGCGGTAAATTATTAAACGCAGTGGCAGTGGTGGGCTACACAGCGAAACAGGCATAGCGTGAGGTACAGGTAAGTGTAGAACATAATTCCTCACACTTGCTACTTGCTGTTAAAGCCTCATGGGTCACTTGGCAGGGAGGGAAAGGAGACCCTAAACATTTGTAGAGGATTACAGTTAGGATATCACCTGTGGAGAGAAATTGTTGCTTACCCAGAGCGTTGTGCAGAGATCAAGCTTACTCACGGTATTTCCGATCAGCGGTTCCTGCGACCTATCGTCCTGCTCCAGTGTCCCGAGTGAGCTTTGCCAGAGTCAGGTAAGGGCTTAAATAGCCGGTTTGATTGTTATCACCTGGAGAGGGGAGAGGGCGCGGTCGCGTTTTCTGTTTAGGGCGCAGGCGCTGGGAGCTAGCGGTTTTTACCTAGCGCATGCGCAATGTGAGGGTTCCAGCGCATGCGCGGTAGAGGTGAATGCGAGCGCTATGCAGTCGCGCATGCGCCATGGTACTGGGTTGGCAATGGTAGTGGCAAGTGCGCGCGGGTCCGTGCGCAACTGAAGGAAAAAGAAAGGAATAAAGTAAAAGGCCCAAGTGGGTCCCTTATTATTTAAAAAGCAACAACAGGTATATATAGGTCAAGGAGGCAATTACAGAATAGGGACAGACCACGAGTCTGAGCGCAGACAGGGATACTGACCAATATCTTACATATGTGTTTTTTATCTCGCCAGAGCATTCCACGGGATGGAATCATTGAGCCCCTCTATATGGGTAGAGAGGCGATAAATCCAGCGTTGCTCTTTGGTGAGCAGGGTCTTCTCATCACAACTTGAAAGTGCGAATTGTTCGATCACCGTCCAGGTGAAATCATTCGGGGTGTGATTTTGCACGATGAAATGCTGGGTCAGTTTGCTGATGTTTTTACCACAGCGCATGGTGCTTCTGTGTTCAGTCATCCTAGTTCTGACCTTCCTAGTCGTCATGCCTACGTATCTCAAGCCACAGCGACAGGTGATTAGGTATACTAGGTTAGATGAATTACAGTTTGTGAATTGTCGTTGTGTCCAGGTTTTCCCAACTTCCAACGACAATGTCTTTGAAGGGGTAGTCAGGTGGCAGACGCTACAGTTGTAACACGGTTGGTGGCCTATTAGTTCTGGTAGGCCCCAGGTGTTTAAAATTGTCTGGCTGGTTTGGTGTGTTTTTCTGGGTCTCGTAGTGACCAGCTGATCCTTCAAATTTTGTGCCCTTTTGTATGCGAAGCGTGGGAGGTCCCAGTTCCTCGTGCCTGAATTGATGATTTTCCAATTTTTGCGAATTATACTGGAGACCTGATTGGAGGCGGTGTTATAGGTGGTCACACACGTCATGGTTGGTGTTTCTGGTGGTCTGACCACGGCCTCCAGAAGGGCCTCCCTATTCTGATTGCGTGCTCGTTTACAGGATTTTGTGATGATTCTGGACGGGTAGCCACGATCTTCCAACTTGTGGACCAAGGCTTTGGACTGGTGTTTGAAGTCATGGAGGTTGCTGCAGTTCCGGCGAATACGGAGGAACTGGCCAAATGGCAGATTCTCCCTCAAAGGTCTGGGGTGGAAACTGTCAAAACGCAACAACGAGTTCCTGGAAGTTGGTTTGTAATGAGTCGTTGTGGTCAGACCCCCCTGATCAGCTTTTATGTTGAGGTCCAGGAACGCCAGTTCAGTAGAACTGCTAGTGCAGGTGAACTTCAGAAAGGGATCAAGGCTATTGATCCAGGTGAGAAAATCTCTCAATGTCTCCTCATTGCCTTCCCAGATAATGAGGATATCGTCAATGTATCGACGCCAGATTGTTATATTTGTTGAGTAGGGGTTCGTGGGGGCTTCGATGTTTGTCTGCTCAAAGTGGTGGACGTATAGCCCCGCCACGCTCGGCGCAAAGACACTGCCCATCGAGGTACCATTCGTTTGTAAGAAGAATGTGTCCTCGTATTGGAAATAATTCTCTTTTAATGCCAACGTGGCGCAATCCAAGATGAAATGACGGGGTGTGCGATGTTGCCAGTCAATCTCCATCAAGACATCATGGAGTACCTTCAGTGTGGCATCCTGAGGGAGGCTCGTATATAAGCTCTCCACGTCTAATCCCACCAGGAGGTGCTTGTCACTATCGAAACTGACATCCTTAATGATGTTAAGGAGGTGCTTCGTGTCTTTGACGTAGGATGGAGTTTTTTGAACCAATGGGTTGAGGTAGTGATCACAGAACCGCGAATCGCAAAAATTGGAAAATCATCAATTCAGGCACGAGGAACTGGGACCTCCCACGCTTCGCATACAAAAGGGCACAAAATTTGAAGGATCAGCTGGTCACTACGAGACCCAGAAAAACACACCAAACCAGCCAGACAATTTTAAACACCTGGGGCCTACCAGAACTAATAGGCCACCAACCGTGTTACAACTGTAGCGTCTGCCACCTGACTACCCCTTCAAAGACATTGTCGTTGGAAGTTGGGAAAACCTGGACACAACGACAATTCACAAACTGTAATTCATCTAACCTAGTATACCTAATCACCTGTCGCTGTGGCTTGAGATACGTAGGCATGACGACTAGGAAGGTCAGAACTAGGATGACTGAACACAGAAGCACCATGCGCTGTGGTAAAAACATCAGCAAACTGACCCAGCATTTCATCGTGCAAAATCACACCCCGAATGATTTCACCTGGACGGTGATCGAACAATTCGCACTTTCAAGTTGTGATGAGAAGACCCTGCTCACCAAAGAGCAACGCTGGATTTATCGCCTCTCTACCCATATAGAGGGGCTCAATGATTCCATCCCGTGGAATGCTCTGGCGAGATAAAAAACACATATGTAAGATATTGGTCAGTATCCCTGTCTGCGCTCAGACTCGTGGTCTGTCCCTATTCTGTAATTGCCTCCTTGACCTATATATACCTGTTGTTGCTTTTTAAATAATAAGGGACCCACTTGGGCCTTTTACTTTATTCCTTTCTTTTTCCTTCAGTTGCGCACGGACCCGCGCGCACTTGCCACTACCATTGCCAACCCAGTACCATGGCGCATGCGCGACTGCATAGCGCTCGCATTCACCTCTACCGCGCATGCGCTGGAACCCTCACATTGCGCATGCGCTAGGTAAAAACCGCTAGCTCCCAGCGCCTGCGCCCTAAACAGAAAACGCGACCGCGCCCTCTCCCCTCTCCAGGTGATAACAATCAAACCGGCTATTTAAGCCCTTACCTGACTCTGGCAAAGCTCACTCGGGACACTGGAGCAGGACGATAGGTCGCAGGAACCGCTGATCGGAAATACCGTGAGTAAGCTTGATCTCTGCACAACGCTCTGGGTAAGCAACAATTTCTCTCCACAGGTGATATCCTAACTGTAATCCTCTACAAATGTTTAGGGTCTCCTTTCCCTCCCTGCCAAGTGACCCATGAGGCTTTAACAGCAAGTAGCAAGTGTGAGGAATTATGTTCTACACTTACCTGTACCTCACGCTATGCCTGTTTCGCTGTGTAGCCCACCACTGCCACTGCGTTTAATAATTTACCGCCATAGTTCACTATAGCCATGGCACACTCATGGCTAAGTTCTTTGCCGCTCTAGGTCGCTCACGCACACCAGAAGCCGGCAATTGTTGTGTTTTGGTTAATACCATTCTCAATGACTCTCTTTGTATGTCTGTACTGTTTTGTGTTTTATGTACAGTAAAGCAGAGGGAATCCCCCTCTTACACGTACGGCACCTTAGCGAGTGCAACACTTTTTTACCATACACTTTCACTTAATATAGTTTATTTTCACTCACACATACTCATTTGGTCCTGAGGAAAGCCAGTTTTAATCAAAAGGCCTGGCTGAAACATGTAGACCACAAGGACGTAGGAGCCCCTAATATACTCCACAACGTCCACAGCCTTTTTATCTTGCTAACAGGGGCCCAGGTATTAAATTTACCTTTACCCTCGGGAACTGGGACCTCCTGGATAGCTTTTAAACCTTTCACCTCCATTCTCACCAGCACTGCACACTCAGTAAGAATACCTGCTCCTCAGTAATCTGGAGTCGCAGCACACCCGGGACACATTCGGTGTCACTGTGGTGGGCCCGATGATGAAGCATGACACCAACTAGGTTGGTGTGTGAGGGCTTCATGTCCAAACCTAAGGGTTTGCCTACAGATATACCTTCTGAGTCTCCTCTAACACAACATAGCTAGTCCTATATTGATATCTCTACATATAACCAGGGGACCCGGACTGGCTTACCTAGTCCTCTCTCTCCTTTTTGATTTGCTGTTTATTTTATTTATGCCTTTCTTCCTTCAGACTGTTTGTTATCTAACAAATTGTTTTTTCATCTAAGATGTACATGTAATTTGTTACAACTGAGTCAAACATGCCATTGGTTATCCATAAAATCCTTCTTCAAGCCAGGAGTACCGCTATGACTCTTGAGAGCCTCGCAGCCACTTGCCATTTCTTCATTGTATCATAATATCCACCGCCCATTCATGATATTCCCTTTGTACCTATAAAATATCTCCCCATCTCTGATAACTCCTTAACCATGGCACTGCTCACCAGATGGCAACATCTATCATCAGCTCATGGTACCACTGACCAGTTCAAGACAGCCCTAGTGAGATTGTGCTTCTTGATCACAAACATGACGTTCCTCTTCAGCTCACAATATCCCACAACGGTTTAAAGTCAATCCTCTCACACAGCTGGTCTCCCTTGCCATCTCATCTTCTACCTTGCTTGGTCATAAAAACCCTGGCCAGTTTGTCACATACTACTCTTAATCTGTGAAGGTGTTCACCTGCCCCAGGGCCAACTCATGCATTTTTATAGCTCATGACACAAAACATCAATGCCAGCTCAGGAAATACCTCACCAACTCATGACTCATACCTACAAGTTCAGCAGCCGAACAGCTCATTTGTTCAAGCAGCTCAATAAATCCAGAAACATACTGCTCCTACTACAACTACTACTATGATGACTACTACTACGACAGCCACTACTACTACCCCTACTTCTACTGCTACTACTGATAATACGCATTCTACAAGCACCCCAACATAGAGAACTCTTTGCAATCTCAAGGCAACCCCTGGCATCTCACAACCTACTTCCCAAGTTCAGAACAACATAGCAAATCCTTGAGATCACCTCCAGACTCCTGACAGCCATTGTTAGACAATGAGATCCTTTCACATGAAATCCATCAGCAACCTATGACGTTCTTTTCAGATCATGCCATTTCTCACTATCTCTTGACATCCTATGCAAACCCATGACGTTCATTTCCAGATCATGACAAGTGCTGCTAGCTCATGGGATTTGTCACTACCTCATGATGCCCTTACAAACTTTTGGAATAGCATACCAGCTCATGGCACACTTGTAGGCATTTTATATTTCTAACCCATTCAGGAGATTTTTGGCAAGATCATAACATTCCATAAAACTTTATTAGATCCATTTTCAGCACACCACATCTTTCTTTAACTTTTAAAACTCAAGGCATCTATCTTCAGCTCCTGATATTCAACATTGTAGTGACAGCTCTAGTAAACCCATAAAACCTCTTACCAGCTGATGACATTCCTCAACGTTTTATGTAATTCGAGACATGACGCCCACCCTCTCAGCTGACCCGCCATCCGGTGTATCATACCAGTCAGTTCACTGAATCTCTTGCCACCTCATGACATCCATTGTTAGCTCATGCATACTTTTTAGCCCCATGACAACCCTTACCAGTGCTTTAAATGGGTCGGTACTGTCCAGTATGGAGTACAAGCACTTTTTTTATTTTGGGAGGGAGAGTACCAGCACTTCTCAAGAGAAATGCTATACTTTTAATTGGAGAGTACCGGCACTTCTCAGAAACAAGCAGGTACTCTGCTACAGAGTACCTGCACTTCTATTTTTCCATTTCAAGTACTGCCCTTACCAACCCCAATCACATCTCCTATACTCATGACAACTCTGACCAGCAAATGAGAGAACAGCTAGCTCCTGGCATTCTTTGCTAGCTGAGACCATCTCTCTCCAGCTCATTGTATCTCACAGCCGTTCGTGATGTTTCTCATAAGATCATCATTTTAGCATCTTTCACCAGCTCGCAATAGCTCTCCCCATCGCACTGTATCACAACGCAGCTTGTAACTTTTCTCATAAAATCTTGACACCTTTCACCAACTCACGACACCACTCACCCGCGCGTAACATTTCTTGCCATCTCATGGCGTTCTTTTCCAGCTCACAGCTTCTTGCATCCATCTGTGGTACCACCACCATAACCTCCCTCACCAGCTTCAGGCATTCTTTACCCCCCCATGACATCCCTGACCATCACTCACCATCCTCACCTTTAACAACTTCCAGTGACAGTACAAGGCATCTCTAGCTAGACTTCTCCAGTTTAAGAAAGCAATACTCACTCAGCTCATGACGTCCCTTTGCAGCTTACAACACCCTTTGCCATCTTTACCGTCTCAGAATCTCAAGAAAGTCCCTGCCCTGAGTGCCTGATGTGCCCATCAGCTGCTGGTGCCACCCACAGAACCTGCACGTCACTCAAAGAGCTCACGAAAGTCCCCGGCACCACCCGCCAAGGTCAAGAGATGTCTACACGTATCACGTCACCCGACAGAGGACTTGTGTATCCCCGAACGCGCTCAACACTTATAAGGCACATAAAACAAGACACAGGTCAGTTCCTATACAGTAACACTTTCAAATAAACAGCGTGCTTTGCTCTGAAACCCTTAAAAAGGTTACTAATTCCCAGACACACAAATGTCAACGGTCCATCATCCCTGGGACGCAGCGGGGGCGCCTCACTCACCGGTGATAGAAATTCACGCGGGACGATGAGACTGCCGCGGTCCAACCCCTCCTTCCACAGTGCCCCGAGGATAGGACAGCAGATCGCGAGCCGACACTGGGAACTAGAAAACCAAGGTGAAAACCGCCCCCTTTCACTGAAGGTGGGGTGCTTCAGTCTTCGTCCTGCCGCCCCGTGTCTTCTTGTTTCTTCTCGGCGCGTACCCCGCCTATTCCCCCGATTTCATATATTCTATTGCCCCATATAATGTATCACTTCCTGGGCCCCTCCCCCATTCTACCATGACCTTCGTACTATTCCACTTTGGCCTTCCCCAGATTTGTCAGTGTGTTCAATGCGTCCCGTTGTCCTGCGTCCGCCCCACGGACTGAGAAGTTCTGCTGGACTCCGGGACTGTGGCGCCGCCGCGGAGACTGTGGGGGAGAAGCAGCAGCGGAGGGAGACAGATGGATCAGATAAAGTGAGACACGTGACCCCTCTAGCGCACCGTCCTCCCAGCCCCTCGCCTTTATTGCGGCGCTGCCTTTCTGCGCATCAGCTCTCGCGGCCAGCTTCAGGGAGCAGCGCAGAGGAATTCCTAACCATAATAACAGTGCCGGCTGCCAGGATCCGCCCTGCAGCCTCAGTTTGTTCTTAGCAGGTGTAGCTTGGTCTTCTCTGTCCTTTGGGACCACCTTCCTCCTTCGTGACAGCCTCACATCACCTCCGGCCAACTCTCGTGCCCGGAGCCGAGTGTCTCACCTGTCAGCTCCTATGTCCCTCACACATCTCTGAGCACATGAAGTCCGGACCGGCAGACCCGGCTCCTGCACTCACTCCTGGAGAGACGCGCGAGCGAGTCCCGGGCGACACCCCATGGCCATTCAATGGAGGCTCCGGGTAGGCCTCGGGCAGATGTCTGTTCGGCACATTGTTATAAAAAAAAGTGCCTCTCGGTGTCTGCTTAGCAGTGATGGACATTGCTGATGTGTGCTAGCCCTCTTCAGTGTCTGCTGAGGCGGGGTTCGGTAGCAGAGGAGTGTGATGGGACCCCCGAATGTCAGCTCTAGCTGGGGTCTGCAACTGTCCAACATCTGTAACAGGGGTGTGTGAAAGGGATCGTCTGCACCAGTCCAACATCTGTAACAAGGGATGTGCGAAAGGGACCGTCTCCACCGGTCCAACATCTGTAACAAGGATGTCTGAAAGGGACTGTCTACACCAGTCCAACATCTGTAACAGGGATGTGTGAAAGGGACCGTCTCCACCAGTCCAACTCCTGTAACAGGGATGTGTGAAAGGGACCGTCTCCACCGGTCTTACATCTGTAAAAGGGATGTGTGAAAGGGACAGTCTGCACCAGTCCAACATCTGTAACAGGGATGTGTGAAAGTGACAGTCTGCACCAGTCCAACATCTGTAACAAGGATGTCTGAAAGGGACCATCTACACCCGTCCAAATTCTGTAACAGGGATGTGTGTAAGGGACTGTATGCACCAGTCCAGTATCTGTAACAGGGATGTGCGAAAGGGACCGTCTGCACCAGTCCAGCATCTGTAACAGGGATGTGTGAAAGGGACCATCTGCACCAGTCCAACATCTGTAACAGGGATGTGTGAAAGGGACAATCTGCACCCGTCCTACATCTTTAATAGGGATGTGTGAAAGGGACCGTCTCCACCCGTCCTACATCTGTAGCAGGGATGTGTGAAAGGGACAGTCTGCACCAGTCCAACATCTGTAACAGGGATGTGTGAAAGTGACAGTCTGCACCAGTCCAACATCTGTAACAAGGATGTCTGAAAGGGACTGTCTACACCCGTCCAAATTCTGTAACAGGGATGTGTGAAAGGGACTGTCTGCACCAGTCCAGTATCTGTAACAGGGATGTGTGAAAGGGACCGTCTGCACCAGTCCAGCATCTGTAACAGGGATGTGTTAAAGGGACCATCTGCACCAGTCCAACATCTGTAACAGGGATGTGTGAAAGGGACAGTCTGCACCCGTCCTACATCTTTAATAGGGATGTGTGAAAGGGACCGTCTGCACCCGTCCTACATCTGTAACAGGAATGTGTGAAAAGGACAGTCTCCACCTGTCCTACATCTATAACAGGTATGTGTGATAGGGACCGTCTGCACTAGTCCAACATCTGTAACAGTGATGTGTGAAAGGGACAGTCTGCACTAGTCCAACATCTGTAACAGGGATGTGTGAAAGTGACCGTCTGCACCAGTCCGACATCTGTAACCGGGATGTCTGAAAGGGACCGTCTGCACCCTTCCAACATCTGTAACTGGGATGTGTGAAAGGGACCGTCTGAACCTGTCCCGTCCTACATCTGTAACAGGGATGTGTGAAAGGGACCGTCTGCACCTGTCCTACATCTGCAACAGTGATGTGTGAAAGGGACCGTCTGCATCCGTCCTACATCTGTAACATTGATGTGTGAAAGGGACCGTCTGCACCAGTCCAACTTCTGTAACAGGGATGTGTGAAAGGGACCGTCTGCACCAGTCCAACATCTGTAACAGGGATGTGTGAAAGAGACCTTCTGCACCTGTCCTACATCTGTAACAGGGATGTGAGAAAGAGACCGTCTGCACCTGTCCTACATCTGTTACAGGGATGTGTAAAAGGGACAGTAGGACTAGTCCAACATCTGTAACAGGGATGTGTGAAAGGGAGCGTCTGCACCAGTCCAACATCTGTAACAGGGATGCGTGAAAGGAACCGTCTGTACCTGTCCTACATCTGTAACAGGGATGTGTGAAATGGACCGACTGTACCTGTCCTACATCTGTGACATTGAAGTGTGAAAGTGACCGTCTGCACCAGTCCAACATCTGTAACAGGGATGTGTGAAAGGGACCATCTGCACCCGTCCTACATCTTTAACAGGGATGTGTGAAAGGGACCGCCTCCACCCGTCCTACATCTGTAACAGGGATGTGTGAAAGGGACAGTCTGCACCAGTCCAACATCTGTAACAGGGATGTCTGAAAGGGACCGTCTGCACCAGTCCAGTATCTGTAACAGGGATGTGTGAAAGGGACCGTCTGCACTAGTCAAACATCAGTAACAGGGATGTGTGAAAGGGACCGTTTCCACCCGTCCTACATCTGTAACAGGGATGTGTGAAAGGGACCGTCTCCACCCGTCCTACATCTGTAACAGGAATGTGTGAAAGGGACAGTCTGCACCAGTCCAACATCTGTAACAGGGATGTCTGAAAGTGACAGTCTGCACCAGTCCAACAACTGTAACAAGGATGTCTGAAAGGGACCATCTACACCCGTCCAAATTCTGTAACAGCGATGTGTGAGAGGGACTGTCTGCACCAGTCCAGTATCTGTAACAGGGATGTGTGAAAGCGACCGTCTTCACCAGTCCAGTATCTGTAACAGGGATGTGTGGAAGGGACTGTCTGCACCAGTCCAGCATCTGTAAAAGGGATGTGTGAAAGGGACCATCTGCACCAGTCCAACATCTGTAACAGGGGTGTGTGAAAGGGATCATCTGCACCCGTCCTACATCTTTAATAGGGATGTGTGAAAGGGACCGTCTGCACCCGTCCTACATCTGTAACAGGGATGTGTGAAAGGGTCAGTCTCCAGTTCACCTGTCCTACATCTGTAACAAGGATGTGTGAAAGGGACCGTCTGCACTAGTCCAACATTTGTAACAGTGATGTGTGAAAGGGACAGTCTGCACCAATCCAACATCTGTAACAGGGATGTGTGAAAGTGACCGTCTGCCCCAGTCCGACATCTGTAACCGGGATGTCTGAAAGGGACCGTCTGCACCCGTCCAACATCTGTAACAGGGATGTGTGAAAGGGACCGTCTGAACCCGTCCCGTCCTATATCTGTAACAGGGATATGTGAAAGGGACCGTCTGCACCTGTCATACATCTGCAACAGTGATGTGTGAAAGGGACCGTCTGCACCCGTCCTCCATCTTTAACATTGATGTGTGAAAGGGACCGTCTGCACCAGTCCAACTTCTGTAACAGGGATGTGTGAAAGGGACCGCCTGCACCAGTCCAACATCTGTAACAGGGATGTGTGAAAGAGACCTTCTGCACCTGTCCAACATCTGTAACAGGGATGTGTGAAAGAGACCTTCTGTACCTGTCCTACATCTGTAACAGGGATGTGAGAAAGAGACCGTCTGCACCTGTCCTACATCTGTTACAGGGATGTGTAAAAGGGACAGTCTGACTAGTCCAACATCTGTAACAGGGATGTGTGAAAGGGAGCGTCTGCACCAGTCCAACATCTATAACAGGAATGTGTGAAGGAACCATCTGTACCTGTCCTACATCTGTAACAGGGATGTGTGAAAGGGACCGTCTGCACCAGTCCTGCATCTGTAACAGGGATGTGCGAAAGGGACCATCTGCACCAGTCCAACATCTGTCACAGGGATGTGTGAAATGGACCGACTGTACCTGTCCTACATCTGTAACATTGATGTGTGAAAGTGACCATCTGCACCAGTCCAACATCTGTAACAGGGATGTGTGAAAGGGACCATCTGCACCCGTCCTACATCTTTAACAGGGATGTGTGAAAGGGACCGCCTCCACCCGTCCTACATCTGTAACAGGGATGTGTGAAAGGGACAGTCTGCACCAGTCCAACATCTGTAACAGGGATGTCTGAAAGGGACCGTCTGCACCAGTCCAGTATCTGTAACAGGGATGTGTGAAAGGGACCATCTGAACCAGTCAAACATCTGTAACAGGGATGTGTGAAAGGGACCATCTCCACCCGTCCTACATCTGTAACAGGGATGTGTGAAAGGGACCGTCTCCACCCGTCCTACATCTGTAACAGGAATGTGTGAAAGGGACAGTCTGCACCAGTCCAACATCTGTAACAGGAATGTCTGAAAGGGACCGTCTGCACCAGTCCAGTATCTGTAACAGGGATGTGTGAAAGGGACCGTCTGCACCAGTCAAACATCAGTAACAGGGATGTGTGAAAGGACCGTCTCCACCCGTCCTACATCTGTAACAGGGATGTGTGAAAGGGACCGTCTCCACCCGTCCTACATCTGTAACAGGAATGTGTGAAAGGGACAGTCTGCACCAGTCCAACATCTGTAATAGGGATGTCTGAAAGTGACAGTCTGCACCAGTCCAACATCTGTAACAAGGATGTCTGAAAGGGACCATCTACACCCGTCCAAATTCTGTAACAGGGATGTGTGAGAGGGACTGTCTGCACCAGTCCAGTATCTGTAACAGGAATGTGTGAAAGCGACCGTCTGCACCAGTCCAGTATCTGTAACAGGGACGTGTGAAAGGGACTGTCTGCACCAGTCCAGCATCTGTAACAGGGATGTGTGAAAGGGACCATCTGCACCAGTCCAACATCTGTCACAGGGATGTGTGAAATGGACCGACTGTACCTGTCCTACATCTGTAACATTGATGTGTGAAAGTGACCATCTGCACAAGTCCAACATCTGTAACAGGGATGTGTGAAAGGGACCATCTGCACCTGTCCTACATCTTTTACAGGGATGTGTGAAAGGGACCGCCTCCACCCGTCCTACATCTGTAACAGGGATGTGTGAAAGGGACAGTCTGCACCAGTCCAACATCTGTAACAGGGATGTCTGAAAGGGACCGTCTGCACCAGTCCAGTATCTGTAACAGAGATGTGTGAAACGGACCATCTGCACCAGTCAAACATCTGTAACAGGGATGTGTGAAAGGGACCATCTCCACCCGTCCTGCATCTGTAACAGGGATGCGTGAAAGGGACCGTCTCCACCCGTCCTACATCTGTAACAGGAATGTGTGAAAGGGACAGTCTGCACCAGTCCAACATCTGTAACAGGGTTGTGTGAAAGTGACAGTCTGCACCAGTCCAACATCTGTAACAAGGATGTCTGAAAGGGACCATCTACACCCGTCCAAATTCTGTAACAGGGATGTGTGAAAGGGACTGTCTGCACCAGTCCAGTATCTGTAACAGGGATGTGTGAAAGCGACCGTCTGCACCCGTCCAGTATCTGTAACAGGGATGTGTGAAAGGGACTGTCTGCACCAGTCCAGCATCTGTAACAGGGATGTGTGAAAGGGTCCATCTGCACCAGTCCAACATCTGTAACAAGGATGTGTGAAAGGGACCGCCTGCACCAGTCCAACATCTGTAACAAGGATGTCTGAAAGGGACCATCTACACCCGTCCAAATTCTGTAACAGGGATGTGTGAAAGGGACCATCTGCACCTGTCCTACATCTGTAACAGGGATGTGTGAAAGAGACCGTCTGCACCTGTCCTACATCTGTAACAGGGATGTGTAAAAGGGATAGTCTGACTAGTCCAACATCTGTAACAGGGATGTGTGAAAGGGACCGCCTGCACCAGTCCAACATCTGTAACAGGGATGTGTGAAAGGGACCGTCTGCACCAGTCCTGCCTCTGTAACAGGGATATGTGAAAGGGAACGTCTGCACCAGTCCAACATCTGTCACAGGGATGTGTGAAATGGACCGACTGTACCTGTCCTACATCTGTAAGAGGGATGTGTGAAAGGGACCATCTGCACCAGTCCAACATCTGTAACAGGGATGTGTGAAAGGGATCATCTGCACCCGTCCTACATCTTTAATAGGGATGTGTGAAAGGGACCGTCTGCACCCGTCCTACATCTGTAACAGGGATGTGTGAAAGGGACAGTCTCCAGTTCACCTGTCCTACATATGTAACAAGGACGTGTGAAAGGGACCGTCTGCACTAGTCCAACATTTGTAACAGTGATGTGTGAAAGGGACAGTCTGCACCAATCCAACATCTGTAACAGGGATGTGTGAAAGGGACCGTCTGCCCCAGTCCGACATCTGTAACCGGGATGTCTGAAAGGGACCGTCTGCACCCGTCCAACATCTGTAACAGGGATGTGTGAAAGGGACCGTCTGAACCCGTCCCGTCCTATATCTGTAACAGGGATATGTGAAAGGGACCGTCTGCACCTGTCATACATCTCCAACAGTGATGTGTGAAAGGGACCGTCTGCACCCGTCCTC
The DNA here is from genome assembly GCF_964263255.1 of Lissotriton vulgaris. Taxonomy (NCBI): domain Eukaryota; kingdom Metazoa; phylum Chordata; class Amphibia; order Caudata; family Salamandridae; genus Lissotriton; species Lissotriton vulgaris. The sequence continues at coordinate 358,490,765 of NC_141693.1, read as the reverse complement.
CATCTTTAACATTGATGTGTGAAAGGGACCGTCTGCACCAGTCCAACTTCTGTAACAGGGATGTGTGAAAGGGACCGCCTGCACGAGTCCAACATCTGTAACAGGGATGTGTGAAAGAGACCTTCTGCACCTGTCCAACATCTGTAACAGGGATGTGTGAAAGAGACCTTCTGTACCTGTCCTACATCTGTAACAGGGATGTGAGAAAGAGACCGTCTGCACCTGTCCTACATCTGTTACAGGGATGTGTAAAAGGGACAGTCTGACTAGTCCAACATCTGTAACAGGGATGTGTGAAAGGGAGCATCTGCACCAGTCCAACATCTGTAACAGGGATGTGTGAAGGAACCATCTGTACCTGTCCTACATCTGTAACAGGAATGTGTGAAAGGGACCGTCTGCACCAGTCCTGCATCTGTAACAGGGATGTGCGAAAGGGACCATCTGCACCAGTCCAACATCTGTCACACGGATGTGTGAAATGGACCTACTGTACCTGTCCTACATCTGTAACATTGATGTGTGAAAGTGACCATCTGCACCAGTCCAACATCTGTAACAGGGATGTGTGAAAGGGACCATCTGCACCCGTCCTACATCTTTAACAGGGATGTGTGAAAGGGACCGCCTCCACCCGTCCTACATCTGTAACAGGGATGTGTGAAAGGGACAGTCTGCACCAGTCCAACATCTGTAACAGGGATGTCTGAAAGGGACCGTCTGCACCAGTCCAGTATCTGTAACAGGGATGTGTGAAAGGGACCATCTGAACCAGTCAAACATCTGTAACAGGGATGTGTGAAAGGGACCATCTCCACCCGTCCTACATCTGTAACATGGATGTGTGAAAGGGACCGTCTCCACCCGTCCTACATCTGTAACAGGAATGTGTGAAAGGGACAGTCTGCACCAGTCCAACATCTGTAACAGGGATGTCTGAAAGGGACCGTCTGCACCAGTCCAGTATCTGTAACAGGGATGTGTGAAAGGGACCGTCTGCACCAGTCAAACATCAGTAACAGGGATGTGTGAAAGGGACCGTCTCCACCCGTCCTACATCTGTAACAGGGATGTGTGAAAGGGACCGTCTCCACCCGTCCTACATCTGTAACAGGAATGTGTGAAAGGGACAGTCTGCACCAGTCCAACATCTGTAATAGGGATGTCTGAAAGTGACAGTCTGCACCAGTCCAACATCTGTAACAAGGATGTCTGAAAGGGACCATCTACACCCGTCCAAATTCTGTAACAGGGATGTGTGAGAGGGACTGTCTGCACCAGTCCAGTATCTGTAACAGGAATGTGTGAAAGCGACCGTCTGCACCAGTCCAGTATCTGTAACAGGGACGTGTGAAAGGGACTGTCTGCACCAGTCCAGCATCTGTAACAGGGATGTGTGAAAGGGACCATCTGCACCAGTCCAACATCTGTCACAGGGATGTGTGAAATGGACCGACTGTACCTGTCCTACATCTGTAACATTGATGTGTGAAAGTGACCATCTGCACCAGTCCAACATCTGTAACAGGGATGTGTGAAAGGGACCATCTGCACCCGTCCTACATCTTTTACAGGGATGTGTGAAAGGGACCGCCTCCACCCGTCCTACATCTGTAACAGGGATGTGTGAAAGGGACAGTCTGCACCAGTCCAACATCTGTAACAGAGATGTGTGAAACGGACCATCTGCACCAGTCAAACATCTGTAACAGGGATGTGTGAAAGGGACCATCTCCACCCGTCCTACATCTGTAACAGGGATGTGTGAAAGGGACCGTCTCCACCCGTCCTACATCTGTAACAGGAATGTGTGAAAGGGACAGTCTGCACCAGTCCAACATCTGTAACAGGGATGTGTGAAAGTGACAGTCTGCACCAGTCCAACATCTGTAACAAGGATGTCTGAAAGGGACCATCTACACCCGTCCAAATTCTGTAACAGGGATGTGTGAAAGGGACTGTCTGCACCAGTCCAGTATCTGTAACAGGGATGTGTGAAAGCGACCGTCTGCACCAGTCCAGTATCTGTAACAGGGATGTGTGAAAGGGACTGTCTGCACCAGTCCAGCATCTGTAACAGGGATGTGTGAAAGGGACCATCTGCACCAGTCCAACATCTGTAACAAGGATGTCTGAAAGGGACCATCTACACCCGTCCAAATTCTGTAACAGGGATGTGTGAGAGGGACTGTCTGCACCAGTCCAGTATCTATAACAGGAATGTGTGAAAGCGACCGTCTGCACCAGTCCAGTATCTGTAACAGGGACGTGTGAAAGGGACTGTCTGCACCAGTCCAGCATCTGTAACAGGGATGTGTGAAAGGGACCATCTGCACCAGTCCAACATCTGTCACAGGGATGTGTGAAATGGACCGACTGTACCTGTCCTACATCTGTAACATTGATGTGTGAAAGTGACCATCTGCACCAGTCCAACATCTGTAACAGGGATGTGTGAAAGGGACCATCTGCACCTGTCCTACATCTTTTACAGGGATGTGTGAAAGGGACCGCCTCCACCCGTCCTACATCTGTAACAGGGATGTGTGAAAGGGACAGTCTGCACCAGTCCAACATCTGTAACAGGGATGTCTGAAAGGGACCGTCTGCACCAGTCCAGTATCTGTAACAGAGATGTGTGAAACGGACCATCTGCACCAGTCAAACATCTGTAACAGGGATGTGTGAAAGGGACCATCTCCACCCGTCCTACATCTGTAACAGGGATGTGTGAAAGGGACCGTCTCCACCCGTCCTACATCTGTAACAGGAATGTGTGAAAGGGACAGTCTGCACCAGTCCAACATCTGTAACAGGGATGTGTGAAAGTGACAGTCTGCACCAGTCCAACATCTGTAACAAGGATGTCTGAAAGGGACCATCTACACCCGTCCAAATTCTGTAACAGGGATGTGTGAAAGGGACTGTCTGCACCAGTCCAGTATCTGTAACAGGGATGTGTGAAAGCGACCGTCTGCACCAGTCCAGTATCTGTAACAGGGATGTGTGAAAGGGACTGTCTGCACCAGTCCAGCATCTGTAACAGGGATGTGTGAAAGGGACCATCTGCACCAGTCCAACATCTGTAACAAGGATGTGTGAAAGGGACCGCCTGCACCAGCCCAACATCTGTAACAAGGATGTCTGAAAGGGACCATCTACACCCGTCCAAATTCTGTAACAGGGATGTGTGAAAGGGACCATCTGCACCTGTCCTACATCTGTAACAGGGATGTGTGAAAGAGACCGTCTGCACCTGTCCTACATCTGTAACAGGGATGTGTAAAAGGGATAGTCTGACTAGTCCAACATCTGTAACAGGGATGTGTGAAAGGGACCGCCTGCACCAGTCCAACATCTGTAACAGGGATGTGTGAAAGGGACCGTCTGCACCAGTCCTGCCTCTGTAACAGGGATATGTGAAAGGGACCGTCTGCACCAGTTCAACATCTGTCACAGGGATGTGTGAAATGGACCGACTGTACCTGTCCTACATCTGTAACATTGATGTGTGAAAGGGACAGTCTGCACCAGTCCAACATCTGTAACAGTGATGTGTGAAAGGGACTGTCTGCACCAGTCCTACATCTGTAAAAGTGATGTGTGAAAGGGACCTTTTGCACTGTCAGCTCTAGGTGGGGTCAGTTGGGTTCTTGGTGATAGATAGGACCCCACAACCTCAGCTCCATAGGGTCTACACCGGTGTACGGTGAAGCGGCCACCTCGATCCGATATGGGGGGATCCGAGGTCTGTTACAGTGCCATGTGATAAAGCTCAAGGGGGGGTCTGTTCGGTTCATTGTGATAAACTGGACCCTCAAACTTTGCTCAGAAGGGGCCAACACCTGCATACAGTGACATGAACGCTTGGATTGTCGTTAAAGCAGAGTCTGTTCCAGTGCTTGATGACAGAACCACTTAGCTTTCCTTGAAGCGGGGTCTCCTGCAGTGCTATTTGGTAAAGATCTTTCCAGTTAAAAGAAGCACTGGCAAAGTCCATAGGTCTTGCCTATTCAAGAGCTATTAGCTTTGCTAATATGTTTTAGCCATGTTGAACAACAGCGTGGCTGCTGTTCAGCATGGCTAAGCGTTAATGATGCACAGTACAGTGTCATGGAATGGAGTGTTGTAAGGTAGAGTGCGGTGGAGTAGACTGGGGTGTTATGGAGTGGTGTAGAGAGTCATTCAGTGGCGTGGAGTAGAGTGTCATGAAGTAGTATTGAATAGCGTAGAGGCTTGTGGAGGCAGTAGAGTGTCATAAAGTAGAAGGGTGTATAGTTTAGTAGGGTGTGAGAGAGTCGAGTGGCCTTGGCTGTCGTAGAGTGTTGAGGAGTGGAATGTCGTGGAGTGGACTGAAGTGTTGTTGCGTGGCATAGAATGGAGTAGAGTGGAGTGGCATAGAGTGTTGTGGAGTGACTTAGGGCAGAGTGGAGTAGAGAGTGTTGCATATAGTGGAGTAGAGTGGTGTAGAGTTCAGTGGCTTAGAGAATAGTAGATTGCCGTAGAGTCGATTGGCATAGAGTGGAGTAATGTTGAAGAGTGGATTGGCACAGAGTGGACTAGAGTTTTCTAGAGTGGCGTGACGTAGAGTAGAGTAGAGTGGAATAGGATGGAGTGGAGTGGCATAGAGTGGAATAATGGAGTGGGGTAGATTGGAGTAGTGTGTTGTAGAATAAAGCGTAATAAAGTGCCATGGAGTGGTGTTCAGAGAGTTGTTTAGAGCGTTGTTGAGTGGAGTATCCTCCTTTATGACAGCGGAGCATTGCCCCACTGCTCGGAACCAGGAGCTAAAAAAATAAAATGACAATAAAACTATTTATTATCATTTTATTTTGCTCTGGTTGAGGCAAGTGGCCCGAGTCTAGGGCAGGGCCATCATCTAAAATGGCATCAGGGATGAGGAGAGGTGTGCACTATAAGTGCGCATGTCGCTTTGGCCGTCCATTTTAGGCTGACCAAACCGACATGCCCACCTACATTTCCCCAACCCAGCTGTCTTGTACAGCCGGGTGGAGAAAAGGCACAAACTCCTAGTGCCCGAGTGAGTGTTAGTTAAGCCCGCTCAGGCCAATCCCTGTGCTGCTCTCATGTAGCATGAGAGCAGCCTCTGGATTGGGTGGGGAGTCCGGGAGCCTGTGCAGTGTGACGCGATGCTGGAAGAAGATGGACTCCAACAGCAGCATTAAGCCATGTTTTTTTTATGTATTCCCCCAACACCCCTGCACTCTGGCCCATCACTTTGTTTTCTTAGCAGCCACCACTAATAGATTGGAATAGTGTGCAAGGGCATAGAGTGCAGTGGTATAGAGCAGACTGTTTCAGAGTAGAGTGAAGTGACGTAGAGTGGAGTGGTGTTAGGTACAGTGTAGTTGTGCAGGGTAGAGTGCAGTGGCATAAAGTGCAGTGGTATAGAGTGCAGTGTTCTGTAGGGTGGCAGAGAGTGGAGTGGCGTAAGGTGGAGTGGAGTGGCCTAAACTGAGGTGGTGTAGAGTGCAGTGCCAAATAGTGCAGTGGTGCACAGTAGATTAGAGTGGATTGGCGTAGAGTTCAGTGGCATTGAGAGAATTGGAATAGAGTGCAGTAGAGTGGCGTAGAATAGAGTGGTGCAAAGTAGAGCGGAGTGGCCCAAAGTAGAGTGGCACAGACTAGAGTGGCACAGAGTAGAGTGGGGTATAGTTCAGTTGAGGAGAGTGCAATGTTGCAAAGTAGATTGTCATAATGTGCAGTGGTATAGAGTAGAGTGGCATGCAATGCATTGGTGTAGAATGCAGTGGCCTAGAGTGGTGCAGAGTAAAGTGGCGTAGGGAGCAATGGCACAGAGTACAATGGTGCACAGTAGAATAGAGAGTGTAGAGTTCAGTGGCGTAGAGTGAAGTGACATAGAGTAGAGTGTTGCAGAGTAGAGTATAGTGGCACACAGTGCAGTGGTGCAGAGTAGATTGTCCTAGAGTGCAGTAGTACAGAGTAGAGTGGTGTGCAATACATTGGCGTAGAGTGCACAGGCATAGAGTGGCGCAGAGTAAAGTGTTGTAGGGAGCAATGGCACAGAGTACAAGGGTGCACAGTAGAATAGAGAGTGTGGAGTTCAGTGACGTAGAGTGAAGTGACATAGAGTAGAGTGTTGCAGAGTAGAGTTTAGCGCCTAGACACCCGAGGGTAGTAGTGCACTATATACATTTTATTTTCATTTCACACAGTGCAGTGGCATAGAGTAGAGTGTTGCAGAGTAGAGAATAGTGGAAAACAGTGCAGTGGTGCAGAGTAGATTGGCATAGAGTGCAGTGGTATAGAGTAGATTGGCGTGCAATGCATTGGTGTAGAGTGCAGTGGCAAAGAGTGGTGCAGAGTAAAGTGGCGTAGGGAGCAATGGCAGAGAGTACAATGGTGCACAGCAGAATAGAGAGTGTAGAGTTCAGTGACAGAGTGAAGTGGCATAAAGTAGAGTGTTGCAGAGTGGAGTATAGTGGCACCCAGTGCAGTGGCATAGAGGAGAGTGTTGCAGAGTAGAGTATAGAGGCAAACAGTGCAGTGGTGCAGAGTAGATTGGCATACAGTGCAGTGACGTAGAGTGTATTGGTTTTGAGTAAAGGGTTGTAGAATGCATTGGCATAGAGTGCAGTGGCATAGAGTGAAGTGGCATAGAGTTGAGTGGGACAAGGTGGAGTGGAGTGGAGAGGCGCAGGGGGAATGTTGTGGAGTATAATAGAGTGGCATAGAGTGCAGTGGAGTAGAGTATATTGCTTCAGAGTAGAGTAAAGTGGTGTAGATTGCAGTGACATAGAGTAGAGTGTTGGAGAGTGAAGTGTCGAGGAGTGCACTGGTGCAGGGTAGATTCGAGTGGCTTAGAGTGAATTGGGGTAGAGTGCATTGGTGTAGAGTGGAGCGATGCAGAGCAGAGTGGTGTAGAGTGTACTGCCACATAGTGCATTGTCGTACAGTGCAATAGAGTAGAGTGCAATGGCATAGACTGCAGTGGAGCAGAGTAGAGTGGTGTACAGTTCAGTGGGGAATAGTGCATTGTTGCATATTAGAAGTGGCCTAGAGTGGAGTGGTGCAGAGTAGAGTGGAGTGGTGCAGGGTAGGGTGCATTGGCATAGAGTGGAGTGATGCACAGTAGAGTGGCATAGAATCCTGTGGTGTAGAGTGCATTGGTGTGGAGTGGCATAGAGTAGAGTGGTTCAGTGGCATAGAGTGCAGTGGCATGGAGTTCAGTGGCAGAGGGTGTAGTGTTGCAGAGTAGACTGTCGAAGAGTGCAATGGTGTATAGTAGAGTGGCATAGAGTGCATTGGTGAAGAGTACAGTGACATAGAGAACAGTAGTGCGGAGAAGAATAGAGCGGCATAGAGGGCAGTGACATAGACTATAAATATGAAGAGTCCAGTGGCATGAAGTATTGCAGAGTAGAGTATAATGGCATAGAGTGTAGTTGTGAAGAGTAGATTGGTGTAGAGTGCAGTGGCATAGAGTGCATATTTTTAGTGAAATGGTCTAGAGTGCAGTGGCACAGAGTGCAGTAGTTAGAGTAGAGTAGTGATATATATTATAGTGGTGCAGGGTACAGTAGAGTGGTGCAGAATGGAGTGGGGTAGAGTAGATAGCAGTGGCGTAGAGTGGAGAGGCACAGAGTGGGGTGGCACTGAGTGGAGTGGCGCAAAGTAGATTGTTTCAGAGCAAAAAGAAGTGACACTGAGTGGAGGGGTGCACGGTAAAGTGGAGTGGTGCAGGGGGGAGTGCAGTGGCATAGAGTGCAGTGTCATAGAATACAGTGTTATGTTATGTTAAGTGGGATTTGTAAAGCGCACTGACACCGTGGGTTTCCTGGCGCTGTGAGACAGAGGTGGGGCTGAGGTCGGAGGAAGCGGAGGTTAGCTGGAAGGGGGAAAAAGGAAGGTTTTCAGCAGTTTCCTGAAATGAAGGAGGGAACTACTGGATTTGATGGTCAGGGGGAGAGAGTTCCAAAGTTTGGGGGCCAGGAGAGCGAACCGACGGCCACCGAATTTGTTGGTTTTGGTTTTGGGGACAGCAAGTAGTTTGAGGTGAGCTGAGCGGAGGTTGCGATTTGGGCGGTGTGGGTTGACGAGTGATGTAAGGAAGGCGGGGCTGGTACAGTGGAGGGATTTGGATGTGAGGCATCCCAACTTGAAAGCCGCCCTCTGTTCTATAGGTAGCCAGTGCAGTTTGTATAGCAGGGGTTTGGCCGACTTCCATTTGGGAGTTTTGTAGATGAGACGAGCTGCTTGATTCTGCACGACCTGAAGGCGATGAAGTAGTGATTTTGGGGGTCCGTAATACAGAGAATTGGAGAAATCCAGGCGGGATAGTACCAGGGAGATGATGACCTGGACCAGAGCGGCTGGTGGTAGTAGATGACGGACTTTGCAGATTTTTCGAAGCTGGAACGTGCATGATGAGATCACGGTGCCGACTTGGGGTCTGAGGGAGAGTTTGGCATTGATGGTCACACCGAGACTTTTTACAGATTTCGCAGGTATCGGGGAGGGGGCCTAGTTTGTTAGGCCAGAGATGCGAGCCCCAGTGGGAGGAGCTGGAACCGGGGAGAAGGAGCTCAGTTTTCCCGGGATTTAATTTTAGTTGATTGCAGTTCATCCACTCCTGGATGTATATCATGGCAGAGTGGAAATTGTCCACAGCGTTCGAGGAGTTGAGTGGAAAGATGATCTGCAAATCGTCCGCGTATTTGTATACTGATGTCCCAGTTTTGAAGCGAATGGATCAGGGGCCGAAGGTAAAGGTTGAATAGTAGGGGTGACAGGGAGGAACCCTGAGGGACTCCACAGGTCGTGGGAATTTTGGGCGCTGTGTAGGGGCCCAAGCGGACGGCTTGTGTTCTGCCGGTCAAAAAGGACTGAGTCCATTTGAGGGCAGGTCCCTGGATGCCAGCCTGTTCGACACAGTGAAGAAGGATGTTATGGTCAACCGAGTCGAACGCGGCCGACAGTGGAGGCAATATTGTAGAGTAGAGAGGGGTAGAGTGAAATGGCATATAGTGGATTGGTGCAGAGAAGAGTGCAGTGGCATGAAGTGGTGCCGAGTGGAGTGGGGTAAGGTGCAGTATGCATGGTGTGGTAACGCACTGTCATTACAGACAACACATCTTCACTTTCAATGGCCAATACATTTGAACAGACATACAGATTTATTGATAAATGTCTACAGTGCATAAAAGATAATGTGTAGAAATGTCATTACCTTGTGTATTGATTTGTTTTCATTGTATTAAAATATTTGTTTCCACCACACTTCACAGCCTTCCTCTAGCTTTCCATTAGCTGCCAGTATGGATGTCGCATTAATCCTTTCACTTTGTTAGAGAATGAAAAGTAAATGCCAGTCTCCCTGGAAGAAAGAGCTTGACATTTGACCTTGTTCTTTGAATGCACAGCAAATGTGGCATGGCATACAGTAAATAAGATAAGTCTCATGGAATGGGCCAACTTAAGCTGGACGGTCAGCAAGTAAGCAAACGTGAGTCACAGACCACAAAGCCAATGGTAAGCAATGGGCAGTGTGCATTCCTGGGGAAGCTTTCCGGATCTCCCCAAGAATGTCGTTAGGAAACCAGACAGCTACACTGCCTGGTAGGCTTCATCCTAAAGACGTGCCTCAAGTTCAACGCAAAAGGGACAAAACACCTGTGCATGGTCACAGGACGCCCTAAGTTTCAGTTAAGTTGGGGTCGGCACTGGTGCTCTGTGATAGAGAAAATCTACATTCTCAAGCTTAAGTCAGGGGTCCGAGTCAATGCTGAAAAACTATATATTTCATTTCAGTCCAAAGGTGGCATCGAAGCTCAGTGATGAACATTAACCCCTTGCATGTGTCGGATGGCCCCCGGCCGTCCGACGCCGCAGTGGGCATGTGCGTCGGATGGCTGGGAGCCGTTTCATATGCGCATGCGTGGAACACAACGATGGAAAAAGGAGGAACAAATTCTGCGCTATTCTCAAAATAGGGGACAATTAATTCACCTATTTTCATGCCAAATGTTCACTGTGAAGTTAATCAAACATTCTGTACATCATCACTTGCGTGGAATTTTTCCGCACCGCGGCAAAATTCCACCCGCGCCCAAGGGGTTAATACCCATTCAAAGTTAAGACCAGATTTCATACTGGTGCTCTGCGATATACTTGACCTTTCAATCTTACTTTTGGCCAGGTCTGTACCAATGCTACAGACAGAAGCCCACAAATTAGCACAAGCACAGGTCTGTCTTGTGTATGAGCTGAGTGATAGCCAGCACCTCTGTATTTCAGTTGAAGTAGGGGTTGGGATGAGAACCTCTCAATATATGATGGACCAAGCTGAATTCCACTACTGTGTCATGGAGAGGACCCTTCAATCTAACTTCCCTCTATGATTTATACTCGAGCAGTGTGACAAGGAGAAGCCCTCCGTTTCTACACAGAAGGTTCTAATATTAAGAACCCCTTAATATCTGTATTTGTAGTTTATAAGTTATTATTACATCGCCAATAATTATTCACTTCTTTCGCAGATTTCTTTAGATGTTAACATTATCAGAAACACAAGGTCTTACCTAGTACTGATAATGCTGCCCTAGATGAGAAATGAGTTCCCTGGTCCTGGGTTAGACTGTCAGACCAGGAACAAATAACAAAAGTCTTCTCACAATTCCTAAAATATTAGGAATTGTCTAGGAAGAAATGAAAAAAACATCAGAATAGGTTTAAGAAAAGAAATACAGGTCGAAGATGCGTTTTTATGTCTACAGCCACCTAGAATTAAAATCAGGAACATGGAGGAAAGAAAAGGAGAAAACACCAACACTAGAAGGACAAAAATGAGATGAGATAAGGAAAAAAGGAAAAAAGAGTTGAAGGGAAATGGTAAGAAGGGACTTGTTGGCACACCTAGAAAAAAGCAGAGAAAGGGTCATTCCAAAATGTTTATCGCAGGTGGTAGGAAGAAGTGGGAAGGAGAGGAACTGTAAAAAATAAAGTTCTATTTATCATGATATACATCAGGAATACTAGTCCTAGAATGCACAAAACAAAATTGGACTGGATGTGGTGGTTCCATGATCCATGGAACTGGGATACCTCAGATCTCTAGCACTGCTATTTGGGTGAGGTCACGAAAGCCTCATGTCTCCTTGCTGTGAGTCTTACAGCCTTATTCATGAAGGCTAAATCGGCTCGCAAAGGGCCGGATTCTGAGAATCCGGCCCTTTGCGAGTGCGATTTTTGCATTTGGGATTCAGCATCCCAAATGCAAAAATCGGTATTTGCTAAATCGCTAAATTGCGAGGAATTACATTTAAGGAATCTCTATTTGAGATTCCTTAAATGCAATTCATGAAGCATTTGAAAATTGCGAAAATGCAATTTTGGGCCGCTATTTACCGAGAGGTCAGACCTCTCGGTAAATAGCAAAAACTTAGAAAAATGCTTTTAAAAGCATTTTTCTAAGTTGCATGTTGCACACACACATGTCCTTTGGACATGTGTGTGCGCAACACCTGTTTAAATTTGCATTTAAGGGGTGCTACAGGGTGTCCTTTGGACACCCCTGGCACCCTTTAAATCGCTATCTTATTTGCGAGTAGCAAATTGCTAATCGCAAATAAGGAATACTCCCCATGCATTCCTATGGGCCTTTTGGCCCATAGGAATGCATGGGGAGTTATTCCTTATTTGCGATTAGCAATTAGCTAATCGCAAATAAGGAATCAGTGGGAATCGCAATTAATATTGCGATTCCTACATGATTACCGTTTTGCGAGTCTCAAATAGCGATTCCTTATGATTCGCTATTTGAGCCTCGCGAAACGGCCCGATCATGAATCAGGCTGTTAGTTCCTGGTAGAATTTGTGGACTGGACCTGACTGGTAAAATCAGGTTACGTTTAATGAAGGGCACATTTCTTTTAATCCTCTCACTTTCTTGCTGAGCTTTGCTCATAGCGCGTTTTCACTCAACAACGGTCCACAAAAAATTATTTCTAAAGCATGCAGAACTCCCCACAGCTGACCATCATGTTATAGGAAAGACAATACCAGAATCCCAGACACCTCTCTGTACACTGACCCTCTCGTTGTTGTGGAGCTGTCGCCTCTCGCTTTCCTGAACGGTGGGTGGAGGCCGAATAGGACACTTTACCCCACACACTTTAACTCCACGTGTCATTACCCTGCATTTTTTACACCGCAAAATCTTTTACAACGCAGGGCTTTACAACCCAATCCTTTACAATGCACCCCCCATTACATCGCAATTTACTATTCAAACTCTACCTGTAACTTTCGGGAATGCGTTGTAATAGTTTGTGGTGTAAAGCCCTGCGTTGTAAAAGATTTTGCGGTGTAAAACAATGCAGGGTAAATGGCATGTGGAGTAACGCATGCAGGGTAAAGGATATTTCCCGTGGAGACCATTTGGGGATGGTGTTCTCTGTGGTTCTCCTAAAGTCATGGAGGCATGCACACACTGGGTTGTGCAGTGAGGGGTGTTCACAGGAAGTTGTAAACTGCCCACTCCATGTCTGTCTGTTTTTCCACCCCCATTGTGAGGATCTTGTGTGAATGGTTCCTGATCCTAATCCCTAAGCCTTCACACTAAGAGAAATACTTGACCACAAGTTTAGAGTTTAACTCAGAAGCTGGTGCTATCGGTTGGGGAAAATGGGGTAAGAGGTGAAGAAAGAGAGAAAAAGAGGTGGTGTCTGGTGGGATTAATCTTCTCACGCTGGTAACTCATGTCAGGCCAGAATTCACACATTGCCAATAAATGGAAATCCAGGCCTTACTAGAGGAATGCTGGTAATGAACCAAGGGAGTACTGGGAATCTCTCTTACAATTCAGAGATCCTGATGACTGGAGAGACGGACACGTGGTGATTGAGAAGGCCAAAACAGGAGGACACCAAGTAAGTATGTGGGTAGTCATTTAGGCAGCAGCGCAGTCTAGGATACGAAAAATCCAACTGCGCCAAGGAATTCTGGTGAGCCCAAACATAGTGGTAACTACAAGAGGGGGAGAAACAGGGGAGGGAAGATGCAGGGAAGGAAATACAGTGGTCGAACTATAGATTGAGGAACAATACAATTAAGCCGTTGTGCAGTGACTGGCAACCTCCTCTGCTGCTTCCTAAGTACCCCTGAATAAACACACCTTCCCTCTGACCTTGCTCTGATTGGTTCTGAGATTAATCTCATCTGGAAGTCCAGCCTAACACCTCTGGTCCCAGCCGCTGCTGGCTACTGGACTATGCCCTAACTCCACTGTCTCCACTATCTTTGATTTAACATTGTTTTTCCTTATTGCTTTGTGAATCCCAGGGAATCAAGGTGTCCACCTATAGCGGATCCTGGCATTGGGTCACCTCCTCAGCCGTCACCTACCCAGCTGGCTTGACTGCTTTGTTCCCCTTGGAGTACTTTCCCTCTTCAGATCTACCTGACTCTGTCTGTTTTCCTCTCCCCGGTTTACCTTTCCCCCACTACCTTCCATTCCCCATCTGACGTTTGTCCTGGATATGCTACACGCTAATATATTATAATATTGTGTAAGCTCACGTTTTTCTCCTAAGCATATACTGGTAACTGTAACTGATGTAACAATGTTCTGAAACAATGTCCTGTCTCATGTAAAGCGTTCTGATACCTCTGGGCCTAGCCAGCGCTATATAAAACTTTTCAAATAAATAAATAAATACATATTTTTTCAAAAGGCTCTATCCCTATCATTCCTGATTCCTATGTAACTTGTTTTTTCGGGTACACCTGAAGTGTTCCACCTCCATGTACGCCCAACTCCAATGAATGGAGACAGTGGGAGTTGAGAAGGGTTGAGGCAAAGATATTGGGAGTCAATGATGGAGGCAGGGACCATGTTGAAGAAGGTGGAGGGAGCTACTAGGCGCCTTCACTGTGTTTGATTGAGATAATGGACACCTTGTTGGATTGATATAAAGACATCTATGGGGTGGGGGGTAAGAGAAAAGTGGGAATCGTGGGGGCAATGGGGGAAGGGAAGCACATGGAGCCCAGTGTGGTGGGTATGCTAACAAGAGGAGTTCGATGGGCATGGGGAAAGTTAGAATTCGTGAGAGGATTATGGACATAGTGAAGTTCAAGCATGCGGTGGCGACAGAGTAGGTCCAATGGGAGTGATGGAGAAAGGGGACATCATTGGAATGAAATTCGAATATAGTGCGGGTCATGAAGGTCAGAGATTGTGGGACCCTAGTAGCGGAAGGTAAGGACATAACAGGGTTCGTATTGGATGAAGACAGAAGGAATCAGATGAGGAGGGAACAGAGACAATTGGATACTGCTATAGTTGGTGTTGGCGGCAGTGAAAGTGTAGTGAAAACTCAACTAAGGATAATATATGCCTGTGGTGGCACCGGGACTGAGATGACTGGGCAGGAATGAAGGATGACAGTGGAAGTACAGTAAGGTGGAGATGGAGGCAATGGGAGTTGGAATGGGGTGGAATATTTTGAGAATGGTGATAAACATGGTAAGAGTGCTTTACCAGTAGGTAGGAGATGTTATGTTATGTTATGTTAATAACTTTTATTAGGCGCACAGCTGCCCCAGCTAAGGGGCGTCCTGGCGCCTGATCAAGTGCCACAACACAACAAATCGATGCTGGAAAGAGAGGGGATCAGTCAGCAGTAGCGAACAAATGAGTTTTTATGGTGCGTCTGAAGAGAGTCAGGCTGTTCAGGGCACGAATATGGACAGGGAGAGAGTTCCACAATCCTGCCGCCAGAACTCGAAAGGAACGACCTCCCATCCTACTCAGTCTGAACCTGGTCTTAATCGCCAGATGAAGAGATTCCGACCTGAGAGCCCGCGTGGGAACATAGGGGGAAACAAGACCCACAAGGGCTGGAGGAGAGGAGAGTTTCAAGATCTTAAATGTTAGACAAAGAGCCTTGAATTTAATTCTCTGTCTGACCGGCAGCCAGTGAAGAGAGGTCAAGACTGCAGAGACAGAACAACGCCTCGGAAGGCCAACAATGGCCCGCGCCGCGGCATTCTGCACCCTTTGCAGCCTAGTAGCCTCCGCCTGATTCACTCCAAGCAGCAGTGCACTCCCATAGTCCAGCCGGGAAAGGATGGAGGCTTGGACCACCAGTTGCCGAGTAGGGGGGTCGAAGAATTTGAGGACTGGTCTCAGTCCTCGCAGAATACCATAACAAGTAGCTGCAATCTTCTTTGTGTGGCTGGTAAAGGAGAGTGTAGGATCCAGCCAAACCCCCAAGTTCTTAACTTCGGCAGCTGGGATGGGAGTCACCCCCAATTCTGAAGGCCACCACTGATCTCCCCAGAGTTCCGCCTGCTTCCCTAGAATCAGGACCTCGGTTTTTTTGGCATTTAACTGTAAGCAGTTAATGCGCATCCAGTTTGCCACGGCTATGAGTCCTGCGCGGAATCTGGGAGTAGTCACCTCAGGGTCCCCACTAAGTGTCACCGCCAGCTGCGTGTCGTCGGCATACGATGTCATGGTTAAGCCACATTGTCTGACGACTGCAGCCAGCGGTTTCACATATAAGTTGAACAAAGTGGGGCTCAGCGCAGAGCCCTGAGGGACTCCCAGTCCCAATGAATGGAAGGAGGACTGACCAGGTGGAATGGCCACTTTAAAAAACCGGTCCGAAAGGAAAGAGCGAAACCATTGGAGAGCCGTCCCCTCAATTCTCACTTCCTCCAAACGCCGCATCAAAATGTCATGAGACACCGTGTCAAACGCGGCGCTCAGGTCTAACAAGAGGAGCGCCGCTGTCTGCCCCACATCCAGCGCCGAACGCAGATGCTCAGTCATAAAGAGCAGAGCAGTTTCGGTGCTGTGTTGTGCACGAAAACCATTCTGGCTCTCGTCTAGAATATTATTTCGAGAGAGGTGGGCAGACAAGATGGAGTTCACGTGTGCCTCAGTGACCTTGGCGGTCCAGGGCAGGAGGGAGATGGTGGGTGCAGGATAATGTGTGTGGCTGGAGATAGCAGAGCCCATAGTCATGGTATGGAATACGATATACAAAGACACAGAGTTCAGTGTGGTGGGTATGTTGAGAGTGGGGGCCAAGTGGAGAAAGAGAAAGCCAAAGTTTGTGGGAGGGTTTATGGAGGGCGCTCTTTCATATATGGGGTGTGAGGAGTTAGAGCTACTCCAGTTGCAGGGATGGAGATCGAGAGAGGTACGATGGAGATAATAGGAGTGGGGTGGAAGCAGGGGGTGGGGGAGACAGTGGGAGGCTCACTAGTTTGAGGATAGCCTTAATGGCACAACCGGGTTGTTGAGGAAGGATATGTCATGGTAGGCCAGAGATGCCGGGTGGAGTTATGCAGAGTCTATGGGAAGAGGTATGCAGAAAGTGTCCAGTAGGGTAAGAGGAGGTATATGGATCTAAGGTTAGTCGAGTGGGGTGGGGATAGTGAAAACTGGAGGCTGGCCAAAGGTAGAACATTGGTTAATCAGTGTGAGGGGAAAGGAAAAAGTGGAGGTTTGTGGGATGTGTGGAGCCAGTGAGAGTCCAGTGTAAAGGAGGGGCTGTGATATTCTGAAACCATTGGGCTGTCTTTAGAGATAGTGAAAAATCTGTAGGGTGTAGAGTGTGGGAGACAAATGATGTTAGTATTAAAACAGAGGAAGTTCAGTTGGAATGGAGAGAGCAGGGATGGGAGAGGTGTGAGCATAGCGGAAATCATGTTAATGGATGCTGGAGAAGTGTAATGGAAGGAAGATGGTGGAAGTTGTGGAGTGTGGACAGAGTTCTACGTGGGCAGGATCAATTAGGAACAATTTCCCCAAGCACTTTAACTTCTACCAAAACTGTTCCTATTCTCTTTCTTTAAAAAAACAACCCTTTAACCGGAACCATTAATGCTGACCTTGAGTTGCCTCAGGCTGAAAGGGAAGGAGTCGTTCTCCCGCACAGTGGAGAGGAGGGGCAGACAGCTAAAGGAGACATACGTCTTTCCACCAGGATGTCTGCTACCTGAAAGAAATGTAAATGTGTGCAATAGGTTAGTAAGCAAATCTAAAAGCTGCCTAGGATCCAACTAGACTTCAATTGATAGAATCACTTGAAGCTTCTTGCTGACCAAGTATTTTTTTTATTCAGAGATGCTATAAAGGTTTTACAACTATTGGAATGTGTCCTTTTAATGGACTGTGCATTACAAAACGTATAAATGTATACATTTTAAAAGCACTGTAAGCACTTAAACACTGAATAATTTACACATTGTGTGGCAGTGATGGAGCAAGGATTCGCACATTAAGAGACTTGCTTGTATCATGAACCTCACGTAACGTTAATATAATAACCAACATGTTTGTGTTACTAATTTTGTACATTTTACATTATGCGGGGTGTCTGTGAGACGCTTGCCTATGTGTTTATTAACCTTAATACGCTTGTCACTTAAAATGGCCGCTGCTACGCGGGAATTTCTACTGCGCATGCATCTATCATACTCACGTGATATGACGTACTCGTAGTTCTGGAGGTAACATTTTCGCATCTGCTCAATAAAATTAAGATGGCTGCTTTGTGTTCTCACATGCATGAAGCTTGCATTACTGCTTTCGCTAAGCTGTTTGTTCTACCTAAATATAACGCTATAGTTTATATTACAGTAATGGGTGTAGTATAGTGATTCATGGTATACAGTGAAATCATTTATTCTATGTTTTAAAACTGTTTCTTTTCCATTTCATGTACACTTCGAAACTTTGCCCGTTGAATTATGCTGTACCCCATTTTGAGTGAAACTGCGTCTGCGCGAGATCTGCAAGTCACCAGAGCAGATGACCTTTGAAAAGCTGCCAAGGAGCCGATTGACTGATAAGATGCTCCTGGGAACCTCATCTCATGAACTCTAAATAAATACAATGTATTTGTAAATAGAACATTTATTGTTATACGAAAGAATATGTCATGAGAACATGGAATTTAAGGGGTGGGTACAGAAATTGAATATTAAGCCTGAGAAAGTCTTAATTCTAGGTGGGTTGAAGACCTGTCCTCCTCCTTTGTCCAATCAAAATTGGGAATCCTTACACTTGCAACATTGGGGGGTGGCACACTGACCCGAAAAACAGTATAACTAGCGTAGGTTTAGCTAGAGAAATTGTCCAACTTGTCCGAATAGCTGACCTGTCACTGACCCAACGCACTCTATAGGTGACTGAATACAGAGAGCTACGGAGCAATCTGTTGGGAGGTTCGAGAAACCCATTTCGGGGTTTTGGTAATTGAAAGTGCTGGCGAAGCACTCTGTTGGGAGGTTCGAGAAACCCATTTCGGGGTTTTGGTAATTGAAAGTGCTGGCGAAGCACTTTGCTGGGAGGGTCGAGAACCCAATCGGGGTTTTGGCAGATTCCTTGCAGAGAGGGAGTAGTGCAGGCGTTGCATCCGAAGCGGCAGGTGTTTGGTCTTAACCTTTGGTGAACCGGTCCTGATCCAAATTCTGGGGTTATCCTGTTCTGACTGTCCATGAGCTGCACCTGCTCGCCTACTGGCACCTAAGTCCTTGGGGTTCTACCCGTCCTTTCCAACTGACCCGTGGCCAGGGTTGGTCTTCACTCTATACTAGGTGAATATAAAGTCTGTGTGGGTGATTGTCTTTTCCTAATTGCGTCTTTTCTCTTTACCTTCCCTGAAATTGCAAAGCTTTTCTTACATATGTTCCTTATCTTCCCCGTCCCTTTGAAAAGAGATATTCATGTATTACTGACTATAGTATGTTCCATTTTTCAACCCACCTTTAGCTAATGCTAAATTGTTGCCATATAGTATATGTTCCCTTTTTCCTTACCTTCCCTTTAGGGAATAAACTGAATTTAATACTGTGTTCCAAATCTTACCTTCCATTAGTGATTTTGCTAAACTGAATAAACCGAATTGCATAAAATTCATTTCCTATTAAACTGTCATCAGAATTGCAAAAGTTGTTATTGATTTAGTATGTTCCTTTTCTTTACCCTCCTTTAGTAGCATTACAAAGTCTGTGATTTAAATTAGCATGTTCCTTGTTCTTACCTTCCCTTTTACTCAAGTTTCTAAATGATTAATATTTTCTATCTGTTGCATAGCTATATGTTAAAAAGATGCTAAAACACCAGAATAGCTCTTAATGAAGATTTATTGGGAAACATCACCAACAGCCGTCTTCAAACTCTGCCAACTCCTTCTGGCTCCAAGACTCATCTGAGACATGGAATCATGAGGAGTAAGAATGTACAAGGAATTAGAATGGCAGTATGTCACAGTACAAACCAAAGGAAACATGTAATGCACATTACAACACATCCCCTATACTAAAGGAAATAAGGAAAAGAACAATAAAAATATCAAAAAAACATAAGCTTATAAGTACAACAAACAGTAAGGTAAGTACATGAGAAAAGAACCTAGACATAGTCTCTGAAGCGCACAGGAGCTTGATGAGTTCTCTGTGGAAACCTCCTAGAAGAAACAACACCTCGTCCAGTTGAGGAGGAGGCGGAGGCAGGACAGTCAAAGCTGGAAGAAGATGGAGGAACCACATGAGAAAACTTAACAAGCCTGGACATGCTCCATTTACAACCATTCTGCATGGTAACAACATTCTTAAAAATATTAGTGATCATGAATGGACCGATAAACTCAGAAGCACCTTTCTTAGAAAACCTGGGTTTTTTAACAAGAACCCATTCACCCACACTCCACAATTTAGGTTTGGTAGAATTCTTCACATCATAACGTTCTTTATATTTTTGTTGATAACAGTGAATTCTATCCTCCACATTCCCCCTATCCAAAGGGAGAAGAGATTGAGGAGGAAGCCAAGAAGGATTTAGTTTGGAACAAGCCTGTCTCTCACGTAATAAAAAAAATGGAGAAGATTTTGAAACATAATTGATAGTGGTGCGATGGGCCCACCAGGTATCACGCAGTTCATCTTTAAGAGAACTTTTCATGTCAATAGCTCTCTGAACACAACGTTTGACAACACGATTCATTCGCTCTGCAAGACCATTGGTCTGAGGTGCATAAAGTGCAGGACGAAGGAAATAAACACGGTATAATTCAGTCTGTAGAATAATTGTAAATCCAAGTCCATATGAACGGTGCAAGATCCAGGAAACGCTTAGAGAAGCAAAATCCAAAAGTCAAAGGTTATTCTTATTCTTTTAAGGAAAAGAATATTTGCAATAAAAACCAAAGTTCTAATTCAAAATCCAGAAAACGAAAAAATCCAAGGTTAACGATGGGTTCAGGGTTGAGTGGTGATGTAGCTTGTCCCTTCCAAGCTGCCAATCGTCGCCAGTGTTATAAAGATGTAAAAACACCAGAATAGCTCTTAATGAAGATTTATTGGGAAACATCACCAACAGCCGTCTTCAAACTCTGCCAACTCCTTCAGGCCCAAGACTCATCTGAGACATGGAATCATGAGGAGTAAGAATGTACGAGGAATTAGAATGGCAGTATGTCACAGTACAAACCAAAGGAAACATGTAATGCACATTACAACACAATACTCTACTTATGATCTTGATTATAGATAGTCTCATTACTTTTCTGCTCATGACATATGATGAAGATGATTAGATAAAACTTTGAACCTACCAAGTGTCTGTGGTTATTTTTCAATAATTATAAATGTTGTAAATGTTCTTGTCTATCTGATTATTGACTTAACTCCCTGATCCTGTGAGTTTCGGTTCCTAGTATCTATATTGCTAGGTTATAGGCCTTGGAAATAGAGAGTAGGCACAGTATCTCAAGGTATACTGGTGGTAGTGTGTGCGTTAATTAAAATAAATATTGAGGTGTGTGGATAATATGGGCCCAGGTGAGTGTTAGTAAAAATGTTCCTAGCTGGGTGACCTGCGCGCTCTATCAGTATATTTTCTGGTAAGCAGAGGAATGCTTAGGGATTAGTTAAGGTTAGGTAGATAGTTAGTTAGTAGGTTAAGTTTGCATTATTGATCGATCAAATGTGTTACTATTGAAATGTTTATTTGATGCTGCTATATTGATGTGAATGTATTAACAAACTTGTTCGTACTTGTTATATGTTTTGTGTAAAATCCCCGGTGGGCAGAATAGCGAGTGGTAGAGTAGAAGCCACGTCGCAGTGAGGTCAGTGGCTCGAGGAAAATTAGTGCATGGTTGAGCAGAACTGGAAGCACTAATTAGGGTTTTCTGTACGAATGATTGAATAAGTGATAGCAACGAGTTTGCTAGCAAAACATCTATTGTGATATAACCTAGTAAGGGTCACTCGGAAGGAGTAGCAGGTTCGTCGGAGCTTGATTGATAGCAAAAGGGTTCGCTGGTGAAAATTTAGGCTTAGTATATATCCCTGAGTGTATGAGTCAAGGGAGTAGCAGGTTCTCTAATGCTTGTGTGAAGGATAGGCAGAAGGGATCTATCCGCAGTATATGAAAAGTAGACAGAAGAGGTTTACTTGCAGTGAAACAAATGTTTTCTTTCTAGACACTCGAGTACAGTGGCGAATGTTTTACTTTGTAAATTAAAATTAAGCACTTGCACTTTAAGAAAGAAAGGGAGTTTCCGTTACCTTGTGAAGGAGGGAGTCAGTTGCGGAGCTGCACTGACGTCACTCAGTGCCGCGCTGGTACTGGTCGAAACAACGGGCGTGTTGCTGAGATAGTATTGTAAAGGAGAAGTGAGCGCAGGAGCGTGAGAACTTGACTCAGGAGAAAAGCCGCGCATCCATTGGTTGAAATTATTTGCAACCACAGTGTTGATTGGTTGTTGAGAAAAATAAGGCGCGCTAGTATTGGAAGTGATTTTGTAAATAGGGAAAACTTGAAGAAAGTATATGTGGTATCCAACTTATCCAGAGATTAGACCTGATCCCAGATACCAAGGGTTTGCTAGAGAACAGTCAATACGAGGTAGACCTCGCAAAATGTATGGAAGCAAGAGAAAAATGACTTTCGTAGACAAAGTTACAAATTATTTCAAGAAAGACAAGCCCATTAAAACTAGAGAAGGAGTTATTATTCCACCACCAAATACTCCCCATCTTTTATGATGTTTGACAGAGGTTACTATGCTTGCGTATGGTTAGAGAACTGGGTGGAATATACTAAAGATGATGGAATTTTAGCATTTCACTTAGAAGGTACTTTTAACTGAAGAATTTGGTTCAACCTGAGAACCCGAATGAATGACTTACATCCCAGACCTAGATTGACACAGTATGAGGCATTAGAGGAATGGGAAATAGAAGCTTTTGAGCGGGACAGACCAAGAATTGACAAAGGGTTAAGTACGTTTTACCCAAAAGTTAAAAGAGATCCCAAAGAGAAAAGAATAAAGGAATGGAGACAGAATATGCTAGTGGAAGGACTTTACCCAGTACTGACAATAGAGGAGCCTGTGGGAGGTAAAAGGACTGAGAAAACTAGACATGTAGGGCCAGATGTAGGAAGGCAAATACCGGTCGGCAATGGCCGATTTCGGCTGTTACCGACCGGTATTTGAAGATGGAGATGTAGGGGCATGTTAAAATCCAGTTTCGGTAATTTTACTGAATCAGTAATTTTACCGATTCTGTAAAATACCGAATCGGTAAAATTACAGATTCTGTATTTTGACATGTAGGTAGCACTGCAATCAGTGCTACAGGGGTTTAAGAATTCGTTATTTACCACCAACTAGAAGTTGGTGGTAAATAATGAAAACCCTTTAAAAAGCATTGTTTTGCTTTTTAAACAGTGCCATGTTGCAGACCTACATGCCCTGAGGGCATGTATGTCTGCAACATGTGCACCCATGCACAATTGAGGGGTGCAACAGGGTGTCAAAGTGACACCCTCCCACCCTTCAATGTTTCCCCCAATTACCGATTCGGTATTTACCGATTCGGTAATTGACATTCATTCCTATGGGCCTCCAGGCCCATAGGAATGAATGGCAATTACCGAATCAGTAAATACTGATTCGGTAATTACTGATTCATACCAATTCGGTAATGAAATCGGTAAAATTACCTAAATCCCAATTGCCAGTTCTTTAATATCGAATCGGTATGATTCGGTATTTAAGAATCAGTAATCTGGGATTATCTACATCTGGCCCTTAATGACTACTAGTGATTCAGATGATGAATACCTGGAGGATTTATTAATAGAAAATCCACCACCGTATAGTGAAGAAACGAGAATAGTAAACCCAAAAAATCAGTTCTTTAGGCCTCCTGTAATGAGGGGTCGAGTACCTCTGATCCAACTGTTCCCTTCTCTAGGCCTTCCTGTAATGAGGGGTCGAGCTCATAAAATCCGACTGCTCCGTTCTTTAATCCACCTTCAATTCCGCAAGTGATTCATGACACCTCCCTTGAGAGGGCATAACAGGAAAGAGAAAAGGAAACTTTAAATAAACAGAGGAGCGGATTATTCCAGAAAATATCCCAGTTAAATACAAGTCCTGAGGCTTTGACAATTCCAGTAAACATTGGCCCAGTTGTTCCATTTGTACGGAGATAAACAAGTTAGTCTAAAAGCTCCAGTTGTAACGACATCAGTAGTACAGCCAAGAAAAAAAACCCTGATAGTAGATGATCAGGCAAGCAAATGTGAATAAGTGATTTCCTTAATGGATTTACCAACACTAGAGCCTGAAAGTGGTTCCATGAGAAAACCCACACCTATTCCCGCAAGGGAAGTACAGATAGAGACTTCATCGGGTACGAGAAGTGCCACTGTAGTGACTCCTGAAGAAATAGACAGATGGACCCGAGACATAGAGAGACCTAAAATACAGCCCAAGCCATTAGACCTATATAAATTAAGAATTGAAATAGAAGAATTAATGTCAGGAAATGTGGGATTGGAAAGATTAAATACCCTTAGTGAAGAGGAATTATTGTTTATTTGCAAAAGTATAACCCGAAATACCAGAGTGTATCACGAGAAACTAATGGACACCTCAGCAAGCATGGGAATAGACATAAGTAGATCCAAAGTGTTGCAAAAACCCTACCGAGCAGAGTTCTCAGACAAAGATTTAGAAAACATGAATGTGTCAGGAAAAAAGGTGCAGATAAGAGGACTGTTAAACCTGTTACAAAAATGGGGAGATTTAGAAAAATGGAAAGCCAGGTGGGCAAAGAAAAAAGAAGAAAATAGATCCAAACAAATGACTTCTGAATATGTTTTAAAAGAAGCAGAAAAGGTAGAGAAATTATGTCCCATGCGAGGAGTACCAGGTGGAGGATATGTACATGTGCCATGGTCCAGACAAGATATTGTATCATTTACAAATGACTTCCCAAAATTACGAGAGAAACCTGTAGAGTGGTACAGAGACAGGTCGAGAGATTTGTGAAAGTCTCAAAATGTCTCCTGAAAGATCTAGATGGGTTTTTTGACATTGTAGTTCCCGTAGATCTGTGGACAGAATGTAAAATTGCTGTTGATTGGCCAAATAAGGAATACCCTAGAGACCCAAAAACAGGTGCTCTGTCCAAAGACGTAATGAGAAAATACAATCAAGTGATGTTGTACCTGAAAGGAAAGGTGCCTGCAAAAGAGACAGACTGGACCCGAATAGATAGAACTACTCAGAATCGCGATGAGACTGTGCATTCATATTATGAGCGTCTGTTACAAGTGTTCAAAACGTACAGTGGGCTAGATAATATTGAAATGAAGGATATGACCCACTTCATTTATCGATTTGTGTTACGGTTAAGACCTGAAATCTCACAGTGAATCAAAAACAATAAAATCTGTTGGCAAGCTAAACCAATTGATGAAGTCCTTAAATATGCGAAATACTGCGAAGATGAGCTAGAAAATAAGAAAAAGGAATTTAAAGAAAAAGTTATGTGGGCACAGGTAAAATTAGCAGAACACCAGAAACAGCAGTTAAGTAAAATGGCAAATACTCAAAATCAGAGCCCTGGGAGTGGGTGAAAAAAGGGTTAAAATGAGCAGCGAGGAGGCCAGGAAGAAATTTCCCTGTCACGGGTGCGGAAAGATAGGGCACTGGAGGCACAAGTGTAAGGCTGTGCAGAATGATAATGTACAAATTAATGATTTAAATCCACAGGCGCAGAATGAGGGACCCTGGAAGACACAGCAACAGGTAAAACAGAATCAGTTGCCTCGTGCACCTAGGCCAAATTATAGAAGCAAAGCACAACAGGGCGAAGACACCGAAGTTTGGGAAGGAAGGGAGGATAGAAATACAGCAACTTTGCAATTCCTGTTAAATGATACATTCCTCTGTGACGAACCTTACTGACGTGCCTAAGGGGGGAGGACGTGAGGTTCCGTGACAATTGTAAGTGGTGTTTCTTAGACTCGCTCGAATATGGTAGAGTTTGGTATCTATGAACCGCAAATGACGAGTTTAGTGGGTGTACGCGTTTTCGCTATGCTAACCTAAACCGTTCGTCTGTTTCGTGGGTTTCTTCATTTGAACCCACGGGTTCCATTTTAGATACGGCATCCATTTTGTTTCTTGCCCTCAAGTAGCCAGCGAGCGGACACTGTCCGCTTCGTGACCCTGGGATTCCCAAACTCTTGCGGAAGACACGTTTTCCTTTGAGGGTGTCTTTATGACGAGGGGGATGACACTGCAAGGCAGATGGCCCCGCTCGATGCTCATCTTGCCGTGCCGGTCTATTGTTGCAGCCGTGCATTCATTAGACGCGTCTCCTTTGATCCCTGCAATTGTGTTTCCGATATCACCTCCTTACACTCTTTTCAATCTGTTGACTATCTTTGTCTTCCTCTGCACCTGTTTCTGACTCTTCCTTAACTCGTTTACAGCCAGAATGGAATGCACTAATGGTGGGAAGATGTACTTTTACAGTTGGGAACCGGCGATGTTACTGTAATTATGTTTCGGACCCTGAATACATGAAAGCGACCCCCTATGAAATTTACTGTGGGAACCGGGTTGTAACCTTTTGTTTGCTATGTAGTTCTATGACGAAAAACTGTATAAAAGGAGCGATCCACAGATACAATTTGAAGCAGTCTCCTAGAACCTACACGCTATGTACTTCTTGTGACTTCTGTGTTCCCTGCAGTAAATAAACCTCGATCTTTGACGCCGAAGGAAGTGTCCCGTGTCTCTGTCATTTGTACGCCGGAACAGGTAACCCACGAAGGTTTCAGGTGTTGTCCCCTGGCACCGCTGGGTCTTAGGAAAACCCAGTCCTTCAGTTGGCGCCCAACGTGGGGCGGCATCAGCGGTACCGGTCCAAAGCCCGACGATCGTGAGGAAATCGTGTGAAATCTCAGAGGGAAGGTGCACCCCGCTTCATCGATCCTGTTGTCGAAACAAGTGGCCCGAAGACTTTTCCCGCGAAGATCCCCGCCTCCTGACGGCTGCGACGGACTGATGCCCTGACTGTCGACCTGTTTTGGCGCCTGGCGTAGACCTTGGTACAGCGAGACGATTGACGGGCCTTCCTGGTGACGCCATTGTTCTTTGAGTTAAGTATTTGTGGGTCGCTCCCAGAATCCTTAGTTGTTGTGGGTGCTTAGTTGTTGCATGGTGCCATTGCATTTGTGGTTCTTCGTACTTTGTTCTTAGTTGTTCTATTTGACGACTGCAGTCGCCAAAAACCGAGGGTTTTTGCATTTTGCGGGGACATTATAATCCAATAACCCTTGAAGTTTGTGAAACTCGGTTAGTGTGCACGATGCCTGGCCGTAGTACTTTGTTTAGCTGCTTTAGAGGTTGTGGTGCGGATTCCCGATTGGAGGACTCATGCCCGATACCTCCAGTTGGAACTCCAATCTATGAATTATATAGTCGCCATGGTGTGGGTCCTATCACATTTAATGATTGTTGGGTCCGCTACACTAAAGATGACGGTGTCCTTAGTTGGCCACCTCATGGTAGTTTTGAGACCCCAATTTTAGATAATCTTGAAGCTAAATTGTTTCAAAAGAAAGCAAGGCCGGCCATGTTTGATTCCATTCGGTTATGGCGTAAAGAAGCCAAGCAAAAAGAAATCAAACAGCTTAAACGTAATAAGAGAGAAGGTATCGTTACAACGATGAGAAATGCAGAGCAGTTTCAGCGAGACAAAGAAGAGAAGGAAAAGGAAATTTTTGATAGATTACAACGTATGACAGTGGATAAATGTTATCCCGTTTTACCGACGGGTACTGAGAAGAAGGGAGAGGAAGCAGTAGAGGACCCTTTGTTGTCCTATCTACTGAAGTCGCCACCTCCATATGCACAGGATACCACAGCCCCTGTGGTTCCCCCTGTTCCTCAACCTGTTGTTCCGGCAGCTGTTAATCAGCCTGTCGCTGGTCCTGTCCTTGCGAATCCTTCTGTCCCTATTCCTCTACCTGCTACTGTCCCTACTGCTCCACCATCTATACCTTCTCAAGCTGTTGTTCCCGCTACTTCTACTCTTGTGGCTACTCCTACTGCTCCTGTATTTAGCTCTCATGTTGTTGCTCCTGTACTTTACTCCTCTTCTCCGTCTGTGCGAAGACGCATTCCTAATGCTGTTGCTAATCTTTATTCTCCTTTTGGACCTCTTCTTGGGTCTGATGATTCTGATGTTCCCCAACGACGAAGTCAGCTTCCTGGCGGTAGGGAACGTGATACGCTAATTAAAATGGCGCGAAATTGGATTAGGTATCCCCTTAAAAATCCCCCGCGCATAGTTGTTGAGACTTTCTCTCAATTTAATGAGCCAACACAGAGATTTGTGTTTGAAGCAATGTGCAAATTCTTACGTGAAGCGATATCAAATGATGTGGTAAACGAGGTACTGGTCGACGTGACTGAACTTCAGCTTCAGTTTTCGAGTGGTATGATTGTGGGTAGCAATGTTCGACCTGCTGTCGAGCATCTTCTATCTTTCCGTCCCACTGTGATACCCGAGCATTGTTTAAAGATGAATCTGAGGAATAGATTGCAACGCCTGGTCAGTATCCCATGCGTGAAGTTCCACCAGTGTGGATGCCAGGTGATGCGCAGGCTAATCCTATTATTCTGCCACATTTCCAGAGGGTGTGGATACACCTTCCATGGAAGCGATCGGAAGTTTTGCAGGTTAAGCAAACTTTGCCTGACCCCCGCAAAAATCCTGCAGGGTACTATAAAGAGTTGTCCCAATTAGTGGATGCTACGATAATGAATCTTGCCGATATCGACATGTTGTTCGACAATGTCGTACCGCAACCGGTTTGGGCGAAAATACGTCACGAAGATCATGCAGCTGAGTTAGGCGGTGATTGGGCTGCTCTTGCGGCGGCTGACGTACGACAAGTTGGTGGGGCTAAGCCTGAACAGCTCATTACTGATCTTCCCCAAAGAATAATTACCCTTATGAAAACACTTATGCCAGCAATGAAAGTTAACTGGGATAAACTGTCTGCGTGTAAGCAAAAGAAGGACGAGAATGTCTCCGATTTCTTTACGAGATTTGAGGAGGCATTCATCGATCACAGTGGTCAAGATATGAGCACTGAGGAAGGTCAGAGGTTGTTTGTCGATAGATTTGTATCAAATTTGTTGCCTGAATTAGCAACAAATTGAAAAATTCAGAAAGTGCGTGGGCTGTTTCTACCGCTGCTCAGATATTGGCCACGGCTCAATATTATGAAAATAGAGAGAAGGAGGAAAATGATCGTGCGGAGAAAAAGACGAAAGATCTCAAAACGAAAGTTCTGTTGCAGCAAGCGTATCCTCCGCGCTCAAATCAGAATGACTCTCAGCAGCGGAATAGATCGCAATCGCAGTCCGCTAGGTCGCAGTCGCGGAATGATTCTTCTTCGCAGAGATCTATGCTTGGATACAATCAATGTGCCTATTGTAGAGGTGAGGGTCATTTGTAATTTGATTGTCCGGTTCTGCGCGATCGAAATAATGGCAATTCATCTAGAGGAGGTCGTAGTGGTCCTCAACAGGCTTCGCGAGGTAGAGGTCGTGGTGTTACTCAGAATCAAAATGAACGTTCTAATAACTCCTCTGATTCCAATAATTGTTTTGATCAGCTTGGTTCATCATCAGGTAGATCCGCACAGTACCATGTGGACGATTTTTATATCGAGCAGGGTACCGATGACGGTAACTACTAGGACAGCCATAGACAAAGAGAGGGAGTAGTATCAGTTCCGGTTGATCAGAGAGGGCCTTACGTTGAAGTTGCCACATCGGGCGTAGTTGAGCCTTTTCTGTTGGACACTGGTGCAGCGAAAAGTTCTATTATGCATTCGAAACTCCCTGGCGCACCTTTGTCTGGCTTAACGAATGTTTCCGTTGGATTCTCTGGCGCCCCTGTTAGCAATCCGGTTTCTCGCCCTTTGCCCCTCACAATTGGGCCTCGTGAGCTGAAAGCTCCTTTGATTTTGACTACTGGTTGTGGTGAAAATCTTTTGGGCCTGGACTTGCTGAAACGATTGTATGCGACTTTGTATTGTTCTCCTGCGGGAGTGGAGCTTACATTGGGTCAGAGAGTGATCTCTCCTATGTACTTGTCAACTGATAAGCTCCCACCGGAATTGAGTTCTCTTCCTGCATCTTTGTGGGCAACAGGTCCCAATGACGTGGGCCTGCTTGACATCTCCCCTTATGTTGTCCAATTGAAATCAAATGTGCGATTACCACGTATTCCCCAGTATCGTATCTCCCTGGATGGTGAGCGAGCGTTGTTAGCGATCATCTATGACTTGATCGAGAAAGATGTTATCGAGGAGACTCGGGGAAACGTGTGTAATAGTCCTGTGTTACCTATTCTGAAACGCACTGATCCATCTAAGCCTCCTGTTTATCGTTTTGTTATTGACTTACGGGAGGTGAACAAAATTGTGATTCCTCAGTTCCCTGTGGTGCCTGATATTACGGCTTTACTGACTCTGATTCCAGCATCTGCTTCTTGGTTCTCAGTGATCGATCTGAAGAATGCTTTCTTTAGCATTCCGATTGCTGAGGAAAGCAGGGACCTATTTGGTTTCTCGTTAGGTGGTCGCAGCTTTAGATTTAAACGCGCTCCTCAGGGCTACTGTGAGAGTCCATCGATATACAGTCAAGCCCTGAAGAGTCAACTTGACGCGTTTGTGTTACCGGCTGGTGCGGCCTTGATCCAATATGCTGATGACTTATTGGTGGCTGCGGACACACGAGAGATTTGCAAGACTGCTACGGTGTCTCTGTTACTGCATCTCTGTGACTTACATCACAAGGTGTCACCTTCTAAACTGCAATATTGTTGCCAAGAAGTAACCTATCTAGGTCATTTATTGTCAAAGGAGGGAAGAAGGTTGACCCCAGAGAGAATCGCAGCGATCGCTCGAATGACTGTGCCAACAACTCAGAGAGATGTGCGTGCCTTTCTAGGTATCACGTCATACTGCAGGCAATGGATCCCAAATTTTTCATTGCTAGCGAAACCATTGGTAGCCCTCACGTGCAAGGATGTTCCAACTCCTCTGCCATGGACGGAAGAATGTCAGAAGAGTTTTTCTGAATTGCGTGATGCATTGTGTTCGGCCCCTGTGTTAGGTACTCCTGACTACAGTAAGCTGTTTACACTATACGTTCACGAGAGGGAAGGTTGTGCGTTGAGTGTTTTGACGCGGCAATTTGGCGGTAAGCAGCGTCCATGTGCATATTTTTCCTCGACCTTGGACCCAGTAGCTAGAGCATTGCCGATTTGTCTAAGAGCGACAGCGGCAGCTGCGGTGTCCATCCAACAATCTGCAGGATTGGTCATGGATAATATGCTTACGGTGATGGTTCCGCATGCAGTTGACACTCTCTTGAATCGTACGAAAACCCAACACTTGACGAGCGCAAGGTTGTCCGGTTACGAGTTGACGCTTTTGGCAAGTCACATCCAAATAAAGCGCTGCAATGTCCTAAACCCGGCGACGTTGTTGCCAATCAATATGGAATCAGACGAGATATCACCACATGATTGTTATTTGTGAACTGAGTAGGAAACGAAGGGTCGTGTTGATCTAAAAAACACTCCATTGGAAGATCCCGATGGTACTTTGTATGTGGACGGTTCATGTTTTAAGTTGCCGAATGGTGATGTGACGACTGCGTATGCTGTGGTAACGTTGAGCACGGTTGTGGAAACTGCGAGATTGAATCAGAATTCTGCGCAGGCGGCAGAGTTAATTGCATTTACGAGAGCGTGTGTTTTGTCGAAAGGAAAGCGGGTGAATGTGTTTACCGACAGCCAATATGCTTTTGGCGTCGCACATAGTTTTGGTTGATTGTGGCAAGAGAGAGGCTTTATGACATCGCATGGTACGAAGATCCAACACGGACAGCTCGTGAACGATCTTTTAGACGCACTTACATTGCCCAAGCAGGTGGCGATTATTAAATGCAGTGCGCACCGTAAGGTGACGGATGATGTTGGTCGTGGCAATGCGTTTGCTGATGAGATTGCTAAGGAGACTGCTAGAAATCTTGCAACTAGAATGTATGTGACGAGTTCGGTAAGGTGGCCTGCAGAAACTGGTATGTGTGAGGATACTGTTGAAAGTGTGAAAGCAATTCAGAATGAGGCCACCGAAACTGAAAAGACCAAGTGGAAGGAGAGCACAGGAAAGTTGGATGCGAATGGATGTTGGATTGATTTGTCGGAGAATCAAAGATGGATGTTGCCGGATGCATATGTGCTAGCTGTTGTGACTATGGCACACGGCTTGTCACATATTAGCGCGAAAGGTATTTGCAAGTTGTTGTCCCCTGTATGGAAGAATGATGGTATCGCTAAGTGTGCTGAGAGATTGGTCAAGAATTGCATGGTATGTATGATGTACAATCCTGGCAAGGGCACTCCTACACCCCCTGGCCATTTTGCTCCTCCTACATGTCCCTTTGAGGTAATCCAGCTGGACTTTATCCATATGGAGCGATGTAATAACCTGAAGTACGTTTTAGTTGTGGTTTGCGCATTCTCCCGATGGATCGAAGCCTATCCTCTCAAAGACAATACTGCCCTGTCCACAGCGAAAGTCCTACTGAAGGAATACTTTCCTCGGTATGGAATGCCACGGATTGTATGGTCTGATAACGGAAGTGAGTTTGTGGGGAGTGTGATGAAGAGTGTGTGTAAGGGCCTTGGAATTACACAAAAATTCCACAGCGCCAATCATCCCCAGTCAGCAGGTTTGGTTGAGGGGTACAATGGTACTCTAAAATTAAAACTCGCAAAGATTCAGGCTACGACTGGTCTGTCGTGGCCCGACGCTTTGCCTCTGGCTCTTTTGTCGACTAAGGCGACTGTGCACTCTCGAGTAGGGCTCAGCCCATATGAGATTGTGTTCGGCCGTCCTGCAAATATTTGGGGGGTTCCTAGACCCCGGTCATTCGCAAATCTTGAATACCCAATGCTAATTGATTATCTTCATGATCTGACTGCTAAACTGAGGTTAATTCATCAACAGGTCTTTGAAGCACTGCCGGCACAGACGGAGGGTCCTGGCCACCGGCTCCAACCGGGAGACTGGGTGGTGACAAGAAATTTTGTCCGGAAGCGAAACCTCGAGCCGAGGTTTGTGGGACCCTTCCAGGTGCTACTCGCCACGAGAACTGCAGTTCGTTTGGAGGGCCGCAAAAATTGGGTGCACGCCACCCATACAAAGAAGGTACCAATACCTTTACCAGCGGACTCGTGGGTGAGGACTGGCATCGCCGCATCAGAGACAGAAGCTCTGCCGAGCTTTGTGCCGTTCAGTGACGCTCAGCCTGTGGGAGATACTTCAGTGCAGCCAGATAACTTTGTTGAACCTTTGCCATCGGAGAATTCAAGATCTGAACTATTGTCTGACCGACAGGACTCTGTTCCACAATCTGAAAAATTATTTGAAGAACAGACTCGTCCTGGAAGAAGCAGATATTTTCTTCGTTCCAATACCAGAGACTAATAAATTATTTTTTTTTGCTTTTCCCTTTTTGAAATTCACGTTACCCCCATTATCATTTTGAACATTTTTGAACAATTGTGGTTTCTATTAATTTCTGAGTTCTTTTCCACGTGTGTGTTTTTCCACAGCTAGGAGATTTTGTATATATTGTTTGATTAAAAGAACCTTACATCCGGGTTGACCGTAGGGCCGTGCGGGTACTTCCTTCTGTTTAGTAGGTTCCTGACACTAGGTCGAAGGCCGTCGATTATTAGGAACTCCTGGGGATTGACAATTGCTACACAGAACGAAGTGCGTCAAGAACGTTGCGGACGGTTTTTAGAGGTTGGCATTCTCAAAGTTGTCGGAAGTGGAGAAGACTCTTGCGCAAAGATCCATATTGCATAGGGTTGTACCTACCAAATGCTTTCTGTTTCAGGTGTTCCTACTGTTCCTAACTGTTTCCATGTTACTGGTGGGTGGGGTATATTATGGAATACAATCGTTATTGCCTTCTGCTTCACCTACCCTTTCCTCTGAACCCAAACCTACTTCTACTGTTTCCCCTCATTCTTTTCACCTCTTACCCCAACACGAGCAGGTTAGACGTGCGGAATTCATGAACAACTCCTTCGTTCAGCTCCTTCATCAACATCAGTTGGTGATGAATACTACCAACTGTTGGGTGTGTGGTTTAATGCCACATACCACAGATAGGGGAATTCCATACTTGGTCCTTCCTTACAGTTCCCAGGGTTCAGCTCGAGCATTCCAAACAATGTTTCGTAGCGCACTAGATTCCTACCCCCATCGAGAGCCACGCACTGCAGATCATGGTCCTGGCCCGTACCACAAGCCTTTGGCAAGAGCGATTGCCGATTTAGATAGGGATATCTTCGACGCATCGCTTATCCCAGAGGAAGAGGTGCGAGCATACAGAGATCTGAGTGAGGCTGAGTACAGCATGTCAGTGGGCGATCGACAGCTTAAAAGCTCGTCTCCGATTTGGATCGTACCCCATCTCGGTAATTTCTGTCTGAAAGGTCTTGGCCGAAGCCCGCGAGCTCAGCTTGGGAGGAGTGCCTGTACTGAAACGTATGCTTTACCGACGGCCTCTTCCCCTGTTCTTCTGACTGCCAAGGGTACATACTTTGTTTGTTACGACCGCGCATATACATGGTTGCCTCGTGATTTCTCAGGCACATGTTATATTGCGAATCTGTTGCCGCCGACCTTTACTGTTGGGTCGGATTATCACAAGACCAGAG
Source organism: Lissotriton vulgaris (assembly GCF_964263255.1). Lineage (NCBI taxonomy): Eukaryota > Metazoa > Chordata > Amphibia > Caudata > Salamandridae > Lissotriton > Lissotriton vulgaris. The sequence goes on along the minus strand of NC_141693.1, from coordinate 358,456,625 downwards.
TTGTGAGAGGCGTGATTAGCGAAGAGGACACTGCCGGTCAAGAAGCAGGAGACTTCTTTAAGGGTTTCTTGCCGTTTTGGGGACCTATGATCAATAGTAGGAACCTGAGACAGTTGACTCGAGTGATGGAATCGACTGCTAATATCACTGCGAGTGCCCTTGGTAACATCACAGCAGAGCTTCAGGCTGACAGGCTTATGACGTTACAAAACCGTATGGTTTTAGACGTTGTCCTTGCAAATAGAGGTGGAGTATGTAAGGTGATCCATTCGAGTTGCTGCATTTTCATTCCTGATAACGCTCCAACTGTCTATCAAGCCATCTCGAAGTTGCATAATATCTCCGAGTCCATACACGTGGACGTAGGTGATTGGACGCTACTAGGGTGGTTTTGGGGCCTGATGTCGACGTGGGGTTGGAAAATTCTGATGATCATTGGGGTTGTTGTAGCATTTCTGTTCACGTGTTGTCTTTGTGTGCAGTGTGGTCCTGCCTTATGTGGCCTCTGTGCTACGACGTGTATAAGACGGCCACCTGTTACCAAGGAAGCACTGATGGATAGAATAATGTTGCAGCAACATCTGGATGATCTGATGAATATCGAGATCAATTCTGATATCGACTAGTGCTTGCCTACATGAGGGCAAAAGGAGCGTCTGAGGTTCCGTGACAATTGTAAGTGGTGTTTTTTAGACTCGCTCGAATATGGTCGAGTTTGGTATCTATGAACCGCAAATGACGAGTTTAGTGGGTGTACGCGTTTTCGCTATGCTAACCTAAACCGTTCGTCTGTTTCGTGGGTTTCTTCATTTGAACCCACGGGTTCCATTTTAGATACGGCATCCATTTTGTTTCTTGCCCTCAAGTAGCCAGCGAGCGGACACTGTCCGCTTCGTGACCCTGGGATTCCCAAACTCTTGCGGAAGACACGTTTTCCTTTGAGGGTGTCTTTATGACGAGGGGGATGACACTGCAAGGCAGATGGCCCCGCTCGAGGCTCATCTTGCCGTGCCGGTCTATTGTTGCAGCCGTGCATTCATTAGACACGTCTCCTTTGATCCCTGCAATCGTGTTTCCGATATCACCTCCTTACACTCTTTTCAATCTGTTGACTATCTTTGTCTTCCTCTGCACCTGTTTCTGACTCTTCCTTAACTCGTTTACAGCCGGAATGGAATGCACTAATGGTGGGAAGATGTACTTTTACAGTTGGGAACCGGCGATGTTACTGTAATTATGTTTCGGACCCTGAATACATGAAAGCGACCCCCTATGAAATTTACTGTGGGAACCGGGTTGTAACCTTTCGTTTGCTATGTTGTTCTATGACGAAAAACTGTATAAAAGGAGCGATCCACAGATACAATTTGAAGCAGTCTCCTAGAACCTACACGCTATGTACTTCTTGTGACTTCTGTGTTCCCTGCAGTAAATAAACCTCGATCTTTGACGCCGAAGGAAGTGTCCCGTGTCTCTGTCATTTGTACGCCGGAACAGGTAACCCACGAAGGTTTCAGGTGTTGTCCCCTGGCACCGCTGGGTCTTAGGAAAACCCAGTCCTTCAGACGAGGAGTGCGTGCTTGGCGCCTCCTTGCCGGTAGACCAGTCAGGGCCATTCATTGAAGGAAAGGTTGAAGGAAATGATGTCACCTTTCTGTTGGACACTGGTGCTACCCGTTCTACTGTGAGAACAGCAGACGTTCCAAACCTACCCCTCTCGGGAGAAGCGATCCAAGTAGTGGGTGTTTCTAATAAATTAATTAGTCCCCCAGTTACAGAACCCATGGAGATTAAAATAGGGAATTTCAAAGAAATGCATAGGTTTGTTGTTTGTGATTCAAGTCCTGTGAACCTACTAGGACGAGATTTGCTGTGCAAAATGAACTGTACCATTTTTTGCACTCCAAATGGCGTCAAAATTCAGACCCCAGATGAAGATGGAATCTACAAATTAATGCTAATAAGACCTGACTCAGAAATTAAAAGACTGACAATACAAGACTTACCTGAAGAGCTCCAACAGACAGTGAAACCAGAAGTATGGGATTTTACTGGAAAAGATGTAGGATTAATGGCAAATGTTGACCCAATTAAAATTACCATAAAAGAAGATGCAGTTTACCCAAATACTCGACAGTATAAAATGAGTGCAGAAGTAAAAGCAGGGGTTGCTATTGAAATAAAAAGGCTGTTGGAAGCAGACATCATACAAGAGGTATTGAGCAGTCCTTGTAATTCGCCCATAATTGGAATCAAGAAACCAAGTGGTAAGTACAGGGTCGTACAGGAACTACGCAAGGTTAATAAAATTGTTGTTCCTTGCTTTCATGTTGTGCCAAACCCTGCAGTGATTTTGTACCAAATACCGTGGAATGCTGGATGGTTTACTATCATAGATTTATGCCATGCATTCTTTTCAATTCTATTGCATCCAGACAGCAAATTTCTTTTCTCATTTGAATTTCACAGTCATGTTTACGTCTGGAATCGTGTTCCTCAGGGGTACACAGAGAGTCCTTCGATCTTTAATCAGATTCTGAAAAAGTGCCTTGAATCTCTGGTATTACCCAGAGAATCTGTACTGGTGCAATACATAGACGACCTTTTGGTGGCGTCCAAAAGTCGGAAAGATTGTGTTGTTTACACCATTGCCTTACTGAACCATTTAGGTGAAGGAGGACATAAAGTGTCGCCAGACAAATTACAATTCTGTACCTCCTCGGTGAAATATCTGGGGCACCAGATAGAAAGAGGTGTCAAGAAAGTTACCACAGAAAGGATTAGAATAATTGGAAACATGGAACTGCCCAATACCCAGAAAGAAATAATGTTCCTTGGGGTTGTAGGATTCTGCAGGCAATGGATAGTGGGATTTGCAGTCCTAGCAAGACCATTGATAAAAATGACAAAGAAAGGAGCTAAGGACCCAGTGGAGTGGGATGACGAAAGCATGTCAGCTTTTATGAAATTACGAGAATGCCTGTGTTCAGCTCCTGCATTAGCAATGTTTGATTACTCGAAGGAGTTTGCACTGTTTTGTGACACACGAGACAATTGTGCACTTTCAGTCCTGACTCAAATTCATGGTTTGACTAGACTTCCTGTAGCATATTTTTCCTCTACTTTGGATCCAGTGGCTGCTGGATTACCTGGATGTCTGAAAGCAGTAGCTGCAACTTGCATGAGTCTTGAACAAAGTGAATCCATTATTATGGGACATCCTGTAACTGTGTATGTTCCACATGCAGTTGTAATTTTGCTGACCAGAACGAAAACCCAGTATCTCACGCCTAGTTGGCTGACTAAGTATGAAAGAATCCTTGTAGGTGCAGGAAATGTAACCATTGCCCGATGTAATATTTTGAATCCAGCTATCCTATTACCTAATTCACTCACAGCAGAAGTGAAGGGAGAGGTTGAGCATGACTGCCTTGATCTGACTGAATTTAGCACAAAACCACGCCCTGACATAAAAGAAGAGCCTTTGACTGACAAAGATTATGAGCTGTTTGTGGATGGCTCATGCATGAGACATGAGGACGGAGGCCTAAGTGCTACCTATGCAGTATGTACATTAGGAGGTCCAGTGGAAGCATCTTATTTGCATGGAGTTAAGTCTGCACAAATAGCTGAATTGGTTGCATTGGCAAAAGCCTGTAAATTTGGGAGGAACATGAAAATAACCATAGCAGAAATGATGGGACCCCCTCAGGACTTGATCAAGTCAGGGAAGGAGGGGAATGAGACAACATGACAGGGAGAACAAATTTCCCTTACCTACCACATGATTCTAGTACAACGGTATTTCAGATAATTAATCAAATATTGGTGACAGAAGCTGGCCAATGACTTACATTCTTTCATAAAATATATAGTTTATTTCATTTTTGTAAGTATAAATTCCATTAGTTTGCATCAATTAACATTCCTTTATCGATTCTTCATATAATACAAAATGTTGAGATTGTTTTGAATGTGTGTAGATGTTGGTATTTTCTTTTTCTACCAGGGGGTTAATGAATTATGTATTAATTTGTAGTAATTCAATTTTGTATATAGCCATGATTTATATGCACTTTGTTATGCTTTTCTCTGTTTACACTATTTAAAAAAATGTTTTGTCTTTATAAAAATTGGTAATTTTGTATTATATGAAGAATCGATAAAGGAATGTTAATTGATGCAAACTAATGGAATTTATACTTACAAAAATAAAATAAACTATATATTTTATGAAAGAATGTAAGTCATTGATCAGCTTCTGTCACCAATATTTGATTAATTATCTGAAATACTGTTGTACTAGAATCATGTGGTAGGTAAGGGAAATTTGTTCTCTCTGTCATGAAAATAACCATATACACTGATAGCCAGTATGGTTGTGGGGTTGTGCATGACTTTGGCCAATTGTGGCTGCAAAGGGAGTTTCGGGCTTCTTCGGGTACTCCTATCAGAAATGGAAATTTTGTGCAAGAGTTACTGGAAGCAGTCCAGTTACCAAAAGAATTGGCTGTGGTCAAGTGTGCTGCTCACACATCTGGAAATGACAAAGTGACAGCAGGTAATCGATATGCTGACCAATTAGCCCAACATTGTGCAAAGTACAAAATGGCTATTAATAAAAAGGTGGGGGTAAGCGGAAGCAGCTGCCAACTTCTTGTGCTTGAAGGAATAAAAACATGGGAAGAAGTGAGAGATTTGCAGAATGCAGCAGAACCAAAAGAAAAGGAAAGATGGAGAAAATTTAGTTGTCAGAGAAGGAATGAGGATGGTGTCATTGTTTACCTTGATGGTATGCCTGTTTTGCCAGACTGTCTGCTTGCTCCTATGGCTAGATTGATACATGGAGACACACATTTGGGAAGAGATGCCATGATTCGCATCTTTAGGCAGACATGGTTCAATTCGAAATTTAGAAACATAGCAGAGGCACTCTGCCAAAGGTGCCTGGAAAACTGTAGTTTTACCAGGTACAATGGGAAAGGCAGAAGGCCCTTTCATACGATTACAACTCGACTTTATTCAGTTACCCCCTTGTCGAGGAATGAAGTACGTCCTTGTCATTGTCTGTCTGTTTTCAAAGTGGGTAGAAGCTTACCCTGCCCGCAGAAACAATAGCATCACTATAGCCAAATTGTTACTGAGGGAATTGATACCTAGGTACGGTTTTGGAGAAGTGTGGCTCAGGGGTTAGAGGCGGCGGACCCGGAAGCTGGGATCGGCCCTGGACCAGGGTTCAATTCCCCGCCTCGACGGGGCTTGGGCTCAATAATTCCGCGGTCTCGATAATTCTCGCTCCGGTGCCTACTCGACTCACGGGTTCACACTCTGCGACTCTGGGCAATAGCTTGCTTAATCTCCACAACGGCCCCTCGCAGGCGGGGTGCCTGGCTTTCACCTTGTGGATACCCTGCCGGGGTTATCTCACAGGGAAATACCAGGACGGGTTCCCTAAGCAAGCGCTTAGATGCCTGCGATGTGGGTGATATGCGCTATATAAATACATGTACATTTACATTTACATTTACATTTTCCAGTCACAATTGAATCAGACAGAGGTGGGCATTTCCATAGCGAAATAATAAGACAAATCTGTGAAGCATTCAAAATTACGCAAAAACTACAGTGTGCATATCGCCCAGAGGCTTCTGGAGTGGTAGAACAACTGAATGGCACTATCAAGTCAAGATTGGGAAAAATGTGTGAATCTACTCAAATGAAATGGCCTGATGCTTTTCCACTTGTCTTGATGGGACTTAGAAGTATTCCAGACCGGAAGACAGGCTTGCGTCTCCATGAGATACTGATGGGAAGAGCAATGCGGCAAGCATGGGTGCCAGTATACAAACTGATAAACATATCTAATGATTTTGTACTAGAGTACTGCAAGCAACTGGGTGACCAAGTGCATTCTATCTCTCACCAGATTGATGAAGATGCCGTCGCCAGACCAACAACTCCAGCACATGACTTGAACCCAGGTGATTGGGTCATAATAAAGAAACATACTCAGAAGAGTTGCCTTGCACCGAAGTGGGGAAAACCAAGACAGGTGATTCTGGTTACCACCACAGCTGTGAAGTGTGCAGGTGTGCCACGGTGGATCCATGCCAGCCATACGAAGAAAGTGACAGAACCTGAAGAAACTGAGGCTGAAGGTTGTCCAGCTGAGGGGTCTCAAACAATTGGTCCTGAAGTAGCTGAAGAACAACCGAGCACCAGTCAAGATGATTGGGTCCCAATAATCGACCTGACTCTAGATCCAATAAGAACAAGAAGACAAACCTACTTAGATAGAGAGTGGGATAGTGAGGATGAGACAGGAATAGAAGAAGATAATCAGATCATCGAAATCCAAATCAAATCTGATGATGAGGAAGACCAAATAGGGAAAGAACAGATTATCGACACTCCTCCAAGAACTCCTGAGCCATAAAAGGGACAGATAGAAATTAGGGCGGAATTTCAAGCGGAAGAAGATCAAAAGTTTGAAGTGCTTGAACAGGACCAGATAGAACTAGACAAATGTGTTCAGGAAGAAGAAACTGAAACAAATTAAAGCCAAAACCAACATACACCTGAACAAGGCCAGTTTAATAACCAGGCAGAAAAAAATGACATAAGACCTGGAACTAGTCAGACAGGAAGGGAAGAAGAAGACACTGAAGCAGATGTGCCGCAACTGAGTGAAAATAAAAGAGCCTTTGAAGAGGGCCATAGCACAGTGCCAGTTAAAGATTCAGAAAAGGAGACAAAGTACCTAGATTTGTCAAAAGACTGAAATTAAGACTAAAGACTATTGACGAAGAACTTGAGCAGGAAAACAAAGACTCCAGTAAAACTGATTCGTCTGTGATAAAACCAAAAAGAAGAAGTGCCCAAATAAAGAGACTGAATAACAAGTATCAGAGTCCTGAATGGACTAATTTGGTGTTGGAGGACTTTGAAAACCTTGAAATAAGTGACGAAAGTGATGAAGAATTGATTACTGACCAGACTGATGAAGAAGTAAAACCAACCTGAAAGTTTCCCTGTGTAAGCAAACGGTGCAAAGTTACAAAGAGGAGTTGAAGCTTCTTTTGAGCCATAAATGTATGATTCCTCTGTGAATGGAAGACCAAGACGAAATTGTTGTAAAACATGCTGCAAAGTATGTTTATGTAGTGTAGCATTAGTACTTATATTATGGATAGGACTAACAATAACTATTCCTTATATGATGAGTAAAGATACTAATTTGTACCCTACTAAATCAGTGACAAAGGACACAGAAGAGCTGCAAACGAAAGATACGCCACAAAGAGTAGAGACACAAGAGAAAGCACTTAGCCTTAGACAAACTAGAATGGACGTAGATGCACCAGATGAGGAAGGACTGCATTATCATAGAATCAAAAACAGAACTCATTTAAATGTATTTGCAAACCTTTTAGTACATTACGTAGAAGCCATGGAGATAGAAGACTGTTACGTCTGTATGAAGCTACCTACTTCAGTAGCTGATGGTCTGACCTACCATCACTTGCCACTAACATATGGAATTTCCTGTAGTATTTTAGCTAGTTTATTCTATGAGAGGACTTTTACAGTACTATTACTCTAATTCAGACGTGATCTCCTCTGAACTTCCTATACGTGGAAATCTAAATCCGGTACATACTAAGAGTGATGTAACACGTTATATGGGAGAATATATCCTAACCATAGGTACAATAGATTTAGGTGAGGCTCATAGAGATAACTTGACCTGATCTTTACAAGAGCAGGAGAAAATGTTTCTAAATATGGCAGAGAAAAGAAGAGAAAGTTTCCAAAGAAAAGCGAATGACAAAAGGCAGAAAACTCCTAAATGGGCTGAAAATATAGGGAGCACCTCAATGGTGGAGCTAATGCTGCTATGTTACTGGATTTCGAAAAGAAGGGGAATCTTTGTCTTCACAGAGAGACGACTAGTTATTATAACAACATTTTCATTGGTTCCAGTCAATGCGAACACAATTACAAGGTAATTGGAGGTTGGGGTTTCAAAAATGGGTCAGAACCTGTGTTTCCCGGAATCTATTATATATGTGGGAACAAGGCTTATTTCAAATTGCCAGACCACTGGTACGAAAGCTGTTATTTTGGTATTGTCTTTCTAAAGATATACCATATAAATGAAGTTGCTGGAAGCAATGAAAACACTAATGGATTAATACGTAGTAAAAGAGAAAGTGTGGGAGAAATAATAGTTGATATATTTAGTGCATTGATACCTACAGTGGGAGTGGCTCTGAATACACACAGAATATGCAAATTGTCAACAGTAGTAGATCGGTTATCAACTGACACTGCTGGAGGTTTCCTGATGGTCAATACCGAATTGGTTGCGATCAGATCTATGCTCTTGACACCCTATTGACAAAAGAGGGCGGAGTCTGTAGAATGTTGACAGCACAACATTGTTGCACTTACATTCCGGACAAAAGTGTAGAAATCAAAAGGTATGTGAAAAACATTACAAATTTGGAAAGAGAGCTCAAACCACTGGAGGTTGATAGTGCCTGGAAGAGACTAACGGATGGTCTCTCCTATGTGGGGAGTTGGTTTTCTAATCTAGGTAAAAGTCTTGTGAGTAAAATACTGATGCCATAGGTTTACTAGTGTTCACTATAATAATTTGCTGCAAATGTCGAAAACACAAAAAGAAGTATGCTGTGAATTAGAGAGGAGTAAAGAGAAACGTGGATGAACTCGAATTAGAAGAATTAAATAATCAGATTTATAAAAGAGTGAAAAATTCTCATCCCAATAAAGGGGCGGAGAAAAAGATAAATAGAAAGTTTGAAGAAATTGAAATGGGTGAAATGTGAAAAGTTGGCATCTGGTTCCATTAATAGTAATGATAGCAAATATCATCAAAGAGGGGATTGATGGAGCAAGGATTCGCATGTTAAGTGACTTGCTTGTATCATGAACCTTAAATAATGTTAATATAGTAACCAACATGTTCGTGTTACTAATTTTGCACATTTTACATTATACGGGGTGTCCGAGAGACGCTTTCCTATGTGTTTATTAACCTTAATACGCTTGTCACTTAAAATGGCCGCTGCTACGCGGGAATTTTTACTGCGCATGCGTCTATCATACTCACGTGAAATGACGTACTCGCAGTTCTGGAGGGAACCTTTTTGCATCTGCGTAATAGAATTAAGATGGCTGCTTTGTGTTCTCACATGCCTGAAGCTTGCATTGCTGCTTTCGCTAAGCTGTTTGCTCTCCCTAGAGATAACGCTATAGTTTATATTACAGTAATGGGTGTAGTATAGTGATTCATGGTATACAGTGAAATCATTTATTCTGTGCTTTAAAACTGTTTCTTTTCCATTTCATGTACACTTCGAAACTTGGCCCGATGAATTATGCTGTACCCCATTTTGAGTGAAACTGCGTCTGCGCGAGATCTGCAAGTCTCCAGAGCAGATGACCTTTGAAAGCCGCCAAGGAGCCGATTGACTGAGAAGATGCTCCTGGGAACCTCACCTCACGAACTCTAAATAAATACAATGTATTTGAAAATAGAACATTTATTGTTATACGAAAGAATATGTCATGAGAACATGGAATTTAAGGGGCGGGTACAGAAATTGAATATTAAGCCTGGGAAAGTCTAAATTCTAGGTGGGGTGATGACCTGTCCTCCTCCTTTGTCCAATCAAAATTGGGGATCCTTACACTTGCAACATTGGGGGGTGGCACACTGACCCGAAAAACAGTATAACTAGTGTAGGTTTAACTGGAGAAATTGTCCGACTTGTCCGAATAGCTGACCTGTCACTGACCCAACGCACTCAATAGGTGACTGAATACAGAGAGCTGCGGAGCAATCTGTTGGGAGGTTTGAGAAACCCATTTCGGGGTTTTGGTAATTGAAAGTGCTGGCGAAGCGCTCTGTTGGGAGGTTCGAGAAACCCATTTTGTGGTTTGGTAATTGAAAGTGCTGGCAAAGCACTTTGCTGGGAGGTTCGAGAACCCAATCGGGGTTTTGGCAGATTCCTTGCAGAGAGGGAGTAGCACAGGCGTTGCATCCGAAGCTGCAGGTGTTTGGTTTTAACCTTTGGTGAACCGGTCCTGATCAAAATTCTGGGGTTATCCTGTCCTGACTGTCCATGAGCTGCACCTTCTCGCCTACTGGCACCTAAGTCCTTGGGGCTCTACCCGTCCTTTCCAACTGACCGTGGCCAGGGTTGGTCTTCACTCTATACTAGGTAAATATAAAGTCTGTGTGGGTGATTGTCTTTTCCTAATTGCGTCCTTTCTCTTTACCTTCCCTGAAATTGCAAAGATTTTATTACATATGTTCCTTATCTTCCCCTACCCTTTGAAAAGAGATATTCATGTATTACTGACTATAGTATGTTCCATTTTTCAATCCACCTTTAGCTAATGATAAATCGTTGCCATATAGTATATGTTCCCTTTTCCTTACCTTCCCTTTAGGGAATAAACTGAATTTAATAGTGTGTTCCAAATCTTACCTTCCCCTAGTGATTTTGCTAAACTGAATAAACCGAATTGCATAAAATTTATTTCCTATTAAACTGTCATCAGAATTGCTAAAGTCGTTATTGATTTAGTATGTTCCTTTTCTTTACCCTCCTTTAGTAGCATTAAAAAGACTGTGATTTAAATTAGCATGCTCCTTGTTCTTACCTTCCCTTTATTTCAAGTTTCTAAATGATTCATATTTTCTATCTGTTGCATAGCTATACTCTTCTTATGACCTTGATTATAGATAGTCTCATTACTTTTCTGCTCATGACATATGATGATGATGATTAGATAAAACTTTGAACCTACCCAGAGTCTGTGGTTATTTTTCAATTATTATAAATGTTATAAATGTTCTTGTCTATCTGATTATTGACTCAACTCCCTGATCCTGTGAGTTTAGGTTCCTAGTATCTATATTGCTGGGTTATAGGTATGGGAACTAGAGAGTAGGCACAGTATCTCAAGGTGTACTGGTAGTAGTGCGTGAGTTACCTAAAATAAATATTGAGGTGTGTGAATAATATGGGCCCAGGTGAGTATTATTAAAAATGTTCCTAGCTGGGTGACCTGCGCGCTCTATCAGCAGCTCATCTTATACTGTGTACAGGCTATGTTGTACTGTGTGTAATACATGTTTTAGACAATGACTTACATATTCACAGTGCTTTCTGTTACTGGTTGGGACTTCATAGCAGCATAAAAACACACGTCACTAGTTCCCAGTGCACCAACCAGCATTCATGTTAGTTACCCTTTGATTAAGCACTATGACGTTTGCAGTGAATGTATTAACTAACTGAACTTTCCAAACAGATCAATGCTTTTTCCACAGTTTTTTTCAACCTCCATTTATTTTTCATTCAAGGTGTGTGCATTATATTTTATATTATGTTAGCTGGGATGGAAAGTCAACAAAGTTGTTACACATTTTTATTTCTTTTCAGCTATGTCTCTGACCCCACACCAACAAAGTCCCTGACCCATTGTACTCTGGATCACATATCCGAAAGTTTGTTATGCACTTCGACCACTGAGTGTGGAGATTGAGATAGTAGAAGTCTGATGCAGAAGGTTAGAGATAATATTAGTATGGTATAGTGGGAGAGAACATCTGGGAACAAATAACAATGAGGGATTCAATTTTTCTCATTAACTTACATTCAAGTAAAGGAAGTAGTAAATGCTAAATTCAGATGTGTTTATTGTTGCCTTAAAAATTGAGAATCGCCCGTCTAACTAGGGATCTTGGTACACATGATAGCTACGGATCCAGGGAGAGGCAAGGGGGAGCTAATTACAACCCAGGGAGTGATACGGAAACTGCTGGCGTCACGTGGTTGGAGTGAGATGGTCAGCGTCCGCTGACATCGCGCCAAGGGTGAATTGAGGGGGGGGGGGGGTGGATGCTGCAGACGCGAAGCAGCAAGGGGGTTAAAGGGTAGTTTAGAAAAGAGGGAGCGCTAATCTGGGAAGAGGAAGGTGGTGAGGCACAGATGGAAGGAAAGGAGAGGGTTTCTGTAGGAGGGGTGGAGGGGCGTTTTCAGACAGCTGGCTGAGGGAGGGTGAGGGTCTGGCATGGCGAAGTAAGGAGGATAGACCAGACCGGTCTCTCCAAGATATGAAGAAGTGAGGGGGGTGATGGGTGGTGTTTGGGAAATGGAGAGGTGGGTCCAAAAGTAGAGCCGATCGAGAGGAGCTGGAGGGAAGAGGGAGCTGAAGGAAGGAGGGAGTTATATTGGAACACCGAGAGGGCTGACTAGAAGAAGAGGTGGATTGGGTTTAGACAGTGCTTGAAAGGAGGTGGAGAAGGGGGGCTCGTGTGTGACAGGTGCAGGAAAAAGAGGGAAGAGGAAGCTCTGAGAGAGCAGGACGGGAGATGGAAAGAGAGACGTGAGAAGGGGGCGAGTTACGTTACTTTACGTTGAATTGTATAGCGCACTAACCACCTCGGAGGGCATCCTGGCGCTTGGACAGAGAGAGCGGATATTTATAGGGCAGAGAGGGCGGATATAGGGCAGTTTGTCTGGGAGAAATGGACATGAAGGATGGGATAATGCTGCTCTGAAGGCGATCTCGGGAAGGGCACAGGAGCCGTCTGGGATAGGAACGAGGAAGATTGGAGCGCGCCACTGAGGCTGCGATGGAAAGGGCGGCTGGTCTGACAGAGATGCGGAGAGGGGAATGCAAAGTCCAGTCTAAATAAAAGAGGAGGGAAAGGGGTTGAGTGAAAGAGACAAGAGAAGAGAGGGGAGGAGGAATGTTTCTGCTACACGGATAGGCGGGAGCAAAGCAGTTGTTTCTGGGAAATGACATGAAGCTGAGGGAAACTGGTCCAGACGAGAGGAAGGGATGAAAGAGTGTGATGCGGTGCCCTGGTACAGGAGAGGAGATGCTAGAAAGCGGGGGTCAGCTTAGTGGTCCAGGATGAAGGGAGATGAGGGGCCTCGTCTAGGAGATATGTGATGGCAGGGGGGGGGGGGGCGTATATACTGTTCGAGAAGAGAAATGCTGTTCTGCAAGACATGAGAGAGGCATAGCTCTTCTGATAGTAGCCTTCCACTTTACCATGTCTAGCCGCTGCGCGTAATCAGATATTCCATATAAATATTTCATATTTCCACATGCTGACCCAGAATGCAGTGCGCACAGGATGCAAGAGCTCAAGGTCCCAAAGAGAGAGGCTGCATGGTTGTAGCGCGGTGGATAAACACCATCGCAGCACGTATCACTTTCGTTGGCTTAGATGGGCCTTTTCCCCAGTAATGTTTTTTTAACACCATGTTTATTTTGGGTTTATTGTTCTAATGAAAGTAGATCGATTAAAAGTAATGCAGAGAGAAGTATGACAGTGAGGCCTCCCCCGAGACCGTCCCTCCTTACAGTACATACACACAGGCAAGAAAAAAGGCCAGGCACCTCAATGCAGGCTTTCCTTGGACCTAACTGGTACAGCAAAGACAGCAGCAATTTCTCTCCCCAACAATCAATCAATCAATCAATCAATCAATCAATCAGAAGAATTATAAGCGCACTACACACCCGTGAGTGTCTTCAGGCGCTGTGGGAAGGGGGTCAGTAGTTCAGTTTCAGTCAAAGAGCCAGGTCTTCAGAAGGGGCATGTCTGATGTCGGTGGGGAGCTTGTTCCAGGTCTTGGCCGCGATGTAGAAGAAGGATCTTCCCCCTGCTCGAGCTCTGCAGATGCGCAGTGTTTCTGCATGGAGGAGGTTGGTGGAGCGGAGGGTTCGTTTGGGTATGTGGAGTGTGATCTGTCGTTGAGGTATTGGGGTCCGGTGTTGTGTAGGCATTTGTAGGCGCAGGTGAGTATCTTGAAGCTGATATTTTTCTCAACGGGAGCCAGTGGAGCTTGCGTAGGTGTTGGCTGTTGCGTTTGTGTCGAGGGACCCCAAGGATGAGTCTGATGGCGGTGTTCTATATTATCTGGAGCTTGCGGAGCAGAGACTTGTTGATGCCGGTGTAGTGGGCGTTTCCGTAGTCCAGCCTGCTTGTATTGAGTGTGTGGGTGACTGTCTTCCTTGCCTTGGGGGGGGGGGGATCCATTTGAAGGTTTTGCAGAGGATGCAGAGGGTATCGAAGCAGCTGGAGGTGACGGCGTTGACCTGTCGATAAATGCAGAGGGAGGAGTCGAGTACAATGCTGAGGTTCTTGGCGTTGTCTGTGGGGGTCGGGGGGCTGCCGAGGGCGATGGACCACCAGGTGTTGTTCCATGCCGAAGGGGTGGTTTTGAGGACGAGGACTTCTGTCCACTCCGAGTTGAGTTTGAGGCAGCTGGTGCTTATCCAGGCTGCAACGTCCTGCATTCCTTCCTGGAAGTTGAAACTGGAGGTGGTAGGGTCCTTGGTGAGGTAGAGTATGAGCTGGGTGTCGTCGGTGTTGGAGACTATGCTGAGACCATGGTGTCGGACGATGGCGGTGAGGGGAGCCATGTAGATGTTGAAGAGGGTTGGGCTGAGTGATGATCCCTGTGGGACTCCACAGTTGACTTCAATAGGTTCAGAGAGGAAGGGTGGCAGTCTGATCCTTTGGCTCCTGCCAGTGATGAATGATCTAATCCAGCTGAGGGCAGTGCCCTGTATGGTGGCGTCATGTAGTCTGGCTGCAAGTGTGCGGTGGGAGATGCTGTCGAAGGCTGCCGACAGGTTGAGTAGAATTAGGGCTGCGGTTTGGCCTTGGTCGAGGAAGGTGCAGATGTCGTCGATAGCGGTGAGTAGGGCATCTCGGTGCTGTGATTGCTTCGGAATCCAGATTGAGAAGGGTCGAGGTTGGCGTTGTCTTCGATGAACCTTGTCAGTTCTGCGTTGATGGTCTTATCGGTGACTTTTGCTGCAAAAAGGGAGGAGTGAGATGGGCCGGTAGTTCTTGAGGTCCGTCGGGTCTGCTGAGGGCTTCTTGAGCAGGGGCCTGACTTCTGCGTGTTTCCAGTCATCGGGAAAGGCGCCGGTCTCGAAGGTGGTGTTGATGGTGCATTGTAACACGGGTGCGATGGTGGTGGCAGCTCTGTGGAATATGTGGGGTGAGCAGGGGTCTGTGGGGTCCCCCGAGAGGAAGCCTTTCATGGTGGTAGCAGTCTCCTCAGTCGTGATCGGTGTCCAGGTGGAGATGGTGGTTTGGCTAGCATTGCCGCAGGGTGTGCTGACTGTGGGGTCAGGGGTGTGGTCTTTGAAGTTGTCGTAGAGGTTCTTTATTTTCAGGTGGAAGTAGGATTCGAGCTTGTTGCAGAGGTCCTGGGATGGGGTGATGTCAGTGGCTTCGCTGATTCTGTTGTGGACGAAGGTCCTTTTGGGGGTCCTGATGCGTTGATGGTATTCTGTCATAGCATCTTTGTAGGTGGAGTAGTCTTCAGGTGTCTTGCTGTTTCTCCAGTTCTTCTCCAGGTATCTGCAGGGGCATCTGACTTCTTGGAGATCGATGGTGAACTAGGCGGCTTTCCTGGGGCGTAGAGGGGCGAGCTTGTCTGCGCAGTTGGCGAGCCAAGTGTGGAATTCCATGGCCGAGATGTTGGTGTCGGTTGAAGCGGAGGGGGTGTTGCAGTTGAAAGTGGAGTTGAGTTGTTCCTCGGTGACTCCTCTCCATTTCCTATGCGTGGGGCCCGGAGCAGGTCCGGGTGGATTTGGTTTGTTGATGAGGAAATTTAGGCAGTGGTGGTCAGTCCAGGGGGGCTGCATGGTGTGGGTGAAGTGAATGCTGCTAACTCCAGCGAATATGGGGTCGAGGGTGTGTCTTGCCTTGTGAGTTTCAGTCCAATGTTGGCGTGTTGTCCCAGAGGGCGGGGGAGTTGGGGTCGCTGAGATTGTCGAGGTGGAAGTTCAGGTCTCCAATTAGTATGGAGTCCGTGGTGGCTATGGCATGGAGTGCGATGAGGTCGATGACGGCGACAGTGTCGGCGAAAAATGCTCGAGGGCAGGGTGGTCTGTAGGCAAGGGTGCTGCGGAGTGTGGAGTTCGGGTTGGTCTGGACCTGGAAGTGCAGGTGCTTGGCGGCATCGCACAGCACGAGTAGCAATAGTGCAAGCTTCCTTCATATGCATAAAGCAGTATAGCACAAGCAGCAGTAGTGCAAGCTTCCACTGGCTTTTGCTGTTCTTATTATATGTAAGAGAAGTTTGCACTGTTACTGTGTGTGCTCCTTTTGCTATACTGATCCTGTCTATACAGAGGATGGTTAGACTGCTGCTGGAGAAGCTTGCATGGTTGCTGCTTGTGCTATACTGGATTTGTGCATACAGGGAAGCTTGGGATGTTCCTGATTGTGCCTTAGTGGTTCTGTGTGTACAGGGGAAGCTTGCAGTTCTGCTGGTTGCGCTGTAATGGTTCTGTGCATACGGAGGAAGCTTGGACTACTGCTCCTTGCATTATACTTGATCTGGGGGTACAGAAGCAGCAAGGCACACATCCAACTGATATAGTGTTGTCAGCAGCAGTAGTTTCACTTACACATAACAAGCACCACACAGGCAATACCAGCAACATCTTTTCTCAGACACAGACTATGTAAACACAAGCAGCAACATTGCAAGCTTCAGTCACGCAGAATAAATGTAGTATGAACAAAGTAGTGCCCACTTTCTTCATATAAACAATTTTATTTGAGATATAAGCTTCCTTACCCATAGAATAGATGTAGTATAGATATCAGCAGTATATGCCTCTGTCACATATTCAATAGTTGTAATGCATCTGCTTAAGTGATGCTTGATGAAACACTGGTGTTAGATCTGGGGGTCTCTAGTTGGCAGAGGTAAGTACCTTAGACCAAGTAGGGACCCTTGCTTCTAGTCAGGGTGAAGGAATGCACACAGTAGATAACCTCCGCTCTCCCTCTAGGTAGCTTGGCACGAGCAGGCAGGCTTATTCCCAAGGCAATGTGTATAATATTTGCACTTAACACAACAATAATCCCCAATCCACCACAAACTGAGACCACACAGGTAAGTATCCAAAGCGAGAGCATGTCTTCTCTCTTCCGCCGCCTTCTCAGTTTCAAGGCGTAGTTTCCTCTCCTCTGCTTGGGCCTTGAGTTTAAAAAGCTCAATCTCATGAGCCCTAGCTCTCTGATTATCCTCCAGCTCCTCTGGAGAAATAACCCTACTGGAGTGGTTGCTGCCAACCTTAGATGCTGACTGCGCTGGCAAATCACTGAGCAAAAAAACATTCTCCGGTGCGCCTTCCACTTCAGTAGCATCTTCTGAGACATGTTTGGCCTCCCACTAGGCCCTCAGAGCTTTCTGTAGCTCTTCCTTGTTTGCGCTGCCCTTCACTGGGCATCCAAGCTGTTTGCAGAATTGTTTCAGGATATCCTTTCTGTAGTTGTACAACTCCTGAATTTCGAATTCCACTTCCAATTCTACTCTCACGCTTGCCGCTTTCACAGACATGATGCTTCCTAACCTTTTCAACAAAAGGTTTCACCAAAAAGAAAAAAAAATCTTGCGCAACCTGTGCTGCTAAACTAGACTAGTGATGTACAAGAGATCACTGCAGGTCAAGTGCAATTATTAGTTCAGAATCTGCACCGCTGTCCAACAATGTTAGATCTGGGGGTCTCTAGTTGGCAGAGGTAAGTACCTTAGACCAAGTAGGGACCCTTGCTTCTAGTCAGGGTGAAGGAATACACACAGTAGATAACCTCCGCTCTCCCTCTAGGTAGCTTGGCGCGAGCAGGCAGGCTTATCCCCAAGGCAATGTGTATAATATTTGCACTTAACACAACAATAATCCCCAATCCACCACAAACTGAGACCACACAGGTAAGTATATTTTATAAAAATATATATAACTTTTATCTGGTTGCAGCAATGTAAATAAAGCAGTTGCACGATAATCACTTTAGTATAGAAATGATGCACTTAATCTTAATTGGTGTTACTTAATTTCAGGAAGTTCTTGAAACAAATGTCTCTAGTCTCTTCAGTCGGCAAAAAGATATGCCAATGATTTTGTGATTAAAACGCTCTCAAAATGAGCGAAGAAAAAATGCCAATGTTTTGTAATGCAAACGCTCTTAAAAATGAGCCAAGAACAATGCCAATGTTTTGTAATGCAAACGCTCTTAAAAATGAGCCAAGAACAATGCCAATGTTTTGTAATGCAAACGGGACCCGGCCCCTAGCGTCAGGGACCCTTCGTGCTTCTAGCGCGTCTCACCGCAATGCTGTTGGGAGGGGGGATTCCCTTCCAGGCGCACCTCGCGGTGAGCGCTCACTAGCGCTCCAGCCCGGCAAGTCTCAGGACGCTCTTCCGCCCGCTCTCGGTTCTCCAGGGAGCAGCGGGGAGCAGAGACGGCAGGCCGGGGGCTGGAGCCCTCGATCAGGTCCCTCGGCGAGGTCAGGTCAGTCTTCCCCGGGCCCGGCGGTGATCGCGGTGAATTCTCGGCTCCTCCAGTCGAGCGGGCCAATCCGGACGCGGCAAAACGGGCGAGCCTCCAAAGCACCCGGGAGTCAGCCTATGGCAGTGCGGCTCCCGGGTCAAGCCTGCGATGACGCTCCTCGCCCTAGCCAATCACCACACGGCAACAGTGGTGACGCTACGCCGCACGGGCCAATCCCGTCGCGGCGTTGGTGAGGGGGCTCAGCTCTCTCGTCCAATCGGAGAGCAGCGGGCTCGTTTTCAGTCGCGTTGGTACCAGCAAGGTACGGGGCCCTTCGTCGGGGGTTTACTGACCCCGGGTCGCGGTGGTGAAGCTGCACACAGGTCGCTTTCGTGCGCTCTGCTCGGGGAAGGCCCACAAACCTTCGGTCTGCACATAACACGTGTCGATGAACACGGCGACCTCACAGAACGGCACAGCAGCCGGTTGGGCAGGCAATGCACAGCGCGGCACCCTCCAGCCAAACAGAGGGCCAACGGTCAGGCAAACAGCAGGGCTTCACGATCTCTTCAGCCCACAGCAGCTTCAGGGGACACAGCAGATTCTTGTGGTCCTTGGGCAACCTTTATCAGGGCCGTTTCTAGGTGTTTGGCCGCCCTAGGCGAGAATTGAAAAATGCCGCCCCCTCCCTTTTTCTACGCGCCACACCTCACTCAGACACCCTGCCCATCACCTCACCCCTCACAGTGCTGCTACCAAGTAACCCAGCTCTCACTCAGTGTTTTTCACCAGTCCGGCTGTGACCGTGAGGACGAGCTTGGAGTCTCGGACTCGGAGATAATGATTCACTGACTTACAGGCCGCCGCCTCATTTTCATTTAACATTAGCAGGCCTCTGAGGCCTGAGTGAACAACATAGATTGCATCCGATATATATATGTATATTTATTTTCGCAGCCAGCGGCCGTTGCTGACTGCGCGGACTCACCGGTGCACTGCTTAAGTCACGTACGTCCCCACGACCACCACGGCTGTGCTGTTTGCACTTTGCAGGCTCGTGGTGATGTGCTGGAGTCGGACAGTCGGGGAGACAGTAAGAAGAGGGCCGGGAGTCGGGACCGGACGGGACAACAAGACTGTGTGGCAGCTGCAGTATTAGTAATAAATTATTGCCCAAATTCTGGTTAATTCACGGCCATCACACTGTTCACACAGGGGCCAGCCAAGGGGCACGGGCACCAGAGCAGCGCTCCAGCCGGCACACAAACTCAGTCCCCCGCACACGCCGAGAGAGATCAATGGTGGCACTGGTGCGCCGTGCGAGTCGTGCAAGTCACGAGTCACCGTCACTGGGCTGCCCTCCCTGGCTGAAGCACTGCTCACGGATTGGCCAAAAATGTTTCCCAGGGCCGTCATTGGTATCGCTATCCAGCGATACAAGATTGACGGCCCTGGGGACCCACACTTAGCACTAGTGTGCCCGTCCCGACCCACACACGCCACTATTCTAGGGTGCGCGCCGCCCCCGCCACTAAGCTAGGGTGTGCGCTCGCCGCTCGGCTCTAAAGTTTAAACTGCGCAACATGATGTCACAAGCAGCAGGTGTGCTTGCACAGTGCACTCCACTGCATGATGTTTTTTTGCCACAACATAATGCCGCCCTCACCATTTTGCCACCCTAGGCGGCCGCCTAGTCCTGCCTAATGGCAGAAACGGCCCTGCCTTTATGTTCCTGGGTTGCAGACAGGGAGCCAGCTCTTCTCAGGCCCTTGGAGATTCAAGTTGTAGACACAGCACACAGCAAAGTCTTTTTAGTTCAAGCAGGCAGGGTCACAGCACACAGCAAAGTCCCTTTCTTCTCCTCTCCTTCAGTTGGACAGCAGGATAGGTCAGCCCTTAAAGCACACAGCAAGGCAATCTTCCATCAGCTCCTTCAGCAGTCCTTCTTCTGGCAGAGGTTCCTCTTGATTGTAGAATCTGAGAATCTATAGTCAGGGGTCCTTCTCTTATACCCCAAAAAGGCTTTGAAGTCCTTTGAAGTCTTTTGAAGTCTTTGTGCAAAGGGGGCCCTGAGCCCGGTCCAAACCAGTTCTGGGGGTCTGGGGTGTTTCTGGTTTCCTTCTTCCTCCCTGTCCCAGGGGCAGAGGTGACAGTCGCCCAGCAGGAGGTGGAGCCAGCTTTGAGGTTAGGCAGGCACAGCCCTTCACTATCAGGTGCTATCTCCTCCCACTTCCCTGGCAGCAGATGCTGCCTTTCATCCACGGGGCTGGCTCAGATAACCCCCTGGGGCTCTGCAGACCCTGTCATCCTCAACCCAGACAATCAATCCACAAACAGTCCCAGGCACACAGAAAGGTTTAGACAAGAGAATAGCCACTTTCTAAAAGTGCCATTCTCAAACACAGAATTTAAAAACAACCTTTACTAAAAGATGTGTCATTAAATTCTGAGTTCAGGGATATCTTTCACTTATGTCCCATCTTGTTCCTGTGGGAAGATAGGCTGGGATCCAATGGGACCAGCCTCCCCCATGTTACTCTATGGAGCAAGATAGCCTTACAGCAGTGAGCACACAAAATGGCTGCTGCTCACTACCAGAGCATGTTACCTGCACTAGTACATGCTCTACCTTATCCATGCACTGCACCCTGCCCAGGGGGGTACCTTGAGCCTTCCATAGGGGTGACTGGTGTGCACAGACAGGGAAGGATTAGGCCCAGCCAGTGGGGACACTGGCCAGGCGGACATGGCAGTCCACTGACTGCACACAGGCCCTGCGCTGGCAGGCCTGAGACATCATTTTAGGGCTACTCATGTGGGTGGCGCAATCTGCGCTGCAGGCCCACTAGTAGCATCTGTCATCACCAGCCCTGGCACACACAGTGCACTTTACTAGGGACTTCATGGTGACACAAATATGCCAATCAGGTATACCCAATCAATATGACAATTTACAGAGGGAGCACTTACCCTCTGACACGGATCAGCAGTGGCAGAGGGTCCAAAGCATCTAAACCAGCAAAAACGAAATCCAGCACAGCATCAAAAATACATGAGTCAGAGGCAAAAAGATGGGGGAAAAACCACGCCAAGGATGTCAGGTCTAACACGTGTCCCCTCCAGCTGAAAGTGGGGAGAACTACCCAACCTCTTGGGAGTCCTCATCACTAAGGCGGAAGAATCTGGACAGACCATCAGCATTGGTGTGTTCTGTACCAGGGCGGTGCTCCACCGTAAAGTCCATCCCCTGTAGGGAAATGGACCACCTCAACAGTTTTGGATTCTCACCCCTCATATGCATTAACCATCTGAGGGGCCTGTGGTCGGTCTGAACACGGAAGTGAGTCCCAAACAGGTAGGGCCTCAGCTTCTTCAGAGCCCAGACCACAGCGTAAGCTTCCCTTTCGATTGCACTCCATCTCTGTTCCCTGGGGAGTAGCCTCCTACTAATGAAAGCCACCGATTGGTCTTCACCCTCCTCATTGATCTGTGAGAGTACTGCTCCCACGCCTTGCTCTGAAGCGTCAGTTTGCACAATGAACTCACTTGAAAAGTCAGGTGCCTTAAGCACCGGTGCTGTGCACATGGCAGTTTTGAGGGTGTCAAAAGCAGTTTGACAGGCCTCAGTCCAATTCACTTTCCTGGGCTGATTTCTAGATGTCAGCTCTGTCAAAGGGGCTACAATGGTGCCATAACCTTTGACAAACCGTCTGTAATACCCGGTGAGACCTAAAAAGGCTCTCACCTCAGTCTGGGTCTTGGTGGGTTCCCAAGCCAGAATGGTATCAATCTTCGCCTGTAGGGGCGCCACCTGGCCGCTCCCCACCTGGTGTCCCAAGTACACCACAGATCCCTGCCCTATCTGGCACTTACTGGCCTTGATAGTGAGGCCCGCCTTTTGCAGAGCCTTCAACACTGCGCAGAGGTGTTGCAAGTGTTCCTCCCAAGTGGAGCTGAACACAGCAATGTCATCCAGGTATGCTGCGCTGAATTCCTCCAGCCCTGCTAATACCTGGTTGACCAGTCTCTGGAATGTGGCAGGGGCATTTTCAACCCAAAGGGCATGACACGAAACTGGAAGTGCCCCTCTGGTGTTGAAAATGCTGATCTTTCCTTGGCCCCCTCAGTTAAGGCAATCTGCCAGTAACCTGAAGTCAAATCAAAGGTGCTCAGGTACCGGGCAGCTCCCAACCGATCCACCAGCTCATCAGCTCTGGGGATGGGGTGAGCGTCAGTCTTGGTGACCGCATTGAGCCCACGGTAGTCCACGCAGAAACGGAGTTCCTGGGGGCCACCAGGTGTAGCAGCTTTCTTAGGCACTAAGACCACTGCGCTAGCCCAGGGGCTGCTGGAGGGCTCAATGACCCCTAGCGCTAACATCTTAGAAACCTCTTCTTTGATGCTAGCCCTGACCTTGTCAGCCACTCTGTAAAACTTCTGTTTCACAGGCAGGTTGTCACCAGTGTCCACATCGTGGACACACCAGTCAGTGACACCTGGGGTCAGGGATAACAGGGGGGCGAACTGACCAAAGACTTGGCGACAGTCCTGTTGCTGCTCTGGGGTCAGGGTGGGTGAGAGTATCACCCCATCAACTGACCCATCTTGCTCCTTGGTTGCCAGGAGGTCAGGGAGAGGATCACTATCCTCTTCCCCTCCTGCATCTGTAGCCATGAGCAAAGTCACTGCTGACCTCTCAAAGTGGGGTTTGAGGCGATTTACATGCAACACTCTCAGGGGCTGCCTGGGAGTCTTCAGGTTAACCAAGTAGGTAACCTCGCTCTTGCGCTCCACCACCTCATATGGCCCAGACCACTTGTCACGGAGCGCACAAGGCTCCACTGGCTCCATCACCCACACTTTCTGCCCAGGTTGGAACTCCACAAGAGAGGTGTTCTGATCATACCATCTCTTCATTTCCTCCTGGCTAGCCTCCAGGTTCTCTTGAGCGAGCTTCCTGAAGCGCTTGGTCTGATTGCGGATGGCCAGCACATAGCTGAACACATCCTGAGGGGTTTTCCCACGGGATTTCTCCCACCCCTCCTTCACCAGAGTGAGAGGTCCTCTGACAGGGTGGCCATACAGTAACTCAAAGGGGCTGAACCCTAAGGATTTCTGGGGCACCTCCCTGTACGCAAATAACAGGCATGGTAACAAGACGTCCCACTTCCGCCTCATGGGCTCCTCTACGCCCATAATCATGCCCTTCAGGGTGCGGTTGAATCTTTCAACCAACCCATTCCCTTGAGGATGGTAAGGTGTGGTGAACTTATATGTCACTCCACACACCTCCCACAGAGACTTCATGTACCTAGAGATGAAGTTTGTACCCCTGTCAGAAACCACCTCTCTGGGGAATCCCACACGGGAAAAGATCCCCATTAAGGCACGGCCCACCACAGGGGCTGTGACTGTCCTGAGAGGGACTGCTTCAGGGTATCGGGTGGCATGGTCCACCAAGACCAGGATAAACCTGTTGCCTAAGGCTGTCTTGGGGTTCAGGGGCCCCACGATGTCAATGCCCACCCTCTCAAAAGGGGTGCTCACCACAGGAAAGGGTTGGAGAGGTGCCACGCACTTCCCTCCGCTCTTGCCACTGGCCTGACAAGTTTGGCAAGACTTACAAAAGGCAGCGACGTGCTTCTTCATCTGGGGCCAGTAGAAGTGGGTGACAAGCCTGTAATAGGTCTTGTCTTGCCCCAGATGTCCTGCGAGAGGCACGTCATGAGCCAGACCCAGTAGGAAGTTCCTGAAGCGCTCGGGTACCACCAGCACACGGGCTGCACCGGGCTCAGCGAACTTAGGCTCACTATAAAGTAAGTCATCCTCCCAGTAGATCAAATGTTCCTTGGACCCCAGGCCTGCTGCCTGGTCTGCAGCCTGCTGCCGCACACCAATGAGGGAAGGGCACTCCTTTTGAGCTTGGCAGAATTCCTCCCTGGAGGGACCACCATCTTGCTGCCACTGGGACAGCTCAGGCAATTCCCCTAGTTCGGCCACCTGTTCCCCTGTAGGTTCCAGGGCATCCCCCTCAGGTTCTGCTTCCTCCTGGACCGTGGGAACAGTGGGGGCTGGTTTCCCGCGCCCTCTGCCCCTTCCTCTCTTGACAGGTCCCTGGGCCATTGTTCCAGGCTCCAGTTCTGCTAATCCACCCTTACTGGCTGCCATTGCACGTGTGGTCACACAGATCCACGCAGGCAAGCCCAACATTTCCAAGTGAGTCCTGTGCTCCACATCTTTCCATGGAGAGCTCTCCAGGTCATTACCTAATAGACAATCTACAGGCAAGGCATCACTTACAACAACTTCCAATGTACCGGAGACTCCTCCCCATTCAAATGGAACACGTGCCAACTTGCAGAGGCGCACTGAACTGTCAGCTGTAACCACAGGACGGAGTACCTTGGGAATGATCTGCTCCTCAGACACCCATTGGCACCTGACAGATGTCACACTGGCCCCTGTGTCTCTCAGAGCTTCTATCTCATTTCCATTGATGGTCACCTTCTGCCCATATTTCTTAGTGTTTAAGGGCAGCAAGGTTTCCTGGGCCATCTCTTGGTCTCCTAAAGAGACAAGGGTCATTACTGCTAACCCCTCCTCCCCACTAGAAATCAAATCCCCTCCCAAAGCTACACTAGCTAATGCCGGTGTTGGAGCACCAGTGGGTGCTGGAGGTTTCTTTGGACATTTGGGGGCAATGTGCCCCACCTCCCTACAGGCATAGCAAGTAGGTGGGGGCCTGTTGTCCTGCTTGCCCTTATGGGGCCAGGACTTCTTAGACTTGGGGGGTTGAGACTCTTTCTCCTGGGAACTATTTTGGGGCCCTTTAGAAGACTCCTTTTGATTACCCGTGTCCCCCCCACTCTTCTGCTGGGGACCCTGTCCACCCTTGGCTGGGGTACTTACCACCCCCTTGTGGACCCTGGTGCTAGTCCAGCGGTCCGCCTCTTTAGCAAGCTCACTGGGATCAGTTAACTTGCTGTCTAAAAGATGCTGGTGCAGCTCTGGAACACATAAACTACTTAAATGCTCCCAACTAATCAAGTGACACAACCCCACATAATCAGTAACTTTGCTGCCCTTTATCCAACCTTCCAGTGCACGCGTGTACATACTCACACACTCCACCCAAGTACTTGAATCAAGCTTCTTGAAGTTCCTAAACTTCTGGCGGTACTGTTCTGCAGTGAGCCCATACCTGAGGCACAAAGCCTCCTTCATGGAGGGGTAGGATAAAGTACCTGTTGCTTCTAAGGGTGCCAAGACATCCCTCCCAGAGGCCTCAAAGTGCTTCCATAAACCTGCCCCCCAACTTTTCTCAGGCACTTCATTCATCTTTAGGGCTAGTTCATACGCTCTAAACCACGCATAAATATCCTCACCCCTCTGATAATTCTGTACCAGATCCTTTGGTATGTATACCTTACCCGCCTGTACTGGTTGTGCGCTGCCACCATTAGAGCTGGACCCCCCTTGTTTTTCTTTGATGTCCAGCTCCCTAATGTTCCTCTCATGAGTCAATTGGAGTTTCTTCTCCTCCAAAGCGAGAGCATGTCTTCTCTCTTCCGCCGCCTTCTCAGTTTCAAGGCGTAGTTTCCTCTCCTCTGCTTGGGCCTTGAGTTTAAAAAGCTCAATCTCATGAGCCCTAGCTCTCTGATTATCCTCCAGCTCCTCTGGAGAAATAACCCTACTGGAGTGGTTGCTGCCAACCTTAGATGCTGACTGCGCTGGCAAATCACTGAGCAAAAAAACATTCTCCGGTGCGCCTTCCACTTCAGTAGCATCTTCTGAGACATGTTTGGCCTCCCACTAGGCCCTCAGAGCTTTCTGTAGCTCTTCCTTGTTTGCGCTGCCCTTCACTGGGCATCCAAGCTGTTTGCAGAATTATTTCAGGATATCCTTTCTGTAGTTGTACAACTCCTGAATTTCGAATTCCACTTCCAATTCTACTCTCACGCTTGCCGCTTTCACAGACATGATGCTTCCTAACCTTTTCAACAAAAGGTTTCACCAAAAAGAAAAAAAAATCTTGCGCAACCTGTGCTGCTAAACTAGACTAGTGATGTACAAGAGATCACTGCAGGTCAAGTGCAATTATTAGTTCAGAATCCGCACCGCTGTCCAACAATGTTAGATCTGGGGGTCTCTAGTTGGCAGAGGTAAGTACCTTAGACCAAGTAGGGACCCTTGCTTCTAGTCAGGGTGAAGGAATACACACAGTAGATAACCTCCGCTCTCCCTCTAGGTAGCTTGGCGCGAGCAGGCAGGCTTATCCCCAAGGCAATGTGTATAATATTTGCACTTAACACAACAATAATCCCCAGCGTCAGGGACCCTTCGCGCTTCTAGCGCGTCTCACCGCAATGCTGTTGGGAGGGGGGATTCCCTTCCAGGCGCACCTCGCGGTGAGCGCTCACTAGCGCTCCAGCCCGGCAAGTCTCAGGACGCTCTTCCGCCCGCTCTCGGTTCTCCAGGGAGCAGCGGGGAGCACAGACGGCAGGCCGGGGGCTGGAGCCCTCGATCAGGTCCCTCGGCGAGGTCAGGTCAGTCTTCCCCGGGCCCGGCGGTGATCGCGGTGAATTCTCGGCTCCTCCAGTCGAGCGGGCCAATCCGGACGCGGCAAAACGGGCGAGCCTCCAAAGCACCCGGGAGTCAGCCTATGGCAGTGCGGCTCCCGGGTCAAGCCTGCGATGACGCTCCTCGCCCTAGCCAATCACCACACGGCAACAGTGGTGACGCTACGCCGCACGGGCCAATCCCGTCGCGGCGTTGGTGAGGGGGCTCAGCTCTCTCGTCCAATCGGAGAGCAGCGGGCTCGTTTTCAGTCGCGTTGGTACCAGCAAGGTACGGGGCCCTTCGTCGGGGGTTTACTGACCCCGGGTCGCGGTGGTGAAGCTGCACACAGGTCGCTTTCGTGCGCTCTGCTCGGGGAAGGCCCACAAACCTTCGGTCTGCACATAACACGTGTCGATGAACACGGCGACCTCACAGCACGGCACAGCAGCCGGTTGGGCAGGCAATGCACAGCGCGGCACCCTCCAGCCAAACAGAGGGCCAACGGTCAGGCAAACAGCAGGGCTTCACGATCTCTTCAGCCCACAGCAGCTTCAGAGGACACAGCAGATTCTTGTGGTCCTTGGGCAACCTTTATGTTCCTGGGTTGCAGACAGGGAGCCAGCTCTTCTCAGGCCCTTGGAGATTCAAGTTGTAGACACAGCACACAGCAAAGTCTTTTTAGTTCAAGCAGGCAGGGTCACAGCACACAGCAAAGTCCCTTTCTTCTCCTCTCCTTCAGTTGGACAGCAGGATAGGTCAGCCCTTAAAGCACACAGCAAGGCAATCTTCCATCAGCTCCTTCAGCAGTCCTTCTTCTGGCAGAGGTTCCTCTTGATTGTAGAATCTGAGAATCTGTAGTCAGGGGTCCTTCTCTTATACCCCAAAAAGGCTTTGAAGTCCTTTGAAGTCTTTTGAAGTCTTTGTGCAAAGGGGGCCCTGAGCCCGGTCCAAACCAGTTCTGGGGGTCTGAGGTGTTTCTGGTTTCCTTCTTCCTCCCTGTCCCAGGGGCAGAGGTGACAGTTGCCCAGCAGGAGGTGGAGCCAGCTTTGAGGTTAGGCAGGCACAGCCCTTCACTATCAGGTGCTATCTCCTCCCACTTCCCTGGCAGCAGATGCTGCCTTTCATCCACGGGGCTGGCTCAGATAACCCCCTGGGGCTCTGCAGACCCTGTCATCCTCAACCCAGACAGTCAATCCACAAACAGTCCCAGGCACACAGAAAGGTTTAGACAAGAGAACAGCCACTTTCTAAAAGTGCCATTCTCAAACACAGAATTTAAAAACAACCTTTACTAAAAGATGTGTCATTAAATTCTGAGTTCAGGGATATCTTTCACTTATGTCCCATCTTGTTCCTGTGGGAAGATAGGCTGGGATCCAATGGGACCAGCCTCCCCCATGTTACTCTATGGAGCAAGATAGCCTTACAGCAGTGAGCACACAAAATGGCTGCTGCTCACTACCAGAGCATGTTACCTGCACTAGTACATGCTCTACCTTATCCATGCACTGCACCCTGCCCAGGGGGGTACCTTGAGCCTTCCATAGGGGTGACTGGTGTGCACAGACAGGGAAGGGTTAGGCCCAGCCAGTGGGGACACTGGCCAGGCGGACATGGCAGTCCACTGACTGCACACAGGCCCTGCGCTGGCAGGCCTGAGACATCATTTTAGGGCTACTCATGTGGGTGGCGCAATCTGCGCTGCAGGCCCACTAGTAGCATCTGTCATCACCAGCCCTGGCACACACAGTGCACTTTACTAGGGACTTCATGGTGACACAAATATGTCAATCAGGTATACCCAATCAATATGACAATTTACAGAGGGAGCACTTACCCTCTGACACTGATCAGCAGTGGCAGAGGGTCCAAAGCATCTAAACCAGCAAAAACGAAATCCAGCACAGCATCAAAAATACATGAGTCAGAGGCAAAAAGATGGGGGAAAAACCACGCCAAGGATGTCAGGTCTAACAACTGGCATATCCATCCACAATTCCTTATAATAAGTGTACCAATGGTGACTTACTGATACCAGCAGTTTGGTGAGGGGGGTCAGGGCAGAGAAAGACACCACTCCTTTTCTCGAGTCGCCTGTTAACAACTTTTTTCATGCACTATAATGTGCAGATATTCAAAAGCAATGCAAATAATGAGAGCAAGAGTGAATTAAGTATGGAATAAAATGTCCTCTGCTGTACATTATAAGGAAATTGCAAGTCACCAATGTGTTCAGTTACCAAATAGAGAAATGAGGCCAAAGGCCAAGTTCATTTATAAGATTATCTATACTACTATTATAAAGAGAGAACTTGCACCTTTTGGCCAGGTAAACTCGGGAACCACAGCGCCAATCTACACACCCGATACATCTATGAAAATGTCAGGGTCTGTAGATGAACATAGGCTATATAAATTTTTTAAAAAAGTAAATTGAAAAAAATTAAGTTTGAAAACAAAGTAGTCCCCTGAAAGTAGCGCCTGCCGGGACCTAGAGCTGGCCGCGACGTGACGTGCGTGATGACTGCGACGCGAAGTGCGTGATGACGACGAAGGAGGAGCGGCGGTGCAGTGACGAGCGGCTGTGCAGTGAGGAGCAGCGGCACAGGTAAGGAAAGGGAAAGTTTTTGAGCGTGGCTGTGCAGTGAGGAGCGGCGGCACAGGTAAGGAAAGGGAAAGTTTTTGAGCTTTTCCTAAACTCTCAGTGCGAGACTGTGTGATGCAGGGGGAGGCGTCCCAGGGGGGGGTGAAATGTCGGAGCGGAGGGGGGCGGGAGGGAGTCGTGGCGGGAGGGGGGCCGGGTCCGTGTCCGTGCATGGGCATGCACGAACAATGTCGGGGCGGGCAGGGGCCTGGGCGGGCGGATGGCCCTGAAGCCTCATTGCCCCCAGGCAACGCTGGGGCGGGCTGCTAGTAGAATTATGAAATGACTTGCAATATCCTTATAATGTATAGAAAGGGGTTCTTTATTCCATATAATACATTGTCACACCATAACCCTTCACACAAACCTCCTACAAGCGCCTTATATCCTTGATGTGGTGCTCATTTATATGAAAGAGGATGTTTGTAAATATGGATAGTAAAAATCGAACCTCTAGTGCAAAATTAAGCACAAGCAAAAAGCAATTCGATATTTGTTGCAAAAAGGTATTAACATTAGTTTAGTACAAGTCAGATGTAAAAAAAAAATGTCATAGCTCAGAACACATAGAAACATGCAGACAGATTGTATTTTTTACCTAAATTGTTGAAAAAATAAGTGTTGCCATACATATCTTCTTTCTGCTTATCACTGTTCATCTAGAAAACCAGAGCTAGAACTAGAGCATGTCGTTTTCATTTTTTAAAGTGCAGCTTTAATTATTTTCTATGACCTCCTTTTTTCCTCAGCTGCTGGCCTTGCCAACATGCATTATGACTTCATAACTCAACTGTAATAAGGTATTACAGGTGAGAGGATAAGTCATTTCTTTACCACAGGAGACTAGGTAAATCACAAATCACCTGTAGTAAGGAAATTACAGACAATCCTTTATACAGGGATCGAAGGAGTCCAAGTATTAAAACATCTATAAATAAAATGTGCAGAACTTGTGATAGGAAATCAACATCTAAAACATTCCTGTGTAACTCACCCTGCACCAAATGAAATCCTCTCGGGATACAGCTTGTAGTTTTAGATGGTCTTCTCATGGAAAATACACTTGTTCCAAAATATCTTTTGGATTTAGTGGCTATCAAACTACTTTGCGATAATCAGAAGGAGAGAGATGGACCAGTGGTGTGAGGGCATTTGATAGTCTAGACAAGGGGCTGGATCACAAAACA
Organism: Lissotriton vulgaris; assembly: GCF_964263255.1. NCBI lineage: Eukaryota > Metazoa > Chordata > Amphibia > Caudata > Salamandridae > Lissotriton > Lissotriton vulgaris. The sequence continues at coordinate 358,425,874 of NC_141693.1, read as the reverse complement.
TCTTGGACAGGCTTCATTTGAGTCCATGGTGGCAAGGCAGTTCTAGGTGCAAACACCCTTTACCACTCTATTATGAAAGCAGATTCCTGTAGGTGATAATGTGTGATAAGAATATTTGACATATTAGTTGCATGGCATTTTGCTGTGATGGTGATATGTTATACTGATTTTTGTGTTTTAGTTATGCATTAGTACAATGTAATATTGTGTGTTGTAATGTGATTGATGTGTTCATGCATTGTTGTACTCTAAAATGTTTCAATTGTGTTTTTTGTGTAGTGGCTGCTTGTTTTGTTCTGTTATGTTCTATTGTTTACTTTAGCCATCCAACAAATGCTGCAACATTTCCAGCCAAATACAGCAAAAGGCGCTAAAGTTTCTGTGACAAGCAATCGTTACCACAGCCCTGCTCCATCTGTTCAATGAATTAAGTCATTAGTTAATCCAAAACTGTGGCACAGAACCCTCTTAAATCTGAACTTCCAGTGCACAATGCATGGCATAAGGCCCACGTTTTTAGGTCTTGCCTAAGACAGTGCACATGCAATGTCGCTTGCTAGATTTTTTGTTTACTAAAAGGCACTTGGAGCCTGCCAATTGCTTACCACTCATTGGCTTCATTGTCACTCTTTTTACTGTCTCCTAATGGGCCAGTGCATGGCAGTTTCTATTCCTATTCTTTCATGTGAAGCATGGGCCCAATTCTGATTGCTACATTTTGATTAGTGACCGTCAAAGACCGCGTTGTGATTGAGGTGTTATTTTTCTTCCTAATTTCCCTGTCATTTGTTGTTGTCTGTGTTGCTTCTTCCATGTTTCTTCTTCTCTCCCACCTCCCTTTGTCTGTGTAGCTTCTTCCCTCCCACTTCCCAATGTCCGTGTTGCTTCTTCCTCCACCTTCCACACTCCCATTGTCCGTGTTGCTTCTTTCTTTCTTTTCTCCCAACCTTCCATTGTCTATGTTGCCCCTGCCATAAGAAAAACAAAAGTGCTATGATGCATGCAGCACTTGCTGCGTCATAGCGCTTCTTTTTACCATCCTGCTGCCCATGTCATTCGTTCCCTGCCGCCCTCCCTCCCGTCGTCCATATTGCCCCCCCACCCCCTCCCCACCTGCCATAACAAAAAAAGTAGTATGACGCGGCCAGCGCTCGCTACGTCACAGTGCCTTTTTTAGGTCTCGTAGAGAGAGACCTAATGCCGTCCATCCACAAAGCTGACTTTTACAATCCGGATTTGGCCTCAGGCATTCACCCCAGCAGCATTTTTCCTCCCCTTACCATTTGCTCCTGCCTCTGAGAGCTTCAAAGGGATCTGCTTCACACTTCACGGCCGCCGTGACTCACATTTCTCCTTCCTTCGTGCCCAGCCTCCCTCCCAGCGCTGCCTTGTTCTAATTTGGGAGTCAAATGCGTTGGAGTTGTCTACAACAGCCCTTCCTGGTTAAGCTATGTTGCATCCACGTTACTTTTATCGCCTTACTGCTGGAGAAATCAATTCCTGTCAAAATTAATGGGATATTATGTTGTTTGGTTGTACAGTCTGATTAGTCACGGCCTTCTCTCATCACTTGTGCTGAGGAAATCTAAGCCCTTGTGTCTTTTTTTCAAATCCAAGTCCCGCCTTTTTTATTGGGCTTGTCTCCATCTCCCTCTTTCCATTTCTCTCTTCATCTCTATTTTTCGTCCTTACAGCAGGGCTTGTCTCCATCTCCCTCTTTCCATTTCCCTCTTCATCTCTATTTTTCACTCCGTTTTTCCTTCCGTCTGTGCCGGTCTTTGTCCCCATCTGCCCCGAGTGCCTGCCTCTGTGCCCGATGTTGCAGAGTGCGTCTCACTGGTTTCTCTCCTCGGTTGATATAACTGCTCAGCCATGTTGCTGCTTCGCCCCTCCTCCGCTGAGTTTTGCACTGTAACATGAGCACTGTCCATTCCTCAGCTACGAGCAGGCTATTAACCTACTTTCTGACTTCATTAAAATGGAGCCCTGGACTCAGACCCATAAATCTTTCCTGCAAAGTGGTCAGAACTTGGATTCACTCGGCTGGAGTGAGACGAGTGCTGCTCAGCCGCCCAGATCAAACATGGATGTCACTACAGGCAAACCAGGGCAAGCCACCAGAATGCGAATTCCATACACCGTAAGCAAAAGCACCGAAACAACCTCTTACAAATTCAGATTTCCACATGAAGAGTGTTTTCTGGTTAAACGCTGTTGTGATGGAAGAAGCTCGAAGAACACTCCACTTGGTTCCCATTAGACAATCAGACTCCCTGCAAGCACCTTCCAGGGAGCACGAGGCCCTCAGTGGTGAAATGACTGATTAGCCTTCTACAAACCTGCAGGTACATCACTCACAGCTGCCGCCATATTGCCAGAGCTCAATTCCTTTCAGGCCACCCTAAGCAGAGTAAGAATGCAAACATGACATTTTTTTCAAAGATCAACTCTGCTACTTTCTGCAACAATCCTTACACCGAAGACCTGGCTCTTCGGCTGCATCCCCCCCAACAAGTGCCTTGGGATCCTCACGGGTGAGCAGCATGTTTACAATTACCTGATTGATTGATTGAAGAGAGGCACAACTCACATGTCAACAGTCCATGCAAACCTTCATCTTGCATACACATCCTACAGCACCAAGAGCACTTTGACATCTGAATGGAATGGGGTGAGCTACTTGTAGAGAGCAAAATATTGGCCCAGAGCATCAATATGCTAGAAGTGTTAGTCAACTTGTTTCATGTTGGGTTAAGTCTTCACAAGGACGTCAGGCTTAGCAGGAACCCGTGCCCCCTCTAACACAGCAAAGGCCGCATCTGTGGTTTCTAGAAATGGGTTCCATGTATAGGATTCATTGTCTGACTTCAGCATGCACCTTCTCACAACCCCTTCAAGCACTGTTATCTTAACATTTGTGTTTCTCTCTCTTACGATGTCTGCCCTGCCACTATTTACTTGGTACCCTCACACCTCCTCACCCTCACACACCCTCAAACCCTCTCACCCCCTCACACACCCTCACTCACCCGCACACCCTCACTCACCTTCACCCCTCACACACCCTCACTCACCTTCACCCCTCACACACCTTCACACCCTCACACACCCTCACTCACCCTCACCCCCACACACCTTCACCCACCCTCACTCACCCCCTCACCCACCCTCACTCACCCTCACTCATCCTCACACCCTCTCACCCTCTCACACCCTCACACCCTCACCCACCCTCACTCACCCTCACCCACCCTCACCATCACACACCCTCACTTCCTCACACCCTCACTCACACCCTCACCCTCACCCACCCTCACACCCTCACTCACCTTCACAGCCCCTCACCCACCCTCACACCCCCTCACCCACCTTCACACCCCCTCACCCTCACACCCTCAACCCCTCATCCTCATACACCCTCACACCCACACCACCCTCACAACCCTCACCCCTCACACCCTCACTCACATCACACCCCCTCACACACCCTCACTCACCATCACACCCCCTCACACACCCTCTCACCTCACACACCCTTTCACCCTCGCACACCCTCACTCACCCTCACACCCTCACTCACCTTCACCCCTCACACACCCTCACACACCCTCACCCATCCTCACTCACCCTCACCCATCCTCACTCACCCTCACTCACCCTCACACCCTCACTCACCCTCACTCACCCTCTCACCCTCTCACCCTCACACATCCTCACACCCTCACACATCCTCATATCCTCTCAACCTCACACACCCTCACCCACCCTAACACACCCTCACCCCCCCTCACTCACCCTCACACCTCCTCACCATCACACACCCTCACACCCTCACTCACACCCTCATGCACCCTCACTCAACCTCACACCCTCACCCTCACACCCCCTCACACACCCTTACCCTCACACCCTCACCCCCTCACACGCACACACCCTCACCCGCACACACCCTCACCCTCACACACCCTCACTCACCCTCACACACCCTCACTCACCGTCACACCCCCTCACCTGCACACACCCTCACCCTCAAACACCCTCACTCACCCCCTCACCCTCACACCCCCTCACCCTCCCAACCCTCTCACCCTCTCACACTATCACACCCTCGCCCTCACCCTCACACCCCCTCACACACCCTCACTCACCCTCACTCACCCTCACTCACTCACCCTCATACACCCTCATCAGCATAGCATAACAAAACATAGCATGGCATAACAAAAAAAGCATAGGATACACAACCTCACTACCCTCTCACCCTCTCACCCTCAACCTCGCTCAAACACACTCACCCTCACTCACCCACCAACCCTCACCCACCCACCCTCACTCACCCACCCTCACTCACCCACCCTCACTCACTCACCCACCCACCCTCACTCACCGTCACTCACCCTCACCAGCATAGCATAACAAAACATAGCATAGCATAACAAAACAAAGCATAGGATAGGAAAACATAGCATAGCATAACAAAGCATAGCATAACAAAACACAACAAAACATACCATAGCATAACAAAACATAGCATAACAAAACAAAGCATAGCAAAACAAAACATAGAATAGTATAACAAAGCATAGCATTGCAAAACAAAACATAGCAAAACACAACAAAGCATAGCATAACAAAGCATAGCATAACAAAGCATAGCATAACAAAACATAGCAAAACAAAACATAGCAAAACACAACAAACCATAGCATACATAGCAAAACATAGCATAGCATAGCATAACAAAACACAACAAAGCATAGCATAGCATAACAAAACACAACATAGCATAGCATAACAAAACAAAGCTTAGCATAGCATAACAAAACATAGCATAACAAAACATAGCATAACAAAGCATAGCATAACAAAACATAGCATACCAAAATAAAGCATAGCATAACAAAGCATAGCATAACAAAACATCTCATAACAAAGCATAGCCTAGCAAAACACAACATAACATAGCATAGCATAACAAAACACAACAAAACATAGCATGGCTTAACAAAACCTAACACAACATAGCATGGCTTAACAAAACATGACAAAACATATAATAGCATAGCAAAACACAGCATAGCATACCAAACACAGCAAAACATAGCATAGCATAACAAAACATAGCATAGCAAAACACAGCATAGCATACCAAACACAACAAAGCATAGCATAGCATAACAAAACATAGCAGAACAAAGCATAGCAGAAAAAAGCATAGCAGAGCAAAACATAGCATAGCATAACAAAACATAGCCTAGCAAAACACAACAAAACATAGCATAGCATAACAAAACACAACAAAACATAGCATGGCTTAACAAAACATAACAAAACATATAATAGCATAGCAAACCACAGCATAGCATACCAAACACAGCAAAACATAGCATAGCATAACAAAACATAGCATAGCAAAACACAGCATAGCATACCAAACACAACAAAGCATAGCATAGCATAACAAAACATAGCATAACAAAGCATAGCAGAACAAAGCATAGCAGAGCAAAACATAGCATAGCATAACAAAGCATAGCATAACAAAGCATAGCCTAGCAAAACACAACAAAACATAGCATAGCATAACAAAACAAAGCTTTGGATAGCAAAACATAGCATAGCATAACAAAACATAGCATAACATAACAAAACATAGCTTAACAAAACACAACAAAACAGCATAGCTTAACAAAACAAAACATAGCATGGCTGAACAAAACATAACAAAACATAATAGCATAGCAAAACACAGCATAGCATACCAACACAACAAAACATAGCATAGCATAACAAGGCATAGCAAAGCAAAACATAGCATAGCATAACAAAGCATAGCATAGCATAACAAAACATAGCATAGCATAACTTAGCATAGCATAGCAAAACATAGCATAGCATAACATAACAAAACATAGCATAGCATAACAAAACAGCATAGCATAGCATAACAAAACAAAACATAGGATAGGATAGCAAAACAAAACATAGCATAGCATACAGCATCACTCAGCACCACCACAGCATCACTCTGTGGCACCACAACATCACTGAGCTCCACCACTGCATCAATCTGTGCAACCATTCAACAACAACTGGTTCAAATATGTTATCTCAATGTTTCAAGCTTTATTACAAATGTAACAAAAAGATGTTAATATTTGACATATGTTCTTGGATTTTCGTCACAATAAAATACACTGAACATAATCTTCACAAATGTTATTTACAAAAGTTTAAGCTATTGCCATTCTAAATTACAATAACTTTTATTTAAGTATTAATTATTAAAAAAAATTAAAAACCATTGTTATTTGAAATATCAATACAAGTAAGTCACGTAAATACAACACATATTGCATTACAAATGCTATAGGTGTCACATTTGCGAAAGTTATAACTATTGGCATGGTAAATGACAAAGCTATTAATTTCACTATTTTCAAAAACAAAACCTAAATAAAAAAAATGTCATTTACAATACCAATAGCTCAAACTTTCCTAATACGAGACCTATTGCATTGCAAATGCTTGTTTCTAACTTTTAGCCATATTGCATAGAATCTGTGCTGCTGTACTACATGACTAAAAGACATTTGGCAAAGCCAATAGCTCTCACATAGCTGAGACCTATTGGCTTGTTTAGAATTGAGGCCTCTAATGCTTCTTTAAATGCTACAGGAACTAGACCCCCAGGGCAGACAGCTGTTCAGGGTTTTTACATAACAGAGCCAAAATGGCCGCCGAGCTGCTTAAATAAGTGTGCTGATCAGGGATCAAGCTGAGAGCCTGACATGTCTAGATAACGAGGCAGTGACTAAGTCTAGGCAGCAGCAAATAAACTTGGAAAGGAAAGGGAAAGCTGTGTCATCTGCTTCGCTAATTTATTCATCGAAATACATTTTTGCGCGTACATAACTCTCTGCTTTGCAGAAAAATTTCACAAGCCCCTCAAAAAAACAAATTATGGGATATTTACAAAGTTTCCTGTGAAAAATCATAACATTTGTATTAGTAAATCCAGCATTCACAGTGAAAAGACCGCGCTCACGTAATGCTGGTGAGTAGAAGTCTTCTAACAAGTTGAGTGTCTTCAGGAGGAAGCTCCCAGCCAGCACACTTCCAGCTGTGTGCTGGCTGGGAGCTCCCTCCTGAGTCTTGCCAACCCCTTATCTTCTCTCCTCCCCTTCCTCACACACCCCTGCCCTCCTTCCACAATCTACTCCTGAAACTCGTCAATATTTCCACTAAGGTTTATACTCCACCTCCACGGAAATCAACCCTCTAGCTTTCCTTCCTTGCATAACCACAAATGCTACTTTCCCTGTGGCACTGTTAGGCGCAGTGCGATATGCCCACATCACTTTTGTTTTTATACAAACAAACCCATAGATTCATCAAGCATCCATTGTGCGATTCCTTATTAGCAAAAAATAAGGATTCGCTAATAAGGAATAGCAAAAGGCTATGCACATAGGACTCGCTAAAACAATAGAGATTTCTTAAAATTCCTTAGTTGCGAGTCGAAATTAAGGAATACCTCCACATTCATCCCTATGGGCCTAGAGGCCCATAGGAATGAATGGGAAGACAATCTCAATTTGCGATTCTCAATTAGAGAAATTGAGATTGCTATTTCAATGGTGCCAGGGTGTCAAAGGACACCCTGTTGCACCCCTGAAATCTGCATATGGGTACATCTTGCACACACACATGCCCTAAGGGCATGTTTGTGTGTAAAATGGAATTTTTAAAAATGCACTTTAGTGCATTTTTCAAAGTTTTTGCAAATTACCATGAAGTTCCACTTCATGGTAATTTGCTCCGCCTATTAGTGAAATCGCTATTTTTTTAACTTTAATGCATTGCATTTAAGGAATCTCAATTTTGTTATGCTATGCTATGCTTTGTTGTGTTTTGTTACGCTATGCTATGCTATGTTTTGCTATGCTTTGCAATGCTATGTTTTGTTATGTATGCTATGTTTTGTTGTGTTTTGTTATGCTATGCTATGGTTTTTTGTGTTTTGCTATGTTTTGTTATGCTATGTTTTGTTATGCTATGCTTTGTTTTATGTTATGTTATGCTATGTTTTGTTATGTTATGCTATGTTTTGTTATGTTATGCTATGTTTTGTTCTGCTATGATTTGTTGTGTTATTTTTTTGTTTGAATATCTTTATTGCATGTTTTGTATGTGAGTACAGGAAAAAAGATAACACAGCAATCTTATTGGACATACATAACATGTCATTTCAGTTTTACAAACGTGATAGCGATATAAAATGAAACAATACAATAAGGGCAACAGAACGAAATCGCTGGACACAGCTGTGTGGAAGGAACATTCAACAATGCCTCCCAAATCTAGGGTGTGACTTCTGCTCTAATCCCAAATGAAAAGCGCCCGTCCGTGAGGACAACCGTGTCTACTCATGCACGGTTACCTCTGCGGTTGCCGAGCAATGTTCAAAGCTATCCGTGATGCAATTTGTATTCAAAACCAGTTATTCAGAACAACAAACTTCGAGGAAGAGCCCAGGAATATAGGGGCTAACAACGGCATGTCGCCATAACAAGTAGAATGTGGTGAGGGTGAGGGTGGGTAGGTGTGTCGCTATGTTAGTAGTGGGTGTTATCCGGTGCGGCATGCATCGGCCACAGTGAAAAAGGGGAGGGGGGAGAGGGGGAAGAATGACTGAGGTCACGACCCATAGCCGGTAGAGGAGGATGGTCCATGGGTAGAGGGGAGAAGAAGGGGGGGGAATCGGAGTACTCTCCAAGGGGGGAAGAGTGCCTAAGTAATACCTCCTTGCAAACACGCCTGTTGAAAAGCAGCTACGGTGTTGTCCCAGTCCTGGGCTATGGGATACCTGCGGAGCCCCGCCGTTTCCTCCCTGTGCAAGGCTACACTCTCCGCCTTAACCCAGTTATCAAAGGAGTTACGCCAATGTATTGCCTGGGGAGGGTCGCCGTTTTTCCAGTGCTTGGTAATAAGCCGCTTTGACGTTATCAGACCGAGATCCCAAAATCTAGTCGCGACCTTCGTCTGTTTTGTCCGCTTAAATAAGCCCAATAGACATGCTTCCCACGTGTGTGGTAAGGTGCTCCCTGCTCCCGCCGCTAGGGAGGCCGACACCGCTTTCCAGTAATCTTGTAGGAGAGGGCCTGACCAAAGCATATGTAGTAGGTGCGCATCTACTAGCCCGCACATGGGGAATGCTGTTGTCTCAAGGCCAAAATAACGGTTTATTTTATCCGTGGACAGATACGAGCGGTGCATAATGTAATATTGGATGATTTTAAAACGGGAATTGCGTGGAATATTTAGCATGCCGGCCACCACCATCGCCCATTCTTTATCTGACCAATCTCGACCTCTGTCTGTGGCCCATTTGTCTCGCAAGCGCTGAGAGGAGAATTGAGTATGTGTGCGTAGGGCCTGCGCAAGCCAGTGTATAATGTGGTAGCCATTTCCCATCACGTGTAAATATTGTACCAGCAGGTGGGTCGGTGGTTCTTCCGCTAGGTCACCCCAGGCTCGCGTAAATAAGTGTATGATCGTTGTGTGCGTTAGGAAGTGACCAAAAGGTAATCCCGTGTTGGCTGCCAGGGTCTCAAACGGGAGCAAGGCGCCTTCAGCATACAGGTCCCCCACTCCCTCCAATTCCGCCTGGGTCCAAATTCTCAGTGCCGCCTCCGAGAGTGCGCCGCCTTCCCAGGGTGTCCCAAGTAATGGTAGGTTCGGAGCATACAGCCAATCCTCCATTTTACGCCGAAGCATATAATGTCTTCAGCGCGACCCTGGGCCGCCCCGTGTTCCATATCAATCGCCAGGTCAAGGTTTCTAGCTCTCGAAAAGTCCGGGTTTGGACATAGATTGGAAGGTTGGCATAAAAATATAACAATTTAGGTAGCGCTATCATTTTTGTCAATGTAATGCCGCTTGGCACATTGAGTGGGAGGGAGTTCCAAAAAGTTATCTGAGCCGTGAGTGAGGAGATGGCCCTTCTGAGGTTGCCTTCTAACAAGTCAGTGGGGTCTCGATATATATAAATTCCTAGATAGCGGAAAGTGGTTGGGTAACAGAGGAGGCACTCACCTAGAACCTCAATATCACTTTCCGGCGTGTCAGCAGCAAAAGAATATATCCCTGACTTCGCCCAGTTAACATGGAGTCCCGACACTGTACCAAATTCACGTAATATGTCGGTGATCACTCGCGGGAAACAAGTCAGGTCTCTGATGTAAAGTAGTAAATCATCCGCGTATAGTGACACCGCGTGCATCCCGTCAGCCAAAGGGATGGCCCAGTCAGCTCCAGAGGCACGGAGTTGTGCTGCCAGGGGCTCCATCTTGAGAGCAAAGATTAAGGGGGAGAGGGGCATCCCTGTCTTGTGCCTCTGCATACTTGGATCGGGCCAGAGAAAAGCTTGCCCGTGCGAACACGCACCACAGGTTCTTGGTACAGGAGTTCCACCATCTGAAGAAAGCCATCGCCTAAGCCAAATTTCTCCAGTACTAGCATCAAGTAAGGCCACTCCACCGAGTCGAACGCCTTCTCAAGATCAAGCACCAGGCACACTGAGCGAGGCCATTGGGTCGTCACAAGACTTTGCACCCTAAACAGGCATCTGATGTTGTAAGACGTACTGCGGGCTGGTACAAAACCGTTCTGGTCGGCGTGAACCAGAGCCGGTACCAAGGGCGCCAGTCGTTGGGCTAGCCTGGAAGATAGGATTTTGTAGTCTGTATTGAGGAGGGCAAGCGGTCTGTATGAGCCCATGTTGAGCGCGTCTCTGCCTGGCTTCAAGAGAGACACCAAATTCACCTCGTTCAGTGTAGGCGGGAAAGCAGAATCCGTAATTTCCGCCCCATATACCCGCAAGAGCTCGGGAATAAGGATGATAGAATAGGCCTTATAGAACTCCGCTGGTAGGCCGTTGGGTCCCGGGGCTTTACCATTGGAGAGGGAAAAGATGACTTGTCGGAGTTCCTCCAGTGTGAGCTGTGCTCCCAGGTCCCCTCGTTACGAATCAGTGATTATTTGCAGGGGCAGGGCTGATAGATACTCAGCGATGTCAGCTTCGGTAACTAGCAAGTGAGAGCGATACAGGCCCTCATAATGTGCCATGAAGGCCTCATGAATGGCCCTCTGTGTGTAGACAGTGGAACCTTGAGCGGTACGGATGGACATCACCGGCGCAGTCTGGGTGTCACGCCGTATCAGCCAGGATAATAGCTTGCCCGGCTTGTCCCCAAGGTGGTGCGTGCGCGCCGAATGGGCAGCATAATTCAAATTCTTTAACCTTTCTAAAAGTTGTGTGTGTTGTTCTCGGGCTGCCAACAGCATCCGGTCGTCCCCCTCAGCCGCTTCCTGCTCCCCAGCCAGTAAGGTGGATTCAACCCGCGTCAGGTCTCTTTCTATCTGTTTCCGCATTCCCGCCTGCATGCCCAGGCAGTGGCCCCTCTTGACAACTTTAAAAGCATCCCATTCGAGTTGTGGGGTGGACGCAGTATCGTTGTTTTCATCGAAATATTCAAAGTCAATGGAAATTTCCCTGGACTAACTTATGGAAATTAATTTTGTATCCTAAATGACATTTAATTATGACACACGCATATTATTCAAAAGAATTTTTGCCACCAACTAAAATGTAACGTTTACACGCTTTCTTTATTAAAAAAATCCTTTTCCTCACTTGACAGGGTATTTTCCTTAACATAAGGAACCCAAAGACAATTAAAATTTCAGGGAAACCAGTTTTCCTGAAAGACAATTAATATAAACCTTTCTTGATATACAATAAAAATTAATAAAACATTCATTAATACAGAAAAGCTATTACAGTATGCATGAAGAACATATATCACAAAATAAGTACATATAACTAGATAAAAAAACAGACAAGACACCCCCTTCTTTTCAATGGAACAACAGATGTTGGTCCCAGATAATCAGATCCAATAGCCTTATTGTTATTCGTGTGAGCCTTCCAATGTCCAAGATTGGCGTATTTATGGAAACCACTCGGCTTTACTTGGATTCTATGAGCATTATGCGTCAACGCGTTTCGGTGTTTGAGCCTTGGATATGGTTACACCTTCCTCAGGACAGAGTTAATTGGGGTCATCAACACCAAGTTGGTGGAATCCTTCTTTATATTAGATCTCGTATTATCAGGGTCCTTAATGGGGAAATATGTCCTATTATGTCCGGTTGATTGCTCATTGTTCCCTCATCTCACTGGGTATGATTAAAGTGGTATCCTTATAGGAGCTTTTGTATTCTATATGTAATCTTTTTCTTTGCAGTTTTCATATACTGTACTGCTCCCCTCAAAATGTCATAATATTAATATGGATTTTGGTACAGGATTCCATAGTTCTTGTGTCTGTTACGTTCACCGGGGTAACACCTTGGGTATCGACTTTCAGGTTAGTTAATCGACAAGGTTCTTTGAACTGGATATGTTCTTTTAGCTCTCCACCTCGTGTTTGACCGCGGACCCATATCCAAGGCTCAAACACGAAACGCGTCGACGCATAATGCTCATAGAATCCAAGTAAAGCCGAGTGGTTTCCATAAATACGCCAATCTTGGACATTGGAAGGCTCACACGAATAATAATAAGGCTATTGGATCTGATTATCTGGGACCAACATCTGTTGTTCCATTGAAAAGAAGGGGGTTACTTGTCTGTTTTTTTATCTAGTTATATGTACTTATTTTGTGATATATGTTCTTCATGCATACTGTAATAGCTTTTCTGTATTGATGAATGTTTTATTAATTTTTATTGCATATCAAGAAAGGTTTATATTAATTGTCTTTCAGGAAAACTGGTTTCCCTGAAATTTTAATTGTCTTTGGGTTCCTTATGTTAAGGAAAATACCCTGTCAAGTGAGGAAAAGGATTTTTTAAATAAAGAAAGCGTGTAAACGTTACATTTTAGTTGGTGGCAAAAATTATTTTGAATAATATGCGCGTGTCATAGTTAAATGTCATTTAGGATACAAAATTAATTTCCATAAGTTAGTCCAGGGAAATTTCCATTGACTTTGATTGTCTGTAGTACCCTGTTCCCTGGAACAAGTGGGGTCTTCTCTCTTCTGTTAACCTTCATCGAAATACTGCAAGAGGCGGATCGAAAGTGCCTCCCTATACGAGGCATCTAATAAGACATCTGGCTGGAGGCGCCATGTGGGTACCGGTGGGTAGGGCAGTTTCCAAGTAAAGTCCAGGGTATGGGGGTTGTGGTCAGAGTGTGTACGGCCTAAATAACAGGTGTCTGTGACATGGGGAAGTAAATCGCTCAACAACATGTATCTGTGTAGCCGAAATGTAGCGTGTGGGCCCCCGAATAGTAGAGTAGACCTTCGTGTGTGGGTTGCGATTGCGCCAGGCATCGTGTAAGTCCCACTGGGTCGCCCAATCTGTGAGTGCCTTCATCGCCCCATATGCTGATGTGCTAGCTAAGGGGGGGAATGACCGGTCCAGGGCAATATCAAGGACACAATTATAGTCTCTCCCAAGCAAGAGTGGTGTGCCAGGCCATGGGGCTATCACCGACGACAACTGTGAAAGGAATCGATCCTGCTCTATGTTAGGGGCATAGATGGAAGCAAGAACTATTTGTTGCCCATCCAATTTCCCATGAAGTACTGCATATCGGCCCTCCGTGTCAATCTTACAATGTGTGAGAGCAAATGGGATCCCAGGGCGTATCCAAATCAGAGCCCCGCACGCATACCGCGAGAAGCCAGTAGCATGCAGTTGCCCCCTCCACCTGCGACGTAACCTGAGTACCTCTGGGCCGGTCAGATGGGTTTCCTGTAATAGTGTTATTTGCACTCGGTGTTGCCTAAGATATGAATAAATCTGGTAACGGCGTGATGGTGTATGCATACCACACACGTTCCAGGTGCAGAATTTAACCGTTACCAGCAAGACAGGCAAGGTCCAAGGATTCTAAGGTTTAAACAACGCTTTGATAAGCTGCTTTTGTAGGTGAATGAAGACACACTCGAAGCTCTGGACCTCTTGAGCTTCATACAAAGATGCAAGTTTGAAAGGTGGAGAGTGTGTACTCCATGAGAGATCACGATTGTACTTGTTAGGATTAATATCCGTTCTTTCAAGTCGTCATACAAAGGACAGAACTATTTCAGGTTGCAGTGTGACATCTTTATTATTTTTTAGTGAGACATGAACAGCCGACACGTGTTTCGCCCCCTATTGGCGAGTTGCGCCGGGGCTTTCTCAAGGCTATTTCCACATATACAGTGTATATTATTACTGTTTCCAATTTTGACAAGAGTTTAGCAAGAGTTCTTCTGTAAGTTTTTAAGGCTGAGAGTGCAGTTCGGTCCCTGCTCCCAGTACTCCGTCTACGGGTTAGTCTATGGGTTGAATCCCAGGTCACCTTTCAAACAAGCAGAATTTAACCGTAGCCATGTCTCACCTGGTCTCTCAGCTCTCCCCCCAGCCATCCACCACCAGCCGCCCGCACGATCGCACAGTAGAACGGACACCCACATATATAATTGTAATAGGACTTTCGCACACACCCATTGACCCGCAAGAAAATACAGAGGGAGAAAGAAAAGTCAACTAGCCCTATAAACAAGGGAAACAAAAACATAATACCAAAAGGTCGTCAGCAAAACACGTTGTCGTCCAAACGCTCTAACGAGCTCTAGGATCCGTTAGTTCAAAGGGGGGGACTTTTGAGCACTTGGTTCTGTCCTTACAGGGGTAGCATGTGAGCAGGATGAGGGTATTTCCCCACCCCCACAGGCAGTCAGTGGTATTCGGCCCAGTTCCAGTCGGAGTGTCCGCTGCGCTGGGGTCTGGTGCCCTCGGGCCCGCATCTCAGCCACATGGCAGTGTCTCAGATCAAGTTACAGAATGCCACTCACCTCCAGGGGTCCGTCCACTCCCACTATTGTGTCCCACGACTCCCCAGCAATGGCCAGTTTCACGCCATCCCTGGATCAATGTGCCAGGTTCACAATGGCATAGCAACCGGCACCGGGAGTCTCCTCGGAGTCAGGGTGGCTTCGCCAGCGACACAGCAGTGTTACAACATCGCAAAAGTCCGTCCGCTACAGAAGTTCACAGAGTTAGGCAAGATGGTCAAACGCCCTAGGTTGCGTTCACTGGATAAAATCAGCAGTCTGTGGGGTGACACCCGGTAGTCCCGACGATTCTTGGGATTCTGGCAGTCCAAAGATGTGTTCGTCGTCGCTTGTGAGAGCTCGAGGGCTGGCTTCTAGGTCGGGTTCTGCTTCCAGTGAGCCGCTGATTTCCGCCACCATCCGAAGGGCTTCCTGTTGCTCGCTATGGATGAGTTCTGGTGTGGGACCCACTTCTGACTCCGTGCGTGACTGCTTTATTGGCGACTGCCTTCTGCGACGCCACCACCTGGATCCCCGGCCACGTCGCATTGCAGGTGGTAATTCACCGGGTTCCTGATCAACACTGGAGTCCAGCTAGGCCTCAACTGCCTCTGGGGTATCGAAAAAGTGAGATTTATCTTGGGCCTCCACAGGTAGGCGGGCCGGAAAAAAAATTAGAATACTTCAGAGCCAGGCTGCGAAGTTGCTGTTTCACCGCTAGATAAGAGTGGCGCTGGCGTTGGACTTGCACAGTGTAATCAGGGAGCAGCATGATCTTGGTGTTTTTAACTCTAATGTCCGGCAATTTCCTGGATTCTCGCAGTATAGCATGGCGGTCTCTGTAGTTCAAGACGCGGAGTAGCATTGGCCTCGGATTAGAGCCCGCAGGCGGGGGCCGTGCAGGTACACGGTGGGCTCGTTCCACTACAAAGTGCTGCGAGAGGGTGCCCTCCGGCAGCATTTCCGTGAGCCAGCGCTCCATGCGTACCGTCGGTTCCCTACCTTCTCAGGTCTCCGGCAGACCCACAATGCGGATGTTGTTCCTCCTCGCCCGCCCTTCCGCATACTCTGCGCGGTCCTCCAAGAATTCCACCCTGTTGAGATCTTGGACATGCCTATCCATTTGTGCGATCTTGGGCGTGACATCAGTCAAGGCGGCTTCTAGGGTGGTCGTCCGTTCCGATAATTTTTAATGGTCAGCCCGAAGGTGCGTTAGGTCTATGGCCACACTGTCAATGTTCATCTCTAACGAGGTGCGGGTCAGCTGCATCGACTCTTCCAGTCGCTCTATCGCCGCTAACATTGTGTCCAATTTAGAGGCAGTTTGATCTACTTCAGCCGACTTCGCCATCTTCCCCTTCACCTGTGCGCCACCAGCTCTCGCCTTGGGTCCCCCAGACATTAGTCGGCGCAGTGCAGTCAGCGTATCGGTATGTTCAGGAGGCGTCCCCCGGGTTCCAAGTAGGATGTAGTGCGTCGGGAAATCGTCGGGGTCCAACTGCAGGGGGACGTAGGTAAATCGCCTCGGCAATTCACGCAGGCGTCTCCATAAGTCACCCGGACGACCCGTTACAACTGGTAGGGCGTCTTAAGATGAATAAAAGGCGCCTCCCCCATCAGCGGCAAATCCAGCCCGCGTGTCCAGGCGGCGAGCAGAGTGCCGATGTGGAGGTCCAGGGCGGGAGGTGCAGCCGGACAACAGCAGTCTCTCCCAGCCAGTTGGCTGCGTAGGTGAAAGGAGTTGCCGCAGTATGCGAATGAGAGCGGAAGATGGCTGCTGTAGCCCACCTCTTCGTCCCTCACTAATTCCGCTGGTGCCCTTGGGGAGGGAGCGACCCTCTCAAGAATGGGGCAGCGAGGTCCAGGGCCACAATGAGTCAATCGGCAACGGACTCCCCCTCACTGCAGGTGCCACACTCCGGGAATGGCCATCAGCCGCTGGGGTGGGCCTCGCCCGTGGCTATGGCTGGGTGCTCAGCAGGGCAGAGGAGGCCGGCCACTCCGCAGGTGTCTCGCGGGCTTTCGCACTAAGAGATGGGTCAGGGGGATCTCAGGGAAGGACGTCGGCAGCAGGGTCCCTCGGGAGACACATGGCCTCGCCCGCCTCACTTGTTGTGCCTGTGGGTCCATCAGCCAGTGGAGGTACTCCGCAGCCTGTCTCGTTCCGCCCCGGCCCGGGCAGGCAGCCCAAGTCCCCTTTCCCGCCTGGGGGTGTCTGATCGCATAAGCCCGCCCCAGGGGTACCAGCATCAGACGAGGCCAAAGTTCGTGGCCATGTAAGAAGGCCTATAATAAACAACAAAGGAGTGACTGTGATACAAAGAATATATTAAATGTGATAGTTGTGAAGTTTGTTAAAAAACAAACAAACTCCGCTATGCGCCGCACGCGTGATCAATGCTCACACGCGGCAGCACATGGTGGCACACACAAGATACATGATGCCTAGACCTACTACATGTGATAACCATGATAAAAACTTCAGAAATGAAGATAGTAATCCACCTTCTTCATGTCTATATGTTGTGGTCTTGTCTGTCCCTTTTTGTTTCCACAGGTCTTCTCATACATCCCTACCAAGTGTGTAGTGTGGTGTTTTCCGTGTACTTTCACTGTATATATTTTTTCACACTTAGAGCCTCTCGGGAGGGTGCGCCTTAGCGCGCGCACACCACCGGAGGACTTTTGTATAGGTCCTGAAGAAAGCTGAGCGAAACGCTATTAACAGCTGAAACATGTCGACCAAATTCATGCCTTTGAACTAGGATTCCGGTTCCTTAATTAAGAACCTGGGGAGTCCGCTCACTTTGTTTTTAACTAATGCGGGGTGGCCATTATTAAAAAAATTTTAAAGGCACAACCCTTGCATTTTTTAATTTTTTTGACACATTTGCACAATCACAGCTAGTCACTTCATAATTTGGGCACTGTTGCACTCACCACATCCTGCTCTGCTGTAACCAGGCGTCGTAGCATGCTGGGGAGACATTAGGTCACCCCAGCGGGGACCCGATGATGAAGCATGTCACCAACTAGTGGTGAGTGAGGGTCCTTCTAAGAAGTAGGGTCTCCTCCCCCCACCCATGACCGTGTGATCAACAAGCCCCCAGACTCTTCTCCTAGTTGGGAATAGTCTTCTGGGCATAATCTGGGATTTTGAGACTACCCCGCTGTGTGCTCTACACGCGTGTGAGCATTGATCACGCGTGCGGCGCATAGCGAAGTTTGTTTGTTTTTTAACAAACTTCACAACTATCACATTTAATATATTCTTTGTATCACAGTCACTCCTTTGTTGTTCATTATACATTGAATCGGGGCACAGGAGTGTCTATGCCCTACCTCTCTTGTTGATATGATATAATGTAAGAAGGCCGCCAGGCCCCTCACCGCTGGTGTCACACCGCTAGGCCCCACGGTCCCGACTCAATCCCGGCCGTGCATTACCTCCCGCACCGGCCGAGAGGGGCTAGCAGCATCCGTGCGCAGTGTCGCTCTTTCCAGGGCAGAGAACAACCCCAGTTGTACCCCCGCAGCTGTGGGGACTTAGCTCTGACTCCAGCGAGGCTGCTGTAATGATTGGGGCAGTTTTGCGGTTCTCTGGGCCCGAAGTCTTCACGCCACTGTACCCATCGGCTTGGCCTTGTGGTCAGGGCTCAACCCTGGTCTCGCGTGAACACGCACGCCGGCCTGGGGAGCCTGTCGGAGGGACACACGCTCTCCACCTCCGCTGGTGCTGGTAACAACGTCCAATCGGCTTCAGATTACTCAGGAGGGTCGAGGGTCACCTCCGGCGGCTCCGCTGTAATTTTGGGCCGAATGCAAGCAATTATCACGGAGAAAATGGCCCGTGGGAGGGGAGCTTGCTCGGAGCTCTACCCGGGCACGTCTATCGCCATTGCGTGCTAAGCCACGCCCCCTATGTTTTGTTATGTTATGTTATGTTATGCTATGAAATGTTTTGTTTTACTATGCTATGTTTTGTTTTGCTATGCTTTGTTATGTTATGCTATGCTTTGTTTTGTTATGCTATGTTTTGTTATGCTATGCTATGTTTTGATGTGTTTTGTTATGCTATGCTATGCTTTGTTGTGTTTTGCTATGCTATGTTTTGTTTTGTTATGCTATGTTTTGTTTTGCTATCCTATGCTTTGTTTTGTTATGCTATGCTATGTTTTGCTATCCTATGCTTTTTTTGTTATGCTATGCTATGCTGTGTTTTGTTATGCTATGCTATGTTTTGTTATGCTATGCTTATGAGGGTGTGTGAGTGTGTGCGAGGGTGAGTGAGGGTGAGGGGATGTGAGGGTGAGGGTGTGTGAGGGTGAGGGTGTGTGAGGGTGATGGTGTTTGAGGGTGAGGGGGTGTGAGGGCATGAGGGGGTGTGAGGGTGAGGGTGTAAGGGTGAGTGAGGGTGTGTGAGGGTGGGATGTACGTTGTTACAACGCATGTTTTTAGCACGCATGCTGTAACAACGCGGTTATTATAACGCATTCTTTTACAACGCATAATACAAAGGGGTGTTGGATATTGAATATTTTAATTCACTATTCCAACACCAGTCCCCGTTGACACTAGGGAAGGTGTTGGATAGTAAATTAAAAGTATTCCCTATCCTTGAGTGCCCCCCAGAGTCATGCGTTGTAATAGAATGCGATTTAAAAACCGTGTTGTAATAGCACTGCGTGCTAAAAGTTGCGTCGTAAACGACGTTCCCCGTGAGGGTGAGAGGGGGTGAGGGGGTGTGAGGGTATGTGAGGGTGAGGGGGTGTGAGGGTGAGGGGGTGTGAAGGTGAGTGAGGGTGAGTGAGGGTGAGTGAGGGTGTGTGAGGGTGAGTGAGGGTGTGTGAGGATGTGTGAGGGTGACGGGGTGTGAGGGTGAGGGGGTGTGAGGGTGTGTGAGGGTGAGGGGTTGTGAAGGTGAGGGTGTGTGAGGGTGAGGGGGTGTGAGGTTGAGGGGGTGTGAGGGTGGGTGAGGGGGAGTGAAGGTGAGGGGTGTGAGGGTGAGGGATGTGAGGGTGTAGGTGTGTGAGGGTGTGAGGGGGGTGAGGGTGAGGGGGTGTGAGGGTGAGGGTGTGTGAGGGTGAGGAGGGGTGAGAGGGTGTGTGATGGTGAGGAGGTGTGTGAGGGTGAGGGGGTGAGGGGTGAGGGTGAGTGAGGGGGTGAGGGTGTGAGGGTGAGTGAGGGTGAGTGAGGGTGTGTGAGGGTGGGTGAGGGTGAGTGATGGTGTGTGAGGGTGTGTGAGGGTGAGAGGGTGTGAGGGTGTGTGAGGGTGTGGGGCTGTGAGGGTGAGGGGGTGAGGGTGAGGGGGTGTGAGGGTGAGGGGTGTGAGGGTATGAGGGTGAGTGAGGGTGTGTGAGTGTTTGTGAAGGTGAGTGAGGGTGAGTGAGGGTGTGTGAGGGTGAGAGGGTGTAAGGGTGTGAGGGTGTGAGGGTGTGAGGGTGTGTGAGGGTGGCTGAGAGTGTGAGGGTGAGTGAGGGTGGGTGAGGGTGTGTGGGTTGGTGATGGTGGGTGAGAGGGTGAGTGAGGGGGGGTGTGAGGTTGAGGGATGTGTGAGGGTGTGAGGGTGAGGGGGTGTGAGGGTGTGGGGGTGTGAGGGGGTGAGGGTGAGTGAGGGTGAGAGGGTTGTGAGGATGAGGGGGTGAGGGTGTGAGGGTGAGGGTGTGAGGGTGAGTGAGGGTGGGTGAGGATGTGAGGGTGAGTGAAGGTGTGTGAGGGTGAGAGGGTGTGAGGGTGTGTGAGGGGGTGTGAGGGTGAGGGGGTGTGAGGGTGAGAGGGTTGTGAGGGTGTGAGGGTGAGTGAGGGTGTGTGAGGGTGGGTGAGGGCGGGAGGGTGAGAGGGTGAGAGGGTGTGAGGGTGTGAGGGTGTGTGAGGGTGAGTGAGGGCGAGTGAGGGTATGTGAGGGTGAGAGGGTGTGAGGGTGTATGAGGGTAAGGAGGTGTGAGGGCGAGGGTCCAAAGTAAATGGTGGCAGGGCAGACATCATGAGACAGAGAGAAGAGACTGGTGGTGACTGTGTTGGTCAGTATCAGAATCAGGAGGGGCAGAGTCAGCACAGTCTGCGAGGGATCAACGTGTCTAGAGGCAACGCATAGCGGATGTAGCATTGCAGCTAGCAAGTCGAGTTTTTTCAAGCTACGTGTCCCTAGAGAGATGGCAACACAGCAACAGCGTTTGAGGAGCAAGGCTACTGTTAACAAGCACGGTAGGCTTTCACTTTCGTCCAGAAACAAGCACTCGGCATTGCTGTGGCGGGGGGGCGGGGGAGCGGGAGCGCATTCCTTTGAAGTCTGATGCAGGGGGTGGGGAGTGGCAGCCTTTGAAGTCTGATTGGGGGGGGAGCGGCAGCCGTTGAAGTCTGATGCGAAGCACAGACAAATGGTGGTGTGACGTGGCTGGCAAGCACGCGCATAGATCACATGAACTGTGTCTAATCCACAGTTTTGGCAGACTTTTCGTACTGATAATTAGAATCTCGCCGCAATGCATTGCTTCAGCGAGACCTAAAAAGGGACAGATCTGTCCCCAGGAGGGGTAGAAAAAACATGAACCAAATGTTACCCACTTGGAAGCAACCATGTTGCTTCCATTACACACAAAACAAAATTCTTAGTGCCTAGTGGGGCTTTCTGCCTCCCCCCCCCCCCGGGAGGCAGAAAGGGCAAAAACATGGGCCAATCTGCCCCCGGGGCAGGGGGGGGCAGAATACACATATAAAACAAATCTGCCCCCTGGAAGTGACCCTTGCTGGGGGTGGGCGTCAAACTCCATCCGCTCGCAGAAATTGCGGCAATTTGACATTTTCGCGTTCGGGAGAGCCCGAAAATATAAAAATATCATTGTTTCTTCATGGTCTTTTTAGATTACCCAATGCATTTCGGGTCTTGAATATGACTCTTCCTCAGGAGTCTAGGTAGGAAAGAAATGGAAACTTATGAGCTAACCTCATACAAATGTACATTATTTTCATACACATGTAAACTAGACATTGAATTCACTTATATGCAATTACATACATCATCATAGCTAATAGTTATCAAACATAGTCTTCTTTACATACATAGTCTCAGGTTAATGGCCAAAGTGAGGTAGTTTCACTCGTGGGATTATCGAACTGTGGTGTGAATCTTAAATTCATTATGGTAAAATGAGTCATCAGGATAACTGATCGTAGATAAGCCGGATTGTAAAGTTATAACTGCATTTGATATATGAATTCATGGTCTGGTGTATCGGAGGTAAGGGTAAGCATGGGCGTAAAATCTGTTCCGTTCGTGGAATTTGCGGACTTTCTGCAATTTCGCGGTCCGCGAATCTCGCGAAATTGCAGAAAAATCCGCGAAATCGCGTTCGAAACGGATTTTCAAAAACTGAAGTACATGGAGCACTTACAAGGTTACAGCAGGTGCCCAAGTTGAAGCTAATTTCTTTGTAACCATTTACAAAATGGTTACAAAGAAATTAACTTCAACGTGGGCACCTGCTGTAACCCTGTAAGTGCTTCCTGAGCGGCGCCTCCAGAGTTGTTGCCTACTTGCAACTATTCTCCGACCCTGCTCTGACCCTCGAAGCAGGGTCAGAGAATAGTTACAAGTATGGCACAATGCTCCAGGCTGTCACAAAAATTAAACCACAACAAGAAGCACTTACAGATAAGGAAGCAGGTGCCAGACTTGAAGCTCAAATTCAGTAACACATTAACCAGCCCCCCGGTTGAGGCTGGGCAGGTGTGCTTTCTCCCCATAATCTACAGTGGTGAAGCAGAGGGTGCTGTGATGAACCAGAAGGTGCATTTGTGAACCAGCGGGTGCTGCGATGAACCAGAGGGTGGCAGTGGTGAACCAGAGGGTGGCAGTGGTGAACAAGAGGGTGCTGTGATGAACCAGAGGGTGGCAGTGATGAACCAGAGGGTGGCAGTGATGAACCAGAGGGTGGCAGTGGTGAACCAGAGGGTGGCAGTGATGAACCAGAGGGTGGCAGTGGTGAACCAGAGGGTGTCAGTGGTGAACCAGAGTGTGTCAGTGGTGAACCGGGGGGTGCTGTGATGAACCAGAAGGTGGCAGTGGTGAACCAGAGGGTGACAGTGATGAACCAGAGGGTGGCAGTGGTGAACCAGAGGGTGGCAGTGATGAACCAGAGGGTGGCAGTGGTGAACTAGAGGGTGGCAGTGATGAACCAGAGGGTGGCAGTGAAGAACCAGATGGTGGCAGTGGTGAACCGGAGGGTGCTGTGATGAACCAGAGGTTGGCAGTGGTGAACCAGAGGGTGCTGTGATGAACCAGAGGGTGGCAGTGGTGAACCAGAGGGTTGCAGTGGTGAACCAAAGGGTGGCAGTGATGAACCAGAGGGTGGCAGTGGTGAACCAGAGGGTGGCAGTGGTGATCCAGAGGGTGGCAGTGAAGAACCAGAGGGTGGCAGTGATGAACCAGAGGGTGACAGTGGTGAACCAGAGGGTGCTGTGATGAACCAGATGGTGGCAGGGGTGAAACAGAGGGTGGCAGCGGTGAACCAGAGGGTGGTAGTGGTGAACCAAGGGTGCTGTGATGAACCAGAGGTTGGCAGTGGTGAACCAGAGGGTGGCAGTGATGAACCAGAGGGTGACAGTGATGAACCAGAGGGTGGCAGGGGTGAACCAGAGGGTGCTGTGATGAACCAGAGGGTGGCAGTGATGACCCAGAGGGTGGCAGTGGTGAACCAGAGGCGGCAGTGATAAACCAGAGGTTGACAGTGATGATCCAGAGGGTGGCAGTGGTGAACCAGAGGGTGGCAGTGATGAACTAGAGGGTGGCAGTGATGAAGTAGAGGGTGGCAGTGGTGAACCAGAGGGTGCTGTGATGAACCAGAAGGTGGCAGTGATGAACCAGAGGGTGGCAGTGATGAACCAGAGGGTGGCAGTGGTGAACCAGAGGGTGCTGTGATGAACCAGAGGATGGCAGTGATGAACCAGAGGGTGACAGTGATGAACCAGAGGGTGGCAGTGGTGAACCAGAGGGTACTGTGATGAACCAGAGGGTGGCAGTGCCTAACCAGAGGGTAACAACGATGAACCAGAGGGTGGCAGCGGTGAACCAGAGGGTGGCAGTGATGAACCAGAGGGTGACAGTGATGAACCAGAGGGTGGCAGTGATGAACCAGAGGTGTGCTGTGATGAACCAGATGGTGGCAGTGATGAACCAGATGGTGGCAGTGATGAACCAGAGGGTGACAGTGATGAACCAGAGGGTGGCAGTGGTGAACCAGAGGGTGCTGTGATGAACCAGAGGGTGGCAGTGATGAACCAGAGGGTGACAGTGATGAACCAGAGGGTGGCAGTGATGAACCAGAGGGTGGCAGTGGTGAACCAGAGGGTGGCAGTGGTGAACCAGAGGGTGGCAGTGATGAACCAGAGGGTGACAGTGATGAACCAGAGGGTGGCAGTGATGAAGCAGAGGTTGGCAGTGGTGAACCAGAGGGTGCTGTGATGAACCAGATGGTGGCAGTGATGAACCAGAGGGTGACAGTGATGAACCAGAGGGTGGCAGTGGTGAACCAGAGGGTGCTGTGATGAACCAGAGGGTGGCAGTGATGAACCAGAGGGTGACAGTGATGAACCAGAGGGTGGCAGTGGTGAACCAGAGGGTGCTGTGATGAACCAGAGGGTGGCAGTGGTGAACCAGAGGGTGCTGTGATGAACCAGAGGGTGGCAGTGATTAACCAGAGGGTAACAATGATGAACCAGAGGGTTACAGTGGTGAACCAGAGGGTTACAGTGGTGAGCCAGAAGGTGGCAGTGGTGAACCAGAGGGTGGCAGTGATGAACCAGAGGGTGGCAGTGGTGTACCAGAGGGTGGCAGTGGTGTACCAGAGGGTGGCAGTGATGAACCAGAGAGTGGCAGTGATGAACCAGAGGGTGGCAGGGGTGAAACAGAGGGTGGCAGCGGTGAACCAGAGGGTGGTAGTGGTGAACCAGAGGGTGCTGTGATGAACCAGAGGTTGGCAGTGGTGAACCCGTGGGTGGCAGTGATGAACCAGAGGGTGGCAGTGATGAACCAGAGGGTGGCAGGGGTGAACCAGAGGGTGGCAGTGATGAACCAGAGGGTGGCAGTGGTGTACCAGAGGGTGGCAGCGATGAACCAGAGAGTGGCAGTGATGAACCAGAGGGTGGCACTGCTAAACTGCCCAGGGAGCCCTGTGTGTGTGAGCCCCCCGCGCTGCTGAGGCGCCCAGGGGTTGTAAGCCCACGCGCTGCTGAACTGAACCAGAGGGTGGCAGTGGTGAACCAGAGGGTGCTGTGATGAACCAGAGGGTGGCAGTGGTGAACCAGAGGGTTGCAGTGGTGAACCAAAGGGTGGCAGTGATGAACCAGAGGGTGGCAGTGGTGAACCAGAGGGTGGCAGTGGTGATCCAGAGGGTGGCAGTGAAGAACCAGAGGGTGACAGTGGTGAACCAGAGGGTGCTGTGATAAACCAGATGGTGGCAGGGGTGAAACAGAGGGTGGCAGCGGTGAACCAGAGGGTGGCAGCGGTGAACCAGAGGGTGGTAGTGGTGAACCAGAGGTTGGCAGTGGTGAACCAGAGGGTGGCACTGATGAACCAGAGGGTGGCAGTGATGAACCAGAGGGTGGCAGGGGTGAACCAGAGGGTGCTGTGATGAACCAGAGGGTGGCAGTGATGACCCAGAGGGTGGCAGTGGTGAACCAGAGGCGGCAGTGATGAACCAGAGGTTAACAGTGATGATCCAGAGGGTGGCAGTGGTGAACCAGAGGGTGGCAGTGATGAACTAGAGGGTGGCAGTGATGAACCAGAGGGTGGCAGTGGTGAACCAGAGGGTGCTGTGATGAACCAGAAGGTGGCAGTGATGAACCAGAGGGAGCTGTGAAGAACCAGAGGGTGGCAGTGATGAGCCAGAGGGTGGCAGTGGTGAACCAGAGGGTGCTGTGATGAACCAGAGGATGGCAGTGGTCAACCAGAGGGTGGCAATGGTAAACCAGAGGGTGGCAGTGATGAACCAGTGGGTGGCAGTGGTGAACCAGAGGGTGGCAGTGATGAACCAGAGGGTGAAAGTGATGAACCAGAGGGTGGCAGTGATGAACCAGAGGTTGGCAGTGGTGAACCAGAGGGTGCTGTGATGAACCAGAGGGTGGTAGTGATGAACCAGAGGGTGACAGTGATGAACCAGAGAGTGGCAGTGGTGAACCAGAGGGTGCTGTGATGAACCAGAGGGTGGCAGTGATTAACCAGAGGGTAACAGTGATGAACCAGAGGGTTACAGTGGTGAACCAGAGGGTTACAGTGGTGAACCAGAAGGTGGCAGTGGTGAACCAGAGGGTGGCAGTGATGAACCAGAGGGTGGCAGTGGTTTACCAGAGGGTGGCAGTGATGAACCAGAGAGTGGCAGCGATGAACCAGAGGGTGGCGCTGCTAAACTGCCCAGGGAGCCCTGTGTGTGTGAGCCCCCCGCACTGCTGAGCTGCCCAGGGGTTGTGAGCCCACGCGCTACTGAACTGCCCCGGGGCCCAGTGGGTGTGAGCCGAGCCCCCGTGCTGATGAACTGCCCCGGAGCCGTCTCAGTGTGAAAATCATTTGTGCTCAATTGCCTGGGAACCCACTGGGTGTGAGCACACATTGTGCTAAGTGCCCCCCCTGCCCCCAGTACATATATACCTGTACTGCACAGCACCATTATGCTCTTGCACCATGAAGTCTGGTGCCTGGATGCTCCTGATCCGTGTAGGTGGTACCACCTTCTGGTGCAGTCAAAATGTAAAGTCATAACTTGCTACACAGCACCAATAAACACGCTTTCCCCCCTGGCACCGGTATGCGCATGTGCCAGGTGTGGAGCACCCGCATACCACTGCACCCTACTGCCCAGCGCCAGCATATGCCTGTACGAGGCAGTTTAGTATGAGATGGGACATTGTCCAGCAGCAGCAGCTGCATGCGCCTGAACCCACTGAGCAGGATCAGAATGGCTTTGTACCAACACGCGCAGCAGAGCTATTTTGGACATCTGAAGGATTCTGGGGTCCTGTGCCAAACGTATTTTTGCATCCATGAGTTTCCCGAGCGCCATCCCCTTGTAGCTCCTGTGACCAGGAGGCTGCTTTCTCCTCATCTGCTGCTCTGCTCGGTCTCTGACCCTTTATAAACAAGATGCATGTGAACTCGCATTGAAGCCCTGCCCGTTTGGCCCCATCCACCGCACACTAGCGGTATGAAACGTCTTCCCGCCCGTCCCCACTATAATGGCCTGCTCACTCAAGGGACCTCTAGGGTTTATGAAATGAGGGTCCCAGTGAACTGTTCAGCCATTATTCACATTTAATCCAACAATAACAAAATAATTAAAGCAAACACACTGTAAATTAATCACAATGGGCAAGGTCTACAATATATAAATTATAATAACAGTGCCCCAAGAGAAAAGAAAAGAGTGAGGTAGCGTGATGCTGTGAAGAAGAAAAGGAATAGATAAGGAATGATAATAATTGTGACAGGCAGATATATCAAATTCCTAAATTATTTACACACTAAATCGGCTTCAGCTCCCTGAGCCAAAGAAAGGAATCACGAATTTTCCAAATATTTATCAAAAAAAGCATCTATTTGACGCTGGTATGTTATATCCAAGGAAATGAGGCCGGCGTCAACTGAGAAGGAAGGGAGGGTGCCGTCGACGTTTCGACCCCACCCTACAGCAGTAGGCGTACTTGAGGCCTTACATCGGAGTCTTCATCAGGACAAGGGTGTAACCAAGGGTGCACTACAATTTCTGGAAGAGTATAAATAAATAATGCGACATAAGTAAAAATTCCCCATAAAAATGGGAGGAATTGAGATGGTATCATCCACAACGCAAAGAAATTAGGAAAATTACCATGGTACGTGGAGATATTAATTTAGTTTCACACGGTGATCAGTTGAGGTATTCCCTTCTTTCGCAATTCGTCAATATCTGAAAAGATAGAACGGCTATATCATGCCACTTTATAATGAAACGAATTAGTACTTCTCTTTTGCTGCGACTCTTATCAATTAATTCTAAAGGGTCGCTAGTCTATCTCTCAAAAACTCATAAAAACACTCCTAAAACAGACCTAAACAGACCAAACTCTACCTAGACCGGTTATACTGACAGGTTATATCACTCTTTTAATATACTTGTCAATCAGAGACCAGTATGATAAAGTAATCTCTAGATACTCATACACACTGTGATATCAGACATAATTACAACAACATAGTACGATGTATTTCTGGTTGACACCACTCTCTTGTACTGTTTATCAGAGTTGGGGATTATAGTGTTTATAAACCATACCTGGGGTGGTAGATCGTAAAGACGTTTAATTCAATGGTAGGTAGAAACCGTAATTTAACACGAAAACAAGACCTAAGAAAACGGGAAGGTGGAAGATATTACTCGTCTACACTAAGTCCAATTAAATTTTTCAATTAAATTTTTGGACGACCATCACCGACGCTCGGCACCCAGTGTTAAAAACACATACCTAATCAGGGCGGGTAGCCGCGTCGTGTTGGATAAAATTTCTATTATCGGGTGGTTTCCTGTATCGGAGAAAGTGCCATTAGTCATAAATATAACTACGTGCCTGCTTTGAACTCATGCCACATAAGTGACCGTTTCTTACCTAGTGGCGGCGTCCCGTGTAATCAAAGCACTCTCAGTCGCAGGAGTAGAGGACTCTACGTACTCGCGCTGTAGCAGAGCGTAGACACCAAGGATATAGACAAAGGACTACCGCTGAGGTAGTTCTGGGTCGTTTCTAGGGGCAACGCTGAGACGAATCTCAACAGATAAAGAACGGACTCGTGTGGGCCTCGAATTGTAAATAATAGTGGCTACATTTGGTAAACAAATATTCATATCAGTTAATCTGGAATTTAATTAGGTGTTACACATGCCATTGTTGTAATAAAATAATTCATGACCTTGTTGAAACCGCAATTAATATCCCAGTGATCAGGGTGAATTTATAGCATTTCAATGGCACTCACGATAATGTGAGCTGTTAATGGTTCAACAATTAATATCCCCACGGCCAGTGATCAAGGTGATTTTGAATGGCACTCACAGTATCACAAACTATTAGTTCAGCATCAATGTAACATTATTAGAGAAAACAGGGAGTCATGCACCTCTTGCGCAGGAGGGTGAAGTAGCATGTATACATGTAATCATTAAATAGTTAAGCAGAATCACTGAGAGAATGCCTCAAAAGGATGTTAGAGTACCAAGTCAACAATACAGATGTATCTAAATATCTACAGTATTGACGCTTCTTATCCATACTTAAAAAGAGGGTAATCTATTCATATAGTGAAGATTGCATTCCTTAAATTTATATTCTCAACAGTTATCGAATTAATGTTGGTCAAACCCATAACACCAATGCAATATCTCTATGCCAATGCATGGAAGATGCACCTCTCAGACATGACGGTGAAAATCTTATATTGCATATTCAACGACAAAATCTGGCCAGCTGTGCATAGCTACTTTCGGCCTCGTTTAATCCATTCCGGATAGTATCTAAAGTGGTCATCCACTTGGATTCTCTCAGGGTGAGAATGTGTGTAATATCACCACCTCTGGGACCTAGGATAATCTTCTCTAGAACTAGCCATTGCAAGGTGTCTGGAGTATGGCCATGTGTAGCGCAATGATCTACCAAAGGAGCCCCGTGTACGTTGCATCTAATTCGACTACCGTGCTGTAAGATACGGGCCTTAACTTTCTGTTGGGTCTGGCCCACATATGCTAGATCACATGGGCATTTGATTAGGCAAATTACGTTAGACGTATTACAGTTTGTATGAGACTTTAGTGTAAAGGTCCTGCCTCTATAGATCAATTCTTTTGTCTGAATGGTTGTGTCACATGCTGCACAGGAGCCACATCAGCGTCTTTTGGCGCGCTGGCAAAGTTACAGGCACACGTGGTCACATATTTGTGCAAATGGCACAAAAATCTGCGAGTTCGCGGGAAAATTCGTGAACTCGCAGATTGTTTTGCCGTTTCGCACGAATTTGCGGACTGCGAATTTGCAAATTACGCCCATACTTAGGTAAGGGCTGTGGCGTGCTAATAAGTGCCGAACTGAATCAAGGGTTCGAAGTCAATACTATTAATAGTGCAACCGAAATACGAACAGAGTGGGTTCTGACTGGGGTGAGGGGTTCAAAAGTATAAAATACTTTAAACCGCTAAAGGTAGACTTACTATCGAAAGAAGCTTAGTCGGGTTTGGCCTTCTCCCGTTCTCCCGTCATGCGTGGTCTCGAGATTCCAGTTACCAATAGGAATCGGTTTGTTAGAAGTGGGTTGATATCGGCAATCAAATGGTGGTTTCTATTGGGCGGGGAGGTATCATGTGATCGCGATGTGATCGAGGAAGTCGACAATGTAATTACAACTAGAATGATTACATGATCCTATACCTTGGGCTAGTGTGGTACACTAATAACACCATGTGTATGGATGTGGCGAAAAATATAAATGCCGAAAAAATTAATGGCGAGAAAAATTAGAAAGTGGATCAATATTTTTAAACGTTGATTATTAAAAGAATTGGTGTGTATGGAGTGTAACTCCTTTATATGTTCACAAATAAGATATTGTCGGCCATCTTGGGTGAGGATGAATTCAGTTATACTACCTGTGTAGGTTATCCAGGTTTACAAAGACATTCGTTCATATTAGTATTTACAAAAAACACGATAATTCAATTCTGTCATTGAGTCCTTGGGGACAAAGACTCCCCATCTTCCGTATCCAATAATATTCTGCTCTAAGTCTTTGCTTATGAGGGTCTGTGTCTCTCTGTATGTTTATTACTTCCAAAATGGTAAATCTGAGTTGTGCAATCTTATGACTCATTTCTTGCCAGTGTGTGGCTACAGTAGATTTCAAATTCTTCCGGCGTATATTGCTTTTATGTTCTGTAATTCTTATTTTTATTTTCCTTTCTGTTCGGCCTACATATAGTTTTCCACATTGGCATTTTATTCCATAAATAACGTTTTTGGTGTCACTTGTGCTGAAATTAGCAAAGAGATTTTTTGTCCCGTCATTGGATGAGTAAATATTTGACCTTGAATTACATTATTGCAGTGAGTGCAATTTTCACATCTTTTCATTCCCTTGTGTACTTCCTTTGTGTTTTTCTTTTTTTGATTGGTTAATAGTTCTTTTATATTCTTCGATCTGTTATAAGCAAAGGTTATTCGTTCTGTGAATAAAGATTTCAAATCAGGTTCTTGATAAATCAATAAACCTGATTTGAAATCTTTATTCGCAGAAAAAAAGAAAAACACAAAGGAAGTACACAAGGGAATGCAAAGACGTGAAAATTGCACTCACTGCAATAATGTAATTCAAGGTCAAATACCACAACAACAAGTGCAACATTTCACTGATGTTCTTCTCCGGGCTTATTTGCTTTTAGGTGCACAAAAAGCCAGAGGAGGAGGTGTCATCATCATTCATCACCCGTTGTACTGCCAGCCAGACAGAAGTCCTGCTGCGCATCATGTCCACGTGTGACCACAACTTGTTGTGCATCTGCGTCCTGCCTGACATCTGAAGAAGATGGTCTCAAAGAAAGGTACCAGGTCCAGTACCAAGAAAGTTGCCGGTGAGAAGAAGGAACAGAAAAAGGAAGTGCCATTAACCACGACTGGTCTGCCAACCAACGTTTTTTTGGGGTCCAAAAAAAGGTACGCCTGCAGCTGCGTTGTCCAGGAACCAAGCTGGGAGCAGCACCTCCGCACCAGCGGGCCAACCCCACCAACCTAGGCCCAAGCCCTTGAGTGTCGCAGAGGTAGTCAGTCTACTAACGAGCAGCGATGTTGAAATGTCATTATCCCAAAGTAGTACACAATCAACGCAGGCGGAAATTCAGCAGATAAGTGTGCAGCCACAACAAGAACAGCAGCAGCAGCCGCAAGAACAGCAGCAGCAGCTGCAAGAACAGCAGCAGCCGCAAGAACTGCAGCAGCAGCCGCAAGAACAGCAGCAGCAGCCGCAAGAACAGCAGCAGAAGCAGCCGCAAGAACAGCAGCAGCAGCAGCCACAAGAAGAACAGCAGCCGCAAGAACAGCAGCAGCCGCAAGAACAGCCCACAATAATAGTTGTTGCTCCTGACGTAGGGGCATTTCAGGATATCGAGCTTCCTGCAGACAAAGTGGAGCAGCAAACTAATGTTTCAGAAGATCTATTGTCTTCCAGACCACCATCAAGGATCTTCTTCAAGCCCCTCTTCTGATGATCGTGATGCCACTTGGCAGCCACCAGCTCAGTCTGAGAGTGACGTACGCCACAAGACAATGCTTCTGAAAAGGAAGGTTCCAGAAAATCTTAGAGTTATGGACGTAGATGTAGAAGAGGGGATGATGTTGATGAAGACGAGCCAGTCATCACGCACATCACTCCCACCCCAAAGGGTATGGAGACCAACATTCTCACCCTATCCAGATAGGCTGCTATTGAACGGGATATAGTACAGATATCACCAACACAGGTTACACCACCATGACCTCCAGCTGCCATATTTTCCAAGGCCTGGCAAGGACCTTCATCCAGCTCAACCATCTCAGTAGGTAGTGGTAGTAAAAGTCACAGTGTAACTGCACAGAGTCATCACATACCAAGCACACCCTCCAGTTTATCTGGTATTGAAAGTGCCACATCCAGCAGTGCCAGAAAGTTTTCCTCCCCAGTTTGGGACTTCTTTTCTGTTAGCACCAGGGAGAACATTGCTACATGCTCAATTTGTCAACAAGGTGTTCGGCGGGGTAAGCTTGGTACATCTATGGTACCGGAGGCCAAGCAAGTCATCTCAGAATACACCACACTATCGTGTGGGAGAATTGCCTACTTAACTTAAAAGAAAGTAGAAAACGCTACCCATTGAAGTTGGTCATGAAGAAACAGGGGACAATATTATTGCGGTGGAAGGTGAAGAAGAGGGAGGCATTTCGAGCCCTGTAACCAATACTGTAGTGGTACCTCCCACATCCTCCTCAGTAACATCTGAGTGGCACCGCAATAAGAGCCATACTCAGAGTCAGGCTGAGACACCAAGGTGACTGAGTAATGCAATAAGACAAACAGCGTCATTGAGCCTAACAGCACCACAAAGGAAAGTAATCCAGCCTACAATTGAGAGCATGCTTAGGTTGGAGGGGCAGTTCCAACGCAACCACCCAATGGCACGGTTGTACAATGTGAAGCTTGCTAAAATGTTAGCACTGGACCTTCTCCCTTTTTCATTTGTGGAAGTGGTGGGTTTTCTTGAATTTGTGTCAGCCATCTGCTCTAAATGGAAGGTTCCCAGCCGGTCCTATTTTGCAAGAATTGCTATTCCGGCACTACATCATGATGTGCTGGAATTGGTTGGACAAGCTTTGCAGCAGAGTGCAGTTCACAATATCCACCTGACAACAGACATGTGGACCGGTTGTCAAGCCACAGATTACGTGTGCATCACTGCACACTGGGTCTCTTTTGTGGGGGTTAGAGATAAGCTATCTGAAAGAGGTGCTGTTGACACAGCTGAGATTTTTAAAGCTACTCGGAAACATGCCACTGTAGCCATGTTCGCCATGGAGAAATCTCATACTGCTGTAAACATTTTGCAAGAGTTTCGCAGCAAGGTTTTTGAATGGCTGCGCCCAAGAGGGCTTAGTATTGGTTTTGTTGCCACAGATAATGGCAGGAATGTACTTAAGGCCATGGAGCTTGGTTCCTATTTCAGGGTTCCGTGTTTAGTGCACTGCATAAACATTATAGTTCAAGACTTTCTGAAAAAAGAACCCATAGTCAGCAACTTACTGTCCATCTGCAGAAGAATATGTACTCATTTCAGCCATTCTTTCAAAGCTCGGAAGCAGCTGAGGATCATTCAACGTGAATATAGGATGCCAGTCAAAGCACTCATCCATGAGGTGGCAACACGTTGGAACTCAACGTATTACATGCTTGATCGTCTGTTTGAACAGTACAGGCACTCAATGAGTATGTCATGCAAAGAGGGGATGCTACTGTGAAAGGCATGACCCTTCAGATGGAGCAATGGGGCTTAGTTAAATGCCTGACTGAGATGCTTCGTCCTTTTGAGGTTTTCACACGTGAAGTCAGCAAGGACGACTGTACAATGGGCAAAGCTATCACATTATTGCAAATGCTAGAGCATCAGCCGAAGAAGGTGTCTGAATCATACAAAGGTTTAAAGAACAAATAGGAAGCCTATGACTTGGTGGAGAGCTTAGCCCGCCGCTTAGCTGAAAATACAAGGATAAAAAATAAAATTTTGTCACAAGAACATTACATTTCTGCCACAATTCTGGATCTGCTGGCAAAATTGGGATTGAAGACATTCTTTCCTTTTTCAGACACTCATGTTGCCCGCTACAAAACTTGGATAGCTGAGGTAGCGAGTAAGTTGGAAAATGAAAGCCTGCAAGATCAACCCACAAGAAGTACTGCAGAAGGGCATGCATCATCAAATGCAACATCACCATCGACAACTGCAACTATAACTGGATCATTAGGCCCAGTAGAATCGTTAGACGATTGGTATTTACAGTTAGGCATTAATAAGCGCAGTGCTTATGCACAAAGAAAAGAGCCCGAAAGGTTAAAAGTAGCACCCCTGAACATTGAGCGGATGGTCCAGGCCTATCTGGACGACCCAACAGAGGTGTACATTGATCAAAACCCATTGCAGTATTGGTATAGGAAAAGGTCTGAATGGCCCCTGCTCAGCAGGCTGGAGATAAGCTATTTGGCTTGCCCTGTCGCAAGTGTCTTTTCTGAACGTGTTTTCAGTGCTGCTGGTTCCATTGTAACAGTGAGAAGGACCAGTCTCTCGCCAAAAAACGTGGAGAGGTTAATAATGATGAAAATGAATCAGCACTTCATACCAACGAATTACACAATACATGAAGCAAGGGAGTAAGATGAGGAGGATAGCGGAAGTAGTGTGTCACATGATTACCTACTACTGGCTGAACCCCCAGAGTTTGAGGACGAGCTATACTTCCCTGACAATTAGGCTTGCACTTACTGTCTTCCTCCCTTTTTTTCCTTTGTTTTGTGTGTCTGTCGTTCCGGTTACAAACTTGTGAATCACAACAAATCCATTCCATTACCACTGTCTTCTGCTCTTCTTATTTCAATTTACAACTTTCAGGTGTCTGCATTTGACAGTACAGTCCTCCAAATCCAGCACCTCCGCTCCATCATTCTGAATTTCCTGCCTAAATCCATTGCCCTCATGATGATTGGATGATGGAAAATAGAAGAAAAAATTAAAACTTTCCTAGTCCCGCCAAAAGATGTGGAACATGATGACTACTATAGCTATCCTCCTTGCAGAGCCAAGAGAGACTGCCCATGAAAATGAGATGGAACAGGTAATGATTCATGCAATGCATTGGATGCAGAGTCACAGACTGAGCGATTTTGTTGTTGTTTGTTGTACATGAAGTTATGTCATTGTGCAATAATCATCTATCTACAGTACACACTAAACGTAACTCAAGGTGAATTTTCCCCTTCTTGCAAATAAGAAACTTGTACTTCTACTGCAGCTTGATACATTGCTTTTGATTGAATACAGGAAGAGGCCTCAATCTGCGCACTGAGTATGACAACAGCACCGTCCATGATGATGATGGCCCGTTAACCTAAGATGAGAAGGAACAGGTAATGAAAAAATGAATGGCATGCATTGGACACCTGACTCTGAGCAATTGGTGTTTGTGTTTTTGTTGTTTGTTTGTTGTGCACAAAGTGAAGTCAAAGTGTACTAGTAGTCCTACTGTACACACTAAAGAGTGACCCAAGTCATAACAAAATGTTACTTCTACTGCAGGCCGACCTTCACAGTCAGTCAGTACTCATATCGTAGATGATTGATGGAATAAACAAGCCAGGAGGACGTTTCATGCGTGGCATAAAAGCCTAAAGGTAAACAAGTCAACACCAACCACAGCAGACCCAAATGTCTGTGTAGAAGTGGAGTCGAGTGTAGCCGTGGGATGACTGCGGTGCTTTTAATTAACTATAATTAACTAACTTAAATGGTAAAATGCTATGTTTGGAATGGATATGTGCTTTGCCTTTTTCCAACTCTTTAAAAAAATACACTCTAAACGAAGGATGTGCTAAGCAATGTGCCGTCAGGCCTGTCACTGTGGGCCTGCTCTGTCCTGTTGTTGTTGAAGGTCAATGCTGGAAACAGACTACAGTAGAAATGATGCATACATGCCGCCTCGGAAAGTGTTCTTGTGTTGCACTACACCATAACTAGTGCATTTGTTTCAACTTTGTTTCTCAATATCCCCATTGTGTTTCCATCTACAATTACAGGCCGGGCCTTGCCCTTTACTTGGGAAAACATTACAACTCACACTTACCTTACCAACAAATCCACAATTTTTTCCAGGCGGGCAGTGGCGACTGGCGAGTGGCAACACCCAAGATTGATGGACGAGAGGACCAAGAGGTCGGAATGCCGAGATGCAAATCCAGTCCACCTTTTTGACCAGGATAACACAGTAACAGTATCAACTTTCACCTTCTTTTAAATAATTTGATTCATTTTTTGTCTTCAATCTTTACAACAGTGTGTTCTTCTTCTTGTTGTTATTATCATTAGGTTTGCTCTCTGTTTATGATTCATCTCTACCAATATTTAAAAGTTCTATTTGCTATCTGTAAAAGTATTAAACCCGGAACAACAGAAGAAGAAGTGTATGTAATCCGGGTCTCCTTATCAATCATCATCATGTATGCATTTCCTTTTTCTCCCTTAACATATTGATATGGATATGGTAGTCTTCAAAGATTGTCGTTTTGTGGAAATTAGAAAAATTAATGTACATAAGCGGCGTTCATTTGCCTTTTTCCATTCCCCTCCCTGTAGGCACCATGAATACCGTGAAACATTGACCGCATCATTCCGCCAGTAAAAGCCCGTGCCCATATGTACATGACAGCCATTTTTAGGCACCATGGCCTTTTGCCCGCTCGTTGGAA
This sequence comes from Lissotriton vulgaris, assembly GCF_964263255.1. Classification (NCBI taxonomy): domain Eukaryota; kingdom Metazoa; phylum Chordata; class Amphibia; order Caudata; family Salamandridae; genus Lissotriton; species Lissotriton vulgaris. The sequence goes on along the minus strand of NC_141693.1, from coordinate 358,388,931 downwards.
TCCCCGGCTTCCCTCCTGCGCGACCCTGCTCTGAAAAGTAACCCTCCTGCTTGACCCATGCACCCCCCCCATTTTCCTCTCGAAGAAGCATCCTTCGCCTCAGCTGACATAACCCCCCAGCTGTATCTGACTGCCCCCGTTCTCTCATGTACGGGTCATAAGGCCTCTCTCTCTGTGCGACTCTGTCCCTGTGCGCACCCTGGCTCCCCCCTCCTCCCTCACATGGGCAAGTCATAAACCTTCCTCTTCTGCAAGACTCTGTCCTTGGGAGTCACGCTCGCGCCTGACCAAACACCTCCTTTCCTTTTATGAATACCCCTCTGTTGGTAAACTCTCCCTCTGCGCCTGATTGCCCACACGGCATGAATACCTCTCCTTTGATGACCCCTTCCACCGAGTCCGATTGTCCACACAGGTCCGAGGCCATCGCCTAAGCCGGGAGATACAGTTTACTGCCCCCTATTGTGTGGAGTCGCTCCTCTTCAAAGGACCCACTATTGATCCTGGCCTCCCCACCCCCTGGGATACGATCAGGCGCACACATCCTAAGAATCGGCGGAACACTCAGCTGCGTGATAGCCCCCTCCTCTTATCAGCAGGTTGAGGACCTCTATTGTGGATGCATGTGGGGGTGGGATTGACACGAGGATTACGGGGATGTCTTTCTCCTTGCTTCACAATGTCATTATTGTAATAAGGAATGTTGGTAATGTATAAAAGGCGATGTCTCAGAGAACTTGTTAGAGCACCTCCCGAAAGACACTGTGTTTCGTGTCCAAAATGACATGCTGTCCTCATGAGAAATAAATCCTGTTCTTGTGATTCCTGCTTCCAGCGCCCGTCTCTTTATTTGGTAACTATTCAGAATGGGAACTAAGAGGCTACTTGCGCCAGCAGCCCGGGCATCGGTTGTAAATTGGGCTGACTTTTCCACAATTGGCGTCCCAACGCGGGGCCCATCAGCGACATAAGGTCCGGTAAGAGAGGTCCAGACGATGGGGTGAACATCTAAACGATCGGAGTATACCTGCCTTGAGAGGACCCTCGTCCGGCTGCTGATTGAATGAACTTCACCGATTCCGAACGGACCTCTCTCGAGTGACCCACTGTCCTGACGGGGACCCCACAGGACTGCTGCGGTAAAATCACGGAGTAAGAGAACGATCAGGCGCTGGAAGGAGGAAGGCGAAGAACTGCCCACACGGTCCGGTCCGGGTAAGGTTGCGTAAATGCGACATATTGTGAAATGATTGTTTGATTTGGATAATACTAGTATTACTCTTTTGTTGGTTCCTCTGGAGATTCACCGTCTGCAAACGGAGAAACAACAGGCTCTCCCTTTGCAAGCAGTGAAGGATAGGTAACGCAGACTTTTGTCCCCGTTGTAATCCGTCGTGCCTATCTTCCTCCCCCACTGTTTCCCGAACTGTTGTTCGTGGATTATTGTCTGGAGATTCTCTGTCTGCAAACAGGGAAGAACAAGGTCTCTCTTTGCAGGTAGCGAAAAGGTAGGTAACGCAAACCTTTAACACGTCGTACCTACTTATTCTCCCCACTGATTGTTTGATTGACCGAACATTGATTGTTCGAGATTGGTTCTTTTGAGGTATTCACCGCCTGCAAACAACGAAGAATAGAAATATTCTGTCTAGTCTTTGCCCGCCGTGATAAGATAGGTAGTGCAGACTTTTGTCCCCGTTGTAATCCGTCATGCCTATCTTCTCCCCACTGATTGGTAGCCTGTTTAGCCCGGACCGCTTATTAGAGATGAACCATCCAGCTCCACTGGAGGGCACACCTAATAAGGACATGTTCATTAAGTGTGGACTAGTCGCTATAGCTTATAATAGGTTATGGTATAAAAATATAAGAAAAAGAGTCGAGCGAAATCAGTAGGCCACTGATGAATTATCAACTTCGCTAAAAATAAAATAAGAAACGTTAGAAATAATCCGCAATAAGAAACATAAAAATGGCGAGGGAAGACAAGCTTGACACCAAGGCAGACACGAGGTAGATTAGGCTTCACCGCCCCTCACTGCTCCAAACATGTCTATCTCACCACCCGCCACGCCCAATAACGGTAACATGGAATAGATACAAATCAGCATACACCTACCCCCATTTCGGAAGCTCCCGAAGTGCAACAGGTCCGCGGTTACGCCCATCCGGAAGGCGAGGCCTCGATGCGTGCAGAGCAGGGCTCGGCTGGCCGCCATCGAAAGGGAAGGCTGTAGGGCGGACGGCCCGAAAATCGTAATGGTCTCCCCTTTTCCCCTCTTCTGCTGCCCTGCAGGCCACGGGGGGGGGGATGTCTTGCCTCTGCCTCCGACCCCCCCCCCCTCTCTTGCCTGATCCGGCCATCATCAAAGACCGAAGCCAAGGCGAGGTCGGCAGCGCTTCTTTCAGCTATAATGGCTGCGACAACACTTCTTTCTTTTCAATTATGGCTTGGACAACTCTGGAAAGTTGCAGGTAGTCCCGCCAGTGACAACCCTTGAGAGTTGCAGGTAGTCCCGCCACAAAAGGGGGGGGATGTCTTGCTGCCTCCGACCCCCCCCCATCTTCATCGCCTGGCACGGCCACACCAAAGCGCTGGAGCCGGAGAACGGCGCGGGGTCGCTGGAAGGGGGAGGCGGCGCGAACGAGCCTCCCCCACCTCCCTCCAGGTGGAGGCTTCCAGCGACACCCCAACGCTCCTGCTTGAAGAGGGTCCATATCAAAAAGCGGGTTTTTCCCGGGACGGGCACACGCCCTGTGCTCCTCAACCTTGAAGATTCTAAAAGAGCCGGGGGGCCGACCTCTCCAGGAGGCGCCCCCCGCCCCCGTCCTCCGATGGAGCCACGAGACGTCGGCGCACTCCTGCCGGCGCCAGCCTCAGTATGGAAATGACTAAAATCCTGCAAAGATACAGATTTGTTCAGGTCCGGTGGAACACCAGAATGACCCGGTAGGAAAGATTGTTGCCGCCCTCCCCACTTTTGACTGATGGTCCCTATTGCTAGTCTGTTACCCCATTGGGACAAACTTTTTGAACTGCCAAAAGAGGTTCTGGTCCAACCACGAGTCAGTGGAAGCATTCCGACTCTACTGGGACCTGCCTGACCTCGCCCAAAAATGGCGCCGATACAAAATGAAACTTTCAAACTCCTTGTTGCACCCTGATTGCTCAGCCTTGATGCTCCAAGATATGTATGCGGTTTTTGGACAATGAAAGTAGATAAGATGGATATTGATTATGTGCTTGGAAAAGAAAGCGATATAAGATGGATATTGATTATGTGCTGGGACAGTGAACTGATTTAGGGTGGGTACTAATTATGTTTGGAAGCAATGAATTGGTATAAAATAAGCATTTATTGAGCATTTGGACAATGAATTGATATACGTTAGGTCTTGAGTAAATAGTTGGATAATGAGATGATATTATTGAAAGCTTGAATTCTTGACACGCATTATACTCGCCCCTTAAGAAAGTTCGATACGATTTTATTGCACTGCTGCACTTTATGAAATGAATGACCACCGACTTCGTTCCTCTTATGCACAGTTCCAGTCTGCTCCGTAGCCGGCCCACTGGGTTGTAGGCCCGTATTTGTGCGCCAACATTTTTTTTAATTAAAGGTTTATTGAAAAAGAAAGTATAATTGTAGCGATTGCATTAATGAGTTTCGAATGTGTTACTACTGTCTCCAATATAAGCGAAAAATAAGCAGCTTTATTAAGGTTGAAGGGTAAAAAGGCCCAATACTTAAGCAGTTACATTATATGCCACAGATAGCAGGAAAAAGTTTTAGATGCCCTTAAGCAATACCGAGGAAATGCCACCTGGCCATCACCCTTGCACATGACCTAAAAGGCCACGATCAAGTGATTCATGTAGATACGCAGACCATCGACGATTATCTATCTAACATTACTGGTCCCTCTGGGCTTAAACGCCGAGATGGTAGAGAATGCACCCCGTGGAGATAGGTCGAGTATGTGGTAGGTAAAAACATTTTTGGACTATTGCACGCTGATGTGTTTTGAATGCTGCCCCCACCCCCTTCTTTCTCCTCCCTTCTGCAGGTCACGTCGGAACATCGGTTGAAGTATGGAAGAGCGATGGTCGAACGACCGACAGAAGGAGAAAAAGGGGATCTGAGCATAGTACTTATGCTAACGAAGCCTTGAAAGACGTAGACTTAGATATGACTGTGCCTCCTTAGAAAGTAGCAACTGGGAGGATGGACTGACATAGAAACTTGACGGGTTAGTACTGTATGACAGAATTTGACTCGAACCAGCACGCCAGATAGTGCAACTATGACGTTTTACTAGATAGGGAAAGGACAAGGAAAAGTTCCGGGGTAAGGTTTACCTAGGCACCACCCGTCTGGAAAAGTAGGAATGATGTTGATGTTCAAAAATGTACCACCTCCTTCTCGCACTTTTATAGATATAGCTAAGCTGTCCGACTGTTCTCCCGATTAATGCCCTCCGTTGCCTCAGCCTGGAGAACCTTTCCGCCAAAGGGAGAAAAGGAAAAATGACTCAAAGATCCCACCGTGAGTAGTAGCCCAACCAGGTTAATTCCTGACCAACTGACCGAGGTGTAAGTATTAGCAACCGAGAACATCCGCAAAGATAGCAAACGAGAGGAAAAGGAGGAAAGGTAAAAAGAGCTCAGCACGTAGATAAATAGGATACTAAAGATGCGCAGCATGCAGAAAGATCTTTTTGGCCAATAACTGATTTATGTTTTGTCATGAACCTTTTTTGTATGAAATACATGTACTGTCTTTCTTTGAATTAGTTTGTGTGTATGTAATGTATGGGTTTATGTCTCCCCTCTGTTCGCGTCTCTGTGTTACCTGACCCCTGCTGTTCTGTGTTGTGAGCGCACTAAATGACCCATTACTGTACACGTCTCTCTCTCTCTCTCTCTCTCTCTCTCTCCCTCTCTATCTCCCTATCTCTCTCTCTCTCTCTCTCTCTCTCTACATGTCATACGTGTACCGAATGGCTCGTTTAGGTTGCGGACGACTCTCACTCTCTATGAGAGTCTCCCTATTCCCTCTTCCTTTTCGTGGTAAAATTGTGCCCCGTCGGCACCAGCCTAATTGGGTTCCTTTTTTGAATGCAAAGGTGTTCAGCCAAATTGACAGAAACTAAAACGATTGTGACTTGCCATATTACTACCTCTCCTTTCTGCAAAATAAATGAACTTGAATTGGCTAAGAAAGAAAGGGCAGGTAAGACGACTGATATCCCCCAATCTGGCCTTTTATAGGGGGGACTACATGTCAATGGCTTCCTATTCTTCAGTTCGTTAGAAATACGATCCCCAATGCCCAGATTGATCCCCAATGTCCAGGTTGCCCCACCCTTATGTACTCAAGCGAGAATGTTCAAAGCGTCCCCGCTTCTCCCATTGACCCCTGCTCCATATCAGCTACGCCCGAGGTATAACTGATGGCCTTGATTAACTGTCGCTCCTCGATGAAAGTCTGTTTACCCCCGCCCTGTTTGAAAGGGTTAGCCAGCTCTGAAGGGAAATGTTAGACTGTTAAGGCTCGGGTTAGAAAGACAAATCTCCGCTGGCGGTTCCGAAATGTTGAATTTTGATGAAATGCGCAGTTGATAGGAGTCTGATTTCTCTCCATTTGTGCCATGAATAGACGATGAATAAACTTGGCATGAACTCAGTAGGAATGCCGACATATACACTGCATGGTAATAAACTTCTGACTGTGACCGATGAACGTATCTCCCAAGTGCGTAGGATTGAAGGAGGAATTCACATGCATAAATGTCTTCTCCTGCCAGTTCTCTAAAGCTTGTTTTGTACCCATTCAAAGATATACGATCACCGGAGGAGAAGGGTCGGACGTGACGCACAGCCTGGCTGCAGATCTTGAGACACATGTGACCTCGACCAAAGATGGAGCTGCAGAGCAACAAGATACGGGACGAGACAGCAATCTCAGGCGTGGAAAATAAAAGGATGACGGGCTGTCCTGAAGCCCTCTGTTTTGCTAACCCACATGTGCCTGAAGTCTTCGTCCCCCTTTTGGGGCCCGATTGATGGGCCTGCTTGCTCGTTTTCCTTCGCTCCCTTGGTCCCTTGATGTGTGCAGGAAAAGATTTGACCCCACTCCGCCCTCTCCTCCCTCGAATATTCAACAACACTCCCTTCTCTCCGCATGGCTTTTTGGTCACCACGAAAGGAAAAGAAAAATGCAGGTGCCGAGCAGAAGGCACCCCTAACAAGGACTAATTAGTAAAACAGGACTGTGGTCTAACAGCAGAGGACTGACCGCACCCTGCAACGCGTAAGGATAGATCCGAGCTGGACCTATAGCTCCACCGCCGGTGCTCAACAGCGCCAACGAAAGGATACGGACTAGAGCCTACCAGTGATGGCTCACTGCTAAAAAGACACTGTGACGAAGATATCATGTATTGGACTGAATTCCTCCCTCAACCACTTGGTATTGTTTTCAAAATGTTTGTCAGTCACCTTTAGAGCTGGTTTCAGAAAGGAGAGGGTACCCCACTTCCCCAGGGAACAGGGTAGAAAGACAGTTAGTCAAAGAGGGAGATCCCTGGAGTCGAATGATCGACTGGTAACTATTGGCCTTTCCTATGTGCAAAGAAAAGGTCACAAACTGCAATGAGTGTTAAACTAACACAAAAATAGGTTTTCCACACTGAAATAGGATCGTTTACAGTCTATTTTTATTAAAATAACAATCAATTAAACAATAAAAAACAGAGTAAATTCATATACTTTTCGCACCACAATTTAAAATCCAAGTAAGAAGATACTTTGGAGGGTTAAAAAATAAACCATAATATTCAACAATATTTCACAAACGTAATACAGCTATAAACGATAAACAAAGACACAATCAAAGCATATTCACTGTATATAGACAACAAACTACACATAGTCACAAAAACCCCTGAATTTCTATGTGGCCAACCAAATGTCTAGGTCACTATCGTTTACCAGACCCAATGGCCTAAATCCGTTTTGCTGTTGTAAAACTCTAGTGGAGGAATGGGATGCCCATCTACAGTTTTATGCGGCCCTCATTGGATTCTATACAAAAAAGACAAACAGTGCGCACTGTTTGTCTTTTTTGTATAGAATCCAATGAGGGCCGCAACAGCAAAACGGATTTAGGCCATTGGGTCTGGTAAACGATAGTGACCTAGACATTTGGTTGGCCACATAGAAATTCAGGGGTTTTTGTGACTATGTGTAGTTTGTTGTCTATATACAGTGAATATGCTTTGATTGTGTCTTTGTTTATCGTTTATAGCTGTATTACGTTTGTGAAATATTGTTGAATATTATGGTTTATTTTTTAACCCTCCAAAGTATCTTCTTACTTGGATTTTAAATTGTGGTGCGAAAAGTATATGAATTTACTCTGTTTTTTATTGTTTAATTGATTGTTATTTTAATAAAAATAGACTGTAAACGATCCTATTTCAGTGTGGAAAACCTATTTTTGTGTTAGTTTAACACTCATTGCAGTTTGTGACCTTTTCTTTCCACATAGGAAAGGCCAATAGTTACCAGTCGATCATTCGACTCCAGGGATCTCCCTCTTTGACTAACCACCTTTAGAGCTGTACATTGATGAGAAGGTCAGAACCATTTATACTGTGTAGTACGCTGCACCCTAGGCTCATAGTAACCCAACAAATGTAAATTTCTATATATTGCATTCTGCCAATCACATCGACTGCTCATGGTAATATGCAATCTGCTAGTATTGATAAGTTTTCATCAACCACATGTTTATATGTACACCCATCGATTAGGAAATGAACTTTCTTATGTAAAAAGCGGCGACTGTGGAAATTAGAAAAATTAATGTACATAAGCGGCGTTCATTTGCCTTTTTCCATTCCCCTCCCTGTAGGCACCATGAATACCGTGAAACATTGACCGCATCATTCCGCCAGTAAAAGCCCGTGCCCATATGTACATGACAGCCATTTTTAGGCACCATGGCCTTTTGCCCGCTCGTTGGAATCCCCGACTTCCCTCCTGCGCGACCCTGCTCTGAAAAGTAACCCTCCTGCTTGACCCATGCACCCCCCCCCATTTTCCTCTCGAAGAAGCATCCTTCGCCTCAGCTGACATAACCCCCCAGCTGTATCTGACTGCCCCCGTTCTCTCATGTACGGGTCATAAGGCCTCTCTCTCTGTGCGACTCTGTCCCTGTGCGCACCCTGGCTCCCCCCTCCTCCCTCACATGGGCAAGTCATAAACCTTCCTCTTCTGCAAGACTCTGTCCTTGGGAGTCACGCTTGCGCCTGACCAAACACCTCCTTTCCTTTTATGAATACCCCTCTGTTGGTAAACTCTCCCTCTGCGCCTGATTGCCCACGCGGCATGAATACCTCTCCTTTGATGACCCCTTCCACCGAGTCCGATTGTCCACACAGGTCCGAGGCCATCGCCTAAGCCGGGAGATACAGTTTACTGCCCCCTATTGTGTGGAGTCGCTCCTCTTCAAAGGGCCCACTATTGATCCTGGCCTCCCCACCCCCTGGGATACGATCAGGCGCACACATCCTAAGAATCGGCGGAACACTCAGCTGCGTGATAGCCCCCTCCTCTTATCAGCAGGTTGAGGACCTCTATTGTGGATGCATGTGGGGGTGGGATTGACACGAGGATTACGGAGATGTCTTTCTCCTTGCTTCACAATGTCATTATTGTAATAAGGAATGTTGGTAATGTATAAAAGGCGATGTCTCAGAGAACTTGTTAGAGCACCTCCCGAAAGACACTGTGTTTCGTGTCCAAAATGACAGGCTCTCCTCATGAGAAATAAATCCTGTTCTTGTGATTCCTGCTTCCAGCGCCCGTCTCTTTATTTGGTAACTATTCAGAATGGGAACTAAGAGGCTACTTGCGCCAGCAGCCCGGGCATCGGTTGTAAATTGGGCTGACTTTTCCACAGTTTGTTTGTCCATGCGTACTATTTTTCACTGTCAAACCTTTCCCCAAACCCCCTTTCCATCCATTCAACAAACCCTAACCCTCTTCCCCCGGGCTGTGTGACTTATTGAGGTGTGACTAAATTAAATGTACACCAATAATTAATCACACGCTTGCTGGGGTGGATGTGGCGAAAGCAACAGTACTTCAATTTCAAGGCAGAGCGATGATCTTCTGCTTGCCCACCCATGAGCTGTAAATTTTAGAGGTGATTTTTATTTAACAAAGGAACATATACCTCAGCATTAATTGCCGGCATTGATTGGATTTGTTGTCATTCCTCATACATAGCACTAACTGTTACGCTGTAGGCCTAGTCAAGTGACTCGACACAACTATAGTTTGTAACTCTGTCTAGTAGGCTATCCCCACCACCATTATGTTTTGTTGTGAAATATTTTAGCATATTATTGTTGCTCGGTAAGTTCTGTACTGTACTTCATTCTACTACTCCTCGAACAGTCTCTCAAAGGCGACTGTCTCATTTTATTTTTTTGCAAATGCTGCTGTCCTGCCAGTGTCTACTACTACTGCTATACTACCACCACCACCCCAATCATGGCATGGTACAAAAAGGAAACCATCTTCACTATGCAACCATCGCTGTGCCTAAGTTAAACATCAAGCAAAGGTAAGAGAAGTTTGGGGGAGGCATAATTAATAATGGACATGTTTTCAATGAATTGACACACCCCTTTGAGACCAGATAAAGAATGCATAGACTAGAAGAGAGAGACAAAGTACTGGTAGGACAACTCAATCAGTGAGGGGTGTCGCATCTATCTGTTTGTGTCTTACACAGTCAGCCAATTATTAAAATCAAACACTGGCTATGGGCGGACCTGCACCAGCAAGGAAACAATGTGATGTAGAGCAAACCCACAAGCTCTTTTATTTGAGTGTGATGTAAAACAGTAACCCCACCTACAAAACATTAACAACATTGCATGTATAGTATAAATATAGATTTAATTTACCCTAACAAAAATAAACTATGTAAAATCCACAAAAGCTGACCCACCTCCCTCCCTAACCCCAACCAATGTCCGTAAGAAACTGTAGTCCAAATGTCCAAAAATCCCCAACGCCCAATTCCCACCCACCCAAACAAGAATTATAAAAGGGACAGAAGACAGGGACTCTAAGAGGAGTGGCGGGATTGGAGGACAAAACGTATTTGCTCCTCTAAACGGGCGACACAGCACTTGAGAGTGAGGCAGCTGGAGCAACAGTGGGGGGGGCACCAGAGATGGTATTGCGGCAGTGGGCGGCCGCCAGACGGTGGCGCCGCACCCCTGGAGGGCGGTGGCTGGGGCCCGGGGCACTGGAGGAGGATTCAAGTGCTGCAGCAGTCTCCTCCTCCTCTGGCAAGAACACCAGCTGCCGGTATTTTCACTGTATTGCCTCCAGTTTCTGGCGCCGTGCCTTGGCGGCCAACTCCTTCCGATCAACCTTGGAAGGAGTAGCTGTATATCAAAAAGAAACAAGACAATTGTAAAATATACTCTTAGAAAAACAGTAAGACAAGTTAATTATACATATAGTGGCATGGTAGCACTATAAAGCACAGTACATAACATTTATTAAATCTCGCCCGTCCTTCTTCCTTCCACCCGTCTTTCACTTTTTAGTTGAACACCAGGTGATCTGATCTGACTTTTAGTCTTCTCCATAACATTTTCAAAGCGGAGTTGAAATCACAGATAGATGAGGCCATTGGTTAATCAATACTCCCGCCCCTATGCCAATTTTAGGGTGTCTTCACTCTTCAAATGTACACAACAACTCTTACTTACCTAGGACATCGGATGGCGGGCGGACTTTGCCATCCTCATGCGGAAAAGGGTCCACCGGCCATAAGGGTGGGGGTCCCGTGGGGACAATTAGGATGCGCCCGCCACAGTGGTGGGCACATCCCGTATTTTTAACATTGTGGTGGGCGGTGCCCAAAGCACCGCCCGCCGCATTGCTAAAAATACATGTTGTGCTTTTCCAAGCACAACGTGACAGGCCCCGTGTGGAACCTGCCACGTTGTGCTTTGAAAGGCGTAGCGTAGGTACCCTCCATGGGGGCCCGCAACGGGCACCCCAAGAATACTCTGCATGCCTTTCCATGGCGGCAATGCCGCCACGGAAAGGCATTCCAAAATGCAGATTATATGGCTGGCGGTGTGTTCAGACACCACCACCATGTTGAAACCTTTTCCGCCCGGTCGACATGTCGACTGTGCAGAAAATCGGCAGACGGTTTCTATCCGCCGCGGACCCCCCAGCCATTGTAATATGGCGGGGGTCTTTTTTACAGTGATGGCGGGAGGTTTGCCCCTGTGGGGTCAGTGGTGATTGCAGCCGGCCCGGCGGGGGCAACCCGCCCACCATCCTAATGGGGCCCTAAGTCTCAACAGTACAGTATACATACAGTACACCCTTGCAGTGAGTGTAATGTCAACAATAGTTAAGGATTGTGAATCTAACAACTTACCACCGCCCGCCACTGGTGCTGGCACTCCCCCTACCGCTCTATCAGTATCCTCGGCAACTGCCGCATCCTCTCCCTCGTGTCGCCTTGGCTGGCCCCGGCAATGGTGGTCGTGGTCGGTAGTGCGCCTAGAAAACATTACACATTTTTTATGCATCAAATACACCTCCCCCTATTGGTCAGTAGCAAGATTGAAAAATTAGTTAATACTATATAACATATATCACTAGTACAAATCAGGTAGTAGTTGAGTAGACACTAGTAGTTATATATGGTCCCTAGGGTCATTCTAGCCTTTGCTTAGTTAGCCCGAGCCATGCAACCATTTTACCTTTGTGTCTTTTATTTTTGCACATGTGACGTTACCTTGCAGCTTGTTGTATAAGACACCTTTGAGCCCACATGACCTCACACTGCTACTGTCTAAGAGCTGCGTACAAGCGGTCAACCAAAACATTAACAAGGCACTTTTTTAATGAAGTTCTGGTGTACTGTTAGTCCATATTACTTATCCATAAATGCTACACCTTTTTGGCACGGCTGAGAAATACTTGCAATATACTAACAAGCACCATTTCATTTTTTGCATTACAGATGGAAGATTCCCTTCTACGAACCAGAGCTTTGCAAAGCTTATGATGCAACAACTACCAGTACTAGGTTCTTCTAAGGTGAGGGGTCCCTTCACTCAGAGATCTTCATTTATAAATTTATATAAAGTAAATTCCTACCTAGGGGATGGTGGTGCTTCCACCACTGTTCAGTTATCATGATTTAATTAACAACTGTAAGTAAGTGTAACAATGTTTATTGTGTTAATGTTATTGATTTTCCTGTTGCTGCTGCATTATAATAGAACAACGTACAGAGCTTGTCAATAAACATTTTGAACTTACATAGACTTGGTGGTATTTGGTGTGGACTTACACGAGTGAGCAAATTAAAGGAAGCATGTGCATTGCTTCCACGACTGAGAGGTTGGGTGTGTTATGTTCTGGGTTGTCTACTTGTTGGGTATCTTGGGGGGAGGGTTCGGAGAGCTAATAGTTATGACAAGACACTACTATAACTAGTCAGGCAGGGGATTGGGGTGGGTTCTGAACTTCTGATTGATGTGTGTGAGGAAGGTCCAACCTACCATCACCAAGATCCTATTTTCTTGTGTGCAAAGGTCTGTATGTGCGATATCCCTACAACAGTAGTAGTATGTCCTATCATATCAAAATAGTAATTCATCTGCTTGGGCATTTGTTGGTGTGAATTGTCAAGGCCTCAAGATTAACAAAGACTCAAGATCAATAAGACTAGAAGTAGTACAAGAGGACGACCCAAAGTACTGGACTCAATGGCTAGAGCTACTGGTGAATCTGAGTTTTATTAACAACCTTTTAAATAAAGAGTGGCCAACTGGGCAAGCTTAGCTACTACAGTACAGACAGACTAATAGTAGTAGTACAGAGAGTCCTCATAGCAGAGGCAGGGATTACAAGATTTTTGAAACAGTACAGATCGAAGGATAATTTTTGGTAAAAAATAGCATCAGGAAACTGATACGATAGTTCGGGAAAAATATGGTGCAGTAAAAGTTATGGAATAAGAATTATTATTAAAAACAAGAAGACTTACTAGGGCCAGCAGAGGAGCCCTCATTGGTGTTGTCCTGGTGTTGTTGTTCTCCCGCCGACTGATTCCCACTCCCTGTCTGCCTGCCCCTGGGCGCTGAACAGGAAAGATATAAGAAAGAGACAAACATTGATGGATAGTGTCAAACAAATAAAATATTTTTAAAGAACGGTCCAAAAACACTTATGTAAACAACAATTGCAATAACTAAATTGACCAATCTCATCTGGTCAACAAGTAGTATTGGGGGATTCGCGGATCGACTACTTCCTATTTATCAACACTAATCCAGTCTTCCATTCTGGTTGCAGAATACTAACTAAGCATAAGTACGACGTACCACCCGACCAGGCCCACCTATTCCAGGCATGCCAATTGTACATTAAGTATGCATTTCCACTTCTTTGAGTCCTCAACAATGCATATGGTCAAATGGAGGACACATGACTACATTTTTTGTATACACCAAATTTTGGGTGGATTGATTGATGCTGACGTTCTGCTAGTGCTAAGTCTATTACCACCACTCATTGAACAAACTAGAAAAGGTTCTAATAAAGACTGGGGTACTAGCAGCACATGACGTACCTGAGGGGACATCAAGCATACCACAAAAAAATTACAAACTCATACAAAGTAACTAAACCTAAGTATCAATCCGCCCCTATCTCTTAGTGACAGGACAAAGTAAGGACTAGAGCATGGGTACTCACAAACTTTCTCTTGGGGGCCAAATTTACAATGTGGTTTGTGTCTGAGGGCCGCACCGGTGGGGGCGGGGTCAGTGGGGGAGGGGGCGGGGCTAAAGCAACAAAAAAAACTATGACCATGAGGTTGAACACAGGTCCCTGCAGCGGACGCCTTCGTCCACTGAGCCACCAGACCCTGTATACACACATCTCTCTCTCTCTCTCTCTCTCTCTCTCTCTCTCTCTCTCTCTCTCTCTCTCCCTCTATCTCCCTCTCTCAACCTCTCTCTCAACCTCTATCCCCCTCTCTCACTCCCTCTCTCCTTCCATCTCTCCCTATTTCTCCCTCTGTCTCACTCAGACTGCCTCACTCCCTCTCACTCCCTCGCTCTCCCTCCCTCTCTCCCTGACTCCCTCTGTCTCACTCACTCTGACTGTCTCACTCCCTCTCTCTCTCTCTCTGTCTCCCTCTCTCTCTCTCTGACTGTCTCACTCCCTCTCTCTCTCTCTCTCTCTCTCTCTCTCTGTCTCCCTCTCTCTCTGTCTCCCTCTCTCTCTGTCTCCCTCTCTCTCCTTCCCTCTCTCTCTCCCGCTCCCTCTCTCCTTCCCTCTCCCACTCTGTCTCCCCCACTCTGTCTCCCTCCTCACTCTGTCTCCCTCCTCACTCTGTCGCCCTCCTCACTCTGTCATCCTCCTCACTCTGTCGCCCTCCTCTCTCTGTTGTCCTCCCCCTTCCCTCCTCCCTCCCTCTGTCTGTCACCCTCCCCCTCCCTCCTCCCTCCCTCTGTCTGTCACCCTCCCTGTCTCCCTCTGTCACCCTCTCCCTCCCTCTGTCTCCCTCCATCTGTCTCCCTCCCTCTGTCTGTCTCCCTCCCTCTGTCTGTCTCCATCTGTCTCCCTCCCTCTGTCTGTCTCCGTCTGTCTCCGTCTATCTCCCTCTGTCACCCTCCCTCTCCCTTTCTCTGTCTCTCTCTCTCTCTCTCTCTCTCTGTCTCCCTCTTTCTGTCTCCCTTTCCCGCCCTCCCTCGCTCTCCCTCTGTCTGCCTTCCTTTCCCTCCCTCCTTTCCTTCCTTCCCTTGCTCTCCCTCTGCCTGCCTCCCTTTCCATTCCCCCTTTCCCTCCCTCCCTCCCTCTCCCTCTGTCTGCCTCCTTTCCGCTCCCTCCCTCTCCCTCCCCCTCCCTTCCCCTGCCTCCCTGTCTCCCTCCCTCCGCCTCCTTCTCTGGCTCTTCCTCTGTCTGCCTCCCTTTCCCTCCCTCCCTCGCTCTCCCTCTGTCTGCCTCCCTTTCCCTCCCTCGCTCTCCCTCCCTTTCCCTCCCTCCCTCGCTCTCCCTCTCCCTCCTTTTCCTTCCCTCCCTTGCTCTTCCTCTGTCTGCCTCCCTTTCCCTCCCTCCCTCGCTCGCCCTCTGTCTTGCTCCCTGTCTCCCTCCCTCCACCTCCCTCTCTTGCTCTTCCTCTGTCTGCCTCCCTTTCCCTCCCTCTCTCGCTCTCCCTGTCTGTGTCCCTTTCCCTCCCTCCCTCCCTCACTCTCCCTCTGTCAGTTTCTCTTTCCCTCCCTCGCTCTCCCTACCTTTCACTCCCTCGCTCTCCCTCCCTCTCCCTCCCTCCCTCGCTCTCCCTCTGTCTCCCTCTGTCTCCCTCCCTTTCTCTCACTCCCTCTGTCTTCCTCCCTCTACCTCCCTCTGTCACCCTCTTCATTTCACCCTGCCCGTGTGTGCCCTGGCTGAGACAGCTTCAGGGCACACACACACACCCACAGCCGCACCCCAGCACTTCACAGGTCTTTAAAAGACCATTTGTATGTTAATGAGGCTTTTGTCTTTCACCTCTTAGCGCCCCTGCAGCTCCACTCTATCACTGGAATGCCTGGCCCCCACAGAGCAGCAGAGTCTCTGCCCCCAGTGTTTGCAGGCACTCTGTAATTTAAAAATTTTTTAAACACGGATAAATAGTCCGCAAGATCCGCGGGCCGACAGCGAATGCTTGCCGAGCCGTTGATGGCCCGCGGGCCGTACTATGAGTACCCATGGACAAGAGTCATTATAGCATTACGTAACTTAATTTCTCTACAATAAACTCTTACATAATCACGCTAAGCGAGCACAAACGCAAAGTTGCAAACAAGTAAGATTAGTAGAAGAGCAGAGGAGCACCGGTGTCATAACAATCACAGAAGACTTTTAAACCTAATTAACCTGGAATGTAAGCAGCAACATTCTAGCTGGTTGGAAGAAAAAAAGATATTCGCAATATATATAACACAGAGCAGAAGAACAGACACAAAGGGCCCGATTCCGATCCGGTAAAATTACCGTCCGTACGATTCGCATCCGGAGCCGTCTCCGTACGACTCATACACACGCCGTACGACCCGACGAGTACGATCCAGACCGGGGTATCAGGACGCGAGTCGTACGGTCCACGTCAGGTAAGGGCGATTCGTACAGAAAAGCGCACAATCACATACACACCGTATGGCGAATACTCCCCATGATCGCAGGGGTACGGTGCGTATCCCTGCGATCATGTGGGGTACACGCCGTATACCCAGCATACATGGGGTGCGCGGCATACACCCTGCGAGCATGGGGTACGGTGCGTAACCCATGTACGCTGGGTATACGGCACGTACCTCCCATGATCGCAGGGTGCGCACCGTACCCCTGCGATCATGGGGGGTACGCGCCATACACGAGGGGCCGTACCGTACCTGCTACAGGGCAAACTCTGCTTTTGCAACTGTTTTCAGCTCCCGTGGAAAAAGGGTCGTCCGGTGCGTAACAGACACGAATCGCACTTGCCGGGTCGTATAAACCAGCCGCGAACCGTACAGAAGTCGCGTACAGCGGGTTCCGAGTGAGACTCGTACGGGGATTTGATTTGTAGCGGTCTCTGTACGATTCGTACGGAGTCCAGCTCCTGGTACGGATCCTACTTCGTCGTACGTACGGGGGGCGTTGCAGGGTACGATTCGTATGGGAAAAACGCTCCGAACGGCTATTCGGAGTGCTTTTTACCGGATCGGAATCGGCCCCAAAGTAATAATAATTAAATAGTTACTCACTAAGACCGGGGACCTCCACTCCTAGCAGGTCCAGCAGGTCCTGCTCACGGTCCAGGATGTCAGGCCACCGGTGCGTCAACTGTGCCTGGGTGCGCCTGACCCCAGAGCAGCGGAACAATGCCCGGCGCACCTTCCCCAGTGCTGTTGACGCTCCCTGAGCCCGTGCCCGGACCCAGGCCTGCCACCTGCTGTGAGGGTTGCGGGGAGGTGGCACTGCACAAAGAAGATAAGTGCAGTCACATCCACCTCCCCAAATAAGGCCCGTGCCTGCACCCCTTGTGGACGCCGCCTTCCGCAAGGAAGGCGGTCGCAGCTCTGGCTGCGGCTAGCCCTATCCTTTGGCATGGTTCTGGTAGGGGGAGAGAGAGAGACGGGGCGGGAAAGAAAAGGTAAAAAAGAATTAAAAGTAAGTAAAGGAAATAGCAGCAATAGGAAAAGAGTGAAAAAGTAGCTAAAAACACAAAAAAAGTAGACAAAAACCAAAAATATAGAAGCAGGAAAATAGTTAGAGAGATAATAAATAAAAAAGATTTTAAAAAAGTGGCTTGAAACAAAGGATTGTAAAGATACAGGGAGGATTGAAAATCAGGGCCCAAGAACCATGCAATAGAGTGAAAAACAAGATGGCTGCGCCCATTGCGACCACGTGCGCAAGTTCACGCGATATTTTCTCCCCGAGCACGCAAAAAGCGGCGCGAACAAGTAAAAGCGTTCCCGAACAGGAAATACATACCGCGAACGGATGTGAGCATGCATTACGCGACCCGGAACAGGAAGTAAGCATCACGGGAGGGCGGGACAAGTGAAAACAAGATGGCCGCGCCCATGAGCAACCTCATGGGTAAGTTGGCGAGCCACGATCATGCAGAAAATACCGCATTTTTTGGGAAACTTTGAGAAAGTGAATTTCGCAAATTCCGCCCACCCCTGACCCTTGCCCAAGGGGTCGCCCTATTTTAATTTAAAAGAAGTCCTTGGTAGCTAGTGGGTTTTTTGCCCCCAGAGAAGAAAGGGAAAAGAAGCAGGCCAATCTGCTCCCAGGGGGGCAGAATACGCATACAAAAACAATATGCCCCCTGGATGCGAACCTTGCCCAAGGGGTCACTTCCATTTTAATTTTAAAATTAGTCCCTGGTGTCTAGTGGGGTTTTCTGCCCCCGGGGCAGAAAGGCCCAATACAAACGCCGATCTGCCCCGGGGGGGAGAATACACATTTAAAAAAATTGGCCTCTTGGAAGTGCCCCTTGCCCAAGGGGTCACTTCCATTTCAATTTAAAATAATTCCCTGGTGTCTAGTGGGGGCAGAAAGGCCACAAAAATGGGCTGATCCCATACTATAAAATTGGCCTCCTGGAAGCGACCCTTGCCCAAGGGGTGGCTTAAATTTTAATTTTCAAATAATCCCTGGCTCTAGTTACCTTTTCTGCCCCCCTGGGAAGCGACCCTTGCCTAAGGGGTCGCTTCCTTTACACTAAAAAAGACATCCCTGGTGTCTAGTGGGGCATTCCTGCTGCACAATTGCGACGCTGTGTGCAATCGTGCAGCAGGAATGCCCTGTATTGAGACATCATGAGAGAGGAAATACTCTTTCCTCTCCCTCGATGCCTCAATACACTACAGAAGGCCCCCCCCACCCCACCGGTGAGCACAGCACTCACCCTCCTCCTTGGGATACCTGGAAGCAAATGACTTCCAGGCGTCCCAGCGGTTCCTGATGACGTTGTGCGCGCTGACATCACAGTATCGCCGAGGGGGGGGAGGGGGTGGGGGGTCGGGTGGCAGCGGAAACTCTTCCGCTGCCATCCCCCTTTGTGGCAACATGTTGGGCTGCCCATGGGGGGAGCGCCAGGACTTCCACCATGGGTGGGTGCCATGATGGAGGCGTTCCGCCATGAGCACAGCCCAACCGATGCTCATGACGGAACCGCTCCATCATGAGCATCAAAGGGGTTAAAACAAATATTGCCTGCAGCAAGCTCAAATCCATGCACTCTTCCAGTCTTTGCAAAACAGTTATAGAGCATGTCTTTACAAGTTCAAAACTGTCCCAAATTGCAAACATGGGCCACTTTTTAGGTCAAAGCCTACCAGACAATGCAGCTGTCTGGTTGCGAAAAGATTGCTTGTAGGCATTCTGAAAGCTTCCCTGGTTATGCTTCCGTCCCTCCCATTGCTCACCATAGGCTCTGTGGTTTGTAATTAACATTTTCTGATTTTCTATTTGCTGGCTTTATTTGTTTTAGGCTGTCCAGCATGTCTTAGGCATAGATGCATCAAGCTAAAAACTGGTCACAAACGGGCAGATTCTCAGAATCTGCCCCTTTGCGACCGGTATTTTTGCATTTGGGATACATCATCCCAAATGCAAAAATCGCAATTTAAGAAATCGCAAAATTGCGATTACTTAAATTGCAATTGCATTTAAGAAATCTCAAATTGAGATTCCTTAAATGCAATGCATTAAAGTAAAAAAATGTGCGATTTCTCTAATAGGGGGAGAAAATTACCATGAAGTTTACCAACAAGCCCACTCCCAACAACCACCCCCAACCCACTCTGCAAAGAAACTGGAACAAAATCACCATCGACCAGATCTCCTCATCGCTTCTTCAAAACCCCCCAGCCCACTCCTCAAACCCAGACCAAGCAGCCACCAACCTCACCCAATGGTTAGCCAACAGCGCCGACATCTTAGCACCACTGAAAAAACGACAAATCAAACTAGGCAGCAAGAAAGTCTCCTGGTTCAACGAGGATCTTAAGAAATCCAAGAAACTCTGCCGCTCCCTTGAGAAGGCCTGGAAAAAAGACCCAACCACCAGCACCAAGGACGCCTTCAAAAACGCCACCCGCATACACCACCAACTGATCCGGAATGCCAAGAAAGCCGCTTTCAAGGACCGACTAGATAACAACGCCCACAACAGCAAGGAATTATTCAACATCGTCAAGGAATTTACCAACCCCTCGGCCAACTCCAACGACATCACCCCCTCTCAAGCCCTCTGCGACTCCCTAGCCTCATTCTTCCACAACAAAATTGCAGACATCCACAACAGCTTCGACAACCGACCCGGAGACCAACCCACCCAACCCCCTGCAGGACCCCCACCCCCCTTGAACATTCTCAATGACTGGAAGCCAATCTCCACTGAGGACACCATCCGTCTGATGAACTCTATCCACTCAGGATCCCCCACAGACCCATGCCCTCACCACATCTTTAACAAAGCAGACTCCATTATAGCACCGCACCTCCGAGACGTCATCAACTGCTCCCTCAACTCCGCAACCTTCCCGGAAAGCTGGAAGCATGCCGAACTCAGCGCCCTCCTGAAGAAACCCACAGCTGACCCCACCGAACTCAAAAACTACCGCCCTATCTCACTCCTTCCATTCCCGGCCAAAGTCATCGAGAAAGCGGTCAACAACCAGCTCGCCGCATTCCTCGAAACAAACAAATCCCTCGACTCCTCACAATCCGGCTTCCGGGCCAAGCACAGCACTGAAACCGCCCTCATCGCAGCAACAGACGACATTCGAACTCTACTGGACAATGGAGACACAGTCGCCCTCATCCTCCTCGACCTCTCCGCAGCCTTCGACACGGTCTGTCATAGCACCCTTTTACAACGCCTCAGAAACGTCGGAATCCAAGGAAAAGCACTGGAATGGATCACCTTGTTCCTCACCGGAAGAACCCAGAGAGTCCGCCTCCCACCATTCAAGTCAGAGGCCACTGAAGTCATCTGCGGCGTACCACAAGGATCTTCACTCAGCCCCACCCTCTTCAACGTATACATGAGCCCCCTCGCGGTCATCGCACGCCAACACAACCTCAACATCATCTCCTACGCCGACGACACTCAACTGATCCTATAACTCACCAGAGACCCTAACACTGCCAAAACCAACCTGCACGAAGGAATGAAAGAAGTAGCCGAATGGATGAAGCACAGCCGTCTGAAACTGAACTCAGACAAAACAGAAGTCCTCATCCTAGGCACCTCCCCCTCCGCCTGGGATGACTCTTGGTGGCCAGAGGCCCTTGGAAAAGCACCTATCCCGACGGACCACGCACGGAACCTGGGCGTCATCTTGGATTCCTCACTCTCGATGACCAGACAAGTCAACGCCGTTTCTTCATCTTGCTTCAACATTCTTCGCATGCTCAAAAAAACATTTCGCTGGATCCCCACCGAAACTAGAAAAACAGTCACTCACGCTCTGGTCACGAGCCGTCTGGACTACGGAAACACCCTCTACGCCGGTACCACCGCAAAACTCCAGAAAAAACTCCAACGCATCCAGAACGCTTCAGCCAGGCTCATATTAGACATCCCGCGTAAAGAACACATCTCTGGCCACCTGAAAAACCTCCACTGGCTCCCCGTCAATAAGAGGATTACTTTCCGGCTCCTAACCCACGCACACAAAGCACTCTACGAAATCGGACCCGAATGCCTCAACACACGACTGTCCTTCTACACCCCCTCCCGCCAACTACGATCCTCCAACCAAGCCCTTGCCACTGTACCTCGCATCAACAAAACCACCATGGGAGGTAGATCCTTCTCCTACCTGGCAGCTAAAACCTGGAACTCACTTCCCACTCACCTTCGCCTTACTCAGAACCACCTAGCATTCAGAAAGCAACTTAAAACGTGGATATTTGACAAGTAATTCCCCACCCTTCTTCAAGCGCCTTGAGACTCTCTGGGTATGTAGCGCGCTATACAAATATATTGACTTGACTTGACTTGACTTAACTTCATGGTAATTTGCAAAAACTCTGAAAAATGCACTAAAGTGCATTTTTCAAAGTTCCATTTTACACACAAACATGCCCTTAGGGCATGTGTGTGCAAGATGTACCCATATGCAGATTTCAGGGGTGCAACAGGGTGTCCTTTTGACACCCTGGCACCCTTGAAATTGCAATCTTAATTTGCGATTCTCTAATTGAGAATCGCAGATTGAGAATGTCTTCCCATTTATTCCTATGGGTCTCTAGGCCCATAGGAATGAATGGGGAGGTATTCCTTAATTGCGAGTCGCAATTTGCGAGTCGCAATTAAGGAATGTTAAGAAATCGCTATTTTTTTAGCGAGTTCTTCATGCATTGCCTTTTGCTATTCCTTATTAGCGAATCCTTATTTTTCGCTAATAAGGAATCGCATAATGGATGATTGATGAATCTATAGGTTAGTCTCTCCCGAAGAGCAAAGCTTCTTCACCCTCGCTGCTTGTATTCTTCCACGAGTGCTCACTTTCTGTAAACAGACCAATACATTTTTTTCTTATGTTGTCACATTTGCTGTGTGTGAAAATCTTGCAGCTACTGGAAAATATATATTTTTTATAGTACACAACAAAATGTAAATCTCTGGAAATGAACTGTTTAAATATTTCAGATTATATCCGAATTACAAATGCACAAACAAAGGATTTTTTTTTGAAATTCGAAAGTATTATGGAAACAAATATCTTTATACGAGCAAAACAAATCAGTACACTAGGTGATGCCATTTCCACACAATATTGTTTGTGCAAATTATAGTCTTATCAGCAAAACTGTATGTGCAAATGTGATACTTTCAATTTAAAATGTGTTGTCTGTAATGGCAGTGCGCTGCCGCACCATGCATACTCCACACTACACTACTCCACTCTACACCATTCCACTCTACTTCACTCTATGCTGCTCCACCCTGCTTTATTCTCTACTCCATTCTATGAGACTACACTTCAATTCTCCACACTCTACTCCACTCCACCACACTCCACTCCTTTTTATGCCACTCTATGTCACTTCACTATAGAGCACTCTACTTCAGTCTACAGCACTCCATGGGACTCCACTCTATGTTACTCCACTCAACTACCCTGAACTCTACGCCCCTCAATTCTGATACTCTTACTTTACTTCACTTTACGCCACTCCACGGTATGACAATATTTGCCACTCCAACCTATAACTCTACTCAACTCTACAAGACTTGACAACACTCTAATCGACTCTACTACACTCCACTCTATGACACTCTACTCCACTCTATGCCACTTCGCTCTTTGCCACTTCTCTCAAGGACACTCTACTACACTCCACACTACTCCACCGTACGCCACTCCACACTACGGCTCTACTCGATTCTATGGTACTCCATTCTGCGCCACTGTACAAAACTCCACTTTACAACACTCCACTCTACGCCCCTCCACTCCATTCCACTTCACTCCAGTCCATTCCATGACACTCCACAATGTTGTACGGTTCCTATAAATCTAGCAGGACTGTGTATGATACCAACACGAATGTCACATTATAGGGACTAAGTCCACATATACCATCAGTACGTGTTGGTAGATATTTGGCTAGCTCACAGTACCACATCCAACATGTAAACTAACCAGGGTACGGACATTGTTGGCAACCTCAAACATGACATTCTGATTCTCAAGGAATTGAGGACACAGATCTAGCCCTTTTGTTTGGTAACTCGTGCATGCCCAAGGTAAACACAAGAAAGATAGGACAATCCATTTTCAAAAATGTATTCAAAAGATCGAATTTTTGCAAATAAAGCATGAGCTGCAATTATTAGAAAGATGAGACATGTCACTGTAATCAGCATTATTAGAATCGTAAACAATATGAACAAGTCAACCCTGGTAATTGTTGCTAATGTGTGATTACTCCTATCTATATCTTACCACTTTACTAAAGAGAGCATTGCAGGGGCACCCTCTACCAGATCCAAGCATAGACAAACACCCCTACCTTGGCCTTAGATGTCAGAAAGCTGGGTGCAGGGCACAGTTTATCTTCCTTAGCAGGATGGAGGTCAGAGTCAGCAGGGCTGCATACCAGTCACAGTTTGCAGAGGTTCCGTTATAATCCCAAGCATGGAAATGCTCCTCTTGCCTAATGGTAGCACAGAAAGTGTTTATATAATAAAGCACTGCTCTTATCAAACTGTATCAGAGGCACAGAGCAGCTCACCGGGCTCGTCTAGCTAAAATAAAGTGTCTCCTAATGAGCACAGAGAGAAAAGGAAAACAGTGACATTGTGTTCTAAATGTACAACCCTGGAACTAACTGTACAGACTACAGGGGGTCAGTGCCGATCAGAAATGCACATGCAGCACATTCACACATTAGTGTGGCAAAAGTTAAAACGAGAAATAGATGTCAACTTAAAGAGTTGATTCTAACATGGAGACTACACATAGGCCACGCAACAACGTCACTCCACTCTTCACCACTCTACTCCCATCTTCGCAACTCTACTCCACTCTGTGCCCCTCAAATCTACATGACTCCCCTCTAACACCTACATTACTCCACTCTATGACACTACCACTCTATGCCACTCCACACTATGGCACTATACTCCACTTTACTCCACACCTCTCTACTCCACTCTATACCACTATTTGCCGCTCCACTCTAGGTCCCTCTTCTCCACTCCACTCTACGCCACTCCACTCTACTCCAGACTGAAGTAGAGTGGAATGGCTTAGAGTGGAGTAGAGTGGCCTAAAGTGGAGGGGCGTAGAGTTTTCCACGCAGCACTTCCCTCTATGATGCTACTCCACTTTATGCCACGCTACTCTATGACACGCTACTCTACACCACTCTACGCTATGCCCCTCCACTCTACTCCACTCCGCAACACTCCAGTCCACTCTTCTCCACGAACCTTCACTCCACCCTTCACTACTCTGCTCCCCTCTTTGCCACTCTTCACCTCTTTTCACCACTCTACTTCAGTCTTGGCCACTACGCTCTGTTACCTCCTCTTTACAACACTCTCCTCTACGCCACTAACTTTAAGCCATGCTGTACAGCAGTCACACTGGTGTACAACATGGCTAAAACATATTGGCAAAGCCAATCGATTTTGCACAGTCAATACTTATGGGCTTTGCCAATGCTTGTTTAGCTATTTAATTCACTAGTGGGGGACACTTTTATTTAGGCGTCCAGGCCTTTTTTTTGTCTCAGTCCAACCCTGTATGCATCACCTGTTAAATCCAACATTTGGAAGGTAAACTCCAAAAAGACAGCGGGCCCCGCTCAAAAAGCCTCTCGGTTATAGGGCCCCTTCCAGACTTGACCATAAAAGACATATATGGTCAAATTAGAGGTTTAAGAGAATTTTGTTCAGCATTTCGCTTCATCGGGATTATAAAAGTAATGGTCATTATGTTAATTGCTACGTTGAACAGGCAAATTAACTTAGAGGACCCGCGAGCGATGTGACACCGAATTCACCTCACTTGAGAAAACATTATTTACGGAATCATTCGCATAAATCTTTTATAGACAGCCCAAGCAACAATAATACTGCCTAATGCAATTTTCCATAATTTGAGAGTCATTCTACTTAACGCTCATTACTTACCTTAGAAAAATAGATGTTACAATCTATTTAAGTTCAGACATGCTTAACACAATAATTGTGAATCACGTGTTAGCCAGCACTTGGAATACATGAGTGTAACTTGGATTTTCTTTGCATATAAACGTTTTTATTCTTTAATTTGCAAAACAATTCTCTGAAGCTTCTAATTTTTTATCTATGCAGCACCTGTTGTGTCTTAGGAGTGATGAATGTTGATCTCTTTGAGACTATTTCAATTGAAATGACAATTGATATTGTTGAGATGGTGTGCAGCAGTGATATACCTGATAAGCTTGCGAAATTCACGAAACTTTCTTTGCTGAAATTACGTGAAATGCCCAAAAAGTTATGTGAATTTGCATGTTATTATTGAAAATGCTGATCTGATATTTTGTTCAAATTTTTAAGTATGCACTGCGTCCTCGCCTCCAATTTTCACTTGAGGGTTTATTGGAGCACAACATCATGTGTGGCATGAGCAACAGTCACTTATATTTAGTTCATGTGCATTGTTCCCAATGCTCGGTCGACCTGGCCTATCTGTGGTCAGGTGGCACCTGACAAACTTGACTGACTGATGAGTGTGGGCCTGTTTTATGGTCTACTTGTCTGGTTTTTGCTGGTAATTTCCCAAATATTACAACAAACATTGCATGCAGCTAGCTCAAATCCCAAAAGTCTTCTATATCTTGCAAAACACTTATACACCGTGTCTTTACAAGTTCCAAACTGCCGTAATTTGCTACCAGGGACACTTGTTTAGCTATCTAATTCACTAATGGGGCCATTTTTATTTTTAGGGCTCGCTGCTGATGCGCTTGCGCATAGCTGGCGAGCTATATTGCAGTTTAAACAGAGTTAAACCAACTCGGCGATTTCTTGCAGTGCCCGAGAGAGAGCGCGTGCACATCAAAGCCACCAGCCTCGGGCATCTCAAGCTTCCCCCAGCCGGCATTTCTCCTCCCCTAATTAGTCATGCACGGCCGGCCGGCCAGCACATCAAAGGCTGCTGCTCCCGGCCCCTATTCTTCCCTTCTTGCCTCTCCCCGCCCCCCCCCCCCCCCCTTCCCACCACAGCAATGCTGAGGGCTTGTTTATATTGCAGTCTAACCATCTCGCAAGCTGCTCTGGAAACAATAACCATTGTTGGTCATGATATAATTAAACGCTCTAATTATTTTATCAGGGCCACACAGAATTTTATAAAGTCTTTTGCTGGCATTTTCGTTTTATGCTGATTGCTATTTTACACCTTTCACATGCTGGCGATTTGCTTCAAAGATATACATTCATCCTGAATCCCGTTACTAGAGCTTTCTCCTCTTCTGCTATATATGGGTTTTAGTTGAATTTCATTGATCTCTTTTACTAATGATTTATAAAAAGTGCCACCCACCACACAGCTCCACCTACACAGCTCCACTGATGCACCCACCACACAGCTCCACCGATGCACCCACCACACAGTTCCACCGATGCACCCACCACACAGTTCCACCGATGCACCCACCACACAGCTCCACCGAGGCACCCACCACACAGCTCCACCGAGGCACCCACCACACAGCTCCACAGATGCACCCACCACACAGCTCCACCCACACAGCTCCACCGATGGACCCACCACACAGCTCCACCGAGGCACCCACCACCCAGCTCCACCGAGGCACCCACCACACAGCTCCACAGATGCACCCACCACACAGCTCCACAGATGCACCCACCACACAGCTCCACCGATGCACCCACCACACAGCTCCACAGATGCACCCAGCTCCACAGATGCACCCACCACACAGCTCCACAGATGCACCCACCACACAGCTCCACTGATGCACCCACCACCCAGCCCCACCGATGCACCCACCACACAGCTCCACTGATGCACCCACCTCCACCGATGCACCCACCACACAGCTCCACCGACACAGCTCCACCGATGCACTTACTAATGATTTATAAAAAGTGCCACCCACCACACAGCTCCACCTACACAGCTCCACCGATGCACCCACCACACAGCTCCACCGATGCACCCACCACACAGTTCCACCGATGCACCCACCACACAGCTCCACCGATGCACCCACCACACAGCTCCACCGATGCACCCACCACACAGCTCCACCGATGCACCCACCACACAGCTCCACCGAGGCACCCACCACACAGCTCCACAGATGCACCCACCACACAGCTCCACAGATGCACCCACCACACAGCTCCACCCACACAGCTCCACCGATGGACCCACCACACAGCTCCACAGAGGCACCCACCATACAGCTCCACAGATGCACCCAGCTCCACAGATGCACCCACCACACAGCTCCACAGATGCACCCACCACACAGCTCCACCGATGCACCCACCACCCACCTCCACCGATGCACCCACCACACAGCTCCACCGACACAGCTCCACCGATGCACCCACCACACAGCTCCACTGATGCAACCACCACACAGCTCCACCGACACAGCTCCACCGATGCACCCACCACACAGCTCCACTGATGCAACCACCACACAGCTCCACCGACACAGCTCCACCGATGCACCCACCACAGAGCTCCACAGATGACCCCACCACACAGCTCCACTGATGCACCCAAGACACAGCTCCACCGAGGCACCCACCACACAGCTCCACCGAGGCACCCACCACACAGCTCCACCGAGGCACCTACCACACAGCTCCACCGAGGCACCTACCACACAGCTCCACCGAGGCACCTACCACACAGCTCCACCGATGCACCCACCACACAGCTCCACCGATGCACCCACCACACAGCTCCACCGATGCACCCACCACACAGCTCCACCGACGCACCCACCACAGAGCTCCACCGATGCACCCACCACACAGCTCCACAGAGGCACCCACCACACAGCTCCACCGAGGCACCCACCACACAGCTCCACCGATGCACCCACCACACAGCTCCACCGATGCACCCACCACACAGCTCCACCGATGCACCCACCACACAGCTCCACCGATGCACCCACCACACAGCTCCACCGAGGCACCCACCACACAGCTCCACTGATGCACCCACCACACAGCTTCACCCATGCACCCACCACACAGCTCCAGCGATGCAGCCACCACACAGCTCCAGCGATGCAGCCACCACACAGCTCCACCAACACAGCTCCACCAATGCACCGACCACACAGCTCCACAGAGGCACCCACCACACAGCTCCACCAATGCACCCACCACACAGCTCCACCGATGCACCCACCACACAGCTCCACCGAGGCACCCACCACACAGCTCCACTGATGCAACCACCACACAGCTCCACCGATGCACCCACCACAGAGCTCCACAGATGACCCCACCACACAGCTCCACTGATGCACCCAAGACACAGCTCCACCGAGGCACCCACCACACAGCTCCACCGAGGCACCTACCACACAGCTCCACCGAGGCACCCACCACACAGCTCCACCGATGCACCCACCACACAGCTCCACCGAGGCACCCACCACACAGCTCCACCGAGGCACCCACCACACAGCTCCACCGAGGCACCCACCACACAGCTTCACCGATGAACCCACCACACAGCTCCACCGATGCACCCACCACACAGCTCCACCGATGCACCCACCACACAGCTCCACCGATGCACCCACCACACAGCTCCACCGATGCACCCACCACACAGCTCCACCGATGCACCCACCACACAGCTTCACCCATGCCACCGATGCACCCACCACACAGCTCCACCGATGCACCCACCACACAGCTCCACCGATGCACCCACCACACAGCTCCACCGATGCACCCACCACACAGCTCCACCGATGCACCCACCACACAGCTTCACCCATGCACCCACCACACAGCTTCACCCATGCACCCACCACACAGGTCCAGCGATGCAGCCACCACACAGCTCCACCGACACAGCTCCACCAATGCACCCACCACACAGCTCCACAGAGGCACCCACCACACAGCTCCACCGATGCACCCACCACACAGCTCCACCGAGGCACCCACCACACAGCTCCACTGATGCAACCACCACACAGCTCCAGCGACACAGCTCCACCGATGCACCCACCACAGAGCTCCACCGAAGCACCCACCACACAGCTCCACCGATGCACCCACCACACAGCTCCACCAATGCACCCACCACACAGCTCCACCGAGGCACCCACCACACAGCTCAACCGATGCACCCACCACACAGCTCCACCGATGCAACCACAACACAGATCCAGCGACGTAGCCACCACACAGCTCCACCGACACAGCTCCACCGATGCTCCCACCACACAGCTCCACCCATGCACCCACCACACAGCTCCACCGACACAGCTCCACCGATGCACCCACCACACAGTTCCACCGATGCACCCACCACACAGCTCCACCAAAGCACCCACCACACAGCTCCATCGAAGCACCCACCACACAGCTCCACCGAAGCACCCACCACACAGCTCCACCAAGGCACCCACCACACAGCTCCACCGAGGCACCCACCACACAGCTCCACCGATGCACCCACCACACAGCTCCACTGATGCACCCACCACCCACCTCCACAGATGCACCCACCACACAGCTCCACAGATGCACCCACCACCCACCTCCACAGATGCACCCACCACACAGCTCCACAGATGCACCCACCACCCAGCTCCACCGATGCACCCACCACCCAGCTCCACCGATGCACCCACCACCCAGCTCCACCGACACAGCTCCACCGATGCACCCACCACACAGCTCCACTGATGCAACCACCACACAGCTCCACCAACACAGCTTCACTGATGCACCCACCACGCAGCTCCACTGATGCACCCACCACACAGCTCCACCGAGTCACCCACCACACAGCTCCACCGAGGCACCCACCACACAGCTCCACCGAGGCACCCACCACACAGCTCCACCGAGGCACCCACCACCCAGCTCCACCGATGCACCCACCACCCAGCTCCACCGATGCACCCACCACACAGCTCCACCGATGTAGCCACCACACAGCTCCACCGACACAGCTC
This sequence comes from Lissotriton vulgaris, assembly GCF_964263255.1. NCBI lineage: Eukaryota > Metazoa > Chordata > Amphibia > Caudata > Salamandridae > Lissotriton > Lissotriton vulgaris. The sequence goes on along the minus strand of NC_141693.1, from coordinate 358,358,615 downwards.
CACCGATGCACCCACCACCCAGCTCCACCGATGCACCCACCACACAGCTTCACCGACACAGCTCCACCGAGGCACCCACCACACAGCTCCACCGATGCACCCACGAGACAGCTCCACCGAGGCACCCACCATACAGCTCCACCAAGGCACCCAGCTCCACCTATGCACCCACCACACAGCTCCACCGAGGCACCCACCACACAGCTCCACCGAGGCACCCACCACGCAGCTCCACAGAGGCACCCACCACACAGCTCCACAGAGGCACCGACCACACAGCTCCACAGAGGCACCCACCACACAGCTCCACCGAGGCACCCACCACACAGCTCCACCGAGGCACCCACCACCCAGCTCCACCGATGCAGCCACCACACAGCTCCACAGATGCAGCCACCACACAGCTCCACCGACACAGCTCCACCGATGCACCCACCACCCAGCTCCACCGATGCACCCACCACACAGCTTCACCGACACAGCTCCACCGAGGCACCCACCACACAGCTCCACCGATGCACCCACCACACAGCTGCACCGAGGCACCCACCATACAGCTCCACCAAGGCACCCAGCTCCACCTATGCACCCACCACACAGCTCCACCGAGGCACCCACCACACAGCTCCACCGAGGCACCCACCACACAGCTCCACCGAGGCACCCACCACACAGCTCCACCGAGGCACCCACCACACAGCTCCACAGAGGCACCCACCACACAGCTCCACAGAAGCACCCACCACAAAGCTCCACAGATGCACCCACCACACAGCTCCACCGATGCACCCACCACCCAGCTCCACTGAGGCACCCACCACACAGCTCCACCGATGCACCCACCACACAGCTCCACCGATGCAACCACAACACAGCTCCAGCGACGTAGCCACCACACAGCTCCACCGACACAGCTCCACCGATGCACCCACCACACAGCTCCACCGATGCACCCACCACACAGCTCCACCGACACAGCTCCACGGATGCACCCACCACACAGTTCCACCGATGCACCCACCACACAGCTCCACCGAAGCACCCACCACACAGCTCCACCGAGGCACCCACCACACAGCTCCACAGATGCACCCACCACACAGCTCCACAGATGCACCCACCACACAGCTCCACAGATGCACCCACCACACAGCTCCACCGATGCACCCACCACCCAGCTCCACCGATGCACCCACCCCCCAGCTCCACCGATGCACCCAGCTCCACCGATGCACCCACCACACAGCTCCACCGATGCACCCACCACACAACTCCACTAATGCACCCACCACACAACTCCACTGATGCACCCACCACCCAGCTCCACCGATGCACCCACCACCCAGCTCCACCGACACAGCTCCACCGATGCACCCACCACACAGCTCCACTGATGCAACCACCACACAGCTCCACCAACACAGCTCCACCGATGCACCCACCACACAGCTCCACCGATGCAACCACCACACAGCTCCACCGAGGCACCCACCACACAGCTCCACCGAGGCACCCACCACACAGCTCCACCGATGCACCCACCACACAGCTCCACCGATGCAGCCACCACACAGCTCCACCGACACAGCTCCACAGATGCACCCACCACCCAGCTCCACCGATGCACCCACCACACAGCTCCACTGACACAGCTCCACCGATGCACCCACCACACAGCTCCACCGATGCACCCACCACACAGCTCCACCGAGGCACCCACCATACAGCTCCACCAAGGCACCCACCACACAGCTCCACCGATGCACCCTGCACACAGCTCCACCGAGGCACCCACCACACAGCTCCACAGATGCACCCACCACACAGCTCCACAGATGCACCCACCACACAGCTCCACCGAAGCACCCACCACACAGCTCCGCCGATGCACCCACCACACAGCTCCGCAGAGGCACCCACCACACAGCTCCACCGAGGCACCCACCACACAGCTCCACCGAGGCACCCACCACACAGCTCCGCTGATGCTCCAACTAAGCTCCACCAATGCACCCCCCAAACAGCTCCACCAATGCACCCACTAAGCTCCACTGATGCACACACCACTCAGCGCAACCACAGCATCACTCGGCGCAACCACAGCATCACTGGTTCAAATATGTTCTTTCAATGTTTCAAGCTGTTTTCAAGCTTTCACGCTTTATTACAAATCACAAAAAGATGTTAATATTTCACTTCTGTTCTTGAATTTTCGTCACAATAAAAAACACTGAACATAATCTTCACAAAAGTTATTTACAAAAGTTTAAGCTATTGCCATTACAAATTAAATAAATTATTTAAGTATTAATTATTTTTAAAAATTAAAAGCCATTGTTATTTGTATTATCAATACATCTAAGTCACGTAAATACAAAACATGTTGCATTACAAATGCTATAGGTGTCACATTTGCGAAAGTTATAACTATTGGCATTGTAAATGACAAAGCTATTAATTTAGCTATTTCAAAAAAAACACATAAATAAAAAAAAATCATTTATAAGACCAATAGCTCAAACTTTCCTAATGCGAGCCCTATTGCATTTCCAATGCTTGTTTATTTTGCTGCCCATATCTATATTCTTTCAAAGTCCCACCCTGTTCCCAATGCACCCATGATTGGATTTACGTACTAAATCTCAATTATAGGACCTGGTATTTGTGTAATAATCATAATGCAAAATGCCAGAAACTACGTCACAACAGTGGCGTAACAATAGCCCTGCAACCCCTGTTATGCGGGGGCAAGCTCCAGGGGGCTCCCTCTGGCAGTGTGCACGGGCGACAGCTGAAGCTCCTGACTTGGTCTGGACAGTGTGGGGGGGCACCTCTATGTACTTTGCCGGTGGGCCCCTCAAGTTTTGTTACACCACTGGTTGACATTACACTGGCATAAATAAAATTTTGCCCGGGCGTACTACCTAAACGCAGAGGAAGGAAGACCAGGAGCAAGGTGAGTAAATGAACGAGGCCCCCTTAGGGAACCCCCCAGGAAGTCCCCCTTAAGATTTTGTTACGGCAATAAGTAGCAAATTTCCTCATCATCAGGAACAGCTCTGGTAGAGGGCATATTAGCAGATTATTGGCCTGTTTTAATGTGCCTTGTGCCTGTGTTGATCTTAACCCCTTCGCTGAGGGGGTAATTCCCCCACGGCTCGGGGGGGGGCGGTGCTCGTGACAAGCCCAGCTCGTCATGAGCACAGGCGGGGAATCAATCGCGTGTGGGCGGACCGCAGCAGTTATGACGAGCCCCGCTCGTCATGAGCACAGCTTTACTGTGACTCATGACGAGATGGGCTCATATTGAGCATGGAAGAGGTTAACTTCTTGTTTACCCATTTCTATGCATCAGAAACTATCAATGTATTCCATTCACATTTTTAATGTGTAGAAGTGTCTGATCCAGGGTCGAGCAGTTCCTCGAAAAAGGAGATTCACATATGGATAGATGATGAAAGGATGAGAAGAACTGAATATACTGTAGGTGCCTGAGCAGATTTTTAGAAGTTTCCTTTAAGTTGGAGAAGATGGCATCAGCTTGACTGCCAACTAGCCTAATGTAGACTCTTCTTGAGAAAACTAGCAGGGAAAAGCAATTACCATGGGCTGGCCTTCTGATAGTCTGCTTTTCGACTGCCTTCTAAGCTTCTCTACACCTGCAGGCTAGGCCATCTTCATGGGTCTAGTGAAGGACAACTTAGAGACAGTTGCACTATCAGCCAATTTTTTTACCTATATAAACCTTTCATGATATGGTGTAGTATATGAGTTTGGTAGAACTAGGCTTTGAAACTAGGCCCAAGAAGGTCCCATTATTCACAAAATAAGAAATATTTTGAGTTAGAAGATCACTAAGACTGGAAGGTCAAGGTGGAAAGAATTACAACCTTAGTCTTAGCCTTCCAAAAATGACTCAATCACCGTAATGAGAAATTCACCTCTTCTAAGGAGGCTGCCATCAGAAGAATGACAGACTTTTTTTCATTTCTAGCACACTATGGTGAAATAGCATGCTTCGTTTTTAACATGGACCACATTGTGTCAGGGATTTCATCGGAATGGGTTAGTCTTAGGAGAGGAGTCCTTCTCCGCTGTGAGTCATTTAGGACCAGGTATGCTTAAGGCATGCATGAAAAAGATGCATCTAGTGCATGGCCGTAGTGAAACCTCATAAAACAGGGCACTGATGTGCTGAAGCCTTGGGCGTCGTATGAAGATTGAGGTAGCAAAGGCCACTGTTCCATCAGTAGGAGAGATTGTGGAGTCATCAAGGGTCCTATTGACCACTGGTCAGCTCACAACACATAATTGTAGCCAGCCATGATGACTAGATGCTAACTAGGCCACATCTGGGAGTCTCAGCAGAGTGCAGCCACAGACCTGGAGTGAGGCTCACCTCTGAGGCAGGCAAGGAGCATCAGTTGAACGCCTAGAAGACAAAATAGTAGAATAAGTGATAAATTGGCCTCAGTAGAAAGGGATGGGCATATATCTGCCATTTTGGGGCATCTTCTTTGCTTATTCCTTGTCCATCACAACTCATTTGTTATCCTTCACTTCTCACTTCTCTCTTATTAACCCTCATTCCTCACCCATTATTTATCATCCGTCCCTTCTCATTCTTCACTCCTCATTCGTCAGTTGTCACTCCTCATCTTTCTAGCTTATCCTTCACTCCCCATCCCTCATTCATCACTTTTGATCCCTGGCCATTCTCTCCTCAACCCCAATCCCTTCACTGATCAGCTCAGTCCTTCACTGTCTTAGCCACAGCAGCACCCAGACAGGTAGCGAACTGGTACATCCTGGTAACAACAACAGGGTTCTGCAGAGATGGAGCTGGTTATACCCATTTACATCTCCATCAGCTTGAATCTGATTCCTTCACATTTAAACTTGAGCTGTGGAGTTGCCCTGCTGAAGTAGAACTGCTGTATCTTCAGACCCTACATTTCCATTCTTTGTAGGCAATTGTTCATTATTCATTTCCTTCTTTCACAGGAGCGAGCGTAGTGTCTTCAAGTGAGTTCTTCTTATTGAGTTCCACCAGGAACCCATGTTTTCATGCCTGGGGGAAGTGCAACAGAAAGAACAATGTTGCCTGCATTGTTTTATTGACATTGCATTACAGTATACAGAGGTGGAATCAGTTCACATGGCCACCTTGCCCATTCTTAGGGCACAGTTCCTGGAACTAACCACTCTAGTCGCAATTATGGTGTGAGTGTAAGGCGCAGTAGTGTTGTCACAGTTGGCATGCAAGCACCCTGTTCAGTTCCTATAGGTTGCTGTGGGGCGATCCCACCCCTGACCGTGGAAGCTCACCCTGAGGTAGCCCTTTATATCTATATTAACCCCTTCCCCGCTCATGACGAGCTCAGCTCATCATGAGGTACGCCTGTCGTACACTCATGACGAGCTGAGCTCGTCATGTAACTCGGGATTTGCGAATCTTTAACTCACAGCGGGAAAACGCTTAGTGCGGATGGTGTTAAGTGGCAGAGCCAAGAGGGTATCCTAGAATCAATCAATGCCCATGGATTCCCTTTCTACACAACCACAGGGCATTTAGTTAGAATTTAAGATTTTATTGTTTAATTTTCGTAAACTGTCAGTAATAGAAATTGTATGCTTTTCTACAGTTCAAAAACAAAGAATTATAAATCATCAATGCTCGATAATCACATTTCTGAACTAGTAAACAATTCTAAACCAAACTTCAAAACATTGCTTAATGCTATACCCATCATCCACTGCCTGCATAGATGAGGCCATTCCTTTTCATACAAAGATTTGACACCCTCTTCAAGCGTAGGCACACAGGGTAGGTAGGGTAGGGTGAACGTAGGGTGCAGCCTACCAGCTAATAGGAGAACACTACCTCAGTGACAAATCACATCTTATAAATAACTGAGCATCAGATCCGACCTCTAGAATTTCCTCAACTTGGTGGCCATTTATCATATTATTCAGTCCCCTCATGCCTGTACCAGTAAAAAGAAGTGTCACAGGTGACCAGTCATTGCCTTCAGTCCTACAAAATGAAACCGAATAAGTTCTAGGACTGATGTCAATATCAAACGCTGTGACCAATGGACTGATGGAGTATAAATAATTTATGCACAGGCTGCGACTATCTCCAGGTTACCACAACTTGTACCTAGGTCTCGATTCTTTTCCAGAACGACTAGTCTGGGTTTGATCCCTACAGTGAATGGAATTTCATTGGCAGACTCTCAGGTGGATTCAGAATTCCCTCAATAAATGGAAACATTTTCACTTACCAATAAATACTGGTTGTATGTCAGAATCTCAATAATAAAAATTTAACCTGACATAAAAAGTGTGGCCTAAAAATCGTTTACAGACATGTTACTCAATTAGGTGTAAATTTATTATCAATAATGCCAATAGGACAAGACGTTTGTAAACAATATTTAGGACAATATTTTTGGCTGACGAACAGGTTTGGATATTCTAGTCCCTAACACAAATTCTAAATCAAGACCAAAAGGCACTATTGAATAAAATTTAGAAACCCCCCAAAATAGAGATTATGAAGGCACTTAGCCAATCAAAATACATAATATTCTATGTTTTGGCTCGGATCCCATTAAGTCCTTAGCTCCATTTTTATAAAAGTTCTACTTGGTGAATTTACAATACCTATTTTGGTGATGTTAGGCTATACTTAAAGAAGACACAGTTTTAGAGCAGACTGTCCAATGCAAAATGATGTTATCAATCCGTGCTGACAGGTGGGTATGTTATTTGGCAGGAGTATCAAAAAAGCCTGATTTTCACCTTGAGCTGGAACTGGAAGCCTTTTGCTCCTCATATACTGACATTTGCATTCGTCCTTTATGTCATACAGGAAGGGATGCTTTTGAAGAGGAGAAGAGGAGAAAAGAGCGGATAGGGAGAGTGACTTGGGGCAAGTGTGTGGAGGGTCGATGGGCAAGGGACAACAGAATAGTGAGAGATGCTGGTTGGTGGGGTCCATGAAACATCACGAACAACAGTGACAACTGGAAACACTACAAAGTTAGAGACAGGGGGAAAGTAATGGCAAAAGGAACAAATGATGGACAGAATGCTGAACAATGCAATGCAAACATTCACCCAACCCACAAAAATCTATCCATCAATTGGTATTTTCGACTTGATTAACAATGTAAGGTGTTTGATACTTGCAGGTCTGACACTCCTTCCAATCAAACCTGTCCGAGGGAACCTCCCCCCCAGAGTCCCCTCCACTAGAGGACAGATTGCTTGATGGTTACCTGCCAGATAAAGTAATCTCCCTTACCTACAAAAAACCTATCAACAACACTGCAGAGCCTCTTACACCACTACGGGAGCGATCGGAGAGGGACGAGTTGGAGCTGGATGATGAGAAGTGACAGGAGCCAGTTATCTGCCCACAGGAAGTGGCGATTTCATCCAGACTACGCCTTGTCCAACTAAAGATTTGACATAGAGTCTCTGTCTCTGGGCCCAGATTAGCACAAATGGGTAAGGCGACAAATGGACAATGTAACAGACTGTATGGCCTAGAGCAGCGTTTCCCAAACTGTGGTCCGCGGACCCCCAGGGGTCCGTGAGCCATTCCCAAGGGGTCCACAAGACTCAAGTGCCTGTCGTCATAGTGAAAAATGAAACGTCCATGCGTCCTCACAGCACACAAGAGCTGTGAATGTTGGCGCAGGGGCGGCGAGACCACAACCCTACAATCGGGAGGCGGGGGCAGCGAATGGCCAGTGGGAAGTCAGGGGGGCGGGGCCGCAGCGGGCACAGCCGCTGGGGAAACAAGTGGAACAGAAGGCAAAAGGGGCACAAAAACAAGGAAGAAATGAGTGGCACAGAAGGCAGAAGGGCACAAAAAAACAAGTGGAACAGAGGGCAGAAGGGCACATAAAATGAGGGGAAAACGAGTGGAATGGAGGGCAGAAAGGCGCAAAAAACGAGTGGAATAGAGGGCAGAAGGGCACGAAAAACGAGGGAAAAACGAGGGAACAGAGGGCAGAAGGGCACATAGAACGAGGGGAAAACGAGTGGAACAGAGGGCAGAAAGGCACAAAAAACGAGTGGAACAGAGGGCAGAAGGGCAAAAAAAACAAGGGAAAAACGAGTGGACAGAGGGCAGAAAGGCACAAAAAACGAGTGGAACAGAGAGCAGAAGGGCACAAAAAAACGAGTTGAACAGAGGGCAGAAGGGCACATAAAATGAGGGAAAAACGAGTGGAACAGAGGGCAGAAAGGCACAAAAACAAGTGGAACATAGGGCAGAAAGGCACATAAAACGAGTGGAACAGAGGGCAGAAAGGCACAAAAAACAAGGGAAAAACGAGTGGAACAGAGGGCAGAAAGGCACAAAAAATTAGGGAAAATTGAGTGGCACAGAGGGCAGAACGGAACAAAAAACGAGGGAAAAACGAGTGGAACAGAGGGCAGAAAGGCACAAAAGCGAGTGGAACCGAGGGCTGAAAGGCACAAAAAACGAGGGAAAACCGAGTGGAACAAAAGGCAGAAAGGCACAAAAAACGAGGGAAAACGGAGTGGAACAGAGGGCAGAAAGGCACAAAAAACTAGGGGAAACGAGTGGAACAGAGGGCAGAAAGCCACAAAAAACGAGGGAAAACGAGTGGAACAGAGGGCAGAAAGGCACAAAAAACGAGTGGAACAGAGGGCAGAAAGACACAAAAAAGAGGGAAAAATGAGTGGAACAGAAGGCAAAAGGGGCACAAAAACGAGGGAAAAACGAGTGGCACAGAGGGCAGACGGGCACAAAAAACCAGTGGCACAGAGGCAAAATACAGAATACAGAAATATAGGGGCAGCTAAGAACAGAAGGCAGAACGGGAAGGGAGGCACGGGGCAGTGAGGGGAACTGAAGGGAAAACCTGGCAGAGACACGGCGCAGCGAGAGGTACAGAAGGAAAGACCGGGCAGAGAGAACACGGGGACAGCGAGGGGAACAGAGGGAAGAAAAAGGGGCACGGACCCCGTACAGGCAGCGGGGGAAGACAGACAACAGCAGTCACAGAGACAACAATGAAAGTACAGGCAATAAAATAAAAGCAATAAAGCGTTGAAAGGCATATGTATATAGGTTACTGTTACTTGGCAGGCAGGTAAAAATAGATGCAGCCAGGATCAGCAGTAGGATTTTCGTGCTGCTGTCTGGTTCCTCACTTTCCACAAGCCCTTGGGTGAATTATGTGTGCTGTCAAGCTTTCATATTCAGACATATCAAGCTCTCATTCTGTGTAGCCTTTGCAGTTTCTTGTTGTCAATGGACGGGGCAGTGGGCATCCTAACAGGAGAGGGTCATGTCAGGTGCCACCCGAGGCCTCTCTGAAATATGCCTTAACTGCACTGCTCACCCCTTGGTGGTAAAATGTTGTTCTGCTGTCTGTGACTAAAGATTATGTCTGACAGGGGTTTATGGTAATTGGCATAGAATTGTTCCATGATCTCGCTGAAACAATATGCCCCCTGTGCAGATACCTTCCTGCCATCTCTTGCACTTCCATGATGAACTCCTAATATAGACCTTGAATTTGCTCTGTACACTGGACTCATCGCTTTGTGCACTATCTTGTTAGAATTTTCACAATATTCGCTGCTACTTAGGGCATGTCTTTATTATAAAATGCGGTACAAAAGGGGGTGGTAATGGATGGAGCATCTGAACCAATCAAACACCCACACCCAGTCAAAGGATCTGGGTTTAATCCATCACCGTTCTTTAGCCCACTCTGCCACCCCAGTTCAGACATGGCTATATGCAAATCAGTCTGACCCTGTGCCTCATGGGAACAGTCCAGCCCGAACTGCCAAGCCATGCCTTCCCTGGACCGGAAACAAGCTTCCGAGAACCGGTTTCTGGCATTCCAGCCATCTTCAGGGTCAGACTGATTTGCATATAGCCATGTCTGAATTGGGGTGGCAGAGTGGGCTAAAGAACGGTGATGGATTAAACCCAGATCTTTTGACTGGGTGTGAGTGTTTGATTGATTCAGATGCTCCGTCCATCACCACCCCCTTTTGTACTGCTTTTGACCGCCATAAGTGTGGCAGGGTATGCTCAGACGGGAGTCCCTTGCTCACTTTGCCACTGGATTCAAGCAAGCTGGGCTGAAGACGGCTGGAATGCCAGAAACTGGTCCTCGGAAGCTTGTTTCCGGTCCAGGGAAGACATGGCTTGGCAGTTCAGGCTAGACTGTTCCCATGAGGCACAGGGTCAGACTGATTTGCATATAGCCATGTCTGAACTGGGGTGGCAGAGTGGGCTAAAGAACGGTGATGGATTAAACCCAGATATTTTGACTGGGTGTGAGTGTTTGATTGATTCAGATGCTCCGTCCATCACCACCCCCTTTTGTACCGCTTTTATTATAAAATGCTTCATAATTGTATAATTTAATTTTTTAGACCTTCTTAAACTGTGAATAGGTAAAAATGCTAAGAATTCACAATCATTCAACCTGTTGCTGTAAGGAAAGGTCATCACTCCAAGGCTCTCGAATGAGAATGTAGAAGTGCTGCTATGGCTGAGAGCAGGAGACTTGTACCACTAAATTATACACTGCTGTATGCATACATGTCCATGCCAATAGACCCAATTCAGGTTGTCTCCCTTTTGTAATTGCCTCTGCTTCAAAAGGCATTTTTAAAAAGAAATTTAAATTGTACAAATTGCTTGGGGGTCCCCGGCTTCCAGTAGTGATTCAGTGGGGTCCTCAGGAGTCAAAGGTTTGGGAACCACTGGCCTAGAGGGCTCATTTATGCACATTATATGGGGTGTGGATGTATGCAGAAATATTGGAAGAAGGTACATGACTGTATGAATGAAGTATTGGGAATTGTGATTAGGCCTGAAGCAAAGAGGTGTCTCTTGAACATGTGGGAACCCACAGATCTTAACAGTAAAGATAAACTATGGGCAAGGTGGCAAAAAGAAATATCGCCCGCCTATGGTGGGCAGCAACGTCACCGAAGCTTGAAGCGTGGAAGGCGGCTATGGATTGGTGTATGATCAGGGAAAAAACTGTTTACGTTGCACGTGGCTGCCCAAAAAAATGGACTGCTATTTGGGACAAATGGAATTCCTATTGTGGGTACCTATGTGAGCCACCAGTTCTACCTTCTTAAGACAATCCATCATCACAATAATTAGAATAACTTATTATGTCTTTCTGAAAAGGTGTGCTATAAAAGCTAACTGTCCTATCTCCATAACTGTACAACTTGATGTATGTGATTGTGCTAAGTTGTGACCAGTAAAGGTTCAACAAAAAGAATTATAAAAACGAAAACAAAAAAAAACAATGTAAGGTGGATTAAATTAAAGATTGTAATGATGGTTTCACCCTATATTTTGCTTTTCTCTGCCAAGTCAGTGTTATTTAAATTGGTACGTACATAAAAGAGCATTACATTAGTAATTTGAAGAGCAGTAATTAATTTTTCATCTGGTGCATAATCATAGCCGGCACAGTATACTGCACCCTGCATCATTCTGTGCTCATAAAAGAGTGCAGAGCTAAACTAATAATTTTCACCAATCTCACAGTGGATGAAACTTTTATAATGGTTATTTAAACGAAAGAATAGCATTCATACTCAATGTTTTTACAGCCTTGAAGAAGCCCAGGTATGTACACCACAAGCCGCGAAACATATTGGCTGTCTGGATGACTATGAATTGCACCCTAGGAAAAATAAATGATTATACTTCAATCTAAAATGTAATGCTCTTTTGTATTTATACCAAATTTCTAGAACGCAGTCTTAGCAAAGAATAGCAAGTTAAAGGAAGGCAACATTGTTAGTTTAATTGTATTATGTTCCAGGCTGACCCAAATCATCCTGAATGAATTTCCTTCATCACCCTAAACAAATTAATAAGCCTAATTAAGGGAATAGTATAGTGCACCGGAGCTGCAGGGCCTCTTCATGTAGAATAAACAATTTAATGAGGCTGGCTTGGAGAGTAATCTACAATTTGGGAGACTGCCCAGTTTCATTACACACAAGTCCACGCCCGTCAAACCCTAACATGAGGCCATCAGCAGTGGTGCTGGAACAATTTTCAGAGTGTGGGTGCTGCTATGAATGCTATATCACGGAAGCCATAGGGATTGTGAAAAATGCAAGCGTTACACCAAGAACAAGTGTAGCAAACAAGCCACACCCATTTCGCTGGAGAGTGATATGGGTGTGGTATTAAACCAGTGCTGTATTTCGGATCACACTGGCGCATATATAACTCTAAAATATGGTGTGCTAGGACACTGTTGTTTACAAATCAAATAGCACATTTTGACTGAAATGGCCTCTAAACTTGCACAGATATGCTGCCTGCCTGATTAAACTATATCACATGAATGATAATGTGTGGAAATCAGATTTCACAAATATTTCATTTGTGCATCCCCAACTAAAGTGTCTTTATTTGTTTTGATGGTAATATAATCAGGAGGAGATTGTGCCCTATTGGACACTTTTGGTCCAATTTCTGTTGCAGAAGTCATAAAGGAGCTGGAATCTATGAAGAGTGGCTCCCCTGGGGATCCGGCCCCAATGAGGTTTCTGAAACAAGTGGCATCTGCTGTTGCGGCCCCTGTTACAAACTTGATTAATACATCCCTTGCCCAGGGTGTGGTGCCGCCGAGCTGGAAAAGAGCAGTTGTAAAGGCTCTTCTGAAGAAACCTAATCTGGATTCATCAGATTTGGCAAACTTCAGGCCTATCTCTCTGCTGCCGGGTCTTGGTAAGATCGCAGAAAGACTACCGACTGTCAGACTTTCTGGAATCCAACGGTCTGTTACGAGAGTCTCAAACGGATTTTCGGCCAGGAGAGGGCACAGACACAGCCCTATTGGCAGTCGTTGAGGAAGCCAGGAGCATTTTGGATTCAGGAGGGTCAGTGGCAGTGATCCTCCTGGACCTCAGTGCGGCTTTTGACACTGTAAACCATCAAGTGTTGATCCAACGGCTGTCCAATGTGGGGGTGGCAGGAGTGGCGCTGCAGTGGCTTCGGTCATTTTTGTGTGGCCGTACCTATCAGGTCTGGGAAGGCAGCGAACAGTCAACATCTATCCCCCTCCAGTGTGGGGTGCCACATGGCTCTTCGTTAAGCCCCACATTGTTTAACGTTTATATGGCCCCCTGGAGGATGTGGTTGTCCCATTTAGGATAAAAATCGTCAGCTATGCTGATGATACTCAGCTGGTGGTTGCATTTTCCCAAGTGGAGAAGAACCCGGATTCACTGCGCCTATGTTTGACCAAAGTACACACTTGGATGTGCGAATCGGCACTTAAATTAAACGGTTCTAAGACCGAAATAATGCTGCTAGGGCACAAGACTCCCTCACTCCCTTCGAACATCTGGCCCAGTTGCCTGGGCGAGCTCCCCAGCCCCAAGCAGGAGATCAAGAGCTTGGGGGTTTGGATGGAGCAAGACCTCACCTTTAAGACCCAGGCTAAGAAAACGGCAGGGGTCTGTATTGGGCTCCTCCGTTCAGCCCGTAAAGTTTTGCCTCTCCTCCCTTTGACATCGAGGAAGCTACTTATCCAGGGGCTGATCATTTCAAGGCTCGATTACTGTAATGCTATATTCCTTGGCGCCCCTGAAGCAACGTTCAGCAAGCTTCAGCGGGTTCAAAACGCTGAGGCTAGGATACTGACGAATGTGCCAAGGGGGCAGTCAGCTAAACCCGCCTTGGAACCATTGCACTGGCTTCCAGTGCGAGAGAGGGTTAAATTTAAAGCTCTCTGCACAGCACATAAAATCCTCCAGGGGAAGGGACACCCTATTTTAAGGAAGTTAGTGGTACCTTATAAAGCGAACAGAGCCTTGCGCTCTGACCATAAACATCTGCTGCTGGTTCCTAGAGTTAACAAGGCCCGTACTGGTGGCAGAAGATTTTCGGTTCATACAGCCACTCTCTGGAATGCGCTTCCGTTGAGAATGCGCTTAGAGACTTGTACTCTTCGTTTTCGGAAGCTTCTGAAGACACATCTTTTCCCTATCTGATGCGATTGATCTGGCTCTGTGGTTTCTGTTGCTGCCTGGACAAGCGCTGGGATGCCCGAGGGTAACTACGCGCTATATAAAATTCCAAATAAATAAATAAATAAATAAACATTTCCATCATATTTCAGGAGTACAAGAAAACTGTGTTTCATGTGTGCTTTTCTAACTGCTGATATATTTTGAATGTCTGTACAGGTTATCTACAGATGTATACATTTTGCTGTGTACTATAAAAAATGTACCTCCTACAGCCTTTCCTTCCACACTCCCTGTACCCCAGCAAGATGGCCACATAGTTCACTTTACAAAATCATCTCATTTTGCAGTCAGAGAAAGAACAGTAAACCCCAATCTCAATGTTAAAACAAAAAGCAGAAATTTGATAGAAAACATAGCTTGGCATTTGGCCTCTGTCTTTGAACCGCAGCAAATACGACAAGATAAAAAGAAAATTTGAAGTCATCTTTTTGCTCATTCATCTTCTTAACTCAAGCATGGTTATTATTTTGAGGGTGCTGCAGCCCAACCCGCCCAACCCTTTTTCCACCGCCTATGCCTATGATTGGCTTTCTTCTGCCTCACTTTTGAACTGTTGATCATTACAATGCTGGGGATGAGAAGGAGATGGGACGAGGGTGGTTGAGGGAGTGTTCAACACCGGTGTCTGTGGCATGCAGAAAAAAATGATCAAAAGTAGTTTAAACTGAATGACTGGAGCAAGGTCGAAGGTCGACTGCTTTTTGCTTGAACTTAATGCAGGCAGCTTGGTGAGTCTTCTGAAGACTGGTGCCCTGGGCATGGTCTAGTTCTCCCTTGACAAAGGCTGGCCTGCTACTAACCTGTCAACAAGATGTACAAAAACAGTAAAGTATGCAAGGTGGAGACTCCAAAGCTGCCCACTGAAAGAGCTTTTAACCTGCTGTTGTCTTTGCTGGTGATTTGGGTGGGTGTGATAATATACAGGAAGATGGCCGTGGCCTTAGGAAGTGAGATGGTTTAGAGATGTTTGAGAGAGAAGGAATGGGGCAAGTGTGGGAGAAAAGGACATGGTATGTATAAAGTGACTCGGTTGGACTAGCAAAGGGGCTGGTGTTTGAAAGGAGCACATAGTGAAATCGAAATAAAGGAAAACTATGTGAGAACGAAATGGAGAGGGAGCTAGAAATGTGTCACACGTGAGTGGGTGAAGGGTTGGGTTGGTGTGTGAGAAATGAACAGAGGTATATGAAGTGTGCAGGCCATTGTGGCCCAGAGGTCTGAACACCCAGTGAGGCTGCTGTCTTCTCTGGGTCTGGAGTTATTGATTGGTCGCTTGCCCACTATTGCTTCTGTAAGACTGAAGAGAGCAGACTGTGACAGAGGCCGGGTCAGAGTTCAGCCTTGGTTCCGGGTTGGTAGAACATAGAATGCCTCACAGGGAATTCTGCAGCACTCATCCTGCACATTTAGGCAAGCATTAGCAAAGCAAATTGGTCATGCTTGAGTAAGCTGGTGCAATGTTTTTATTTTTATTTTTTGGTAAACAAATACCTCAGAAACAAGCCGAAAACACACAGCTGCTGAAATATGGAGTCCATGTGCATGCAATATAAATGTAGCCATGGCTAGAGAAGTTGGTAATAGAACCCTTTTTCTTCGTATTGAGCATCACAATAAAATGCAATTCTTATTGACAAAAAAGAGAAGGCAGCATTGGATTTTGATCACTGTAAACTGAATACATTATTTAACCACTCATGGTTGAATGATAAAAGACGAAGGATAGAAAAAAGAGAATAAAGCATTGGTACAGTATTGGCCCATTAGCCTGGGTGCTGAAATACACATCTTTGTAGGCAGATCTGCACATGTGAGAGCGAATAATTGCCCATTTGCTCTTAAAGATGCTACCTTACCCCTTGAAGTTGGAAATAAAATCTCATTTGAATTTGAGAGCTTTTTAAACAGCTCACTTTTGTTAGCCGCTCACTAATGAGATATGATGCCCCAGTAGACCCGCTTTGGATTTCACCAGGAATTATCCCTATTGTTAAATGAGCATACACTTTATCCCAGAACATAATGCTCATTCCAACCCTGTTGCAGTGACGAGCCACAAAATGATTGGAGCCCCCGGCAGAATGTGATAGGGGCCCTTGAGTCTCCCATATCTCACAGATATTCATTGGTCATGGGCTGAATGGGGCTCCCTGAAGGGTTGAAGGGCCCCCTGCGCCATAGGAGCTGCAGGGGTCTCCCTTACACCCCTGCTCTGGAGTGCACCGCTACTTCCACAGTCTTTGACCTCAGAATGGAACATTTAAACGCTGGATCCCTCATAGGACCTCTACTGATGATTGATTTTAACCTGGAGCCTGTTGACCTCACACTTGGTGGTAGAAGGGCCACCACCCTGACCCTGCATCCCACCCCACCGCTATGTTATCATCTATATTACCTAGCCAGACCCATGTCAGACCTTAAAATGGAATATGAGGCACACCCAGGGTCCCCCTACACAGCCTCCCATGAAAACAATCCTATTATCCCAGTGGTCCAAGACCGAGGCACCGGGCATCTGAAGGATTATTCAGTACCACCTTCGGCCCCCTCAAAACTGACAGTCAGAGAGTGGCTCTAGCACCCAACCTCCTCAGAGGTCTTCATCCGCCCTGCCCTAAGGAGGGACATTGAGGAGACAATATAGAATATAGCAAGCCCTCCTTTCAGCTGCAAATGCTAGATTTGGACAATGCTTGCTGTCCTATGCCATCTTTGACGAGAAAGGACTCCTATCCCACCTCACGCTTTGCATTTGTGGTATGCTTGGCAGAAAGATGGATGCAAAAACAAGACACGGGATTGTAGCAATTGTAGCCTATAAGGCCCCAGTGCCATACAAAGACTTAACTTATCCCGCACTTGCATCCAAAGCAACGGGTGATGGCAAGTACATAGAGACAAGACAGCTTAAACTATCAGCAAATACATAAGACCCATCTTGAACTAATGGTTTGAAGTGGGCTGAAAAAACTTACAAAAAGGCCTTATTCAATGAGTGCGAGAAATAAAGATAGATAAGATTGGTTGAGAAGAGTAGAGCGCGCGGGTCCTGCCCTTGTTTCTTGTACTGCTCCCCAGAGAACTCTCCAAACACCAATTACTAACACTGCATCAGGCTGTGCGCGAGCAAAATATCTATCTGCAGTATTTTCAAAGGCGCTCAATGATGGCCGCCGCGAACCCAGGCTTTTGTTCCAGCCTCCTGCTCTCCCGGAGAAAGGGAACCTAATTATCTCACAGAGACTTTCTGCTACTAATCTGTCTGCTCAGCCGAGGGCTCATTCATGTTACCTGCCGCCCCGCCAGGCAAAGAGTACTCAAGCTCACTGGGACTTCCTGTGACGCACTTTTGTCTACCGGAAGGCCAAGACTCTGCTTAGAAAGTGGCAAACAAATAGGCCCGCGCACAGCGAGGGCCAAGGTTTGTAATGTTCAATAGGAAATACAAATGTCTGGGGTAGGCTGGAGGTTGTAAATGAGCAAAGTCCTCCTGCTGTTCCAACCAAAGCAGTCCAGCAGGGCTCATTATAGGTAGAGAAGTTGAAGTGAAAGCTGTCGTGTCGGTGATTGGGATGAGTCAGACAGACATGCAGAGGCCCATAACCAGCTTCTCTCGCTCACACCCCAAGGCCAGCAATTATTTACTGCGCGAGTGGACAGGCAGCCAAACAAGTTATGTGCCACAACACAAGTGGAGTTCAGACCGAAAGGCATTGCTTTCCATATGTGAAACCCATATATGTAGGATCTGGAGAAACAAGTTGGAAATCCTTGAAATGATAGCAGCCAAATACCCCAACTAGCTCCCATAGTTGTCACAACACAATCATCTCACAAAATACGCCCAAAGGTCTTCCTATGGCAACATTGTGGCAGGTCTGAACACTCTCCAAGTACTGTAAAAGCTTAGGTGCTCGCCAAGATACCCCCAAGTAAAACCTCATCCAAGCTTATGCAGTGTGCCATCATCACTACCTTCTCGACACATGCTGGCTTCCATAATTATCTACTCTGGTTTATATTCCATACCATACCCATATGTCATGCTATGTACCATTTGCACACTGATGTAAGCCATTTCGGTTTAAAATGTCAGGCTACTTAATGTTAACTACATCAATAAATATAAAAGCACTCTCAAGTGTGATCCTTAGCTGTGAACTTTGTTAGAAAACAAAAGTACTCACATAGGGTCCCTGCTTGGGTGAGAGAATCTTTAAGTCTAGGTTGAACATGAATCTGGACATGGAGCTTCCAATTTAGCAGACCAATATGACTTTGTGTGCTACACCCTACCTGGACCTGTGAATGAGTAATTTTTTTTTTCCCAGAGTTTTCTATAGCGCGAACTAGACCCGAACCGAATCAGGTATCAGAGTGCTTTACATATCACCAGTTACGTTACATGATGAGGACACACATTCATTTTAGGCACGGGGAGATTAAGTGATTTGCCCAGAATCACAGGAGGTTTTGGCGTCGTTACCTAGACTCGGACCCAGATCCGAGGTCGAGCGCCCTAGCCGTTAGGTCTAACTCTCCCTTCACATGAAGGCGTTGATATAGCTTACCAGAATTTGAGTCTAGACGAAGGCAGTCCTTAAAGATTATATGAATAAACAGCCAGAAAATCCACGTGATCAATACTGATCACTTGTTGACTTGCACATGGCGTGGCTTATTTTTATACTTCACCCGGCCCAAGCTGTCTCTCACTTTCTGGGACAGTTCCCCAATCACAGGACTCTCGTAGGACTTCTAGATGTTTGTCCAAATGTAGAAGTGAACTTACAGATACAATTAACTGAGGCACATGAATACCTCACAATTCTGACTCTCACATTAGAGCTGAACACCTCGGTGTAGGCCCTGATAGAAATCTGAAGTACATGTCCACTGGACAGAAACCCCATATATGACATCAGCATTTTGGTTTGTGCTTACAGATGTCTACACTTCAAGCTTTTGGAAGCAAAGAGTTGAAACCCGTGGTACTTACCTAAGGCAGGAGCAGGTCCTGACAAGCAGTCTCTTAGTTTCCATTCCTGACCTAATAACCACATATATATATTCGATTGATGGGTCCATGGCAGGCATAAAGGATGATGATGATTAGTAATAAAGGGCTCTTGGAACCCTTACTAGTCACCCTAATGCCAATAAATAAAGATTAACCAAATTAATTACAACAAGAAACTGAATATATTAGTTGATATTAGATACTTTCCCATTTCACATGGGTAAAGCCCCTTCCCAACAGATTATTGACTATTATTGTTTTCACTGCTTTATTTATAAGTTCAGGTGAACCAACATTGCAGCAATAAACCTTCGTCACATCATGCAGCATATCAAGAAGAGAACAGAATCACATCAGTATATGCATCAACAACTGTCCACACAGGGGCAGTACATCAAGCTATGCAGAACAAAAGCATCTACCTCACTGTGATCATCGGGCACCCATCCACCCGTCCCAAGGCCATTCAGGGCTTTAGTTTCCCACGGCAGTAGATACATCACTCGACGAGTCGTCTCCAATAGCCAGAAACCTGTTTCCCAGGGCTCTCCATGTTTCTACATCATCCTCTACTTTCGCATCTCTGTAAAGGAGTTTCATGTGAATCTCTTCTGCTAGTGACCTTTCCTTGACATCCCCGCACCAACTCTCAGCCTCCAGGGCATGCTGAACCATCCATGTTATGGCCACTCTGTGGTGGGCAAGGACCAACGTGAGCTGGCAGTATTTTATTGCCATCAGATCAGCTTATATTGCCTAAAAGGCTAGACTGTGGGGTGAGAGAGCACTGCAATGAGGTGATGTGAACTAGTTTCCTAACTACCTGCACCCAGAAGTCCTGCACTGTCTGACACCCACAGGCCAAGTGTAAAAAGTCAGCCTATGGACTCCCGCATCGCTGACAGGCATCCGACTGGGTCTGGGATATTTGATGCAAATTCAGGGGTGGAATGTCATGTAAGTGCAATGCAGGAATATGTAGTGGACCAGCTTGAATCGATCATTGCTGGTCACTGTTTTGGTAAGTGTGTGCATATGTGCATCCTGTGAAATTCTGCAAAGTGCCCCCCCCAGGTCATTATCCGAGGCCGCCGAGCCCGCAACGGGCATCCCACAGCATCAGCCACCATTGCTTTGTATAATAGGGGCACCAAGTGCTAACCAGACCCGCATGTCAATAGGACTCCCAGCATGCAGGAATGCGCCATTGCCACTGGGAAGTTAGTCCAGGACTCCCTGGCCATTTTGGCCAGGCTAGCATGGTGTAGGAAGTGCCCGGGCCCAAATCGAACTGTTCGTTGGGGTGCAAGTCCCCGACTGCTTCACAACCACCCTCTTTCCAGGCCTGAAAAGTCATATTGTCCACAATATGCCTGACCGGCGCAAGTATCCACACTGGTATTTCCCTATGAAAGGGGGCCCTACGAACTACAACCTTCACCAGTTTCTGCCATATATGTGCAATCTGCCGGACCACGTAAGGCAAGGCAGGAGACATACCATCACCGTCCATCAACAGATCACGACCTCGACCACTCTCGCCAACATACATTTCTCATAGATATCACCACTCTCCAGTCATCGAGCCATGTGTTGCATTTGTGCACCATCATAAAAAAGCTCTAACCATGGTACTTCCAGTCCCCCCTCCGCATAACTGCGAATCAGGGTGGACAAAGCCACCCTGCTACGTCTGCCAGCCCAGAGAAGCTAAGTCAAAATCGAGTCCAGCTTCCTAAACCCCCTAGTGGGTAGCTGACAAAGGGAAATCAGCACCACATATGCACCTCAGCAGAAGCACCATTTTGCAGACCGCCACTCTGCCCATCATTGACAGTGGCCGTGTGTTCCTGAATGCTATTAATGTGTGCAACTAGTTGATTACCCTGCCTACATTAAGATGAAGTTGCTTGTCCCGACAGTGCACCGCCATAATATACAGGTAGTGAAAATGGTCTAATTCCCACCGTAAGCCAATGTCAGGCAGCTGACCCACTGTGGTCCCCACCAGTCCCAAAATGGCCTCAAACTCGTCCAGCAACTGGAGCAAGATCCCAAAGGAGTCTTGGGGGGGGGGGGGGGAGGGGTGGAGCTGAGATAAAATAGCGAATCGTTCGCATAGAGGGATAAGGCATGCTGTATCTCCCTCATCTCTTTACACGAGCTGTGCAGATCATGTTGAGCCCACACCGCAAGAGGCTCTATCGCAAAAGCGAACGAAAGCGGGGTGAGGTGACATCACTGCAGTGTCCCTCTACGCAAATCCCACTTATCGGACCTGCAACGGCCCACTCAAACCCTGTCACTTGGCTCGGTATAAAGCAATTTAACAAAATCCTGAAACTACGGCTCAAACCCCATGGCCCAGAGAACTTCCAACAAGTAACCCCAATCGACTGGATTGAAAGCTTTCTCCAGATCTATTGAAAACAAGGTGATATCCTCACCACTGGCTTCAATCTCATGCATAATATGCGTCAAACATCTAAGATTTATCCCCATGCTGCCGACGGCGATGAACACGCATTGGTTCTCATGCACCAATCCCATCATCACCGAGTTCAATCGGTTAGCCAAAAGTTTACACAGGACCTTGACATCTGAATTAATCATGGTGAGCAGTCTGTATGCCACTAGATCCCTCCTATCCCTGCCCGGCTTGAGCAGCATGAAGATCTCTGCTTCCGGCATGGAGGGAGGCAGTACCCCCTTTCCTGTCGCTTCTATGAAAACCACCAAGAGGCCCTGTGTAACCACTGCCGAAAATTCCTGGCAGAACTCCACCGGGAACCCCTTCCTGCCTGGAGCATTAGACCGCAGGAGCACGCGTAGGGTTCCACGCAGCTCATCAAGGTCAAGCCAGGCATCCTGCTCTCCCACTGCCACCTCTCTCATCCTAGGGAGCTTAAAGTCTGCCAAAAACACCTAATATCGTGCCTGGGTGACCCTCGGGTCATCCCTACACACCACCTCCAGGTGGCCACTGTCTCCAAGCGAGAAGTTGCCACAGGTCCTGCAGGGGTCTCCAAATGTGTGACCGGAGGGGTCACAACCTCTCCACATAGGATCCAGGCCAAGAGCCTTCCTGGTTTATACCCCTCCTTGTGCAGCCATTGCTGATATTGCCACATGGTGTAAATGTCCAGCTTGTCCTATGCATCTGCTATTCATGGTCTTACGTCTGCCTCCTCTCCTCTTACACCAGGATCAGCCAGATCCCCTCCCGACAACTCTGCCATCTCCGCTTCAGATGCCAACAAGTCCACCTGCAACTGTCTCTGCACCCTGGATGTCAGTCCTAGGCACAACCCGCGCATCACCACCTTCATGGCATTCGTTTCCTTGGCTCTACTCACTGTAGAGCCCCCAATGTGTAACCATGTATTCAGTCAGCACCTGCGACAAGGCATCCCGTCCTAACGCATCAGTCAAAACCTTCACCAGGAATCTCCACAAAGGTCTCTGTTCCACACGGCCCCCCAGGGCAATGTGCAAGATACTGGGGAGTGGTCTGAGAGGAATCTAGCTAGATGTGTTACTGTAATGCCCTCTGCCATGGGAAACATCCTTTACATTGCGGTGATTACACTGCAATGCAGTTGCAACGCAGCCGTTACAACGCAAGCGTTACATCGACTTGCGCTGGAGGGCGCTATAACCTAAGGAATAGTAAGATTTACTATTCAAACACCTTCCCTACTGTACGTAGACTGGTGTTGGAATAGTAAATCTTACTACTCCTAAGTCCAGCGCCCTCCAGCGCAAGTCGTTGTAACAGCTTGCGTTGTAAAGACAGATAGTCTGGTGCTTGCAAATGAAGTACGGCAGGCTCCGGGAGGACGGAGCGCGAAGGAGACATGTCCTACTCCATTGCTCCCATGGCCACGCTCCGTCAATAGCTGTTTTGATTCCATCTCATGTAGATGTCAGTAAACCATCAATGCCCTGATCAGGACGAAATCCATTTTGGTAATTCTAGAGAAGGTTTTTATCATTTATGTATCCCAATATTTGACCAATTTTCCTAATCAAACATTTGCTCTTGGCCAGTAGTTGATGGGTTCTGCAGCATTTACATCACATTTCATTTTTTATTTAGCTCCGGCTTAAAATCTGTAACTTTGTGCTCCCTTGAGAAGATTCCCATTGCTAAGGAATTTATTATTTTGGCTCTGGTCGGTGAGACCCCAGAGCTCGTGAGGAAGTGTCAGACACCATTTGAGAGGGACCAGGGCAAGCAGGGGCTAGTTGCCCACAGCCTTTCAGAATGGGGCATTTGCCTCGGATGTCCCAGGGTCCGTCCTACTATGGCTTCATAAACTGGGCTAAGTACAACCCCTCAGTACTTGAGAAGAAGCACCGCTGCATTGGTGAGACAGCAGAGCGGCATGAATTGCCCACAATCTCACATCCGGGGAGAAGGAGGCGGGGCCACAATACCTGAGTGCTTTTAATATGGCTTGTAACCTGCGTAAAGGATGTTTCCCTTTATTACTACTACTCTTTCAAGTTGTACGGCGAGCAGCAGCATGGGACTAGTTCTAAAGTTGGTTAGCTGAAACATTTGAGGCCTAATATCTAAACTGGGTGATGAGGGATGGCTCACTTATGCTCAAAACATTTACTTTATTTTGTTTCAAGAAACCTGGTCCCCAGATAACATCATATGGATGGTTTTCAGATTTTTTTTTTTGACCACTATGTCTGATGTGGGAAGAGGTAGGGCAGTCTGATAACTCTTGTTCGAGTCTCTAAGGGATTAATGCCCCGGTTACTTACCGGTAATCTTCATTACTCGGCTTGACTACGGGAACATCCTCTACCTGGGCTCCAACAAAGCAGTGATAAGACGCCTGCAGCTTGTGCAAAACTCTGCTGCTAGACTGCTATGCAGAATCCCTAGATCTGCTAGGATCACAAAACATCTTAGGGATCTGCACTGGCCAGGGTGGAAAATCGGATTCGATTCAAAGCCCTGAACTATCTGTTTAAAATCAAAGCTGGCACTGTCCCCAGGTACTTACAAGATCTTGCCAAGCCCTATTTCCCCAACCGCAACCTTCGCTCTTGTACAGCAGGGAATTTTGCTGTTCCCAGGTACAAACTGGCCAGAATGGGTGGGAGATCCTTTTCCTACCTAGGGCCCACCCTCTGGAACACACTCCCCCCCCCACATACGCAAAGAAGAAAATCATCTGAGATTTAGAAAAAGTGTTAAAACTTGGCTGTTTGACAAATAGTTGGCTGCTGACTGTCTCCTCTCCTGTTGTGTTTTGGGCTCTGTTATCTTGGCGCCGGGAAACCCTTTGTGGGTAGCTGCGCACCTTATAAGTGCTATAAAATAAAATAAATAAAATAATAAATACTCCGAGTATAGTCTTCCTCGCCACATGACTTACATAGTGAGCTTCAGCTCCACACCAGAACCCTCCAAAGTAAAAAAAGCCTCCCATCCCCTCCTAATATGGCCGACCAGATCACCCCTGACTCCTATAGAAGGCGGGCCGGCCCAACCAACAGTCTGAACAACCAAGCCAGCAATGAAGCCGACAGCCAGACAGGGAGGGGGGGAGGGGAACTCATGTGGCGAGGAAGACTATACTCGGAGTAATGAAGATTACCGGTAAGTAACCGGGGCATTACCTCCTCGTTAGTCTTCCTCGCCACATGACTTACATAGTGAGCAAATACCCAAGCCAAAAGGCTTCATTGACCACAAGAAAAAAACACCACACGGTGAATAGAAAAACCAACAATGGTTTATTCAGTACAAAACAAAGAAACAGGAAGACAAGAAACATGATTCAAAGAAAAAAACAAAAGGCCATCAAGGAGCGTCTGCCCCAGCACGGCCCCAGCAAAGTCCTCAGGAACAGAACCACCCAGGACCACCCGATAATGGTCCATGAACATGTGAGGTGACGACCAAGTCGCCGCCCTACAAATCTCCTGTGGAGACACCCTTGAAAGAGGCCCAGGACACAGACACACTCCTAGAGGAACGACCCTGGACCCCACCGGAACCTCCAAACCCAGCGAAGCGTAGGCAAGGAGGATAGCCTGCTTAAGCCAGCGACTCAACGTGGAAATCGAGAGCTTGTGACCAGAATGAACGGGACCAAACGCCACGAACAGACTATCACACCGAGAAAGGGACAACGTGCGCTCAAGGTAAACCACAACAGCACGCCGGACATCCAGCAAGGACAGGGAAGACTCCATGTCGGGAGGAAAAGAAGGTAATGACACCTCATGAGACCGGTTCACCAGAGAAGGAACCTTGGGAAGGAAATGAGGGTCATGACGGAGAATCAGCCGATCAGGCAAAACCCGCAAGAAGGGGGGGAGCGAAGGAACGACCCCAGCTCGCCCATCCGGCCGGCAGACACAATGGCCACCAGAAATAACACTTTAAAAGTGAGAAACTTCAGGGCAACTGAGGCCAGGGGCTCAAAGGGGGGACCCTGGAGGGCCCGTAACACGAGGGGGAGATTCCAAGGAGGAGACAAACAAAGCGCCCGAGGGCGACGGAGAAAAAAACTCCGGAGCAAACGAACCACCAGGGAATCGATCCCGTCGAAACCCGGACTGCGGAAGGCCCGCAAGGGCGCCCACTGGGCCCGCAGGGTAGAGGGGGCCAATCCCAAGGAAAACCCATGAGCAAGGAAGTCCAAGACCCGCAAGGGAATCCACTGAGAAAGGCAAGGCACCCTGGAGCCCGCACCAACGGGAAAAAGAAGACCAATGACGGAAATAGGATGATAAGGTGGAAGACCGGCGAGAGCCCTGCAGCACGTCCACCAACCCCGAAGAGCACCCTCTAGACAGCAAGGTCACCCTCTCAAGAGCCAGGCCTGAAGATGGAGCCGGCGCAACACCAATTCGGGGAGCGGAGGGCCCCGCAATGGAAACAGAAGATCCGGGACCGGCCAGTAGGCCCGACCGCCAGCTCGCACAGGAGAGGGTACCAGGGGCGGCGAACCCAGCCGGGGACCACCAGGAGCACCAGGGCCTTGTCCATGCGTACCTTGCAAAGGACCCGAAGGGTTCAAGGGGATGGGGGGGAAAGCTTACAGGAGACTGGGAGGCCAAGGGAACGACAGGGCATTCACACGCCACACCCCTGGAACAGGGAGGAGAGAACAGAAACGGGGCAGGAGGGCAGACTCCCCGTCCGCGAACAGATCCACCAGAGGCATACCGAAGATCGACACCAGGCGGCGAAAAACCACCGGAGAAAGGGAGAGACCGGACAACGTCGGGAAAACCCGACTCAGACGATCCGCCTCCACATTATCGGGCCCCGGGAGATAGACAGCCCGGAGAGACAGGACCGTCGACTCCGCCCAAGACATCAGTTCCTGAGTCAGCAACCAAAGGGAGCGAACCCGGCACCCCCCCTGATGGTTGACATAACTCCTCACAACCTGGTTGTCCGTCCTGACTAAGACATGGTGACCCAGGAGAGAAGGAGCAAAGTGCAGGCAGGCCAGGAAGACAGCATTCAACCCGAAAGTTCGAAGAGCGGCGGGACAGAAGGAGATCCCAACGACCCTGAACGGACCCCGAACCCAAGGTCGCCCCCCCAGCCGAGGTGACTGTCATCCGTCTCGACCACCCTGGACGGGGAAACCAGAAAGGGAAGACCCTCGGAGAGGTGAGATTCCACCAACCACCAACCCAGATCCGAATGAATCTGAGGGGCGACAAGGACCAGGAACTCGTAATCCTCCGAGTGGGGATCCCAGAGGGAGTGCAGATGATTGACCAATGGATACAGGTGGAGGCGAGCCCAGGGGAGTACATTGATGGTAGCCGACATCAGACCCTGAACCTGCAGCCAAAGCCGGACCGGAGCGTAATCCTGAGCAAGAAGGGACTCCAGATCCCGCCACAAGGTGACCCGGCGACCCAGAGGCAAGAACACCTTCCCCAGAACCATGTCTAACCGACCCCCAATGAGGACCAAATCCTGAATGGGAGACAGATGAGATTTCCGCTCGTTGATCAGGAAGCCGTGGGCAGAGAGAACTTCGCAGACCCTCCTGACGTGCAGCAACCCCTTGGAGAAAGAAGAGGCAGAAATTAACCAATCGTCCAGGTACGGAAACACCCTGATCCCCTCCCGGTGAAGAAGAATCACCAGGGGAGCCAGAATTTTAGTAAACACCCTTGGGGCAGATGACAAGCCAAAAGGAAGCACCTGGAACTGATATTGGGAGCCCCCAACGCAGAACCGGAGGAAGGACTGAGACACCGGATGGACTGGTACATGCAGGTAGGCGTCCAGGAGATCCAGAGATGCAACCACCTGCCCCTGGACCAGGAGCGGCAGAATTTCCTGAAGAGAGATCATCTTGAATTTAGTATGGGGAATGTAAGAACTCAACCACATTAAATCCAACACCGGTCAAAAATCCCCAGAAACTTTGTTTACCAGGAACAGGATGGAGTAGACGCCTGAACCCCTCTGAGAAGGCGGGACCGGCCGGATGGCCCTCTTGACGAGCAAGTCCCGGATGCCGGCCAGCAAGGCCCGTCTCTTGTCCAGGGAGGAAGGCAGGGGCGTAGCGAGGAAATAATCCGGAGGAGGGGAGGAGAAGGTGATGGAAAACCCCTCCTTCACAATCCGAAAAGCCCAAAGATCTGAGACAGACTCCTCCCAAGCCGGGATGAAATGGCAGAGACGGCACCCCACAGGGTACACCCCGGGGGGTGACGGCAGACAGTCAGGATTTAGGGGTGGAAGAGGAAGTGGAAGCAGCAGGCTGGGGCCGGGATTTGGCGAAGAACGGGGCGCCCCGGCTGCGACCCCTACCTCGAAAGGGCGTGCTGCCCTTACCCCTGGATGAAGTGGAGAAAATCCGGCCGCGCCCCGGGAAACGGCCCCCAGAGGACCTGATGGGAGCCAGCAGCTTGTGCGGTCTTCAGCAGACTTCTTGAACATCTCCTCCAGCGGAGGACCAAACAACTTCGCCCCAGAAAAAGGGATCTTCATGAGCAACGCCTTCTGGGCCGCCTCCGACTTCCAATGGCGCAGCCAAATCTGATGACGAGCCTGTATGGCAGCCCCCCCTGCTGCAGCAGACGCACCCAGGGCATCAAAGGAGAAATCCGAAAGAAAGCGCGTCTGTTGTTCCATCAAGGCCAGGGTCGGAACAACATCAGCCCCCTGATCCAGGAGCTCGCCCAGGGACTGGAAATCCTTCAACAAGGATTGCACCGTGCAAGAAAAATACGCTGAAGCCCTGATGGTGAAATTAGCAGCCGCATACGAACGTTTAGTCGCTGCCTCCACACGCTTGTCCACGGCGTCAGAAGGTGAAGCGTCCTCAGAGATGATAGAACCCTGAGAAGCCAGGCCCACAACCAGAGAGTCCACCTTCACCGCCGAAGGGAAATCTTTAGCGAAGTCATCAATAGCATAACGTTTAGCCAGAAAAGGGGGAAAGGACTGCTTATCAACATCCAGCCATTCCCCCTCGATGACCTTCTTGATGGACGCATGCAGAGGAAGGGAATCCGGAGCCTTGCGTTGATACTGGCTGAAGAAATCCTCGGGCACAACCTCATCTGCCGGAGGAGGGAAAGCCAAGTTATCCTTGATGTGAGAAAGAACATCACGAAGTTCCTGACCCTGGATGAAACGACAATGAAGATCATCCTCCTCCCCCTCAGCATCAGAGACAGGAGTGGGGTCCCTACGAAGACGCTTCGGAGAGGAAGGACCCTGATCAACATCACGCTGTGCAAGGGCCTCAGCCACCGCCGACCAGATCATCAACTGGCTGGACTGGGCAGTAAGAGGCTCAGATGCAGACAGGGAGCCAGTCACAGACCCCGCCAAGACAGAATCCCACTCCATAACCCACGAGAGAAAACCACTAACTGTAAGAAAGTGGAGGAAACTCAGAGGGACCGTAGCCGGAACGAACCTAAATAGGCAGAAAACAGCTGAGGCATGTCAAAAAGACTGCACCTGGAGCGAAAACCCGCCCCCGGAGGGCGGGAGAGCACAGACCAATCCCAGCGCGGCACAGAGCCACGGGAAGAAGTCCAGGAAACCCCATCGAAGGGAAAGAGCGGAAACCGCCCAGCGCCGTGACCAGGAAAAACAAGACACGGAGGACTCGGAGAGCCGGCACGTCGAAAGGTAAGGACAGGGAAGCGCGTGTAAATAACTGAACACACCGCAGCGGCCCCCCAAAAGTGAAGCAGAACCAGCGGCCGACCGCATTTAAGAAAAAAACGGCGGCCGCACAGCATAGGCAATCACAAGGGAAACAAGCGCCAAATGATCAAAAGCGCCGGTCCAACAGAGCCCGCAACCGGGCCGGGACCACAACAAACGACTGGGAACAAGATACAGGCGAAACCACCCCACGTACCCGGCCGCCCCCCCCCACCCTGTAGACCCATGGGACGCTAAGGTAGCACCTGACCGGCCCCAGGGACCGGGGGAAGAAAGAGGGGGGGGTCATAGAAAAGTCCAAGTCCCAGGGTCCGCTAAGGCAGGACCTCCAATCAAGGACCCAAGAACATGCTAGAGCAGGTCCAACTTACCTGAACAGCGCCTCTGGAGAGAATCGCGCAGAACAAAAAAAACAGACTGTTGGTTGGGCCGGCCCGCCTCTTATAGGAGTCAGGGGTGATCTGGTCGGCCATATTGGAGGGGATGGGAGGCTTTTTTTACTTTGGAGGGTTCTGGTGTGGAGCTGGAGCTCACTATGTAAGTCATGTGGCGAGGAAGACTAACGAGGAGGTAATGTGGTCATTTCGGTACCTATGACACACCCTGGCACATCATTTCTTTGGGTGGGTTGTTCTGCAAAAACTAATAATTTTTTTGTCTTCAATTTTTGCAATGCAGTATGGCCAGCCAATAAGATGTAATGTAGATGCTTTGTTGTCTGTTATACAATGTTTCTCCCCTAAAATTCTGATCGAAAGGCTATTTATGTATCTGACAAATTATGGACTATTTAACTCAATAGAATTGCTAGGTGCCATCAAAACTCAGCCTCCCACATTTACTGGATGGGGGTGGGGTACTACCATTGATGACATCTTTAGCTTGTTCTTAATGGGTGAACTAGTAACATGACATGTGTATTTGTAAAGTGCACGTTCATCCGGCAGTATCTAGGTGGTGAGTAACAGATGTTTATTGTTACCCAACTCAATGGTACCCATTTTATCACCCTCAGATGGATGAGAAGTTGAGTGGACCTGCCGGGATTTGAACCTGTGACCGTGAGGTTGAACACAGGCCCCTGGATTGGATGCATCACTCCACTGAGTGAAGTAGTGTGGCTCACTGGTTAGAGGCGGCAGACCCGAGAGCAGAGGACGGCCCGGGACCAGGGTTCGATTCCCGGCGTGGCAGGTTTCTGGACCAGGGTCAGCGGACTCGATAATTCTCTCGCCTCGGTGCCCACTCTGATCAGCGATCGCACTCGGCAACTCTGGGCATTAGCTTGCCTCATCTTCACTAACGGCCCCACCAGACCGCCGGGGATGCCTGGTCTCACCCTGGAGATACCCATTAAGGGACCATCTCTCAGGGAAGCCAGGAAGGGTTTCGCAGCGGTCGAAGCGCCTTGGGACCCTACGGGTAAGTAGTGCGCTATATAAAATGCCTATACATTTACTGAGCCACCAGACCCAGCAAACTAGTACTAGCTCAGCAAGTGTATATAGCGACCATAACCCCATCAATCTTGCACTTACCCTTCCAGTCACAGCTAATATTCCTTTAGTCAACAGACCTAAGAATCTAACCTCAGCTGATAGTGGTCTTAGGGTCAGAGGGTGAGATACCAATATTTCAGCACTATTGGTCACAGTGATTCAAACCAATTTATCACTGATTTGTAACTATCATCTAAGCTTACCTCAGCCCGGCGACTCGATCATTGATGCCTAAGTTGCACTGAATGATGAAATCATAACCTGTATCCAGCACCCAGTTCCAGTGCATAATAAAACCAACCCTGGCTGGTTTCATAAGGAATGCAGGGCAGTTAATAAATGATTGCGAGAGACTATCAAATGTACCCCAAAGGGCAGGTCACTAATAGCAACACATAGAGCTGAATATAAAGACGCCACTAGATCTGCTCACCTTAAGAGGACTCCTCAAGACCTGGCTCTTTGAGCAGTAGCAGCACACCCTCCCCTCAGCGCCATGAGACCCTCACGGGTGAGTAGTGCACTCTACAAGTTATTGATTGATTGATTGATCTAGAAAATTAGCAGCCAAAAATGAGAGGTGAGATAAGCTCGTAGATGCAACCACAGCTAAAGATACCAGAGGCTTCCGGAAAATGATCATCCAGCCAATACTGTGTGAGGGCCAGACTGATGATCTAGGGACTAACATCAGCGCAGATCAATGGACTGAGC
Source organism: Lissotriton vulgaris (assembly GCF_964263255.1). Taxonomy (NCBI): domain Eukaryota; kingdom Metazoa; phylum Chordata; class Amphibia; order Caudata; family Salamandridae; genus Lissotriton; species Lissotriton vulgaris. The sequence continues at coordinate 358,327,099 of NC_141693.1, read as the reverse complement.
ATTTTAAATCTATTTATTCACATATGTGTACCACGGCTGCTAACCTCCTTGACTCTCAACCAACCTTCCTGTTGAACATTAGATTTGGTCTCGAAGATGTGATTCTGGTGATTACTGCAAGTCCTTTGCAAAAGCCCCTGGGGCTGACGGGGTCCCTAGGGATCTTTATAGGGAGAATTTTGAGTTCTGGGCACCTATAGTTACCTATAATTACACCTATAATTACTAACATATGAAATAGTGCCGTTAGTAGCAGGCTCCAGAACTCATGGCATACTGTTGTCATTATCCCTGTATTTAAAAGGGCTGCAGGTAAGATCTGTGATGCTATAGGTCCATCTGATTATAGATTTGATGATTAAGATTATCGGACAAATCATTCTTAGCAGGATTGCGAACTTGGCAGAGCTGGATAAGGTGATTTGTCTGATCCAATATGACTTCAGAGAGGGGCTTGGTACATTAGTAAAGTACCTTAACCTTTACATCATTAACAAATATACGACTGCTAAAAGGGAGGTATTATTTCTTTGCCTTTTGGGCCAGAGCAGTGCCTTTAACAGGTAAATCATGGTAAACTATGGAATATCCTGTTAGATGTGGGGCTAGACCATGATTTGGTAGAATATTTGAGGGCCTTGCACTGTGGGGTTACTGCCTCAGAAAGGTACGGGCTGGTGGCAAATGCTCCGACCCTTTGGACTTAGAGCGAGGTGTGGGTCAAGGTTGCATTCAGAAACCTAAATTGTTTTTCCTACACATCAATTGGTTGAATACTTGTCTGCAATTTTCTGGAAAGGATATGACAATGAATACATCTACTGTGGTCCTGGCATTACTTTATGCAGGTGATGCTGTTTTGCTTTCATGTAACCCTAATGGTTTGAGGATTTCACTGAATAATTTTGTGCAATGTATGTACAACTTAGATCTCGAACTGAATATGTGAAAAGCTAGGGCCCTCATATATGGGATTTTGGCAAAGGGCAGCGCAACTTTTTAGTACATTTCTGGACCTGTGGATACTCTGCTACAAATAAGGACTTCTGTGCTGCTGAAAGGACTGTGACTCTGCTGAACTGCTGCTCTGAAGGGCTGCTGCCCAGCTGTGCTGACCTTCTGCCTACTGCCCTCCTACCTGGGTGAGAAGGACTGGACCTGAATCTCTGGAACCCAGAACCCCAGAGTGACTCCAAGAGCTGGTTGGCTGACCTCAGGAACAGAACAGCCTTTCAACAACCTTGAATCTGCACCTGGACTCTGCCATCTGTGAGTCTACCCTGCCAAGGGGTTCCAACCCAGTCCTGGACCCTTGGGAATGGGTCTAAGGTGCCCTGTGGACCGAGTAGAACTGATGTATCTCCTCTGCTGAGCCGTGCAACTCCAAGCAGAACTGATGCATCACTGCTGTTGCATGGATTGGGCCCATTGCAAAGCCTGCATCACAGCCAGCGACCTCTTTGAAACCAGCATTGCATGACACATCCTCAGACCAGGCCCTCACATCCCTCACAGGGCCGGACTGGGAAGCCAAAGCAGCCCTAAAACTTTTGTCAGACCAGCTCCCGTTCGCTGTATAGCGAGCGAGCAAGCTTAACCACTACAAGGAGGGTTTGGGCGGGGTTCTTCCTCAAGGACATTTGGGGAAAAATGGCAAAAATGATGTATTCTGCAGCACATTTTTTATTATAAATTCAATTGTATTAGCTTTTAAAGCATAGTAAATAATGGGCTTGCAGCGCACCAGGATACCATTCTTTACTGGGGTCCTTTAATGGATCTCTCACTATCATCCTTCAACGTTGTCCCTCATCTCTCCATATCACCTCTCTCACATGTACTTCCTTTGTTTTATAGCACCTCTCATACCAGATTAGGTGTTCGAGCACTTTACATCAAACACACATAGGGACAAAAATAATTCTTGTGTAAATCAGTGTATAGAAAATGTTACATGAGACAAAGGACACTATGAACCATAAATTTGCACATTTACAGAACCCATGTCTCCATTGCTGAAAAGCTTCCTCCAACACCCAATAGAGTAGAGGCTATCGAAGGCATGGTATTCCACCACATGCCTCAATTAGGATGGATAATGTAATGCCTTTTTTTCTGTCTGTCACAACCAAATGAATGCTGACATTAAGGGACAGAAAAAAAACAACCATGACCCCAAGTACCTGGGAGAAAACTCCCAAGGTGTGGGGCTCATTAGATGTTTGTTTCTCAGAACCAAAACCTTCTTGTTTGGGAGTGTCCTTCTGGAAAGCAAAAAGTTTTAAAAACTTTAGAGACTGGCGATCAAAACCGACAGTGGCCGTGGCGCCCAGATACTTTTTGTACATTGAAATGAACCACCATGACAGCTGTTTCTTTCAGTGTTCAGAAGTAACACCTGAGCCACCAGTCATCTCTAAATTTGACAGATGGTAGTCAGTCCAGATGGTGAAGGTAATGTCCTCCACCACCCTGACAGATGGTTGTGTGTGTTCATGTGTGTGAGTGTGTGTTTCAGTTGTATTTTTTCTAAATGCCACCCTTCTGGCAGCAGTTAAGGTTTTTTTTTAAATGCACCTTTTGACACATTGTATTGTATTTTATTGTAATTGTATTTATATAGCGCTTACTACCCCTGACGAGGCGTCGAATAAGCTCTTTACAGATCTACTGGGGCAATCGAGCTTTTTAAAACCCGGCTCTTGTGAATAAACTCAAAGTCTTCTATGTATGTACTTTTCCTCCTACCCCTAACGGCAATAATGTATTTTCTAAATTAACCTTAGTGGCACTGAACATCTATCTAAGCTTCAACACAAGCTGTTTACTAGGCTCCCTTTTGGTACTTCTGTTCTTTTTAAACTAGCTCTTGAGTTAAACCCCATCAAAGCAACCCATATTCTGTATTGGCACTCAAACTCTTTCTAAAATTCCCTGTGTGGCACTTAAACTCTGTTTGCCTGACCCTGGTGGGAATTAAACACTTTCTAACATTTCAATGCAGCACGCAAGCTTATTCTATTCCGTCCACTGTGGTGCTTTCTTACTTTTTCTTGCGGGCCCTCAACCTTTATCTAATTTCCTTCTGAAGGCATCAAAAAGTCCTTCAAAGTGGACTTGGTAACGTTATAGATAATATCCAAACACAATTGAAATAAAGTTGAAAAGAGAAATATTTTTCTTAAATGATGATGGTATTTATTCCATATCTCTGTATTCTTCTGTATATGTTGTAAGTCACATATTACAGTGCTTCTCTCAATTCATTGAGCTTAAATTCTTAATAATTTCACGATTATCCCAATGCATTTCGTGCCCCCTGGGCACTTCATCAGGTGAATCTAATTGAAATAAAGTGTGTGTGTGTATGAGGACTCACTCTTAATATGGTCTGATATACACTGAATCAACCTGATTCGTGACTTTATGCATGCACTCATTTGATAGTTGAAAGCAAAAAGTTAAAGGTGATCTGTGGTGGTGAAACATATGATGTATTATATATCAAAACGTGCGCGTTGGTGATTTATCAAATCAGGAGATGCAAAGGAAAGCGTGTCTACAAAAACGTCTGTGTTATGGTAAGACAATAAAACTCTGATCACGGGGATGGAAAGTAACGAGTGCCGTTCATTCCATGTCTACATTACGTGCACATTTAAAAGATTGCGGTGCTTGGTAAAGAATAAAGAAAGTCTCCAAAGAATGTTTACAAACGTTACAAATATCATCGGTTATGAACAGCGGGTGGGCTCTGTTGTAACGAAGCACTGTTCGCGTTATATACTCTTACCGTTCAAGTGTGATCTCTCTGCTCCGACGATGAGCGTCTAAAAAGTTCATGAGTGGTGCCATTGCGATATTGGCGTCTATATGTAGGAGAAATAAACGACGGATAGGAGATCGCGTAGTGTGGTTAGCGTGCGGTTTTGATCGCCATCTTAAGATGGTAAAAAGTGAGTGTTCTGAACATCAGTTCGCGGGAAGTGAGTACATTAAGAAAGATGGATAAAAACTTATAGTGCCATAAATATGAATGATGAAGTGTAGGTGAAGAAAAATAAATATAAATATAACAAACATCGAAAAATACATTCTTAGTTAAAACGAAAAAAGCTGTCAAAAATGTTCATGAGGATTGGAGAACATTCATACCTGATAGGTTACGGTATTATGCTAGAAATGATTTAAAAATGTGATCAATATAAAGTTCAAAGTCAATCAGATCACAGATAACAAGAGAATTCCAGTCGGTCATTGAGGCCATTGGGCTTCATGGCATCGAGTCTGTCAATCCATTAGTTTTCCTTCTGTAAGAGTATGTTATTAATATCTTGTCCTTCAGTTTTGGTAACGATTTCTAAAATGGTGAATTGTAGTTGCGAAATATTGTGTCTTCTCTCATTGAAGTGAATAGCTACAGTGGATTTGACAATTTTAGTCATGATGTTACTTGTATGTTCTGATAGCCAAATTTTTATCTTTCTAGTGGTTTTCCCTACATAAACTAAACCACATGGGCATTTTAACAAATATACATCGTTGGAAGAGTCACAGGTTGCTGTTACTTTCAATCTGATGGGTGTGCCTCGCATGGGGTGCATGATGGTGACTCCTTTGATTATAGAATGGCAATTGTTACAGTTGTGACAAGTTAAGGTTCCTTTATGGTGAATAGGTACTTCAGTTTGAACAATGGGTTTCAGCATTTTTTTGCTCCGGGTGTAAGCAAAAATCGTTTTTCTCTGAAAAATACCTTTGAAATCCGGTTCATTGGCTAGGATTTGCCAGTGTCTAAGAATAGCAATTAGACAAATATACAGAAGAGATCAACGAACGAAAAGTTCGCAAGTATAAAAGAGACACCATTCATTATAAGATGGAAGAGGTCTACTCATGGGCCGAAGTACATGCTAGAAGATGTCAGAACAGACCGTACACCAACAACACAGACACCAAGACATCTTGCTCTGAGGGAGAATCCAGAACAACAAAACAAAAAGGCACAAAAAACACAGCAACAGCATCAACATCCTCACAACCAACAGGAAACGTTCCTTTTTTAGGGGCAGGCCAAAAGTAAGTACGGTAGAATGGTACAAGGAGGTCTGGACTCAGGGGTCCCCTCGATTCTAGTCTCTTGGCTGGGAAAGGGGTAGCGGGACAGTCTGGTAGTTTACAATGAGATGATGGGTAGCTCACAATCCTCGAGCTCGGCGTTCTTGAAGGACGGGTTGCGGCAGCGCCAGCAGATCCCGGAGTGGTCGAAGGTGGCAACGGTCCGCGGCAGCGCCAGCAGGTCCCGACGAAGATGGTAGTTACAACGGGTCGCGGCAGCGCCAGCAGGTCCCAACGAAGATGGTAGTCACAACGGGTCGCGGCAGCGCCAGCAGGTCCCAACGAAGATGGTAGATTGCAGAGGGCCGCGGCAGCGCCAGCGGCAGGACGACAGTTCACAAGGCAGGGCTGCGGCAGCGCCAGCAGTCCGTCAAGGATGAGTTCTTCTCGGTGTCTCTCGACTCTAGGATACAACTGCCTTCCTGCTCTGGAGCTGCCCCAGTTATAGGTCTGGCGGCCTTTGATGTCCGGACCCTCGCACTTGGAGGTCGGGAGGTCCGGGATAAGGGAGTCCAGACACCCAGCAGGGGGGTGGAGCCAGCGCCCGGGGAGGCTGGGGGCGATCGGCACCTGGCGGGGGAGAGCCATCGACACTTCTTCCTCCCATTGACCTGCCAAGTGGTTCGTTCACCTCCTGGGTGGATGGTAGTGCCGGGCTGTCGGGGCCTGGCCAGGCCCAGGGTTGGGGTCGAGCTGAGGCCACGTCGCCTCGTGGTGCAGCGTCTAAGATGGCGGCCGGGCCGGGCAAGGGTGCTGACGGTGGCCCGGACCGGTAGTACACAGATGTCCGGGAGCAGGGGTCCCGTAGGGGACGGTTTGCGAGTTGCTTTGGTGGGTAGCACCTGGAGAGCCGGTGCCCGGGCCCTGTCGTGCGGGGAGGGAGCGAGGCCTTCATGTGGCCTGTCCAACATGCGTCCCCCCCAGCTGAAGGCGGGGAGAGTCACCCATCTTCTTGGGGACTTTCCTCGTCGAGGCGGAAAAAGCGTGACAGGCCATCCGCGTTGGCGTGCTCCTGGCCAGGGCGGTGCTCCACAGTGAAGTCCATCCCCTGCAGGGAGATGGACCATCGCAACAGCTTGGGATTCTCCCCCGCATCTGCATTAACCATTGCAGGGGGCGATGATCTGTTTGCACCCGGAAGTGGGTACCGAAGAGGTAGGGCCGGAGCTTCTTGAGGGCCCACACTACTGCGAAGGCCTCCCTCTCGATGGTGCTCCAGCGCTGTTCCCGGTCCAGTAGGCGTCTGCTGATGAAGGCCACTGGTTGGTCGACTCCCTCGGGGTTTAGTTGGGAGAGGACGGCCCCAATGCCATGGTCGGAGGCATCAGTCTGGACGATGAACTCTCGGCTGTAGTCAGGAGCCTGGAGCACAGGGGCGGTGCACATGGCGGCCTTCAGCTTCTCGAAGGCCGCTTGACAGTCAGGAGTCCAGTTTACTCTTTTTGGCTGGTTCTTGGATGTAAGTGCCGTGAGGGGCCCCACAATGCTGCCATAGTCCTTCACAAACCGTCGGTAGTATCCGGTGAGCCCCAAGAAGGCTCGGACCTCGGTTTGGGTGATGGGTGGTTGCCAGGACTGGATGGCAGCGATCTTGAGCTGGAGGGGGGCCACCAGTCCGCTCCCCACTTGGTGTCCGAGGTAGGTCACGGACCCCTGGCCAATCTGGCATTTGCTGGCCTTGATTGTGAGGCCGGCCTGTTGGAGGGCCTGCAGGACCTCTCGGAGGTGGTTGAGGTGGTCTGACCAGTGGCGACTGTATACGGCGATATCGTCCAGGTAGGCGGCGCTGAAATCTTCGAGGCCCGCCAATACCTGGTTCACCAGCCGCTGGAAAGTGGCTGGAGCATTTTTCATGCCGAATGGCATCACTTTGAATTGGTAGTGGCCATCCGGGGTGGAGAAAGCGGATCGTTCTTGGGCCCTGGGGGTGAGGCCGATCTGCCAGTATCCCGCTGTCAGGTCGAAGATGCTGAGGTAGCGGGCAGCCCCCATGCGGTCGATCAACTCATCTGCTCGGGGAATGGGGTGAGCGTCGGTTCGGGTGACAGCGTTCAGACCCCGATAGTCAACACAGAATCGGAGCTCAGGGGTGGTGCCGGGGGCAGCAGCTTTGGGGACCAGTACGACTGGGCTGGCCCAGGGGCTGTCCGAGGGTTCGATGACTCCGAGGGTGAGCATCTTGGAGACTTCAGCTTGGATGCAGGCACGTACCCGATCTGGCACGCGGTACGCCCGATGTCTGATGGGGGGACTGTCCCCCGTGTCCACGTCATCTAGGCACCAGGGGGTGACCCCTGGGGTGAGGGAAAAGAGAGCTGCGAACTGCAGCAGGAGCGCCCGACAGTCTTGGCGCTGCTCTGAGGTCAGGGCATCTGACAGCCGGACCCCGTCTACCGAACCATCCTTTTCACGTGTCCTCAGTAGGTCGGGGAGGGGCTCGGAGTCTTCTTCTGTCCCACTGTCTGTAGCCATCAATAGGCTGAGCTCCGAGCGCACAAAGTGAGGCTTGAGTCTGTTGGCGTGGAGGACCCGGAGGGGGTTCCGGGAAGATTCCATGTCGATGAGATAGGTGACGGGGCTCTTGCGCTCGACCACCTTGAAGGGCCCCGTCCACTTATCTTGCAGGGCACAAGGCTCGGTGGGGGACATCACCCATACTTGCTGGCCAGGTACGAACTCTATGGAGGAGGCGTTCTGATCGTACCATTTCTTCATGTCCTCCTGACTGGCTTCAAGATTGGCTTTGGCGATTTCTCGGAACCGCCTGGTCTGATTGCGGAGGGTCAGGAGGTACTTGTAGACGTCTGGAGGGGCTTTCAGGGGGGCCATCTCCCAACCTTCCTTGACTAGGCTGAGGGGCCCTCGAACAGGGTGCCTGTACAAGAGTTCGAAGGGGCTGAAGCCGAGGGACTTCTGAGGGACTTCTCGGTAGGCGAAGAGGAGGCACGGGAGGAGCACATCCCACTGGCGGTGGAGGGGCTCTTCTAACCCCATAATCATTCCCTTGAGTGTACGGTTGAACCGCTCAACTAGTCCGTTCCCCTGGGGGTGATAGGGGGTGTGAATCGGTAGGTGACCCCGCACTGCTGCCAGAGGGATTTCATGTATTTCGAAATGAAGTTCGTACCTCTGTCGCTGACGACTTCCCGGGGGAAGCCCACTCGGGAGAAGATCCCCATTAAGGCTCGGCCGACCACCGGTGCAGTTACAGTCCGAAGGGGGATGGCCTCGGGATAGCGGGTGGCATGGTCCACCAGTACCAAGATAAAACGATGTCCTTGTGCTGTTCGGGGGTCCAGGGGCCCCACAATGTCTATTCCTACTTTTTCGAACGGGGTGGTAACCACTGGAAAGGGCTGCAGGGGTGCCTTGAGTTTGCGGCCGCTCTTCCCGCTGGCCTGACAAGTGGGACAAGACCGGCAGTGGTTGAGCACGTCATTTTTAGGTCTCGCCTGTCGATGCGCATGCGCATCGAGCAAGCGAGACTATTGCGACTTATCCACTCTTTATCTACACTGCAAGGAATCGTGGCGATTCCTTGCAGTGCCCGTGACTTTTAAGGTCAATGCGCATGCGCATTGAGCTTATGCGCATGCGCATTGACCTTAAAAGCGCGTGCGCGTGCACGTCCGTCTTTGTTTACCCGCTCCGCCCCCTCCCGCCGTGTCGCATTTCTCCTCCCCCTCCCCTCTCTTCCTTCCGTCTTCCTGCCGTGTCGCACCTCTCCCCTCTCCGCCCCCTCCCCTGCCCGCCCCCTCCCCTGCCCGCCGTGTTACGGTGAAAGGCTTGTTGTTTTACAGATGCTATGATGCTCATTCCACATTCTTTCTTGGCCCAGACGGCTTGATCTGCTACCACAAAGTGGACAAGGTGAGGCAGGGCATGCTTTAGACTATAAATAGATTGTTGTGCGAGAGTCTCTGTTCTCTAAAATTGGCAGGAGGAAAAATCAGAAAGTGAATCTCATTTATCCACAACTTGCTCTCCAGCTCTGTGCCTCTTCCCTTCCGTGGGCTCCATCTCTAAGCTTTGACTTTAGAAGGAATGACAGGGTGCAGAAAAGAGACTGTACTTTACATCTTCCTGTCCCTTCCCTACTTTTCCGAGGCCCTCCACACCATTCCCTCCCCATCTGTGCGCGCCCCTCTCTCCCTGGGGTTCCACCTCCAAGACTTGCCCCCGCAGAGAAGAGAGTGATGAGGAATTAAGACTGAGCATTACCGCTCCCTGCCTTTCCCGCACTACACCGGGCCCTCCCCGCCCCCTCACAACTATGCCCTCTTCCCCCTCCCACCGGCTTTACCCCCAGGACTTGTCGCTGCATGGAGTGGTGTAGTGCAAAAAGCAGACTAAACGTTCTAGCTCTCTTCACCAGGCCCTACCGTTCTCCTATCCCTCAGCTCTTTCCTCCCTTCATTGGGGCTGCACCTCCAAGACAAGTCCCTCAGAGAAGGAAAAGAGTGTATGTAATACTGTTCCGTGCACCCGTTGGCGACCACCCCCCACCACTGCCTTCCCTCCGAGGGGCTCCACCTCCGAGCCGCGTCTCTGCAAGGAAATATTTAGTGCAGGAGCAAACCGAGCATTACAGCTTCCCACCCTCCCCCATCCTTTCAGTAGACCCGCTCCGTGATACAGCGGCAGCTATATTTCAATCTGTCCATCAATTATGGATGGTAACAAATAAGAGGCAATTTAGTGTGCTCTAGTTGCAATGGCAGCAATAGCCCGCTCCAGGCTGTGTCTGGCCAGGAGAGCCGTGCTTTGTTGGAGTGTAACGCGGCAAAACATTTTTTTGTCTCACCGCTGGAGAAACTGGAGCTGGGTTTGCATTGATTAGAATGGGTTGGCAGGCGCTTTATAATTAATACACACTGACTGCAAGCGAAAGGTCACCCAGGTACTTCGCGGAGGGTATTACTGCAGCCAGAAGGGGCCCTTTCAGGCTCGGTGAAGTTGCGGCTTGTATTGTCTCGTTACCATGTAAAGCTGGTAACTAGATGGGTATATTTCTGGAATCATTAGTGGCGCAAGCAGCCTCGCCTTCCCAAGACGTGCCCTTCAGGTGAGCTTTCTCAGATTAAAATGAACTAGTTCTTGGTTTAAAAAAACATTGCTCCTCTCGAAAAGCACAGAAACATTCACACACTGTTGAGACTAATATTGACTATATCAATAAGTACCATTTCGTGTTATTGTATCTAAATGCATTTTATGTGACCGTCTTAAACTCTGGTATTGAACTGCCCCGCTGGCACTTACAATACAGGAACTTCATAAGGGGAGATGTTCATCTGAGGACAGCGAAGAGCGTCCTGGTAACTCAGGGTGGTTTTTCTGTTTTCCTGTTCGATATATCCTGTCATAGCACGCTTTTTTGTAACTCATTTACAGATCTTAATGTTGGGACCTTGATAGATCCCGCCTGTTGGGTACTAGCTGCTAAAATCCTTTTTGATTTGTAGGTAGGTTTTTTATAGAGCATATGTAATTATGCGGTGGTTGTGCATGGTTTCTCATAGGTGATTTGTTGCCAGTCTTTCTCGTGTGGCTCACAGGGCTCTCAGTATGAGGCCGTGCTGCCCCCCTGTGCTGGGGAGAACAGACGCCCCTTTCTTTCTCTCTAAACACAACCTTCGTGGTGATTTACCGTTAATTCCGTACATGGCATTTGCGTGCGAGCGGGGCTGAGTTTAATTGCCATGGGTGTTAGGTTTGGTGCAATTTATCACATAAACATTTGCTCCAGTTTTCCGAATTGAAACCGCAGCCCAGCTTGGCTGCTCCAGTAGCAGAACACAAAACTTCCCGAGCCCCGTTCAGCTGCAGGCCGCATCAGAGTCCAGGCATTGGCTTTGTAAGCGGTGTAGATGAAACCTGGCAGAAAACTGCAGCCCCGGGCATCAGAACCTGTTATGTGTCAGGAAGTGCACCCTTTGTCTGCATGTGTGGCTGTGTACCTCGCCCCTCCCCTTTTTGCGTCCCCGGCTGCCCGCTGGCGATGGAAATGCCCTCACTCTCACTCATCCTCACTCACCCTCAACCCCTCACCCACCCTCACCCTCAACCCCTCACCCTCACTCACTCACCCTCAACCCCTCACCCTCAACCCCTCACTCACCCTCACCCACCCTCAACCCCTCACTCACCCTCACTCACCCTCACTCACCCTCAACCCCTCACCCTCACTCACCCTCACTCACCCTCAACCCCTCACCCTCAACCCCTCACCCTCAACCCCTCACCCTCAAACCCTCACCCTCAAACCCTCACCCCCTCACTCACCCTCACTCTCACTCATCCTCACTCACCCTCAACCCCTCACCCACCCTCACCCTCACTCACCCTCAACCCCTCACCCTCACTCACTCACCCTCAACCCCTCACTCACCCTCACTCTCACTCAGCCTCAACTACTCCCCCTCACTCACCCAAAACCCCTCACCCTCACTCACCCTCACCCTCACTCACCCTCAACACCTCACTCACCCTCACTCGCCCTCACCCTCACTCACCCTCACCCTCAACACCTCACTCACCCTCACTCGCCCTCACCCTCACTCGCCCTCACTCGCCCTCACCCTCACTCACCCTCAACACCTCAACCTCACCCTCACTCACCCTCACTCACCCTCACTCACCCTCAACCCCTCACCCTCACTCACCCTCACTCACACTCAACCCCTCACTCACCCTCACCCTCACTCACCCTCACTCACCCTCACCCTCACACTCACTCACCCTCACCCTCACTCACCCTCCCTCACCCTCACTCACCCTCAACCCCTCACTCACCCTCACTCTCACTCATCCTCACTCACCCTCAACCCCTCACCCTCACTCACCCTCAACCCCTCACCCTAACTCACCCTCACCCTCACTCACCCTCAACCCCTCACTCACCCTCTCACCCTCAACCCCTCAACATCAACCCCTCACCCTCACTCACCCTCACCCTCACTCACCCTCACTCACCCTCACCCTCACTCACCCTCACCCTCACTCACCCTCACCCTCACTCACCCTCACCCTCACTCACCCTCACCCTCACTCACCCTCACCCTCACCCACCCTCACCCTCACTCACCCTCACTCACCCTCACCCTCACTCACCCTCACCCTCACTCACTCTCACCCTCACTCTCACTCACCCTCACTCACCCTCACTCACCCTCGCTCTCACTCACCCTCAACCCCTCACCCTCACTCACCCTCAACCCCTCACTCACCCTCACTCACCCTCACCCACCCTCACCCTCACTCACCCTCACTCACCCTCAACCCCTCACCCTCACACAGTGCAATAGGTCTCGGAGCATTTGAGTTAGAGCTTTTAGAAATGTTTATGGCTTTTTTTTTTTAATTCTTTAGCATTGGCTACAGGAAACAAAAATGCTAAAGACTTACACAAAAACCCATAAACAATTCTAAAAGCACTAACTCTAATGCTGCGAGACCTATTGCATTTCCAATGCTTGTTCATTTTGGGCCAGTAAAAGTGGGTCACCAGGCGGTTGTAGGTTTTGTCCTGACCCAAGTGTCCGGCCATGGGGGCATCGTGAGCCAAGTTCAGCAGGAAGTCTCTAAAACGGAGGGGCACCACTAACACTCGACTGGCCCCCAACTCGGCGATTCTCTGTTCACTGTACAATAGATCATTGTCCCAATAGATCCAGTGGGCCCCGGCAGTATTTCCCGCGCTCTGGACGAGGGCTTGTTGTCGTAGTCCCTCGAGGGAGGGACATGTCTTCTGTTCTTGGCGGAATTGCTCCTGTGTGGGTCCCCCTTCTTGACGCCACTGAGCCAGGTCTGGGAGATCCTGGGGCTGAACGAGTTCTTCTTGGGTTTGTTCTGGGGGGTCGACGGTGTCGGTGTCCCCCACTGGAGCGATCGGGGGAGGAGGTGCTGGCCATTCGGGTTCTTCTGGTCGGGGGATGGTGCGGGCCGCTATGGACCGGGTGGTTACGCACGCCCAGTCTGGAAGGCCCAACATCCCCAGGTGTTCTCTTCTTTCTACGGCGGCCCATGGGGAACTTTCGAGATCGTTCCCTAGGAGACAGTCCACGGGGGCATCATCGCGGACCGTCACCTTCAGCATGCCGGATACTCCTCCCCACTCGAAGGGGACGCAGGCCATCCGACACATGCTCTCTAAATTGTCGGCTGACCGGACGGGGCAGAGAATGTTCGGTATTATTTGTTCGGGGGTCACCAGGTGACAGCGGACGGCCGTCACACTGGCCCCGGTGTCACGTAGGGCTTCGGCCTGGCGCCCATTGATGCTCACCCACTGACTATACTTTCTGGTGTTGGCGGGTAGGGGAGCCCGCAGGACCATGTCTCTCCCCCCCAGGCACGCCAGGACCATGGCGGCTGGCTCCCACTCTTGTTGCTCGTGTTCGTACTCTTCCTGGTCCTCAGAGACTTGCTCTTCTCCGAGGGCGGCGGCCGCTACCTGGCGGGGCCTCGGGGTCTGGTTCTGTGGACAGTTCGGGTCATTGGCGTAGTGACCGACTCGCTGGCATCGGTGACACGTGACATTGGCTCTGAACCCCGGACGCATCGGGGGGTTGCCCCTGTTGGCCGGGGGCGGGGTGCTGGTGGCGGGAGTGGGTGGGACGGTGTCTTTCCCCCGGCCCTGGCCTCCTCCTCCTCCTCGGGGGCGGTGATGGCCTTGGTTGTTCCTGTTCTGCTCGGTCGGGCCACCCCGGCCCACTCGGGTGCTCTCCCATCGGTCAGCCTCTGCGGCGAGCTGCCGTGGATCAGTCATTTTACTGTCGAGGAGGTGCTGCCTGAGCTCGACAAAGCAGTTATTGGAGAGGTGCTCCCACACAACAAGATTAAAAAGCTGCTCGTAGGTCGTTACGTTGCTCCCCTTGATCCACCCCTCGAGGGCTCGGCTGAAATAGTTCACATATTCCACCCAAGTTGTACCCGGGATTCGGGTGCAGTCGCGGAACCTCTGGCGGTACATTTCGGGTGTCAGCCCATGTCGAGTGAGGAGGGCGGCCTTCATGTGATCATAGGACGTCATTTGGTGATCCGGGAGCTGTAACAGGGCATCACGGCCTTCGTTGACGAACCTCCCCCATAGACCGGCTCCCCAGTCACTTCGATCGATCCGGTGGGAGGACATGGCGATCTCATAGGCCTTGAACCACTGCTGTATGTCGTCGTTTCGGTAGAACTCTCGGACGACATCTTTGGGAATGTGGACCTTTGATTCTGAAGTTCCTGGGGTGCGTGGTCGCTCGGGCACCCCCAGGTCCTTGCCTTGCTTACGTAGTTCTATTTCGGCTAGTTTGCGCTCGTGTTCATATGCCAGTTTCTTTTCTTCAAGCTCTCTTTGTCTTTGTTTTTCCTCTCGCTCTTCTCGGAGCCGTAAGTGTTCTAGGTTCAATTTTTGTTCCGCTAGTTTCAGTTCTCCATCCATTTTGAGCCGTGCCAACTCTAATTCATGCAGTCTGGTTTTCTCTCACTCTTGGATCTCTTCCCGGGAGAGACCTGCTCTCCTTTCCTCAGAAGGAGCGGGGTTCGTTTTTGGGGCTTCGCTGTGTTGGTCCCGGGGACCAGCGGTGTTTACCTCTGCCCATGATTCTAAGGCGTGTTTAAAGTCATCTTTTGTGCTCATACCGGTGGTAGCAATGCCCAGATCTATACAAAATTGTTTTAATTCTCGATGGTTGTACTCCTCCAGCTTGTCCATTTGGAATTTCTCTGTAGACCCGCTCTCTTGGGCCGGCATTGTGGTTTAGTCGTGGGGTGAGTTGCTTTCTGTACGATTACGCGTTGGTTCGGATCGCGCCGCTGGCCACCAATGTTAGACGGGACCTGGAGGGTCGGCCGAGGACAAGGGGAGAGGTCTCCGGGGAGAGCCGTCTCCAGCGATCGTACAGACAAGTAACTTCCCCCCCCACAGAATAGGCACCACACAAGGATAAGATTTAACGTTCTTTATAAGCAATCTTGAAGTACGGTAGAATGGTACAAGGAGGTCTGGACTCAGGGGTCCCCTCGATACTAGTCTCTTGGCTGGGAAAGGGGTAGCGGGACAGTCTTATTACCAATCTGGTAGTTTACAATGAGATGATGGGTAGCTCATAATCCTCGAGCTCGGCGTTCTTGAAGGACGGGTTGCGGCAGCGCCAGCAGATCCCGGAGTGGTCGAAGGTGGCAACGGTCCGCGGCAGCGCCAGCAGGTCCCGACGAAGATGGTAGTTACAACGGGTCGCGGCAGCGCCAGCAGGTCCCAACGAAGATGGTAGTCACAACGGGTCGCGGCAGCGCCAGCAGGCCCCAACGAAGATGGTAGATTGCAGAGGGCCGCGGCAGCGCCAGCGGCAGGACGACAGTTCACAAGGCAGGGCTGCGGCAGCGCCAGCAGTCCGTCAAGGATGAGTTCTTCTTGGTGTCTCTCGACTCCAGGATACAACTGCCTTCCTGCTCTGGAGCTGCCCCAGTTATAGGTCTGGCGGCCTTTGATGTCCGGACCCTCGCACTTGGAGGTCGGGAGGTCCGGGATGAGGGAGTCCAGACACCCAGCAGGGGGGTGGAGCCAGAGCCCGGGGAGGCTGGGGGCGATCGGCACCTGGCTGGGGAGAGCCATCGACACTTCTTCCTCCCATTGACCTGCCAAGTGGTTCGTTCACCTCCTGGGTGGATGGTGGTGCCGGGCTGTCGGGGCCTGGCCAGGCCCAGGGTTGGGGTCGAGCTGAGGCCACGTCGCCTCGTGGTGCAGCGTCTAAGATGGCGGCCGGGCCGGGCAAGGGTGCTGACGGTGGCCCGGACCGGTAGTACACAGATGTCCGGGAGCAGGGGTCCCGTAGGGGACGGTTTGCGAGTTGCTTTGGGGGGTAGCACCTGGAGAGCCGGTGCCCGGGCCCTGTCGTGCGGGGAGGGAGCGAGTCCTTCATGTGGCCTGTCCAACAGCTCACATGTGGTAACACCTTGTTTGGGTCAATTGTTTGGGGGGGAGAGTGTGGATGGGGGGAGGCAGGCTCCAGGGGCAGTTTTTCGTGACCTAGTTGGGGGTGGTCCGCTGTGGGTGGGGTAGGTGGTCAATGTGGGGGGGGGGAGTCCACTGTGTATTGCTATGCGAGCTTGTTGAGGGGAGTTCACTGTGGGAGGGGTAGGCGGGCAGTAAGGGGAGGGAAAGTCAGAGGTTTTTATTTATGCTTAGAGGTACCAACCAGTACGTAATTGCTACCAGTTATTTCTACATTGATCACTGTGTACAAGATAGTGTTGACCTCCGTTAAATATGCAGGATACAACTGGTGGCACAGGAGTGGGCGCGGACGTGTGCGGTCTGAGAGCTCTAACGTGGAATGTGCGGGGGCTGAATGACCATCGCAAGCTGCGTAGGGTGCTGAACTATTTGACTAGACACCACATTGATCTGGCCTTAATTCGTGAGAATACCAGCATTGTGGGGCGACTTACGCCTCAATCCAAAGGCACAGCTTGCTAATACTAGAATCCTTTGCTTGTGTAGAAACAATTTAATCAAGTTTTAATCCATGTACTCCTTCGCTTGCACAATCTTTACAATTTCCTCCCATTGAAGCCATTAAGTACGGAGTAATGCCATTTTTCCAGATTTCTTATGCTATTGATGTGCCCATCCGGACCTCTTTACAATAACACGTACTGACGCATTGTTTCATCCAAAGGCAGCTTTTATTGAAAACCCAATGCATTTCGGGTTACTGGGGCCCTTTGTCAGTGGTCACTACAAGTAATAATGAAAACAAACATTTGTTATAAAACCATTGCCTGTGCTCAATGATACGTGCAAAATATTTTACTAAATACATTGTACTTCCCCCCTTCAAAGCTGTTCATTCCCATGCTGCTATGCTTGTAGTATCTAAGCTATCAATCAAACTATCCCCTGCTATTTACACAGAACCTTCAAACCAGCGCAATGTTCTGCCAATGGCTCCCCTTGAAACGTGTCTCTCCTGAAAACACCGCCCTGTCCCGTGATTCTACTCACCCTTTCAACCTCCCAAATCAAGTATATTTCAGCAAGTTAACCCACAAACATTACCCGTGCAATGAATGCAATGAATTTTTTCTTCAGCACCTTTAAGAAACTCATTACAGTTTTCCTAGTTCGCTAAAACTTGATATAGTGTTGCTTCATAGATTAACGTGTTGTATTGTGGGAATTGTAGTATCAAGGACATGAGAGTAGGGTTTTAAACGAGAAATGAGCCTCAGGTGGTAAATCAAACTGATGGTAATATGGGCGGGATTAGAACATGAAGGGAGGGTTAAATACGCACGCAGGCAGAACAAAAACGGCTTGAAACTTTTTTTTTTCTGAAAAGCAAGATGAGGACGGTTTGTTTTCGGCAGGTACGTGGTGCAGAGATGTGTACATGGGAAATGTAATTACATGTGTGGGATGGCAGTGTTGAGACAATTTGATCATTTTTAACATCGAGCTCACAGAGTAAATGAATTTATTCACGAGGCAGGTAACAATTGGGAGCGAGATGAAATTGTTTTAAGGAAGAGGTGGGGAGAAGGCGCGGCATGCACGGGTAATGTTTGTGAGTACATGACGGAGGTAGAAAATGAGACATAGGCAACACGTTTGAATAGAAAGGTTAAAATGGGTTAACTTGCTGAAATATACTTGATTTGGGAGGTTGAAAGGGTGAGTAGAATCACGGGACAGGGCGGTGTTTTCAGGAGAGACACGTTTCAAGGGGAGCCATTGGCAGAACATTGCGCTGGTTTGAAGGTTCTGTGTAAATAGCAGGGGATAGTTTGATTGATAGCTTAGATACTACAAGCATAGCAGCATGGGAATGAACAGCTTTGAAGGGGGGAAGTACAATGTATTTAGTAAAATATTTTGCACGTATCATTGAGCACAGGCAATGGTTTTATAACAAATGTTTGTTTTCATTATTACTTGTAGTGACCCCTGACGAAGGGCCCCAGTAACCCGAAATGCATTGGGTTTTCAATAAAAGCTGCCTTTGGATGAAACAATGCGTCAGTACGTGTTATTGTAAAGAGGTCCGGATGGGCACATCAATAGCATAAGAAATCTGGAAAAATGGCATTACTCCGTACTTAATGGCTTCAATGGGAGGAAATTGTAAAGATTGTGCAAGCGAAGGAGTACATGGATTAAAACTTGATTAAATTGTTTCTACACAAGCAAAGGATTCTAGTATTAGCAAGCTGTGCCTTTGGATTGGGGCGTAAGTCGCCCCACAATGCTGGTATTCTATTCATAAGTGCCTTTTGGGCGAGGCGCATTACCGAGGAGCACGCAACAACGCATCATTTGGATTATCAATGGATTACTTTTCATATAGGTGTGCATTCCCTACTTTCAATAATGCTTAATTCATGAGACACTCTTACCTGTGAGTAGTCCTAAATTACGGGCTAGGGGATTGAAGGGACAGGTTAATGCCGCAGGTTTCACCACACATGCGCGAGAGGTGGTAACCTGGGTGAATCCAAAATCAGACTTCTTCCTGACTATGCTTAAGGCTGACCCAGAAGGCAGATATGTAATTTCGAAGGTGTCAGGAAGGGGGATGGAGGCGATAGTCCTTAATCTATATGGTCCAAACTACGACTGCCCGAGTTTTATTCTAGGCTAGCTGAAATTACTCGGGATTGCCAAGCCTGGCCGCCCTGTGGGGAGGGGACTTTAATGTGACTAGATACCCTGCTGCGGACTGCTCAAGTGGCCCGGCCAGACAACCAGCAAAAGCGGCTGGGGAACAGGACAAAATACTGATTAGCGAGGACCTAGCTGATGTGTGGCGTAGTTTACACCCAACGCAAGGGGGATACACACACTACTCGGCCTTCTACAACATATCTACACGCATTGATTACTGGCTGGCCGCGACGGGTCTGCTTTCATAAATATGCAAGTGCCAGGTGCTGCCCGAACGCTTTCCGACCATTCTCCCATATTGATAGAGTTAATAACGCTGTGGAAAGTGGTCCCCCCATTCCTATGGAGATTCCCACCATATTCCCTATTAGACTCAGTCTTCAGGGAGGAGTTGCATGTAGCGATAGAGACGTTCTTCGAAACAAACATTGGATCAGTGGATAGCTTCCAAACGGTGTGGGAGGCGTTTAAGGTTTATATTCGGGGGTAGCCATGAGCAACCTCTCAGGGATACTTCGCGCAATCCGGCAGAGGCTGACCAGCCTGGAGCGACAATTGGCGAAGTGTGAAGCTCGTCAATTAATTGGAGACTCTGATGCTGATAGAGAGGAAATGAAACGGTTGCTAGCAGAATATCAAGCTGAGGCGGATGCGGAAGTCAAGCACCTAGGCAAATATGCTACAGCTAGAATATATGGGGAAAGGGACAGACCGGGAGTGATCCTGGCTAACATGGTGAAACTGCAACGCCGGAAAATCACTAACCGTGGGCGTAGTGGGGCTTCGCGAAGCTACGTGAAGTGGGTAAAAAACTACGCCCACCCACGCACTTCGCGTAGCCCCCCTACGCGCCACCCGCCTCCCTCCCGCCGCACCACCCGCCTCCCTCCCGCCCTCCCTAAATGCTTCAATGACAATATAAATGAATTATAAAACCACTTACCGTGTCCGCCGCGTCCCCGGGGCTCCCTCTCGTCATCGCACCGCTGGCGCGCACGTCTTGGATACTAATGCGCATGCGCGGCCGCCCGCGCATGCGCAGTTCGCATGCGCCGGCGGCCGCGCATGCGCATTAGTATCCAAAAAGCGCGCGCCGGCGGTGCGATGAAGAGAGGGAGCCCCGGGGACGCGGCGGACACGGTAAGTGGTTTTATAATTCATTTATAATGTCATTGAGGCATTTAGGGAGGGCGGGAGGGAGGCGGGTGGCGGGCAACTTCGCTACGCCCACAAAGTGGGTTTAGTGTTGCCTGCTTCGCCTACTTTGCAAAGGGCGAAGTAGGCAACACTACGCCCACTTTGTGGGCGTAGCGAAGTTGCCCACCCAGGCTTAAAAATCACAAGCACTGAAATCAAATCGAAGGAGGGGGTCGTGCTTACCGGAGAGGTAGAAATTGCACAAAGATTCAGGGAATACTACACTGACTTGTATAGCTCCATGGCGACGGGGGGTGAGGAGGACATCTTAGACTAATTGGAGCACATTGAACTCCCGTTTTTATCTGACGCACATAGGGAGTTTTTAATGCACCCAATTGAGCACGACGAGATCAGGGAGGCTTTGGGCGGGATGACGGCGGGAAGTGCACCCGGGGCAGACGGGCTGACGGTTAGCTTTTATAAGACATTCTTGGACTTGTTGCTCCTACATCTCTCAGTCTTGTTCACTGATATGTGCGAGGCGGGGCGGATGCCGGAGACAATGCGGGAAGCATTAATTGGTGCAGTACCTAAGCCAGAGAAACCCCCAGAGGAATGCAGCTCATACAGGCCTTTGTCGCTACTAAATGTTGACACCAAAATATACGCTAAAGTGCTGGCGACAAGACTGGCCCTGTTGGCCCCGGAGCTGGTTGCGCCGGAACAGGCGGTGTTTATGCTGGGAAGGAATATTACCTAAAAATTGCGTACGGTCTTCGGAGCCATTCAACATACACGACCAGAGTCGAGGGCGATAGCAGTGCTTTGGGACATGGAGAAGGCCTTCGACTCTGTGGAGTGGCCTTTTCTTAGAGCGGTCCTCTCTAGACTCTGGCTTGGCCAGGTGTTCCTGCAGAGGGTAGCGGTACTCTACAATGCCCCGGCGGCACGCATCAAGATAGGGAATCATGTCACAGAACCCATTCAGATTTGTAGAGGCTCTCGACAGGGCTGCCGATTGTTGCCCACGCTCTACGTGCTGGTCGCGGAACCACTGGCGCGAGCGATGCGAGAATACCACTCGCATTGGGGGCTGCAATTCCCTACGTACCAACTAGTCATAACAACTTACGCAAATGAGACACTACTCTATGTCAGGGAACCGGAGAAGAATCTGGTGCCTCTCCTGCGGGAAGTGGTGAGATTCGGCGCCCTGTCGGGGCTTACTGTAAACTGGAACAAGTCCATAGCATTCCCCATTACAGCAGCCACTGAGAGGTTTGAAATAGAGTATCCGCTGAAGTGGACCACTGACCCTATACGTTATCTGGGGTTACAGATCCACACTGACTCGGAGACGGTATTCCGCAAGAACTACGGCAGGGCCATCGCCCGCCTAGAAGACAATGTGGACATATGGATTGGACCACCCCTTTCCCTGCTGGGCAGGACATCGATAATGAAGATGGTGATCTTGCCCCATCTGTTGTATTTATTCACGAATATACCAATGGTCCTTCCTAAATGCTTCTTCTCGCGCCTACAGGTGCTATTGATTAAATTGGTCTGGGCCGGTAAGCAAGCAAGGGTGCAGTGGAAAATATTAATCCTACCATACCATATGGGCGGATTGGGAGCCCCTGATTTCGAACTATACTACGGCGTAGCGCAGGGGGCGCAATTATATCGCTGGATACATGACGAAGGGACAGCAACGTTTATAACGATGGAAGGTCTTTTTGCTGCGCTGTTGCCGCTACCTGCTTTTGTCTTTGATGAGGCAGACCGCCGCAGCGGACTGCTTGACTCCTCAAACGCACCTAGACATGCCAGGCAAGCCCTACTACAGTACCACCCTGGGGCAATATTGTACTCTCCACTGATGCCCACATCGTGGGCCATTTGGTTGGCCCTGTGCAGGGAAAAAGGGGTGATCATGGCTTTGAAGGCCTTGGGTATTCACACGTTGGGAGACATGTTTCTTAACGGTACTCTTAAGACTCTGACGGAGGTGTCAGCTCAGAAGACACAGCCCACAATGCTGCAGAGCTTTCAGTATCACAGGGTCAGAGAAGCCTGGCGGGAACAGTTGGGCGAAGACTTGCAGGAACCCCCAGAACTCTTAGAACTTACTCACGTCATTAAGTCGGAGGCCCCGAGAAAACTGGTCTCTATTATGTACAAGATTGCCATAGCTGAAAGAGAGGCCAGGCACAATAAGGCGACTAGACTGGCAGCGCGACTTAGACATGATTATTGATGACGACATGTGGCGTTATTACTGCAGCAGCACGAGGTCTGTCTCCCTGAATGGTAGGCACAGACTGGTGCATTTTAAGTCTTTAAATAGAGTATGCCACACACCGGAGAGGTTACATCGGTTCGGGCTTCGCGAATGTGCGACATGTGAGCGATGCAAAACACAATGTGCAGGGTTTCTTCACTTGGCGTGGGAGTGTCCAGGGGTACAACTCTTCTAGAGTAAAATATTTCAGGAACTGAGCAGCACACTCGGGACAGACATCACACTATCCCAGGCACTGGCGCTACTAGGTTTTTCGAGGCCGTTGCCGAAGGCACAACGCAGGATTGTGGAAATGGGTATGCTGATGGCAAAAAGAAGGCTAGCCATATGCTGGATGAGAAGGCCCGTCCCCAAGATAGAACAGTGGACGAGAGACTTGACTAACTGCTGTACGCAGTCGGAGAACTATAGCGAGCTACTGCCGCTTAAGAGCAGGCCCAAAAATTACTGGGGACTGTTTTTGGGATACAGGAGGAGGCTAGAAGCAACGGCCACTGCTAATGAGGATGACGCCAGGTAGGGAAACGTAGGTTTATCCGGGGAAGAGACGGCGGGCAGTTACATCTTGTTTGGGGTTGTTTATGCATAAAGGTGGAGTATATGTTAATGATAGCAGGTAACACAGATTTTCAAAATGAGAAGATGCACAATGTCCTGTTGTTAACGCCGCCCGGCCTCCGGGATGTGGGCTCAACGGCTGTATGAGACTCATGGGGTATGGGACTTTCATCATGGATATGTAAAATAGGATCTACTGTGTTTATATGCAATGTTGACACCGCAATAAAAACAATAAAAAAAAATAAAAAAACGTTAAGAACATATTTTAGCCACAGAACTATACATTTTAATAACTAAGGAAACTTGCATTGCCTGAGGAAAATAATACTACATTCCTAGCTCCTTTAGAGCAATAGGCCTATTTAGAACGAGTAACCTTCCTAGGGTGGAGAAAGAGGGTGGGTCAGGGATCTGCATAAGGTGATGAGCAGCCTACCACTGACAAGCATCATTCTCACAGCAGCAAAGGAAGTGCAGGCAGAAATGGAAGAAGCAACCAGGTGGGAGGACCCAGGTTTATTGACAGTCTTGGATGATTCTGCCATTTTGGAAAATCCCACAATGTAATGCAGGGGGTTGGACCAGCTTGTAGGTTTCCCCCAGGAAATGTCAGTTGGGGGTAGATAGTGTTGTGGCATCTTTGGATTGTCTTGTGAGGCCAACGTTATAGATCACCCACATTTAAACACCTGCACACTTTCAGAGACTTTGAGAAGAACGAAACCACTGAAGAGTAATGATGGAGTAGCTCCTTGATGCTAAGAGGAAGCAGCAGTGTCCAGAGCAGTGCTTAATTTGAGCCAGTGCATTCCTGTGCACAGCACCGGCACTTAACTGTCAATACCGGCACTTACAACAGTCTGCCACATGCTGGCACAATTTGCCTAATTTGCAAAGAAGTGCAGCAACAGTTTTTTATTAAATTATTATACATAAAAATGACCAATACCTGCTGCCAAGCCATTGTTCTAGCTTTGGGGCCCAGGAATAGTCTGATTGGTCCTGTTTGTAGGACTGTGATGGTTAGTAGTTGACTTGGTACTATCAATGGCAGCACTGCAAGGGGCAGTGGGTGGTGCAAGCTGCATTCGCCTCCTGACGAGGGCCCTGGCACTTATTTATTTATTTACAAATTAAGCAATGTTCCAGTGGCCATAAAAAGCATTGTTCAAAAGCAATCAGAAAACCATGTAAAAATATAAAGGCTTGAAATCCCTGAACAAACACTGCTGATGGCCCGAGCTTGATACCTGTACTGAGACAAAACAGATCTTGTGTTAAAAGGCCAGTTTGAGCCAGAGATATCCCAGTTTGATCAAGCTGCTCACATGCACTTCTTTCGATTGCCACAGCAATGAGTTGATGGATGAGGGCATCAACGTGTGTGGGATAATGCCAGGTTGGAGCTCATGATTTGTTGGTTCCCCCAATGAGCCAGCCACCCATTTAGCACAGCTGTGGTTCACTGGAGTCTCTACCATTAGAGGTGGGGGCCACTCAGTGTTGAGTTTAGGAGGGAAAGCCCTTGGTCCTAATCATGTTTACCACTGAGGAGCTTGGGGCTTCCCAGATCTCTGGCAGGCTTCCGTGCGGCCAGCGTGCTCCATCTACACATTTGGATTGTGGCATGGCTGAGTGGGAGAGAAGAGTGGAGGAAAAGAAATGCCAGCTACCCCACCAGTACCATGAGAGGAAGTGCTGGGTGGAGAGCTGTATGAGCTGGCGGGGATTCTAGGGAATCATACCTGCACCCGCTCTGCCATGTAAGTGTGCCCTACAAGATCAGGGGCTTTTTTGCATCACAAAGGCCAGCAAATACTTTAAAAAGGAAAACAAAACAAAGGAAACTACAAAAAAGAAACGCATTGGTGCTGAGTTCAAAATAATAGCTTTGGGGCAGTAATATGCTGCTTAAGCCCTTGTGTCTAGTTTAAATATTTGCATATTTCAATCTGTTTGCCCAGAAGGGCAGGATATAGCCAGAAGAGATTGTACATGCTTTGGTGCCTGCCAGAAGAATGTCCCCCACAAGGAGCATCACCACTTTTAAGTATTTTCACTCCAGGGCATTTTTGAGCCTACAAATAGTGACCCTGGGGCAGCTTCTTCACTGAGTTTTAGCACTCTTGGAGGTGGGAATTTAGGTTCCGCGCTTTGTGTGTATGGACTTTTTTCAAATTCTCTGAGTAAGACTTCCAATGAATGTACACTGTTAGCACTGTTTATTCTTTCAGGGTTAGCAAATGGATGGTGAAGCTTGACATTGGTGTCTATTCTGGGTACCATATAAAATTATTTTAAATTGCTATAATATTTTATTTTTGTAGTGCTTATGTACTGCCAATTAATTGTATAATGACTAAGCCAGTAGGTCTGACATTTTATTGATGTACTAATGATTTTTTTATTAGGTACCTTTATTGGATAGTGTGAATTGGGTGTTAGTGATTAGGGCTTGCTGGTCTGCAAACTATTAAAGGTCCTTCTGACATGGGTAGACTGGGCTGCATTTGGAGGGTTATTACAAGTAACTGGGATTTTTGCTTGTTGTGAACCCTTTGTGTATTCGTGCAAAGCTCTAGGTTCACCACCCATCCATATTGATGCAAAATGGCCGCTAAACTGCCGCTGCTGGCATCAACTGAAATCATGCATTTATTTCCCACAATAAAAGGCTTCCAACAAGCTGCATGCACCATTTCTTTTGTGCACCAGAAGAGTCACAGCACTCCATCAGACAGTGTGAGGTTGGCCAAAGTGATAGGAGGCTGAGCAGAGTCATATGGCTAGGTTTTGAGTAGCCTTTTATAGGCTGTCAAAGATTCATCCCGATGCAGATTAGAAGGAAGACTGTTTCATGATTCTGCCTTTCGAACAGTAAAGGTGCCGCCACCACAAAGAGACAGTTTTGGATTCGAAGAAGACAGCGATTGTTGGATCTGGGTACCCTCTCTTGAGTGTATGAGACAATATACGACAGATAACTTGGGGCTTCACCATGGACAGCTCTGAAAGCCAGCATCAGAGCTTTGAATTTAATATGCTATTTAACCGGGAGCCAGTGCAGGTGTCTCAGATGTGGAGAGATATGATGGTGCCTCTGGATTCTCCTGGTTAGTCTTGCAGCTGCAGTCTGGATCATATGAAGTCTGCATATCAAATACACAGGAAGACCAAGGCAGAGACTGTTAGAGTAGTCCAGGCGGAAAGTGACTAAAGAATGAGCAACTGTTTTCCTTATCACTTCAGGAACCAGATAAAGTAACTTGTTTATGATTTTCATCTTCAGACAATAGACAGACGGAATTCGTTTAATTTGTGTCGTAAAGGAGAGAGTGGAATCAAAGATAATTCCCAGATGTATAACTGAAGAGCTAATATTAGGAGAAGCATTGAGTTCAGCAGGTCACCAGAGGGAGGGAGTTGGGAGTCACTTTGATTAAAAACAAAAACATTGGTTTTATTGGATATAGTTTCAAGCAATTTGCGTCCATCCAGGCCACTGCTCCTCTATGACATTCTTTAAAATGTTAAACGATGCCTCTGTGTTATCTTGGAAGGAGAAAAGCAATTGGGTGTCATCAGCGTACATTACTACCTTGACACAAAGAGATTTGATAAGATTCAGCAAGGGTGAAAGGTAAAGATAGAACAAGAGCGGGCTCAGAGCAGAACCCTGAGGAACACCACATACCAGTGGTTTAGGAGATGAAAATGCAGGTGTAAGTACACTCATTGGGATCTGACCTCCAAGAATGATTTGACCCATAAAAGGGCTTGACCTGAATGCCAAGGTTGCTAAGTCTGTTCAACAAAATAGAATGAGAAATAGTGTCGAACACTGCCAACAAATCAAGGAGCAGCACCATAACAGGTGTGCTCTTTTCTCATTCTCCCTGACAAACTCTGCCACCTCCAGGGCCAGACTGACCATAGAGGGCATCGGATGTTTGCTTCAGGGACTGGAGGGGTGGACGCCCGTTTTGTAACATTGGGGTCCGGTTTTCTTACTGGGGGCTGGTTTTGCAGCAACACTGCAATGTCGGCCCCCAGTTACAAAAGCAGCGGTGCTGGGGGCCACTTTTGTTTAGCAGTAGTGATTCAAACTGCCCCCCCCCCATCAGGAGTGGGAGCTGGTCTGACAAAATTGCCAGGGCTGCTTTGGGTTCCCAGTCCGGTCCTGGCCACCTCCTTGGCTGTCTCCATGCTAAAACCTGTCCAAAAGCACGACTGCGAATCATAGAGAATAGAATTGGCCTACACAAAAGTTGACAGCTGTTGATTGGCCAATTTCTCCCAAAGGTTTGTTGGAGCTGAGAGGAGAAGTATGTTCCTAAAATTGTGCAGTATGCTTGTGTCCGCATTAGACTTTTTAGCAACAGCAAAAGAAATCCCTGTTTCCAACAAGAGGGTAATACTCCAGAAATCAATGGGGTATTCTATATTACATTGAGCAGGGGGCTTAAGGGCTGGGCCATAAGTCTGAAGATATGTGGGGGGCAACCATCATCTGGAGAACTGGACTTGCATTTTAATAGTTAATTCAAGGAGCATTCTTCAGAAATAGAAGCAAATTCATGAAAGACTGACTTATGACAGGAAGAAACACAAGAACATGTTTCCATATTTTCCACATCAACTGAACTAATGACTTGGGCCTCTGTTTTTTTTTAATTAATTTTTTATTTTTTCCCAAGTACACACATTGTATATTTATGCATTTATACATTTAGTCATATACATTTACCTTTATATATTACAATATTCGGTTTGTGGACTTTTCACAAACTTTAACCTCTTTTTAAACTACCAACATTTTCAAATCCTTCATATACCTTTCATATTACATTTCTCATAAACTACCCTATATTGCCACGGTCTCCTTCCATTTAGCTATTGGTTCCCAAATTTTTAAACCAAACCTTCTTCCCCTTTTCCCCTTTCGAGCATAAATTGCCTTCTCAAGATTATACATGGCTAATAAATTCGCCAACCAGGTTTGCATATCCGGGGGATTCTTATCCAACCATGCTCTTGCTAGTGTCATCCTGAGCACTAACATAGCCATAAACATGAATTCTTTTTGTGCAATAGCTCCCTCTGGAGCTCTCCCCAACATTATCAGCATAGGTGTTAAACGTACTTGTACCAGTAATGTCCTACCAAGAAAATCCTCCACATCTTTAATCAAAGTAAATAGTTGTGGGCAGAGGGAAAACATATGCACAATATCTGCCTCTGCTGAATTGCATCTAGGGCAAGTGATACCAGTGGTTCCTCCCCACTTAGCTATCCTGGCTGGAGTGTGGTATAATAAAAACAGAGTTTTATAATGCTGAGACTGAAGGGGAGCTGAGCATAAAATGGTGCGTCCCAAGTCCAAAGATTCCTGAAAATATACCGGCTCTCCACCCAGTTTTTCAGCCCACTTGTTGCTAAACTTGTCAATATCATCACTCTTTCCTATTGTGAGGCATGCATAAAAGGATCTGATCGTGCAATCCCCACCTAGTTTAATCTTCTCCAATATCTCACTTCTGCCAAACCCAGCTGTACCACCCTGTTTGTTACTAAAGAAGCTCCTTACTTGCAAAAATTTAAAAAAATCCCTTTTATCAATACCATATTTGGAGGAGAGAGCTGAAAACTGAACTATCCCTTCTTCATCCATTAAGTCCCCGATCTGTATAATCCCTTTTTGCCCCCAGCCAGCCATTGTTGAATCACCGAACACTGCCCCGGGGAAGGATTTATTCTTGTACAGTCGGACATACCTGTTATATCTTCCTAACCCTGCCTTTTTTAGTAGAGCATTCCAGATTTTCACTGCCGCCATAACAGTCTTAAATTTTGTCCTTTTATAATACCCAAAGGACGTTCTGTTTAAAAAACCGTTTTCTGTCTCATCCCCCATGACTACTGAATAAACCTCCGTGGACATGCTTGTAACTCTTTGCTCAAGACCTCCTCCCCCAAATAATCCCTGCATATATTGTAATGCTGCTGCCATTTGATAGAGCCTAAAGTCAGGAGCCCCCCAACCCCCTCTTTCTCTAGGGAGAGACATGAATCTGTAGGCCCGCCACATTTTCCCATGAGCCCAGATAAACCTATTCAATACTCCCTCTATTAAATTAAACCATTTAGCATCAAAAACTAAGGGGATGGATCTAAAAAAATTAAGAGATTTAGGCAGAATAAACATTTTTATCACATTAGTGCAGCCCATGAGAGAGAGGTGGAGATTGTTCATCCTTTCCAAATCTCTCTTTACCCTGAAGATTAATGGGGTCAAATTACTCCCGACCACCTCATCCAAATTAGCAGATAGCGTCACCCCTAGGTATACTGCAGAACTAACCACCCTCCTATTGTCGCATACAGTGTGTACATTCTTTATTATCAGAGTCTTGGATTTGTTCAGACTATACCCAGATATCTGCCCGAAAGTCTGGGCCTCCGCTTCCACCTCCTTTATAGCTAGGAAGGATTTGAGGTCAATATGGCTACATCATCTGCGTAGGCCAGAGTCTTCACGATACTATTATTTGCCCTCATCGGTGGAATCTCAGGGTTACTTTCAAGTCCCGCAGAAACGGCTCCAGATACAGCGCAAAAAGCAAGGGTGAGGAAGGGCACCCTTGCCTAGTCCCCCTGGCAATTTTTACTGCAGCTGACAACTCTTCATTAACTCTAATTCTAGCCGTAGGGTCTTTATAAAGGGCCTGTATAGCTTTTAAAAACATCGCCCCTATCCCACACCACCTCAAGACCATCCATAGGTAGTCCCAGGAGACCTTGTCAAACGCCTTCTCTGCGTCTAGAAAGAGGGCTGCGATGGGGTCTCCTACGACACCTGCCGCATCAAACATCGTAACAACTGTCCTGACGTGCTACGTTGTCCTTTTACCAGGTATGAGCCTATGCTGTGCTGAACTTGCCAATTGCTCAATTATCCCCGCCAATCTTTTTGCCAACATTTTCCAGTATATTTTAACATCTGACTTCATCAGAGTGATTGGTCTATAAGATCCAGGTACCTCTGTTGGCTTTCCCTTTTTTAAAATTACGACAATATTAGCTCCCCCCCATGAGTCCGGGCTGGAATCCCCTGTTTTCGCCTGTAGCGTTATGTTGAACATATCTACCAAAAGTACATCTTTAAATACTTGGTAAAATTCAATCGGAATTTGGTCCGGCCCAGCTGCCTTTTCTGCAGGTAGACTGCCGAGAGCTGCTATGAATTCCTCCAACTGCAAAGGTCTCTCCAAAATCTCCCGATCTTCTTCCGACATACTGGGAGGAGATATATTCCCAAAATAAGTTTCTATATCTACCAAGCTCCTTGAAGCCTCTGGGGTGTATAAATCTGTGTAAAAACTCCTGAACACTTTCCTTATTAAATTAGGATCTGAAATCAAATTACCTTGAGGATCCCTAATTTCTTTAATTTCGGCTGCGGCTGTTCTCTGCCTAGTTTTAATAGACAAGACCTGGCCTACTATCTCACTGAACTCATATGTTCTTTCCTTTTTTGTTAGGTAAATATCTGCTGCTTTTCTGGCAAGGCCTTCCATAGCTTCAGCTTTCAACGCAATAATTCTAAAAAGATATTCTTCAAGAGGTAGGTTTCGTGAAATTGCAAAAGACAGACTTTCTTCTTCCCTTAATAATCTTTGTTTCACTCCCTCTCTCTTATCCCTTTCCCTTTTTTGACTTGCGAACACGAAGCTCATTGTCTCTCCCCTTGCCCCTGCCTTGAAAGTATCCCATACCACCCCCGGAGCTGCTGTCCCTCTATTAATATCCCAAAAGTATTGTATCCATTTTGTCATATGTTCCCTATATGCGGGATCCTTTAACAGGGCCCTCTCGAATGTCCACTGCAAGGATGTTCTTTGGGCCTGTCCAATTTTAAGTGTTAAGATCCGCGGGCTATGGTCAGATATGATCCGAGGATGTTTCTCTATCTGAGACCCAGGGAGCAAGGAATTAGAAATTAAGAAATAATCAAGCCTAACCATGACTTTATGAGGGGCAGAGAAAAAGGTACTCCCATCCAGGTATGGATGTAGCTTTACCCAAGGATCCACTAAAGCATTGTGGGACACCATGGACGCTAGTGCCCTATACACCTTCCTCTTCCTTCCCTGATACACCCCACCTGTCTGTGTAAATGTGCTCTTTAAATCATGTATATTGAAATCCCCACAGCAAACAATAGGCTCAGGCCACTGAGCTAACTCTGTGTCAAGGAATTGGAAGACATCTGGATCATCGTCTGTAGAACCGTATATTGTGACCAGAGTAAATATCTGACCCTTAAGATTTACTTCCAAGATCACCCACCCCATTGGTCTTCCTTTTTCTTCCTAACTACCACATCCCTGCCTTTGCCCAAGACTGCTACCCATTTGGTTCTGGTCCCCTGTTTAGTACTTGCTAGAACATTGAACCCTAATTGCTCCAGAAGGTATGCCTTACTCCCTTCTATGTGTGTCTCTTGTAGGCATATCAGATCTAGATGCAAAGTTTGGAGATATGCCGCCACTCTCATCCTCTTATTTACCTCATTGAGACCACATATATTAATTGAGGCTATCCTGCACGCCATACATATGGAGGTGGAGACCTTGTATCATAGAACCAAATAGATAAATAATCTTTGAAGTTGTCAAATCTTATTATACATAGACTATGAGTTCTAAACCAATTTACAATGTGCTGAAATATACAAAAAAAACTATCCATTTGTGCTGGTTTACCCCCATCTCCTCCGTGGAACCCCTTACCCCCCCCCCCTCTGCTGCCCCCTCCCCCCCCACTACTGGCAAATAGGTCAGAAATGACCTATGTGTGGCTGCTTTAAGGGTCGTGATCATCGCACCCCGCCCCCACCTACCCTCCCACTGTATTGCTAAGTATCCCAAACCCCAGTGTTCCCCCTTCTAGTACGCTGGTGACTCATACCGATCCATGACAGTGTTAACCTCCCTTCTGCCTCTTAAGCTCTTCTAGGTATTGTTGGGCTTTAACTTCTGACAGGAACATTCTGACTCCCCCCTTAGTAACAACCTTTAGTCTAGCAGGAAATAGTAAATACGCTTCTGAACCCACAGCTTGGAATGGAGAATGGAGAAATCATCTGTCTAAGTCTCCACCTTCTCTCTACTGTGACATGGCAGAAGTCCGGTCTGGCATAGAAGGTGAACCCTCATATGTTCGCTTACAGTCTGGTCTTGCCTTCTGGATAATTTCTTCTCTCAATAGGAAGTTCCCCACATTCACAAGGATAGCCCTAGGAAAAGACCCCTGACCACTCGCACCGGCTCCTTGCCCTTTCTTCTGCGTAAATGGAAACCTGTGTGCCCGTTGTATCTCCTTCTCCCACTGCCACTCAGACTCTGGAAAAGCCCCTTTAGTAGATTCATCACAAAACACATGATATCTTGTCCTTCCTGCCCTTCTGCCACACCCAAAAGTCTAATGTTGTTCCGCCTCAGGCGATTTTCAAAATCTTCCATTTTCCACTGAAGGTCTTGAGAGAGTTTTTCTTGTGCTGTCCTGAATGTTTGCCAGTTGGTGACCTCATCCTCCAGCTTGCCTGTCCGCTCCTCCACTTCTGTTACTCTATCCGCCATTTCGTCGTATAATTTATTGACTTTCCTCATAGTATTCTGAATTTTTTTCAAGGCCTGTCTTGCTCTGCGGCTTTCTGACCTGGCTTCTGCCTGCATTTGTCTAAGCATAGAGAAGATAAGTTCAAAAGGGGCTTGTTGTGCTGTGGGCTCCGATGATACTTCTAGAGTTTTGTCATCTTCTTGATACGTCTGCGAGGTAGCCACATAATCCCATACCAGCCTTCTCTCCATGCCTCCGGAGATTCATCCATCTGCTTTCTCTTTTTTATCGACTTTTTCCTCTGTGTGGTATCTTTGCCTGATATGCCTGATATGCTGGACCCTGCGTCTGAGTGATCAGCTGAGCTTGCTTCTGTTAAACTTTCAGAATCAGAATCAGAATCCTCGTTAAGAGAGTAGAAACATTCCCCCTCAACTGAAGGACCTTCTGCCCTTGCAAGCCCCTCAGACGCCAAGCCTACCCCCATATCCTTCTGATTTTTCAAACTAGTCAAGTTCGCAGAACTGCCCCATGTGTTTTTGGAGAGCAGGTTTTTAAACTCTGCCTCGAGCAACATAATAGCCCCCAACATGTCTGCATTCCCAATTTCACCCGCCGGCGCCGCATCTCTTACCATGCCCTCCATTTGATCCACTACTCCTCTAGTGATGCAGACTGAAGATTCAACCGTGGAAGTTTGAGCTGCAATGGGAGTTTCATCAGAAGCAGCGGCAGAAACGGCAGTGTTACTAACTGCTACAGGCTGTTGCCTAGCAACTGGAGTTTCGGCGTCCGACTTAGGCCTCTGACAGAGACTTAGGAAAGAAAGATGATACTTTTTGAATCTTCCTGTCAAAAACGACTGATAGCTTTTCGCAGAGTTCGGTAAACAGGGTGATGGCCATTTTTGGCCCTTTAGGTGACACAAAGGCATCCACTGTTTTAAACACTTACTTTGGCAATTTTGTCACCACTTTGATATGTGAGCAAAGTATTCTTTCATAGCAATATGATATTATTTGCTGAATCTCCTAAGTGCCGTTTTGTGGAGAGGTTTAGCATTGGACTCGTACGATTTCCTCCAAATGCATTCTAATTTTTTTCACTGACTTTTCTCCATTCATAGGAGTGGAGAAAATCAGGTTGCGGAGGCCTCAATCTTTGTTAAGAGAGCAAGGTGGTCTAAAGAGCTAGCAATCCAACGATCAAACAGCAGGATGTTGGATTCAACTGCTACTTTTAAACATGGAAGAGAGGAACTAAGGGCCTGAGCCAGGGTTCCTCTGACAGATTCTGCTACTTTCTTTTTATCCTCTGGGTAGGGGCACTCCTAGTCTGTAGGCAATGACCAGGAAACACAACAGGAATACTGAAATGATCTGTCCACATCAGCTGTTCTGGATCACTAACCTGCATGCTAGGGACATTAGTAAAAATCAGGTCAAGCATGTGTGGCCTGCCCGATGAGTAGGGGCCTGGACTTGTTGGATTAGATTAAAACCTGCCAAAGTTTGAACAAGCTGAGTGGCTAAAGTTGAAGTGGGGTCATCAGCATGGATATTAAAATCCCCCAAAATGGTCAAATTGCCATATTGGAGCAAATACTGTCCTATAATGTCATATAGAGAGGTAGAGGTGCCTTCATTATTTCTTGACCATGATGTCATATAGAGCAGAAAAACAACTGCTAGGGCAGTTGGGAGTTCTGCACAACAACAAACCGAAAATATAAAAAGAGGGGGTAAGTTTATAGCTAAAGACAATACCCTCAATGTTTCTGCATTGGCTTAGTGGAGTAGTAAATGCTTCAAAAGAGACATTGAAGATAATAGCCACTCCCCCAGCTGTCTTGTTCCTGCCTTGGTTTTCAGCCAAGATGCGATATACATGTGCCATTGCAAAGGTAAGCTTGTTTTAATACACAAATGCTTATCAAGCATGACTGAAGACAAATTGCGTTGCCGACCAGTGATTTATACTAATTTATGCCAATTACTTCCTACAATCTCCAAAGAAAAGGAATAGATGGTCAGTTTTATTTAAGGTGTGATAATTGAACTCTATGTAATAATATCGACTGAATAACTAAGCGCAAAGCACTGACTTTTAGTGCTAAATTGATGAGAGAAGGATGTAATGTACAGTCTCTTAATTGCACACTATGCAACCAGTAATCCTGTCTTTGCCACTTGACCAAATTATGCGATTCACGACCATATGCTGTACTTCGCTAAGTATAATTTTCCTCAATCAGCCACTTTGAGACACATTGAAGTAACTTAGTAGAGTCTCTAAGCTCTACAAAACTTGCATTCATATTTGGGCTAATATAAAATAATCATATTTCATCCTCCATAACAAAATAGACTATTTATATAGATCGCATAACAAAGTGACCCATTTTGAGTCTCTCATGGCTAAGTCATTAGGACTTGGTAGTATTTGTAAACCTGTGGGCTCTAGACCCACATGGCAATATAAGAACAACACTGGCAACAGTAGATGTGGTTGTTGCAACTGGTTTCGAACACTGGTGCCTGGGGCCTTTTATTAGTGTAACACCCCAGGTTCCCGGGCAGGGGTGTGAAGGACTAGGCATGCACTAAGGCACCCTCCGGTGACGAAGGGTGTGGGCACAGGTCTAGACCTAACAGCAGAGCACACTCAAGACATGTCCACACTGATATTCGGTCCGTGCCATCAGCCACGTGCGTTGACGTCAACCTTTATTAAATACTCCCTGGTCCGTGCCCGGCCCAGGGAAGTACATGCAAACAATGTGGAGCGGCTGGGTGGCTCATCACATCCCATCCAACCTGGCATTTTAAAAACAGAATGTTCACACAATAACACGGTCAGTCATATGGCAACGTCTGGGTAGCAACACCCGGGTCTATCATCCGGCACTACACTTGATGAACCTCTCTCAGATGAACCTTACAGCACAAAGTCCCGCAGCCTGGTGTTCGGCACTGGGTTGTTGCGGAAGTCATAGAGATGGTATTGGTTCCTCCCTTCTCTGCACTCGGCCCCCTCCTGAGAGCTGTTACCTCGGGCACAGCTTCACTTGGCTCGGACATCTTGTCAGATCTTTCCGGCGTCTCTCCCATTGTCTGGCTTCCATCCCCCGGCACTTCTGCTTCCTCCTCTATCCACATTTCCACCTCGAGTAAGGCTGTACGGAACTTAGACCCCGGGTGTCGATCTTTCCCACCACATAATCCCCGACCTGAATGTCGGTCGGTCGAGCCCCTCTTTTCTGGCTGGCCCAGTCATTGTTGTTTTTGCGGCGGGCCTGGGATCGTTCCACATCTATAACTGCCGGGGTACATGACTCACTGCTGGGTATTCCATCCCTCACCGCTCTCTTTAGCAGGAGGTCATGGGGAGCACCTTTCATTGTGCAATGCGCTGTTTGGCAGTAGGCTCTCAGGAACTGATGTAGACAGGTTTCCAAATTGACACCCTGGGCTACACCTATCTGTAGGGCCTTGTTCAGTGTCCGCATAAACCTTTCCATATCCCCATTGGCCTCCAGCCACAGTGGCGTTATTTTACGGTGTCGGATACCATGTTGTCGGAGGAATTCCTGAAATTCTTGCCCTTGGAACGGCGGTCCATTATCTGTACGGATCTCCACCGGCAGCCCCAGCAAGGCTAATGTCTTCTCCAGTGCAGGCTGTAAACATGCAAATGCCGTCGAGGCCACCAACTCCACTATTGGGAACTTCAAATGGCTGTCAACCAACACTGCCATTTGCCGGCCATCGAGGAAACTCCCAAAATCTAAAATGACTCCTTTCCATGGTGACAGGCTGGGCCCTTCGGTGACAATGGGAGCTTCCGGAGGATCAGCCCCTGTTATGATGCATGCATGGCATCGCTGAACGTTGTCTTCCACCATCCGATCCACACCCGGGAACCATACCTTTGTCCTCAGACGAGCCTTGGTCTTCTCAATTCCCTGGTGCGCTAACTCAATCGTGCGCTCTCAGAGAATGGCAGGTATTATGATCCGTGAACCCTGCAGGATTACTCTGTTTACTGCCGGACACAGCTCTCCTCGACACCTCCACATGCTCTCCCAGTATTCCGTCTCCCCGGCCTACCTTCGCTCATTCCTGCTAAGGAACCACTTCCATTGGTGATCTTGTAGCGTGCGGCCCACCATTTGTAGGCATTCATCTTCGGCCGACGCCTTCCGGATGTCTTCCAATAGCAACGCTTGTGGACGAGCATCTTCCAGCAGTTGCTTCACGTAGATTTGAGCACCCTCGTCTACCTCAGGCCCTTTTACTCCACTCTGAGCCATAGGGTGTCACGACAGATAGTCTGCGGGGTTGCTTGCTCCTGGATGGTAAACCACCTCAAACTGATATTGCTGGATCTGGACGACCCACCTTTCAATTCACGGTGGTCCGCTTCGTGCCGTTCCTGCGAAGAGGGGTACCAGCGGCTTGTGGTCAGTCACAACGGTGAAACAGTGCCCACATAGGTATATGTGAAAGTGTTTACACGCCCACCGGATGGCTAGTGCTTCTCTCTCAATCTGCGGGTATCTGGTCTCCACCGCAGTGAGTGACCGACTGGCATAGGGAATGGGTACCCACTCCTCCTGGTCTGACCTCTGCAGGAGCACGGCCCCCAATCCCATGGGGCTGGCATCCACTATCAGTTCCATGGCTGCTCCCGGCCAAAAGTATGCCACGGCGGCCCCTTTCAGTAGGGCTTTCTTCACATCAGCGAACGCTTGGGCCTCCTTGACCGTCCACTGCCAGGTAGCGTCTTTTTTGGTTAGTTGCCACAAAGGTTCCGAAAAGGTTGCCAGTCGCGAAAGGAATTGTCCGCAGTAGTTGGCCATCCACAGGAAGCTTCTCACTTCTGACGGCATCTGAGGGATGGCCGCCATTCTAATGGCTTCTACCTTAGAAGCATCCACCTGTAACCCTTTGGCTGAGAACCAGTATCCGAAGAATTCAAGTTCCGTGGCATAGAATTTGCACTTTGCTTGATGCAGTGTTAGGCCTTGTTCCACTAGCCGCCTCAGAGTGGCTTTCAACCTCACGTGATGCTCCTCCTGCGAATTTGAGAAGATCAGGATATCATCGCTCACATTGATAACTCCTACTAAACCGGACAGTGCTTCTCTCATGACCTCTTGGAACACCACGGCCGCCAAGGATACCCCAAAGCTCATTCTCTTGAAGCGGCGTATTCCCACATGGGTGGAAAACTTTGTGATGTACCTGCTTTCTTCCGCCAACATCAGTTCATGGTATCCCGAGTTCAAGTCTACCTTCGAGAACCACTGCGCCACATTCAAATCAGTCACAATCTCATCGATGGGGGAATGATATGCCTTTCATGGCGAATGGCTTTGTTTGGCAGCCGCATGTCCGCGCACAGCCGGATGGCCCCTGGCCGCTTCAGTTTAGGGGCTATCACCAAGGGGGACACCCACGGCGTGGGTCCCAACACCTTCTCAATTACTCCTTCCCTTTCCAAACTATCTAACTCTGCTTCCACCAAGGGTCTGAGATGGAACGGTACCCTCCGGTGACAAAGCCCTACAGGCTGGATCGACTCGTCAATGTGGAGTTAGACCTCCACTCCTTTCAGGCATCTTAGTCCCCTGAACAGCTCAGGGAATTCTTCCAGATTTGGTCCGCCTGGGATTGATGAATGTGCTTGGTGAACATTACTGGTCCCAGATCTTCGGCAGTGTGGCAACTTAATAAAGACCCAGCTCTGTCGCAGGTAACATAGAACCGAGTGACCGTGACTTTGTCTTTGTATTTCACTTCCGCATCAACTACTCCTTGTAGCAGAATCGGAGTATCCCCTCCATATGTCAAAATCCGGGCTGCTGTCGGCATCAGTCGGGGTCTCGGCTTGAGTCTCTTATACTGATCCGCATCCAGTATGTTGACTGACGCCCCTGTGTCAATCAGCGCCCTTATGCAGGATTCTCCAAACCATACTTGGCAGGAAGGGGGTGGTCTCTTAGTGGTGTTTACTCCTCGGATATGGGAAATTACAAACACGTTGACCTCCTCATCCTCCGTCGTTGATGACTGCTGCCCCCTACTGTCCACCTCTCCTTCCTCCTGCTCCTTCTTGGCTGTTTTAGTGGGCCTCGACTCCTGAGGTCTGCTGTCACCATGTAATTTACCACTCTGGCATACTTTAGCGAAATGTCCATACTTGTTACAATTCAGGCACTGCCTCCCTTGTGCTGGGCATACTCTTGGAGCATGCACCCCCATGCCCCAGTTTTGGCACTCGCGCCTTCGGTGCCTCTCCTCCATCTTGGCCCCCTTTCCGGCCCCTCGGCTATATGCCTTCTTCAGCGCCTCAACCCTTTCTTCCTTGATAGGAGTTGGAAATACAGGCTGACCCCCAAATGATTTCTTCGCAAGCACCATTTCCATTTCGCCTGCGCGTGCGTCCGTCAGTTCATGTGACCTTCCCAGGTTCAGTATTTCTTTCTTTTTTTTTTTTTAAACATTTTATTTTTCAGAACCAGATAAAACAGGTACATACAAAAGAAAAAGTATTCAAAATACAATAATATTATACAATAAACAATGGCTTTCATGTTTGATTTGTTTTCTTTCTCATATTGAGAGAGAAAGTGAAATAAAAATGAAGAAAACAATAAATAATAATAATAATAATAATAATAAAGGCAGATATTAGGGTAAGTCATTATCATACAATCATACTGTGCTAAGCCTCCTTTTCCAATTAGTGATGGGTTGCCAGATCGCCATACCACGCATAGCGGATCTTGGCCCTTTAGTGGCATAGATAGCACTTTCCTGATTGAAGACCCCGAGAAGGCGTGCTAACCACATTTGAAAACTCGGTGGATCTGAGTCTTTCCACCGTGCTGCTAGTATTACCCTGAGGACTGCCGAGCTTAAAAAAAGCATGTCCTCTTCTTCCCTGCTCAGGTTTAGTGTATTATCAGTACCTAGCAGATATAGAGTAGGGGAGTCGAGTATTTTATGGCCAAACACTTCCTCCCAGAATTCACAGATCATTTTTTTAATAAGTGTTAGTTGGTCGCATTCGCAGAACATATGAATAAGCGTTGCAGGGCCTTTAAGACATCTGGGGCAGTGATCGTTCTCTCTTTTACCCCAGGCATATAATTTGGCCGGAGTATAGTATAGATTATAGATAGTCTTATAGGTCTGGGCAATTAAACTGGCTGACATAAGTAGTCGTGATGATAGGCAGAGTCTCATATCAATATCTACATTCGGATTATCAAGTCTGTCTGCCCACGCAATGTCTGTATGTTCTAGATCATCTTGTATCTTATCCAGTAGCTGACCATAGATTGTACCTATTCTTGCTGTTCTTTTAGCGATAGTATCGATAATTTCAATTTTCTCCGAGTTAATATTAGGGTTCTTATGTTTGAGCATAGTATGAATCTGCAAATATTTAAAATAGTGCCCATTTGGAAGATTAAATTTTTGTTGTAAATCAGTAAAAGTATAAGCCTCATTCGCACCAAAAAGGTCACCAACTGAGGTAATTCCTACAGAGTGCCATTTCTTTGCGATAGCATCGCTCCCTAGTTCGGGAAGAAGATTAGAATGCCATAGGGGAGAATACCTGTTAAGCTTTGGGGTGTGCATATATTTCGTAATCCTTAACCAGATTGTCCAGGCATTCGTGATAACTTTGAATTTATTTTTCGTGTAGTAGCTTCTCTCTACTTGTCTTAGAAAAAGACCTTTAGCTTTTTCCCCTAGGGATAGCTCGTATATAGATGGGATAGGTACATCCTCCATAGTATCTGAGCTAGGATTCTCATAAAGTAGAGGAGCCATCTGTTGGAGAAATGAAGCCCAGAGATATAGCAGAATGTTTGGAACAGCTAGTCCACCTTTGTTCTGTTGTAGTGACAAAAGCTTCAAGGATCTTCTGGTTTTGCCCTGTTGCCACATAAATTTTGACATGATAGAGTCTAGAATTTTGAGGACCTTTTCTTCTGGTATCAATGGAATAGCCCGGAAAAGATAAAGCACCCTTGGCAAGATATTCATTTTTAAAGTTTCCTCTACAAATTATTGACAACTGTAGACTATTAACCCGATCTAGATCTTTCTTTACAGTGTTTAGTAATGGCTCATAATTGAGTTGAGAGATTCGTGTAACATCGGGGCTTATGCTAACACCAAGGTATGTAGCAGTGTCAGTTTTCCTGTGATCATTACAAATAATGTTATCGGTACATAGGATGATTGTTTTTTCTTTATTCAGAGAATATCCAGAGTAGCGTCCATAGACTTGCGTTACTGCCTCCAATTCTGATATTGCCACGGAAGGAATAGGCGTCAGTACCGCAATATCATCTGCATAGGCCAATACTTTGGTTTCAAATTTGTTAACAACTATAGGTGTGATTAGTGGGTTCTCTAAAAGTTTCAAAATCAAAGTGTTTATATTCAGGGCAAATAATATCGGAGAACATGGACAGCCTTGGGATGTGCCTCTGGATACTCTAATTATACTTGATTCAGAGCCCATTATTTGTAATTTTGCTATTGGTTTAGAATACATAGCCATTATAGACTTGATGAATTTGGGGCCGAAATTATACTGCGTCAGGGCTGCCCATAAAAAGTTCCAGGACACCCGGTCAAAGGCTTTCTCGGCATCCAGAAGGATCATCGACATCTGGCCTCCTGTTGCAGACATTACATCAAACAGGGAGATTGCTCTTAGAGTATGGTCGGTCGTACCTTTGCCGGGAATAAACCCGTGCTGCCACGAGGAGACCAGATGTTCGACGACCCGTCCGAGCCGGATGGCCATTATTTTAGCGTATAATTTGGAATCCGAATTGATTAGGGAAATTGGACGATATGATGATAATTGATCATGAGGTTTGCCCTTTTTTGGAAAGATAATTATATTTGTTTCTCTCCATGAGGTGGGTGGGATACCACTCCATTGGATCCCTAAAAATA
This sequence comes from Lissotriton vulgaris, assembly GCF_964263255.1. Lineage (NCBI taxonomy): Eukaryota > Metazoa > Chordata > Amphibia > Caudata > Salamandridae > Lissotriton > Lissotriton vulgaris. Next base: position 358,285,707 of record NC_141693.1, on the reverse strand, counting down.
GATCATATATTAGTGGGCCCAGGGTATGACTGAGAATTTTATATAGTTCCAGAGGTATTTTATCGGGGCCTGCCGCCTTCCCAGAAGCCAGTGAGGACAAAGCAAGCTGAACTTCTATAAGGGTAATTTCTTTCTCAATCTCTTCTCTGGTATTATCATCTAAAGTCTTGTTTACCCCGGTTGATGAAGAAGATCTTTCAAAAATAAGTCTGCGTCTGCCCTGCTGGTTTTGTTATCATCCTGGTAGAGGGTCTGATAGTATTGTTGAAATGCCCCGATTATTTCTGGTGTTTGTGTGAACGTCTGCCCTTGTGATTGTATCTTTGTGATGGCATTATGGGACATTTGCTGGCGTGTATGTAGTGCGAGATGTTTGCCAACTTTCTCCCCGTTCTCGTACACTTCTTTCCGGTGTGTTTTATATGTCTCAGCAGCTTTCTGAGTCAGACCAGAGTTAAGCTCAGTTTTTAACACTAGCAGACGGTGCATAGCTAGTTTCCCGTTTTCGCCTTGAGCTATTTGTGCCATGTGCTCTTCCTCTGCTCTGGTCAAATCAGCCAATTTTTGATGATATCCCATATTGTTTTGCTTCCGTATTCTAGCTTGATAGCTCGTAGTCTCGCCTCTTAGAGCCGCTTTAAAACAATCCCATACAACAACCCTAGAGGCGCTATATCTGTTTATATCAAAAAACTCTTGGGCCCAGCTAGTAATGTGAGTAATATAATCTTTGTTGGCGAGCAGCTTCCTATCAAATGTCCAGATTCTACGTTCCCTTTTAATGGATTCAAGTTCAATAGAAAGAATTAGAGCATTATGGCCCGAGATAATTTTAGATTCCTTTAAAATTGTGGCATTGTCAGCCAAATCACTAGTAGCAAATAGATAGTCAATCCTGACATATTTGCTATGGGGGAAGGAATAATAAGTGTAGCCAGGGTCCGGGTAGTTTTTTAGGTCCCATACATCGGTTAACCGAAAGCTATCACAAAGTCTGCTAAGAGCTTTGAAGACTCGTGGCTTACGGCCAATATAGTGAGGATGTGTATGGCTACTGAATCGAGGGCCTAGTGATATGTTTAGATCGCCACATAATATAAGTGGGCCCTGTATAGGTGCTAGCTCGAGCTCAAGTGTCTCAAATATAGTTGGATCATCCTGATTAGATCCATAGATAGAGCAGATAGTGATACCAATGCCTAGTTTGATAATTACCCATCTGCCATGAGTGTCTACTATTTTATGAGTGGCCTGTCCCAGAAAAGTTTTAGCAAGCACTGCTACCCCCCTAATATTGGAGGTTTGTGTGGTACATGCTAATAAATTGTATCCTCTGATTTTAAGAAGGTGTCTTTTCAGCCAGGGCAGGTGTGTTTCTTGAAGGCAGATGATATCTGCTGGGTTTCGGTAGATTATCTCTCCCAGCCGTTGGCGTTTATCACTATCTAAGAGTCCTGAAACATTCCAAGTTCGTATAGTTAACTTCCCCATGGTCCTATGTTTAGCGAGCCATAATCAGCCAGTGCCCTCAGTTCATATTGATAGTGTGTTTGATCTGACTTGATTTTGATTGCCCTATACCGTAAGAGTAATATTGATTGAAAATAAAAAGTAAGACTTGAATTGACTCTGGTTCTGTCTGGTTCAGTATTTCTTTCAACATGATCCCCGGTTGGTGGAGAATCAACTTGCTCAGTTCTGGTGACTTGTATCCTGCGATCAGTTAGCCCTCGTCTCGAAGGCTCGATCAACCCCACTACAGGTGCTGACCAGTTTTCTTAACCTTCCATAGTGCATGTTGATCGACTCTTCCCCCCGTTGTTTGACTTGGCGCAACTTGAAATGTTCAAAATCAAGGTTAACTTGCGGATCGAAGAACCGGTTTAAGGCCTGCACCGCTTTGTCGTAGTCTCCACTGTCTCCACTGTCTCCGGTATCAGGCAGGTCCTGGAACAGCTCATATAGTTCATCACCACCTATTAGTAGCATCAATGACCTCTTCACCCTGTCGTCCGTCTCTCGTGTAGCAAAAAAGTAGTTTTCCAACTGCCCCAGCCACTTCTTCCATCGTGTTGCCGCTGTCGCAGGGTCTGCCTGCTGATTAAATTCCGGGAGAGTTTTTCCGGCCGCTTGGCTCGGCTGCCCTCCAGCCGCCCCCGCTGCAGCAGTTTTTTCCGGTGAGTCTGGCATGGCCGCTTCGATTCACACCCCACACCTCTTATTTCAGTGGGATGCCCGAGTCGCCAACCGTGCTTCAGCCACTCACTTGCCTACAAGGCCAGCCCACGCGTCAGCCACGTGGTTGCTCGCGGAGTCTGAGCCCACCTCGTCGCCAATGTAACACCCCAGGTTCCCAGGCGGGGTGTGCAGGACTAGGCACACACGAAGGCACCCTCGGGTGACGAAGGGTGTGGGCACAGGTCTAGACCTAACAGCAGAGCACATTCAAGTCACGTCCACACTGATACTCGGTCCGTGCCGTCAGCCACGTGCGCTGACGTCACCCTTTATTAAATACTCCCTGGTCCGCGCCCGGCCCAGGGAGGTGCATGCAAACATTGTATTGTAGCGGCCGGGTGGCTCACCACAATTAGCTGGGTCACCTGACTGGTGATGCCTGTGTTTTAGATAGCTGTGGGTTGGGTATGAGGATGCTCTTCCAGTGGCGTAACAAAAAATGAGGGGGTCTCCCTGCAAGGTACGTGGAGGGCCCCATCAGGACTCTATCAGGAGCTCTCCTGCCGAAGTGCTGTCCTGATGAGGCCCCCTGGAGCTTGGGGCCCCTGCACTACGGGGGCTGCAGGGTCCTGTGTTACGCCCCTGTGTTCCACAGGGAGGGGCTGCTCCATGACATGTCCAGCAGGACACTACACTACAGTATTCTTGAAAATTAAGTTAATACATTTTTTTACTATCTGTCACTCTATTTAGTATAAAATCTTTACACACTGGGAAATGTTGAATTTTTTTTTTAATTACTTATCGTACTTTTTCATAATATGCATTGCCAAATGTACATCTTTTGATGGCTCGAGGTGTGGTTCAGCTCTTAGAGACAAGCCAGACCCCTGGATCAGCTCTCACCAAAGCTGACCATTTGAATCACCCCTCCCCTGCCCAGAAATGTAGTGCCACATACGCCAGTGAACCACAATCCTCACCTCAGTAGCAGCTGTTCTGTTTCTATGAGATCACTGTTATGCCCACACACAGCACTGGCAATGCCCCTCTCTCTGGTATACACCGCCCCAGCAGTCTCAGTACAGAGACACAAATACAGCTCCTGAAATTCATCTCCAGCTTGACCTGCTGTGTAAGAACTGAGTTCCACACACACTGCTCTAGCACATCCGCCCTGTGCATCCGCCCATGGCTGCTCCCTCGAGGCCGCCCCTTCCTTTTTTCATCTCCTTTTAACAGTATATGAAGAGAGAATGCAGTGGAGGGCAGAGGACAATAGGCAGGAGGGAGGTAGAAAAAGCTGTAGGAGATAAAGGGCTCTCACATCCCTCCCAAATGGCCTGTTAAATGTGCATGAAAAGAGGTCAGCCGGATAAATATAAACAGGCAGCACTGGTGCCTTCACAGCATCTGTCAGCAATGGGATGTCCTCTGGGGACCCTGGACTGCAGCTAAAAACCACTTAAAAGCACCGCAGGGTACAAAGAGTAGAGTGACTGCGGACACCCCGCTGCAGAAGCCACCCCTCCCCTTACCGCTCTCAGCCGCTGGCCACCACCTGATACTGAGCCAGAGAGACCGCTGTAGCTCAGGCCGCCCAACGAGCGACTCTTGAGCTCCTGGTAGTTCTCCAGCTACCAGTAAGATGCTCCCCTGTGTGCAGCCCAGTCTACTAAATTAGAAGCTTTTGATGCATTGAATTAATGCATGTATGCCAAAAGTGTGTATTAAAGACAAAAATGTGTGTATTTTCAGGACTCATAAGCTGATGTTTGCAGAAAACAGCTGGATTTCAAACATACATTTAGAGCTGATTTATGGGGGATAAATCATGTAGGTGTTAAGGAGACTGGAGACTTATTATAAGAGATGGGCGAGCCAACAAATTAGCAGGGAGAGCCGAACAAAGGGCCAGGCTTGGATCTTAGAGCCAGAGCCGAGCCCTGAAACTGTTTGCTATGTAAATCATAGACCAAACTTCACGTAAAATATGATAAAGTCTCTTCCAAATAAAAAAAAAGTTTATTTCTTTAACTTGTGGAAGCTTTGACATTACTGCAACACATTATAGGACTGCACTGAGAAATACTTTATTAAAAGTGATCATTTTTAAACATGAACCTTCAATTGACTAAAAGGTAAGGAAATTATCATGTAAACCCTATAGTGACCCGTATTATTATAGAGTAACATGCTTTATGTTAAGGCTTTGTTTTTACCTCTTTGTGCACCTTTTAGCTGTTTTTATTGGAGTGCTTTACATGAGCATCCATTGTATTTAACAAGGTCACCATTCATTGTTTATGTGGATGGGGAAATGAAGCGATTTGCGCAGAATCACAGGAAACGCTGAAGCTTCGACCGGGGACCCAGGTCCAAAGTAAACAGTTCTGACCCTAACACCACATCCAGGGTATGGGGAGGGAGGTAGTCAGAAGCCACGTGAAATCTCAGCACTTTAAGGGCTCAAGTTTCCAACATGACATCGAGCAGAGAGTTCGAGCCTGACACGAGCTTTCAGTGGCTCGCCCACCTCTACATATTAATAATATTAGTACCTCGGTGCCAGGGGCATTGCAGCTATGGCTGTTATGTATTAACCATGTAGAAGCATTCTAAATTGATACCGCTTTTTTTACATTACTGCTGGCAACACCGGCACTGAGGTGATTATTACTACTAATATTGCGTAGGATGGCCTCTAACGTATTCTTGTCTGATGTGGCCAGTATTATAACACTAATACAATTAGTAGCTCGAAATGATGCTTATTGAACCTAGGGAGAGGATGTGGTCTGCCGGCTAGATGGACGACTTTGGTGCTTGACACCAGGGTTCGGGTCTCGGGGTTGCGTCCACATCCTGTGATTCTGGGCAAATCACGTAATCTCCCCGTGCCTGAATGTGTAACGTAATCGGTGCTCATGTAAAGCGCTCCAATACCTTCGGGTTGAGTTTGCGCTATATAAAAATCTGCACCAAAAAAAAAGTAGCTCTGATTACACAAATGATCGGAGATGCCTGCTGTGGCTTGTAAAGCCAGTAGCCCAGTGGCATATAAATGTGGGTGGGTCAACAAATTAACAGGGAGTGTAGAGCAAAGGTCCGGTTTGGCTTTAAGAGCCCACATACCAGCCGAGCCGTGAAAATGGTTGGCATGTCAACCGTACTTCGAACATCATGTAAAAATATGATAATCACTTCAAAATTCCCCCAAAGTTTATTTAGTAAACATGTGGAAACGGTTCACCGTAGTGCATCAGATTACATCACTGAATTAAGAAATATTAATACCCAGTATAATTAACAGTGAGAGTTTATTAACATAACTTTGAAACATTGCGGCCGCTCCGCACACTGAAGACAATGCTATTATTATTCTATAAAATCACATGAGAGTTTTTTACAGTGTACAATCTGAACTAATGAATTTGGAGGTTTTCTCATAAGCAATATTAACGAACACGTATTGACAAAGCGAATATGTCTCGTCTATAGGACCTATTGACTTTAGCAATTATTTTTAGCCAGTCAATATGGCTGCATAGGTGAAATAATATTTAAAAAAATCTCTGACGCAGCCATCATGTCATTTTGTAGTAAATAAAAGGTTTTGTGAAATGCGCTTTTTTGATAGAACGCTAATGCTCTTTCCTGCTATAGTGCAGATTTACTTTTTTGATTAAAAAGCAAATGGGGAACTGGTTTAGGGATGGGGATTGGGTAGCCAACAAGGTATCTTGGAGGGAAAGGGGCACAAGTATGCAGGTGGCAGGAAAAAAAAGACAACTGAGAGACAACAGGAAACACACAAACAAAGGAGGCTAGGTATGGGGAAGTATATTTACAACCAAGGAGGGTGGGGAAGCAAGAACTGCAACTGAAGGTGAGTAGATGGTGAGGAAGATTAAATGACAAGTGAGGATGGGTCAGGGGAAAAACACAGGTGCAAAAAAGAGGAACATGAAGAACACCAGGGAGACAGCTGGAAAACACTTGCACTCTCGTACTTAGCCAAAAAGTAAATCCTTAAAATGTAGCAGTGAACAGACACAAGCAATGGGGTTATGCTCCAGGGGAGGGACATACATCAGAACTGGAAGGAAAGCCCTCTGCAAAGCAGACGAATACAAAAACAAATAAGAGTAACAATAAAGCCAACCAATGGTAAGCAATAGGCTGGTTCTAAATTAGCAATATGTCTTGCAAAAGATAGTGCACATGTGGTCTCAGTTGATACTTAAAAGGAGGTTCTGTGAATTACAATATTTGCCAAGGCTCACACAATTTGGTCATGCAGGCAAGCTGGGATTGATAGCCAGTTTTGTGGTTTCTCAGTGCACAATTCAGCCCTAGATGGGTATCTCTTTCTACATCACACTTTAACTCTTTCCTTTAATTCTAGGTCCTTGAGCTCTGGCTGGCACCATGTTTTCTATTTGTTTTTCAAAGTGCAAGCCAGGCCCTAGGCAGAACGCTTCATAACAAAACCAGACTACTTACTGCACATTTTTTTCATGCTTCTATCCTAGGCACAGGGACATTAAGTGAAGTGAACTACTGCCAGGATTAGAACATGGTTCATAGTGTTCTAAATGCTGCACCTCTAACCACGTGTCCTCCGATGAAAGCTTAGCTCATTTTGGCATTGAGGTTTCAAGAAGACCTTGAACTGAACCAGAGACAGTGACCTGGCTCGTGCCTGGCTCAAGCTTGCAGGGGCTTGCCCACCACTAGGGGTGCCAAATGCCCTCCACCACCTATGCACAACCATCACTCGATGCATCGTGTCCTTTAAATTCTGGGCATTAGTGCCACTGCACCTGCTGCACCATTATAGCTGCGCTCCTTCAGCAGCAGCGTCATTCATCTAGAATAAGGGAAAGTTTCAGCTACGAAAGGCACATAATGTCTCAGACCGCCGGCCCCCAGGAATAAAGAGAGCACATTGCACATAAAGGCTTAGTTTACCAGGAGAGAACTTCCAGTACCTACAGAGTTAGAAGGGTATCATTTTACAATATACAATTTCTCCACGATTAAACCATCAATTTCCCAATAAACAACAACGCCCATCAATACAGGGTTCATCTTCCATCAAGGCACACAACCAGCTATCGAAGGTTCTTTTCCCAATAGATAAAACATGCGTGCCGAAACAGAGAGGGAAGCTTCAGTAGAAGAGTCCCCTCCCAGCACCGAGCAGCCAGGGCAATAAAGGGTTCACTTTCCAGCTGAGTCCCTCGCTACAAAAGATTCAAGATGCAGTAAAAACATCATTCGGAGGAAAGAATCTGTCTCCTATCACGACAGCCATCACAGGCAAAGAGTTCATATTCCAACAGAGTCGAAATGATCAACAAAGGATTCATCTTCCACTAGAAAAGCCTCCGGCACTAAAGAATTTCCACGATTCGTCAGCAAAAAGAGTGTGCAGGTCTGACAGCCAAATATTACTACCTTCGCTTCCACTTCCTTGTTGCAGTCATTAGTTCACGAGGAGTTTATCTCCTCCCAACCACACACCCTTTTGTCTTATCTTTATTTTTTATTAAAAGTGAAGTCAAGAGCCCCATTCCTTGTAGGACCTTCCGCTAGCATGAGTTCCTACTTTGTTTGTCTGCCTTAGACTCTTTCCTAAGAGTCATGGATCTCAGAAAAATTCTATTATTGTTTTTTTTCTCCATATTTTTGTTATTTCACAGGAAGTTCAATCCAGTGGGGGGGGGGGGGGGCACATATTGCTTCACTTTCTGTATATACCCCTCACCCTCCTCTCTGGTCCTTGAGTCAGTAAGAAGGTTTTGCTTCAGAGAAGTGTCAGACTTTGCGTGGTACCAGGGTGGTGTCTCCATCTTAATGCCAGCAGCCATGTAGAGAGACCATCAGGGTAAGATAACAGACTCAGTGGTGTAGAATGCAGCGGGCACTGCGGAGCAGGCTGGCACATGCTGAACACGCCATCCAGGGGTTCTGTGTCGGTGAAAGCTCAGACATTTCACAAAAATGTTACAACTAGCTCTACCATTAGACTTAGTAGGCTAAACTCCAATTTCCATGCGTATTTCTTCTTTGGGACAACACGTTTGCCACAGTGTTAGAAGGGAGCACAGCCTGAGTACATAGCTAAAATAATCAGCAACTTGATGGAGCTTTAAAGTTTTATTTCTCATTAAAGGGATCACTTTGTACTTTTGTTCTATTATTCAGGTTAGTGAATAAATGTGTTTACAGAAATAGTAATATTTTTTTTTATTAGAAACAGCATAAAAAAATAACATTGTGTTTCATTAAGGAGTTTGCCCCTAAGGACCTAACCTATCCTAATGAGAACACATAAAGAGATCATTTGGAAAAGAGAAGAAAAGTTAGCAAAAGGCTAATAACTATGAAAGGTCGAATTCCCATATCAGTAGTTCCAGAAACTCAGCTGAGTTCCCTAACAGTTGCCGTAACAACCATAAAAATAGGTAGAAGGAAATAATCACAGCTGTAGCTATAATCAACATAAAGATAGGAAGCCTCCTCACAAAGGTTAATGAAAACAAGAAAAAATCACAGTTAGCAGTAGCTTACAGCAATCTTTGGCAAGAATAGCACAGTAAAGTGCTTGGGGGTAGGGAAGGTGTGCATAGAATGAGTTGACTGTCTATCTAGGAACACATACTATATAGAAAAGCACAAGCATGCTGCAAACTCGAGATGTTGACTCATCCCTGGCCAATGGGAATGGATCTTCCGATGGTCTGTCATCTTCCTCCTTGAGTCCCACGGTAAACATCCATGTCGACAGGTTATTGCTTGAAAAGAAGCTACAAAATGTTATAAAAGATACATCTAGGAAGGTTCTCATGAGAACCTTCAGCAAACCTACTCTGTCAGCTGTTCAGTGTCCCGTTGTGTAGCAATGGTCTGCTCTATGAATATGAAACATTAATATCTAGCATGTCCTGGTTAGATCATGGGAAAAAGAGCTTTTAGCAAACATTTTCTTTCAATAATATATTTGTTCATTATAAGCTTGTGGCAGAGGAAAAAATCTTAATACGATGAAATCAAATGGTGTGAGGTCAAAATAAATACATTGTGCAGCAAACAGCACATTTCGCAAATATGTCAAATTCTGCAGTTCAATTATGTTGGGTCAGCATTTAAAGAAAACCATGTATGTACTAAAAAGGGCAGTAAATAATAAGAGTACATTTTAAGCCTAGTAGTGAAAGAACGATAGAAAAGAGAGCTTTCTGCAAAAAGAATTAACAGCATTTTCTATGTGGCATGTTTAATAAAAAAATAAACTTATAACCTCCAAATGGAGAGACGCTTCATATATATACGTAAAAGCACATTTCGATATGATTATGAGGCTAAATTTACCTAACAATTTTGACTTCCATATCGGTCATGGTTTGGAGGTTGACCCTATGCTTCCAGGTTACGGAGGGAAGTCTGGAGAAGTGGCACCGGGAGCATAGCATTACCATCCCTAGCCACGAGCGGATGTGAGGATGCTTGAGAACTCACAATACCAATACCATGCTTGCGACAAAACAAATAACCCTGACAACGTTTTGTGGATAAAATATGTCACAGGTTTATTGATTACTCAAATTGTGTTAGCTGTGATTCATTGAACAAATGACACCCATCCTTAGATAGCTAGAGCTGTTCTGTTGGGGATATCACCACCAATGTGCTTAGATTCTTTACAGCTCATTCACTTAAAGAGGTGTGCTACCCTACTCTACTCTTTCCTTTGGCGCTATGCTCCTAATAAGTCTCAGAGAGACCCTGACCAGTCTCCACAGTGCTCAGGATTTCAATTGTCCCTTTAGTGATTAAGGAGTGCTGTCATGTCATTCCAGGCCCCGCTGTAATGATTTCCAATGACCTGGGGAATTTCAATTTGTCTCAAATATTCACTATCACGAGCTATTGTAGTTTGTTAAGACCTTGAGGTGCACCCTGTAACTCCACCTTGAGACGCTGAAAGAAACCTACCTCTCCCTTTACCTTGCACAAATTTAGGAAGGGTGGGTGACCACAATCGATAAATGAATGAAAAACATGTATTAACCCCTTCACTGCGGTGGCTATTCCGCCGGGGTGCCTAGGGGGTGGGGCGGCCGCGCGGCGGCCGCATGCTGGTGACGGAACCGCTCCGTCACCAGCCTCGGTTGAGCTGTGCTCATGACGGAGCGGTTCCATCATGGCCCGCCCCGCTCAATAGAACGTTCAGCGCAGGCGCGGAATTCGCACCGCGCATGAGCAGCGAGCGGGCCATGACGGAACCGCTCTGTCATCAGCACAGCGCACCCGCAGCTGATGACGGAGCGGTTCCGTCATCAGCGTGCAAGGGGATAAGTGCGTAGCTACACGAGGGTATCCCAGCGCTATCAGCGGCACAAACTGTAAAAACTACTAAGCAGCATTAAGGAAACAACATGTTTTGAGAGATTTCCGGAACGCCAAATGATTAGGCTCAAGACGAATGTGGAGGGGAAGGGAGTTCCACATCCTGGCAGCATTATAGTAAAAACAAACGGCCACCGCTTCTCGTCTTTTTTATTCTAGGAACTAAGGTGAGATGGAGATTGTCCGAGCGCAGGCCCCTATTCGAACGGTAGGGCAAAATAATGGACTGATTAATAGGCGGTTCCTTCCCTGCTATGTCTTATGAACAATACAGAGAGCCTCAAATTTAATTCTATCTTGTAAGTGAAGCCAGTGGGGGGTATTAAGTGCTGGCTTCGCGGATTGGCGGTTTCGGAATCCGAAGGAGCATACGTGCTGCGCAGTTGTGCACAGTCTGTAGCTTCATGATGGTGGCATAAGGAGGTCCTAAATAAAGAGCATTCCCGTAGTTCAGGCGGGAAAGAATTAAAGCCTGTACCATAAGCCTCCTTGTGAGGAAAGGTAGAAGAGGAAGAACTTTCCGAAGCATCCCAAGGATTCCATAACAAGTCGCTGCCAATTTCAAGACCTGATACTTGAAGTTCAGATCATGATCGAGCCAAATGCCCAGACTTTTGATTTGGTTCTTGGAGTGGGAGCGGGGCCAAGACAAACTGCCCACAGCACTCCTGCATTAAAAATAGCGGAATTACCTAGGAGCATCAGCCGAGGCCCAGCCCTACCTGATGACACCTTATAAGAACTCTGTGAGGCTTCTGGCTTGATCCAGGTAGGAAAACAGCATGCAAGTAAGGAACTGCTAGGTCATCTATTTGAAGATTTTAATTACAAGAGAAGAGTATTTTTAAAAAAAGGAGCAATAGAGGGTATATCTTTCGGAAATGTTTCAAGCAGGAAAGACGACTTAGAGAGGGCCTTTTGATAGGTTTGTGGTTTTTGCCATTGGGGTATTGTAAGGTAAGTGTCACATGAAGATGTGTACGATATTTAGGTAAAGGTTTTTTTTCATGGTGTTAGTGGGGGAAGCACCATGGGGTCAAGAAGATTTGTACGAAGTGGGGGTTTCCTCAGGTTGATCTTTTTGCCACCAGTGAAAATTCTTTACCACAGTGGTTTGAGAGAGGAGCCTGGTTGATGGATGCTTTTCACTAGTGGCAAAAAGATTGACCTTAGGAACCCCCCACTTCGTACAAATCTCCTTGAACACTAAGGGGTTCAGACAAAGAGCATGAGGAAAAGGGAGAAGGTACAAAGCTTGCACACTACTACAGTGTATTTACTCTTTGTACATACAGATAAAAGGGACAGATGTGACTCCACACAGTAAAAAAACAATTCTATTGTCCTGGGTAATGTCATAGGGTGAGTCTTCCATTTTTTTGCAAGGGTTCCAGATAATCATGTGAGAGTGGCTCTTCACCAGGTGGCTGTATGATGAGTGATAGAACTGTGGGCCCGATTCACAAAGAGCCTCCACAATTGTGGTGGAGGCTGTGCAGGTGTGGGGAAGTCTCCTCACTCATGGAAGAATCTTCGCACTGCTGTTCGCACAGATTCTGTCACAAGTACGGAGACGCCGCCACGACGCCGGAGCCTTTGCCATGACTGTGGAAACTCTTTGTGGGTCAGGCCCTGCGTGTTGACAGGACTCATTCTCCATCATTCTTTTTTTTTTTAGTAGACACCAATGGACTTTATGCAAGTATGATTCGCTGTAGGATCTTTGTAAATATATTTTGCAGGTAATCCAAACTGTACTTTTCCTCTAGTCCCCTGTGTGCACTATCCTTATTTCAGTTAGCCCTCACTCTTTGTTTTTTTTCTCATCCTCATATTTTAGGTCAAGACTACCTGTCTGGTTGCAAAAGACCTGCTTACCAAGAAGTTGCCTGCCCATTGCTTACCATCGGTTGCCTTTCTTGTCACACTCATTTGCATGTGTTTTATTCAATGGCTTTCTTTTCCCAGCTTGTCTTTTTTGTGTTTGCTTTTCCCCTGAAACAGAGCCTCTTTCCTCTTTTTTTTTTGCTAAAGCACTCTCTTAGGCTCTCACCCCAGTGTGCTTCCCCCTGCCAAATACCAGCCCTCTGTGCTTTGTGTTCCTGTCTCCCTCTTATTGCAAATTTTCTGCCTCCCATACACTCTGTGTTGCTTTCTCACTCATACTACTTTTTTTTACATTTATTTCTTTACTGATCAATCTCTGGTTGGTAAATAAAGAAGAGGCTCCTCCAATACTTTGTAGGCATGATGATGGATGCGCACGCACGCGCATGTGCCTAAAATACGAAGCAGCTGCTGTGGACACATCATCATGGTTTTAATTCCTTTTTTGCCTCTTTTGGCCTTGCTGTACAAAATCTAGCCAATGCCATGTATCATCACCAAAAGTCAATGTCAAAGCAAATAATACCCAAATGGTGTGACCTACTGACTTGTTTTCTGCTGCTCCCTTTCTCATCCACGTTTGTCTCTTTTGCTCATCTTATCCTTAATATTTCCCCTTTCTCCACATCTCTTATGCCGTCTGCCTCCTCCTTCTCCCTGTTGCATCACACCAATTTATTGATCGTCATTTTATTTTACCTTTTGTGTCTCTTCCTTCATTATCAATTTTTTTCTTAAATAGAAGCTAATTCACCTTGCTATTCCTTTCATTCCTTGATAAGTTTATAGTAACTTAAAAAAAAAATTACTTTTGACTCTAGACGCAAGATTCAGTACTCAGTCAGGCTCATTTCTTGAAAAAATGTCATGAACAAAAACTTTGGTAAGTCAGAATATTAGAGATGTGCCTCACTAGGATTCCTATTTCAGCGGTTCTTTTGACTTCTGTGGACACCCATTGAATCTCTTCTTGAAGCCAAGGGCCACCACCTAAGAAATTTCTATAAATTGAACCTCAAAATCATATTAAAAATATAAAACGGGGGGGGGAGAGGCGTGGCTAGGAGCCGGAGAAAATGGTCACAGCTAGAGAGTCTCTGTCGTTCGTAGACCTTCCCCGCAGATCCGTACATTAATCCGGAGGCTTTTTCAACTTCTACGTGAAGTATGTGGTGTCAGAGGAACCTGTGCCTCAAGTGTTCCTAGTCCGGACTCGATCGATTGCTCCCGGAGGCAACAACGGCGAGCAGGGTAAACGTGGCCTATCCCGGCGAGGCAGCCGGGGATTAAAGTTTGCATTGAGCCGGCCGCAGCACACACAGCGGTCCGGCAATCATCGAAGACCGGAGTGCGATGTGTCAGGACTGACGGGGGCAGCCCGGCAATGCTCCCACGTAACATCTGCCTGAAAGTGTGTGACGGCTGGCGGACAACAGGGCGAACAACTGTATGGTGCCATCAACCACAGAAAGACTATAGTAAAGGTGCAAACAGTGCTCCGAAGCTCCTACGCAGGTGGCAACAGGCCGGGGGCATCTGGCAGCTAAGCGAGCTGAGACCTCCACAAAGCGACGACTCACACAGGCACTCTGCTGGATGGGTTCGAGCTGGCGGACAGCCTGTCCATGGACAGAGGTAGGGAGTGACACTTCCCCCAGGATAATCTCTACTCCGGCTGCTCGGCGGGAGGAGTGCGGGCGCAGCACACCAAAAGGGTCCACTACACAGCGATATTGTCAGAGCCCTTTCGACAAGCGGGTAGGGGGTACACGACTCTGGCAACCCCCCACCACTCAAGTAAATAGAGACCCCCTCCATGAGCATCTGGCCTCACAGTGGCCCCAGCTAGCAGCGGTCCTGGTGGCGTGAGTGGTGAAACACAGAACCGACGAAGTGCAGGGGGTGAGAAACCCAACAGGCCGCGTGTACTACGGCAGCCCACTGGCAGGCAGCGGCGACTACCACACCAGCACCAGAACACAACAATCAGCCGCACTCACCACCACGATGAGCAGCAGAAACCTAAAGGGCCCGAATCAGGCTAAACTTGAAAAATATGCCTACACTAAAACACAGCGTGATCCCGCCGGCCAAGACACTGCGCCTGCACCAAGCTCTAGGGCCATGGAGAAACACTAAATCACACTACAGGACATTATGACCACATTAAATAGTGTACACGTCTCCCTTGATTCCCGTTTTGGGTCCCTCTCGGTGGAACTTTCCTTAATCCGAGCTGACTTCAACAAAATGTCCGCCAGAGTATCAGAGGGAGAAACCACAGCAGAGACCCTAGTGAGCGATACTTCCACTCTCAAGAAACAAGTTCACCAGCTCGAGACGGACAACAAGCTGCTAGCCACTAAACTCAAAGACCAAGAAGGCCGATCGATCGAGGCGGAACAACATTCGCCTCATAGGTGTACCGGAATGGGCAGGAGGCCCTGCCCTCGACCTCTTTGTCGAAACCTCATCACAAATCACCTCCAGCCACGGGGCCTCTCCAGCAATTTTTCCATGGAAAGGGCACACTGAGTCCTGGGGGAAAAACCGATACCAGGGGAGCCCCCGAGATCCATTCTGGCCCGTATTTTTTACTACCGAGATCGATACGTGATATTGCAAACTGCCCGTACCGCCCCTCCATTACTTCTCAACAACAGTACTGTTATAATCTTCCCAGACTACACTGCAGCAGTCACGAACAACGGTGTGGCTTCCTTGATGGTAAAAAAGCACTCGGAGACAGTGGACTCAAAAATTCCATGCTGTTCCCCGCGAAACTGAGGGTAGGGGCCAAGGGTAAAGTGTGCTTTTTCTGACACATGAGGACGCTCAGGAATGGCTGGAGGGTTGGTTCAGAGTCTCGAGATCGGAACAAACTGGTGGAGGTAACGGACAACGTGTGAGGAATGACGCAATAGATGAACTGGGGAAGGCGAAAGCAACGGAAAGACTGTCATATGCCAGTGGAGGAGAATGAACACAACCAAGATGTAGAGGAAACCTGGCTCTGATAGACTGGCGGAACTTAAATGCCTGCCGACTGGATCGGCCAGACTCCAAACACTACCACCAAGTAGCCAACGCTGTGAAGGACAATTCTTGGAGATGGCTGTGGGGTGCGTAAAACTTTTCTGGGATGACCCAGTTAGCTCCAGGAACATAAATGTATTGTTTAGACCACTGAAGGGGACACAGCCACTTAAGTACACAATGATGTAGGGGAGGTCCTAAGGGACTGTGGACAATCTCTCCTCCCTATTATGGTATTGGGAAAGGGCACTAAGCACTCTGCGCAGTTGGGGAGGCGGGTATTTTTTATGTCCGTCATGCAGGGAGGCAGGGAGGAGGGAGGGTAAGGGGGGGATTGTTAAATGTTTTCTCTGTTTTGTTGTTTGCAGATTCAACAAGGGCAGCAGTTAACCACTTTCATTTATACACTACGCATCTGGCACATTACCAACACATTTCCATTATTATGCGTGCAGAATATGACAGAAACAGCAGTAAGGGCTCAGCAGAGACAACAACCACCACCACCCCCCCTGACACCAACTGCTCCCTATCATTGCTTACGTGGAACATCCACAGGCTGGGCCATAGGATCAAAAGAGGGCTGCTTTTACAATACTTGAAACAACACGCCCCTGTGGTGGCCCTACTTCAGGAAACACACTTGATGGGCTCCTCCTGTAAAGCAATGGACTGATGGGGATTCTAAACGGTGGTACACTCTGAGTTCTCCTCAGGGTCACGGGGAGTAGGTATTTTAGTGTGGAAGCAATTCCCGGTGATAATTAAATGGACCATGGACGGATGACCAGGGCCGGTTTGCGGCTATCGCGTGCCAGTGGGAAGGACGAGCCTTCAATATAGTGACTGTATATATCACTCCAGCCCTTCACGCGGTAGCCCTCCCAGCCCCTAGTGATTTTTTGCTTGTGCTTCCAAAATGAGAACTCCTAATTGGGGGGGATTTTAATGCTAGTCAACAACAACAGTCCTAGTTCTCATGGCAATTTTCCATTGTAACATTGTAAAACATCTCTGGCCCACGTGCCAAGTCCAAAGGGGTTTCTTTACTCTTAAGAAAAATCCTGAGATGCTTCAAAATATTGCCTTTTAAAACAACAACCTCTCTGATTGAAACAAACAGGACAGCACAAACAAAAAATGTGTGAAGAAGCGAGATGGCACCTCACGGGCGCACCACCAATGGGGCCCCTGATTGGTACTCACCAGGCTGGCCCTGTTCTCATCATTGGTGCCATCAAGCTAAAACCAAAAAAACCGTGTCTCGAACCTCAAAAGTAAAAAGACAGTGAATGGTGCAGTGGACACAACTTATATGTGACAAAACTAACAACATTTAACATATAAATCACTGTGCAACTGGGACCATAAACTTTACTTTCATTCCCTTCTCTGTTGCAAACCAATGAACACACATATACTAAAAAGGAAGAGAGTAAATGCTACCTATCGATTTACTCTCTACTCACAGCCAACATGTTTCATTGCCTTGGTTTCTATCAGGCAATTTCTTCAGGGCAAATTATTTTGAATGCCACTGCAAGAGACACTGAGGCTTGGGTGCTGTAACAAAAACAAAATAGAAATGTGGTCACCTGGAATCCCCCTCTGTATTCTGCAACTTAGAAATGTCAAACCACCATGCTATATTTCAGAAAATGAAATGAATGGAAAGGGGTCTATTTACCCTGCTTCTAGTTTTGCCTCTCATACCAGTGATGAAGGAAAGATAAAAACGGAATCCAGCCCCCTTAGGTGAGCATGGTCCTGACTCCCCGTTCGAGAGAGTAACTGTAATTAAAAAACACAGGGTATTACATTACTTCAGTGTAGGTGCCAGTTCCCATCTGACGCTCTCCAAACCTCCAGAGTGCAGCCCTGCTAGATGTTAAATGTTACCGGTAGAGCAGTAGCGGTAGGCGTCCTCTCAACCCTCGAGCTCAGAACGAGTAAGTTTCTGTGTATTTACCGAATGAAGAGCGATCGGATTGGTTCAGGCTGCCGTTTTTCCGTGTCTCGGATTGGTTCTCGAGATCACGTTCCGCTCATTTCTATTGGTTGGCATTATCTGTTGACACGGAAACCGGTTTACATGTCAGGACACAGATTGTCTCATTATAAAATGCCGGTCTTCGGTGGAAAGACCCGGCCATTTGTAAATGGGCACATTAGTCCTGGTTTTAGAATGGTTATATCGTGCGTTTACATGTTTAGTGTGCGCCACCGATTAAAACGACATTTGCATGTAGTTTTCTTCCCCCGCATTTCTTTCAGTGAAAAAAATCTTTAGTTGAAACTGTGTATTTACCGAATGAGGAGCGATCGGATTGGTTCAGGCTGCCGTTTTTCCGTGTCTTGGATTGGTTCTCGAGATCGCGTTCCGCTCATTTCTATTGGTTGGCATTATCTGTTGACACGGAAACCGGTTTACATGTCAGGCCACAGATTGTCCTATTATGAAGTGCCGGTCTTCGGTGGAAAGACCCGGCCATTTGTAAATGGGCACATTAGTCCTGGTTTAAGAATGGTTATATCATGCGTTTACATGTTTAGTGCGCGCCACCGATTAAAACGACATTTGCATGTAGTTTTCTTCCCCCGCATTTCTTTCAGTGAAAAAAATCTTTAGTTGAAAAAACCTTTAGTTGAAAAAAAATTTTAGTTAAAATTTTAATGCCACAATCTGCGGTACCCTAGACCGACATCCCCCTAAAGTTCAGAGTAATGGGACCTCCCAACTCATGGGATTTCTTAAAGCGCTCGGTCTCATGGATGCTTGGCACTTTCACCACCCCTCGGCTCGGTAGTTCACCTTTCACTCAGGGGTACATAGCCTCTCATGGATAGACTACTGTTTAACGTCAGCGGGGATAGTTAACACAATATAGTAGAAATTACTACCTTGCCCAGGGGAATCTCGGATCACTCCCCAGTACTGCTAACATATGCATACAGGCATACGACTCGACGTTGCATTTACCCTGTATATCATGGATATCTACACAACCCCAAAAATCTCAAAGACATCCCTACCACAACTCAACACTACTTTCAAGAAAATGTAAGATCCGTTTCCTCCCAACAACACTCTGGGAGGCCTATAAAACAGTTATTCGCGGCCAAGCCATTGCCTCTATTGCAGGTCACAAACTTGAAAAGAAGAAGAAGATGGAGACCATAGAGCTAGAACTGCACCATGCGGAAGAACTCCACACCCAAAACCAGACGAAGGTGTCGGCCCAATCCCTGCGTCTCAAACAACAGGAATATAGGGAATAGGCGCTTGCTCGATAAGAGAGGGCGTGCTACTCGGTGGATCGCGCAACTACGGGTAGCAGATAGCGAATCCATAACTGACCCTCAGAGAATAGTAAATAAACTAGCCAAACACTTCCAATAGGTATACACATCGATGATGGTTGAAGAAGCACAGGCCTTCCTTAAAGATATTAACATGCCCAAACTAACATCCGAAGCGGTCCTAACACTCGAAGCTGACCTCACAACAGATGAACTACATTTAGCTATAGGGGCCATACAGTCAGGGAAGGCGGTGGGGCCTAACGGCAAACCCATCATACTCTATAAAAAAACAGCTGCTGCTATCACTCCATATCTTCTGAATATGTATCTCACTAGTCTGGAAGCAAAGGAGCTCTCGCGGAATCAACGTATAGCCACAATAGTGATGATTCCTAAACTGGGTAAACCTCCCGAGGAATGTACCTCATACCACCCAATAGTGCTGATTAACTCTGGAGCTAAAATCCTCGCTAAGCTCCTAGCAACTAGATTAACCTCCCATCTCACTGCCCTAATACACCCGGACCAATCAGACTTTATGCCAGGTAGAAATACTGCCCTTAATCTGAGACGCCTACATGGTGTGATGGCCCGTATACCCTTCATCCAAGAATCAGCCGTCATCCTCTCATTGGATGCCCGTATGCGTTTGATATGGTGGAGTGGCCCTTTCTCTTCACGGTCTTGAAATATTTTGGTTTTGGCCCCAAATGTTGTGCTTGGGTGCACTTGCTGTACTCAAAGCCTTTGGCTCAGAAACAGCAAACGGCCACATATCAGAGGATTTCCTGCTGGGGCGTGGAACACGTCAGGGGTGTCCCCTCTCGCCATTACCGTTCGCCCTTGTTCTGGAGCCATTGGCTCCATGGATTAGATGGGAACCGACTATCCAAGGGCTCCATTGGGCGGCTGGCTGGGAGGACCGCATCTCCCTGTATGCCGATGATGTGTTGTTATATATGGCATCTCTGAGACGGTCCATCCTTGTGCTCTTAAATATCTGTGACCTGTACGATTATACATGCGCTTCATGGCCCACCACCACAACTTCCAAAGGGATGTTTTTACAGATCACAGAAGAAGTTTTAAATATTTGGGTATCCAATGCCACGCCACTGTCAGAAGAATTTATTTTAAAAAATCTCATGCAACCCCTGGAACGTCTAGATGTGATACAGTACATTGGCACTCCCTACCATTGACATTGCTTGGGAAAGCAGCACTTTTCAAAATGATGGTGCTTCCCCAGTTTCTCTATGCCCTGAAGAATACCCGGTTTCCTGTGCCACCAAGTTACTTTAAAGCGATAGCGGCGGAAGTCTCTAGTTTACTCTGGCGGAACAAACCGGCACGCATCGCCAAGGACAAATTGGTCCGAGGCTGGTATGATGGAGGCATAGCGCTTCCGAACATACAACTATATTACTGGGCGTCACAGTTGAAAGTACATAATCGATGGATACATGCCCCTCAAACAGACCCTGCGTTTAAAGCAGACAGATATGGGTTGGGAGAGGGGAGCATCATGAGAGAGCTATACACTAAAAAGCGAACTACCCCACCAATCAGATCTATGGCACATAAAGTTCAGGATTGGTACACTGCACCTACAAAACTAGGTTGGAATGGAGTTATCACCCAGCTCACCCCCCTTTGGGATGCAGCGCGACTGGGAAGACTTTGGAATAATAAGGGTTTCCAGAGGTGGGATTCTATTGGCATCTCTACAGTGGATGATTTATGGTTTAAATGTGAGATGGTTACCTTTGCTCACCTCCAGGAACACTATAAGCTGGCACCCTCTGAAACATTAGATACATACAGATCAGACACGCACTCATGGCGGCTGTACCAACTGACACCACACTTCCGGAGGCCTCCCCCCCGGAGGATAGGTTGCAGACTGAGGTCATGGACAAGAAGGCTACTTCCGCACGAAGTAGCAATACCCTCCAATACCCTCCTGACTGAGACTGGTACAACTAAAGATATTACATTGCACACATTACACCAGGGTAACCTTACACAGAATAGGGGGTACCACAAATCAGTTTTGTCTAAGGGATTGTGGGGAGGAAGGTACGTTCTACCACACCCTAAGGCAATATCCGCGGATAGTGCCCTACTGGGCAGCGGTACTGCAAACTATTTCTCAAGTAGGTGGAGTCTCAATTATGCCAGAGCCTAAAACATGTCTATTGAATATTTGGGAGCCTACTGATCTTAGCCACGCATCACAAATTGCGGCGACCCTTGGGATGATGTTAGCCAAACACAATATAGCCCGATTATGGGGATCACAATTCTCACCAACGCTCCATGACTGGTGCATAGACATGGATGGGGCCAGGGTGGCAGAGAAGGTGACATATGTACACCGTGGCTGTCCCCAAAAATGGGAGAGAATATGGGGATCTCGAAATTAATATAGAGGATATGTTTGTACTCCGCCTGTGACAGCCTCTGATGAAGGTTCTGAGTGAGGGGGGTGATGGAGAAATCAGGTGGCTTGTAACATTCCATTTTACATTCAATATACTGACTGTATCACTGATATGCCTATGGCAATGGAAGCTGTGTCAAACGAGTAGCTGCAATTCCTCCATTTGTAACCGCTTTTTATCATGCCCTGTTATTAATAAACAGAATTAATACAAAAAATACAAAAACAAGTAGGCATCAAATGCACTAATCATAAACAATAACAAAAAAATACAAACATTGAAAATGTAATGGGAAAGTTGGACTTTTTCAAAATGTAGTTTTATTTCTTACCAAGGAAGCACAATACCTGAGTATACCATATCTCTTTGTCTTTTTCGCACCTAATGCTTGTTTTATTTTTTTCCGTGCACTAATGTATGCCAAAAAGTGATGGATGGAATGTTTGAATTAATCTCAGGCACTGGTAATCAATTGGGTCGCATTCCAGTCCATCGTTATTTTGCACACCATGCCACCACAGTTTGGGCCCAGTATTATGCAAATCAGCCTTGACCCTACTTTAATTGCAACAGTCAAGCCTGAACAGCCAGAACAGATCCTTTCTGAACTGAAACACCAGCAACCCAGAACGGGTTTCGCACTAGTTGCGGCACAGGTAATTACCAGTGGCTGAAATCAATTCATGCATTCCATCCATCACTTTTTGTACACTGTGCAGCATAAGTAGGAAGGGTATGCCTAGACGTGGGTCCTGTGTCACTGGAACCAAGCTATACCTGCATGATGATCCCAAAGTAGGGCCAATCTGGTCCTGGGCTGCTTGCGTTCCAGTTCTGGGTGGACCTGGCCTGGCAGTTTGGGCTGGACTGTTCCCATTGGAGCATGGTCAAGACTGATTTGCATGCGACTGGGTCCAAACTGAGGCAACAAGGTGTTAGGTGCTTGTCACGAAGATGCATATTAACCACATAGGAGCACAATTACATGAATTACTGTCCCACTAGGCACTGGTCATTTGAATGCATAAATCATAAACCATCATCACTTTGCCATAAGGCGATTGTCATAATTGTGCAATAAGGCAATGACTTAGGTGTTGTACTTGTCATAGAAACATACCACCTGAAACCATCATTGTGTAGAATATGTCGGAGAATAGGACAAATCCCCTGAGACATCCCAAGTTCGGTTACACATGGCTCACCAGACATCACTATGAACCAAAATGGGGCAGCTTTCCTACCCTCCCTTCATAGGGTGATTCTGACGGGTATGGCCCACTCGTTCTCAGGGTAGGGGTAATTCAGTATAAAAATGTAGGCCATAGATCTCTGTGCACCTAATACCAGCAATATGGTGCTCCCATTTTCATAGGCTACTGAGCCATCTGACTAGCCACTACGGGGATGGTGGTAAATTCACTACTGCTGCCATGGGCCGGATCAGGGAAATGCCTGGTTGCAGGTGCACTTCCAGGAAGCTGCATATCACACGTGTGGGCCTGGCAAGTGGGTGCACTTGTCAGGACAACATGGCAGTTTACAACTGCTCGTGCAGACACTACATTGGTAGGTCTGAGATACATTTACAGGGCTACTCATGTGGGTGGCACAACCAGTGCTGCAGGCCCACTAGTAACATTTGATCTACAGGCCCTAGCACACACCGTGCACTTTACTAGGGACTTACCAGTACATCAAATATGCCAATCATTGTAACAATTTATATAGTGAGCATATGCACCCTAGCACTGATCAGCAGTGGTAACGTGCCCAGAATCCTATAGCCAACTTAAACATGGCCCGAAAAATAAAAGTCAAAAGGCAAAAACTTTGGGAATAAACCTGTCAAAAGGGCCAGTTCTAACACAAGGTCTGCAAAAAAGCAATGGATTGGGATGGGGGATTAATTGAAGAATTTATCCATCACTTTTTTCTTTTCCTTTTATTGGCACATACCACTGCTGCTTCAATTGAGTACACCAATTGTACAATCTAGATTCCATCTGCTCTACTTTTGCTGCTGTCACAAATTAGGATAAGGATGCCAATTTTCTTTTTAGCTCCCAGTTTCACATTACTTCACATTTGCAGCAGGTTTCAAAATTGAAAATGTCAAATCCTTCGGTTTTGCTCTTACTAGTCTGTTCATATTCAATTTAGGTAGGAGCTGCGCACCCCCAGGTATCCAGGGACACAGGTTAAGATCCACTTTTCTCCAATAGGTCTAAGGGTCTAAGCACGCTTATGTTGTTAGTTATAAAGCCAGGACATACTCAAAGTGACCCATATCGAATATGACCAATTGACAGCTGTGCGAGCACCTATGCCCCATTATGCACAATGTACCGGTTTCATTTTCTAATTACATCTGTAGTTTGCTCCGAGAACTATAACAGGTGGTTTTTATTTATATTTGCGCATGTTATGAAAGCGAGGAGAAGGTGTGCTAACTGATGGATTTAGGCCCAGATCTTTGTACTGGGGTGAATGTAAGACATTGTTCTGCATTCTGTCCATCAACTGTGTTTTTTGCAATTTTCACCCCGAGTGTGCTGGGTATGCTCAGACGTGAGTCCCAGGCTCTCCACACCACTGGAGTCAAGCTATCCAGGCTGAAGAAGGCTGATAGCCAGAAACCGGTCCTTGGATGCTTGATTCCGGTCTAGGAAAGACATGGCTTGGTAGTTTGGGCTGGACTGTTCCCATGAGGCACAGGGTCAAGGCTGATTTGCATATAGCCATTGTCTGACCTAGGGTGGTGTGGAGTGCAAAAAAACGATGGATTTAGGCCCAGATCGTTGTACTGGGGTGAATGTAAGACATTGTTCTGCATTCTGTCCATCAACTGTGTTTTTTGCAACTGATGAGAAGAAGCAGATTGTTTCACTCAAGGGTGTTTATCATCACAGAATTTGCCCATCATATCCGAAGGGAAACAAACCAGAATGTATTCCAATAACAATTAATGCAGAGTGTCTGCAATGATGACTCTATCCCACTTCAGATAAGCTGCTCCTGAAATTCTCCTGTCCACGTGAAGAGAAATTGGTTCATAACAAAGGATTCTTGTGACATCACACTCATGCCTTAAATTGACGTCATGGTAGGTCTGGTGATTTCGCATTTCATGGCTGTGGCCAGTGTTAATTCCGAAGCTGAACTACCATCTCTCATTTCAATACATGTTCAATAAAAGAGATATTCCCCATTACCTTACAATTAATGGCTTTTCCGGATAAAAATGCTTGACTTACAGCTGGCGGCGAGGGACCATAACATTTGTGGTGGAAGGGATCAGTTCTCTATTTCTAAATTTCTCTGTCAATGGAGTCTCTTCAACTAGTACTAGAGTAATAACCTTCATGCTATGATCGAGGTCCTTCCACCAGAGGATTTTCAATCCTCTGGGAATCCTCCAATGGAAGATTTACGACTTCCTAAACAATCTGAGACTTTCCTGCTACTACCCAATTGTAAATCCTACCCTAAATGTTTTGTTCTTAGATGATTGAAAAATCTGTACATATTCATGTTTTCATAAAAATTGTATCCACAGATAGTCTACTCTCCTCCCTAGCACAGCCCCTTCTCCTTTCCACCAATTCCCTGCTGCACATATTCTGACCCGTTTGCTACTCTTTAATAAAATCACATCTGTGCATCAGTACTTCAACATCTCAGCTGACTCTGCAATCAATTCCTTATCAGGGCACCTTACCCCTTTCCCTTTTAAGCGCAATGTTGTTTCCGCCCAACTTACAAACTATTGCTGACGTCACATTCTTACCAACACCCACCCAACCTTTTTGTACTACTGAATATTGAACTTAGAAATATCTTGCTATAAGAATATTGTGGACTAAATATCGAGGAACAAAGGTAAGTTCATATACAAGCAGTGATGATTTACTTTTCTTAACTCCACATCTACGCACCGTAAAGATATATATTGTCAAAGTGCAGATATGTGGAGTTAGGAATAGTAAATCTATACATATTTACCTTCCAATATTTCAGTTTCCATATTTTGTCCTCAATATTTCCCTACCAAGGTATTCTGTCTTCGATATACAGGGGGCACACCACCCAACCCCCGCTACCCATCATCATTAAATTCTAGAGTGGTCGGCCTTTAATAATGCGGTCCTTTACCTCTTCAGTGACACCAACTTCAGCTCACAATGCTCTGGGTCTTATTTATGAGGCCTTACACCGCTGTTGCGTCACTTTTTTGTGATGCTGCGGGCTGCGTAAAAAATGCGCCACACTGTACCCTATTTACAAAGTGACGCATTTAGACAGATGTGTCACTTTGTAAAGCCCTGCGCTACATTATGCCTGCACCAGGTTCGGTGTATGCAGGGTGGGCGTTCCCATTCAAAAAAGGCTCCTACAAATGGCGCAGTGAAATCTCTGAGAGTTCACTGCATGACTTCTATGACTTGACTGCGTCAAATCCTTACGCCTGCTGCACAGCAGGCGTAAGGAGTGACGCAGACCCTTTTACATGGGACTCTCCCATGTATTTTAAGAGCTGTGTCTGTTTTGCGACAAACTCCAGCAATGTGTCATTACTGCGGCAACAGATATGTCAGGATTCCTGACGCATCTGTTCAATCTTTGCCACATGGAGCGCCATAGTTTAAACACGGCACATCCATGGCGTCGCAAGGAGGACAAACTGAAAAGTACTGCTTCGCTGATTTTGTCCACCGATGTGACACTTTTCATAAATGAGGCCCTCAGTTTCTGTAGGCTTCACTCTATGCAGACCACACTCACCCATGTTTTCAGCATCTTCACTAATGTTCAGTTCAACCACAACTTCTATTGTGATCCTGGGCCCATCCTTAGCATTCACCACTCCTACCCCTGTCACACTTCAGTGATTTCTACCTAATCTACATATCTCTGGCAAAATACTCTCTTGTCTAATGCTCTCTTATTCTCCCCTTCGATATTTTAACTGCACTGCACCCAGGCCTTTACCTGGGGTGCCTCATTTTCTGCCTCATTACCACTTTTCCTGGTGACATTATCATCTTATCTGGATCCTTATGCTAGGTCATTGTCTCTTGTACCCCTCCTCCTTCATGATCCACCTCAGGTCAAGGTACCTCACTGCTCCCCTGCCATTCACCTTGAACGTCATGCTCTGCATTCACAGAACTCAGCAAAAATCTGCATTATATATTTTCCATCTTCCATTGCTCCAAATGTCCTTGATCTCTCTCATCAACTTTTCTCCTGCTGTCTTCGTCCCCTCACCATTAGTCACCAAACCATGGTCTAATTCGATTGCACAATGAAGATGTTCACTTTCATCCCCAATACTGCGCCTGCCACAGGAATCCACCTTTTCAATGTCTCCAGGAGCTCACCCCACCTCCCACTTCTCTTGATCACATGTCTTAGTTCTATTCTCTTTATAGATTGACAAGGACCAATACCAGGTGGGTGTCTCCATGTCTAAAAGTTGTGTTGTGGTGTGTTGCGTTATTAGAAACAAATATTATTACCCTGGTGTTCAGAGTATAAAAAAATACTGTTAAAATACCAAGTTGAAATCACTTTTCTGAAGTCAGCTAAGTTAGGTTGCGCATGGGGGAATTCCACAATTTAGCTGCTGCAAGGGAGAAGTTCTCCATGACTCAGGGCATTGCCCATGAGGAACATAGAGACCTATTGGATTGATGGGGTGTACATTTGTATGTACAGAAAGTAGAACTGTGTCAAAATAGCATTTGTTCCTCAATTGTAAGTGGTTTGAAGCCTACCTCTGCTGATATTTTAATGTTGGTGAGATCCGGATCTTGAACTGCCCGACACCCACATCTTCTACATCAATTACCCATAATCCACTCTGTTTCCAACCCCTCCCACACCTGGTCACCTGCAAGTCCCCATTTGCTACATCAAGAATCAGGTCCTTTGCCCATTTTGCACTAAGAGTTTGTGAAGTTGCAAAGTCTGTGACCCTGACAAAGGTCTATATGGAAAGCTATCTCACACACCTTGAAAAGTGTTTTGCTTTGGGAAATCAGTGTAAAAATCATGATGTGTGTGCAAATGTATGTTACCTATATGCCTGTTCAAAGCTAAATAAAGATCTGATATAATCTGCGTTCCTTGACTTCAAACGACAATTTTACGCGGAACATTTTTGCAAAATGAAGCCTTGTAGCACACAATTCAGCATATTTTTCGAGTACTGCATTGTGTTGTAAATTTGACAGCAGTGTGAATCACCTTCCGCAGGTCCTATTTGGTTCGGCCGAAGTCTGTTAAAATAAAAATGACCTCTATGCAGAATAAAAACTTCACATAGGAGAAGGTGAAAGAAAACCAAAAAAAGTTTCAAATGATCCTCAAAGGTGAAACCCATGAACTTCACAATTTCCCAAAATGTTGTGGACTTTGTGTTTGCCTAATCAGAAAATATTTATATGACCATATATTCAGGTGAATAATTTCTATAGTCACATATATCGACTACAGAATGCAGGCAGGCAACATATCATTAAGGCAAGCATGTAAATGGAAGTATAGGTTGACTTTTCTTAACTGCAAATCGTCTTACATTGGTGATATTTTGGTAGTCGATTGCCCAATCAATATAAGCGAAGTTCGATATTAAAACTAAAAGCTCAATTGTTTTGTAGAATACCCAAATCTAGCCCAAAACACCTTCAAATTGTGGGTGATTTCTTTCATATCCTGATTCCACAGGGCCCAGAAGGACATGTGCCGCTTTGAACACACAACACATTGCCTCCTTCACCTCTTGATAGTCGGCTACTCGGTAACAGAGAGCTACGTGGCTAAAAACCAAGATTTCTGGAATCAGGCATATCACTGGACAGCAACATCTGTAATTTTATACTGCTGTTTTTTTCTTTTTATGACCTGTTATTATATACTGTACTGTTATTCTCGCATCATTCAATCTGTTTTCTAGGCATCATTTATCTGCTGTGATTGCGATTCCTTAAATGCAATTCTAGAAGCACCAGAAATTTGCTATTTGGCTTTAAGGAATCGCAAATTACCACCAACTTCAAGTTGGTGGTTATTTGCGATTTTCTAGAAAAAAACACTTTTTTGCTTTTTCAAAGTGCCATTTGGCGCACATACATGCCCTTAGGGCATGTATGTGTGCAAAATGTCGACACATGCATATTCCAGGGGTGGCACAGGGTGTCCTTTTTGACACCCTTGCAACCTTGAAATTGCATTCTCAATTTGCGATTCTCTAATTGGTAATCGTAAATTGAGAATGTCTCCCCATTCATTCTTATGGGCCTCCTAGCCCATAGGAATGAATGGGAAGGTATTCCTTATTTGCGAATCTCAA
Source organism: Lissotriton vulgaris (assembly GCF_964263255.1). Taxonomy (NCBI): domain Eukaryota; kingdom Metazoa; phylum Chordata; class Amphibia; order Caudata; family Salamandridae; genus Lissotriton; species Lissotriton vulgaris. Next base: position 358,257,084 of record NC_141693.1, on the reverse strand, counting down.
TTTGAGATTCGCAAATAAGGAATATTTAGGATTCGCAACATTTTTAGCAAATCCTACATACATTGCATTTTGCGATTCTCTAATTGCGATTCGCTAAAAATCACAACTTGAGAATCGCAAACTCTTTTTTGATACATATTGCCCTATGTGTTTTAACCTCCATTCAGGGTAACTTGTTGAGATGCTTGTGCAATCAAATACAAATTTGTAAGAACATTTTTAAGGTACAGTTCTAGCTGCTGCGGTTTTCACATGCATACTTCTGAAATTCATCAGTGAATTTCGTCTACACCTGAGAAAATCATCTTATAAGTTCCATACAAATACACCTACTATTTATTTTCTTTTTTAACCTCACGAGGAGGAAAATATTTTCCCCCACGGGGAAACCCAATGAAAATGCTGCCAATGTTGGAGTGAGGGTGTGGCCCGGCCCACTCCCACCCTAGAAATGGATTTGCCCTGGCCCCTGTCGGGAATTAATGTCTGACTGTTTCCAGGGTGGGTGAGAATAGGTCAAGAAATAGCTGGTGAATTCCACATACTCTTAGGTTTGTGGGTGTCCACAAACATCCCCTCTTTAAGAATTTCCTGCACAGGACAACAGACAGACTTCCACCATCCTGGTGTAATATTCCATGCGAGTAAATGGATTTCCAAGTGCTGATTCATATTTTGTGAAGTCATGACTGTGCACTTATGAATCAGCACATTTGCAGATGAAAGCTAACCCTATATTGTGAATCGGGCCCACAGACTTCCACTCAATTCCTGACCTCATGAAGTATCCATGAGGCCATCTAGAATATTCCTGATTGCTGGAACCCTGCCATCGAGACACCCATTGAATTCTGAATGGTGATTAGCAATATAAGCTGTGCATTTTATGCATTTGAAGTGAGAACTGTAGTACGCGAAATTATTTTGTGTGATCTGTTCTCTTCCCTTTCTTGCTAATGTGTCAAAGACGTCATCAAGTTTGCCTCAAGTGACAAAGGGTTGTTATTGGCAATAATAAATGGGTCAGTTGTCCTGCTAGGGACATGTCTCAATTAATCAAGTCCTCTCTGTTGCCGTGGAGCAGTGATTTATTGCTGCAGTCTGCAGATCTTGCTCCTAGCACACATACTGGCAGATATATCTACTGGTGTGTCAGCCTTAGCTCCAGGAAATGAAGCAACTTACTGAGAATTTTCCTAGCGAGCACAGAAAATAAAATAGGGTTTATCAAATACCAAATGGGGGCATGTCACGTGCCTAATTGAATTTCCATTGCCCCTAGAGAGCTGCAATTCAGAATAAATACAAGAAATATCATTCTCCAATAATATTGCTTTCAGAATATCGACTATCGATTTGTCTGATGTAGGGAGTAAAACGTTAAAACATGATTAAGTCAGGAAAGTTATTTATGAAGGCACATTAGGGTGAGGGAAAGACACAGCACAAACTGGGGCTGGATCACATAAAGAAGGGAGTGGTAGTTTTGATACACAAAACATTACCAGCCAAGGTATTGACTACAAGGGCGGATATTGATGGTCGATTTTTGTTTGTAAAAACTCAAAATATGTGAGACAACTCTGATATTTGTTTCGATCCATGTCCTGGTGGGAGAAAAGACTGACTTCTTCTCCCCTGTATCTAGATTGATACATACCTCAGGGAAAACAGAGACAATAATAGGAGGAGATTGGAATATTGTACCTTATCCAATCCTAGATCCGTCAGGTAGACTTGACACTCGCCATAATGGGAACAGATTAATATTACAAGGCGTGATGATGGGCCATGCATTAACAAAACCATAGAGACTAATGCACCCATGAGAAAGAGACTATACATATGCTTCCTGTGTAGCCTCAGCGGTCAACCTGCCACAACCAGAGAAACGCTGTTATGGGTGCATACCGCAACAAAACATTTAAATTCCACAGGACACCTGACACTATTCTATATAAGCCAAACACAAACACTGGAGGTGATCAGCCTTATACTATACGCTACACAGCAGGCCTAGATCAGAGCACACAAACTACTAGTAGCTGAGGCTTATTACATTTTAAGGTACCCTTATAGAAAACGAAGCAATAGAGACTGGGGAAGCAGAGACTGAATGGTCAGCCTGGAGGCTAAAATTAAAGGAAAATTAGAGGATTTCTAATGAAAGGTGAGATGAAAGCATTCCATGTGCTATAACAGGACTATGGGCTAGAGCAAGCACAATACTGGTGATCTGCCCCACAGTCACACTGGTTGATAAGAAGTATGGAGAAACATATCATAGATCTACCAAACGCCCCCCATTTCCATTACTTACATTTGTGGAAGGGCCATCGGGAAAACAACAATTAGGGTGGCATGCAACTTGGATCAGAAACACCTGCATGGAAAACTCAAATGAACTGTGACATTGGTGGGAGGGGATATTGACAACACAATTCTTGTACGAAGAGTGGGATGAGTTAATGACAGATCATGACAAAATATTATGAGAAGCACAGATAAAATTCAACTACTTTAAAATTTAGAATCGGTGGCACTGGTCGCCAACCAAACTGCAACCAGCAAAAAAGTTTTAGGAATCCCACTTCTGGAGATTTGGTGTATTAGATAGTGATATAGTTTATATTCTATGGGAGTGTGATACTCTAATGAGACACCGGCACTCAATTTGGAAAGGATTTGGAAAGGACATTTATTCCACTATAGATATAACACCCAAAATAGCACTTCTACATGACATATCCCATCTCCCAACATTGCCTTTTTATGTGAGAAAATGGATAGCTACAGCTCTGGTGAAGGCAAAAGTAGGAATCTTACATCATTGGAAAATAGCTGTAATGCTGTCGTATAAATCGAGGTTAGAAGATATACACAACGTGGCTTCCTATGAAGGAATAATTTGCACCCTGAATACAAGATATGTGGTAAATTTCTGCAGAAAGGAGGATCTTGAGAGACAAGAGGGTGGACGTGATTGTATCAAGGGGGTTTTTGACTTTGAATGTGGAAGGGATACTATTAAATAGAAAGTTGAGAGATTATTATATTACCTCAATTAATGGAAGGGGGGTACTTCAAACTAGAAAGTAGGGAGACAATACCCATTTATTCAGCATCTGGACCTTGATGTGGGTAATGTAATCGGTTGTTAAGATATGACTGGATGACCTTATGCTGAAACGATATATGGCGTATAGGTTAAAAACCTAATTAAAAATTGAAATATATATGACAGCACTGAACAACACAACATAAAACCAACACCCCACAAATTGCCAACAATTTCTTAATCCACTAAAAACTTTTGTGAATTCTTTCTAGCTCCTCCAATCAATAAAGGGTACTTCAAACACTCATACCATAATTCATTGACTATGCCACAGGAGCGGTGTATTGGAAGAACCCTTTGACTAATTTGAAGATTATATTATACTATTAGAAACACTGATCCTTTCTTCATATGCGCACATGCTTCAGATATAGTCACTTCAGCAAAGAGTGACTTACAACTGAAACTGTAGTGGGACTTCTGTGTCTATGATGTTTGAGAGGAGCATTCAGCAGTTCTCTCTACATTGCTTCTATTATTCATGCATTTAAGTTCCTTTAAAATCTGAGGTGGGGCAAATGATGTCAGTAACATTTCAGTGGAACAACAGGATCCCCATTGGCTATCAGGGTTTTGATGCAGACATATTAAGCACCACACACAATATGCGTGGTCCCAGTTTTGTACATCTCATGCCTATCTAGTGAAGGAACCCTGGGTAATGTTGTAATTGTATAAATCAGTCAGAACAAAGTTTAGTTTTACTTTCAGATGAACGGCCTTGTATGAGGTATTGGCTATACATACTGTCAGGCCCAGATGATTTTTGGCTTGTATTTATTTTCGTGAAGGGCGTGAATTTGTATGAGACCATCTTTCTCTTTGGGTTTTTCTATTGCACCTGTAACATTTGTGCAATGATTTGCTGGAGAAAAATGCATTTTTCGAAGAGATAGATTTCAACAAAGCTTCAAAGAGGAAGGTGTAGTTGCAGAAACATGCTTGATTGATTTTCGGATCTAACGATATTTCCATCTTTATGTCGAATTCTGTGAAGCAGTTTCTTGGTTGTTAATCTGCTGAGTTTGTAGTAAATATATATATATCGAACAAGGGCTCTTGAAGCCCGAAACGCGTATTGCCCTCCTGTTGTACCAACTGCAATAAAGCCAAGAACCTGTGAATTTCGTGGTCCGTCTCCTTCTCTGCCTGCCTCGCCGTTCTTGTGTAGTTCTGGAAGTGGCGTTTGTGGAGCTTCTACATATATATATATATATATATATATATATATATATTTAACACTGAATTAAGCAAATGTATCTTTTTTGAGTAAATACTGGTGGTCTTGTATTTCATTTCCTTAACATTTCTCAGAGAATTTCCTCGGTATTTGTGTTTTGGCAGTGCTGAGCTCAAGTGCTTCCATGTTTATCTCCTGCCTTTTGAATTTTTCTAATTTGCTTTAATGAGCGATATCCCCCCCCCCCCCAAAAAAAAGACTAATACTATCATAAACTATGTTGACACATTGCATGGGTTTGAGATTTATTAAAGCAAACGCTCGATTTTTTTTTTTTTACATTTGTAAGGGGACTCCGTGGTTGTTGAAGTTTAAAAATAAGGCAGAGTTGAACTAATATATGGCAGAATGTGGTCAGCCATGTGTGTGCCCCCATTTGTGCCGAAGGCGTTATTGTGGTTGGACCTTTGCATATCAGAAACATGTGTTCTCAAAAACGATTCGTGGGCTTCAGAAAAAAGTGTCATCCTTCATATACTGTTTTCATTTGTCCCCTGTCTATATGGCCATGAGGGTCAATGCACTTAAACATGATCTATTGCAATGATCTCTTACTAGAACAGGACAAACTGAGTCGAGAAGCTGATTTAGACGATATTAAAATCCCTTCCAACTCTATGTAGTCTGAAAGTTTAACGATGAACTCCCGGCCCTAGACTCAGCCCTTGGTCTTGAGTCAATTGCGTTAGTGCCCACACCGCCAGCGCTCGCTCCACCTTGCGCCCCATACCACTTTCATACCAAGGAGACTCGTGAGACATAGATGTGGAAAACGGTGGTGCAGGTTTATTTTGCATAACAAGTAGCAGATAAGGTGGGTCATCTTACAGGCGATCCAATGCGGCAGCCCCTCGCTGACCCGCATGCCTAATTAGCCATCTTGCACGGTAAGTCGATGCTCTTGACGGTGCAATACGTTAATACTTTATTTCGTTCTACTCCCGCCCCCCCTGTCAGGGCGGAGCGATGAGGCACACCCCCGGTCGGTTCAGGCCCCCCGACCGCCCGAAGGACTAAGGGGGCGCCGACGCCGTTTCCTGGAACCCCCTCGGCTCCAGGTTCTTGGCTCAGACACCCCTACTGTGCCAGGCAGAGGTATTGACTGTATCCTTCTGCCGCAGAGGTACCCTTACTGTCCATCTGCTTCCAGATCGCCCTGTGACTCCGCCTGCAACACAAAACAGACCATTAGTTGTTCACAATTCGCCTGCCGCTCTGCTGCTGGGTCAGGGCCAGGGTGGGAACAGCGCAGAGCAGCCCAGGAATCGCGGCAGGGAAAGACCGAGCAATGCTAGCTCTGCAAGTTATAGGTCCTGTGGGTCCGCCTCCCGCTCGCTCCGTCTCGCCACTCATTGGCCGTTTGAAAAGGGGGGCGGCTCCCAGGCCGGCGCGCTATTGTTCTGCTCGCGCGGCATGTGGCACTAAGACGCTGTCTCGCGTTATCTCCCCTTCGCGTCGCGCGGCCAGCGGCATAGTGCCCACACCGCCAGCGCTCGCTCCACCTTGCGCCCCATACCACTTTCATACCAAGGAGACTCGTGAGACATAGATGTGGAAAACGGTGGTGCAGGTTTATTTTGCATAACAAGTAGCAGATAAGGTGGGTCATCTTACAGGCGATCCAATGCGGCAGCCCCTCGTTGACCCACATGCCTAATTAGCCATCTTGCACGGTAAGTCGATGCTCTTGACGGTGCAATACGTTAATACTTTATTTCGTTCTACTCCCGCCCCCCCTGTCAGGGCGGAGCGATGAGGCACACCCCCGGTCGGTTCAGGTCCCCCGACCGCCCGAAGGACTAACGGGGCGCCGACGCTGTTTCCTGGAACCCCCTCGGCTCCTGGTTCTTGGCTCAGGCACCCCTACTGTGCCAGGCAGAGGTATTGACTGTATCCTTCTGCCGCAGAGGTACCCTTACTGTCCATCTGCTTCCAGATCGCCCTGTTCTCTGCCACAGCTCTGGAGGAGGCCCCCGTCGATGACAGAGCCCCCCCACTCACCTAGCTACTTTGCCTCGCTGTTTCGTACCACCTGTACATCCAGGAGGGATATGTTCACCCCCAGTCCAAATAAGCATTCCACCTATCCCCCTTGCGTGTTAGGGTGGCTCATAACCTGAGCTCCCTTCGCCTGCCCAACTTCATAGGGGCACTGTCAACTCCAGGGTTCTAAGCATTTATGATTACCCCAGTTCGAAATTTAACACTCAGGAATACGCTTTCTGGTTCTTCGCAGACATTGTCCCTGTACGGTATGCCGCCTCCAATTGAGCTTGGTTTCTCTTGTAACCTGCCCCTTGACACTTCCCCCTTCTGTAATGCATTTGCTAACCCCCGCACGACACATACGGGATTACAGGCATCATTCACCTTGAACCCATCCTTTCCGTTGTGACCCCTTGCTTTAGCCTTACATACTAATCCTCCTGGAGAAGTAGATCATCGTGCGCACCAAGATACCACAAAATCCACTTCTAAACTTACATATCAAACAACCATACTGTCGCTCATTGGAGTATGAAACAAAACGGGACAAACCTGGGGTACTGAAAGGACCTAATCCTCAAACTATAACCCACCATATTTGTCTGTAATTTCACCCTGTTTCAATTCGACTAGTCCGACCTCTTCAATTTAATATCTCAGCCCCAAACCTACCCTATTTATAGGGAGATGCTTGCAGTTGACAATTCCTTTCATGCTAATGTTTCAGCATATAGCTAATAGGGGCATCAACTGCTGGGTATTGCTGTAGGTATTTTTAATGTCAACATTTGTGTTGAAGGCACTATGTGCGTGAATTTACAACCAGGTACCAGCAATGGTCTTCAACAAAATATGTCATATCTATTCTGCAAATATACACATCACAACAGCAGACTGTTGAAGGACAACATCAAGCTAAGGTGCTTGTATCAGTTCCATAAGTGCTATTTTGTATTCCCCTAGGTTTAAAATTACAACTCTGTGGTAAAATTGCAGTACTGCTCCCTTCCTCCACTTGTATCAGATCCATAAGTGCTATTTTGCATCCCCCTAGGTCTTAAAATACACTCTGCGGTAGAATTACAGTACTGCTCCTTTCCTCCACTCGCTTAGGTACTTACAATCAGGCACTCTCTGCTCTAAAAAGTGGTGTTCTGAAAGCAACCTGGAAAGAAATGTTCTGCCTTATAGGTCACCCCCATTTGTCTCTGTGGTACCCTGTTGCGGGGGATGGTTCTGGAAGCTCCAAACACCCACATCTCACTTTCTTGTGCTTTTCTTACCCACAGCTTTACTATTATCTAGATCACATTCTGGCACTTAAAAGACATTTGCACTAAGGGCTCATGAGGGTGATTTCCGTTTTAACATATTTCGTGATTATGATGTGCTTCGATTGTTTAAGCAACTAAGGTATAATTTCACCACTTTCATACAAATTTAGTGGGCTAACTCATTGTAAATTTAGACTGCTTCCTTAATATTCGGTTGGATGTCTCTGGCCTGCAAGCTGCCAGCACCCTGATGATTTATAGCCTATCCCTTGCCATGACCATGGCGAGCCTATGCGGACGCCGCAGAAAGAAATGTGGCATAATGATGCTAGCTGAAAGACAGCGGCACGTATGACTAACCCCAGATGAAATACCAAGTGGCTGCATAAAGCACAACCAACCAACCCAGCGCAATCCTGATCCTGCGCAAAACAAGCGGGACACTAACTGTTGTGGTTGGTACTTTCTGGTGCATTCCCCGCCGCTCCTCTCTTACACACTGTTTGCTATCTCTCACATGTTGTTTACCTTTGCACTTGCACAAGTGCCATTATTGCCTACGTAACGTTTGTTCTTGTGCCTGGGTGTCTGGTATGTATTGGATACTATACCTATTGAGCCCCACTCAGGGTGGCCTGATTGCCGACCAAGCATGGCATAATCTATTTGCTGCACCTCCTTTGCCCGCCCAAACTACTGGGGTACTATAAACCCCCGGGGTTCTAAGCATTTATGATTACCCCAGTTTGAAATTTAAACTCAGAAATTCGCTTTCTCGTTCCGCTCGAAGTAGCCTGTGTTTAGCCACACCACTAAAATTCGCAGGGCATTTTGGGAACATGTCTACCAGGGATTATTTTGTTGGTATAAACCTTTATTTTGAATCATTTATAATTGGGGTAGGGTCTTTATAGCGGATCCATTCAGGATTCTCTGGTGTAACGCAGTGCTTAGCCTGGTACTTGATAAAGCGGGTTTGATATGTGTTTGAGGTCAGGAAAATCATACCCACCCATTGTGTGCTTAAGTACCGTCTGGGTAGCTGTTAGAAACAATGCCTTTGCTAGCGCTAACTTTGTCTACAGGGCACGCTAAGGTAGGACGATATGGCATTGGCTTCTTCAACACGAACCCGCACTTGTTTCGCATTAATCCTAACTCTGATGCAGGGGTATTTATGCCCGTCCGCATACTGCCAAGTTGCATGTTGCTATGTGTGACATTTTTTTGATTTGGGTGTAATTATGAGTGACAGTTCAATAGCTATGCGTGGCGCTTTCCCTTATGTAAAGTCAAGCAATGAAGACGAGGGAAACAGCAGCTGCTCACAAGGGATCGTAGTCCTCTGATCATTAAGACTTGTGCCATAGCGTATACACTGTTTGTAGGCTTGCAAATTCACACACCTACCTAATATTTATTCTAACCGTGAAACAAGCTAGCCCCTGGTATTTCAGAGAATAGCGTGCCTCTTCTTAACTTACCGGAGTAATTGCAGTGACCTATACATAGCTGTCATAACGTAAGTGCTTTAAAATAATGATCAACATAAAACGGTACTGGAGTTTCCTTTGAGAATACCTGCGTGTCATTTGCGGATTAGACGGGAGTGAAGTGTGTTAGATGCCACCCTCTCTCGCCCTACACTGCAGGGGAACGCGACGCCTTTGTCGAAGGTTAAATAGCATTATCGCTCTTGTTCTTTTGGGTAGGCGCCTAACCGTCTCATCAGAAACCGAATCCTGACAAATACCAGGCTATTAGTCTGCCAAAACTGTAATGAGATCACGATGCATTCCAAGAACCCCTCCCCTTGTTTTCTGCATACTGCAGGCAAAATGCAAAGTTAAGAAGGCATGATATGCACAGAAGCTAACATTGTGTTACCTGGTGCTAGGCTAAGGTTATGTGTAATTCAATTCACCGGCGAGGTTAACAATCAACCCGAGGTAAAGAATCGACGGAACGGCAAAATGGCTACGCATTGTTCATTCTCCAGACCATACTCTTTCAATCCCAAAACCGGAAGTCGGTCACAGCCATCTATAGATATCTAGCGCGTGCCTTTCGTCTTGCAACGTTTAAAATTAGTGTTTCTAGCATTAATAAAACAGATAACTTCTGAACGCAGCTCCATTGAAAGAAAGGAGAAGAGGGTGACAAGAAACGGCGCAGCAAACTATGGAAATGCGGAGATACACAAAGCATCACGAGCAAAGGACGGAACCTCCCTGTCGAGACTGACTCTGCCCCAGTCCAAGCTGTCTTTTCCGTACGACTGGCACTGCCAATCCGAGTACATTTAGTCTTTCGGCCGCAAGGTTTTAACACAATACTGACTGCACCGCCACACCTGTTTTACAGACAGACACACACCACCAATCATTGTAGCGAGAAACACCTGACTTAAAGACAGTTTTGCATACTGGAATCTCTCGAATGATTCGGGTCTTTCGGTGTGTAGAAAACCGGTCGACTGACCTTGCGCACGACACATTCTGCCTGCATAACCCGGAATCTCCCGACTGTTCGGGTCTTTCGGCATGTACAAGACAGATCGACTGACCTGAGACACGACAAATTCTACCTTACAGGCTCCTCCACCTTTCAGTATCAGGCTTATTTTACTCTGGTAATTGCACTGTACACAAAAAGGGGGTAAAACGAACCCTGAAGTAGAACAAAGCAGCAACTCGATCTTTCATTACTACAAGTCCCAGAATGTCCCCGAGTCAATGGAAGGAAGGCCGACTTCGATAAAAGAGGTCCCAGCACCAGCACCTAGGCATGCGTTTTGTGCAGGGGGACGAAAAGCAAGAATGAAGCCACAATGTAGCGATTATACCGCAAGGATATTGTACTGACAATGATGTAAACGGGCGTAAAGAACAGCGGAGATAAAAGCAAGAATCAGCCACAATTAAGAGATTATGATGTAAATTTAACCCATATTCGTTTGAAATCTTGCAGAGTAAGATACAGAAAGTTAACGAAGAATGCCGCGAATGAGAGCATGCTCCAAATATTTACCGGGGACCGTGCCGTGTGCTGTAGATACTAATAGCAAAAATTAATCATGGATAAATACAGATGGAAGTGTCATTAAAACAGTGAATGTGCTGTGGCAGGCGCCACCTAAAATGGATATGCACCCCCTTCTAGGGAAGAATTTATTCCATTGTACACCATCTGAACCACCAGTCATTAGGACATTTGAGCGAGAAATGTCCATAAATACAGTAATGATCTCAGTAGTCAAGACGTGCTCTATTCAGCCACATAAATTAATCAATATTAATCAGTATATCCCACCCACTTAAAACCCTACTGATGGCTGCCATGGAGAATACTTTTCTGTAACCATTGTAACCAGCATTCTGAAAAGAGAAACATACAGACGTTCCCATGGGAGCAAAGCATCATCCACTCATCATTGTAATATACAGAGTTAAGTATGACCAATTGCTTGTTGGAGGCAATTTTCATCTCTATAAGAATCTTAGTTCCCCTCAAATATGCTTAAAATTGTGTTCAAGATGTACCCAGAAACCAAAAGTAATACCAGAAGAGGTGGAAGGTCATTTAACCTAGGACCCTAAATCTGGAACACATTACCTAACTGTGGCTTGCAGTTACCGCGATAGAAAACATTACTTTTTAAACACGCATCCGCAATGCAATAGTCCCGCACCCACGCGAGTCCGAGCCGCCGACATTGCAAATAACAATGTCCTCTATCCTTACTTTCATTTTTAAAACTAAAACAAAAAGCTGTCAGGTTATACACGTAACAACACACTGGGTAGGCGCACGCGCGTCTTTGAATGCACTTCACGGGTCAACGCTGACGTATACTCCCCTTCGCCCCCTTTGAGGACAGCTCTGTGATAGCAGGAACTAACAATCACGTGCCTCGATTTCCGCTCATAACTTCGATAGAAAACATCTGTAAAATTATTTCCCTGTGTGCATTTCGGTTCCTCTTCGCAATACATTATGACAAACACGTCGCAGGTATCACTTTTAGCTCTCAACCAACCAGACTTCAGGGTAATATAACATGTTGCTTGGAGCAGAGACATGCGAGCCCATTTTGCAAGTTTGTGAAGAGCTATCACTAGCAGCCATTTTGCTGATGTCTTCTTAGTCAGCCCTTCTTAACCCCTTGACTTCTGTCGACCCCCACTGAATCATTTTTGGGAGCCGTGGACCACCACCCAAGCAATTTCTACGACTTGAACCTCGAAAATAACCTATTTAACATCTTCCTGCTCATACCGTTCATAAGCAGGGTGGAACATTGTTGTTAACCGGCTCGACTTTCACTGTATAATATTAAGTGCTTATAAACAGCTGTTTAATAACGAGACCCTTATTTCGAGCGAACGATCAAAGTAAAATAAATAACCCCGCTTTCGGCGGAGTTGAGAAGCCCGACGAACTAAGTGGCCACCTCACGCACAATCAACCCGCCCAAAGCAATCAGACTCTGCCCTAAAGCAGCGGGACACTCATCCTGTAGCGACGCTACCAGCAGAAACCAACATAACCATTACCCTGTGGTCTTTAAATCCGTTTCTCCTTTCAGCACCCGCATGGCTGTCGAGGTGAATCGCATCAATGACGGCGTCACTAAACAGAGGAAAACCTGTTCTCTAAACTCGGAGCTCCTCAAGCGCCAAACGCCGCCACACAAAGCATTGCCGGCACACTCTCCCTCGGCCCCATAGACCATTCAACCACCGCTCTGCAACGGGGACACAAACGCAGGCCCCGATCACCAGCACTCAGTCGCAGCAGCCCCCTTGAGCGACTCGACGCAAAGTGGCTTCACCTCCCAGAACTTCAACAATCCATTTAAGCTAGCTCCAAGGTAGAGAAAGTCTGGCAATACAGCCTAGCAGATATCTCTGTGTAGCTGGGAAGTCTGTTCATATTTACTTTCTTTGAGTCCGGTTTTCATATTTCTGAGGTCGATAATTGCCTTACGGGGCTATACCCATATTACCTGGGACATGGGAGAAAGTTACGTGTTAGAGCATGTTCTGAGTGCAGTGGGGCCACGTGATCTGAAACACCCCATTACTTCAGACAGGGAGATGCTGGCACATTGGTCTCAGTGCTGGCAAATGTAATGTCCTGTACATTTCTGCAACCCGTAGATTGAAGCCACCATATAACGCAAATGTAGCATCCTGCTACAAATAACCACAGACACAATTTCTTATTATACTGAAAACTTTTGTGAATTCTTTCTAGCTCCTCCAATCAATAAAGGGTACTTCAAACACTCATACCATAATTCATTGACTATGCCACAGGAGCGGTGTATTGGAAGAACCCTTTGACTAATTTGAAGATTATATTATACTATTAGAAACACTGATCCTTTCTTCATATGCGCACATGCTTCAGATATAGTCACTTCAGCAAAGAGTGACTTACAACTGAAACTGTAGTGGGACTTCTGTGTCTATGATGTTTGAGAGGAGCATTCAGCAGTTCTCTCTACATTGCTTCTATTATTCATGCATTTAAGTTCCTTTAAAATCTGAGGTGGGGCAAATGATGTCAGTAACATTTCAGTGGAACAACAGGATCCCCATTGGCTATCAGGGTTTTGATGCAGACATATTAAGCACCACACACAATATGCGTGGTCCCAGTTTTGTACATCTCATGCCTATCTAGTGAAGGAACCCTGGGTAATGTTGTAATTGTATAAATCAGTCAGAACAGAGTTTAGTTTTACTTTCAGATGAACGGCCTTGTATGAGGTATTGGCTATACATACTGTCAGGCCCAGATGATTTTTGGCTTGTATTTATTTTCGTGAAGGGCGTGAATTTGTATGAGACCATCTTTCTCTTTGGGTTTTTCTATTGCACCTGTAACATTTGTGCAATGATTTGCTGGAGAAAAATGCATTTTTCGAAGAGATAGATTTCAACAAAGCTTCAAAGAGGAAGGTGTAGTTGCAGAAACATGCTTGATTGATTTTCGGATCTAACGATATTTCCATCTTTATGTCGAATTCTGTGAAGCAGTTTCTTGGTTGTTAATCTGCTGAGTTTGTAGTAAATATATATATATATATTATTAACACTGAATTAAGCAAATGTATCTTTTTTGAGTAAATACTGGTGGTCTTGTATTTCATTTCCTTAACATTTCTCAGAGAATTTCCTCGGTATTTGTGTTTTGGCAGTGCTGAGCTCAAGTGCTTCCATGTTTATCTCCTGCCTTTTGAATTTTTCTAATTTGCTTTAATGAGCGATATCCCCCCCCCCCAAAAAAAAAGACTAATACTATCATAAACTATGTTGACACATTGCATGGGTTTGAGATTTATTAAAGCAAACGCTCGATTTTTTTTTTTTTACATTTGTAAGGGGACTCCGTGGTTGTTGAAGTTTAAAAATAAGGCAGAGTTGAACTAATATATGGCAGAATGTGGTCAGCCATGTGTGTGCCCCCATTTGTGCCGAAGGCGTTATTGTGGTTGGACCTTTGCATATCAGAAACATGTGTTCTCAAAAACGATTCGTGGGCTTCAGAAAAAAGTGTCATCCTTCCTATACTGTTTTCATTTGTCCCCTGTCTATATGGCCATGAGGGTCAATGCACTTAAACATGATCTATTGCAATGATCTCTTACTAGAACAGGACAAACTGAGTCGAGAAGCTGATTTAGACGATATTAAAATCCCTTCCAACTCTATGTAGTCTGAAAGTTTAACGATGAACTCCCGGCCCTAGACTCAGCCCTTGGTCTTGAGTCAATTGCGTGAGTACCCTTAATTATGTAATAGCAACACAACACTCATTATTCACAACACCATGGGCCTGCTGGGCTGGGGAAGATGAAAACTTCACAATTCTCCCAAATGTACATACTTAAAATATGAGCAGCTTAGTGGGATCTTGAACACTTTCAAAAATATAGTAGGATAGCGGGGTGGGTTCAAGATCCTGCTGCAGATATAGAACTGTGTCAGAGGAGTGGTTGGAGCAGTCAGACTTTTTTTTGCCTATCCGTGATCGATAAAGTGAGCTGGCAACAGAATCACCTGTTATGTACTGAATCATGACTCTTACAGTATGCTCCATACGAAAGACACTTTACTGGTCCTCCTAGGCATCATGCTAGCTCCAAGGTAGAGAAAGTCTGGCAATACAGCCTAGCAGATATAGCTGTGTAGCTGGGAAGTCTCTGTTCATATTTACTTTCTTTGAGTCCGGTTTTCATATTTCTGAGGTCGATAATTGCCTTACGGGGCTATACCCATATTACCTGGGACATGGGAGAAAGTTACCTGTTAGAGCATGTTCTGAGTGCAGTGGGGCCACGTGATCTGAAACACGCCATTACTTCAGACAGGGAGATGCTGGCACATTGGTCTCAGTGCTGGCAAACGTAGTGTCCTGTACATTTCTGCGACTCGTCGATTGAAGCCACCACATAACGCATAGAATGAGGGAAATATTTACAATGAAAATGAATCCCCACCTTAAGTACATAGACTCTAT
This sequence comes from Lissotriton vulgaris, assembly GCF_964263255.1. Classification (NCBI taxonomy): domain Eukaryota; kingdom Metazoa; phylum Chordata; class Amphibia; order Caudata; family Salamandridae; genus Lissotriton; species Lissotriton vulgaris. The sequence continues at coordinate 358,241,936 of NC_141693.1, read as the reverse complement.
CAACCCTTTTCCAAGTGCAGGTTGTTGGGAGAAGCAGGGGTGCAATGAGTCGTTTTGAGAACAAACAGAACACCAGGCACATGCACGTCAATCTGCTACCTAGTGTCTTATGAACTACTTTACAGTACATTTGTGGAAACAATGTGTAAATGCTTTCATCACAAATTTCTTTTTACCAGCTGCAGCCCAGGATCCTCTAAAAATACCATAAACAGCGAAGGGCCGACCTTATGGCTCCCTGCAGGTACCAGGAGCAAACTTCAAACACACGAGGGGTGAGCCCAGGGGCTCTCTTCATGCATGTTTGTTGAGGGGGTAACCAAACTGCACTATTATCATCTACGTCCCCAAGCTAAAAAAGAAGCTGAAAGATGATAAAGGGTCAGGAGCCTCCACACAATGTAAGAATGCTATGAATTAACAGCTTCCCGTTATGTGTGGGGCTGGCCACCACCCACAGCAGTGCTTGGAAGAGGGAGCACGAGGGGATTAGAGAAAAACACTAGGGAGACAGCTGGAAAACATGTGCACCCTTGTGGAGTAGTAAAGCTAAAACAAAGGTAGTTAACTAAAATAGAGGAGAGGAAGGACACAGATAAAGACGCTATGCTCCAGGGAGGGATACACACTGACTAGGTGGACAAGTGTGGAAGATGTTTAGTTCCTGTGTCATGACCGTTGTTGATGCCTCAGATGAATTTCATATTGATGAAAGAGAATGGGTTGAGTGCTGTAAACAGGATGTGACCTTATGCAAAGTTAAGGATTTTATTGTAACAGATTGGCCAAGGGACAGGTTATTGTCCCCAAAATTCAGAGTTTATTCTCAGTTGTCTTCAGAACTAACGCTAGTTAATTGCATAGTATTCAGGCAAAACTGTTATATACCACCTTATGGGCTACGTCAAAAGATCGTCTCTTTGGCACATAAAGCAAAACTGGGCATTTCGACCACAGTTCACAGAATAAAATAGAATTACTGGTGGCTGGGTATTGATTCTCCAGTTTGTTGAGAAGTGTAAGGAATGTTTAGATTGTGATATGAATTAGAAGGTTAGGGTTCCATCTTTGACTTCTATGCCTTGGCCTGAAGAACCTTCGGTAAATAGGTTTAGACTTTGCTGGTCCTTATAATTTGTTGAAGAGTGACTTGAAGTATCTGATTGTGGCAGTGGATTATGTTTTTGAAGTGGCTGTATAATGCATTTGTAAGAACATCAGATACAAACATTGTCAACTTTTTTTTAGAAAAGATTATTTGAATTGAAGGTGGACCTAAATCAATTGTAATATATCTCATTTTATTTCGTTTGCGATTGTGCAGTTTTTCAACAAACATGCTTTACAGCAAATGAAGGTGCCATTAAATACTCCTTTTTCGAATCGCTTAGTGGAGAGGGCTAACTGTTTTTTTCAAAAGAAAGTATACAAACAGCACTTTTGAATAATTTGGATGGTGCTGCATATTTGAAATACAATGGATGGAGCTATAATGCCACCCTGCAAAGTACTACTAGAGTTGAATTTTTTATGCTTTTGAGGGGAAGAAAACTTGGTTCTAGTTTTAAACCATCATAATTAGATGAACGTACAGGTCGTTTAAATGAATATTTAGAGGTTCACGGAAATGTGGAGGAGAAACAAAATGTTTGTAAAGAGTATTTTGATTGCACATAGAAGTGTCAAAAACATTGATATACAGGTTGGTGATTGGGTTTTAATTAAAAAAAAATTCAAAGTGGTAAAGGAAGAGTCAAAAAATGTACTACAAAGCCAGTAAAAATTCTTAAGGTACCTAAAACCGCAGTTTTGTTGCGGGACAAAGGCTGGTGGAATAGGAGCCCTATTATGAAGATTAAAGAGGAGCAAGTTTGTGGTATGAAAAATAAGGATGTTTGATTGGATGTGATGAATGATTCTGAATGGCTTGATGTGCCTTTATCTTTTAATGAAAAGGAATAGAGTGGTGGAATTTTTCCAGCTGAAGAAGTTTTTTTTAAACAAAGGTGTGGTGTTGTGGCTGAAACTGATGGTGAAGTTTGCTTACAAAATGATTCTCAGAATACTAGAAGTGCAAATTTGGCATGAGAGTAAGTCATGTCTATTTTAAAGATTATGTTATATTTTCGTTGCATTTTTCTGATTTGCAAGGATTTGCGTTTAAAAATATATATATATATGTAACTCATAGTTTGTAGTAGGTATATTTCTTCTGTTTTATTTCTAATAATAATATGGGAGATGTTGGAGATTCTTAGTGTTTATGTATTTAGAATATTGCGGATGTCATCGAGAAAATTGTGAATGTCATCTGGTGTAGGTGTACAGCAGAGACGTCCCTGGGAGTGGTTGTGAATCTCATTCAGTGAAATCTACTTGAGATCGTTTTCTGAGTTTCATTTCGGCTGGAGTGGACACATTCCAACAAGGCAAGCCATTGAATAAGGAGCAAGGAAATGGGAGTGACAATAAAACCAACCAATGGTAAGCAATGGGTGGGGTGCAAGCCACTCAGTACTCTTTATAAGCCCACAATAAGTCTTGCACTGTCTGGTATGCTCGACAGTGGCGACTGGTAGGGTGCAGGTGAGGGAGACAGGGTGTTGAAAAATATTTCTTTTAAAATCCACCTACCTTTCCTGGCACCTCTCCTCTGTCTCCGCTTCTCTTCTCCTCCTGACTCCAGTCCGGAAGAAGCTGCAGGAAGCACCCATGTACACTGGCTGCCCTGACCTAATCACAACACTGAAATGCAGCGTTGTTATTGGTCTGAGTGCCATGGATCGGCGCTCAGTTGGAAACAGGGAGTCTATACATATTCCCCACCAGGCTGTGCATTTCAGCCTGGTTGGGAATATGCAAAGTGCGCATCAATGTTTGGCCGGGCCAAGACGGCCAGCCAAGCAGTCATGCGCACTTCAGTGTGCACAAACCACTCCTCCTCCCTGACCCACAAGCCTGCCCACCTTAACAGAGCCCCATAGTTACAAAACAAAATGATACTAATGTTGTTAGTTTCATTTTATTTTTCCCTTTTTCACTGCTCTAAGAGCAGTGGGGTGACGCTCCTCACCCTTAGCAGAGGAGCCACCACTGATGCTCGACCCAAAAAGGTAAAAAAGTTATAAACTACAATAATTACAAATGTCTGTATGTAATAAAGCTACTGAATGGTAGAATGCAATAGCATAAGATGACTAATTAGGAAGGCATAGCTAGTCGTGGAGCAAGCTGGAGCCACTGTAATATGGTTCCACCCCCGAGCACTCAGAGGGGGGGGGGGTCTTGCTTCATACTGAGATGCAAGAGCTGATGACACTGGGGTCGGGGCAGCACAAAGTGAGCCCCCATCCGATGATGGGAGAGCGGCTCTCTAAACACACCAGCAGTGATAAAACTGACCCATGAATATCGCACTCCCCTCCCCACGGGGGAGGGCTGATTGGCTCTAGTTGGCCTACAGCCCGTGACGCTGCACAGAGCTTCCTAGAACCACTGACTCCTGCTGCAACAATCCGACAGGGAAAAAAAAAGAACTATCCAACAGGGTAGGCATCCTCCATAATCTCTCCAACCTAGGCAGCTCGGCCTCCTCTGACAACTTGCCTGCTTCGGAGCCTAGGTCCATTACTGCGGGATGGGCCAGCTGGAAGAGGCCTGCCACCGTAATGGCCTGAGGCCATCTGGACTCACAGCGTTGTGCCAGAAGCTCAGGAACTTACTGGACAAGCAATATGGTGGGCTCGAAAACATTGTGCTAAATCGTTCTTTTGGAGGGGCTAGTGAGTCCAAAGTCTAGGACTACCTTGAAACACGATATGGCGTTGGACTCCATAGTCAACAAACCATGGGGCTCGGATCCAAACTCTCCGCCATTGATGCCATGTTGAATGGCCTACCTGCAGTAATCAAATCACTCCAAAGCAACTTCATGACTGTGCACAAATGCCTTGATATAGTGGATGAGTGCCTGGAGGAATTAGATTGGGGAGTGACAGAATGACGCAACTAGGGTGCAGATCTTTGGCACCTCCAACAGAAAGTCACAGATTTGGAAGACAGCTTCCGGCAGAACAACATACTTATCCTCGGAGTGCAGGAGGAGGCAGAGGGGAGTGATTTGGTGAACTTTCTACAGACTGTAAGGAACAGGCCATTCGTTGTGTGGCCTGCACAAGTAATGGGTCCATATTCACCCTCCACTGTGAACCAAACACTCCATTGAAGCACTTGAATCTCTCAGGTTAGCGAAGCAGAGCAGACCAAGGCCTACTCAAGGGAGTTTCTGTGGGCTAATAATCACCATTCTCTGTCACTCAATAAAAACACTCAATAAATAAATGTCCTGTATGTGCTTTTCTTTAGAAAAGCAAAAGTACATTTACTACAGACACACAAACACTACCTAATACCACACAGTAATTTACAAATATACATAAGGCTGGTGGAAATACCTTTTGTAACATTACATTTGACCCCTAAAGGGTCATGACCACGCAATTCACCGTACACCCCCATTTATGTACAATATGACACATAACTGTGTATGGGAGTGTCAGTTTACATTAGGCCAATGTTGTCACATTTCAAGACTAGAAAAATATGTTATGGTAATACTTCATTCTATCTCTGACTTCAGAAACCATAATCTCTCTGCATTTATGCAAGACATACTGCATTATCTGTAATAAAGCATGACATCCTCTTCTGCACTTATAAGTAATCAGGCATTGCAATAAAGTACTTACATCATCATTAATAAAACATTGCAGCCTCTCGGGAATATGAATTTACTGTCAGCATTAACAACCCTTTAAATATAGCATTGGGTTGAAATCTTTGAGTAAAGGATCGCTTAAACTCATGGTGAATAAAACTTGAAAGGAAAGCATTGCCAAACCATTGAAAAGAACATATATGGTTCTCCTGGGTGATTTTTCAGAGGGATATGGCACTCAATAGACTTGTGTAACATTATTTCAATACCCTATAGTCTGCTGCTGTGCTACAAGGTAGGGGATCCCCCCTCCCCAATACGTGACCTCAGTCAACATATAAATACCTTTTACCCTCCAGCATATGCTAGTATCAACATATCGTAATTAACAGTAATGTTTCAAGATTCCACAGATTCTTTTGTTCATGTGTTCTTTATTTTACTATATGTTGATACTAGTGTGTGCTGGAGGGTAAAAAGTATTTATCCATCGTGAAGTTAACTTTTAAATGAAGCATTTTTTAAATCTTTATGTCAACCGTCTTTAAATAAAGCATTTTCCAACATCCACCATGACTCTGTGTCTTCTTTGACCCTCTTTAGGCCACATAACCTACAGCAATAAACTCAGGCTGCAGAAGGCGCTGGACTCCCAGCAGCAGAGTTCCAGCTCCAGCCAGTGAGTGCTTGGAAAAACAGGAGAATCCCAGGGTGGTGCTAGTTTCTTTGACCCTTCATACTTGGGGTCAGTGCTTTGTGGACTTTTCCTTGGGGAAGCTGCTGCACTCCTGCAGCCCCCTCATACTTTCTTGTGCCCAGTGATGGTGCTCCTGCACTCCTGGGGCCACCACAGTATCAAATACATCCGGCTGAGCAGAGCCCCACAGGGCATTATTACACCAGACTATTTTCCTGGATGTGCTATGTGGCCTCGTGCCACGTGATTGGCCTTTTTCATGTTTATGTTTTTTTTATCTTGAGTTTGATGGGTCCCTCCCAGGCACCCTATCAGCCATAAAACATTGAAGGCAGCCCAGGGAGCCCATCCCTGGCTGCCCTGCTAACTTCTGCGCCGAAGCCCCTCTCTCGCTACAGCAGGAGCCAGCAGCTCTGCTCTCCCAGGCCTGCTCCTGTGGACAGGGGGTTTGTGATGGTGGTGACCCCTGTCCCCACAGACACGGGCATGGAAGAGTGTGGTGGCACTCCCCAGTCCTTCTTTAGGGTGTTGGGCACTTGGACCTGGGATCCTGGGCCACACCTCTCTCTCTTTCCTTCAGGGGAGTGCGACGGCGCTCCCCTGTTTTTGTTAAGCGTGGGTGTTCACTCCATGAACCAGCCTGGGGTTGGGGTCCCCAGGCTTCCTGCCCTCTGGGGAAAGGGCCCCATGCATGCCCCCTTCCAGGAGAAAAAACAATTGCGCAGGCTTCTTGAATATTGAGTAACCACATGCTCCATGACCGTGCCGAGTGTCAAAGGTCAAATCCTTCTGCTCATCTCGCAGGCCTTATTGCACACTTTGGGATCATTTTGTTCCTGGTGGCGAGCCCTAGCCACGTGGAGCACTTTCCTGAGGCCGCCTGGCCTCTAAACTGGCAAATTTTGACGGGCGTTGGTTCCACTGGCTCCCTGAACCAGCCTTTCTGCTCTTTCTCCTCTGGTGCTTTTCTTCTCCTTGGCGCAGAAGTACAGTTCTTCCCCAGTCCTTAGGGGACATAGGAGGACCAGCTTCCCGTGTCCTGGGAGAGCCCCACAATCCTGGTGTCGACTGTAGATAGAGTTCTTAGTTCAGATGGTTATCGGGAGATTTTTCCTTCTAGTTGTCCATGGCAGCACCCTCCAGTCTCAGTGTTCAGCAAAAAGCACAACCAAGAGAGAGATCTCTGCCTGGTGAAGTCCTTTTAAGTGGCCAGGAAGCCAGGCACCCCTGGCCAATCCTAGGGTGCCACATCACCTCTCCACCCCTGTACCAACCCTCCTGCACAGCATCCTGTTACAATTCAAAATGGCGTCATCCAAGAGTCACTGATCACATCTTCTCTGGGGGCCTCAGCTCCGCCCTTTTTTGACATCACTGCCAGGGCCTTTCCCACTAAAACTTCAAAGCAAATCCCCCTCCTTTCTTGGCTCCAGAGGTCTGGGCTCCCTCCTTTCTTCAGTCGGCTTGGGCTGGCTCATCCCTGGTACCATGTGGCAGATAATTGAAAGATGCAGGTCCTTCATTCCAATCACTTTCCTCCTCAGCAGTAAAGATGGGCAGAACCTGCAGAGTTTCACTCTGCGTAATTCCGCAGAGTTACATGAAAACTGTGCGAGAATCCGCGGAGTACCGCGAACAGGCAGAAACATTGCACTGCTTATGCTGATTTTTAGTGTCGGAAGTTTGCTCTGTGCTGCAAAATCTGCGTGAGCGGTACCACGCTGTGCACCAGAAGGTGCTGCTTCTTTGCTGCCACTTGAGTAGATTTTCTACTCGAGCAGCAGCTTTCTCACTGCAAACTGTTGCGACTGTCTACGTTGGAAAAATCTCACCAGGTGCCCTCCTAGCATCTGAAAATTGCTCAAGGGGATGCAAATTCTTGCTCACCAAATTTACAGTTGGCGAGTCGTGTGCGAGAAAAAACTGTGCCATGTGGTGGTTGGTGGAGATTTGCTTGAACCCCCTATTACAAGTGTAACGCGGAGTGGACAAAATATCACAAACTCAAACGGCAGAGCGGAATTTATCACCCACCCCTACTCAGGAGCTGAATGAAGCACTGTTAATTGCTCCCATTGTTTCGGATGACCTTTGTTTCTTGTGCTCGAGAGAAATTTAATTAACTTGGCACAGCAGGGTGACAAAAGGCCTGGACTCTGGTCCTGAGGTGAGCCAGAGAATGATGACAATCCTGGATTACTCATAAGCTGTAGGGATATCTTTTCGGAACTCCCAGATTTGGGTTTTGCATATGTGTTCCACCCCATTTAGATATATGACTGGAGTCTGTAGGCCAAAGGGAAGCAAAACTGCACTCTAAGACAATCTTCCCATAGGTGTATAATGGAGTGTAGCTGCAGACAAGCCAATAAACCACAATGACAGTGTCCAATAACATTATGAGGCCTACCATGATCAATAACCAATCCTGCGGAGTCTCGTCTGTGCCAGGCTACCTGTGCGTGGTTACCTGACTGCGCATTACAGGAGTCTCACGTGGCCAGCCCTCCCAAGCGTGCACGCGCATGTGGACACATGTTTATGTGTAACCAGCCAAGTACTTCTTACTCTTTCTGCGTCGCAGCAGCCTTAACTTAAAAGGCAGACACTGGTGGTAACCACGCGCAGTCCATTTACTGTGTGTTTACTATAGGCGAGTCACCAGTTGTGAGGCTCACCCACAGTAAAAAGGTAAACAAACAGGTGATCAAAAAGGGGAAAATCCAGTTGGATTTGATGGGCAGAACCCATTGCCCTACACAGACATTGTTGCCTGAACTATTGGTCATAGGCTTCAAGGAATCAATTTAATTTCAAATGGTACACAGACTCCACTCCCACAGCTCCCATGTATCCTCCGAGCCCAGGTCCATCATAGCATGCCTCCTCTAAACACGTCCAGGTGTAGGCAATCCTGCAGGCGGCCAGAATTCATGAAAGCCCATTCCTCCTGGAGGGCTAATGTAAAGCGCTAAAGGTTTCTGGCCTTCCACCACCATGTCATCAAGTACAGCTGGCTCAACCCAGGTGTGATGCTTATCACCTGTTATAACCGCACTTTGAAATTCACCAAACTGGAAGCCCTGGAAGATTTCCTACATGCAAAAGTCTTCACTCCAATGGAGGCGGAGTCCCAGGAGTATGGGCCAGGACATGGACCCTCAGACGAGAGCTCCAGGGTTGTCTGCCTTCAATTACACTCTACCACAAGAGGTAGCGTGCTCCACCCCTCACAAACTCAGACAGGGAAGGCCTCAACAGAGTGAATGAGGCAATAGCCATGGACCACAACAAATAACTCTCCCCATTGAAGGACCAGCACACTAAAGATGCGTTGGTTGCTCCTCAGCTCAAGTGAGCTTCTCCAGCTCTGTCACAGGAGATCCACATGAGTGTCAAATATTGCACTATGGACTGCCAACAGTGGGCTTTCTGGAAATACCTCCAGCACTATACTTCAGCTAACCGTGGCCCGCATGCAGGAACATCGACGGCCACCAGTGACATCCTCATCAACAGGTAAACCCACCAATCCGAGATTGACTCTTGTGTGGTCTTCTGGCTGGCATCATGACATTGAGGCTGCCCCCTTTCCGCCGATCCCCTGGGTCTTACTTTTCACACTCAAACTATGGAGAGGTGGAGATGGCACCTCCATATTTGTCCCTGTGGGGCAACCTGCCCGGGTTGGTCCACAAGCACATGAGTGAGTGGTGTGCATCCCCCTTTGGTATCTACTCTGGGGCTGTTATCCCTGTTCTCACCCTGGATTGATGCTTCTTCTTACATTGAGTCTTCACCCCTTCTTAGAATCCCAGAGGATGATAGGTGGTGAAGTTTGGATTGCAGACTAAGGGAAAGGTTCGAGGTCTACAGTTGCTGAACAGTCCCAGGGGATGTCATTTCCCCTATGCCCCTGCTGCCAACACCACAAAGAAGTGCGTGGTTGCCATCCTCATTAGCAAAGCTTTTCCGCACACTATTCTCCTCACTTGGACAAATCCAGAAGCAGGTTTGTCTTCACCAGACCCAAATCACTAGGGCACGCATTCATAGTAGGCTCATTCTACGCACCCATGCTGAGCACAACCGCTTCTTGACACATATCTCACGGCTCCTCATAGAATTCAGGAGACACACAATTTGGGCTGGATGGAGACTGGAATATCAGTATTGACTCTATTGTGGACCGCTGGGCCCCCAGACAATGCTGTGGACAGGGCCATACTGACAGATGTTCTTGCTGACCACAACCTGACTGATGTGTGGTACATCTCCCATCCAATGATAGAGATCACTTGTGCTACTCGAAGATCCATGGCACACCGTCCAGAACTGATTACTTCCTCACACACTGCACTATGCATTCCAAGCAAGGATCCTGCCTTGGGGTACTTTGATAATTGTCCAATTCAGCTTGCTATCCATCCATTTGGGGCATAAACCTTCCTATGGGAGGGGCTGGCAGATGGTCAACTATATGACACCTTATGACAAACGCTTACTGATCTCACATGTCCAGGTGTACCATTCTGACAATGCCCACTCAGCCGACTCCCTCCAGATCCTCTGGGCAGCGGGCAAGGCCACCTGTTGGGGGCTCCTGCGGGATACTGCCATTTAGCGCAACAAAGCCAGGGTCAAAAGGAGGCAGTTGGATGAGGCTGTCGCCCGACCCATAACTTCCTATAATGCATCCCCCTCTGTTACAAATCACTACCAACTACAAGCCGCAAAATTTACTATTAACGAGCACTATATTTTAGCTGCTGAAAAAGCACTACAGAAACTCATGTGGCCACACTACAAACATGGGGAGAAATCTGAGCAGCTGGTGGCCTTCCAACTTGGAAAACGGGAGGCCCAAATGGTGATACCGGTTATCCGTAACGCAAAGGGGACCCTTTAAACACACCCAGAAAACATAGCACGGGCTAATACCTCCTGTTGCCAAACCCTATAGGTTGCTTCTGCCACACCGAATCGTGAGGAGGAGGATGATTTCCTGTGTTCCCTCCCCATATCTACTCTCTGGCGAAGGTCAGCACTCCTGGAGGGTGTGACCACGCCAGAGGAGATCAATGAGGCCATAACTAATCTCCTCACCTTCAAATCGCCGGTCGAGGATGGCTTTCCAGGGGAATTATAGAACACCTGCAAACCTCTGGTTACACAGATACTGCTTGGTGCCTTTAAAGAGCCAGAGACCACCAATTCCTTAGTTGCCATCTCTACCAAAGCCATCATCACCCTTTTGCCAAAGGATGGCAAAGACCCCCAGGATTGCAGGATCTTAGTGACCAGGTTGGGTAGGTTATCTGTCCCATTTCACATTACTCACAAGTGGGGTTTGTAATGGGATGCTTGTCAAGGAGCCATTTATGGACCCTTAAACACCTGTTATGGGTATCTGCTCCCTTTGACAATAAGATTTTGGCGATCTCCTTTGACACAGAGAAAGGCTTTGATCATGTGGAGTGGCTCTAGCTATTCAAAGTCCTTCCGAAGTTTGGCAGTGTGAGAAGCAGAAACATAAAATGGTAAAACTGCCATTCTATGTTTCTGCTTCTCGCATTGGGAGAAAGCAGAAGTATTTGGTTGCGTGCAGGTGGATGGGCAGGTTGCTCTAGGAGCAGGGCTGGGCAGGAGTGGTGTGCCCACTCCTTCGTGAGCTTGACTGGTTTGGTCGGGCCTCGGGGGCCGCCCAAACAAGTCATGCGCACACTGCCCTTTCTCCATGGAAGCTGCAATGCAGACTACATGGAGAAAATGGCCTCCCCGTAGGCGCCTGGCTGGGCGCCGTCCCTACCAATCAGAACGCTGCCATTGCAGGATTGTGATTGGCTTAGGGGAGGGAAGGGCGGCTGCCTGCTTCCTGTTCTTGTCAGAGGCAGGAGAACAGAAGCAGGAGCCGAGGAAACGCTGGACCGGGCTTGCCGGTGGACAGGTACGTTTTTTACATTTATTATTTTACCACCCCCCTCCCTGTGCGACCCCGCTCCCCCCCACCCGTAATTAATGCCGGCTGCACCTGCCTTTCAGCATTTCCCTACCTTCGATCGGAATTTGGCCTCCCTGCGTCTCAACCATGGTCCTATGTCCAACCATGCCACTGTCTCTGAGCATTATAAACACACAACAGAGTTTAGAGGGGGCATTACCCCACCCAAAAAGGATGTACTGCTCCAATATTGTTTCTGACACACACTATGTATGTGGGTGGATGTGGTAAGAAGGATCAGCAAGAACAAAAAAAGAGATCACTGTGTTGTTAGGACGAGAACTCTCACTCACCCGAAGATGACATGCTTCGTCATTGGGTTCCCTTCTCACACTGGGACCGCAAGGAGCCCAGTGTGGGCTACAAGTCCCCAAAGAAAACCAAGGGTTGGCGCTGAACCCTCTATCCCACTCCTTTGGAATAGTGTGCAGAGACTGGGAACATTTGATCTTCAAACTTAATAATCAAATGAGAGTGTTTGAGGCACTCTGGAAACCCTCTAAACACCCCCCTTACACGCCCAAGGACGGTACCACATGTGCATTTGCGGGGGAATAAATGCATAGAGGTTACATCCCACCTCCCTCCTGGTTGTCTGGTATATTTGTATATTTGTATATTTGTGGGGTATTTGTAGAGCGCGACGTTCGCTCCGGAGGGAGCATCTTGGCGCTGGAGAACTTAGGAAAGCTGGTCCAGGAGGAATTAGATGGAAGCCTTAGAGTAGTCATCCGGGAGTTTAAAAATCCATGTTTTCAAGAGCTTTCTGAAGGGTTTTTCCTGGGTTTGTTGTCTGAGGTTTTTAGGCAATCTGTTCCAGGCTTTGGTCGCGAGGAAGCTGAGGGTTTTCGCGCCCTTCGTTTTCAGGTTGTATTTCGGAAGAGTGATAAGATTGTCATCGCTTGAACGAAGGTGACGGCTGGGTAAGTAGTGGGGAAAACGTCTAGTGAGGTATTTAGGGCCTGTCTTATTGTAGGCACGAAATGCCATAATCAGGATTTTAAAAAGAATCCTTTTGTGGAGGGGGAGCCAATGAAGCGAACGAAGCGCTGCAGAAATAGAGGACCTGCGGGGGAGACCTAGGACTAGACGGGCGGCTGTGTGAAGTACGCTCTGCAGTTTAAGGATGGTGCTCTTCTTGACTCCTGCGAGCAAGCCGTTGCAGTAATCCAGTCGCGAGATTATGAGTGCGACTGTCACCGTCTTTCTAGCATCGATGGGGAGAAAGTCGAAGAACTTTCTCAAGGATCTAATGGTTCCAAAGCATTTGCCAGCGACGGTTCTGGCATGCTGATCGAAGGAGAGTTCGGAGTCAAAGATTACACCAAGATTCCTAGCTGACGACACTGTCTGGGGGGGGGGCAGCAGAGTTGTCTGGCCACCAAAGTGCTGGACAAAAGGTATTATTGGTGCCAATCGGGAGGATCTCCGTTTTACTTGAATTACATTTCAAGTGGTTATTTTCCATCCATAAAAATACTTCGGTCAAACAGAGTTTCAGGTTGAGTTCAGCTTTGGTCGATAGTTTGTCCAGGGGTACAATGAGTTGTGTATCATCGGCATACGAGGTGACAGGTATGCCGAATGAATCTATCAGATTAAGGAGAGGAATGAGGTAGATATTAAAAAGGAGGGGGCTCAGGATGGATCCCTGCGGGACACCTGAGGAGACAAGTTTGTCTTTGGAGTGGAATGGGCCCAGAGTAATGGATTGGGAACGGTCGGACAGAAAAGACGTAATCCAGGAAAGGGCGGAGTCGGAGATACCAATGTCCCTGAGTCTACTGATGAGGATGGTGTGGGAGACAGTGTCAAACGCCGCAGTTAGGTCGAGCAGGATTAGGATGGAGTTTTTTCTCTGGTCTTGTAGAGTTTTTATGGTATCAGAGAGTTCGATGAGGGCAGTTTCCGTCGAGTGCTTGGGGCGAAAACCAGATTGTTGAGGGTGAAGAAGGTTGTAATCATCCAGATAGCGTTTCAGCTCGCAGTGTACTAGATGTTCCGTGATTTTTCCCAGAGCCGGGAGCAACGAAATAGGGCGGAGATTGGTAAGATCTGTCGGGGGTTTGTTTGCCTTCTTCATGAGGGGCTTGACAATACCTTTTTTCCAACGGCTGGGTACTGTACCCAACCTAAGCGAGGAATTGATCAAGTGGTTAATGGTAGGGTTAACCTCATCGATTAATTGGTGAAGGATCTTGGGGGGGCAAGGGTCGGAAGGGGCGCCAGATTTGCAGGCCAGGATGGCTTTTTTCGACTGCTCAAGAGTGACAGAGGAAAAGCAACTGAGCGTGCAGTCTAGGGGGGCCGATGAGGGGGGCGCTGGGGAAGTAGCAGGGGGAGGGAAAGTACTTTGGATCGAGGCAATTTTTTCTTTGAAGTAATCGGAGATTTGATCACAAAGTTTCTGGGAAGGGGGGATTTCAGGCTGAAGTGCTTTTGGATGTGTAAATGATTTAACAATCGTGAACAGGGCCTTCTGTTTTTGGCCTGCATTTTTTATAGCATTGACGTAGTAGTTTTTTTTTAGCCAGTTTGATTTTTGAAAGGTAGTCTTTCCTTGTCGCGATATAGGAGGTGCGATTAGTGACTTCATATGTTTTCCGCCATTTTCTTTCTGCCTTTTTACATAGCAGATGCGCATTTGCAAGATCTGGTGTGAACCAGGGGGCATTGGCTTTGGTTTTGCCTCGGGAAGTGCAGGGACGTGAGGGCGGAATTCTGGATTTGATTTCTTGAGTAATCCAATTGTGAAAAAGATCGGCGTCGGTCTCGACGTTGCCGGAAAGGATGGGGGCTTGAGTTTGCATTGTAGGATTAAGAGTGATGTTATCCTGAATCTTTTTCCAATTTATATGAGTGTCGAGGTTAGAAACAGCTTTGTTTCGCCTGGATAGAATTTCGCTAGGAATGTGAAATGGGATCAGGGAGTGGTCAGACCAGATCTGAGGTAAGGGGGATAGAGTGATCAGGAGGGGGGAATTTGTGCAGACTCCATCAAGGGTATGACCAAGGGAGTGGGTGGGTGAGGAAACGAGTTGCCTAAAGTTGAACATCTCGAGGGTTTGTGTGAAGTTAATGGTATGAGTGTCTGTTTTCGATTCTAAATGAAGGTTAAAGTCGCCGAGGAGGGTGAAGAATGGGTATCTAAGTTAGAGTTGGCCTAAAGAATCATACAGTGAGTCGAGAAACTCAGATGCGTTACCAGGTGGGCGGTAAATAAGTCCGCCTGAGAATGAGGTATGCTCACTCAATTTAATAGAGAAGCCTAGTCCTTCGGTCTTTTTTAGAGGCTCAAGGCTGAAAGTGTGACAAGGGAAGGAGTCTTTAAGGATGATTGCCACACCTCCGCCTCGGCCCTTGGCTCTGTCTGCCCTGAAAAGGGAGTAGCCCGGGGGAAGAGCAACAGCAATATCAGGGTTACTATCTGTTGTTAGCCATGTCTCAGTTATCATGAGGCAGTCGAAGTCGGACTCCAAGATCAGATCGTGTATATCTTGGTTGTGCTTGCACATGGAGCGTGCGTTGATCAGGCCACCTTTAAAGAGAGGTAGAGGGGCCAGTGAAGTGTTGGCCGCAGGGGCAGCAGAGTGGAATTCAGTGGACCAGTGGCAAAGTTTGCAACTGACTGGGCCTGAGATAACGGTTGGATCGAGTGTGCATGGACAGTGCTTGGCGACTTGCAGCTGGCGGAGGTCGTTGGAATGATAGGAAATGCGGGGGGTAAGTTGGGCAGAGTATCCTGCGCCTGTCGCGGTCTTGTCGCGGACGGGCGCAGACGGGCTTGCCTTAGGCGCGCCTTCGGCGCGCAAACGGCGCTCCCGCTGCGCTCGTCCGCTGCGCTTCCGGTGACAACACATGAAGTGGCTGAGGAAGGGGGCGTGGCCTGCGGTGTGGGCGTGGCCCAAGGTCTCGCCTTAATTGACGGAAGTGGTCCTCAACCACCCTTCACTGGGGACTGTGAAAGCAGTGAAACCACCCTCGCCCCGTGCTCATACATGGACGGGTCCATAGTGGACCCTGAGATGACCAGCTGTGGTTATTCGCAGTGTAAGTATTACAACCTCCTTTTTTCATGACCGCCCGGACAACTCTAGTTGAGGGTCGTAGTAGGAACACAACACTGATACCCCTTTTTAATTGGTTGTCCTTTTCTTTACCCAGTTGCTCATTTATGATGTTTAGCCTGCAGTTGACCTTCTTGGTTCTTTCCTATATTATGTTTAACTGCATTTTCGAGGTGGATTTTGTACATGACATGAAAATGTTAATAATCTATTTTTTTATGACTAATTAGTCTATGTTAAGGTAATCATATATTTTACAAAAAATAACTATTGAGTACGTTTAACATATAATAGTTTAAATAATCTGAAGTTAAACCTTTATATCTCTAATTTAAAGAGCAATCAGATTCCTCAATTTATTAACAAAACTGTTAACGAGCTAAAGGATAGCACAAATTCCCTATTGGGAATATTGCTAATGGGTTACCACTGAACTCAAGAATCAGTAACTATTCATTCTTTAGATTACAGTTGCAAAATATTCGTATTAACACAATCCAATGTATATTGATGCATCTCATATGATTCGATATTTGGGATGAACACACCCCTTCCAAATAACTAATCAGTGTGTGATTTATACTTGGAAAAGGCGTATTTTGCTTTGGCACAATCTGAGATGGTCTGTTTTCCGAACACCGAACGTAACTTACTGTTTTCCCTTTCATCATTTCAGTATGTGGCCAAGCTAATTGTTCCAGATGTTAGATATTGGGACATTGAATTTGTTTCCCTGACAGCTAAAAGATATTACTCTCCTTGAATAGGTTGCCTGCTTAATTCTTTTTTTTTATGTCATTCCAAATGTTCGTTAACATTTTACCAGGTAGAAAAATGGCAGAGTTGTCGTTTTGTGCCATTCGCATGAAAATTCAGTTTTGTCAAAACAAAAGTTTGATTCTTTGCTTACGTGTTACGTTATTTTTCAGGTCGAAGCAAGCTGGCAGACCAATTTGAAGCCCTACTTAACAAATGTGCTTCAATCAGCAAATTTATTTTTATTTATTTATTTATTTATAGTATTTGTAAAGTGCTCTGCAACCCTACGGGCATCCTGGCGCTGTGTACATATGGCTGAAAAACCTGTGTCTCAGAGAAGGGATAATAGCATAAAGTTCTGGTAGGTTAGATTTTTGGGAAGAGCCATGTTTTCACCTTTTTTCGAAAGGCCATCAGTTCATTTGTTTTTCTGATGTCAGTAGGAAGATTGTTCCACAGATGAGCTGCAGCTATGCTAAAGGCTCTGCCACCAAAGGTGGCTTTCTTGATCCTGGGTATACTTATGAGATTTAAAGAAGAGGATCGAAGAGACCGGGTAGGCTCATACCAGTTAAATTTATTTTGAAGTGGTCGGGGGGCCTAGCTCATGAACTGCCCTAAAGACAATACATAGGGATTTAAAGCAGATCCTCTGGTGTATAGGCAGCCAGTGAAGGTCGGCCAGGGCGAGGGTGGTAAAAGATCTTCGTTCTCGAGAAAGTTCCCGTTTTGCTGCAGCCGCCTGGATACTCTGAAGTCTGGAAATCAGGTAGGCAGGGGATTCCAGTAAAAGGGCATTACAGTAATCCAGGCGGCTGAGGATGGTGCTCCTGACTATAGTGGCTCTGACCTGTGAAGGTAAAAGAGGTAACATCTTTCGCAGTCCTTGCATTAGAGCAAATCAGCTGCTAACCTGCTTGTTGACATTGGTCTCTAAGCTCAGACTGTTATTAAAAGTGACTCCGAGATTCCTTACTGATTTCACTGGGGTTAGTGAGTCCCCTAGCAACGGAGGCCAGAAATCTGTGGGTAGACTTTTGGGGATTCTTCCTACCGTACAGTGCAATATTTCAGTCTTGTCACTGTTAAATTGTAGTGAATTCTGGTTTACCCAGAGTGTCATTTCCAGCATGAAGATGTAGAAGGTCTCAAATGAGTCTGCATGAGCACCATCAAGAGAAATCATCAGCTGCGTGTCGTCCGCGTAGTTAATCACGCTAATGCCGTGAGTCTTGATGATGCTCATCAGGGGTTGCATATATATGTTGAAAAGTATAGGAATAATTGCAGACCCCTGTGGGACCCCATGTGGAACTTTAACAAAGTCTGATTGATATGGAGGGATAGCTACTGCCTGCCATCTATCCATCAGGTAGGAGCGAAACCAGTCAAGCGCAACTCCCCCGACTCCAGTGTTCCTCAGTCTTGTCATTAGGATGTCGTGACTCACCGTATCGAATGCGGCGGACAGGTCCAGCAAGATTAGAATTGCTGATTCTCCCCTGTCAGCCCTCATTCGTAAATCATCCAGAACTGTCAGCAGAGCTGACTCAGTTCAGTGAGCTGGTCTGAATCCAAATTGCTCCACTTCCAGGATGTTGTTGGTTTCTAGGAAGAGGGCTAAAGATCTGCTGACCCATCGCTCTATGATCTTTATAGGGTATGGCAGGAGCGATATAGGTCGGTAGTTTTTTGGGCAATTTGGGTCCAGATTTGGTTTTTTTAATAATGGGGTGACAACCGCCAATTTCCAGTCTTTTGGTACGGTGCCTGTGTGGAGAGATTGGTTGCACAACTGATGCAACACTGGGAAGATTTCATCCCCGAACTCCTTAACTATTCTGTGAGGTAGAGGGTCTAGAGGGGATCCTGATGACGTGTTAAGGGCTATTCTTAAGAATTCTTGCTCTGTAGGGATCTCAAAATATTCCAAGATGGCTTTTGGAGAGGGGCATCTGACATTTTCCACCTTCTTTTCTCTGTTCTCTGGATTGGTATAGTCCTGCACCAATTTTAATGATTTTCTCCTGAAAGAATAATGCTAAACTGTCACATAGTTCTTGTGAGGGCTTGATTTGGCTGTCAGCACAAGCAGGATGGGATAGCTCTCTGATTATCCTGAAGGTGTCACAAGATTTATTGGAACTATTAAGTATTAGGTCTGCGAAGTGGCTTGCTTTGGCTATAGTGATTTTTTCTTATATTGTAGAATTGTAAGCCTCCACATCACTTTCTCCTGTTCTGAGTAATTTTTCCTCCAGAGCTTCTCCGCCTTTTTACAGGCGCTTTTCAGTTCTTTCAGTTTATCCGTATACCAGGGCACGGAGGGTTTTCCTCTTTTCCTGATTGTTTTCAGAGGTATAGTATCATCAAGTTTCTTGGTTATCTCATTACATAATGAGAGATAATTTGTAGTGACATCGCTCTCCGGGTTGAACGAGATCCCAACTTGACGGAAGTCAAACTTTCCTTCCTCTTTCCTTTTCAACAGGCCCTTCCAATCACGACCAATGAAGGTCCTAGTCTGTACATTTGTGGGTCCTGAATTAATCAGGGTGTGGATGTTAAATAGAAGGAGGTGATGGTCGGACCAATCTACTGGAAGAATTGTACCCATAGTAATAATATCTTCCGCAGCGAATATTAAGTCCAGTGTATTTCCTTGTTTATGTGTAGGGGTAGTTATCCATTGTTTCAGCCCCAAATTGTTACAAGATTGAGTAATGTTATAAAAGGCTGTGCGTAGTTGGTCATTGTCCCATATGTTAAAATTTCCCAGTACCAACAGCCTGCAATGAGAAATTGATATATTATTAATAACAGCAATCGGTTCCTGCTGTTGTGTAGCATTAATATGCCCCGGTGTCCTATAGCAGATTAGGCCCGTGAGGCAATGTTCAGAAACATGTTTGATCGAAACCCCAAGGATTTCAGCACATGAGACTGTATCAACATCCAAGGTTGCAATGTTTAGCTCCTCCTTGAAAATGATTCCTAAACCTCCTCCTTGTCCTATATTCCTGGGTTTATGAATTATCTTATATCCTGCTGGACATGCTGGCCCTAGCTCAGGTTCCATTCCCGCGGCCATCCATGTCTCGGTTAGAAATAAAACGTCTAAGTTGTTAGACTCAATCAGTAACTGTATTTCAGTGGCATGTTTCGGGAGGGATCTGACATTTAGTAATCCACTAATTAATTTTCCCTTAATAATATGCTTAGATCCAGCATGAGTTAACGGGAAATGTGTACTATCAGAAATTAGATTGGGTTTCAATAGAGATTTAGGGAGGAGGGAATTAATATTTGGTAGACGTCCGCGGCAGTTGGGACAGGGATTCTTGTCCTCATGTGCTATGTTAGGGGCTAGGCGTGGGCAGTCGGCTGTGTCTGCCAGTGGATTCAGCAGCATAAGTGTTTCCCTACTGTTTCTGAGTGCCTCAAAGTCCGGAATTGGTCGACCAGGGGGAATTGCCCTTGGCCCGGTCTCGGCGCGGATGAGCGCAGACGAGCTTGCCTTAAGCGCGCCTTCGGCGCACAATCGTCGCGCCCGCTGCGCTCGTCCGCTGCGCTTCCGGTAAGGACACATCCTTTATCGGGGTGTAAATGGGTACAGATGGGGCGTGGCTATGGTTGTTGGGCGTGCCTCTGTGATCCGGCCAATAGCGTCGGTTCACAGACAAAGTCCCCGCCCGCGACAGCGTTCAATCCGCAGTGCGGAGGAATTAGTGCAAGTTTACGCTTTAAAAACACAAATTATCAACAGGTAACGTTTTAAAAAGCAATCAAGTCGCTGCTCCCGGCTGTGCCTCAGGAGATTCAGCTATTAGACGCTGCGCTTGTAGTCAGCGCGCGTTTTATCTCAAAGGGGGCGTGGCTATGGTTGTTGGGCGTGCCTCTGGGATTCGGCCAATAGCGTCGGTTCACAGACAAAGTCCCCGCCGCGACAGCGTTCAATCCGCAGTGCGGAGGAATTAGTGCAAGTTTACGCTTTAAAAACACAAATTATCAACAGGTAACGTTTTAAAAAGCAATCAAGTCCCTGCTCCCGGCTGTGCCTCAGGAGATTCAGCTATTAGACGCTGCGCTTGTAGTCAGCGCGCGTTTTATCTCAAAGGAGGCGTGGCTATGGTTGTTGGGCGTGCCTCTGGGATCCGGCCAATAGCGTCGGTTCACAGACAAAGTCCCCGCCCGTGACAGCGTTCAATCCGCAGTGCGGAGGAATTAGTGCAAGTTTACGCTTTAAAAACACAAATTATCAACAAGTAACGTTTTAAAAAGCAATCAAGTCCCTGCTCCCGGCTGTGCCTCAGGAGATTCAGCTATTAGACGCAGCGCTTGTAGTCAGCGCGCGTTTTATCTCAAGGGGGCGTGGCTATGGTTGTTGGGCGTGCCTCTGGGATCCGGCCAATAGCGCCGGTTCACAGACAAAGTCCCCGCCCGCGACAGCGTTCAATCCACAGTGCGGAGGAATTAGTGCAAGTTTACGCTTTAAAAACACAAATTATCAACAGGTAACGTTTTAAAAAGCAATCAAGTCCCTGCTCCCGGCTGTGCCTCAGGAGATTCAGCTATTAGACATTAGACAAATTCACATGTTTGCAGCGGGTGTGGTCTAACGGCTAGAGCCATCGACCTCGAAGCTTGGGAATTGGATTCGAGTCTCGGCAGGGACACTCAACATCCTGTGATTCTGGGCAAATCACTCAATCTCCCCATGCCTACCAAAATGAATGTGTTCTTCTGTAACACAACTGGTGCTCATGCAAGGCACTCTGATACCTTTGGGTCGAGTATGCGCTATATAAAACTCCCCAAAAAACACGAAGATACATCTTTCACGTGCATAACCGTCTTCAGTACATCCGCTTATATTATATTTAATTCGATATCAGCTTGCATCAAATTCTCCTTTCTTCAATAATATTTAACATCTGGCATTCCAGCCCCTCGATTTATCACCACTAGAAATATGTGTAGTTCGTGCATGGAAAACATTGGCTTTCTAAACTCCACACAAACTCTCTCATACATTTTTTGCTATTTAAAAAGAATGTCGTGGAAAGTAATGTGACTTGTAACTAGAAAACATATAGAAATCTATGTAGTATGTTCATTCATACAAAATGTGTTTTCCTCTAACTTCCTAGATTCATATTCTGCCATGTATGTAGACTACCTGTGGTTTAACCAATTAGCAGGTTACGGTTGACTCCAACAGTATCTCTCACTTTTCTTTGGATGTGCTTTCCCCAGAAGCAGTGAACTTGGTGTAACTTTCAATCCCCACCTATCACTATCTGCTGCAATTAACTCCTCTTAACAAGTGGTGAAGAGTTGTGAACTGAAGACCTACAAGCCAGGCAAGTAGAAAAGGAACCAAAGGCCAAATGTACGACAGATTTTTGCGGACGCTAAAAGGAAATCGGTCCGTTTGCGATGACAAAATTTGGTCTACCCTATTTACAAACCCAATTTTACGAGTCGGTAACCTATTACTAACTTGTAAAATCGGGTTCGCGACTCGCCATTAGGAAGGGGCATGCAAGGGGCGTCCCTTCCTTATAGCGACTCGCAGTTCGATGTAAGATTGTTTTGCAGCCGCAAAACACTTGAAGATTACCACTCATTTCAAATGGGTGGTAACCCACTCGCAAAAAGGAAGGGGTCCTCAGGGGACCCTTTCCTCTTTGTAAATGGCATTGAAAATATTTTTTAAGAGCAGGGAGTGGGCCCATGGACAACTGCCTACTCTTAAACAAGCATTTGCAATGCAATAGGTCTTGCATTTACACGAGTTTAAGCTATTGGCATTATAAAGAACAATGCCTTTTATTTATGTTTAAAAAACAAAAACAAAAAAGGCATTGTTATTTGCAATGTCAATAGCTCAGACTCACTTAAATGCGAGACCTATTGCATTGCAAATGATTGTTTAGGTATCTGTCCTCCTAGGGAAGTGATGGTATTGAGGGAAGTCGAAATGCACAAATCTACTACCTTTGACTTTAGATATTCAAACATAGGGCAGAAGTCAGCTAACATGACAACCCATTTTTTTGAGTTAAGTGTACTCCAAGGTCTGAACATCACTACTTGTTTCTGGATGATACGGTTATTCCAATTGTAGCTAGAACATTAAACAAGCTGGAAGGGTCACTGAAGACCTGAGAGAAATATATAGAAAAATATTAATTCCAAAAAATTAACCATTGCATGGATCCAAAGAGACGGTGCAAGAGTAAAACAGAGATAGACAAGTACAATCACAAAGTGCAAGAGGCTGCTCAATTTGTGAGAGAGGACATATACATAAAATAAACACACAGACACCAAGAGACCATGCAAGTGGGAGAAGAAGAGATAGCTAGTGATTGCGTACTGCAAGAGACACCCAAGGAGGCCCACAAAATATCCCACAGGAAACGGTGCATTGGTGAGAACGAGAGACAGACAATGGCAATTACAAACAGCAATAACATGTGAGAGAGAAACACACACTATGAACCACGCACCCCTAGAGAATAGAGAGGGCGAGACAGAGACACAAGAGTCATCATGGATAACTAAAGGCTGAAAGAGAGACATCCACACAACATATAGGGCCCACCCTGGTAAGAGACAGACAGGTAAGAGATGCGGTCTGAAAGAGACATTAACAGGTGTGGGATTTAAACGAGACACAGGCCACAGGGACGTGGATGCATACTTTAAAGAGACAGTGATCGGTCTCCTCTGACGGGTCCCTCGTATTCATAACACGTGAGAAGAACCGAAAATAAGAATACACATTCTGCAGGCAATAGAACAAAGGTCGCAACACTCACCGTGACAAATGTCATACAGTTATGGGGACATCCCTTAGCAGGATGCATGGAGTATTCTGTGTGGTCAGATTAGATTAGATGTGCAGCAGCTGTGATGACTGCATTCAAATAGGCTCAAAGACAAAAGGCAAAGACCGGTGATGGCCCGTTGCCGTAAAATGACATGGTCACGCTGATGAAGCAATCGGCTCGGTTCAATTGTGGATAGAGTAGCCGGAGTCTCGTATTAAAATAGTAAGAGAACGAAAAAAAAATACCAAAGTGGAGATTGTCATGATATGCCGAGGGGCATAGCGAAAAATGAAAAAATACTATAGAGATGAAAAACTTTACTGGGGCGAAAAATAAACGTGAGCTACATGTAAACGATCATAAACAGGAGAGAGAGACTTAATTTCACAGGAGGCATGATGGCAGGAGCGGTGCATGGATAGTAATAATATCTAGCTACCAAGGGGTATCTAGACGGGCAAGAGGGCAATGCGTGCCAGGGATGTAAATCGTGTGAATCTGACAAAGGTCAAAGGGTAAAATTATATATTAGAGTGACAGTTGCCAAGAAGTAACTAGGCGAGCAAGAGAGCAAAAAGAACCAGGGTTGTTACTCATATAAAACGTTACTGAGGTCAAAAGGTCAAAGGGCAGGGACCTGTAAAAAGGGGCAGGAGATGGTAATGTCGGAGGACGGTGAACCAAGACGGGGATGGATTTCCGTATAATGTCACCCAAAAGGTTAACCCTATGGTGTCCCACAACCCTGAGACTCTCAGGTGGGCCTGGGATGGGTTGGGTAGAAGAGCAGGCGCGCAGATTTTACACGCACCTTCTATCCCTCTGGCGCAGAATCCCATGCTCCCAAATGTTAGAGATGAGATCACTACTAAGGTAGCAGAGGCAATGTTGCTTCATACGTTTGCTGATCTCCACCCGGGCGGTATATTCAGAGACCCTGGAGTGCAGAGGACGGCCAGGTGTTATCTTTCTGTGAGACTTTTTTATACCATAAACTTTGTGCAGTCTGTCGAGAGCTACATGCAGACTTCCCATCCCAACCTACCCCATTGACTGCTATAGAAAATTTGCTGATTACGCCATCGCCACGTAAGTTCATTACCAGACGATATACTCATATGCAGAATGATGCCCCTGTGATCGCCCCAATGCTAGTCTTAAATGGGATACTGAGATGACCCCACCTCTGACAGATGACCAATGGACGTATTGCTGTGCCCGGATGACTGAACTATCACAGAATTATAAACTTCGACTAATTAATTTAAAATTCATACACCGCTACTTCAGAACTCAGATTAGTTTATTTAAAATGGGACTCAGGGAGGACGACTGTTGCTGGCGTTTTGGTGCATCCATGGCATCTTTCCTCCATATGGCCTGGGCATGTCCGGTCATATCGGGGTACTGGACTACAATTTTTGTATCCATAAACAAAATCCTAGGACTGGCATTAGACCCGTCCCCACTGCTTGGTTTGCTGGGGTATGTCAGAGACACACATGTAAGAAAACGTAAATTGCATGCGATGTTGTTATTTGC
Source organism: Lissotriton vulgaris (assembly GCF_964263255.1). NCBI lineage: Eukaryota > Metazoa > Chordata > Amphibia > Caudata > Salamandridae > Lissotriton > Lissotriton vulgaris. The sequence goes on along the minus strand of NC_141693.1, from coordinate 358,217,314 downwards.
CAAACGCCAGATAGCTATATGTTGGGGAAGAAGAGAAAACCCACGATCAAGGACTGGATTCGAGAGGTCACATACGGGCAGACTCAACTTGCTACGTTCTGGGAACTAATGCCATCTACCTCCAGAGTAGGGACATATTGGAACCTTTTATTGTCTGGACCCGTACCAGGTCGGAAGGTTGTCATGATGCCACGGTTGTCGATACTACTGTTGGGCCCAAATTATCTATTTATTTTTTAAATATACACCTCATTGTAGGCACACATTGAAGATTGGAAGGATTTGTTCTGTATGCATTACTCGAAGAATGTATGGATATTCATTGTATACTACTGCCAAATGTATATCGTCATGCATAACAGTATATTATATATGGCAACTGCCGTATTTGAACACTGTGATGTACACCGCTGAGCCCACTACCTTATTATTTTCTGACATTTTGTTCTGCCACATGATTAGATCTCGTACATGGCCGTTCTCACACCACTGTTTTTTTTGTTGCTTATGACGATGTACGTTTGTTTGTTTTGAATATATTTTGAAAATAAATTTAAATAACAAAAAAAACAAAAAAAACTATGGTGTCCCATAAGTCAGAAAGCTGTGGTGAGAGTATGTCAATGACACGGGGTACGGTAAATCTTGCAGAGAAAGACGCGCTGTGTGGTGGGGGAGGGGGAGGGGCATTGAAGCTCAAGGAAGACAGAGAGGCGAAGCGAGGTGCGCTCACTTGGGAGAGCGAGAGGAAAGCCAGATGGCACCTCTGCTCGTGATTGTGCATGTAACTGCATGGTCTATGCCACACAAAAAGCTGTGGTCGACTTTTTAAAGCCCACTCACTAAACGTCTCTCCAGAGCGAGCGTATGAGCTGGCTCAGGCGAGACCTAAAAATGAAACAGTAACTTTTCATTTTCAGTAGTGGCCGACATGACTCGCAGGTGGGGGGCAGGTAGGGATCGTGCAGGGGGTTGCGCAAGTATGCGGGACGAGTTTAATTTTTAAAAATTAAAATTACCTTCCCGGGTACTGCGCCGCCTCGGCTCCTGGCCGGGTCCTGCGATTTCCTGCTGCTCTCCTGAACAGAAAGAAGCCACAAGCAGCCTCCCTCTACTCCCCTAAGCCAATCACAACGCTGCAATGGCAGCGTTGTGATTGGTGGGGACGGTACCCATGGCCTATGGAGAGGCCATTTTCTCTATGTAGGCTGCATGCAGCCTACGTAGAGAAAAGGGGGAGTGCGCATGACTGGTTTAAAACAGTCAGGGCCCACAGCATTGGGCAAGCTACTCCTCCCCAGCTTTCGATGCATCCCGTTTTCCTTTAAGGAAAACAGGCTGCATTTTTAAAAAAAGCGGTCACAGACATGGTGGTCTGCCTACCCCAGCAGGCCACCATCCCTGGGAGTACTAGCCATTCCTAATGAGGTCGCAAATTGCTCCTGCCTCAGGAATATTAATGAGGCAGGCAATTTGCGACCCCATTAGGAATCGCTAAGAGTGTCTGAGACACTGTTGTACATTCCTATTTTCGAGTCGCAAATTGAAAGTTGCAAAACGATGCAATTTTGCGACTCGCAAATTGGTAGGGTCGTACATATGGCCCCAAGACATGAGACCAAAGCGAGAATCAAGGTTTCAGAGCTAAACAACAGAATCAATTTTATGCACTTTATTTTGATAGCTGCACCTTCTTAGGCTGTACCAGAAGAATAAGTTAAGGAAAAATGCTGGAGAAAACATTAGGAAGAAGAAAAATGCACGATAGCACGAAGTTACTAGGCAACAGAAAAGAGGAAACGTGTTTGGAGAAAATAAAAGGCAGTAGAAAAGGAGTGTTATTTCAGTTTTAATAAAAAAAACTAATTCAGAGAGTCTGAGAGTAACCAAAACTGGACTGATGGCAAGGTGTTTGAGATGCTGTTCCACAGCAGATGAAAACAGAAAGCAAGGCACTTGCAGATTTGATAATCACACCAGGAATGGAACGTGAGAAACCTAACGAAGAAATGATGCAAGCGGGTGGTGCAGTGTATATTGAGATAAGGAGTGGGCCAAGGACAGTGCCATGAGGAATCACGCACGCAAGGAGAGGGATGTAAATATGTAAATGTCCTCATGTCGTGTAAGCATGTACATTTCATCATGTAACGGTCCAGGTTCAATTGTGAAGCGCTCTGACACATTTGGGTAAAGTCTGTGCTATAAAAATTGCATTAAATAAAAAGTCAAATAAAATAAAGGGACAAGATGACTCAATGGCCAGTGACTGAGAAAGAGAGAGTGCAATTAAGAGCAAAACCTGTTGAGTGAAGACCCAGGGATCACGCAGAGTAGAAGAATATGCCGGGCCCGGGGGAAGCACAGTCGCAGACTAGTCTTCCCCCGGGGTCTTTCGCGCAGGATAGGACAGGCAGGGGAGGAGTTAGGGGGTGGGTATACAGGCGCAGGGGAGGAAGGGAACTTCCTCTTCCTGCCCTGGCATCATCGGGAGGGTAGAAAGAAAGGGAGTTTAGTGGATTTTTTGGACAGGACATCGTCGTCGGGGGCTGTTTCACACTGCAGCCGTTTTCTTTACACGCCGGAAGCGTGAGACTTGGCACGATGTCGGGCGTGACGTCCGAGGAGGTCCGGGCGGCCTTGCTGCTGCTGGCGCGGGCTGGATTTACTTCAGCCAGGTGTGCTGGGCCAAGCGTGGGTGGGGGCCACTAGGGGCACGTGCGCGGCCTCGGCCGGGGTCAAGGCTGCGGTTGTGGCGTGTCAGGAGGACGAGCCAGACTCACATGGGCAGGCGGGCGATCGGAGGGGGGGCGGAGCGCCCAGGGACCCGGCGAGGGGCGGGAAACATAGGAGCCTGCCCCCGCGGGCCTTCCCTCCGATCGAATTCCTGCCTGGGGCCACCGGGGCTGTAGTGAGGGGCGCGGCCCCTCCGCCCCAGCTGCTGGGGCCTTTACACGCGCCGGTCGGCGTGGGGGAGGGGGTGGGTCAGGGGGACAGCCTTACGGGGCTCCCTTTGCTGTCTGTGGGTGCTGGGGGTGAGGCCACTGCTACGGAGGCAGAGAGGCAGCCAGATGACCCCTCTCTGGGGAAGGGCAGCAAAGAGGAGGATGTGTCTGTGGTCGGAGGGCGGGGGGATGATGCCCCCATCGACCTGTCCTCCAGCTCCAGGGCGGGCACCCCTGCCTTGGTGAGGCAAGAGGCTGCCGGGGATTCTGCAGATCAGGGTGAGTCGGCGGTCCTGGTTCCCATGGGTGGGGTGCACGGGTGGGCCCCTGGGTTTGGCCATGGGGGTTTTTCCCCCCGGGGGCTGAGTTTCTCTGCTACAGCCCGCCCCCGCCCCCCAGATCTGGGGCACTTTATCTTGGGAGGACAGGGCCAGGGAGGAGAGGTTATTGGAACAGATCCGGGAGGTCAGGTGGGCAGAGCAGACCAGGGCCAGAGTAGGGGCCGTGTGGGGTCATGACATTGAAGGTCCCCCCACCCCGACCTCTGAGGACGGGAGGCAGAGCTGGAGGAAGAGCTGAGGAGAGTTAGGGCCAGGAAGACCGTGGAGGACCCCCCCAGAGTGTTATGGCAGGCGTAGGGACAGCCAGGACTAGGCATGGGCGGAAAATCCGTTCCGCTCGCGGATTTTGCGGATTTTCGGGAAATCCGCAATCCGCGAGATTTGCGAATTTCCTGAAAAATCCGCAAATCCGCGAGCAGCGGATTTTGCTCGCACTGCTCGCACTGTTCGCGTGAGTTCGCGCCCCGCGAATAAGTGCGAAATTGCAGAAATACGATTTTAGCAAAACTGAAAGTAACTACTTACCAGGTTCAAAAGTTCAGGCTCAACATTAGTAGCCATTTCCTGTAGTGCTTCCTGAGGGGCCCCTCCAGAGTTCAGTTGCCAGTTGCAACTATTATGTGACCCTGCTCTGAACCTCAGAATAGTTACACATATGCCACAAAGGTCCTGAATTACAGCTAAGGGAGACAAGCAGGAGCCAGGCTGGAAGTTAAAATCCATTAATCAGCCCCTAATTCATTATTGTCAGTTGGGGCAGGGCAGGTGTTGTAACTAATTTTGCAACAATGAAAGCACTTAGCAAGTGCAAAAGATCACTAATCAGGGCGCACTAAGGAAGCAGGTGCCAGCTAAAAAAATATTCTGTGACACATTAATCAGCCCCAAATTAATTCAGGTCACTTGAGGCAGGGAAGGTGTGCTTTGCTTTGCCAAAAATAATGTACACTGGACAACCAGAGGGTGTGGTGATGAAACAGAGGGTGGCATGGGTGGGCCAGAGGGTGGCATGAGTAGTCAGAGAGTGGCAGTGGTGACAGAGAGTGGCAGTGATGAAGAAGAGTGTCCCAAACAGGTTGGACACGTAGAAACAACAAGTTCGCAAAACTTGCGACCCGACAGGTAAGTTCGCAAATTGCGAAATTGTAAAAACCCTCGCGAACTGGCAGAAACACGGGCGAACACAAAAAAAAAAAAAATCCGCAAATTCGCGGGAATTCGCGGATTTTGCGGATTGCGAGTTTGCAAATCCGCAAATTCGCGGATTGCCAATCCGCAAAATCCGCTCATGCTTAGCCAGGACAGCTTTGAGGCCCGATGGTGCTGGGGCCCGCTCAGGCTGGAGCGACCTGAGGGGCGGGAGGGGATCCAAGCCGGCGGCGGTCGGCAGAGCCCGGGGGTGCCTGGCGGGGCGCAAGATGGCTCCAAATCGCAGGACAGAAGCAGCAGGGCTGTCTGCGGTGGCTGTCCCTCCACCGAGGGCTCGGGCTCCTGCGGCACGTGGCGAGACTGGAATGCGTGCGCATGGGGGTATTCAGAAAGGTGTGAAGAGAACTGTGAAAGAGGTAGAGAGGGTGCGTGTGGATCTGGAACCGTTGCTTGAGTTGGATTATGGTGTGGAGAGTGATGAGCTGGAAGAGGGGGAGGTGCGGGATGATACAGAAGGCTTAGGGGCGCTGCGGACAACGGCGACATTGGTGTTTTGCAGGCCCCGGCAGTGACGAAGACCAAGGCCGGGACGGCGGCGGTCCAGGTGGCGGTGCCCAGAGGACGGCCCAGGGAACGGACCACGGCACTCACAGGTGAGGGATCCTGGTGGGCAGCCTGGGATGATGGTCCCCGGTGGGGGGGGCGTAAGAGGACTTGCAGGTCAGTGGGAGTTGGGGATGGTTCAGTCCGGGAGTCGGAGAAGCCATCGGGCAGTCCACTTGAGGATGGTGAGAAGGTGGACGGTAAGTCGGTGATGACAGGGGAGCAGACGGACAAAGGGGATGGTAAAGAGGAGAAAGGTGTGAAGGTACTGAAGAAACTGCCGGATATGGGTTTGGCAATGCCATTGGGCTCACATCTCTCAGAGAAACTCAGGGCACGGATTTGGAGGCATGAATTTGTGGATGTCTTTAAGCTACTCCATCGAGAGGTGCAGGCTAAGGAGGGTTCCAAAGAGGAGGAGTGGGAGCTGACGAGGCTCCCTAGGGTGCCAGTGACGATGGAAAACTGGACATCAGCGTTCTTGATTTATGCTAGTATTTACTGCGAGAAGTCCGGACACGGCGATTGCGCTGTTCAAGTACATGGATATTATTCGCAAGGCGCAGATGCAGTTTGGGGGTTTTGTCTGGCTGAGTTATGATGAGGAGTTTAGGGCCAGGGTCAGTGCGAATTCAGAGAAGAGTTGGGGGGAAGTTGATCAGGAACTCTGGGTGCAGTGGCTGGCGTCCACGCACTCCACTGCGTCCACGCACACGGCCAGCGACTTGCCGGTTGTGTATCGGTCCTTTCCGCCGCGTCCCGCCCAAAGCGGGGCGGGGGGAGGAACAGTGCCCAACACCATCGTCTCGGCTCAACAGACCAAGCCGGGGGGATATTCCATAGGGGCCTGTTGGAGCTACAATAGGGGGTACTGTTCCAGGTATCCCTGTAAGTTCAAGCACGAGTGCTCAAAATGCGGCGGGAAACATGCCCTTACTCAGTGCATCACCCTCGCCACGCCCTCCGAGCAGTGGAGGAGCGCCAAAGGGCGGGGCCACCCTGGACAGAAGGGCGCCTACACCGGTTAGGGTGGAGGCGATGGCCCCATGGCTCTCGTGCTACCCGGATCAGAAGGCGGCGGCGTGGCTCTTCTGGGGTTTCACGGAGGGTTTTAGAGTGGGCTACCAAGGTCCTAGGGAATGCCGTTGGGCCAACAATTTGAGATCTGCTAAGGAATTGCCTAGTGTAGTGTCTGCTAAGTTGAAGAAGGAGTTTGAGGAAGGAAGGGTGGTGCCAAAGAAAGAGGAGGGTGAGTTCAGGATGATACACCAGCTATCATGGTCGGAGGGCCAGTCAGTGAATGACTTTATTGCAGAGGAAGATTCTAGAGTGCTCTATGCGTCGGTGGACGATGTGATCCGTCTGGTGAGGGTGTGTGGGGCGGGAGCTGAATTGGCGAAATGCGACATCAAGTCAGCTTTCCGTTTACTGCCTATTCATCCGGCGGATTTTTCGCTCTTGGGAATGCAGTTTTGGGGGGCCATCTACGTGGACAAGGTTTTGCCCATGGGGTGCGCCATCTCCTGCGCTCTGTTTGAGCTATTCAGCACCTTCCTGCAGTGGGTAATGGTGCGAGTCAGTGGGTGCCATGAGGTCACTCACTACCTGGATGATTTCCTCTTCCTGGGGAGGGCGGATTCCGGGGATTGCGGCAGGGCCCTGTCCCAATTCCAAGGGATGGCCCTTCAGTTTGGTGTGCCTCTGGCGCCGGAGAAGACGGCTGGTCCCAGCTGTTGCCTGACGTTCCTGGGGATTGAGCTGGACTCGGTGCAGTGGCTGGCGCACCTCCCTGCGGCCAAAGTGGCGGAGAAACTGGCATGTTTGGAATGGGCGGTTGGAGAAAAGCAGATTCCTTTGCGAGCGGTTCAGAAACTTCTGGGTTTCCTAAACTTTGCGTGTAGGGTAGTGCGTGCAGGGCGGACATTCTGTAGGCGGCTCGGCATGGCCATGTCGGGGGCAGTACTTCCACATCACAGAGTCAGGATTTCCATGGGGGTGAGGGCCGACTTGAGGACATGGGTTGCATTCCTGCAAGACTTTAACGGTGTGTCTCTGGACTTTGATGAGGAGAGGGCAGTCTGGCAATGCCAAATTTACTCTGATACAGCTGGGTCAGCGGGGTTTGGTGTTTTCTGGGCTGGAAGGTGGTGTGCGGAGAGCTGGCCGGCTCCATGGCTCAAGCAAGGGAGGAGCATTGCTTTTTTGGAATTCTTCCCTTTACTGGTGGCACTGGAGGTGTGGGGGGAGGAATTTCGGAACAGGTCTGTGCTATTCCATGTGGACAACATGACGGTCGTGGAGTTGGTGAATCATCAGAGGGCAAGGGACCTGAGAGTGCTGCAGCTGTTGCGGAGGTTCATGTTGGCTTGTCTGCGGTTGAATGTGGTGTTTCGGGCAAAGCATGTCCCTGGGGCGAATAATGACATTGTGGATGCTTTGTCTCATTCGCAGTGGCAGCAGTTTCGGCACCTGGCACCGGGAGCGGATACATGGACAGTCGCAGACTAGTCTTCCCCCGGGGTCTTTCGCGCAGGATAGGACAGGCAGGGGAAGGGGAGGAGTTAGGGGGTGGGTATATAGGCGCAGGGGAGGAAGGGAACTTTTCTCTTCCTGCGCCTGGCACCATCATGAGGGTAGAAAGAAAGGCCACCCACCCACCCGGCAGTTGGAGGTGCGGTTTTGGTCGGTCTATGGCGTTGCCAGTTTAGGCCAGAGCTGCTTTAGGTGGTACTTTGAAGGGACAGGGGGGTCAAGAGCGGGCACACCCATCCCTTGGGGGGGGAGTTTGAATGGCGGATAGAGGCATGACTGGAAGGACGCATGGAGCGGGCTGGATGACAAGTGATTGATGGGCAGGAATAAGGTATGGTATGGAGCTTGTAGGGGTTTGTGATGAGGTGGAACGGGTGAAACGAATGAGAGGGGAGTGTGAGTGGGGGTTTGATGTTATTTACCTGTTGATGTTTATTGTTATGTATAGATTACACAGCCTGGTCTAATAAAATGGCCTTTTACGCTGACACACTGCGTGGTCTGTTTATTGCGCGAAAGTAGTTTTTCGAATGGAGCCTATAAGGAGAGGAAAGCTGCGAATGTCTGGTTGAAGTGAGATGGTTCATGATAGCACAACATTTTCCAACGCTGGCAAGGCATGCTACATATTGAGGAGCGGTTTTGACTCCTCTCCAGCCTTATCAGTGCCTGACTGGCATTGGGCATTTTCCCCGTGGGCTGGAGTCTTTGGTGGCCGGTTTTTGAAGGCAGAGGGCACAGCGCACACCTCTGCTACTTTCTCCAGCTCCCCTAGGTTAATCGCAGCTGGCACAGCTTTAGGAGGGACAGTGGAAAGAGAGAGAGAGCGGAAAGAGAGAGAGCGAGAGAGAGAGAGAGGAAAGACAAAAGACGAGAGAAACAAGAGAGGAAGAAGGGATCGGGACAGATCTGACATTTTTTTCCCCGGGTTGGTTTGGTTCCCAGTCCAGCCGTGATCCTAGTGACATCTGTGCGCTCGAAAACGATTAAGTGACTGGAGGACATTCTCACAGCAAGGTTCTCTTATAGCCTCAAATGCGTAACCGCTATCCTACGTTCACGCACACGCACGTAAACACGCTTTTACAGACACCCTGGAACGCACAGGTATACAACCACAAGTAAAGAAAGACACAATCACGTACGCAGACTCACGCTCGCCCATACACGCAGGCACATACAGACACAACCCCACACTCACGGCGCGGGGATACATCTGTTGCAGACAACCTTTAAAGATCATCTGCGAAGGATTTATATTTTCTCCTTCCGCGTGTTTTGAAGCCCCTGCTGCTTCTTGCATCAGGATTATTGGATTACATGTCTGCAGCCCAGTCGCGCTTTTAAATGCTTTTTTTCGGTGGATGGAGGAATATGATGGTACAGATAATGTAAGTGAAGGGAATGTCATGTTCTCTGGCACATCCTGTGAGGACCTTAGGGGGTTTGGGGAGGGGGGGGGGTGCCCTTGAGTTGCCCTTCGCTCACTGGCCAACAACTACCTCACTCGGTTGGCACTGCAATGCCGCAAATATGCATTCGGTACAGCATCCAGCACACCTCTGAGTGAAGCAACGTCCAATAGGTAGTCAGAGCTGTTTCTTTTATGGATGCAAGACAATCACTTGAAATGCAACTCTGAGAAAACGAAAATTCTCCTCTTTGGAACATCTAATCTCTGTTCTCCTACACACTGGTGGTCAAATGTATCCCCCCCTCCTCTAGGGAAATGGTTAAAGTTGCCAAGAATTTGGGGGTTACATTTGACACAGAACTATCCTTTCAATCCCAAACTGCGGGAAGTAGTCGGGATGTGTTTCAACTTGATAAAATCCCTTAAGAAATTACTTTATTTTCTTCCCCTGAATGCCTGAAAGACTGTAGCTTTTGCACTTATCGAGTCAAGATTGGATTATTTTAACAGCTTGTATGTTGGATGTGCAAAAAAGCGAATATATAAGCTTCAGATGGTCCAACATGCAGCAGCCAGAATGGTGCTACAGCTCCCTAAACGGAGCTCGGCATCAGCCGCTTTAAAAAGGCTTCACTGGCTACCAACACAGAAAAGAATCTTGTTTAAAACGTTTCTGCTAGTCTTTAGAGCCTTTAAGGCCACAGGACCGAAATATCTCACATCCAGATTCAGACATTACAAGAGCCTGAGAACATTGAGATCCTCGAACATAAATCTGCCAAAGCCCCCCCCCCCCCCCCCCCCCCCCCCCATCCATTTTAGATTAAAAACGTAAGGTGGAAAATCCATCATGGTAAAAGGCACCACAGCATGTAATCAATTACCAATGAATCTGTGATTTATAAACACGGAAGATGCTTTTAAAAAGACACTGTAGACGTGGCTGTTTCAAGCCTGTGATGAGCTCTGTCACTCCCTCATTTAAACTACACCTTTTAGGTTGGGGTAAATGCTTCACTGTTGTTTACTATCAGCGCCAGGATGCTCATTCATTTGAGTGACAGTGTGCCAAATACCCATTCATTCATTCACTCTTGCTTTCTTCAGTTTTAGGAAGAGACCAAGGGAAGAGACCGTGAGGTGTGCGTTGATTCATTCGGTACCGGACACAAGAAGTCAGTGCCTCGAATGATAACCTTTCAAGTCAGGAAACTGTGCTATGTGTTCTATGAGTACCAAGTGGTCGGCTCAGACCACCACCTGAAAAGAATAAGAGTGAGCATTGGAAAGCCAGCAGGTCTCGTCTATGCAAGAGCTATTGCCTTTGCCAATGTGTTATAGCCATGTTGAACACCTGTGTGGCTCCTGTTCAGCATGAATAAAAGTTAGTGGCATAGAGATTAGTGGCATGGATTGGAGTGGCATATAGAGTAGAAGAGTGGCATGGCATGGAGGGACATATAATGGAATGGAGTAGTGTTCAGTGGAGTGGCTTAGAGACGAGTGGGTTAGAATGTCATACAGCGTTGTGGAGTAGAGTGGACTAGAGTGGAGTGATCTAGATTGAAGGGATGTAGATTGGATGGGCATAGAGTGATGAGGCGTAGAGTGAAGGTGAGCAGAGTGGCGGGGCAAAGAGTTGAGGGGCATGGACTGGAGTAGAGAGGTGTGGTAGAGTGGAGTAGAGTGCAGTGGTATGGAGTGGAGTAGAGTGTTTTAAAGTGTTGTAGAGTGGAGTGGCATAAAGCGGCATAGAGTGTTGTAGCCCAGAGTTGAGTGACGTAGAGTAAAGTGCAGAGTGGAGTGGAGTGTCGTAGTGTGGAGGATCATAGACTGGGGTGTCATAGAATGTAGTGTAGTAAACGAGAGTGTCACAGAGTGTCATGGGGTGCCTTAGAGTGGAGTAGAGTGGCATAGAGTGGAACACAGTGGCAGAGAGTGCAGTGGCATTCAGTGTCATGGAGTGGAGTAGAGTTTCATAAAGTGGAGTAGAGTGTCATAGAGTAGAATGTGGCAGAGTAAAGTGCTGTAGAGTGGAGTGTTGTAGAGTGTCATAGAGTGATGTGGAGGGTTGTAGAGTGTAGTGTCATAGAGTAGAATGCCATTTAATGGAGCACCGTTGAGTGGAGGGCCATGGAGTGGAATGGAGTGACGTAGAGTGGAGTAGAGTGGTGTAGAGAGGAATACAGTGGCAGAGAGTGAAGTGGCATACAGTGTCATGGAGTGGAGTAGAGTGTCATAAAGTGGAGTAGAGTGTCGTAGAGTAGAATGTGGCAGAGTAGAGTGCCATAGAGTGGAGTGTTGTAGAGTGTCATAGAGTGATGTGGAGGGTTGTGGAGTGTAGTGTCATAGAGTAGATTGCCATTTAATGGAGCACCGTTGAGTGGAAGGCCATGGAGTGGAATGGAGTGACGTAGAGTGGAGTAGAGTGGTGTAGAGTGGAATACAGTGGCAGAGAGTGAAGTGGCATACAGTGTCATGGAGTGGAGTAGAGTGTCATAAAGTGTTGTAGAGTGGAGTGGCATAAAGCGGCATAGAGTGTTGTAGCCCAGAGTTGAGTGACGTAGAGTAAAGTGCAGAGTGGAGTGGAGTGTCGTAGTGTGGAGGATCATAGACTGGAGTGTCATAGAATCTAGTGTAGTAAACGAGAGTGTCACAGAGTGTCATGGGGTGCCTTAGAGTGGAGTAGAGTGGCATAGAGTGGAACACAGTGGCAGAGAGTGCAGTGGCATTCAGTGTCATGGAGTGGAGTAGAGTTTCATAAAGTGGAGTAGAGTGGCATAGAGTAGAATGTGGCAGAGTAAAGTGCTGTAGAGTGGAGTGTTGTAGAGTGTCATAGAGTGATGTGGAGGGTTGTGGAGTGTAGTGTCATAGAGTAGAATGCCATTTAATGGAGCACCGTTGAGTGGAGGGCCATGGAGTGGAATGGAGTGACGTAGAGTGGAGTAGAGTGGTGTAGAGAGGAATACAGTGGCAGAGAGTGAAGTGGCATACAGTGTCATGGAGTGGAGTAGAGTGTCATAAAGTGGAGTAGAGTGTCGTAGAGTAGAATGTGGCAGAGTAGAGTGCCATAGAGTGGAGTGTTGTAGAGTGTCACAGAGTGATGTGGAGGGTTGTAGAGTGGAGTGTCATAGAGTAGAATGCCATTTAATGGAGCACCGTTGAGTGGAGGGCCATGGAGTGGAATGGAGTGACATAGAGTGGAGTAGAGTGGCAAAGAGTGGAATACAGTGGCAGAGAGTGGAGTGGCATATAGTGTCATGGCGTGGAGTAGAGGGTCATAGAGTAGAATGCGGCAGCGTGAGTGCCGTAGAGTGGAGTCTTGTAGAGTGTCATTGAGTGATGTGGAGGGTTGTAGAGTGGAGTGTCATAGAGTAGAATGCAATATAATGGAGCACCATTGAGTGGAGGGCCAAGGAGTGGCATGGAGTTACGTAGAGTGGTGAAGAGTGGAGTAGAGCAGCGTACATTGTGGTGACATAGAGTGGCATAGAGTGATGTGGAGAAGAGTCTCAAAGAGTGTAGTGGCAGAGAGTGGCGTAGAGTAGAGGGGCGTAGAGTGGAGGGGCAAAGAGTGAAGGGAATTAAAGTAGAAGGGCATAGAGGGGTGGGGCGTAAAGTGGTATAGAGTGGAGTAAGTGTCATAAAGTGGAGTGACGTAGAGTGGAGGGCCATAGAGTAGAGTGGTGTAGCGTTGAGTGGAGTAAAGTGTCCTATATTGGAGTAAAGTATCATGCAGTGGAGTAAGGAGGAGTAGAGTGGTATGCTGAAGAGTGGAGTGGAGTGCCATAGAGTGGAGTGGAGTAAAGTGTCATAGAGTGGAGTGGCATGTCGTAGAGTGAAGTAATGTGACATAGAGTGTCATTAATGGGATGGCATAGAGTGTCGTGGACTGTCAAAGAGTGTTGTAGAGTGTAATGTCATAGAATGGAGTGTCCTAGAGTCTCGTGGAGTGTCAAAGAGTGGAGTGGCTTGGGAGGCAGTGTTATAGAGTGAAGTAGAGTGGCACAGAGTGAAGTGTCATGGAGTGTTGTAGAGTGTCATAGAGTGGAGTGGTGTAGAGTGTTGTGAGTGGCATAGCGTGATGTGGAGTGGCATAGAGCGATGTGTAGTGGTGTAGAGGGGCATAGAGTGTCATAGAATCATGGATTACAGTGTTGTAGAATGGAGTGAAGTGGAGTAAAGTATTATAGAGTGGAGTTGTGTAGAGTGGAGGATGCATGATGAACACATTTTCAATTGAAATGACCATTACGTTTGCAAAGACATACAGTTTTATTGGTAAAACTATACAGCATACAAACAATAATGCTACACAGCATACAAACAATAATGTGGGGAAATGACATCCCCTGATTTGTTTCCATCACACTTCAGAATGACAAAAACTGCACTTCATTAGTGCTTTCCTAATTCATGTATATTCTGAAATATTTGCAGTTTATTTACAACATTTAAATGTTGTTGTGCGCTGAAAAAGACAACATCATACAGCCTTCCTCCAGCACCCCCCCAGTACCCAGGATGATTGACACATTAATCCTGTCTCTTTGAAATCAGAGAAAGAAAAGTCAAAACCAAGCTCCCTTGGAAGACAGATCTCGACATTTGACTTCTGTCTTTGAATGTACAGCAAATATGACAAGATAAAAACAACAATTAACCCCTTCGCTGCGGCGGCAATTCCGCCGCAGCGCTAGGGGGGCGGGGGGCCGAGCGGCGCTCGCATGCTCGTGGCGGAGCAGCTCCGTCACGAGCCGCGGTTGAGCTGTGCTCGTGACGGAGCGGTTCCGTCATGGCCCCGCCCGCTCAATAGAACGCGCCGCGCAGGCTCAAAATCAGCGCCGCGCAGGCGCGGCGGCAGGGCCATGACGGAACCGCTCCGTCATGAGCACAGCTCAGCCGATGCTCATGACGGAGCGGCTCCGTCATGAGCATGGGAGGGGTTAAAGGCCTGTTTATAGAAAGCGAGCACTCTACTAGTGGCTAGGAAAACAGGATATGCTCCACAGGAGGGACCAAGACATACTTAATGGCCTTAAGCAAATAAAACCAGCAAATAGAAAGCAAGCAACTGTGAGTTACAAAACACAAAGCCAATGGTAAGCAATGGGCAGAATGCATACCCAGGGAAGCTTTCATAATGTACCCAAGAGGTCTTTGCAAACCGAACAGCTGCCTTATTTGGTAGGCTTTGACCTAAAAACCAATACAGCCTGTCCCTGTACCCACTACCATGTGCCATAACACCCCTGCCTACCTCCTGCCAATCCCAAAACCATTGACAACTGTACTTCCATACATTCTGTTACTGAAAGAAGTCTCCCTATGTTAAAGTATACAAAAAAGTAGAAAGGTTTGTTAATCTTGAAAAAAAGTATACATTTTTTAATGTTTACCAATATTATACATTATTTTTATATTTATTTTAAATTTAGAAAATAAAAAAGTTACAGCTTAAATAACTTAATTTTCATTTAAAATATAATTATTTTTGCTAAATTTAATTAAACCAAAATAACACTGCAGGAACATTTTTTTTATTATGCATTAATAATTACAAAAAATGATATACATCAGTACTTAAAAGTAATTTAATTATATCATAATTACAATCATATTGCATACATTTTTTAAATTTTTTAATATAAAAGGTGATTAAAAAATTCAAGAATGAAATAAAAAAGACGTTATATTTTGAGATAATTTTTGAACATTAAATTAAATCTGCCTGCATACCCTCTTTGGTGATTAGTGCGCTATGCAAATCAAAATAACATAACAAATGTACTTACATTTTACAGTACTGTAAAGAATTTAAATTAATTGAACATTATTTTCTATGGGGCTTTATTTTAAGTCGCTACCACCATTATTTGCTATGGAAAGGTGTTGCAGTAGCAGTAATTGGTCATTTGTGGTACTGGGCTTGCTCCTGCTCTGAGCTGGAGAACATTTGCTAATGTTGTTTGTCCTTTTTAGCTGTAGTAGCTTTGGAAGTGCAGATTGTTAATAGGAATGAGCTTAATCCTTTGTTGGTGAGTTTCTGTCTCTCCCTAAACCCCTCATTAACCTTTATTTAACCACTCCTTACTCTTCCCTAAACCCCACGTATTTTGTAATAAGTACGCTCCATTTTTCTACCAATTTCCCTGGTCCCTCTCACATTTACTAATAAAGGGTCCATTACGATGTTGTTTGAAAAGGCTCCAAACAGTATTTAATTAGTCCAAATACGATTCAGAACCCGCCTTTCGACTGACTTGGACACTTTTCTGAACAACCGATTACGATGTCTGGAAAGCGTTTGGTCTGTCCGACTTGGTTCCAAAAGGCATTGGGAGTTACTGAGTTGATTGGAGCCGAATCATAGTGGTCTACAGACTGTGTTTCCAGCCGAGCGATTAGGATGTCAGATTCAGCGAGTCTTTCTGAATCGGTTGTTCCAACACGGATCAGCTGTTGGAATATGACTTTGGGAGCCCGTAGCAGACCCCCTTCACCCAGGGCCCTCCGAATTGGGCCCATGGGGGTACCTATGGGTTCCTCCTTTCATGCATGCATAGTGTGGCAGGCACCATGGGATGCACGCCACATGGTGCAAGTTTTTCTTTAACCCCCCTTTTGTCAATGGGAGTCTGTGTTCTCGTTCGGAACACAGGCTCCCATTGAAGTCAAAGCGAGTCCGACAGAATGATGTCCGGAAGCATCATAATCGTTCGGTCGGACTCGCAGAACCCAGTTCGTTCTGAAACGATTCCGAAACCGATTAGGTCGGAAGAGTTTATGGATGATATCGTAATCGGCCCTTTTAGTAGTACGTTTACATTTGTGAGGATCTACCTAAGAAAAGATCGAAGGGGTGGTTGGTGATGATTTACACTCGTAGATTTGTGAACAGCATTTTGTAGCAGTAATATTGTAATACTGGTAAACACACTACAAAATAGAGTTCGTGAACAGGCCCTATAGTCTGTAACCAATATATCTGCAATCAGTATGTTATTGACATTCTATATTCCTTGTTCTTTAGTTACCTTTGTACTGTCCTGGACAAAGGTATGGCTAAATTGTCATTTCCCAATATCTTCCTACATATATTCAAAGATTATGTTGGAATCTGACTTTGGGGGCCTGTAGCAGGCCCCCCTTCACCCGGGGCCCTCCGAATTGGGCCCATGGGGGTACCCATGGGTTCCCTCTTTCCAAGCATGCACAGTGTGGCAGGCACCATGGGTTGCATGCCACAGGGTGCAAGGTTTTCCCTAACCACCCCTTTTGTCAATGGGAGTCTGTGTTCTCGTTCGGAACACAGGCTCCCATTGAAGTCAATGCGGGTCCGTCCGGACGATGTCCGGAAGCATCATAATCATTCTGTCGGACACGCAGAATCCGATTCGGTCTGAAACGATTCCGAAACCGATTCGGTCGAAAGAGTTTCCGGACGACATCGTAATCGACCCTTGAATAGTAAATTTACAGGTGTGAGGATCTACCTAAGAAAAGATCGAAGGGGTGGTTGGTGGAGATTTACACTCGTAGATTTGTGAATAGCATTTTGTAACACTCTAGCAGTAATATTGTAATACTGGTAAACATACTACAAAATAGAGTTTGGGAACAGGCCCTATACTCTGTAACCAATATATCTGCAATCAGTATGTTATTGACATTCTATATTCCTTGTTCTTAAGTTACTTTTGTGCTGTCCTGGAAAAAGGTATGTGTTCTGCGAATTAAAAAGGAACAGGGCAGGCCTCTCAGGTGAATTACTGTAGTGAGGCTTTCATATAGAAAAAAGTCAACATTTCACTATTGCTTCTGTCCCCTGAGGTAGCTTTGCCATTCTTATACTATTCCTTCTTGACTGTTCCTCAAAGTCTTCAAGATCGGCTTGGTCTACTCTCTTCTCAGACTGAAAGTTTGCTACCAATGTTTTCATCTGAGTCTCTTGAATTGTAATTTCGATCAGTGTACGTTAATTCTTCTTTACTTGTCACTAATTTTACAGAAGACAGATCTAGGCAGATAGGTTTTGTTATTGATTGTGTTTTCACCTTATTATCTGGAGCAGATTTCTTGTCCCTTAAAACCTGGTGCACCTCCATGAGTGAAGCATCTGCCATCGGTAAAGGCTGGTTTGTTGGTCCTCCCCATTTGCGATGCCATTGATGGATCTTTTGATGGATTGCTACTTAGGAACATGTATTTGTCCAGTCTATTTTGTGTTGACCTCATGTTTCTTTCTTGGCCCATCTAAGATGGTTCAGATTTAAATGTTCAGCTAGTGGCTGGAGCTTAGAGTTTTGGACTTGGTCAGGGTTGTTCTGGACCAGGTAGGCAGGCTGATCTGAAGAGGTTGAGCCATAGGCAATTTTGTTTGTGTCACTTGTGCGGGCAATTGTGATGGCTTGGTAAGCAATGGCAATTCCTTGGGTATGCTATGGACAGTGGCGTAACACAGGCCACCGCAGCCCCAGTGGTGCGGGGAGTCCCCAAGCTCCAGGGGGCCTCCTCAGCACACAACTTTTGTTACGCCGTGGCTATGCACAGAGGGATTCTTGGCCGAAACCTACCAGCAAGAAATTAAGTTCGAGCTTCAGCTGTGGCCTCAAGAGAAGTAGCATTGCAAGCCTCCACCACAAAGCAGGTATGGAATGACCATTTTGACCTACCTTAGACCATGGTGCAAGGGTACCTCCATTGCATGCACACAGTGTTTTGTGCAGGAAGGGACATCTTCCTGCACAAAACAATCCATAGAGGCATTACCCTCTGTCTATGTGTGCTGCAGTAAGAGAATAAACATATTTCTCCTCTTTATGCCTCACCTCGGGAGGCGTATGGATTTAGTGCTTCCCCAAGCTTACATGATTAGGTAAATGTGGGCAGCATCAAAATCCATGGGTGTTGCATGAGAAAATCCTCTTCAATTCCCATGGAACGCCTCCTGGGCGCAGAGTAACCCCACGCAGCAATTTGATCTGCGCTGCCTTCCTGAAGATTTAAGAGGCCACTCAAAGCCACGCAGGGTGGCTTGTGTGGCCTCATAATCATATTGAGACCCATGTGTTACGCATGTACCATTGTAAGTGGTGCAAAAGGGATGCAGGACACAAATAAGCACCTTATTTTCTAGGATTGAACATGGCGCTATAGCTGTTGTTGTGGGGTTCTTAGATGATTCTTTGTGGATGACCAGAAAGGAAGGGAGACACAGGCTCTAGTAGAACATCAGCCTTCGTTGGAGATTCGTCGGTTGTAGATGTCGGGACCAATTGGGCCAGGGAATGGAAAATGGACTCTAACTAGAAACACATGCTATTGGTTATGCGGCCTCATTGGCTGGCACTCTACAAATGGAAACTGATAATGAAAGCAGCATTGGACTTAAGTCTTTGCGACTGGTATCACTGCATGGAATACTTCTTACCCCCGTTTCTATAGACATTACAAACTACTCCAGGTATTACGTAAGAAAAATTACTCATGCAACTCAAAGTCCAAGCACAGTTTGATGGAAACAATAAAATGAAAAAGGTCTATACCTTTGACTATAGAACGCCTTCTTTTCTCAGCTGTATGTCAGAAAATCGTGTAGGAATATCATCAGATGTAAATATTGTGACCCAAATATTGTTTACAAAACCATTGGTCCACTGTGTTTGATATATATATATATATATATATATATATATATATATATATATATATATATATATATATATATATATATATATATATATATATATATAACAATACCCATTCAGGCTTAGACTGACGCATAAATTATGCAAATAATACGTTTTGACTTATACTGGGTGCTCCCTTGTGTCTGGACAAAGCTATACCTCTCTGAAGAGCTCTAATAAGAACAAAACATGTGTGAGATATTGCTTTTATTCATTTCAGGTTGCCTTGGTTGATATTTTACTAATTCAAAGCTGTAATACTGTGCCTGGAGTGGTAAAAGGCTTTTGTAATTTTACAGCTCCGCAAGGATAGCACTGTGCTAGTCCTATGCTTAAAACCTTTGCTGTAGAAATGGCAAAAGACCTAAACTTGAGAACTACCCAGAGTTCTCAGCTACTTTTTTTGCACTATATATATATATATATATATATATATATATATATATATATATATAGGCCTTATGAAGAAGAGCTTTCTGCTCAAAACGCGTCAGCCAGTAAAGTAACCTTTTTTCAGCATTTACCGTGGAGTGCGAGTCTTCTTTCTGCCGAAAAACAAACGCTTGCGTGGGATTTACTTCAAATGTTTATATATATATTCCAGAAAAAGTTTTGGCGCAAAGCTGTAGTGGCCTCTTGCAGCGGCGGGCCCAGGACGGGATCGCCAGTCCCTTCACATACCACCACACTCGTTCACGATTCTCAAGAACGATGTCCAGGCCACAGATAGTTTTCAATAACCGGATTTATTCACAGCCCTACTCGACGCGTTTCGGGAATTGCCTTCCCTTTCTCACGAGGGAGAAAGGGAAGGCAATTCCCGAAACGCGTCGAGTAGGGCTGTGAATAAATCCGGTTATTGAAAACTATCTGTGGCCTGGACATCGTTCTTGAGAATCGTGAACGAGTGTGGTGGTGTATATATAGATATATATATATATATATATATATATATATATATATATATATATATATATATATATATATATATATATATATATATATATATACAGTTCCACGTACTTCTACAGTACCACGCACTCCGCACAGGAAATAAAGATTAGTACTCTGTCTGTGTGGTCAAATTCACGGTTTATTCATAAACCATAAGCCTTCAAAAAACCCTACGCGTTTCGGCGGATAACCGCCTTGCTCATATATATATACACCAAACAGTCATTAGCAGGGGAGCACTGAACAGCTGGTGCTCGCGCCAAGACAAGGGGCAGTTCTCGCAGCAATATTTTCACAAAGTTGAAAAAGTACGCAGCACTCTTCTTGGCTTGTATAACTCTTTAACAGATCATCACTCTTCTCCTCCTATGCGTTTCGAACATCAAGTTCTTGATCAAGTTCTTGATCACGGTAGGTAACAAAGTCCATTTTCACTTTCTGTTTTTTTGTACCCAGTCGCCAAATCCGCCCATAATGAGGCATTGTGGGACTGGTAGTTGCTATATCTACATTTTTGTTTTAATTTTTAATTTACAGTTGTTCCAACATTTCTGATGGTTTGGGCGATATCCTGTGGATCCCTGCTATGTGATGTGACACTGTTGCCATTAGTGGCTGGTATAATTATATGTCAACCCTAGCCCGTACGCTACACAGCATCAAAGAACACTTAGTCCGCAAACTAACACATGAAGAACCTGTAACCCGTAACCGTCTTTGTGCTTAGATGCCTCGGAGATGTACGTATTGTCTCAATAACAGAGTGACAACACCGTACTGGCTAGTGGTGCATGAACAGAAACAGGAACTTTCAGTATGCACTAAAAAGAACATAGGTATTATTAATAAATACCCTTAGGCATTTTACTGTAAGCTTTATATAAGCATGGGTGATATTGGCATTCATGGTAATGGCATATTCCATGATTACATAGGTGGTGGCGTGAAAATATGTTTCGTCGAAAAGACTGGCTGTGTGAGGGCACTGCAGTTGTAATGCAGGCATACTAAAAACCTTTGTTGTAAAGGCTTTCATTATTATGTCATACATCCGTCAATAGCACCAAGAAGCCTTCAGGTATGTGTTGCACTTCACAAATAAGTGCACCAATGAATGCATAACTAAATAGGTAAATACATAACTAGATGCAATGGAAATGTCCCCCGGTAAACATGTCACATAGACAGTGTAGATATGCCTGAAGAATGTTATAGCTTTGTCAAAATAACTGGAGAGTTTGTATTTGGTAAAGCTATGAAGTCTATCATCCATCAGACTAAGTGGGCCCAAACCTTGGTCAATCAGGGACAATGAAAAGTGGAGTCTTGAATTGTTTTTAAACCCTTGCTTTACGTACCACATTTCAGTGCTGTTTGGTGTAAAGTAGACCTGCCAATGTCAATGGGTTTCAGTCAGTGCAAAATATTGTGCAGGGTGTGGTAGTGATTTACAAAAAGGGGGTGGTGATGAACAGAGTGTCTGAGTTAAACAGACCACTCTTACCCAGTCCAAAGATCAGGGCTTGATCCATCACCGTTATTTATCTCACTGCCCCATCCCAGCTCAGAACCTGGCTATATGCAAATCAGTCTGTCCCTGGCCCAGTGCATCATGGGAACAGGGCAGACTAAACTACCAAGCCAATTCTTCACCAGAAAGGAAACAAGCTACCGGGGACCGGTTTCTGGCATTTCAGCCTTCTTCGGCCCGGCTTGCTTGAATCCTGATGGAGCAGTGAGAAAGGGACTCATGTCTGAGTATACCCTGCCACACCTATAGTGGCCAAAAACGATTTACAAAAAGGGGGTGGTGATGAACAGAGTGTCTGAGTTAAACTGACCACTCTTACCCAGTCCAAAGATCAGGGCTTGATCCATCACCGTTATTTATCTCACTGCCCCATCCCAGCTCAGAACCTGGCTATATGCAAATCAGTCTGTCCCTGGCCCAGTGCATCAGGGGAACAGGGCAGACTAAACTACCAAGCCAATTCTTCACCAGAAAGGAAACAAGCTACCGGGGACCGGTTTCTGGCATTTCAGCCTTCTTCGGCCCGGCTTGCTTGAATCCTGATGGAGCAGTGAGAAAGGGACTCATGTCTGAGTATACCCTGCCACACCTATAGTGGCCAAAAACGATTTACAAAAAGGGGGTGGTGATGAACAGAGTGTCTGAGTTAAACAGACCACTCTTACCCAGTCCAAAGATCAGGGCTTGATCCATCACCGTTATTTATCTCACTGCCCCATCCCAGCTCAGAACCTGGCTATATGCAAATCAGTCTGTTATTATGTCATACATCCGTCAATAGCACCAAGAAGCCTTCAGGTATGTGTTGCACTTCACAAATAAGTGCACCAATGAATGCATAACTAAATAGGTAAATACATAACTAGATGCAATGGAAATGTCCCCCGGTAAACATGTCACATAGACAGTGTAGATATGCCTGATGAATGTTATAGCTTTGTCAAAATAACTGGAGAGTTTGTATTTGGTAAAGCTATGAAGTCTATCATCCATCAGACTAAGTGGGCCCAAACCTTGGTCAATCAGGGACAATGAAAAGTGGAGTCTTGAATTGTTTTTAAACCCTTGCTTTACGTACCACATTTCAGTGCTGTTTGGTGTAGAGTAGACCTGCCAATGTCAATGGGTTTCAGTCAGTGCAAAATATTGTGCAGGGTGTGGTAGTGAGGCAGGTGTGTGCACTTTAGCTCCTGATATCTCAGTCAGCTATCAACTCTAATCTAATTTCAGTCCCTGAGAGCACATGTAAGAAAAAGGCCTTTCACACCGGTGCATGCGTCCGACCCCGCCAATCTAAGAAGGTCTCTAAATATGATATTGAGTTTTAATATTTGCTAGGCAATACAGCAATAAAGATCAGTTAGTGTTGCCTAGGTAAATGTTTAGCAAGAATGATGTCCTCATCTGGTTAATCTGAGGGCACACATACACACACTGTTCATGTACCACCTATTCATTTCTAGGAGGCCATCAGCAGCATGGGTTTCACAGGAGGTATAACCTCCTACAAATAAATAACATATGAGATTGAAGAAAGTCAGTAAATTCATCTTAAAAAGGGAGGGTCCCTTCAGTAGAGGCAATACACTAATGATAAGAAGCCTGGGACATAGCAAATCATTATTCTGTGTACCACCTACTCGCTCCCGTGAGGTGTCGCCTTCATTTTTCAGAAGCATATCTTCCATTCTAGAGGTGGATCCTGATACAGTAGTATTACTCCCATGGTTCTGTAAAGCATAGAGGGGCATATTATCAAGGGGGTTTATCTCCACTTTTTTGGCTTTAAAAGCCAAGAAAGCGGAGATAAAATTATCTCCCTATTACCTAGCTGTCGCTAACACCAGTTAGCGACAGCTAGTAGGAGATAGCGGCCATCTTGGGCCCCACTTTGCATGTCAGTGATATTTATCACTAATGACATGCAAAGCAAGCGTGCCAAGATGTTAGAGACTGGAAACAGTCGCTAACATTGCTATCTCCTATTACCAACTTTTGGAGATATTCGCGCTAAGCGCGAATATCTCCAAAAGCAAATACCTGCCCTGAGCAGTTCTTAGCCATGATATCCAATGGGAGGTGGATAACATGGCTAAGAGCATTAGCTCGGTAATGCATGAATATCGCTGACTTTTCAGCGATATTCATGCATTGCGGCGATTTTTATCGCATTTGCGATAAACCTTGGTAATACCAAGGTTTATTTGCAGTAAAAATCGCCGCAGCTTAGCGGTAAATTTTTGTCTCTAACCAAGCAATAGCGATAATTATCGCTATTGCTTGGTAATATGCCCCCTTGTGATTGAGCCATTGGTTCACTGAGAATATTGTTGTCATCTACAGCGGTCATACCCAGAGGTTAGAACTAATAACCACTACATTCCGCTAGGACTTTTATTGTATAATGCAAGTTTGGGTACGGAGTGCCCTAGTGGATGCCCCTCTGACTCCGTGTGTCTGTCAGTGCTGCAGATGGTGAAGTGATATACAAGAGACACTGATTGCATCCATCAGTGATGCGGTCAGTGATGTCACCAAGGGATGTCATCAATAATGTCATTCAACATGTCATGAGTCATGTAATATGTTAGGTCTTAAGCAGTGAATGGCCTGGTGCAAATTATAGTTAGCTCAGTGAAATATAACTGGTGAATTTGAGTGTTGTTGTTTTTTTAAACATTAGTTTTTATATTATTACAAACCTAACTACAGCATCACTTTAACCTATGTTTTTTTAAGGGAACTTCTATGATTTTTAAACTTAAG
This sequence comes from Lissotriton vulgaris, assembly GCF_964263255.1. Lineage (NCBI taxonomy): Eukaryota > Metazoa > Chordata > Amphibia > Caudata > Salamandridae > Lissotriton > Lissotriton vulgaris. The sequence goes on along the minus strand of NC_141693.1, from coordinate 358,193,387 downwards.
CTAAATGTGTATTGCCATAACCAACTACAATGCCACTTTAACATTTGTTTTTTTCAGTGAATATCGGACGTTTTTTCAATGTAAAGTACGATGTTGCTACCATACCAAACTATAACATCACTTTAACCTTTGCGTTTTTCATAGATTTTTTTAGACTTGTTTTATCATAATTACCCAATTCTCTCCCTGAGCACTGCTTTAGGATGTGCAAGAGTGTTTGTTTTATCAAATGTACCCAACTCTCTCGCTGAGCATAGCTTTAGGCCGTGCAAGGCGTGGGGTTGTCCAAGGCCCCCACCCTCATCACGCATGGCCACCTCACTCACTGAGCATAACTTTAGGCCGAGTACAGCGTGAGGTTAGCCTCAGGCCCTTGCCTGTAGCTAAGCCCTTGCATGTGGCTTGGCCCTGTACCCAAACCCCCATGGGTGGTTGACTATGGTGGTTGGCTGTGCATGGCAGTGTGGGGTAGGCCACAGGCCCTACACTCACCCCCGCACAGGTTGCCAACCCACATGTTTATTTATTTTTATTTTGTTTGTTTGCAGTACCTCAATACACCTGCCGATACAGCCGATCAAGCACTACCTAGTTGTACCACAGGCTTCCACAAGTCTCACTCAGAGAAGCATGTGTTGTTTAGTGGTAATAGTCTGCTGTGGGAGTCGTATGGTACCTCATTAATTTTGGTCATGCAGAACTTATGGCACAAAAATATGTTTTACTGTTGTGTCCCGGGTTGGTCCCACTGGGTCCCACGCATCAATCAATAAATGAATCAGGGATATATAGAGCGCACTATTCACCCGTAAGGGTCTCAAGGCATAAAGCCAGTGGATCAGTGTACCCTTACCCTGCACCCTGATGTGTTTTTAAAACAAGTCAATGACCTGGGGATTGAGTGCCTGCGTCCTGTAATGGAGGCTGAAACATTTTTATTCATTTTTCAGTCAGCAAATCGAATCCCTTGGTCCTGCGTGATAGTTCCAGTCCTGTGAGACTGAATTGACCGAAGGGAAATAAAACCCTCTTGGCCAATAAGGGGCAGATTTATGTTAACTGGCGCATCCCCAGGGATGCGCCAGTTAACATGCGCCACAGTGCGCCACAGCTCCGCCAGCCATGGTGCGCCGCATTTATAATGCGGCGCACCATGGTGCAAAAACGGCACAGATGCGTGACGCATCTGTGCCGGAAATGTGGTGCATTGCTGGAGTTGCGTCGCAAGCGCGACGCAGCTCCAGCAAGGCTCGGGGGTGCCCCATTTTAACAATGCTGCGTCAAGACCTACGCCTGCTTCAAGCAGGCGCAGGCTTTTGACGCAGCATTGGCTTAAAAGTGACTGAGTGAAATCTCATAGATTTCACTCAGCCACTTTTGCGAGGCGCACCTGCCCCGGAACGCCCACCCTGCGCCGGAACGCCCACAAGCGGCGCAGGGCTTTACAACGTGACGCATCTGCCTAGATGCGTCACGTTGTAAATCGTTCTTAGGGATGCGCCACGTTTACACCGCCTTGCGTGACGCAACAGCGGCGTAAACGTGGCGCGAGGGCCTCATAAATCTGCCCCTTAGAGTTGAATGGATTTGCACAAAATCAGGCCCGGACTGGCCGTAGCGGGCACCGGGCAATCCCCCGGTGCGCCGCACGGATGGGGGCCGGTTTTGGGCCCCTGGGGGCCGATTTTATTACTGGGCCGTTTTTGCAGCATAGCTGCAAAATTAACCCTGTACCAAAATCGGCCGAAAACCGGCCCTGGCAAAGAGCTCGGCGGCACCCCCGGCTGAGCGCTTTGCCAGGGCCGGTTTTGGTTCCCAGTCCGGCCCCTGCACAAAATAATGAAAATTACACTTTCTGAGTAAAGTTTTAATTTTTAACCAAATTTAGTGTAATTCTGTTAAGTCATCTTTTCTGTATTACTTCCCAAAATTTCCTATGGCAGTTATCATTGGAACAAACGTTTTGAGACCCCCTTGCTTGTTTTTTTCTCGGGCCATGGTTAAAGGATCACCTTCAAATTTTCTAGGAAGGAGCTGAGGTAACTTAACTATTTTTGGAAAGTTTCATAAAGATTCGTCATAAAGATTTGTCAAACGCCACCAAAGTTATAAGCAAAACAGAAAAAGCTCTTTCTTTGGAAACTCTGAACTAAGGTAGAATTTTATTATGTGTAAAATACTTGTGTGTGGGTCTGTGTCTGCTGAATTTTTGTAACAGGGTCATAATTCTCTTATAGATGAATTGCCTCTACAAAGAAACAATACTCACACGGATTTGCCTGTTCAAATAACACTAACTTTCCAACGTAGGGGTCCTCAAAGTGCACCATGTAGCATAGTGGTTTGAAAGATGGATGCCACACAAGTGAAACAGAGGATCTCAGAATACATTTGCTGCTGTCTATGTTAACAGGACTGCAAACAGCCATTCCACGCACCCCTAGGTTGAATGACCCAGGGTGAAAGCAACTTTCATAAATCAATACAGTTTTGAAACAGGAGAGTTTTAGATCCCCACAAACCTGGAAGAGAAGTGCAGTGCAGTCTGGTTACCGCTTGACACCTCTGCAGCACGGTGCAGCCTTTGAGGCAGCTGTTGAAGACCAGAATCCAAAAATAATATGGTTAATGGATTCACACAGGGGCTGACAGCTTTCTTCATCACAGCAGGAATGACATGAAGCTGCCCCCAGCACCAAGACTTCATTAGCTTCGATATGCAGGAACAGCTGTCTCATCACTGCTAGTTCATGTCCCCCTGAGCTCTTGGAGTGGCAGTGCTAATAAGGAATATAGGGTTTGCTGCCAAGAAGCAACACAATCTCCAAAATGGAGACGGGGGCCTTTGGCTCTCAACCCTGACAAACAGGGACTAATTTTCATCTGAAAGGACTGGGGGCATAGGAGAGTTTCTATATCTTTAGAGAAATCACTTAAACGATGCACATTAAACATAAATGTGTTAAAGTCCCATAAGGATCAAATCTAATGTAATAGTGCAAATATTAAAGTAATATTTAAAGAACACACAACACTATGGCCCCAATTCACAAAAGTAAATTGAGAGGAATGTTGGACTTTACGACTTTCGATATTCACAAAGGGCATTTACTTTTCGTAATTCCCCCTAGTGAATTCCGAAAGCCTTAAAGTTCGACTTTCATCTCAGTTGAATATATGATTATACCACGATTTCAGTTACCACGCATGGCTTTACCACGCGAATTTTACCTCGCAAGTGGCTTTACCACGCTGGTATTTACAACGTAGCATTTTACTACGCGTTGCAACGTCTTACCTTCACGTCTTTCTCCACGAGCCCTTACTTCCATCCTCCTTTGAAACAAGCGTCAAAACACGTATACCAAAATAAAAAAAGGACTGCTTTTTTGACGTACACGGCACGTCTTTGGGGGAGGCTCTTTCCTCTTTCTTTTAAATTTATGTTCGTTTTTTTGTTAAAGAAACCTGCTTGTTATTTTTTTGGGGGGGAGACCCCCCCCAGCCCCCCTCCGAGCCCCCCCCCTTCCTCTGCCCCCCCATGCCCACGCAGATCGACTTGAAGGAATACCACGTCTCCCCCCTAGCCCGTGGTAAAGACGTCGTGGAAGGTACCCTGCGTGGAAGGCACCCTGCGTGGTAAGTGTCACGTGGTAAACGTGAGTAGTGGTAATGCCTTCGTGGTAAATGATGTTTCCCATCTCAGTTTACCTTTGTGAATCGGTGCCCAAGTGCTTTTTTCTAACAAAATAGCCATATCCCTCACGTCACACACTGCAAAGACACAACACAATATTAGTGGGTTTTTAGAATTGAGCAGATTTTAATCTTATTTCGAATTGCTGCCTGCCAGCCACCAGTGGTACCAATTTCGGGGATATTGTTGTCAGAAAGCACTATCCCTGTACTCTGGATCCAAAAGAAGTGATGCACTCTTCCCTCTCTTACCAACACCACTAATGATAAAATGCACAAGAATATGAAGACCACAGGAATGTGTATGACTCACATACATATCATGTGTAACATTGCCTTGACTAGAAAACCCTTCATGTTTCATCACAGAAGTAGCTCTAAGTTTCAAGTCAAATCATCATAATAGTCCGTTTGTTTTCTAAACACAAGTTGGCTTTCAGACTACTTCCCTGTAAAACTTTCACAAACTTACAAAATGTTCTCTGCAAGCAAAATCACAAAACTAGGAAGCTGGGTCCCACTTGCAGGAGCAGCAGCATTGCAGCTTGGTTGCTTAGAAAGAGCACCATGGCACATAAGTAAAGTTATACCCAATAATCCATGATGCCAGCGGCTGCCTCCAAAAAATGCAATAATTACTATGCAATGTTGTTTGTTGTCAGGGCTCCTTAGCATAGTGCATTCACCACACACTCAAAGCTTCACATCAGACAACACCCAAACTGCACACCACCAACCAGCCTTTCCTCCTCTGAAATGGACTAGGGACGAGCGGGTTTGGAGTACTGCATCTTCGAGCCATTAAGAGGAAATGTATGCTTTCTGACAACAGGTAACTCTGGGGATGTGGAGAAATAATCGATTTTATGAGATTTTCGGAATGAATGCTTCTTAATCTCTCCATAGTTGTGAATTTATTAAAAAACATGGGGGAGACCAGTAATTTGTCATACTTTTTCTATTGTGTTGGACCTAATAAATGTTCTGGAAGGTCATAGAAGAAAAGTGCTACTTTGTATGGAAAAAAAGGAGAGTTGTTTACTTCAGATAAATATTTGCCACAGAGAGGAAATTCTCCCAATGTAAATTATTGCAAGAATTCCAGTCAGTCACTTCTGCTGAGAAACACTGACAAGAGTCCAGTAGAGGGGGGGGGGGGGGGGGGGGTAAGGGTTGGGGGGGGGGGGGGTTAACACTACTGGAGGCATGCAGCACCTACATGGCTCTTCAAAGAATGACCTAATTTTGTGTGGCCTTTCCTTTTCCTTGCATGGTCAGTGGTTTCAGGGGGCAGACACTGTCTTGTCATTTACCAATTCTGTCCCAAATCCTGTGATACTATTGCACTCTCTCTTGAATGCTTTTTTTGTATCCCCAACTCTGCAGAAGTCGCTTGGATGGGATGATCAGTCAAGGCAATCCCTTGAAGGTGGCAGTAAACCAGGAATTTGGACACTTGGAGACTGCAAATATAAACAGCGAAATCAATGTCCCGTTAGAGCTATTACTTACCAAAAAAGCATCAATATTTAAATGTAGGAAAGATGACACTGATAGAAAAGGGCACATTGATGAAAACCAAGAGGCTATTTTACTTTCCAAGATGTGGCTCCAAATATTTTTAAAGCTTTAAAGTTTTACCACTGTGGGAGGTTGAAGAGTAAAAGCAGTATTACACCGCTGAATAGCTGTGAATAAGGCGAACATTAGTAGTTCAATTCTCTCTCTTTGGATAACTTCCAGGTTTATTACTAGAAGTACTAATGTCAACTTAGTCAATAGAAAAAAAAGCAATGTATCAAGGCTGCTAGGATCTATCTGCCATTTTTTGTAGTTTCTCTAGAGTGTAGAGTGGTCTCTTTCTTGGCATTCAAGAGAGACCACTCAGTTGTTCTTATCCAGAGTTGCAGACTTCATGCCCAAAACCACCCAGTAAACCACAACCCAAAGGCGAGGTGGTCAGAAACAACTGAAAGGGAGTGCTATTTGTGGCTAGAGGAAAATTAAACTAGTAGTGACCTCCCTATCCCCCCCAAAAAAAGAACAGCACATCCACAAATATTTCCTTAGCCTCAAGGGTGTTTGCGTATTGCCCCTCTTTGGAGAAAAGGAAAACAGGCAGGTGTCTCTCACTTTTCTCTATAACGAGTTAGACTCATCTACAGTGTTAAGAGTCAGACAACCCTGCCAGAGATGCCCTTATCTTATGGGGTTATTTGTAGTAGTGCAGCCTTCATATGATCCCTGAAAGCAGTAGACACACACAGCAATTGGACGATACCGAATCGGTATTGCCCATTGATTCCTATGGGCCTTGAAGCCCATAGGAATCAATGGGCAATACTGATTCGGTATTTACCGAATCGGTAAATACCGAATCCTGCAAGGGTGCAGGAGGTGTTACTTTGACACCCCCCTAGCACCCCAAATACAGGCATGTGTGACATGTGGCACACATACATGACCTAAGGGCAAGTCTGTGTGTCACATGGCACAGGTGTGCATGCACAGATGTGCATCCACACCTGAATTCTGTATTTTACCATCCAATAGGATTGGGTGGTAAAAAAACGATTCTTAAGGACCTGTGACACTCATAGGAGTGTCACCTACATGTGGATTTACCGAATCGGTAAAAATACCGATTCGGTATTTTACCGAATCAGTAAATTTACCGAATCGGTAAATTTACCGATTCTGTAAAATGCTGGCCCCTACATGCCAAATCCTAAATACCAGTCAGTAACGGCCGAAATCGGCCGTTACCGACCGGTATTTGGGCTCCTACATCTGGCCCAGAGCCTCTATCGTGGGTCGGGCTGTTCAATATTTGGGTGAGGTCAAGAGCGTTGAGGTAGTTTTTGAGACTATTTACCACCGCGTCATTGTGATCGTTCCAATGGAGATTGAAGATTGATCTTGCACACTCTGTTCACCATCATCCCAATTCGAAATATTCGGTTTCTAGGCCATAAGCCTTTCACAATCACATTCTAAAGGATTCGTGCAGTCATGTTCTTCATACAGTTAGACCTGATTTGAATGTAACGTGCACATATCATCAGAAATAAACCCTGCCACATAATTCAGTGTGATTGTGGTATCCATTCTACCATGGTCTCCAAAGCTCAAATGTGGCTAACAGGTATTTCTTAAAACAGTTAAAGGGATCATTCGCAAATGCCAGACCAGAGTACTTTAAGTTCTGGGTGTTAACTGTTGTTGCTAGATGGATGGGAACCTTAGATTTTTTGAGCAGATGTTATACCCTAGGCTGCCTGTGCTGTATGTTCTCTTTTTCACCACCTGCTTCCATTTTGAAGGTGCCTTGTTCTCTACTACGCACTGTTGAAAGATCTAAATGCAAATGCTTGGAATTTATGTTTCAACAAACATGTGGTGCTGGTTAGTCAGGAGACTCAAGGTAGCCTTAGATACTTTGTTTTAAAATTAAATTTGTACTTTATTACACCTTTGCAATTGCACACAGCCCTCATCGCCTACAACCCGGAGGCCGGCGGCAACAGTAGTTCACACCCAAATCCCAGAGCAGAGGCCACAAACAAAGTTCGGTGTGCAAAGGCAATGCAGACAGTTCACACGTATAAAGCCAACCCTCAAAGACATGAGGATAAATTCTCCTGGAAGGGAGAAATAAAAAGGTGCAGTAAACCACAATACCAATCAAAAAAAAAAAAACCCCACCCCACAAACTAGCCAGCCTACCTATACCCGTGTCCACCCGCCCACCTGCACTAACCTCCACGCCTATAGCCTAACGTAGACCCCACAGCCACGGACCCAAGGGCCCAAGGAAAGCAAAAGTTGAGAAGGACTATGCAAATCACCATCCAGCACAGCTGTCATAGGCATACACACATCACACTGCACAGGTGAGACTCGGGCGGGGTCCCCCACCCACCTTCAACATGGAAGTTCTCAACCGCAATTCTCATCAAGTTCAACCATCGCCACCCCACTCTCCTGCAGTTCATCCAACTCCTCCCCCTCAGGATCTGACTCACCATCCCCTCGAGCGCTCCGGAATTCCTTATATAACCCCCAGAAGTTCTTAGGGCGACTTTTTGGGGGAAGCAGTTCACTATACACCTCCGATTGCGTGCAATAGTGCAGCAGATCCGCCTCCCAGCGCTTCCTAGTAGGGACCGGTCCCCTCAACCAGCACAACGCAACCAGGCGCTTGGCCGTCAGCAACGCCATATCAGCAAGTCGTCTCAATGTCACCGGCAGCGGTTTAGAGAAACCCAGCAACGCCAGCGCCGGGCAGGGCAGAAACTCCACACCCAGGATAGAGCTAAGTTCCGTGAAGACCTCACTCCAGAACTTATGAATACTAGGGCAAGTCCAGGACATATGTAGAAAATCGGCTGTAGGGAAATGGCAACGCTCACATTCCGCAGACTCCCGCAGCCCGTACCTGTATAGCCTGTCCGGCCTATAATATACCCGCTGCAGGTACTTAAAGTGAATCAAATGGTGCCTACTATTAAGTGAAATTTTCCTAGTGTTCGCGCAGCAATAGTGCCACATCTCGTCCGAGATCTGAGACTGAAGGTCGCACTGCCAGGCCAATATAGCCTTGGAGGGGGGGCACTGCCGGTGCCCATCACCAAGTTTCTTAAGAGTAGTCACCAATTTACGGGAAGAGGGGGTTTTAATTACATACGTGAGCTCAGGCACTTCCTGTGGCTCCGTCAAATCCGGGCCCAGTAATACCAGAGCAGCTCTACGAACCCTGTGGTATTGGAAGCTATGCAATAGTGTCGCCCCAGGGTGGGACTGGAGAACCTGCTGCGACGTCTTCATTGTGCCATTTAAGAAGAGGTCCCCCATCTTGTCGATGCCCAACTCCCGCAACGCTTTCAGGACGCCTTTTTCCGTTAGCGGGGCCAACCACACTGCCCACTCCAGTCGCAGTAGAGGAGAGTACAACAGCACACTCTCTCGGGAGCGGACCATTTCATGCCAAGCGTGGTTCGTGGCAGCAATGGAATCCAAGTTGCCGACCCTTCGATCGGCCGGATAGCATATCGTGGCCGGAAGAGGTGCTGGGTCTGTAAAGAGACGTTCCAGTTTCACATGCTGGATGCCAGGGTCCCCGTGGATCCATGTGTGGAGATGTGCCCCCTGCGCAATCCTATAGTACCGTTCCAGGTCCGGAGCCCCCAGACCCCCGCGCTCATAGGGAAGAAGGAGCGTTTGCCATTGAACCCTTGGCTGTTTGCCCCCCCACGCAAGTTTAATAAGTGTTTGGGTAAGCTGCCGAAAAAAGGCTATCCTACCCATTAGGGACAGCGGGAGCCTGCACCACACCTCCACATCATCCACCAGTTTGGAATAGGCGACCCCGTAGTTCTCGCGTATCAGGATCTCAGGGTCAGTGTGAACGCGGATCCCCAAATAACGTATGGAGTCTGTAGTCCATTGTAATGGGTACTCCGAGTCAAACGGGAGAGTTACCGGAGTCAGAGGCAATGCCACTGACTTGTTCCAATTGACCCGAAGGCCCGACAAGGCCCCGAACCTCACTACTTCCCGCAAGACCGCCGAAAGGTTTGTCTCTGGGTCACGGATATACAGCAGTGTGTCGTCTGCATAGGTTGAGATACCGATCTGGTAAGAAGGGAAGTTGATCCCCTCAAATCTGTGATATTCTCTTATAGCGCAGGCCAGGGGCTCCGCTACCAGAGCATACATCAGTGGGGAGAGGGGGCAGCCCTGCCGAGTGCCCCTGCTGATCTCGATTGGGGCAGTGACCAGGTTCCCTATCTTTAGCCGCGCCGTGGGTTTGTAGTACAGGGCCCCTAGCATCTGCAGGAAGGGTTCTCCGAGCCCGTACTTACGAAGGACTCTGAGCATGAACGACCACTCTACTGAGTCAAAGGCCTTTTCCATGTCAAGGAAAATGGCAACAGCCTTATTTTCTTGCCGGACATGTTGAATAGTGCCCAACACAGTGCGGATGTTATAGGTTAGGTTACGCGCAGGGACAAACCCCGCTTGTTCCGGGGCAACCAGGTCCGGGACCAGAAGAGCCAGACGTGTCGCCAGAACCTTCGCATATAGTTTCGCATCAACGTTAATCAGCGAAAGCGGCCTCAGACACGCCATTGACCTCTGGAATCTACTAGACACCATCTCTCCGGACGTCGCCTTCCTAACAGAAACATGGATGAATGCCTCTTCTGCCCCAGACATCACCATTGCCATCCCGAAAGGCTATAAGATCATTCGCAAGGACCGTACCGGCCACACAGGATGAGGCATCGCTATCGTCCATAAGAAATCCATCCGCATCTCAACCAGCTCAGACGTCAATCTCGCCAACTCTGAACATCTTCATTTCCAGATCCACATCAACCCCAAGACTACACTCAGAGGCACCCTCCTTTACAGGCCACCAGGACCCCGCGCACAATTTAGTGAAGACATCACGGACTTCATCACTCCACACGCGCTCCCCTCCGAGGACTACATCCTTTTGGGAGACCTCAACTTTCACCTTGAAAAGAACAACGACCGCAACACCACCACCCTTTTGGACAACCTCGCAAACCTCGGACTTAAACAACTTGTCACTACCTCCACCCACATCGCAGGTCACACACTCGACCCTATCTTCACCTCCTGCAAACATGTTTCCTTCAGCCACACCACAGCTCTCCTTTGGACTGACCACAGCTGCGTTCACTTCACCTACAACAAGCCCACATCCAACAACCACCCCCAACCCACTCTGCAAAGAAACTGGAACAAAATCACCATCGACCAGATCTCCTCATCGCTTCTTCAAAAGCCCCCCGCCCACTCCTCAAACCCAGACCAAGCAGCCACCAACCTCACCCAATGGTTATCCAACAGCGCCGACATCCTAGCACCACTGAAAAAACGACAAATCAAACTAGGCAGCAAGAAGACCTCCTGGTTCAACGATAATCTTAAGAAATCCAAGAAACTCTGTCGCTCCCTGGAGAAGGCCTGGAAAAAAGACCCAACCACCAGCACCAAAGACGCCTTCAAAAACGCCACCCGCATACACCACCAACTAATCCGAAATGCCAAGAAAGCAGCCTTCAAGGACCGTCTAGATAACAACGCCCACAACAGCAAGGAATTATTCAACATCGTCAAGGAATTTACCAACCCCTCTGCCAACTCCAACGACATCACCCCCTCTCAAGCCCTCTGCGACTCCCTAGCCTCATTCTTCCACAACAAAATTGCAGACATCCACAACAGCTTCGACAACCAACCCGGGGACCAACCCACCCAATCCCCTGCAGGACCCCTACCCCCCCTGAACATCCTCAATGACTGGAAGCCAATCTCCACTGAGGACACCATCCGTCTGATGAACTCTATCCACTCAGGATCCCCCACAGACCCTTGCCCTCACCACATCTTCAACAAAGCAGACTCCATTATTGCACCGCACCTCCGAGACGTCATCAACTGCTCCCTCAACTTCGCAACCTTCCCGGAAAGCTGGAAACATGCCGAACTCAGCGCCCTCCTGAAGAAACCCACAGCTGACCCCACCGAACTCAAAAACTATCGCCCTATATCACTCCTTCCTTTCCCGGCCAAAGTCTTCGAGAAAGCTGTCAACAACCAGCTCGCCGCATTCCTCGAAACCAACAAATCCCTCGACTCCTCACAGTCCGGCTTCCGAGCCAAGCACAGCACCGAAACCGCCCTCATCGCAGCAACAGACGACATTCGAACTCTACTGGACAATGGAGACACAGTCTCCCTCATCCTCCTCGACCTCTCCGCAGCCTTCGACACAGTCTGCCATAGCACCCTTCTACAGCGCCTCAAAAACATTGGAATCCAAGGAAAAGCACTGGAATGGATCACCTTGTTCCTCACCGGAAGAACCCAGAGAGTCCGCCTTCCACCATTCAAGTCAGAGGCCACTGAAGTCATCTGCGGCGTACCTCAGGGGTCCTCACTCAGTCCCACCCTCTTCAACGTTTACATGAGCCCCCTCGCGGCCATCGCACACCAAGACAAGACACAGACAAGTCGACGCCGTTTCTTCATCTTGCTTCAACATTCTTCGCATGCTCAAAAAAACATTTCGCTGGATCCCCACCGAAACTAGAAAAACAGTCACCCACGCTCTGGTCACGAGCCGACTGGACTACGGAAACACCCTCTACGCCGGTACCACCGCAAAACTCCAGAAAAAACTACAATGCATCCAGAACGCCTCAGCCAGGCTCATATTAGACATCCCGCGTAAAGAACACATCTCTGATCACCTGAAAAACCTCCACTGGCTCCCCGTCAATAAGAGGATCACTTTCCGGCTCCTAACCCACGCACACAAAGCACTCTACGAAATCGGACCCGAATGCCTCAACACACGACTATCCTTCTACACCCCCTCCCGCCAGCTACGATCCTCCAACCAAGCCCTTGCCACTGTACCCTGCATCAACAAAACCACCATGGGAGGTAGATCCTTCTCCTACCTAGCAGCTAAAACTTGGAACTCACTTCCCACTCACCTTCGCCTTACTCAGAACCACCTAGCATTCAGAAAACATCTCAAAACGTGGATATTCGACAAGTGACTCCCCACCCTCTTCAAGCGCCTTGAGACCCTCTGGGTATGTAGCGCGCTATATAAATCTTTTGACTTGACTTGACTTGACATTCGTTTGGGGGTTTGCCCGGCTTCGGAATGGTTATGAGCAGCGCCTCCCTCATAGATTTCGTCATGCTGCCTTGTTGACAAATATCGTCAAAAAGAAGCATCAGGTATGGGACCAGCTTATCCTGAAAGGCTTTGTAAAAGGCCACCGTTAGGCCATCTGACCCAGGAGGGCCACCCGACCTCATGCCCTCTAGCGCCTCCGTTATTTCCTCTTTCTGGAACGGGGCCATCAGAAACTCTCTTTGCCAGTCGGCCAAGAAGGGCATCTGTATGTAACTCAAGTAGTCGTCGATTTCCTCCTCAATGTGGCCCGATTTCGACGAGAACAGTGCCGTGTAATAAGCATGGAATTCCGACAGGATGTCCTGCTCCTCCGACACCACCTCACCAGTAGCTGTTACCAACTCCTCGATCACTAAGGGCGGCCTGCTGTTGCGCACCAGTTTGCCAAGAAGGGAGCCAGGGCGATCTCGTTCCCCATACGCGCGCGCTGTGGCATATTTACCCATATGTTTAATCTCCCTGTCCGCCTCTTCATGAAATTCCTCTAACAGGGGTTTAAGCTCGGTAGTGACGTCAGCAGAATCCGTACCTCCCGCCCGCCGTTCCAGATCAGTCAACTGTGCTTCCAGCAATTTCAACCGTTGCCTGATGGCCTTGAGCGCCCCCGAGTGTTTAGCCATCGTCATCCCCCTAATATACACCTTAAAAGCATCCCAGAGCACCTGGACACTATCCACCGACCCCACATTAGTCGAGAAATACACATCTATGTCCTCGGCCAGTTCCCCTCTAAAGGCTTCGTCCAGGAGTGAATACGGGGGGAACCTCCAGGTAAACGGGGGAATCCTCCTAGGTGGGGCAACCAGTTGTAAAAGTAATGGCGAATGATCAGATAGCGTGCGAGGTAACACTGCGCACCCTTTCACCGAATCAAGAAGGGACCGGGAAATGAACCAATAATCAATCCTCGTGTGCAGGTTATGGTAGGCTGAGTAATGGGTGAACCCGCCCTTCCCAGGGTGCCTATGGCGCCACACATCAAGCATATCAAGTTTCACTAGTTCCGTTAGTAGGAGCATTGCTGAGGCCGCCGGGGTCCTAGGGGAACCAGCCGACCTATCCAATTCTGGGTTCAAAACAAAATTGAAGTCCCCCCCCCACAGCATCCTAGAGCCCACATATTGCCTACAACTGTCCGCTAGTGAGGCGTAGAAAGCAGGGGTGTCATAATTGGGGCCATACACATTCACAAGCAACAAATTGTGTCCTTTCCCCACACATCGAGCAACCGCATACCGACCCTCCGGGTCCACCGCTACCTGTTGTAGCGACAACTGAGATTTAGGATTAGCCCAAGTGATCACCCCTCTTGCATGCGTAGTGAACCCTGCAGTAACACAAGCGTTCCCAAGACCCCTCGTCTGCAGCATAGGACTGGACAATGGCAGGTGGGTTTCCTGCAGAAGAGCAAGATCAATCTGGTGTCGCTGCAAGTAGGCCAGGACCTTCCTAAGTTTTCGAAAATCGTTTAGTCCCCTCACATTCCATGATAGCAGTCGAAGAGAGCCAGGGCCGCTCTCCGGCACTAGGGACTCAACATTCGCCATTGTAAATCAGAGAGCACATCAGAGTAGAACAGATGGCACAGTAGACACATTCCAGTAGCTGGCGCAATCAAACCCCCCCCAACAGTCCCTGGATAGCCCACACTTCATGAGCAACAATAGAAGAATAGGGCAACCGTCCACCCACCCACAGCCGACCAACCCCAACCCGGTCAGACAGAGCACGTCGCCACCCACCCGAACTCCCCCCCAAAGCAACACACTACAAACCCAAAGACCCTCTGGAGGGCCAAGAGCCGAAAGCACAGGGGAAGAGGTTCCCAGCCAGACAGCAATACAATCAAGCAAGAACCAGATACCTCAGTAGCTCCCCCACCCTACCCCCCAGTGTCGTTTGGCACCCACCCCCAGCCCCAGCATAAGCAAACTGACAAATAACAAACCCCCCAGTCGGAGGAGAGCTCCCCCCAGTCCGAATACCAGGCAGCAAACCATGGCAACATCACATCCCTGCAGCATGTCACAAGCAGCAAAAATCACACCCCACAGAGTCAAGGAAGTAGGTTCATAGGACCTGCAGTAGTAACATGACGTGCACTCGCGACCCAGCCAAGCTGATGATGGGGTCGCAGGGTGGATCTCCCTCGGCTGTCCATAGAGGCGGCCTCCTCCTCATCCTCACGTTGACCCCTCGGGCTGTTACGTTGTTCCTTGGCCCACTCCTTTAACGATTTTTTCAAGTCTGCTGGGTCCGTAAAAAAGTGCGAGTGCCCCTGCTTGTTAATTCTGAGTCTCGCTGGGTACAACATGTCGTAGTCTAGCCCCATGTCTCTCGTTTGTTTTTTGTACGGGGCAAATCGCTTTCTTTCCTCCTGTACTCTCGCCGTAAAATCAGGATAGAGGGAGATGTTCATGCCCTCGAATTGTAGGTTCCCTTTCTCCCGTGCCAGCCGGAGTGCCAAATCACGGTCCCTATAGTTCAAGAGTTTTGCAATGATCGGCCGCCGTGGCAGGCCAGGCTGCGGCTTCGGTCCCAGGGTGCGATGGGCTCTCTCGACAATGAACATAGGGGAGAAGACGTCCTCCCCTAGCAGTGTACAGAGTAACTTCTCCACGAACAACTCCATCTTGCCAGTATTGGTAGACTCCGCCACGCCCGTGATGCGGACGTTGGAGCGCCGTGAACGGGCTTCCAAGTCCTCCGTCTTGTCTTGTATAACCTGGAGGAGGCGACTGAACTGCTTTCGATCTTTATCCCATTCCGTTTGGGCCTCCTCCGCTTCTGTCAGCCGCCGCTCCGCCATATCCAGCCTCTCAGCATGTTTGTCCACCCGTTCAGACATGCGGTCCATCCTGAAGGAGAGAGCATCAATTTTCGTGCCAATTGCCGCCATACTGTCCTGCAAGCCCTTTTCCATGGTGCAAAGCATTTCGCGGATATCCGCACACAGCGTGCTGTCAGCAGTCGCAGGCTGTGTTGAGGTCTCCGGAGGCGTCCCCTCCGCACCCTTCGGCTTCCGCTGATCGAACGACAGTTTCGGCTGGTTTCTATCTCCCTTCCCCATAGTGCACTCGATGGGTCGGTAGTAAGGCGCCCCGCGGCCAGCCAAGGAGGCGCCAGCCAGTGCCAATGTGATGAAAGGGGGGGCGCCGGGGGAGCGAACTCCGTGGAGCTAGTTGTTGCGTAGCAAGAAAGGGAGCCAAGATGGCGGCCGCAGGCCGTTAGTTACTGATAGGCCCCGGGAACAGCAAAGCACACCACCGGGCGTGCACAACAGGGCAGATCCCACTGCCGACAGAGGAATATCACCTTCTCACTCCAGCACACTTCCAGACCACCATGCCACGACGGCCCCAAAGGCGCATCTCAGAAGAAGGCGACCGCCGACAAATGTCTTCGGGAGGGTACAGTTTCCCGCCAAGGGGCTCCGGTGCCTTGCCGGTGCACCTCCAGGCAAGAGCAGTTGGTCCACGGTTAACACACCTTCGTCAGCAGGGCGACCTCGTCCACTCCCTAGACCTCAGCTCAAAAGCACTCAGCAGGAACTGCAGAACAAACGCCGAGCCGGCAGACCGAGTCTACTCCGGTATCACACGCCGCACGCAGCGTGACGTAGGTCGGGCAGCCCCGCAGGATAGGCCGTGGATTACGGCCTGGGCCGTCACTTTGCCCTCCGCCAACTAGCGGAGCGAAACCTTAACCGATTCCGACCGGGGAAAGTCCCCTCACCAGCACCGGGGGCAGCTGAAGCGATACCCACAGTACCTAGGGCCAGCCAGGCGCCAAAAGGATAGTTTTGTCGGATATTAAAGGGGCTCAGGCGAGGAGCTCAGCGCTCACACGTCTTTCATGGACGCCGGCAAGCTCCGTCCCCCGGTAGCCTTAGATACTTGTTTGTCGTTTATTTGTTCAAGTGCCCTAACATTTTAGGGTCTATTCCGATGTGGGACGGGCCTAAGTCCGTCCGATATCGGGCAGGAGCTGGAACCGACCGACCTGCTGTTGTCGGTTACAGCCCTGCAAGTACGATGCGACAGAACAGGGTTCGGTCGCATTCGTATACCCTACAATGCAAGCATTCTTTCCGACTTGAAAGCATGCTTGCAATGGAGCAAGCAGGGGTGCAGTTCATCCCTGCACCCTGTGGCTGGCACCCCAAGCTGCCAGCCACCGGGTGCAGGGATCAACGGAGGGGCACCAAAGGTGCCCCCAGGCCGCCATCCGGCGGCCTCACACCCATGGCAGCCCTGCTGGAGGCCCCCAAAGACAGCTTCCGACTGCATTTTCATGCCAGACAGATCAGCACGAAAAGGCAGTGAAAAGCTGCCATCGTACTCCATCGGTCGCACAGAGGCGATCGGGGGAGTACTGGAGGATTTCCGGACTGCGGGCAGGCTCTCCGAGCCTGTCCTCCGCAATCGGAGCCCTTCCAGCCTAAATTGGAATCGGCCACTTAGTGTTTATTAGTTAACAGCCTATGCTTCATGCTGCCCTCAAGGTTCCCTGATATGCTTGTTTGTTGTTTATTTGTTCAACTGCCCAAACATATAGTGTTTATTAGTTAACAGCCTCTGCTTTCTGCTGAACTCAAGGTTGGCTGATATGGTGTTTCTTAGTTCAACTACCTTGCGTTCTAAATAAAGGCCTTCATTTCCTGTTCCCGTTTCATCCCAGAGACATCCTTCTAACTGACAGGAAACTCTCAGTAATCTGCAGAAAGGCTTGAGTGCCTCATGTATGTGTTTACTCAACCTTCTATACCCTGCCCCAGTCTCCTGCTGGAGACAATCTTATAATTGACAGAAAATGCAAAGTAATCTTCTAGAATGCTTTAAAGTAACACTTGAATGACACGCAATAAATACTACTTTCAAACACAACCCACTTTTTGGCTTTGTCGATCTTTCTGAAGAGAGAGGTTTGTCTCCCGTCAGCGCCGTCTTTGGATTCTGAGCCCACCGCCTGAGACAGGAGTAACTCAGATATCTTCACTTGGAAGCTGGGCTCTATCAAGCCCTCTTGAAAGTCCACGTGCTGTGGTAGTTTACAACAATCTTAAATCCTGGAACCTGGTCATTCAGTCGGCAACACCATCCCCGAATCTCCTTGACTATGGCCATCATCTTTCTCCCCCCGTACAGCACACTAGTGATTTGGGCCCATTACATGAACCTCTGGTTAGTGCACTAACCAGTTGCTTCAAGTTTTGGTATCCCCTTCTTCTTCAAGGACATCCTAGCAATCTGAGTTTCAATAAGAAAGCCTTGGCTAAAGGAAGAGGATTAGTTGTGTAAAGCAACACAACACGAAGGCCAGATAAAGATTTTGGAAAGATCTGAGCAGAGGCTAAATAAAATGCACTCAGGATCCAGTGTGAGAGTCAGTGCACAAGGGCCCTTCACATGGACCTCTTGGTTGGTATGTTGCATACCAAACAAGACTTGCATCTCAGGCTGATTGTAAATCATTTACGTATGGTTGTCTTATCAAATATGTTCTTGTTGCAGAAGGCCTTTCCTTACTGGAGGAGTGTACCTTCCCACTGACATTTTAGGTGGTCCTGCTCAGAGGTATTAAAACTTACCACCATCCTTTTCTTTAGAGCACCAAGTACACCAGAATCATCGCTCTTTCTCGCTCTCTTCCCAAATCCCCTTCCCCCGAGGTTAGTCACCAGTATCAGTCATCTTTTCTGATACTAAGGCTTAAACTTAAAGCTGAGTGGTGGAAGATTTTTGATTCCACAATAGTCCTGGGAATTCCAGTGAGTGGCCCTTGGTATGGCACAGATGGTGTAAAAAAACGACGGGATTGTATGTCAGAAATGGCTGATCATAGTCATGATTTTCTGGCAGTGGGTGCCCCCCACAGGTCTGTAATATCTCCTGGTCAATTACCATCCAAAGTCATTAAAGGGGCACCCAGGCATAGGGTAATGAAGCAAATTTACCTTAAAGACATAATAATTCAAGAACTCTGAGTTATATGATGATGCTTCTGACTGTTCTGAGGTGAAGGTGGCAATCTTGTCTAACAGAATGTTGAGAGGCAAAGGAAGAAACAGGTTCAATGGGAGCAGTATTCTCTCACCTTCGTTAGGCCATGCTTCTGCCCAGCACTGGGTCAATGGCTCATGCAATTACTACTGGCTAGTACATTGGGAGTCTGTGTGGCAGTTTGTGGCAGTGCAGGATCCTCATCAGGTCTGCGACAATCTGTAATGAAAATTTCAATCTTGCTTTCATGTTTGCTCGACTGCTGGTCTGCACGGTCCCCTGAACAGGTTGTCTCGTAGATCCTTCCTTCTGGCAAGTACAGTTCTTTTGCTCCAAGACAGACCAGAAGCTGGGCTTCTCTAAAATAGCGCACCTTTGACTCAGGATAATCCAAGATGCAGCAACTCACCTGCTTAGTGCTCTGACTATATGTGTGCTTCTTGTCAGGAAATGGATTACTTTTAAAGTTTTGTAGGTTTTAGGAACAATAAACATTTTTGGCCAATCCATCTTGCAGCAAACATTACGCAGATACCATACCTTTGCAATTTAAGATCAGAGAATTTCATGCTGCAGCAGGTGAGCCAAATCAAGCAGATACAGAAAAGTTATGTCTTCTAGTGCACCCCCAACTTGTGGATTAATATCACTCTGCATGTGACAAAAGCACCTGATCACCTGTTTTTCAGAGCCAAATATGCAATTGGGAAATCGATCATGCAGGTATAGTCATAAAGTATTCTGCAATTGCACATGGAAAGTGATCATCACATAAAGGGTAGACAGTGTCAATTACACAGTCTTTGTCAATACCAACAGGACATGAAGATAAATGCATGTATCTGAGTGCACCTACTATTGATAGCAAAACATGTAAACATTAAACTAAAAAAACAAAGCACAAATGGTTGAAGCAGCACACAAATATGCAAATAAAGCATTTTTTATGAGGTAAGTCCATTAAAAAACAAAGTAAGAGGCACATTTACATCGCAAACAAGGAGGCATACACAGTAAGAGATGAGGATAATAAGCATTGCTAATGAATGTATAGTTTGATACAAATCCGAGTGTTTAAACTAGTGAACTGCAGACACTGTTATCACTAATCTCCACCCGAATGTTTCCATAATGTGGAATGCTAAATACGACTTCAGACACCCTGTCTGAATAACCAAACCTCATCGACATGTGACTCCTACTGGCACACATACATAAATAAGACATCAAACTATGGAGGGGAGCCAAGAGAAAAAGGCGGCTCATGACAAGCACAACACTCCATACCTGTGCCAAGTAGGAATGCACATTAAGATTACAACTGATCAAGGACATCAGTTATCAGTCGCCTGCTATGGCTTGCCGTGTCTCGCATTAACCCTAGAATCCCATGCTACATCCATGACTGCCCAGAGGAAGCCATACAGAAGTAAGGGATGGGCAAAGATACTGGGGATCATTTGCAGACCTCTATGGGGCTGTCAATTGTCATGTATAATTTGACAGTATAAGTGCACTGCATATTTTGTACGTATCCTCAATTATTTACGTGGTTTTAATTTCTGATTTTTGCAGGGTTATTATTCTTTGTGACAGTGATAGTCATTTTCTTGGAAGCTTCAGTACTTTCAGGCATGACAAGTGTCCAAGTCCTGCAGTCTTTGGTCTTACTTAGACCATGTCTTCTGATCAATACCCATCTCTTTAGTGGGTTGTATATCGAAATCTTGACTACAAAAACAATTAAACAATTAACATTAAGGTGGAATGGTCTTTAGTGCTCTGCAGGCTTGCTCTCCCTGTTCGCAGTAGGGAAATAGGAACAGGGCAAAGCCATTGGCCTTGCAGTGGATCGAGTATAACCATTTTATTTATAACCACAGATTAGTGCATGGGAGCGTTTTTGATCAGTTCTGCATTTCTTAGGTCACCCTGCTCCCATATGGTCTATAGAAAAAGAAAAATCGAGAGTAAGTACCTGGAAAATCGAATGAGTCTACTGGCCTCATAGTGAACGAGGGAACAAATGTATTAATTTTCTTTCAGTCAATTAGATTCAACCTCACGTTTAAATTTAATGTCGGCAAACCTGACCCTCAAAATACCTATACCTTTTTGACCCTCGTTATTACAAAGCAAGAGCGCTGGGTGTATTTTTAGTGAACCAAAGAAGGGTTGTGACTTGGCCCTAAGCGCTAACTCTAATGTGTGTTGAGTATCTTTGTGTTCATAATTTTTGTGCTAGCTTTTACCAAATGTTCTTCCGGGAGTTTGAGTTTTTTAATTAAACTTTTGGGATCCATTCTAAAACTCCCCTTCTAGTAACCTGCATGAGGCTTTCCGGTATCAGTCTTATGCGCATTTATATTATTTTTAAAATGTTACTTGTGGATTCGTCCAATGGGGCCTAAACTATCTGCAGTGACGATATGTCTTCCCAACAGAAGATTGTTCTCAACCATAACTACAGAGTCACACGTGTGGACATTGAAATCTAGCACACTCACACAATACCTCTACTACATTAGAGTAAGGTGACATTGTCCATAAGGAACAGACACACCATCTTTTGAAATGTATGACGACTATATTTTACTTCACAGTATATATATCTTCAAGGTGCATAGATGTCTAGAATAGTAAATCTGCTCTTACTTATACAACTTACCTTCACAATATTGTGGTGGTAGATATTACGGCTACAATATCTTTGCACACAGTATTCACACATTGCTATTATATCTACACCTTGACGAGAGCCAGTGATGAGCTACAATTGTGGAGCAGTAAGTGATATATAAAGCCAAGTTAAAGAGTAGCTGATTGGTGTTTCAGGAGCCCTGCAGAGGCCGGGTACACTTGTATCCAGCACTAGAGATGCTTTAAGCGTGAGCACCACAGATGACTGTGATTGTGCTGAACACATGCAAATATATTCATTGGTTTACCAGGTGCCCAATTTGCTCAACCTATGGCTTGTATCAGTGGGACAAGACGGAAGTCCTCATCCTGGGAACATCCTCCTCTGCCTGGGACGACTCCTGGTGGCCCCCTGCCCTGGGCACCGCCCCCAAACCAACGGATCATGCACGTAACCTGGGCTTCATCCTGGACTCCTCCCTCACGATGACCAAGCGAGTCAACGCCGTCTCGTCATCCTGTTTCAACACCCTGTGCATGCTCCGTAAGATCTTCCGGTGGATCCCCACCAACACCAGGAAGACGGTCACCCAGGCCCTCGTCACCAGCCAACTGGACTACGGGAACACCCTCTATGCTGGAACCACAGCCAAACTCCAGAAAAGACTCCAGCGCATACAGAACGCTTCTGCACGACTCATCCTGGAGATCCCCCGCCACAGCCACATCTCTCCCCTGCTGAGAGACCTGCACTGGCTCCCCGTCAGCAAGAGGATCACGTTCAGACTCCTCACCCACGCACACAAGGCTCTCCACGACATGGGCCCCAAATACCTTAACAACCGCCTCACATTCTACACACCCACCCGCCACCATCCCACGAATTTGTAGAACCACCGCCGGAGGAAGATCCTTCTCCTACCGGGTTGCCAAGACATGGAACTCCCTCCCCGCCCACCTACGTCTGACCCAGGACCACCTCTCCTTCAGGAAACAGCTCAAGACCTGGCTCTTCGAGCAGTAGCGCCCCCCCCCCCCCGTCCCAGCGCCTCGAGACCCTAACGGGTGAGTAGCGCGCTATACAAATCTGTCTGCTTGATTGATTGATTGGGAGGCTCAGATCCATCCATTGTGCAGCATTAGTGCTGGCAAAAAGGCATGACTGGAGCTGGATACAGATAGGAAGATGGACCACACTCACAATTGATGGCATCCAGGAACAACAACACAGCACATCAGATACTCTATGTATGAAATACCCCGGCGTGAAACAAACAAGCAAATATGTCCTGGAGACAAACTGAAATATAGCAAATCATTAATCTGTACTGAGGTTGCACAATGGATGCGCCGGCGGGCAGGAAACCAATGAGTTTGTGGCACAGCAGCATTAAGCCTGAAACCAGGTGCAGGCTGAAACAAATCACTGTCTTACGAATGCAGGGAAGCCGTTGCAGCTGGTGTCAAGGCAACACGCTACAGAGGGTGGTACATCACTCAGGATCCCAGGCGCACAACCTGACAGCTGTACTAGAACATCTGAGGAGAGGGGATGTCCAAGAAGGGACCCTTCAATTAAAACAGATGCATTCATTAGCCTTCCTGCCAAAGGCAACCACACAGTAAGGGAATTAAAAGACAAATCTACACTCAGGAAAGAAAATGAGGTTGAAAGAGGCACTGCCACATCGTGTCACTGGCAAGGGGTGGCCAACGTTGAGTGGGAAACACTACAAACAAGCTTTGACAAAGTCAACATGTTTGGCACACATAGAGCATACACACGGTGAAGCAACCCATTGGGCAACTATTTTTTGAATCCATTTGGCCAAGGCATCAATGCACACTGGCCAACAGTTCTGCCTACCACTGAGCAAATGGGGAAGAGGGTTACCTGCATCCGCAGAGCGCAAGATGTTGTACATCAGGTGGGGTAAGGACATGTGCATTGGGGGCACACTGTAATACATTGCAGATAAACATGAGAACATGGGAAGATGAGACAGAGGAGCACCTCAGAGGTGAAGGAGCAGAGCTTGGTGTGCCTCTTGCGAGCAAGAAGTGGTGATACTCACCAGAGCAATCTATGATGCATCTCAGATAAGCACTGGGTGGCACCCGCCAGGGTTGATCTGGGTGATGTGCTTCACAGGAGCACTGGGTGGTCTGACACAAATGAGCACTGTTTGCTATGCGCGCGTATAGTACTCGGTGTTGTGCATATGACAAGCACTGGTTTGGTGCGTATGGGGAGCACAGGGATGTGCAGATCAGACACACTGATGCATGCGTGTCACGTGGTGATGTGCACCACAGCGCTAATTAAGAAGCGGAGGAAAAGCACAGGGCAGAGTCTGTTATGCAAATAAGAGTTGGGTAAGTAGTTGAGTGTTGATGAGTTTTTAGATGGAGATTTGCTCCTAGGCTACCTGAGCTTATTAGGTAGAGTGTAGATTAACCAAATGTCCTGGTTGTAGGCCCTTCTCTGTCTAAACAGGAACGTTGCTGTTGGACCTGGTATCTTTTGGTGTGATTTCCCCTGTATTTTTTGCTTTTGACCTCCTGTTTCTGACCATGTGCTGCATTTCGTTTTTGCTAGTTTTGGGCACTTTATCACTGCTGACCAGTGCTAATATGTAAGTGCTCCCTGTGTAAATTGTATTGGTGATTTATATATCCATGATTGGCATATTTGATTTACTAGTACGTCCCTAGTACATTGCACCAGGTGTGACCGGAACCTGTAAAATTAAATGCTAGCAGTGGGCCTGCAGCACTGATTAGGCCACCCAAGAGTAGACCTGCAAACATGTCTCAGACCTGCCACTGCAGTGTATGTGTGTGCAGTTTTAAACTGCCATTTCAACCTGGCAGGCACACCCACTTGCCAGGCCCAAGCCTTCCCTTTTACTACATGTAAGTCACCCTCGAGGTATGCCCAAGGGAGCCTCATGGTCAGGGTACAGTGTATTTTAAAGATAGGAAATGTACTGTTATGTTTCACATGTCCTAAGAGTGAAATACTGCAAATTTTGGCTTTCACTATTTCTCCCATAGGGTAAAAGAGGGTTTGCCTTAAAATATATTTGTGTAATGTTGTTTTTGCATTTGTCACCCCGAGTGGGATGGGTAAGCTCAGACGTGAGTCCCATGCTCTCCACACCACTGGAGTCAAGCTATCCTGGCTGAAGACGGCTGATAGCCAGAAACCGGTCCTAGGATGCTTGATTCCGGTCCAGGAAAGACATGGCTTGGCAGTTCGGGCTGGACAGTTCCCATGAGGCACAGGGTCAAGGCTGATTTGCATATGGCCGTGTCTGAACTGGGGTAGTGTGGAGTGCAAAAAAACGATGGATTTAGGCAAAGATCCCTGTATTGGGGTGAATGTATGACATTGTTCTGCATTCTGTCCATCATTTGTTGTTTTTGCACTTTTAGAAAGTGGGCATATTCTTGCTTAACCATTCTGTGGCTCTGCCTGCCTTGAAGAATCCACATCTGGGTTAGTAGTTACTCTAGCCAGTCACACAATGGAAGCTGAGGTGTACCGTGCATATCCTGATGGTCAATGACCAGGCTTATGGGCCTCCCTTTGCTAGAGTGGTGGGAGGAGTTGTCACTGACCCTGAATAGGGCTGTGCCTGTCCTCACATAAAGCTGTTTCCATCCTCCTGTAGTGTATCTGGAGCCAGTTCAAGGAAAGGCAGGGCCTTGTGCACTACAAAGACTTCCCTTTGAAGTTCACCTACTTCAAAGGCAGAAAGGAGTATAACTATTGCGCCTCTGACACTCTCAAATCAGAACACTTCTGGACTAAGGACTTCTACCAGGAAGAAGAGCTGGATGCTGTAGGAGGGACTGCCACTCTGCCTGTTGCCTTATTGGGCTGTTCTTCTGCTTCTGTGCTGAGAGAGAAAGGACTGGACTTTGCTTTCTGAACCCTACTTCCAAGTTTCTCCAAAGGCTTGTGCGTGCTTGCCTCTTGTTGAGATGTTTCAGAGCCATCAAACACTTCACCTTCATCTGACTAACAGCACTTGGACTTCTCTTCTGGGTGTCCTGATGGCCAAATTGTGCCTATTCCAGTTCCAGGGACGTTGTAATGGTGTAGCTGGTGTTGGAGCAAAGAAAAAGATCATCAATGCCGTCAGTTACATAGACTGCAGCCCTGGTGTTGCAGATTACAGCAACTTATCAACGCTGACTTTGTCATTTTGGCTGCTGCCTGCACCAGAGACAAGGGCACCACTCGTAAAGTGCAGGACACACTGCCCGACTTGCACCGCAGCCCCAACCTATCCGGCAAGAACGCTTTGCACTGATGCCGCGCCACTGCCTGCACCAGTGTAGAGGGCACCGCTTGTGAAGAGCACTATGCACTGCCCTGACTTACAATGTGGCTCGATGCCTGCTGATGCCTCAACTGTACCATCCCGGAGTCAATAACCAATGTGGGTGACCTCTTGAACTCATCAACACCCCACCATTGGAAGGAACTGAAGCTTAGCCACCGAGGCTGCCTCACCTCTCCTGTAACAGTAAGGAAGTGACTCCTCCCCTCTCCTGCATGGCAGTAAGGAACTGACGCCTCACCTCCCATGTGGCAGTGAGGAACCAACGCCGCACAGGCACTAGTGACACCTCACCTCTGAGTACAACATCTTTGTTTTCATCAATTTCAAGGTACTGTTTCTTGAGGGTTCGTGTGACTACGTAACCTGCCCACGCTTTTCGTAGTTAGCGCCAAACTATTGTATTAGTACATGTCACCCCTTCAAGATAGCCTTGGTTGGAGCTATTCTTTTCTAGGAGCTATATTTATACAGTTATCATTTTTAAAGTGATATCTCAATTTGTGTATGTTCTATTTTCAGCATTTTGGTCTTTTTTTACTCGCATATATAATGGCTATTTTTCTAAAATGATGCGGACTCATTCTGTAGAGTTTTCACTGTGTTACCGTGTGTATGTGTATGCCTTGCACATTGCCTAATAGATAAGCCTGACTGCTTGTGCCAAGCTACCAAGGGGGTGAGCAGGGGTTATCTTAGCTGTGCGACTTCCTTACCCTGCAAACATAAGGAGATAATGGACGGAGCGCTGAAATGTTTCAGACACTAACCCCTAGTCACAAAACTGGGTTGAATCCATCATCATTCTTTAGCTCAGTTAGCCACCACAGTTCAAACACAGTTATATGCAAATCAGTCTAGACTCTGTGCCTCATGGGAACAGTCCAGCCTGAACTGCTAAGCCATGTCTTCCTTGAACCGGAAACAAGCATCCTGGAACCGGTTTTGGGGTAACACCCCTCATCAGCCAGGCTAGCTCGATTCCAGTGGCAAAGTGAGCAAGGGACCCTCATCTGGGCGTACCCTGCCAACTTAGGGCCTACAAAGCAAACACAAGGAGATGATGGATGGAGCGCAGAATCTTTTCAGACACTCACCCCTAGTCACAGATCTGGGTTGAATCCATCGTCATTCCTTAGCTCTCTTTGCCACCCCAGTTCAGACACAGCTATATGCAACTCAGTCTTGACCCTGTGCCTCATGGGAACAGACCAGTTTGAACTGCCAAGCCATGTCTTCCCTGGACTGGAAACAAGCATCCCGGGACCGGTTTCAGGGTAACACCCCTCATCAGCCAGGGTAGCTTGATTCCAGAGCAAAGTGAGCAAGGGACCCACATCTGGGCATACGCTGCTAACTTAGGGCGAACAAAGCAAACACAAGGCAATGATGGATGGAGTGCTGAAACTTTTCAGACACTCCCCCCAGTCACAGATTTTGGTTGAATCCATCATCATTCTTTAGCTCACTCTGCCACCCCAGTTTAGACACATCTATATGCAAATCAGCCTTAACCCTGTGCCTCATGGGAACAGTCCAGCCTGAACTGCCAAGCCATGTCTTCCCTGGACCAGAAACAAGCATCCTGGGACCAGTCTCGGTGTAACACCCCTCATCAGCCAGGCTAGCTTGATTCTATTGGCAAAGTGAGCAAGGGACCCACGTCTGGGCATACCCTGCCAACTTAGGGAAAACAAAGCAAACACAAGAAGATGATGGACGGAGCGCTGAAACTTTTCAGATGCTCACCCCCAGTCCCAGATCTAGGTGGAATCCATCATCATTCTTTAGCTCACTTTGCCACCAGACACAGATATAAGTAAATCAGTCTTTACACTGTGCCTTATTAGATTTGAGTCTAGAGTGAGGGTCCCTACTTGGACAGGGTGCGAATCACAGCCAACTAGAGCACTCCTTTCTAACAGTTGCCAGAGATATCACCCTTTGATGCATTAGCTGGCACCTGTGACACGCATACTAATGCTTTGGGAAACAAGAAAAAGCAGGGCAGGAAGGAGGGCCACCTGGTACCCGGAGCCAATCAAAATCCTCAGCTAAGCTTCTTCTTTAAGACGGCTGCCTGAAAGGGCCTTTTTACGGTGGAAACAGACAAAGAAAGTGACCCTTCACCAAAGCAAGACTTTTGCAAATCACAAGTTCCTCTGCTGGAGCTCTAAGGTGGTTGCATGTAGAGATATCTTCAAATTTCAAAAAGATAAAGAGAATTAACTTTTACCAGTATGTTAGAAGGCCAAAACAATCAAAGCTTGATTGTGGTATACTCTCAGTAGTATCAAATGTCCCCAATTGTAGGCAGGTAGCAAAGCTTAGCGCATGCACCAATTGAGGACATCTTACAACTAAATCCCTCTCTAGCAAAACAAATTTCAAGTCAATTGTTGTGGTAGACACCAGTTAATAAATGTGTGCTATGCCGCCACAATGTACATCCCAAAACTTTAAAAAAATAATTGGTGCCTGAATGTTGACAGAATGTTCCTCTTTAAGTAGAGTTCTCCCACCCTTGATTGACGTCCAGTTTTCCCCGCCCTTTTTAGTCACTCTGTTTCCATTTGTTGCACTCTGTAAACAGATCCTGGTGCAACTAAGTGAATAACCGCCCCCTGGCCGCTATTTGAACTAAGACTACACCAATGATCAATGTTTAGTGGGCCACTCAGGCCTCTGGCACCCAGTGCCACTGCACCTGCTGCACCAATGAAAGCTGCACCTCACCCTGTAATGTTGACTCTGTTTACACATATTAATAGAAGACTATCTCCGCATCGCGGGCGGAGTCTTTAGGAAAAGAGTTAAGTGCTCTAACATTACAGCCACAGGATGTGTCATTTCTGTACTTGCACAGTGAGCGTTTATCACCACTCTTCCTCATCAGCAGACAAAAGACACTGTCTACATTTTACAATTGTATTAATGTTGCTGAATACAGATCGTCTGTCCTGGCACAGAAATTGGAGATTTCAGCTTTATTGTCTCCTCCTCCAAAACGCACTTAAAAAGGGTGTTCGTCGTTATCATTATCTTTTGTCTTAACTCATTTAATGCTCTCCCAGGGAAAGAGGCCAGAAGTCATGCTGCTTCGGCAGTGACAGAAAACAAGCAGCGCTTTTGTTTTCTGACAGTGGGTGTTGAAACACAGGAGCAAGGGAACCTTCCATTAAAGCTCATGCATTCATTAGCTGCCCTGCCACAGATAACCACCAGGCAGGGAAATGAAGAGGCTGCCAACATCATCAGGAAATAAAGGCTGATACAAGATGTGCCAGATCATGGCATTGGCAAGAGGTGAACTCTGGGAAGCACAACAAGCAGGCATTGCCAAGCCAATAGGTTTCTATCTGTAGAATGGAAACAAACAGAAGCACACAACTTAAGCGCACACAACACATGGGCACATAAGCACCCAGCAGTGCACATCCACAGGCAACCTGTTCCACAAAGGCTATACATACAGGCATCATTGGATGCAGACAACCTTGGATAAACCTTTGTAGCACAGGCCACACGGTGATGTACTTCAGTGGAGCACAGGATCACGTGCACTGGGAGCGCAGGGTGATGAACTGCAGGGAAAGACACAGTGATCAAGCTTATTATTCTGTTTATCATCAATGTGTTGTCCTTCATTCATATATGTGACTAGTTTTGTTAGCACAAATATACCCTAGCTTCCCTTCATGTAAAGCGCTCTGATACACTCTAGGGTCATGTTCGCGCTGTACAAAACTTTATAAATAAATAAATACGTGATAAGGACTATGGGAGCATGGGGCAGTGTGCCTCAGGCAGTATATGGCAGTATGCATATGAGAGCAGAACTAGTTCAGGCACCTCAGGTGAGCACTGGGTGTTGGTCATTAGGGGAGCACATGGCCATGCACCTCAAATTAGCAGTCAGTGATGCACCTTAGCGGAGTACTGGGTGACAGGCTTCAAATCAGCATTGGGTGATGTCAAGTGTACGCTGGCGTGCGTCAATGGAGCAGGGAGCAATGGATGGTGGGGCAAATGGCGATGTTCTGTAGGGTGTGACAGGCCAGTCTTAAAAGCAGTTTATAGGCCCGTGGCATAGCAGGGCACTGGGCCCTGCCAACACAACCACTCACAGGGATACAAATATTCAATGGAAAATGAGTGTTAAATTCTGGTCTGTATGGGGCCCCTATGCTTGTGGGCCCCCTGGGCAACTGCCCAGCATGCCCATGTGTTAAAATGGCACTTGGGTGTTAGATGTAGAATTAATACCTTACTGTAACTGTAGCAGAGGCAGCCATGTTTTTGCTCAATACCTAAACAATGTGTAGTATCTTGATCATGTTAATGTTGTGCCATTTTCGCCACCTGCTTAGCCAGTGTGAATGTGCTGTGTGCTGCATGGAATTTAGGAGTGATGATGCATATTAGAATTTTGGGTGCCTGTGAGGTGAAGTGTATTATTTAATTATAACAAGGGCACCCAAACAATGGCTGAGGACCATGGGGAAGTATGCTCTGAAAAAACAAGGGTGCTTAGCTTATCAGAATCAACAAGAACACAATAATATAGGCCATAATAGGAGACTATATTTGGCTCTGCCCAGCCGGGCAGGGTATTTATTTCAAAGGATAAGAAGGGGATACCTGGTTAGAAGGCACAATCCTGTACCATACTTTGAGACAAACAAACAACATAAAAGGGAAAAGGTTACACAGGCAAATTTGAGCAATGTTTGGCCACTTTTAACTCAGTGATAAAATCTCAAGTATTGCCAAAAAACGCTAGACACAGCAAGTTAAAACACAATGTTTAGGCTGTGAAAGCGTTTACAACAGTCGACGTTTCGATCCCTTTTTGCTCTAATTGGTTGGGATCATCCTCAGGACTAAGGTTTTGACAGCATTTGCCTGCCTGAATTACTTTTGAAACCGCCTGTTTTTAGGAGGAAAAGTGGAGAAAAAGAGAAGAAAGGGGGCCAAGGGCCGGATTACTTGCTGTTTCTTCACCATTTGAACATGTCCATTATTTTGCACATTTTCACTTTTACTCGGATTCGACTTGTAGTGTTTTAGTGACTGGAAGTGGAAAATACAACGGGCATACACGAGCGGGTACGCAAGTGGATAGTGATTTAGTGATCCTTGAATTAGAACCGCAAGCAGAAACATAAATTGAAAAATGAGCGGCCAACCTTGGCCTCATTGGCTCTCACATATTAATTTAATCACAACATGAACGACGGGACATTTAAATTCTATTTGAACCATCAGGTGTACAGTCATTTGTGATCATTCAAACCATGCATCGCGGTGGTGGACGGAGGATGTTGCTTACCCCGAATTGAATTAGTTAAAATGAGACCGGGGGGGTCACGCCTTGCCATCTGCACCGATGGCTGGAGTGGGTGAGAGACCTGGGGGTGAGGAGGAGGTTTTTGTTAGGAACATAGAGGGCACTATGGTTGTGTGAAAGGCAATGAATTAGCGGCAGTTTACCTCTGTGCTATTTGCAGGTAGTCGAAGTCCAGGCAGTATTAGTCTGCTCTGAGGTCCGGATTACTTCTGGGGAGAGGGAGTGGGTTCAGTAGTGCGTCGAGCAGTAACGACAGTGAGTTACACTCATGGAAGCCAAAGGGTTTCCAGTGGGAGTGGACTATGAAACTCAGAACGCGCTTACCTCGGAGAGTCCTTCGACTCACAATAGTAGGGATAGCCGAGGTCCAGAACGATTCATCGGATGTTTATCTAAAACCAGTGGGGAAAACGGGAGGGTCAGTCTCAAGTTAAAATTAAAGGATTAGGTCTAGGAGGGTGATCGCGAGTACACTGGGAATGGGGAGGTCTTACCTTGAAGAACTGGAGGCTCCGTAGAATCGGGAGTCTGTAGGCTTGGATACAATGTCCAATCCGTCTGCTGCTTCGGAGGGCAGTGAATGCGATTGTACTTCACTGGTAAAAGTACGATCCGTTTAAGGGAGATGGCTATAGAAAGAGGTCTAACGAATTAATGTTGGCCATCTTGGAAAGGGGAATGGGTTGAGTAACGTGTAGAACCCGAATCGGGACATAAATGATGGACTACCAATTGCATAGTGAGGTTCATTATTAGTGCTCATACCTTAAAAAGTGTATTTGTGCTGGCGATGTAAGTGATCAATAGTGTTCAAATAACATAACATTTCAAACCATAATACCATTTGCAAGCTGATAAAAACAGTGGTGAGTGAAATAGAGTTGCCATAGGTAACAGGTTACTTTACATACACTCTTGCCAGAACTGTTACATACTTATATCATTTTTCGAGGGAGACTGTTTCTACAAGTGCAGTGTAGTCTTGTAGTAATTTTCAATTTAAAGTAAAGTAGTCCAGTCTTCTGCTCGATTTAGACCATTCCTTATTGTGTCAAATTGAATCATTGCCCTTAGTTCCTCTCTGTTGAGCATCTGCGAAATGTCTCCACCTCGAGGTGGCAATTTCAAAACTTTGAGTATTGTCCATTTAATGTCATTCTCGTTGTGCCCTGCTGTGATGAAGTGAATTGGCAGTTTTACATCTCACTCTGCTCCTGTGCTGGCAGATGCGCGTCTTTGCTTTCTGTGTCATCTGTCCAATGTACAGCTTCAAGCATGGGCATTGTATAGCATATATTACATTCAACAAGTTGCAATTGGAAAATGCACGTCTTTCAAACGTGGTGCCATTGTGAGTGAATTTTTTGCCCTCCACCGTGTACTCGCAAACGTTACAACATCCGCACTTCACGTGGCTTATAATGGGCCGTAAGCCCCAAGCTGAGGCAATTGTTGCACATTGTGGTGTCGCTGGGAGCGCTGCTCTCACAAAATGGTCTTTGAGATTTTTGCTTGTGCGAAAGGCAAAAAGTGGGGTATCAATGTTTAGCACGCCAGCATTTACTGTTGGCCAATGCTTTTTGATAGACTTTTTAATTTTGTTGGACACTGGTGAAAATGTGGTGACACATGCTATTCTCTCCTTCTGGTCCTTGTCTCTGGGTACTAACAGGACCTCGCGGGGACAGTACCATGCTCGTTTAAGGGCTTGCTTTATTATCCTCCCAGGATACCCTCGGTCTTTCAGTTTGTTGGAGAGTACTGTGGCTTCTCTGAAATAGTCAGTTTTAAATTAACAATTACGCCTAATCCTGAGGAACTGCGAGTATGGCAACGAGTCCCTCAGGGCCCTAGGGTGATTGCTTCTATAGTACCGAAGCGTATTGCGTTCCGTGGGTTTCCTGTATAGTCTAGTCAGAAGTTCACCTTCAGAATGAAAGATGGTGAGATCCAGAAATGCTATTGAGGATTTATCATGACTGAGTGTGAAGGTAAGCCCACAGCAGTTATTGTTCAACCAGTGTAGGAAATTGGTCAGAGACTCCAGAGGCTGGTTCCATATGAGAAAAATATCATCTATATACCGCCTCCACAACTTTATGCCAGAGTGGAAAGGGTTAGATGGTGTCAGGATCGATCCAACTTCCAATTGATCCATAAACAGTATGGCCAAATTGGGGGCAAAAATAGCCCCCATAGAAGTACCCTTGATTTGTTGAAAGTACATGTTGTCGAAGAGAAAGAAATTTCTCGTTAGGCATAGTTCCAACAATTGTAAGATGAAAAGGGTTGGGACTCTGTGTGGACGAGGGCAGGTGTCAAGGACTTTTTGGATGACTAACAATGCTGCAGTTTGTGGGATGTTTGTGTATAGCAGTGGTTCCCAAACTTTTTTGAGCCGTGGCTCCCTTGACCTAATTGGCAGTTGGCCATGGCTCCCCACCATTTTTTTACCCGCGCACTGTGGTGCCGCGGCGCACTCTTTGGGAACCACTGGTCTACATGAAGAATCAGGCCTAGACGTGATGAAGGATTCAGAGAGTAGCCATCACTATCATAAAACGTTATTTGCAATCACAAAGATTGTATAAAGTACATCTCAATGCATACAACACCTTTATAGAGTAGTATAAAGCGCTCTCACTAAAAGTAACCAGACTAGAGAAAAGCTCAAGGAGCTCTGTGGCGTTACAAGAAGTTTACGTGGGGTGGGCTCTGATCATGGGCGTCCGCAGAAATGTTTCCAGGGGGGCGAGGGGGGGCACATTATTTACATCATCACCATCCCCCTTGCACCCTTCTCCCCTCTGCCTTACACCCTTCTCACCCTCCCCCTTGCACCCTTCTCCCCCTCCCCCTCCGCCTTGCACCCTTTTCTACCTTGCACCATTCTCCCCTCTGCCTTTCACCATTCTCCCCTCTGCCTTGTACCATTCACCCCTCTGCCTTGCACCCTTCTACTCTCTGCCTTGCACCCTTCTCCCCTCTGCCTTGCACCCTCCTCCCCTCTGCCTTGCACCCTCCTCTCCTCCGCCTTGCACCCTTCTCCCCTCCGCCTTGCACCCTTCTCCCCTCCTCCTTGCACCCTCCTCCCCTCCACCTTGCACCCTTCTCCCCTCCGCCGTGCACCCTTCGCCTCTCTATCATGCACCCTTCTCCCCTCCTCCTTGCACCCTCCTCCCCTCCGCCTTGCACCCTCCTCCCCTCCGCCTTGCACCCTCCTCCCCTCCGCCTTGCACCCTTCGCCTCTCTGCCTTGCACCCTTCGCCTCTCTATCATGCGCCCTTCTCCTCTCTGCCTTGCACCCTTCTCCCCTCTGCCTTGCACCCACCCAGCGTTCTCCACCAGGCCCCTGACCCTGCACTCACCCACCTAACGCTCTCCACCAGGCCTCTGACCCTGCACCCACCCACCCCACAAGTATGTAGTTAGTATTGAGTTCCCCGTGCTGTAAACAAGAAAGGAACTTAGGGCCATATGTACAAAGTCTTTTTCAATTGCAAACGGTCTGATTTTCAGAATCATGCTGTTTACGACCGCACAAGGCTAATCAAGCATATTGAACCACAAAGAGGAGGATATTAATGAATGTAGTAAATTCAAACGGAGCACAAACATGCCAATACAGCACATATAACAGAGCTCACGCATGACTGCATGCACCAATGATGCAAATACAGCAAACCAGAGACAAGCTGTAGCTGCAATTGCAGCAAAGCACAAATTATTTCTGCAGATGCTGAGTACACACACACTAAATAGCAAATGCAGCAGAGCACATTCAAGTCATCATAGCAAAGCACAAGAGAGCACACACACATACACTACCATTCACATGGTGCGTGAATACATTTCGCCACTTTTTTAGAAACGTTTGATCCTTTGTGCTAGAAACTAATTTTTTCTGCTAAAATCTGCAGATTATGCAACAGTTAATGGGTTATGTGGCAAATCAATAATTGTGAGGAAAAAACTGCAGCCACATAGGGGCTCAATTCCTAATTATATGTTAAGAGCGTTTTAGCCTGGAGAAATACAAACTCAGGTTTCAACACATAACATTGTGGTTGGGGGTTGTCCTTACTAATACTTTTTTATTATTTTCCAAAGCAACCCTTAACCATCTACATAAAAACAATTGTTTAAGCAGCATGTTACACTCTGTGATTTGCAAGAGGCACATGTCCATCTGCTCTATTTTATGATGAGTCAAAACTGGGAATAGTCAACGTTTAGATATCTCTCAAGGAGATACATTAATCGCCAGAGTTAAACTGACTTTTTGTATGATGGTCTTATAGTTGCAGGCATGTAAATAACTCGGAAGTCGTTACCATTAGCCGTGTATTTCAAAGTAAATTGCGCACCCTGAACCCCAAAGCATGGCTCCTGTTTCAGTGGCACATACGTTGAAATTAGTTTGTTTATCATTAATTCTTCTGAACACCGGACAGAATGTGGGATAGCAATAACAGTTTTAATAATGAAAAATCGAAATAACAAGTCTCCATGTCTCCCCAAGGTAATGCAATCCTGCCGTGCGTGCGCTAGGCTTCTGTAACTGCAGTATGGCCCATTGTCATTCTGTGTGAGAGAATCGCCACAGACAGAATGACAATGGGGCTAATTGATAGACTGCAGGTCTGGGAGGAGCTGTTGAAGCCTCTTCAGCACTTCAAAGAAATATGAGCTGGCCTCCAACAGCGAGTGCTACAATTTCCACATCGTGCCGCGGCGCCCCTGGCTCCTCATAACGGCGCACCGGGGCGCCGCGGCGCACAGTTTGGGAATCACTGGTGTATAGTGATTCCACATCTAACGTGCAGAGGGTTTCACTAATGGGGTCAAATTCAAGATGTTCAACGAGATTGATCATCGACATGCTATCTCTCACATAACAAGTCGTGTCTGGGACAATTTCTTTTATAAAGTGGTCAACATATGCACCTAATGGCTCAAGGATTGAGCCACATGCGGATACGATTGGTCTCCCGGGAGGGTTTGTCTGATTCTTGTGAATCTTGGGAAGTGTGTAAATTACAGGACATCTAGGGGATTTCACATTGAGGTAGTTATATTCTTTTTTACTTAAGAAACCATCCGTGCAAGCTTGGGATGTGAGTTTGATAATCGCCTATTGGATTTTCTTAGTGGGATTTCCAGGAAGCCTCTGATAATGGTCAGTATTATTCAATTGGCGCATTATTTCCGCCTTGTATATTTCTGTTTCTTGGACAACAATTCCACCCCCTTTATCTGCACTTTTGATCACCACACTATTGTTGTTTTTTAGTGAGTCAATTGCTTTCTTTTCATCAAGTGAGATGTTATATGGAGTGAAGAGTTTGCTACTCTGCAAAGTTGCCAAGTCCCCGAGTACCAGTTTTTCAAATGCTACAATCTCGGGTGGTATCATTGAGGCTGAAGGTGAAAAGGTAGATGGGGGTCGGAAAGGGGTGTTGGAATTAGTAACTGGGCTCGGGTGCAGTTGGAAAAAAGCCTTGAGACGAATTGTTCTGAAAAAACGTAAACGTTCCGCCTGCAATTCCATAAAATTGGGGCGAATTGTGGGTACGAAGGTCAGACCTTTCTTTAGTAGTTCAAGTTCTGTATCTAACAGGGTGTGTTTAGAGAGGTTAAAGATTGGTATCACCTCTGGTGATCTTTCAATC
The DNA here is from genome assembly GCF_964263255.1 of Lissotriton vulgaris. Lineage (NCBI taxonomy): Eukaryota > Metazoa > Chordata > Amphibia > Caudata > Salamandridae > Lissotriton > Lissotriton vulgaris. Next base: position 358,156,926 of record NC_141693.1, on the reverse strand, counting down.
ACCATTGGTAGAAGTTGTTCCAGGTTTTCCTCTCTCCTGGAGGGTTGTGCCATCTCTGTGGTTTCTTCACCCGCCCGCGTTGGAGGGTGTTTGGCTGGCCTCTGCCTAAACAATTGGGATTGCCCGCTCCTCGTCTTGTGTTTATGCTCGACCCTTCACCAGGGTCTGAGCTGTCAGAGGAGTCGGCCGAGGTATCAGAGAAACCAACTAAGTTCTGGAGGCGGTTATACCGACCCCAAGGTTTGTTGGTCTGCGGATAATAGTAATTCCTATTGGTGTAGAAATCTTTCTGTAGGTATGGGTACGTGTTCTCAACGTTATATGATTTGATGTCCTTTTTTACTTTGTTAGATTTCTTATTTTGCGCAATTCGATAGAAATCTGAGACTGTTTTCTGAGCTTGGTCCAGAAGTTTTTTGCAGTCAGAGGTGGGATCTGCTTCTGCTAGTTGCTTTTCTATATCAGCAATCTCTATTTCTAATGACAGAAGCGTTTCTGTTGCTATATCTATTCCTAAGACAAGCCAATGTCTTGAACAGGTGGTTCCAATGTAACTAAAATTGGAAATATATTTGGGGTTGTCTGTAAAGATACCGGTAATATTTCGAACCTGGAGACCTAGTGGGATTACCTCGGCCTTCAAATAATCAGTTAACATTAAGATCGTCTATCTTTATCTGACTCTGCTGCCTTATTTTCCTCTATTATCTACGGTGTGTGTTTATCTGACTGTTATCTCCCTCAGAAACCATGCTGGAGGGTTTAAGGAGATTCCACTAAGATGGGGACCCATCTGTAACATTTAAAAGAAACCCGCAGCAGACAAGAACCTAGAAACAATACCGTGGTCAGGGCCGTTTTGATAATGCATGCGGAACTAGGATTCGTCAGCAGCCCCTCCATATTTCATCTCTAACTCATTTGGTTGACTAAACTTACTTACAGTGAACAGGAGAAGAGCCGGGGTCCCGTTGGGTCCATAAAATCAATGCCTTTGATCACCAGCTAAACAATCCCGGTCTGGCCTGAGTGTGTTGGTGGGTTAGATCCATTCGCGGAGAGGATTAGCCTTTGTTTAGTGATCACGGACGTGAGGTGCCTCGATACAGAACTACACCTCCCAACACCCCGACGTCCTTTTGTCTTGTGCGTCATGACGCCCCACGTCTGGTTGATCGATCATGTGGGCCGTACGTGACGCTCTCAGGGGACGGGACAGCCTTTGAAATACAGACAACACGGAATGTGTGCTGTCTTCACGGTGATCCAGACAACAGGCAGAAGGGCCAGGGCAAGCCTACGGAACAGTAAGGAGGCGGAAAGGGAGGTGGACACTTGGGGACTATGACGGCACCTAAGGGCTCATTCCTTTTTATTATGGCTACGATTTACATGGAGAGAGCCGGTCCAATGGAGGGACACGCCCTAGACACCGATAACAAGAGGAGAGTTTACCTTTTATTTTTCCTCTCATTCATACATAGATTGTGCTCCTGGGATCCCCTCCTGCCGGACATCAGTTTTAGTTTATGTATTATATAAACTCGGTGAGTATAGAGTGGGTACAAGTTACTATGCGCGATATTCTTTTCCAATATCACAACGACACTCCGTGCCACAACTACTTGGTAGGGATGACGGAAGTCAGGGGGCTCGATGAAACTTACGGAGAAGCGATGTGTTGATATCTGATATATGTGTATATATGCAGCAGTGTAGAAATTATAATTTTAACATTACGTTCGTTCTGTTTGGGATTCCTACACCTGGGGGACTAATTCCCTACCAGGGACAGGAACCAAGAGGTTGTATAATCATACCTGTGACACAGTGGGAACATGAATAGATGTTTTTAGACACAGTGATGGGATAAGAGATCACCGGGATGTGTAGCACGACTATACTATTTCTGCTTATTTATGTTCCTTATTTAGTTTATGTTCTCCTATAATACTGGGAGTATCTTTCAGTGGTGACGAGAGGGGCCAGGATCTAGTCAGACTGGCTCGTGTTTTTTGTGGCATACCGACCGAAATACAGTGGGGCCAGAGGTGGTACTGGGAGCGACATCAGTCCTGAAGAAGACCGGGTGACCTTTTCAGGCACAGTAAGTTGGTCAAAACATGTTGACACTAGCAGTACCTGGAGGGGTGCCTTGAGGAACCTCTTTTTTTTTTATATTTTTTTATTTTCAATGGCAGAGGCATACAAAATACAAGGATGAAGAAAAAAAAAGAAACAACAGAGAAAAAAACATTGTAACCAGTGAATCATTTGCATAATTGCTAATACATTATTAACAAAGCCAGGTAAAAAAATTAGATAAGAAAAAAAGAGAAAATAAACCGGTGATATATAGAAAACATGAGATATCTCTTTTTACAGATGTGGTCGTTAGAGAAAAAAATTAAATCCAATTATCAATAGGAGACCATAATTTCCTAGCAAATATCTTCTTTCTATGTCCTTTCAATTTATACACTGCTTTATCCATTCTATATACATTTAACAACTTTCCCAACCATTGCTCAAATGATGGTGGGTCAACATCTAGCCATCTTGAGGTGATACAAAAGCGGTAAATAGACATTCCGATAAACAGAAAATGCTCTTGATCAACAGATAGACTCTCGGGAGGAACATATAAGCCAAAAATTATCACAGATGGACATAGCTTAATATTAATATTAAGCAAATTAGTCAAAAACTTTTCTATCCTATCTATATATACAGATAATTTAGGACAGCTAAAAAACATATGACATGAGTCTGCTGCTAAAGTACCACATCGGTTACAATTAATACCTTTCGTAGCTTTCCATTTGGCCAGTTTCGCCGGTGTATAGTAAAGGTCTAAAGATGCCATATAGTGTTGACTTTTAAGAGAGCTGTTAATTAATGTTTTATTGCTGATCTCGAACGCCCTTACCAGATCTATCCCTTCTATACACAATTTCCTTTCCCATTTCTGGGCTTGTTGGTCGAGATCATCATGCAGCCTGTTGACCATTAGCTGATAGATTGTGCCAATGCGGCTATCCCTCCTACCGCTCTCCATAACAACATTGGTCTCCATTTCGTCGCTATATAGGAGATTTTTTTTTTCCAGAAAGCTGCGAATTTGTAGGTATTTAAAAAATTCGTTTCTGGAGAGACCAAATAAATCTTGAAGTTCAGAGAAAGACATTAAAGCCCCATTTTTATACAATTGTCCGATTAAATGAATCTGTCCTAGACGGAGTCGATTCGTGGGGGTATCCTGAAGGGACCCAGATAACGAGATATTACAGCAAATGGGTGTATAAAAATTAAATTTTGGGATTATACGTAAAGCTTTATTTATTTGTCTCCAAACCAAAAAAGCAGAAAGAAGAACCTTAAATTTTGTTTTTTTGTAATAGCTCGGCTCCATGAATATCAATAAACATTGGCGCACATGGGCTCCCAGAAGCATTTCAAAAATGGATGGTGACAAGAAGGTTTCATTGACATGATCATGAAATAGTAAAACCTTAATTGTTTTAAGAGTTATAGCCCAGTAGTACATTCTAAAGTTCGGAACTCCCAACCCACCACGTCCTTGCGGTAAAATACACCATTTTAAAGATCTTCTTGAACGGCGGTACCCCCAGAGAAATCTGGACAGCATCCTATCTATTTTATTAAAAAGAAACATAGAAAAAAATAGGGGAATGGTTCGAAAAAAATAAAGAAATTTTGGGAAAATCAACATCTTAATAACGTTGGTCCGTCCAAATAAGGATAAATGTAGATTATTTATCCTTTCTAAGGTTCTGTTAGTGGATATGAGTAAAGGATCCAGATTTAGTCCAACAATATCATCTATTTTGGATGATATAGTTACACCAAGGTATGTAGCAGTATCGTTTATTGGAATATCGGTAGGTGAACCAGTTTCAGAATGTACAATTTGGGTTTTTGAGATGTTTAATTTATATCCAGAGAATTTTCCAAAATCACTAGCAATTTCTATTATTTTAGGTAAGGCGGAAGAAGAATTAGAGGTTACAATGGCCACATTGTCTGCGTAAGCTAGGACTTTGTGGTCAATCTCATGGAGTCGAACAGGTGGGATACCAGGTTCTGTGATTAATCTATTCAAATAAGGTTCTAAGTAAAGTGCAAATAAAAGTGGAGAGCAGGGGCACCCTTGCCTGGTCCCCCTGGTGATTGAAAATGGACTAGAAATATCCGCACCTATCCTTATTACACCCTTTGCATTTGAATAAAGTGACTGTACAGCTTGAATAAATTGTAATGGAAAGCCCTTCCATTTTAGCACAGACCAAAGGAACCCCCAATCGACTCTATCGAACGCTTTTTCAGCATCAAGTAGAATAACTCCGACTGGGGATTCCTTTGCCTGAGCCCAGTCCAGCAGTGCAATAACACGTTTAACGTGATCTGTGGTGTCCCTATGTTTAATAAACCCGTGTTGAATATTGGAAACCAAACCCGGCATAACATCGTTTAGTCTATTTGCAAGAATTTTAGAATAAATCTTACTGTCAGCTGTAATCAGGGATATGGGCCGATACGAGCCTAATTCCTTTGGATCCTTGTTCTTTTTAACAAAAACGACTATAGTAGCCGTAGACCAGGAATCAGGGGCTTTGTCTTGAAATGCTATATTAAAAATTTTAAGCAACTCTGGTTTCAGCAAGAATCTGAATGTCCGATAAAATTCAAGAGGGATCTGATCGGGCCCCATAGCTTTACCAGCTGCGAGGCTCGTAATAGCCCTTTCAATCTCTTCCCAGCTTATTGACCTAGCAAATAAATCCATATCATCTGTACTCAAAGAAAGTTGGTTAATAGTTTGAAAATAATCTGTAGGATTAAGAGTCTTATCAACTTCATTGTTAAAATCGTTGTATAGCATCTTATAGAAACCCTGAAATGCCTCTAATATGCCTTCCCTGCTTTCGTGGAGGGCTCCGTTTGTGTCTTTAACACATTGTATTTCATTATAGGACGATTTTTGTCGTAAGCGCTGTGCTAAAATTTTTCCTGTGCGTTCACTGAATTCGTACCGTTCCGTTTTGAATTGTTTAAATTTTGCGGCTATTTCTTCGGCAATATGTGTTCTAAGACCTGAGCGTTCAATGGTTAATCGTGTTTGTACATCCTCTATGTTAGTATTATTTTTGCATGCGGTAGATAAATCCAACTCAACCTGCCTAATCTTGTTTAATCTGTCCCTAAAATCTGTTTGTTTTTTTTTCCTCTTATAATTTGCAAAGCTGATTGTCTCGCCCCGTACAATGGATTTAAAAGAATCCCAAACTACTTGTGGAGAGGCGGTATCGTTATTTATTAGAAAGTAATCTTTAATAATATTAACCATGAATTGAAGATATTCTTCATCTAATAATAAATTTCTTTGAAATGACCAGGATCTGGTAGAGTTTTGGTGATCAGTAGAAAATTGCATCTCAGCGATTATGGGATTATGATCTGAGATGACTTGTGGTAATATTTCAATACGAATTTTCTCCAAAAAAATTGAGGATGCAAAAAAATAATCTAAACGAACAAATTTATGATAAGGAGTAGAAAAAAAAGTATATCCAGGGTCATTATAATGAAATTTATTCCAGACATCAGTTAACCCATTATTAAGTACCAGGTCTCTATCTAAGTGCTTTATAAGTTTTAACCTTCCGACCCATATATCTCTTCTCTGATCTAATATTCCAATCGGCAGCCATATGTATATTTAAGTCTCCACAGACTATAATCGGTTGTGTCCAGGTGGATAATTCTATATTCATGGTATTAAACAATTCGGCATCATCCAGATTGGGGCCATAGATGCAACATAAGGTAAATTTACAGCTTCCGATTTTTAGCTCAGCCAGTCCCCATCTCCCCCATTTATCAGAGAGTGTTTTTAAACATTTCCCTACTCCTTTTCGCATACAGATGGCTACACCCCTTTTGATACCCATTTGCTTAGATGTGGTTAAAACTTCCAATCCCAGATTATTCAAAAGAAAACGTTTATCCCATGAAATGTGGGTTTCCTGTATACAAAGCAAATCAATATTCAACACTTGGAGCATTGTTCGAAACATAGCAATCTTCTTTAAATCATTAAGACCATTAATATTAATAGTACATATTTTCACCTTTTTATACATTTCAAAATTAATAGGAAAAAGTCATCGACCATCATCACAAGTATTTGCTCTTCACTGTTATCCTTTAAATACCTTATAATCATCCCTGCATTGAACACCTCTGCCTTACACCCCCACCACCAACCCTTACCCTTGCCCACCCCCACCCTTATTCCCAGAACCCCTCCCCCCACCCTCCCCACCATATGAGGCACAGGAACCTTCAGTTCCTGAAACGAATGAATGCCGTGTCCCTAGCCCATGGCGTCCCTACTAAAGATAAAGATAAAAAAAAAAGGAGAAAGAAGGGAAGAAAAAGAGTGAACGAGAGAGAAAATTCAAAAAGTTCATAAAAGTAAGAGAGAGACTGTAGAGATAGAGAGACATAATGGTCCTACAGTCAAATAATTATTAAATGGTATAGTTAATACTCTCAAATTCTAAATTCTAAATTTATCGTACTATACATTAAAGTTCCTCTTTTTTATTCAAAGAGAATCCAAATACTCCTTAGCTTTAATAGTAGAAATGAAGTATTTTGTTTGGCCCTTGTATATAGTCTTTAATTTTGCGGGACCCTGAAGAAATACTGCTACTTGCTTCTTCTGAAAATCAGGAATTAGTTGCTTCAGTTGCCATCGTTGAGCCACAGTAGCTTGACAGTAGTCTGGTCTCACAAAGAACTGACAACCTAGGCCGTCCGCTTTCTTATCTGGCCTAGCGTTTAGAAATATCAGTTCACGAGCAAGGAAATTGTTGAATGACACCAAAATGGCCCTAGGATAAGTTTCCTGTCCTTGTCGTGGTTTCCTTGTTGTGAATGGGAATCTATGTGCTCGTTGTACTTCCCGAGCCCAATCCCAGTCGGTAAATTCAGGAAAAGCATCGTTTAATAAATTAATGATAAATTTCCTCGGGTCTCCTCCCTCTTTATTTTCAGGGATCCCCAAAAAACGCAAGTTGGATCTACGGGCCTGATTTTCCAAACTAGCTAGTTTATCAGAAAGATCGTCCTTTTGGGTTTTAAAGTCTCCCACTTCTTGTCTTTGGGCCATACATTCTTCTTCTAGTACGGAAATCCTGGCCTCAGCTTCAGTGACCCTATCAGCAGTCTCTGAACATAGTTTAATTGCACGTCTTACTGCATTTTTGACTTTGGCGCATGTCATTTGCGTTCGTTGATTCTCGGCCTTGCTCTCTGCTCTATGGCACATCATAGTATCAAATATTGTCTTCAGAGTAATCTCGTCGTTGTTCTCTTGCTGTATACTAGGATCATGTATAGCGCTATGGCTAGACCCCGGTGTATCATTGGCAACAGGAGCAGTGGATGGAGAGTTAGGAGCAACCTCTTGGCTCATTGTTCGAGAAGATCTCTTCTTTCTCCGCTTCTTTTTTATAATGGTTGCTGCATTAGTATTATCAGGACTCATACTAATCTCACCCTCAGAAGATAGGCTCTCACCACTAAAGTCTGCCCAGTCTTTATTCGCCTCGTCGGATGAGAGTTCAGATAATGAATAAAAGTTTTCAGGGAGCTCTTGATTTTGTTGCTGTACAATGGTTTCTTTTACATTTCGTATTTCGCTTGGCGCTTCATCTGATAGTAATACCAACGATGGAAGAGAGCACGCTCTACTGGTGATGGCTCCACCCAAAGCTGGAACTGCAAATCCCATAATACCCCTCCTTGAAGAGTCGGTCGGTATCACAATAGGTGTCAAAGTAGAGGGATTGTTAGAATTATGCTGATTATCACCGCTTAAAGATGATTGATTAGCGGATTGTGCTGCGGTTATATCAGCTATATCAGTACTTTGATTTTCAATATCAGTTATTTTTTTTTTTGCAGCATGCTTTTCAAATAAATCTGGTAGAGTTTGTAGTGCAGAGCTTTTTGTACCGAATGTTTCATTAGATTTAGCAGCGGCCCCCTTATTAAAGTTCTTACCCTGTTTGGTGATGGTTTTAGTTGCCTCTGCCATCTCGATCTCCTCGTTCTCCTGCTCCACGTTATTCAGTTCAAACCCAGGGCCAGTTTTTCTGTTACTGTTGCTGCGTGTGGCGACAGAAAGTGGAAGTGGCGTCCTCTTTTTCTTCCGTGAACCACCTCTGCCGGGGAAAACACTTCTCTGTGCCCAGCACAGGCAAAGTGTAGCACGCCACAGCGGAGACCGCCGATTGATCTCAAAGAAATTTAGCAACATTCGTCTGATGCAGGGATAGTTTGTAGCACTTTACTGCTGTGTGCTAAAATAACACGATGCGGTTATTTTCTTCCCCGTTTTTTTTTTTCATCCGTTTTCCGTAACTTCTTCTGAACTGCACAAGTCAAGCTCAAGCCAATAGGACCAAAGTCAATTGTTGGGTGTTTTCGCCGTTGCCGTTGCTGAAATCTGCTCGGAAGTGGTCGACGCCTCTGCCTCTCTTCCAGCGCGGAGCTTCAAGTCCAGCCCTCCGGACAGAAAAATGAAAAAAGAAAAGCCGCCTTTCAGGTACCGCGGCGCTCGGTTTTCCGTGTCTCTGAGCAATCAAGCCCAGCCCAGCTCAGCTCGAACTCGAACTGCGTCCACAGCGGCGTCCACATCAGCGATAATGACAGCGGCTGGTCAATGCTTATTCCACGGTCACCAGGTGAAATGAGCCCGTTGTAAGAGCCCCATAGCCAGCTTTCACACGTTGAATCCCGCAAAATAGCTAGATTTCTCCTTCTCTAACGATAAAACGGTAGGACGCCAGGAGCGAGGGAACAAGCTGCTTACACAGCCTTCCCCACGGCAGCCATCTTGCCTCTACCTTGAGGAACCTCACCTTCTCTTCTAGACACTACTCAGCCTTCCCTTTTTTTAATCCTGGTGGAGGAACCTTGGAATAAAGTTTGGGTTGGTATCCTCAAACCAGTTTTAAATCACATCCTTATTAACTGCACTTTCTGTCGCACCACTAGTTCCAGTCACTTGGTGATATGCACTGTTCTATCACTCTGTATGTTACGTGTACTAAGTGTTGAGTTCTGTGGTGTTACGTTTTGTTGTACCCCTCCCTTATGCTCCGCCCTGAGTGTGGCTACACCAGGGCATATTGTAAGCAGGTCAAATGATGAAGCATGTCACATACTTCGGTATGTGAGTGAGGGCAGTTTTTCTAAACAGATGAGTTTTTCTGTTTCTGTTTCGTTATATATGTTGTTTTGTGGTCTCCACCCCCTCATTGTGTGTTCAGTATCTTGTTGTCCAGAGCGGAAAAACTATTTGAGAGTTCTACCGTTGGATGCACCATGTCCTGCATAGGGGACGAAAAAAGCTGAGGTAGTGGGCTGAGCTGCAACGACATGCAAGTGCTGCTTGCTGAAGCCACTGCAGGAACCCCATCCAGAGCAGTGACTTAAGCTACCGCATTGATTGTGGCGCTGTTTGCAGCCATCATTTTTGCTCTATCTGAAACACCCGAAGAGAGAACTTTATAATAGGACTTCAGCGATGGAGTAACTCTTAGTAGAACAGGTGCCCCACCCTTTGCTTTTTTCCTGCCTTTTCCTCTCCCCGGGGGAGTATCTATGCCACTGTGATTCCCCTTCCCTTTCTGGGAAGTAGCTTTAATTTTAATTACTGGAGGGGAGATAGATGGTTTTGAAGGCACTGGCATTATTTTATCAGCACAATTTCACAATGTATAGCGACTGACCCCCACCTCGGAGGTGGATATAGTCAAAGCAGAGCCCAATTGGCTTGGGTGAACGCTAGGGTGTAGGCTAGCAGCGCTATGACCACTTTTCTCCATACAGGGCTCCCACACCTCACTACCAGGATCCTGTGGGTAATAAATTAGGGCAAAAGCTGGAGTGTCCTCAATGTCTGATAAACCCCCACTAATTACTCGTCCTCCGCACCTCCGGGCTAAACTTTCCCCCCTCAAATGCGCAGGAATATTCAGAGCAACAACCACGTACTTATTATTGTAGCCCCCACAGCAAAAGAATCTCACAGTCACATACGTCTTACAGGGGACCGGGCTTACCACACCCGCAGCAACAGTGGAATATGTTGTCCGTCCACCTAAACTCTGGGTCAGTCTTTTAGGGTTTTGCCGCCAAGGTCTAGCAGCACGGAACTCCCAGAAGCAAGCAGGTTCTGTAAGAGCGCCGCCCTCTCCCCTGTTGACCATCCGCGTTTGCCGTCTGCCGATTGCAGATTACCGGTGATGAGCAAGATTTAGGAGACCAGGGGGGGGGGGGTATGAGACCCCTCGGGAGTCCGATAGGCTCAATGAGCAGGGAGAAGGGAAAAAAAAGAACCGGAGTACCACTGCTGCATAGCACCGCTAACCGCCAGCTAGCTAGCGAGGTCCGAACGACATACACAGGGGGAGGAGGACCGTCACGGCCGTTAGCTTCCAGCCGTCATGCTCCTCCTGCTGAACAGATGGACGCATCAGTGTTTGGGTAAGGAGGAGGGGACGGAGGTCACCTGATGACTTGCAATAAGTTACCATTTATCTCCTGGAATGTTAATGGGCTCCGGTGCCCCCGGAGACGTAGGCTGATTTTAAAATATTTGGAACAATCTTCAGCCATAGTAATTCTTCTTCAGGAAACCCACCTAATTTCCAGTGAGGGTAAAGAAGTTTTTGGGAAACTTAGATGGATAGGAGCATTTTGCTATTCTGGGCAGATGGTGGCGAATAAGGGAGTTGCAATCTTGATTAAGACTGGGATCGGCGGATCTATAAAGTCAATTTCAACAGACCAGTCAGAAAGATGGGTTTTGGCGCGGGCTTATTTTAGTTGAAGTGAACTGACAATTGTATCTTATTATGGGCTGAACATAGATGATCCTGCCTGTCTACTGAAAGTGCAGTCCAATTTGGTTGAGGTCACTTCTCCCGTGGTCATAGGGGGGGACTTCAATGTTCTCCTTGATCCCCGACAGGATCGTTTTAACTATAGCCAGCCTGTTGCTGCCCCGAGATCCCGTTGTGCCATGGTTAATATGATCCATGAGCTAGGTCTAATAGATGCCTGGAAGGTTAAGAGGGGGACAGCGCCGGGCTTTACCTATTTTAGCAAAAAACATGGGCATGCTTCAAGATTGGGCTATATCCTTGTAGACAGGTCATGTTTAGAGGCCCTGGTCGATATAAAAATACTTCCAAGCATTTTGTCTGACCATGCCCCTATCCTGTTCTCACTCCTGAAGGGTAGGGCCGGGGGCATAATCACCCCCAGGTGGACCTTAAAAAGGGCAGTCTTAAACAATCAGGACATAGTCAATGCGGTGGGTACTTCTACCATTAACTACTTTTCTGACAATATCGGTTCAGCCCCAATCGAATTTGTCTGGGACGCCTATAAGGACCATATTCGAGGCCAGTTCCACAGTCTGACTACCTCAAGCAATAGGGAGGAGGCGATTAAATTTAGAATTCAAGAAGACAACATTTCATCTTTAGAGATCTTAAGATTGAGTACTCATGCAATAATCAGCATAATCTACCACAGGTTTTAGTGGAATTAGAATGCCTCTGCTCAGAATATCGAGGATTGTTAGATCTGAAAGTTAAGGCACAGTGGGCCGTACATTCTATGGAGAACTACGAGTATGGCGAAAGATCTGGGGCAATACTGGGAAGCAAGATTAGAGGAGACCGGGTGAGGAATAAAATAAATAGGTTAATCATTGACGATCAGAGTACCATATCCTGTCACCAGGAGGATATGGAAAAATGTCTTCTCTTCCTGTTCTCTGAACTATATGATGAAGAGTCGTCCCCAAGCTCTGTGAATACCCAGCGGTGGCTGGAGAGTAAGGCTCTACCCAGTTTGACAGATGAAGGTCGAGACATGCTCAATAGCCCCTTTACGGAGGAAGAAATTAGACTCCACATAAAAAAATAAAAAACAATAAAGCACCAGGGCCAGATGCTCTCCCTGGTGAAGTCTATAAAGTGTTCCAAGATGTCTTGGTGCCAAGGTTATGTCAACTGTTTAATTATGTATACAGCCCAGAGGGTAGGGCCCCGCCATCGTGGAAGGAGTCCAGAATTGTGCTTATATTAAAACCAGGGAAAGACCCCCTTAAGGCAGATTCTTTTAGGCCTATCTCCCTGCAAAACCCGCGGACTATAAGATCTTTACTAGCGTTTTGGCAGGGAGATTGGCTAAGTTGGACCCACTGAGCAATAGAAGGGGGTTCCCCGCGGGTGACTCACTGATATAGGCAGGCCAGAGGGGGGGAAAAAAGAACAGTCAATAGAACAAGAGAGTGTACCCTGCCTTTTGGTATATGGGCCCTAGGTAGAGGGTCCCAAACTGATCAAAATAAAGGGGTGATTAACCTGGGAGTTAGAGCTGCATACTACACATACAAGGTCATACCAGAAAAACTCAACAGTATATATTCAAAATGTATTATTTTATTTTCTTTAAATATATTTTTTCTTTTTTTTAAAGCAAAGATATCAAAGGACATATAAAAATGGAGCCATATTTACAAACTCCAAAATACATGGGAAACATCACAAAAGACATATGAACTGATAAAGAGACAATAAGGGAAACCAAGTGGTTATACTACATTCAACCTTGCCCAGCACCACTCATACTTCAAACACATTATCATATATACATCCTCTCACTATACCCTATATTCAGTCACACAACTCTCATTCTTCCATTCATTTCTCAGTCCTGGCGTATACAACACATAGATGTCCACTATGTTGTAAGGATCGGAATGTTTCTCCAGGCAGATGACTTTTGATACGGGTCCAGTTGTAATTAGGAAAAGACACCGTATTCCTGGAAGTGCAAGCCGACGCGCGTTTCGGTGACCGGCCAATAAGGCCACACCTTCGTCAGGGCTAAAGATAATATACTGGGCAAGACACAGGTATAAAATCTGTATGCTACTCAGTTGGGACGGATCATAAATCTTCAGAGGGGTATGCAGTCGGGGGCTACAGCCTTTAGTTTTCTTCTACCGGGCTCCAACGCTATATGATATTGGAGTTAATCCCTTCACACAATGGCGTGGAGATACTCGATACCCAGATTTCAGACTTTTTTTTTAGAAAATTATTTAAATTCTCCCGAGGTCAGGTACTATTTCAATGGCGTTTTCCCACGAATAAATGGTCAGAGGCTGGTGGCGGTCGAGGACGGTTGGCAGATTCAGTGTTCCGGTGTCAAGGATTCCTTAGCGCCCTGTAGTATTGCGATGTCCACTATGGGGTATGACGGGTAATTTGAAGTCCTTTAAATTTAATGGTTGTCATTTTGTTTGGCAATCAGATGGTTCCTCTACTTGGTCTGTGGTTATAGACACCGATGCCGGTCAGCCTTGATTAGGACGATCGTTTTCTTATGATGGGGTTCCGTCGGCCACGCACGCCGACCAAATGCAGGAGACATGTTTCTTATTAATTCTGAACAGAAAGGCTTTATACCTTGTAGATATATCCATGAGTTGACCCTGCAGTTGATAGGCAGTATTGACCTAGCGGTGGCGCGGTCGGAGCCCTTGGCAGTGGCTGCATATGACGCTGCGAAGGCCTTCGACCGCGTCAATTGGGGATTCCTGTGGGATGTCTTGAGTACTATGGGTTTTAGTACAATCTTTATTCAAACATTGCGAGGATGCTATGAGGGTGCATCAGCTGTGATTTTATTAAATGGGTTTTTGACACCACGCTTCAGCATAAAGAGGGGAACCAGGCAGGGGTGCCCTATCTCACCCCTCCTGTTCGATCTTTATATTGAGCCTTTGGCGCAGGCGCTGAGAATTGATGACCTGATCACACCTTTTAGAGTAAAGGATTACAGCTGTAAGTTGGCGCTATATGCTGACGATCTGCTGGCTTACACCAGCAATCCGGCCGAGGTGTTTCCTAGAGTGGAGGAGATAATGATCGATTTTGGTCGGTACTCCGGTTACCTGATCAACAATTCGAATACTGAAATAATGAGCTGGGGGTGGACAATTAGGAGGGAGTTCAAAGCAGCCAGTTTAGGTACTTGGGCATAATAATAACATCAGATATCAATACTATAGTGCAGATTAATATAAAGAAGGTGGCCAAGGATATTGATCACCTTTTTTTGAGATGGCAGAATCTCCCTCTGACAATATATGGCTGTGTCAACTTGGTCAAGATGGTAATCTTGCCTAAGTTGACATACTTGTTTAACCCGATACCCCTGACTTTACCTGATAAAACCCTGGGAAAAATTCAGGGAAAAATAGGCAGCTTCATTTGGGCAAATACAAATTCCAGGTTATCATGGAAAAATTGAAAAAAAAATTGTTAAAGGGGGGACTTGCGCTTCCGGATGTCTTCTGGTATGCCTTTGCCTTTCAGCTGAAAAATATTCGAAGCCTTCTTACTAGCCCCGATGATTCCACCTGGGGACAGATCTTGAATATAATGGTAGACCTAGAGGGGGGCGGGCCTCGCTTTTTGTATAAATTTGGCGCACCGAGGTTCTATAAAAAGGTGCGCATCAAGGTATTAAAACGTGCCCTCTCAGTTTGAAGTAGAGTAACGGGAAGATGGGGCATAAAATACTACTCGGATTTTTCGCCAATTAGGGAGTCTCCGGGTCTGCCATTATGCCCTCGGGACAGTTTGTCCCTTCCTATTAGGAGAGCAGGAATAACAATTTGGTCGGACTTGGTAACATCAGAGGGGGTTCTCCCTTGGGAGGTTCTGAGGTCAAAGATTGGGGACTCCTTCTCTAGATTTAAAAATATCCAACTCTGTTCCTGGTTTTCCGCTGAGAAGGAGAACATCGGCGGTAATGGGGACATCGAGTTCGCTCTCCAATCCCCTGGTTCTAGGAAGAGGGATTGTCATCTTGGAACGACTTTTACGGCTGTGATTTGCTACCGCCCGCCGGGAGCTTTCAATTCCACTCAGCAGCAGTCGCTCCTCACCACCCTTACTAATATGGCTACCTCTCACAACAACCTGATTGTCTTGGGCGATTTCAACCTTTGGCCCAACGGCAGCCTAGATTCTGCCCTCAACAATCTCCTACTTTCCTGTGAAGGAATGGGACTTTCCCAGCTAGTGAACAAACCCACACACTCAGCGGGGCACCAGCTCGATTTAATTTTCTCCTCCCCCCAGCTAGCACTTCTGAGCGATATTTTGCCGATGTGCTGGACCGACCATGCACTCATCAAATTTCATATAGCAGGCAGCAGGTCTTGCAGACCGGCACCCCGCCACGGCCTTGAACCCCCGTACAGAGACGGGAAGGCTCTGGACAAACTCAGACTGAATGGCCCAGTATTTGAAGTGGAAGACAGTTTTTCCATTACTCAACCAGTAGAGGCTAACTATCTATCCCTCTGCACAAGGATTTCCAACATCTCGGAACGCCTCGTCCCTCAGAAAAAGGGCAAACCACAGAGACGAGTACCGGCCCCATGGTTCGACGACTCTTTAAGAGCTCTCAAACTAGCGTGCAGACAAGCAGAGAGAAAATGGAGGCAAGGTTATTCTGACACCCACAAAACTCTTTGGAAAGAAAACCTCCGGGAGTACAAAACTGCCATCGCCCAAAATAAGGCTAAACATTACTGCTCCATCATTACCAACGCCACCAACAGCTCATAAAGTATTTTTCAGATACTCAAAAACTTAACCAATCCAGACTGTGTCATCTCTACACAGCCTCCCACCCAAGCCCTCTGCGACAATCTTGCAGTGTTTTTCATTAATAAAATAAACACCATTATTCAAAACCTGAAAACACCTCCCTCTTCGGGAACTTCCAACACGCAGGGACCGGACACCAGCTCTCAAAACTTGTCGTCTCCAGGCTCTGTCCTTTTGGCTAGACTACGGGAATTTCCCCCAATCCCGGCCTCCGAGTTTGAAAGACTGGCGCTTGGTATCACCTCGGGTTCTCCACTCGACCCCCTGCCTCCAAAAGTTTGGAAAATTTTGGGAAATGAACTCTTTGGCACCATGCGCCTAATATGTAACCAGTCTTTGCACAGTGGCTTTGTCCCAACCCCGTGGAAACAGGCGTTAATCACTCCTCTCTTGAAGAAACCCTCCCTAAGCCCAGATTGTCTTTCAAACTACCGACCCATCTCCCTGCTGCCTTTCCCAGCGAAAGTCGCCGAACGATGGGTCAGTTCGTGCCTGTCCGCCCACCTAGAACAGAACAAACTTCTTGACGATCACCAGTTCGGGTTCCGTCCTGCCCACGGCACCGAAACAGCAGTCTTAACAGCCATGGAGGATCTTCGCATGCGTGCAGACAGGGGCCAGCCAGTGGCGCTGATACTGCTGGACCTGTCTGCCGCATTCGATACGGTCAACCATGGTACGCTGCTGCAGAGACTTGGTGAAGTGGGAGTGGAGGGCACTGCACTGCTCTGGTTTCACTCCTACCTTCGGGACAGAAGACAGGCTGTCTCCCTTCCCCCATTCCAATCCACCTTTGCACCAGTACCCCAGGGAGTCCCTCAGGGCTCCTCCATCAGCCCCATCCTTTTTAACGTGTACCTCATCCCGCTAGTCAAGCTAATCCAATCCTTTGGGATCAAAACAATAAATTACGCTGATGACACGCAGCTCATCCTCTCTTGGGAAGGTGAAGATGCCATTCCTTTCTCCACCTTCCACGACTGCCTAAGAGAGACGGCTGGATGGCTACACAGAAACTCCCTCCAGTTTAATTCCTCTAAAACGGAGGTCCTGTTCTGTTCAGGCACCAAGATACCCCGCCAGTTTCCGAATGAATTCTGGCCCCCAGAGATTAGAGACAAACCTCTGCCAGTTGCCTCGGTTCGCAACCTTGGAGCCATGCTTGACAACAAATTAAGTATGGAAACCCAGGTAACGAAAACTGTGGGGATCTGCACAGCCCTACTTCGCTCACTGCGGAAAATCATGCCACTTCTCCCGGCACAAGCCCGGGCGTCAATAGTCAGGTGTACGATACTTAGTCGCCTTGACTATTGTAACGCCCTGCTCCTGGAGTCTCCAGTCACGTTGATGGATCGACTACAGCGAATTCAATCTGCCGCCGCCAAGCTGGCTCTTGGCTGGACGAGGAGGGCTTCGGCCACAGCAGCTCTGGCCGAGCTACATTGGTTACCCTTAAAACAACGTGTGGCTTTCAAGTCCCTCTGCATTGTCTTTAAGGCTCTGCACGGACTTGGACCCAAACCTCTGCAAGCCCTGTTTCGGTGGTACACTCCTGCCAGAGATCTACGCTCATCCTCGGCCTGTCTGGTAAAGGTACCCAGATTCAACAAAACCAGAACAGGGGGCAGATCCTTCAGGGTTGCAGCGGCCAAGTTGTGGAACAGCCTGCCCACTGACATACGTCAGATTTCACAGCTTCTTCCTTTCAGGAGACGTATCAAGACCTGGCTTTTCCCCCAATAAATGTCCGTCTGACTGTTTTCCCGGTTATCCGTCAGCAGAGTATTCTCCAGCGCCAGGAAGCCTGCAAGGTATCAGTCGCGCTTTATAAATACTCAAAATAAATAAAAATGGGACTTTGGTATAGAAAAATGCTTGAGGTGAAGGAAATGCAGGCTCCCCCATTACATCTTGTTTGGAGCTCGTTTAGTCTGGAGGCTGCCTCAGTTACCCTTTACGATAGATCTCTCCAATATTTGTATAAATATGTCAGGTCTGCCTCTCTCAAGAAAAAACATTTTTATGTTATTAACAGTTATATTACACGTCGAAAAAAATTGCGAAGTTTGTGAGCCCGTCCCCTCTGTGCCCTTGATGTGGACTGGTAGAGGCTGATGACATCCATGTTTTTTATGATTGTCCTACCTTGGGTCTTTTTTGGGTTACTGTGGAGAAGGCAATGGAGAGTATCTTTAAGGTTAAACTCAGTTTGAATACAGTTAGAGTTTTGTTTGGTCTGGACACTAATCTTATTTGTGGGTTAAGGGGGACACAGGTGGCCTTATTTTTTAACCTTATTCTTATTGCTCGTAGAGAGATCTGCAAGTTATGGAAAAATGCTAGCCCTCCCCTGTATGAAAATTGGCTTCGAGCTGCACTGAGAATTGCACAATTAGAATCTGGTATGGCACATAATGTAAATAGCACTGTTTGGGAACCTTTGATAGAATGGGGAATAGAAATGAGGATGGTCTAAAGCCCCGAAAGGTCCTTTGATTACACCATGCCCCGGAACAAAGGGGCAGCCCGGGTCGGCTCCAGGTAAAAGCAAGAACTTCAGCCCTGGGCGCCCAGGACGGAATAGGGTTGTAAGCGTTTATTTGCACTTGCCAATGGTGAAATGAGGACTACAAAAAAAAAGAAGTTGGCAAATGAAATGCAGTGAGTGGCTAGAGCTTGTTCAAGGGATAACATGAAGCCTACTGCATATCCTGGAGGCGATAGACTAATATCCCTGATAGACAGTGTTGATCGTCAATGGAGAAGCTAAATCCCAGGGTTTCTGCACTTATAATCCCCTCCAGTAAAAAACTCTTACATTTAAATATACTTTTAAAAACAATCGCCACCCCACCTCCTCTTTTTCCTCCCCTGTCAGAGTGCACACACACACATATGCCTCCGGCATAGTGAAGGGATGGTCCGGATAAGCGTCCTTCTTCATCCATGTCTCTGTTAGAAAGAGTATGTCCAAAGTCTCCTCCTCTGGAAGATCAAAGACATCTAAGGCATGCTTGTGCAGGGAGTGGACATTAATCAGTGTAGCCTTTACTTCTCTTTGCCTCTTGCTGGGGTGGCCCACTCTTACTAGCCAAATGGTTTAATGGGGAGAGGGTTCTTACAAGAAACAGAACCGCAAATGTCCACCGACAACTTACTACAACCCAGCTGGAACCCCCTACTGAGGTTAACCAGCTCTTCTGCTGTGTAGGTCTGACCGGACCAGCCGTCTACAGTGCAACCGGCATAATGGCTGGTGCTGGCCAAGTTCGGGATGCAGACGGACGCAACGGGCTTGCCTTAGGCATGTCAGCTGCACACCCGCTGCGCGAGTCCGTGCTGTGGCTATGTTTTTAAGCGAAGCCTCCTCCTCCTCATCCGTGCAACACTAGAATAAGCCCGGCAGAAGATGGAGTTGTTCTGTGTACCACCCCGCTCTCTTCCCAGCCGGAGGAATTTCTCCTAGCTCTCTAGCATGGTAAGTGCCCTACATTAAGGGGTCTATTAGGATGGCGGGCGGATCGCCACTGCCTGTTTGGTTGTGGCGATCCGCTCACCATTTTCCCTCGCCCGCTTACCAATTCCCCCCACCAAATTACGATGGTTGTGGGGACCACGGCGGATGGAAAGACCGTCCACCAGTTTTCCGCCAGTCAGACAGTTGACCAGGTGGAAAAGGGCTTAAATATGGTGGCGCTGTCTGCAAGACACCGCCATCCATATTATGATGGGCAGCGGTGCAGGGCTTTCCATGGCGGAGACCCCGCCATGGAAAGCCAGGCGGAGTTCACTTTTGGGGGCCTGTTGCGGGCCCCAAGGGGTTGGTGGGGGTTGGGGGGTACCCATGGTACTCCCCTCAATTTGCATGCACAATGTGGCAGGCACCGCGCTGTGTCTGCCACGTTGTGTATGCAAATGCGCAACATGCATATTTTGCATCGTGGCGGGTGCTGCTTACAGCACCGCCTGCCACAATGCAATATATGCGGGATGCCACCGCCACTGTGGAAGTGGCATCCTAATTTCCATAGCGGGACCGCCGCAACTATGGCGGTTGGCCCCGTTTCCCAGTACGGTGTCCGCCCGCCATCATAATAGGCCCCTTAGTGTCCAAATGCCTAATAGTGTCCCTGGCGAGCCCAACACTATAAAATGGAAGACATTTTGCAGTTGTTGACATCAGTAGTAAAACCAAAGTGCAGTTTACTACTTCAACATGCTGTGTTTCAATCCGGAGCTGGTCAAGCTAAATTGCCGGCTAACTAAATACCTTGACATAACTGCAAAAAGATTGAAAAACCGGTCCGAGTTGGCCAAGGACTACTTACTACAAGAACGGACATAATTACTACAAGACTGGACACAGTCAAAATAATACTTACAGTCAAACACAATCAACGTACAGAATGTTTTAATAATTTGTGCACTTTCTCTAATGTCCCGTAATATTTTATTTATCCTTCTATTTACTGTTGTTGATGAAAAGTCAGGAATTTCTACAATGGTTTTATCAAAAAATTGTAGGATATTTTATTTTTAGTGTATGCAATGGTTTTAATTAATCAAGCATAATAAATAAACTTCAACTACTTCAAACTAGGCATCAGATTCAATGCATTCACAGCACAATTAACACAGTTAAAATACAAGTTAAAAACTCTGACTTAAACAGTAGCCACAGAGGTAAAAAATAAAATAAAACATCCCCCAACTAGTTTTACGAGGTAAGAGTCCCGACTCATCATTGTCCCCTTTAGCAATAACAAAAGAAATAAATTTTCTCATTATAAGGATGGTGACATTTAAGGAAAAGACCGTTTATGAGGTGCAATCAGTGCTTAATTTGAGCAGGTGGTTGGCATCAGCCTTCATTTTTGGAAACTGGGACTTATTTTGGATCATTACATTTGACCAAAGGAAGAGTGAGGCAGGCAGAAAAGGTGAAAGAGGAAGGAAGCAAACGATAGGAAAACAGCCACAAAGGGATAAAGCAGACATGAAAAATGACCTGCAGGAATGGGATGAAAAACCAGGGATAATATAACAACTCGTAAGAGAGGGTCGGAGGGAGGTGTTTAACGACCGGGCAGGCTAATACCCCCTGTGTAACTACTCAAATAACAACAAAGCCTGTAGGTCAAGTGGCGCTGAGATATATCAATTAACACTGGTATAATTGCACAAAAAAAGTGAATTAAAGAAAGACTATCAACAGTTGCTGATTAAGTCCTATCAGCCCACCTAGTGGCGGAGCCTCATCATGTAGGACTTCCGAACCTAAGTCTGTGTGCGATCGCCCAGTTGTATTTTAGCGACGCATAACAGGACTAAGGTAAGGTCACCACAGTTGTTAGTACATAGGGTGAGGCTGATATGTGCAGTGCAAAAGTTAAAGTAAAGTGAAGTGTATTAAAATGGCTATCAAGGCAAACAAAGACCTTTAATAGTGTTTGCCTGGACGTCAGATTAAAAAATAGTGAAGTAACAGTGTGAAAAAATCACTGTCATAACTTGCTTGGTAGAAATCCAAAGCGATCTAAAAAGGGGCCAACATGTTTCTGCCTTACTGTGAAAAAGTCACTGGCATTCGTCAGGGCCAAGCTCTTAACTGCTACTGCAAGGACACTATCATATGTGCTAAAGTAATGAAAAATAAAGATAAGAGTGATCAATCAAGACCATCCTACCACATCTTCTTAGTATTGCTCTATTGATGCAATAGGTCTTTCCCAACGGTGTGTGGGAAGTGAACCTCACCTCACCCGGCAACTGCTCGGACGGATAAGGCACCGCTCTGTCCGTCGGTACCTTGCGGCCGAATCACTAGCCTCCCCTTCGGCTCGTGATTTGGCCGCAAGGTACCGACGGACAGAGCGGTGCCTTATCCGTCCGAGCAGTTGCCGGGTGAGGTGAGGTTCACTTCCCACACACCGTTGGGAAAGACCTATTGCATCAATAGAGCAATACTAAGAAGATGTGGTAGGATGGTCTTGATTGATCACTCTTATCTTTATTTTTCATTACTTTAGCACATATGATAGTGTCCTTGCAGTAGCAGTTAAGAGCTTGGCCCTGACGAATGCCAGTGACTTTTTCACAGTAAGGCAGAAACATGTTGGCCCCTTTTTAGATCGCTTTGGATTTCTACCAAGCAAGTTATGACAGTGATTTTTTCACACTGTTACTTCACTATTTTTTAATCTGACGTCCAGGCAAACACTATTAAAGGTCTTTGTTTGCCTTGATAGCCATTTTAATACACTTCACTTTACTTTAACTTTTGCACTGCACATATCAGCCTCACCCTATGTACTAACAACTGTGGTGACCTTACCTTAGTCCTGTTATGCGTCGCTAAAATACAACTGGGCGATCGCACACAGACTTAGGTTCGGAAGTCCTACATGATGAGGCTCCGCCACTAGGTGGGCTGATAGGACTTAATCAGCAACTGTTGATAGTCTTTCTTTAATTCACTTTTTTGTGCAATTATACCAGTGTTAATTGATATATCTCAGCGCCACTTGACCTACAGGCTTTGTTGTTATTTGTTTATTTATGAAAAACCAGGGGCCTCATTCATGAAAAGTGACGCATCGCTGCGTGAAAACAGCGATGCGTCACTTTTCACTGGGCACTCCTTGCAACACCAATGATGCGTCATATTTATTGTATGTCACATCATGTCGCAAGGACTTACAGATACGTCAGTACTTCTGACGTATCTGTAAGCGCAAAAGTGACGCATTGCTGGAGTGTGTCACAAAAGTGACGCAACTCCAGCAATGCGTCCTTTCACATGGGGAAAGCCCCATGTGAAAGGGCTTGCGTCAGTCTTATGCCTGCTGTGAGGCAGGCGCAAGATTTTGACGCAACAGCATCCTAAAAGTGACGCAGTGAAATCTCATAGATTTCACTGCGTCACTATTACGAGGCTCTTTGCGGGGGAACGCCCCCTCTGCATACATTATACCTGACGCAGGTATAATGTGGCGCAGGGGTTTAAAAAGTGATGCATCTATCTAGATGCGTCACTTTTTAAATATGGCGCAATAAGGCGCATATTTTGCGCCGCTGGTGCGTCACAAAAAGTGACGCACCGGCGGCGCAAAACTGACGCAAGGCCTCATAAATAAGGGCCCAGGAATTGTAGGGCGGTGAAAGAAAGACACAAGAGGTAGATTGAAGAATAGGCATCCATCCAGTTTTAGGGCTCAGGGCAGGGGGCGGAAATTGTTTTAAAAGGGCTGGGGGTCAGGAGAGGTCGTACCAAGGGTCTGATTTTAGAGCTTAGGGCAGGGGATGTTTTTTTTTAGAAGGACTGGGGGTGGGGGTGTTCACGCCAGAGTCCGGTTTTAGGACTCAGGGCAGGGGCTGGGCATTTTTTAAAAGGACTGAGGGCCAGGGGAAGTAGCCACAGGGGTCCGGTTTTAAGGATCAGGGCAGGGGCTGAGTGTTTTTTAAAAGGCCTGGGGGCAAGGGGGGCTCACAGCGGGATCCAGATTTAAGACTCAGGGCTGGGGTCAGGGAGCACCTTTGCCACAAATAAGCCTTTAACATTCATGACTTTACAACGAAACTCGCTGTAAAGGCATGAGTCGTAAAAGTATAATTGCTGTAAATAAAATGCATGGTAAAGGTGATGCTTGGTAATGGCATTGTAACACACGCATGGTAATAGCATGCGCTGCAAAGGAATGCGTTGTTCTGTCATACATCCCTGGATCACTCACTTTCCAAGGGTCATAGGGAAAGTGAACTTTCTAGCTCACTCCAATCTATTTCTCTGTCTCAACCTTTAAAATAGATTTTAGTATTGTTTGGCATCATGGGACATGATTTAACAGAAAACTGGTGCTAAAATTCAAAGTTGTTGTGAACAGAGGACCCCAAAATATTTATTACCTGGTGCCCACCAAAACCTTACGATGACACTGCTGTGTATAAATAGTCAAAACAGTCAAAGTCGTTCTGTGCCTTCTATTGATCCCAGAGTATTGTTTCCGGGATACGTACTTCTAGATTGTCTAGTAAATTAGTCTTCAGTTTTTCAAGATCTGATTGAGAGTGAAGTCCATGAAAAAATCTTTTGAAAGGGAACCGTAATCGGCACGTAAATATAAATGTTAATCTGACTGAAAATATTTCTGCCCTTAATGATTGCATTCGATGGCTGGAGGGACATGCATTTGTCAGTAGTGATTTCTTGAGAAAAATGAGTTGTCAAATCAAATTTAACTTATGCACGAAATGTGTTTACACACAGAGCAATAAAATGTATATTTTATAGAAATAAAAACAAATTAAATCAATTTCCCTATGAGCGCACAGTTTGTGTCAAGGATTTCAGATATGAATAATAATTATTTTCCACATGATTCAGTAGTCACAGGTTCGAATCTCTGGTTGGCCTGTTCAGTTTCCATCCTCTAGAGGCAGTGTCGGCTCGCACAAGTGTCGCTGTGGGGCGGTGAGGCAGGGCGGGGCAGGAGTGTGAGATAAGACGGGAAATATTAAAATACAGAAATAAAACCTCTTACCTTGCGCTCCCCGCATCGTCGAGTCGTCGATGCGCCGAGCGTAAGGTAAGTGGTTTTATTTATTTACTTTCACTTTTTCCATCGTATGTCAAACTCCACTATCCCCCAACCCCGCCCCATTGTGAGTCAATAATAAACCTATACACTATACATAAAACATTGCTTAATAAAACGAAACAACATGCAAACTTACAAGGAGGACTTCTTGGTGCTACTTACTGAAGGCCCTGCACAATTCTCTGCTATGGGAATTTATGGAACAACTGAAGCAGTGGCTTCCTTCATAGAGATGAACAGCCTAATTTCATTTAACTGAAAATAAAGGGAAATGTAAGTTTGAGGAAAACAAAAGTAGAAAGTTGCTAATTTTTTGTGTTCTCATTCAGCTGTCATTCAGAACAATTATATGTAAGAGAATGTGAGTGATAAGGAAATTGGTCTTTGCACGGCAAGTGACAAGATTCACAATGTTCAGAATTCTAAAGCTGGCAAGACAAGCTTAGCATTTACCGATGGAACAAAAGGAATGAGGGAATCAATTTTTGTGAATCATGTTTTTTGCAAAGTATCTGAAGGTGTGGGAGTTTAGGTTGAGCAGTGGGACTTAACCAGCAGCGGCCCGTGCAGGTAAGAGCGGTGGGCCTGGAGGGGGGGGGGGGGGGGGGTTCGACAGTTGTATTAATTATTTATTTAATTTTTCCTCAAGGTCGTCTGTCAAATCTCCCCCAACCTGGCCCCACTGCTCTGTTGGACTTAACTCCACAGTGCCTGATTAATAGTTTGAATTCTACCAATGGGAGAACTTTTTCAGGAGTCCCAGTCCACTTCTGGGTTACTGGATTTACTACTGAGCCCAACATTGACAAGCAAGTACACACTCTTTAGCATTTGACTCTCAAGGTACCGAATTCGAGGAATCAAAGTCTTCCTTTGGGCTGTGGTATGGGTTAGTGAAGTAGCACTCAATATGCATCAGGTATTATCATTTGTTCATCATAAATCATAGCCCAGCCAGTAATCAAGCTTTAAAAAAAGGAAAGACACTATGCATAACAAACTCAGGTCTTTTAGTAAGGGCACTAATGAGAAACAGTTTTTCACGGTAATTTGATGATGAGCTCTTGCGGAAATGTGCTTTGTCCCTTGGCGTTATGTGGGAATTTTAATGAGAAAAATGTGGGTAGCTCTAGCAGAGTTTTGCTCTATCTCACTCAAGGTGTTGGTCTCAGCCCCAAAACAGATATGCACTGCTCTCAGGCACAATACCATCATACCTCTCATTCCTTGGTGAAGATTTGTGATGGTGTTTTTAAGTAGATGGTACCTGCCGGTATCACTGTCAATGGATAAGTGCCGCTCGTGGCAGTGTGCACAGTGCAGATATGTTGCTACATATGCTTACCTCATTCAATATGGTTGTGCTTCAGGCTATTAATGCCAACACCCGCAATCTCAGGTAATCCACTGCAACACCAGCACAAGTCACAAGACGTTGCACTGGAATCACAGTGCTTATGGACCTGGGGGTCTTGCTGTTTGGATCTTCCTGAGGCCCAATTACAAAACTCTGTCTCACAAAGTAGGTAGGTGTCCACCCTGGGTGTGGTGGTAAACATGCTATTCAGGTGCAGTCTTTTTTTAAGGTGTTGATCTTTTTTCAGCACTTCTTCAATTCTTCACAGCGCAACCTCAGACAGCTATTGGTAGTTCCCCAGTTCTATGAACAATCATTGGTGCTAGTTGATGCAACAGAACTCATCAGCTTGAGATACATGATAGATCCAGTTTCCCCTCAGGAGCAGTTCAAAACAAGAGCATAAAGGCAAGTGACCCACTTAATCACCTGTTGCCCTTTTTTGAATGCAGCCTGTCCCTGAGAACACTTAACCAGAGGTGTTTGGACAAAATATGATTTTAAAAATATCGGGAGACTGCAATATCATAAATTAAATATAGAGACACACAAATATGGTGATGAAGAAATATTGTTGACAAGAATATCGTTTTTTTGAGTTGCTATCGCTGTAAATAAAACCTGCGTTCTCTGAAACGTTGCATCATGATTTGTTGTTCTCTATTATATGCCTCATTGGTGCTGAAATTGTGGCATACTCTAAGGAGTTCCCCACAGGGGATAATCCACTTGAGTGAATTAGGATGTTGGCTGCCAGTGGGTAAAATGGTATTATCAGCTGTTTCCCTTCTGTGTAATGATGTACTTAATGTGTTGCCCTCTACGTGGATAGCAATATCCAAAAATTCTCTGTAGGCATTGCTTATCATGTAGTGATTTTTAGATTGAAATCATTGGTATGTAACATGTTGAGGAATTTCTCTGTCAATTTAGGGCCTGATTATGAGTTTGGTGGTGCGGGGTCGGTCCCGCCCCACTGCTACACCGCCAAACCTGTGATCGGGCTGCCAGCTGGTCAGATTACGAGTGCAACTCGTGTCTGGGTGGGCATTTTATTTTTACAATCACCCGGGGTGCCTCTGAAAATGGACATCGCAGTGGGAATGCCAAAAACAGTTCCTGCACACCATGGACTGTAAAAACTGGAGTGCATGCACACAGGGGAGCACATGTTGTGCCTCTCTGTGTGCACCCCATGGCCCTGAGGCACAAGGGGGCCCTGTAGTACCCCCTTTGTATCCTCTCTGCCATGGTTTTTATGAAGTAGGGACTGCCATGAAAACCGTGACGGACAGAAAACTCATAATATGTTTGGTGGGACCATACAGCAGTTCTCTGGTGGCTGAGGCAGGGCAATGGTGGTCCAACTGCCCTAAACGCAATAGGGCGGTCAAGAGACTGCCACGGCAGTGCCCCCACCAGTCTAGTGGCCCATGGACCGCCAGGCTCATACTTAGGCCTTTAGTGTCACCCTCTCAGACAAGGAAAAGGGTGTTAATGTATCTTACCCATATTGGTATGTGACTGATAAACTGCTCATTGGTTTCCTTCCAGACCACCAGCTACTCCCACCAGCCCAAGAACTGGTTTGCGAAGCTGGGGGCGAAGCAGGTGCCCATTGTGGTCTCCAAGCACTGGCTATACATGGTGTTTTCAAAAAGATAAATGTTTTGCTCCAAGCAGAAGAGCATCATATTTTTAAGCATGTTTGTATGATCAAATAAAGTAATAGGACAAGCTTGAAAAAAGTACATGCAGGCATCCACCCCCAATTTTTGCTCAATGCACGTATATAATGAGCATACATCTAGAGTGACCATAGTACATTTATTTTACCATTCAATTTCATGAAACCTATAAAGGAAATCAGTACAGTCTTTCCAGAAAGACCTCTAACTACACACATAGGGAGACAAGAAGTGGTCAAGAAAAATAGCTGTGTTTTCCAGAAGTCCCCCGTTGATCTTCCAGGTGGTCCGGTGGAATGTTTGTGCGCCTTAGGGAGCAAATAGAGATATAGTATGGTGGGGTTTTGTACCTTCAAAAATCTGTATTCATCATCATCTAATAATTTGTTAGAGTACCATTCCCACAAAAGATTGTGATACGTACATATGGAATTCTTGTATGTTGTCCAGTCAATTATTTCAAAACAGCTGAAGTCCCCCAGTTGCTTTCAGACCTGTGCCCTGTAGTCTAACTTCATTGCCACTATATTGCCACCCTTGTTGGATGGTTTGATGATCATGGTGGGATCTTTCATGAGACCCTGGAGCGCTACTCTCTGCTGCTTTGTTAAGTTGTCATAGCAATTACTGTAGTGTATCAGAGTTTATCCAATTCCTTAATCGTGACTGTGTGAAATGCCTCTGTATTGTCATAAGCCAATTTGGGATTCAGTCTTGACTTTCAGCCTTAGGCCACTTGATGGTTTATTGTCTACTGTAAAGCCTAGTTCTTTCAGAGTGGCACTGACGTTTTCATTCCTAGGAGTGTTCACATTGGTCTCAAAGTTATCTGGTGCAAGGATAAAATTAATATAGTGTATCTTAAAAGTGGTTGATGTCAAATCATTATCCTTGCCTGATTCCATGTGATGAGTTCCTTTGTAAATGGCAAGCATTTTTATCAGTTTCAGTTTATGTACATTTAAAAATAAACTAATCCTGGTATTGGTGTAATCCATGTCTGTGGTTAGACAGAATGATAGTCCTAATTTCATAGTTGATATCTCCGTCTGCGAGAGTTCGCATGATAATTGTATCCCTGATTGGTCCAAGCCTGTAACTTGCTTACCATTAGACTGTTCACAATCCATCTGGTTTAAAATCTTTACGGCTCTCTGTTTGTTCCTACCACTTCTGATTATTTATGTGTGCCCCTTCCCCTTCCCCTTCCTCTTCCTTTTCATCTTCTTCTTCCTCTTCTTATTCTTCAGCTTCCTCTTTCTGGTTCCTTTGCTTTTGTCTGATTGCGCGTTGTTTGATCTTGCTTTTGTTTGAGGAGCTGGAATTCTTGATTGAAGGTTAAGGGGAGAATCCCTAAAGGGGTGGGACCTGCTTGATCCTCAACATTCGATCCTATGCCAGAGCTTGAACCGGCAGATATCATTTCTTGTTGTTTCTGTTGTTCTAATATTCGTAGGTCTCTCTGAGCAAAATCAAATTGTCGTGTTCTAATCTAGGACCCTGATCAATATTGTGACCTTATGCCCCTATACGGCTATAATCCATTCATACCCCTATAATGGCATAAACGATCAGAGCCATATTTCAGCCATATTTCAGAAACTTGTCTCTGGCATAAACGATCAGAGCCATATTTTCAGAAACTCGCCTCTGCAGCTCATTACAGTACATGACACAGCAGAGGCCACTACCTTAGATTCCTAGATTACACTCCGAGTTCTTCAACAAGATAAAACCCCCAGCAACCTGGGAAAGCCCCGCTTGCTATGTTTTGATTAGTAATAGAACTCTAATGAGCACTGTAAGAACGACCGGTTCTTGTGACATCTTTATTGACGTCTTATGTCCAAAAACTTACGTCAAACAAGGCACCTTTCAGGTATAAATATTACCAACGTTGCCTTAAGCAAGAGCAATGGTGTGGTGAATACAGGAGCAGAACAGCTGTCCCTTGCAGAGCCCAGCATATGCAAGCAGCCCACGGACGCTGCCCCTCCTCCTCCTTGACGTGCTGAGAAAGACGCTGTCTTTTCTCCTGCCGAGAAAATCCAGCTCCGGCGTTTCCAGCCTACCCTTGCGGGTGACTGGGATATCGAGTCCTGAAAGGAGATACAAGACCTCCAACATTCTATTCCAGAGGTATGGTGTTGACTAAACCCTTAGAGAGAATTCTTGAAGCAAATCCTTGGCAAAACCAACTTAACTAAACTGCTACTTACTTACTCCCTTCCAAGTATTAGGCTTAGGTCAGGTACACTGGGGTAGGCGTAGTTAGAAGCACCAGTTGAGTACGTTAGCTAAATATATATATGAATGTATATATTTTATTCATTTTAACCATTGTATGGCTAAGAAACCATTTCAATGCTTTTACAGTATTATTTCGCAATCCTCCTTTTACTGTACGCAGTTTTTATAATAACAAGTCTTGCAATTGTGGCAATTCATTTCTCTTGCATGAGAAGAAAGACTATTGCATAAATAATACATTTTTATTGAAAACGCCCGTCTCTCTATTCTCTGCATCTTGGTGAAAGTTATCTGCACAACTGACTGAGTGAAATAGCTGTCTATTGTTTCACACGACTCTAGAGATTGACTCTTATTCTAAGGAGCAAAGTTGTCATGTTTATGCGGTTGTTGGAAAACTGAATCCCTTCTTGTCTGTGCCTGGGGAGCTGATCACTTCCTATTCAGTCAAGAAAGTTTCCAGTGACCTCTGAGCTAGTTGGTAACAAACCCAATTAAGTTTAGCATAGTCAGTAGAGACCTGGAAGACCGCACTTCTACGTCTACACTGCTGTTTATGTTATTCCAATGCGCAGGGCCTATAGGGAAAATAGGAACTACACTACATGGCGCCCAACGTTTGGTAAGGCGATAAAACTAACGCAAGACGTTAGAGTAACTCAGTCGTGCTTTTTCACACAGACCCTTTCTCCCGTAAATACTCCAATAGACGTCTGGAGTGGGTGAAAGGTTAAAATCCGCCCGAACTTAGTAGGAAGAGATTCCTATGTAAAGCTCTGGTTCATTCAACGTTGAAGGATACAGTGTTCCAAAATATTGTGCACCTAATCTTTGTCTCCTTGGAGACCTGCTCTGCAAAAAAAAACTTTCATTTATACAATGTCAGTACTAGACAACGGGACCGCTGAAGCTGCAGTAGATGCGAATCAACGGGACACCGGTGTTAATGAACCGGATGCGATAATCATCCCGGTCAACATAAGGAAAACTATAACGTTAAAACTTATAGAAAATGGACTGACCACACAAGGTGGCACAGTCGTCTTCGTGATAGAGGCACACGAATATCGGCAGACAGAGGTATTCTATTCTTGGATACAATTTCCAGCGGCAAACGCTGCAACACACAAGTTCCACTATTACAAAATAGAGGATCCACCGGAAGAGTACGCTCCTTTCGAGGAGATTGAAATCCCATTAAAATTCCAAGAGCATCTGCTCTGGTTTAAAGTCGCCCTAAAACACAACGATCATATTACCAGGCCCGGTCCACTAGGTAGACCAGGAGCAACGTGGCCGGTTCTAGCCAGCTACACACCACATCCGGACATTGCAAAAATATCGAAAGAAGAACTTTTAGCACAGCTAAAAACATTAATTAAAATACATAAACAATTAGTCCAATATGTAATGCGGACTGCAACAGTCCAAACAGCTGTTAATGTTCCACAGCTGACCCGTCATCAGGGGAACACAAATAAAATTACACCACAGAACATACAATCATGTCTTGGTAAAACACCCATAAAACGGGAACAAATTCCTTTCTGGTTAGCGCAGAAAATTACTCAAATAGAGGCAGTATTTCCGAATACTACCCCTATTGAGAAACACAGAATCCTGACCATCTGCCTTCCAATGGGGGTCGCACCACACGTGGAGGACTGTGACACTTGGGGTACAGTCTTTGCTTCCATTTATACAAAAATACATGGTGTTCCGTCAATGGCGGTAATAACAGATGTGCTAAAACATATTCAGAATGAATACGGTCCAGAACCTGCTTTAACTCTTGGTATGAAATTACTGAAAGACTTCAAGCAGGTCTCGGCTATATTACTAGCCAAAATAAAAGGAGAAGCAGCATCTGTGGCGATCCGCCAGAAATTGAAGGAAACAGATATAACAGATCAACCAATTGAGCTTGCCAGAATTATAGAAAAATGTTATGAAGAATTAGGTAGAGACAGCTTGGGTGGGAAACCAGTAACACCCCAACTACTCGAAAATCCTGAAAAATTATTTATTAAAAATAATTCAAGCACTCCTAGAAAAGAACTGGGATGGAAATAAACAATCCACTCCCAAGGAAAAAGTTTTCCAGTCCAGAGGAAGGTCTCCTCGACAGAGGGAAAGAACTCCGACTCGAGAACACCAGTCTCCCCAGAGGGAGCCCTCTGAGAAAAGGTATAACATTAGAAATAGGGATAACTTGAAGAAGCCTGATAGATATGCAAGTATTGATACACGTCCCTCTCGATCTTTTTCGCAGAAATCGGAAAGAAGAGGACGGTCAGACCCAGGAGAGCACACCAAGTCCAAAGACAAGGAACCTGCTCAAAGTAAAAAATCACAATTTCCAAGAAAGAAGATAGCCAGTATTAGAGTAATCGAACATGCCGAGAATACTGAGGACACAGCTGAAAAACGGGGAGTGGGCACAGACAATGCTAGACAGTGCAGCAGAAATCACCATAGCTCGCAAGATCCTGATGAGTCATCTGGAGACAGTGGACACGAATGAATACATTCAAGTAAAAACTGCTGACCCCAGAGTTAGCGAACCTCATAAGATATACGAAATAACACTGCATATAGAGGGTGATAAGACTAGGAAAATAAGGGGTCTATTTTGGGATAAACTCTCAAAAGGCTATGACATCCAGTTAGCTGAAAAAGATTGGCCCCCAGAGTTTGTCAAGGAGTGCCCTCGTGGCAAAGAAATGATTATGCCTGCCTTCTCGAATCACATTCCGATACACAGTAAATATATATATGCGAGGAAATGGGCAGTAGCCCAGGCACAAGCACTATATAAAAATCATGTAGGATGGGATGAGGACTCTCCTCCTCACAAAATCCAGTTAAAAAGTCAACCGACTGCACAAAGGCAGTATCCAATTAAGCAAGAAGCTAAAAAACAAGTCAGGGAGATTTTAGATCAACTTGAATACCAGGGGGTGATTGAAACATACACCTCTCAAATGAACAATCCTTTGTTTCCTGTCTCCAAACCGGACGATTCATATTGTCTAGTCTTGGACTACAGACACCTTAACTCATGTTGCAAAACATTTGCAGTACAAAATTCGCATAGTGCTGCACTAATGAATAACATAGTTCGAAAAAAATATAAAACGACATTAGACATATCTAATGGT
Organism: Lissotriton vulgaris; assembly: GCF_964263255.1. Taxonomy (NCBI): domain Eukaryota; kingdom Metazoa; phylum Chordata; class Amphibia; order Caudata; family Salamandridae; genus Lissotriton; species Lissotriton vulgaris. Next base: position 358,124,067 of record NC_141693.1, on the reverse strand, counting down.
TTCTTTTGTCAAAATATTGCACCAGAAAGCAGATACTTGACCGCTTTCTCAGTAATGGGGTCACAGAAAATTTCTGTAGGCTCCCACAGGGATTCAAGAACAGCCCAGGACTATTTTCAGCCAGAGTAACAGAGTTACTACAAATGTATGATGATGAGGCATTATCTTATGTCGATGACATCTATCTAAAAGACGACGACTCGGAGACTCACTTGAAAAGGGTGAACACCTTAATACTTGGGTTCGCAGCAGAGGGTTACAAATTCAACTTTAAAAAGTCTCGAATTGCCCATCTGACAGTATTATTTTTAGGATACGAATTATCAAGTGAAGGGAAAAGCCTAGCGGACAACTTCTTAGAGAAGTGCGCTGTACTCCAAGCACCTAAAACGCTGAAGAACTTACAATCGATTCTAGGTTTCCTGAATTTCGGAAGAACTTACATTCTAAATTATGCGGAGAGGGTTAAACCTCTCTACGAACTAATTAAACCTGATTTTAAACAAATCAACTAGAATCTAAAACACACAGAAATTTTGAGATCACTGCAAACAGACATGTTAGCAAAAACAAAATTAGAAACACGTGATAACACACGCGACCTTGTAATCCAAGTCATCCCAGAAAGATGCGGATTCACGTACCTGACCTCTAATGAGGGAGAAAAGGTACCAATAGCTTACAAATCTCACTTGTACAGACAAGCAGAAAAAACATTCAGTCTCACAGAAAACACTGTGAAAGTAATACAAACTGCAATAGCAAATGAACGAGAACTAGCACACGGCAAAATGATCATTGTCCTCACAGCGGAATCCGCCTTCGAGGCGCTATTCAGCCCAGTAAACCTGCCTACAGTGTCACTGGATCCGAAATGTATACAGTGTGTAAATTCTCTTGGCGCGAAAGATGTGAAATACTATTTCGCCCCGCACATGAAAAAACTGAATGATTTAACTTATGAACAAGAATATCCTCTACCAATCGAAATTCTTCCTCTAAAACAATACTCCTGTATAATCTACACAGACATATTCGTACAGCATTACAACGTAGAAAATAAATCCTACGATGCAGCCTGCGCGATTGTTGAAGGTCGCTGGCTGTGCGGTAAAATCAGACCGAAAATAACAAAAACTGAATCAGTAAGAAACTGTTCGGCTCAGAGAGATGAAATCAGATCGTTAAAGATGGCGCTTGAAAATGCAGAACGTGAATTCCCGACACTAATCGTGTGCGATTCGCATTTTTGCATCAACTCTTACAATAATAAGTTGCAGAACTGGATTCAAAATGATTACAAATATGACACAGGTGCCACAATCAAGCATAAAATGCTTTGGAAACAGGTAGTTCTTTTACAGAAAGAACTACAAAAGACTCACGTGATACACACTCTGAGTCATCAACGTGATGGCGTTCACGTTGCAGGGAATTCATTGGCTATTGCAGCCACAGGGGAAGCAAATAAACCGGCTTCCGTAGCCACAAAAAAGCGTTCAGAAAAATAGATAGACGGGGAAACCATGCTGGCAGTAAAAACGTCCTTAAAAGGCGACTGTGCAGCGCTACCCGTGAACTATCCACTCAATTATGCATACGTAATTGATGCAAACTCCGTTCCTTTTGCTCAAATCCCTGGAGTGGGGGATAGGGTAATTCCAAACATGAACCGGAGAAAGTTATTAATAGCAGACGCACACATGGGTGAAGGTCCAAGGCACATACAGATGAAGGAATCATTGACTGAATTACAATCAGTATACTGGTGGCCAGGGATGAGCCTGCACCACTATAAATATGTAAAGAACTTCCCGGACTGCGACAGAGATCGCAGCAATGAGTCAAGCGCATTAATGCCATGGTAGGCATAATGCTGTCTATATGCCATCCAGCGTCCTATTAATTGTATTAAGACTAAAATTCACTTAAAAAATGTAGCCCCAGCGCTCGGCTGACGCCAAAACTGTTATAAAAGATCTGCGAGTCTTTATCGGCACATACGCAATTGCCATATTCCATTCTGACCGGGGTCCTGGTTTCAGCTCTCGAGCTTATAAGGAGGCCATGGCCAGTATGGGCGTTGGGTTGCGATACTCTTGTCCATCACACCCGAAGGGAACAGTGTAGTGGAAAGAAAAAACCGAGACATAAAGCAATCTATAACAGCGAAGGTATTAGGTTCGGGTGATGGGTGGGTCAAACATTTAATAAGTGTCCAACTTAGTCTAAACAATTTGCCAAGAAATTCTCTTAAAGGTTTCAGCCCGTACGAACTATTGTTCGGAACTAGAATGCATGTTCATGACCTCGATAGTCAGGCATCAGTGGTAAAAGATAAGAATAAAGACTTTGATATCAAAGATCGTTTGGCTGTTTTACAGGACTTGAATGAAACAAGAAAATCCTTAAGCAACATAAAGTTAAAGCAACAGCCAACTCCCACTGAAGAGGCACCACCAGCCCCAGCAAGACCTGTCTGGATTCCAAAGATTGGGGATCTAGTCAGAGAAAAAATAGCGGTGAAGAAGGAATTTGGGCCTTCTTACAGAAAAGCAGTACCTGTCTTGGCAATCAACGGAACAAGATCAGTAATACTACCGCCCCTTGCTGGTAAAAAGGAGAACCGAGTTGTATCAATCGACCTGGTAAAACCACAAGCATGTGGCCTATAATCAACAGTAGGCCCAGTGGACTCCCGAGAAACAACAGAATACCCAAATTTGCAACAATCCAAGAGGTTCAAACTGAAAGACTAATCACATTTGATAAACCTGCAGTGCACAGAGAGGGACTATGCAATAATGCCATGGAACTCGTGCCTCCTGAAACACAGATGAAACAGTTCGTCATGAAACACCAGTCTACAATGATGTGGCATCAGAATGTGCTACTGAAAGACAAATGGAGAAAACAATTCCAACAATTGACAGAACTGCCTCTGGCTACTTCATTAATTTTGATAACTTTTCTGAAGATCAAAGCGACCCTGAAGTGACGCCAGAAACAAAGACTTTTAAAGAAAAAGCAGCAGAACTTTTTCATCAACTCAAGGAAACGTATCTTATTTCTCCATGGTTAGAGTTCTGGTTTGGGCTAGGTGTATTTTTCCTCCTGCTTTGGCTCATCATGATACTTTGTTTGGGAAAATTCATTGAGGGAAAATACAGTTCAATGGACACAGCAAGTCAGAAAGAACATCAACTTAGTCCTAAAACCACACAGATCATCCCACATGAAGAAAAGAGAACTATCAACAGTAAATGTCACAGCCATTCCAATACCCGGCGGGGTAGTATGGGACAAGACTGACTATGAAGTATATGGCCCGGTCGAAATCCTGAAATATCCTCACCAGTTCAAGGTTTCCTTAAGTGACTTTGTAAAACCAAGTACATTCTCTGATGATTGGGATTTTGAAAGTATTAATAATATGATGTCTGATTTAGTGTTGTCAGCGAGATTTAAAGAACATGATTATTTACAAGGTTCGTCTAATTATGAACAGACGTACTGCTTCTCACATTACGGAGACCATTACTTACATAAATCTGCACAACCTAGAAATGTTTTTAAATATAACCAATGGAAACATTGTGCTACTCCACCTAAAAGCAGTTCGAAAACATTCTATGAGAAATTCCAGTTCTTCTCAGGGTTTAACAAAAGTGATGCAGAAACGTTTTTTTATAAACTGTTGGATAAAACAGGGTTGAAAACAATGCTGACAAATACTAAATTGATATATTCAGAAGCATTTTTATGAAAAAATGATGAAATTTGGTTTGATTTTTGGAAAAATAATATTGAAACAAAAACCATCTGGGGTACAAAAGATTGGCGGGTACAAGGCCTAGAAGCATTATTTCGAGCCTGCATGATCCCTGAACAAATAATGTTCTTAAATGACACAATTCACCAAACATCCTGTCTTGGCCTAGCTAAGATTAAAGACCTTAAAGCCAATACCTGATAATGCAACAACAGAAGTTGAAATAGACGTACCTAAAATTCTATATCTAAACAGAACACATCCTGATTGGAAAAAGTGGTTAATCTGGCCTACTGACACGAATAACTGTCAAGATAGATTCCTGAACAAAACACAGGGGTTAACAATGACCAGACCAGACCCTAGATACTCCCAGAGACAACATCCAGGGATAGTAACAACATACAGTGTAGGGAAGCTGTGCCTTGAATGGCTAGAATCATCCACACTGGCAGAAATTAAGCAACACTTGTCTTTACTTAAAGATGGTGCTGATTTGCGCAATTTCATTCTGGGACCTCGCAAACAGCGTCAAAAATGTTTCATAGTGACCAGTATATATGCGGCTTACAACGAGGCTTGGAAAGTAACACAAATTGAAACAGCTGAAAAAATACGAGAAATTGATCGTATTAGTTTGGAAAAATCACTTTCTGTTGTGGACAATGGGTTAATGACTCTGTCCTCCAGAATATATTCACTGGACAGTATTGTATCATCTGCCATAGATATAATAGACAAAGACTTGCTAATGTTACAGCATGGCCAGTCACGATTGCGTTCTATTGTACAGCTAGGCTGGACGCTGCAGAATCTTCGTTCAGGCTATGTGCCATGGCGTTTAATCAACACAACGTCATTGTTTTCCATCTTTAACCTTACTGATAAACAAATCAGCTTGGCACAGAAAGGAGCAGACTATACAATCCTGCGCATCGAAAAACTTGAGAGATTACCATTGACAATGTCAGAAAGTCCTGTCATTTAATGGATAATACACGGGATTATCACTATTCCGATAACAACTTTCCAATTTAAAAATTGCTTTGAACACATACCGACTGGCCAGTATGAACGATTGGGTAAAGGGTACATTAAGTCAGCATGGAAATTACCATATACACACACATGCTACAGTGACAGCAACAAAAATGTATTTCTTAGTGCTGAAAATTGCAAACATTCACTAAGCGGTATACTTTTGTGCTAGAGTATTAATTTACACGGGGCCTGTGAAGGAACTTCAAACAACCTTTCATGCCACCAACATGTCACACCTGCAACACAGATAGAGCCTTTCTTTAAGCAGCTCTCTAACGGGAGTTACATTCTAATAACGGATCACAGCTGTTGTGGCCTTTTGCCAAGGAAAGCATATCTCTTAAGCGTAACTTCCATGGTCAAATGCTGTATGCAAGCAATGTTTCCAAACGGCCCTGGAGACTCCGAGACTCCCATTTGGCCTCGTTTGAATGTCTCTTCTATACGAATTGATACTTTAAGCAGACTGAAGTCTGTGCTTTTACAGACAACAGTGCCCATAACGTCATCAAAAGAGACGTATGATCTCCAAGTTGCAAGGACAGCTTCGGAGATACATGACCTTTTATCAACAAATTGCCCCGTGCATTTCACAGAAATGCTTAGCCAAATTCTAAATATGTCAAGTGCCATAGGCATCCCAGGCGTATTTAAGACCATTTTTTCGGGACTGTTAACACCATTCAAAGCAATCCTAGGAATTATTCCTAATTTTGTCCATTCAGTCTTTGGCGGCATACCCCTGATTTTGGGACTTGTAGCAGGCATTTTATTTTTGACCCTCCTGCTCAGATATGGCAAGCCAAAACACAGACATGACTCCAGCAAGGATGGAAGAAACGATCCTAGCAGTACGCTACCGGGACCGCATAACTAGAGTCCTTGGATTGGCCAGGCTAAGAGATCTGAACATGAACTGGTTTCTTTCATTCCGACCTATATGGCAGACCTGCATCTTACTTGTGCTTCGATGTATGCTATGCGGAGAAGAATGCGTGTTGGACACCTGTCTTGCACTTCCATCAGCAGTTCCAATGGATTTCGATACTTTGCTAAGTCCTGTAACGGCTCACGCATTGTGTTGTCCCCAGCGGCTACCAATCCTGATGACGGCATTCGTTGAGACTCCTGTGCTACGACTAGGTGGTGACAGTGGAGCAAGAAATAAAAGCAACATCACCCAGGTACGACCCTCTGTGAGCATTGCTGATCCAGACATCGATGATAGCAATCATTCTCACACCTGCCAAGTTACAGCATTATCGAACTTGGTCGAACTGTCACCTGATTTTGTAGACAAATTCTTTGAGAGCCTGTCTGATATGATGTTCTCCCCTGAACAGAAACAATTTTTTTTAATGAGCTTTCCGCCAAACAGCGTTCCCATGAACTCTGAATTTGGCCTTCAGTTTTGATCAACAAAAACTACTGAAAAGCATTGGAACTCTATTCCCCGTTCACCATGAAATAGTTTTTATTTGGATTGAACATTTTTTCAAAATATTTACCTTTTTTCTGGCACGAAAACCTTTGCTTAAAGTAGAACTATTCATAAAGAACAGAACTTCTATTTTTAGGTAGAGTTAGAGACATAATAACTTTTCCTCAGCCTCTAGCACATGTTACAGCAAATGCATTTCTATGTGATGAAATAATCTTGCCCTTCTTTTCTATATAAAGAGATATTTCATGTGTAATTAATTTTTTCGCAAAATCGTTCAACTATTTACATATGCTATAATTTTTGAATGATTTCTATGCTTAAAGACGTACAGTACCTATATTTTCATGTATTTTGAATACACCATTTCAAATGCAAATATGTATTTTGGGGTGGGTAGGAATACACGCGCATCTTATTGCTTTAGTTTTTAGTAATTTGATGGACATAAATTCGTGGAGTGGGTGTCGTGTTCTAATCTAGGACCCCGATCAATATTGTGACCGTATGCCCCTATATGGCTATAATCCATTCATACCCCTATAATGGCATAAACGATCAGAGCCATATTTCAGAAACTTGTCTCTGGCATAACGATCAGAGCCATATTTTCAGAAACTCGCCTCTGCAGCTCATTACAGTACATGGCAGAGCAGAGGCCACTATCTTAGATTCCTAGATTACACTCCGAGTTCTTCAACAAGATAAAATCCCCAGCAACCTGGGAAAGCCCCGCTTGCTATGTTTTGATTAGTAATAGAACTCTAATGAGCACTGTAAGAACGACCGGTTCTTGTGACATCTTTATTGACGTCTTATGTCCAAAAACTTACGTCAAACAAGGCACCTTTCGAGGGGGCGTGGCCAACCGGGCAGCGAGATGGCCGCTCTGTGAGTGAGCTCCGCCGGCTGCACACAACAATCCTGAATTAATCCTGCTCCATGATCTCGAGGAGCCCAGTTCTGCACGCGGGTCAACGGCGGACACCCAGCTGATCCTTCGTCCAAAATTTGAGTTGCACCAGACGCCGAGACACGAATCTGTGGCCTTTGACGGTCCGGCCGGGCTACGCGACCTCGGAGACCCACTGCTGCGGAGCACGCTCCGGGCGTCACTGCCGACTACGGCCCGGGGATCGGAGGGCCTTCTGGTGCCCTATGAGTGGAGACGTGCGGGCCCCCGTACAGACACGCCGCTTCTCCGGGCTACAACGGTGAGTCACTGCTACACCGGGGAGGCGATCTGCGGCTCGGCTGGCCCAGCAATTGCATGTGACCTGGCGCTGGTCTCCCGAGAGCGGACATCTGCGGAGCACCCAAGGCGGATCCGCCATTTTGCCTGGAGGTCTGGCGCTCGGGGGGAGGCTGAGCGTGGACTAGGCCCGGGGGCCGGGGCCTGGGATTGACCCCCGCACTCGTCAGGAGAACGGTGCAGGGCAGCCCTGTGGGGGAGAGCGTCTGCCTGCTAGAGCCCCTCACGCTCGTACACTGGGGATACTGCTGGAACTTTAGCTCTGCGCAGCAGGACAATGTCAGCACTTACGCCTGCAGCAATATCCTAGCGCCTACGGCGGCCCATTGTCTGGTGGGGTGCCTCTGATCCTTCACAGCGCTCTGGTGCATGCCGCTATCGGGCTGCTCTGGTGCGCAAAGACTTTGGTGGATCCGCCATTTTCAATAGCGCTGCGCGCTGTGCTAGCCACTACCTGCAGCTTGGTCCTCCATGCCAGCCCAAGCCGCCCTACGAGACCACACGAACGAGGACAGTGCGGCTTGTCTGTGCTGTATGCATATAGACCCCCAGGCTCTGCTAGTGCTGGTAGGTTGCCCTGTTTGACATTGCGGATAGACCCACGCAGCCTTCTAAATTGTGCACCCCGCTACGTGATACGCTTCCAGATCCAAGATGGGAGGAAAGAATGACGCGCGGCAGCCCAGGCTCAATTTTGAACAAAAGCGCCAGGCTAAGCAGAATGCGGCTGATCAGGATAAAGATGAGTCTTCATCGCAAGGAACTGCCGCAGACATTGACTTTGGTGCACTGATGATGGAAGTCAGATCGAGCCTGAAAAGCATAGACACCAAATTGGATGCCATGGCCTCACAGTTTGAATCGGTTAAGACCAAGGTGGACGCACACGAAACTAGGTTGGACTGCCTGGAAAATAGACAAACCGAGTGCTGTGAGTTCCAACAACAAGCCAAACAACACATCACGAACATTGAGAAGGAATTGGAGTCCCTGCGAGCTAAGACAGACGATTTGGAAGCACGTTCCCGGAGATCAAACATTCGCATAACGGGAATTCTGGAGACGGCGAACACTGGCAAAATGGAGGTGTTTGTGGTGGACCTCCTGCACAAACTCTTCGACCCGGACCTCTCACAGGTATTTACGGTCGAAAGAGCGCATAGATCACTTGGAAAGAAGCCACCGGTGGGCGCACCGCCACGTCCTATTCTTGCTAAACTTCTGAATTTCCAGGACAGGGACCTCATCCTACGCCTCGCTAGGGAGAAGGGTAAGGTCACACACAAAGGGAACAATATCTCCTTCTACCCTGACTTTACCCCCCTGGTGCAGGCTGCCCGAAAGGAATTCATGCCAGCCAAGAGACTGTTGCTGCAAGCTGGTGTCCAATACTCTCTCTTATATCCGGCAAAACTGAAGGTAGTACATGAGAGCACCACGCATTTCTTCACAGATGCACAATCTGCACTAAAGTTTGCAAAACACATTTGCGGTCCAGGGGCGAGACGGAAATCGCCGAGACTGGGGGATGAATCTGAATGGCTCAGTAATAATGATTAAGTATGTTGTTGTTATGCACACTGTGGTACCATCTATTCAAATATTTCACACTTTGCTTAAATGGTCCGTTCCCCCCTGCACTTTCTGTTGATTTGCTTGCCCTGATTTGAGATGGGGGTGAGGACTGAGAGGTGGCCCTGTTGCGTATATGAGGCTGCTGGTTCACAACACATTCCTTATGTTCTGCTGCAGTGTCGGTGGTCGACCCTGTGGCGGGGTAACCTTTTGGGTTATGGAGGTGCCCATTTGAGTGTAGCCACCCTGCGCAAACAGGGGTGTATGCCGGGAGCACCACGCCCCCATGAGATGTTTCCCGCTGTTTCTGTTTCTAGTTTGCCACCACGCTATGCATGTCTTTGAGTGGGATTTATCACAACCTGATTGGGGGGTTGGTGAGGGTGGGGGGCGGTGGGAGGAGTTGGGATGTTTGATAATTATTGAGGGTTGGTGCGATAGAGGATGCTGTCCAACAAATAAAATGTACGTGATATTGCTGTGCTCAAACTGGGTTGGTTTGGCCGGGGGCAATGTGGCAGGCAGTGGACCGGGACTTGTGGATTTGAAAGAGGTACGAAATGGGAGGTGTTAAGTTGTGGACATGGAACATTAGGGGTCTTGGGGACTACAAAAAGGCCAGGCTGATGCATGGGATGCTTGCTAGACATAATGTGGATATATATTTTATACAGGAGACACACACCAATTCCACTCCTTCGCCTAGAGTAAAACACTCTAGATGGTCGCAAGTGTACTCTGCTATCTATTCCAACTACGCTAGGGGTGTGGTGATACTTATCCGCAGGGGCCTGGACTGGAGGGAACATGCCATTATACTAGATAAGGAGGGGAGATACGTCATTGCACATGGCTCACTACAAGGCAGACCGCTAGTACTTGCGGCTATTTACGGCCCGAATGTGGATGACCAGGATTTTTTTCGGAATGTTTGGGCTCAGATCATGCTGCTCGATTGCTCACAGATTGTCTTGGGGGGCGATTTCAATGTGGTAATTAATGATGACTTGGATCACAGAGGCGCGGGCAAACCCACACACGCTAGAGCTCGCCAGGCGATTCTTGATGTAATGGAGGAGGGTCTGTTGTCAGATGTGTGGAGAGCTAGACATCCAGAGGTTATTGTGGGAACATGCTTAACGAGCCATCGTGCGGCCTGGTCCCGTCTGGACTATTGGCTTGTGTCTCCTGACGTGGCATCGTGGGCGGTGGAGGTGGACATACAGGCCAGATCACTCTCAGACCATGCCCCCTGCCTGTTGGAATTGAAGGTACCCGCTGCCCCTAAGAGAGCATTTTCCTGGTGCCTGCCCCACCATGCACTCACTGACTCTGCCTTCACTGAAGAAATTAGAACAGATATTGTGAAATATTTTGAAGAAAACGAGGGCTCGGCATCCACCGAGGCTATAGTATGGGACGCATTCAAGGCGGTACTTCGAGGACAGTGTATCGCTAGACAGGCCGGGGTGTTGCGGGCTGTACGTCAAACTCTGAATCAGCTTGAGCGAGAGTTAAAAGAGCTAGACCTGGCCTTCTGTCGCGACCCCTCACCAGAGTTAGCAGGTCAGATGAAATCCAAACTGATCGTCTTTAATGAGGAGGCACAGCGGGAGGTTAAATTCCTGGGAAAACAGGCAGAAGCCCGTAGGTATGGAGAAGGGGACAGGCCGAGCAGAACCCTGGCAAGACTGATTTCTCCTCGCTCACAATCACACTACATACACGCCATCAAAAACAATGAGGGGACACTTGTTGTAGGTCAGGAAGCTGTACTTGACACATTTGCCGAGTTTTACAAGTCCCTATACACCACTAGACAGCCCACAATCCCAGCTTCCCTGGAAAGCTTCCTAGACTCCATTGCTATTGTTTGGTTCAATGATCTCCACCGCCGTTATATGGATGTCCCTGTCACTGTCCGGGATATAGCCCAGGTGATTAAAAGCATGCCTGCGAACAAAGCCCCGGGCCCGGATGGCCTGACGACAGCCTTTTACGAGGCATATGCCGAAGAGTTGGCCCCCAAACTGCACTCTGTCTTTGCTGAGGCCCTAGAGTTGGAGTCCCTACCAGACTCGATGCGCGAAGCCTTAATCATAACTTTGCTGAAACTAGACAAAGACTGCCAGGTCCTTGACGCATACCGACCCCTTTCCTTGATAAATGTTGATGTTAAGATCTATGCAAAAATCATTGCGGACAGACTGCAGCCCTTGTTGCCGATGGTGGCACTCCCAGACCAGTCGGGGTTTATACCTGGCCGAGCCACGTCACACAATCTCAGGACAATATTTTCCATTTTGCACTACTTACATCCCTCTATACAGGCCGCAGTCATCTTCTTGGACGCCACTAAAGCGTTCGATTCGCTTGAATGGCCCTACCTGTTTAGGATTCTAGGGAGGATGGGCTTCAGCCCAATCTTCATAAATTTAATCAAGTTACTGTACGATGCACCCAGGGCACGAGTAAGCGTTAATGGGCTCATATCCCAGCCATTTGCCATATCTCGCGGGACCAGGCAGGGATGTCCTTTATCCCCGTTGCTCTTTGCGATAGCCATGGAGCCCCTTGCGGCTAGAGTTCGACAGCATCATACCGCAAGAGGGATAGGCTTCAGTTCCCGCAGTCTGCTGATCTCCCTGAATGCAGATGATGTCACGCTGTACGTTATCAACCCTGATGTGAACCTGAACCCCCTGCTGCGAGAATTTGTCCGCTTTGAGGGCCTGGCTGGGGTGTCCATCAACTGGTCCAAATCTGTCGCTTTTCCATTAACTGACACCACCCAGGAATTGCCCTCTGACTACCCCCTGCGCTGGGAAACGGACGCAGTTAAATAGCTGGGGATTTGGATAAGCCGCGACATACAGGATTTATGGACTCTGAATTTTGGCAGAGCAGTGGACTGGCTGGAGGGAAAGGTGGCAATCTGGAATACGCTCCCCCTGTCTCTGGTCGCGAGAATAGCACTAGCAAAGATGGTGGTCCTCCCCAAATTTTTATATCTATTTGTAAATATTCCAATACCCTTAACGGCGCACTTTCATGCACGTGTACGATCGCTACTGCTGGCGCTTGTATGGGCTGGTGGCCAAGCGAGAACATCTTGGGCGTTGCTCACACTCCCACTGCGTCAAGACGGCCTGGGAGCTCCTGACATGAAACTGTACTCACTATGTGCGCAAGCGCAATTTTTGCACTTTTGGGCTTTTCCCACTCCCTACCAGCCACACGTTGCGGTGGAGTTAGCCGCAGTGGCCCCGTCACCGCTGAGTGTGGCGCTATATGGCAAGGTGTCTCGTCCATCGAAAGACGTGGACACGGTGGACATGCTTCGCTGGACGTGGCGCGAACTGCGAAACAGGGCGAAACTCCCCCTACTATACGCACCAGCCATTCCTCTGCGAGGAAACCCTATGATGCCCTGCTTGCGAGATGGGGGTGGCATCATTACACTTCGGGGGCAGACCCTACACACTTTTGCTGACCTCTACCCGAACGGTGCCTTCAGGGACCTGGGTTTGCGCGAGGAGGGACAACCTGAGTCATTCTCTGACCTATTCCTGTATCATTCACTTAAGGAATCCTGTAAAGCACTATGGCCCCAGTTCCCAGAGGAACCACCGCAGCTCCTAGCACTTCAAAACTTACTTTCGAGACCCTCCCCTAAGAAGCTTGTGTCTCGGTTGTACAACTGCATGCAAGATCAATTCCCCATTACTGTGCCTTCTTCTATGCATGCCTGGAATGCTGACCTGGAGGTGCCCCTGTCAGAGGAGCAGTGGGAGTTCTGTTGCAGACAACTTACGACACTATCGCCCAATTACAGGCTGAGATTGGTGCACTTCAAATTTTTACACAGGTACTATCGCACACCACTGTCACTACATCGCATGGGTCTCAGAGATGATTCTACATGTTGGAAGTGCGGCTGCGAGAATGCCTCTTTCTTGCATGTGGCATGGAGCTGCCCTAAACTAGAGGAGTACTGGTCAAACACTTTCACTGCCATTAATCAGATACTTCACAGAACCGATGCGCCGTCTCCGCTCCTGGGGCTGCTGGGATGTGTTCAGGACACCTTACCCAAACATAGGAAATTACATGCGCTACTGCTCCTTTATGCCAAGAGACAGGTGGCGGTGCACTGGGGTCGTCGTGCATTGCCTACATTTAATGCATGGGTAAAGGATGTGACATACGGCAACACGCAGCTCGAGCACTACTGGGAAACGATGCCCACCGCTTCCCGACCTAGGGACATCTGGGAGCCTTTCACGCAGTGGTCACGGGAGCGTGCAGTCTCCCCTGACTCTATGCAGTCGCTGCCAGGAGAGGTATCTGACAATATGGGTTGACACCTTTTGTCATGTAATTGCGCTCTCCTGCAGTGGTATGACCTGGAGCGTAACTGTAATCCATGGGTGTACGTTGGGGGTGGTGGAGCCATGCTTGTGTCTTTGTGCCTGTGAATATAAATGCTTTGCTGTATCTCTCCCATGGCCTGGTGGACCCAAAGTATGATTCTGCTCCTCCCCTTCTTTCAAACTGTCATGGACTACCTTTCTGACGTGGTTTCTGCTGCTGCCTGCGCATCCGCTGTGCGGCACCTTGCCCGGAGGCACGGATCCTTCAATACCATAGACATTATGCCCGTTTGATGCTTTTCCTCTGCACCAGAGTTGGTTTTTTGTTGTTGTTTTTTTGGGGGGGGGGAGGGTTTGTAGACATTGCTTGATTCGCACTGTTTGCTCTTTGACCTGTAGTGCTTATACACTTGTACTGTTGCTTCGTTTCTCCACTTCCTCCGATGGTACGTTGCATGTCTATTAACCCGAGAAAATGTAAAACACATTGATCTACTACTGTTGCATATGCTCACTGTCTACATATCTAAACCATGAATAATGATATTGCATTGTACACTGTTTGCTATGACACCTAGTCCATGGTGTAATATGATCTGATAGCGGCCAGCCTCAGGGATGTTGGCGTTACGCTGTGTAACTATACCAGTCTCCAATAAACGTCTTACACCAAAAAAAAAACAAAAAAAAAAAAAACAAGGCACCTTTCAGGTATAAATATTACCAACGTTGCCTTAAGGAAGAGCGATGGTGTGGTGAATACAGGAGCAGAACAGCTGTCCCTTGCAGAGCTCAGCAGATGCAAGCAGCCCATGGACGCTGCCCCTCCTCCTCCTTGACGCGCTGAGAAAGACGCTGTCTTTTCTGCTGCCGAGAAAATCCAGCTCCGGCGATTCCAGACTACCCTTGGGGATGACTGGGATATCGAGTCCTGAAAGGAGATACAAGACCTCCAACATTCTATTCCAGAGGTATGGTGTTGACTAAACCCTTAGAGAGAATTCTTGAAGCAAATCCTTGGCAAAACCAACTTAACTAAACTGCTACTTACTTACTCCCTTCCAAGTATTAGGCTTAGGTCAGGTACACTGGGGTAGGCGTAGTTAGAAGCACCAGTTAAGTACGTTAGCTAAATGTATATATGAATGTATATATTTTATTAATTTTAACCATTGTATGGCTAAGAAACCATATCAATGCTTTTACAGTATTATTTCGCAATCCTCCTTTTACTGTACGCACTTTTTCTAATAACAAGTCTTGCAATTGTGGCAATTCATTTCTCTTGCATGAGAAGAAAGACTGTTCAATAAATAATACCTTTTGATTGAAAACGCCCGTCTCTCTATTCTCTGCATCTTGGCGAAAGTAATCTGCACAACTGACTGAGTGAAATAGCTGTCTATTGTTTCACACGACTCTAGAGATTGACTCTTATTCTAAGGAGCAAAGTTGTCATGTTTATGCAGTTGTTGGAAAACTGAATCCCTTCTTGTCTGTGGCTGGGGAGCTGATCACTTCCTATTCAGCCAATGTTTAGGGTTAGACAGTATTATGTAGCTGCCTTAGTGGTTTAATCAACTTTAACATAATACCGCTTTGTTTTCCGTACATGATCAGCAGGATTTCCTTTTAACGCATTGTAGAAAGAGCTACGTTGAACCGTTTAAACCCACGCATATGTTCTGCATTATGCACTATTAGTTACTTACTCCGTTACACCGACCACATCGTTCCTCACGTTATTATGACAACAGAGAAAACTAGTACCGTGTTGTGTTTTATAATCAGATGGGAAAGCGTATTCACTTATTCTTTTGATGTATGGACGATTATCATAATAGCCAACATGTTATGTATACTGCTGAACTTGGTTTATTATATGTAATTAACTTCCTTATCCGGTTATGATAGTAGCTATTGTTTAGCACATTGTGGATGGCGTTTAGAACGTAGTACTAATTACCCTCGTTTTAACCCTCAGATCCCTTGATAAAGGCGCCTGTTCGCGCCGAAATGCATTGGGAGGCCATGGGAGGCCAGTAAAATGCTTACTAAGCAAGGAATATCATATTGAGAAATATACAATTACGATGCTTGATGTGAATTAACATTATGGATGTCGTTATACACCATGGATTATCAATAAATTGAATTATCCTAAAGGAGAATTGATAAACT
The DNA here is from genome assembly GCF_964263255.1 of Lissotriton vulgaris. Lineage (NCBI taxonomy): Eukaryota > Metazoa > Chordata > Amphibia > Caudata > Salamandridae > Lissotriton > Lissotriton vulgaris. The sequence continues at coordinate 358,108,432 of NC_141693.1, read as the reverse complement.
GTTTCATAATTTTTGCTGGTAATCCAGCACACACTTGTGCCCAGGGATACAAGTTGATCAGGAACTTGTTCGATCTTTTTTTTTAAATGTATGAATATTACACAGACCTACATGGAGGAAATGCTATCAGCTATATTTGGGGGCAGACATTTTGTCCTGTCAATTCTCAGTGTAATAAGTCCATCGATCACTTGCCCCTCAGTCTCCACTGGGATCTCTTGCTGCCATATAATTGCTCACCACCTTAACTTCTGACAAGGAGACACTGTTTCCCACCTGGTAAAAGAAAAGAAAGAATTGATACATGATGGCAACTCAATTGCTATTTTTCAAGATTTTACCCTTGCAGTTCAGGAGGTTAGTTGGGAATAACTGCCAATGTTTTTATGATTCTCCATGCTTTATATGCAGCCAATATAATCTTAAATTTTGTTTTTTTATAATAGCTTGGTTCTATTATTCTTAAAAGATGGTTATTAGCTTCAGTACCTAACACTAATTCGTATATCGATGGAGAATGTGCTAGTGATATAGGGTTTTTTTTGCCAGCAATCAGAGGGGATATGTATTGGGATTGGTTGGGATTACAAAGATTGTAAGATACACTCCATCAAACTCACCGCACTGTTTTCCCCCTGTATTTAGAGATCAGGTGATGAAAAGGTGGAATCTTAAGGGTATTTGCTATCTATCTGATCTATATTCAGCTAATTCTACTTCTTTATATACTTTCTCTGAACTACAGCACAAATTTAAACTCTCTCCTCATGACTATTTCAAATATTTACAGATCTATAGCTTTTTAAACTCCCTCCCTATTAATGATCGACAAGGTTTAAAAACGATTCTGGTAATAGATAGTCTGTATATCAAAAGAAAAATAGGGTATTTCTATAATATATTTATACCTACCTTTCGGATGATCTTTCTACGATTTATCATAAATTGGAGGAGAAATTAGGAATAAACAATCTGTTGATAAAAGAATCAGTCAAGACAGCTAACTCCATATTGTTTTCGGGGCGATCACAAACTCAACAATATATGGCTATGTGTGATCTCTATTACACACCAGCCAAAGTTATGAAATGGGGGGTCACTGTTGGTATAAGTTGCAATCGTTGTACTCTGAGGGGAGCAGATGCAATACAAATGTTTTTTTCTTGTATTAAATTAGCTGATATAATTTCAGAAATTCAGAAATTTATTGAAAGAATTACAGGAAAAACAATAATTCTTTCTCCTGATCTGATATTATTTGGTCTATCTACAGACTCTATAGAAATAGAACAACAATATTTGATATTTATTATGATGTCTGAATTTCGTGCATGTATCACTCAGGAGTGGATAAATCCGGAACCACCATCTTTTTGTATGTGGAGGGCTCGTCTCTTAGCCAGACATAAATTTGAACTTTCTATCTATGCAACAAAGGGAAGAAAAAAGAAACAACTAGGCATGAAAATCTGGACTCCAATACAACAATGGATCAATGGGGAAATGGTTTAAATATATATGTGATATAAGTTAAGTTAAATATTTACTGTTTCCCCTCAGAAATGTATCTGTTATTTCACAGTTTTTTTTATTTTCTCTGTACCTATTGGAGAAAGTGTACTTGTGTGTCCTGAATATGTGATATGTAATGAAACTATCTGCTTTGTTTGCAACAAAAAATCAATTTAAAAAAAAGGGAATAACTGCCAATCAAAACAAACTGCAACAAGCTGAATTTATATATTCCATGTTGTACCCAGCTAATCTGAGATTGAATAACTAGGGCAAACATCATGTGAACAAGCTTCAGCGTTCTTAAAGAAGGAAGGGCTGCTGAGGCTCACGCAGATGGGGCGCATTGCTGCAATATCCACTGCTGAGCAATGGATTAAAGTTGAGTAGGGTTTCCGGTGATGCACTTCTTTCACTACGGCCTCACAAATTAGAGATCTGCCCTCTTTTCCTGGTCAGCTAATACTCCAATCAAGGCCAATGTTATTATTTTTAACAAATTCACCAATGTAGGTCAAACACATAGGTCTAGCCCCTTTGCATGCTACATTACGTGATTCTAACTGTTCCGTTGTTGTATGTTATAATTTTCCTTAATAAACAGACCACAATGGGTTAAAGTAATCTGTTTGATCCTCCTCTTGTGTAATGTTAAGTTATGTTAATTTGTATAGTGCGCTATCACCCAGGAAGGGAGTCCAGGCACTAGGCCTGGACGGTGAACTCCGCTCCATTTGCGGAGTTTGTAGAGTTTTTCACACTCCACGGAGCTCGCAGAGTTAAGAAAAAGTAGGTGCAGAGTTTTTTCCTCGCTCGCAAACCACAAGTTGGGGAGTGCAGGCATGGAAAATCCAACGCTAGACTGCTTCCCAGTGAGATGTCTCAATGAGGGCGGGCGCAGATGGTAGCTGCAGCTCGCATTGAGAAACCTTCCATTCGCATTGAGGAAGCTGCCGCTAGAGGAGAACTTCTACTCTAGTGGCAGAAAGAAGCAGTGCTCTCTGACTTTACAGCACGGGTCAAACACCCAGCACTACAAATCAGTGTGAACGGCGCGAGGTACTGCACTCCGCTGCTCGTGGAACTCTGCGTAGCTTGGGGACTTTTTTTGTCACTTTGCGAAGTTCCGCGTAGCAGAATTCTGTGAACTTCGCCCAGGCCTACCAAGCACTGAGCCTGTGTGAGTGGTCCTTGCCTAGGGAAGCAGAGGATTACTGGAAAATCCAGGTCTTCAAAAGGGAAGTGTAGGCTCAGATGTTTGGGACCAGATTGTTCCACACTTTAGGAGCAAGGTAGGAAAAGAAACCCAATTCTTGAGATAAGCTGGGCCAGTGTTGTGTAGTGCTGTGTAGGCATCAGTGGGGATTTTGAATTGTGCTAGGTTATGTATGTGTACCTTGAGGTGAGGTTAGGTTAGATGTGTGTGCAACGTGGGAGGTTTAGCATGAATCTTGCTGTCATGTTCTCAATGGTCTGCAGTCCTCTGGTGAGCTGGAAGCAGTGATGTGGTTGACTTTGGTGGTCATGTTGAGTTTGCTGTTGATGACGATCCTGGGGTGGGTAGTGGGGGTGGGGGTGGGGGTGGGACTTAGTTCCACCAGATGGAGTCCCACAGTGAGGTACTCTTCTTGAAGAATACAACTTTGGTCTGGTCACTGTTCAGGTTCTGGCAGCGGTCTTCATCCAGTTGCAATATTGGTCATGCAGGCGGTAAACTTTTTCTAGGTGCTGGGAAACTTCTCTGAGAGAAAAGAACATCAGTGTTGTGTGAGCGGGTGTTGTCTGCCATTGGAGGCATGTATGCATTGAAGAGGAGATCCCTTCAGAATTCTACAGATAAGGATGTGGGTGTCTGAGGTGAAGGCAGCCACGTAGATCGATTTAGTACTGCCATTTAGAAAGGAGCAGATCCAGCAGAGCACAGATAGTTGGATTTCGATGTGCAGGTGTTGGATGAGGTTGGGACGGGAGGCCATATGAAATGCTGCAGAGAGGTCCAGGAGGATGCGTGCCGCCATGTTACCTCTGTCCAGGATCACGCAGATGTCGTCTGTGGTAGTAATGAGGACTGTTTCAGTGCTGAGGCTGGGTCTGACACTAGACTGTGTTGTGTTGAGGAGTTGGTGGTTGATGAGATAGTTGGTGAGGCATCTGCTGATGATTTTGTCTAAGACTATGGCTGAGAAGAGTAGCATGGAGATCAGTCTGTAGTTGGCGAGTGTGGATGGGCCCTTGGAATGTTTTGTCCATAATGGGAGGACTGTGGAATATTTCCAAGCGCCAGGGAAGGTGGCTGACATGATGAAGGTGTTCAGTATAGATAAGAGTGTGGCACTGAGAGGTTGAAGTCCTCTGGCATTGGCATGGTGGCGTATGGTCTGATAGGGCCCATCAGAATTTGGTCCTTTGGATAAGGTAGGGGGCCATGTGGCAAGGTCAGTCAGATCTGGTTGTGAGTTGAAGTTGCTGTATATGGCGGTGATCTTGTTGCGGACAAATTGAGAGAGTTTGATGAATAGGTCCTATGAGGGTGTGGTTAGAAGTGGCTGCTAGTGAGGCAAAACAATTGCAAAGATGTCTTTGTTTGTGCTTGTGCTGGAATTGATGCAGTCTGACTGGGGGGTGAGTTTGGGGTACCGGAGCTGGCTTTGGTCTGGCTTTGGTCTGAATCTTACTATCAGGTTCACACTCCACAGTATCCGTCTGCAGCAACAATGCTCCACCTCCGGACCCTCCGAACACCCTGAAGTATAAACACAGGGTGTTCAGATGATACGGCGAGGGAAAAACCCCAAAAGGGGAAAAAACCCAGAAAGAATAAAGAGGAGGAGGAAAGGGGCAGCAGGGATAAAGAAACTGTAAGACAAAAATACAAAGTTTAATACAATACTTAACCCTACTCTCAGTAATTCTCACTAGTCTAATAACCCCTAGATTCACCTGTAGCAAACGTGCCCAAAAACACCCTAGTGCTGTCTCTCCCGTCTTCCTTCCTTCCTGCACAACACAAAAGAACGTATTACCAACAAGCAGTAACACTTCAAAAATAAAAGCCTTCTTTGTTGATATCAACATACCCCATAGTACAAAAAAAAGGCTTTGAAGAATAGATCCAAAGTAATCGTTAATTGCGCCAGGACTTAAGTAGCACGCCTGTGCAATTACGCTGTATTGAGTACCTCCTATTGTATAAGACAGTACATTAGTATCCTTCAGTTCCTTGAACACGAATAAGGTAACCCAAACACGGCATGACGTAGTTCCTTCACTACTGTCATCCGCTTTGGTATTTAGATCCACTAGTCCAATAAAGTACCCTCAGCTTCGTGACGGCAGTGCAGAGGTCCGACTCCCCCCCTGCACTCCGCCAATTGCACCTCCAAAGCAACGGGTACAGACTCACTATAGATGACCCTCTCCTGGCACTTGCCAACAGAACACAGTAAATCCCTTTTTCTTAACTCCCTCGCAGCCGCGAGGCAAAGAATAAACAGGTAGCTTGCTCCACTTGGACAGTAAGCACAAAACCGATCAGCTGGAAGAACGCGCTAGCAGCGCGTTAACAAAGTCACCAGAACGTAGGCTTCTCTCCCTCGCAGCCGCGAGGGACAGAACAAACAAAACAGCGTTGCTCCATTTGCGCTGTAAGCGCCAAAATCTATACAACAGCATGAACGCGCTAGCAGCGCGTTAACAAATGTTACCAGCACGTTGGCCCTAGTTCTCTTCAAACGGATCCCCCAGTAACCAGGAACCACCGGGAGCAGAGGAGCAGCCGCTACCTCCGACTCACAGAATCACGAGCACCGAACGTCAGGCTCTGCCCAGGGATATCCTGATTCCGCCGGGGATTCTGGGAACAGTAGTTCAGAGCCACAGCTTGCTGGGAAGTGTAGTTTAGGCAGGCGCGCTAGACTTACATCCGGACACTTACTGCTTCTCTGTGCTTGGGGGAGTTGGCACAGGAGATGATCCAGTTGTTCAATTTCTATGTGGTTTAAGGAGGCTGCTTACTCTGGACAGTGAATGTTGATAGCAGCAGTCCAGTCCTTGTCCAGTCTTTGTTCCAGTTTCAGTGGGGTTGCCTGGCAGTGGTGTGTGTGTGTGCGTTGGAACGGAATGAGGATGCTGAATTTGATGAGGGTATTGCCTCCCCAGGTGGCTCTGAGGCCTTGTTGTTTAAGAGGTTAAAAGAGGTGACATTTGGGTCGAGGGGGTGTCAGGCAAAAATTAGTGGGTCCATTTACTTGCCACTGTAGGTGCCATAAGTAGGGCCTGAGAGGGAGGAGGAGAGCAGGGAGCAGGTGTCATAGTTGGGAAAGGCATGGCAGGTAGGAAGGTGGCAAGGAGAGTGGGGGAGGCAAAGGGAGGGAAAGTATGGGATAAGGCCCAGATGGGATATACAGGAAGGAGTGAGACAAGAGAAAGAACAAAAAGACTGGCAGAAAAGAAGAGTGAAGAATATAATATGGCACAAGAGGTGGGCGTAAGAGAGAAAAACAGCACACAGGAGCGAGGATGAGAGAGAGAAAATGAGCACAAAGCACAAAGGTGAGTAAAAGAGAAGAGAACCTGTGCAGATGAGCTAGAATGTGAAGAGGAGACAAGCAAACAAAGACAAATAGTGAGACGAATAGACGAATACCGAAAGTCTGAAAATTAGGATTTTTCTCAATTTAGTAGTAGTAAAGTTAGGACTCCTAACTTTAGGACTCCTAAATGCCTTCTGTGAATACCGAAAGTCTTAAAATTAGGATTTTTCTCAATTTAGTAGTAGTAAAGTTAGGACTCCTAACTTTACTACTACTAAATTGGGAAAAATCCTAATTTTAAGACTTTCGGTATTCACAGAAGGCATTTAGGCGTCCTAAAGTTAGTAGTCCTAACTTTACTACTACTAAATTGAGAAAAATCGTAATTTTAGGACTTTCGGTATTCACAGAAGGCATTTAGGAGTCCTAAAGTTAGGAGTCCTAACTTTACTACTACTAAATTGAGAAAAATCCTAATTTTAAAACTTTCGGTATTCACAGAAGGCATTTAGGAGTCCTAAAGTTAGGCGTCCTAACTTCTGTGAATACCGAAATGAGTAAGTTCATTCTGTGAATACCAAAAGTAGTAAGTGAATTCTGTGAATGCCAAAAGTAGTAAGTTCATTCTGTGAATACCAAAAGTAGTAAGTGCAATCTGTGAATACCAAAACAGTAGTAAGTTTAGGATTGAGTCTAAAGTTAATTCTGTGAATCGGCCACAAAGTGTCCTGTGGGTGAACAAAGCTGGCGGACACGCCCATTGTGCCCCCAGGGCATTTGTGAAACACAGCTTCAGATGTCCCAAAAATAAACATGGATAAATACAGACAGAAATGTTAATAAACATAAATTCCATAAAACTGGGAGCCCTGAATATAACCTATGACACTTGTGATAAAGCAGACAGGATATTCTCCACATTTTGACAGGATGCGTTTGTCAATCTAAATAAGGCTCTTAATGAGGGAGAAAGTGAAGGAACTAGAATGGAGAAAGAATGAGCAGTATGTTATGGTATTAAATTGGTATTTGTAAAATGCAGAGTGTGCCATTAGTGTTCTGAAGGGCCCCTAAGAATAATGACACATGTAACTCAAAACAAAACACACAGAGTCAAAAAAGATGTGTACTCTTCTCCATTCTGATATTTCAGCACCAAGGGACTTCTTTTGTTATCATATATTTTATCAGGTGTCACCACTCAGGGACAGAGTTAAGAAGAGGGGAAGAAGGGAGCAAAAGATGGTTAAGTTATAGATATTTTTATTTGGCGAGGTTTGCCATATAAAAATAGAAAAATGCCACAATACAACATACAATTAAAAAGCCAATTATACAAACAGCACAACCATAGAAACTGTATAAAATTAACTAAAATCCTGATAAAAAGTAGAGTGGGAGCTGTGCTACTCTATAAAGGAATTCCTAATTTACCACCAAGTAGGTAAAGGATCACATATGCATATATACATTTCTACGTCCATACAGACTTCCAGGGTTCAAATAATTCTCAAGTCGTATATCAAAATCATTTTCCTTACCCATACCCATTAAAAGTTATATTACCAATTCATTCATCGACTTCTGTATTGCGATTAAAAATCTTCCTATTGCACAAGATACATTTAAAAATCTCAAATTTATCAATAGACTAAATGCTTGTTCCCTACTTTCACTTTTATAGACAATAAAAAGAGGTTTTAAAAATACTTTCCCTTCTTCTAAGAACCACAAACAATCCATCAAAATATGTGGGCCACTGCATTTTACTTGTAATTCACATGTGCACAGACCCTGTTCGTTCGTCATTGCAGATTTTATCTACTGATCAATGTTACATGGATTCAGGCCAACTCTAAATTTCAATAGTGTATTTCTAAACTTTGGGTTAGGCATGGCCTCGATATAGGGGAAAATATGATCGTTAGTCCACCCATTTACCAAGAACTGGGTGGACGGTTTGCTCCCCAGGTAACATAGGTCTTCTTCTCGGGCCTTAGTGTTAATAATAGCCCGTAACATCTGCTTGGAAATCTGCTGCCCTGATTTCCATTGATATGGTTCTAAGGAGAGTTTAGCACATTACTTATGTCTAGCTTTGGACACCCAATTCAGTTCGCTTTCCTCTATGTCTCTTTTACAAAGGTTTGATATTTTGGGGGGTCCTTCTCTATTCATTCTCTGCCAGAAATTCAGTGAAGTTTGCAATCCCCGGGAATTCTATGCTGTAAGTTGACATTCTACTCTCACAGCCTGTATCATAGTTGATGAAGGGAGACCAAGAAGCTGCTTCACGCATTTACCCTCTTCTAAATTCCAATCCTCTTTGCCACCTACATATAAGACCTCTGCACCATATTGGAATTGTGGGCGGACCATTGCATTAAAAGCTGATAGAATTGGCCGAAGGGAAGGGCCTCCATACTTCTGCTTACATTGTTTAAAGCCCCATACTGAAGAAAGAGCCTTTGCTTTTAATGACTGTATGTGATCCCTTCTATTTAACTTACTGTCGAACCACATACCCAAATATTTATATTTGTCCTCTTCTTCGACTCTGACCTTTCCCAGCTTCCAATAAAAAGAGCTCTTTCTTTTACCCAGCACAATTATTTTAGTCTTTTCTAAATTAACCGTGAGGAGTTTTTTAGGCAATAGTCGTGAAAAGTATCCAGTTTTTTTTGCAGGGCCATTTCTACCATGCCTGTTATCACTAAATCATCTGTGTATAGTAGATATGATATATGGCTCCCCCCCCCCATTTTAGGGCTTAGTCCACGAGCCTTATTCAGTATATTTGGTAAGCCAGAGAGGAACGAAGAGAATAACAAAGGGGCTAAAACACAGACCTGCTGTAATCCATTCTTTATCTGAATTTTCTTAGATAAGGTTCTGAGGGTATCCAGAATTACCCTGGCCCAGTTCTGTGAATGCATTTCCTGAATTAATGAAAGTACTGTTTTGTTGATGCCGAGCTTTGCCAGCATGGACCACAGCAGATTGAGATCTACTGAGTCGAAGGCAGCTCGGAAATCAACCAAATAGCAGAACAGATTTCCTCGCACTTCCATTCCCTTTTTTGCCATTGCCCATAAACTAAGACAATGGTCTATGGTTGAGAGGCCCTCCTTGAACCCACCTTGCTCTATTGGTATCAAATTGTACTGTTCTGCCCAGGACTTCAACACGCCTAACAATATCTTAGAGAATACTTTCTCCCCCACATCTAACAGGCTTATAATACGATAATTCTGAGGCAGTGTGGCGTCCTCCTTTTTATAAATTGGTCTGACAATGGCCCCCTTCCAACTATCTGGGAAGATCCCAGAGGTTAAAATATTTTGGAAGGTCACATTTAGAAAGCTTGCCCACCAGTCAGTATTATTTTATAATATAATTTCTGGTAGGTTATCTGGCCCTGCGGCCTTCGTTAATTTTAAAGATTGGATGTTTTTTTTTATATTTTGAAAACGGAAGCACAGCTTTAGTTGTTCTGTATTCTTAGACCTTATGTCCAAGGTCTTCTTTATCCTCTTACCATTATACAACTTTCTCAGATGGTTAACCCAATCATCTTCTGCCACTAAACACTGCAAAAGATTGGAAAAGCTGAGGAAACATCCAGGTTGTAGACATTGTATTCTCCAAAACAGACATGAAGTGGATCTGATCCACAAGGGTGGGAGTTCAGGGTCCTATTTCCTTAGTCCTTGGGAAAGAATGGGACATGGAAAAAGAAAATATCAGGACTCAGACACAGAGGAATGGGAAAGAATGGGAAAGTTCTTAAGCCTGCACCTCAAGCTCCATCTAATGCTGGTCGCTGTCATGGCGGGCATGATGCTGTCTGGTATGGTTTTTCAAATACCATGTTGAAGTCAATGGTAGGCAGGGAAATTAGTTGTCCCACCTTTTGAAGAATGCCATATTTTGAGATACTTTTACATTTCTCTCAGTGGTGGGCAGTGACCCCTTTCATGCCATAATGATGCAAAAGATTAGTTGAAAGGTAATCCAGAACATGCTTCTGTGTTGGCAGTTCGGGCTGGACTGTTCCCATTGGGCGCCAGGTCAAGACTGATTTGCACATGGCTGGATCCAAACTGGAATGGTATGGTGAGCAAAAAACAATGGAGGTAGGCCCAGATCTCCGAACTGGCCTGAATGTATAACATTGTTCTGCATTCTGTTCAGCAATTGTTTTTTTTGCATTTGTCACCCTAAGTGGGACGGGTATGCCCAGGCGTGGGTCTCGTGCTCTCCATGCCACTTGAGTCAAGCTATCCTGGCTGATGAGAGCTGAAAGCTTGAAACGGGTCTTAGGATGCTTGTTTCCAGTCCAGGCCTGACCTGGCCTGGCAGGTCGGTCTGGACTGTTCCCATTGGGCGCAGGGTGAAGACTGATTTGCATATGGCTGAGTCCAAACTGTTATGGCATGGTGAGCAAAAAAAACGATGGATTTAGGCCCAGATCTCTGTAATGGGGTGAATGAATGGCATTGTTATGCATTCTGTCCATCAATTGCTCTTTTTGCATTTGTGACCCGAGTGGGACTGGCATGCCCAGACGTGGGTCTGTGCTCTCCATGCCACTGGAGTCAAGCTATCCTGGCTGATGAGGGCTGAAAGCCCGAAACCGGTCCTAGGATGCATGCTTTCATTCCAGGGCGGACCTGGCATGGCAGTTCGGGCTGGACTGTTGCCATTGGGCTCAGGGTCAAGACTGATTTGCATATGGCTGGGTCCAAACTGGAATGGCATGGTGAGCAAAATAACGATGGATTTAGGCTCAGATCTCTATAATCGGGTGAATGAATGACATTGTTCTGCATTCTGTCCACGAATTGTTCTTTTTGCATCTGTGTTGTGAAAAGTCACCAAGACATAGTCCGCAATCTGCTGATCTGATTTAACAGCATTCTGCATCTAACTGATCTTCTTGTTGTTAAAATTGTAGATCTTCTCAGAATGCACACTAAATGGTGTCTAGGGTGGGAATAGAATCTGTAGTAATGCGACCCATGATCGTGAAGTCTAAGGTGCAGTCTGTGGCCATATGGGTGATGGTCCTGTATTCTCTCAGGGACAAGTAAAAGGCCCATAAAGATAGAAACAAGAATCGCTTACGTTTAGAGTACGCGCTGCTTTGCCATTTGCCTGTGGCTACCTAGTTGTAACACTGGCGTAATTTATACCATTCTACATAATCACAACCCCAGAAAGAATGTAGTAATATTGAAACTAAATACATGCACAGTCCAAAAGAGAATTTTACAGGACCACTGCCATTGCCGCTAAATACCGAATTTGAAGAATACCAACGATGCCTAATCTGGGTTCCCCCGCTGCCTAATCTGGATTCCCCAATACTTACACCACAATCTACTTCCGTATCTATACCTCACTTTGGTAGGGTGTTGTAGAGAGCCGCCCGGCCTCATACATACATTGTATCCACCGATACACGCATCCCCACACCCCCGGGGCGGGCTCGCTCCGGGGTATACAATAAACAGGCGGAAGACCGCTCGGGGTCTTTCCGGCATACCACCAAACTGTATGTGTCTGTGGCATTCTTGTTCGCCGAACGCCCACGTGCGAGGCCCTGACACCGCACACCACATTGGCGACGAGGCCGGTTCTGACCTCGCGCGTGCCCTGCCACCTGCCAAGTGCATCGGCGGTCCTCTGCCGGCGCCCACATCTCAGCGCGCCACCTGCGCTGACCAGATAGGGCCGCGGAGCCCACCCGCTGTGGCCGTTCAACTGCCCACGGCCTGTCTGTTGTGTGTTGCTGCCTACTCGTCGGCTCAAGGCCCGCCCACGCGCCTCCTCAGAAGGAGCGCATTCAGCCGGCGGGGCTCGCCCCGTGTGAGGTACGGGTGAGTGCTCTGTCGGCGGCCACGCCCATGCGGCGCATCTGCGGCCTAGTCGGGCCCCCCCGGCTGCGCGCACACTGGGCCTGCCCCGCATCACGCGCTGCACAACGCGTGCTGCCCCGGTGGGGGAGGGGTGAAGAGGAGCGACGGTGCACGTCGGCTCCGGGCCATCTCTGCTGCCCCGCCTGCCCCGATCAGCGAGGGACATAATTCCACAGACTTCCCTGCTTCTCTGTCGACGACAACAAGCTTTGGCCACACCTGGCGCCACCACCCTATGGGAACAAGCATTGGCCAATTCAAGAGCCTGCTCTTCAGTTCCCAGGCACGCAGGCCCTGGCTGGCTTCAGTGCGCCCGCTTGCTTGCACCTGTGTCCGCAGCTACTTGAGAACTGTGTCTTGGAGGGAGAATAGCTGCTCCGCACCACAGGAAAGTGCCCTGATTTTTCCTGCCCACACCGCCTGGTAGCACACGCGCCCGCAAGGAACGCAATGACGGACGCAACGCAAGGAGCCGCGGCGCCAGCGCCAGCACCAGGCCTAGCACCACCGGGCCCCGCAGGCCCACCCCAGAACCTCGCCACTGGTCCACAGATGATCGACCATTCCCACACAGGAGTTGCACCCCTTCCTCCGTTCAGCGAATCGGCTGACCCGGCGACTGCAGCACCGCGGTGGAAAGCGTGGCTTGGCCGTTTCAATCTATGTTTCAAAGCAACCCGTGAGACGGATGGCACGGTCAAGAGATCCCTTCTCATCCTATATGGAGGCCCCGAAATATATGACCTTTTTGAGACTCTCCCGGAAACTGGAGGAGAAGACGACTATGATGCGGCGGTCGACGTCCTCAACGCCCACTTTGACCCCCAACTGAACAATGATTTTGAAAAGTTTAAGTTCAAGAGAGCATGGCAAACGGAGGCTGAATCGGTAGACATGTATTACGCCAGACTACGCCGATTGGCCAGCAGCTGCCCGTTCGCTAATCCGAGAGAGGAGATAAGAGACCAAATAATCGTGGGATGTCGTTCAAAGTTGCTAAGAAAACTCATTCTCAGACAGCCTGGGATCACCCTAGATGAAATATTCGTCCTTGCCCGGTCCCACGAACTATCGGACGCGAGGGCCGATGAAATGGAAATGTCGTTACGCTCACCAATGGCACTACCAGCAACTCCCAAGATGGCGCCGATTAAGGAAGAAAGGGTGGACGTGTTGCAGAGAAGACCTCAAGGCAATCGCCCGCGACCATGGCAATCTCGAGGCACCCAGTGCGCGTACTGCGGTGAAGACCATCCGGCGACAGCAACATGCAGTGCTAAAGAAAAAACCTGCTTAAAATGTGGCCGACTGAACCACTTTGCAGCAGCATGTCAAGGAGGAAGATACAGGCCAAATGACCTGAGATCACGTGGAGGATATGGACCCAAGTCATTAACACAAAGAGTAAGGCGACTGTCGCTGGAGCCCGAACATCCGCCCCCGGATAGTCAAGCTCAAGAAAGAAGACCGCGCTACGAAGACGACGACGAGGATGAAGTGTATGTGATATCATACGTCAGCAGGATATCCACAAAGAGAAGACCACCACCCATGTGCACTGTTTAGGTAGAAGGTACCGAAATGCGAGCGCTCATAGACACAGGGGCATCAGTGAATGTGATGGACTCCGAACAATACGAACAAATGTCACCCAAGCCCGCACTTGCACCATCGAGCGCACGCATTTACACTTATGGGGGTACCGACCCACTACCACTGCGAGGGGTCATCAGCACCACCATCGTCAATGGTGAATATTCGACGGAAGCTCGATTCCATATCACCGAAGGAAAAAAAGGCACACTCCTCAGCTGTCACACAGCCGAAGACCTGGGGCTAGTGTTTTTCGCAAACCAAGTCCAACAATCACACGTGGACAGCATGCTACAAGAATTCCCAGCACTATTCAGCGGCCTAGGGAAACTCAAAGGAAAGAAGGTACGACTACACATTGACACCTCCGTGCGCCCAGTCGCCCTAAGGCACCGGAGGGTGCCGTTCAACCTCCGACCACAAGTGGAGGCCGAACTCAAAAGACTAGAAGATCTAGGAGTCATTGAGATGGTGTCAGGACCGACTCCCTGGGTGTCGCCACTGGTCGTGGCGCCCAAACCCAAGCAGCCTGGCGCCATCAGACTGTGCGTTGACATGAGGCTCCCCAACGCCGCTGTGAAGAGAGAGCGCCATATCACCCCGACGATGGACGACATCGTCGCTGACCTGAACGGAGCGAAGTGGTTCTCCAAGCTGGACCTCAACGCGGGTTACCACCAACTGGAGCTCAAACCCGAAAGTCGATATATAACAACTTTTTCGACTCATGTCGGGCTCCGACGATATAAGAGGCTGAGCTTCGGCGTATCATCCGCTGCAGAAGTGTTCCAGAACGCAATAAGAGAGGTATTGTCGGGGTTGAGTGTGGTAATCAACCTGAGCGATGATATACTCATATATTCTAACACTCTGGAGGAACACCACCCCCATCTGAGAGCCACGCTGCAGAGCCTGGCGGAGCACGGACTGACCCTGCATAGATCGAAGTGCTCGTTCTACCAAGAAGCTGTCGACTTCTTTGGATACACGTTCACACGGGAGGGTCTAAAGGTGGACCCGAAGCAGGCGGAAGCAATCCGGACGGCGAGCACTCCACGGAATCCATCCGAGGTGCGGAGTTTCCTTGGGATGGCCACATACTGTGGCTGATTAATTCCCAATTTAGCGGCCCTTGCAGAACCATTGAGAGCGCTCACACGCCAAGATCAGGAGTGGGAATGGACATGCTCGGCAAATCAAGCATTCCAGGATATCAAAGCGAGCCTTCTGGACAAGGCAGTAATGGCATACTTTCAACCACGCCAGAAACAGAATTAATTGTGGACACCAGCCCAGTGGGCCTGGGAGCCGTGCTGCTGCAAGAGTACGGCAAAGACGAATGGAAACCTGTTGCTTATGCGAGCAAGGCCTTAACTGACACTGAGACTCGATATGCTCAGATCGAGCGAGAGGCCCTTGCCATAAAGTGGGCGTGCCAACATTTTCATTTGTATCTATGCGGACAGGAGTTCACCATAGTGACGGACCATAAACCACTATTACCCCTCTTCACAGGTTCATCCAGGCTTGCACCCCCACGTATTGAGCATTGGGCTGTCCAACTGCAAGGCTACAACTTCAACTTAGTGTTCCGACCGGGGGCACACAACCCGGCTGACTATCTGTCTCGGCATCCAGACGTGACGAGGAAGGCGCTCCCGCTCGCGGATGGACAAGGAGTGGAAGAGTTCGTCCATATGGTGTCTCAAGCAGCATGCCCGGACACATTGACGTTGCAGGAGATAGGAAAGGCCACCGCCACTGGTGAGACACTAACTCGAGTAAAATGGGCCCTCGAAGACAATAGCTGGACGCGATTTCTCGACGGGATCCAGAGCCTAAGACCGGAAGTGAGCCATGCCCGACAACAGATCTGGCAGATCCGAAATGAATTAAGCGTGGGAGATGAAGGGGTTGTGCTTCGAGGACATCTCATTGTCGTGCCTAAGAGCCTCCAACGACACATGCTAACCATAGCCCACGTGGGCCACCAAGGGATGGCCAAGACAAAAGCCAGGCTAAGAAACAAGGTCTGGTTCCCGGCCATGGACAGCATGGTAGATGAAATGATACGATCCTGCCACGCCTGCACCATAATAGGGGGAGATCCGGCGCCAGCCCCGATCATCACGGAAGACGCACCTCAAACCCCTTGGACTCACCTGAGCGTCGATTTTCCCGATGGCAGACACACACTCGTGGTGGTAGACTCGTTTTCAAAGTTCCCCGTGGTGGAGGTCATCCCGTCAGTGGCATTCCTCAAGTCAGAAAAGCACTCGATCATATTTTCGCGACGATGGGACTCCCCGAAGAGATAAAATCTGATAATGGGCCACCGTTTCAAGGAAGGGACTTTCAAGTGTATCTGGACAACCTCCGAATACGACACAGAAAGATAACACCGTTATGGCCCCAAGCCAATGGGGAAGTAGAAAGACTCATGAGAACCCTTAACAGAGCCCTCAGGACCGCGGTAGACAGTGGAAATGACCCGGATTCTGCCCTGGATCAATTTCTAAGTGCTTACAGACAGACCCCACATAGCACCACAAAATGTGCTCCAGCGCACATGCTATTCAAAAAGGCACCCCGAGGCAACATACCGGCAGCACCCACCTGGACACCCGAAACAAGAGACAGTGAAGCCATCCAGTAGCGGAGGCGCATAACGAACCAGAAGGCGAGCGCGGCTCGACATGCACAACAACCAGGCATAAGAGAAGGAGACACTGTGGTGGTCCAGGACCGTCATCCAGGATGGAAATTCCGGACTCCTTATGAACCGGGGAGGTGGACAGTAGAGATTATTCAAGGAACCATGGTGACGGCGCGCCAAGGCCATCAGACAGTCACCCGCAACATATCCTGATTCAAGAAGGCGGGAGGGCCGGCTGGCGTCCCCGCAAACATTGTTGAAGCATCATGTGCAGAGACAGACGATCAGGACGAAGAAGGACCATGGGCTGAGGCCTCCGCCTTCGGCCGAGCCAGAGAGGGCCTGACGAAGGGGCCAGCCAACCTGATACATCTCAAAGCACCCTGGCAGGCCCCCCGTCTCCAGTGCGGAGTGCCGAGGTAACCCCGGCTGGGTTGCCGGCTCCCCCACATGCAGAAGCCGCCGATACCATCTGAGGCCCAATCCAGGTCCGAGCCAGAGACTTTTTGCCTGGACCTCACCATAGTGAGATAGTGACTCTAGAAACAGACTAAATTGAAGGAGGGATGTAGAGAGCCACCCGGCCTCATACATACATTGTATCCACCGATACACGCATCCCCACACCCCGGGGCTGGCCGCTCCGGGGTATATAATAAACAGGTGGAAGACCGCTCTGGGTCTTTCCGGCATACCACCAAACTGTATGTGTCTGTGGCATTCTTGTACACCGAACGCCCACGTGCGAGGCCCTGACCCCGCACACCACAGGTGTGTTCTACTCTACTTTCTCCTTCTTTGATATCTTCTTCTTTCTTTCTCACTTTTCTGCCTTCCCCGTTCTTGATTTTGGTCAACGACTATTGATGGAAAATATGCTACAGTCCCTAAAGATGCGCGCTGGTGCCCACCTCCTGAAACCAGCTGTCCAGATTCAGCGCTGCCAGAAATGGTGAAATTGGACTGGCCATTCTTGGCCTCAGGATGGTAAGGGTAATCACTAATCACCAGAAGGAGGACTTAGATGCCAGCATTATCACTCTCTCGTGGAAGGTTAGGATGACCTGTGATGAGTGGGGCATATCAGTCTCTGGATTCTAAAAGCTTGGTTTACAAAGCAGATGTTTACAGGACTTTCAACTTTAGCATCGATGTGAGGAAACTATAATTTCTAATGCCCTTGACGAGAAAGCCATACTTATTAAAGTTTTCATCATACATTGTTGAGTGCCCCACATGCATTCATTGGGGTTTAGCATTCGATGGGACTGCCCTTGTAAAGTTGATGTCCATTTTGAGGAATTGCATTTAGTGCCAATTGGAACAGGAGTATGCAAAGCTTATTTTTGCCAGCTAAGTTCCAGATTGTCATACTTCCATACCTCATAAAGGTTGCAAAGTTTCTCAGTTTATCTTCATCAAGCACAGATTGCATACACAAAGTGAGATAATTTTTAAGTCAAGTTAGAAAACATATACAGACTATTTATCTGCAACCTTATCTGTTAGAAATCTTTTTATCCACAATGGTGCATTTTACAGAATGCTTCTCGACACGTTTTTCTTTCACAGAGTTTTTCGATACACTTCAGTCTAACTTTACTTCTCACATGGAGTTCTGGAACATATTTGTTACACTGGACATGCCAGCACATCGACATTTGTAATGACATAACTGAAAACTGCCCAACCTGTGATAATATGTTCAGACTCCTGATCTGGTAGGAGCTGGTGCTATGCATAGTTGAGGTTAATCTTGGAGAATGATTGTGACCCATTGAGTCCAGGGATGGGGACTTAGGATCATTTCAATATCAGCATGCTTAATTTCATATGTTCAAAATTATGCAGCAGTTGGACAATGAGCACTGTAATATTAAGGTGGAGTTTGAAGTTTATTTTTCCCTGTACCCAACTCATTGGAATAGTGTTTCGAATTCTCTAAACATCTCACTGAGCTTCAGATTTTGGACCACTGCAGCTTGCCTGCTGATCACTCTGGATATGTTGGGAGTAAATCATGTCTTCATCTTCTAGAAGGTAGCACATGCTGGTGATGGAATGCAATTGGGCATGGAGGCATACAAGGACTCACCAATGTACTATCCTGTCGGATTAGGAAAATATCATTTTTTTCTCCTCAAAATTCTTTTTATTGAGCATTTTCAACGTCACATAGACAAAACTACTTACAATAAAGTATTGTGCATTGTCCCACACTCCCGATGAAGCCATTGTACAATTCCAATTATTTTGCCGTTTGGGACTTATACCTGCACATTGACATATGGTGAAGAGTTCACTTATCCAATATGGTGCATATCAACTCAAGAAAACTCCCTCACCCCCCTCCTCCCACCCTAACCAAACCGCCGCCCGTCAACCTAAAAAAGAGAAAAAAAAGAGGAAGGCGGAGGCTATGGTGAAATCGGAGTGAGCCATGTCGGGGGCTTCCAATAGTGCCCAGAGGGGTGTAGCTCTCTCCATTCGATCCCTACTGTCTCCGCAGTGTATATGTATGAAGCAGGAGATTGTGCGCGTGGAGGGGGACCCGACCACCAGACTATAGGGAGCTGCCCTGCGTGTCCATCTAGTTTTAGAACTGGAATAGGTGAAGTGCTCTAACAGAGGAAGGGTATGTCGTCAATAATATACCTATAGATAGAAAATATCATTATTTGAGTTCCCAAACATGGCATGCCAAACTGGGTTTTCTATGCTGTAGTCCCCAGCAAGATGCAGCGGTGCCCTTTTTGCTGCATCATCTGTTTGCTTGAATGCACCAAAAACCCCTTCCTACCCAGGCACCTGGAGCTTCCGGCACAGCACCAAGGAGAAAGAGGAGCCTGTCACGTCAAAAGATACAAGTGGTCTGAAGTCTACCATACTCACATCCGTAACACAGGGTTGAGGGAACAGCAGAGGGGGGCCCTCAGAGTAACCTCAAGAGGCGCCCTTTAAGTTTGGTATGCAACTGGGATCTACTTCACCTGGTCAGAAGGTACATCAGACCAAGACTACAGGGGCGTGGCTTGGATGCCGAGGAGGTAGGCAGCGTGAGCTCGGAGCTCCGTGCCCGATCCCGGAAAATATCCTGAAAATTCATTCGAACCCCGAGATAAAGGACATTATCCGGTACTGGACGGTACTGCGGAGGGTCCGGGACCCGCGGAAGACGACACCGAGCCTTCCCGCAGCAGTAACTTAACTTCGAAAGCTGAACTCGGCCGAGAAGTCGCGGACCCCAAAATGGCGGCGATGGCATGAGATCGCTTGTGACGGAGACATCTGCCCGGAGACCCACTGAAGACCGCTCCCGGACACGCTAGAGGTGCTGGCGGCCGCGTCGCGCCTCTCCCCAGGTGTCGGTAGAACTTTGGTTGAGGACCGTCTCCTGATTGGGGCGACAACGGTGCGACAGTGACTCGGAGACGAGAACCCCGGAACTCAGGCGCAACTGGCGCTGGCCGGGCCACGACCGCTCGGTGCTTCCTGCCTCTTGGTGACATTTCTGGACCTGAGCACCCGGCCGGAGGACGGTGCCCGGCGACGCTCGGAGGGCGACCAGGAACATATTTGAGGACCACCGCCCGTCCCGGCCCAGATGGGGAAACCGAAGGGGAAGGGGGATGGCGCGACCGACACTGAGGCGGCGGAAGGAGCAGAGAGAGACCAGGCGGCGTTACAGCGGATGCAGGATCGCATCCTGGAAGCCATCGCCACCACAAAAGATGCCCTACAGCAAGATATAGCTCAGGTGGCAACGGGCTTGGGCCTCCTGAAGGCCGACCACGACAAACTTAAGGACAGGGTGAAATCCGTGGAGACCACGGTTAAGGACTTAGCCCCGGCCCAGGCAACGGTGAAGGCCCAGATGGCCGACGTGATGGACCGTCTGAAGGTACTGGAAAGGAGGGCCGAGGATGCAGAAAACAGGAACAGGCGCAACAACGTACGCCTAGTGGGCCTGCCGGAGAAAATTGAAGGCAACGACATGGTGGGCTACTTGGATAACTGGCTGCGGACGGAGGTGGCACCTGAAGGCCTGTCCCCCTTCTTCTCCCTGGAGCGGGCACATAGAGTTCCGGCGCGTCCACCAGCCTTGGGCCTTCCTCCTCGCCCGGTGGTGTTCAAGTTGCTCCATTACCGGGACAGAGACTGGCTTTTACAGAGGGCGAGAGAGGCAGGGCCCTTTCAAGTGGACAACAACAGAGTCACCATGTTCCCGGACTACACGTTTGAGACTCAGCGACTTCGGGCAAACTTCTTGTCCCTCAAGCGCGAGCTCCGCCAGGAAGGCATCAAGTACTCCCTGTTGTTTCCAGCCAAGCTAAGAGTGGTGGTGGACGAAAAGTCTTTATTCTTTGCGACTTCCGCGGATGCATGGGACTGGTGGGATACTTATAAGGCAGGAACGGACGGTGCTAAGGCCAGGGAGGAAGAGGCCAAGATGGAAAAGCCGATCAGACAGTCCCAACGGATCAGAAAGAATCGCAAGAGGACCGGGAAACCCTCGATGTCGCAGACGGAGGCGGAGAGGCAGGCGGCCCTACAGGCGGTGGTGGACTTATCTAGAGCCGCCAGGACTCAGTCTGGGAAGGGCACGGATTCGGAGGCCCCGGGAACGGGCTCAGAGACAGGACAATCGGAATTTGGTGGAGCCCGGGGCCCTATTGTGACGCCGCAGACCTCGGGAGAGATACTGGAGGCGTGTTGAACTAGTTTGGCGGAATGGACTCGTTGGTTGGACACCGGGGCGATGGACCCGCAGCAGTGGAAAGACATTGATTGAGGTTTTGGGGATCTGTAATGTGGGGATTGTGGGGTGGAGCGCGCGGGGCTGATTTGTTGGAGGTTTTATAGCATTGAGCCGCGCCTTACTGGCCCCTAAGGTCATCGCAGTGGGGACTGCGAATATTACCACCTTTCCTTGAGGGGTGATCGGGAGTGTTGGTTTGGATGGGGGTACTTCCAGTTGCGGGGGGGCCTGTCCTGGGGGGGTGGGAGTTGCGAGCAGTTGGGGTTGCTCAAGGGGTTGTAGTTGTTGGAGGGGTTTGGCTTCCTGTTTGGAGAGGGTGGGGGGGAGGGCCCGTGGTCGCGGGACTTAGGCGAACACTGTTCTTTGTTGTATGGTCCGGTTGTGTAGGGGGGAATGGCTAGTACTGGAGCGTTGAAATGTGTGACCTGGAATGTGCGGGGCATGCAGTCCATGACGCGCAGACATAAGGTTCAGGCGTACCTCAAGCGTAGGGGGGTTCACATAGCGTTCCTGCAGGAGACGCACCTGAATAAGCAGGAAGGGGCGGCTCTACAAAGGCGCTGGAGGGGGCAGTTATTCTACACGACATTTTCAGCATTTGCGAGGGGGACATTGATTTGGATACGGGCGGGGGTCCCCTTCCAAGTCTCGAAGTCATCGATAGACCCAGAGGGCAGATATGTGGCGGTGGAAGGAAGGCTGAGAGGCAGGATGATATCGCTCTGCAATGTGTATGCTCCTAATGTAGACCTGCCCGCTTTCTTGTCTAACGTCTCGGGCAAATTGGCGGGATACTTGGCGGGGCCGGTCCTCCTGGGGGGGGACTTCAACTCGGTTGAGGATGTGCTACTAGATAGATCCCATCCCCCGCTACGTGCGTCCCCAGCACATAGGATCGCCAAGCGTAGATTAGAATGGCAGGAGAGCTGGGCCCTCACGGATGCATGGAGGGCGTTGCACCCCACCACTAGGGATTACTCCTTTCACTCGCACCTGCATGATTTACATGTGAGGCTGGATGCGTTTCTTTGTTCGGTATGTGTGCTCCCTGCGGTGGGAGGGGCGGAATACTTGGCAAGGACGATATCGGACCACAACCCCTTGTTGATGTCTCTGGAATGGATGGTGACTGTTAACTGCGTGCCAACATGGCGCCTGCAACCTGACACCCTGGACGACTTGTTGTTCAGGGAGGCCCTGAGTGACCGTATCGAGAGGTATTTTGAGGAGAACAGTGGTTCGGCTTCCACGAGGGCGGTTGAATGGGATGCTTTCAAGGTGGTGGTGCGGGGACACTGTATTGGGCACACGGCAGGGGCACGGAAGACTTTGTTGGATGACTTAGACAAGGCTGAGACACAGCTGAGGGATCTTGAGAAGAGGCGCCCGAATCGCCCAGACTTGCAGGAGGGGCTTAGCGGGGCGCGGGAGGGGCTGGCGGTAGAGCTAGAGCGGCTGCGTAGCTTCGACCACAAGGCGTACGTGACGAGGGCGCATGCGGAAGGTGATAAGGCGGGGGCGATGTTGGCTTGGCTTGCTAACCCTATCCGGGGGGGAGGGCCGATCATGAGGATACAGGAGCCAGGGGAGGAGCCTTGCCACACCCAACCCGGGATCCTGAACAAGTTCCGAGCTTATTATGAGGGGCTCTATCTGAGTGGTGATACGGGAGGGACGGAGGAGCTTGAGGAGTTCTTGGACGGGCTAGATTTGCCGCGAGTGGAGGACTCGGAGGCAGAAGAGTTAGGGCGGCCAATCTCCCTCGGAGAAATAGGTTGCGCTGTAAAACAGATGGCTAGAAACAAGACCCCGGGCCTTGACGGTCTACCGATCGAATTTTATGGCAAATACCTAGAGCATCTTGCTCCACGGCTGCGTGAGGTATACAATGAGGCGCAGGAGAAGGGCCGACTCCCGGGCTCTATGTGCGAGGCCCTTATGATCCCACTCTTGAAGCCGGGCAGAGAGGATGCGGCGCTGTCCTCGTACCGTCCGTTATCTATGTTGACGACGGATTACAAAATCCTCAGTAAAATTCTGGCCAACAGATTGCTGGTGCACATGACGAGCCTGGTTCATGGTGACCAGTGCGGTTTCATTCCGACACGCAACACCACTCATAACATCCGCAGACTCACGAGACTGATGGGTGTGGACTGGCCAGACACCGTCTCCCCATTTGTCCTGTCCATCGACATTGAGAAGGCATTTGACAGCCTCGAATGGGGATACCTGTATGAGGTGATGCGCCGCTTCGGGTTGGGAGACGGATATATACAGTGGACCAAGGTCCTCTATACTGAGGCGGTGGCGAGGGTCCGGGTGGGTGCGCTGATCTCGAGACAATACCCGATCAGGCGTGGCACTAGACAGGGTTGTTCCCTGTCCCCGCTACTGTTTGCGTTAGCAATGGAACCCTTCGCTGCGGTAGCCAGATTGGGCCGCCACTACGCAGGTTTGCCTTTTAGGGGGAGGCCGCACCTCATCTCCCTTTACGCGGATGACTTGTTGATGTTTTTGGCCAATGCCGGCGCCGAACTTCAGGGGGCGCGGAGGCTACTGGAGCAGTTCGGTAGGTTATCGGGCCTGAGGGTCAACTGGCCTAAATCCTGTCTGTTTCCCCTGAGGCCGGGAGAGCCGTGCCCACTCACTGCTCAGGAACTCCGGTGGGAGCCGCGCTGCCTACATTATCTAGGGGTTTATGTTTACCACACCCCGTCCGACCTGCTGGATGGCAACGTAACTCGCTGTATTAACGCCCTGCGTGGATCTATGGACTTCTGGGCGACTCTGCCGCTTTCTCTGGCTGGTAGAATTTCCCTGCTTAAAATGATAGCCCTGCCCAGGCTTTTGTACTATTTTAGGACACTGCCGGTATGGATCCCAAGTTCGGTTTTCAAACGCCTGAGGTCACTGATTATAGCGTTCCTGTGGGGCACGGGTAGGAGACGCATAGCGCTCGACACGCTGCTACGCCCCAAAGATGAGGGAGGTATGGCAGTGCCAGACTTCGAAGGATATTACCTCGCTGCCCAGCTGCAGACTTTTACTCAGGAGGTGGCAAGAGTTTATAGAGGTCCCGAGGACGCGAGAGTAGAAGGCACCCCGCGACACGTTCTGGCTTATATCACGCTGCACCAGAAACTCCGAGTGGGAGACCTGACGGTCGAGGAGCAGACTTTCCGTCTATGTTGGGACCGGGCCCGTAAGCGGGCGGGTGTCCGCCTTATGTACGCCCCCGAAATACCGTTGGGCATGGTCACTGCCCTCCCACATGGAGGTGACTGGTCACGCTTGCTCGGGTGGGAGGAGGCGGGAGTACACGTGCTGGGTGACCTCTACGAAGATGGGGTGTTGCTGCCGTTTCAGGACCTGCGAGAGAGATTTGACCTACCGAGGGGTGACTATCTGCTGCACGCGGCAGTCACAGGCGCCATGCGAGCCCACTGGGGAGAGGGGCTGCAGGAACCAGGTACCTCAATGGCCTGCCAGTACGCCATGATGGCGGCGGGAACCTTTAAGGCCGTCACATGCCTGTACTCGCGGATGCAGCGGGAGGCCTTGCAACCTCTGGCAGCCCTGAAGGCCAAGTGGGAGCTGGACCTCCAGGTGGAGATACCAGACACGACCTGGGGCCAACTGCTGAGGAGGGCGCGGAAGAGCTCGAGGAATGCCAGGTTCCAATTAATCCACTTCTATGTTATCCACAGGGCATACCTTACGCCCGGGAAAATCCAACAGTACTTTGGGGCGACCGACGCTGCTTGCCCCAGATGTAATACAGCGGGGGCGGATTTCTGTCATATGCTGTGGGATTGCCCCTCTTTAGGAGATTACTGGCAGGACGTCGGACGGGCCCTTAACGGGGCGACGGACAGGGATATCCAATACACTAAGGCAGTTGGCATCCTTCACTGGTTCCCACACACACCTAGAAATACGATGTCAAGTAAATTTATAGATTTAGGGCTTATCCTGGCCAAGCGGGAGATCACACGAAATTGGAAGTCCAGAGTGGGGCCCACGTATAAAAGATGGTATGGGGAATGTCTGAGATGGGCCGCGTGTGATAGTACCCTACGATACCAGATGGCCTGGAGGTCGAATGATGAGAAAGCACTGGAAAGGGCGACTGCATGGGAGGTGATGGTGCAGGCGCTCAGGGATGTGGACGATGAGGGGCAGGATGGCGAGAGCGAACTAGCCGGAGCAGACCCTAACACTATACAGGAGAACACACCTTAGCGATTGTTTGCTTCCTCCTGCAACACACCAGGCACTGATACATGGTTACTCAAGCGCAGCGCGACCACGGGGGAGGGCGGGTAGGAAGCTGGTTTGGAGGGATGTTGGGGTACCGAAAATTGGGGAGGGGGAGGGGCGTAAATCACAAAAGCATTCCAGGGTTATGTGCACAATGAAGCGGTCAGACAATGTAAGAAGTATGTGACCAAGACGGAGAAGAAGCTGCCCACATCGCATGCGGGGAGAGCTCCCCGGACGAAAAACGAATGTATTCGACTGAACTGGTCCATGTCATACTCATTTTGCTGAATATCTTGTCTGTATTTTTATATTGGTGATGCAATAAAAATGATGTTAAAAAAAAAAAAAAAAAAATCAGACCAAGACTACATTTTGTAGTTCTCCTTGTGGCTAGGACCAAATTCAGATCCAATGAGAAGCACTGCTCTTTGCCTTGCCAAGAAGGAGGGCTGCTGGGCTGCAAAAAAAGGTACATGAGCAGCCCTGGCATGGGGGTAGACCATAATTGCAGCTGATCTCTAACTATGATGCCAATTCTCCAGAAAAGAGCCCATACGGGTATAAAGTGATCTGTTGTGCTGGACCAACGCTGTGAAGCTTCTGCTGTGGAGAGATTTGGTTTGTCTATTTATAAGGCACATCTTAGTCATCTTGTAGCCACTTGGCACTAGTAACAGCCCAAAATTTGAACAAGAAGCCAGAATTGCTACTTGAACCAAGTCTAATTAAGATGACTTTTTAAAATAATGAAAAAACTGCATTGTCTACCACGACCTCATGCATGCATGCCTTTACCACACATGCCTTTACCACAAAAATGTGTGGTAAAGACATGATGGCTGCAGGGACATGTGTGGTAAGGATACCATCCCTGCCCCTCTGCCCTGAGCTCTAAAATTCTGTCCTCCTGTAGTTTATTCTACCTGCCCTATAAACTACCCGAACCCCCTATCCTGAGCCCTAATCCCCAACCCCCTAGCCACAAAAAACGACTCCAAATCCAGCAACATGCCCTAAGCCCTTAAATATTTCCCCTAGCCCTGAAAACTGCCCCTTTCCTGCCTGCCCTGAGCCCTTAAATCTTCGCCAAGCCATGAAAATTGACCCTTTCTTGCCCCCTGCCCTGAGCCCTAAAACTCAGCCCCCTAAAAACGACTCCGACCTCAGCCCTCAACTCAGCCCTCAACCCCTTAAAATCTGCCCCCACCTTCCCCTCAGCCCGAGTCCTACTTATGAAGCCACATCCCGGGCTGTCCTTCCTACTGCATCCCTTCCTGTTCCTCTCCCATCTGCTGAGACAGCTAGAATGCCGACTGCCTTAACCACGCATATGTCTGTTTAAGGCATAGGAGTGGTGAAATCAAGGGTTGTTTTGCTTGCGGTGAAATGGCACGTGTGCTTAAGGCAGCGTTGTTAAGGCCATTTCCCTTACTGTGTGGGTGCATTTTGAAACGTCATGGGTGGCGAAACATATGAAACACAACTTAGGGCCTCATTATGATGGCGGTCATCGCTGTGGGTTGGAGACCGCTCGACATGAAGTTGGCGGTTCTACCTGTCATATTATGTGACCGCTGTGTAGGCCGCCAGAAACATGCAGTTTTCTATTGCGGCTTGTGCTGTGGCCCCGAAAAGGGCACCGTATGCCAGAAACCATGTGGTGCCTGGCACACGATGCATGGATGTTTTGGGGAGGCACCACATGTTCCCGCCTGGCCACATAGCGGTGGCCCACAGGGCATGGGGGACCTGTTAGGGGCCCCCAAAGTTCATTTCCATGGCAGTGGGACCGCCATGAAAAGACTGTGGCAAATGGACATCGTAATCCCTACTGCAGTGACTGGGCAGGCACCTTCTTCATTGTTGAAGTTGAAGTTAAAACATTTATAAAGCGGTCGTATACCAAGCGGTTTCATGGCGCTGAGGACGAACAGGCAGGGAGGAGCAGAGAGGGAGGCCGCTTATTGGGAGTAAGCGCGTGGAAAGAGCTGGGTCTTGAGAGCCCTGCGGAAGATCAGGTAAGAAGCAGCTGTCCTGATGCTCAGGGGGAGAGCATTCCAGAAGTCCGGGGCCAGAGTAGAAAACCTAATGCCGCCATGTTTCTTCTTCCTAAATCGGGGGACACATAAGAGAAGCTTGGAGGTCCTTGTTAGGAACATAGGCAGTGATTTTTGAGGCTAAGAATGCTGGCCTGCTAGATGTATGCAAACATTCCTAGGCAGTCAATACTATCAAATAAACAAGTAAATAGACCCAAGGCAAAGGAACACTTGAGATAATAAAGTGAATTGTAAAAAATCAACAATTTTTAATACATAGAAGTTAAAAATCATATGGTGAATCAATAGGTGATTGCCTCCTAGAGCCTGAAAGATCAAACAGCCCATTTTAAAAAGAGAGCGTTCAGATAGGGGTAGCCAGTGTAGGGATTTCAGGAGAGGAGTGACATGATGATGTTTGGGCAATTTAAAAATTAGACGAGCGGCATGATTCTGAATCAGTTGGAGACGACGCAGCCCATATGCAGGGTCCCCAGCATATAGCGCTTTGCCGTAGTCCAGGCGCGAAACAATCATGGCGAGTACAATGATTTTCCTGTACTCACGAGTACAATGATTGTAGGGATTGCTGTCCGACTGCCATCCCGACGGGCTCCTTGAGCTAGTCTGAAGCGGCGGTCTTTCCCCGGGCCCGCTGCGCTCCGACTATCGGTATCTTATTCCAGCAGTTGGACCATTTCCCTGGATTTCATGCGGACTGCCACCGACGGCCTGTCCATGGTGGTCCGACTGACATCATAATGAGGGCCTTTGTTTGGTTCTTATACGTGAAGCGAAAATAGTTGAACTCCTTTGGGATATCGGAAATATTACTGAGTACTGTTTTAATTTTGCGCGTCGTTTTTATGCTAACCTTCGGTTTGCTGATGAGGACCACATATTTCACTAACTCAGGGTTTGCAGCAGTTTGGCAAAGCCTTATCTATTGAAATAGGGCCTGTAACAACAAAAAATACATGATATGGTTATTTGATGATTTTTTGCTATTCGAGGTTCACTTCAAGATGTGTCCTTTTCGCTGCTTGCAATTTCAAACACACCCCAATGTACACACAAATCAGATTTGAGTGTTTAGAACCGCTTTGAAAGAAAAACAACGATTCCTAAGTTGGATGCTCACTTACATTGTATCATCCCTTTGAGGCAGGAAAAGTGTGAAGCCGAGCTCGGAAGTGTCAGACTGACAGCCAATTAATATGAAGAGAGGTGCCTTCAGCGGCCATGTTGGATGAGTCAAATGGCCTGAAGGGTCTTACTCCAGATTTGATTCAGCGAGCTCAAGGCGTGCAAGAGAAAGCCCCTTGTGGAGATACCTTGCCTCTGCACAGTAAGCTACTGGCTTTCCTATGACAAGCAGCTGAAGGGCTAATGCAGTTTACTGTCCCAAACAAGGGAGATTCATCAAGGCAGCCCAAGGCTGTGTATAACATGGTTTATCAAATGCGTAGAGACAACTTACACATGAAAATTCCCCACAAAGCTCTAGAAACGGATCAAAACAAATGGAAAGGATATCCTCCAGCAGCACACAAACTCCAAAATAATTGTAAATGCTTAACCGCAGAAAATGGAAGCAAAGAAGCTTGTACAAAAAATATGGCTGGGCTTAATGAAACAAATAAACCTTGACTCCTGGCTTTTCACAGGTTTCCCTCAGCTTTGCCAAGGAAACACCGATAAATCTTTAGAGACAAGCTTCCAGAGCCTCGAGTACCCATTTTGTGAGATTCTTTTGGCCGATGTGCTGTAGATAATGAGACACAATGTTATAGCCGAACTGATGCTTCGAAACGTACATATGCTACCTGAATCTAAACCCTACATGAAACAGTTCAGTTGCACTCACGTGCAGCCTTACTCCAGGAATGAAGTGATGATTTTCAACTCCAGCAAAATAGAATTCGCCTCTTGGAGCACTCCTCACACGCTTTAATAAAGACTTACTCTGAAGCGTTTTGCTGTAATTTAGCACCACCACTAGATGGAGCCCTAAGGCTTTTGCTTTTCCTCTCCTTACAGGAGCATCGGCCCTTACTTTCATAATGAGTGTAAGAAACGAGGCAATGCAGGTAAAACGCCTCAGTGAATCGAATAAATGCCTTCTGCAAAAATCAGTGTAAATGCTACAGGTTTGCCATCCTTCTGGGATTAATACAATCTGAACTGCTCGTGTTGGGTGACAAAAACACAGTGGATTGTTCACGCGCCATCAGACAGTACAGGCGCACGTGTTTGCTATTTAAAATAACCTCTGTGTGCGTGTTCCGTGTTAGTCAAGCATGAAATCAATTACATTTATCCCCAGATGCTAACAAATTGTTATTCAGACGCATAGGGAAACAACCTTTCGGTAATTAGCATCACGGAGGTATTGTTGTCTCCTGATTAGCCCCTCCCCCGCACCGACAGAAAAGATGATGAGAAGCTAGGAAGTGCAATCAGCAGCTATCGGAATGTGGAATAAAGTAAATGACGGTGGCGCTGATTGCAATACTTGTGACAGGGTCTGTTGAGGAAGAACGTTCAAGAGTTCTTATGCGCGTGTATGTGTGCGTGTCTGTGTATGTGCCTGGGGGCAGATTTACAGTCCCCTTGCGCCACTTTTGCGTCATTTTTCCCATGCTAAAAGTGAAGCAGAAGTGGCGCAATGGGCTTGTAAATCTGTACCCCTGGGGCCTCATTTATGAGAAATAACGCATCGCTGCTTGAAAGCAGCGATGCGTCACTTCTCAGTGCGCACTCCTTACGACATTCCTGATGCGTCATATTTAATGTATGACGCATCATGTCGCAAGGAGTCACAGATACGTCAGTATTTCTGACGTATCTGTAAGCGCAAAAGTGACGCATTGCCGGAGTGTGTCACAAAAGTGACGCAACTCCAGCAATGCATCCTCAGTCTTACGCCTGCTGTGAGGCAGGCACAAGATTTTGACGCAACGGCGTCCTAAAAGTGACGCAGTGAAATCTCATAGATTTCACTGCGTCACTTCTACGACCCTTCCTTGAGTCAATACGCCCCCTTGCATACATTATACCTGGCGCAGGTATAATGTGGCGCAGGGGTTTACAAAGTGACGCATCTACCTAGATGCGTCACTTTGTAAATATGGCGCAATAAGGTGCATTTTTTACGCCACTGGTGCGTCACAAAAAGTGAAGCACGGGCGGCGTAAAAGTGATGCACAGCCTCATAAATGAGGCCCCTGGTGTTTATGTAGTGCAAGTGTAGCCAAAAGGCAGTGGAGCGCTGTACAGGGTCAACGAGTGAAAAAAGAAGGGTTACCTGGTATGTGGACTGTTATTGCATTATGAGAGGTAGCGTTCTCTAAAGAGTTAAGTCTTCAGCTCTTTCCGGAAGTCAAGCAGGTTGTGACAGTCCTGATGGGTACCATAGCTGCATACAATAACAAGCATTGGCATGGGCGATAGGTCTCACCTCTTGAACTTTATAACTGTGTTACCATGCAGCGCATTATCCCGAATACTGTGCCACTAGGGACTGAAGAGCCATACAATTACTATTCACTGTTTTTAACTTATACTTTAATTTGGGTGTCAATTGATTTTGTAATATTTTCCAATAGCAGAGCTGCGCCCCCAGGTTCAGAATGAGTTTGGATACAGTACTGTAAGTAATCATACTCTTGCAACAGGTTTATGTAACAGCTTCAGTCCTGTCTTTTTAGCAAAAAGAACATTTGGATTCTGGGACTTGTAGTTTTTGTTTGATCATCCTAGGTATGCCCCCTTTACATCATAGCAAGCTGAGTGTTAGCTAAAAATACTATCACTGCTGGCCCATGTGACAGTTTACAGCTATGTTGCCTCAGAGGGGTTATGAGTGAGAACCCCTTGTTGTTGCAAGCACTACGAAGCCGCCGATCTGTGGCAGCAAGCACTATGAATAACAAATAGGAGCAGATTTTTAAAGCTTATACCAGCACAACGCTTGATCAATTTAGAAGCTTCAGTAATACTCTGTGAAGGACAGGAGATCCAGCAGCAGAGGGGTGTGGGCACAACCCCCTTTAAACTATTGCAACCCTGCAGAGGAATCCTGATTCATTACAGTGCTGAAGCCCATCTGAAAAGTGCCTGTTTGGGCCTCATTATTATCTTGCACGGTGCAGAGCAAGAATATCGACTGGAAAATATTGACATACATAAATATCAAGGTGAGACTATCATTGGTTTTAAATATCGATGTAAGTAATATCTATGTCAAAAATATCGATTTGTTAGTTGTGTAAAAATATCGAGAGTGTTAAATGTCAATGTTAAAAATATAGATGTAAATAATATCGTTTTCATGTTTATGATGTAACTTTTTATTTAGTTGTTTAATAGTTATTTTATGTTTTTTTACATTTCTAATGTTTGTATGGAAAGAATAAATGTGAAAAATTGTTTTGCAAAATTTTATATTAATTTTAGGAGCAGGATGTTGGGTTTATAGGGGATAAGGGGGTGTAGTAATTTAAAAATGTTATTTTAAATGTATTACATTTGTTTATATTTTAGGAGCGGGATGTTGGGTTTATAGGGGTTAAGGGTGGGTAGTAATTTAAAAATGTTGTATAAATAAAGTGAAATATTTTAAATTTGTATATATTTTAGGAGAGGGGTGTTTGTGTTTATAGGGGATAAGAATGGGTAGTAATTTAAAAATGTTGTGTCACAATTTAACATTAATGTTTTAAATTTAGTAAAAATTTAATTTGAAATTAGAAATGTATAATTAGAAATTAGAAATTTTGCAAAAATATGTTTTGAAATTATAAATGATAATTTGTTATTAAAAATAAATAATTAATTAAATCTATAAATTGTGTTTAATAAATATAAATATGTATAAATAAAAAAACATAAAATATGGAATATTCTTGAAAGTAATTAATTTTATATTTGAATGTTACAAATTTAATTATGAAATATATGAAAATAATATATTTGTTAGAAGTTAAAATATATTCATTTAAATTTTATAGAGAATTTGATAAAAATCTGAATGTTAGTGTAGATAAATAATATATTTTTATAATATTTAAATTATATTTGGAAATGTTTTGTAATTATTATAATTTTTTAATATTTATCTAATTAATACCGAAATAGTTTAATATAAAAACATATATTTATAGTTCAAATTTGTAAAAATATTAATAAAGAATTTTACATATTGTTTTCATTTAATTTTTATTTTTTTAAATGTAGAAAGAAAAATTCTAGTAATTTCTTATATATAGTTTTAAGGATATATATGTAGTCATACTGTAAATGAAAGGGTGGATATTAAATATCTATTGTTTACAGTTTATATGTATTTGGAGTTAGAATAGTAAATTATTATGGTTTAATATCCAGCACTTTCCCTGAGTTTAATTGGATTTGGAGTTAGAATAGTAATTTATTATGATTTACTATCCAGCACTTTCCCTGAGTTTCATTGGATTTGGAGTTAGAATAGTAAATTATTATGGTTTACCATCCATCACTTTTCTAGAGTTTAATTGGATTTGGAGTTAGAATAGTCAATTATTATGGTTTAACATCCAGCACTTTCACAGAGTTTTTTTGGATTTGGAGTTAGAATAGTAAATTATTATGGTTTACCATACAGCACTTTCCCGACTTTAATTAGATTTGGAATTAGAATAGTAAATTAATATTGTTTACCATCCAGCATTTTCCCATATTTTTTTGGGAGTTGAAAGTATTTTTACAAATTATTACAACATTGAAAAAATAATACAACTTGTTATGTTTTTTCAAATTTTATTAGGATATTGTAACATTTATTTAGATATGTTCAACAAATTGTATTTTATTACATTGATGTATAAATGTATTTGACAATTCTTAAACATTTTAAATTTTTTGGTATACATATATAATGTATATAATGGAAAAGTAAAACAGTATAATTTTTACATTAATATACAGTATCTTTTGTATTGTTTAATATTTTTTAAATCAAACATTTAAATATTTGTCATCAACATTTTTATATCATGATTTACATAAGTTCAGGAGTTGGAATATATATATACTTTGTAAAATATTTAACATTACGTTTTTTTATATAGCATATTAAATTGCATTTTAATAAAATAAAATGTAGTATGTTAAATAATTTACAACTTTTTCCCATTTATATTTTGAAGTACATATATATTTTTGAACATTTGTATAATATTTGGAAAATAAAAGTGTAAATAATAAACATATATTTTAATATACATTAATTATTATAGTATACCTTTTTATAATAACATAATTAATGTATATTTAAAAAAAATTATATGTTTATTTTAAACATTTAAAAAAATATATATACTGCATTTTTAAACATTTTTAAAGCATTTTTTTATTATTTTCCATTCATTCCTATAGGGAGTTAGTCCTATTTTTGTTTTAATTATGCCACCATTTTATTTTTCTTTAGTCACTTTTTTAACTATCTGCTTAGTATTTTGGGTCATTCATGAAGACAAACCTCGTGGTTGGGAGCTGCTTCTTCTACGTTCCTGTAAGTTTACTTTTATTTACTTTTAAGTTAGTTTTAAGGTAGTGTTAAGTTAGAGGTAGTGTCAATGTATTTGTAAAACTGTTATTTAAACGTTTTTATGAAGGTTACGTGTGTTGTTTACATAGGATAGTGATTTCGTGTTTTATTTACTTTAGAATGTTATTAGAATGCAATGTTATTTTACTTAATATTTTAGTATGTGTGTTTATATTTTTTATATGCTATTTCGATTTGTGGGTTTATATATTTGTTATGGTTTGGTGAAGTCGTACCTCGGCATCCACCTTCAAGTGAAGTAGCGGGTGATGAGCTGTTGACGCATGTCAACTCCTTCCTCCTCTCCACTGTCCACATCACTGGACTCAGGGCCACGAACAGGCGGGGATCTTGGGTCCTTACCATCATCCAGGAACAGGGGGATCCCCTTGTAAATGGCCATGGTATGCAGCATACAGCATGCCACAACAATCTTGCAGACCTTCCCAGGCGAGTATGCCAGTGCACCTCAAGGTCAAGGCAGCGGAATCTTGACTTGTGCAGCCCAAAAGTCCGCTCAACGACACGTCGGGTCCTGCCATGGGCCTCATTGTACCTGACGTCAGCCGGGGTCCTGGGATTCCGTAGTGACCTCAGCAGCCATGGACGGCTGGGATATGCAGTCACCTGTGAATGACAAACACCCAGTGCAATGTTGCATAGGCAGAGGGCAGCAGGTCACACACACAGCACACCATATCACTAGGCATACTCACCCACAATCCAAGCACGCTCGGGAAGCAGATTTGGCATCATCCGGGGCACAATGCTGTTCCTCAGGATGTAAGAATCATGGGCCGAGCCGGGGAATCTTGCACACACATGTGATATGGTCATGTCCTCAAGGCACACCACCTGCACCACCTGCACATTGAATGATAATGTTTACAATTTCGGAAAATGTGCTCACTCGCCTGTGGTGGCACCAGACCTACATGGGTGCAATCGATGCCACTAACAGCATACGGGATGTGTCCAAGGGGATAGAAATCACCCTTCACACCGGCCAAATCTGCTCCCCTAGGAAAATGTATGTAGCAACACTGGGGCCCTTTCAATCACACAAGCTGTCACTACTATGTGGGGTTCCCCAAGGCTCATCCCTCAGTCCGACACTATTCAATATCTATGTGTCGGACCTGGCTTCTGTCATCAAGGCCCATGGGATGAGCCTTACCTCATACGCAGATGATACACAGCTTGTGTTGGTCATCAACGGGAATGGAGACAAGGTAGCAGAAAACTTCCAAGAGGGCATGCGGGCGATCGGTGAGTGGATGGCCTCCAATTGCCTAAAGCTAAACTCTGAAAAAACGGAGGTCGTCATATTTGGACATCTTTCCCCCGGATGGTCAACTACCTGGTGGCCCCCTATGCACGGAACTCCACCTATACCAGTCCCCACCGTCCGAAATCTAGGGGTGACTTTTGACGATAAACTAAATTTTATGGCCCACTCAAATAAAATAGCAGCAACCGCCCACCATAAACTCAGGCTGATCAAGAAAATCATGCTGTTCCTACCAATCACGGCAGGTAAAACGCTGGTAAGCGCCCTCGTGTTGTCATCTCTTGACTACTGTAACGGCTTATTCATCAACGCCCAAGCAAGAGTGACCAACAAAATGCAGACCATTCAGAATGCTGCAGCCCGTCTCCTGTCTGGAACCCCAAAGTTCTCACCAATCTCTGAGACAATAAGGGACCTGCATTGGCTCAAGATTCGGAACAGGATCAAGTTTAAAGCACTGTGCATACTCTATAAAGCATTGCACAACTATGGTCCGCACTGCCTGAAATCCCAACTCAGGTACCAGTCCTCCACAAGATTGCTCCGATCCAACAACCTTAAAATTTTGCATATACCACGAACAAAAACAGTCAACTGGGGCGATAGACGCTTCCTAGTGGCAGCTCCCAGATTATGGAATTCCCTGCCAGCTTCTATTAAAGACATCCCGTCCTTGATGCATTTCCGCAGAAAAATAAAGACCTGGCTGTTTGATCAAGAATAGTTACTGGCTCAGCCTTCGGGATTACATGCACAGTTTCTAGCGCCGAGACGCCTACGGGCAATTGTTCGCGCTGTACAAATTACAAAAATAAATAAATAAATATAACATCATGGCTGCAGGAACATCCCTAGCACCAGGCTGAACATGGGTTGCGACATCCCTGCAGCGCTGGCCACAGTCTCCTGGAAGGAACCAGTTGCAAAAATTTGGAGGGCTGCCATCATTTTGTATGTCGGTGTGAATGCTGTTGGGTAGTGGCAACGAGGCTGCAGGTGGGGCTCCAACAGATCACAAAGGGTCTTCAGTGTTGGTCGGTTGAGGCGGAATTTGCGAATGATCGCTATATCTTCCATGTCCTCCAGCACTGTCAGGTGACATATCAGATTAGGCCTCCTCCTAGTTGAGATGTAAATGGACACATGTCACTGACAACCACCCTGAGATGGACACTGCACATACGGTTAAGGATGTGACGGAAAAGCAAAGACTGCCATGAGAGATGTGTGGCACACCAGGTCACATGGGTGGACATTTGAGACACACAGATGGCACACCTCTCCATTAACAATACACAAGTGCCACAAACAACACATTGGTCAATGTGAATGCACACATACTGAAACACACATTACACATGATCACGCCTTCTACCGTACCATCCAACAACGTGTGTAAAATAACCATGACAGTCTCATACCCATCTGCTGTACCTGTCACACATCAATGCATATATTTAACTTGGCACACATCCAAAACCCAATGATCACAGTAGCTGTAAAAATGTCACTTGTGTGCATGAGCTGAAATGAAAGCACAAGTAAGTGACAACACCATACAGTGGGACAAGCATTGCCAAGGTCAGCACTGACACACAACACATTGATTCCTTGCACATTATTCACACCAGCTTAACACTGTGTAGCATCATCAACCATCAAATGCCTAAGTGACATGGTAGGGACCACAGACCAATGTGCGTCACACATAACCTGCGTCCACCTGTGTATTATATGTAATAATGGCATTGTGTGCCATATTATGTGCCCTTAACCATGTTGCTGCTGTGTACTGATGCAGTGTTCACAATGGACATTGCCATTGCATTAGCCTCAAATCGCGGTAGCTACCACCTGGCCCCGGCGATGTAACACCAGCACCACCCCCTTCACAAGTGCACTAGCCATTGGTATGGAGACATGTGTAGATGGCGGTGGGCATGCCCCGCCACCCAAATCGCAGTAGCTACCACCTGGCCCCGGCGGTGTGACACCAGCACCACCCCCTTCACAAGTGCGCTAGCCATTGGCATGGAGACATATGTAAACGGCGGTGGGCATGCTCCGCCACCCACATCGCGGTGGCTACCGCCTGGCCCCGGCGGTGGAACACCAGCATCACCCCTTCACAAGTGCACTAGTCATTGGCATGGAGACATGTGTAGATGGCGGTGGGCATGCTCCGCCACCCACATCACGGTAGCTACCGCCTGGCCCCGGCGGTGCGGCACTGCCATGGAGCATTGCCTACAGCCAATGGGAGCGATGATCGCGGTGGCTTGATGCATTTTTAAAAATCGCAGTAGGCGTGCTCCGCCACTGCGGAGTTGGACATTGGATGCTTTTGAAAGATGCACCATCGTGGTAGCGCACCCCGGACCCCTGTTGTGCATCACCGCCATGGAGCATTGCCTACAGCCAACGGGAGCGATGATCGCGGTGGCATGATGCTTTTTTGAAAATTGCGGTAGGCGTGCTCCGCCACCGCGGAGGCACACATTGGATGCTTTTGAAAGATGCACCATTACTTTAGCGCACCCCGGACCCCTGCAGTGCATCACCGCGATGGAGCATTACCTACAGCCAATAGGAGCGATCATCATGGTGGCATGATGCATTTTTTTAAATCGCAGTAGGCATGCTCTGCCACCGCGTAGGTGGTCATTGGATGATTTTGAATGAGGCAGACCTAGACAACCAATTGATGCAGCTTTGCACCATACAAACGACCCAAGGGGGCTATAAATCTGTAGGAATGAGCCTTACATTTCCACTGCTCACAGAGCCTGCTGCCTGCGACCCTCTCCTGCTGCTGCCTGGGACCCTCTCCTTCTGCTGCCTGAAGTGCCTGCTGCCTGGGACCCTCTCCTGCTGCTGCCTGCAGTGCCTACTGCCTGGGACCCTCTCCTGCTGCTGCGTGGGGCCCTCTCCTGCTGCTGCCTGGGACCCTCTCCTGCTGCTGTCTGAAGTGCCTGCTGCCTGGGACCCCTCGCCACTCACTTCCACCACAGGTATTCCATGTCCACAGGGATGGCAAGGACAGAGAAGATCAGTGCCAGTCCATTCACAAGCGAGGAGCTGGAGGTCCTGGTGGATGAAGTGCTGGCACAGTACCCAAGGCTGTATGGTGGCCCCAATGTAGTGATAAGTCATTGTAGAGGTAGCTGTAGGGCAGGTGGGGTGTCAGACATGTAGTTGTGCTGCTGCTTGATGTGCCTGAGGGTGTGGGGTTGTGTCATACAATAACAAACAAGCTGTCTCCAGGGCGAGGGAGTGTGTGTGTCCCAATGTCACTGTTTTACCTGCCTGCAGTTGTATGTGTGAGTGGAGTGTGTTACATAATCAGCCATCAAGGGCCACAGGATGTTGGACATGTAGGTGCCAGGACAGGAATTGCTCGGGTGAATGTTTTTGTGTACCACTGTTGTCCAACTCAGTGTGAATCCAGAGATTAGGCCCAGTGCCTGCACTCAGTGCTTCAAAACACACACACAGGTATAAATGTAATGCATGTAGTGTGCAGGCAAGCATGGGACTGGTGATGTCTGCAAGCCAACGAGGGTGTTCAGTGCAGTCATCCTGCATATGTGTGAGATTATCTGTGACCCTGTATGCCCTCATGAATGCATGCAATCACATCGTTTTGGCCCATGCAGAGTGCCCTTGTGAGGTGTCCCCCAGTATGTGATGGTGTGAGATTAGAATTGGTCATGAGTCGGTGTCTTGCTACTGTGCTGATAGATGTTGGTACATGACACTGTGTCACTGATCAATTCCCCTTCTTCTCTCCCCTACCTGCAGCTCAAGGTACACCAGCGTAAGGCCGTATAGAGGGCCATTGCAGCAAAGGTGCAAGCCCTGGGGGTCTACAACAGACGACGCACCCACTGCCACAAGAGGTGGGACGACATCAGTCGGCTGGCAAAAACCGTGGCTGAGATTACATTGGGCCTGCTACCGCGCACTGGGCGTTTGGCACGGCGCAACATGACTCCACTGATGGGCTGCATATTGGCAGTGACTCATCTGAGCTGGATGCATGTCTGAAGGAGCATCAGCAAGAAGGCAGGGGTGAGTATTTGGGAAGGGTGACTGTGGTTGGGAGCGTATGCATGTGTAGAGGGCCTGTGGCAGCAGGGGACCATGTGATGTTCGTGTGGTGGTGCTGTGCTGTGTCATGTGAGTGTCTGCTGGGATGTGTGCCAGTGTCAGGAAGTGTGACAAAATGCCCTTACAAAGGTGACCCTCCCTGCTGTTCTTCCTCATTGCCAGATGTGGTAAGATCCACATGGTCTTCAGCATTGGTATAGTGTGGGGAATCTATTAGGGGGGGAACAGCAGGGTTTACTATCTGAGCGTTAGTTCATGTATGCCTACTTTGCATGCACCATGATCGTTGAGGCCCACACATCTGACAACAAGGTGCCCCAGAGTACCAAATGGTGCTTGGAATGGCCTATTTGGCATTGTATCCTGTCATGTCCTAATGGGTGTGTGTGTGTTATCCCCTCCTGTTCCCTGAAGGTATGTCTGTAGTAATGAGTGTTGTCCACACATCAGGCCCCTAGGTGTGGGCTGTGCAAGTTGCGTGTCTGGTAAACTTGATCCACGGGCAGGATGTTATGCTGTGTGGCCTCAACATGGCTCAGTCATAGCAGAGATTCAGTGTTACAGGCACTGTAGTCGTCTATGTATTCTGGTGCTGCTATGTGATTGCAGGGTGTGGTGGTCAGCATGTCGATTTGGGCATCTCCTGTACTGCATTTATTGGATTGCTTTGTCCTGATAATGACACTAACACAACCCTGTCTCTGTTTCTCATGCAGAGTCACCTGTGGACACGGAGGAACAGGACGCGGAAACCAGTGGTGGCGAAATTAGCACCACAGCTGCACTGGAGGCCAGCGAAACAGAGCTCACCATCGCATCTGAGGGGGACCGTAGTATGCAGGAGGAATCCGTGCCTGAGACACAGAGTACTACATCATCTGATGCCAGCGGTGATGCATCTATGTTGTTAGGCACAGGGGATGGTGAGTCAGCGTCTTCATCTACCACACAGCGGCAGTGGCCAGCCTCCCATCCACTTCCTCTGGTGCTGCCCGTGTCCGTAAGAGGGGACAAGTTACATTCACACATGGCACCGCTGAGCCTGCACCTGTCCCCTCTGCTGCCCTCAGTGAAGAGTCAGTAGAGCTCCTGCACCAGCTTTGTGTGGGCCAGACCGCCCTGCTCAATGCCTTCAGTGATCATGACAAGAAATTAAGCGAGGTGGTTGCACACATGGAGGGTATACACTCTGATGTGGGTGAGCTACACCATGCAGTCCAGGCTTTGTCATCCGCAGTGACGTCTGCCCTTCAACAAAGCGATAAAAAAGGGGATGATGGACGGAGCCTTTGAGCAAATCAAACACTCACCCCCAGTTAACTGATCTGGGTTTAATCCATCAGCATTCTTTAGCTCACTCTGCCACCCCAGTTCAGACATGGCCATATGCAAATCAGTCTGACCCTTTGCCTCATGGGAACAGTCCAGCCCGAACTGCCAAGCCATGTCTTCCCTGGACCGGAAACAAGCATCCTGGGACCGGTTTCGGATTCATAATCCTGATCAGCTAGGCTATCTTGAATCCAGTGGCAAAGTGAGCAAGGGACTCACGTCTGCGCATACCCTGCCAACTTAGGGAGAGCAAAGCAATACAAAAGGGAATGATGGACGGAGCGTTTGAGCAAATCAAACACTCACCCCCAGTCAACTGATCTGGATTTAATCCATCAGCATTCTTTAGCTCACTGTGCCACCCCAGTTCAGACATGGACATATGCAAATCAGTCTGACCCTGTGCCTCATGGGAACAGTCCAGCCCTAACTGCCAAGCCATGTCTTCCCTGGAACGGAAACAAGCATCTTGGGACTGGTTTCGGATTTATATTCCTCATCAGCCAGGCTATCTTGAATCCAGTAGCAAAGTGAGCACGGTACTCACATCTGAGCATACCCTGCCAATTTAGGGCAAACAAAGCGATACAAAAGGGAATGATGGACGGAGTGTTTGAGCAAATCAAACACTCACCCCCAGTCAACTGATCTGGATTTAAGCCATCAGCATTCTTTAGCTCACTCTGCCACCCCAGTTCAGACATGGCCATATGCAAATCAGTCTGACCCTGTGCCTCATGGGAACAGTCCAGCCCGAACTGCCAAGCCATGCCTTCCCTGGACCAGAAACAAGCTACTGAGGACCGGTTTCTGGCATTTCAGCCATCTTCAGCCCGGCTTGCTTGAATCCAGTGGCAAAGTGAGCAAGGGACTCACGTCTGAGCATACCCTGCCAACTTATGGCGAACAAAGAAAAACCAAAGGAAATGATGGACGGAGCGTTGACAATACAAGCACTCACCCCCAGTCAACTGATCTGGGTTTAATCCATCACCGTTCTTTAGCCCACTCTGCCACCCCAGTTCAGACATGGCCATATGCAAATCAGTCTGACCCTGTGCCTCATGGGAACAGTCCAGCCCGAACTGCCAAGCCATGTCTTTCCTGGACCGGAAACAAGCATCCTGGGACCGGTTTCGGATTCATAATCCTCATCAGCCAGGCTATCTTGAATCTAGTGGCAAAGTGAGCAAGGGACTCACGTCTGAGCATACCCTGCCAACTTAGGGCGAACAAAGCGATACAAAAGGGGATGATGGACGGAGCGTTTGAGAAAATCAAACACTCACCCCCAGTCAAGTGATCTGGGTTTAATCCATCAGCATTCTTTAGCTCACTCTGCCCTTCAACAGGCACATGCTTCCATTCCTGCTCAGGTGCCTTTGTCCACCCCCCAGTCAGTGGCCACATCAGGTGCAAGTGACCACGGTTCGCATGCGTCACAAACACAATACAGCACAAGGAGCACACAGCAAACACAGCCCAAACGGTCCCGCCCACAGACACCATCCCCTATGAAGAGCAGAGCCATCCCAGAATGCAAAGACAAGAGCCCGTCAGGGAAAAGCAAGGCCAAAAAAGCAATGAGGCTGGCATCAGGCTCCCTTGCCTCAGAGGCATCACCAGCAAAAGACACTACTGTCCCTAAGACTTCATGCAGAGCTAGGCGTGCAGTGTCTATGGCCACTGAGGAGGTGTTGTTTGGCAAGGGTACACCTAGGAAGGGCACAGGTCCACATCCCCCCACCACATCAACTCCAATTCCAAGCCCAGTGAAGCTGGTGGAGGAGGGCACTGTAGGTGGGACACCTGGCAAGGAGGCAAAGGAGGGCACTGTAGGTGGGACACCTGGCAAACATGCAAAGGAGTGCACTGTAGGTGGGACACCTGGCAAACACGGAAAGGAGGGCACTGTAGGTGGGACACCTGGCAAACAGGCAAAGGAGAGCACTGTAGGTGGGACACCGGACAAACAGGGAAAGGTGGTCCAGAGGCATAGCCAGACAAAGCGTTCCGCAAGATCCTGCACATCACCAGAGGGAGTGCCAGTGTGTGCACCTGATGCGGGACAGTTGGTGTGTGTGCCTGTTGTGTCATCACCAGTTCCCATTAACCCCAAGACAGGGAAGCCATTTCATATACCCAAAAAGTGGAAGGGCACCTCTCAAACCTCTCCCACCCACACTGTGTCACAGGTCTGCATGACTCCACCTCCACGTGCCACTATACCACCTGGTCCAAACAACCCTCCAGCTTGCCAAACAACTGATAGTCCTACATCACCTGGGCCTCTGTCTCCCCAGTCAAGTGGTCCTGCTGTCCACGAAACACAGCCAGCTCCAAGCCCGCCTGACAGCCAGATGTGAATTGCAGTCCCCCTCATACACATATCTCTCATACAGGTGTGCTAGACCTGGACATTGTTTGCCACCTGGGGGTGTTGCTGGCCATGGAAGGCTACAGTCAAACACACACACTGTGCAGCTTCCCATGTCCTGACTCTGCACTTCTCCCTGGCCACTGGCCTTGTCACTCACTGTTGTTCTGCCCTTTCCTGTGCAGCTTCTTATGTCCTGACTCTGCACTTTTCCCTGGCCACTGGCCTTGTCACTCACTGCTGTTCTGCCCTTGCCTGTGCAGCTTCTCATGTCCTGACTCTGCACTTCTCCCTGGCCACTGGCCTTGTCACTCACTACTGTTCTGCCCTTGCCGGTGCAGCTTCTCATGTCCTGACTCTGCACTTCTCCCTGGCCACTGGCCTTGTCACTCATTGCTGTTCTGCCCCTGCCAATGCAACTTCTCATGTACTCACTCTGCACTTCTCCCTGGCCACTGGCCTGGTCACTCACTGCTGTTCTGCCCTTGCCTGTGCAGCTTCTCATGTACTCACTCTGCACTGCTCCCTGACCACTGACCTTGTCACTCACTGCTGTTCTGCCCTTGCCTGTGCAGCTTCTCTTGTCCTGACTATGCACTTCTCCCTGGCCACTGGCCTTGTCACTCGTTGCTGCTCTGCTGTTGCCTGTGCAGCTTCTCATGTACTTGCTGTGCCACCTGACATGGACACTGGATATGTCGCTCTGCTGTGTTGTGCTCTCCCCTGTGACATGGACATTGGCCCTGTTGCTTTGCTGTATTGTGCTCTCCCCTGTGCCATGGACACTGGCCCTGTCGCTCTGCTGTGTTGTGCTCTCCCCTCTGCCATGGACACTGGCCCTGTCGCTCTGCTGTGTTGTGCTCTCCCCTGTGCCATAGGCACTGGCCCTGTCACTCTGCTGTGTTGTGCTCTCTCCTGTGCCATGGACACTGGCCCTGTCGCTCTGCTGTGTTGGACTCTCCCCTGTGACATGGACACTGGCCCTGCTGCTCTGCTGTGTTGTGCTCTCACCTGTGCAGCCGCTCATGTACTTGCTGTGCCACCTGACATGGACACTGACTCTGTCGCTCTGCTGTGTTGGACTCTCCCCTTTGCCATTGACACTGGTCCTGCTGCTCTGCTGTGTTGTGCTCTCACCTGTGCCATGGACACTGGCTCTGTCGCTCTGCTCTGTTGTGCTCTCCCCTGTGCCATGGACACTGGCCCTGTTACTCTGCTGTGTTGGACTCACCCCTGTGCCATTGACACTGGCCCTGCTGCTCTGCTGTGTTGTGCTCTCACCTGTGCAACCCCTCGTGTACTTGCTGTGCCACCTAATATGGACACTGGCTCTGTCGCTCTGCTGTGTTGTGCTCTCCCCTGTGCCATGGACACTGGCTCTGTCGCTCTGCTGTGTTGTGCTCTCACCTGTGCCATGGACACTGGCCCTGCCGCTCTGCTTTGTTGGACTCCCCCCTGTGCCATGGACACTGGCCCTGTTGCTCTGCAGTGTTGCAGTCTTCCCTGTGCCATGGATACTGGCCTTCCTGTTTGGAGTTTGCATGTGTATATTGTATTGCATATGAACAGCATGTTGTGCCTTGCTCTTGTCTACTGTTGTTCTACTGTCACATCTGTGCAATATGTCAATAAAGACAGTTACTCATGTTGT
Source organism: Lissotriton vulgaris (assembly GCF_964263255.1). Taxonomy (NCBI): domain Eukaryota; kingdom Metazoa; phylum Chordata; class Amphibia; order Caudata; family Salamandridae; genus Lissotriton; species Lissotriton vulgaris. The sequence continues at coordinate 358,063,804 of NC_141693.1, read as the reverse complement.
CTGTTTTGTCAGTGTCCTTGCTGATTAAAGTTATTTTGGTGTGTGCATTTTGTTGCCTGTGCCCCATGCTCTATGTGTGACTTCAACATTGCCAAGCTGCTTGCCTCCATCACATTTTTATACAGGGGTGACAGGGTCTTCAGTACATTCAGACACTGATACTTGTGTTATCTGTGTTGCCTTTTTTGCCTGTCATGCAGTTCTATTTTTAGTGGTTTGCTATTGTTGGCTACGTTGTTGCCATGTCAGCCTGGGTAACACTGTCAGCACAGGGTGTGATGGTGTGCACATGTTTGCATGCAGGCTGGGCAATGTCATGATGTGTGTGTGTTATTCTTTGCCCAGCTGTGTATGTGTATGGTCATTTTGTGCTGGCCCTTAGTCATGGTCCCCTGGACTACATGAGATGTGTGCTCATGGGTGGTGAAGAGGTGTGCAGTGTGAAGGGTGTGACTTTGTGGTGGTTGTGGATGTGTGTGTGCCCCTGGATTGTGATTGCCACCCATGTCTCATCCCGGAGGTTTGTGTCTGTTGTTTGTATTGTCCTGCCCTGTGTAAATGATTGTCTGCACTTCTGTGAGTTGTCTGTTGTGCACTGTGCAGTGTGTTGGTGTGTCCATGCAGTAATGTGTGACTCTTCCTTGTAGTTTTTGTCAATTATAGATGTGCAATGTGTGTGACTTGCATATCAGTTTTGTGTTTGTTGATTAATCTGTATTGAGTGTGTTTGTGTAGACTGTGTGGCCCTGATGCTCCTCACTGGCATTGTGTTTGTGTTTGTCATGCTTTGCAGGCACATGGTGCCTTTTATCCTCTTGCATGGCATGGTGTGTGTGGTGCACTGCCATCACCTATGCGTGCCACTTGTGCCTAGCCATTGTAGGTCTGCACTCCCTCTATTTGTGTATGGTAAACCACTTACATGTCTACTACTGACATGCTAGTCAGTTGACTTGGATGTCAGCTATCCCTTTGGTTTACATGGGTATGTGCCTCACCATCACTTCATTTGTGAGACTGTGCCTTGTGGTGCAGTTCTTGGGCCTGGAGTGTTGTTCCACTCTGGACATTGCCCCAATGGTTTATGTGTGGTGTTCTTGTGCTATTTGTCAGTGAGGATAGTTCATGTGCACTTCAGTTGTGTGTGCTGCCCAGTGAACTGGTGAAGATGGTTGTGCTCTTGTATCCCAGAGTGGTGCCTCCTGTTGTTGTTGTGTTGGATGTATGTGTGTTGGATGTGGTATTGCTTCACTTCATGTGTGCGCTGTTGTATGTGTGCTATGCTGATTTGTGGTGTGTGTGTTGAGGTTGTATCAGTCATGTATGTGTGTATCTGTTGTGCTTGGTGTGCACAGACTGCTTGTTGTGCATACAGTGCTGTGTGTATGTGGCCTTAGCATTGCCTGATGTGCATCCCCTGATGTCCTGTGGTGTTTGTTGATTTTTGCTTTCATGTGCATGTGTGGTTTGTGGTATGTTGTGTGTGTTTTGTTCTTGAGTGATGATGTTGTGCACTCATGTTGTGTTTGTGCTAACATTGCCCTCCCACAGTTTGGCTGGCAGGGTATGTCTCTTTCTCATATGGTTATGTATGTTTTCCTATGGTGTTTGTGGGTTGTTTTTGGGCAGGCATCTGTTCAGGATTCCCTGTGTGTGTGTTGTGTTTGTACCTACACCCAGGGTGTGCATTTGTTTGTGTGTATTTGTACTGGGAAGTATTTTCAGCCTTCAGTGTGATTGGCACTGATGTTGTGTGTTCCTTGTCAACCACTCCTGCAGTGGCTGTCTCCCTGGTTGTTTGTTGTGTGGTGCAGGGTGTGTATTGTGCTTGCTTGTTGCTGTGCTTGTTGCTTGTTGCTGTGCATGGGGGTACACAGGATGGGCACCTGGCCTGTGACTTGATGGGGTGTGTTGCTGTGTGGTTGGGGGTGGTGTGTCCCTGTGGTCTTTGTGCCCTGCCCATGCCTTGGAGTGGCCCTGCCTTCTGCATTGTGCACATGTGTTGACCGTGGCGGTGACATGAGCAGGAACCGAATGTTGCTGCTAGTTCATGGCCGGTGTGGGTCCCAGATGAAAGGGGGTGACTTGGTGGCTGGTGGGTCATGTGTGGGTGCTCTTGTGTATGTGTTGTGACCCCAGCAGGGTGTCTGTGGTGTAATTGGACCCTGTGTCAGCCCGTGTGTTGTGTGTTGTTTTTGTGTAGTTGCGAACCTGCGACGTTGTCCGCGGCGGCCCATTTGATGATAGTGCTGTAGCAGGTACATCAGCGGATGCATATGTAGGACTGGGTCCATGACGTTCATGACCGGGTCTCTGCTATCGCGTTCCGCTGTCGAGTTTCCGCTGTGTCAGGTTGGGCGGCGTCTCCGCTGTGGTGCGTCTGCTTGTTTGGCCATCCTAATTTGTGGAGCGGGCGGACGTCATTCCGCACTGCGGTGAGTCTCCATTGGCTCCCACTGCCGAGGTGGCGGGCGCACTTTGATGGCGGTGTGCGTCGTTCCGCGGCGGACGGGAAATGACCTATGTTTTGCTATACTAATGTGGCGGACGTGAGTACCGATGCTCCCGGGCGGGAAAAGGCGTTTTTCTGCCCCGCCAGCACCGCAGTGGTGCCACCACCCGACATTCTAATGGATCCCTTAGTTTTTATAGTGGTTAGTTAATTACTTCTAAATGTTAATTGCTTTGTGCTCTTTCAGTTTAAAATCATTGGTTGAGATAAGTTTTTTTAATTTTGTAGCAGTCACTTTTTAATTAGGTAATATATGTGTTGTTTGTTAGATGTTTATAACATATTATTTGTTGTAGTTATTTAAAAATATTTGTTAATAATTTTATTGTATATGTTAATAATTGTTGAATATCATATATATATATGGCAGAAATAATGTCCAGATACAGTTCTCTGATGGGGGCATCTTTAAACTCCACAAAGTTTCTGGTGGACTTACAAGTCGTTGAAGAAGAGTTTCTTCTGTTTGCCACCCATGACCAATAGAGTTGTTTTAACATGGATTTAGGCGGGGCTGACTGTATCTGGACATTATTTCTGCCCCATGGGATAGATCCCTGTATTTCAAATTCAGAGTAGGTCTTCTCCCTGTAATGGAGCTCACATGCCACTGGAAAGTTCCATACCAGACTGCGCCATGGTGTCCATTCTGCCCTCAGCGCCGTGAATCTGTCCCTCATCTTTTATTCGAGTGCCCTGCCTACAAGGTTCCTCGCATGAAATGGATTAAACCAATGTGTCTCACCTTGGGCACCAGACATTGTAATGTGGCACTACGAATCTTACTTACAGACACTCGTCCATTCTTCGCATGCGCCACCTCGAAGTACCTAGGTTGGGCATGGCGAATACGGTCAAAAAGACTTAGGCAAATTGTTTAATCATGATTTTAACATATGGTCTGTTTCTGGCCTATTTCCTTTTTAGCTAACTTAAATAACACCCCCTTTAGAAATCGTATATTAAGGGCTTTTTATGCTTTTTAACTAGCAATGTTTTAAAATGAATTTACCATGTATGTACGCTTTTTAAGATATTTTTTATGTCGAAATAAAGCCTATTTGACTTGACTTGACTTGATATATATATATGTGAATAATTATGTGTTAGTGAGTATATTGTTTTTTGTGAATGGATCTATTTATTCGAATTTTTATACTTGTTTTATATTTGTATTAAATATATATTAATTTTATATATGTTGGTATTATTTAATATTATTTGTTTTAATATATTAAACTATTATATAGTTGTAAGGAGTCTTTATTTAATGTTAAATTGCATTATCAATATTTTTTGTATAAGCTATAATTATATTTGGGGGCTTTAGGGAAACATGGCGGCAGTAGGCTAACTGCCGCAGTGCTCCGCTCCAGCCGCACGTGAGTGCCTAAGCGTTTGCCTCGCGTGTTCCGCCTGCGAGTGGGCAGACGTCCTCATCACAGCGGCTCCGTTTCGGGTGCCGTTTTTTTCTCACTTTTTCGACCTTCGGACCGGGTCACTGTCTGCTTTTGACGGGGATTGTTTTCCAAGTGCGGATTCGGGCTACCGCTTCAGCTCGATGTGTTACGGTCCCAGCCTCAGCCCCAGCAAGGAAGGAGCAGAGACAGAGGCGGAGGACGCCGGGACCCGGAAACGTTTAGACAGAGCACTGAAGCAGCGGGAGCCCGCGCTGCTACACTGGGGTCAGGCCGCCCTGGAGCTCCGCAGGGCCAGGCGTGTTCGGAGTCTCCAACAGGGCTCCATTACCAGCAACAGTACCGGTACATCGGGTGAGAGGGATTTTGCCTCCAACTCCGGCGCCTTCTCTTGCTTTGCATTAGAGTTCGATCAGCTGGGAGAAGAGAAATCTGAATATGAGGTAAAAGGGAAACATGCTGAAAAAAAGGGAGGGTGTAAGGTGATTTCTGCCGAGGTCCCTCCAAATTCATTGAAAACTATCGGTATTTACAAGGGGAAATTAACTCAAACCAAAGATAAAAATTTAAATAAAGGTCCAGGGAGGGCTAAGTGTCCTCGCAAGAAAAAAGGCAAAAGAGCAGAGGCATTTTCACCGGAGAAAGTGGCAAGTGGTTCAGAAAGCAGCACAGAAAAAGCACAAGACTCTCCAGAAGTGTTGGTTTCTTATTTTGGGGGGGTCTCCCAGGTTTTTACTTGTCCACCCTCTAGTTTGAATCCAGCAAAAGCCTCCTCATACCTTTCATTTGAAGTAAAGCCTAAAAGGGGAAGAAAGAGTAACAAAGCGATTAAGCCCCCTACCACTTCTTCCTCTAAAATCACTCCCTCTTTACGTTCATATTTCAAGGTGATTCCGCAAGTATTGGAGATCGGTCAAGAGTGTGCACTAGGAGAACTTTGTTCTACACAACTACAGTCTGTGAATAATAAAATGGCGCTGATAGCACAAAGCCAGGAACCCCATCTGGAGCTAGATCTGTTGCAGGAGTTCCCCAAAGACTCTGAGGAGGCGTCACTGGATATGTGTGCTGACACTGACACTGTCACTCATATGCATTCAGACGCGGGGTCTGTAGAGGGGCATACAGCTTCACCAATTCATGAGATAAACGCTACAGTTGCTGGTTTGACTCATACTTCGGCATTATTCCCTCTCTTCCCGTCTATCTCTTCTCAAAATGGAACTCAGGTTGAAGATCATGCATCCAAAACAACGGAAACAGAGAGTATTAGTAGGAAGAGCAAAGAGTTAACAGAGTCAACAGACGGATCCCTGCTATCGAGGTCATTTTTACCCACGTTTCAACTGAGGCTGCAATGTTTTCTACCCACGAGGAGAGCGAGGCCTTAGACTCCAGCACTATCCCCATTTCCGCAGCTTCGATACAGCAGATGTTTGCAACACTATCAGCTGAGATTAAGCGAGGATTTGAGGAGTCCGCTTCCAATCAAAGAGAAATAAGAGCCTTTTGCGAGTCCCTTGATGAAAAGATTGTTGGCCTCTCAGTAAGAACTCAATCGTTAGAGGAAACGGTGGGGCAGATATCTATGCGTGCTGAAAGTGTTAAGGATGACATATCGAAATTGAGAAGAGAGGATACTGCTTTATCAGAAAGATTGGAGACTGTGGAAAACAATGCTAGGCGTTGCAATATCCGAATCTTAAATGTACCGGAGGGAAGTGAAGGAACAGACATTAAAAACTACACTATTTCTTTGCTAAAAGAATCTCTTAACCTTCAAGTTTCAAATGAAGATCTTGCAACGGATATTCAGCGTATCCATAGGGATCCATTTAGGCGCAACCCACAAAGAACCAAGCCTAGGAAAATCCTAGTAAATTTTCACACTTACACCCTGAAAGAGCAAATATTGAACCTAGCATTAAAACAGAAATCAATACCGGGCAAAGGAGTCAACTATCAGATACGTTCCGATCTTTCCAGATTTACCCTTGACAGACAATGGGAGTTGGGCAAAAGGATGGATGCTTTCCGTGGTCTGGGTGCTACAGTGCAGATGGGCTTCCCTGCTTCCCTCAAAATAATGCATAACAACAGAATGTATAACATCCGTTCAGTACAGGCAGCAGATGAGTTGCTATTGTCTCTGGGAGGCAGAAAGTAAAAAAAAAAGAGTCTATAGGGCTAGTAAGGACCTATGGCCGTATTAGTTCACTTGTAAATTTCACTAAAGATAAAAAACAAAATAAGTATAAAAATAACATAGAAAATAACATATAAAATAACACAGGTAACAAACAAAAACAAAAAATAAATAAATAAAAATAAAAGGGTTAATGAAAAGGAACACAAAATGTATTTTTTTGAGGCACTCACAGGTGGGGCTCGGGAGGAGTCGGGGCACTTACTTCCGGCATCTCCGGATAGTGAGTACAAGGGCTTCGCATGGGAGGGAGGGAGGTTTGGGAGGGCACAGGGGGGTGGAGGGGAGGGGTGAAAAAATAACAAAATATTTATCTTTAAGAGCGCTCCAAACATCAACAACATTTTTTAGGGATTCTAACTCCAAGAAGCAGACAATTAGCAGTTTATATATATAATTGGGCAGTATTTCATATAAGTGCCTATTCCCAGGGTTATGACGAAGCTTAACATTTTTTCCTGGAATGTTAATGGTCTCCGAACCAAACCCCGTGCAAATAAAATTCTCCAGTATTTGCGGGATGTTGAGGCGGGCATTATCATATTGCAGGAGACACATCTTGTCGAGAGAAAAATGCTCGAGCTGGTCAAGAAAAATAGATGGTTGGATACTTCTGTTTCTACCTCCCAATCGCTGAACATAAGGGGCGTTACTATCCTCTTTAAAAAATCCATCTCTATAAGAATTACTCAACAAATGGTCGACTCTGGCGGCAGGTGGGTTATTGTGGCGATCGTGATAGGAGGTGTAGCACTAACACTAGCAGGATACTACGGGCCGAACAGGGACGACCCTTCCGCGTTAGAATCCTTATTTTTTCATCTGCTGCAGTTTCCCGAGCCAGTCATTATTACCGGTGACTTTAATATTGTACTTAATCCGATGTTGGATAAGTCTCCAACAAGTAGACAACAGCCCCTTTCTAAGTCTAGAAACTGCTTACTGGGCTGTATGAACCAATATGGTTATATAGATATCTGGAGACTAAGAGAGGGGCAGAGAAAGGGATTTTCCTTCAGGAATTTTAAATACCGGCATAGGTCAAGAATAGATGTTATCTTAACTAGCCGTAAGCTGGCCAACTCAGTCAAAAATGTAGATTACCTTCCGTCGCATCTTTCTGATCATTCAGTGATGAAGATGGAACTCGAGTGGGGAGACAAACCCCCTAGGAGGACGTGGTCTTTTGATCGGTCCCTCCTTACCTCACCTGAAGATATAGAGCAAATACAATCAGAAGCAAAAGCTTTCTTTGAAATAAACGCTGATTCAGCAGCTCTGGGTGTTATTTGGGATGCCTTCAAGTGCACGTTAAGATGGATCTTAAAGAATAAGATCGTATATCGAAGAAAAACGTATTTGGAAGAGGTGGCTACCATTGAGGAGAATATTAAGGTTACTCAGGCGGATATCGAAAACAGCAGTAATGACAGCAATCATGTTCTATCGCTGAAACACGCTAAAATGACGGAATTGAAGAATGCTTTAACATCAGTTTTAGACAAAAGAATTATGCAGAGATGGGAGGCCAGCAAACTAGCTCACTTCCAATATGGGGAGGGGGCTGGAAGGCTCCTGGCCTGGAAAGTAAAATCGGATTGAGCACGAAATCATATCGATTCAGTGACAACTGATCGCAGTACATTCACGAATGATGAGGACATTAGAGAAGCTTTTAAAGATTTCTTCCAAACAATATATCAGGAAGACCTGAATGTCACCTCTGAAGACGCAGCCAATTGGTTAAAAGATCTATCTTTACCATCTTTGTCTGATGAACAGAGTAACTTTTTAGATAGGGATATAACGAAGGAAGAGGTAGAACTAGCCATTCAGGGAGCCAAGGGAGGAAAGGCTGCAGGAACTGACGGTCTGCCATCAGAAATCTATAAAAACCTGTTATCGGTGTTGTCCCCGGTTATGGTGGAACTGTTTAATAATATCTTGAGGGAGGGAGAGGCACCCCCAGCATCCTGAGATAGTGCCTCGATAACACTAATCCCGAAGCCAGGTAAGCCCTTATCTGACTGCGGTTCGTATCGGCCTATTTCAATTCTAAATGCCGACTATAAAATCCTGGCGGCAATATTGGCTAAAAGGCTCGGTCAGGTAGCTTCAGACATACTAAATCCCGATCAAAAAGGTTTTGTAAAGGGGAGGCAGTTGTTCGAACTTACATATGACCTGGTGGGAGCAATAGATCTGGCGACTAGGGAGAGTCTGCCCCTTTCGGTTCTCACCTTGGACGCCACCAAGGCCTTCGACAGGGTAAATTGGCAATACCTGTCGGAGGCCTTGTTGGGGTTCAACGTGGGAGGCAAATTTTGTAGAGCAATAAAACTGTTGTATGGAAACCCCTCGGCTTCTATTTTGATTAATGGAGGTTTGTCAGAACCATTCAGGGTAACAAGGGGAACGAGACAGGGTTGCCCCTTATCGCCTTTATTATTTGACCTATATATAGAGCCGTTCGCACAAAAATTGAGAGAGAGCCAACAAATTATACCATTTGTCGTCTGTGATTGGACCAAAAAAGTGGCTCTTTACGCAGATGATATTATGATTTTCACTCCAGATATAAATACAGCGTTTCCGGTGATTATAGATCTCGCCTTGGAGTTTGGAAAGGTGTCAGGTTACGAGGTGAATGCCTCGAAAACAGAGTCAATGTCTTGGAATATTGACCCAAACACACATAGCGCGACATCAAGAGCTAACTTGAGATATCTGGGGGTAGTCATAGATAGCAATATAGACACAATAGCAGCCCTAAATTTTGCAAAAATAGCAGCACAGTGCAGAGAATTGATGAGAGCATGGGCTCATCTCCCTCGTACTATCTTGGGGAAGGTAAATTTGGTTAAGATGTCCATACTGCCAAAGATCACATTTTTATTTAACTCAATACCATTATATTTTGATCCAAAATAATTTCAAAACAGCAGAGTGAGATATCCTCCTTTATATGGAACAATAAGAATCCAAGAATAGCGTGGAAAAAGATAAGGCGTCGGAGGGAGAAGGGCGGGCTGGCAGGCCCAGACCTTCAGGCTTACGCATAGGCATTCCAGCTGACGCATGCACGCATGCTTTTCAAAACACCAGCTGATTCAGGCTTGGGTCTTATGTTCTCTACTTTACTGAGATGTGAGGGAGTTGGGCAAGCCAGTTTCCTTTTTAAGTTTGGAGATTCCAAATTCTTTAAAAAGATAAAGCTGAAGATACTACGGGGGATGGCCAACACATGGTACAGAGTGAGATACTCGATAAATCTAGGATACTTTTCAAGCAAAGCTCCTATATGGGACTTACCTGCACCCCCCCTTGGGCAGAAGATGTTTTAGCACTACCACTCAAAGAGGCAGGTATCACATCTTGGGGAGACTTATTTTCTGATGGATCTTTGCTTCCATGGAACTACTTTACCAACAAAGTCGGCCCGAGATTTTCCAGATTTAAATATCTACAGATTTCAAGTTGGGCCCAGGCGCAGAATACACTGCCCTCACGCAGTAGCAAATTCTCCTTAGGGAGAGTGAGCGAACTAAAAGTATGCCTACTTGACAGACCACCTATAAAAAAAGAGATCTCTCTCTGGTATAATATGATCATGGAGGAATCAGACGGCAAATTCTGCCTTCCATCGCAACTGTGGGCGGAGTCTATGCCAGGAGTAGATGTGGAAGAACTCTGGCTAACTTCATGCAGAGTACTGTGGGATCTGGTTAAGCCTGCTTGGCTCCGAAGGAACCAAATATTTTCAATACATAGAGCTTACTACTCCCCGCAGAGACTGTCAAAATTTTCACAAACAGGGCCTGTTTCCCGCCCAAGATGTGGATTGGAGGCGGCATCAGACATCCACATGTTTTTTTGAATTCCCACAAATCACTCCATTCTGGGACTCTATAAGCAGTGAATTGTCTTTGATTTTGGGTTATCAGCTCACCATTGACTTGGGCTTAGTCATTTTTGGCTTAAGTGGAAACACTCGAAACGCTGCTTCCAACCTAGTGTTCTATTCCATTCTGGCGGCCCGTAGGGAAATTTGTAGACACTGGAAGAACGCTCTGCCACCTACCTTCTATGAATGGCATTCTTCAATTCTCCAGATCTCGAAACTCGATTTGGCAAGGGGAGGAAATCAGGCGAAAAGAGCCTTCTGGAAGTTGTTGGAGAGGCCATGTTGATACCTGGGTTTTTTTTTTTCCCCAGGTCCAATGATTAATGCTGACATGGCTCACCTTCCGGCTCCGCCACAGCTGTGTCGTTGCTTAAAAGGGCCTCGATGTTTCGGGCATTATGGTCTAACAGAGTTGCCCGCATGTTAGAATCTCATGGCCAGCCAGCTGATACTGAATGGGGTTTGTGTCCATCATCCCTCCAATGTTATCCCCGCCAGCTGAAGCTGAGTTAGTACAGAGGCACGGCCTGATTTTCTGCTTTGCGGTAGTCTTCTGTCTTGACAGTTTGGAGCCAATGAAAGCAAATGAAAAAAAAAATAATAAAATAAAATAAGTTATAATTATATTTGTAAGTCGATATTAGTGTTATCAATATTTTTGTTGTATTAAAATTTAAATGTTAAGATTTTTTCGTTATCGATAATTTTGTTCACGATATTTATTATGGCGATATTTAAATATCAATATTTGGGTAAAAATTTGTTTATATATAGGATGGCGATATTTTTGTATACAATATTTTCACATGGATATTTTTGTACGTCGGTGTTTTTGTGATCGATAATTTAACAGTGATCCGTCTTGCATAGAGGCGAGTATGGGTGCAACAGTGAAGCATGGAAGTGTCTGCAGCAGGGTAAGTATGGGCGAATTTTGCGAATCTCGCGTTCGTGAATTTTGCGGATTTGCGAACTCGCAATCCGCAAAATCCGCGAATTCCCGCGAATTTGCGGATTTTTTTTTTGTGTTCACAAGTGTTTCTGCCAGTTCGCAAGGATTTGGTAGTAGTTCGCAATTGCGAACTTACTTATCGGCTCGCAACGGTCGCGACTATGTTGTTTCTACGTCTGGTTCATCATCACAGCCTCCCAGCACCCTCTGTTTCACCACTGCCGCCCTCTCTTTGACCCATGCCACCCTCTGTTACATCAATGCCACCCTCTGTTACATCATCACCGTAGAAGATGGGGGGTGAAAGCAAGCACACCTGCCCTGCTTCAACTGACATGAATTAATTTGGGGTTAGTTTATTAACAACACCTGCCATGCCCCAACTGACAATAATGAATTAGGGGCTAATTAATGTGTCACTGAATTTGAAGTTCCAGCCTGGCACCTGCTTGTCTGCTCCCTTAGCTGTAAATCAGGAGTCAGGACCTTTGTGGCATACAGTTAAGGTCATAGCAGGGTCACACAATTGTTGCAAGCAGGCAACCGAATTCTGGAGGGCCCCCTCAGGAAGCACAACAGGGAATCGTTACAAATCATGAGATTGACCTTTTGCACCTGCTCATTTGTTTTGCTTTTGCAAAAATCGTTCTTCGGTAATTTTGCGCTATTTGCGAGGCTCGGCGTCGTGCGAAACCGACCGCGGAAGCCACCAATTCGTGCGAATGAGCTTTATATTTTTTTTGCAGCGTGTTATTTCGTGAGTTTTTTTGCAGTATTCGCGAGCCGCTTGCAGCGCAACACTCGAATTTACCCCGAGGTCGAGTACGGGCGCGGCCATTTTGTTTGCGTGACGTATTTCCGTTTCCGCCCGCTACGTATAATCTCGCGAGGTAAGCGCATTGCGAGTACAAGTTTGCACGAGATCGCAAGGAAAATTGCGTGCAAACTTACTTTCGCGCTCGTGAACGGGCGGCCATCTTGTTTTTCATTCATTTCCTGTGTCTGGGCATGGTGTTTATCCTCTTGCTATCTTTGCCATCCTTTGCTTGTTTTCAGTTTTTTTTTAACGATTTTGCTTCTTATCTATCCCTCTCTTTTCCTAGCTGTATATTTTTGTCTTTTCTGCTATTTTTGTTTACTTTTAAACTACTTTTTAAACTCTTTTCTTTTCTTCTTCCCTATCCTATTCCTTCTTAATTTTCTACTTCCTACCTTACCTGCCCAGACCATGGTGAAGCCAGGTGCTGTGAAGCTGCCCAGGCACTTGAGGGACGCAGCGGCGGTGGGGAGGAGGAGTCCTGGACCCCGTGCCAGGACAGCATGCGGGCGATTGAGGGGGGAGCAGGTGACCCGACGGGAGATCTTCAACCCGGAGGAAGTGGGCGCGCTGGTCTACTTCGTCCAGCGCCGCCTGCCCAGGACCATCGCAGGAGGCGGCAGGATCGCGGCCGGCTACAACATCCGGGAGCGCCGGAAGCGGTGGGAGAAGGTGTGCTGGGCCATGTCCCAACTCTCCGGGGTCCAGCGCACCTACAGCCAGGTCACCCACCGCTGGACGGACGTCCTGGACAGGGAGCGCGACCTGCTGGACCAGCTCGGCTTGGAGATCCCCGGGCTTGATGAGTAGTAGTAGCTATTTCATCACTCACTACTATGTTTTCTCCTGCTCTGTGTTGTTGTATTGCAAATATTTGTTTTTTACATGGAGCAAGCCAATAATGCTGCTGACGATTACATTGTAGTTAAATTATATTTCAAAATCTTCTGTGCATTTCAGGTGCACTGCTCTCCTTCTCAGTGGCGTTGCTACTATGCTTATTTGTTTTCTATTTTGTGGTCTCATTGGCCTGAGTAACAATTATGTATGAGTGTACTTTACAGAACTGCGTAATGCTAGACACTAGGGGGCAGATTACATTTACAAGCCCCTTGCGCCACGTTTACGTTGCCTTGCGTGAAGCAACAGCGGCGTAAACGTGGCGCATCCCTGCGAGTCATTTACAGCGTGACGCATCTAGGGAGATGCGTCACGTTATAAAGCCATGGGCCTGCGCCACAATGGGTGCGTTCCTAGTATTCAGGGTGGGCGGTCCTGCGGCTGTGCGCCTCGCAAAAGTGCCTGCGTGAAATCTACAAGATTTAACGCAGACACTTCTGCGACGCTGCTACGTCAATTCAATTCCTTATGCCTGCTTGAAGCAGGCTTAAGGACTGACACAGCATGTTAAGTATTGGGTGGCCCTGAGCATTACTGGAGTTGCATTGCGTTGGCGATGTGACTCCAGCGATGCGCCGCTCTTACGTGACGAGATGCGTCACGCAAGTGCCTACCCTTGCGCCAGGGCGCGCCGCATTGTAAATGAGGCGCATCTGCCGTGTCGCAAGGGTAGTTTTGCATGACGCATTTGATCTGGCGCATCTCTGGAGATGCGCCAGAACGCGTAAGTAAGTATGCCCCTAAGGGGCAGAATTGCAATTACCGTCGCATCCCTGCAAAGTAGCAGGGATGCGCCAGTAATTGTGCGGCCCGCTACCACCACCAAACATGGTGCGCCGTATTTGCAATGCGGCGCACCATGGGCCCAAAACGTCACTGAAGCTTTACTGCTGGAGTTGCGTCGCAACAATGGCGCAGCTCCAGCAATGCTCTGGGGTACCCTATCTCCCCAATGCTGGGTCAAGCCGTACGTCTGCTTCAAGCAGGTGCAGGGTTTGTGTGACGCATCATTGTCCTAAAGGTGACTGATTGAAATTTTGTAGATTTCCCTCAGCCACTTTTAGGATGTGTTCCAGCGCAGGAATGCCCTCCCTTGCGCCGGAACGCCCCCTGATGGCGCAGGGCTTTATAACGGGATGCATCTCCCAAATGCGTCACGTTGTTATAATATTATACGCCGCACCATGGCGCCTCTTTTGTTTAGCTGCTGCGTCACAAAAGTCATGCAAGAACGGAGCAAAAGAGCCGCAAGGGGCTTAAATCTGCCCCTTCCTTTGTACCCCTGACAATAAGAAAAATAGTGGCGGTGGATTGATAGTTTGACTATTTAAATGACTGGTTATGTAGCAGGCAACTGTTAGTGTTGTCACTGATCTGACTGAAATCACAATGGAGTTTGTCTGTCACTTTGCGTCTTGCCTGTAGACTGCTGCCTGCCAGTCCTAGGTGAACCTTTCAGTACTTTGTTTAGTGAGTTACGTGACTTTCGTAGTCGCAGGTCCGCAAATCAATGAAAACTAACCCTAATCAATATAATTTCGCGGAAATATTTTGTTATTGTTGTTTTGAAATGTTTGATTTGGTTGACATTGACAAGCAACAATCATCCATGTTTTCTGTTCTTTCTTTCATGTTGTACGTCAGCTCCCCCCAGGGGCGAGAGGACACAGGAGCAGCAGGCGGCGGATGCTGTTGAACAGGGCCAGGATCGGGCAGGCGAGGGCTCCTTTGCTGGCCCCAGTAAGTTTTCATTTTAGACTACTACCTATTTTTCCTAGCGTTCCTCATTTGATTTTTTCAAAATCGTCTTTGATCTTCTTGTAGACTGTATCTAAATTCTTATCCTGCCTCTACTATGACTCCCTGTGGTATTACTAGATTATTCTTATTAGTCTGTCTGTGTAGCTAACTAAGATTGCACGGTTGGCGAAACTCCCATTCTAGTCAGCAATAGCTCTATCAACTTAGTGCAGTGCAGTCCTCTGGGATTGTCCATAATGTCTTTTGAAGTGTTCTATCTGCTTTGAAAATTCCCAACTATAAAATGTGAATGACCACCAAGAAAGAATAAGATACTACCTTTTGGTTTGGATAGGAGGACAATCCATACCACTACTGTTGAGGGGACAATTCTTCTGCAGAAACAACTATGGACAATAAATAGTGCATTGCTTATCAATTATAATAGGCGCTGTTAGAGTTTCCACATACCTCTGTGATAACAGACTTTGAACCCCCAATGTCCTTACTGAGTGACTACATAGTGTGGCACAGTCATTTACCTCCCGAATTCATCCATGATTGATCCCCAATGATGATTATCCAACGTAGCTCAAGAGTACGGAGTCAGAGTCAAGAAGTGTCAGAGGCACGGACTCATGCTTGCAAAAATTGCAAAACCTTTCGCTCAGTCACTCTAGTCTGGACCAAAAAACACAAAGTCTATTTAAGTTTAAAAGCTTTATTAAAAGTAAACACATTTATTAAAATGAGGTCATAATAAAAAAACTAAACGTTTAACTGAGACTGGAAAAGTGGTTAGTGCTGACGATTAATTGAAGACATTTCTTGTGGTCGAGCCGAGCTCTCACCTTGTTTCAATTTGATCTTGTTGTTAGAAGTCCATCTTCTGTCTGTGTGGAGAAAAATGGTGTGTGTTAAAAAGCCAGCCTTCATCAGTTGTGCCAAAAAGTGCAGCAAGACAACACCCTTCCCTGGAAAAAGGGACATTTTTTTTTACTTTAGAGTACACCGTCACAAATTACATTGTTTTCACATGTCTTCATTCCTAGACCAAATACTATTGAGTGGTTTATTCTAACATTCTTAAATGTACTTTGTAGGTGGAACATCTGGTGGCGGGGCCAACGCGGAGGTGGTGGTGCTCGACACGGAGGCGGAGGGCAATTCCTCAGGGGAGGATGCGGCGGTTCCAGTGCCGGCTGTGAGAGTTCAGACGGTGGTGGTGGCGGACAGAGGTAAGCTCTTATATATTCCTTACTTATTGAGATTGAAGACGTGGCTGGGAAGGAAAGAATATGAGATGCATGGCTGGGTGAATGATGAAGCAATGATTGGTGGAGGGACAACAGCCTGGGTGGGTGACACAGAAACTGTATGTGTCCATAATATACCTGGATCATGTTACTATCTGACTCTTAGATAGCATATGTGTATCTAGAGCAGGGGTACTCATAGTACGGCCCGCGGGCCGGTGGCGGCCCGGCAAGCCTTCCTTGGCGGTGCGCAGACCTTGCAGACAATCACTGCTCCCCCGGCCCCCACAGAGCAGAGGCTTTGTTGTATTTCACCTGTTAGCGCCCCTGCATCTCCACTCTGACAATCACTGCTCCCCCGGCCCCCACTGAGCAGAGTGGAGATGCAGGGCCACAAAGAGGTGAAATAGAACAAAGCCTCTGCTCTGTGGGGCCGGGCAAGCAGTGATTGTCAGGGTGGAGATGCAGGGGCGCTACAACAAACAAAGCCTCAATAATATGTTAATGGTCTTTTAAAGACCTGTTAAGTACTTTGGTGTGGCTGTCTGTGTGTGCGCGTTGAGGAAGCTGTCTCAGCCCGGGCTGAAGGCTGACACAGACAGACACACACACAGTGAGATGACAGAGGGGGAGGGAGAGGGAGGGCAGGAGGGAGAGAGAGATGGAGAGGGAGGGCAGGAGGGAGAGCAGGAGGGAGAGAGATGTATGTAAATGCTGGGTCTGGTGGCTCAGTGGATGAAGGCATCTGCTGCAGGGACCTGTGTGCAACCTCATGGTCACAAGTCTTCGTTTTGCTTTAGACCCGCCCCCTCGACTCCGCCCCCACCAGTGCGGCCCTCGGCCACAAACTACACTGTAAATTTAGCCCCTGAGAGAAAGTTTGCGAGTACCCATGATCTAGAGAGAGTAGACGGTCAGTGGATGAACTAAGTGTAACTTTGAAGAGCATGTAACACAGCACCCGCACGTCCGTTCCAGTGTAGGAAAGGCAAGGAAAAGAAGTTGTAATTTTGTCCAAATACTACCATCAATAGTAGCAGTAGTTTGTATTGCAAGCACCGCATAGATCCGGTTATTACGGTGGCCACTCCCTACCTCTCTTAATAAGTTTAGTAGTACTCAGTCATTCATGTGTGGATGTATCACTGGTCACTCAATAAAAAGCAAAGCACCTAAAGTCATCCCATATGTAAGCAAAAACATCCCATGTGAAGTGATAGATAATCAGATTATTTATCTTCTTCATTTTTCCATTTCTAGTACTCATTTGCACTGTAGGGTGAAAGTTAAATTAATTAAGCAGTAGCCCTTGTAACAGAGTATTCTCAGTGCCACCCGTAATAGAAAAGTAAGAGCTTCACCACCTGCATGTACTGGACCGGTATAGTAACGCAAGTCTAGGTCACTCATCATGGCGTGCGTCTCTTTTTCTCGGGTGCAAGTTCACTGCGCTGGCATTATGCCGGCTTGCAGAAGATAACGTACCAATTTTCCTAAACAAGAGACAAGAAGAAGAATAAGACTGGTGTGCTTTCATAGTCGACTCCAATGGAAGTCCATAGTGCTCGTGGAATTTGTTCCTTAAACTCCCAGTAATGTTAGAGCAAGGATGAAGAAGTGGGGGGTTAGATAGATACTGGCCTCAATAGTTATGTAATGCGCTTGCAAGTTGCTAGTTGTACTGCAACACAAATTTCTGCTGAATGATTGAGTTAATCTTAAAGAGCATTGGTTACAGACTATGTCTTTCTTTCTTCATATAGATGCTCCTTCCAAACAAACAAGGAGGAAGGAGCTGGCTAGAGCGGCCCGGCAACGGAGGATCGCTGCCACTGTTGCAGAATATCAGCGGCTGGTGGCCCTGGAGGACGACGAAAGTGTGCAGTCGACCACAACAACAACGTCGTCTGCATCGGCCTTCGTGCCCCCACGGGCTGCCACCCAGCACAGTGCTCCAGCCAGACTGAGCCGGGCTGCCAAAGCCAAACACAACCGCCGAGCAGCAAGGACAACAGCTGCCTCTCACAGCCATTGTAACTGCAAGGCACGCCTGCGCCGCAGTACCCTGAGGGTGTCCCGCCTTCAGCAGGAGCTCCACCACTTCACAAACGTGTTGGAGGGGCTCCGCGTAGAGCACGCCTTGCTCCGCCAGGAGTATGATGCCCTGGCCCAAAAAGTAAACAGCATCCACCCATAGTGTCCCTTGCCCGTTTTTTAGAGACTTTTGGGGGGTGGGAATCGGGAGTTGGGTTTGGGACTTTTAAAGGACAACCGTTGGAGTTAGGGAGGGTCTTGCGGGAGATTATTTTGTTAGGGATATAAATATACTTTTTCAAACTTTATCTGAGCATACCTGTTTTTTACTGCTTGCCTGGTGGGTGGGGGTTTAACAGTAACTTTGTTTTCCTGAAAGTTTAGTTCCATTTTCTTCCTTTAAGTGTAAATGCCCAAATGTTTTCAACACTAAGTGCCTCTCACAGAGTAAGTGAAGTGAATTCAAGAGTCCTAGGACTTTAGTAGTACTACCGTCAGTCTCTCGTCCATTGTACTCCCTCCCACCAAACGCTTATCTTACCTGTAATTTGTGTTTTAAAGTAGGGCTAGACTCAGGGCTGGCTCCAGGGGAAACAGCGAATAAGGTTGGCGATCCTGGGCGGATAAAATTTCCTCATAGCGGTGGTACTAGTGGTGTGACACAGTGGCAGTTGCATGCCTATGAAAAAAAAGAAAATGAAATATGGTTTGTCCTCCTGAGCAATACAACGGTACAATAGAGAATATAGCAGGTGACAGTACACTAGAACAGTGCCACATTGTAGCCTAACAAATGGTAAAGTATAACTACTAATTCGGTTGAAGTTCTTTGACATTAGCCATGGGTCTTTGTCAAGCAGAGTAAGAATATATCCTCTGATTTCTTCACCAGCCTGTTGCTATCACCTTATCCTCCCCAGCAAGTGTGTGGATTTATTGCTGTAATTTAGTCACACATCAATCAAAACCACACAGCCCGGGGGAAGAGGGTTAGGGTTTGAAAAATGGATGGATACGGGGGTTTTTGGGAAAGGTTTTGGGAGACAAGAAAAAATAGCACAGCATGGACAAACAATTGTGAACACAAACAAATCTTTGGGTACAAAGCTATCCATCAATCTTTGAAAGTGCATGCACTACTGCATGCATGTCAGTGAAAAGTAAGTAGTACTTTCGACAACTGTGGAAGAAAGAATGCGACAGTACAGGGCGTGTGTGGAAATATTGATAACTATATTCAACATAAGGTCTCTGTTGCCAGATACCTGAGAGCCTTGCTGGTCACTATAAATCCATTCACAACACTCAATGGGGTTGGTCTGGAAGGTGTAATAGATAGAAAAGGAGAAATTGTTCTTTTTCTAGGTGTCCCCTCACTCACCATGGTTGCCCCTTGGTGACATGCTTCATCATTGGGGCCATCCCAGTCCTCTACGGGCTGGGGCATGCTGCGACTTGCGAATTACGTAGGAGGACTTACAAATGACTATGTGTGATGCAGATGTGATAGTGGAGTGGACTAAGTGATGTGTTAAAGGATCAATTTAGAAGCAGAGAGAGATCCAAGAAATGCAGTCACAGTCCTAGAAAAACACAATGGATACTGTATCTGTATGTTGTTGTAGTTGTCCTGTTGAATTTGGTAAGAAAGTTGCATGCAGAAAAAAAATCCTCCTATTAGCGGCACTCCTCCATTCCATCTGACGCTTCGTCCATCAATGTTGGTGACCAGAAGACACCCTGTCCACTCCCTGCCTGGCGGATGCTGAATTGCGGCTCGCTAATGTGAAGCCTGACTCCATCCTTTTTTCCCCATTGCACAGACTGAAACCCGGCCTGTAATTATTCAACGAAAAACAGGAAGTGATATAATATTACAACACCACTGATAAATAAATATAAGGTATGTAGGCTGTGGAGTGCAAAAACTCACACTTTGATTTTCCTAGTAGACAGTACAATATTTTTGACAGTGCGTACTCTGTCTGAGTCACCTTTTGAAGGATAAATAAGTATGGGCAAATTAATGTAGCGGATCTTTCCCCTCAAGCTAGGTGTACTGTAAACTGTGTTTTAGAACAAAATTAGATCTTCCCAGCAGTGCTCCCACCCATACCCTTACTAAAGCCAGTCGCAAAAATGTAGAAGACCCCCAATCAAATTGCAAAAAACGAGGCCTAGCAGAAAACTGGTGACAAAACGTACTTTGAAAGTAAAAGTAGGCCCAAATACCGCCTTACCCACCGTGGATTGCATTCAAACCACTTGCAAGCAACCAAGCAAAAGTATCCATAGCCAGCATCGCTCCAAGACTCGAAAACCCCCCCACCCAAACACATGCAATCGAAATACTGCTAACCCTAACGAACCCTAAGTTAAGAATAGTGGCAAAGGCTTTCTTTAACTATGCCAAATCCCCCCTTTCCCACCATGGATTTTCTTCAAATGACTTGCAACCAAAATTACACATTCTCACGAGTGCTCTAAGACCCCAGAACTCAGTTGCAAAAATGTAGAACACCCCGAAACACATGCAATCCTGCTGCTAGGGCTAACGAACCCTAAGTTACAAAAAGTGCCAAAAGGCTTTTCGGCGTGGATTTTGTCCCAACCACTTCCACCCGGTATTAGCACTTCCCAGGAATGGCCCAAGACCCGCCAACCTACCCGCCAAAAAGCATAACACCCCCAAACAGGCCAAAAGCAACATCTCCTACTTACAATATTTCTCGGCCTTCGGTCCAAACGCGCTGCGTAGCTAGGCCATAAGTCCGGTTTGCCACCACGGATTTCCTGAAAAGCAAATGCAATCAAGATTAGAGTGTCCCAGCAGTGCTCACGGACCCCGAAACTCACCCACAAACAGACGGAACCCCCCCTTAAGAGCACCTCAAACACAAAAAAATTTCCACCTGGGATTTGGTCCAAACCACTTTTATCCGGTATTAGAGCTTCCCAGCAATGGCCCCAGAGCCGTCAACCCAGGAGAAAACGAGTAGAAGACCCCCAAACAGTCAAAGAGCAAAAGTACAAAAATGGGGACTTAGTCAGTTTTTCCAAATTTCCCAAATCACTCCGCTTTGCCACCACGGATTTCCTGAAAAGCAAATGCAATCAAGATTAGAGTGTCCCAGCAGGGCTCACGGACCCCGAAACTCACCCACAAACAGACCTAACCCCCCCTAAGAGCACCTCAAAGGCAAGCAAGTCATCAAAAACACAAAAAAAATTCCGCCTGGGATTTGGTCCAAACCACTTTTATCCGGTATTAGAGCTTCCCAGCAATGGCCCCAGAGCCGTCAACCCAGGAGAAAACGAGTAGAAGACCCCCAAACAGCCAAAGAGCAAAAGTACAAAAATGGGGACTTAGTCATTTTTCCAAATTTCCCAAATCACTCGGTGTGCGCTCTGCAGCTAGGCCCTAACTCCCCTCTGCCACCATGGATTTGCTTCAAACTTCTTGCAAAGTAAAGTATCCATAGCCAGCAGTGCTCCCAGACCCCGAAACCCACCCACAAACACCAGGAAGCCCCCCAAACAGGCCCCCGAAAACGCTACATTGAGCAAAATGTCAGAAATAGCAACAAAAAAATCGGCGTGGATTTTGTCCCAACCACTTCTACCCGGTATTAGACCTTCCCAGGAATGGCCCAAGACCCGCTAACCCACCTGCCCAAAAGCATAACACCCCCAAACAGGCCAAAAGCAACATCTTCTACTTACAATATTTCTCGGCCTTCGGTCCAAACGCGCTGCGTAGCTAGGCCATAAGTCTGGTTTGCCACCACGGATTTCCTGAAAAGCAAATGCAATCAAGATTAGAGTGTCCCAGCAGTGCTCACGGACCCCGAAACTCACCCACAAACAGACGGAACCCCCCCTAAGAGCACCTCAAAGGCAAGCAAGTCATCAAAAACACAAAAAGATTTCCGCCTGGGATTTGGTCCAAACCACTTTTATCCGGTATTAGAGCTTCCCAGCAATGGCCCCAGAGCCGTCAACCCAGGAGAAAACGAGTAGAAAACCCCCAAACAGCCAAAGAGCAAAAGTACAAAAATGGGGACTTAGTCATTTTTTTCCAAATTTCCCAAATCACTCCGCGCGCGCTCTGCAGCTAGGCCCTAACTCCCCTCTGCCACCATGGATTTGCTTCAAACCTCTTGCAAAGTAAAGTATCCATAGCCAGCAGTGCTCCCAGACCCCGAAACCCACCCACAAACACCAGGAAGCCTCCCAAACAGGCCCCCGAAAACGCTACATTGAGCAAAATGTCAGAAATAGCAAAAAAAGAATTGGCGTGGATTTTGTCCCAACCACTTCCACCCGGTATTAGACCTTCCCAGGAATGGCCCAAGACCCCCCAACCCACCCGCCAAAAAGCATAACACCCCCAAACAGGCCAAAAGCAACATCTCCTACTTACAATATTTATCGGCCTTCGGTCCAAACGCGCTTCGTAGCTAGGCCATAAGTCCGGTTTGCCACCACGGATTTCCTGAAAAGCAAATGCAATCAAGATTAGAGTGTCCCAGCAGTGCTCACGGACCCCGAAACTCACCCACAAACAGACGGAACGCCCCCTAAGAGCACCTCAAAGGCAAGCAAGTCATCAAAAACACAAAAAAATTTCCGCCTGAGATTTGGTTCAAACCACTTTTATCCGGTATTAGAGCGTCCCAGCAATGGCCCCAGAGCCGTCAACCCAGGAGAAAACGAGTAGAAGACCCCCAAACAGCCAAAGAGCAAAAGTACAAAAATGGGGACTTAGTCATTTTTTTCCAAATTTCCCAAATCACTCCGCGCGCGCTCTGCAGCTAGGCCCTAACTCCCCTTTGCCACCATGGATTTGCTTCAAACCTCTTACAAAGTAAAGTATCCATAGCCAGCAGTGCTCCCAGACCCCGAAACCCACCCACAAACACCAGGAAGCCCCCCAAACAGGCCCCCGAAAACGCTACATTGAGCAAAATGTCAGAAATGGCAACAAAAAAAATCGGCGTGGATTTTGTCCCAACCACTTCTACCCGGTATTAGACCTTCCCAGGAATGGCCCAAGACCCGCCAACCCACCTGCCAAAAAGCATAACACCCCCAAACAGGCCAAAAGCAACATCTCCTACTTACAATATTTCTCGGCCTTCGGTCCAAACGCGCTGCGTAGCTAGGCCAAAAGTCCGGTTTGCCACCACGGATTTCCTGAAAAGCAAATGCAATCAAGATTAGAGTGTCCCAGCAGTGCTCACGGACCCCGAAACTCACCTACAAACAGACGGAACCCCCCCTAAGAGCACCTCAAAGGCAAGCAAGTCATCAAAAACACAAAAAGATTTCCGCCTGGGATTTGGTCCAAACCACTTTTATCCGGTATTAGAGCTTTCCAGCAATGGCCCCAGAGCCGTCAACCCAGGAGAAAACGAGTAGAAGACCCCCAAACAGCCAAAGAGCAAAAGTACAAAAATGGGGACTTAGTCATTTTTTTCCAAATTTCCCAAATCACTCCGCGCGCGCTCTGCAGCTAGGCCCTAACTCCCCTCTGCCACCATGGATTTGCTTCAAACCTCTTGCAAAGTAAAGTATCCATAGCCAGCAGTGCTCCCAGACCCCGAAACCCACCCACAAACACCAGGAAGCCCCCCAAACAGGCCCCCAAAAACGCTACATTGAGCAAAATGTCAGAAATGGCAACAAAAAAAATCGGCGTGGATTTTGTCCCAACCACTTCTACCCAGTATTAGACCTTCCCAGGAATGGCCCAAGACCCGCCAACCCACCTGCCAAAAAGCATAACACCCCCAAACAGGCCAAAAGCAACATCTCCTACTTACAATATTTCTCGGCCTTCGGTCCAAACACGCTGCGTAGCTAGGCCATAAGTCCGGTTTGCCACCACGGATTTCCTGAAAAGCAAATGCAATCAAGATTAGAGTGTCCCAGCAGTGCTCACGGACCCTGAAACTCACCCACAAACAGACGTAACCCCCCCTAAGAGCACCTCAAAGGCAAGCAAGTCATCAAAAACACAAAAAAATTTCCGCCTGGGATTTGGTCCAAACCACTTTTATCCGGTATTAGAGCTTCCCAGCAATGGCCCCCGAGACGTCAACCCAGGAGAAAATGAGTAGAAGACCCCCCAAACAGCCAAAGAGCAAAAGTACAAAAATGGGGACTTAGTCATTTTTTTCCAAATTTCCCAAATCACTCCGCGCGCGCTCTGCAGCTAGGCCCTAACTCACCTCTGCCACCATGGATTTGCTTCAAACCTCTTGCAAAGTAAAGTATCCATAGCCAGCAGTGCTCCCAGACCCCGAAACCCACCCGCAAACACCAGGAAGCCCCCCAAAAAGGCCCCCGAAAACGCTACATTGAGCAAAATGTCAGAAATAGCAACAAAAAAATTGGCGTGGATTTTGTCCCAACCACTTCTACCCGGTATTAGACCTTCCCAGGAATGGCCCAAGACCCCCCAACCCACCCGCCAAAAAGCATAACACCCCCAAACAGGCCAAAAGCAACATCTCCTACTTACAATATTTCTCGGCCTTCGGTCCAAACGCGCTGCGTAGCTAGGCCATAAGTCCGGTTTGCCACCACGGATTTCCTGAAAAGCAAATGCAATCAAGATTAGAGTGTCCCAGCAGTGCTCACGGACCCCGAAACTCACCCACAAACAGACGGAACCCCCCCTAAGAGCACCTCAAAGGCAAGCAAGTCATCAAAAACACAAAAAGATTTCCGCCTGGGATTTGGTCCAAACCACTTTTATCCGGTATTAGAGCTTCCCAGCAATGGCCCCCGAGACGTCAACCGAGGAGAAAACGAGTAGAAGACCCCCAAACAGCCAAAGAGCAAAAGTACAAAAATGGGGACTTAGTCATTTTTTTCCAAATTTCCCAAATCACTCCGCGCGCGCTCTGCAGCTAGGCCCTAGCTCCCCTCTGCCACCATGGATTTGCTTCAAACCTCTTGCAAAGTAAAGTATCCATAGCCAACAGTGCTCCCAGACCCCGAAACCCACCCACAAACACCAGGAAGCCCCCCAAACAGGCCCCCGAAAACGCTACATTGAGCAAAATGTCAGAAATAGCAACAAAAAAATTGGCGTGGATTTTGTCCCAACCACTTCTACCCGGTATTAGACCTTCCCAGGAATGGCCCAAGACCCGCCAACCCACCCGCCAAAAAGCATAACACCCCCAAACAGGCCAAAAGCAACATCTCCTACTTACAATATTTCTCGGCCTTCGGTCCAAACGCGCTGCGTAGCTAGGCCATAAGTCCGGTTTGCCACCACGGATTTCCTGAAAAGCAAATGCAATCAAGATTAGAGTGTCCCAGCAGTGCTCACGGACCCCGAAACTCACCCACAAACAGACGGAACGCCCCCTAAGAGCACCTCAAAGGCAAGCAAGTCATCAAAAACACAAAATAAATTCCGCCTGGGATTTGGTCCAAACCACTTTTATCCGGCATTAGAGCTTCCCAGCAATGGCCCCAGAGCCGTCAACTCACCTGCAAAGAGGTAGAACAACACCCCCACAAGTGCTAAGTCTTTCTTCATTGGGCGTAAACCAGCCCTCTGCTTTGATGGAAATAGGAGTCTGGAGGAGGACGATAGAGGAGCATGTTCTTCTGAACTTGTGAACCTGAGGAATGCAGACTGCGGCACCTTCAAATCAATTAGCAAACAAGTGAAGACAGTTCTGCTGATGGGCTTGTTTTTGTGATTATCTGATTAAAGTTTGAATTATATTAACTGTGCACAACAAAGAAAGACAGACACACAGGAATAAAAGTGAATAAGGACGAAAAAGAAAGTTAGTGATTCGTTGTCTCATTTTCAGGGCTCGGTATCGCGGTCCGTGAATAAGAATAAGGCTTCTTCATCATACTCTGCGAATTCAGGCAGGGTGAGGTCACTGTCACCTGAAATTCCCTCATCTATGTTGCTGTCCACCTCGTCTTCATCCGGCGCGCTTTCTCATACTCTGAAATCTGGGGGTATGAGGTGCTGATTCATCTTGATCATTGTTAACCTCTCCACATTTTTTGGTGAGAGGCGGCTCCGTTTGGAAGTTACAATGCCACCAGCAGCACTGAAAACACGTTCAGAAGACACGCTTGCGAGTGGGCAAGACAAGTAGTTTAAAGCCAGGTTGGTGAGCTGTGGCCACAATTCTTTTTTCCCATGCCAATACGCCAATGGGTCAGCATTAACATAGACCTCTGTTGAGTCATTCAGATAGTCCTTGACCATCGAATCAAGGTTCTCCTCCAAGGTTCCTCCACTTTGCTTAGCTGTTGCTGTGACCTTTTGAGAACCAAACCCAAGCCGAGCTAGCCAATCCTCTTCAGCCTCCAAAGTTACTGTTGTGTCTGGTGGTGCAGATGATCCGGTTGCCGGTCTCTTTAACCGCTGAGAGGTCACTTATGCCGCAGCCACAGGTGCAGAAGAGGATTGTTGTGACTGGGGATGGCCTGCTGATGCTGATGTACTGCCTTCTCCTTCAATTTGCTGCCGTTCTCTTTCAAACCTCTTGGCTGAGGAGGCTATCCACTGTTTGTACTTTGTAACATCTTCATCAGCAAAAGGAAAGAATGCTTGGCCTGCCAGCGCCTTTTTGTAGCGTGGATCCAGAATAGTAGCACAAATGTAATGCTGGTTTGAGTGGATCATTTTAAGACGTTCATCACCTTGTAGGTGCTCTAATAATTTCTCAGCCAGAACAAAAGAGTCTTGTTTTTTTTCATCTTTTTCAAACACAGAACACACCTCCTTCAGTTGGTGCTTCAGCATGTACAACACAACAATGGGATAGCTTTTCCCAAATTACAGTCCTCCTTGCTGACTGCACGCGTGAAGAACTCAAAAGGACGAAGCATGCGTGTCAGGCTTTTAACTATGTTCCATTGCGCCACACCCATCCTCAGGCCCTCCTTCTGAGCTGTACCCTGTGTTAAGACATAGTGATCGAGTACCGTATACTGCTCATACAGACGCTCAAGCATGTAGAAGGTTGAGTTCCAAAGTGTTACCACCTCCTGGATGAGTGCTTTCACTGGCATTTGACGTTCATATAGCAGGCTCCTCAGCTGCTTCCGGACCTTAAAAGAATGGCTGAAATGGTTGCACATTTTTCGGCAGGTGTCCACTACTCTGTACGCTGCACTGTCTTTATTACCCAAGAATTTTTGGACAACCAGGTTTATACAGTGCGCCAAACACAGTGTGAACAGCACTCTTCTGCAAAGCTGCCCCAATCACCTTCAGAACATCTTCATGTAGTGCTGGAACCGCAACTCGGGCAAAATAGAACCGGCTAGGAACCTTCCATTTAGGGAAGAGCGCTGCCACTAATTCTAGAAAACCAACCCCTTCTACAAAAGAAAAAGGGAGAAGGTCCAGAGCTAGTATTTTAGCCAGCTTAGTGTTATACAGACGCGTCAGTGGGTGGTTGCGTTCATATTGCGCTTCTGTAAACAACATCTTTTTAATGTTGCCCTGGACCAAGGATTTACGGGATGATGATGATGATATCTTCGACCCAGTTACGCTCGCTGATGAACTTTTTCGCATTGGTGTCTCACTCTCTCCCACACTCTTAGTGTGGCTCACATGGGGTGTGCTGCTGACAGGGGTACTGGGTGTAAGTGAAGTGTTTGAATCGTCTTCTTCCTCCTCATCATCATCAGATAAAAAATCTACGTTTTCATTACGTGCAATTCGGGCTTCCTTGATCACCTCTAGGTGCGCAAACCATTGGACAGCATGCGTTCTCCTAAGATCACCTCTCTGGCCTCCAGTACCATAGTTGGTACCAAACTTACCACGACTAACTCGAAGCTTACAAATGCTACAAATGGCTACGTTTTCCTTTTTTGGGCAAACACTAAAGAAGTCCCAAACTGGAGACTTGAAATGTCTTTGGGGGGCCAGAGGAGGCGGCGATACTGGTGGTGGTGGTCCTGCTGCTAATGCCAGATGAAGTGGAGGATGTGGATTGCCGAACTTCAGTACGTTTTGCACTTTCACCACCACTAATTGAGGTCGAGGTGGATGGAGGTCCCTTCTTGTGAGAAAGAAATATGGAAGCGGTAGGTGTTGGTGTACTAGTTAACTCCAAATCTAATGATTGTTGTGTTTCCATTTCCATTGCCTCCTCGTCGACATCATCATCACGCTCAGCAGCTTCTCGGGATAGGGTCAAAATGTCTCTTTGCATGCCCGCTGGGGCTGCAGTGACCTTTATGATGACTGGCTCGTCGTCATCGTGAGAGGCTTCACCAGCAGCAGTATCCGTCACTTCTTGTTGAGCCTCATCACACTCCATAGCTATGAGTTTTTCGACGACCTTCCTTTTACGCTTAGGTACCTTTGTCAGATCATGGCGTGGCTCACTCTCAGACTGCTGTGATAATGGTTCCCAATCTTCATTCAGAATGGGATCATCAGAAGGAGGTGGGCTTGAAGAAGATGTAGACACCAACCTTGATCTTTTCCTTGCTAGGGATGTGGAAGACAATGAATGATCATCAGGAGGAGTGGCTTCCAATGATACCTCAGCTTGATTGTCGATTTCCTGATGTGCCCCTACTTCGGGAGGAACAACTATTGTGGGTACTTGTGACCCTCCATGCACCTCTGCTTGCGCATCTCCTTGCGCTGCCTCTCCTTCCACTTGTACTTGGGCTTGTACTTGCACATGGTGTTGTTGCGGATGTGGTTGTTTAACACTTGTCAGATGAGTTACAACAACCTGTGTTGATTCAGGGACATTGCTTCTACTTTCTTGCGATGAGCCAACATCACTGGTCGATGGTGATTGGAGAAGTACACTGACTGCCTCTGAAGCTTTGACTTAAGTTGGCGTGGTGGTGGAGGCACTGAACCCAATGGAGCGGGGGTGCTGCTCCCAGCTTGGTCCCCAGCAGATCCTGCTGCTGCTGCAGGCGTACTTTTTTTTTTGCTCCCAAAAAACGCGGCGGCCGGCACACCAGCCTCCTTGGTAACTTGCTTCTTCTGCTCCTTACTAGCAACTTTCTTGCTAGAGGAGCTACGGAGACCTTTTTTTGGGGCCATCTTCTTCAGAGCAGGTCAGACAGCAGGCCGCAGTTGCACGAATTGTAGAGTTGTCTGAGGCCAGACGTGATGTCGCATGACGTTATGCTGCACACACACACCGCTGCAGGACTTCTTCCTGGCACTGGTGGTTCTCTTGAGTCTTGTGCACCTAAAAACAATGGAAGACAGAGGAACATCAGTTCAGTTATACACCCCAAAAAAATCGAAAAAAAAACAGAAAAATCAGCACAATCCCATGCCCTCCATGATGCTTAAATTCAAGACACCCCACAGAAAGACTAGGCACATGCAACACTCACTAGTCACTACCCCTGGTGAAAAAGCCACTAAAACAGGCCAAAAAACGAAAATCACAGAAAAATCACCACAATCCCATGCCATGATGTTTAAATTCAAGACAACCCACAGAAAGACTAGGCACATGCACCACTCACTACCCCTGGGCCCTGGGCCCTGGGCATAATGGATGAAAGCTAGGCAAAATGGGTGCAGGCCTGAGAACACTGCCTGCATTCAAAATGGCCCCCTCCATCACAGCACATGGCCAGGGCCTGTAGCAGCACTCAAAATGGCCCCCAACCACATGGCCTGTCCATCCACAACAGGCCCAAAAAACGAAAATCACAGAAAAATCACCACAATCCCATGCCATGATGTTTATATTCAAGACAACCCACAGACAAACTAGGCACATGCACCACTCACTACCCCTGGGCCCTGGGCATAATGGATGAAAGCTAGGCAAAATGGGTGCAGGCCTGAGAACACTCCCTGCATTCAAAATGGCCCCCTCCATCACAGCACATGGCCAGGGCCTGTAGCAGCACTCAAAATGGCCCCCAACCACATGGCCTGTCCATCCACAACAGGCCCAAAAAACGAAAATCACAGAAAAATCACCACAATCCCATGCCATGATGTTTAAATTCAAGACAACCCACAGAAAGACTAGGCACATGCACCACTCACTACCCCTGGGCCCTGGGCATATTGGATGAAAGCTAGGCAAAATGGGTGCAGGCCTGAGAACACTCCCTGCATTCAAAATTGCCCCCTCCATCACAGCACATGGCCAGGGCCTATAGCAGCACTCAAAATGGCCCCCAACCACATGGCCTGTCCATCCACAACAGGCCCAAAAACGAAAAACACAGAAAAATCAGCACAATCCCATGCCATGATGTTTAAATTCAAGACAACCCACAGAAAGACTAGGCACATGCACCACTCACTACCCCTGGGCCCTGGGCATAATGGATGAAAGCTAGGCAAAATGGGTGCAGGCCTGAGAACACTCCCTGCATTCAAAATGCCCCCCTCCATCACAGCACATGGCCAGGGCCTGTAGCAGCACTCAAAATGGCCCTGAACCACATGGCCTGTCCATCCACAACAGGCCCAAAAAACGAAAATCACAGAAAAATCACCACAATCCCATGCCATGATGTTTAAATTCAAGACAACCCACAGAAAGACTAGGCACATGCACCACTCACTACCCCTGGGCCCTGGGCATATTGGATGAAAGCTAGGCAAAATGGGTGCAGGCCTGAGAACACTCCCTGCATTCAAAATGGCCCCCTCCATCACAGCACATGGCCAGGGCCTGTAGCAGCACTCAAAATGGCCCCCAACCAAATGGCCTGTCCATCCACAACAGGCCCAAAAAACGAAAATCACAGAAAAATCACCACAATCCCATGCCATGATGTTTATATTCAAGACAACCCACAGAAAGACTAGGCACATGCACCACGCACTACCCCTGGGCCCTGGGCATAATGGATGAAAGCTAGGCAAAATGGGTGCAGGCCTGAGAACACTCCCTGCATTCAAAATGGCCTCTCCATCACAGCACATGGCCAGGGCCTGTAGCAGCACTCAAAATGGCCCCCAACCACATGGCCTGTCCATCCACAACAGGCCCAAAAAACGAAAAACACAGAAAAATCACCACAATCCCATGCCATGATGTTTAAATTCAAGAAAACCCACAGAAAGACTAGGCACATGCACCACTCACTACCCCTGGGCCCTGGGCATAATGCATGAAAGCTAGGCAAAATGGGTGCAGGCCTGAGAACACTCCCTACATTCAAAATGGCCCCCTCCATCACAGCACATGGCCAGGGCCTGTAGCAGCACTCAAAATGGCCCCCAACCACATAGCCTGTCCATCCACAACAGGCCTAAAAAACGAAAATCACAGAAAAATCAGCACAATCCCATGCCATGATCCAGCCCCTCCATGATGTTTAAATTCAAGACAACCCACAGAAAGACTAGGCACATGCACCACTCACTACCCCGGGTGAAAAGACCACAACAGGCCAAAAAAACGAAAATCACCGAAAAATCAGCACAATCCCAACCCACCCAGCCCCTCCATGATGTTTAAATTCAAAACACCCCACAGATAGACTCAGTGCACCCACCACTGAGTACCCCTGGGCAAAAGGCCCCAAAACAGCCCAAAAATCGAAAATACCAAAATTGTACTTGCAGCAACTGTAATGCCCCAAACAAACTTACTTGTGAAATTTCTAATCCAAAAGTGATCCAAAGAAAGTCAAAAAGGCCTCAAATCCAAATATCCAGCAGCATCCACAAAAAGTAATCCTTCCAGCTCCAGATCCAAATGAAAAGTGACCAGGAGATGGACAAAGCACTGGGAGGAGCCTGCTGGACAGGAACAGGAAGTTGAAGACTGTGGGGCACGTCCTTCCTCCCACCCCACCCCCCTCCCCAAAATGGACTCCTCGCAAAAAAAGTGCAGGCAAATGTCAACCTAAGGAGTTATTCAGATAAAAATCATCTTTTCAAGAAGGTTTATGCTGCTTGCTGGTGGATTTCTTGTGCAGAATTGCAAATTTTATATTTTCGCGTGTGCGAGATTGTTGCTGCTCGCCGCATCTCAAAGCTCGCAATTGCGAAGTACCGCGATACGTGCTCATGGCGTACTCGCGTTGACAAACGCTCGCTGTAAAAGTTGGCAAGCCGCGATTACGTAATCGCGCTTGCCAAATTCCCGCTGGATCCCGCAGCAAGATCCAAAATGGCGCAGCACTCGCAAAATATCAAGAAAAGTAACTCGGCAAAATTGTATCACCAAGAAAAAAAAAATCCGTTGCGTGCGAATTTGCGGATTTTGCGGGAATTCGCAAATCTCGCGGATTGCGGATTTACCGAAAATCCGCAAAATCCGCGAGCGTAACGGATTTTCCGCCCATACTTACAGCAGGGTCCCAGACACAGCAATGTTGCCAGACATATCCGAGACTTCCTGGCATCTGCAAATTAAAATTACTGCAGCTCTGATGAGAAGTGTTGAGCCCGTTCAGGGAGAGGGGTTGGTACTGCAGCACCAACATTCTTGCACTTCCCTGTGCTTTACAAAGATGCACAGACGTGCAGGTACTCACAATTCCTGAGTACTTGCTGCTGGTACTTTCCAGTTCATTGGTGTACAGCATCCCTGCTGAGATGTTCTTGTGCCCACTGTAGCAAATAAAATGTGCCAGTGCTCACAGTCTGTCCGGGTTAAGCATGTGCCCTGTTGACTGATACGATTACAAGAACTGGTCAGTATAGTCATCAGTACTGATCAATATATATATGTAACCTGAAACTCCCTTACCACACGCAAGATGGACAAAGGCGAGGGCAAAGATGAGCGCTCTTTTAAGTTTGTGTTGTCCTTTAACGACCACCACAGTTGCATCTCAACATTGTGTCCTGTCAAGCGCTAGTATGTAAATAACTTTTTCTGATGTTTTGCTCTAGCCCTTTCAATGTTAACCTGGTCAGCGGTGTAGCAAGGATGCAGCACTCGCGTGAAGTGCTCTTAACAAAATAAGCGAGCAGGGATGAGGGAGGGGGTGGGGACACGGAACAGGTGCCCTCTGAAACGAGTGCCTGACATTTGTGCTCTGTCTTTGAATGCTATGCTAATGTGATGAGATAAAATCAAGATTAACCGGCCTGTATACAAAAACAGAGCAGAGCTGGGAGTGAGAATGCTCTGCAAATGGAAAGGGAAGTTTTGCTTTACTTTGTACGTCTAAAACGCGTCTTGGTTTGCTGTAAACACATAGATGAACAATCATGGTAACTTCACTGAATATTAGGGCAGTGAAACTCATCGGAGGAGGAAAATAAGGAGAGCACTACCTAAGTTAACATTGCCATTTTCTAGAGGCGGTTTAGCAATCCCAAACCTAACATACTATTTATGGGCAACCCTCTTACAACAAATGGCCATCCTGCTCTCACCCCGAAGTCTTAGGGATATCAACTGAGATCAGATTATACCATCAATCTATGAACTAATGTTGGGTAGCAAAGCCAGGGGCCTGCTGCTAAGACAAGTGGAACCATCTTATTTTAAAAAGACAAAATTTAAGATTCTCATAGATACCTTAAAAACTTTGAAAAGAACTACTAAAACACTGACAATACCAAAATATACCAAATACACACCCTTATGGTATAGCTCAGTAATACCACACTATCTAAATGATAATATCTCTAGGCGCTGGGAGAATCTAGGTCTTGTAACTGTTGGTGATTTTCTTGGTAGAGTATGTAGAACTACATTTGAAGAACTCCGTGTTAAATATCAAATCCCCCCTACAGACTTTTTAAAATTCATACAAATCTCCACATCCCTCAGACAGTCGATGTTAAATATAGATCTAAAATCATACCACTTTTAGATCTCATAGGTAAACAAACAACCAGAGTAGGCAATATATACAATATATTTATAAGAAATCATCCTGATGATCTTGAATATATCGAAACAAGCTGGCCAACAAATTGAACAATGCAAATATCGACATAGATATGTCTCTACATTTATCATCTAAGGTTTTGCTGGCCTCCAATTTAAAAGCCCAAACCTACAAAACAATATACAAACTATACTTCACCCCTTCTAAATTGTTCACTTGGGGAAAAAGGACAAATGATCAATGTCCTAGATGCGCATTAGGACCAGCCAACCTCATTCACATGTTCGCGGAATGCCCAAAACTTGACGAGATTAAAAAAGGCATTGTTAAGTATTGCGCTGAAATTTTCGGACATGAAATAAGAACATCAACAACCCTTTTTATTCTAGGTTACGATGACCCCCTAGGTCATAGTAATAAAGAAACCATTGCTATTTATATAGGCAAGGCTGTCTATAGAATTATCCTAGCAGCAAGATGGAAAGATTCTGATGCCCCTACCTTTCAGGGATGGCTGAATAGACTACTAGGGATATATAAACAAGAAACAGCAATTTATAGAACTAGAGGTAAAAAATCGAGATCACATGGTGAACAAATCTGGGCTCCCATTGCCATCTGGTATGAGATGCAAAGGAACTAATCACTTGTCCAAATGAAAATACATTCTATAAAAGTATTTTCTCTAGAGAGTCTTGCCCCAATAATGTTTTTTTAAACACTTAATAGCCTTTATGAAATGAAATTGAAATGAATTTTATAATGTTTGTATTACTTATCCTCTTAACAATTCTGTTGAATTTTTGTTATTTTGAACTTTTGAACCTTTGTGTATAAATTTGCTATATACTTCTTTTTTTGATATTTTTGCTTGTGTATCCTTCGAATCTGCTCAAATAAAAAAATTAAAAAAAAAAAGAAACTCGTCGGAGGCACTGGCAAAGCTTTAACAAAGACATATTCAAACAGCAAAAACAATGCTAGGGTCATACTGGTTACATAGGAAGGAGCACAGAAGATCGTAAACATATTGTTTATTAAAAGCCCAACCACCCTGTGCACATGAATGGGTATGATTTAAAAATAAAAAAGATGCAAAAATACCCACAAGAGTGAAACTAAATGGGTGATGGCGGGGGAGGAGGGGAGAGAAACATACGAGAGTTTGCAGGACATGAAGCACAGGGGGAGGATGAACAACATGGCAAAACTTTGAAAATGTAAATGTAAGCACTCCTTTGAGTTTGTGTTGTCCTTCAGCAACCCCTACAGTTGTGCCTCTACGTTGTGTTCTGTCAAGCTTTAGCATGTAATTCACTTTTCTGGGGCATGGGTTGGAGATGGGAGAAGGGAAGGAGTGGTTTAAAAATGAAGAACATAAACCATACAATAAACCATATGAGTTTGATTGTAGTAAGAAAAACAGTAAGGCAGCCGGTGGTAAACAGAATCCTCCTGAGAGATGTGCTTGTGCGAAGAGCCAGTTCCAGCAGTGAGGGTGGGTGGGAATGCTCAGCAAATGTGATAAAATAGCAGATTTCCCGGCTGCTCGAGGAATTTAGAAAATGAATCGCAAGCACACGCTGACTTTATGACGTAAAGGAATAGGAACACAAAAAAAGCCAAGGGCAAACAGGAGCAGGAAACAAAGATAAAACTAATTCCCCCAGAAGGAACACATAAAAACAGCAGTGTAAAGATACCATGAATTTGGCAGTGCTCCATGGGAGGAAACAAAACACAAAAAAGGAGGGACAAAAGGAAGGATTAACCACCAGCAAGGAAGGATCTTTGAAGGACAATCGAAGAGACAAATAAAAAGGCAATGGGTGGGCTGTAAGCCCACAGAGGGGATACAGCATGTCTCAAAGAGATACTGCATGCGTGCCTAGGCTTGACCTAAAAAGACCTGTTGTTTATTTTTGTCCTTTTTTTCACTTGTCGGTCTCTAATCTGTGGGTGTGACAAGTGCTACCGAAGATGGCGACTTGTCAGCCAGGTAGGAAGGGTGTTGTTGTGATGCCATTGTAGATGATTCAGCTGGTTTTGAAGATGGCACAGACTGGCATGGGGAGCCAGAAGATGCGAGTACACATGGGATTCAACATTAGTTCTGAAGTGGTTTTCTAGGAGGAATTATTTCACTTTCTTACATAGAGAGAGCAGGCACCAGAACTAGCTGTTGCTTGTTGTTCTTGGTGAATTGGTGCAGGCAGTGTTTGAAGCATTGGATGTCTGCAGAAGAGGAGACTTTCAAATATAATTGTGTGTCATTGGGGTTTTGGTGAATTTTATTGTTGTTGTCCATGAGTAAAGCAGGTGGAACTCTATTTAGAGGATTAAGAAGATGGGGGATAATAGGGAACCCTAAGGAACTACACAATTAATGTGAATCTTGGTGCCTATAGGAACAAACCAGCACCGGTTGGATAGGTAGGTGGAGAACTAGTGGGCATTTCCAGTGAATCCCATTAAAAACTTTTAGGTGTAGATGAGGGTGGGGTGGTCGACAGTGTCAAAAACAACTGAAGGTCCAATGATATCAGGAGTCAGGGCTCATCTCTATCTGTAGTCAGGAGGGCACTATCTATGTATGTAAAGTAGTTGCCTCTATGCTGCAGCATGATCTGAAGCCGGAATTATAAATGTTCGGTATATGGTTGGCATTGATTTGTCCTTAGAGTTGTGTATAGACCCCTTTTTCTATAATCTTGTCAATGAAGGACAGATGAGTGATGGCCAGGTAGTTGGAGAGGGTGTCATGGTATAGTGTGGGTATCATCAGAATTGGAGGGCTCTGGCTTGTCTTGTTTCATAGTTCTATATAGTGCAAACTTGAAAAGGAAGGTATCAGAGCGCTTTAGATGAGCACCAGTTGTGTTACACAAGGACACATTCATTTTTTTAGTAGTCACAGGGAGATTAAGTGATTTGCCCTGAATCACATGATGTTCAGCGTCATTGCCGATACTCGAACCGGGTTCCCCAGATTAGAAATCGACCACCCTAGTCGTTAGGCTACATCCTCTCCGGCTTTGGGTTTAGAGATGGGTTGAGAGAGCTTCTTCAGAGAGAGCTTTGATGAAGAATGAGTGTAAGAAATTATCTTTATA
This sequence comes from Lissotriton vulgaris, assembly GCF_964263255.1. NCBI lineage: Eukaryota > Metazoa > Chordata > Amphibia > Caudata > Salamandridae > Lissotriton > Lissotriton vulgaris. The sequence continues at coordinate 358,027,139 of NC_141693.1, read as the reverse complement.
GATAGTGGCTTTTATGAAGTTGAGGATATCAGCGAGATCTTTGAGAGACCAGAGTTTGTACCATTGTGGGATACAGCACAGAGGAGTGGGTGTAAGAGAAGAAGTAGGTTTGCTGTTGTCGATGTACTGTTGTATGTTCTGGACTTGTTCATTAAAGAAGTGGTTGGTGGCATTGCACTTGTTCTTGGAGTGTGCTACAAGAGTGTCAGGCAGTGCTTAATCATTCTGAAGAGCAGTCTGCTTCTACTGTCAGTTTCATTGATAGTGTTGGTAATATATTAGTTGGCTTTGCTGATGTAATGAGTTGTCTGTCTGTTGGATGTAGGATTTCGGTAGTGTGAGGTCCTCAGGGGTTTTCTTTCTTCCATTTTCTTTCCTGTCTGTAGAGGGAGCATTTTTTATAAATTGGTTGTGATAAACGATGGAATTAGCAAGGTCTTTGGTGTACCTGTGTGCTGAAGGGTTCAGCTTTTACTTTCGTGTTTTACTTGAAGCATGGGATCTGGCATGGTTTTCCAGCTTTGCACCGAAGCATTTTAGAAGGGTGTTGAAGTCAAACCAGGAGAGGGCAGAGTGAGTGAGTATTTCAATCTTTAGGTGTTCTATTGAGAAGTATCTAAAGAGTAGGTTTGTTGTTCTCATTTGGGTTGACCTCAATGTGTTGGTTGGACAATGAGCACGATGAAGTGAATGCAAGGTGGCCACTCCAGTCTAGGAGTATGTAAGGCTTGGTTTTGATCATCAGTAATGTCGAGAAGATATGGCCCAGACTGTGGCCTTTGGAGTAAGTTGACTGGATCCATACTGTACTACTTTTAGAGGTGTCTCTTGTTTTTTCACGCTTGAGTTGTCTGGGAGGTGAAGTTGCTCACGATGGCGGTGTGGACTTTTTGGGTTTATGAGCTGAGGAGTTCGGAGAATTCATCTATGTGGTTTTTGTTCTGTCCAGCATATTTGTAGATGAATTGGATGCTGGTGGACTTTATTGCAGAGAGTAGCGAGTGACATATGATAAGCTCCATGGAGTTCAGTGTTGCTTGCTTGCCTATGGTGTAGGAAAAGGAGGATAATGGTTAATGGTGAGGCCTCCTCTCTTTTTATGAGCATGGTCCACACGCTCAATTCTGTAACCTATAGATGAAGGCCACCTAGGATATTCAAGGATGTGGGGAGTGCCATGCTTATTATTATTATTATTATTATGTTTCTTATATAGCGCCTGAATCGACCCCCGAAGGGGTATCTCCGCGCTTGCCTTGGGAACCCGTCCTGGCTTTTCCCTGTGAGATAGCCCCTACAGGGTATCCCCAAGGTGAAAGCCAGGCATCCCGCCGCGGGGGGGGCCGTTGTGGAGATCAAGGAAGCTTAATGCCCAGAGTTGCAGAGTGTGAACCCATGATTAGGTCAGGCACCGAAGCGAGAATTATCGAGTCCATGGACATTTGAGCTCAAGACCCTGCCGCGTCGGGAATGAACCCTGGTCCCGGGTCTGACCTCTGCTTCAGGGTCTGCCTGCTCTAACCAGTGAGCCACACTTCTCTTCTGGGGTGAACAGAGCGTAAAGGACATAATATATGATGGAGTGTGCAATATGTGGAAAATGGGCTACTGCAGATCATGCACTGAGAATCAGATGGAGCTTGTGTTCAGTCTGGTGGTTAGTAGGATGTGACTGAGTTTTGGTCTATGTGTTGTGAGATGCTATGTGAGTGCATGGTCAAAGTCTTAATGTTACAGTGGGATGGGTAATGTGGGTGCTTAATCAGGCTCATGATTACTATGTGGATGGGTAAAGTGAGTTGCTTGGTGAGGCATATGACTATATTTCACTTTGCGGGTTGGACTGTAGCAGACGTTCTTGGCCTAAGCCATACATGGCTCTATCAGGGCAAATATAACCCCTTATATGTGTCTGCCATTTGCTGGAGATGCCCAGACTGTAGAAAGCCTGGAAAGTTCATTGAATTAGGTGGATGACAGGAAGCAATATTACTTCTTATACAGGTGGATGCTGGGCAGTTCCTTCTTTCCCATTCAGAGGGGGCCTGGCTTGGCAGTCCGGCCAGGTCTGTTCTTACTGGATCAGGACTAAGGGCCTGATTTAGGGTTTGCTGGACGGGTTACTCTGACGCATGTTAAGAGTATCCTGTCCACCAAGTGCATTATATCCTATGACACTTGTAAAAAGGCAGGGAGTATATCGGCCACCATATCATGACATGGAGTAATCCATCTGCCAAAATTTATCTCAAACCCTAAGTTTGATTTGCATGAGGGTGGTTCTTTTCTAGAGTGCCACAGTGGGAAAAACAACGGCATGCGGACTAGAGTAATTGCCAGTGACTGAAACGAAGTCAGGCATTTCACCCATCACCTTTTTGATCTGCTCAATTTGACGCCCGAAGTTCAACAGGAAAGTCCAGATGTGGATCCCAAACTTACTGTGCCTTTAAAATCAGGTCGCACCTCACTGATGAGTCCCAACTGCCCAAAACAGGTCTGAGGTTGCCTCTTCCCAGTTTAGAGGTGACCTAGCCCTGCATTTTGGGCTAGACTGTTCCTCCTGGAGCAGGCTAAAGTCTGATTTGCACAAGGTTCGTTTTTTTCTGAAGTGGTACAGTAGTCAGAAAACCATGGTCTGGGATGTGTCCCAGATTAATAGCAGGGGGCTGAGATTAATTCTTTCATTTCACCCATCACATTTATGCTTTCCTTACGGCAATGCAGTGATGTCAATTCCTGTAGAGATGGTTGCTGGGAACTGCAGTAATCACTTCCTGTGCAGATGGATGCTAGGGAATAACGTCCAATAGTCTGGCTTCTTCTTTTTGAAGATAGTTTCGGAGGAAAATCATTAATGCCACTTCCTTTGGTGATAGAGATCATGAACTCCAGTGATGTCACTTGCTATACATCAGCAATCTTTTCCATATTTACCCCATACACAGCAATTTTGTTTCTTCCTAGGGGCTTTAATACAGAATATGACAGTGGGTCAGGACTAAAATCCCCTCCTCCTGTCCACTGTCCAAGTGGCCTTTCTATAGCTCTCAGATGGCACTCTTCACCTCTGTTAGTTGTTCTTTTCGTTTGTTAATTTTTTTCCAGTGACTTACAACAAGTCATCTGCATCCAGTGAGACACCCTTACTAGTATTCACACAGTGCGATTTTTAGAAGATGTATGTCTGCATTTTGACATGTCATTAAATGCTATTAAAACGCTGTATGCCACATTTTGAATTCGCACATGATTTCTGTTCATGAGCGCTTAAGATCTTGTTATTCAACTCTTTGCACTGGGTAAGAAACCCATTTCGCTGATTCTGTTTATGTTAATCTTTAAAGTATTTACTACTAGCACAGACGATTCTAAACCAGACGCCCTGACTTCTCAGAAGCGGTCGCTCCTCACGCTGCTCCCTGCCCTGGTATTGTAGCGCTTACTGTCAGACTGCTCATTGCATTTGTTTCCAAGTGCGCACTGCTTGCTGCAATTAATTGTGCCTGATTGTATTGTTTCCACGTTTCCGTAGCGCTTGACTGCTGGACTGCTGCTCATTTGTTAATCATCTGTGCGCTGCTCGCTTTGCTTATTTTAATTTTGTGTGCCTGATTGTGCCGGTGCCACTGCCCATTTAAATCGCGATTTTCAGGTTGTGCCCCAATCTCGTCCTGTTTCACTTTTGGCTTGCTGCCATTTTGTTGTTTGTTTGTTGTGCCTCCCAGCCCTGCTCTCCACCCCGCTCCCGCCTCCCAGCTGCTCCTCCCTCCCACTGTAACTTAAGGCTCTACCCGATCTCTGAAGCGCTGTGACCGTCCTGACTTCTCAGAAGCGGTCGCTCCTCACGCTGCTCCCTGCCCTGGTATCGTAGCGCTTACTGCTAGACTGCTCATTGCATTTGTTTCCAAGTGCGCACTGCTTGCTGCAATTAATTGTGCCTGATTGTATCGTTTCCGCATTTCCGTAGCGCTTGACTGCTGGACTGCTGTTCAATTGTTAATCATCTGTGCGCTGCTCGCTTTGCTTATTTTAATTTTGTGTGCCTGATTGTGCCGGTGCCACTGCCCATTTAAATTGCGATTTTCAGGTTGTGCCCCAATCTCGTCCTGTTTCACTTTTGGCTTGCTGCCATTTTGTTGTTTGTTTGTTGTGCCTCCCAGCCCGGCTCTCCACCCCGCTCCCGCCTCCCAGCTGCTCCTCCCTCCCACTGTAACTTAAGGCTCTACCTGATCTCTGTAGCGCTGTGACCGTCCTGACTTCTCAGAAGCGGTCGCTCCTCACGCTGCTCCCTGCCCTGGTATCGTAGTGCTTACTGCCAGACTGCTCATTGCATTTGTTTCCAAGTGCGCACTGCTTGCTGCAATTAATTGTGCCTGATTGTATAGTTTCCGCGTTTCCGTAGCGTTTGACTGCTGGACTGCTGCTCATTTGTTAATCATCTGTGCGCTGCTCGCTTTGCTTATTTTCATTTTGTGTGCCTGATTGTGCCGGTGCCACTGCACCTTTAAATCGCGATTTTCAAGTTGTGGCCCAATCTCGTCCTGTTTCACTTTTGGCTTGCTGCCATTTTGTTGTTTGTTTGTTGTGCCTCCCAGCCCGGCTCTCCACCCCGCTCCCGCCTCCCAGCTGCTCCTCCCTCCCACTGTAACTTAAGGCTCTACCTGATCTCTGTAGCGCTGTGACCGTCCTGACTTCTCAGAAGCGGTCGCTCCTCACGCTGCTCCCTGCCCTGGTATCATAGTGCTTACTGCCAGACTGCTCATTGCATTTGTTTCCAAGTGCGCACTGCTTGCTGCAATTAATTGTGCCTGATTGTATCGTTTCCGCGTTTCCGTAGCGCTTGACTGCTGCTCATTTGTTAATCATCTGTGCGCTGCTCGCTTTGCTTATTTTAATTTTGTGTGCCTGATTGTGCCGGTGCCACTGCCCATTTAAATCGCGATTTTCAGGTTGTGCCCCAATCTCATCCTGTTTCACTTTTGGCTTGCTGCCATTTTGTTGTTTGTTTGTTGTGCCTCCCAGCCCGGCTCTCCACCCCGCTCCCGCCTCCCAGCTGCTCCTCCCTCCCACTGTAACTTAAGGCTCTACCCGATCTCTGTAGCGCTGTGACCGTCCTGACTTCTCAGAAGCGGTCGCTCCTCACGCTGCTCCCTGCCCTGGTATCGTAGTGCTTACTGCCAGACTGCTCATTGCATTTGTTTCCAAGTGCGCACTGCTTGCTGCACTTGATTGTGCCTGATTGTATCGTTTCCGCGTTTCCGTAGCACTTGACTGCTGGACTGCTGCTCATTTTTTAATCATCTGTGCGCTGCTCGCTTTGCTTATTTTAATTTTGTGTGCCTGATTGTGCCGGTGCCACTGCCCATTTAAATTGCGATTTTCAGGTTGTGCCCCAATCTCGTCCTGTTTCACTTTTGGCTTGCTGCCATTTTGTTGTTTGTTTGTTGTGCCTCCCAGCCCGGCTCTCCACCCCGCTCCCGCCTCCCAGGTGCTCCTCCCTCGCTCTGCCCCCCTCCACTATCCACTTATGACAGATGCTTTTGCGCGCAGCGGTCACGCCCTTTGCGCGACGAAAGTGCGCCAAGGGTAAGCCAGTCTATGCCGGTCCGCGCCTGGACCGCGCCCAGCGCCAGACCCCCTGGCCCTCGTAAAATCCACTCCACCCGCGTATCGTACGACGCCGCTACTCTCTCTGCACTTAACCCCGGCCGATCCCCAAACTGCTACCAAGCCGCCCCAGGACACACCCATGAATCCTTCACCTGCCACTCCTGCAATTTCGACTGCATCAGGGCCCACACCAAATCCACAGACTCCAAACAGAGCTCCGACACTAACCACCTGCAGTGCATCCTGCTCAACACCCGCCCGGTCCACAGACACGCCATTGAACTTTGGAATCTACTCGACACGACATCGCCGGACGTCGCCTTCCTTACAGAAACTTGGATGAACACCTCATCAACGCCCGACATCGCCATAGCCATCCCGGACGGCTACAAGATCATCCGAGTGGATGAAGAACAGCCGTTTAAAACTGAACTCGGACAAAACGGAAGTCCTCATCTTAGGATCATCCCCCTCCGCCTGGGACGACTCATGGTGGCCACCGGCCCTGGGAACCGCACCCATACCAACGGACCACGCACGTTACCTGGGCTTCATTCTGGACTCCTCCCTCACGATGACCAGACAAGTCAACGCCGTCTCATCATCATGCTTCAACATCCTACGTATGCTCAAAAAGATCTTCCGTTGGATCCCCACCAAAACAAGAAAGACGGTCACCCATGCACTGGTCACAAGCCGACTGGACTACGGAAACACCCTTTACGCCGGAACCACAGCCAAACTACAGAAAAAACTCCAACGCATCCAAAACGCCTCAGCCAGACTCATCCTAGACATCCCCCGCCAAGCTCCATTTCCGGTCACCTGAGAGACCTCCACTGGCTCCCCGTCAACAAGAGAATAACGTTCCGCCTCCTCACCCACGCACACAAAGCCCTCTACGACCTAGGACCCGAATACCTCAACACGCGCCTGTCCTTTTACACCTCCACCCGACAACTTCGATCGTCCAATCAAGCCCTCGCCGCAATTCTGCGCATCTAAAGATCCACCACGGGGGGAAGATCCTTCTGCTACTTAGCGGCCAAGACCTGGAATTCTCTCCCCACCCACCTCCTCCTTACACAGAACCACCTCTCCTTCAGAAAACAACTACAAACTTGGATATTTGATAAGTAAAGCTCCCCCCTCCCTCAATTGCCTTGAGACCCTCTGGGTGAGTAGTGCGCTATACAAATTTAAACTTGACTTGACCCTGTACACATTAGTACTCAAAACGTTTGGATCAGGCAGAGTCTTCTCTGAACTTGCATCTCCCCCCCTCCCATGTGCTACCCTGCCTTTAACTTTTTTTTGTTCAGTTTATTCTTCATAGTTTTGCTGTTTAATGTATTGTTTTTACACCATTGGACAATCAATACTTTTGACTTTATATTGTGGTTCTAACTGCTAATAATCTTTACTTGATTAACATTGGCTATTTATCACACTTCTAGTGGGGGCATATTATCAAGAATGGCGTTAAAATTATCGCCGCTTTAAATAAAACAGTAGGTCAATTGGCGTTGTCTAGGGTTCACCATATAAAAAGACAAATGCACCACATGTTAAAACCACTATCACTTCCTGCATAATTACAGTAATCAATCATAACCATGAGTAAATGCAATAATTATGGCCAATAACGCTTTTCAACATTGCTCATCAGAATAAATGGTTAATAAAGCATTGAAAATAAACATAACATGCGCCTGTGTCTTTTTTATATACATTTAGGCCACATAAAATGCAGCCACAGACATGCCCTAGCAAACAACTGCACTTGATGTCTCTGAATCTTTTTAAACACATACAGGCTACATAAAATACAGCCACAGAACAAGCCCCAGAGGAACACTCCACTCACAGCTGAAGAGTAAAATTTCCAGCTCTGGGAATGTGTAGTAATCAGGTCCCACACAAAGATGATGTAAAGATGTTTATTTGAAGATATGCAGATAAGATGGTAACGCCCCACCAGGATCATCCAGCATGATGCTCAGCCCAATGTCAACTGAAGACCTCAGCCCACAGAATCCCAACATTCTCCTGTGCATCATAGCTGCAACATTCTACAAGCTGGACTGGTAGTGGAGAAAGCATGTATAACATATAAACAAGATGCAAGAATACTACATCATCCCCTCTCTTCCACAATACTCTTCACACATTAGTGTGATGTGGCTGGTCCACCAACACCTGGTTGTAGCGAGGCTACCCATCCAACTCACAAACATACTAGTACTTTACCAAGTGGCTGGAACTCCAGGTGAGGTTGTAGTCTTGCTACTCCACCAACTCACTGTAGACACCCAAAATCGATTGTAGCTGTGCTACTCCTCCAGCACACAGTCACTGTAGTATTCCGGGCTATAGTGTCAGTTGGAAGAGACACTACTCGTTGGGGCTGTCCATTAGAAGGACACTGGTGGGGCTGGCGCTGGCTTGCCTGGAAATACCTTCATTTTTTTCTTAATTTTGCTTGTTGGATCTCTTGGTGGTTCTGTTACTTCCTCAGTTTCAATGTTTCCTTGTTGTTTAGTCGTACCAAGAGCTTGTGGGGTTCAAGATTGTCCTTGTCGCCATAAATAATGTAGTAATCAGGTCCCACACAAAGATGATGTAAAGATGTTTATTTGAAGATATGCAGATAAGATGGTAAAGCCCCACCAGGAGCATCCAGCATGATGCTCAGCCCGATGTCAACAGAAGACCTCAGCCCACAGAATCCCAACATTCTCTTGTGCATCATAGCTGCAACATTCTACAAGCTGGACTGGTAGTGGAGAAAGCATGTATAACATATAAACAAGATGCAAGAATACTACAGAATGCTTGAAAACTGATGAAAAGCCTAGGAGGGTCATCATTTCTTAGACCTCACAATCATAGGGCCAATTGTTAATTGATAATTTCCTTGGGGGTGGGGACTGCAGCCACTCTTGCAGCCCCCTATAACACCTTCTACATTTGCTGGTGGGGCTACTGCCCTACTGCAGGCACCACAGGAGGCAGAAAATATGTAAACTAGACCTTCAGGGCATTATGAGGCATGCCTTCCGTGAAGAGCAGTGAATATTGAATGAGTGACACTCCCTCTGTTCGGGAGAACCGCAATACTTTTTTTTTTTCCTGAGGTGCCCGGTTTCACTAGGCACCCAAACTTGTCTCCTTGCTTGGTGCAGCTTAGCAATCCCACCCATGCCTGCCCCAGCCGGCTCCCCATCCATCTAGCACTCCATATTGCCAGTGCAGAAGCCGTAAGGATGCTTCTCCCCTACCCGCTCCATATGGGAACTGTGCTTAATGTTCAGTGGTGGCCCCACTCCACCTAAACACCGGCACAGGGAGCGGGGGCAAGGCAAATGCCATTGGTGACCCGGAAATGTGAACCTGGCCCCTTTTCTCATTGATGGGGTGACGTAATGGTGGTCCCACTGTCTCTATTGCATCAGCCTCCAGGAAGAGAGGAGCCACGAGGGAGGTGACCAAAGGTGTGGGGAGGGGGCCTCACTCACGCCACACCCTCCCCCGGTAAAGTTAGGGAAACCATTTTTTGATGACCCCAGGACCTGGCCCACCCTGGGGGTACTTTTTCAGCGGTGTAGCATAGCCTTACCCATATGATCCTTGGTGGAGGCCAAAGCTCACAAGTCTCAAAAATCCCCTAACTTGGGCCCCGTTGAGCCGATTTGGACCATCCTGGTCTAATTATTCCTTTCGTGGTGAGCTCTAGCCATTAGGGACAGTTTAAGTAGGCCTCCTGTCCTCCGAGGTGGTTCCTTTGCAAGGAGCTGGCTCCTCTAGCTCCTTGCACCAGTATTTCTCCTGGTCTTTGTTCTCTGGTGCTCCTCACTTCGTGTTTAGGCTCAGAAGTCCGGATCTTCCCCAAACTGGTCCTCAGAAGGTGTAAGGGAGCCAGCCTCTCTTGCCCTAGAAGAGACCCACAGGTCCTGTAGTCAAATGGGCACAGTACTTATTCTCCTAGGGCACCAGGGGCTTTGTCCTTCCAGCTGTCCATGGTTTTTGCTGTTGTCACAGTTCCAGTCAAAAGCACGGCAAAAAGCACTTTCTCTCATTTCTGCAAGAGTTTTTAAATGGGGGTGGAAGGTAGTGGAAGCCAGGTACCCATGGCCAACCCAGATTGCACAAAATAAACAGAAACTGTTCTTTGAGGGACGCACTTTACACATGCCCCGAGGATGCACTTTTTATGACCTAAACATATGTAAAATTTACATCATGTCGCTGCCTGTTAAATTTTCACAATCTGTGCCCAGAAATTGAACTCAATAAACATAAATCTTAATGCTCTGTTAGCAAATTCATATTTGACACATCCTCAATTTTCTTTGAACTTCTTTTTATTTATTCCATCAAAATTCCTCTTGTAATCTTCACTTTTTTAGAATCCTGCCATACATGTAGTTCATGACATCATCATCATTCCCAATGCATTTCGGTTATAATAAACCTTCATCGGGGGAATACTACAAATAAACAATACAAAAATATATATGTCACAAATAAATCCTGATTACAATCTGGGGAAAGGGTTAGACCCCACCTCACCACACATACTGTGTGTGTTGTTAACATGCTCACCGAGCAGTGAATCCAATAATGCAATTAACCCTGTGTGTATAACCTACTAATGTGCCACCAATATAACCACAAGTGATGCAATGCACTCAGTGTCCAATTAACTATTTAAAGAAACCAGGCTGCACTTACCTATCTGATGGCCAAGCACTGTTGCGCCTGCAAAATTAAAAACAAAACCGAATACTACGTCAACTCAAAAGCCATGGAGTGGCATACAGTAGAGTTGAGTGGCATGGAGAGGAATAAAGTGGAGGTCATGGAGTAGCGTACACTGTTGTGGAGGTTCGTGAAGGGAGTAGAGTTTTGTGGAGTGGAAGGGCATAGGGTTGAGTGGCGTAGAGTAGAGTACAGTGTCGGAGTTCCATAAAGTGTTGAAGAGTGGCGTGGCATAAAGTGTCATGGAGTGGTGTAGAGCAAAGTGGAGTAGCATAGAGGGTGTTGCATAGAGTGGAGTAAAGTGTTGTAAAGTAGAGCAGTGTAGAGCGGAGTAGATTGCCATACAGTGGAGTGGCGTTGAATGGCATGGAGTACTGCGTCATAGGATAAAGTGGAGTAAAGTGGCATGCAGTGGCATAGAGTGGAGTAGTGTCATAGAATAGCATAGAGTGGAGTAGAGTGCTGTAAAGTGGAAAGGCATAGACTGGAGTAGTGTGTCAATGGAGCACAGTTTAATGGATTAGAGCACCATAGAGTGGAGTATCATGGAGTGGAGTGTGGTAGAGGGAAGTGTAGTAAAGTGGCCTAGAGTGAAGTGGAATGAAGTACAGTGGTGCAAAATAAATTGACGTAGAGTGCAGTAGCATAGAGTGCATTGGTTTTGAGTAAAATGATGTTGAGTGCATTGGTGTAGAGTGCAGTGATATAGAGTAGCAGAGAGTGCATTGGCATAGAGTAGAGCATCAACCGGTCATGGGTGCGCCTCGTGTGGATCCCTTATGCGGCCCTTTTCGTGTGGATGCGGATGTTTCACACTTTCAGCCCCCGTAAGTAGGGACTGTAGGGATGATATCACTGTGGCCATCAGCCCACAGCCTTTTATCAGCATCTGGAACCTAAACGCTAGGTCGCTTGTCAGGCATCATCTAGATATTTTCGACCTGCTAGGTAATGACTCTCCTGACTTATTTTGCCTGACGGAGACTTGGCTGCAGGATGCCGACACGGCCGTTGTCAATCTGGCCTTCCCGCCGGAATACTCTGTATTCACTTTGAACCGAGCTTCTAGAGGCGGAGGAATAGCCCTTGCTGTTAAGTCCTGCTATTCATGTACGTGGCAATCCCGGGTTGCGAAAGTGCAATGTTTAAGGTAGCTATTACACCTAATTTCACCCTGTCGGGGCTACTGATTTATCGGCCTCCAGGGAGTGAAGTGGCTTTTAGAGCGGCGCTATCTGATGCCATTAGTGAACTGGCTGCGGGGTGCTCCAATTTCTCCATCATTGGAGATTTAAATCTGCACTTTGACAACATAGCCAGCCCCACGGTGTCCAGTTTTACGGCCGATCTTGAGGCGCTCCAGCTGATTCAGCTGGTGGCACAGCCCACCCATTCAGGGGGTCATACCCTCGATCCATTTTTTACCAATCTTACGGAAGCCTGCATTTCCAGCTACACACCTCTAGCATGGACTGATCATTATTTGATACAGATCCATTGCCCTACACCGGCTATACAACCTAAGCCAGTGGTGTGCTCTATTCCAAGACGACGTTGGAATAAACTTAAGCTGGATGAGTTTTTCCACCTCCTATCGGCCGACTCATTTGACATCACTGGGTCGGCTGACCAGGTCTATGACAGGTTTTGTAATTGGGTATCTAGGGCTTTAGACACACTTATTCCCATGGTACGCTGTAAAACTGGAACCGGCAAAGCCAGCCCTTGGTACGATGACTCGCTGCGGGCACTGAAGGTTTCTTGTAGGCGTGCAGAGTGGGCCTGGCGCAAATCTTATAACAGCATGAAGAAAGTTCTCTACCTGTCTACGGTGAAACTGTATCACCGGGCAGTGTGTAGAACTCGTGCCGCCTTCTATGCTGCACAATTTAGGACTAGTTCGAACCCGTCTAAGGCTATTTTCAAGGTGCTGAAAGACCTCACTGCCAAAAAGGCAACTACGACGCACCAGAGCTCTCTGTGGAGCACTGTGAAAAATTGGCAGAGTTCTTTCTGGAAAAGGTTAATGCCATTTATCGGGCCTTTCCGTTGGCCACTCCCTCGGCTAATCCACCTTTTAAGCCGTTATCATCTGAGGGGTTGCATTCCTTTCCTATCTTAACACCTGATAGTCTCGACATATTGGCTTGTCAAGTGAAGTCTGGGTCCCCAGAGGATCCGCATTGCCCAGCTGTGTTCAAAGACCTAGCGGTACATGATATCTCGCCGCTATGTTCTCTGATCAACTCGTCACTCACATCAGGCGATGTCCCACTGAAGTGGAAGCGAGCCATGGTTCGTCCTATCCTCAAGAAACCTAGCTTGGACAGTAGCAAGCCTGAGAGCTATCGGCCAATTTCACTCTTGCCGTGGCCGGCCAAGGTGACTGAGGCGCATGTCAACGCAGTCCTCTCGGAACATCTTCGCCATGCAGATATCCTCGATGCGACGCAGAATGGGTTTAGGGCCGGTCATAGCACGGAGACGGCTCTGCTCTATATGGTGGAGCATCTTCGCTCCGTGCTTGACGCGGGACAAACGGCAGCGCTGGTGCTATTAGACCTGAGCGCTGCCTTTGACACCGTCTCGCACCCGATCCTCCTGCGTCGCCTAGAGGAGGCTGGTGTCACCGGCATTGCTCTCCAGTGGTTCCGGTCGTTTTTAGCCAATCGGGCCATTAGCGTGACCGTCCCACCTTACCAGTCCAAATTCCATCTGTTGAACCTGGGGGTCCCCCAAGGCTCCTCGCTGAGTCCTACGTTGTTCAATCTTTACGTAAGGCCGCTGGCTGAGGTTGTCAGGCAATGGGGTATGACGATGGTGTCATACGCCGATGACACCCAGCTAGCGGTTACGATCAGCGGGGATGCCGAAGTCGATGCCCCCAGGTTTCAACAAGGACTGCGGGCGGTCGCCAGCTGGATGACGTCTAACTGTCTCCAGCTGAACGCTAGTAAGACCGAGGTCATGGTTTTTGGCAAACAACCGGAACTTTGGGGAGAGAGATGGTGGCCAGGGGACCTGGGTCCTGCTCCCATCCCAGTTGCCGATCTTAAGAACCTCGGGGTCTGGCTGGACCCTACCCTTACGTTTGTGTGCCATACCAAATGTACGGCGGCCTGTTGCTTTGGTATCCTGCGCGGGCTTCGTCCAGTGCTTAAGTTCTTTGATGCCCCCACTAGGCAGCTCATGATCCAAGCCACTGTCATCTCTAGGCTGGATTATGCGAGTTCCCTACTGGTTGGCCTGAATCAGGCAGAGATTGGGCGTTTACAACGGATCCAGAACGCCGCAGCAAGATCAGTGGTAGGCTTACCAAGATTCTGCCCTACCTCTAGCACTTTGCGTTCACTGCACTGGCTCCCGGTGGCCCAGCGGATCCAGTTTAAGGTCCTCTGTGTCGCCTACAAGATCTTGAAGGGGTCCCCAGCAACGATTCTTATGGCTCTTCTAGCCCATTACACCCCAGCCCGAGCCTTAAGATCTGCGGACTTAGAACTGGCTGTTGTGCCACGCTTTAAGCGGAGTAGGGCAGGAGGGCGTTCGTTTCAAGTTCGCGCGGCGGTCCTGTGGAACTCCCTGCCCCCGGCGATTCGTGCTGAGAGGGATCTGCTCTCCTTTCGCCGTGCGGTGAAAACTTTTTTATTCCCTTAGTTTTTAACACTGTCTGATTATTGTTTCGTTGTGTTGTGCTGCTGCCTTGTCGGGCGCCAGGACGCTCCTTAGCTGGAGCATCTGTGCGCCAAATAAAAACGCATAACATAACATAACATAACATAACAGTGCAGAGTAGATTGCAGTGGTGTAGAGTGCAATGTCATAGAGTGGAGTGGTGCAGAGTGGATTACAATGGCGTAGAGTGCAGCGGCTGCTCTTCTGCTATGGCGGAGGAGCGTAGCCCCTCCAAAATCGTCAGGAAAAAATAAAACAACACTCATTTTATTTCCCCTTTCCTGCAGCCGTGGCCGGTGCAGGCAAGAGCAGTGGGGCAGTGAGGCCAGGTGGGGGGAGGATTTTGACGGACAATGCAGAGAAAAAATAATTATTTATTTAATTTTCCCTCGTCATAGTTCGTCGAAATCCCCCCACCGGGCCCCATCCCCCTTACCTGCATGGGCCGCAGCTGCTTTCCTGTCATCTTGTGGGCAGGGGCTGGGGGTGACAACACTGAGGGGATTGGTGTGTGCCATACAGTGGAGTGGCGTTGAATGGCATGGAGTACTGCGTCATAGGATAAAGTGGAGTAAAGTGGCATGCAGTGGCATAGAGTGGAGTAGTGTCATAGAATAGCATAGAGTGGAGTAGAGTGCTGTAAAGTGGAAAGGCATAGACTGGAGTAGTGTGTCAATGGAGCACAGTTTAATGGATTAGAGCACCATAGAGTGGAGTATCATGGAGTGGAGTGTGGTAGAGGGAAGTGTAGTAAAGTGGCCTAGAGTGAAGTGGAATGAAGTACAGTGGTGCAAAATAAATTGACGTAGAGTGCAGTAACCGGAACTTTGGGGAGAGAGATGGTGGCCAGGGGACCTGGGTCCTGCTCCCATCCCAGTTGCCGATCTTAAGAACCTCGGGGTCTGGCTGGACCCTACCCTTACGTTTGTGTGCCATACCAAATGTACGGCGGCCTGTTGCTTTGGTATCCTGCGCGGGCTTCGTCCAGTGCTTAAGTTCTTTGATGCCCCCACTAGGCAGCTCATGATCCAAGCCACTGTCATCTCTAGGCTGGATTATGCGAGTTCCCTACTGGTTGGCCTGAATCAGGCAGAGATTGGGCGTTTACAACGGATCCAGAACGCCGCAGCAAGATCAGTGGTAGGCTTACCAAGATTCTGCCCTACCTCTAGCACTTTGCGTTCACTGCACTGGCTCCCGGTGGCCCAGCGGATCCAGTTTAAGGTCCTCTGTGTCGCCTACAAGATCTTGAAGGGGTCCCCAGCAACGATTCTTATGGCTCTTCTAGCCCATTACACCCCAGCCCGAGCCTTAAGATCTGCGGACTTAGAACTGGCTGTTGTGCCACGCTTTAAGCGGAGTAGGGCAGGAGGGCGTTCGTTTCAAGTTCGCGCGGCGGTCCTGTGGAACTCCCTGCCCCCGGCGACTCGTGCTGAGAGGGATCTGCTCTCCTTTCGCCGTGCGGTGAAAACTTTTTTATTCCCTTAGTTTTTAACACTGTCTGATTATTGTTTCGTTGTGTTGTGCTGCTGCCTTGTCGGGCGCCAGGACGCTCCTTAGCTGGAGCATCTGTGCGCCAAATAAAAACGCATAACATAACATAACATAACATAACAGTGCAGAGTAGATTGCAGTGGTGTAGAGTGCAATGACATAGAGTGGAGTGGTGCAGAGTGGATTACAATGGCGTAGAGTGCAGCGGCTGCTCTTCTGCTATGGCGGAGGAGCGTAGCCCCTCCAAAATCGTCAGGAAAAAATAAAACAACACTCATTTTATTTCCCCTTTCCTGCAGCCATGGCCGGTGCAGGCAAGAGCAGTGGGGCAGTGAGGCCAGGTGGGGGGAGGATTTTGACGGACAATGCAGAGAAAAAATAATTATTTATTTAATTTTCCCTCGTCATAGTTCGTCGAAATCCCCCCACCGGGCCCCATCCCCCTTACCTGCATGGGCCGCAGCTGCTTTCCTGTCATCTTGTGGGCAGGGGCTGGGGGTGACAACACTGAGGGGATTGGTGTGTGCACTTCCTTCACTAACATGATGGTTTGGCTGCCCTTCTCAGGCCGGCTAAACCATCTTGCGCAGTGAACCTCTTTCCAACCCCAGCTGCAATGCGGAAGTTGGAGAGAGCGGGCACAGACTCCCAGTCTTACCTGGAGTACTAATCGAGAGCACTCAGGTCAATCCTGAAGCTGCTCTCGCATCAGAGCAGCTTCCGGATTAGCCGCTGGGCAGGCTGGGAGCCTGTGCCTGAAGAAGAGGAAGTAGCATAGGAGCGCAACTCAGGAGGCAGCCGGCTGAAGGTACGTTTTTTATTTATTATTGATATTTGTATGCCTCCCCTCGCCCCTTCTGCCTGCCCCGCCACTCATAGCAAACACCGGCGGCTACTGGTAGAGTACATTGGCATAGAGTGGAGTGGGGCAGGGTAGAACAGAGTAGTGTAGGGTAGTGCAGAGGTGAAGAATAACGTGCCTTAGATTACAGTGTCACAGAACGCAGTGCCCTAGAGTTTAGTGGCATATAGTGCAGTAATGTAGGGCCCGATTCACAGAATGAACTTAAGACTAAATCCTACACTTACTACAATTTGGTATTCACAGAATGCACTTACTACCATCTGGTATTCACAGAAAGCACCTACTACTTTCGGGATTCATAGAATGAACTTACTACTGTCGGGATTCACAGAATGAACTTACTACTTTTGGGATTCACAGAATAGACTTACGACTACTAACTTTACGTCCGCCGCCAGGCCGTAATTTCCGCCACCGGGCCGAATTTTACGGCACTTTGGCGGACTTTACGGCAAATCATCGTAGACTCCGATTACGGGCTGTATATTACGATTACGGGCCGTAAATTACGATTACGGGCCGTAAATTACGATTACGGGCCGTAAATTAAGAATGCAGGCCGTTGGTCATGTTAGCAAGGGGAAACACCTGGCCACTCCACCCATCCCCCAGCATGGATCAGCTGACACACAGCAGCCAATAGCTCCATTTTGCCATGGTGTATGCTGCCACTGCCTACCATCCCCCACCACACTCCAGCTGAAGCTAATTAACACTAATTGACCAGTACCACAAAACACATAAAAGCAGCACACAGTGAAGGAACAGGTTTGGCCACAGAGAGGCTGTTATTACAACGCTACCAGTGCCAGAGAACATGGAGATGAGAAGGAAAAAAAATTCACAGCAGAGGAGACCACCATGCTAGTGGAATACATAGTAAGGCACCACAATCGCCTATATGGGCTACCACCATATTGCACCAGTGGGGCACAGAAGCAAGAACTATGGCAGCAGAGGGCCACTGCTGTCTCAGCCCTGGGGGTGGAGAGGCGAACTATACAGGACATTAAAAAAAAGTGGCAGGACGAAAAGCAGAGGGTCAAGGAAAAATATTCCCGGATAGAACTGCGCAGAATCCTCCCTGCTGCATGCCCTGGACCCCGCATCCAGCTTGCCCCACTGGAGGAGGATATCCTGACAACAATACACCCCCACAAGGTCCATGGGCTGCCTGTCAGTGACGTCCGCCACGTGGTAACAGGTAAGTGGAATGAAAAGAAAATGTGCATGAAGAGATTGTCTGTGTTACACTGTTATAGTGATCATGGAAATTGTCCTAAGTGCATATAGATATATGGTTAGTCAGAGACTCATGTGTCACCCACTACGTAGCACCACAAGTCCCAGAATCCTTTGCATCAGAAAAGGCCAATACTCCCCCCCACCCAATTAAAAACATGTGCATGGTACTGATGCCATACATACACAACCCAGCTAATTCAATAACTGTACATATTGACAGAAAATGTGCAATGACAAATGGAAATTTTAAATTAAGTTAAATAAATAAATTAGCTAAAGACAAACATTAGCGGGGAAGCGCCAGTACCAATGTGACATGTGACCAATTCAACCCTTGCGCAAACACTGATGTGTCGTATACATATGGTGGTGCACTGTGGTGCAAGGATAGACAGATGTGTGTTGAATCTGATGGTGTCTAGGGGGGGCTTTGCTGAAGTTGTGTCGCAAGAGCGTTGCAACTCCAACAATATCCATGCACTGCCCATACCTAACGTGCTGTGCCACTCCTTACGTCTGCCTCAAGCAGGCGTAAGGTTGCGTCGCAGAAGCCTCTGATAAGTGATACTGTGATATCATGTAGATCAGTGTTTCCCAAACCGTGTTCCGCGGACACCCAGGGATCCGTAACACATTACCAGGGGGTCCGTAGGCAACAGTTTTAAAAGCACAGAAACTTACTTGTATAATTAGCAGCTTTCCAGCAACAATATAAGTGTCAAGAGAATGCCAGTGATTAATGTACCTGCTGGAGCATGAGGAGAATGTTGTTCAGTGGCAGCTGTAAGTTTTAACTAATGTAGCACAGAGAGTAAATGTGCCTACTGCAAAGAACGTATAAAATGCATCTTAAAAAGCAGTATTGTATGTACCTAGGTTGGTGGTTACTGCTTTTGTCACAGAGATTCTTTTGTCACTGTGCACTTCATGAGTGACAATGGTAATCTAGCAGAGGGACCTATAAACTGTCATCAAAGAGCTGCCTGCAAACTGCATGGTACCAGTTAGTAACTTACATTTTCTCCCAGTTATTAATTATCCTGATGCTGCTTAAAAGAAATATTTTGGTGGTAAAACATTTTGTATGCTAAAGTCAATGCTAGCCACTGTCTCATGTTCTGAATCCTGAGTTTGTGCTTTTCCAGACCAAGCACTCTTTAAACATTTTATATACACACTGATTTACATGTACGATTCAATGTCTCTATATGTGTGTGATGTAAAGTGCTCTGATATTCTACATTGGTATGAAAGATGCTATAAAACAAATGAAAAACATTTGACAGAGGGGCTATTACTTCAATATAAAACACTAAGGGCCAGATGTACGATCGGTTTTAATATGCGCGAACAGGTTCGCTAACCCGTTTGCGCATGCAAAAACCTATTGGGCCATGTACATAGCCGATTTCGCGAGTTGCAATTTGTTTGCAACTCTCTAAATAGGTTTTGCAACTTGCTATTTGGAAGCGGCATTCCCTTCCAAATAGCGAGTCTCAAAACCATGTACAAATGTTTGTGGTCGCAAAACAGTCACAATTATCACCTACTTCAAGTAGATGGTAATGCATTCGCAAATGGGAAGGGGTCTCCAGGGGACCCCTTCCCCTTTGCAAATGCATGCAAAATTATTTTCTAAGGGCAGGCAGTGGTCCCAGGGACCTCTGCCTGCCCTTAGAAAATTTAAAGACAACTTTTCATTTTCTTGATTCATTTTATTAAATGCATTGTAAACAGGCAGCATTTTCTTTTCAAAACTGCTTATTTAAAAGCAGTCCCGACATGGTGGCCTGCAGAGCCCAGCAGGCCACCATACCTGAGAGGGCTGGCATTCCCAATGGGCTAGCAAATTGCAAGAGGCTCAATAATAATAATGAACCTCGCAATTTGCGACCCCATTGGGAATCCCAGAGAGTGTTAAACACACTGTTGTACATTTCATTTAGCGACTCGCAAATTGCCACTCAAAATGTGTCGCAAAGTGCGAGGCGCTAAATTAAATGGTTGCACATCTTGCCCCAAAATCCTTAGTACTTTGAGTATTTGTTTTGTGTGCACACGTGTGTATTTTTCTCAAATTAATGTTAAAATGATTGAAATTTAACTCATACAAATTGCATGGAGGACCCCGGCTACCAGTGGTAACTCAATGGGGGTCCTCAGGAGTCAAAAGTTTGGGAACCACTGATGTAGATTACAGTGACTCACTTGGACGTGGCATATTCCAAAGGAGTGCACACCCTGCCTACCTCCAAGCTGACGTTGCGCAGGGCCTCACAACATGGCGATTCACCATAGTGGCGTCATGTTGCGAATAATCCTAAATGTGTTGTCTGTTGTACACCACTGTTGTGTCACAGAAGTGATGCAACAACAGTGTAAATATTTTTTCCCAGGGGCTTGTAAACCTGCCACAAAAGTCTCCAAAAAGTACATCACCCTGTGCCGGCCTAAATCACAAAGCAGATGGTGAGAGTATCCTCTGATGTGAATATGTCCAACACCTATCCTGTTGTCCAATTTCCAATCTGCCACGCCATTACATCCCCAAAACACCACTGCTCCTACCTGCCCCGTCTGCGGCAGTTCCACACAATACTGTTATCACACAGAAGATATGGGCAAATCCCCGAAACGTTACACAAGCACATTTCCCATTTGTCTACTTTTCTCTCTTCTCACCCATTGACACATCCAGCCAGAGCACCGACAACTTCAGTAGGAGAGGTCACTGCATAGCATAGGAGGAATCAGCAACGTACCGATGAAGGGATGTCAACCACACTAACTGATAAGTCAAAGTGGACAGGAGATGGTCAAAATGCATACATCGTCAGAAGACAACAGAGGGACAAATAGTGCCCATCTATGTAAGACAGCCATTTATGCTACATTTGCTGCATTACAATTGGAGATGTCAATGGACATTCACCTTTAACATATGACATTTGTGAACAGTTAAAGAGAAATTATGAAATGTCTTGCCTCATCATACCTTTGTAAATGTGGTACACAACATGTATTACACCAACAGACCCAGAACGGGGAAAGCAATCCTGTAATCGAGGGCCACAACAAGTCAAAAGGGGGTACACACCATATTGTAATAGTGTTTGTAGACCTAATCAAGAAGTAGCATTTGCACCGATACGGAAATGAAGACCAAACGGGGAGATACCAGTCTCTGTAGTATTGACAATGCATACACTGTCCAACTTCTAATCTTTCATACATACTTTGTTCAGCACAGTCCACACAGCTGATCATGTACTCCGTACATTGGATGGATAATTTCCGGATATCAAAAAAACACGATAGTGGACTTTACCTCTGGATTCGTAGGCATGTCATTGTGATATAGGTAGCATCCAGGTAGTGGGTCCAATCTAAGTTATATGTGGGATCACTCATTACATAATGTATGACACACTTCTGCAACGGTGGTGACCATGACTGCTTGTGCCCGTCCTGTGCCAGGAATCCAATGCATCACATGTGGCAGCAGGAATATAAAGTTGCCAAACAAATTTATCATTGTAGGTCCAATGCGGTCCTCCCATAACCCCAGACGCCCACTGACTTCTGCTACTAGGTTGGACTTCACATTTGTCCAGGGAACACAGACTGCTCCGGTGCTGGGCTACGGTAAGTCAAGCTTGCTGAATGCTTATAAATTGTGCCTTTCACCTCCACCGTATGTGTTGTACAACACTGTTATCCTGCATCACAATATGCTCACATAGGGCATTTGAACACATGGCCGATCAGACCCTGGTGGCAAATGAGATGCTGACACAAAATGTATGCCAAGTGTGTGCACAATGAACATACAATAGAACAATGTGTCATAAGAAACGTCCACAACACAACAGGCTTGCAAGTCAATGATATGCTAAATCCCTAGCAAAATTAACATGGTCAAATCATTATGAAATTGGCATGGCTGAGGCACACACTGGTGCCAGTTGTGTACCTGTGAGATGGGTGTAGGGGCTGCTAAGGTGATTCTTCATGCAGTTACACCTGCAAAATTATTTTGCTGAAGAGCAACAGGATAATCCAGTGCAGGTGCGAAGATTCAAAGCTTCCCACCTCATCTGCAATGTGTGATCTAAACCAAATGTTGTCTTCGGCTTGCCTCCCTTCTACCATAATCACATGTATAGGTGAGTGTATGAAATATGAGGTTTGGATGTCTGCTGCACACACAAGATACTATCTGTTGTCATGTAAGTAGTACCATGATGTTGGAAATGGAGCATGGGAACAGAGAACACTCAAAGGATGGACATTAGTAATCTGTGTTCTCTCATTCAATAATGAGCTGTGTGACCTCATGGGTAGGGAAGCCCATATGGGTAACATCAGCCCCCTGACAATTGCACATCTCACACATGAACTCCTTTCAGACTTGTCAACCGACAACATTACACCCATGAAAATAGTCAGTCTCAATGGTAAGGGTGAAATCAGTAACCTTCTCATACAAGTCCGTCAGTTGATGTGTCATCTTATTGATGTCAGTGCAGCATGGCTGTAAGCTAGCAAATGCTGCTTGTGAGCAGGTGCCCACATGTTAAGTCAATGAGCTACGCATGCTGCACAGCGTCCTTGATTATCCACAAATGGCTAATGAGAATGTAATTTGTTCTCATAGCTACAATCTGTTGTATGAAAATATGGACATGTATTTCTCATCACAGGTGCTGACAGGATGAGACCACTGCAGCGGACGCCATCCCGGGGGTTGCATGATATCCTGGCTGCAGCTGTGAAACTGTCACGCACCTGTCCCTCAGGTAAATCGGGCATGAGGAGTGTCAACAGCTTAGATTACAAAGCCATTACTGAGATCGAGATCCCCTTCTACATGGAATCAACAGTTGTTGATTACAAAGTGAAATACAGACCAGGAGTGACACATATGCATGTCTGTCATTTGGTGAGGCAGATTGTTGAGAATGTTGTTTTTACCCTCTACAGCTATGTCTACAACAACTATGGTGAGACAGGTGCAGCAGGATACACTAGGAGGGAACGCAAAGGGAAAGAGAGTTGTGGCTGGAACTGGTGAGTTTGCTAGTATCATGTAGATCTCCGTGTAACACCTCAGGGCTATGGTGTGAGCGGCCATTTGTGGTGGTACCCAAACCAGATCACATGATCCTCCTCTGCTGATGCAAGGTGCAGTAAATACAACCCTGGTGTTGCTGCACATGTAATACCTGGTCAATCACCAATACAGTTGCAACCTCTGTGTTTCAGATGATGGTGTGGGAGAGGCTGACAGACCGACAACCAGTGCTGGCCGACGGGAAATCCGAGGCGAGAATCCCCTGATCCTCCAGGCAGCAATGTCGGCTGCAACTCATGCCCAAGAGGAGGAGGATCAAGATCAAGAGGATGTTGCCTTTGAGGAGGATGATGAGTACAATTTGTTTGACTCCGGGGATGACAATACGTACGTCCCCGCCTCACATCTTCTGACAAGCAACGCCCGTCTGCCTCCTCTCAAACCATCAATACCACAGCAAATATCAATACAGCCACGGCTACCACACATCCACTCACAGACATCACTCACTCACAGCCCTCACGTCCGGGACCGACATGGTGGTTCCCCTACCCACTCTTCCCTACGCAGTGAATCCCTGCCATTCTCTCCACCATCTGTGGGAAGTACCAGCCCTGTTGTGGACCAGGTATCCCCTGGGAACCCTTCTCCTGCCCACAGACGTCTACCTGCCAGCCCCCCTGTTTTTGGACCTGCTCATCTCATCCCTGGCAGACACCAGCAGAGGGGGCCTGCACATAATGATGGTGGCCAGTGGGAGCAGGACTTCTTCCGACAGCAGGCAGATGTGAGGCAGGACATTCGGCCATAGGGGCTACCCTGTCTGACATTTCTGGGTCCCTGCAGGACATGGCCCAATTCCCTCAGGTGGTGGACAGGGTGGGCCAAGCTTTGGATAGGATGGATAGCACTTGGCAGGAAATGTCTATAAATATGAGAGACCTGATATCCATCCAAAGGGAAGAGAGTGCAAGGCACCATGCCTTGGCCATGAAGATGATGGAGGGCATGGTGAGAGTGATCCAAAGTCTACCTTCACGGCCAACGCAGGGAGGGGAACAATCATGTCTGCCTGTAGGACAGCACATCCCCACACCTGTAACACAAACTACACAGCACCACAGCCAAGGTACACAAACACACCCGCACCCTGCAAGTCACTCCCACCACCCCCACTACCTGCCCAAACACCACCAACCTCTGCACAGTCACTCCCACCACCCCCACTACCTGCCCAGACACCACCAACCTCTGCACAGTCACTCCCAACACCCCCACCACCTACCCGAAGACCACCAACCTCTGCACAGTCACTCCCACCACCCCCACTACCTGCCCAGACACCACCAACCTCTGCACAGTCACTCCCATCACCCCCACCACCTGCCCAAAGACCACCAACCTCTGCACAGTCACTCCCACCACCCCCACTACCTGCCCAGACACCACCAACCTCTGCACAGTCACTCCCACCACCCCCACCACCTGCCCGAAGACCACCAACCTCTGCACAGTCACTCCCACCACCCCCACTACCTGCCCAAACACCACCAACCTCTGCACAGTCACTTCAACCACCTGATCAACCAGCCCTTGTCCAGCCACAGACACCTAATGTGCAGATACCATCGGCACCTGCACCTCTTGATCAGCCTGGACAACACCCACAGACACGAAGGCGACAACCTCAACCTCACCCCTCACCGCGTTCCCCCCCCCCCACAATTGCGGAAACGCAAACATGACCGCCATTGAAATGGCTTATTTGTTTTGGGCTCCTCAGGAGTATTTTGACAATAAATATCTACTACAGTAATATCCTGTTGTGTACTATGTCTCTTCTGACGATATAGGCATGTGTGTGTGTGTGTGTGAGACAGGTACAAGTGTAACACATCATAGCAACACGTTGTAGTGTGCATAGCATATGACTTACTAAATATGTGTCTATATTTGGGAATAGACATTCAAAATGAAGTCAAACTAGTCAGACAAAGTATATTTCTGCAAAGTTATTTATGTAGGAACACAAACAAACCGTCCGTTTGGAAGGGAGAAAGGAAAACAAATGATGATCTTAATGCAGAAGGAGAAGGGAACTTGGATTTGGATGAGGCAAAACAAATGTAATACGTCAGGTAGCGTCATGGGAACCAGTCTATTCACAAGGGGAAAAAGAAATCTTTGTCCAAAACAATGTCTCAGTACAACAGTCAAGTGTCTTTCTGGTCATCATCCAGGACCACAATGTCTCTATCCTCAGGGTCGGACACATCCAGACGTCTGGCTGATGCAGGAACAGGCACCACACGGGAACGTGACACACGAGGAGTATGGGGGCAACCAGTGTGGGCCAACGGACAGGGGGACACATTGACAGTGGTATGGGAAGGCGCTTGGGAGATGAAAGACATAATGGCTGTGTTCAGGGACTGGACTTGGGTGCCGTTGTTGTCCATAGATCAGACTAGGTGCGCTTGCATCGAGCTTATCTCCAGACACACCTGTAGCAAGATGCGAGCGGACATGTCAGGTTGACCCTCGACCATCCAACTCAAGTCCCCTGGCACAGCCACAAGAGGAACAGCACCGGCACTGGGGGGGGGGGGGACACAGAAGGGACGTGGTGCCTCAGGTCCGGAGCTGATGGGTTTGGCTTGGCGGCTAAGAGGAGGGGGACAGGTATCAGGGGGTTGAGCAGGAGCCCCCGATGGCATGGGGGACTCTAGAGGTACGGTGGGGCAGATGGCAGGCCCAGATTGAACGTTGGCCTGCCCCGGGGACACCTCTTTGTGACCCACTGGTGATGTATGTGTGGGTGAGTGGCTATCCCCCACATCATGGTCTGAGGTGTCCGGTCCTTCACCCCCCTTCAATGTCCACATCCTCCACCCGGGACATAGTACCAGTGTTGTGTTCGTCTTCATCCCGGGTGGGTGAAACCCTCTGGCCTGCAGATGTTGATGGCCCCCCGTCCTCCTCCTCCTCCTCCTCCTCCTCCTCCTCTCCTTCATTGCTGGTGGTAAGGGGGTTTAGCCGTAGCCGAACTGATGGTCTACTTCTCCGGACTTGTTCCTGCGGATCTCCTGTCTCATCAACCGTGCCTGCAGAAGTGTAAGCAACATCTTGATATGGTGGTTGTTCCATGCATGACGCTACACATACATAGAATAGCCTAGGTCCAAATTTGTTTATCTCTGATCACACTGTACATTTATCAGGGGGCGATTTACAACTTCTGGCGCATCTCTGCTAATCAGCAGAGGTGTGTCTGATGAGTTGCAACGAATCAGCCCACCAGTGCGTCACCCCTGATGGACCACATGTACAAAGCGGCACACCGTGGCGCTTGGGTGGGCAGATGTGTGATGCATCCCCGGTGGAAGAGCCGGGCTTTGCTGGGGTGGCGTGGCAAGTGCGAACCCGCCTCCAGCAAGGCTCGGGGGTGCACGATCGCTAACATGCTGCGGCAATCCTTACACCTGCTTCAAGCAGGTGCGTAGATTTGACTTTGCTTGGCCCTAATAGTGACTGAGTGAAATCTTGTAGTTTCACTCAGCCACTTTTAGGATGCGATCCTGCACCATATGCGTCACGTTGTAATAATCCAGCAGCATGGCGCTTTGTGTGCTCCGCAGCTGCGTCACTAAAGTGACCCAATGGCGGTGCAAAGAGGCGCAAGTGCCTTGTTGATCTGCTCATCACTCCTTATGGACTAAATGGTGGTTGGGAGCACACTGCCTCACAGTCCCAGCACAGTTTGCCCCTTTGCATCCGGGTATATGCTGTGTACAGTACTAACTAACTCCTGAATCATCTGTGCTTGCTGGGAATGCTGCCAAGTTATTCTCAGGTCACAGTAACACTCACAGGCACACAGCAAACCAAGATGATTTACTTTGCTCTCTCTGAAACTGCTGCTCTCTACTGATGTAGCGCTCATTCCAGGAACACGTGTCTAGGGATTTACAGCAAAGTCAGCAGCAAATTTGGTGTATGACTCCAGATTATTCCAAAGTAAGTTTGGAATGTGTACTGCATTTACCAGGATGCAAAGGGATAAAACCGTGCTGGGACTGTGAGGTAGTGTGCTCCCAACCCCCATTCTGTCCATGCACTTACATTACATGTATGCACACTGTCATATACTGATTTGAGTTTGACATGGACATCTCATGTGTATTATTGTGGCTTGCGCAACTGCATTATCCAAACCTCAACCGTGGCATTGTTGTGATCTGTGTATCGTGTCACTGCAGCATGTGCCAGTTCAACTACAAGTCCACCAGAGGAGAACTTGAAGAGTCCAGATATAATAGATATTGGCCATTGATATTGATTTGCAGCTTTTAACGTCTGGACAAGTGTCATCTGCTTTGTAGCATTGTATGGGACAAGACAAGTGTGGGTCACCCATCCACGTGGGGTCTGCAGTACTCCTATAGCTACATTGTGTGTCTAGCCTTTTGATGTCCCCACACATCTTCGGACAATCCAGTGCCACATAGTGGCTTACTTGACTAACAAGGTAGTGCAGTAAACCGCTGAACAGTGGTGGGCGGTTGTGACAGCTACCTGTACATGTAAAATGTCATACAGGCCACTGAGGGTAAGGCGTCTGTCAGTGGACACACCTTGCAGACCTATGAAAACTTGTGAGTGATGCAAGGATCTCAATATCTGTCTTGACTCCAAGGCACATGATGATCTATCTCAATTGGAACACAACGCTACAGGTGCAATGCTAATCACAACATCCACTCCCCTATGGCCTGCCATGTGCAGACTGGACAGTCTCTGTACCATCGCTCATCCAATGCACACATCCGTTATGATAGACTTGGTACAATTGTAGTGGCGCTGGCAGAGCAGAATTCAATATGGATGCATGAGTGTGGCTCATTTACCCAGTTGGCATGAGAAAATTACGACTCCCAAACTGCACTCTGGCCTGTATAGTTCATATGCCACAGTGTGCCTCTAAAAACTTGGTGACTGCTGCTTGGACATGGAATAGGCTAATGGAGGCATGGGACACACAATGGTACAGCACTGTTTCACTCACATCATACTCCCAGACTCATATTGCATATGATGCACTTACTAGGTCTATGCTGCTCGTGCTCCTCCAGCTGAGCATGGAGGGTTGGCCACGCTGCTCGCAGGACCCTCCTATACAGTGGTGAGAGGTGAGGACGATGTACATGGTGCTGGGAGGACAGGCCAGCCAGCTCCGTAGCCTTGTGACGGGCCCACCGCTTCAGATCCTCCCAGCGCTTGCGGCACGCCCTAGCCCTCCTGGTGGACACTCCCACTGCACTGCAGCGCTCAGCGATGTTGGCCCATAGCCTGCCCCGGGCTGCAGTGCTCAGCTGGGGCTCAGGGTCCCCATATAGCTGAGGGAATTTCTCCAGCACCCCCTTCACCAAGATGTCCAATTCCCTGTCTGAGAAAGGGGGGGCTCTCTCCTCATATTCCTCAGCCATTATGGAGAAATTGGTCAGATGAGAGCAGCAGGATGCCTGAGGATCTGATCAGTGATAGAGGATGACTCAGAATGACCACAAAATGGCTGCCAAGTACTTCTTGTAATGTATTTCCTGTCTCCCACTTCATGTATTACCTTGCCTGTATGCAATGATGTGTTCTAGTTTATTTTCGTAATTTATGGCCCAATTTCGTAGTTTCCGGTTCCGGAGCGTCGTTTACGAGCACGCGCATTACGATACGCCACCGGAAATTACGATTTAGCGCCATAACTTGTGAAAATGACCCGAAACACATTATTTCATAAAGGAAATGTTATACAGGTAGTGGGAGACAGGAAATACATCAACGGAAGTATTTTGCAGCCATTTTTTATTCATCCTGGGCCATCCACAATCAGTAAACAAATCCACTGCCATCCTGTTGTTCTGATGTAGGGGAAAGTGAAAGGACAATGCAGGTGTGATTCATGATTATGTATCAAAAGGGGGAACAGTTCATTTAATGTCATTTATGCACTGACAGGGGGTAGGGGGCTGACAACATCCTTCCCATTTTCCTATTGTCATACTTTGCATTATGGGACATGTAGTTCATATTGAGTACTCAGTATCAGAGTTGAATGAAGTGTTATGTAACATTGGTGTGGAGAAGTGTGGATATGTCAGATACATATGGGGGCAGCTATTCGACCCCTGTGTGCCCCAATTGCGCCACAGTAGCGTAGGTTTAGTGGCGCAGCAGCGCTACGCCAACTCCATGCTGTGGGGTATCTTCAACGTGACGCATCTGTGAAATGTGTCATATTGTAAGGCCCTGCACCGCAGTTGTGCGTTCCTGCACAGGGAAGGGCGTTCCAGAACACATACGCCTCCGAACAGTGGCAGCGTGAAATGTACAAAATTACACTCAGTCATTTTCATGGCCATGCTGCGTTCCAACCCTGCACCTGCTTGTAGGAGGCCTGAGAATTGATGCAGCATGTTGGGCATCGGCTTGCCGCTTGCCTTGCTGGAGCTGCGTTGCGCTTGCGACCCAACTCCAGTGGTGCTTCACCTTTATGACAGCATTTGCTTCACGCTTCTGTCTATACTTGGCCCACAGCATACAGCTTTGTGAATGCGGCACAGCCATGATGGCGCAAGGGATGTCTGCTGTGAGGCACAATTACTGGGGCATCCCTGCTGATATGCAGGGATGCAACTCTTATTGTAAATCTGACCCATGGTGCATGATTCTACCATGACATCATCACTCACATTCTGGGCCCATCATTTGTGGGGGAGTCAATTCTCTAGTGGTCATAGGCCTGAGTATGCAACCTTTTGTGATTTGGTGACCCATCCTTATGAGGTCCAGGTATGTCTCTCAGGACATGTCTTGTTTGTCATCAGCGTGAATAGTTTGTTTAAGGGATGTCCACTACGCTGATCGCTGACATGGTCACGTGACCTGAGGCACAATCCACCTTTTGACTTCTGTCAGCAGCTGTGATTTGCATGCAGTTAGTGTGGTTTGCAAAGTCCTCTCAGGGTGGGATTTATGGACACTGTTGTGTCTGTCCACATTTCATCATTGACAACAGACAGCAAACCACATGTTGTCCGTGGCACTACAGGTTGCTCATGCGAAATACGTGGCAACGAGCAGATCACAGACTTGCATGCCCTGACGTCGGTCATGTGCAATAGCCCGGTCTCCCACATTCAGAGCTAGTCGAGGGTCGAGAGGCATGTGTAAGCCATGGCTAGTATGATCTTGCACACGACTACTGGGGAGTACAGAAGCACACCCCCTGTACGGTCGAGACATCTGACTCGTGACTTCAACAGACCAAAAGTGCGCTCGATGATGTCTCGAGTACGTATGTGTGCCCTATTGTACCTACGCTGAGGTACAGTGTTAGCACGCCTGTAAGGGGTGAGGAGATGTGGAGAGAGTGCATACCCAGCGTCGCCTGAGGAGGGAAGAATGGGCAGTTGTTAACATTTCACTCTTTGACTTTCACAGAACATGATCTATACATTCATACATGCAGTGTCTGTTGGGCCATGTTTCTTATTGTACAATCGTTACTATTGGGGGGCATTCAGACATTTCAATGATGCATATCACTCATTTTCAGTGCTTGGTACTTACCCAGTAGCCACATGTTACCAAATTCTCCAGCAGCCATACGCCGAGCAAGAGGTGACATGCGGAATATGAAGCTGTCATGTGTACTGCCTGGGAATGCTACATGCACATTGATGAACCTTCCACTGGCATCACAGACTGCTTGAACATTGATGGAATACCATCTGTGTCTGTTGCAGAAGATGTGTGCAATGTGGCGGGATGGCTGAAGGGCCACATGGGTGCAATCTATTGCACCCAGCACACGTGGGAATTGTGCAAGGAGATAAAAATCTCTTGCTGCCCTTTGTCTCATGTCCAGTGTATATGGCATTTTGATGTAGTTGGGGGCTCTATCAGTGATGCATCTCAGTACCTGATGCAGGCACCGCGACTGGCTCGCCTGGGAAATGCCCACATGGTCACTGGTGACCCTTTGGAAGGACCCAGTAGCAAAGAAGTGGAGGGCAGAAAGGATCTTGAGGTATGCTGGTATTGCATGTGAGCAGCAGGTCACAGAGTCAAGTTCCTGCCCCCACTCACATACCATTTCCAGGATTACTTCAGGTGGGAAACGGTACCTTGCCCTTATATCCTGGCTGGACATTCCAAATAGGTTGGTCCTCTGCCTGTAGATCCTCTCTGCTCTCCTCCTCCTCCTCCTCAAGTAGTTTTGCCGCATGGCAAGGGGTAGTGCTACAAACACGTTCAGTGACATCCTGAAAAGGGATTGCTTGTGTCTGCTCTGCATTCATACATGCAGCAGGGCTGGGATTGGCTGCTGTGTGTCAGCTGATCCATGGTGGGGGATGGGTGGACCTTGGCCAGGTGTTTCCACTTGGCTAACATGACAAACGGCCCATAATCGTAATTTACGGCCCGTAATCGTAATTTACGGCCCATAGTCGTAATTTACGGCCCGTAATTGGATTTTGCGCTGATATGCCGTAAAGTCCGCCAACGTTCCGTAAAATCCGGCCCGGTGGTGGAAATTATGGCTCGGCGGCGGACGTAAAGTTAGTAGTCGTAAGTCTATTCTGTGAATCCCGAAAAGTAGTACGTTCATTCTGTGAATCCCGAAAGTAGTAAGTTCATTCTGTGAATCTTGAAAATAGTAAGTGCTTTCTGTGAATACCAGATAGTAGTAAGTGCATTCTGTGAATACCAAATTGTACTAAGTTTAGGATTTAGTCTTAAGTTCATTCTGTGAATCGGGCCCCTAGAGTGCAGCAGTGTGGCGTATAGTTGAGTGGTGCAGAGTAGAAAGCAATGGCATAAAGTGCAGTTATGCAGTGTAGGAAATGGGACCCCCGGCCGGCCAGGGCTTGCGCCACAGCCAGTCAGAGACCGCCACTCCTATGTAAAGTCGACCCCCTGCTCACCCATCTAGGTAACGCGGCGCGAGCAGCCAGGCCTATCTCGGAGGACATGTGTGAAGCATTTGCGCACGCACCCACCAACAACAACATCCCGGGCCTCCCACAAAAGGAACTCCACACCAAGTATATATGAAAATAGTCTTTGTATTAAGAAGGACACATAGGAACATACACTTCACAATGGGCTCGAGGCACGGCAGGGGCTACAAGGGAAAAGGTACAGGGCAGGGCCAAGGGGCCACTGCCAGGACGGTGCACATGATGGAGTTGGC
The DNA here is from genome assembly GCF_964263255.1 of Lissotriton vulgaris. Lineage (NCBI taxonomy): Eukaryota > Metazoa > Chordata > Amphibia > Caudata > Salamandridae > Lissotriton > Lissotriton vulgaris. The sequence goes on along the minus strand of NC_141693.1, from coordinate 357,995,162 downwards.
ATTTAGAACATATAACAACTGGGAGCTTTCTCGGACTAGGACTAGAACACATAATCACCAGGAGCTTAGCATTAGAATACGTCACGCCCCGGGGTCTCATAGGACTAGCAATAGAACTCAATCCAACCAGTATCGACATACATGAGACATCGGGTATTCAGGGGGGAAAGGGACAAGGTACATAACACACCAGAGGCCCCCATCATCAGGGCAACACATAATAATTCTCAGCAACACTTTGATAATAGTCAGTAGCGCCCTCTAGGCCCGATGGCCTTCCTGGGGCGAGGGCGCCTTAAAGTCTCGATGTCCTAAGTGGGCTGCAAGGGGCCCGGGGCAAACCTAAACGTGGCAGCGGCCCACGAAGTGCTGGGCCGCTGAGGGGCTTGGATGTAGCCTTGCAGGCTCGGAGGGACAGGGGGGGCAATGGTGGAGCCTCTCGCAGGCTCAGGATAAGCAGGGCACGTTGGAGCTTCCTCGGGGCTCGGGGGATAGGGTGCCGATGGAGCCTCTCGGGGCTCAGGGGACTGGGACACGGTGGAGCCTCTCACGGCTCATGGGTAACGGGGGAGTCCCTCTCGGGGGACCCGATATCACTGGGGCCCCACGGGCCATGAAGGAGCCCCTCGGGGCTCAAGGAAGTGGGTGACAGGGCTCGCAGGGGTGAAGTGCGACGGAGCCTCGCCAAGCTCAAGAAATGCAGGAGCCAGCGGTGGAGCCTCTCAGGGCTCAGTCCATTTAGGAGGGGGGCATCGTTGGAGTCCTTCCCGGACTCGTGGACCAAGGGAGGGGCCCTCGGGGGCACACGGCACCCCCAGGGCAGAGGAGCGCCACGGAGCCCGCCCGCACTCACCGATCTCAACGTGCTGCGGCTCCTCATGGCATCAGCTTCCCCTCAGCTTCTCCTCGGCGGGACGGTGGCGGGGCTCTCCCTCTCTCCTCGGGGGAAGCCTCGCTGCAGGACAGGCGGGGACGCCCTCAGAGCCGGGCCAATCCCTGCGCGACCCCGCGATGACGTCACGGGAGTCCCGGCGGCCAGGACCAATCCGCGGGCAGCAGGGCTCTCTCCCGGGCCGCCAATGGCAGCGCGGCCCCGGGTAGGAAGGCGGGAGCAGCGCCTCCCCGGCTAACTCCGGGTTGCGGCGGTGATCACGGGGGCAGTAACAGGGGCCGGGCTCCCTCGATCAGGTAGCGAGGGCGGGGGCAAGCGAGGTAGGCACTCGCTGGGGGCTCGGGCCCCTCACACGATCGGGCAATTGCCGGGTGGCACCGGCTGGTGAAAGATAGCGCTCACAGCGCTAGAAACAGAAATGAAGCGCCCCAAGGCGCTAGGCCAGCAGGAGAGCGCTCACGAGCGCCAGAAGCATAGATGAAGCGCCCAAGGCGCTAGGACAGCAGGAAAGCGCTCCCAAGGGCTAGTGGCATGGAAAGCAGAGTCCATAGGAAGTCCAGGAAGTCCGTAGTTCAGGAGCAGAGCAGGGCCCAGGGAGACACGCCCTTCCCTGAGCCCCAAGCAGCAGCACGACCCTGGCAGGGTCCCAAGCAGGAAGAAGAAGAGAGCGAGGGGAGGGCCCACCCTCCTTTTATACAGGAGCTTCCTTTGTCTCCAAAAGGGGCAGGCAGGGAGAGAACCAGCCAGAACTGGTTATAAGGAATTTCAGGTTGCTGGCCAGGCCAGGGACACTGGACGCACCCCAGGGGGGTGGAGCCAGCCTGGTGGGGGAAGGCCCAGCCGGCTTCAGCCAATCAGGCGCCAGCACACCTACTGCACACACACACCACGGTCTAGAAGTGGTACTTCCCCTCTAGTCACACACATGCCGCATACATCATCTTGTAGCATTCAACCTCACGAGCGCACACATACCAAACACGACTCGGCACGCCCCACGCTTCAGGAACTACCAGAGCCACATACATTCCCCATGCATTCCTATGGGAGGCAGGTCTCTCTCACCACACACACACTCAGAAGGGGAATCACCATTCCCCGGACACATATAATAAGCACAAAACTTCAGGGGTGGACCTGCCAGATGGGCCAAGTCCAACATGCAGAATAGAGTTTAAGAGTGCAGGGTCATAGAGTGCAGGGTTTTAGAGTGGAGCAAAGTAAAGGGGTACAGAGAGCAGTGACAGAGTACAGTGTTGCAGAGTAGGTTAGAGTGACGTAGAGTGTAGTGACTTAGAGGGCAGTGACATAGAGTGCAATGGTGTAGAGTGATGTGTGCAGTGGCATACAGTAGAAAGTTCTAGAGTACAGTGGAGTAAAGTGCAGTGGTGCAAAGTTGTTGGCGTAGCTGCAATGGCATAGGGTGCATTGGTTTTGATTAAACTGGTGCAGAGTACATTGGCGAAGAGTGCACTGGTTTAGAGTGCAGTTGTATAGCGTGCAGCATTGTAGAATATAGTGGCATAGTGTGGAGTGGCATAGAGACGAGTAGCACAGACTGGAATAGAGTGTCATAGACTGCATTGATATAGAGTAGATTGTTTCAGAGTAGCCTGAAGTGGCATAGAGTGCAGTGGTAGAGAGTACAGTGTCGCAGAGTGCAGTGGTGCAGAGTAGATTAGAGTGACAGAGTGGTTTGGCATAGACTACAATGCTTACTATTCAGTCTATTCTGCTGCCTTTAGTCTGCTTAGCCTTTTCTCTCAGGAGCAAGAAGGCTGCATCCCTTCTTCCATCTCATAAAGCCTTAGCTTGTGGATGGCTTTTCCCCTTCATTCCGGCACAGGTGCTTAGTACCCAGCACTCATCCTTCATCCTCACTCCTGTCCGGTCTTTTTGTGTCCTGAGACCTCCATTTTTGTAGCTATTTGTACCTGCCCCAGTCTTCCCCGACTCTCACTGACACCAACCCAGAGATCAGTAAGATGATGAGGGATGGAACAACAACACTCCAGAGGGTAGGAGTCCCGGGCTGTCCTGCCAGGATTGTTGGTTATGCATGTTGGGTTTTCTTACCTTGAACACATCATGGTTTAAGGGAGAGCAATCAATAATGGCAAAAGCAATGCATGGTGAGGACATGAGTTATAGTTACTTGAGATAACTACAACTGGTGAATATCAGTGGTTTTGTTCATTTAAAAAGTATGTTTTAGCTGACATTTTCATCTAACTATAACGTTGCTTTAACCTTTGATTTTTTTCTGTGAATTTGTATTTCTTTTTAAAATAAAGTAAGTTGTATATCACTATGCGTGGCTTGGGGTTAAACTCCAACTACCCCCCCCCCCCCTCCCCACCCCCACACTGCACAGGCCAAAGGCCTGGAGTTGGGGTTGGTTTAGTCAAAGGGTCACAACACAGAACTGTATTAAGACATAGGCCTATTGGCTTTATCACAAGGTCTGCAGTTCAATTCATACAAAGCAGACATCATCTTTATCAAAACATCACCAATAGCTACAATCAAAGGTCTAATAAATAAATTCACGCATTGCAATATTTGCTAATAGGGATTGTCACAAAGTAGTTTCGATAAAGCATATACAAAAAAACTTTAAACATGCTTTGAGTCTTTAAAAAAATGTAGGCTTCAAAGGGCAGTCAAAGGACCAACCTCAAGGGGTCCCTGTACTCCAGATGAATGGCATACAGCTGCAGTTTAGAGAGCTTTAGAAAATAATATGATAAGATCACTTGCGGTCCTGGATTCAAGGACCCAGGATATTTACTGTAATTTATTTTTAATGTTGGCAGGGGCTGCCTTGCTCCCTGCTGCACCACTTCAAAATTACAAAAATGCTAGGTGGTGCCCTTGCGCCTTATAGGGGCACCACCAGGATCCAAAAATATTATGAAAAAGCCCTTGCAGGGTATTATGGGGCATTCCATGCACGGACCAGTGAATAATAGGCATTCTTTTTTCTATAGGTATCTCAGTGCCCATTCGGGGGACCCAGACCATGGACAAATGTTGGGGACCACGGGGTGGCCCCAATGTCCCCATGGCCACTGCTGGCTTCCCAGCCAGCACCTTTTCTGGGAGCCAGAGGGAGCCAGCTTCATTCCTTTGCTCCGCCTCAAGCGGCAGCAGCTTTTTTTATGCTCCCGCCAGGAGGGAGCAAAGTGGTGTTCCCTGCCCAGGAGAGTGCGGGTAGGGAATGCCCAAACTCTACAAGCCAGGGAACAAAAATGTCATGGGATCCCTGGGACACTTATTTCATCGGTACTCAAGGGATTGAGACTCCGAGGCTGGTGAATGGCTGAGGAAGAGTGCCTACACTCCCCAAAATTTCAAAGTTGGCCATGGTGGATGGGGTCCCAGGTGCCTCAATGAGGCTAGAGAAGGTGAGCCACTCGCCCCCTCCCCTAAAAATGAATATCGGCCCCAGAGGTTTGGGCCCCAGGGCCTCTGAGAGGCGCGGATGGAGGGCTTCACATCCCCCTCCTCTAAATATGAATGTCAGCCCTCGCAGATGGGATCCCCGGGGTCTCTATGAGGTTCAGGAGGAGGGCCTCACGCCTACCTCTCCTAATATGAATGACAGCCCGGGGATTGGGTCCCTAGTGCCTCTATGAGGCTTGATGAGGGGGACCACATGCACCTTTTCCCAAAAAGAAATCATTGCACCAACACCCAGGGCCCTGGGCCATCCCAGGGAGTTTATTTGAAAAATGGTGTGAGCCACGCTTTTTTTAAAAAAAGGAACCCAAATACACGTAACAAAAAAACCCCACTCCTTTTTAGTCCAAGGGAGGGTTCTTCTGGGACACCCACCAGGCCGAAGGGGGTAGAGTATGTCTGTCCTGCTGCCTATATACATTTTTTTATCATTTCACAGAACAGGGGACTGAGTCCCCGAGTCCTAAAATTGCTGCCACCACATCTTTGTTGATGTGATGGCAGCCAATCAGATCTCATCTTTTGATCTGTGGAATCAGCGAATCCTCCACGGAGTGATATAGACATACATTTTAAACCTTAGTTTCTCAAAAACTACTGAACGGATTTACACCAAATTGCAAAAAGCACGCTTTCTGGACTAGGATCTAGCCTTCAGTCAAATTTGGTGTAAATCCATTCAGTCATTTTTGCGGGAATAACTGTTTCCTAATAAAATTGTATGGGTAAAATGCTTTTTGGGATCCCCTCGCTTTCATGGCCCCCACTTGATGGATCACCCTGGAAGTTTCCAGTAAGGAGCTCAGGTGGATGAACTTTTTGTTTGGAAAGTTTTGTTAAAATTTGTCAAAGGTGCGAAAGATATTAGAAAACAAAAAAATGCTTTTCCTTGGGAAACATGGTTCCAACTAAACCTAGTCAGTGGCGGTGGTCGAGAAAAAGGGGGATTCTAAAATGCATTTTCCCCATACATTTTTCCATAGGAAAATTAAACACACCTGCAGCCAAAATAACTGAAAAGAATTACACCAAATTTGGCAGAAAGCTAGATCTTGGTTGAGAAAGTGCGCCATTTGTAATTTGGTATAAATTAATTCAGAGTTTTTTGAGAAATCAAGGCTCAAATACGTTGTATATTTTACACTGCGAAGGATCAGCGGAGCCACCAGATCTCTAGATAAGATGTGATTGGCCACCACAGGATGGTGATGGGAGCCATCTTATGACTCGGGGACTCACTCCCCTGTCATAGGACAAACTGAAAAAAAAACATATTGAAGGCAGGGTAGAGATATCCTGGCCCCTAGGCCTGGAGAGAGATCCCAGAGGGACTCCTCCTTGGGCCAAAAATGACAATTGTTTTTATCAGTGCAGTCGATACATGGAGGATCTGATGAAAACAAAAATGGCGGTCTTCCCCTTTTACAAATTTACCTAAGGGTGGGCCAGGGCGTGGTGGTCTCTGCAATTTTATTTAAAGGAGAGGGAGCGTGCTGACCCGCTCCATGAGCGTCTAGGAGGCCCTGAGAACCCCATTCCCTGGGACCATTAATGTTATTAGGGGAGGGGGTAAATAGCCCCCCAAGCATATATCAGTCCCTGTGGCCTGATCTGAGTAGTGCCCCCATCCCCTGAGACACTGTTGTTTTCTTCCAAGGAGAGTGAAGGCATACCCTGCCCGCATTCTCTCAGGCAAAAAACAGAACTTTGCTCCTGCCCAGCAGGCGAAGTGAAGCATACTGCTCCTGCCTGGGTGTAGCAAACTTAGAGAGCTGCCTCCCGTCAGCACCACTGTGGGTGCTGACTGGGGAGCTGGCAAGGGCTGCAAGGGACTTCAGGCTTATCCTGCGGCCCCAACGAAGACAGCATTGAAGGTGCTCTGTAGGGGCAGCAATGCTTAACACAAAAAAAAACTGGGTGCTGGTGGGGAACCAGTAAGGGCTCCACCCATGGCCCACAATAATTTAGGTGATGTGGGTTGACCTGGGTGGGCACAGGGGAACCCACTTTGAAAAATAAAAAAAAAATGAAAAAGGGAACAATAAATTACCAGCAGCAACCTCTCAATTATTATTATTTACTTGGTTGAAGGTCCGCACCAAAATATCCTAGGGGAATTTTCAATGATATTATTTATTTCTTGGTGGTGCCCTAGAAGGAGCAGGGGCACCACCAACCTTTTATTTAATGTTGTTGGGGGACTGCAGGAAGTGCAGCAGCATCCCAGCACATTAAAAAAAACACTGTAAGTCTCCTGTATCATTTAATCCATGACCCCAGTAGAGGTTACCATATACATATTACAATATACTATTTCAAAGTCCGTTTTGGGACAGCCCACACTTAAAGCCCAGAGTAATAGATGTGAAGGAGCTGCGCAGCCTGACGAAATGCACAGTTCGACCATCTTATAAGAGGTGGACAGCAGTAATGATGACCCCGTCTTGGTCCCCAGCATGGTGGCCTTCTGACTTAGTAGCCCCCCCAATTCCGGTCACTAATGTCAGGAACTTAGGAGTATTATTTGACAATAAGTTGTCATTTTTGAGCCATGCCAAGGCAGTGGTCTCGGCATCATTTTATACTCTAAGGATGGTTAAGAAATTACTGCCATTTCTTCCTCCTAATGCAGGCAAAACTCTAATGTGTACCTTAGTTCTCTCTAAGATCGATTATTGCAATGTTCTGCTGCTAAACGCCCAGGAAAGAGTCCTTAATAAGATGCAACTAATTCAGAATGCGGCTGCTAGAATTCTGACTTGCACATCAAAATTCTCTTCCATTACCCCGATTGTTGGCCAACTTCACTGGCTCCTGGTTAGGAGTCGTACTAAATTTAAGGTGCTGTGTATCACTTATAAGGCCTTGAATAACATAGGTCCAGACTATTTAAAAAAAGTTCTATGTGTATACAACCCCAAAAGAGCCTTACGCTCCTTCTCAGCCCATTTGCTTTCAATCCCCCGAACAAAAAAAGTTACCTGGGGAGACAGACGATTTATAGTGTCTGTTTCCAAATTGTGGAACCCTCTCCCCCAACATATAAAAACCAGCCCTTCCTTAATGACATTTCGGAAACATTTAAAAACTTGGCTATTTAACCAATAATAAGTCATGGCCCCTGGGGGGCGTGGCTTAGCAAGCCACGATGGCGGCTGTGTCTTGCTGAGGCTCCGCGATCGGGCTAGCATCTTGCCCAGTTCCCGAGATCGCCGGGAGCCTCAACCTGCCCGAAACAACGCTCGGGATGCCCCCGCACATTGGGGCACCCCTCGAGTGACCAGCAATTACAGCGGGCAGACAACGCAAGTCGAGCTGTATCCTGCCAGGACCGAGGGACGAAGACCCTGGAAAATGGCGAGCGCTACCTAAACCTGCGGATCTGTGAGCCGCCGAGATCCGGCTCCCTGGACAGCGGTTCCTGAAGACGCGACCAGCAACAACTGCGGAGGAGCCTACATAAGGGACGGCGTTGGCCCACGGAGGGGCATGCTGCACGGCACCTCTCTGCGCTCCGGAGCCCCGACACGCAAGATGGCGGCCGCCGCCCCGGGGCTCCGATGCATAGAAGCGGAACACCCACCAGAAGCCTGATCGGCTCCCAGACCTGGACGGCCTGTCACCACTGACCACGAGAAGCCGGCGAGCACACCACCGATGCGGAGCAGACCATCCCGGGTGCCCGACACCCTCATCGTGGGCGGTGAGTGTTGGTCTCTCCCGTCCCCCCCCCGGAGATCCTGACCGCGGCGCCTCAGCCTCGGACCCTTGAACCCCCGGGCGCTAGATCCCTGAACAGCGGCCCCAGAGAACGCAGCCAGCCAACGACCGGGAGACATCCCTGCGGGGGCGAGAACACCGAGCGGCGCCCTCTTTCACCCCGGGGCCCCGGACCCCAAGATGGCGGCCGCCACCCCGGGACTCCGGCACCTTGGAGCTATTTCCCTGCCAGGAGCCTGATCGGCCCCCAAATCCTGACAGCTTGCCACCGCGGACCGTGGGAGGGACGCCACTCACACGGAGCTGAGCGCTTCGGAAACCCGCCACTATCACCGAGGGCGGTGAGTGCTGTGCTGCCATTTCCCCTCCCCCTCCCCGAAGATCTCAAGTCGACGCCCCGGTGGCCCCCTTCTCACGTCCGCCCACGGGGAAAGCCACCGAGCACGCCGACCATGGAGCCTGGGTCACACTCACCTATACAAACTGCCCAGTGACTCCGAGTGCCTGACCTTAATATGGCGCCTGTGAAGACCTGACGCCGGGGACAGCCAAGAGTCTCGCTCTGGGGACGGGAGCGCCCCACTTGCACTGAAGACAATTTCAGCGCCTCCCCTGGCCCACGCCACCCGACCTTGCCCTGCCGGTCAACGCGGGTACTGGGCCCCACCCCACGGAGAGGAGAGGCCCCCACGCAGTCGAAACCACCGGCCCCGGTAACACCTTAGACCCGGAGGAGCCGAAGAGGCTGACCACTCACCCACCGACACCGCGTGGCGACGACCTACCGCCCGCGAGACACGCGACGACCAAGGGGAACCCCCCCTCTTCCTTTCATCAGCACCCATGGGGAAGCCGAGGGGCACCCAGGGGACGACAGTCCCGGAAACGGCTGTCGAGAAGATGCCCCAGACGAGGGCATGGACACAGACCAATGCGTCGCAAGCCGACCCTACGCTATCAACGAAGCTGGACCAGGTGTTGGCAGCAATAGAAATGTCTCGCCTCTCGATGGAGGAGAGATTGGGCACCCTGGCAACAGACATTAGCCTAATCCGAGATGAACACCGTAAACTGGCGGATAGGGTGAAGGAGGGTGAGCGGATCGTGACTGAATTGCAACCAACGGTGCAATCGCAGGCAGCAGATATGCAGGAGATCCTGCGCCGCGTGACGACCCTGGAGGAACGCACAGTGGATTTGGAGGGGCGTTCAAGACATTGCAACATTCGCGTCCTGGGCCTGCCGGAGGGGATTGAAAACTCGGACCCTCTGACCTACATGGAATCCTGGACTAAATCGTTCACCCCGGACTGCGACCGATCGCCATACTTCTCCATCGAAAGGGCACACAGGGTCCCGGCCCGGGCACCCAAACCTGGTCTTCCCCCGCAGCCCATGCTAGCCAAGTTTCTACACTTCCGAGACCGGGATGCGGTGCTTCGTGCGGCCCGGACGGCGGGCCCCCTGCGGGTGGAGGACCAACACGTTATGGTGTTCCCGGACTATGCCAGAGAGGTTCAACAGCGACGATCCACGTTTCTAGAAGTCAAGAGGCGCTTCCGCGCAAACGATCTTCAATATTCCCTGCTGTTCCCTGCCCGCCTTAAGGTGATCCACAAAGGGAAAGCCCTCTTCTTCGACACGGCGGCGGACGCACAGGATTGGACCGAATTTCATTGCCCGCTGATCCCTAAACCCGGACCCCAGAAGGCACGCAATAATGACTCCAGACGGTCCAGGAGACGGGGCGCAAACCATGAGCGGTCTGGCCACCCCAAGAGCCGGGCGTCCTCCTCGGCGGGCTCACCCGATCTCACCCAAATCATGCAGGAACGACGAGACGCCCTGCGGGCGCCCACTGAACTACATTTGTCACCCCCTGCTTCAGACCTGGAAGGTCAGCCACAAGTGTTCACCCCAGAGAAAGACCGGGACAGTGATGGAACTATGTCGGGATTTGGCCCGATCTCCTCCCCCCTTGTTGTGGCACACACATTGGACGCTGCCCTGGCCAGCCAACCTGTCACCTCCTCGTGAACAACTGAACTGTCACCTGACATATCCTTTTCATGAATGCCTGTTGTAATGCGCGACGTCTAGAAGCCTAGACTGATCTACTAGATAAATGTAAGCGCCAGCGAGCGATAGGCACTTCTCCTACTAGAGCCCGACCCCCGCACAGGCCCAGCAGCGACACATGCTGCCACCCCCGCAAATTTCTGTTGATTTTCTCCCCTAGTGGGACACTAGTTTGGATATGCCACCCCCAGTGACGTATCCTCAGTATTGGGACAGTTGCCCACCCAAAGTTCTAGTTGCTGTTAACTCCCCCAGTCCCCCCCCCGTTTAAGGAAGCTTGGCGCGCAGGAACATACATGACACGCACACATGGGCGGCTCACGGGAACTGTAGAGGTGCCCCTTCCCCAACCACATCACCCTAGGCTGTCCCCCACTCAGACATTAATATCCTTACACTAAACGTACGGGGCCTACACACACCCAGCAAGCGCTACTCTGTGTACTCCTACATACGGCGCATGGCGGCCAATATAGCGTTTTTACAAGAGACGCACATTAACGCTACTGAACTCAATCGCCTACAAGCCAAATGGCGAGGGACCATCTGCGCCACACAATATTCAGCGTTCGCGCGCGGCGCATTAATCTGGGTGAGACCGGGTACTCCCTTACGGGCGCTCCGGCGAGTAGTAGATAGAGAGGGCAGATACGCGCTTCTGGAGGGAATTCTTGATGGGCAAGGGGTACTCCTTGGCAGCATATACGCCCCTAATACGGATCAGGACCGGTTCTGGGATCACCTTACGGGCGTCCTAGCCCAGTTCACCACAGTCCTATGGGTGCTGGGAGGCGACTTTAACTGCACACTAGACCCCTCGCTGGACCGCTCACATCCTCCCCCCACACACTCCCCGGCCCCCCAGCAGGCGGCCCTCTTCAGGGCATGGACCACACACTGGGCGCTCACTGACGCATGGCGACACCTACACCCACTGGCTCGCATCTACTCCTTCCACTCGATTCCACACAACCTTCGGGTCCGTCTAGACCGTTTCCTCTGCTCTGCTCCGATCCTCCCTAAGGTTACATCTACGGATTATCTGGGACGGATCCTCTCAGATCATGATGCCCACATAATACGTCTTACCTGGCGCCCCCCGCATCCACCGGTCCCCACCTGGCGCCTCCCTAGAGACTGTCTAACGGACCCGGTTTTCAGGGACGCACACGAAACCAGCATACGCGATTACTTTATGCACAACGAGAACACAGCGTCATCGGTACTAGTGGAGTGGGACGCGTATAAGGTGGTGGCGAGGGGAGAATGCATCAAACAGATAGTGGGGGTCCGCCGCACCTTAGAACGGTCGCTCTTAACGGCGGAGCAAGCTCTAGCTGCTCTCACTAAACGGCCTGACGACTCGGAGGAACACGCCGTACTCACGGCAGAGGCCAAAATGGAATATCGGACTGCCTGCGCTGACCTCCGAAAGTATAATTTCAGGGCATATGCCTCTAGGGTGCACAAAGACAGAGACAAAACCGGGGCGCTTCTGGCCTGGATGGCGAAGCAGGACACCGAAATCAAGCCGATCACGGACATTCTCAACCCGGAGGGTGTGTTGGTGCAATCACAAGCTGAGATTCTCCTAGCATTCCAACGCCATTCTGCGCGAGTGTACGAGGCCCCGGCATGCTGTACCCCGTTTACCGCGGATCATTTTTTAGACCCTCTGACGCTGCCCACGATATCGGATGCCGACAAGCGCGCACTAGACGCCAAGATAATTCCCTCTGACATCATCCAAGCGATACGCGCCATGTCCCGAAATAAAGCACCGGGACTGGACGGCTTCCCACTAGAATACTACTCAACATTCTCTCCCCTGGTGGTCCCCCGTCTGTCACGGGTGTTCGGGGCGTCACTCCATGCGGGGAAACTGCCCCAGTCGCTACGGGAGTCCGTGATTGTCACCTTTCTCAAGCCTCACAGAGATCCGCTTCACATGGGGTCATACCGGCCTATCACACTCCTGTCGGCTGATTGTAAGATCCTGGGGAAGATCCTAGCTGATCGTTATGCACAGATCATACGCCCGCTGGTCCACCCCGACCAATGCGGCTTCGTCCCCGGGAGAAATACCTCCCAGAATCTCCGCCGAGTCTTCCATATCCAGGATCAGGTACGCGACAGATTTCCCCGCGCCGCCTGCCTCATTATGGACCTGGAGAAGGCGTTTGACACCCTCACCTGGCCCTTCCTATTCTCGGTCCTGCGACGCCTCAATCTCGGCCCGGCGCTCATGGCATATACCCGCCTCCTATACACCGACCTCACTACTCGAGTTCGTATCGGGAGACGTATCTCACCGGCGTTTGAAGTTCGACGAGGCACAAGACAAGGATGCCCCATGTCGCCCCTCTTGTTCGCGCTGGCGGTCGAGCCGCTGGCAGTTTGATGCGTCGGGAAGGTGTGGACTGGGGAGTACCGCTTGCAGACGGGACCCATTGTGTGTCCATGTACGCGGATGATCTCCTCATATATGTCCGAGACATTGAAATGGACCTGACCCCTATAGGGGCCACATTGACGGACTTTGCAGCTGCCTCGGGTCTACAAGTCAACTGGGACAAGTCCACAGTTTACCCTCTACACCCGGACCTACCCCCCCGAGACATCAACCTTGGACCACATAGGCTCTCATGGTCCGCGGAAGCTCCCCGATACCTCGGCGTCCGCTTATACCATTCTCCGGCGGACATCTTTGAAGGCAATCACCGCAAGGTACTCGAGAGTCTGCGCCCGACGGTCGCCTTCTGGAATAAACTACCACTGGCCCCGATAGGGCGGATAGCCCTTGCTAAAATGGTGATGCTCCCCCGGCTCCTCTACCATTTCACAAACCTGCCGGTGATAACGCCCAGATCCTTCTTTCGTGCCGTTGATTCTCTCTTAGGAACTCTCATCTGGGGAGCAGGCCGCCACAGGGTCGCCTTGAAAACTCTTCAACTCCCCACGGCACAGGGGGGACTTGGAGCACCATCCTTCGAGGCATATTTCCTCGCGGCACAGCTCCAGTGGCTGTCCTACTGGACAGCGGACCGTTACCCTCAGGAGACGGTCACCCCTACTGGCAGAATCGCGACTCCGGAGCTCACCCGTCTGCTCCTCCCGGGCACCAAGCCACGGCGCACATACCCCCTCCTTGTGACAATAGCGCGCCGATGCATGCTACGGGTTCACCGGCTGTCCCCCGGTAGACCCCCATACGTTATGTTATGTTATGTTATGTTATTAAAATTTCTATAGCGCACAGCTGCCCCAGCAAAGGGGCGTCCTGGCGCTTTGACAGATGCTGTAACATAACACACAAAAGAAATTAGCTAGAAATTGGAAAGAGGAAAGTTTTAATCGCCTGCCTGAAGGCGAACATATCCTCAAGAGCTCGAATGTGTACTGGGAGCGAGTTCCATAGGCCTGCCGCTAGCACCCTGAAAGAACGGCCACCCATCCTGCTCAACCTAAAGCGTGGACAGACAGCCAGATGAAGCCCCTCAGATCTTAAAGATCTCGACGGCACATAGGGCGTGAGTAGATTGACAAGTGCCGGTGGCGAAGAAGTTTTCAAAATTTTGAAGGCCAGACACAGCGCCTTGAACATGATTCGCTGTCTGACCGGGAGCCAATGCAAGGCCGTGATGGTGCCAGACACTGAACAGTGTCTGGGGAGGCCCACAATGGCTCGTGCTGCGGCGTTTTGTACTCTTTGGAGCCTAGAGGCCTCCGCTTGATTCACCCCTAACAACAGCGAACTGCCGTAGTCCAGCCTAGATAGTATTGAGGCCTGAACTACAAGCTGTCTGGTAGGGGGATCAAAGTACTTCAGGACTGGCCTAATACCACGCAATATTCCGTAGCACGTGGCAGCCACCTTCTTGGTGTGGTCCCTGAAGGTGAGCGCAGAATCCACCCAGACTCCTAGATTTCTCACTCCAGCCACTGGAATAGGAGTGACACCAAGCTCTGACGGCCACCACTGGTTACCCCATAGCTCAGCGTGCTTCCCTAGAACCAATACCTCCGTTTTGGTGGCATTCAACTGGAGGCAGTTGGTGCGAAGCCAGCTGGCTACTGCCAAGAGACCCGCACGGAATCTCGGAGCTGCTACCTCGGGGTCTCCGCTAAGTGTCACCGCTAGCTGTGTGTCGTCCGCATATGAGGCCATCGTAAGACCCCACTGTTTGACGACACCAGCCAACGGTTTCACATAGAGGTTAAATATTGTAGGGCTCAACGAAGATCCCTGTGGAACCCCCATCTTCAGGGGGTAAGTGGTGGATTGGCCAGGTGGTATAGCCACTTTAAAAGTACGGTCGGCCAGAAAGGACCGAAACCATTGGAGAGCGACATCAGTCACTCCCGCCTCCTGTAAGCGTTGGATAAGTATTTGGTGGGACACAGTATCGAAGGCAGCGCTTAGATCTAATAATATAAGCGCTGCAGTATGACCTGAGTCAAGTACCTGGCGGAGGTGTTCCAAGATGTAGAGTAATGCCGTCTCGGTACTGTGTCCTGACCGGAAGCCGTTCTGACTGGGGTCCAAAATCTGGTTGCAAGCCAGATGCTCAGACAGAACCGAGTTGACGTGCGCTTCTGTTACTTTGGCGATCCAAGGCAGCAGGGAGATAGGTCGGTAGTTTTCTGGCAGTCGGGGGTCAGAGTTGGCTTTTTTTAATATGGGAGTAACCACTGCCTGCTTCCAAGCCGCGGGTACAGTTCCAGAAGACAAAGACATATTAATGAGATCCAGTATGGGGTTACGACACAGCGGGGAAAGTGTATTGATGAAGGCTGGCTTTAACGGGTCCGCCGGGGAGCCTGATTTGACCCTGAGGCTGAGTCTGTCAAAGGCCTCAACCGACAGTTCAGGTAAGATAGCCAGGGGCTCATGATCCGATGTATCAGAGACAGTGGCTTCTTGATCCTGGTGGAGTGTGTCGAACCCGTGATATATTTTTTCCACTTTCTCCACAAAAAAGGAGGCCAATTTATCACAGTGTGAATCTGTGCAAATCGCCTCTGATGAGGATCTGTTTTTCATAAGGTCCTTCAGTACCTTGAAAATCAGTTTTGAGCGGTTAGTGCTGGTAGCAAATTCCTGGGCATAGAATGCAGCTCTAGCTCTGCAAATAGCTCTGTGGTAAAGTTTCAACTCAGTGAAATACCGGATTTTCAGAGCAGGGTCATATGATCGTCTCCATTCCCTCCCTGTTTTACGGCAGGATTTTTTCAGTTCTGCCAGAGACTCGTTATACCAGGGACTAGGTGTTTTTGTCCGGCCTTTCGCCCATCGTAGAGGTATAAGAGAGTCCAAGGCGTCGGTGATCCACATGCAGAACTGTTGGTAGCCTTGTTCCACATTAGTGAAATTGCTCAGAGGTTTCCGCTCTAATATACCGTAGAACTCTTCCAACGTAAGTTTGTGCCACGGCCTTTTAAGGGTTAGCCTTTCCCTGGGTATAAAAGGCTTGTCATGGACCGGGCAGAGCGCTTCTACTAGCAGATGATCAGTCCACCCTATCATCCTTGGATCTGACACCCTTAACCCGTCAAGTGTGCCATTAATAGGCGGCCCCAGGCAGGATTCCTACTTTACGGCCCCACTGCTCGCTGACTGGTCCCGCTGTGGCATCACAGACCTGGAATCACTCTTCGAGGAAATCCGCTGAAACCGCTGGAGCGCCTGATCGCAGAATACGGGCTCCCCCCGGGCCAATTCCTTAGATATAGGCAACTGCTCGACGGGTACCGACCCCATTTCAATCTCCAAAATGGCGAGCCAGACACGCATCCAGTAATACATGCTATCCTGCATATGGGGGTGGGTCGCCACCTGGTCACATGGCTATACAAATCCATCCGGGAACTCTCATACACTCCCCTGACGAACCTACGAGCCACTTGGGAAGAGGACATAGGCCGTGCTCTGCACGACTCGGAATGGACTAAAGCGCTAGAGGCCCCTAAACGCGTCTCTAGGAACGCCCGCTTCAAAAATATTCAATATTATATCTTACACAGGGCTTATCTCACCCCAGCGCGATTACAGAAGTTCTACCCCTCCACGCCATTCCTATGCCCCAGATGCTGTTCCCCAGCTGCAAATTTCCGTCACATGTTTTGGGACTGTCCCAACCTTCAACCTTTCTGGCAGGCGGTGCACAACACACTACTGGAACTCACAGGTCTCACTACACTGGCCACCTGGGAGTCCAGTGCACTAGGCA
Organism: Lissotriton vulgaris; assembly: GCF_964263255.1. Taxonomy (NCBI): domain Eukaryota; kingdom Metazoa; phylum Chordata; class Amphibia; order Caudata; family Salamandridae; genus Lissotriton; species Lissotriton vulgaris. The sequence continues at coordinate 357,978,779 of NC_141693.1, read as the reverse complement.
TCCTCCACATCTCTAAGCAAGAACCGGTGCACAGACGCTTCGTGTCCTTAGCGCTCCTACTGGCCAATAGATGTATAACCATGCGCTGGCGATCCCCAGAGGGTCCCCCCATAGCACAATGGAAGGGGGCGGTTAGCAAATGGGCGGCGGCGGAGGAAGACGCCTTAAGGGAAGAAGAAGCCAAGGGCGCGCGCAAATTTCCCATCTCCATGGAATGGGCCATGCTCCTTCACAGCTTCCGACAGTCCACGCAGGCTGGAGACCCGCCTGACCCTTCCCCTCCCCCCACCCGAGAAGACCGGTAGCCTTCACCTGAAGTGAGCCACCCCAGGGTCGGACCCCGATAACCCCCTACGTCCAGGGCAACCTCTCGTATGTCCGGCCATCCGTGGGTCCCCCCCCCCCCCCCCCCCCCGACACCCACCGCCAATATCTCCCTACTTGGACCCTGCTAGCGCCTACATGCTTCCCTCCCACAGTTTCGTTACCCCTCTGTTCACTGGTAACACTGTTATGTGCACAGTACAGACCCAGATCCGGCGCTGTTACGGCATGAAAGTACCCGTCTGTTCTTATTCATCGCCCCCATGGCGATACCGTCCCATCGCCTCCCAGCATGCAGGAGCCTTTACACGATCATAATGCACTGATTAACCGAGGTCATGTTTATGTGTACCAGTTCTATAAAATGAGAAAACGTTGCACACATAGCTGTTCGTGGCTGAATGTTGAGGCCACGTTGGCGGACTGTTTATTCTGTACTGATATGCTTTATTGCAACAATAAAAACAAATTTAAATCAATAAGTCATGGCCCCTCTCAGCATATGTTTTGCTCAGCGCCGAGACACCCCAGGGTAATTGCACGCTATATAAACTGTATAAATAAATAAATAAATAAATAAATAAGGAAAAAGGAGTAGATGGGATACCAGGAATTATGAGTGTCAGCAGAGTTGAGGGAGCGTTAGCATTAGGATGTTTGGGTGAGTGTATTGCTGGAAGTTTCTGAAAGGCCTCTCTTTTCTTTTAGCTCAAATCATTTTGCATTCATTTGGAACCCAAACAAACCCATCAGCTGCTTTTCAACTGGGAGCTTTAGTCTTGTAGTGGCTGCAACATGAAGGCAACGACAGGGGTCCTGTATAACTTTGGGGCCTGAGTAACGGGCAAGGTGAAGACCTTTAAGGTGGAGGACTGGGATTGGTCAGAGTAAGTGACTGTCTCTTTTTTGGACTTTTCTGTACATTTCAGTTGAAAGGCTGGGTTGTTCCTCGCAGCTCTCAGACTTCTCTTAGTCCTTTACGTTTTCACACTGTTGCTTCACATTTGTTTTGGAGGAAAACAAAGCAGCTTTTTTGTTTGAATATCTTCAGGCAAGTAGATAAAATGCAGGCCTTGACAAACAAGTTGTGCTAGAATTCCTTCCCACCCTTAGACTTCATTGAAGTGGATTATAATCTGTTTTTGCGTAGTTCATTCATGAATGCCAAGTTCAGGTTTGGATTTGTTGGACCAGAAGTGCCAGTTAGAGGTCATATTTGTGACTAACCTTCAAAGTGAAGTTATTAATAGAATTTGGACATGACTGCAGAAGTGCAGAGATGCAGAATGAACCCCATTCTTCAATATGCATCTTCAATATAAATGAGAGTTTTACCTAAACTTTTTCCTTTAGGATTTTTTTTAACAATGTGAGAGTTGCACCTTTGGGCTGTTTTCATGCTGATACTGGTCTGTTTTAGCTCAATTTGGGCTTATACTTAGACAGCTTTGGACTTGGAGCAGGTCTCATAATATGGTGTTAAGTTGTGGCCCGGATCAAGTGAACACTGCATGGGGCTCACGCAAGGATATGAATGTACTCCAGAGTGAGAGGATTCTGTGGGAATGGAGTCATTAAAGAGCCTCAAAGGAAGGTGCATTGCAGAAGATGGGTAGAGGCTCTGCTAGAGCATAATTGCCAACATTTGAAAAAAATTCCAGGGACACTTAGCAGCACAGCTATAAATTACTTACTTGAAAATTTACCACACCCACTACCCCAAAGCTCTGCCTACTCCGCCTGCTCCACCCAACCCACATAATTAGCATAATTTAACGCTGCATACTCATCATGGTGCAGATTATAGGGTCTACTCAATAAAGAGAGAATTGCAGGGAATTGAGACTGGAATTTCAAATTGAAGGCCAAAATAGCTGAGTTGGAAACATTTATCCCATTCAGCTGCATTGGAGAATTTTTCTTACTCTTCTACTTTGGCCAAAAGTTTGAAATTCCTATCACAATTTCCTGCAATTCTTTCCGAAGTGTAATTGCCGGAACAGTCCCGGCAAAAACGGGGCAATCGGCTGCTATTCCAGATCAAGTATAGATAGGGAGATAAAGAATTCTGGAGAGAGAATGCATGGAAGGTCTGACAAGTGCACCAGACAGAAGCATGGGAGAGCTCCTAAACCTTGGAGGGTGTAAATCCACAGGAGTATGTATTGAAGAAGCACTGGAGGGGTGTGAGGGAAGAAAGGTGAAGGAACTTGGAGTGAGTAACTGGGGCAGGATGCTGGAGCATAACACTCTACCTTTTGAGTATCCAAGGAGGCAAGATTGAGAAATTCCGAAGGGTGAGCCATTTGAAATAAAAAGAGATTAAACTTTTTTTGGGTGGGGAGGTGGTTTGCTTTTAGGGCTGTGATTCCATTCAGGTTAACAGCATTCATTTTTTCTGGTTTAGAGGGTGAAATTACAGCGCAGAGTTGAGTATGTCCTGGAATGAGGGTGCACTGTTTGAGTCAGGAGAGTTATATAAGAGTCAGAAAGGTGGGAGGGAGAGCTGCAGGAGGAAGTCGGGAGGAGGCTACTTTTAAAAAGGTTTATCTTTTTAAACCAATTGTGAGGTTGCTCATGGTGATTTAATTTTCTCCATTCGATTTTGAACGTGCTTTTAAATGGTATGCACTACTTGCTATTTTGCACCTTAGCACGATTCTTTGGCTACACTGATTTTTTATTATCACCCTCTCCGGTCTGAATTTTAGTTGTTGGATAGAGCATGATTCTAGGTCAGCAATTTTGCTCCCTGTGCTACAAAGAGCTGCCATCTTGTCAGTTATAAACAGGACAAGTGCATGGACGTGCAGTGTAAGTACAAAATAGAAACACCCCGGGCTTGCAAAAAACATACCAATGGCAAGCCCCACAGCGCCCGCTCGCACCAAGTCATGCCCAACCCCAGCTATGCTGCCTGGTTTTTCTCTACTCCAGGCAGAATCTCTTACCCCTCTGAAGGACTGGGTTCTTTGGACCCAGCGGTGCCAGGGCACAACACCTGAAACCTTCGTGGGTAACCTGCTCCGGCGTACAAGTCACAGAGACACGGGACACTTCCTTCGGCGTCAAAGAGTCAAGGTTTATTTACTGCAGGGAACACAGAAGTCACAGGAAGTACATCGAGTGTAGTTCGGGGAGACTGCTTCAAATTGTATTTGTGGATCGCTCCTTTTATACAGTTTTTACCCATAGGATAACATGATACACAATAGTTTACAACCTGGTTCCCACAAGTCGCTCTCAGAGGGGTCGCTTAGATCACTTTGAAACACACAAGATCCGGAACATAAGTGCGGAAACATTTGGCGATTCCCAACTGTAAAAACCCATCTTCCCACCATTAGCAAATTCCAATCAGCAGTAAAGTAGATCGAAATAGGAACGAAGACAGGTGCAGAGGAAGACGGAGACAGTAGGGAGATCGGAAAGGGTGTAAAAGGGGAGTGTCGAGAAGCACGAGATACAGGCATCAAAGGGACGTGCCTAATGAGATGCACGACTGAGACAATAAGCCCGTGCGGCAAGATGAGCCTCGAGCGGCGCCATCTGCCTTACAGTAGCATCCCCCTCGTCATAAAGACACTTACAAAGAACATGCGTCTTCCGCCATATCTTGGGAGTCCCAGGGTCGCGAAGCGGACAGCGTCCGTTCGCTGGCTACTTGAGGGCAAGAGACAAAATGGATGCCGTATCTAAGATGGAACCCGTGGGTACAGATGACAAACCCACATAACAAACGAACGGTTTAAGTTAGCACAGCGAAACTGCGCACACTTACAAAACTCGTCATTTGCGGTTCATAGATACTAGACTCGACCATATTCGTGCGAGTTAAAAACACCACTTACAATTGTCACGGAACCTCAGACGCTCCTTTTGCCCTCATGTAGGCAAGCACTAGTCGGAATCATACTCGATATTCATCAGACCATCAAGATGTCGTTGTAGCATAGCTCTGTCCAACCGAGTCCCCTTGGTAACAGATGGTTGTCTCATACACGTTGTAGCACAGAGGCCACATAAGGCAGGACCACACTGCACACAAAGGCAACACGTGAACAGGAACACTACCACAACCCCGATGATCGTCAGAATCTTCCAACCCCAAGTCGACATCAGGCCCCAAAACCAACCGAGTAGCGTCCAATCCCCTACATCCACGTGTATGGATTCGGAGATCTTGTGCAACTTCGAGATGGCTTGATAGACAGTAGGAGCATTATCTGGAATGAAAATGCAACAGCTCGAATGGATCACTTTACATACCCCACCGCGATCTGCTAAGACAACATCTAAAACCATACGGTTTTGTAATGTCATAAGTCTCTCCGCCTGAAGTTCTGTGGTGATATTACCAAGGGCACTGGCAGTAATGTTAGCTGTCGATTCTACCACTCGAGTCAAATGTCTCAGGTTCCTACTATTAACCATAGGTCCCCAAAACGGGAGGAAACCCTTGAAAAAGTCTCCTGCCTCTTGACCGGCAGTATCCTCTTCGCTAATTACGCCTCGTACAACTCTAGTCTTATGATAATCGGCATCTACAGTAAACGTCGGAGGCAACAGATTTGCAACAAAACATGAGCCCATGAAGTCTGCGGGCAACCATGTATATGCACGATCATGACAGATGAAGTACGTACCCTTGGCAGCCAGAAGCACAGGGATCGGGGACATTGACAGAACGTAACTTTCAGTGCAAGCACTTACTCCAAGTGAGACTTGCGAACCACGACCCACGATACAAAAATTACCAGTGTGGGGTACGACCCATATCGGAGGCGAGCTTTTAAGCTGCTTTTCATTAGTGAACGTACTATATTCCCCTCTATCCGGTGCCCTATAGGCTTGTACCTCTGCCTTAGGGATGAGAAAAGCATCATAGATCTCATCTTCCAAATCCTGTATTATCATCGATACCACCCACTGCCACGAGGTAGGACCCGGTTTGGGGGAACGTTCTAGAGAGGGGTGGAAACCTAGTGCGCTTCGAAGCATTGTTTGGAATGCTCGAGCTGACCCTTGGGAACTATACGGTAACACCAGATATGGAATTCCCTTACCCGTAGTATGTGGCATCAACCCACACACCCAACAATTAGTAGTGTTAACCACTAACTGATGCTGATGGAGGAGCTGGATAAAGGAATTGTTGCGGAATTCTACACGTCTAGCCTGTTCGTGTTCCGGTAGAATATGAAAGGAATGGGGAGAAGTAGTAGTAGCAGTAGAAGTAATGTTAGGGTAAGGAGTAGGAGTAGGGGTAGGAAGTAAGAAGTAAGACATAGTGTAATACACCCCACCCGCCAAAAATGCAGAAGCAGTTAAAAACAAAACAAACAACTGGGATACAAAACATTTCGTACGACTAAGTTTCTGCAGCTTGACTCTATATGCCTGAGCTCCTTCCAAATCATTCAGCTTCGAAAATGCCATTTCCCTACGACCGTCCGCAACGTTTCTTGACGCACTTCGTTCTGTGCAGCAATAGTCAATCCCCAGGAGTTCCTAGGAACCGACGGTCGTTAACCTAGTGTCAAGACCTACTGTCCAGAAGGAAGTACGCGCGCGGCCCTACGGCCCTCAATACACAATATGTATATATTAGCACAATATTTCTCAGCTGTGGAAGAAAAAGATACAAGGAAGAAGCTTGATATATATATATATACAAAACAATTTTCAATGATACGAATGTTCAAAGTTGATCATGGGAAACGAAGATATTGCAGTTATCAATTTCAGCAAAGCAAGCAAATTTTTATTTGTCCTTAGTGTGAGATCGCAAAGAATATCGATGTTTCCCGGGACGTGTCTGCACGTCGAACAAAGGATCTGTCGAAGAGACAGCGTCCTGCTGATCAGTTCGTTGGTCTGGTCTTGAGTCTCTTGCTGACAAATGTTCAACAGTGGCTTTCTGCTGCGCTGAGGGTTCTCCAACAAGCTGTGCGTCGCTAAAAGGTACAAACGCCGGCAATGTTTCTGTTTCTGTTGACGCAATGCCTTTCCTTACCCACGGGTCTGCCGACAAAGGAATAGGGACTCGCTTACAATGGGTAGCATGTACCCAATTTTTCCGCCCCTCAAGACGAACGGCAGTCCTCGTGGCCAGGAGCACCTGGTAAGGTCCGGTGAAGCGAGGGTCCAGATTGTTTTTTCGTGAAAAATTTCGGGTAACCACCCAATCTCCGGGCTGGAGCTGGTGGCCTGGACCCTCCGTCTGCGTCGGCAAGGCGTCGTAAACCTGTTGATGAATTAACCTCAGTTTAGCAGTCAAGTCATGTAAGTAATCAATCAACATCGGAAACTCAAGATCAGAGAATATTCCTGGCCTAGGAACCCCCCACACATTCGCAGGACGGCCGAACACTATTTCATAGGGACTGAGCCCTATTCGGGAGTGTACAGTCGCCCTAGTTGACAGTAATGCTAGAGGCAAAGCATCAGGCCACGAAAGTCCAGTCGTAGCTTGAATCTTCGCTAATTTTAGTTTAAGGGTGCCATTGTACCCTTCAACCAATCCAGCTGACTGGGGATGATTGGCGCTATGGAATTTCTGATTTATTCCAAGGCCCTTACACACACTCTTCATCACACTTCCAACAAACTCACTTCCGTTATCTGACCACACGACTCTAGGCATTCCATACCGAGGAAAGTATTCCTTCAGTAGGATTTTCGCAGTAGACAAAGCAGTATTGTCTTTGAGGGGATAGGCCTCGATCCATCGGGAGAATGCGCAAACCACAACCAAAACGTATTTCAGGTTATTGCATCGCTCCATATGGACGAAGTCCAATTGGATCACCTCAAAGGGATACAAAGGAGGAGCAAAACTGCCAGGGGGAGTTGGGGTTCCTTTGCCAGGATTGTACATTATACACACCATACAATTCTTCACCAAACGTTCAGCACACTTAGTAATTCCATCATTCTTCCACACATCAGCCAACAACTTGCAAATACCTTTCGCGCTAATATGTGCTAACCCATGTGCCATTTGCACAACGGCCAGTACATACGCATCAGGCAACATCCATCTTTTCTGATCTGACAAATCAATCCAGCAACCATTCACATCCAACCTTCCCGTACTTTCTTTCCACTTCATCTTTTCAGTGTCGGTGGCCTCATTCTGAATTGCTTTCACACTCTCTATAGTATTCTCACACATACTTGATTCTGTAGGCCACCTAACCGAATTCGTCACATACATTCGAGTGCTAAGGTTCCGGGCAGTCTCCTTAGCAATCTCATCTGCAAACGCATTACCACGACCAACATCATCCGTCACTTTACGATGCGCACTACATTTAACAATTGCAACTTGAGCAGGCAAAGTCAATGCATCCAAAAGATCGTTCACAAGCTGGCCATGCTGTATTTTCGTGCCATGTGACGTCAAGAAACCACGTTCTCGCCACAATCGTCCGAAACTATGCGCTACACCGAAAGCATACTGACTATCGGTGTACACATTCACACGTTTACCTTTTGCTAATACACATGCTCTAGTAAGAGCGATCAGCTCTGCAGCTTGGGCAGAATTCTGACTCAATCTCGCAGTCTCAACAACAGTATTCAATGTCACCACAGCATAAGCAGTAGTCACATCACCATTCGGCAATTTAAAACATGACCCATCCACATACAGGATGCCATCCGGGTCTTCCAATGGGGTGTTTTTAAGGTCCACACGACCTTTTGTTTCCTCCTCTGTCCGCAAGTAACAGTCATGTTCTGTTACTGCATCTGACTCTGCACTAATTGGTAACAAAGTTGCCGGATTTAGGACATTACAACGTTTTATCTGAATGTGGCTTGCCAAGAGCGTCAATTCGTACCCAGATAACCTCGCACTCGTCAAGTGCTGAGTTTTCGTACGGTTCAAAAGAGTATCGACTGCATGCGGAACCATCACCGTAAGCATATTATCCATGACCAATCCTGCTGATTGTCGGATGGAGACCGCAGCTGCCGCAGTTGCTCTCAAACAACTCGGCAATGCTCTAGCTACTGGGTCTAAGGTCGAGGAAAAATATGCACATGGACGTTGCTTACCACCAAAAGGTTGCGTTAAGACGCTTAAAGCACAACCTTCCCTCTCGTGAACATATAACGTGAACGGTTTACTGTAATCAGGGGTACCTAACACAGGAGCCGAACACAATGAATCACGTAATTCAGAAAAACTTTTCTGACATTCTTCCGTCCATGGTAAAGGAGTCGAAACATCCTTGCACGTAAGAGCCACCAATGGTTTCGCCAGCAATGAAAAATTAGGAATCCACTGCCTGCAGTACGATGTGATACCTAGAAAGGCACGCACATCTCTTTGGGTTTGTGGCACAGCCATGCGCGCAATCGCTGCAATTCTCTCTGGGGTCAATCTCCTTCCCTCCTTTGACAATAAGTGACCTAGGTAGGTTACTTCTTGACAACAATATTGGAGTTTAGAAGGTGACACCTTGTGATTTAACTCACAGAGATGTTGCAGCAACGACACTGTAGCAATTTTGCAAATGTCCTGAGTATCAGCAGCCACCAATAAGTCGTCGACGTATTGGATTAAAGCCGCACCAACCGGCAACCTAAACGCATCTAGTTGACCCTTCAAAGCTTGACTGTAAATCGATGGACTTTCACAGTAGCCCTGAGGAGCGCGTTTGAACCGGAAGCTACGTCCACCAAGAGAGAAACCGAAAAGGTCCCTGCTCTCTTCGGCAATCGGGATGCTGAAAAACGCATTTTTCAAATCAATCACCGAAAACCATGAAGCTGTAGCTGGAATCAGAGTCAGTAGCGCCGTAATGTCAGGCACAACAGGGAATTGAGGAACCACAATTTTATTCACCTCCCGTAAATCGATAACAAAACGATAAACAGGCGGTTTGGTAGGATCAGTACGTTTAAGAATGGGCAGTACAGGACTATTGCACACGTTTCCCCGAGTTTCTTCAATGACATCTTTCTCGATCAAATCATAGATGATCGCTAACAAAGCTCGTTCACCATCAAGGGAGATACGATATTGGGGAATACGTGGCAATCGCACATTCGATTTCAACTGAACAACATAAGGGGAGATATCAAGTAGGCCCACGTCATTTGGACCCGTCGCCCACAAAGATGCAGGAAGAGAACTCAATTCCGGTGGAAGCTTATCGAGGGACAAGTACATGGGAGAGACTACCCTCTCTCCTAACGTAAGCTTTACACCCGCAGGAGAACAATACAAAGTCGCATACAAACGTTTAAGCAAATCCAGACCCAAAATATTTTCGCCACAACCAGTAGACAAAATCAATGGAGCTTCGAGCTCACGTGGCCCAATTTTAAGGGGCAAAGGGCGCGAAACTGGATTGCTAACGGGGGCGCCAGAGAATCCAACGGAAACATTTGTTAAGCCAGACAAAGGTGCGCCAGGGAGTTTCGAATGCATGATAGAACTTTTCGCTGCACCAGTGTCCAACAGAAAAGGCTCAACGACGCCCGATGTAGCAACTGCGACGTAAGGCCCTCTCTGATCAACCGGAACTGATACCACTCCCTCTCCTTGTCTTTGGCTGTCCTAGTAATTACTATCGTCAGGTCCCTGATCGACGTAATAATCGTCTACATTGTACTGCGCAGATCGTCCTTGCGATGATCCACGTTGATCGAAACAGTTATTAGAATTTGATGAATGGTCAGAGCGATCATTCTGAGCACCACGACCTCTACCACGTGATGCGTGCTGTGCACCACCACGACCTCCTCTAGACGAATTACCACCACTACGGTCATTTAAAGCAGGACAATTGAATTTAATGTGTCCCTCCTGTCTACAATAAGCACATTGATTGTACCCTAATGAAGATCTCTGAAAAGATGAATCATTACGCGGCTGCGATTGATTCGATTGCGACTGCGATCTATTCTGCTGAGGCGCATTCTGATTAGAACGCGGCGGATATGCTTGTTGTAACAACACTTTAGTTTTCAGCTCTTTCGTCTTTTTATCGGCACGGTCATTTTCCTCTTTTTCTCTATTTTCATAATATTGTGCCGTAGCCAATATCTGAGCTGAGGTAGAAACGGCCCATGAACTTTCTGAATTTTTCAATTTATGGCTCAAGTCGGGCAATAAGTTCGATACGAATTTATCCACAAACAACCTCTGTCCACCCTCAGTACCCATATCCTGCCCACTATGATCGACGAATGTTTCCTCGAACCTCGTAAAGAAGTCTGAAACACTCTCATCTTTCTTCTGCTTACAGGCTGACAACTTGTCCCAATTTACCCTCATAGCTGGCATAAGCGTTTTCATTAATGTAATGATTCGCTGGGGAAGAAGTTCAATCAACTGATCGGGTTTAGTAGCAGCCACTTGTCCAGCGTCTGCCGCTGTAATGGCAGCCCAATCACCACCTAATTCATTCGCGTGATCTTGGTGACGAATCTTGGCCCATACCGGTTGCGGTACGACATTGCCAAACAACATGTCGATATCGGCCAGATTCATTATCGTAGCGTCTACGAGCTGCGATAATTCTTTGTAATACCCCGCAGGATTTTTGCGAGGATCAGGCAAAGTTTGTTTCACCTGAAGCACTTCCGATCGTTTCCAAGGGAGGTGTATCCACACTCTCTGGAAATGTGCTGGTATTGGAGCATTAGCATTAGTATTATCAGCGGGTACCCAAACTGGCGGAACTTCACGCATAGGATATTGGCCAGACCCATCTCGTTGTTCAATGTCCTCAACGAACAATGCATGAGGAATAGGAGCGGGACGAAGAGATAGCAACCGCTCAATAGCACGTCGGACATTAGTGTCGACTATCAGTCCAGTTGCGAACTGAAGCCGGAGTTCAGACAGGGCGGTCAGCACCTCGTCAGGCGCATTGGCCGCTATCTGATCATGTAAGAACTTGCACATTTCATCAAACACATATCTCTGAGTAGGTATGTTGAATTGATCAAACGTTTCGAGGACAACACGAGGTGGATTTCTAACAGGGTTTATCATCCAACCCATCGCCATATTGTATAGCGCAACACGTTCTCTATTACCAGGAAGCTGGCTACGTCTCTGTGGACCATCAGAACCTGCAGACCCAAAAACAGGTCCGAGCGACTGAAAGAAGTTTGTCGCAAGGGGAGAATCACGATTACGAGTAGAGGGAGAAGAGTAAGACACAGGACTAACAAGAGAAGGAGTAGAGACGTTAGCAGCAACAGGGGTTAACAACACAGGAGCAGTAGCGTGAGCAGTAGCGGGAACAGGAGTATGTGGAAGCGGAGGAGCAGTAGGAATAGAAATAGGCAAAGGAGCAGGAACAGTCGGAAGAGCAGGTGCAGGTTGAGGAACTGGTGGAGGAATTACAGGTGGAAGAACAGGTACGGCAGGGACCACAGGAGCTGCGGTACCCTGTACGTACGGAGGTGGCGACTTCATAAGATAGGACATTAAAGAATCCTCAACTGCCTCTTCCTTCTTATCCGACTCCGTAGGCAAAACAGGATAGCATTTGTCTATGGACATACGCTGTAATCTCTCAAACACTTCCTCATCCTTATCCTCCTTATCACGCTGAAACTGCTCAGCTTTCTTCACTATAGTAGCAACAGTATCTCGCTGACTACGTTTATTTTGTCTGATCTCTTTCTGTCGGGCTTCTTTGCGCCAGAACCGAAAGGCATCAAACATGGCCGGCCTTGATTTACGTTCGAACAACTTCATTTCCAAATTATCTAAGATCGACGCTTCGAAGCTACCGTGAGGTGGCCAACGAAGATCGCCGTCTTTCTTTGTATATTTGATCCAATAATCGTTAAAAGCAATCGGGCCTAGCCCATGTTTGCTATATAAGTCATATGTAGGAGTTCCAACCGGAGGTATCGGACACGAGTCCTCCAGCAGGGAATCCGCACCACAAGGTCTAAAGCAACTGAACAAAGTACTGCGACCAGGCATCTTGCACACTAGCCGAGTTTCACAAACTTCAAGGGTTACGGGATTTCGGGATTTACCAAGTCCCAGCAAAGAACTAAACCCTCGGTCTTTGGCGGCTGCAGTCGTCAAACAAATACAACAACAACAAAGTACGCTAGCAAAGTGTCACCGACAAAAACACTCACACAGCGTGTACAACAAAGACACCCGCTAAAGTGTCTACAACAAAAACACTCGCTAAAGTGTTTACAACAAAGACACTCGCTAAAGTGTCTACAACCAAGAACTCTGGGAGCGACCCACAAATACTTAACTCAAAGATCAATGGCGTCCTCAGGAAGGCCCGTCAATCGTCTCGCTATACCAAGGTCTACGCCAGGCGCCAAAACAGGTCTACAGTCAGGGCAGCAGTCCGTCGCAGCCGTTAGGAGGCGGGAATCTTCGCGGGAAAAGTCTTCGGGCCACTTATTTCGACAACAGGATCGATGAAGCGGGGTGCACCTTCCCTCGGAGATTTCACACGAAGTTCCTCACGATCGTCGGGCTTGGACCGGTACCACTGATGCAGCCCCACGTTGGGCGCCAACTGAAGGACTGGGTTCTTTGGACCCAGCGGTGCCAGGGCACAACACCTGAAACCTTCGTGGGTAACCTGCTCCGGCGTACAAGTCACAGAGACACGGGACACTTCCTTCGGCGTCAAAGAGTCAAGGTTTATTTACTGCAGGGAACACAGAAGTCACAGGAAGTACATCGAGTGTAGTTCGGGGAGACTGCTTCAAATTGTATTTGTGGATCGCTCCTTTTATACAGTTTTTACCCATAGGATAACATGATACACAATAGTTTACAACCTGGTTCCCACAAGTCGCTCTCAGAGGGGTCGCTTAGATCACTTTGAAACACACAAGATCCGGAACATAAGTGCGGAAACATTTGGCGATTCCCAACTGTAAAAACCCATCTTCCCACCATTAGCAAATTCCAATCAGCAGTAAAGTAGATCGAAATAGGAACGAAGACAGGTGCAGAGGAAGACGGAGACAGTAGGGAGATCGGAAAGGGTGTAAAAGGGGAGTGTCGAGAAGCACGAGATACAGGCATCAAAGGGACGTGCCTAATGAGATGCACGACTGAGACAATAAGCCCGTGCGGCAAGATGAGCCTCGAGCGGCGCCATCTGCCTTACAGTAGCATCCCCCTCGTCATAAAGACACTTACAAAGAACATGCGTCTTCCGCCATATCTTGGGAGTCCCAGGGTCGCGAAGCGGACAGCGTCCGTTCGCTGGCTACTTGAGGGCAAGAGACAAAATGGATGCCGTATCTAAGATGGAACCCGTGGGTACAGATGACAAACCCACATAACAAACGAACGGTTTAAGTTAGCACAGCGAAACTGCGCACACTTACAAAACTCGTCATTTGCGGTTCATAGATACTAGACTCGACCATATTCGTGCGAGTTAAAAACACCACTTACAATTGTCACGGAACCTCACTCTGCTGTCTTAATAGCTCTATGCTCTACAGGCAAATGTAAGACTAAACTTCCTCGGGTTCCTCTCATGAGCCATTTTTCTTGCCCACATAATTAATTGGTGGTTTCCTCCATAAAATTTTCTCCTAAACCCCAACCTTCTAGCACTATTAATACCCTTGAAGCTCAGTTATTAATGTATTGTCACGTCCCAAACATTCTTATGATATTTTTAATCTTCTCACAGACTTGAAATCTAATGTTATTTCTTACTGAAACATAACTTAATGACTCTAGTGGCCCCAGTGTTCAATTTGAGCCAGTGATTGCCAATGGGGGCCACCAGCACTCATTTTTGGGGACTAGCACTTATTTTTCCTTTTCAAAGATTTCCCGATAGCAAGGAAGGGAAAACATAAAAAGGGAAAAAAAGGAGGAAGAGAAAAGCGGAAAAACCTTACAAAGAGAGAAAGCAGAAACAAGCAAGAGTGGGATAAAGGGGCTGGGAGTGTCTGGTAGTGGATTAAAGAGTCTTTGGGTCGATTCAAGACTATGCAGCCCTGATGTTCGGCATACTGAGCTTTCAATCAATCAATCAATCAAGCAATCAGGGGGTTTTAAGCGTGCTACTCACCCGTGAGGGTCTCAATGCGCTGGGGGGTGGGGGGGCGCAACTCCAGTCAGTCGGAGAGCCAGGTCTTGATGGTCTTCCTGATGTGCAGGGTGAGGACGTGTCTGATGTTGATCGGGAGCTTAGCTTGTTCCAGGTCTTGCCCGCGATGCTGGAGAAAGTTCTTCTGCCCATTCATGTTCAGCGGATGCACGGGGTTTCCGCGAGGGCAAGGTCGGCGGATCGGAGGTTCCTCTTGGGTATGTGGATGGAGATTCTATTGTTGAGATATTGGGGTCCGGTGTTGTGGAGGCATTTGTAGGCATGGGTGAGTATATTGAATGTTACTCTCTTCTCAACGGGGAGCCAGTGGAGGTTCTGCAGGTGTTGGGTGATGTGTTCGTGTCACGGGCTGCAGGGTTCTGTATGGTCTGGAGTTTGTGGAGTAGAGATTTGTTGATCCCGACGTAGAGGGTGTTTCCGTGATCCAGTCTACTATTTATGAATGCGTGGGTGTTGGTCTTTCTTGAATCGGAGGGATCCATTTGAAGGTCTTTTGGAGGATGCAGAGGGTATTTAAGCAGCTGGAGGTGACGGCGTTAACCTGTCGGGTCATGGAGAGGGAGGGGTCAAGTACGATGCCAAGGTTTCGGGCGTGGTCCATGGGGGTGGGAGATCTGCCGAGGGTGGTTGGCCACCAGGTGTTGTCCCATGCAGAGGGGGTGGGTCCGAGGACGAAAGCCTCTGGCTTCTCCGAGTTGAGCCTCAGGTAGCTGCTGCTTATTCAGGATGCAACTTCCTTTATTCCTTCCTGGTAGTTGAGTTTGGTTGTGATGGGGTCCATGGTGAGGGAGAGAATGAGCTGGGTGTCATTGGCGTAGGATACAATTCTGAGCCCGTGCTGACTGGCGATGGCGGCCGTGTAGATGTTGAAGAATGTGGGGCAAAATGCCAATCCTTGGGGTACTCCGCAGTTGATTTCCGGAGACTTTAATTTAGTCCTAGGACCATGTGTATTTGGTCCGACGAGCCGCCAGCATATAATTAGTTCAGTGCATGTATATATAATCATTTAATGGGGGACACGATTTGAATGAATACTCTCTGGAACGTCAATTAGAAATAGATAATGCACAAGTGGCAATGTAAAAGGATCAGGAATGCATACGTTACGTGAAATGACACCCTGTCCTTCCTCTTTTCAAGTAGGTCTGTGAAATTAGTGTTCAGCTATTTTGTTCACGTTAAAAAACAATGGCTTTAAACTGATACACCATAACTTAATGTTATTTAATAACATAAAGAACTAATAATCCTAAAGGCATCTATTGCCATTATGGAAGGCTAGTTAATCAGATGAGTAATGCCCTCAGATGATTGTTAATCAGATGTGTAATTCCCGCTGTATTTTTTAATTTTTTAATCTTAGTGTGTGGAGTACACCAGCAACACATCAGTCAGTGTGCAATTCCACCCTTCAGCATCACTATTGTTTTGTCTTATGGTGACCGTTCCAACATTGAAATCTTGAGGTAAATGTGACCCTTCTTGAAACTGTCACTACACTGCTGGGCCGATTTTAATTACCGTATGAGGTATGTTTGATGTACAGCCTGAGAGTAGTGTTAACACTATACTGAATAATGTGCTATTTCACTTAAAAATATCTTCACATTTCCGTCTTGCAGTGATAGCTTCGATATTGAAGGCTTGGAGTGAATCTGATTCCTTTGGAAATTGAATTAACCATGCTGGGTCCAATTAAAAAAAACGGATCTCTAATAAGTAAGCATAGTAATATTGATGAATAATGTATTTTTAATATCGCTTGAGTGAGAGGCATCATCTTGGTTCACTCCCTTTGCTCAAATGATTGAGTCCAGATCTTTAAAATATTTCTGTTACAATTAGAAAATTATAAATTAGAATGTTGCTTGCCACTCTAATTATTTTTCTCTTTTTCTACACATGTTATCTTGGTTAACTGTTGTATTATTTGACCACAGTTAAGTTTAGCTTTCATAAATGTAATTGTATGCATTATGTCTACATAGGGGTCTTTATTATATGCAATACTCATCGTCCTGAAGATGGTCTGACGGACTAACGCCACGAAAGACCGAAACGTCGACTTTATCATCTATTTCCCAAATATCCAACGTACTCAAGTGACTGTTATTTGTATTGGGAGATATGTCACTTTTTTTATTGTGTTGGAATAGATGTTTTTATTCATGAGTTGTAGGATAATTTTCACAAACCTGTTTCATGATTTATTGCTGAATTAATTCTTTCTGATTGTACCCTTCTCACTTTGGTTTCCATATAAAAAATTCATTTGCATATTTACAAAGAGATAGGCCCGTGTTTTTTTCTGTTTTTTCTGTTTCTTTCTGTTACATTTATTGAATGTTTGAATTTTGGCTCAAGATCTGATTAGACTGACCCACCAAGTAATTCCAGTATAATATCTAGAAGTCATATTTCTCAAATAAAATCCCTTGTAGGAACCTTGACTTGACACTGTTTGAACTGCCTAAGCCTCCAAGGGTATATCGGGTCTTCCCACGTTCTCCCCCTACAGTACCTACACAGCACTTTCCTGGACAATACAGATATCTCTCCCTCCTCTCACTCACCGGCATCAAAATCATAGTTCTTCCGATGTGTAACCACCAATGACAGTGGAAAATCCACCAATGACAGTGGCAAATCCCATACCACTACTCTCTTGGACATACAGTCACGTGTACCCCCCAACCCTGTCGTCTTGTGTCCAACACGTTGCTCCACCAGGTGCAGCTTCCTCCAGTCTCCACACTGTCTATGGTGTACCCCACCAGTCCCAGGCCCACCAAATCTTCTCAAATGTTTTCTGACATCCTCTTCTCTAGTATATCTCTCTGTCTACAATTTTACAATGCGCCATCCCTGTTTCCCAGTCAGGTCATACTACTGACCTTAAATTTCCATTGTGGAAGCTAATAGTGTTCGTTCCCCTTGGACAGTCGTCTGGTTCAACCACTGTCCCATTCCATTCTAAATTCCTATTTCAGTTACAGTGTCCCCGAGTCTATCTAATTCAAGAATCTGCATCTGCAGCACATATAGAACAAGCATTTACAATGCAATGGTTTCGCCTTTGTTAAAGTTAGAGCTATTGGCATTGCTCTTGACATTATTTTTATTTATGTTTTTTTTAACATAAATAAATGGCATTGTCATTTACAATGCCACTAGCTTTATCTCTCGCAAATGACACACACAGAGCCCCCCCCCACACACACAGCCACACAAAGCTCCCCACACACACAGCCGCACAAAGCTCCCCACACACACAGCCGCACAAAGCTCCCCACACACACAGCCACACAAAGCTCCCCACACACACAGCCACATAAAGCTCCCCACACACACAGCCACACAAAGCTCCCCACACACACAGCCACACAGAGCCCTCCACACACACCCACATGGCACAAGCAGGCAACAGGGGCACACTGAGGCACAAGCAGGCAACAGGGGCACACGGACGCACAAGCAGGCAACAGGGGCACACGGACGCACAAGCAGGCAACAGGGGCACACTGAGGCACAAGCAGGCAACAGGGGCACACGGAGGCACAAGCAGGCAACAGGGGCACACGGAGGCACAAGCAGGCAACAGGGGCACAAGCAGGCAACAAGGGCACACGGAGGCACAAGCAGGCAACAGGGGCACACGGAGGCACAAGCAGGCAACAGGGGCGCACAAGCAGGCAACAGGGGCACGAAAACTGAGGCACAAGCAGGCGACAGGGGCACACGGAGGCACAAGCAGGCAACAGGGGCACACGGAGGCACAAGCAGGCAACAGGGTCAGGAAAACAAGCACAAGCAGGCAAAAGGGTCACAAGCAGGAATTGTAATTTAGACGGGGCTGAAGTGGAGAACGGTCAGTAGGGAAGTAGTGTGGCTGGTGCAGTGGTACCAAGCCGAAAGGTGAGAGGGGCTGTCTGCACCCCATTTTGGACAGTTTCCACTACCTAACAGGGATTGGTGGGAGGGGGGCGTACTTCTTGCTTGCTTTAGGGCTGTTACTTCGGGGACGCAGTGCACGCTCCTACCTGCTGCCGCCGGGACACGACAACAGGCAGGGAGAGGACAGGCTGGAAATTCTGGTGGAAATGCAAGAAGCTGTCACGTCTAGTTGCTCTCACCTTGTCCAATATCAAACAAGTCTCTGCCACAGCAAAGCCAGGTGGAATAAACACGGAGAAGGTGGTCTCAAAGTCGTAGACCCCCACTTCCGGAACCAACCAGAGCTATCCTCGCGAGATCAGCTTAACCACCTGGGGGGTGCAGTGAGCTCCTGCAGGGAGGGCTGTGAGGTGCAGTGAGTTCCTGCAGGGAGGGCTGTGAGGTGGATAGAGGGCAGTGAGGTGGATAGAGGGCAGTGAGGTGGATAGAGGGCAGTGAGGTGTATAGAGGGCTGTGAGGTGGATAGAGGGCTGTGAGGTGGATAGAGGGGTGTGAGGTGGATAGAGGGCTGTGAGGTGGATAGAGGGCTGTGAGGTGGATAGAGGGCTGTGAGGTGGATAGAGGGCTGTGAGGTGGATAGAGGGCTGTGAGGTGGATAGAGGGATGTGAGGTGGATAGAGGGCTGTGAGGTGGATAGAGGGCTGTGAGGTGGATAGAGGGCTGTGAGGTGGATAGAGGGCTGTGAGGTGGATAGAGGGCTGTGCGGTGGATAGAGGGCTGTGAGGTGGATAGAGGGCTGTGAGGTGGATAGAGGGATGTGAGGTGGAAGGAGGGCTGTGAGGTGGAAGGAGGGCTGTGAGTTGCAGGGATTCCTGCACTGTGGGCAGCATCTCCAGAAATCACAGAAACATTTGTAATGACCGGTAAATAAGCCGGCCCTACCAAAAGAAGCAGCATATAGACATGTACACACGCATACATACAGAAAGACAACTTGCCCAACTTAATGGTGCATTTAATACACTGCTCCGCCACTCCCAAAAAATATTTAACGTTTGTCAATTCTGCCTACACTACAAGGGAGACTCGCCCTTTCACCTTCTTTGATCTGTAAATTAATGATCACCTATTTGGGTACAAGTAACAGCTGACATTTGCAGCGTTTTGGAAACGCCTGAAGGGAGGTAAAACAGTGTAGAGAAAACCCAAGATATTTGTAAAGATGGCAATTCTGTGCCTGCCCATGGAAAGCACAAACTACTTCCTTGGGAGCAAGGGTATGTTCGTTTCAAGGAAGAAATGCCACTCAGAACACCAAGAACCCATGCCCGGGTGTCATTTGGCGGCCTGATGCATCCTGGGAGCTGTAGTCATCCACCTAGACAACGGATTGTTGCAAGGTAGCAGATGACGGTTGGTCGGGTATCGGAACAGGCAAGGCATCCAGTAACAATTTATTGTGATTCCGATCTCTCTTTCGATACCCACGCCACGACCGTAGCAGGTAAATGCTTCGGCATCATAAAGTCCCTGAGAAAGTTCTTTGACTTCCTCCCGCTCGACTCCAGAAAGACCATCGCGGTAGCCCTCATCCTCTCTCGAGTGGACTACTGTAACGGCCTCCTGGCAGGGACCAAAAAGTCCACCCGGTTGAAACTTCAAAGCGTCCTGCACACTGCTGCGCGCCTTGTCCTTAAACTCCCACTCAAATCCTCAATCTCCTCTGCTCTGAAAGCCTTACATTGGCTCCCCTTGCATAAAAGAATACTTTTTAAAATTCTCATTGTAGCTTTCCGAGCCTTCAACAAATCCGGTCCTGCATATCTGTCAAGCCGCTTTCCCCACTACACACCAGGCCGCTCCCTTAGATCCTCGCAAGAAAACCTCATGACCCCCTCCAAATTCAATCTGAAGTCCAAAGGCGGTAAAACACTTAGTACCCTGGCTATCAGAGCCTGGAACAGCATGCCAAGGCATCTCAGACTTCAGACGCTTGAAAAGCCGTTTAGGAAACACCTCAAAACGTGGATTTTTATTCTCTCTGATGACTGGACTAAAGCAGCCATCTAGCCCCCCACTACCTTCCTTGTGACTTGGTCTTTTGGTTTGTCAGCGCCATGATGCTCCCTCCGGAGCGAACGTTCGCGCTCTATAAATACCCATCCAAATATCCAAATATCCAAATTAGTGAAACTGGTACCCCCAAAAAAATAGGGCCCGATTCACAGAATGAACTTAAGACTCAATCCTAAACTTACTACTATTTTGGCATTCACAGAATGAACTTACTACTTTTGGTATTCACAGAAGTTAGGATTTTGTCTTAAGTCTGTCTTAAGTCTGTCTTAAGTCTGTCTCAAGACAAACTTAAGACAAAATCCTAACTTCTGCGAATACCAAAAGTAGTAAGTTCATTCTGTGAATGCCAACATAGTAGTAAGTTTAGGATTGAGTCTTAAGTTCATTCTGTGAATCGGGCCCATTGTGTGCATCTTACACTACACCCTGACGTGCATAATGATTCATTCAAATCAAACCGTTTTTTATACAGCAACTACCCCCCCGCCCCCCAAGAGCCGAATTATTTTGTTTGTTAGAAGCCCCTTGCACCCCCGGAAATCTTCCCACCCCTACAAAAACGAACCTCTGAAGGTAAGGAGTATTACAGCTTCTGAGCAGAGCGTACAAAACAGGTCTCTGAAAGAGTCATTTATCCTGCTTCACCTGGAGGCATCTCGACGCGTGGGAAGGGGGCGGGGCACACGAGCACTGCACGCCGTCTGAAGGGACTTTCTTTAATGGTTGCTTATTACTCTGCGCAGCACACATGCGCCCGCAACAATTAGTGAAACTGGTACCCCCAAAAAAATAGTGGGAGTAAAAGATCTTGGAGCAGGGGCGTAGCTTCCTTTGGTGCAGCAGGTGCAGTGGCACCGGGGCCCTGCCCAGAGCGGGCACTTAACCCTGTTTTTTACTGTATTTTATAATTCAAACAGCAGCCGGGGGGCATTATTTTCCTTGCCTTGGGGTCCATGACACACTGGCTCGGCTACTGGGTGGAGTCTACCTTTTACATTAGGTGGGCACGCGCTCTTCGTTTTGTTCACTGGTGGAGGATTCTTTTTCCCACACAGTTGCACTTTTCACCAGACACCTGTCCGTGGTTAACGTTTAACAACATATACAGCTTGCCTCTTTATTTCACGTGCCAGAACATGCTTATGGCTCCGTGGCACTATGAACAACGGTTATGACTACTGCCCAAATCACTGAGCCTATCCCTGGTGAGGATGAAAGGCTGAGCTGAGCTCACCATGGCTAATATCTGTGACCTGCCACTCGGCAGCCGGCACGCCAACCCACCGCGCTGCCTCATTTCTCTAGTCGGTCAATACGGGGTTCTCCAAAGATCA
This sequence comes from Lissotriton vulgaris, assembly GCF_964263255.1. NCBI lineage: Eukaryota > Metazoa > Chordata > Amphibia > Caudata > Salamandridae > Lissotriton > Lissotriton vulgaris. The sequence goes on along the minus strand of NC_141693.1, from coordinate 357,957,049 downwards.
CAGGTCACCTGTAGCGTCGCTTTTGTTCCGTTTGTCTAATACGGGGCATCCCTGGGGGAAAAATGGGAAGGACAATTTACCACTGGTTTCAGCTGCAGCATCTATATGTACATTTGACCATATATGCCTGTGCTGCTCGAATTAAAACCCCGACAGACACCACCATGTGCCACAAACAAACTCCAGGGTACGACTGGGACTCCTCCATAGTAGTCGAGGGCTTGCCCCCAATCACCCTAAAGCCAGGAAGCAACTGGGTCCTATGGAATCCATATGTAACTGGTCGACTAGAAGTTCTTTTTGCAGTTTTTATGTAGCGCAAACTCGACTAGAAGGTATTGTAGCTCTTTATATGAGCACTAGTTACGTTACAAAAAAGATACACATATATAGGGATGGGGCGATTAAGTGATTTGCCCAGGATCACAGGATGTGGAGCCGACGCCGAGACTCGAACTTAGTTTCCCAGGTCCAAAGTGGCAGCTCTGGCCGTTATGCCACATCCTCCTGTTTCCAACCGCAAAGGGCACCCGAGATATCAAGCATTGGAATGTCCGCATTTCCTGTGGTGGTCTGATTCTAGGGGGCTTGGAAGACAACGCCGAGTACCACTACACCAGAAGGCACCAATTCAGGTATTCAAGACGTGCCTCTATCACTACCCACGACTGCCCCTCGTCTGCCGAAAGCGCCTAGAGGCGGACCAAGGCTAGTGGTTTATGAATCAATTTAATTCCACGACCATACGGATTCCACGACCATACGGTTCGACGTGGCAACGCATTAAAGCTCTCTTTTAGCTGGTCGTGCGCAAGTTGGTCTGGAAATGCACTGTTCAAATTTTGATTTTTTTCCACGATTTAAGGGACCTTGCAACGCTCCAGCAGGTGCATTAACCCACCAAGCCGCCGAGTTTGTTCTGTTGGTATGAAAGGAGTGGCCGGCCAGCTTTTGCACATTTCCACATAAAACGTATCACCCCCTGCACCCAGCGACTGCTTCCTTACCTACATTTATTTAGTATCCCAAAGCGCCCAAAAGGTGCAGTCACAACGCATGTGGGCGCTTTACATAAACTACATACATCAACGAATAAACATGCGAATCTCTATAGTGACTGGGTCAACGCATTGGGCCAAGTAGTTGCTTTATTGGCCCGACACAAGCTGTCTGGAAAGTTGATGCCGCTACAATCTCAGTTTCAAAAGACGCCTTCACGACGCTAGGTTTGTATCCAAATACGTGCGCGTGTTTTTCTGTGCCTTCAGCTGTTGGCCCAAAGGGTATATTAGACCGTACTGGAATAAAAGGTACCCACCAGCTGTGTACAGCAAACCTTATTTTTTTACCCCAAATGTGCCTTTGAAAGTACCTTGTGACTTTGCTCTTGAACATAAGCGCCTGCAATGTTTCAAGGCGCACCCAAGCTGACGTACGAGACGTTTTGGCACTGAAGACAGAATGACTTACATTTTTCAAACTTTGCAACAATCACAGTAAAGCACCGTGATGTACCGGAGTGCGACAGGTGCACTGCACTTCTATTGAGTGTCTTGTGACAGGTGCCCAGAATTCTCTGTAAAGTACATTGCGGATGCGGGAGGGTCATTCAGTGAGGGTGAAAAGAGACCATGATAGAGGGGGCGGAGGGCTAAGGGCACCCAAGACACCTGCTGGGAAGAGAGACACCCAATCAGGAAAATGCAGCAAAGCGGGTTAGGTGCAAGGTGAATAGGGGTGAGGGGGGGCATTATATCACATTCATGAGAAGGGGCGAGGGCGCCCCTTTACTTGTGCAGCAGTGGCACCGGGGCCCGGGGGGGGGGGCCTTGAGAGGGCCCCGCTTCACTCCAGCTGGGGGAGGCGGGACATTTCATGTCCTTGCACCCTTGCTGGATGGGTAGGGGACGGCTGATGGGTGAGCCTGGGTCAAAAATAGAAATTAATCTATACTGCGAGAGCGAACGGTCAACGGGGAGAGGCATTTAAAGAAGCAAGTTGTTGGGTGAAAGGGACGGGCAGTTCAAAGAGAGAGCACGGCCCAACGAGGGAAGAAGGTGCTGTGACGGGAAAAAGGGGGAGCCACCGGGACTGGCAAGAATGGGGTATAGAAAGGCGAGCAGAGACTTGTAAGAGGGGGCGCTGATATAGAGGAAGGAGGGTAGGGACTGGTATTGGAGAGGGCGCAGGCGGCTGAAAAGATAAGCAGATCATAGTGAGGGGGAGGGAGGCGAATGAGTATGAGAGAGAAGGGACGAGTGCGCGGAGAGAGGACAGGCTGCCGAAAGCAAAGCGCGACCCAGCGAGAGGAGCAGGAGACAGATGGGCGAAAAAAGAGAGAGAGGGGACCAACGAGGGAGAGGGGACCAGCTGAAGATGAAGAGAGGAGGGACAAACGATGGTCGGAGATTAAGGACCGATGTGAAGTAGTGCAGGCACTGGTGAGCGCGAGGGAGCGGGGACAGACGGACAAAACGGACAGGAGGGTCGAATTTGGGGGTAGGACGGCGAGAGCAGACTGGCGAATGGAGAACTACAAGCAGAGATGGGAGGGAGGCCCAATGATGAAAAGCGGAGCCCGGACTAGGGGGAGAGGCGGGTGAAACGGTAAGCAGAGGACCAGTGAGTGGAGCGGGGACGGCCTGCTGAAAGAAGGGCAGGGGGCAGCGTGGGAGCGGGGACAAACGGGTGAAATGCAGAGCGGATATCAACGAGGGAGAGGCAGGACAGAGGGATGCTAGTGAAAGCAGGGGGTCGGGGCGTCGAATGGCGAATGGATACAAAATACCAGCGCGGGGAGAGTGGCGGACGGTTCACGGGAGCTAGTGAGCAGGACAGGATGGGGTGAAGAGGAGAGCGGGGAGAGTAGATAGGCGGATGAAAGGGGGAGCGAAAAGGGACCACGCATTAGAGAGTAGACTGACTGGGGACAGACTGGTTAAGAGATCAGGGGCTAGTGAGGGACAGGCGGGAGGCAGAGCGGGGGTGTGTGAGCGGAGAGTGGTCGGGTGGTGAAAGGAGAGGACGAAGTAGCAGAGCAGTTGATTGAAAGATCACGGACTAATAAGAGGTAGAGGCATCTCGACGCGTGGGAAGGAGGCGGGGCAGTCGAGCACCGCACGCCGAAACAGTTGCATTCTCCTCCAAATGCACACGCCCTCCCTTCTTCACCTGCTGTTTGTCCGCCAGTACCTCCTCGGCTCGCTCCTCCACCTCCTGCAGGAAACGCAACACAAGGTCGGGTTCCCTTGCTTGAGCCAGCGCCATCCTACCTGGAGCTTTTGAGCTTCAGATGTGAAATCTGTGACAAGCCCAATCACCCGTCAAGAGAAGCCGACAACAAACCGGACTGCTCCCAGGAGGCGGCGGGGGCGCTTGCAGTGTCCTTCACGTTTCACACAAACTAAGCACCGCTTTACGGGGAGGGGGGACGGGGGGAGGGGGGACGGCGGGAGGGGGGACACGGAGGAACACACGGAGAGCGGGAGGGGGGAGAGCGGGAGGGGGGGCGGCGGGAGGAGTTCCCTCCGACCCGAGTTAAAAAATGAACACAGGGGGGGGGGGGGGCGGGAGAGGACGAGGGGGGCGGGCGGGAGAGGACGAGGGGGGCGGGAAAGGACACGGACGTCGGGAGGGAGGCGGGAAACGTGGGGACAGCGGGAGGAGGGACACAAGGCAGGACAGCAGCAAGCACGGCCCGGCCGGACCAGACTCGGGGGCGTTCCCGGCGTCGCGTGACGTCGCCAAAGCCAAAGAATCTCGGGAACGCCCCCGTGTCTGGTCCGGCATTGATGGACAGGCCCCTCGTCCAATGGCTAGGCTCCATTTATGGAGCTAGCAAATGGGACGGGGGGCGTGTTCCAGAGTGCTTACTGTACTCAATAGATTTCTCTGGAGGAGGAGCCTAACGGCTCCGCCCCCCAGCGAAACCTAAAAAGGAAAATGCCTTTAATGATTGTTTTTGTGCAGGAAGGTACCCTTTCCTGCACAAAAACAATCATCACTTCAGCGCAGGCACCCTTGCAAAATGACGCAAGAGTGTCTGGGCTGGCGCATGGCAACTGTTTGTGCGCTGGCTTAGGGGATGATAGGAATTCACTGTATCTTGTAGACACGGCGCAATCCTGCCTTATTATTTTGACACACAGTAGAGCAGCAGGAAGTTTTGCTGCGCTGCCGTGTGTCAAAATATTGTATATGAGGCCCTTAATGTATTATTAAGGGACAAGCATGTCCAGAGTGTGTTGAACGATGCTGCTGATACTCTATCTCATTTCAAGATGCAGGTTTTCAGGACTTACCACCTAGAAGCAGCAAAAGTCCAAAAACATTTTCAAGGCCATCTGTGGCTCCTTGGCGCCCAAGCCTACCAGACCTCATGGCAGCCAGTTTAGCACCCAGGACGAGGTGTGCCTATGAGGGGGCATTCAGCGCTTATTATCGTTTTTTGGGAACTGGGGGGTGAGAGAGTTTGGTTTTCATCCTCTTCTGTCCTGTCATTCTTGAGAGGCCTAAGGGATCAAGGGCGCTTTGTAGCTTGTGAGTGACACCACATGGAGGCAATATCCTTCTTCTTTAGAATGCTTGGCCACCCAGATGTAACCAGATCATTTCTAGTGCAGAAGGCCTTGCGGGGATGGCAGTGTTCTAAGGGGACTAAGCCAGATTTCAGGCGCCCCATTGATATCGGCAAGCTGGCTGCAGTCCTGGACGTCCTGGGTAATATCTGTAGGTCAACAGAAGAGGCCTGTCTGTTCAGGGCAAAATTTATGTTAGCCTTTTATGGGGCTTTCAGGGTGGGAGAAGTGGTGGCCAAGAACAAGAAGGACATGCAAGGAGGGCTGCAGCTGGCCCATGTGCAATTTTTGGGAGGTTCTTTGGCTACTACGCGGCCATGCTCCAAGACAGACCAGATCATTTTGCACAGGGCACCAGGCATTTCTGCTGTCTGGTGGGGAGCCTCAAATTGTTTTTGGCACATAATGGGGGTGAGGGGTGCCCCCTCCTATTACATGTCGCTGGTTCCCCTTAACAAGGTTTCAGTTCTATAAGTTGCTTGGGTTGGCACTCAAAGCTTTGGATTTGGCCCCCCACGGAGTTCAGTTCTCACCCTTTCAGGAATGGGGTGGCCACAGCAGCGACAGCAATGGGACTTTCTTGGCAGGCAGTGCAGAAGATTGGCAGATGGTCGTCTGATTGTTACAAGCATTATGATAGGTTTCACATGCTGTAGGATTGCTGCTAAACCTTGTGTTTTTTCCTTTTCTCCCAAATGTTTCCTGTCCTATGAGGCAAGTGGAAAGTCTGCAGTGCAAAGTCGATGACTGCATTCTTGTGCAACTCCGGTGCACACTGAGGTGACATAGGTGACAGAAGTGTGGGTAATAGGCCATTCCTATCTGCAGCAGGTTAAGCATGTTTATTCTGGAGGTAACTTTGAGGACCAGGCCCGCCAGGCGTGCTACCATGTGTCTTTTCATAGGCAAGGAGGACTGCGATTGGCATATTGGAGGAATAAACATGAATCATAGCTACTCAAGGGGTGTACGCCCCCTGGGATTATGGTAGTGCATCTTGACAGCAACAATTTGGTGCACCTTGGCAGGAGGGAATTATTTGAATAGTCAATAACAGAAATGGGCTGGTTGGCAAAGAAACACCCTCCGTTAGTCATCGTTTGGTCCCACATCATCCTGAGGTTCCAAAGGATAGGGGGTCAGTTGGTCAGGGCTCTCAATCACTCTGTCAAGCAGATTAATAAGAAGGTTGGTGAGCTGTTTAGAAAGCCAAGATTAAGTTAAGGAAGATCTACAGCCAAGTGACAAAATCAAAATGTGTTTATATGGAGATCATGGTTGATATAGTTTACATATGAAATTGAGAATGGAAAGTCCAACTATATATAGATAATCTCAAACAATGAAATATTCTCATTTGATTTTATTGGTATTTATTATATATATTTATCAATTCTTTTAAGATTTACATATTTTTTATATATTCTTTTTGTGTTTTTCTCTTCTGTTTTTCTTTTCTTATAGTTGTTTTTCAATATAACAAAAGTCAGTTAAAAGCATACTAGAAAAAATATATACATAACCAATAGACATGAGTCTGAACAAAATGTTGAAGGCAAAGCGGTAGATGCCACAACGAGCGTTTCGGCTCTTGAGCCTTCTTCAGGTTACCGTCTACTGCTCTATAAATTGTGAAAAAACATATATCAATAAATGTACATGACAGCACATATTATATACAGTGGACTTAAATATATACACATAATATATACACTTATTGAGCTTTGTGTCTTCATATGAGCAGCAAGGTAAGAGCATTATTTAACGAGTATGTCTTTTAAATATAGATCTATTGCATCAAAATTGAATTTTAGCACAATTTTGAATATTGCCCTTCTATTTCCATATTCACATGATTACATGATCTATATATCAGAAAATGAATAGACATTTATCAGATATGACAATTACAGTAAGTCTATTGCATCAACATTGAATTTTAGCACCATTTTGAATATGGTCTTTCTATTTACATATTCACATATTCTCAAAGTTGAGTATTAGATGACAATCTCTAATTGTGACATACAATTAGAGAATGTCATCTAATACTCAACTTTGAGAATATGAGTTCAGGTCCTACTACACTTGTCATATCTGTAAAATGTATATTCATTTTTTGATATACAGATTATGTAATCATGTGAATATGTATTTGGGTCAGGGATTTGGCCTCAGGCGTGCGGCGACCCAGAAGTGGTATAAGCGCTTCTTGGTCACGTCTATTCCAGCTCACACAGGGCCCAGCCCATAAAAGATGCTGCGGGTAGTGAAGCGATCTCTTTTACGCTTGCTGCTCCACAGACAGGACTCTGTTGGTCCCCCATCTGGGTTACCAGAGCTACATTTCCCGCTCACCATCCCCTAAGACAGCAGATCATTGTATGGTTCAATTTTTTCCACTACCCTGCTTTCATTAACTTTTTCCCTTTCAGCTTTATGTGATTTAAGTTGGAGTTTTTGTTAGCTATTTTTTTTGTTTTCTTTGTATTAACTCTTCTTTTGCAGCTGTTTGGCGTTTTTGTCGTATTTTTTGTTGTGTCCTAGGTTGGCGGTGAGGTCATGATTGGTGGGGCTCTTTGGGTCCATAGAAGGCATCGTTTTACTTGGATAGGTGGGACAGTGGTCTCACGGGCCCTCCAGGGGGTGCTTGCAGAAAGTCAACTAGTGTGGGGGGGTGGGAGTACTTGCTGCCAACAAGCCCTTACGGTCAATACCAACAAGGGATATGGGTGCCTTGCTAGCACAGGCCCTTGGTGGGATAATGAGGGTGTAAGGGATACCTGAGGTAGGGAACTTGGCGGGCAAATGGGCCCCCAGCACAAGCCTACTCCGGGATGCAATGGGGGTGGGCCCCTCCCATTAGGAAGGGGCCCTCACAGGTGGACCAGTCATAGGCTCAACACTGGATACGCAGGGACAAGGCTAGCTATGCTTAGAAATGTCTATGTATTAGAGTTTATGTTAAGGTTAGCCATCCATCAAAACTTTTAAATAATACTGTACATTGCATTATGGGGTTTCTGCATAAAAAAAATGTGTATATGGTGAGTGCATTCTAATGTGAGATGTTTTGGTTATCATAATAAATATGTCCGGGGGTTTACACCCCCTAACCCAAAAGTTTTAAAATCGTGGTTTGTGCTGTCTTTAGCAATGAGGGATGATGGAGGTACAGGTGTGAGGATCTGTGGTCATTAAAAGGACGGGCTGGGTCTCGGTGATACCTGGCCATATTACTAATGGAAGCCAGTTTAGGAAGCAATTAAAAACCAGGTTATTCAGCCAATGATTACTTCTTTTGGCTGGATTCACTCCTTGCTTCTATGGCCAGGATGCCTGATTGATTGAATAAGGCACACTGAACTTCAGGAGGAAGGCAGAGCATCTCTGCGGCTTGACAGAAACAATGTAGTACTCAGCAGTGTGAGAGGGATGCAGGTTCCTGGAATGATAAGGCAAGAGATACGGTCCACTCATGGACCCCTCATACTGCAACACAATCGTCACTGTGCAATACAACTGAAGAAGCTTCCTGTGCTTATGCACCTTATGCTCCCAAAAATGTAATCTTCCCCACGCAGGTCAGCTTGAGGTGGGGCCTGAAACAAACACATTTTGCTCAGGGTGGGGTTATAAAGTACTACTTTATACACCCATAGGCAGTGCTTAATTTGTAAAAGAAAGAGTGTCCGTGCCATCCACGCCTGGTGCAATTAAACATCGGCTCTCTGAATACCAAGGCTGATAGCCTTAAATCCACCTCATGCCTCTCTAATCCACTATCAGACACTGACTGTCTCTTTATTTCACTCTGGAAGGTGCCTGCTTTCTCACTTTGTGACGGTTTTTCCATATTTCTCTTCCTCTGTCTTCCCACTCAGGGGTGTAACACAGGCCCCCGCAACCCCTGCGGTGCGGGCCCCCCCCCCAAGCGCCAGGGGGGTCCCTCAGCACAGTGCTCGGGCTTGGCTGGAGAGCTCCTGATTGAGTCGGCATAGAGGCATGGAATTTTCCACCTCGTTGTTTCTAAAGGGGAAACATTTAGGTCTTTTTCTGAAGTCAACTCCCTGAATTGAAAATACTTCGGTGCGCACCGTAACACAATTAACCCCTTCGCTGCGGCTGGAATTCCGCCGCAGCGCTAAGGGGGCGGGGGGCCGAGCGGCGCTCGCATGCTCGTGACGGAGCCGCTCCGTCACGAGCCGCGGTTGAGCTGTGCTCAAGACGGAGCGGTTCCGTCAATGCCCCGCCCGCTCAATGGAACGTCCAGCGCAGGCGCGGAATTCGCGCCGCGCAGGCGCACCGAGAGGGCCATGACGGAACCGCTCCGTCATGAGCACAGCTCTCTCTCGGCATAAACAGTTACACGGCGCATGCTTCTGTGCCTCGTGTATTCTGTTTAGAGCTGTAATTGAGAGGCAATTTCAGGAGTTGCATCTGGGCTTCATTGAAAGGAAGCACTGTGGACTGTTCTGATGAGACACCGACACCTGGCAACATGACTACGAGTGACGGGTGAGTTTTTTGGTCTTCCTTGGGTGTAGACAAGACCTGTGTACATGGCAGGCAACTGCACTACACTGTTTCATATAGCTTAGTCAAAGAAATGGATGAGGTGAAGCTCACGCAAACCTCTACTGGTAATGTCTCATCTAAACATGACCAAAACTGGAAAGTATAATTTTAAAGGCAAGGCACATTGTGGACATTTTTTTATGTTCCCTCTGTTAAGAATAAATTAACAACCATGTCAGTTCTTGACCATACTTCATGCTTCTCCACGCCAACCACCCTACACTCTTTCATCTTTGAAATCTATCGACTTTCTTCTCCAGCCACCCTTAACGTTTGACTACATGCATGCCTTTTGTTTAATCTAAAAAAACAGTCTTCCTTGAATACTCTCAAAACGTTTTGTCTTTGATCCTACATTCATACATCTGCTTTTTTGCTGACTCTGAATCTCAGTCCTCCTTCCCATCCATCATCCAATTTATTTGTTAAATCTACCCTCCATCCTCTATTCAACTATTTTCCTTCCATGTTTTTGTCTTCATATCTCTCATGACTTCCTCGAATTGCTACTAGCACCCTTGAACTGTCAACCCTCATTGCTTTTTGTCCTCCACCTTTTTTAAATTCCATTTTTCCGTATGTTTCATATTTGCATTTATTGGGAAATACAGTACTTGTTGATTGGATTTACCAATAATGAAATTGCTGTCAGGTAATCCCAGTGCGCATACGTGAATTTGTGTAATTTCTGTTGCTCTCAACATTGTTTTTTCACTAAGTATATTAACACAAAAAGACTCTTATGCTGCAGTCGCAGGTATGGTTATCTCCCCCAACCAAGCCTATCATCTATCAGTCTACCATTAACATCTAACACATGGTTAACTATTCTTGCAGACACAGTGACATATGGCCTTTAACACTGGCTGCTTCACCCTAACTGGTTGTTTATAAGTAAACGATTTTATAGGTAATTGACTTAGTCACAACCTTACATGCACCCATTACGCTCGATGCCAAAACACATAAGTAAAAGACATTTTAATTTACAAAGCCAATAGCTCTAACTCTTGCAAGACATATTGCATTGCAAATGCTTGTTGACTTTAACTGCAGCTTTCACAAATCCACATGTGAAGCAAGCTAAGCAGAAGTTATGGAATCCAATTGTAACATTAGGTCAATGGAAAATGTTAGATACACATTTTTCTACCTGTAAAGTTACTGTAAAATTTCAAGCCAGCTTGGTGCTTTATGAAGGGATTTTAGATTTTTCTGATATGAATCAACTGGGCATTGGGCACGAGTGATGAGACAAGATCAGAGAGAGAGTGCCTGCTTTAGCACTGATAAAGTCTGTGGCAATATTGTTTGCTGGCATTGTCCCTTCCCATGGTCCACCCACAAAAAAACCTTCTCCACAGACCCCCCCACTACCACACTGACCCTCCAACATTGCCCCTTATCTCTCCATAGCCCTTCTCTCACGCAATTCTGTTTTATACTGCTGTGTGTAGTGTGTACACTGGAGTTGTAGTGTAGGCTAAGGCGACTGCTAAGGCGTTAAATATTTCAAAGTGAAGTAAAGGTAAATACTGATGGTACGTTAACCTATGCATATCCTGCTGTCACAATCATTACAATACACGGACTCTAAAGGCCCACAACAATGGTTTCAATGCTTAGATGTTCAAGTCGTTGCATCAGTTTTGTACACTTTTATATTTCTGGTCTGGATGTGTGACTCCTGTTGTGGTCTTTTGAATGGTGAGCTAAATGAGTCCACAATATGTATATCTTCACTTATTAATTATTATTCCACCCCCCCCACCCACCCCACATGGCATGAGATTTGCCAGGTAGAATACCATATCACCATCATCACCAGGCAGGCAATACGTTAATCCTAAAATTTCTTCGTGAATGCTGCTAGTTTGTGACCTGTTTAGTTGGCTGTTTGTTAAATAAAAAAAATCTGTGAGGTACTCAGCAATGTATTTCAAAGTTGGTTATGAAGCGCTGTGTTTATCCTGAATAAGCAACTACCTATGTTATTATATGATATCTCTTTATTAATGTAAATAGCAGCCCGTCCCGACGTTGTCCGGGTATGAATTGCTGCCGGCCAGTAGTATATTGTTTTGTAGGATTTCGTTTTGATAGCATTTCTTATCTGTGACAGGCCTGTGAAACGCTCTGATTCACAGTGCATTGCAGATGCACTTAAGAGTGCACGTTCAGTAGTGTGTGAACTTGAGTTTCCCTACTTTATTTTTCCTTGCAATATTATATAGCGCGAACTCGACAACATGGCATGAGCACAATTTACATTACAGAAGAACACATTCATTTGTGGTAGGCATGGGGAGACAAAGCGATTTGCCTGGAATCACAGGATGTTGAGCTGATGCCGAGATTCGAACGTAGCAACCCAGCTCTAAAGTTCGCAATTCTAGAACTTGTGGCGGGAGGTGTGTCTAAAAGTGTATGTCGGTGCTGGCCATCAATGAAAGAGACCTGTGCATTTTTCAAATGGGTGGTGAAAAAATATGAGTATGTTGCTGGAGATGTGGGCCGCCGTGCCACCAATGTACTTACCGGGGGAGGGTAAACACCCATTATTCCGCAACTTTCTTTCCGCATACCATCACTCCGCTTACTTTCATTACGAAAGTACCATGACTCCGCAATGCCATTATAACGCATGGAATTACATTTTATATGCTTTTACCACGCATACATTTACAACGAATTTCGTTGTAACATGCATGAATGGTAAAAGCAAGTTTTTTTTTAATGTTTGGATAAGGTAAGTATGGGTATAGGGGTATATGTTTTGGGGTACTGAGGTATATGTTTTGGTATTTTAAGGGTTCAGATATAGTTTTGGGTCATGGGGGACAGGGGCAGTTTTAGGGTTTAGGGATAGGTATGGGTTTTGGGGTACAGGGGTATTTTTAGGGTTCAGGGCTAGGTATGGGTTTTGGAGTACAGGGGTATTTTAAGGGTTCAGAGATAGGTTTGGGACTTACGGTACAGGGATATTGTTAGGGTTCAGGGATAGGTTTGGGTTTTGGGGTACAGGGGTATTTTAGCGTTCAGGGGTAGGTTTGGGTTTTTGGGGTACAGGGGTATTTTAAGGGTTCAGGGGTATGTTTGGGTTTTGGGGTACAGGGGTATTTTAGGGTTCAGGGGTAGGTTTGGGTTTTGGGGTACAGTGGTATTTTTAGGGTTCAAGGCTAGGTTTGGATTTGGGGTACAGGGGTATTTTTAGGCTTCAGGGGTAGGTTAGGGTTTTGAGGTACAGGGGTATTTATAGGGTTCAGGGCTAGGTTTGGGTGTTGGGGTACAGTGGTATTTTTAGGGTTTAGGGATAGGTTTGGGTTTTGGGGTACAGGGTATATTTATAGGGTTAAGATGGGTTAGTGTTTAAGGGTGTTTGGGTATTTTAAGGAGTAAGGGTGGCTTATGATTATAGGGTGCAGGGGTATTTAAAGGGAGCAGGGTGGGATTAGCACACGATATAAGACATGGCATGAAGGGCGGAACGTACCACACGCCCCAAGCGTTTGTCACGTCCCCAGCACACGCCCACAACATAACGCAGACACGCCCACAAGGGACTACTTTGCTGGCACGGTTCTTTTACCTTTTAAATGTATATGGTGGGTGTCTGCATAGCCTATGTCCTTCTGTTGCAACTGCCCTTTCCAACGCTGTATTGGGTGTTGTGATTGGTGCAGTGGTTCCTGAGATTACCCGCCTCAAAGGTTTGGACTCCCTCTTTATTAAATTAGTATAGATAACTGCACTTTCACAATTGCTTTATTAACCTTCTTGCTTTCTCAAATTTACTTGAAAATGCACCATTTTCCCACACTTTTTTCAAAATTTCTCAGGGGAGAACCCCCCCGGACCCCTCTTATGTTGTTCAGGCTAGCTCGCCGCTGTACATTACAAAGCAAATTTTACGCCTACCACTTTCAAATGTCGCCAGCCGCCACTGCAGGAGGGGACCCTCTGCGTATCTTGCAGGGGGGCCACCTCAAGTTTCGTTACGCCACTCCCACTTTGTCTGTTTTGCTCTCTCTTGCTCTGGGTAAATGTCTGATGCTGATAAATAGGAGCACGTCCGCGAGTATAAGTGCTGGTGGCCCCCACCGTCTCAAATTAAGTACTGCAGACCAAAATAGGATACAGCATTCCCTGATATTTTTGAGAGGTGGTATAACACTATTTAACTGCGCGAGCATTACCATCAGGTGATTGCCTGGAGGGGGTCTATGAGCTGGGCTTAGCCTGAAATCTGCGATAGTTATATTCTATTGTGGGATTTTTTTAGATGGTGTACTTACTAAACAGATTTTTTTTTGTGGCGTATTATATAGCGCGAACTAGACCCAAAGGTATCAAAGCGCTTTCCATGAACACCAGTTATGTTACTGATGGATACATTCGTTCTTGTTAGGCAGGGATAGATTAAGTGATTTGCCCAGGCCAGAATCACAAAATGTTGAGCGTTCCTGCTAAAACTCAAAACTGGTTCCCTAGCTCCTTCAGACTCAAAACTGGTTCCCTAGCTCCGAGGTCGACCTACCTAGCTGTTAGGTCACATTTTGTACCCAATTAATTCCTTCATTAAAAAAGTATTTAATATGTCCTTGGGTTGCGTGGGAGTTAGAAACGGTTTATGCTAATGAAGGGAAAAACGTGCATTCAAATGGACGCCCAGTCTTGCATCAATGCACCGGGCTGCGTGAGTGTCCCCAGCCCAACGGGCCCATTACTGCGAGGCGGTGTACTCGGGGGCTGTGGTGCCATTGAGGCTCGGGAAGGACTTGTAAGCCTGGAGTGTGGGTAGCAGGATAAAAGATTGTCGGGGGCATGTGGGGTGGGGTCAAGAGTGGGCCTTTATTCGTGAAAGCCGGGTGACGGACTGGAAGTGAAGCATTAGGTGAAGGCTAGTTTACAGCTGCACGGTGTGGATTCTGATATTCCCATGCAGCTCCGCCAGTGCACCTCAGTATTTATCACTCTCGTATTATAATTAATAATCAGACTGCCAACGCTCTATCGAACCGCCTCAATCCACACCTGCAGCACTCCCTGCTAAACCTGCCCTGCGCACTCCCTCTCGCCGCACAGACTTAGGCATTTCTGGCACCAATCCTACTACCTGAAGTGTTCCTCGCTTCTCTTCTGTCGCCACCCAGCGAGTCCTCTCACAGATGAGACAGCGCCCCTCAGCCTGCGCATGCAGCGTACCCCCCTGTTATCCTACTGGGGTTCCCGAACCGGTTTGTCCGCCTTACGGTATGACCATAGCAGGCGCGCCCAGAGGTCTCTGCCAGGGCCTTCCATCCTGGCGTGCGACCCTTGCACATATAGTGGAGGGAGATAGGTGCAGCTAATACATGCCACATATTTACAAGCCCTTTCTTGTCTCGTGCTGGAGTTCTCCGGTCAGGGACTGCAAACTGTCACGAGCGCAGTGAATGACGCAGATGAAAAAAGTCCTCTCCAAAGCCCAGCCGACATGTCCCTATAAGGGCCCGAGCAAAGAGTTTGCTCACGTTCTACGTGCCTGGCTGTCAATGCCCCCTTCCTGATCGCTTGCCCACCCCCCTAAAGCGACATGTTCACCCTGCACAAACTAGAATGGTATCTCCCTGCTGATGCTGGAAACCTGCCCTTGGCTGTAGGAGTTGCCTGGGTGTGCCTTCCAATGTTGGCATATGAAACGTGGGGGTTCCTTGCCCTCTTTCCTGGTTTAGCTTCCGCCCTTGTCTTCTTCATAATACCTTGTCCTGGTTGAGAAATAGTAGGCAGGTGTAAGCAGGAGGGTGTCCCCTGCACACACCTGTGTGTTTCACGCTGCAGAGGCGCACGAAGCGGGCAAGGAGCAGGTCCTGAGTCTGGACAACTGAAAGATCTCAGGACTGCCAAGCACAGGACACCTCAAAGCTCAGACGCTGCTGACACCTGCTTGCTTTCTCTCCAGGTTCTCCAAGTCCCCTTCAGAGCTTGTCTGCCTCTTGGATTCAGAAGAGATCTTCACATTACTGGCCAGACGCTCACACTGAGATGATGAACGCCCTACTGATCCCTCTGTTGATGCAAATCTCTCTTGCCATCGCTGTCTTTCCAGGTAGGTGCTCACACTGTGCCCGGGGACTGTCAGACAGTGTCCTATACCACAGTGTAGCATATGCTCAGTCCTCCTGATGCACCCTGGAAGCTACAGTTTCCCTTTTTCCTTTTCTGTACCTGATCCACCCCATCACTTTCAGCTGAATCTGCTCTTACCTCTTGTAGCCATCTCAAATTCCATGAACCACAGCTACACATTGCATCATGTGGTCATGTCAGAGGTCATGTGAGATGGGTGACCTGCCTTACCCATAACCCAGTCCCGCATCTTCGGCAACCTCGGAGGAAAGTTTCATCATTCTGCAGACGAGGTGTGGAGCGGTGGCTGTATGCCCCCAGAATACCAAACCCACAATTTCGGTGGGACAGGATACCAAGGACCAAATAGCGCAAAAACAATATTGACAGATAAGTCTAGACTTTCTATACCCAACTCTGCATACATGTACCTATGCAGTAAATATGTCTTCAAGGTACATAGATGTGGAGTTGGGAATAGTAAATCTATACTTTCCTTCAGCAACTTACCTTTCAATATTTTGTCTCTCGATATCCTGTCTTCGAAACTCTTATAACCCAATATTATTGGAGTCGATACGCAGTAGTGCACTCCTTTCCAAAGATGAGAACTAGAGTAGCCATCTCCTCTGAGTTACATATTGGATTTTTACATGGACGTCAATAAAAAGTGTAGCCAGGGGGAGCAAGTGTTACCGTTGGCAAGTCCTTTGGTAGCCCTCCTAGTCACAGGGGTCTTGAAGGCAATGGCAGGAATAGAAATGGGGTCCTGGGGGGGGCGGCCGACCGAAGGGAGGCCTGCCCCGCTCGGGGGAATTTGGGGCCGGGGAAAGGGGGGGGGTAGAGATGGCGCCTCACGGAGACGGGGCTTGGTGGTTTCGGTAGCTTTTGGGCTGGGGGGCGGGGCTGGGTTGGGCTTCCTTTGGGCTGGGCGGTGGTAACTGCCCGGCCACGCGGCAGAGACACCATTTTAGGTGAGGTGTCTCGGCCGCCGGGCAGGGGGTGGCGAGGCTGTTTACAATGTTTTGTATTCGGTGCAAAAAGGGGGTTTGGATGGGGTGGGGGGTTTTCGCATGTCGCTGGAGCAGGTGTGGGGTGCATTCTGTATGTAGGGGCGGTTCTTCCTAATATATGGGGGAAGAGTAGGAGAACTGTTTGGATTAGCGGGGGGTAGGTCAAGCACAATAAAGTATTTAGCCAGGTGGAGAGGCAAATTGACGTTATGCTAATTGTTACTGTTTGTGGATTGTGGGAATCAGTTAGGGGAGGGGGTGGGGATGAGGCAGGAAATTACATATTTATGAGGTTTAGATTGTGCGGCGCAGGCCAAGGATGTGATTGTGTAGGATGCACCTGCTTCCAATAAAGCGGCCTTTATCACACTTACATTCGCTTCGGGTCGGTGCTTTCTTCCCCCCCACCCCTTTCCCCAATGGGCCCCAAGTACACAGTGCTCCTGGACCTCTCTTTACTTTCTATAGCTTCAACTCCTTCCTATTAGGAATTAAATTGTATCGTGTAGATGGGCAAAGGGTGGGCTATGGACCAACCACATGTTATCATGTCGGGTTGAAGGGTATATGATTTCACGCCCACTCTCCCTGGAATATTGGTGAATCGAGGTCCCCGGAATTCTGTAGACAAGTCTTGGTCTGATTGTACCTACTGAAGAATCTTCTTAAACTCAGTTGGGGGGCCCCAATGACATGGTAGCCTGCTAAAGTTTGAGTGTCAGCCTGCTTGGAGTGACGTGGTGTCCAGCTTCTGACAGGAACTGGGGCAACTTTCTGGGAAGGGAAGTGTAATTTTCACTCGTACTCACATCTGAGCCCTAACAGTGACTGTCTTTTGTGAGAGACATCCTGCATGCAATATTAATCAATAACTATATTAGGTTGCCAAAGCAACGAGCCTTCGTGTTGAAGGCTATAGCTAGAAAGGAAGCCTCCTCTGGGCAATAATGTACCCTTCATTTCAAAGCAGCGAGGGATGTCTGTCTCCCTGAAGTTAAAGTATATGCACCCCATATACTAATCCCTTGCTGCATCTCAGATGCAATATTTTTGTAGCATATAAAAGGTGACCAGAGAATGTAATTTTGCGCATCAATTGACGTACTAATAATGGCAATCAGAAGGATTTGTAGAATATCTGACCATTGATGTTTAGGAGGCAGGGATTCCGTTTGAAAATCATTCCAAAATGCTACCCCTCCAATCATTCACTGGCGGTATCTTTGCCTCTGTACAGCACTCGACTGCCTGTCTGGCAAGTAGTAAGTCTGTGCTATGACAGTACCGCAATCATACACGAAGTCCGTCCCTGCCCTCAAATTCACAGAATGCCAAGATGGCTACTCCTGACCTTGAAGGGACATTAGCTGCCATGTACCAAAACACATTGCGGCATCTTGCAAATGGACATTGGGAGGGGCATTCCGTGGTCCTCTGGAAGGCTGCATCCCCAATGCCCTCAGCTGCGATTCACATGGGGGCAGCTTCCACCCTGAGAATTGCTACCACCTAGTTTGACCGGTTGGTAACCCGTTAGTGGTCTGTGAGCACAACTGTGGTTGCAAAGCATGAATGCATGCCAATGCAATGCGCAGGAAAGTGGGGGACCCCCCTTCAACCCTCAATCTTCGTCTCCCAGGGCACCCTTGGTACATTGTCACTTACCTCATTGCGGCTGCAAAGATTACAGTTTTCAAAATCGCAGCCCTGCTGATGGCAAAAAAGATCCGTACTTTGGCCCTAAAAGTGGTTCCGCAGCTGTAAAGATCACCGTTGTCACCAGGACCTGATGACTCGTTGCTTGCTCAAGCCTGACAAAGTCCTCCTCCGAAACTCAAACCCGAAACACTCCCATGCGCCCTTTGATTCCCATCTTCAACCCAGAGGGCCTTTGGAGCCCCGGATTCTAAGGACATCTCAGCCCTAACCCTGAGGGCGCCCCAGCAAACACTGCGGGGCAGCTGGCAGCAAAAGGGAACCGTCCCTGCCGGTTTCCTGCTTTGGCAGCGAGAACAATCATCAGCACACACACACACCCAGATACCATCAAAGAGCGCTTATGAAACTGCTGGCAGCAGCCAACAAGGACTTATCGCGGTAGATGTCGATTGCAACCTGTCCTGTCTGTGTGCAACAAGCTCCTGTCGCGCTTCTGGTTAACACCATTCCTATTTGTATGAAAAAAGCCGCATGGCACTTCTGGGTGAACCGCAGTCCCCTCTGTGTGTGGTAACGGCCTTCATGATACCTCTAGATAAACCACTGTCCTGTCTGTGTAAACAACTCTGTGGCTTCTTTGGGTAAACCCCAGTCCTCTGTGTGGTAACTGCCTTCATGATACTTCTAGGTGAACCACAGTCACGTCTTTGCAGTTCCTGCCTGTGTGGTATTGTTAGGTAAACAACAGTCACGTCTTTGCAGTTCCTTAGGTAAACAACAGTCACGTCTTTGCAGTTCCTGCCTGTGTGGTATTGTTAGGTAAACAACAGCCACGTCTTTGCAGTTCCTTAGGTAAACAACAGTCACGTCTTTGCAGTTCCTGCCTGTGTGGTATTGTTAGGTAAACAACAGTCACGTCTTTGCAGTTCCTGCCTGTGTGGTATTGTTAGGTAAACAACAGTCACGTCTTTGCAGTTCCTTAGGTAAACAACAGTCACGTCTTTGCAGTTCCTGCCTGTGTGGTATTGTTAGGTAAACACCAGTCACGTCTTTGCAGTTCCTTCCTGTGTGGCAACAGTCACGTCTTTGCAGTTCCTGCCTGTGTGGTATTGTTAGGTAAACCACAGCCATGTCTTTGCAGTTCCTGCCTGTGTGGTATTGTTAGGTAAACAACAGTCACGTCTTTGCAGTTCCTGCCTGTGTGGTATTGTTAGGTAAACCACAGTCATGTCTTTGCAGTTCCTGCCTGTGTGGTATTGTTAGGTAAACAACAGTCACGTCTTTGCAGTTCCTGCCTGTGTGGTATTGTTAGGTAAACAACAGTCACGTCTTTGCAGTTCCTGCCTGTGTGGTATTGTTAGGTTCCTGCCTGTGTGGTATTGTTAGGTAAACAACAGTAACGTCTTTGCAGTTCCTGCCTGTGTGGTATTGTTAGGTAAACAACAGTCACGTCTTTGCAGTTCCTGCCTGTGTGGTATTGTTAGGTAAACCACAGTCATGTCTTTGCAGTTCCTGCCTGTGTGGTATTGTTAGGTAAACAACAGTCACGTCTTTGCAGTTCCTGCCTGTGTGGTATTGTTAGGTAAACAACAGTCACGTCTTTGCAGTTCCTGCCTGTGTGGTATTGTTAGGTTCCTGCCTGTGTGGTATTGTTAGGTAAACAACAGTCACGTCTTTGCAGTTCCTGCCTGTGTGGTATTGTTAGGTAAACAAAAGTCACGTCTTTGCAGTTCCTGCCTGTGTGGTATTGTTAGGTAAACAACAGTCACGTCTTTGCAGTTCCTGCCTGTGTGGTATTGTTAGGTAAACAACAGTGACGTCTTTGCAGTTCCTGCCTGTGTGGTATTGTTAGGTAAACCACAGTCACGTCTTTGCAGTTCCTGCCTGTGTGGTATTGTTAGGTAAACCACAGTCACGTCTTTGCAGTTCCTGCCTGTGTGGTATTGTTAGGTAAACAACAGTCACGTCTTTGCAGTTCCTGCCTGTGTGGTATTGTTAGGTAAAAAACAGTCACGTGTTTGCAGTTCCTGCCTGTGTGGTATTGTTAGGTAAACCACAGTCCTGTCTGTGCGGTAAAATACTATATGGGATCTCTAGGTAAATTATAGTCCTGTCTTGAAGTAAACAACTCTGTGGCATCTCTGGGTAAGCCACACTCCTCTCTGTGTGGTACCTGACTTCACGGTACCTCTGACTAGGTACACCACAATCCTGTCCATAAGGTCGTATTTGTATCGAAAACGCCCCATGGCACCTCTGGGTAAACCACAGTCCTGTCTGGAAGGTAAACAACTCTGCGGCATCTGTGGGTAACCTGCATCACGATACCGCTGGGTAAGCCGCAGTCCTGTCTGTAAGAAATGCTCGCAGATGAAACTTCGAAGTAAGTTATCTTTTATCGAAAGTGCATACATGGCACCTCCTTGCAAACCACAGTCCTGCTGTACAGTGAAATACTATATTTATTTATTTATAAGTTTTATATAGCGCTTGCTAGACCCGAAGGTATCAGAGCGCTTTACAAAACCATGACCAGAAAATACAGTAAAACAGACATGAGAACACACCACTATCCATTAACCTTTTGATCCTTGCGACAAATGACTTTTCCTACTGCTTATGCTCCAACTTACTCCAGTCTTGATGATGTCTCTTGATTGACCCTAATTGGGTCGAAACACCATCGACGCTGTGGGCAATCTGGCATTCTGAATTAATTTCATATATGTTGCAATATCAATGATCCGTATAAACAGAAAAAATTAACTTCTTTGCCCATTATCTTTCACTTTTGTTATACACACTTTTATCTTCCTTTTAACACCCCCCCCCCCCCCCCCCCAAACTGTGTGATTGCTTTAGCATTGAGCGCTGTTACGAGAAATTAGATGTTGTATACTGTGGTTTACTTTATGGGTATTGTCACCTACTCATCTTGTCTGAATAATTGCATCTGACAAATCATATCATTAACTGGCAATGACAGTAATTGAAATGATTCTTCTTTGAGTTATTTGCTGATTGTGTAACTTAATCATTATTCCACTGCATGGGTGTAACAAAAGGCTCCCCAGCCCACGTGGTGCGGGAGGCCCCATGGTTTGCCATCCTGGAGGGCCCTCAGCCCTCTCTCCTTGGGTATTATTTTGAAAAGTAACAGTTCGTGGAAGACACTTTGCTTTCCTCAGTGCTAAAAAAAAACATTTGCAACTCTAAGTCTTCAATGCAGTTCACTTTGCAGCTGAACTTGGTGTCAGAGACAGAATTCTTTGGCAGTGCTTCATTTGTAAAAAAAAAAAAAAGTGCCAGGACCCATGTCAGGAGGCTACTGCAGCTTGCACCGTCCATTGCACTTGCCAGCGCTGCCAGTGACATTACCAACACGGAATGTGTGTCTTTTGATTTCTCGCCCTAAGTGCGCCAGGTTTGCCCAGACATGGGTCCTGGGCTCACTGTGCCACTGGAATCAAGCTATCCTGGCTGAAGAGGGGTGAAACCCTGAAACCGGTCCTAGGATGCCTGATTCTGGTCCAGGGAGGACCTGGCTTGACAGTTCGGGCTGGACTGTTCCCATGAGGTACAGGGTCAAGACTGATTTGCATATGGCCAGGTCTAAACTGGGTTGGCATGGTGAGCAAAAGAAATATGGATTTAACCCAGATCTTTTGACTGGGGGTGAATGTGTTGATTTGTTCTGCATTCCGTCTATCAATTGTGTGTTTATTACCAAAACGGGAACCTCCACAGAAACCACCTGCGGACCTAAGGATAACAGGCAGTCGATCTTAACCCCCAAATTACGGACTACTGTTGCAGGAGCAGGAGGAGGAGAAATACAACCTGGCCAGCATTCACCATCCCAGGTGGGAGGAGGAGGCAAGCCAAATAGCAAAATCTCAGGTTTGCTGACATTAGGTTGTAAGTTGCTAGCCCGCATCCACTGAAAGACGGCTGTCAGACAGTTCTAAAACCTCTTAAAGGCATCCAGTGAGTTGTTATCCATAGAGAGGAGAAGATGCGTGTCATCAGCATATGACAATATCTGGAACCCAAAGGACTCCACGAGGGAGGCCAGAGGGGTCATGTAGATATCAGAAAGGGTCGGACTCAAGGCAGAGCCTTGTGGGACACCAAACCTGATCTGTTTAGGATGAGATGCAAACGGTGGCATCTAAACATATTGACCTCTATCAGCAAGAAAGGAGCCAATCTAGGCCAGTGCAGAGCCACTGACTCCTATATTTTCCAAGCGTTGAATGAGAGTAGACTGGGACACCATGTCAAAGGCCACAGATAGATCAGGTAATGTCAACGCGGCATCTTGTTAACAATGTTTGCTAATATGTCATCTTTATGGGTGTTGGCTTTGAGGGTGTTGAGGATGTCAGTGAATCAAGTATGTAAGGGAAGATTGAAGGCTGTCCACCAAGCGGAAGATCAGTGGGGTGTTGGAAGCAAAGTGGATGTCTGGTTGGGGTTGTCTATGTGGATTCTGAGTCTGGTTATCTGCTTATCTTCTCAGTGACTGATGGTATGGAACTTGTCAACTGATTGAGGGATTTGTAGGTCTTTAGTGGACTGTCACAGTGCTCAACTACTTCGAAGAGTACTTTGATTCTCTTAAATGCTCTGGTTCCGTCCATGAGAGATCTGCATATACAATGGAGTCCAATGAGTTAGCTGAGGGTGACAGGAACATCGGCCTGTCTCCCTTTCGTGTTGGTGTGTGGAGGGTTTGTTCAGTAAGTCCTTCTGCACCATGCGGCTGAAGGTTTGGTTTTGAGGGATCACATTTTGATTTGTGAGATGAAGTCTTTGTGATTTTTCATGGAGGTGTGTTATAATTTAAAGACTATGTTGACATCTGATGAATGCTGGTGGAAGCTGGGTAGCTTGATGAATGCAGTAGGGAAGAGCATGATAGTCAGTCCAGTCCAGGGGTATTAAAAGCGTGCATTGGTTTGTTGGTGAGGTACAGTGGATTGCCTTGCGATGGTGTGGGTTTGGCGATGTTCTGCTTGATGTCCAATGTGTTGAAACATTTTTGGAAGAACTTTTTCAGTTTCTTGATGGTTGAGTCTTTGTAGGGGTGGAAGTCTCTGAGGAATGTGGTGTGGATGTCTTGAACGGAGGTAGAGGTGATGAGGTCTGAGATTTCTTTGGTGAAGACCATGTCAGTGCTGGGTGGTCTGTAGGACAGAATGAATATTGTGGTCTTCAATGCAGAGACAGTCAAACAGAATGTGACAAATTCAATTCATTTGAGTGCTCCAAAATTACTAGGGTTGCAGAGCCAGGTGGATTTCAGAATGATGGCAGCATTCTTACTTGCCTTATGTGTATGATCAGTGCATTGGATGCTGTGGACTGTGTAGATGAGGATGTCTAAGGCATATGTGAATGTGGCATGGGAGTCACGTTTTTGTGATAAGAGTGCATTTAGTTTGTGTTATGGGATGCCTGTGGTGTCAGTGGAGAACTGTCAAATGTGCATTGATAAGCATCGGAAGCTGATTGGGTATATATGCTGGTGAGATGGATATATATATGATTCTAGAAGTTTGCCATGAGAGTGTTATCAGAGTGGACGAGTGGTACAGATCCTCAATGCGGGGATACGACCATGGTTTTTGAGGCACATGATGAAGGTACTTTATTTATCTGGAGGTAGGGAATCTGGATCCTTCCTTTCCCTTACTAGCCAAAACAAGAGGCACCCTTGAGCTCAAATACCTATTGCTGATGATGTGCAGTCAAGACAAGCCTTGGGAGTGTCCATTTTTAAAAATGGGGATGGGATTCAGTGATCTTATTGGTGGGTGGAACTAATTATGTTGCAGGACTTGGCTGTGGTGGCTAGTGGGTCGCTTTTGGCCTTAGCAAATAATGACTGGTCATTGCTGCCCTAAGTGGGAAGGCAGGAAAAGGAGTGAGAAAGCTGATTGGCGGGTGGAGGCTGGAGATGTTGTCAGTTTGACTGATGTGGAGTCAGGGGTCTTTGATTGGTCCTACTTGCAATATGTTGAAAGACAAGAAGGGAGGAGGTGAGTTGAGTGGCTGGAGAAGGCTGTTATCTAAATAACTGCAATGACTTCTAAGGTGCTTCGGTACTTAGAATGCATGCCCTGTCATTACTATATTTCCACAGGGAGCATTTCTATAGGCTTATAAGCATGTGACTCTAAAACTCCTGCTGACACTCTGAGTGGCTGAGTGAGGTACTTGAACATATTAGATGCAATGGTGATTGTTAGTTCAGGGCCCCTTCATTGTACTCTGCAATGTAGCTTGCGGGGAGGGTCCCTTGAGGTTTCATTATATGACCATTGTTTTTTTCAGTCTTGGTTGTCCCTGGTTCCATGTAATTAAACAGAGAGCTCCTGCTTCTTATAAACCTCTAGGCCAACCAACATGATTTTCGAATTGGAAAGTGGCTTTGTAACACCTCTGGGTAAACAACGACCTTGTCTGTGTAGAAAGGGTCTCTATGACATCGGTAAAGGAACTATATTCCAGCCTGTAAGGAACATGTGTCTGTGTCACTTGTAGACGAACCATAGTCCTGTCTGTATGAAAACTGTCTCTATGGCACTTCTAAGTTAACCTCATTAGAGGCTACACTAAAAGTACTCCTATGACAACTCCAGGTGAACACCAGTTCTGTCTTTATGACACGTTGCAATCCCTTCTATGTAGCAATGCCTCTGTGATCTCTCTTGATAAACCACAGTCTTGTCTGTAAGGAAAGCCTCTCTATGGCACCTCTAGGTAAACCATAGCCCTGTCTTTACAGAGAGGGACTCTATGAGACCTCCAGGTAAGCCACAGTCCTGTCTATACTGAGAGGGCCTTCATGACACGTCCGGGTACACCACAGTCCTGGATGTATGAGAAGTACTCCTGTGACATCCCTAGAAAAGCTTCAGTCTTTTTTGTTTGGAAAGTATTCCCATTTCTCCTCCAGATATATTCAATCCTGTGGTAGTTAAGTTAAGTCAAATATAACTTTCTTTCAGCACAACCCATAAAAGTGTACAATATAAAAGATAAAAATGCAGCAATATATACAACTCTTTTAAAGAGAGAAAATCACAAAGTAGCAGCATACATCTATTAAACCCACAAATAGTGAAAATGTTTCTCTGATGTAAACAACCAATGGTCCAAATTCCAACAGAAACAAGCACCGGAAATGCAACAGGTCTCGCATTTGCTTGAGTTTGCGCTATTGGCGCTGTAAATCACAATGTCTTTTACCCCGGTGTTATGGAGTGTATGTATGGGGTGTGCAGTGGAATTATGTGGGTTGGATTGGAATTGTTAGTTGTGGAATTGTATGGCATGGGATTGTGTGGTGTGGAGTGGATATGTGGAATGGAATGATGTGCCATGGTGTGCAGTGAAATTACGTGAATAGTAATTGTGGGATTAAGTGTCGTGGAATTATGTGGAGTGGGATTGTGTTTTATTGAGTGCAATATTGTGGGAGGATATGTCATGTTGTGGCATGGTATGCAGTGGAGTTTAATTATGTAGTGTGCTGTTGAAGTTTGTGGCATGATGTGTAATCCTGTGGTGTGAATTGGATCTGTGTGGTGTGTTGTGTTGCTGTGTTGTTGAGTTGAATTATGTAGTTTGGTGTTGAATTATGTGGTGTGGAATGGAAATGTGTGGAGTTGAATTTTGTGGTGTGGAATTGTGTGGCGTTGAGTGAAATTATGCTGATTGGAATCATGTGGCATGGTGTGGAGTGCATTTCTGTGTATCGTTGCTATGTGACATAGTGGTTTTATGAGGTTTTATGAGGTGTGTATTTATGCGGTATTGAGTAGAGTGTATTTATATGGAGTGTAATTATGTTGAGTTGAGTGGTATTATGTGGAGTGTAATTATGTTGGGTGGTGTTGAATTGTGTGGCAGTGAATTGTGTGGTGTGGAATTGTGTGTCACACTAAACATCCAGGTATGCTACACAGAATGGAAAATTTGAAGGTGCTCTCATACACCAGAGGTGGGCTAGAAGTGGGCTAGCCACTGAAAGCTTGAAAGCTACAGAAAGTTCTGAAGCCATTGAAAAGCTCTAGCCAGGCTCAGGTAGCGTGTCTTATTTAACTTCAAGCTCAAAACAAGCTGAGCTTTTATATGGCTTCTCCTGCTATCCACGCCCCACCCTTATGGGCAAAGAGTTCAAATCAATGCATTAGCATTTGAGATACAATGGAGAGACACATAGCTACCCATTTAGTGAATGGCGTGTACAACCAGAACCAGCCCCTTGTTCAACACAATATCTCTTGCAAGAGAGAGCGAATGCGCTGACGCAGGTGAGACCTAAAAATGAGCACAATTAAATGGCAGCTCCGTTAAAGTCTCTTGTGCCATATTTTCCAACAAAAAACTGCTAAACTGGAAACTAATATCCAACAAGATCAGGAAATTCATGCAGTTGCTATCCAGTTAGGTTTGAAACAAGACTTTGAATGTGCATGAATCCCTAAAAAGATACAATGTTGTGCCTGCTCACCAAAAATTACATTCTTGTGCACTCTTGCGAACACCCATTTCTCCAACCTTAATTTCAAAATGTGTCTCCGTTAAACATTGTTCTTACTTACGGAGTATGCAAAGTGTTGGGTTACATTTACAAACGCCAGTGTTCGCAGGAATGGATAACTTAAATTGGGTTATGTAAATTGCACATAGAGATCACTGGTTGTGGGCTGCAAGCTTAACCTTGGTGCAAATAAGATACAAAATGCTTGAATTAAAAGGGTGATTTAAAAAATAAACCTGTCACAGGACGGTACGCCTTCAATGGAGTTTAATGGAACAAGGCCAGGGTTAGACCTTGCATAGCATGTTACCTTAACCACCTCTCTACAACATGCCACTCCAAAAAACCTCATGGTTTGTGCGGTGCAAACGACTTGAAACACTCCTCCCTTGTGGCTCTTGTTGCGAATTTACAGAGACACGAAATCAGAGCTTCAGATTCCCTCGCCACATCACTAAGCCCAGCATAGGAGAAGTCTGCAATAGTATAGCGCCGAGACGCCTGCGGGCAATTGTTCGCGCTTTATTAAATATCAAAAATAAATAAATAAATAAGTGCCACAAAACCAGTGAAGCATACATTAAGGACAGAGGGGAAAGCAGGGTGAAGCAGAAGTGGCAGAGGGATATAGGACTGAGCAGGGAGGAAGGACATCGCGAAATTGAGGGACTTGAGGAAAATGTAAACAGAAGTGAAAGGGGGCTAAGAGGAGTTAGAACGGGGTGAAGCTGAGGGGGAAGTATTGTAGAGGGCATGGCAAAGATAACACAGAGGCCGGGACTGGCCGTAGTGGACACCCTGCGTTTCCCCGGTGGGCCACGAGGGTGGGGGCTGTTTTTGTTACACGGCAAACAGCATTGTGCTTTATGCGCAGCTAAAGTTGTCTCTATTATTTATGAGTTTCCTATTGCGCTGTAAATCGTCTGATGTCAGCTCTGGGCAAGCCACATTTCTGCCTGAATAAAAAGTGCATCTTTTAGTCTCAATATATGCGTTCTGGTTTAATATTAATAAAACTGTTATTAAACGGAACGAAAGTGCCTCTATAGCACCGCTGACTCAGCCAAACTCCTATCTGCAAGGAAAGTGATTCCAATGACTCCTCCTGCTGTGATGTAGTGGTGTCTATGTACATCAAGAGGTGCTGCCCACGTGGAAAGTGTCTCCAGTCTCCATAGCACCTTAAGATGAGCCAGAGTGCATCTACCTATGTACGTGGAAGAATGATGGCCTCCAGAAACATTATCCAACTCCCTTATTTTCCCTTCCCTTTCCAATGCGGATGTGTAAGAGTGCTGTCTAGTATTAGCATGGAAGGGGCCTCTATTACGGATACAGATGTGGCAGGGTGTTTCCCACCTGAGTCTTGGTGTCGCCTACAGATGTGCAGAGTTCTGTCCTCATGGACAATGTCTAGTCCACCTATAGAGGCCTCAGAGTGCAGTCCACATGAAACACCTATAAAAATAAATGCCAATGAGCTATCCACATACAACTTGTCTCAGTTGCATCTTTAGGTGTGCCAGAGTGCTGGTAAGTTTGTAAGTGCCTCTCTTACACCAGTAGATGTGACAGAGTACTGTCCACTCGAATGTGTCTTTGTTGCACCTATTGGTGTGCCAGAGTGCTCGCAAATTTAGAAATTACTTTGACACACATATAGATAGACTTGACGACAGAAAAGTGTCTCTAGTGTATCTTTGAATAGATCAGAATGTTGTTCTAAAGAGTGAGTAAATATACAGGCTCTAAATGGGAGAAATGTGAAGGTCTGTAGAATCAGCACTTAGGGGGTGATTTGATTTCAGAATTTATATAGTGCAAATGATTACTTCCTAAAGAGGGAATCAAAGCTCTTGAATAAAACTGCGGGGGGGGATGGGACGCTAGTGCCACATCCTATGTGAACAGAAAGGTTGTTATTTGAATCTTCAATCCCAACAGATTGGGCTGAAGCCTGGTCAGAGGAGGTAACGCTATCCAGATCTTGGCTATAAAGACTGCAAGACAGCAACCAACCTGTCTGCTTTCATATATCTCGGGGTGACTACTAAGTCTCCTTGTGTTAGATATTAACTCCCTGAGAGGGATATAAAATGAAACAAATGGAGTTCCTAAACCTATGCTTACTATTTCCTTAAATGGTTATCAGAGCTCCTTTCAGAGGGCCACTGGGCAGGTAAGGATTACTGGTCCCACCATGGTGGTTGAGGCATTTTAATCCTGATGTTTCGGGGGCCCGACCTGTTTTGGATTCTGAGCAACTGGGCCGAGTACCCCTTCTGCACTTGGCTTTCAGTGGTAACCGTGGTCGAACAGTCCAAGGCTCTCTCAAGGTAAAAGTGTGTACACATATTAGTGTCAAAACAAAGAGGGGGAGTCCCTGTTTTCCAAAACTTGGAAGTATAGTGATAATACCGTCCTTAATGAACATTCAAGCCCGTAAATACAAAAACCACAATGTTGTCAAACACTTTCAATTAAGTAAGATACTCAAAAAACAACATCCAATGGTTTTAAAAAATATATATTTGTACAATTTATTCAATATAAAACAATGCATTCAATCACAATTTTAGTGCCTTAAAAATACAGTGTTAAAAATCACATGAAGAGCAATTAAAAAACTTTTTTTAAAAGTTGTCGACGCAGCGTTTCAGTTTTATTATAGCACCTTCATCAGGACAAAGCTCTTGATAGTTACAGGAATGAATTATCCTCCTCTATAATCAATTTGAGGTAATGTTCTTCAGAATAACATCCCCTTCATGAAAACGCGTGTCACTTGCTTCGACTTAGTGCACGGACAATTTCTTTGAATCTGAATATGTTCTTGTTTAAAAGAGTTGAGGGAGCCACCGTTACTTATTGATGCAGAGATGAAGCCTTATATGTGGAGAATCGTAGCAACATGTAACTGGATGCTCGTGACAATGGCGTTATAAATTGCAATTATGTCGATTGTCGCGTCCTGCTGGATCCGTCTTTATTAGATGCAGAGTATTTAATTCTCCAGATCTGGTCGAGGAAATACGGCCTCCCTGCTCCGCTCGTTACTCTTTTCGTCTGATCCCGGCGAGCATCCAGTTACATGAAGGTGCTATAATAAAACCGAAACGCTGCGTCGACAACTTTAAAAAAAAGTTTTTTAATTGCACTTCATGTGATTTTTAACACTGTATTTTAAGGCACTAAAATTGTGATTGAATGTATTGTTTTATATTGAAT
Organism: Lissotriton vulgaris; assembly: GCF_964263255.1. Lineage (NCBI taxonomy): Eukaryota > Metazoa > Chordata > Amphibia > Caudata > Salamandridae > Lissotriton > Lissotriton vulgaris. Next base: position 357,927,332 of record NC_141693.1, on the reverse strand, counting down.
AAATTGTACAAATATCTTTTAAAAAAAAAACATTGGATATTGTTTTTTGAGTATCTTACTTAATTGAAAGTGTTTGACAACACTGTGGTTTTTGTATTTACGGGCTTGAATGTTCATTAAGGGCGGTATTATCACTATACTTCCAAGTTTTGGAAAACAGGGACTCCCCCTCTTTGTTTTGACACTGCTCCTTGTCACTGATTGGATTTGTAAGGAGACCTCCTTTATTTCTTTTACTTACACATATTAGTGAACATGGGCTCACAACTCAAAATGCATGCAACAACATCAATAAATCATTGGCCAGCAAAATACTTTTAAGAACAAAGAGAAGTATTTCATTTCTACCTATACCACACAAAGGAAGAATACAATATTCACAAACAATTACACAGTCCTCCCCTTGAGGTCGTAGCTGTAGTGTCCATCAGGTGATTCCCTGTCCCGTAATCCCCTTGTGTTAGTAATCATGCTTATTCTCCATTCACTACTAAAACATCCAGGGTATGCCCCACTAGTATTCTGAGTCTCAAGAGTCCTCTACGACGCGGATTTAAAGTCAATTGTGTTCCAGCCCACACAAGCTTGATTTGGCAATAAGACCCCCTGGGGCCGTCAGGCCCAAAACAAGTCTTACCAGCACCATCATGAGGAAAGTGTTCAGTGTCCTGGAATGGCCCCATCAATGAGTGCTCGCAGCGGCTCCAGTCCAAGTCAGGTGACTCGGGCGCATGCAGACTGAGCGGCTGTAATCACCAGGGGCAGGTCCTCTCCCTCCCAGTTGCACCCCTGCAGCAATCTGAGGTTTGCTGCAGCTTCCCCTGTGATGTGAGTGTTAACACCTGAGGATGACTACTGCGATCCTGATTTTGATCCCATGCTTGGGTGAAGGTTCTTCCACAGCATCCTCACTTACCCAATGGGGTCAGACCAGTGGCTGTGCTTGGGGCTTCCGGAGACCTTCTTCGATGTACAGGGTCACTCCTGCTCACTTTCCATGGGCTCCGGCCCAGTAAACATTGCACAGTTAGATATGGCAGCCCCCCATCCCGGCATACTGTGTTGCTCTACTGATAAAAGCCAAGGCTTCGACCCTTATCTCACTGCAGTTTTGCACCACGGCAGCCCCTACTGGATTGCAAGGTCACCGCACCGCTGTCACACATGGTTTTGGCCCATACTGCAAAGCAATCTTTACCATGGCAGCCCCTCCTTGCATACGGGATCTCTGTACTGTTAGCGTGCAAGGCTTTGGCCCTTACCACATGCCAGTCTTTACCACGGCTGTCTTTACAGTGGCCCTACCTTGGCATATGTGGGTCACAGACTCAGACCTGCATACAAACAATGACCTGATCGGTGCAGCAGCAGTTTCCTCACACTTCGCACAGGGAGTCCACTTGACAGTGGCCTTAACTGGACTCCCCCCTCCCTCCCCCCAGTAATCTCCTCTTCCTCATTGGGTACAGTGGTATTGGCCAGTAGGCAGGCACTGGTGCTCCAGGGCATATGGTCTTGGATTACCAGGGTAATATCCCCTCATCCAGCAGGGAGACTAATAGGCCTTGGCCCCCAATCCTGGTTACAGGTGGAAGTATTGCATCTTTTGAAGTCCATGCTTCTCTGCTCCATATTCCTCTTGAAATGCAGTCTGTCACAGTAAGGATGTCTCAAAGCTGATAGTCCCACAACACAGGCCATGGGAGTGACTAGAGGTCACACCTGGATGTCAGCCACTGTAATATGTGCATTATATGTGCAAGTTTAGCCCAAGGTTCCTAGCCCTACTCTTTATGTTTCTCTTATCAACCCCATTTCCTTCCTGAGATGTACCCAGGCCCCTTCCTTGTGATCTCTCACTGAATCAAAGAGCACCCTTTTGATGTGTACAGGGAGGCCTGCCCCCCCCCCCTCCCAGTGTGTCTCCCACCCATCATACAGGAATACAGCATCCACAAATATGTCTAACAAGATCGTTCTACCTCCACTCCATGTTTCACCATACAGGCATGCGTCTCCCAAAATGAAACTCAGGACCCTCCATGCATTGTACCATTCACAGACACACATACACCCAGTGTATATACACAGCATACACGTACTACACTTTACTGCATCATCTATGTACTGTACAATTCATAGCCACACATAGATCCAGTATTTGAATATAACATGTGTGCCCTGCTTAACACTGTATCCTTTCTGTACTGTACCACTCACAAGCTCACATACACCCAGCACATGCACCTATCATCCCACGCACTGCACCCTTCACGTATTGTACTACTCACAGGTAGGCCTGGGTGGTAAATTCCATTCCGTTCGCGGAATTTGTCGAATTTGGGTAATTTCGTGTTCCGCAGAGAACGCAAAATTGCCCAAAATTCTGCGTTTCGCGATTTTGCGTAATTATTTCCTTTTTCGCGTTCTCAAATGCGTGTTTGCAAGATATTTCACCCCGAGCACGCAAACAGCGATTGCGAACAGTAAAAAAAGCAACCCGAACAACCAATTCCGCGTGTTTGTAGAATTTCTGCGCGTTCGCGGGGATTTTTTACCGTTTTGCGGAGATTTGCATAACATGATTATGCAAATTCCACCCACCTCTACTCACAAGTACACATACACCCAACAAATACATTTATACTGCACGCTCTGTACAACACTACATCCTTCAGGTACTGTACCACTCCTGGGTAGATCTGCTTCCAGCACATGCTTACACCATGCACGCACTGCTTAGTACTGCACTATCCCTGTATTGTGCCCTTTAGCAGGCACATATACACCCAGGGCAGATACAAAACTTCTGCACTGCTCAGAACACAAGAACGGAACTTTAAAAAGTGAGTGAGCCTGTAGGCCTCACTCCAGTGACAGATCAAAATGGACCTGTTCAATTCTACTAATCGCTACACTGTATGCTGCCACCACGACACTTGTGCTTCACTCCTGGAGTAGGCAGTAGCCTTCCACCACTATGAGGGTTACGCTTTGGACGCCCCTCCTGGTCGAACTAAACTGGAATGCTTGACACAGGGCTATGTCATGGCGCATACACATGATCCATGTCCACCTATTTTGAATTTGAATTTGAATTTAAAAACATTTATATAGCGCACTTATACCAAGCGGTTTCATGGCGCTTCAGATTGCGAGGGGGATGGCAAACGAGGAGAGTTAGGCAGCAAAAGCGCGAGAGAAAAGGAAGGTTTTAAGGTTTTTCCTGAATTCAGTGTAGGAGGATGTTGTGCGAAGTGCCGCGGGCAGAGAGTTCCAAAACACAGGGGCCAGAACAGAGAACTTAGTGCCGCCAGCCTTTTTCTTTTTGAATCGGGGAACAGTTAAGAGGGCCAGGTGGGAGGAGCGAAGTGCTCTCCCTGGGATGTAAGGCTTGATAGCCGAACAGATGAACTCTGGTGCTGTGCCCATTCTAGCCTGAAAGGTGAAGCACCCAAGCTTGAACAGGGCCCGCTCTTTCACCGGCAGCCAGTGCAGTGCCTGCAGTAAAGGGGTGGCCCGATGATATTTAGGCAGGCCATAGATAAGTCGGGCCGCCTGGTTCTGCACTAGTTGCAGCCGGTGAATGGCGTAGGCAGGCGCACCATTGTAAATGATGTTGCCGTAGTCAAGGCGCGACAACAACACCTATGACAAAACAAATCAGCATGAGGGATCCAGACATCAATACAGTTCGGCACTCAGGGCAGGGATGCAGGTCCATTACCACGGAGAAGACTTTTCTGTGCCAACAATAGTCTTAGGGCAAGTGCATAATGTTTTTAATATACATCTTTTTAGATCAAAGCCTACCAGACAGCGCAGCTGGTTGTGGAAGGTTTCTCAGGGGTGTTCTGAAAGCTGATCTAGGAATGAATTCAGCCTACTGCTTACCATTGGCTTTTTGTTTAGTCATTCCCTTTTTCATACTTGTTTGTTTTAGTCCATCTGGCTTGTGTTTGTCCTTCCCTTAGACCATAGACTATTTAGCAGCTCTCTGATTGGCTGATCAGAATCTACTTTTTTGGGATCTATTTTTTTGTAAATCACTCCATGAGAAGGCATCTGCTTTCCATCCATCGTCTCTGCCATGTGCTTTTTTTTCTTTTATCCGCTTTCCTTTGTCTTCCATCTGCTTTTGGTTGTCCCTCCTCCCTCCCTGCTTTCATCTCCATCCTCTCTCCTACCCTGCTTTCACGGTCTCCCAACCCTGCAAGCCCTTTCCATTTTTATTGAATTTTCCTTTTTCAAGCGCTATCAGCTTTGCTATTTGGTCTCATAGACATTATATATTAGCTTTGCTAATGCTTGTAATTGTGTCTGGAGTTGCTAGGGGCAGGATCATTCGCGAGCAGGGTATCAAGTTTATTAAACAATGGGGAAGCTGCATTCCTGACAAGCTGAAAGCCCTGCCCCTCATCCTGCTTCCAGGCTGCGTGGTCTAGTGTACAGTAGAGAGTGAGTCCATTGGTAAGGTCACACACAATGTGGTGGAAAAGTGCTCTGAGCCGTGTACGACCTTCCTGCTTACCACATCCGCTTATTTTGAAGGACCAATGGTCAACAACATGACATCGGCTGAAGCTGTCGTACAATGAATGGTGGGCTTGCACACCTTCATATTAACCTGGAGGCATCCTAGTGGAAGGCGGAGCAGCATAACACCCCATCTGAAAATCCCTGAAGGTGGTCCAACCTCACAGAGGGGGCTGTCTCTGCACCCCTGGGTGGTGTGTTCAGCACTCTGACCCTATCCCCTGAGCTGCGGCATAAGTCTGTGCCTAGCTTCCGGGCACTGAATGGGCGCCTTCACTGCCTGTTTGTTTACAATACGCCAGTGCTTCAAACAAAAGATCCCTGCGAGCAAATGTAAGGCCCATCTCTTGCTATGTGCATACTACACAGTACATACATGTACATTTTAATTATACCGACTGGAGGATTTAATCAAATAAGATTTCCTACCAGTCAGGTATTTTTAACCCATAAAGAACCTCTCTATTTCCTATCTTCCATTATGAGTGGTCTGATACGCTCCGTTCTGAAACAGAACGGGAAGGAACCCAATGATGAAGCATGCCACCAAGTGGTAACCCTGGTGGGTGAGGGTTGTACTACACAAAAGCAACTGCTTTTCCCAAAAGGGATACACAGCAAAATAGGAGAGTGCAGAAACTATTTCTGAATGACAATTATTTTAGATCAAACAGAACAAATTAGTATGATCGGCCAACTAAGTTAAGTCTGGCCATATACATTTAATGGAAATCCAATGTAACCATATATTTTCTGAAGCCCAATCATAGACACTGTTTATTTCAACTCGTGTTTTTACAATACAAAACGTTTATACACATCACAAAAATGTACAAACGTCTAATTTTAACAAAAAAATAAATTAAGATCATTCTAGGTCTCTCCCAACCGCATCTGGTACATAATTTGACTAGAATATGTAGTTGTGATATTTTTTCCACAAGTGTCTAATCCACCAAATAAAATACTCGTTGGGGACTGTTAATATTCTATTTTTCTAGTATGATTTCCCATACACAATAATTATTCCTCAATGTTGATCTTTGGATTTTCTTCTCCCAAAAGAAGGATGATCGACTTGTTTTGGCCTTTGGTGCATTGAAAGCCTCATCAGGACTGGGATAGAGGGGTGACCAATCAATTCTCAGTGCTCCATAGTCACTCAAATCCTTATATCAACTAAACTCATCCTGGTAATTAGGATTCGAAACCAGGATGGTGGACTAGGCGGGACAAACCCACGCTTGCTTTGGCAGTCGGTTTCTCTTCTTTACTGGTAAAACAATGCTCGTGCTCCATTGTGTTGGAAATAGCGTGAACCAATAGAAGGTTTTTCTAATCTGCAGTAAGGCCAAGCCTTATAAACTAATAAACAACAACCAATTGCCAATACTGCAAGTTATTCATATAATGACTGCACCGTGAAGAACAGACTCAAACTGGTTCTTCAGAAGATTTTTTCATTGGAATGACTCTATTTATTTCAAGTAGAAAATCACAACACTATTTTTTGACTGTAAATTTTCTTGTTTGTTTTCCAAAATAATATTAAATTGACAGGAGAGAAGAAGAAAGGATAAAAATCCTATTTATAAGACATTTTAATTCGCTAATCACTCACATTCTTTCAAGCATTCACTCGTGAAATTTCATTCATCCTCATATGTACAATTCTCTCAGAAAGCCGTGAAAAGAATTAGAAAGAAAAAGAATGAAGAAGAAAATAATCAAACTATAATCATAAACAATGATTCTGTTCTACACAATTTGATCTTAATCCAATAGGATAACTAAAGCGTACTTTTCAAAAATACATTCACAATTTTAAACAGTAGGCCATCAACACATATAAAGTATTCAAATAGTTCTTTAAAGCGTTTTTTAAAAAAAGATTGGCCTAACACGATGATGGTCGACGCGTTTCGAGTTCCTTGAAAGAGGAACTCTCCTCAGGACCTCAGAATAATTTCTGAAAAACATAATAGAAGACCTTGTCTTACTTCGTTGTAAGGAAAGGTGAACTAAACAAACTCAGTGCGGCTGCATAGGCACTCTCACCTTAAAGCTCACATCTTATACTCTTGGCATCCATGGTGACAATCATGCTGAAAAAATCATAAAAACAATGAGGGTCAACAGGTCCTGTCTAAACCAGCTTAATTACATGTACGACAGTTAGTCAAGATAAGGATCCTTACTTTCATGTAGCGTGTTAACCTTTCTCTAGACAGGGCGTTGACTGTGTGGTAGCTTAATACGATCCAGTGACTGCCTGCAATGCAGAAATGGATGCCTTGTTTCCACGGTTCATATCTAGTTTCCCAAGCAAACTAAGAAACATTGTACTCAATAACATACCTTATAGGCTGTTTTTTTGTATGTTGACTTCTGTAAATTAGTAATTCGAGTGAATCTGAAATCGTAAACAAAAGATGTAGTCATATATCTGTCTCTTTTATGTTCAGTAGCAGAAGTTATTGTAATTTTATGACTGGTATGTTCCAACTCGCTTTTTCATCTGAACGGTACATTCATTTGAACGACACATTGTTGCCTCCTTCGGGACTAATTAAGAGAGTTAACAACCGCTCAGTCTGGAATGTTAAATTGTAAATGCCACATGTTCTGTTAAAGACGACAATATACGCAGATTTTAAAAAAAAACGTTCAGATGAAAAAGCGAGTTGGAACATACCAGTCATAAAATTACAATAACTTCTGCTACTGAACATAAACGAGACAGATATATGACTACATCTTTTGTTTACGATTTCAGATTCACTCGAATTACTAATTTACAGAAGTCAACATACAAAAAAACAGCCTATAAGGTATGTTATTGAGTGCAATGTTTCTTAGTTTGCTTGGGAAACTAGATATGAACCGTGGAAACAAGGCATCCATTTTTGCATTGCAGGCAGTCACTGGATCGTATTAAGCTACCACACAACCAACGCCCTGTCTAGAGAAAGGTTAACACGCTACATGAAAGTAAGGATCCTTATCTTGACTAACTGTCGTACATGTAATTAAGCTGGTTTAGACAGGACCTGTTGACCCTCATTGTTTTTATGATTTTTTCAGCATGATTGTCACCATGGATGCCAAGAGTATAAGATGTGAGCTTTAAGGTGAGAGTGCCTATGCAGCCGCACTGAGTTTGTTTAGTTCACCTTTCCTTACAACGAAGTAAGACAAGGTCTTCTATTAAGTTTTTCAGAAATTATTCTGAGGTCCTGAGGAGAGTTCCTCTTTCAAGGAACTCGAAACGCGTCGACCATCATCGTGTTAGGCCAATCTTTTTTTAAAAAACGCTTTAAAGAACTATTTGAATACTTTATATGTGTTGATGGCCTACTGTTTAAAATTGTGAATGTACTTTTGAAAAGTACGCTTTAGTTATCCTATTGGATTAAGATCAAATTGTGTAGAACAGAATCATTGTTTATGATTATAGTTTGATTATTTTCTTCTTCATTCTTTTTCTTTCTAATTCTTTTCACGGCTTTCTGAGAGAATTGTACATATGAGGATGAATGAAATTTCACGAGTGAATGTTTGAAAGAATGTGAGTGATTAGCGAATTAAAATGTCTTGTAAATAGGATTTTTATCCTTTCTTCTTCTCTCCTGTCAATTTAATTTTATTTTGGAAAACGAACAAGAAAATTTACAGTCAAGAAATAGTGTTGTGATTTTCTACTTGAAATAAATAGATTCATTCCAATGAAAAAATCTTCTGAAGGACCAGTTTGAGTCTGTTCTTCACGGTGCAGTCATTATATGAATAAATTGCAGTATTGGCTATTGTGTTGGAAATGCATGCTTTCTATCAATTGCCGTGGTGCAAATTCCACCTTCGAGTGAGGAGGGAAAACCTTCCTCAGCACAAGTACTTTCACAAAGCGAATGTCTCCATCCCCCAAAAGAGAGGCTAGCCCATATGTTAGAGTGGGGTTCTCAATTTTGTGTTGCAAATCCTGTGTTTGGTTTTCTTTATAATTAATTTTGGTCTGATGAATAAGTGTGAGTAACTCTGGGCTCCATCTAAGACACAGAAGACGGTACCACTTTTGAATGAGTCCCACTGGACAATTGTTATATTAATACATACCTACCCTGATCCACATGGGCAGATAGAGTTGTCCTTGTTATTAAAACACAAAGACATGATGCTGGCATGCTGCCTTTCCTGATATAGAGGTGCCTGTTTCCACCTGAATTTTCTGGTATTTCATGGCACTTCTAAGCTGTTGAATAAACAGCTTAATCAACTGCCGTAATACATTGCTTGAATAATACACAATTGCTTCAGATCTCAATTAAACTGTTGATGTTCTTTCCCAATGCCATCTTCTCATGAGTGATTTGGAGCGTTGCAAGTTATTAAATGGTGAAGTTTCCCTTAAAAAGACTAGAACCTTGAAGGACCTACGCGTGAAATTGACTATTAATTAACACCATCGCTGCTTGAGTTAATCTTCTTCTGTGCTGAGGATCAATATAAATGGGTGTGGTCATGACGAGCTCAGCTCGTCATGAGCACAGGAGCACCGAGCCTCATGACGAGCTGAGCTCAAGGGGTTAAAACTGCAATCATATATTTTTACTCTCCATTGAAACATAGAAAGCACTGTTAAAGTGTGTTTAGTTTCTACTAGCTGCTCTGAAGATGGCTTGTCACTTTAATGTTGTTACATTTCTGAAATCTGAGCCATGGAATACTTTCTAAAAACACATGCCAATGAAGAGCTGAGTTGTTTCTTCAATGCATTTCAGTTGTAAAATTACGCGCCTGGCTGTAGACTTTTGCCCTGGATTGGGTCTCGCTGAGGGAGCTTTAGTCATCATAGCACTTAAAATCATCACAGAGCAGCACTCACTGGGGAGACCACTTACTCCATGTCACTGCTGACGTGGTTTCCAGCCACAGACTTTTGTGTGATAGCCTACCACATTTTTTATGTTGTGGTCTAATTTTGCACCCATTAAACTAATAAAACTAATACAGCAGACAGCAATTATTTGCAGGGGAAAACTCAGGGCTAGAAACAATGTTCGTAATGATGTGGAGTGAGGAAGTTACTAGGCTTGGGCGGAGTTCCCAGAGTCCGGAGAAGTGGAAAAAAACTCCTCTGAGCTCTGTGGAGATCTGCAAGTGGCAGAGTGAGGTAAGTTGCTGCTCGTTCTGATTTGTAGTGCTGGACATTTGTCCCAGGCAGGAAATCAGAACTAATGCCACCACACGAAGCACAAGATTTTCTACTCGAGTGGCAGCTTCTGATCGGTAGTGACCAGCCGCGACTGCCCACATTGAGAAATCTCATGAAGAGGTGGTCTAGCATTGGAGTTTATTTGCTTGAGCTTGCCAACTTAATGTTGGTAAGCCGCAAGAGCGGAAAAACTCTGCTCTGCACCACTCCGTGGAGAATGGCAACAACACTGCAAACCCCGTGAACAGAGCGGAGTTTACTGCCCATACCTAGTAGTCACCTGAGCACTCACATATTATTTACAGAGCTCGAAACCCGCACATAGTAGCTGTTTCACACTACCAATGACACTCATTTCTGACTGATTAGCCGTTACACACCCTACAAGATGCACTCTCCCACCCCTAACCAACTAACACTCACAACTCATCAACAACGCTCTCAAACTCACACTGAGTAGCAGTTGCACAGAACTGGCAGCACTCTCATCCCTCCAATATCGCTAAAAAATATTGGCAAAGCAAATAGGTCTCAAAGGCCAGACTTATTGGCTTTGCCAATGCTTCTGGAGTTTGTGCAGGTGTTGGATATCAGAGTATCTCTTATTAGACCAAAGATCAGCCTTGCAGCATCATTCTGTAATAGCTGGAGATGGTAACTGAGAAAGATATTCTGATAGACCAACAAGAAGGGCATTACAGTAATCTATGCATGTCATAATAAGTGTTTAAATCAATTATTTCTTCACTGACTGGGAGGGACAAGAGGATTTTCTTGATGAAATGTAGTAATCTGATGTCATTAGAGAAAATCGGTTTGACCTGTTAATAAAACTTCCATTCTTGTCCACCATGACTACCCATTTACGATCTTCTGTTATTGACACTGGTGCAATACTCAAGAAGTTTGGCCACCATTTGGCAGACAATGCCGATTCTGGGCTATAGACAATTGTTGAAGTTAGAAGTGGTCCTTTCAGAGGGGCCAATTCACAGAACTAATCTGAGACAAAATCCTAAACTTACTACTTTTGGTATTCACAGAAGGCACATACGAATTCACAGAATGCACTTATGACTCCTAACTTTACGTCCGCACTTGGGCCGGAATTTCCATACCAGGACCGTACTCTATGCACCGGGAGTGTACTCACAGGCTAGGGCCGTACTCTCCGCTTAAGCCGTAATCTCCGGCTGGGGCCGGATAAAGTGTAATCAATGGGCCAGATTGCAATTTTTACAAAAGGGAACATTAGGAATATGTGATAAATGGTAGAGAAGGTCATGAAAATTAGTTTCGGACACAAGGCCTACCTCCACAGAAATAGCAAGAAAGGGACTATCCCTCCCCCGGGAATATGTTATTATTATTATTATTATTATTATTATTATTATTATTATTATTATTATTATATGATATTCTGCAAACCAACATCCCGGATACCATCACTCCGCAATTTTTATAACGGGGGACTATTACTCGCAAAGACATTATTTCTAGAACTTTTACAACACATATGACTTTATCACGCATGCCATTATAACGCAAATGCATGTGTGGTGAAGTCATATACATTGTAAAAGTACATTATTAAAACATCAAATATATGTCTGTATATATGTGCTTATATATATATATATATATATATATATATATATATATATATACATATTTTTTTATTTTAATTAAAACATTTATTCTTTTAAATTGCATTATTTATATTATTTTTATTTATTATTTTATTTTATTACCCTTTACAACCTGAAAACTAATCCCACCCTGCTCCCTTTAAATACCTCTGCACCCCATAATCATAACCCACCCTTACTCCTTAAAATACCCCAACACCCTTAAACACTAACCCATATTAACCCTATAATTATACCCTGTACCCCAAAACCCAAACCTATCCCTAAACCCTAAAAATAGCCCTGTACCCCAAAACCCAAACGTAGCCCTGAACCCTATAAATACCCCTGTACCTCAAAACCCAAACCTACCCCTGAACCCTAAAAATACCCCTGTACCCCAAAACCCAAACCTAGCCCTGAACCCTAAAAATGCCCCTGTACCCCAAAACCCAAACCTACCCCTGAACCCTAAAATACCCCTGTACCCCAAAACCCAAACCTAGCCCTGAACCCTTAAAATAACCCTGTACCCCAAAACCCAAACCTACCCCTGAACCCTAAAAATACCCCTGTACCCAAAAACCCAAACCTAGCCCTGAACCCTAAATATAACACTGTACCCCAAAACTCAAACCTACCCCTGAACCCTAAAATACCCCTGTACCCGAAAACCCAAACCTAGCCCTGAACCCTAATAATACCACTGTACCCCAAAACCCAAGCCTAGCCCTGAACCCTTAAAATACCCCTGTACCCCAAAACCCATACCTACCCCTGAACCCTAAAAATACCCTTATACCCCAAAACCCAAACCTAGCCCTGAACCCTAAAAATACCACTGTACCCCAAAACCCATACCTATCCCTAAACCCTAATACTGCCCCTGTACCCCATAACCCAAAACTATATATGAACCCTTAAAATATCCAAACACCCCGAAACATTTACCTCAGTCCCCTAAAACATATACCCCTATACCCATACTTACCTTATCCAAACATTAAAAAAAACATGCTTTTACTATTCATACATTTACAACGAATTTCGTTGTAAATGTATGCGTGGTAAAAGTATATAAAATGTAATGCCATGCGTTACAATGGCATTGCGGAGTCATGGTAGTTCTGTAATGAAAGTATGCAGAGTGATGGTATGCGGAAAGAAAGTTGCGGAATAATGGGTGTTTACCCTCCCCCGGTAAGTACATTGGTGGCACAGCGGCCCACATCTCCAGCAACATACTCATATTTTTTCAATACCCATTTGAAAAATGCACAGGTCTCTCTCATTGATGGCCAGCACTGAGCACTCAGACTGTCTTCTCATTTCTTCTATTTTGCACTCTTGTTTAAGAATCTTTAGTTTATAATTGAACCAGAGCTGTGAAGGGTGCATCCTATTTAGTGTCCTCTCTAACATAGACGCTTGGGAGTCTAAGGACTAAGGATCCGACTATACTCTCTGAGCATTACTAATCGGATCCAAGTCCCCTCATTGTGGCTGGGTGTCATCAAGGATAGTAGCACAGTCTATCTGGTTTGATGTTATTCCGCGCTCTGCCACTGTCTCTTATCTGTCCTTTCGAGAGCTGGTTCACAGGTAACTAAAAACTAAACAAATGGACGGGAGGATACAGGACCTAGCAGTAAGTGCAGGGCACTCAAACAACCTTTTGGTAGACATGGGTGAGTAGTCGAAGGTTTACCTCAATTGAGAGGGTGCATAGGGAAGGTCTAGGTACAGTGTAAACAGCTATCAAACCTCTAAAGAAGTCTACATGTCCTGTAAATGGGCTGTGTGTAAACACCACTTTTGCTAATAACTCACAAAGTTATATAATTACAGCAAACTTATAACCATAATAAATGGAGAGTTCACAAAACATGGCATTACACAATTCTATGCGATTGCTTAATAATATACAGTGTTGGTACACGACGCAACTCCAGCAATGCCTGTTGCGGACTATTCCCAATACACTGCGTCACTCCTTACGTTTTGATGCAGCGACGTTCTAAAATTCATTCAGTGAAATCCTGTAGATTTCACTGCATCTCTTTTACGAGATTTTCCTGCGTGGGAACGCCTACCCTGCATACATTATACCTGATGCAGGTATAATGTCACGCAGGGCTTTACAACGTGACGCGTCTCCCTAGATGAGCCACTTTGTAAATGGGCCACAGCTTTTACACCACCGCTGCATCACAAAAGTGACACAACGACAGCGCAAAAGTGATGCAAGGAACTTGTAAATCTGCCCCTCTGTTGCTAGTGAAGCTCAGACATAAAACAGACAGTATACTTACTGCGTTATATGGTTAGCGACATTCCCTTTTCATGAAGCTTCACAAATACAGACACTGTGGTTTAAAATGCAGAATCACTACTTTTTCCACAAAAATGGGATACTTTTTTCCAAATGGTTATATTAAGAGGTGGCTGTACCCGTAGCTGCATGTACTTAAATAGGACAGTTGAAAAAGAACACAACTGTAATAACAGTATCATGTGCATCTGCATTCCTCAGAGTTCATGGGGTGTGGTGCAAATATGTCAATCCCGTAGGATCACAGACACAGAGGGCTACAGTGTGGAACACAGGACTTAGGGTGGATCACAAAGGCCCCTTGATCTAGATACCTGTCTAGTACCCGGGGTTTAACCCACTGCATCTGGAAGGTCAAAGGAAGCAATGATACTTTTATAGAAAATGTAAAAAAAAGGTGGTGCAAAAGGAGTGTGCTTGCTAAGCAGGCTGAGCACTACCTCCTCAATTACACTTACAGCGGGCGATCTGTCGGGCAGCCCTTTTCCATCATTTCTCTGGTTTAATTTCCGCAGCTCTGCATGAGATACAGCAAGGGTAGACTTTCTTCTGGGTCTCAATTGCTTTATAGGACTTTTTGAGCTGGCTAGAGCTTCCACACTTTGACTTAATTCCAGCCCACAGAAACTGTACAGCGCCGCAGCTCAAAACTAATGGGTCAGAAGAGGGGAAAGTACAAGCGTTTCAGGAGTTCTATCGAGGGCTGTATGGGCTTAACTATTCCAATCCACATGCCAAACTCTCCTATTGAACTTCTGTGTGTCTGCCATTGTTCTCTGAATGGGAAGCAGAAGGACTGGTTCGAGCCAATCAGAGACGTTTTAAGGCATGGGCAAAGTATGCATTTGATGTGAAAAGCTAGGACCCCCTGTATGGTTCTAGAACTCCTAGGACAGGATAAATTACCAAAGAAAAAAACTTTCGTAGGCAGTGAATACCAATGGCATTACATTGATTTATTTAGCATGATAAAAAAATCAATGTAATGCCATTGGTATTCACTGCCTACGAAAGTTTTTGTCTTTGGCAAAGTAGGCAATTGCCCAGGGCCCCACAGCACGTTGTCAAGCGGTGTAATTTATGGTAAAAGGACGCAGTTAAAATTCGGGGGAGGGAGAGGGGGTTTACCCCTCTAATCTTTAACTTTTGCTCTCTAATATAAAAGATCAGGGAGAACCCTCGGATTAAAGGGCTTAGCTTTCATCTCAACACCTTTAAATGTATGGCATTCACGGACAACATCTTAATATTTTTAGCAGAGCGAAGCCAAAACCTAAAAAGAATTAATCTCCGAATTAGAGGTATACTAGGAAATAGTGGAGGGCAACATCTGGACAAACCTGGAGGCCTGGTTCTGGGAGGTGACCATCAGTTAGCAGCTCAACTGCAATCCATGACCCTTTTCAAATGGTCATCCCAGAGCTTAAGGTATCTAGGCATTAATCTCTCTCATGACCTATGACTCATGCAATGAACAGCTTCAGCTGAGGAAAATTAAGACTAGCCTTGCATCCAGGAAAACCTGTGCTGGGCTGGCTGGATAGCCGCTCTCAATATGATGCTTCTTCTAAGGATCCTATTTGTTTTTCAGGTTTCTCTTTACCCCTTTAAAATGAGGAGTTTGTCCAGCTCAAAAATATATGAAAACCATTTATATGGTCGGGGGGAAAGCCCAGGCTAAGTTGGAAAACATGAACAAAGCATCCAAATCAGAGAGCTCTATGGGTGGCCCATCTGCTTCATTCCTCCCTGGTTTTGCAACTACTCTACATGGTGGAGTGGCTTCATGGCGAGTCTGAAATGCTAAGGGGCTTCATAGGTCTGAACTTAGCCACCCACTCATTGGGTGAAATTCCTTGGGTCTAGAAACCCCAGCGAGGCCGAAACATATATTTATCCTCATTTATACAAACTCCACAATCGATGTGAGGGACTGTCTCTTCTGTGGAAGAGGTCAAACCACCGACCCATCTCCACTGATGCCACTGTTTGGCAACACTGGATTTTCCCCTGGGCCAGAAAAACCTGCCTTCAAGCCATGGAACGGCACTAGTGTTTCAGACTGCGTGATCTAGTCAGGGGAAAAAATGTATATATTGGACTATCAAAGGGCATTATAGCATTCCTGAGTCCGAACGTGCAAAATTGAAGAAACGCTTGTGGGGAATGCAGGGAGACCTCCACATCATACATATACAATGGTCATGCCCAAAGCTTACACATTTCTGGGTGGTGGTACTAGATGGGGTCACCAAGGCAACAGGACAAGAGATAGAGCAATGTCCTAAAATAGTGGTCCTGGTAACAATCACCAGGGAGACATTCCTCCTCCATTCGGGTAGGGAAAGAGGATCTGGATACACACACCAAGAAGCTACCCTGAATAAGTGTCTGATTCTGAAATGGACAAAGACGCCCTACGCCTTCTTCTGTGTGGTGTTGGGCATATCAAAAAAATGGAAGGACTGTCTTCACACACCACCAGGCATCATGCTTCATCATCCGCAGTCCTCGCTCTCTAAAAACCACGTTTGATAGAGAGCGGGCCTTCACCTGGAGACAGGGAGGCACTTCTACAACTAAGTGGGGACCCCTGCAAAAGTGAGTGAGTGACTTAAAACATGAATGCAAACTCCACATGTAATTTTATTTATATGGGGTTTGCTTAATATTAAAACATGTTTCTGCCAACATGGCCAGGAGGGTCTATGGCATTGTTTAGGACAAAATAATAGGGCTCCTATCTAGTCTCTAACAGACGAAGATAAATCCACTTTGGTAGGTTGACCTTTGTGAAACTCTACTTTGAGACTTCGTAACCCTAGGTTAGGGGAATGGGTTGTCCCATGGGAAGTGAGGAAATTGAGGGACCCCTCTAGTCACATTTGCCGCAAGGTGCATCCCTCGTGGTGCTCCTACAATCTGTCCTCTCCTCTTTCCCACATCTTTTGCTTGGGAAACATAGTTCACAAGGCATGCGATACATTGCATGCCATTATAACGCAGTCATAACAACGACCGCGTTGTTACATCGCAAACCATTACAAAGCAAGTCGTTACAATGACTTGCTGTAGGGAGCAGAAGGTGTTGGTAGTAAAATCTAACACTTTCCCTACTGTTGCACAGACTGGAGTTGGAATAGTAAATTATACTATTCCAAAATCCAGCGCGCCACCTACCGCAAAGTCGTTGTAACGGCTTCCGTTGTAATGGTATGCGATGTAACAACGCGGTCATTGTAATGACCACGTTGTTATGGCATGCGATGTATCGCATGCATTGTAACGCTGCCTAATCGCTTAGCTTGCTGCAATAAAGGTGATTCCATATGGGGTAAGAACATATGCCTGACGATTGACCTCTGGCCATGGTGTGGGTTTTTAGCGGGTGATGGGAAATTGGATTACGCTATGGCGGGCCTGGAACAAGAGCAACCGATCATTAGGGGCACAGGAGCTCCATCCCTCAAACTTTTTAAAGCATGAAAAGTGTCTGTCAGGCTGAACAAAGGTCAGCCTGACAGACACTCTTCATGTTCGGGTCAGACAGCCAGGAGTCCGACATGCGCTAAATGGGGAGTCATCTGGCTCCCTGAGCTGAACTTTGCTGGGCTAAAGATTTCACAGCCCTGACAGCAAACTTCTCATCCCAGCACTAGGCTGTGAGGTCCTCCCTCTCATGACAAGGGGGGCATTGCTAATAGACTCAGACCTGTGCTCTTCAGTGTCAAGCCCTGAAGAGCCCAGAGTAGGCTGTCCATCAGTGATATCTCGTCACACAGTGGGGTGGGGTCAGCAAGGCTCACAGTCCCAAGTAAGGGGAGGCCCTCATCCCATTAGCTGACCCATGACAAGGTCAGCCAATAAGACCATGTGGCAGGACCTTTCCCAAAGCCTCCAAGAACCACTGAGGCTTCCCACCCACCACCCAATATCAGAGCTGCGGCCTGGAACGTTTTTGTGAATCATATCTGTATGTTTGTGCGTGCATGCTGTGAATGTCTGCATGTGCTTGTGAATGGTGGGTGTATGTGTGCGTACTTGTGAATGGATGGATGTGAGTGAGCGTGAATGTGTGATGGGTAAGTGTGAATATTTGTGCACGCGCGTATGGTCAACCCCACTGCTGAGGCACACTACCAGCAGGCACTGACCTGGAGGATAAATGAAGTACACAGGAAGCCAGTTCTCCCCTTCCTAGGTTGGGATCCTGGAGGTCTCGCAAACCCTAGGAAGTTGAGAGTACTGGGTTGGATGCATAGGCAGTACATCAGCTAAGGGAAGGCAAATTGGGTAAATCTTGCATAAGGCACCAGGCCAAAGCTTGTACATTTCTGGCAAGAACACTGAGGGGGAACAAACAGGTTATGAGTTGGTGGTGAACAGGGTTGGTGGCAGGGAACTTGGTTGGGGACTGATCATTGGGCCCTCGTGTTGTATTGTTATAGAACGCCAATAAACATGATTGGAAGGACACATCAGTTTCATATGCATTCCTCCTCTGCACGTCTCTCTTCCTACTTCATATTCTCTGCATTGCAGTAATGGAAACTGTCACTTTGGACTGCACTGAGAGTGATGCATTTGAACCAGTGCTCTTGTTAAGGTAGCTGTGTCAAAGCAAACATGGTATCCATCACCTGAGGGAAAAAACAAGCATTGGCAAAGCCACGCGTTTGCGCCATTGTGACCTATTGGCTTTGAGAATGTTTTTTTAGGTACTTGGTACAGCATGTGTATAACAACAAAGAGAGTAAGGGAAATTTGCACAGTCTTATGTGTGGTGGGAACTCCTGGTCCCCTAAACTAGAATTAAACAAACAGTGGAGGAGTACCCCCTATGGGCCAAAAAGAATTTATACCAAGAAGAGATTCCTTCGGTATCAGGAGCTTAAGGCCTTGGTTTTAGCAAGAGATTGCCCCAACCTTTTTATATTGGACAGTCATAGTCCTTGTAGAAGACCCCTCACTCACCAACCTAGTTGGTGACATGCTTCATCATCGGGGTCCCACCCCATATGCCGAGTGCCTACAGGGTGTGCTGCGACACCTGGTTACAGTGGAGCGGGTTTTGTTGGTTTTTATATGTGCGAATGGTAATTACAAAAAGTGTGTTAAAAAGGGTTCGAATCTACTCACACCAAGAATTTATTCTGGAGTGTTCGGACCCTATTAAAAATATGTTGCACCAGTGCCTATTTAGGAAGGGTTAGGTGCTACGAGACGTGTGAAAAAGAATAAATAGCGTAGTGTGCTATGTGAATTATTTACAAGTTAAAATAGGTCTACATGTTTCAACCATAGGTCGTATTAGGTGGTTTTCGTCAGGACCGTGTTGTTTGGAAGGGGTGGTACACCCACGCTAAGGAGTGTCCAGTCCTCATCCAAATACAGACCATAAATAGCGGTCTGGTGTTAAAAAAGTGCTTTTTCCTGGATTCAGGAGAAAAACCTGTAGGAATAAAAACATATAAAAAACATATATAAGGTTGGGAAAACGTACTGGGGATCACAATACAAGGGTACTACTTTATGTAGTTATTGTGCTAGGTGAGTACTCAAGTGATAGTCAAACACCTCGCTTTTCAAGTCGTACCCGTGGGCTGTCTGTGGTGGTTGACAGAAGTGCTCAGGCGGAGTTTACCGGAGCATAAATGTGTTGAGAGTGGATCCAACCGCTAGTTGAATACACTCGTTTAATGGTACACGTGACTGAGGAAAGGGGGGGGTGTGTGGGAGAGCAATCGCTATCTATGGTGCGGCGTTTCAACACGCCCAAGCATTTCTGACCGGTATCTAAGTTTTTGCATCAATACACAACATCATTCATTTAAAGGGTTGTTTTGGCTTACACTTGAAGCTGCGATTTGCGCTTCATGGGCATCGAGTTCGCCAAGACTGCAGGTATCCGTTACCTAAAGAATTGCGGCAAATCGAAAAGTTTGTATCCCATAGTACTGTAGTAGCAGATGGGCATGTACTGCTACGGGACGCGATAATCGCGTCTCGGATCTGTGAGGCAGGGCACATACTTGCGGCTTCTGCTCGTCAGGCTTCACAACCTACTTGGTTCTGCACTCGAAAATGCCCCGTGGAGTAACCCGTGGCGGTACCGGCGTCTAGAAGTAGACTGACCGTTACTTCCTGGGTAGGAGGTACTCCGTTCGGGGAGGTTGTTTCTGAGCCAATCAGTGCGCGGCTACGTTTACGCAGAAATTGCAGTGAACTGGATGATTATAAGCACCAGGCACAGGATCTCACAAACAAATTGAAAAATCGGGGTTACCCCAACAAAATCCTGAATAAAAGCCAAAAACGGGCTCGCAATCAACACCGTGCGGCCCTCTTAGAGGATACAACCAGAACAGAAGAGGAACCTCCATTAACTTGTGTCACAACATACAACACAATTTCCAATGAGGTAACCAAAATCATAGGAAAACACTGGAGTATCCTCAATACTGGAAACTTACATTGGGAAAAGCCCCTCTTTTCATACAAAAGAGCGAGGAGCATCAAAGATGCAGTTGTGAATACCAGACCAAAAATAAACACAACAGAAACTGAGTCTGTTTTGAACACATGGGGTCTGCCAAAAGTGACAGGACACTATAAATGTGGTAATTGCAGCGTATGCCCGTTCACCAACAATGTAAAAACATTACAACTGGAACCCAACAAAGTATGGACACTCAGGGGACATACAAATTGTAACAGCGAAAACGTAGTCTATCTGCTAACATGTCCTTGTGACCTCAGATACGTGGGTATGACTGGCAGAAAAATTAAGACACGCATTGGTGAACATAGAAGCACCATTAGGTGCAAAAAAACAAACACAAGGCTTACTGAACATTTCCAGTCGGCTAACCATAATGCTGATGACATTCGCTGGACAGTGATAGAACAAATAAGACCAGGAATCAATATAAACCAACGCCTTTTTGAGAAAGAACAAAGGTGGGTTTATAGGCTTGCCACCCACATATCTGGGCTTAACGATAACATCCCATGGAACTCTGTAATGGGGTAATACATAACCACCTAGAATACGGCGTGTAAGCAATCCTTATGTTGCCTAAAATCATACCACGATGTCACTGAAAATAGCAACACAGTGTGTAAGTAAACCTGACTATGTTCCCAAACTCGTCTTGTAAATTCTGAAAATCCCAAGTTCACATTAGGATTGTAATATCCGAATTAACAACTGAAACACGTGGACCTAATATAGGTACATGTCCTGCACAATCTGATACCTCTGTTCCTCCTAGTACATACTTTTCGCTCAACCTTGAGCTTAGGAAGCCTCTTTAAAGTCTCTTTAAAAACCTGTTTCCCTTTCCAAATGCACGACCCGCTTTTTAGCGCCGTTCGCGTTCTGCATTACCAAGGTAACCGAACAACGCTGTAAGCAACGTGACCGTAAACGTCACACACAGCGTCATCGGGCACCAGCCATGAGCGCCGTCCGCGTTCTGCATTACCAAGGTAACCGAACAACGCTGTAAGCAACGTGACCGTAAACGTCACACACAGCGTCATCGGGCACCACCCATGAGCCGCGCACTGATTGGCTCAGAAACAACCTCCCCGAACGGAGTACCGCCTACCCAGGAAGTAACGGTCAGTCTACTTCTAGACGCCGGTACCGCCACGGGTTACTCCACGGGGCATTTTCGAGTGCAGAACCAAGTAGGTTGTGAAGCCTGACTAGCAGAAGCCGCAAGTAAGTGCCCTGCCTCACAGATCCGAGACGCGATTATCGCGTCCCGTAGCAGTACATGCCCATCTGCTACTACAGTACTATGGGATACAAACTTTTCGATTTGCCGCAATTCTTTAGGTAACGGATACCTGCAGTCTTGGCGAACTCGATGCCCATGAAGCGCAAATCGCAGCTTCAAGTGTAAGCCAAAACAACCCTTTAAATGAATGATGTTGTGTATTGATGCAAAAACTTAGATACCGGTCAGAAATGCTTGGGCGTGTTGAAACGCCGCACCATAGATAGCGATTGCTCTCCCACACACCCCCCCCTTTCCTCAGTCACGTGTACCATTAAACGAGTGTATTCAACTAGCGGTTGGATCCACTCTCAACACATTTATGCTCCGGTAAACTCCGCCTGAGCACTTCTGTCAACCACCACAGACAGCCCACGGGTACGACTTGAAAAGCGAGGTGTTTGACTATCACTTGAGTACTCACCTAGCACAATAACTACATAAAGTAGTACCCTTGTATTGTGATCCCCAGTACGTTTTCCCAACCTTATATATGTTTTTTATATGTTTTTATTCCTACAGGTTTTTCTCCTGAATCCAGGAAAAAGCACTTTTTTAACACCAGACCGCTATTTATGGTCTGTATTTGGATGAGGACTGGACACTCCTTAGCGTGGGTGTACCACCCCTTCCAAACAACACGGTCCTGACGAAAACCACCTAATACGACCTATGGTTGAAACATGTAGACCTATTTTAACTTGTAAATAATTCACATAGCACACTACGCTATTTATTCTTTTTCACACGTCTCGTAGCACCTAACCCTTCCTAAATAGGCACTGGTGCAACATATTTTTAATAGGGTCCGAACACTCCAGAATAAATTCTTGGTGTGAGTAGATTCGAACCCTTTTTAACACACTTTTTGTAATTACCATTCGCACATATAAAAACCAACAAAACCCGCTCCACTGTAACCAGGTGTCGCAGCACACCCTGTAGGCACTCGGCCTATGGGGTGGGACCCCGATGATGAAGCATGTCACCAACTAGGTTGGTGAGTGAGGGGTCTTCTACAAGGACTATGACTGTCCAATATAAAAAGGTTGGGGCAATCTCTTGCTAAAACCAAGGCCTTAAGCTCCTGATACCGAAGGAATCTCTTCTTGGTATAAATTCTTTTTGGCCCATAGGGGGTACTCCTCCACTGTTTGTTTACTTGGTACAGCATCCCAGATGCTGAGCAGAGTGGGAGGAGGCAATGGGGAGAAGGCTGGAGCCTTTAAAGTCCTGTTTTGAAAGCCTAGCGCGGCTCCTGGTGCCTCTCCTACTTACTCAGGCCCCCGAGTTTAATTACTAAAAAGCCACCAGAGAGGAGAGAGGGAGAATGGGTAGATGCAACAGAGACATTGCACAGGAGAAGGAGGGAGCGGGGCTGTTCTGAGCACTTTTGCCGAGCCTCCTTTGGGCTTCCTAGTCCAGCCTCAGATAGGACAATGTAGGGCCGAAGTGACCCCTTCTTTGCTCATCTCCCTGCAGACAGAGAGAAAGACCCGCAGTACTGGAGGGACTCCGCCCAGAAGACGCTGCAGCAATCCCTGGAGCTCCAGGTGCTGAACACCAACGTGGCTAAAAATGGCATCATATTCCTCGGGGACGGTAAGTGCTCTTTCGTTGTGTGAGAGGGAACGTGTCACTGGAGGGCCAATGAGTAGAGTGCCATAAATAAATAGGAAAGTGTGTCTAATTTTAATAGAACGTTTGGGGGGTGGGCGTTTTTTGCTGGCTCGACAAGGGAGGCGGAAACGGGCTTTAGATCTTCTTTCATGGCCTGCAAAAGCATGCAAAAGCCTGCATTCTGGGAATTTTCACCTGGTATTTACCCTGCACAGACTCTTGATTGAGGGCTTGCGAAAGCCAGGAACTAGCTTTTAGACTCATTGCATAAGCGGGGAAAGACTCACATTAAAACATCATCGGCACCAACGCCATACACTCCGATAATGGCCTTCCCTCACACTACCGTAAATCACCGATTATCACTACAGTGGAGAGTGGCGTAAGTGACTGTGTAACGCAAATTGAAGCCCCGCCCCTAGTATATTAAGATGGCCTCTGAGACTATCGCATTGCACATATATTAAGTGAATTTAAACTGGTCTGAATGCCCCCCCACTGAATGGTTGGGAGCCCCTTGAAAGACTGGGAGTTCCTGACCACACTGCCTTCACGGGCCTGCGTGATGCCCCTGACAATAGGCATGGTCTGTCGATGGACATGCCTATGGACGAGCCCCAAAGATAACCCACAAACACAAACACCTGCTTCTGCATACTGCCAGCAGCCAAGGTACAGGCAGCTATACACTATGATAAAACATGTGTAACCAGGGTATAACCCGCATCCTCCAGAATGGCCCCCTGGCCGGAGTAGGGGTGGAGCTGCGGGGGGGAGGGGGCTCCTGCTAGGTGACTGCCCGCCGGGGGAGCTGCCCCCTCCCTTGCCCTTAGGGTCCTTCTTGTGCTTCGTCCAGCGGTACTGGAACGAGATTCTGAAAAGGAGTGTGTGTTGTATAGGAGCCTCATGGTGAATGCTGTGGGAGAGAGGGTGGGACAAAAGAAGTCTGTCTCTCGCCGAAAGAACAACAACAATGCGGGTAAAAAGGGGCGGGCCGTGCCCCGGAAACCACACGATATCGAGTTTTCTCTTTTAGAGCCCGACTTCCAGCTGGCGTAAAAGGTTCCTTATCTTCTTTATGGGGCCATCTGTTGGCTCCATAAAGAAGATAAGAAAGCTTTTACGCCAGCAGTAAGTCAAGGAGCCCCGTCTAAAAAGGACGGGGCTTAGAGAGAAAGGAGAACTTCACTAGGACCTCTTCTCCAATGGCTGGCCACCGTTTAGGAGGACAGTCAATGGAGAAGAGGGGCGGGGCTTAACCCTCGCTAGTGAAGCACACTCTAAAACATAAAATCTTGTGAGCTTGACTGCGCATGTGCGCAGTACGCCACGGGAGACCTAAAAAAGAAGTGCGAGGACGCTGTCACCGGAAGTGACGTCACGACAGGAAGAGACGTCACGAAATGTGGCTTGCACCATCGGGCTCATTGCCTCCTCTCGCTCACCCCTTAGATGCGATTGCATCTGAGAAGCCAGCGCGTGTGCAGCGTGCTGTGGGCTCCAATTTCGTCCCAGAGAGGCCAAAGAGTGAAGTCCAGCTGTTTGGCAAGGGGGACGGCGTCCACCCGGTAATATAAGTGGGGGGACGCTGTCCACCCGCGTGGTCCCTGACTCGGTGTAACATAACATACTAATATGTGTGCATTAATGTGCGGATTTTTCCACCACTAACTGCGATATGCCCCTGTTTCAGGAATGGGAGTGTCCACTGTGACCGCAGCCCGGATCCGGAAGGGGCAGTTAGCCGGCCAACCCGGAGAGGAGATTCAACTAGAGATGGACAAGTTTCCCTTTGTGGCGTTGTCCAAGGTAAGCCTGGATACATCCTGATCCTGGTATGTCTGGATTCCCTCGAACCTAGGATAAGCCAGTATGCCCACTATCACTAGGTACAAATGGATACACTATACATTATGGAAGAATGGTGCCCTATAACCTATTTTATGCGCTAATACTCTCTGACCCGAACAAACCATGGATATACCCTTATCTAAGCCTACCCATGGTAATGCTGCATTCACATTGGCCCACTGAAATCTTCTATATCCCTACCCCTGCATAGCATAATCACCCCAAGAGCCATTATGTGAATGGGCATCCTCTGGTCAAATGTGAATATGGATGCCTCTGACACAAGGTAATCCTAGACACCTCTAGATAAAGGGTACCTCTAGTGTGAATCAGCAAACCAATTCCTAGCATCCCTAATGTTACAAAATGGTTTCTCGTTTACTGCAAAAAGGTAAAGAGCTGAGCAGGGAAGATCTAGATTATTGATTTTTTTGCTTGAGGATTATTCATTTATTTTTGTCTCAAAAGAAAACAGAATTACACATACAAGAATGGCTCCATTTCAAAATAAAAGAAGGAAAGATAAAGAACCATAACAAATACACACAGGAAAAAGAATCTGAAAATCTTCAAACTATACAGTTGGATCATATTGCCATGTCACAACCAGAAAAGAGATCTAGTATACACCACTTGACAGGTTCCCACATTCTTCTTAACTTAAATCAATTTGAATGATTATCAATTATTGCAAACTCCACCCCACTGAGAAATATAAACTCCCACCACCCCAATACTGAGGGGCATATTTACAAGAACTGAAGTTGGTCGAAAGACTAACGCAACTCCAGCAATGTGTCAGAACACAGAGGCGAGTCTGATGTTAAAAGCCCAGCCAACTCCTTACGCCTGGTTTGGGAAGGCGAAGGGATTTTGATGCAGTCAAGCCATAGAGTGATGCACTGAAAAGTTGTAAATTTCACTGCATCAGTTCTACATGGCTTTTAATGTGGGAAAGCCTACCCTGCATACATTATACTTCACGCAGGTATAATATGACACAGGCCGCTACAGACTGATGCATTGAGCCCCAAGCGTCAGTTTGTAAATATGGAGTAGGGTGGAGCACTAATTGCACTTTTGCTTTGTAGAAAAAAATGACGCTGCGGCGGTGTTAGCTCCTTGTAAATATGCCTTTGATTCTGGTGTTTCCTTTTGCAGCCAGGTTCGAGCAATCATTAATCTCCTAGAAGTGACTAGAAAATAAAAAACACCCACAACCTCGGCCCGGCTCAGGACATGTCCAACAAAAGACTTTATTATCAGGGATAATACTAGATTTACACAGTTTGTTTATGAATGCAAATGATGTGTGCAAAAATGGTATAATAGAGCCACATGTTGCAAAAATATGGATAGTATCAGCCTTGGGTGCATCGCAACGAAAAGAACCCAATGTTTCCCTCAGGCCCCACTTTTACCGGTTGAGTGGTGTATAATATTTATAATTGAAGAGCTTAAAAGAGTGTGCCTTGAGAAATTTAGAGCACCCGGGGTCAGCATGTTATCTTGATGTATCTCCGGCACTGAGACATTGAACTCAAACTTCATACTCACTTAACAGCAAGTTTCTCAAATATATTAAGCATTTTGCCCTGATGTCCCAGAATCAGATAGAAGATATGTATAAAACCATGTCTCTTATTCTTAATAAAACTTTAAAGAAATTAATTAGGGTTCATATCAGGGAGTGACTGCGTACATACTCTTAATTGCAGATAGCAGAACGCCCCCGTCTTAGGGTGGCCAATTCCTTATTCATATCATGAATTGATAAAAAGCTACCATTCTTAAAAAATTGACCCAGATAATGAATTTTCACTGTTTGTTAACATTAAAGAGAGCTATTTGTTAAAAGAGAATGGAAAATTAGGTAAGTTTCCTAACAGGGTATATTGATAGAACCTGGTTACCTGACAATTGTCTTGAATAACCTGCCAAACCTGATGGTAGACTAATAACATCTTAAGCTGCGTATGCTTTAAGTAAGCAGTATCGCCAAGCTCTGATCTGACTTAATGGTCATAGGGATAATCTGGTATTCCCCGAATAAGTCTGTGAGGTCCCTTAGGGTAGAACTTACTACTGCAGAGAGCAGAAACATAAACAAAGCTAGGTAGTAATACTACAGAATCAGGAGTGCGAACTCCCCTCCCTACGTGGGAGTTGAAGATAACAAATAACACACTGGGGTTTTTGTAAGCCCAAATAAATTTTTGCGAGCTACTTTTACATTAAAAAAAAAACTTTTTAATAAATACAAAGGAATGGACCTAAATGCGTATTGATAATTTGGCAACACTGTCATCTTTAATGAAATTACATCCCCCGATTTGACCAATGGGGTTATGATCAAACAAAGAGCTACACAATTAGCTAGGCCACTGGGCACAACTCTGGCAAGTGCTATGGTTCCTCTCCGTAATTTGGGAGATCTTAGTAAGAACGAAATGCTCTGGGACCCGCACAGGGTAGAACCCACTCCCACAAATGTAACTATACGAGAGGTACTCCCTCTGTCTGGTGCCTCAGTTGGTATCCCTGATAGGCAGCGTGGGATTTATAACCCCCCCGCCCCCCCTCTTTGGGCAACCAGTCATTGCACACCCATTTGAGGATGGAGCCAGTGAAATCTGACCAACAACAACTACAAATGAAGATACTCCTACCCTATATAATCTACTCTCATTGCATAGAGAGGAATATGAGATGGATTCATTGGCCCCGATGACCCCTGACATGAAGACGCAGGTTATGTTAAGAAAACTGTCCAACATATAAATATCCTTTGTGGCCATCTTAATGACATAGAGAGTCAATCTGCTAGCCTGGTGACGTCCACACATGGTATTAACACCTTGGCTGTTTCGAACGTTCCGCGCCAGTGCGGAACGTTCAAAAAAAGTGTGGGGCTGCGTCGGCCAATGGTTGTTCGCAGCACCAGCCAGGTAGTGCTCCCGTCGGACGTTGGCCGACGGGAGCACGGAATGGGTTAAAGAGGAAATGAAGAAGCATGATGGCAAACTGCAGACTATGGCAAAGAAACTCGATGATGTCGAAAATGGGATGTGAAGCAATAACCTTTGGGTATTGGGGATACCGGAAGGGAATGAGGGGAATGCCACCAGAAGATATATTATCTACTTACTTGAACAGGTTTTTCACCAACTAAGGGGCCTATTAGGATGGCGAACGGACCTGCGTCCGTCCGCCACCCCAGAGGAGGAGGGACCGTCCGCAGGGGCTGCGGCGGTCCCTCCGTGCTAATTAGGATGTGACCGCCACCTTGGCGGTTACATCCTGTATTTTTAACATTGCGGCGGGTGCTGCTTGGCACACGCCGCAATGTTAAAAAAAACATGTTTACCTTTGCGTGCACGTAGCTGCAGGCACCGCGTGGTGCCTGCCGCTTCGTGCACGTAAAGGCAGGGGGGTACCATAGGTACCCCCCATGTGCACCCCCTCCCCCCTTCACCCCTGGGGGCCCGCAATGGGCCCCCAAAGAAAAGTACGTATGCCTTTCCACGGCGGAAATGCCGCAGTGGAAAGGCATAGGACCGCTGACATCCTAATATGGCTGGCGGTGTCTGATAGACACCGCCAGCCATGTTAGAGCTTTTCCGCCGCGGTCGGAAGGCGACCGCGGCGGAAAAGCGGCGGACGGGAAAAAAGATCCCCCAGCCATCCTAATCTGGCGGGGGTCTTTTTTCAGACCGCAGCGGTTGATTCGCATCCTCCGGGCCGGCGGTGGCTTCCGCCAGCCTGGAGGATGCGGATCAACCGCAATCATAATCGGCCCCTTAGTGTTTAGGGCATGGACTGCCAAGTATACCCAGGTTCCTGTCAACCAACCCAAACAAGGTCGCGCTGCCAGCTATCCAATGGCTATCTTAATTCACATTGGGAATGTTATGTTTCAGCAGCTCATTTTTCAGCTGGCTCACCCTAACAAAACCAAACAAAGCCTGTGGTGGAGATGTTACTGTAAGGTCTGATTTCTGTTGTGAGGCAGTGGAGCGCAGATGGCTATTGCAGGTAACGGTGCCATCTTTTCTGAAACTTGGGTGTACGATCTCATTGCTTGAACCTGCTAAACTGAGGATTATTTATGGAGGCCAAAAAATCTACTGTCAAGACCCAGCACAGGCGCATGAGTTTCTGAGATCTTGAGGAGAATCTAAAGATTAGCTGCTTGGTGGCTCAGACTTTAGTTTCCAGTCAGCGACTGGTTAATCTAACTGGCTAACTCTTGCTTGGTATCGGCTGGTATTATCCGGCTATGGTCTTTCTGAAATGCTCTATCTTTTCTGTATAACTACATTGCCTGGTGGGGGTATCCAGTCACTGTTTAGGTATTTTCTGTTTATCCATTGGGTGGGGAATGTGCTTGCTGTGGGCCAAATTGCCACAATTGCTAGAGTGTGGTGTGGACCTAGGGCTACAGCAAAGTCCTCTTCGGCCGAGTGGGACTGGAATGGGCTTGGTGCTGTGGTCTGGGGTGGGGAGGGGAGGTTATGGATAAGCTATGGATTTGTAGGGTTCAGGGGGGCACTTGGGTTAGTTCAGTTAAAAAGAGGAGGAATTGCATGGGCGTCAGTATCATTAAACCATCATTTTATGTCTAGGAATATGCTTCAATTAAATGATAGATAACACCATCAGTGGTCGCAATCAGGGTATACATATTCTCAGTTGGAATATTAATGGTATGAGTTCCAATGCGAAAATGTTATATTTGAGGGAAGAACCCTACATTTAATCCATGTCTTGTCTGCATTCAGGAGACGCATCTTACTACTGGGGAATTACGTAATCGTAACGATTTAGGCTATAATACTCTTGTTAGTATTGATGCCCCAAAGAGGGGAGTTGCTTTACCTTCGGAGGGGAAAGGATCGCCTGCTAGTCGGATTAAGATTGACTGGTCTGGGAGAGGGCTAATCGCATGTATAGGTAATGGCAGTCTAACTTTAACAGTCCGTGTGGTCTATGCCCCCAAAGACGGATGACCTCTCTCTCTTTAATTACCTATTGGGCGAACTCAGAACATGGCCAAACCCAGTGGTTATGTGTGGGGACTGCAATCTTGTCATGGAGCCGGGGTAAACTCAACAACTCCTCCTTTTGATACACAGGGGAGGATGGCCATGTCTAGTGTTAAGCAAATTAGGACAAAACATGCTTTGTCAGATGTTAGGCATACTCACTGGGTCCATTAATCAGGATTTACATTTCATTTGATTTCTCATGCCACACCTTATTTATGTGTATTGTCAGCCACAGTTTTCTGCCTGCAGTGGCAATCAAGTTGAACCCACGTATTGTGTTAGATCATAACCCTCTATTAATCTTTGCCTGATTCTCAATCCCCGCGAAGGTGGACATTTGACCGTAAGCCTTTATTGGACACTCCATGAATATATCGATTTTTATGGGTACAGGCCTGAGCGAATTTTTCCATTTACAGAGGCACATCCCACTCAACAACGGTTTTGGGATGCTTTAAAAGCTTATATTCAGGGTCAGACTACTGGCTACGTTATTGCTAAAGGTAAGGAGGGGAAGGCAACAGATGTTAGGCTGTGGTAAAGGCTTGTTCAACTGGAATTGACATACTCATCATTTCAAAAGATATCACATTGTGCAGATAATACTTTCAAGTTTTTCCATCAGTTGACTATCCTGCAGATGCAGTTAAGCAAATGGATTTGGGAGAGGGCCTGCACTAAATATTAAGCAAAATGCTTATTATGTTTTAAAAATAGTTGGGAGATCGGACAGCATTTGGCCTTCCAAATGAAGGCAAAGAGCGATAACACCATGATTTGGTGTATTAGGGATTCAGCTGGGAAGGTGGTAACAAAAAGCCCAGAGATATTAGCAGTTTTCCATCAGTTCTACTCAGCCCTATATAAGTAAGAATGTGTTGCAACATAAGAAAATATTCAATCACATGTACAGATTCCAAGGCTTAATCAGCTTACTGATTAGCAAAATAGTTTGCTGGATGACATAATAACCGGGGCAGAGGTTGAAATGGCTATCGAGCAACTTGCTAGTGATAATGCAGCAGGTCAAGACCTGATTCCAACTGAGTTCTTTAAGCTGTGTAATGACATCTTGACCCCTCTCTTTACTGAGTTAGCTAATTTGGATTTTTTTTAACATCAGTTCCACCTTCATGGGGAAAACATATATCTCTATATTTGTCAAAAAGAACAAAGATCTTTTAAGTTGTGGCTCATACCATCCCGTCTCCCTGGTTAATTGTGGTTCTAAAGTTTATACCCGTATCCTGTCAAATCAACAAGCTGCTGAGATGTTCCTATTAATTGACACAATGCAGTATGGATTTGTACACTCAATGGACTCTGTTTCTCATGTCACTCTTGCCATGTCTGGTTTGGATGTGGCAAGGGAATTAAATGGACCCGCAGGGATGATCCTGCTGGATGATGAAAAAGCATTTGACAGGGTCTCCTGACGGTGGCTATGGATCTAGTTTTAAAGTCAAAATATGAGTAATTGGTCTCCATGTCCCTTGGATTTGATTGTTGTCATTGTCCAATAATTAAATGGTATAGTAGTGATTGGCAAGTATTTGCATTTGAGTAAATAGTATTTGTACACCATTGGACATAGTAAACCAATGGTACATAAAGGCATGATCCCCTGATTGGGCTACATAAAGCACTTTGGTTGACGGAAAGAAGCATGATTCATTCCTACATAATAAGACAGCAAAAGACACACAGTTGATGAACGGAATGCAGAACAAATCAAAAAATTCACCCCCAGTCAAGAGATCTGGGTTAAATGTATCATTATTTTGCTCACCATGCCACCCCAGTTTAGACCTGGCCAGATGCAAATCAGCCTTGACCCTGTGCCTCATGGGAACAGTCCAGCCCGAACTGCCAAGCCAGGTCCTCCCTGGACCAGAAACAAGCATCCTAAGACCGGTTTCAGGGTTTCTTCTCTCATCCGCCAGGATAGCTTGAATACAGTGGCACAGTGAGTCCGGGTACCACGCCTGGGCATACCCCGCGCACTCATGGCGAGAAAGCCTAAGACACACAATTGATGTGCAGAATGCACAACAAATCAAAACATTTGCCCCCAGTCAAGAGATCTTGGTTAAATACATTATTTTTTTTTTTTTTTTTTTTTTTAAAGGCTTTTATATCGCGCTCTATTACTAAAAAAATAGTATCCTGGCGCGTTGAAGGCAGAGCAGACTAGGTGAGCGTAAATAGCTAGGAATACAGGGAGTGGGGAGGTTTAGACTATAATATTAAAAAGATGGGTTTTTAGACTCTTCTTAAAGGAACAAAGAGTCGGTGCAGTTTTTAGATGAAGAGGTAAAGTATTCCAGGATTTCGCTGCTCTCACTGAGATCGATTGACCGCCAAGTCTGCAATATTTAAATTTGGGGACAGTCATTTGGCACAGATTAGCCGAACGCAAAGGGCGATTGGGAATATACAGGGAGAACCTATTTCTCAGGTAGACAGGCCCAGTGTGATGGATGGCTCGATACGCCAGCACTAGGATTTTAAACAGAATCCTGTGGGCAACAGGGAGCCAGTGCAGAGCACGGAGAAGAGGTCGAGCACTGGAACGCCTTGGGACATTGAACAGGAGTCTGGCGGCGGCGTTCTGAATAACCTGAAGGCGGTGAATCAGGTAAGCCGGTAAGCCAGAGAACAGTCCATTAGCGTAGTCTAACCGAGAGAGTACTAATGCCCGAATGACAGTCTCTTTAGCTTCTTTCGGTAATAGAGGGAAAAACCTGCGCACAGTTTTTAGAGTGAAAAAACAAACTCCAGTGACTTTATTTATATGGTCTTCAAACTTAAGGTTCTTACCGAACCAAACCCCCAAATTCTTCACTGGGCCCGAAGCAGCTTTTGGAGGGGGTAGGTTGGTAGGCCAAAGACAGTCACTAAAATCCTCAGGGAAAGAGCCATATAGCAGGATCTCGGATTTGCTTTCATTACATTTTAACTGGGCGTTAGCTAACCATTGGAAGACAGAAGATAGGCATAATTGGGCCGCCGACGTATCTAAATTATCTTTGGGCCAAGTAAACAACAATTGCGTATCGTCGGCGTACGCCATAATTTTTGCCCCTAACTGTTCAGCCAGGTAGATCAGAGGGGTAAGATAAATATTGAAAAGCAAAGGGCTTAACATAGACCCCTGAGGAACACCAGTAGAAAGCAATTTAGGAGTGGAAGCAAAGGGGGGCAACCAAACTTGTTGCGTGCGCTTATTTAAAAATGAGGTCAGCCAGTCAAATGCGGAGCCAGTAATACCTATATCGGCTAGTCTGGAGAGTAGAAGGGAGTGAGGCACCGTATCGAAGGCAGCAGAGAGGTCCAATAAAATCAGAGCCGCTCTGCCACCCCCGTCAAGGCACTCCCGAATAGCCTCCGATATTTCGACTAAAGCCGTCTCTGTACTGTAGGCGGCCCTAAAGCCAGACTGAGCTGGGTGTAGGGCCTCCGTGGATTCCACGAATTTCTCTAGTTGACCAAAAACAATCTTTTCGCATACTTTTGCAAGCGCTGGCAGCAAAGATATTGGTCGAAAATTGGACGGGGTGGCCGGATCAAGTCCATTTTTTTTTAATAGTGGAAGCAGTTTTGCTTGTTTCCAACAGTCAGGGACGGTAGCTGAGTAGAGCGAGAGGTTAATAATTTGGGTTACCTCATTTCCCACCGATTCCGCTACACCCGCAAGTACTCTGGCCGGGCATGGGTCAGAGGGAGATCCGGATTACGGAAATACATCATTCTTTTGCTCACAATGCCACCCCAGTTTGGAACTGGCCATATGCAAATCAGTCTTGACCCTGTGCCCCATGGGAACAGTTCAGTCCAAACTGCCAAGCCAGGTCCTCCCTGGACCAGAAAATAGCATCCTAGGACCGGTTTCGGGGTTTCACCCCTCATCAACCACAATAGCTTGATTCCAGTGGCACAGTGAGCCCGGGACCCACGTCTGGGCAAACCCGGCGCATTTAGGGCAAGAAAGCAAAAGACACACAATTGATAGACAGAATGCAGAACAAATCAAAACATTCACCCCCAGTCAAGAGATCTGGGTTGAATACATCATTCTTTTGCTCACCATGCCACCCCAGTTTTGTCCTGGACATATGCAAATCAGTCTTGACCCTGTGCCTCATGGGAACAGTCCAGCCCGAACTGTAGTACAAAGTGGCTCAATAATGCAACAACTAAAACAACTTGAATTTCTATCACGGAGAGAGTTAAATTAACGACTACATGCATCCACTCTCATCAAATATCACAAAGGAAAACGGATACCTCGCGGCTTAAAACTGACCATTAAATAAGCATGGGCGAATTTTGCGAATCTCGCGTTCGCGAATTTTGCGGATTTGCGAACTCGCAATCCGCAAAATCCGCGAATTCTCGCGAATTTGCGGATTTTTTTTTTTGTGTTCGCGCGGGTTTCTGCCAGTTCGCGAGGGTTTTGTACAATTTCGCAAACGCGAACTTACCTGTCGGGTCGCAAGTTTCGCGAACTTGTTGTTTCTACGTGTCCAGCCTGTTTGGGACACTCTTCTTCATCACTGCCACTCTCTGTCACCACTGCCACTCTCTGACTACTCATGCCACCCTCTGGCCAACCCATGCCACCCTCTGTTTCATCACAGCACCCTCTGGTTGTCCAGTCAGTGTACATTATTGTGGCAAAGCAAAGCACACCTTCCCTGCCTCAAGTGACCTGAATTAATTTGGGGCTGATTAATGTGTCACAGAATATTTTTTTAGCTGGCACCTGCTTCCTTAGTGCTTCCTGATTAGTGATCTTTTGCACTTGCTAAGTGCTTTCATTGTTGCAAAATTAGTTACAACACCTGCCCTGCCCCAACTGACAATAATGAATTAGGGGCTGATTAATGGATTTGAACTTCCAGCCTGGCTCCTGCTTGTCTCCCTTAGCTGTAATTCAGGACCTTTGTGGCATATGTGTAACTATTCTGAGGTTCAGAGCAGGGTCACATAATAGTTGCAACTGGCAACTGAACTCTGGAGGGGCCCCTCAGGAAGCACTACAGGAAATGGCTACTAATGAGGAGCCTGAACTTTTGAACCTGGTAAGTAGTTTCAGTTTTGCTAAGATCGTATTTCTGCAATTTAGCGCTTATTCGCTGGGCGCGAAGTTGTACTGGGAAGCCGCGAACTCACGCGAACAGTGCGAGCAAGCCATAAAATCCGCTGCTCGCGGATTTGCGAATTTTGCGGGAGATTCGCGAATCTCGCGGATTGCGAATTTATCGAAAATCCGCAAAATCCGCGAGCGAAACGGATTTTCCGCCCATGCTTACCATTAAACCTATTTTATATGGATTGTAACATAACCAGGCATTTATGGTAAAGTGGAATGCGATTTTAAACAAGTGTTCACTTGATTTGAACCTGCTACTAATAGAAGAACTATCCAAAATCATTCGAGAACTGGAAGAAGAAATTCACAGAACAAAGTGTGACCTTTCACAAAGAATGGACGAAGGACACTGAAAACATTTTCTCGAAGAGCTTAACACCAAGCTAGAAGTTTATGGTAAAGAGTTGCAAGAAATAAAAATAAGAAAGTTTAAGCGCGATGCAATAGACTACAAATTGAATTAGGCCTACACATGGGCCGAGGTATATGCCCAAAGGAAGAACCTACACTTCATCAGAAGAAAGCTTAGCATCTGAGAAGGATAATGATTCTGCAAGAGTACCATTGAAGCCTATAACATCTAGATTTGAGTCAATAACTAGCAGCACAATCAACAAATAAAGCAGTGAACGCGCACATTCTAGTTCCTCTATGATTACTTTTTTATCCCTGTCAATGGATTCAGGGCATCCACCGGACCCACTCCAAGAAAAACAAGCTCCTCGCGCAAAAAAACTAGGAGAGGAAAAAGAAAAGAAAAAATCAAAAAAAGGATTAAGGAGCCAGAACAAAGCCTCAACATAAATATTTCTTCAGTCGACCTAACAGGTGCGCAGCGGGTGACATTAAACAAAGGAACATCCTTCGACCAACATATAACAGCACAGCCCTTGAAAACAAGATTGTTTTTTTAAAATTCGTGAGAGTGCTGGGGTTGAAGAATTTCTTAACTAACGTCATACCTGTTGATACCTCTAGCTAGGAACAAGACAGTACATGTTTCAAGCCAAAGAGCATATTTATGGATCCAGTATCACGTAAAACACTTGATATATTTGAATTAATAGTGAGAGAGATGTGAGTAAAGTCATTTATGCCAAGGCAAAGAAAAACAAATGCAACCTAAGCTACACAGAACAAAGCACCCTGCAACATTTGGCCAGAAGTCTGGGAGTAACATGTCAGAAAGCGGATAAAGGAGGTGATCTAGTAATGATTGATCGCAAATTCTATGTCACTAAAGTGAATGAACATGTTAATGACAATACCATCTAAACACAACAGGAAATTGATCCAAATTCAGAAATATCAAATCTCCTTGGAAAGATTCTAACTAAAGCTGTCAACTTGAACTGGATAGATGAAACCACCAAACAGTACCTTACCACTTATTTTCCCAGACGTCCCAAGCTATATATGTTACCCAAAATACATAAAAGCACCACGAATCCACCATTCAGACCGATCGTGTCAGGCTGCGGTTCAGTATTTGAAGCACCAGGGCGATACATCAATGCTCATCTCCCAACCCATGGTCAAGTTGGGAAACACATATTGAAGACACAACTGGTTTTCTAAGAAGCATTACATCCGTACCAGAAAGAGGAAATTAAGAATGGTACCTTTGCACAATTGATGTTGTGGCACTCTATATCTCTATACCATATTCTAGTGGTTTAGAAGCAGTAGAATGGGTATCACTGAGACAATCTCAAGATAGTGATCAAAATATTTTTGTGGTGGAAGTATTGCAAATTTATCTTCATCAAAGTTATTTTGGATGACATGAACAATTTTATTTGCAACTCAATGGAACATCGATGGGTTTTCCAGGAACTCCAGTTTGAATATGACCACATTCTGAGAAACTCCGCATAGACGATTGGATTAATCTTTTTTCAGCGCTACATTGATATCTTTTTAATTTGGAATCACACCGAAGAATCATTATTGGAGAACATCAGAATCTTGAGCACTAAAGAGCCCTGAATACAATTCACCTACACCATCAACAAGAGAGAAATAGCATTCTTGATGTTTGGATACAATTGTTTTCGCAAAAGATCACAACGAAAATGTATAAGAGACCCACGGATAGGAACAATTCACTGATGTACCAGAGTTTTCACCCTCTGTCACTAGTCAGAGGCCACCGTACAAGTCAGAGGCCACCGAAGTCATCTGCGGCGTCCCTCAAGGATCCTCGCTGAGCCCCACCCTCTTCAACGTCTACATGAGCCCCCTCGCGGCCATCGCACGCCAACACAACCTCAACATAATCTCCTACGCCGACGACACCCAGTTGATCCTCTCCCTGACCAACGACCCCGCCGCCGCCAGAGCCAATCTGCACGAAGGGATGAAAGAGGTAGCCGAGTGGATGACGACCAGCCGCCTGAAACTGAACTCAGACAAGACGGAGGTCCTCATCCTAGGCTCCTCGCCCTCCGCCTGGGACGACTCCTGGTGGCCTCCCGCCCTGGGCACCGCACCCAAACCAACAGACCACGCACGCAACCTGGGCTTCATCCTGTACTCCTCCCTCTCCATGACCAGGCAAGTCAACGCCATCTCCTCGGCGTGCTTCAACATCCTACGCATGCTACGGAAGATCTTCTGGTGGATCCCCACCGAGACCAGGAAGACCGTCACCCAGGCCCTCGTCACCAGTCGACTGGACTACGGCAACGCCCTCTACGCCGGCACCACCGCCAAGCTCCAGAAGAGACTCCAGCGGATCCAGAACGCCTCAGCCAGACTCATCCTCGACATCCCACGAAACTGCCACATCTCCGGACATCTGAGAGACCTGCACTGGCTCCTCGTCAACAAAAGAATCACCTTCCGCCTCCTCACCCACGCACACAAAGCCCTACACGACCAAGGCCCGAGCTACCTCAACAACCGAATCAACTTCTACGCTCCCAAACGCCACCTCCGATCAGCCAACCACGCCCTCGCCGCCGTCCCCCGCATCCGAAGAGCGACAACAGGAGGAAGGTCCTTCTCCTACCTGGCCGCCAAGACCTGGAACTCCCTCCCGACCGACCTGCGCCTGACCCAAGACCACCTCTCCTTCAGGAAGAAGCTGAAGACCTGGCTATTCGAGCAGTAACGGCACCCCCCCTCCCCCCAGCACCTTGAGACCCTACGGGTAAGTAGTGCGCTCTATAAATGTCTTTGATTGATTGAT
The DNA here is from genome assembly GCF_964263255.1 of Lissotriton vulgaris. NCBI lineage: Eukaryota > Metazoa > Chordata > Amphibia > Caudata > Salamandridae > Lissotriton > Lissotriton vulgaris. The sequence continues at coordinate 357,888,970 of NC_141693.1, read as the reverse complement.
TGATAGTCAAGAATTTGCCATACTTGCAGTTCCTGAGGACCCGCAGGATGACATCAGAAATCAACACTTGTGAACAGACCATAGAACAACAAAAAACCTAAGTATGCGGAAAAAGGATATCCCAAGGGTTTGTTGGACGCAGATGCAGAACGTGCATTGTCTCATGAAAGAGAGGAACTACTACAAAACCCCCCAAAAAAACAACAAACAGATTGGTATTCGTCTCTCAATTGTCCACAGTGTCAAAAGGGATGAAGAGAATTATATGCCAACAGTGGGAACTTCTTGAGGAAGAGCTGGATTTTCATGGAATTTATGCAGAGAAACCTATCTTAGCCCACACAAGATCACGGAACCTAAAAGAAATTAGAATACAACATCAAAATAAGACTATCCCAAGAAAGACAGGCACGAAGAATAGCTACAACTGCATTCACTGTAACAACGTGATAGAGGATGACACAAACTCAGACACTTGGCAGATTGCAATACTAAAAATGTTGTATATTCCATCAAATGTCCATGTTGTCTACTATATATAGGGAAGACCGAAAGAAAAATTCAAATTAGTCTAACTGAACATGAGAGGAAAATCAGAAATAAAAACACTACATCAAGCTTGGCCACTCATTGGGAGCAGTGTTGACATACAATAGCTCTACTAAAGTTCCAAATTATAGAACAAGTGTCTATTACAGAATGCGCTGAAAATTCCTGAAAACTCTTGCAAAGAGAAGCATTTTGGATCAAAAAATTAAACACCCTCACGCCATTTGGTCTGAATGACAAGTTTGGAATAGCATGTTTTCTATAAGTTAGTCATCAGAGATGATTAGAAATATGTAGGGTTTACTAGAGAAACTTCACACTTATAAAAAGGTATCAGTACACCCACACACAAAGGCATAATGTACTCATAACAACTATGATTAATATACCATGTATAATTGTCATGAGAAATGTCCTTCATTGTGATGGATAATATGTATATTCGAGTATGTTCTTTATGTTTGTATATGTAATAGGAATATTCACAGAATGGCTGAACTGTCACAATAGTAAATGGAACACCCTAAATGTATACCATAAGAGAAATAACCTGATGAGCATACCCTTCGTATATGCCACATTTACAGTAGGAAGGTTGCTTGTTCAATGTAACATGTGATTAGTCAGCGTTATACAGAAATGTAGTTTTGGCTAGTGGAGGTTTTACATGTGAAGTCACAGAAAATTATGTTGGAATATCGACTGATTCGGCAATCTTTATGGTTCCATTCGTGGACGGGCCTTTATAGGTTGTTCAGTTGTCAACAGGATTGATTTATAAAGTTGCAATGTTGCACATTGAAGCCTTCTTTGGTTATCTTTTCCAAGATGGCGCTTAGACGTGTTAATTCTGGTTATCGCAAGACTCAGAAGATGAGCGTTGTATTCATACGAGTATTAGAGACGATGTAATAGATATATCAAGCTGTTTGGCGACTTCCATTCGTGGTTGAAGGACGGATAAATCAAGATTACTCTGGTGTCAACGTAACAAGGTTATTGACTTACTCCATTCCAAGATAGTGCTAAGTTTTTGTTGTTTCTTCAGGTATCGCGAGATCTCGTGGCGTATTGATAACCGGCAGCTCGGAAGTCCAGTTGTACCATGGAACGAGCGAGGACACTTAGACACAGTGTACATTAAAGCTTGCAGTATGTACTTAGCGCCCAGTTGAGCTGGACAGTTTTAAGACCATTGTTCAGTATAGTGTGTGACGTGTCTATTTCTCTGCTAGGGAGGGGTAGCAACGTCACAGGAATTCGGAGGTTTGACTGCACGGTGAACGCGAGTTGCGTCTTTTAAAGATTCAGGTAAATTTTAGTACAGTTGCCACGTTCATTTGCCAAATTTTGTAACTAGTTGCCTTATCAACCAACTTAAAGATGGTTTGATGTTGTTTTTGATACAGCAAATGAAGGATTGCTCATGCTAATTCAGAATGAGCACGGGCACACACCATACAAGGTGTTTTTCAAGGTAGCTAGTTCATTACTAAATCGGATGGTGACATGATGTTAAAATTCATGGTGGCTAGGTGGTGTAAACAATTTTTTAACAAAATAACACTAGGTTTTTGTGCTAGGAGTGCATGTTGGCATTCATTAAGGTAACACTGGCTAGCGGTGACATCACTTTGATAATTTACTAAATTGTGATAAAAACAGCGTTGTTGATTTTTCGTGATGAACTAACTTTGTACTTAATAACTTTTTATTGTAAATAGGTTTTTCCCCTGACGAAGGGACAGTTATCCCGAAATGCATCGGGCTGCATCATACCTTCCTTCTATTGAATCAAATGCTTTTGTATTTTGCTCATAATTGATTGAATTTTTTTAAAATGTTTTGTTTTATTTGAAATTTGATGTGTAATTTTGTTTCATACACACATAAAAAGCACAGAGTAAAAATAAATATACTCTTGAGTAAAAATCTAACAAACTGGTCAAACACAATTCATTTAAATTGTTGACATAATGTCACTATAGCTAAAGTGCACGCTCAAGTCCAAGTCGCCTTAGGGATTCGCCATTCTTTACTAGTTATTCCACATGCTAGGCAGTCATTTCACAAGTGTGGCACGCTGATCAACCTACTTTGTTGAACTTGAGTTATCTGAATTATAAGGGAGTGTGCAATCCATTCACTATTTCCTGGGGTGAATGTATGACATTGTTCTGCATTCTGTCCATCATTTGTTCTTTATTGCATTTGTCCCCGCGAGTGGGACGGGTATGCCCAGACGTGCGCTCCGTGCTCTCCATGCCTCTGGAGTCAAGCTATCCTGGCTGATGAGGAGTGAAACCCCAAAACTAGTCCTAGAATGCTTATTTCCAGTCCAGGGAGGACCTGGCCTGGCAGTTCAGGATAGGCTGTTCCCATTGAGCGGAGGGTAAAGACTGATTTGCATATGGCTGGGTTCAAACTGGAATGGGATGGTGAGCAAAAAAACAATAGATTTAGACCCAGATCTCTGTACTGTGGTGAATTTATGACATTGTTCTGCATGCTGTCCATCAATTGTTCTGTTTGCATTTGTCACCCCCGGTAGGAAGGGTATGCCCAGACATGGGTCCCTTGCCCACTGGAGTCAAGTTATCCCGGCTGATGAGGGGTGAAAGCCCACAACCGGTCGAGGATGCTTATTTCCAGTCCAGGGAGAACCACCAAAATCTCTAGACCCAACTTGCTATGCCACTGTGAAGGGCAATGCAGAACCCGCTGGCTCATCTGAGCGGATAAAATAGACTAGGACTCTCCACCATGCAACGTCCTTGAGGGGGAGGCATGTGAGTGGGTGTTTCATGGGGCGGGACTCAAAGAGGCAGGTAGTCTCTCAGTTAGTCATCTAAAACCGGAGCGGACCAGGCACCAAAAAATTAAATAAAATTACAGATTAGTGGATATACAAAAATGGAGGAATGACAATGATTGTCAAAAGGGAAAACAGAAATGTCGTAGATCGAACCCTGCACCTTCTAAGTGGAAGTATTATGCTGTTAAAAGAGAGCTAATCCAGTGTGCAGGTGTTATCCTAAGAAGAGGAAGAGGAAATATTGATTGCATCTGAAGGGAGAACAATATTGTAGTGCCCTTGGGCGGCAGAAGAGACATTGTAGCCCACATATTTTAGAAACATGATTCAAGCCAATATACCAAGGATACATAGAAACGGAACCCCCGTGAACAGATCAGACGGGGGACACGAAGAGCAAATTACAAATATAAGCCATGGAAAATACAAACAAGAAACATGAAAATTGCAAACAAGAAACAATTGAGCACACTGCTTCCACGTCCTTAATAAAAAATACTGCAAAATAAAAAAGAAACACTAACATAGGCTTTGTAACACAAAAGGGAGTGTATATGTAAAGAGACCAAAGAAGTTTGTTCAGAAGTGCAATGAATTTACTCCACCCCTTCTAAATGTTCAATCCATTTCTTATTGAGTCACACTTGTTATGTTATGTTATGTTACATACATTTGTAATGCGCACTGCTGCCCCAGCTAAGGGGCGTCCAGGCGCATGGCAGGTAAAAATGCAACACCACAGGAAACAGAACAGAAGGGAAAAAAGTGAATTTATTAAAACAAAACGGTTTTCAAGGCTTTACGAAAGACTAGCAGACTTGTCTATCCATTTGTATTCCAGCCTTTGGATGACATGTCTCCATCTCTGGGGGAGGGATAGGACTTCTCAATTATTTGCCACCTTATGTCGTCTGCTGTGTAGTGCTTTTCCATGTAGTGTGAGACCACAGGAGCTGTCATAATCAAGCAGCAACACCTGCTTCTATGCTGTCATATTCTGGCCTTGATTTGCCGTGATGTCTGTCCTACATAAATCAAATCTCAAGGGCGCCAAATACAGGAAATCACATTTGTTGATGCACAGAAAGGGGTCGATTAGGATCGCGGACGGACTTGCGTCCGTCCGCGACCCCAGAGCAGGAGGGAACCTCCGCATGGCATGCGGAGTTCCCTCCTGTGTAATTAGGATGTGACCGCCACCCTGGCGGTCACATCCTCTATTTTTAACATTGCCGCGGGTGCAGCTTCAAGCTGCACCCGCGGCAATGTTAAAAATGCATGCATTGCATTTGCATGCAGAAAGAGGCAGGCACCGCGCGGTGCCTGCCGCTTTCTGCATGCAAATGCAGGGGGGTACCATAGGTACCTCCCATGTGCACCCCCCACCCCCCCTTCACCTAGGGGGCCCGCAACGGGCCCCCGCAGTGAAGATCCGTATGCTTTTCCACGGCGGAAAACCCGCCGCGGAAAAGCATAACTCACTGGCCATCCTAATATGGTGGACGGTGTCTGTAAGACACCGTCACCATATTAGAGCTTTTCCGCCGCGGTTGTAATCCGACCGCGGCGGAAAAGCTGCGGACGGAAACCAGGACCCACCAGCCATCCTAATTTGGCGGTGGGTCTTTGGTCAGTCCGCTGCGGTTTTTCCGCATCCTCGGGGCCGGCGGTGGCTTCCGCCGGCCCCGAGGATGCAGAAAAACCGCAATCGTAATGACCCCCTTAGTGTGGTGCTGTTAGGTGGTGTGTATATGTCCGTGTGTGAAGGTCTTGGTGTTTGTACTATACTGGCATGAAACACAGTTCCCACAATTACAATGGCCCTTTACGGGGCTAAGACCCCAGTCAGATGTGGGTTTGGTGACATTGCAATTTGAATGAACAAGGTGACCCTTAATATTTTTGCCTTTCTTGTATGAGAACAAGGGAAGCTCCCTGAAAGCATTGATGGCTGTTAGAATGGGCCAATGTTTTTTGATGATCTTAACTATCTAGTTGGTTTCTGGACAAAATGTTGTGATGCATGCTATCTTGTCTGATATAGGTTTGGTCCTGGTCTGTAATATCTGTTCCCTAGGGCTAAACCCAGCCCTTTTCATAAAAGGTTTCACAAGGGGCTTGGGGTTACCTTTTTCACAGAGTTTCATGTTATGTATGGCCCCTTCCCTAAAGAAATCTTATATGAGAGTTCAGTTCCTGCACAAACTGAAGAACCATCTACAGGGAAGGTCGTCCTTCAATGCTCTAGGATGGTAACTTTTATATTGCAGCAGTGTGGTTCGTTCTGTGGATTTAGTGTAGAGGGAAAACATGAGGTCTTTGCCAATGTGTTTTTTTTTAGGTCTTGAAATGGAATGCTGTCATTGTGAGTGAATGTGAGATATAGTTAACTGATGTTAAGGTATTGTATAAAATGTAATGGGTCCGATAAATGGACTCTCCATATCAAAAAGATATTGTCAATATATCTCTTCCAACATCAGATGTTGCCGAAGAAGGGAGTTGTGATCAGTGGTGATAAAGTTATACTCAAACTGGCCTACCGAACAAATTCACCAGATCGGGTGCAGAAATTGCCCCCATGGATGTCCCGGAGCACTGCTGATAATAATCCTGTTTAACCATAAAGTAGTTGGTGGTCAGGGCTATCTCTAAGAGTTCAACTATAAACATTGTCGCGACATTCACTGGAGCAGGTTGGATATTGAGGATACCTCTGATTACTTCAATGCTTTCTCACTGTGGGATGTTAGTATAAAGTGACTCTATATCTAGAGTCAATAATACTTCTCGTGTGGGTTTAAAGTCAAAATCTTCAATGAGATTGACCATGAATGTGCTGTCACGTACATATGTGGGTAGGAGAGGTGCATATTCATTGATGAAGATATTGATATCATTTCCAAGTGGCTACAAGATGGAGTCACATCCTGATAGTATTATCCTGCCTGGGGGTTAGTCACATTTATGAGGATCTTGGGTAACGTGTAGAGTACTGGAGTCCTTGGAGACTTTTTATTCACAACTTCAAATTTGTGTTGAGTAAGATAGCCTTGTTCCAATGCTCTGGTAGTGGTCTCAAGGATTACCTGTCTGATCTCATGGACAGGGTTTGAGAAAAGCGTTTTATAATGATTGGTGTACGTAAGGTGTCTAGAGATTTCTGCCTCATATGTGTCTGTCTTGCATGACAATTCCCCCTCCTTTGTCCCCATGTTTAATTATAAAGGACTTTTTCATTTTAAGTTTGTTAAGTAACTGTCTCTCCTGCATGTGATGTTATATGGGGTAAAAAAAATGGTTGTCAAGAATGTTGATGTCATTCAGCACCACTTTCGTGAATGCTAGCATCTCTGCTGGCATTAATGCATTAGGTGGTATAAATGATGAGTTAGCCCCTTGTTGGGAGGCTGAGGGTAATTGGGGGTGGCCTTGCCATAGAAAAAAATACTTCAACCTGATTCTTCTTTAAAAAAAAACATTTCTGATTGAAGCTTGAAGAAGTCTGTCTTTTCCGTTAAAAACAAATGACAATCTCTTGCTGAGTAAACATATCGCTTCTACTGAACAAAGTATCTGATTGAACAGATTAAAGTTTGGAACACATTGGGAAGTATTCCTCTGGCCCACCGTCCTATCAGACAAAACGTGTAGTGGTGACTCTGGGTCAAATGGGTTTGTATAAGTTGTGTATGTGTGGCCTAGTGTCCTTCCCGACCCCCACTTATAGTTGCACCTCCGAGTTTGGCGGTCGTCTGGGTGTTGGTTCATTGATCTCCCTCAATTCCCTCTCTTGCCCCAGCCTCACTGTTGTGTCCTTGGTTGCCTGAGTCTCCACTAGTACCCTCCCCTGGATCCTCTGAGCCATCAGAGGTCCCAGACAACTCAGTGAAGGTGATTAATCTTTGATATTTGTACCTACCTCAGGTAACATGTCTACGAGGTAGCTGTGTCTGAGTAAAGTAGTCATCAAGTAGATAGGGATATGCTTTCTTCTTGCTAAAGTTTGTTATATCCTTTTGGACCTTGTCAGCCTTTTCCTTTAGCTCTATGGTGTTACATTCTGCAATAGTTTTGTTTAATTTCTCCAGGGCAAATTTAGTTTCTTCTAAGTTGTCATAACCCAGCAGCTCCTTTTCTAGCTCCACAATTTCTTCAAACCCTGCCTTTCTGTTTTCCCTAGTATCCCGAAAAAGGGTCGATACGCTATCGAAAACAATAAAGAGACAGACCACAGTCAGTTGTACAGAACACATTGAGTATTTACCTTTTGTGTCAAGCTATGTGGAATAGTATTTTGGCAGTCTCCTCAGAGAAAAAAAACAATAATTCCAATCTACCATTTATACTCACATAATTGGTCACTGTGTCCTTTCGTGGTTTTGGTTTCCTTCACTTGGGGTGCTCCTTCAAATCTTCTAATCGCTCACTTTATTGTGAATGATATATTTTTTTATATTGTGTGGCTCAAAATAAACTTAGATTCTGTTGAATCAAATTGGAAAATGAAATACTGGTTGTTTGTCACTTGAATTTGAACAAACATCAAGCCTTTACAGAAAATGTGCCTGTTTCATTAGAAATTATTCTATGTAAATTAAGTCTCCATAGAATTTTTGTGTTATCACATTGTGTTTCTAAATGAATTCCATGTGAACGCTTGTTTTAGTTTTTTCATATCAAGCATTAACCACCTGAATGTTATGGGGTTTGAGGTCATCTAAATAGATCAATTGGGGAGAACAGTGTGGAAAGGGGGCAGTATGGAGTAAGGTGAGTTTTAAGACCCATTTTCTATGACGCAGGACAAGAAAGTAGAATGACAATAACAACATTGTGTGTGAATCACAACAATGAGAAGTGAAGGTAAGGAGAGTGTAGATGTGAAGAAGGTGAGCGGCAAGAGAGAGAATTTCAGTCATGTAAGTAGCTTCAGTCCATGTACCAAGATGAATAGCTTAGACTGAGAACTACTGCTTGCAGAAAGCCAACTTCACTGCTGTAAGGGCTGGTAAGTGAGCCCACATAGCATGAAGGTTGCAAAATTGTTGACTTTGTCAAGGGAAGAGAATGCATATTTCAGGAGCCTTACTTACAGACTAACTTGCTTGTATCAGCAGATTTAAACTGAAGGTACGGATAAATATTTATGATAGTGGGCAGTTTATGCATACTTGCATTAGCTGCATAGTTGACAAGTTTCCTAAGTCCAGTGTAAAGTGCTACTCCTTTCCAGGTTTATTCCATTGAATTCTGGGGCTAGTAGTCCTGTTTTGTAATGAAAAAAACAAGTCTACAAGTCCCAGAATTGAGAGACAAAACCTGGACTGGAGTAGCACATCGCACATGGACATTGGGAACATGGCGGGGATGTAGTTGTGATGCAGAAAAAAAGCACTGTTGGTGAATTTTTGCGTCAAATAGAACTCTAAATCTTTAGCAGAAGGGCAAAAAGCAAGGACTCCAGGGGAAAAAGATAGGCAGAGTGATTGGTTGAAGGTGGATTGAATTGAGGATGAAATAATGTAGAGTCTTGTGATTCATGAGAGCAGCGGGACAGATGAAGGTTGGAGTGTGAAGCTTAGGTGCGAAAGGGGGATAAGGGAAGATTTCGGTGTTGTTGCTATAGAGGCAATAAGTCAAACAAGGAATTAGTCTCACCTACTGAGGAGGTGTACAGCTAGAAAAGTTGATCGGCCAAGCACTGCTTAATTTGAGCTGGTTGTTTCCGCTGCTTGGCACCAGCACTTAATGGTCAACACCAGCCCTTATGACAGAGCACCACATGGTGGTGCTGGTTCTCTAATTTAAAGCTGAGAACAACAACAGTTGTTTATCAGTTTTCAGTTTGTTAATAGTTTGATATCATGCCTAAAAAGGCATTACAAACAATTGACATACACTAGCAATACAGAAAAACAAGTTGCATTTAAAAATGTATACTTTTCCAATAAAATATTTTTGTTACTAATATACTTTACTCGCCCACATACATGTATTAAAACCATCAACTATTCTTTTTACATATGGCCCTTCAATGTCTAAAAACATTAAAATCTCACCTATTTCAGAATAAAACAACAAGCCTTAACCCCCCTACCATGGGAATATTTGTTAAAATCTTATTTCCATACAGGGTAGACATTATCTTTGTGCAAAATACAATCCACTTGGGTGCAAACTGGAGCAATAGTTTCATGGATGCGAGTATCTTTATCTCTTGGGCAAGTAATCAAAAAAGACATTAGATAAATGATTCACCAAATGCATAGAACATTTTTTAATATTAAAAATACTTAAATGGTGATAGAGGAGACATTATAATTCAACAGCCTTTTCTAGATCATACGCCCTTAGATAAATGTGACATTAAAATTTCTATACTAAAAATATTCGCAATTGAAAGTGTAAAAAGTCCTTTTTCCTTTGTGCAAAATTAGACAACAAAGTGCAAATACATAATAGTATTAAGAAAGATCACCTTTCCTCACAATACCCTTCATTATATTGGAAATATAACTATAACGTAACGTCCTCCATTCCATATCCCTAATGAGGCAAACTTTTTTTCTTAATGAACTGGTCAATGACAACAGCCAAGAATTTCCCTTCTGCATAATACATGGGTATATTTTCAAATCCTAAAATTAGTTGCAGGATACCCTTAGTATGTCGGATCTGAGTCGATCTGAAGGTCAGTAGCAACAACTTTCTTCTACTAGATGCAAAACTAGGACAAATTATAAGTAAATGCAAAAAGGTCAGTGGTCCCTCTAAACAAAAGGGACACATAGCATTATCCATCCTAGTTTGCTGAACCAGCTTCCATCGTATAAAAGCTGATATAAAAGCTGCCCCAATCTAACCTTTAATGCCCACCTCCTTATATGGGTGCTCTTTATTTCCCACAGATAAGGTTGAATATGCCCCATACCTTATATCCTTTAAATGGCACAGGCTTGCTTTCTTATACAGGTCTTCAACTTACTCCTCCTAAAGCCCTCCTTAACTACATCCTTTACAATTTTCTTCTGCTGTGTAACAGGCAACCCATGGAGTTTCTCCCGTGCTGCAACATCTAGTGATTCCTTAATATCCGGTAAGTTAGCCACCTACCTGTCGGCATACTTCTTCTGCAGGCTGGATTGTACATTTTGCCTTAAGGAACCCTCATCCACTAGCATCCAAGGAGCTGCTGCTTTTACTTAAATAAAACATTTGTTAGGCCCATGTCAAGCCTCAGTGCCCTGTTTACAGTTCCTCTAGGTAGGCCCAACCCTTTCTACCAGACATTCATTTTAATGAATTGCATTTTTCTTACCTATCAAAAACTTGCACCTGTACAACAGCAAACAAACTATTTTTGCATGATATGTCTCTCGAAGCTCTTCGATGGATTTAGGACCCAGTGTAACATCCATCCTAAATATTGATCCTGCAATGGCCTTAACCCTCCCTTCAAGTTGTTTGTCAATTCAATACACTATAAAATGACTAATACTTGCTCCCCAAGCCATTCTTATAGCTGTGGGACCCTGGAGTACTCTGAATTGTCACAGTTGTGGGAGTGTGATGGTTAGTAGTTATGATGCCATTATTATTGGCGGTGTTGGTAGTGACAATGGGTGGTCCAAGCTGCAGTGGACTGCTGACCAGGGTCCTGGCACTTCTTATTTTACAAATGAGGCACTGGGGCTGGGCTTTGTGGACACCCACTGGAACCGGGGGATAAGGAGTGGGCCGAGCACCATGAAAAAGAGAAGGTACAGTTTAAGATGTAGGAGGAGGCCCAGTTGAGGGCAGTCACAACAATGCTGAAGGCTCAAGCACGTAGGAAAGGCTGTGCAGTGCCTTAGCACGTTACACATTATTGGCAATATAAAGTAGCATGACAGGACACTGCAGAAAACACCTAAAGGACATTTCGAGTCAGTAGCCAGCAATATCGACCAATTCTCCCACATTCATTACAGCGGACCCAAAATATCTCCCAGTTTTGTTCGCTTCTTGCACGTCGAAGGCTAAGTGACTTTGGGCCAGATGTAGGCCAACAAATACCGGTCGGTAACGGCCGATTTCAGCCGTTACCGACCGGTATTTGGTGATTGAGATGTAGGGGCCTATATTTAACAGAATCAGTAAATTTACCGATTCGGTAAATTTACAGATTCTGTAAAATACTGAATCGGTAACTTTACCTAATCGGTAAATCTATATGTAGGTGGCACTGGAAACAGTGCCACAGGCCCCTAAGAATTCGTTATTTACCATGTAATACTATTGCATGGTAAATAACAAATTCCTGTGTACATGCACATCTGTGCATGTACACCTGTGCCATGTGGCACACATACATGCCCTCAGGGCATGTATGTGTGTCACATGGCACACACGCCTGAATCAGGGGTGCAAAGTGACACCCTGTCCCCCTTGTAAATTCGGTAATTTTACCGAATCGGTATTTACCGATTCAGTAATTGACATTGGTTCCTATGTAATTACCGAATGTTACAGAATCGGTAAAAAAAACGGTAAAAATACCTACATAGCATTTACCGATTTGTAAATACCGAATCGGTAAAATTCGGTATTTACCAATCGGTAAATGCCATTTACCTACATCGGGCCCTAAGTCCCAACCTCACCAGCTTTCAGAGAAAATGGTCTTTGAAAATCTCCTAATGTCTATATGGGTCATTCTGACGCTGGTGATAACCAAACTTGGTGTGACTGCCACTGGGCTCTCAATACTTCGCTTCCTAGAATTCTGTCATCTATTCCTATGATGTCACACACATGTAAAATGCAGTTGCAACTCGCAATTCGTGGGTGAGTTGCGGGGGGGTTTGCCAATCCCAGGGCGCCGCCTCTGCTCCTGAGCCGGTCCAGAACAGGAACGCGCCCTCCCCTCCTGTAGCCAATCACAATGCTGCAATGTCAGCGTTGTGATTGGTGCGGAGTCCCGAACAGCACCAGGTAGGGAGGCCATTTTCTCTATGTAGGCTGCATGCAGCCTGCAAAAAGAAAATGTAGAGTGTATATGACTGCTTTGGTCGGCCCCAGGGCAGACCAAGCAGTCAGGGCACTCAGAGTGGTGCAAACCACTCCTCCCCAAACCCCCTGACCAGGCATATCCTTCCGCCAGCACCCAACCAGGCATACCCCTGTATTCTGCTTTCTCGCAGAAAATAAAATGGTATTTAACATACCATTCTATTTTCTGCTTCTCCCGCTGCGGGAAAGCAGTGGGGTGGTGCTCCAACGCCCTAATGGAGTAGCCACTACTGGTAAAATGTCAGGCTGCTGTAACATGGATGTAACATGGGTGCAGAGTACAATGAGGGATTAAAGCCCCTTGTGCAGCACTGTGCAGTCGACTCGTCTCTCAGGATCCTTAAGGTCAGATGTTCAGTAACCCTGATGTTTCGGTGCTGCAGGATTGCAAGTCAGGAGCTCTTCGATCCACTTCGCAGAGGAAACACAAAATCCCTTACTATTCCCCGACTCTGATCCACAGTGCAAACACCATATGGGTTTGATGCAGGACTCGGGTGAGATTTAGGAAAGGGATAGAGGGAATAAAAACAGTCACAAAGGGCAGACAGAGTACAAATAGGCACGCGTTCAATGTAGAAGGCGTGAATGTTCCAGGTGAGCCTGTTCTTTTGTAGTGGAGTTAATGCGTTTGTGCATATGTCCTTAGTTAATGGGAGACCCCTAACCCATTGAGTGAGGGTGAGGAGCATGCTTTAGGGCAAAGACAGAGCTGAGATGTTGCCTAAATATGTTTTGTATTCCAATTAAAGTAGATCACTGCTCTTTTTTTATTTTTTTGTGCAATTCTTTTTATTTCATGAGGTACAAACCTGTGCTTTAAAGTGGTTCTTAAGTTTAGAATCACATGTTTTTTGTTAAAACAGGTTGTTTTGTCAAATACTCAAAATGTGTGGAGCACGATGAGGAAAAGGAGGGGAAAAATAACAGACGACTAATGAGTTCTGGATGTGACTGTCATCCCTATCGGCCAAGTGTTCTTATCCTACCTATTTGCTAAAACTATAGGTGACCAAAGGACTAGTTGGGAAACCGATGCTCCACAGTTGCAGAACTCATAAGTCGTTCTATATTTTTCCCCCTTCTTTTTCCTCATCATGCTCCACACATTTCGACTATTTGACAAAATAACATTTGGATATACGTATGTATGACTGTTCCTTCTCATGGCTGCTTATGTGTACATCCACCCATCACCTATGTGATACATTGTAGCTTATATGTTGTATCAAATTGCGCATCATAATGTGTCATCTACCTGCTGCTTGCAAATTAATCTCAGTATGGGCTTCATATTTGGACTGCTCACTCCATCACTCAAATATCGAAAAATGTGTATGAGATGAAATTATGATTGTTGTATTAACATATGCCAATATTAAAGTGAACAATGTCTGAACAAGATCACCAAAGAACACCTCCCCATTTCCCTCAGCTCAACCATACCTCTGACATCCATAGACGCCAATACCTCAGCACACAACCTCCACCGGTGGATAGCCAACTGCTCTGACGCACTAGTACCACTCATGACAGCACCCAGCAAGCAACAATCCAAGAAAGTCAGCTGGTTCACTCCCGCCCTCTACGAGTCCAGACACACATGTAGATGGCTCAAGAAGAGAGGGAGGAAAAACAATACACTGGAAACCCATGCAGCCTTCAAAGCCGCCACCTCCACAACCCTACACCTTCCTCAAAGCGGCCCTTCAAGTCAGAATCAATGCCAACGCATACAACAGAAAAGAACTCTTTGCCATTGTCAAGGAGTTATCCAAATCCCACAGTGAGACCACAGAGTCCCACCCTCCAAAGACCTCTGCAACAAAGTCGGCACCTACTTCCACCACAAGATCAAGCAGATCTATGATAGCTTTGACACCCAAGACTCACCCATCACTCCTGGCACCACCTCACGGGATGGCGACGCCCCTCAACAGATCCTGCTTAATTGGACCCCGCTCACCACAGATGACACCCTCATAACCAGCAGAAGCATTCACTTCGGAGCCCCCTCGCACCCCTGCCCGCACTATATCTTCCATAGAGCTACCACCACCATCGACCCCCAACTATGCCACACCATCAACTGCTCCCTCAAACCTGCCACATTCCTTGATGACTGGAATCACACCGAGATCAACCCCCTGTTGAAGAAACCATCAGCCGACCCGATGGACCTTAACAACTTCAGACCCATCTCACTGCCCCCCTTCCCAGCTAAGGTCATCAAGAAGACCATCAACACCCAACTCTCCGAGTTCATCGAAGCTAACCATGTCCTGGACTCCTCTCAATGGGCTTCCGAAAAAACCACAGCACTGAGACCAACCTCCTCTCCGCCACCGACGACATCTGCTCCGTCCTCAACCGGGTGGGAAACAGCAGCCCTCATCCTCCTCGACCGCTTTCGACACCATCTCCCATCGTACCCTAAACACGAGACTCTATAACGCCGCCATCCACGACAAAGCCCTGGACTAGATTTTTCCTTCCTCACTGGTAGCACATAGTGAGTCAGACTTCCCCTGTTCCTCTAGTAACCCACAGAGATCAGCTGTAGAGTGCCTCAGGGCTCCTTCATGAGCCCCACGCTTTTAAAGATCTACATTGCCCTGCTCGCAACCATTGTCAGGAGCCAAGGACTCAACATTGTATTATAAGCCGATGACACCCAACTGATTCTCTCCCTCACTAACGAGCCCACCATCTCCGGAAACAATTTTCACAACAGGATGAAGGGCGTCGCCACCTGGATGAGAGACAGCTGCCTCAATCTCAACTCGGACAAGACCAAACTCCTCATCATGGGGCCCAATACTTATGCCTGGGAAGACTCGTGGTGGACAGCCAAGCTAGGAATCCCCCCATCCACTAATCATGCACAAACTCTCGGCATTATACTGGACTCCTTGCTCACCATGAACCACCGGATCAACGCTGTCACTGCATCATGCTTCCAAACTCTTTGCCTGCTTCAGAAGGTCTGCAGATGGATCCCCACTGAGGCCAGGAAGATGGCCACCCACCACTCATCCGCAGCAGACTCGACTACAGTAACGCACTCTACCTAGGAGCCACCCAGAAACTCCTCAGGAAACTTCAGAACGTCCAGAATGCAGCAGCCAGACTGGTCCTCAACATCCCCTGCAGCAGCCACATCTTCGAACACCTATGAGAACTCCACTGGCTCCCAGTCAAGAGTCACCTGCAAGCTTCTCACACACGCCTACAAAGCCCACCACAATTCCGGACCAGCATAACTGAACCACCACCTCTCATGCTATGTACCCACCAGACACCTCCGCTCCGCCCAACTGGCCCTCGCCACAGTCCCTCAGATCCACAAGACCAGGACCAGAGGAAGACCCTTCTCCTACCTCTCTGCCGAATTCTGGAAAGCCATACCTCTCCACCTCAGGATCTCCTAATCTCTGACACAATTTAGGAAGGATCGCAAGACCCGGCTCTTCGGATGAACCATAGCACCTAGTCAGACCTGCAACCCCCAATGCCTTGTGAACCTCACGGGTGAGTAGCTGCGCTTAACAAGTACTGATTGATTCACTGATATTAACGTATGCATGGAATCCGACGTTTGTAACAAATGTATTAAGTTCATCTGGCCATATGCTCATTACTTGTGATTTCTTTATTCTTTCAATTCTTCTTGTTTCCATTTTTTGTCTTTTCCATTTATAAATATAATCTGTCATAATATGCTATGATATGCATAATGGTCACATTGCTGTTCAGTCATTCATTGGGGTTTGTTCCTGATTTCACATAATTCCTTATCTGACCACGTGATGTACTTATCACCTTTAAGTATGATTTCCACACTTATCTTTGTTCTTGGATACGGTTACTGATGTGCTTGGATATTCATTGTGTTGAATCTCTTTCTTTTTCTCTATGGCCATGACCATATTTGCACCCTTCAAAAAGACATCTTCACTTCCGCTATTCAGTTTATATTTGTTTTCAACCCTTGTATAATACACACTGTGGCTTTTCCGGTACTTTTAATTATGTTTTACCATTCAGACATGAGAAAGCCCTAGGCTTGTACAACGAGTGCTGTGTGTCTTCACTCATTTAGTTACCCTGATCATAAGGACTCGTACATATCAACCTGTGTTAAAAAACAGGCACAGGCTTTTACCTCAGGAAATAAAGAAACTTGCACAGAAAATTAAAAGACCACGGATCTACTCTATTGGAATGCAAAGCATATTTAAGCAACATCTCAGCTCTGTCCTTGCCCTAAAGCATGCACAAATTGGCACTCCTAGCACAATCTGATCGCCCGTACTACTACACCTGCACAACATGCCACAGTACAACCAGAAAGCTATCCTGTAACAAAAAGCATCTTGCATGTAAACAGAGGATTTCATATGTAGACTTCCACTAATGCAGAGTTTCCAACCGCCTAAAAACTAATTGTGTTTTTTATTTTAAAAAAAGTAACTTAATTATTCAATCACTATGAAACAATGACTGTTATACTGTAAGCTGTTTCAATGTTTATATTGGCATTTGTGTTGTAATTAATGTAATTTATCAAGTAATCAATGCTATATTATGTTATGGGATGCTATATTATGTTACATGGATTTGTGCAGCGTGCTAATCACCTGTGAGTGTATCCAGGCACTTGAGCAGGTGCGTAGCCTCTAGGCCTGACAGAGTTAGTCGAAGAGCCAGGTCTTTAGCTTTTTGCGTGATTCAAGATCCGAGCAGGAGGCTCTGATCTGTTGAGGGAGGTCGTTCCAGGTTTTGGGTGTGATGTAAGAGAATGAGCGACCTCAAGTTCTGCCTTTGTGGATGCGGGGTGTGTGTGCAAGTGAGGGTGAGGCTGAGCATATGTGTCTAGTTGACAGGTTAAGGTTCATATGGTTGTTTAGGTATGCTGGTCCCATGTAGTACAGTGCCTTGTATGCATGCATGAGGAGTTTGAATTAGCTGAGATTGTGTATGGGGAGACAGGGGAGCTCCCTGAAGTGGGGAGAGATGTGAGTACTATGAGGGAGGTTGAGGATGAGTCTTGCGGCAGTAGTTGAGTCTACTAGTGATGAGTGCTTGTGTGGCAGTACGCTGATGTTCTGAGACACCCATTTGAAGATCTGGTGTAGCGTGGGTTAGATGTGCAAACAGGAGAAGCTGACTGTAATGATATGTGCTGTCATATTGAGTTTATCATCCAGAATGATCCCCAGTTTTCTGACGTGGTCTGACGAGTCTTAGCTCTGGCGCCACCAGGGTGAGTCACAGGGAGAGTTTTTGTTTACAAAGGCCATCACATCTGTCTTGTCATAGTTGAGCTTCAGTCAGTTGTTTCTCATCCATTCTGCTACCTTGATCATGCGGTTGGTAAAGTTGATTCTTGGTGTGGTTGTCTTGTTGATTAGGGATAGGATGAATTGGATGTCATCGACTTAGGATCTGACGGTAATAACTTAGACTCTGATGATGTTGACGAGCAGAGTCATATAGATGTTTAACTAGTCAGGTCTGTGAGATGAGCCCTGAGGGACTCCACAGATCAGGTTCTTGGATTCTGATTTGTTGGATGGTAGTCTGGCTCTCTGAGTTCTTCCTGTGAGGTGTGAGCCTATCCAGTTGAGGGACACTCCTCGAATGCCGATATTGTGGAGTCTTTTGATGAATGTGTGGTGGGAGACTGGTCGAAGGGTGCAGAGAGGTCAAGCAGGATGAGGGGTGCATTCACTTCTCGGTCCAATATGGTTCAAATGTCGCATGGGGCCGCGATGAGTGCAGTTTCAGTGTAATGGTAACTTCTGAATCCTGATTGGGTGCAGTTTAGAAGGCGTTGTAGTTCGAAGTGGTTGGTGAGTTGTTTGTTGATAAGTAACATAATGTTAATAAACTAAAAAACTAAGGCACAACAGGTAAGGAGCCGAATGATCTAAAGCTGCAAGAAACTCTGTAGTTGGTATTGTGAAAATCATGCACAGGTGCAATCATTAGGACGTACATACAACTGAGGTGGTTAAATGGCAAAAACATGAACACATGGGAGTCTGCCGGAGAAGATTGGGTTTTTTGGTAGTCTTTCCACCTGTCTGACAGTTTCATCTGCAAACAACTTGTTACAGAACGTGTGCAATTGGAGAAAGTATTATTTGAATTTTGAGCTGAGTGGTATCACCACATGAAACCATGTGATAAGCTACTCATCCTTCATGTTCTTCCACCACGACCTCCTCATAATGCAAATCCATGGGTTGCATTTTCAAAGGGTATATTCTCTTTTTAATGAATGTAATATTAATTGCAGTGCCGGATATATTAATTTTAGTGCTTGTAAATGCATTTCAACAGGTCACATTCAGTTGAAAACATGCCATCATCATTTCAATTGGATGTCATATAATTTAACCATGCTTCATATTTATTTCAATATGCTAGGCATTTCATAATCTGTCTCATTTATCTCATATAGTCTTCAACCAGATTCATATTCTTTTTAATGAACAACATATTCCTTTAGACATGGGTCATAATCGTTTAAAGAGGTGCCATATTAATTTCAACATGTGTCAAATTACTTTGAGAGCACTTATTATTCATTTCAACACTTAGCATAATCATTTAAAAACTCTTTAAACCCATTACCTTAATGTATGTTATTTATTCATTTCGATATGTATCACATTCTTTACAATGCATGCCAAAGTCGTTTCAACCAATGGCATACTTATTTCAGTGTAGGCTATGTACTTTTTATGAAAAGGTAAATGGTGGACAAGGAGATCATTTACAATAGGATTTAAATATTTGAAGCTAATTATAATGTTCTGAGCTATGACATGCAGAATTAGATCCAAAGGAATACATCGAAGGTAAAAACAATGATCTAAGAAAACCAAATAAAGACAACATATTGTAAGATCCAAACTTTGTAATGATAAAAGTTATGAAATAAAGTGTACGTGATCAGCAAAACAACTATACATTTAACATGTCTGTCCACAATACATTTCTATTTAGGCATTGACCATAGACCAGTGTATGGTAAATCCATTCTTAATATGGAGTCAGTCCATTGTGCAAAGCAGGTGCTTTATGGATGTCGATCCCACAGTTAACTGTTGAAGAAGAAGTCAACATTTCGGTCTCTATTTGTATGTAATACGGAAGACCTTCTCCAGGACTGTTTTTGTGGTTGATTTGAGTAGACCCTTAATGGAAGGTTGCAATTTCCACAGGAGAGCTAGATCAAAAGTTATGTTGTATATAAAGTAATATTTCACCTGTGAGGCCGCAGTTCATTATAGAATTAAATCGGAACGTTTTAGGTCTGTGAATAAGCTTAAAGGGAATTACAGCTACAAGACGGCAACATTCACATGTCACCTCTTTGAAACCTGTTGTAAATGATCCCCTTGTTGGCCATTTTCGGTTTTTTAAAGCAGTAAGCATCCATAAGAAATTGACTAGTCTATGTTTTTTCCTATGTTGTGAACATTAGTTTTCCCTTTTTCTTGAAAGTGAGATTCAAAACCTCCTAGACTAAGCCCTTATTCACAACTGTCCCTATCGATTTTTCCCCACATATTGTCTGCACTGAATTTCCATATTAAAATATTAACATTTTTACATTGTCTTGTTATTACAATTCCATAACGTCATTGTTTTCTGCATTTGCATCTCCTAGACTTATAACACCGATCACCAAGTTCCAGACAGTGCTGGCACTGCTACAGCCTTCCTCTGTGGGGTAAAGACAAACATGGGAACTCTTGGCGTGAGTGCGGCTGCGGTGAAAGGTCAATGCAACACCACCAAAGGCAATGAGGTGGATTCAGTTCTCAAGTGGGCCAAAGCTGCAGGTCAGTAGAAAGTTGGATACTTGGCCCTTACTTCACCCCATGTTGCAAAGTTCAAAAAGTTGTCAAGCGTCCTGGAGCCCTTCGATCAGAAGTAGTCTCACAAAGCAAAAACTCAAAAATGCAGTCCCATCTGAAGCATGCAAACCTGCACAATTAAATAACACTACACAGTGTAAATTCATAGCATAACATAGCTTGTAAATATTGTGCCTTTACTCTGTTATAAGGGCATTTTTTGCTCAAAGGCTGCATGTGACAAAGACTCTTTATCCATGTCAGTATGATGTTGTCACCATAGTTAATGATTCCATCACGATTTTCCTGGCATTATACCTGCTCTTTCAATCCTGCTATGGAATCCTCAAGATCCCCACTTTTTTAACTCATGCTCCAGAACCCACAAGAATATGAATACAAATTAGGGGTCAATTACGATCTCGATCGAAAGGGCTCCGAACCGGATTTGGAATTGCCTTAACCAATCCGGAGCCCTTGTTTCCTACCGAATCGTTCACAGTTCTGAACTACAGAGTACTGTGCCTGGAAAGCCTTAGCTCTGACTGAATCGGTTCCGTAAGGCAATTGGGGAGATATAGCCCTCCAAAGCTGATTCATACAGCTCTATAGACTAGGTTTTCCAAGCGAGCAAGTACGATGAATGATGCGGACAGCCTTTCAGATTCGGTTTGCCCGGATCATAAAGGCTTCCGGAATCGGTCTATGGGGGCCCATAGCTGGACCCACTTCACCCCGGGCTCTCCGAATCAGACCCGGAGGTTACTCATGGGTCCCCTTTACCCAACCATGACCAGTGTGTACGACACCATGGGGTCCACCACAACATGGTGCACAATTTTCCCCACCCACCCCTTTTTGCAATCGGAGCCTATGTACGTGTTTGGTACACAGGCTCCCATAGAGTTCAATGGGAGTCCGAGCGAACCAAGTCTGTCACTATACGGATGCATCAGAATCAGTAGCACGGACTCCCAGAGCACGATTCGCTTGGAATGCTCTCCAGAACCGAGTCGTTCAGAGGGCTTTCCTAACGTGATCGGAATCAGGGCCTTAGAAGTAAACTTGTTTGCAGATTGCTGACTGGTATATCTGCACAAGTTTACTCCTGAATGGCCAAGGGGTTTCACACCTGTTTTCATCACAAATTGCAAGTAGGTTGAAAGCGCAAAAATTAGGGTAGGGGAAATGGACTACCTCTTAGAAAAACACAAAACCTGTGGTAAAAGTTTATTTGATAAAACTCTGCTTGTTTCTGAAAGCTGGGAAGACAGCAATCCTAGCACAGCAAACCTTTCGTCAATGCCATTTTTAGAAAAATAGAAAAAAACACATGCTTTCCTTACACGGCACTTTCTTTCCCATTTGTCCCCTAAAAATATAATGTATTTTGGCTATTCTCATAGTTTCCTCAATGGGAATCTACAAACACTGGGTTCCTCTAGAATCTCCAGGATGGTGGAAAAAAGGATGCAGATTTGGCATGGACACCTTTTGTGAAAAAAGGTATGACGGTTAAGTGTGCATTGCCCTAAACATCCATAAGAGGCTTAGGGCCAGATGGGGAAACTCTTAGCAGCAAAGAGGTTAACCTCTATTCAAATGCCATCTCTTGCTATCACAATGTTTGGCAAAGATTTCTTGTTGTCTCTTTACAAAGGGGCATCACTCAAATGCTCCCCAGGAGTGAGGTGGGTGCCACCATTGTGGACTCTGTATTTTGGTTGAGGGCCAGACAGGAGCCCCCTTATGAGGCGCCCACTGTGATTGGACAAAGGGCACATGTAATGTGAAATTGGAATGGAGGACAGGTTGAGAGGGCAGATTCCCATGTGAAGGAGCTAGGGAGACTAAAGGTGGTTGAAACAAGAGGCCTCTCTCCAGCATGGGCATTGGAGCTAATTGTGTTGCGGGTCCTGTAGCAACCCCAAAATAATATTGCTGGAGTTCCAAAGGTGAATGAGCAGTAAAAATAGATTTACATTTTCTTCTTCTTTTGTAACATTTGCTGTGGTTCACAACCAGAGGTCAAATGTCAGGCTACAAGATAGCAAAGCCGCCAATAATCAATGTAAATAGTAGAACCAGAAAGGCTAACTAAAAAGAAGAGACCAATGGTGAAGCATACAAAGTATAAAGCATAAAGCAAACATTGCCATATCATGAATTAATAAATCCCCAAATCCCACCCCATGGCTACCACAAAAGAGAAAGTCTGGAGGGACCGTAGACTTTGTAAAGATCATTGAGCTAATGTACAAAGAGATCAGATGCAAAGAAGATTCCAAAGATAAAGAAGATTGAGAATTGACTTTCTTTCCCAGGCGCCGTCCAAGGTGGAAAGTTGGATGTCCACATCTGCACTATATGACTGTTGATCTGTGAAGAATATGATATGCAGACAGGAGAGTCTCATTTTTTAGCAATGGTGAAGAATCAAAATTTGCCTAGCATTGTAACGGTAAGTTTCAATTCTATTAAGGACACGGAGGCGAGGATTATGCTTTTTCCTTCTTCGCTGTTTTATTTAGCTCAACACACAGCAGCCAAAAAGCAATAACACGAGCCCTAAACCTCCAAATAAAGGTAAAAGGGCTAGAACATTAACAATAATGTCATTAGAAACTACAAGTCCCATGACAGCAAGCCAGGCAGTCCACAGCTTAGTCCTTCCTCAATGTCCATACAGGCTAGAAAGGACGTCCTCTCTGTGACTACTTCCTCTTTCTTCGCGCGAGTCAAGCCATAGTATCACTGGTCTTGTTTTGCACCATCATTTCCTGGCAAGAAAAATACACAAAGCGTCAGCGGTGCAAGGAAAAGAATCCCTATGTACACCATCAGGAAAAAATTATGACTGTGAGAACAGTGAAGGTTACAACTGCACAGTAGAGGAAAACTGACTACTTACTGTAGAACGGGGGTAACTGCCTCCACCGAAGGCCCGGGAGGGATAATCCTCGCCTCCGTGTCCTTAATAGAATTGAAACTTACCGTTACAATGCTAGGCAAATTTCGATTCTATGTCAGGCCCGGAGGCCTCAGATTATGCTAGTTCAAAGCTTACTTACCACCAATTGTGCGATATCCACCACCGGTTTAAAGTAGAACCTTTTAAAAGTGGAATCCGAGGACCAGTCCGCCGCGCGCATGAGGTCCTCCAAGCGGGCTCCCAACGAAAAGGCTTTTGAAGCCATGGCCCCTCTGGCCGAATGAGCACCAAACTGCTTCGTATCAATACCTGCTTCTTGCATGATCCACCGTACCCATCTGGCAATGGTGGGTGACGAGACAGCCTTGTGCGGTTTTCGCAACGCATTCAGGAGCTGTCGCTCGCCCGCAGGGCGAAGTTCTAGGGTCGCTTCCTCATACGCTTTCAAGCATTGCACCACACAGAGTTTGGGGACGTCGACGAAATACGGGTAGGAAATCGTCCTTGACCCACATTTCGTACGGCACCCCAAAGTGAAGACGACCCCATCGGGGGAAAAAACCCTCGCTGAAACATCCAGAGCTCGCACATCCGAAACTCGCCTGCATGAAACCAGGCACAAAAGCATGGCTAATTTAGCTGAGAGCTCTTTCAAGGACAAATATCTATTCTGCTGCCAAGACAAAAAAAGATTCAACACAAGGTTAACATCCCAGAGAACCGAATATCGCGGTTCCAGGGGCAAGGAAAGGCGAATGCCCCTCAAAAGCCTACAGACAAAAGGATGTGCCCCAATCAGTGCACCTTCCACCGGGTGGTGGCCTGCTGAGATCGCCGAACGCATTGCATTGAGAGTACGATACGCCAGGCCGGCCGAAGCCGAGTCCGCCAGAAAATTTAGAACTGGCACGACGCCTGCAACCATGGGATCCAGACCCTGTCGAAGACACCAACGAGACCACTTATCCCAGGCCGAGCAGTATCGTTTCGCCGTGCTACCGGCCCAGGCCTTGGAGAGGAAAGTTTCAGCGATCCCGAAAGGCCTAGGAGCGACCAGCGTCGCCCGAAAGCCTCCACGCCATGAGGTGGAGAGAGCTCTGCATCACCAGAGGATGGGGGTCCCCGTCCGCGTTGAGAAGAAGATGCGGAAACCGGGGGAGTAGGATTGGAGAATCACAAGAAAGTTCCAGAAGAACTGGAAACCACACCTGAGATCTCCACCAGGGGGTCATCATGATCACCTCCGCTCGCTGGCGGCGAAGCTGGGCCGCCCTCAGAATCATTGAAAACGGAGGGAAAGCGTACGACCTCTCTGGACCCCAGTCCTGGAGGAAAGCATCTGTGGCCTCCGCGAGAGGGTCCGGCCTCCAGCTGAAGAACCGCGGCAACTGATGGTCCAGGCGGGATGCAAAGAGATACACCGAGAACTGGCCCCAAACACTGTCCAGCCACCTGAAGGCCTGTGGGTCCAGCTTCCACTGACTGGAGTCCCTCAAGTGCCGGGAGTGCCAATCCGCTACTTGATTGGCCTGACCCGGCAAGTATTCCGCCGTCACTGAGACGTGGTGTGCCAGGCAATAATCCCAGAAATCCTCTGCTAGATCCGCGAGGGCTTTGGAGCGAGGTCCACCCAGATGGTTGACGTAGCGGACAGCAGATATGTTGTCCATCCGAAGCAGGACACAGGAACGAACTGACTCTTTGGTCCAACAGCACACCACGAAGGACCCCGCCAACAGCTCTAAGCAGTTGATATGCAGTTCCTGCTCCCCGGACGACCAGGCGCCGCCTGTAGAGAACTCTCTGCAACGGGCGCCCCAACCGGCTCTGCTGGCGTCGGACTTTATCACCAAGTCCGGAACTGGTCCGAAAATCGCCCGACCATTCCAGGCCTCCATATGAGCGAGCCACCATGCCATTTCCTCCTTCACTTCGGCGGAGAGAGGGACCACCTGATCGTAGGTCAATCCCCGACGTAGATGGTGTGCCTTGAGGCGCTGAAGGGCCCGATAGTGTAGGGGACCCGGGAAGATTGCCTGGATGGATGAAGAAAGTAACCCCACCACCCGGCAATCTGGCGGAGGGAAGTGTGAGACCTTGAGATCGTCTGGCGCAAAATGTGACGGATCTTCCCTATCTTCCTGGGTGGTAAACTCAGGGTGCACTGCACCGAGTCCACCGTAAAACCCAGAAACACCAACGACTGAGAAGGAGAGAGAACCGACTTTTCCTCGTTCACGACAAACCCCAGCCCCTGGAGCAGGGACACTGTCTGCTGAAGTTGAAGCAATAGCTTCTTGGGACATTGCGCCATCAACAGGATGTCGTCCAAATAGACAATCATCCGCACCCCTTGGCTCCCCAAGTGTTCCACCAACGGGTGGAGTAGCTTGGTGACGCATCAAGGCGCTGAGGAAAGCCCGAATGGAAGGGCGATAAACTCAAAAACCTGGCCCCTCCACCGGAATTGAAGAAAACGACGGTGCAGGGGGTGAATGGGCACCACCAGATATGTGTCTTTGAGGTCCAGCCGGACCATCCAATCGCCGGGAAGTAGCACGTCCCGCAACAGATGGATACCTTCCATCTTGAAATGCCGGTAAACCAACCATCCATTGAACTCCTTGAGGTTGATTACCGGTCGCTTGCCCCATCCGTCTTTTCCACTAGGAATAGATTGCTCAGAAAACCGGAGGGTATTGCGTCAAAAGACAAATGGCTCCCTTTTTCAGTAAGTCGAGACCTCTCTGTCGACCAACTGCGCATCTGCGTGAGAAAAAACGATAGGATGTGGAGGCCTTCGCTGGTAGGGTCGATCGTAAAAGTCTATGCGAAATCCTCGGACGGTCTGCAAGACCCAAGAGTCCGATGTGATCGCGGCCCAGGCCTCCGGAAATAAAGCCAACCGCCCCCCAATGCGGACCTGAGCCGCCGGGATGACACTCACCGTTTGAACTGTTTCCAGCGGTGTTCTTGAAACTACCTCTGCCTCGGAAGCCCTGGCCCCTGGTGGGGTAGAAGGTGTTGTAGTTGGAGGAGGCGTTAAATTGACCTAGCCCGGAGCCTTGATTCCTGTTGCCAGCCTGCTGCTGACCGCCACGGCCGGTCGCGCGGCCCCCACCGCGACCAGCCCCCCGGGAGAAACGCTGTTGGAAAACCTTTTTAATGCTTGATTGAGCCCTGTCCAGGGACGTAAAGGTGGAAACGAATTTCCCCAACTCTTTAATGAAAGGGTCCCCAAAGAGTCCCCCTTGGGCCACCGCCCCCGCCTCAGAAGAGGCCAAGTCACCCAGCTTCGGGTCCAATTTAATTAAGAGGGACCTACGACGCTCGGTCGAGAGGGCGCAATTTGCATTGCCCAGGAAAACTACCACTCTCTGAGCCCAATTAGAGAGCACGTCTGGAGAAATGGCCGTCCCTGACACTTTAGCCTCCTCAGCCATGTCTAGTATCTTCGTGATCGGGCCTATGGCATCCAAAAGTTTATCCTGGCAGGAACGCCAGGACCGATCAATCCCCTTGCGAGGATCTTTAACGAATTTGGCAAGGAAGGTGGCCATCTTTGGGTCTATTTCTGGAGTAAGGGCCACCTTGCCCTCCAATATAGGCCTAGGGCACTCTCCCCGCAGACAACTCCTCGCCTCATTCGCCAGGGGTTTGCGGAGGCGCCCTGCGACGAACTTCGCCACCTTCTCCTTCTCCCCCGGGGTCCAGGCAGCCGACCGCGGATGCATTATTTCATCCGGGTCAAGCATGCCCGAGCTGTCCTGGGGCAAGTCGGCGGCGGAGCCCGAAGGGTGCCAAGAACGCACAGATTCCTCCTCGTCATCCGTGTCTGCCGGTGACATACCACCCGGGGACAAGGGAGCCGTGACTATGGACCCCGAAGGGCCCGGGGTTGGTGGAGGTGCAGGGGTAGGCGCGGTCGCCTTGGCCAAAAAGGTGTCACGCAAGCGCTCAAAGGCGTCCCTGTCCACACCCTGCGCCGCCCCAGAAACACCGTCCTTACACATCCTCTTAGGGGCAGGCGGGACACTGCTAGCTGGGACCACTGACGGGTCTGCGACCCCTAGATGGGCCTGAGTTACCCTCTCACACTCCTGAATAATGCGGGCAGACAGGCGGTCCTCCATAGGGCCTACTATCTCCTACACACAGCGGTAAATAGAGCTGTCAACTGCGTTGTAGAATTCCTCATCATTTAAGTATTGATGGGATTCCCCTTCCTCATAATATTCCTCCTGATCCATGGCCCAACTAGCAGGGAACTGGGAGGCACAAAATCAGGACAGCAGGCAGCACCTGCGCAAATTTTGGTGCAGAGCGAATCTGCCGCTTTTGGCCCCAGTGTAACCGGAGGGGGGGGGACACAGACCCCAAGCGCGCCGACCCTTACAAGAACCGGGTCCAACCACCTCCATGGGCGCTTGCGATATGGTTGAAGCAGGGATTACTATCGTGTCCTGACAAAGAAAACGCCCGTAGGCGGCACAGCGGTTATAACCGCTTTACAGACCCCAGCGGGGCGTCACTTTTTCCAAAGAATCAGGGCAGAGTACTGACCCAGGACGGACCCGGGCATAGCGGTGAGGCGGTAACAGGGCTCCGGCGGCTCGCTCTCCCCAGCGCGGTTCCCCTGAGGAGAAAGACCGCGCTGAGACCAGCGAGACGCTCCGGCGCCCCCTAGCGGCCGGAGGAGGCCGCGAACTGGGCAAAAGTCGCGTAAGGACCGCGAATGTCCCCGCGACTATTAAGGGCTCTGAAAAGGAAACAGAGCAACAGGCAAAGAGTTCCACACAAATGAGGAGATAAGGAGTAACACTTAACTGGCTGCGAAGCAGCGAAGAAAGAGGAAGTAGTCACAGAGAGGACGTCATTTCTAGCCTGTATGGACATTGAGGAAGGACTAAGCTGTGGACTGCCTGGCTTGCTGTCATGGGACTTGTAGTTTCTAATGAAATTTTTTGTTAATGTTCTAGCCCTTTTACCTTTGTTTGGAGATTTAGGGCTCGTGTTATTGCTTTTTGGCTGCTGTGTGTTGAGCTAAATAAAAAAACGAAGAAGGAAAAAGCATAATCTGAAGCCTCCGGTCCTGACATAGAATTCAGGTTATCAATGTGGGAAGATAAATCAATCAACTGGGTGTATAGACTATGGGCCTGATTCACAGAACTAACTTAAGACAAAATCTTAAACTTACTACCATGTTGGTATTCACAGAAGGCACTTACTCATTTTGGTATTCACAGAAGGCGCTTACTCATTTCGGTATTCACAGAAGTTAGGAGTCCTAACTTTAGGACTCCTAAATGCCTTCTGTGAATACCGAAAATCTTAAAGTTAGGATTTTTCTCAGTTTAGGAGTCCTAAAGTTAGGATTCCCAACTTCTGTAAATACCAAAATGAGTAAGTGCCTTCTGTGAATACCAAAATGGTTGTAAGTTTAGGATTTTGTCTTAGTTCTGTGAATCGGGCCCTATGTACCTAAGGCTTTATGGACAGTTCCAATGAGATCAGTCTCCGCGCAATAAACATTTAGTGGACTTCAAGCTGTCTTCCCATTCAATGGTGTTCACCCGACTAGGATCAGTGGCTCAGTATGAATGTTGGATGCACAGTGGTAATGTACATTAGACTCTGATGCAAGAATAAGTGTGAATATTCAATATGGGTGGGTAGGTGTCAAATGATGCAAGGTTATGAAGGAACAAGGGACGTTCCCTTAGTGTATGAGAAGCAAGAGGTGGGAGAAGACCAATGCTGGGAGGGGGGTTATGCACTTGATAAGCAAGATCTCATGAAGAAGTGACAGGTCTGTTATCTAGACAAAAATAGTGTTAAGAAACTGTAAAAGTGTTTTAGAATAGAAAAAGGTGAATTTGGACTAAAACATCAGTTATCCTGGCACCAAGATGAGTTCATTTAAAAACGAATTCTATTACTTAGTGGTCAAATCAATTGAACTGGTTAACGCAAATGGAGGAGAATCAAATATGTTGATGTGTGAGAAATAATAATCATAATTTCTTCCCACTGGGGAACCTCAATGACATTAACTTATTTGGAATGTGATTTGATGCCAATATTTTGTAAACAAAGAAATGCCCATTGGTTGCTTACTTATAAGGCACAGTTTTTAAGATGCAGTTTTATGGAGTGCGCAAAATCATGATTGGGACTAAGAGAGACTATTTTATCTTAGTGACTTCTGGTTTGTAGGAAAAGTGCATGTGCAAGGCCATTGTAAAGGGCTCTTTTGAGAATTTGAACAAATGACAACAGACTTTAGGGTTCTATTGCCACTGGGAAAACTATAGAAGTCCAAAAACAAATGAGCTCCTCTGTGCTATAAACTTGGCTCAGTCTTGGGGGAATAATGGCTCCCCCCAAAAAACACTAGTGTACTAGTACATGGGTTGGGGAATGGAGAAATGTGAGCTGAGAAAAATTCAACAACTGTCAGGACTTTTGAACTTCTTCTGTAACGTCTTTTTGCACAAGGCCATTCAGTAGACAGATGCGTTTGGCCATGTCAGGGGCATGTTGTTCACACCACGGCCCAGAGTAACATATATTTTGTGCTGGGTTTGCGTCAAAAAAGTGACGCAAACCTGTGCAAATGAAAGTAGCAGAAACCGGCACAAAGACCTTCTTTGCATTATTCTGCGTCAAGTGGACTTTCCATTGGTAGCACGTGGGAGTTCCCAAGCAACACCAATGGTTTTTGATGCAAACCTCTATCTCTTAACAACAGTAGACAGGGGTTTCATTAAAAAAATACCACTTGAAAGCAGGCATCAAAAAGCATAAATGCTTTCATTTCACCTTACTTTTCCCACTTTGCATGTGTCCTGCACTGTACAGCACACATCCAAAGCAGGCAATGTTGTAAAGTTTGTCTAACCATAGTATTTTGCATTGGAAGGTTACCTTTCCAGTGCAAAAACTAAGCTAGACTCACAGAGACACCTTTGTACTATGTTGACAAGGTTTGTGTGTGGCGCTTGGCGGCCTAATTGTGCGCTGGTGCTAGGGAGAAATCAAGTACCTGCTCTATCCCTGACACACAATGCAGTGCAGGAACTTTGGGTACTGGTCTGCATTGAGTGACAGTTTTGTTAATCTGGGATCAACTATGGAGGTTATTGCATTTATTTAGAAAAGACCTAGAAATGTTACAGGTGTCTCTGTGTGACCACCAAAAGATTAACATGTTGAAACAACACCATTGGAGTGGAGATTTTGAGTTGTCCTAGTTATATAAATGGCCATGGGGCTAGTAAATAAGAGAATCATAGTGATGCCTTTTACTGAGTTTCCACAGTCTTGGAAACTGTGTGTTTGTTGGAAAGGAAGATGTCTTAAAAAGTTACATTTGCATTGGACAAAACAAAGTAGCCTCGGGCAATGAGCTAATCAGGAAAATCAGATGTCTACTAGAAATAGTAGGAGTGTAGGTTTTACAGTGCCCTAGGTGGAACATCATATAGAGAGGTCACATAGTGAAAGTCTGGATTGATATTTGGCTGAACCTTTATACTATACATGGTGAGCAAGAGTTAGGGGTGGACACCAATGGCAGAAACTTAGGTGACCTCCCCAATTACTGTATGACTTCTGGCACATTGGAAAGGAAGGATCACAACCTCTACCAACTTAACTGATTACAGGAAGACATGGAAAGAGTTTGAGAGAAGTGGGGCATGTTGAACGAACCAACGTTTTCATGGCATGTAACAGAGTAATCATGATGTAGTGTTGTTTCTGCATGATATGATTGAAAAGTATCATTTGGACAGGGTGGGAATGGGAGTGAGATAGCCTGTGGTGACTGACCAGTCTAAGAAGGAAGTTAGCAGAGAAAGAGTTGCATTCTGCAAACAGAGGTCCCCTGGCTAAGCCTGCTGATGAGGGGTGTTACCCCGAAACCAGTCCCAGGATGCTTGTTTCTAGTCCAGGGAAGACCTGGCTTGGCAGTTCGGGCTGGACTGTTCCCATGAGGCACTGGGTCAAGACTGATTTGCATATAGCTGGGTCTGAACTGGAGTGGCGAAGTGAGCTCAAGAACGATGATGGATTCATCCCAGATCTGTGACTGGGGGTGAGTGTCTAAAAAGTTTCAGCGTTAATTCCATCATCTCCTTGTGTTCGCTTTGTTCCCCCTAAGTTAGCAGGGTATGCCCAGAGGTGGGTTCCTTGCTGACTTTACCTCTGGATTCAAGCTAGCCTGGCTGCCGAGGGGTGTTACCCCGAAATCGGTCCCAGGATGTTTGTTTCTGGTCCACGAAGGACCTGGCTTGGCAGTTCGGGCTGGACTGTTCTCATAAGGAACAGGGTCAAGAATGATTTGCATAGGGCTGGGTATGAACTAGGTTGGCGAAGTGCGCTAAAGAACGATGATGGATTCAACCCAGATCTGTGACTGGGGATGACTGTCTGAAAAGTTTCAGTGCTCTGTCCATCATCTCCTTGTGTTTGCTTTGTTCGCCCTAAGTTGGCAGAGTATGTCCAGACGTGGGTCCTTTGCCCACTTTGCCACTGGATTCAGCTAGCCTAGCTGATGAGAGGTGTTACCTCGAAACCAGTCCCGGGATGTTTGTTTCCTGTCCAGGGAAGACCTGGCTAGGCAGTTTTGGCTGAACTGTTCCCATGAGACACAGGGTCAAGACTGATTTGCATATAGCTGGGTCTGCACTGAGGTGGCGAAGTGAGATAAAGAATGATTATGAGTGTCTGAAAAGTTTCAGTGCTACGTCCATCATCTCCTTGTGTTTGCCCTCTGCTACAGTACCCATACTCAGTGATACATAGGCAGGGGTACTGGAATTATGAGAGGGGCAAATTATGTGACTGAGTTGGGTAAATGTGTCCGGAAAAGTCAAATTTTGCTACGTAATGTGGCACATTCTTTGACAGTATTACTTCATTATTTTGTAATTTCCATCTATGTAAACTGTCTTAGCACAGGTTGAAATCTAATTAGTACCACTTCCAGCAGCAGCCCGCCATTGAGGGTGGAGAAGCCCCGAGCCTCCACCTTTTTCCTACATGAAGACTGTCTGTCAGGCTGAGCAAGGATCAGTCTGACAAATACTCTTTGTGTTCGGATAAGGCATCCAGGGGCTGTACATGCTCTAAATGTGCATGCACCTGGTTGGCTGAGCCAATATTTGCCAGGCTGAAGATTTCCCATGTGTGGCCTCCACACCCCGGCAAAGTCTTCAATGAGCCTCCCTCTCATGAAAAGGGGGAGCATCATTGATCGACTTGGGCCTGGGCACTTCAGTTTTAAGGCCTGAAGTGCTTAGGGCCGAGTGTCCATCATGGATGCTCATCACAGAGTGGGGTTGGGTCAGCAACTTTCACTGACTCCATCCCACTCTGTGACAGGTAAGGGTTTACTGCCTCCTTTCATTGGCTGACGGTCAGCCAGAGAGAGGATGTGGCAGTCCTAGTCCTACAGAAACCACTGCGGCTTCCCTTCTGCCATCCAAGATTCAGCCCTTTAACCTTTTTTTTGTAATGTTAGGCTGGTGCGTTTGTGTGTGTGCATGTATAAATATGTGTATGTTTGTGCATGGTTTGAATTGTGCGTGCGTGTCCATGTTCTGGATGTGAGTATGTATGTGAAAGTGTGTTTGTGCCCATTCCGCCACTGCTACACATTACTGGCTGCCACTAACCACTTTAACACTCCAATACAACAATAGGTTACAGAAAGCGGACCAGTCAACCTTTGGCAAGGGCACCCACTGTGCAGCAACATATATTGCTGCTTTTTTGTGTGACTTTTGACCTGTTTGAGATAGAAACAAAGCTTTTTATTAAAATCTGCAAGTTATGCAGAAGATCAATATTTCTGTGGCAAGTGCAGGAAATACATACATAGGCAAAAAACGTCACCACTGCTGACTTGCATACTTCCATTATACATAGGTATTGCTTCAATTTCTTACTGGTACTTGCCTAACTCAGAGTACATTTTCACCCTAATTATTTGCATAGTGCGGCATGGTAGCCTCACTATGTAATTAATTAGGGAGAAAAAGTAACGACAAGGTAAGGCTCATTCACATTTCAACAAAACGCATCACTTTGTTTGGATGAAGTGCGCAGGAAAAGTATTTTGTGATCGCTCTCGTAGCTTTTAGGGCATATGTTCTTTGTGTTGTAACAATACATATCTTCTAATGATTATGTATTCTGTGTTCAATGTAGGGAAGTCTGTGGGGCTGGTGACAACGACCAGAGTCCAGCACGCCACCCCAGGAGCTGCTTACGCACATGTCGTCGACAGGGACTGGTATTCTGATAGCGACATACCACGAGAAGCTAGAGAACAAGGTTGCAAGGACATTGCCTGGCAGCTGTTAGAGAACATCCCTGACATGGAGGTAAAGCTGTGGGTGCTGAGCTGGGATGTGGTACTGTGGGGAAGTGAGAAGGACAAAACTGTTGTGATGGGGCTGCAGAGCAGGGGTGCAACTAGATCCAAATGTTGAAGGGGGCTACGATGATTCCTGGCCTGGGCGTGCAATTCTGCTCCGCTTCCGGAGTTTGCAGAGTTTTTCCCACTCCCAGCTCTGCATAGAGAGCGGAGTACCAAAAAACACAGCGCAACAGCACGGAGTGGAGTTTTTCCTCTCCAGCAACACACCAACATTAAGTTAGCGAGCGAGGAAAACCTTACTCCAGACCACCTCCCAGCGAGATTTCTCAACACAGGCGGTTGCAGCTGGTTGCTATTGCTCGCGCTGAGACTTACTCTCATGTTGAAGGAGCTGCCATTGAGGGAGAACAACTACTCGAGCGGCAGAAGGAAGCAGCACCCTCTTGAGCTGCACGTGGTGCCGTTCACACTGATTTTAGAGCTTGGGACCAACACCAATAATAATAATCAGCATAAGCATTGTGATATATCGCACTCTGCCGCTTGTGGAACTCCCCATAGTGCAGCAGGGTTTTTTGATCACTTGGAACTCTGCGAACTCCGCCCAGGCCTAGCTAAAATATGACTAGAAGAAGTAAGGGGTTGGAGGCAGTATAATCAGAGGCAGTACAAGAAAACAAGAGGGAATGTGCATTTAAAGCATATTAAAAAAGCACAATGCAACCTGTTTTTGTGTATTCATCCCTCTCTAAAGGCTACTTTCAGTGGTCTTAATAAAGGAGAAAGCTGTTTCTTCAGATTTCAATAGGAAAAAACATGAAACCTAGTTTTTATATGGTTATTACAAGACAACAACCCTTTTGACATTTCTCACAGAATTTCTTATGTGAACGAACAATGTGCTTATAAAAAATTGATCATTATATGTCCAGAAAAAGGTCTCTGCCTTTTTATTGACCAACGGCATGTCTTTAAT
Source organism: Lissotriton vulgaris (assembly GCF_964263255.1). NCBI lineage: Eukaryota > Metazoa > Chordata > Amphibia > Caudata > Salamandridae > Lissotriton > Lissotriton vulgaris. The sequence goes on along the minus strand of NC_141693.1, from coordinate 357,854,380 downwards.
CTGCTCTTTGGATATTGCACCCTATGGTTGTTGGGGTTGTTACACATACTTGGACAGGTCTTAGAAAATATTAAGGTGAGTGGTATAACAACATACCTGATGTTGGGTTATATGAATCACAAACGATATGTTAGATTCCCGTTTCATCTTTCCTTTCTCCAAGACTGGTTGAGTGCCATTCCGTTGGCAATATTACTGTTGCTTATTTGCTCTGCCATGACAGTCCGCTACGCTAAATAAAAATAAAATAGCTGCTGTTAACAACCTCATTTAGCCATTCTCATATCCAATGCATAGCCTTAAAGCCAACAAAATCAGGTCTTAAAAAAATAGGCGGAAGAAGGCAAAACGTTTGGGGATAACCTTGCAAAAAGGGACGGGTCCAACACAACCCACTTCAAGCCTAAATCCAGGGTAGAATAATCAATACCTTGCTGAACTTCCCTGATTAGGGCGATAGAAAATGGACCCTGGCCCACAACAGCAGGGGCAAGTTCTGATTCTACTCCTTTCGGAAACCAGCTGGATCCCTCTGTCCATACTCTCAGGGCCCACTAAGCTAACCCATGGGGAATGCTTTCCCTCACCTGTGAATCCCATCTGGGCAGCACCTAACCGCGCTTTACTCACAAATATATCCCAGTAGGCAGACAGTACCACCACGGCTAACACAGTGGTGTGGTACACTCCACCCCTGGGGTGTAACTTTTGTCCCCAACCCAAGGGCAACTCAGTCCACCAGGACAGTAATCCACAGTGGCCACTGACAGCTGTCAGTGACAAGAGCTAGGGCTCAGGCCTTTCAGGACTCTCCAACCTTTGTGGTTTCTCCAAGTGGGGGAAGTAGCCCCAGGTGACTGGCACCCTTTATCCTCTCTCCGTCCAACCAGTTCAGGGGTGGTATCCTGAGACTGGCACTCCAGCCAGGGATCTATACTCCGAGACTGACCAGAAGACGGCATGGGCACTCCCACACCTTGTCTCCCCCTCTGGGGCTGTATAACTTTCACTGTGGAGTGGTACCCCCAGACTCCAGAACTGTCAGGGTGCTTGTGGCAAGTGTCCTGCACAATTCTCCGACCAGTTCAGGGGTGCTACCCTGCAACTGGTCTCCCAACCCAGGATCTATACCCTTAGGTTGAGCAGGTGCCTGGCACACCAGGACTTCCGGGGTAGTATATCCACCCTAACCAAGAGAAACACTTACTGCAGGTGTTGTGCAAAGTCTATTTGGCAATAGTCTTCTGCCCTCTGTTCATCTGGCAGCACCTGGAGCCGCTCAAGCCAGATGTGGCCATGCCTTGGTCAGTCCTGCGGTGTTCTGACCTCAGAGCTGGCAACCCCTAACCCACTGGTCCACCTTCTGGGGACTGTCTCCCCCTCTCATCCATCCATCTGGACTTCTGCACCCTCCCCTCCGGAGTGGAGCTGCCAGACACCAGAACTAGTGGGGCGCTTGTGACAGCCGCCACCCCTCCGCCCCCCCCAGTTCCCCTGACAATATGAGGTATGCCTCAGGGGAGGGACTTGGGGTGCAGACTAGGCCCTCTTGGTGCTTGCTCTCGGAACCATACAGGGTTTTGGGAAACCTGGGCCCCTGCCTATACCCACCTCTCCTCCTACCCTGGGAAAGGACATGGGACCCCCTACTCATCCCACAACACCTATCTGGGCTACTGCAAACCTCCCCCACATTCTTTGGTTGGGTAAAACCTGAACCACCCCTTCTGGCATCCACCAAAATCCAGTGCAAGTTCCCTGGGTCAGAGAGATCTCGCCGCACCGGGTGATGGCCGTGACTGAACATAAGCTCTCCTGCACTCAAATTGTCGAGAGCCAGTTGAGTGTCCCTTCTACCACTAGCAATATGACTCCTCGTGCCAGTTCCCCAATACACCTCAGGGACCCTGCACACCTCTTGAGCTACCTGATAAACCTGAACCCACTGGTGTATGTCATCCCATTCTTCAAGTCAGCCCCTAAGCCTCTTGGTAAGTGTACTTACTCTGCAGTACTAGGTATTACATTTTCGCTGCTATGCCACCATCTGAGCTGGACTCAGCACTCTTGACTTTCAACTGCAGCTCTCTCAAACTCAGTTCATGAGTAAAAAGCATTTTTCTTCTCTAGGCCTCAATCTGTTTCTTTCCATCTCCACAATGTTCTCTCTTTTCTGCGTCACCCAGGATTTTACAAGCTCCTGCTTGATTTTCCTGGTTCCCTGAAACTCAAGGCCTTCTGGACACAAGACTGGAGAGGAAACACTGCTGCCAGCTCTGGAGGGAGATCTTCTACCATTCAGGCTGGCCCCGACCCACAGGCGATGCTGGCTCCTCCAGCCATCCCAGGTGCACACTTTGTTCCTTCTCCTCCACAGCATAACTTTCATTCTCTGTTTGCCCACCAGCCTCCCTGGCTGCCAACTAGGCCCTCAGCATCGTTTGAAGCTCCTCCATTCCAGTGAGGTCTTTAAAAGAACACTTGGTATCCCTGAAGAATTTCATTGAGCTTAGGCACCAACCTCTCCTGCTCAAACACGAACTCTGCAGGTACTGCTGATGGCTCACCAGACTGAGACATGATTGTGGACAAATTCAAGAGTTGCAAAAAGATAAATAAAAAAAGTTATGCTGGTACTTAATGGTCTGTGATCTGGTGGTAGTAGACACCAATCACTGTATGCAAAGTACAAACACAAGTCCTATCTCACGGCTGCCACCTATGATAGAAATGGGGGTCTCTATTTGGCAGTGCCTTGCACGCTGTCCAAGCAGGGACCCTTGTTCTAGTCGGAGTAAGGGGATTTCACACCCAGATAACCCCTGTTCATCCCCTTGGTTGCTTGCCATAAGCAGTCAGGCTTAACTCTGAGGCAATGTGTAAAGCCCTTGTCCAAACACACACAGTAAGACAGTGAACACACTACAAAAGGACACTACACCAGTTTGAAAAATAACTAATATTTATCTGAATAAAACTAGAGCAAAACAACAAAAAATCCGACATACACAAGTAGAGATATCAATTTTAAAAGATTCAAAATAGTTTCGTCTATAGGAAACTATGGATGCATCGCTTTTATCACAAAGTACCTGGGATGCGTCAAAATCAAAAATGAAGGAGGGGATGCATCGGTTCCTTATTGCAACGCAGGTGAGGTGATGTGTTGGTTCTTTACTGTCAGGGAAGATGATACATTGGTTCCTTACTGTAAGGGAAGGTGATGCTTCGGTTTCCGAACATACTGCCTCTGGTATTTACTGCTAGATACCATTGATGCAGAACCTAGCGCCCAGGTGTGATGCATCAAAAATTTGGATGCACTGGGTCGATGCGGCAGCAGCAAACGAGTGCTGCATAGATTTTCCAGCCAGCCCTGGAACAGGTGATGTGTCGATTTTTTCAGCCGCAGAGCAGGGCCGCATCGAACTCGGAGGGGGTGCCACGGACGCCGGTGACACTGTGCTCTTATTTTGGTCTGCGGCGATCATTTCAGCCGCTCGGCAGGTGCTGCTCTGATTCGTTGGCCGCACCCTGGTAATGCATTGGTTTTTCAATCGTATGGCAATGCTGTAGCAGGAAAGAAAGGCACTGAAGGTCGATGCATGGAGTTTCTTCAGTATTTTGCAGTAAAGCCATCTCCAGGTCCCAGAACTGGAATTGGCACCACTTGGCAGGTCGGAAAGAACTCCTAGCAGAGGAGTGTTCAAGGGCTACAGATGAAGTTGTTGATGATCCTGAGAGTTCTTAACAGAAGGCAAGCACACACTAGCCCTTGAAGAACCTTGGTAAGCAGGATGCAGAAAGCAAAGTCCAGACCCTTACTGCCCAAAACAGAAGCCACAAGCAGCAGGCCAGCACAACACGGCACCAAACAGAGTGGCAGTTCCCCTCCTACAGCTTCTCCAGCTCTTCTGCTTGGCAGAATCTCTTGTTGGCTCAGAAGAGTTCTAAAAATGTGGGGTCACAGCTCCAGTACTTATACCAGTTTCTGCCTTTGAAGTAGGCAAACGTCAAAGGAAAGTCTTTGTATTGCACAAGACCCTGCCTTTTCCTGACCTGGCTCCACACTACAGGGGGGTTGAGACAGCTTTGTGTGAGGACAGGCACAGCCCTATTCAGGTGTCAGTGACAACTCCTACCACCACTCTAGCTCAAGAAGACCCATTAGCCAGGTGATGGGCCATCAGTATATGCAGAGCACCCCTTAGGTCCCTTTGTGTGACTGTCTAGAGTGAATACAGCCCAACTGTCACCCTTCCTCTAACATTGATTCCACAGACAGGCAGAGACACACAATAGTAAAGCAAGAAAATGCAAAAGTGGCATTCTCAAAACACGCAATTTAAAAACCAACTTTACTAAAAGATGTATTTTTAAATTGTGAGTTCAGAGGTCCCAAACTCCAAATCTCTATCTCTTCCCAATTGGAAGTTACACTTGTAAGAGGTTACAAAGTAACTCCAATGACAACCTATGGGAGAAATAGTCCTTGCAATAGTGAAAAACAAAATTAGAAGTATTTCACTATTAGGATATGTAAAACACACAAGCACGTGTCCTACCTTTTAAATACACTGCACCCTGAGCATGGGGCTACCTTGGGTCTACCTTAGGGATACCTTACATGTAGTAAAAGGGAAGGTTTGGGCCTGGCAAATAGGTGCACTTGCCAAGTCAACATGGCAGTTTAAACTACCCATACAGACACTGAAGTGGCAGGTCTGAGACGTGGGGATAGGGCTAATCATGTGAGTGGCAAAATCAGTGCTGCAGGCCCACTAGTAGGATTTGATGTATAGGCCCTGGGCATACCTGGTGCACAATACTCGGGACGTACTAGTAAATCAGATATGCCAATCATGGATAAACTAATCACCAATACAATTTACACAGAGAGCATATGCACTTGAGCACCGATTAGCAGTGACAAAGTGTCAAGAGTCCTAAAGCCAACAACAACAGGTCAGAAAAAGAAGGAGGAAGAAGGCAAAATGTTTGGGGATAACTCTGCAAAAAGGGCCAAGTCCAATAGTCACCAGCCAGTACAAACATTCTCAAATGGCCATTTGAACAAATCTTCCAGACAGCGAATCAGGGCCTGAGAGGTCTGTCACTATCACATAAATTCTTCAGAACAGACAAAATATACAAAATGATGGTTTGTTGATCCGAAGCTACTTCCAGTCTATCCTACTCTTTAAAAAGCCATGCTTAAGGTTATTCAGAATGTTTTGGTGAGTTATTTTTTATTTATTAACCACATGCTTTCAGATTCAGTGCACCAGGTTCAAATGCATAGGTGAAGGCTATAGGCCTGACTATACGTAACCCATTCAGTTGTGATTCTTCTGCAAACACCTGTTTGCACAGGGATTACAATTATAAGTGTTGTGATGTTTATCTCATGTGTTAATGAATGGGTACAATAACGTACCCCTCCCCCGTTAACATTCAGTAACTCAAGCCTGCTGGAATTTATCAGTTGAAAAATGTCTAGTAAACAGTGGAATATGCAGGCTTTGTATTATCAATATCTGTGTACGTTTGATCTTGTTTACTTAGCTATGCCTCTCTATGACATATAATGTTAGTGCAAGAGTGAAAACAGAGCTGGTGAATTCAAATGGGAGGAAAATGTACATAAAAGATGAGCCTTTTTGCTTTGCCATCTGTATATGTGTACACACATGTATATAATTTGTATTTGTAGTGTCAGGGCAAAGACAGCAGCAATGGAGAATTATTAGAGTATATGAAGTTACAGGAGGTAGAAACATTGACAAAATAGGTGAGCTTGGTGACATCAAACGAAGACTAAAATATAGTTAGCTATGTACATTTGTGAATAACATAATAGAAAGACCGATGGAGAGACTGAGACATTGATTCTGTGTTGTGCAGAATTTGGATTACAATTCCAGCATCTAGGTAATAATTATCGCTATCCTGGGGTGGAGTATTTACTAGGTGACGTAATTATCGTCTCTTCAGAATCACCCAACTCAGAAGGAGTTCTAAAATGTGGAATCAGTGTTAACCATGCCTTCTACCACATGTGTTGCTTTATTCCTGAAGTGTTTAGCCTTTAGATTTCACAAGCTTTTTCCTGGTGAAATCTATTAGGGAAAAACTGTGGTATGTGGTAATTGATGAACAACTTAAATATCCAAACTGTGCACGAACGTCCAGTTGTGCATGGGCCGGAACTTAAAATATAACTTGGAATTAGGGCCTAAGTATAAAGTCTGCAAGGAGGGGGGCGTGGCTAGCCAGCCACGATGGCGGACAGCTGAAGCTGGAGCTCCAGAGCCGCCTGGGGGTCATTATCCTAATTAGAGCTTCTGGAAGGTCCCTGTTTGCGACCGCAGTACAAACTCAGCGGCGGACCCCCCCGGGGGCCCCCGTGCTGGGACGGACAGCACAAGAGACTGCGCGGTGCCGGTGAAGAGCTTGGGCCTGCTGCGCCTTCCCCCGAGCCTGAGGCCGGGGGCTGGACTGCGGGCTGGGCCCGTAAACGGGCCGGTGGCCCCGTGGTGGAGCACTGTGTTGCAGAGACCTGCCTACAGGCACTACTGCGGACTGAGGCATGGGACCTGCCCGGAACTGCGGGGAGCGGGCAATAATCCTGGACGGCTGACCCAGAGGGCTGGAGGAGGCGGAGAGCTCCCACGTCGTTTTTAACATTCAGCGGGCCCCTAGGTGCGGGATCCAGAGGTGAGGAGGAAGAGACCGGCAATACTGATGAGGGGGGGCTTCTCCATCCCTCCCCCCCTGCCCGCGCCGCGACATTAGTGGACGCTGCGCCCGGAGGGTGGCGTGGAGATGGGCATTTTGAGGAGGCAACTGCCCAAAGAGGGGTACTAGAGCGGCGGCCATTACGGGCTATGCTTGGGAGATTCCCCCTCTACGATACGCGGTGGTGCACCCCGGGGGGTGAGGACCGGACCCCTTGCCAGGCAGTACCCGAAGAGAGAATAGGAGGTCCTGAGAAGGCGGAGTGTGGTTTCGGGGCCTAGGACACGTGGAGACGTCTCCGGAGTGAAGCAGAAGGCCATAGCGGCGGCACCTTCGCTGGAAAACTACTCTGGACCCTGCGGGCTGGTGGGACAGAGCTTACGAAGTGGCGCAGGGAGGTGCTGTACCCCACAGAATATTTACAACAAGGGGTGGTGAGGGACAGAGTCTCTGAATTAAGCAGAAAGCTCTCACCCAGTCAAGAGATCAGGGCTAGATCCAACACCGTTTTTTAGCTCACTGCACCATCCCAGTTTCAGAACCTGGCTGTATGCAAATTAGTCTGTTCCTGTCCCAGTGCATGATGGGAACAGGGCAAGCCAAACTACAAAAGGAAATTCTTACACTGGGAAGGAAACAAGCTCCCGGGGACCGGTTTCTGGCATTACAGCCGTCTTCGGCCCGGTTTGCTAGAATCCTGATGGCTTGGTAGTTTAGTCTGCCCTGTTCCCATGATGCACTGGGCCAGGGACAGACTGATAGCCAGGTTCTGAACTGGGATGGGGCAGTGAGATAAATAACGGTGATGGATCAAGCCCTGATCTTTGGACTGGGTAAGAGTGGTCTGCTTAACTCAGACACTCTGTTCATCACCACCCCCTTTTCTAAATCGATTTTGGCCACTATAGGTGTGGCAGGGTATACTCAGACATGAGTCCCTTTCTCACTGCTCCATCAGGATTCAAGCAAGCCGGGCCGAAGAAGGCTGAAATGCCAGAAACCGGTCCCCGGTAGCTTGTCTCCTTTCTGGTGAAGAATTGGCTTGGTAGTTTAGTCTGCCCTGTTACCATGATGCACTGGGCCAGGGACAGACTGATTTGCATATAGCCAGGTTCTGAACTGGGATGGGGCAGTGAGATAAATAACGGTGATGGATCAAGCCCTGATCTTTGGACTGGGTAAGAGTGGTCTGCTTAACTCAGACACTCTGTTCATCACCACCCCCTTTTCTAAATCGATTTTGGCCACTATAGGTGTGGCAGGGTATACTCAGACATGAGTCCCTTTCTCACTGCTCCATCAGGATTCAAGCAAGCCGGGCCGAAGAAGGCTGAAATGCCAGAAACCGGTCCCCGGTAGCTTGTCTCCTTTCTGGTGAAGAATTGGCTTGGTAGTTTAGTCTGCCCTGTTCCCATGATGCACTGGGCCAGGGACAGACTGATTTGCATATAGCCAGGTTCTGAACTGGGATGGGGCAGTGAGATAAATAACGGTGATGGATCAAGCCCTGATCTTTGGACTGGGTAAGAGTGGTCTGCTTAACTCAGACACTGTTCATCACCACCCCCTTTTCTAAATTGTACCCCACGGAATAGCTCCGGCTATAGGGCCTGCGCTGGACAGTGCGCATGTGAAAAGGACCAGACAATCCTCGATATACCTGGCCATGGTCCGGAAGGGGGCGAAGGCGCTTGAAGGCCGGGAGGGCCCGGCCTCTGTTCAGCGAACTCAGGACGCCGAGGATGGAGGGGCTATTTCGGGGAATGCTGAGCTGAGCCCTATTGGAGAACAACAAACTGACAAACTGGACTTGATCCTAAAAGAAATTAGGGATTCCAGGCCAGCCATGGAGATACAACTCGGGGGCCTTACCACCAACCTCTCCCTGCTTAAAGCAGATCGTACTAAACTGGCTGACAAGGTTAAGGACCAGGGCCGGGAGATGGCAGGCCACGCCCCGACGGTGGCAGACCTTTATCCAGCAGTTGCAGCAGCAGGCTGCCTCCCTGATGGACCTTGTGGAAGATGCGGAAGGCCGCAATCGACGCAATCACATCTGCGTCATTGGCCTTCCGGAACGCTGTGAGGGGACCCATACGGAGGACTTAATGGAACAATGGTTCTGAGACCACATCGCCATGGACGGCTTGTCGCCACACTTTTGTGTGGAAAGAGCACATCGCATCCCCACTGGAAGGCATAGACCGGGCCGTCCGCCCCGCCCTTTGATCGTACGGATCTTAAATTACCGGGACAGGGATGTCCTTCTGCAAAAGGCGAGAGAGAAATCCCTAATAAAATTTGAGAACCGTCGAAGATCGCTATACCCGGACTATACCAACGTGGTGCAAAAACAAAGATCTTCACATCTGGAGGAGAAGAAGAGACTTCAAAGAGCCAAGTTGAAGTATGCGGTGCTGTTCCCGGCTCGCCTGAAGATCGTGTATGACAAGAAAACGCATTTCTTCGAAAGTCCAACGAATGCGGAAGAGTGGCTGGAAGTGATGGGCATTGAGGGCAGTCAGGTGGCTACCCAGGACGCATCTTCTGGCGGATCGAGGAGAGGTTCGGGACAAAACGACGGAGGCTCGTCTGTCTCAGGCAGGAGGTCGGGACCTCACGGACCTCCGCGGGAACAGCAGAAGAAAGATCAGCTGGGAGCTGTTGCACTGGTGGGCACCTTCCGGGACGATCAGGAGAAGATTAGTACGGACACGGACAATAGTACGATTCACTCAGACTCGGACCACAGCAAGATTTTATTCCCTACTGTCACACCCAGGGCGGCAGACGATATGCTGGACAACTGAGAGGCCAAGCGACACGGTCTAAAGTAGATGGATCGCTCAAAGACTTTGATATCCTTTTGTGACATTTGGCTGAAATTTGTCATTATGGTATGCGAGGAGGTACCGGGGGGACCGGGGAATTATATTTATTGTTGATGCATGGAACTGGATGTAGTGGTGTCTCGACTCACGGCTGAATAGGAGATGGGAGTGGGGCCAGTTTGGGTTGCTATACCCCGAAGGATTTTTCTGTCCCCCTGTCTGGGTCCTCCAGAGAGGGCCTAAGTATAAGTTCCTGATTAGTACCCCCAGGTTGGCGTATAAGTTCCTGATTAGTACCCCCAGGTCGGCGTACGGTTGAGCCGGCGGCATCCGGCAGGACAGTTAGGATGAAGAGAACAGTGCTTGGCCACCCCCACAAAGGCGCATGCACCTGTGTTTGGATTGTTATGTTTCTAATTATCTCGTTCGGCTCAGCAATGTTAATATGCTGGGCCAAGTTAGTTTTGACATTGGGAGGGACAGAGTACGTCTCCTGGTTACCATTTATTTTACGTCTCAGAGGAGGCATTGTAACACTTCGGGATAAGAGCGGAGGTGATTATGGCTGACATAATAGGGTCTTATAAATTAGCTACCTGGAATGTGCGTGGGCTAAGTGCACTACAAAAGAGGCAATGGATTCATGCATTTCTATTACGGCACCACACACAGATCGCATTCTTGCAGGAATCTCACCTAACATGCATCCGAGGCTCTTACACTGAGGAAAAGATGGAGAGGCTCTATCTATTCCACGTCTTACTCCGCCTTTTCCAGGGGGGCAACCATATGGGTACGCCACGGGACACCCTTTGTAGAGTTAGAGCGGAAGGTGGATGATCAGGGCAGGTATATCATGGTGAAAGGCACACTGGATGGCACATTACTGGTTCTTGGCAGTATCTACGCCCCGAACTTTGACCAAGATACATTTCTTTGTAAGGTGGGACGGGCGTTATCTGACTGGATGGATATCCCCTGGATCCTGGGCGGTGATTGGAACATGGTGCTGGATGTGGGTTTGGATAGGTCGCACCCCCCTCTCCAGATGGCTGGGGTGACCAAAATGGCTGAGACGTTTAAGGCCTGGGCTGAGGGTTGGAGATTGGTGGACACTTGGCGTGAATTACACCCGGCCTATCAAGAGTATTCTTATTACTCCCCAGTACATAACCTACACACACGATTGGATAGATTCCTGTGCTACAGGTCCCTGTTGGCCAAGATTAGTACCTCGGAATACTTGGCCAAAGCTTTCTATGACCATAGGCCCCTGACCTCCTGTGGGGTAAGGTGCCGTCTCCGGTGCCCACCTGGAGACTTAATCCATTGCTCTTAGAAGATGCCCCTTTTTGTACTTCCCTGTCTGACACCTTAAACAATTATTTTCTTGAAAATTGGGACACTGCGTCGTCTAACCTGGTGGTGTGGGATGCTATGAAAATAGTGGTGCGAGGCGCCGCTATTGGTCAACTGGTGGGGCCCAGACAAGAAATTCATAAGAGACTCTGTGAAGTTGAGAACAGATTGAAAACATTAGAGGGGGAGGCAAGTGTGGACCCAGGAAAGAAGGGAGAACTGCAAGCAGAGAATATAGATCATGCAGAATTATTAGAAACTCTGAGGACCATTGACAATAAAGACTACTTACGCCGGCAACACGCCGAAGCTGACAGGTCGAGCGCCTTACTGGCCCGACTGGTGTGGGACAGACCAGCCCCCCCGGTGATTACACAGATCCGTGACGAGTCGGGAAACATAGTACATACGCAGACCGAGATTAATAGGGCATTCCATGATCACTTGCAGGCACTGTATGCTCCTGTCCCCTTGGAGGCCTCGGATCGGATGGCGGAGTTCCTTCGAGACCTGCCATTCCCAGCCCTATCACAAGAAATACAAGAAGAAATAGGTGGCCCCATCACACAACGGGACATTCGTGCTGCTATCCGGTCCCTCAACCAAAACAAGACACCGGGTATGGATGGGCTCCCAGTGGAGTTTTACCAGACATTATCTGATACCTTGGTGCCCGTTCTCGAGAAAGTCTATAAGACATCATACGAAGAAGGTCACCTACCCATTTCGACGATGCAAGCCCTAGTCACATCCATCCCAAAACCCGGAAGAGATACGCTCGAACTGACTAACTACAGGCCCCTTTCAATGCTCTCAACTGAGTAAAAGATACTTAGTAAGGCTAATGCTTTATGGATACAACCCCATCTTCCCGCTCTGATACACCCAGACCAGTGCAGCTTCCTCCCAGGTAGGAGTACGTCACAAAATACGTGGAGACTTCATGCCCTTATGTTAGCCACGCCACAAGACCTTCTTCAGGCCGGATGTATAGCGCTGGACCTCAGGCAGGCATTCGACTCTCCGTCATGGACATTTATGTTCAAGGTATTGCGGTGCTTCGGTTTTCCAGACTCCTTGCTAAAATGGGCACGCCTACTATACACGGATCCCTCGGCCCGAGCGCGTACAGGCCGGTACATCTCAGATAGCTATTCGGTATACAGAGGTAACCGGCAGGGTTGCCCCTTATCGCCCTTATTATTTGTTATAACGCTAGAGCCCCTAGCTATAGCTGTTAGAGCTCACGAGGAACGAATGGGTATCTCGATCGGAGAGACCCATAATCTGATTTCCATATACGCAGATGACATTTTATTATACTTTCGCGATATGGAAGAAGACCATTCGGTTATAGCAGACATCTTTAACTACTTCGAGGAAGTGTCCGTCTTGCTATAAACCCCGGGAAATCTACTGGCTTTTACTTCTGAGATCTACCACACCCTCCTCTGCTGCAGTTTGGGAGATACCAGATCCCGGTGGCCCAGACCACGTTTAAATACCTGGGTATACAAGTATATAGAACACCCGAGGACCAGATTTAGGGTAATATTAAAAGGGCCATCGCTGGCCTCCGGGGCAGTGTAGGGTTCTGGACGTCCTTACCCGAATCCGTCTTGGGTAGAATTGCTGTTTCGAAGATGGTTCTTCTTCCCCGCATGCTGTATTATTTTGTTAATTTGCCGGTCGTCCTCCCACAACAGATATTCAATACATTGAATACGATATTGACAACTCCTATTTGGGGGTCCGGGCGGAGACGTATCAGCCTCCGAAAGCTTCAGATTGGGACTAAGCTGGGTGGCCTCGGGGTGCCCGACCTGCGTGGATATTAATACGCTAGTCAGTTCCAGTGGGCAGGAATTTATTCAAGATTAATTTTACAGCGGCTCAACTGGCACGTGGAGACTTGCATTCTCTGTTGTTGCCCAGGACTAGGATTGCTCCGGATTGCCATCCTCTCCTGCGCACAGCACTGACGTGCTGGAGGAAGGCGCTAGCATATACGTCCAGGACTGTGCCGTTTGCCGAGAATCGGAAATTATGATGTTAGAGCTGGAAGGGATGGAATTGGTACCAAAACAGACGGATTGATTGTGAAAGTGGGCGGAATGTGGGGAATGTCAGCGCGGGTACTGTAGGAGCACAAGATCCAACAAACGCACAGATTTGTTTTTTAGTAAATCTTCATTATATGCCTAGTTAGCTCAACATTAATGTTTGGAAGTGTTATTCCTTTTGAATCAGTATGACCAGGAGGGGTACAGGGTAGGGGGGGAGGGTTACGGGGAGAGGGACAGTTTAAGAGATCGGCTTACGATAATTTCACTGTTGTCAGGCTTATCGGACAAGAGGTCCTGCATAGTGATGCCTGCACAAAGGACGTGGTTGGACGACATATATGTGTAAACAGGAATGTGGGACTTTATGCTTTTATACTCTGGTTAAGCAATGATAAAGATCAAGCCGTAATAGCCTCAGGCTGATGGAGTTAAGTTGGGGAGAAAAGAAAGTTAAAAAAAGGACTGTAATATATGATATGTAAATGTGATGTGCAAAGTGGCATACTGTGCAGTCTAAAATAAAGAGTTAAACATTTAAACAAATATATATATATAAAGTCTGCAAGGTTATGGCGGCAGGGTTAGTTATGATTCAGGCTTTTGTCTATCCTTGCCTTTCCATTATTATGGCCTTGCCGGGCTGTAGGGATAGAATATATTGATTTCAATTATAGTTTTATTTGGATGTATGTCGTTACTACGCATGCTTTTACAACGCATGCCTTTACCACGCAGGTTTTACAACGCAAGTCGATACAACGACTTGCGTTGGGGGGCACTGGATAGTGTATAGTTTAATTTACTATTCCAACTCCAGTCCCCGTGGATAGTAGGGAAGGTTTTGGATAGTAAATTAAACTATTCCCTATCCTACAAAGCCCCCCAGCACAAGTCGTTGTAACAACTTGCGTTGTAAAAGTTGTGTGGTAAAGGTACTGCGTGGTAAAAATTGTGTTGTAAACGCTGTTCCCCGTTTTATTTATATGATGTTTCTTACTCACAATGAGGTGCCAAAGTGCATTTGTGGATGGGTTGCGTGAGAAACAAAGTTGTGCTCTAGTCGTACTTTTTAAGTAAAAGGGAACAAGAGATAGGTCACTCAAGCATTAGATTCTAATGTATTTTCCAATTTCACATAGCATGAACTTGGTCCGGCATTGGAGTGCTTTATAAGGGAGTCAGATTACATTTCACATTATATATGCCCAGGAATATTAAATGATTTGCCCAGAATTACAGGATTTTGATCCAAGGCGAAATTTTTTCCCCAGTTTAAATGTCGGTAGCTCTAGCCGCTAGGCCACATTTCCTCCCAAATGCATGGATGGGAGGAGCTGAGGCCACGGGGATAGAGCTGCTGACTTTGAAACCTGGGGACCCCGTTCCGAATTCTGTTCTAGGAGATTGTCTCCCTATTGTGTGATTCTGGGCAAAACAAATCACCTAATCTCTCCAAGTGTAAAAAAAAGTAACGTATGAATTGTTTTTGTGTAGTCCCTATTGATGTACTTGGTCTTGTAGATTGTCTCTCATTGTCTCTCATTCCTCCAAGTGATGTACAGGGCTCGAAACAAGTGCTGTTTTACATAAAAGCCAATGCATATATAGGGGCAGATTTACAAGCCACTTGCGCTGCCAGTACGTCACATTTTGTGACGCACTGACAGCACATTTCTCTGCCCCATATTTACAAGGACAGGAAAAGCCACCCTGTGTGGCTTTTCCTGTTCTTGTAAAAATGGCCCCTTTACACGCAGTAATTTGCATGAAAGGGGCGTTCCATGGGTATTGCTGTGGGCGTTCCCACGCAACACCCATGGAACTAGACACATTTACAGATTTAGGAGGAATCGTAAACCTGGAAATGTGTCAGTATGTTAAGCCACACTAAGGATGGTGTAGCGAGGTGCAACAAGCAGAAATGTTTTCATTTCTCCTCGTTTTTTTCCTCTTTCAATGCGTGCTGCATTCTACAGCACGCATTGAAAGAGGACAATACCTGTAGTGATTATTTTCATGCAGGAAGGTGCCCCTTCCTGCACAAAAACAATCTCCCCATGATGCAGGCATCCTTGCACTATGGTGCAAGGGTGCTTGAGCAGGCGCATGGCAGCTGTTTGTGCGCCAGCACAGGGGAGAGCACCGGAATGCAACATATCATTGCAAATATGCTGCACTTATTCATGGATGTAGGAGAAAAGTGTGAAGATAGATGCAGTTGTCCGTGCCAAAAACTACTATCTTGGGAGGGGTCATAGAATATGTCACATAGGAAATGCTTAGAGATGGAGGGTGCTACTTTTTGGAGATGCAGACCCAGTGATTCATGAAGTTAAAAGACAGAAGAGTTTACTTCACCTTCAAAGCAGGCTCCGTAGAAGGAAAATGTTGCATACCCTGCATTCACAGTACAACATGGCCTACATCACACTCAATACAATTTAGTTTAGGCAACAATTTCCTGGAATCGGGGAGAAGACTGGGTTGGAGGGCTAGACCATTAATTAGAATGAGTGTAAGAACCTGATGACAGGACATAACATTGTTTTCCATTCACTTTCTGTTTCATTGGTGCTTTTCTTTAAGAATGGGTTCACAGTGCTAGGAAACTTAAACACACCTTGGTTCCCAGTCTGTTGAGCAATTTGAGACACCCTCCTGTGTATTTGTCAAAGGACTGTGTGTGATAATTAAGCCTTTCATACCCCATGATCTATTCCCAGATACTAAGTTGAACACCTCACAAATAGGATAATTAGCCAAAGAACCAAGATTGCAGGGGCAAGAGAAGTAATAAGCAATAAAAAGCCACCTGTATCTTTAAATGAGCTTTCGGCGTCGTGAAAAGCTTGGGATGAGGCTCAGGAGCATAGCTTAGCCAGTGAGGGTCAGGGGGTATAAATCTGACATTTCCCAACCATTTCTGCAGCATATCTAACCAGAGACATTTTAAGGCATGGGTACAGTAAGCAGTTGCCCATGGATCCTGCCTTTCAAGGGGCCCCCTGGTAATGTGATCTTTCTCTTATTCTATCTTCCCTTTGTCAACTTTTCTATATGAATGTGGGTGTGGTTGAATGTGTGCATATAAGCCTGTATCAAAGGAAGTTATAGTTAGGAAATAGAATTAAAAGACCTCAGAAATTTACTGAAAAAAACTAAGGTTACAGGGATGTTATAGTTAGCCTCAAATTTAAATCGTACAAAATCTGTGAAATTCAGCAGTTACCTGAGCTAACTGTAACGTCTGACCCCGCAATGCACTGCTTATGACTTCACATATTACATCACTCATGACATGGTTAGTGACATCACTGATGACATCTCTACTGACATCACTGAAGCCATCACTGATGACATCATCCTCTGACTGTAAGACTTTTGTAAATGTTTCTGAGACTAAACCCCATCGCCGCGGGGCTAATTCCCCTGCGGTGGTGCGGGGGGAAAGGGGTCGCCGCGCGTTGCCGCAGTGCTGATGTTGAGCTCGGCTCGTTTTGCAGCATGGTGGCGCTTTACTGATGACGAGCTGAGCTCGTCATGGCCATGCCCGCTCAATGGAACGCCCAGCACAGCGGGGGAATTATCCCCACCTGGGCGTTCTGCGGAGGTCATGACGAGCTCAGCTCATCATCAGCACAGCGCCACTGTGCTGCATGACGAGCTGAGCTCGTCATCAGCATGGAAGAGGTTAAAAATAAATACTAAGGTACAGAATAAGTTACATTTCTCTCTTTCTGTACTAGTAATTAGTCATACTATTTCTAACATATCTCATCTGAGTGGCTGTCTGACTGTATCAGTGTATGAGTGGATGTCTGAGTGGCTGTATGGGTGTGTGAGCAGCTGTATGGATGTATTGGTGGGTATGTGAGTAGCTGTCTGGGTGAGTGAGAGGCTGTGTGAATGGCTGTTTTGGAGAGTGAGTGGGTGTATGAATGGCTGTATGGATGAGTTAGTGGCTGAGTGAGAGGCTGCATAGGTGTGTGAATGGCTGTATGGGTGACTGAGTGGCTGTGTAAGTGACTGTATGAGTGAGTGAGCAGCTGGTTGAGTGCATGTATAGGTAAGTGAGTGGGCATGATGGCTGTTTTTGAGGGTGAATGTCTGTGTGAGTGGCTGTAATTAAAAGTGAGTGGGTGTGTGAGTGGTTGTATAGGTGAATGGCTGTGTCAGTGGCTGTATGGGTAGGTGAGTCGGTGTGTAAGTGGCTGTATTAGTGAGTGAGTGGCAGTGTGAGTGGCTGTATGGGTGGCTATATGGTGTGTGAGTATCTGTATAGGTGAGTTAATGGCTGTGTCAGTTTCTGAGTGGGTGATTACGTGGGCGTGTGAGTGGCTGTCAGGGTACATGAGTGGGTGTGTAAGTGTCTGTATATCTGTATGACTGAATCTGAGAGTGGCTGTATCAGTGAGTGAGTGGTTGCATTAGTGACTGTATCAGTGAGTTAGTGAGTGGCAGTAGAAGTGAGTAGTTGTGTGAGTGTCTCTATGGTTTAGTGGTTGGCTGTGTGGGCACTGGTATGGGTCTGTGAATGGGTATGTGAGGGGATGTATAATAGTGGGAGTGGGTGTATAAGGGGTTCTATGGAGGTGTGACTGGTTCTGTGGATGATGTCATCAGTGATGTCATCTGAGGTATCATCAGTGTTGTCACCAGAAATGTCACTGACCATGTCATGAGTGATGTAATATATGTGGTCATAAGCAGGCTATTTAAATTTTATTTCCTAACTGTAATCTGCAACCTTTGAGAGTGAGTGTATCAGTGGATGTGTGGGTGTGAGAGTGTAAGTGTCTTAATGGGTGTTTGAGTGGGTGTGTAAGTGACTGAGTGGGCAAGGGAGTGGCTGCAAAATTGTCTCACTGGGTGTGGGAGTGGGTGCGTGAGTGTCTGAGTAGGTCTATGAATGGGTGTGAGTGTGTCTGAGTGAGTTTGCGAGTGCTTCCATGAGTGTTCCAGTCAGTCTGTGAGTGGATGCATGAGTCTCTGAGTGGGTCTGTGAATGAGTGCATGAGTTTCTCAGTGGTTCTGTGAGTGAGTGCATGGGTCTCTGTGTGGATCTGTGAGTGGATGAGTGAGTCTGAGTGGTTCTGTGAGTGGGTGCATGAGTCTCTAAGTCAGTCTATGAGTGGGTGTGTGAGTCTCTGAATGGGTCAATGAGTTGGTGTGTGAGTGTCTGTGTGGGTCTGTGAGTGGGCGTGTGGGTGGACTGGCCACATTTGAATGGGGGTGGGGCCTTGCAGCCCGCATGCCTAGGCCAATTTAGGCCCTGGGGACCCAATCCCCCTGGGGAGTACCATACTTCAATGCAGGAGGGGGGCTGTGTGGCTCACCCTCCCCAGGCGGATTTCGACCTTGGGAACCCCATCCGTGGGGTCCGGCTTTAGTATATATATAATTTTTCTTTGTGAGCGGGAAGGCTCACAGCCCCTCCTCGCCAGGCTGGATCCAGCCTGGGGACCCCATTCCCCGGGGGTAGCTAAAATAGAATGGGGAGGGGGCTGCGCTGCTCCCCGGGCTGATTTGGGCCCTTGGGACCCCATTTCCCGAAATTGGGAAAACGGAGGATACCCAAAATTCACTACTGAAAAATTCAGACTTTATGGCAATTTAAGAATCTTTCGGCTAACTTGAAAAGAAAGAATACAGCGCCAAGTCATGTGCAACTTTCCTTGGAATCTAGGTCCCTCAAGTTCTGACATCTCATTTTCCAAAGGCTTTCAAATCTGCGGAGCGCATAGAAATCTGTTGAATGCTGCCGCTACATTATCAAAGCCAAGACCCCTGGGCCCTTATTTATGAGGCCTTGCGTCAGTTTTGCGCCGCCGGTGCGTCACTTTTTGTGACGCACCAGCGGCGTACAAAATGCGCCTTGTTGCGCCATATTTAAAAAGTGACGCATCTAGGTAGATGCGTCACTTTTTAAACCCCTGCGCCACATTATACCTGCGTCGGGTATAATGTATGCAGAGGGGGCGTTCCCCCGCAAAAAGCCTCATAATAGTGACGCAGTGAAATCTATGAGATTTCACTGCGTCACTTTTAGGATGCTGTTGCGTCAAAATCTTGCGCCTGCCTCACAGCAGGCGTAAGACTGACGCAAGCCCTTTCACATGGGGCTTTCCCCATGTGAAAGGACGCATTGCTGGAGTTGCGTCACTTTTGTGACACACTCCAGCAATGCGTCACTTTTGCGCTTACAGATACGTCAGAAATACTGACGTATCTGTAAGTCCTTGCGACATGATGGATCACTGACATAATATAGAATGACAAAATATAGACTTACCAAAATATAGTCACCAAAATATAGAATGACAAAATATCGAATTCCTATCTACAAACAGGTAAGTACAAAAATATCGAATCCAAAATATAGTCTGTAAAAAATATAGTCAGTCAAAATATCGAATTTTTTTAAATGTCTTAAAAGTAATTTAAAATTAATGAAATAATAAATATAATTAACTAAAACATACTTAAAAATACTCAAATAACCTTAAAATTAAGATATAATTAATTTAAGTTATTAATAAAAAAATGTACAATATTTTACCGTAGGATAGCAGGAGGGTAACATTTAATATTACCACTCCAGTGAGTGCAACAGTAGGGAAAGCGTTGGATAGCGTAGGGGTAAAAAACTACTATTCCCACTCCAGTGAGTGCAACAGTAGGGAAAGCGTTGGATAGCGTAGGGGTAAAAAATACTATTCCCACTCCAGAGTGCAACAGTAGGGAAAGCGTTGGATAGCGTAGGGGTAAAAATTACTATTCCCACTCCATAGAGTGCAACAGTAGGGAAAGCGTTGGATAGCGTAGGGGTAAAAAATACTATTCCCACTCCAGTGAGTGCAACAGTAGGGAAAGCGTTGGATAGCGTAAGGGTAAAAATTACTATTCCCACTCCAGAGAGTGCAACAGTAGGGAAAGCGTTGGATAGCGGGAGGGTAAAAAATACTATTCCCACTCCAGTGAGTGCAACAGTAGGGAAAGCGTTGGATAGCGTAGGGGTAAAAATTACTATTCCCACTCCAGAGAGTGCAACAGTAGGGAAAGCGTTGGATAGCAAAAGGGTAAAAATTACTATTCCCACTCCAGAGAGTGCAACAGTAGGGAAAGCGTTGGATAGCGGGAGGGTAAAAATTACTATTCCAACTCCAGAGCGTGCAACAGTAGGGAAAGCGTTGGATAGCGTAGGGGTAAGATTTACTATTCCCACTCCAGAGAGTGCAACAGTAAGGAAAGCGTTGGATATTGGAAGGGTAAAAATTACTATTTCCACTCCAGAGAGTACAACAGTAGGGAAAGCATTGGATAGCGTAGGGGTAAAAATTACTATTCCCACTCCAGAGAGTGCAACAGTAGGGAAAGCGTTGGATAGCGTAGGGGTAAAAAATACTATTCCCACTCCAGAGAGTGCAACAGTAGGGAAAGCGTTGGATAGCGGGAGTGTGAAAATTACTATTCCCACTCCAGATAGTGCAACAGTAGGGAAAGCTTTGGATAGCGTAGGGGTAAAAATTACTATTCCCACTCCAGAGAGTGCAACAGTAGGGAAAGCGTTGCATAGCGTAGGGGTAAAAAATACTATTCCCACTCCAGAGAGTGCAACAGTAGGGAAAGCGTTGGATAGCGGGAGGGTGAAAATTACTATTCCCACTCCAGTGAGTTTAACAGTAGGGAAAGTAATGATTTAATATATTATTAAAAATAAATTAAATATCAATACCAATAAAACATTAATTGAAATTAATAACCAATGTAATATTATGTAATAATTAATTAGAAATACAACTACATATTAGTTATTAAAAATTAATAACCTATTCATAATTATTTAACAACGAATTAATTTTCAATAACAAAAACGAATTAATAATAAAAATTAATACTAATAAAAAATTAACAGTAAATTAATTATCAATACACAAAAAGTATTTTTAATATGTAATTAATTACAATTACATCACTTCCCACCCTATTCCCCTATAAACCCACATCCCACTACAAAAAATACATTAATACAATTATCATAATTATCAAATATGTAATTAATACAAAATAATTACCAATTAATAAAAATTAATTGCCAATTAATAGAAATGAATTACCAATTAAAAATTAATTAACAATAAATTTAAAATCAATGCCAATAAATGAAAACAATTATTTACTTAATTACAATTAAATTACTGCCCACCCTATTCCCCTATAAACCCACAACCCACTACAGAAAATAAATTTAGAAAATTAACATAATTAACAATTAATCAATTAATACAAATTAATTGGCAATTAATAAAAATTAATTACCAATTAAAAAATAACAATAAATTCAAAATGAATACCAATAAATAAATAAAAGTATTTAATTAATTACAATTAAATTACTTCCCACCCTATTCCCCTATAAACCCACAACCCGCTACAGAATTAAATTACGCAAAAATTAAATAACATAAAATTCATTACTTAAAATACATTAAACATACATTACAAAAATTAATATACACTTTTCACACATATACTAACATACAAAACACTTTAAAAAAATTTATATTATTAAAAAATCGATATATTTAATGCCTATATTGTATACTTCGATATTTTGACTTCTATATTTTGAAAATCGATATCACTTACCTTAAATTCGATATTTTTAACCACTATATTGTGTCCATTCGATATTTTGTCCATTCTATATTTTTACTTCGATATTATGTCCATTCTATATCTTGGAATCGATATTATGACTGTTTACCGACATGATGCATCATACATTAAATATGACGCATCATTGGTGTCGCAAGGAGTGCGCAGTGAAAAGTGACGCATCGCTGTTTTCACGCAGCGATGCGTCACTTTTCATAAATGAGGCCCCTAATCTTTTGGTCCTTGAGATACCATCACATAGAGCTGATTCTTGATCGCATGAGGCAAATGAGTCATCAATTGGAAAGGACATAAAATCCGAATCTCACAAGACTGAAAAGTGAACCTCAGGAAAAGGGTCCTTGCTCTAAATCCGGATCTGAGATCCCTGAATGTTTTGTTTACTTCTGTTTGGCCCGGCGAAAATGAGAATCACACATGAAGGCGGCATCACTATCTATGATGATCCTAAGGACCTAGAGTCCTTTGTAATCAATCAATCAGGGGCTTTTAAAGCGCGCTACTCACCGGTGAGGGTCTCAAGGTGCTGGGGGGGGCAAGGGGGGGGGGGGGGGCAAAAAGATTTGATACACCCACATATGTCTCATTAATCACACTCTGTAAGATTGAGAGGCTATAATCAGTTACTCTTCAGGGCATTTATGAAAATGTGTATGTAGGGCATGCCATTATTGTAATGAAGTCATGCTTCTGCTGTATTACCTAACCTCACCTGTGACACAGGACAATAGGAATTGGCTATGTAACTGTTGATGCCTGTTTGTCTTATTAATAACAATAAAATATGTCTTTAAAACAAAAATCACTCTCTGTAAGTATACTTACACTCAGTGCTTGAAATGGAAAAATAGAAGTGAAGGTACTCTGTACCAGAGTACCTGCTTAGTTCTGAGAAGTGCCGGTACTCTCCAATTAAAAGAGTACCTGCTTAGTTCTGAGAAGGGCCGGTACTCTCCAATTAAAAGTTTAACATTTCTCTTGAGAAATGCCCAAAATAAAAAGAGAAGGACAGTACTGGCCCATTTAAAGCACTGCTTACACTAAGAGGCTTCTCTCTCCTAAGGATGGTCGCTCACCTTAAACCTCATGATTCGAGCATTTATACTTTGCTTAACAGAAGTATTATGTTTATGTTATCAATGTACGATTATGTAAATTCAAGATAGAATTGTATTCATGCTAGTACACTGATATTTCAGTGATACTGGTATACTTCTCAGCCAGCGTTCCTATTGTTTTTGTTTTGGCTTGCACAGTTTGGCTAGGTGGCCGGTCGAGGCCTACATGGCTCATGTAATTTTGGGATGGTGTTGGATGGTATTGGGAAGGGTTCCAGGTAGGGGGGGATTTTGGTTTGGTGTTGATTGTGGGGCGATCCCTAGCTGATGATATGGTTACTGCACTTTCTCTTTCTTCGTTCTTTTCTCGTCTTCTTCTTTTTCTCTTTCCTTCTTCATCCCTTTTCATGGATGTCTACCATAACCTATCTCCCTGCCTTCTCCTTGAACAGCAACCCTTGTGAAAGATGGTGGGGCCGGTCTAAACCAGGTAAGAGCAGTAGGGCGGTGGGGCCGGGGAAATAAATAAATAATACATTTTCCCTCGTCATCGTCTGTCGAAATCCCTCCCACACCAGGGCCCTCCGCTCTTAACTGCACGGGCCGCTGGTCTAAACATGTTCTTCACAGGTTAACAGGGACATTTTCTGTGCTGTGAGTATTTATGAACCCAAGGAAATCCCTATTCAGACACTCCCAACCCCAACTCAGAGTTCCTAGACCCAACCAGGAACTGCTAAATTCATTTGTTAGAAAGGTGAGGTGTGACAACCCAAACTTCCATCTGAATCTTCACCCCTGGTGAGACTGGTCTTGGGGCCCAAGCCCAGTGCACACATCAGTTAGAACTGGAACCTGCAGCAGCCCGGGCTACAGCACATGACATGGTGGGAGAAGGGGCTGAAGACCCATTAAGCTAAGGACCCCATTAGCCTAAAGGGCATTGCACTCCTGCTGTAAAGTGAGAAAGGAACTGGTGGAGGGACTGGGCTAGGATAGGGTGTACTCGGGTTGAAATGGAGGGAGATACTGGTGAAAGGGCGTAGGCAGGGTATGGTGCAGGAGTTAGTGAGTAAGTTATGGTGAAGGGGCAAGGTGAGATAAGTAACTGGGGGTAAGGGGGGACTGGTAGAGGGACATGGCTTTGAGGAGGCTCTGTGGGATAATTCAGTTGATTAAGGTACTGCTGGAAAAGCGGAATGCTGGGAAGGTTTTGGTGGAAGGAGGCAAATTGAAGGAGGCATTGAAGAGGCTGAGGTGGGAGGAGGTATTGATGAAGGTAATGAGCTGGGATGAGCTACAGTGGCGAGAAGTGAGGTGCAACAAGCAACTATGGATTTATAAGTAAATTAACTATGCCAATTGGGTATAAGACAATTCTACCATGTTTTAAGAGAGAGCACAAGCACTTTAGCCCTGATTAGCAGTGCTAAATTACGCAGGTTCCCCCCAAAAAATGGGTTTAACGAACAGGAGGGTGAAGGTAAAACGCTTGAGGTGACCCTGCAAATAGGGTCAGGTTCAACACATAACTATCTGTAAATTCAATCTAACTGTTGTTTTTTTCAGTGAATTTCAGTTTTTTTTATTGTGTTTACCCAACTCCCTCGCTTCACACAACCATCAGCCATGCACAGCAGGGTTTGGTCACAGGGTCTTGCCTACAGCCAGGCACTGCACCCAATCCCCATGGGCAGCCAACCCCCATCTGCTGCCGTTGGCCATGCACAGTGGGAATTGGCCACAGTGCATTTCCCCTGGCCAGGCCCTGTGGCCAAAGCCATCACGGATAACCAACACACAGCCGACAATCATACACACCACACACACACACAAACTCACACACACATACTGCAATATCCACCTCACTTCTCCAATGTTTAGAATCCAACAGAGATCTGCCAATGTATCTCAAATCATGATCTGCCATCTCCTCTGCTCTTCTAGAGTTAGCCCTGCATACATTTCAGCTGCCACCTCTCGCCTTGACCTGGAAAAGCCTTTCATTTCCAGGGCTTCAACATTTACTAATATTTAATTGATACACCATAAACACGGCACCACCCTGTGATTAGCTGACTAACTATATTATTAGCATTAATCTGAATATCTTTTCCATGAGCCATGCCAAGTCTGCAGTTTTGTACACTTTTTTTTTATTTTACTTGATATTTCCTCTAGTGCAGGTTATTCTTATTCATCTGATCAGTGGTCCCAGCATGGAATCAAACGCGAGATGTCCAAGTGTTTTTCATCTTTTCAATTTTGCTCCTTGAAAATTCTGTAGATTTGGAAAGTGAACATTTATTTCAACATTTGCATCTCACTAAACAGGCAAATGTTTCTGTAATTCGAAATGTGCCTCAGAAATGGAATTAGTAGTGCCTTTTATTACCTTTTTCAATCCAAAGACAACATTGACAAAAAAGCTATTTACCAAAGCACAAAAACTAATTAAAACCGCTTGAAACTTACTTTAGAAGATTTTAATAAGAGAAACACACCCTTTGAGCTAAATTATGTGAGATTCAGAAACTATCTGAAACGTTCCTTATCTTCAAGAATTTATAGAAGAATGTGTTGTAATTATGCACATCGGTAGTTCAAAATGTCTTTCCTGCCTCTCTTTAAATGGTACTTTTTTCTTTTAACACTATGAATTCCAGTTTACAGGATATGCCAAATGTTCTCACCATTGCTGTCATGAAGAGGTGTAACAATCCTGTTTACCCGGCCTTTATATACAAAAGTGCTTAACCCTTTCACTACTTGGTCCTACCCCGTGCTAAGCCTTCTTTTGGCTATTTGGGGTAGTTCACGCTTAGGCCCCTGTAACTTTTTGACCACATAAAGTATCCACACCAAAGTTGCGTCCCTTTCTTCCAACATCATGGACATTTTAAAGGTACTCAGGGCTTGTTGATTGCCCTGAAGGAGACCCAGAAATTAGCCAAAACACAGCTAAATGTCTTTGTGAGAAATGGGGAAAAAGTACTACAGATGACAGCGTCTGGTTATTTCCCAGCACATGGTATCAACAAAGGGTTTGTGGTGCTGAAATAACCATCTTCCCAGCTTTCACAAACGGCTGCTGCTGCCCCTTCAAATTGTGTATTGTATGTGGTGCTAAATATGATTCTGGTGGGCGGGGCGGGGGAGCGGGGTGCTGGCGGCCTCCTCTGATCTATATTTAGATAGTAGGTTATTTAGATTTTGGGGTAACATGCACACTGCGAACTGGGGGTTGGCGGACGCCGAGAGCAGGGGTGCTAGGTGGGGGGTGGCGGGAGGGGAATGTTGTTGAGATGTTTTTGTTCTTCACTTTTGTTTTTTTTGTAATATTGGCAGTTTGTGCTAATCTCTTTGTGGTTAACAGCATCATTGCTCTATGTTTGACACACTGGCAACAGACAGATGATTCTAGCTTCTTTTTCATGTATGACCATGGGGGATAGGAAACTGAAGGTCTAGAGTTGGAATGTGAATGGTTGGGGGACAAAATCAAACATAGTGTTGTTCTTCAGTATCTCAAGCGTCATGCGCCAGATTTTGTATTGCTCCAGGAAACGCATTTAGTGGGTAACTCATGTAAAGCGATGCATAGCATGGTGGCTCATGCGGGATTTACGTCAGGGTCCAGGGTGGTGGGTATGCTGATTCGTAAGGCGCTTAGGCTGGTGATTGACTCCACGCTAGAGGATGATAGAGGCAGATATGTTGGGGTGACGGGTCGTTGGGAGGGGCATGTTCTTACCCTTTTGTCGGCATATGTCCCACCGGGTATGCATGCCACTACTTTCGTTGATTTGGGGAAACTCCTGTTGAACCTACCAATCGGACTACTGATCTTGGGGGGAGATTTCAATGCAGTGGTTTCTGTGTCTATGGACAGGCACCCCCAGCGTGATACGGGGCGTACTCAGCGATGGTTGCCTGATTTTCTTGAAGCATTGGGTTTAGTAGATGGCTGGAGATTGCTCCATCCAGGCGAAAAGCAGTACACTTTTCACTCAGGTGCACATGTGTCAGGCGACGTCTTCCTCAGGGTCTGTCGTGAAGTTATAAGGGCCCACCTCTCGATACCTCC
The DNA here is from genome assembly GCF_964263255.1 of Lissotriton vulgaris. NCBI lineage: Eukaryota > Metazoa > Chordata > Amphibia > Caudata > Salamandridae > Lissotriton > Lissotriton vulgaris. The sequence goes on along the minus strand of NC_141693.1, from coordinate 357,827,562 downwards.
AATTCCGAATGTAATTATTACACAGAATCTTGGAGTGATCAAGCGGGGGGAAAAGGGAATTGGGAAGGGAACTGCGGGGAAGGAGATCTGAAAAGGAAAAGTTAGTAACAAAATATTCTGCAATTCTAAATTGGAAATAACCTTTGTACCAAGACTGAGAATATACTAAAACACAAGCCTTTAGACAAACTCTCTAAAAATCCGATAAGCTTCCTACACAGTTGTATTCAAGAATAAAACTCTCTATTAATTATGCTGTTTAATTTTCAATCACTTGTGAATAGCGACTTCCTAACTCTTGTGAATTGCAACAGATTCTTCATAAAAGAAATAGCACCACACTTCAGCAAATAAACTCCTTTGCCAAGTTTTGGAGGACTAACTAAATGAATACCACATAAACATCATCAGCAAAAAATAACCCTTTTGGCCTCTTAGCCAGAATTCTCAAGAAAGGAATGCGCCTAGACAATTTTGCAATAAAACAGAATTTACGCGCATTCAGATAAGCTTTGCGTTCCCCAGAAATACTTTCAACAACCCTTGCCAGCAATGGATTGCAGTTCCCTACTTGAGGAATAAAACATTAAAGGATTCAAACTTTCTGTGTTTAAGAAATCATCTATCATGCATTTGGCAGCTTTAAATATCACCTTTTAAAACAAGAAAGCGATTTCAAACATTTTAGCCATGAACAAGGAATTCCTATTCCCTACCTATAGAGTACGACCTACTCTACTACTCTGATGGACAAAACATCCCCATGAAATGCTCCAACACGGTTCTTCTATACAGGAGAGCTGAAAACGGAGCAAGCTGGAAACTGCCACGCCCCCTGCAACGAACACCGAAAGCCACCGGTGAAATCCTAATCCAAAACGCTGGATCTGTGGGAAACAGGAAAGGGAGCAGGAAGAAACCACAGCCACTCCCTAGGAATAGTCCAGAATAGTGAGCGCAGGAGACAGGGCGCGGTCACGTAAGTTAGCGTGCCTTCGGCGCTCACGCATGCGACCCGACAACCAAAGCTCACGCATTAGGCGTGAGCATGCCAAACCTCACGCATTAGGCGTGAGCATGTCAAACAGCAGCAGACAGCAGCTAAAGGGCAGGGAACCTGCGCAGATCTACTAACATGGATGCAAATTAAATGCACAAGCAGGTTTAAAGCACTTCAGCCACCAACGCCCTCCCAAAGAGGACTGATGCAATTTGCCACAGGGGTAACCCCGAATGCAGAGTGGGGCGGGCCCTAGACCACAAGCCACCCTAGCCCTGACAGTACTCCCCCCTCCCAAGAGTGGTCTAGGGCCCGGCTTTAGAGGGTGGAGGAGGTGGAAACGGCGTACCAAGCGTGGGGCATGAACATTGTCAGCCGGCTCCCAGGAATCATTTTCAGCACCGTATCCCTTCCAGGAGACAAGATACCACAACCTGGAACCCCGACGTCTAGAATCCAAAATGTCTTGCACTTCATATTCCCAATTACCATGAACTAAAATTGGAGCTGGACGGGGAGCCAGATTCTGTTTAGCAGGTTTAAGAAGGGAAGTATGAAACACTGGATGAATTCGTAGAGACTTAGGCAACAACAACTTGAATGTCACAGGGTTCACTTGTCGAAGAACTGGGTAAGGACCAATGTACTTAGGTTGAAACATACTTTTGTGTTTGAAGTTTAAGTTCTTTGTGGACAACCAAACTTTGTCTCCAGGGGCATACGTAGGACCTGAACGATGTTTTTTGTCATACTGCTCTTTGTATTTTTTCTTGCTTTGCAACAAGCGATTCTGAACTTGACGGTGGATAGTTTGCATAAGTTGTACAGAGTCACTAACTGCTGGCACACCACTACCATCATTGGTCATAGTTAACGGTATGGTGTTAGGTTCATAGCCATAGAGTGCCTTGAACGGTGAGAAACCAGTTGATGAATGAGGCGAAGTGTTATACGCAAATTCAGCAATCCAAAGGAAATCTAACCAAGATTTCTTAGAGTCCGTAACATAACACCTCAAGTATTGTTTCAAAGTTTGGTTCAGTCTTTCAGTTTGCCCATCAGTTTGAGGGTGATAACTAGTGGACATATTGGAAGTGATGTGCAGATCTTTACACCATTGTTGCCAGAACTTGGAAGAGAACTGAGACCCTCGATCTGAAAGCAATACTGAAGGCAGTCCATGTAAGCGCACCACATGTCGCAGAAATATTTGTGCTAACTGTCCCGCAGTGGGTAGCTGCTTACAAGGGATGAAATGTGCATATTTGGTTAAACTGTCCACAACTAATAGAATCACAGTATGGTGTTGGATTGGTGGTAAATCAGTAATGAAATCCAACGAAATATGTTTCCATGGTTCAGTTGGTGTAGGTAGAACCTGTAGAAAACCTTTAGGTTTAGTGTGATCGGATTTAAATCTTGCACAGACCTCACAATCATTAGCCATTTTTAGCACATCCTTTTGCAGCGTTGGCCACCAAAACATCTTTTGTATTTTCTCCACAGTCTTTCGAGGGCCTGGGTGCCCGGCCATAGGATGTGAATGTAACCAATTGAATACAGTTTCTTGTAATTGCAAAGAGGGCAGATAAACTTGCTTTCCATGGAAAGGTATCCCTTCTTTGATGGTTTGGTTAACATTGGAGTCCAACCATGATTTCCACTGAGAAGAAGGAAAATTTTCGTGAATATTCTCCAAAAATTGATCTGCCGAGAGTACATTAATTACTTTGCCTGGATCGATTATTGGTTGAGGAGTTCCTTCAAAGCGATGCAAAGAAGAGTCTTTTCTGGACAGGGCATCAGCTTTCTTATTGTCTTGGCCTGGACGGAAGGTAATTATGAAGTCATATTCGGCAAAGAACATCATCCACCTGAGTTGTCTCGGGGTCAACATTCTGGCTGAGCTCATAAACTGTAAATTTCTCTGATCAGTGTACACGGTTACAGTAAATTTTGCTCCCATTATGTAATGTCTCCATTCTTTGAAGGCTTCTAGAATCGCTAGTAGTTCCTTTTCAGCTATTACATAATTTTGCTCTGCGGGATTTAGTTTTCGAGACATGTAGGCAACCGGATGCATTTGACCAGTAGTATGATGTCTTTGGGAGAGAATGGCTGCTATAGCTACATCAGAGGCGTCAGCTTCAATGATAAAGGGTTCCTCTACATTGGGATGCATGAGAACGGGAGCTTCAGTAAAGGCTCTTTTTAACTTCTGAAATGCATGTTCAGCTTCTATGGACCATTCAAAGTTCACCTTCTTTCTTAACAACCGTGTGATGGGAGCTACCACAGCAGAAAAGTGATCAATGAAGCGGCGGTAAAAATTAGCAAATCCCAAAAAGCACTGTATGTCTCGAACAGATGTCGGAGTGGGCCAATCGGCAACAGCTTTGATCTTTCTGTCAGTCATTTTCATCCCAGTTGGAGTGAGGAGAACTCCCAAAAATTCAACTTCCCGAACATGGAAATCACATTTGGATAATTTGCAGTACAAATTATGAGATTGCAGAGTTTTCAGAACCTTTCTGACGTGACCTTCATGTTCGGCTTCAGAATCAGAATAGATCAAAATATCGTCTATATAGACAATAACAAAAAGATCCAAAAATTCCTTCAAGGCATCATTCAAAAAAAACTGAAAAGCTGCTGGTGCATTGCACAGCCCGAATGGCATCACCAAGTACTCAAACAATCCATATCGGGTTTTGAAAGCAGTCTTCCATTCATCACCTTGCCTGATACGAACCAAATGGTAGGCTCCTCTGAGGTCCAATTTAGTGTAGATTTCTGCCCTTTTAACTTGGTCCAATAGAACAGGGATGAGAGGCAATGGGTATTTATTTTTGACAGTGATTTTGTTCAACGCCCTATAATCGATGCAAGTCCTCAATTCCCCATTTGCTTTCGGAATGAAAAATAAAGGAGACGCTGCCGGAGACTTGGAGGGGCGGATGAATCCATTCTCAAGATATTGGTCGAGATATTGTCTTAAATGTTGGTTCTCTTTTTCAGACAAAGCATAAATGCGACAATTTGGGACACTAGATCCAGGTACAAGATCGATTTGACAGTCATAGCTTCGATGAGGAGGAAGGAGGGCTGCCTTAGCTTCACTAAAAACTTCTGCGAAGTCCTTGTAAACTTTAGGTAACAATGTTTCTTTTTCCTCAGCTGTGGCCAATTGACTTAGAGTTGGTTTTGAGGCATTAAGACAAGTCGAATGACAAAAATCAGACAGAAAAACCAGTTCTCTCTTTCGCCAATCTATGGTTGGATTGTGCAAGCAAAGCCAAGGCATTCCTAGAATAAAACCATACTGAGGTGCTTGGATAACATCAAATTGAAGCTCCTCCTTATGTATTTGTTGCTTAGCATCTTCACAGAACATAATAACCTTAGATGTTTGCATGGTTACTGGCCCTCCAGCTAGAATTTTTCCATCCACCGCTTGCACTATTTCTGGAGTCTCTTTTTGTTCACAGATGATTCCTAAGCGTTGGGCGGTTTCTAAATCTACAAAATTTCCTGTAGCTCCAGAATCAACTAAAACTTCCATTTGGCATGTTTCATGAATTAACCTGATTTGTACGGCTAATCTAAAATGAGCTTTGTAGTTAGAGACACATGAGTTCACAGAAGGGAAGGCAATGGTACCCAAGAGATCTCCCTTCAAACATCTTGGGCCGGTTAGTTTTCCGATTTTAGATCTGTTTTTTCCAGAGCTGCTGACTTACTAGAGTTAGGAAATTTTCCCTTTGGCTTAGTTAAACAGTCCTTCACGAAGTGACCTTTTCGACCACAATAAAGGCATTGTCCATTCTTTCGACGATTGTCTTTCTCATCTTTTGACAATGGTTGTCTTAAAGTTCCTATTTCCATAGGCTCCGAACCAGTTTCAGAATTTGTAAATTGAGGCCTGGATTTAGCTTCTGATCTCCAGTTTGGTTTGTCTGTTCTTTTTTTATCTGATCTCCGTTCAGAGAGTCTGTGGTCTAAACGCAGCGTTAGATTAATCAATTCAGAGCAAATTACTGGTTGAGGATCAATTTGCGCCAGAACATCTTTTAGCTCGTCTTTTAAACCTTGATAAAAGAGGGCGGCTCTTTTTTCCTCTGGCCAAGAAGTTTCAGCGATTAATCTGTTGAAGTGAGACAAATAAGAAACAAGGTCCCTATTGCCTTGTTTCAACTGAAGTAGTTCTCGATCTGCGGATAAAGTAACTGTTCTGCGATCAAAAACTTTTTCAAATTCTTCCACAAATCTTTTCCAGTTGTAAAGCAAAGTGTCATCTTGTCTGACCAAAGGAACTGCCCAGTTTGCGGCATCTCCGGTCAAATAGGAAATTAAAAACGCAATTTTAGACTGTGGGGTTGGAAATGCAGTTGGTCTACAAGCAAAATGCAACTCTATCTGGGTCAAAAAGATTTGCACCTTAGAGGGGTCCCCAGAAAAACGTTCAGGAGCTGCCAAAGGAATCTGGGGGGGCACTGTAACAGCTATGTTTGTATTTCCCCTGCTAGCACCAGTTTCTTGAACCTCTTCCGGAAGAGGAGTACTCTGTAATTGAATATTTTCCACCTTAGCTGCTAACAAAGCAGTTACATCCATGGTTTCTTTTAAGTCTGTTTGTATACGCATGATTGCAGACATTAAATCATTGATGGTGGTCATTATGACTTCACGTACAGACCAGGAGGAAAATAATTCGTGGGCTCACTATTCTGTCAGGGGACGTCTTCCTCAGGGTCTGTCGTGAAGTTATAAGGGCCCACCTCTCGATACCTCCAATTCCGAATGTAATTATTACACAGAATCTTGGAGTGATCAAGCGGGGGGAAAAGGGAATTGGGAAGGGAACTGCGGGGAAGGAGATCTGAAAAGGAAAAGTTAGTAACAAAATATTCTGCAATTCTAAATTGGAAATAACCTTTGTACCAAGACTGAGAATATACTAAAACACAAGCCTTTAGACAAACTCTCTAAAAATCCGATAAGCTTCCTACACAGTTGTATTCAAGAATAAAACTCTCTATTAATTATGCTGTTTAATTTTCAATCACTTGTGAATAGCGACTTCCTAACTCTTGTGAATTGCGACAGATTCTTCATAAAAGAAATAGCACCACACTTCAGCAAATAAACTCCTTTGCCAAGTTTTGGAGGACTAACTAAATGAATACCACATAAACATCATCAGCAAAAAATAACCCTTTTGGCCTCTTAGCCAGAATTCTCAAGAAAGGAATGCGCCTAGACAATTTTGCAATAAAACAGAATTTACGCGCATTCAGATAAGCTTTGCGTTCCCCAGAAATACTTTCAACAACCCTTGCCAGCAATGGATTGCAGTTCCCTACTTGAGGAATAAAACATTAAAGGATTCAAACTTTCTGTGTTTAAGAAATCATCTATCATGCATTTGGCAGCTTTAAATATCACCTTTTAAAACAAGAAAGCGATTTCAAACATTTTAGCCATGAACAAGGAATTCCTATTCCCTACCTATAGAGTACGACCTACTCTACTACTCTGATGGACAAAACATCCCCATGAAATGCTCCAACACGGTTCTTCTATACAGGAGAGCTGAAAACGGAGCAAGCTGGAAACTGCCACGCCCCCTGCAACGAACACCGAAAGCCACCGGTGAAATCCTAATCCAAAACGCTGGATCTGTGGGAAACAGGAAAGGGAGCAGGAAGAAACCACAGCCACTCCCTAGGAATAGTCCAGAATAGTGAGCGCAGGAGACAGGGCGCGGTCACGTAAGTTAGCGTGCCTTCGGCGCTCACGCATGCGACCCGACAACCAAAGCTCACGCATTAGGCGTGAGCATGCCAAACCTCACGCATTAGGCGTGAGCATGTCAAACAGCAGCAGACAGCAGCTAAAGGGCAGGGAACCTGCGCAGATCTACTAACATGGATGCAAATTAAATGCACAAGCAGGTTTAAAGCACTTCAGCCACCAACGCCCTCCCAAAGAGGACTGATGCAATTTGCCACAGGGGTAACCCCGAATGCAGAGTGGGGCGGGCCCTAGACCACAAGCCACCCTAGCCCTGACAACATGGCAGCCTCTCCCGCCTGGATTATTGTTTCGTGCCTGCGGCCCATGTATCTTACATAACTGAGGCTGTTCACCTGGCTAGGGGCATCTCTGATCACTCCCCGCTCTGGCTCCGATTTAGTGTCGCTTTGAGATCGGCGGGTAGGGTAGCCCCTATTAACCCCTGGTATTTGCGTAACCCCAAACTTCGCAAGGACCTCATCAAGGCTCTGGATCATTATTTTCTGGAGAAGGAATGGTTGGTGTCCTCCTCTGTGTCTCTGTGGGAAGCCTTTAAAATGGTTATCAAGGGTCAGGCTCTGTCGTTGATAGCCGGAATGAAAAAAGAAAGGAACAAAGATGCTGTTGAAGCGGAGGCTGAGATTGGTCGCTAAGAGGGAGAACTGGAGCGTGAGGTGACTCGAGCTAAATTGCATATTCTGACTCTTAAGCAGCATGATTATAAATCTCTTGTCACTGAGAATGCTAGGGCTCTAAGTAGGGAGCAGCAGGGGAGGCTTTACGATCTCGGAGATAAGGCTGGGAAACTCATAGCCTGGTTGGACAGAAAGGATAGTGCCAAGCGTGTCATCCCAGAACTTGTGACGGCCGAGGGGGAGCTTCTTACTGATCCCCAGAGTATTGTTGATAGTTTTGCAACATACTTTCAAACTGTATACACCTCGGTCTCGGATCGGCCGGAGGAAGACGCTCATTTGCTGCTCCGGGATATACGGCTCCTGTGCTTGTCCAAGGAGGACCGTGATTTTACAGATAGTGCCCTGACAACTGACGAAATAGCCCAGGCTAGTCCTGTGCTGACCTCCATAATTTCTGCAAAAAAAGTTCTTTAAAGTTTGGTTTTTAGACTAAAACCTTCACCCTCATACATGTGCACAGGACTTGGTTCTATATTCACTGTGTAGGTCTTGACTTACACACTCACAGGGGTTGTTTTGTTTGGGTTTGTTCCCCCTGACCTGTTAGCACCGTGCTTATTCGTCTGCATCCTTAACTCCTTGCGTACTTGCTTGAGAGGCATTTCTTCCTGTCCTCAATCTATCAACCTCCACCAAATACAGCTAGTATTTAGGAGAATTGCATCAGGCTGAAGTTCCTGGTACCTTACAGGGCCGTAACATAGGCTCCTGCGGTGCAGGGTGGCCCCCAACCCTCCTCACGGCCCCCAACTCTTCAAAGGGGGGCCATAAAGCCCAAGGCCACTAAATGTCTGTGAGATATAGAAGAGTCTTGGCCCCCTCGTTGCTTTCTGCAGCAGGGAGGGAGCAGGCCCGGTTCTAGAGGGTGGGCCGGGTGGGCCAGGCCCACCCAAACATGAGCCTGGCCCACCCAAACATGATGTGAGCCGTTTTTCTACCCCCAGCCATCTGTGTTCAGGCTGGCTCTGCCTGATCCGATTCAAGAGGCCAGGGCCGGCTCTAGGCTCATGGTGGCCCTGGGCAAGGAGCATAGGTAGGGGGCCCGGAAGAGGGGGCCCGGGCGGGGCGGAGCGCGCAGGCCAGTAAAGAGGGAGGGGGTCATGGAGTTTAGAAGTGGAACAGAGCCGGAGGCCGCCAAATCCCTGCCAGGGGCCGCCACACAAATATGTATCCATCCTCAGAGGATTAATATATTAAGGATATATATTGGTGTGGTGGCCCCTGGGGTTTGGTGGCCCTGTGCAGGTGCACAGCTTGCACATGCCTAGAGCCGGCCCTGAAGAGGCTGCTGCAGCCTCTGTGCAGCCCAGCACAGATTATCGCGGCTCATTGTCACATATAGAATGAAAATGGGCCAAAGCCAGCAGTCACAGCATGTGGTGGGAGCTCCTGCCCTGGCCTTAGGGCGGAGGTCTTCAAACTGTGGGTCAGTGGCAGCAGTCCCAGGAGGGTGCAAATGCCTCTTTAAGTACTGAAGAATGAAGATGGCCTGGAAGAGCAACTTTTTTTTTTTGCATTTCTAGGCTGTCTTCATTTAAAGTCAACAGCTTTGCTAAAAACAACACAATATTTGATAAGTATTTTGTTGTATTTTCACGTTCAGCAACTGCACTTAAAATAATGCTCACGCCTACAAGTGAGTAAAGAGGTGTTAAATAAATGCACATTAAACTAATTGATGGGACACACACATCATGAAACTTGGTTAATGTGATACCCGAAGATGTCTGTATGAGAACAGTCACAAAATTGAATCCAGGATGCTGGAGTGCATAATAGTGACGTGTATTTATATAGTTTTGCGGTCCCAGCATGGAACAGAAAGCAATGTGAATATGTAGGGCATTATTCTAGAATTGTAATAAACACTGTATAACATAGGTTGCCACACAATGATTATGTGATCAGGGCCAATGGAATTATGTGGAAGGGGAGCACCATAGACAAATTATGCAGTATAATACAGCACATTGTATACTAGTATAAGTTCATTATTTTGAATTTTTTTTACTTGGTAGAACGGTCTGGGTAAACATTTCACCCCATTAGTACCAATTTAACAGCCAAATACAGAAATAAGCTACTGAAAGTTGGCAAGTTACCCTTTGAAAAGGGCTTCCAATGCGCGCAAACACGTCACCATGTTTTGTAGTAAATTTTGATCCATTTGAGCTTCAATTGTTTTTTAAATCTGCATGTTAAACTGCACGTGGTGGATTATGTGGAAAATACATAATTATGTGAAAAATGTCACAGATGCAGAATCGCATAATTCCAGCAGCCCTGTATCAGATAAAACAAGTGCTTTAGCAGCAGTAATAGCTAACCAGACTGTACCTATTGCAGACATTTTTTATGACCATTAAAAAAACACGTTTTAAAACTCAACAACCTTACATTGCCTCTAAAAAAAACATTTTTTTTTGTCATCATGATTCTTCAAGTTATTCCATAAATGAAATCACATTAGACCCCCTCCTTGAACTCACACACAGAGGTACCTCCAGGTACCCATTAACACATCTGGGATGGTTGTTTTTACTAAAGGGTATGGGAAGTCTTTGCAAAATGGGCGCCTTAGTCCCCATACCTCAGCGAACTTGGCCTCTGTTTACATGCAGATGTCCTTTCAGGTGAGTTGAGAGGGTACACGGTAAGAGACCCTGCATTCAGAAGTTTGTGGGTTGAGTGGTGCTGTACGCGGTGGGGATTGAGTGGCGCTGTAGGCATTGCGGGTTGAGTGGGGATGTAGGCGTTGTGGGTTGAGTGGTGCTGTACGCGGTGAGGATTGAGTGATGCTGTAGGCATTGCGGGTTGAGTGGTGATGTAGGCGTTGCAGGTTGAGTGGTGCTGTATGCGGTGGGGGTTGAGCAGTGCTGTAGGCGTTGGGAGTTGAGCGGTGCTGTACGCGGTTGGGATTGAGTGGTGATGTAGGCGTTGGGGGTTGAGTGGTGCTGTAGGAGGTGCACGTTTTCAGCAGGCACACACCTTCAGCCGTCAGTGCACACTTTCACCAGGCACACACCACTATCCGTCACTGCACGCTATCACCAGACATACACACCACCAGTTGTCAGTGCACGCTTTCACCGGGCCGAAACACCACCAGCCGTCAGTGCACGCTTTCACCGGGCACAAACATCACACCTCAGTGCACGCTTCCACCAGGCACACACACGACCAGCCGACAGTGCACGCTTCCACCAGGCACGCGTCCACCAGGCACACTCCCACCAGCCAGCAGTACACACTTCCACCAGGTACACACACCAACAGCCGTCAGTGCACGCTTCCACCAGGCACACACACCACCAGACGTCACTGCACACTTTCACCAGGCACACACACACTCCCAGCCATCAGTGCACAATTTCTACAGGCACACACACCACCAGCCGTTAGTGCACACATAATTTGTTAACGCATCCACAATTAACTATTGGAGCAATCGCAGTATGGCGCACTTTACTTTTAAACATATTCATCTAAAGCGCAGCATGCCACCATTGCTACAAAAATACATACACATTTTTTTGGCCTACAATTTATTGATTTTTGTTGCAATTGGTGTTGGAATATTTAGCAATGCCAATAGCTCAAACTTAATTATCCAGAGACCTATTGCATTGCAAATGCTTGTTATCATTATATTGACCATGGATGCAAGGCAACAATAAAACTGTCCAGATAACTGATGATTACTGATCCTGCTGGAGAGCAATTCTTTGTTGGTAGTTTTGAAATGCAGATCAACTGTATTTTATGTGGATAGCTCAGTGGGTTACTGTCTTTGTCACAACGATTCTTGTTTTACTTGCAGCTCAGAAGTTACAATCCTAACATAGAACAGTGACCTATGAACTGTCATCAAAGAGCTGCATACAAATCTGAATGGTTTAGTTAGAACTTCACATTTTGTTTGTGTTGAGATATAGTTAGAACTTCCTCAGTCTTTCATTATTCTAATCTTGCTAAAAAGAGTTAGCTTGGGCAGATATACATTTTATTAGTATAGCCAACCCACCAACCATTAGGGTATGCTTTAAATCCTGAGTTTGTGCTTCTCCAGACCATACCCTCTTAGAATATATTGCCCACCAGTATGGATGACACGAGTCCTACACTTTCTAATCCTCATTGGCTTATGCGACATTCCCTATAGACTGATTTACCTACTTGCATCATTCATTATCTCTGTATAATGTGTGTGTTATGTGAAGTACTGTGACACCCTACACTGATATGAGTAGCGCTATACGACAAATGAAATGCATATGAGAGAGGGGCTACAGAGGGTTGAAGGGCACTGTTGAAGGGTGGTAGTAATGGTATCTACGGATGAAGAGGTCATTGGTGGGGCGCCAAACAAGACTTTCGCATTAGTGCTAAAGCCGGCCCTGTCATGCCCTTTCGGTTTTTGTTTATTTAATTAGCTGTCAGGTCATGAGTGCACAGACTGTTTGGTCGGCACTCTGGGGCTGCCCAAACTAGTCATGCCCACTATGTCTTTCTCCATACAGGCTGCATTGGCTGCAATGCAGCCTGCATAGAGAACATGGCCTCCACATAAGGCCCTGGCTGGGCGGTGTCCCGACCAATCACAACACTGCTTGCAGCGTTGTGATTGGCTTTGGGGAGGGAGCCAGGCTGCCTGCATCTTGTTCCTACCAGTGGCAGGAGAGCAGGAGCCGAGAAGACGTGGGTCCCAGCCAACGGAAAGGTAAGCTATATTTTTTAATAATAATTATTATTAAATTAAACACCACCCCGTGTGCCCCCACCCCGCATGAACCCCCTGCCCCGTCTCCCTTGCCCCGCGAGTCATGCCGGCCGCGAGTGCCGCAGTGGCCCACCCTAATGCACCATTGGCCCACCCAAATAAAAATTCCTGGAGCCGGGCCTGGGAGGGAGCATCATTTTGTGTTACGCCTGGTACCTCAGTATGAGCCCAGACGAAGGGTTGGCCTGTGTAATTTTATTTGTACACCATCGCACTCTTCTTCACATTTCGGTTAAAGGGCAGCACTACGCATGCCTGACGTGATTTACAATGTCTCCGCAGAACTGTACAGGCCAGCCATAAACTGTCCCCGTGGAAATATTATCAATAGTAATAGTAAATTTCTTTATTGTTTGGTTAGTTAAAACCATTACAATATATGATATGGTACAGCAGTTAAAACGGAATTCTTAAAATATTAGCAAGGAAATAAATAGGAAAAGGAAAGGAGTTAAAAGAAAGGTTTACGTTGTAAAAGGTTTGCGATACAAGGAGTCCGGCCAGTCATAGCAGGATTTGGTGTAATACAGATTTATCTATCAACAGTGATCTTAAGTCTCGATGGGGGTCCGGCAAGCAGCAGCTTGCCTTGTTTTCTCCGCGAAGCTGTCCAGGAATTTTACTAGTCTACAGATCAATTGGGCGTCCGCTGAGCATAAGACTTGGACTATCGCGGACCGGCAAGTACGGACTCCTAGCTCGTTGAGTTTGTCCTTGAGCCAGTGCCGCCGTCCGTAGTACATGGCTGGGCAGATGCAGACTATGTGTGTAAAGTCTTGGTTACCTGCACCGCAGAGATCGCATTCAGTTGTTACTTGTGGTCTCCATCTAGGTTGGTCTAGTCGTGTGGGTAAAATGCCCAGCCTTAAATGGAGGAATTTAAGTTTAAGGTTCAACGAGAATGCTGTGTCTAAATAAGGGGCTGGCGCTTGCTTTGTGTACGATTTAATAGTCATCCAGGCGTGGGACCGGGTACTGAAAATTATTTTGTCGTTGAGGAACGAGTGCTTCTTGGCAGTCCTTTTGACTACCTGGTTGAATAAAGGGGCTGGGAGTTTTGTTTCCCACAAAGCTCCGAGCTCAGTTTCCTCCAGTGAGAGCTTTAAATATTTTGAGTACTCAGAGTTCGGGCTTGTCTGGATCGCTCCCCAAAGTGCATCATTCATTTTATTCTCCTTGTTCCTCCAGACGTAGTACCAAAATTTAATGGCCTCATGTTTTTTCAGTAAGACTTGGGATTGTAGACCAAATTCAAGTCTGACTTGTGCTGGAGAAGAATTATTCGGTAAGAAGAAGACCCGCTTGTAGACTTTAGTTTGTATTTTCTCCAGGAGGGTGGCGCTTTTCCCATGGTGCAAAATGCTCCCATACGCTATTGTAGGCAATAATTTGGCTTTCATTACAATTAGCAGGGGGAAGACAAGAGGGCCCTTTAGCTCAGCTGCCAAGTTAGTGAAGGCATGCAATAATGATGCCCCCTTTCTTTCCATGGCTTTGAAGTGCACCAGGAAATTTAAATGCTTGTCTAGGTGTACCCCCAGATATTTATAGTCATTGACGGATTCCAGCTGGTCGTTATTTATTTGAAAAATTGGCGGATTTTTGCGTCGGCGTGATATGAGCATTGTCTTTGTTTTCTTAATGTTTATGGTTAATAGGTTCCTTTTTGTGTAGGCGGACAAGTCGTCTAACAGACGTTGGAGGCCGATTCTTGTCTGGCTCAGGAGTACCACATCGTCCGCATACGATAAGTGCGTTAGGCGAAGGGTGCCTAACTTGGGAGGATGTGCGTTAACCTTGTCCAAACTTTCTGCCAGATCGCTCATAAATAAATTAAATAGGTGTGGGGCCAAGACGCATCCTTGCTTTAGTCCGTCAACAGTGTAGATCTTCCTGGTCAGACGTCGTCCATTGTCGACTTTTACCTGCATCCAAGTTTCAGTGTAAAGGTTAATGATGGGCGAGAGAATTGAGTCCGGTAGGCCCTGGTGCTTTAATTTCGCCCAAAGCATTTGCCTGTTAACGCGGTCAAATGCCGCTTTAAAGTCTACGAAACAGGTATGAAGATCGTGGGAGTCCTGTAGACTTTTCTCGGCAATAAGGCATAGGGCCATGGCGTTCGTCGTTGTTCCCATGCCGCGCCGGAAACCGGTTTGGTTCAATGGTATTTTGCTGTTCATTTCTGACCATTCAGCCAGGTCCGCAAGTATCAGTGACGCATAATATTTTGATTCTGCGTCGAGGAGAGCAATCAGGCGATAGTTGTTTGGATCCTTGCGCTCCCCACCTTTATAGATCGGGGATATAATAGCTCCCCTCCAGCTCTCAGGAATACTGCCTGTGTCGGTTGCTATCAAGAAAACTGATACTTCTTTCACGGGCCTCAGGAGGAAGAAGAGCAGAGGAAGACATGCCCGACATTGAGTGCTTTATACCCAGGGGCAATTGTCGCAAAATATGCCCATCTTCAACTGCTGTAACTTTATAAACTCCAAAAGAATGAAAGTCTGAGTCTTCTTCCTCCTCCCGCCCCCCCCCCCGCCCCCACTCCCCGCCTAGATTCAAACTTGCACATGTCACACAAACCTCTATTGCAGGTACATGATTTACTGAGATACTTTTCTGCAATTATTGCTGGGCTTTTATATCTGGATACTGTTCACAGATGCATAGCATTCGTCTTATCAACCACCATTAATGTTTAAATTAGGTCACCATTAATGTTTAAATTAGGTCAGATTATAAGCACCAGAAGAAAGTGTGACTTTTAGCTAATTGGCCTGAACCTCCCTTGACAGTCACAACAGCCAGCGATAAACTCGGCCTGACGGTCGTCATAGAACAGACCACATAAGAGCCCAAGCCTCGATTATCCCAGTACTTAATCGATCAGTCAGTCGTCTTAGTTCATTCTATATAGACTACATTTGCTTATCTCTTCTAACACAATTTTGAATTTGTATGTATTTATCTTCATATCTTTATGAAAATATTCTCAGTCCCAAAGGTGCTCTGGAGATCACACCTGCAGTATTCTTTCCTTGATATCAGGATTTATTCGTAGAAATTACTTTTTACATGTTATTTTTATGTTATTTTGTTGATTGTTTTATACCTTACACCCACAAAAAATAAATACCATACTTTTACCATGTTGCATGCCACTCGAAAACTGTGACACTATTGTAAAAATCTATTCATTCTGTGTAATAATTTTTTATGATTATTTAGGGATATCTATATAGAACTTAGCAGAGCAAAAACATTTGCAAACAGTACATCTACAAACATCTTTATTAATTGTTGATTTTGGACTGACTTTACGGCTGCTACTGTGAATAAAGGGGTAGGCACCTCAGAGGAGCAGATGCGGCGTGGCCAGGGAGAGGCTACCTACCAATCACTGACCGCCAAGGTCCTAGGGACAGAGGCATGGAGGCCGAATGAGAGAGCCAGGAGCTGAGCCTGGGAGCACAGGATGGAACAAGGAGCAGGCAGCGGCAGATCCAGGCAGCAAGGGTAGAGCAAACTAGGCCTGCAGCCGCGGCGTTGATGGAGGCTGCTTCAGTAGAGAGTGGGACGATTTCCTGCATCACACCGTCTGTTGTTCCATTGCTCCACACCTTGCCTGCCAAAAGTGTCTCCTCTACCTGTTCCAGCTACACTGGACGTGGCCTTGCCTGTACTGACCGCAGTTACTCAGCCTCGTCCACACTTGAGCACGGTCCTAGGCACCTTGGGGCAATATGACACAAGTTACCCCGGGGGCAATCGGCGCTTGACCCCCGAGGCATTACAGAAGGAGCCGCAGGTGCTTGTGTGGCCCCTTCTGTATTATCGATAGTAAAGCACCAGCACTATCTTCAGGGGGCGATCCCTCATTTGCATGGGGGAGTGCCCCATGCAAATGAGGGAATCCCTTTGCCTCTGGCCCTTGCCATATTACAGACGCGGGCACAGAGGCAAAGAATGTAAATGTAGATGCAGTAGTACTTGTATAGCGCACAAATCGACCCCTGAGGGTATCTCGGCGCTTGTACGCATTCCGCTGTGGAACCCTTCCTGGCTTTTCCCTGTGAAGTGCCCACTCCTGGACACCCCCAAGGTGAAGCCAGGCATCCTAGCGTTGTTGGTTGTTGGGGCCGTTGTGGAGATTAAGCAAGCTATTGCACAGAGTTGCAGAGTGGGACCCATGATTAGAATAGGCACCGAGGCGAGAATTATCAGGTCCGAGGAAATTGAGCCCAAGACCCGCCGAGGTGGAAATTGAACCCTGGCCCCGGACCAGACCTCTGCATCAGGATCTGCCGCTCTAACCATTGAGCCACACTTCTCCACTAAGAAGTCCTCAGGAGGTGCACTGACCGTGGTGCACTGTCAGTGTGCCCCCTGATTGCAGCCCTCTGATGGGGGGGGGGGGGAGTGGGTCCCATAGACCTCCCCCAACACATCTCCTTGCAGGCGGATGAAGTCACTGCACCGGTCTGCAAGGGGATCTCAAATCCCTCTCAAAAGTGCAGGCAGTGCTGCCTGCATTGTGAAAACACGAAGCGGCTTCAAAGCAACTGCTCAGTTTTTCACAGGAATGCCCTGCCCCCAGGGCCATGGAGTTCCCGTTTTCTGCCCTACGGGTAGCGCATTCTATGTATTAGGGCGCACTTTCCTTCTTTGCGCCTGGCGCACCTGTTTTAAGGTGCGACGGGTGCAAACAGGGAGAGTATGTTGTTTACATAACTGGTGCAGAAGCTTAGGGAACAGTGCGACTTGTGCCCCTATATCCTGAGAGATTCCTGTGCCCCCCTCCCCAAAAATACTTGGAAGGCCCAGAAAATCCTAAAGTCGTGAAGATAAGCACCAGCACTAGCGACAGTAGCCTGCCATCAAAAACCTGGGGAGAGGCAAACACCCACAGTTGGAGAAGGGAGCAAGGGTGCAGAGCGCATCAAAATGGAGTAAAACAAGCGAGCAAGCCAAGCAGAGTAAGCACGCCACCAGTCAAGGCATGCGGGCTCTGCGCCCGATCAGAGGGCCTTGAAAATCCAACTACCTAAGGGCAAAAGTAGTGGGAAGCAGGCAGGCTCCCCTAGCAATACGATCTGTCAGAATTCAAATAAACCTTATGACAGGGAGTAAGCCCAGGAGACTATGTTGCACAGAGATTATTATGATGAGTATGCACGCAAATTGTAAGTTTAGCAAGAGGTGAGTTCCTTGGAACCAGTCTCGAGCTCTCAAGGATATTTACGGTTTTCAAAACCTTGTCTCCCCAGAAACCAAAGGCCGGAAGAAAAATAAGCAAGAGTGACCTACATACAAGCTAGGGCTCAAGGGCCCAAGGAAATTCATCATTTACTCTCTCATACTGCCCTAAAGAGAGGGGTGAGTTAGGATTAACCAGTCCAAAGTTGCAATGTCAAGCAAGAACAATATCAAGAAGGCCAGCCAGGCTTTTTATGCCGGCCCTAGCACTGCCATCAACACTTTTCCTTTGCTGTTAGGCATCCTGCCATCTATCAGGCAAGAACCAATAGAAAAACTTACTGTCTGGTACCGCACAAACAATGCTGCCCTCTTTAACTTAACCCTGTATAATTTTGAACAGGCGCAATGCTAATAGAGTCCTTTAACAACAATATTAACCCCTTCGCCGCAGGGGTAACTCCCCCACTATGCTGGGGGGAGAGGGGGCGCACGCAGTGCCTCGGTGCTCATGACGAGCTCGGCTCATCATGCAGCACGGTGTTGCTGTGCTCATGACGAACTCGTCATGACCACACCTTTTTTCGTGGAACGTTCAGCACAGCAGGGGAATTATCCCCGTGTGTGAGTACCACGGCGGTCATGACGAGCTAAGCTTGTCATGAGCACAGCGCAACCATGGCTCATGACAAGCTAAGCTCGTCATGGGCATGGGAGGGGTTAAATAAATTTACCAACATGGACGCACTGAACGTTATGCCACAGACAGCCCAGCAGAAAGCCCGGACACGGGCTGAAAGTTCTGTCAATCTTTAAGAGCAAAGGGCCACATGCATCAATGTAAGGTTTTGCAATTCCTTATTTGCGAAAAATAGGGAATCGCAAATAAGGAATCGCAAAACGGGATGCATCAATTTAATCGCATAATTTTTGCGATTTGGTAAAAATCGCAATTTTTACCGAATCGCAAATATTATGCAAATTCTAATTTGCGATTTCGCAATTCCCATTGATTCCTATGGGCCTAAAGGCCCATAGGAATCAATGGGAAGGCATTGACATTTTGCAAATTTTAATTAGCGATTCGCAAAATGTTAATGCATTCAATGGGTGCAGGGGGGGTCCAAAGGATCCCCCCCTGCACCCCTGAAATGTATTTTAAAGTGCATGTTTCACACACACATGTTCTAAGGACATGTGTGTCTGTAACATAACAGTGTTTAAAATGCTAATTTGAGCATTTTAATAGTTTTTCGCAAATTACCACGAGGTTCACCCTCGTGGTAATTTGCACCCCTAATTGCGAATTCGCAATTTTAAAAGCAATCATGCATTGCTTTTAAGGAATCGCAAATTTGCGATTCCTTAAAAGCAATCGCATTTTTGGAATTCGCTAAAAATAGCAATTTTCCAAAAAATGTTTGATGTATCTCAAAAACCTATTTAGGAATCGCAAACGGACGAATTTACCGATTCGCACCGTTTGCACTTCCTAAATAGGTTGATGCATGTGGCCCAAAGTTCCTTGCGAGTGAATGACCAATCAGACCTCTATACTTTGCCGTCAACTGAGGGGGTAGAGCAAAAATCCAGTCAGCTGGTCCATAGCCCCACCTGGCAAGCCATTTGAATACGATGCAATCAGTAGTTCCTGCAATAAATTACAGCTGAGATTAATTGGACATTCAAGTTAACCTGCTCAACACACTTGCTGTCTTTGTAGCAGCGATTGATGATAAACTAAGACTTCTCAACTTACTTATTGAAAGAGCTTAAGCTAACATAAAAGTAGAAATTCCCTGCACATGCTCACCCATACTAGATAAGTTAACCACCCTCCCCAGCCAGACACTTGCAGAATGCACAGGGCTGCTAACTGGGAGTCTGTAAATAACTCCAAATCAAATGCAACACATGCAGGTGGAAGCTCACAGAAGATGGAGGTAAAGAGGACACCCTTACTGTGATGGACAGACAAGCTGCCCAGGAAACGTCCCCAGCAGTGTAACAAATCCATTCCTGCATGCCTATTCATAAAGGCCACAGGACCACTCCCTTTCCCGATTAAGTAAACAGTATAGAAAGAAGCTTAACTAGGGAAGGAATCAAAACTCTGCATCAGCAAACCCACAGAAATAGGGAAGCTATACCCAATCTTCAATAAAGAGAACAGCAAGGAAACATTGCTCAAGGAGAGGAAGAGGAAACCACCAAGGCAGTCACAAAGGTTGAAAACACTGTCCACAAATGGATGCTATAAGGCCAGCAGGAGGGAGAACCGCATCTAAATAAGACCGTAGTACCAGTAGGCCCCTGTGGGAGGTGGTGACTACTCAAAACGAATAGGTCAATTTCGGGCTCCCCACAATACTGGGGGGAACGTGCCCAGATCTTTCAATCAGCCTCCAATATGCCTTGGTTTGACCTGATCAAATTACTTAATCTCCCCAGTAGTGAACTAAGGCCAGATTTCTTAGCGGGTAGTGGGTACAACGATCCATCAAACCACAAATGGCCCCAACGAAGTCCTTAAGGATCAAGAACCAACTCACAAGCTTGAAGGTGCCCAAAATGGGGATACCAAGCATGATCCCAAGAACTTCACTTCAGATGGATGTGTAAAGGTAATAAGACAATCTTTAAATCCCTTCCTACAGAGAAGAGGAATTAAACAGAGTTCATGGGCCAAGCAACGACCAACCATTTATACTTCAGCAAAACAAAATACTGTGGTACCCAGAATATAAAAAAAGGGGCAATCAGGGTGTGCTAAATGATACCAATATTCTTAGGTAGCTGGCCAAAATGTCTGTGCTAGCATGCCTAAAAGCGGGATACATCCCCTCCATACAGTTTATACCCCCTCATGGATTTCAGTGAACCGAGCCTACAGATGTCACCTTTGCGATGTACCATCATGTCAAACTGGTATATCAGCATCGAGCAATCTTCAGGACCCTAGGGCATAAAGATCTGTTAGGTCATTGGGAATGCATATCCTCGCAGATAGCAAGTCAAGAATCCCTCCAATGGGGAGAAGTAATTCCATCTCTATTGTGAGAAGCACCATGGGGCCATCCTGATCAGCATTCCTCCCACCCCGGTGTGACAGCCCCCCGATCTGGTTCGGCCTCAAAAAGCGATGGCTGGGCATAGAGTCAGTCAATCACACCGTCACTCCTTAGGGTGGAGTTGGCTTGCAGCTGCACTCTTAACAAATCCCAGCAGTGACTAAATAAGTTCGAACGCCATTCAGCTGCAGGAGCCAAGAGTATTAAAGAGCTTCTGATGGAACCTGGAGGGTTTAAGCAGAAACATACATCATGAAGATCGTACAACATATTGGCAGCAATTCCATGTTATAGCACTTCAAGAATCCTGGTCACCAACCTCAGTTTCGCTAACCTGAGTACATTTCGCTGGCCATTCAAGAAGAGCAGCCTGTCCGCCTCAGCAGGGGTGTCTACATCTATGTTAGCTCTGACCGGAAGGTACACATTTCCCACTTGATGCTGACAGGGCCTGGCTTCCTTGCAGTGCTTTTGGAAGGCTGGAAGTCAGAAGGGAATACCCCCCTTTTCATTACAAACCTCTATCTAAACCCCCCAAGAACGCGAGCAATTGAAAAACTATATCAAGTCATAATGGATGTGAAAGCGATCTACAATGATGCAGACATCTCTTAACAGGGAACTTCATCCTCGACCTGTTTCACACCCAAGGAGAAGAAAGGGACCAAAGTGAGATAGATATCTAAGGGGTAAACCCAAAATAATATTTTGCATCAATAAAACGTTTTGACAGACTAGGGGAGACCCTCTTTAATTTTTTGCACTTTAGTAGGCCTCATTGTCCTCACCGGCAGGTTATCCGACGATAACCCTCCAGCGTGGACCAGGATAACGGAGGAATGTGTCTCATACCTGTACTACACACTGGCGAATTTTGTCTTGTTCAGCCCTATCTAGCAGTTTAGCATCAACCAACATCTGGATAGTGACCACCTTCACCCAGGTCAGTACATTGGCAACAAATATCCTGATCCACTATGAGTCAAAGGTCCCCTTGTAAGATGGACCTACCGTGAACCTAAAGAAGATAAATGGGACGAGGAAATAGCACCAGAAATCCTCCATAGTTGTGCAACTTTTTTTCTAAGTAATTCAAGCCTTGAGGACCCTACATGTAGTTGGCTGGACCTTTCAGAATACATTGTATCGAAATTCTCTAGAAAATGTCTTAATAATAGCCATACTCTGAAGGCCCAACCAAAACAATGGTTGCCTCCTGAAGTCAGGTGTTGCAAGAAAACCATGAACAAGCTTTTGCGGCCATTAAGAACCCACAATGTCCACACCTCAAGCCGCTTTTCCGGAGCTCTCTCATTGAACATGGGACACTGAGATCCAAAGAGCGCATCGCTTTCCCCTTATGCAAAAAAGAATCCTGATCTAGGAGCAAAACCTAGGGCCATCCTGATTTTTTTCGGCAATTTTTTACTACGGCAAGCCATCTTTGAAAAAGCGCGTCCTGATACCAAAAGAACTGCTGAAGGTCATACTTTCGTTGTGCGGCCGGATTTTTGCCACGCAACCGTGGAACGGAGGTGGCGGCTCCGTTCATTGATTACCCCTTTCCAAAAGAAACGGTGCAAGGTGTTCTTAATGAACCCGGCACGGCTTAAAGTTATCTTTCGTGGCAAAATCCGGGTTTTCACTTCTGAGATACAGGCCGAGGACTATTTAAAAGAACTACCTATTGGCTAAATGGCTTTTGGTTTATCAGTATAAATGTAGATTTAATCTGCTGTGGTATTTGATCAAGTCTCAACTAGGGAGGGAGGGGGAAAATGGCAGAGAGGGGTATACTATGGTCGCTCATATTCTCTTGTTTTGGTTGATTTTACCCCGGGTAGACTTACATGGGATTCAATTTTATTTGGGCACTTTCGCTCACTTTTGTATTTAAGGACATATAGACAGGGAGTGAGTGACCAGGGCACACTCGGGAAGTGTGGGAGGCATCACACGGGTCTGAGGTCCTATTTTGCCTGTGTTTGGAGGGGAGGGGTCAGGGGATTGGGGGGGAGGGGGAGGGGGATCTGTTACGGGGGGCACAAATGGTAGGATTTGAGACATTGTTTTCTGATAAACTCTCCGTATTGAACATTATTATGAAGTGCTGGTTATATTTGTTTTCTGGAACATCTTCTCTAAGAAATGGCTAATATTAGAATTGTATCCATAAACATATGTGGGCTTAATAATCCGATTAAACGGCAAAGAGTCAGGGAAGGTTTGCGATTCTTGCGGGCAGATGTTCTCTGCCTACAGGAAACGCATATAGAAGCTAGCCGCCATAAATTGTTGGAATTTGAGGGGTTCCAACTAGTTTCTTGGACTAAACTTAAGGCTAAGACCAAAGGAGTCGCAATCTTAGCAAGACGAGGGAAGGTGAATATAATTCGCTCTTTGGCTGATAGTTTGGGTCTCTGGGTAATTGTATACGGTGATTTTCAGGGCAAAAATGTCACACTTTGTGTTTTATATGGCCCAGTATTGGATGACCCAGAATTGTATAAATGGCTAAGCCTGGAGTTGGTAGGATGGTCATCCCCGCTTATAATCTGCGGGGATCTAAATATCAATATGGAGTGTGGACTATTGAATCAACCAGAGAGTGCATACACTGGGAGAAAACTTAAAGTGTACAAGGCTCTACGCCATCTGATAGAGATACATGGACTAATTGATGCTTGGGCGTTTTTTAATTGGGGTGATCCTGGGTTCACTTTTTTTTCTGCGCCACATAAAATTTGTTCCAGGCTTGATTATTTTTTTATATCACCAGTTCTTAGTCAAGGCTCCAGTATTATTAGATATCCACGCGTGATGTCGGACCATAATCCGCTCGTGCTGGAGATGAATATACAGGCATGTAAGAGCAAAAGTGATGTCTGGACGTTTTACCCGTGGTCTGCTTAGTGAGAAGGAGTTTGTGGATACTATGTCCCCCTGGATTCTAAAGTTTTTAGAGGAAAATAAGGGTAGCACAGGTATTCAGAATGTTTGGGATACTCTTAAGGCTGGGATCATGGGTGAAACTACAAGATATGGCTGGGATGCTCAAAAGAAGGAGAAGGCTAATTTAAAGAGGCTGTATAAAGAACTGGAAAAAGCAGAGGTGAACATGGCTCGCTCGATACAGATAGGTGTGGGATAGTGATTTAGCCCTAACACAGATTGCTATAGTAAAATCAGCTATCACAAAACGTTCACAGGCGAAAGCTGCTAGCAAATTCATTGCTTGGAGATCTAAAATGTTCGAGAGTAGTGAGAGAGCAGGGCCTATGTTAGCCGCAAGAACTAAGGACAGAGAAGCAGCTATACGTATTAAGAAGATTCAGGATCCGGATTTGGGGCTCGTGTCTGAGGAGAAGGCCATTGCTTTCGCCTTTGAAAAGTTCTATCAAAAACTATATTATGATGATATTTGTGATAACGATGCACTCCGGGCGGAAATTCAGAAATACCTGAAGGGGATCGGGGTGGATACGCTAACCTCGGAAGAACGAGAATCATTAGACGCAGAAATTTGTATTGAGGAGCTTTGGCAGGCTATAGTTCTCTCCCGCGGGGCAAAGCTGTTGGCCCAGACTTTCTGCCGGGGGAATTTTATAAGATATTTTGGCCTCAGCTCACTCAGGTCATGTTAGAATTACTTTGTAGAGTTCAGGATGGGGAGGTTCCTCCAGAGTCCTGGCGCGGTGCCCGAATTATAATTTTTCTAAAAAAGGATAAAGATCCATCTGATCTGGGATCATATCGCCCTATCACGCTCATCAACAGTGACATTAAAATATATGCCAAAATATTCGCTAATAGGATCTCAGGGGTGATTAAGAAACTTGTCTCTGTTCAACAACATGGCTTTGTGCCTGGGCGAGAAACTATAGACCATATACGCCGTGTTATTAGGCTGTTTGATTTTACTAAGGTTTCAGGAGACCCTATGGCCCTAATTCTGCTAGATGCAGAGAAGGCCTTTGATAGGGTCTCCTGGCCTTTTTTATGGGCTGTGTTGAGATATTATGGCCTAGGAGAAAGAACCATTAGGGCGATACAGAGCACGTATAAACACCCGACGGCCCAAATTTCAGTTATGGGGATCCAGAAGGGTTCAATTAATATTTTAAGAGGTACACGTCAGGGTTGCCGCTGCTCCCCTTTATTATTTGCAATTTATATTGATCCCCTTTTTAAAAAAATTCTTTTGAATGAGTCGATTTGCCCAGTGAGATCTAGGGGTGGTAACACTAAAATACTGGGGTATGCAGACGATCTAGCCATTTTGACAGACTCTCCTCAGGCAGCACTGTTAGATATTCAAAACCTTACATCACAGTTTGGTAAGTTGTCTAGATATCCTTTGAACGACTCCAAGACCCAAATTATATGCAATGATAAAATTATTTGTTGGATCCTCGGGTCATTGATAGGGCAAAGTACTTAGGAATTGTAATAAGCTCTAATCCCGAGGACATTGTTGAGATTAATCTTAAAGCACTGTTAGGCAAGATGGAAAAAGATACTAGAAAGTTTAACAACCTTCAAATAACACTGATGGGTCGCTGTAATGTTGTTAAAATAATTTTTTTACCAAAAATATTGTATCTTTTTAGAGCTATTCCTGTATTGTTTGAACAAGTATGGTTTAGGAAATTAGAATGTCTAATATCGTGGTTTGTATGGGCAGGTAAAAGACCTAGACGAGCCCATAAATATATGACGTTACCCAGGGAGAGGGGGGGGGGTTGGTCTTTACCTAACTTTCAGCTTTACTATTGGGCAATTACATTATGGCACATTGCCGTATTAATGGATTCTGTGGACTTAGAGGTCTCTGAGCTCTCTACGTATTGTTTAATTTATGGGGAAGAGGTGAAGGGGTTTCTATTCAGGCATATTGATTTTGCGTATTTCAAACATGTGAGGTTTAAAGTTTTACTGGCAGCCTTTAAAGTCTGGACGCCTGTGCGGAAACTATGTAATATAGGAAGGATACATATGTAATGGCTAATACCCTTCTGCCAGAAATATTTGCAGACAGTATTTCAGAGAATGGACTACACATGGAGTTACTATGTTGGGGGACCTGGTTTCAGCTCAGGGGGTGCGGACATTTGAATACATTAAACATAAATTTGGTATTAGTAATCAGCATTTTTTTAAGTTCTTACAGATTCGTGACTTTCTTTCTAGGAAATCTGTCAGCTGGATTTCGTCCCAATAGTTGAGGCTATTAGTGGGGGGCACTCTTAATATATCTATAATTTATAAAATGTTGAATGAAAGGCGGAGTGATGATCTACCCAAACACTTTAACCGATGGCAGATTGGTTTACAAGCTGGGCAGGAGGTTTGTGAAGACTCATTATGTTTAAGCTAAACTGCCACTATATCTGCTAACCTCCAGGTACAATGTTTTAAAACATGGTTTAATTTGTATATATAACCCCACATCGCATACAACAATGGGGCGGGATCACGGGAGTCAATTGTCCTAGGTGTGGGGAATAGCAGTTGACAGTATCCATATGTTCTCTTCCTGCCCTAGTTTAACTCCATTGATAATTAAAGTGGAACAACGGTTGGAGCAAGTGTTCGGTTATCAGATACAATTGTCTTCGCAAGCCATTATATTGGGGGTGGCAGATACAAGTATGACGCTGCCAGAGCGGACGTTATTTTACATAGCTATGGCTACATTTAGATTATGTTTAGCAACAGTGTGGTTAGATCCTTCCCCCAAGTCAGAACATAAGTGGTTCAATAAGTTTTTGAATGTTGGGAAGTGGGAGCTGTTGGTTTTCAAGAGGAGAGGTCCACGGGTTCAAAGAGAGGGCGAATCAGTATGGGAGCCGGTAATTAATTGGCTGGATAATCAAAATCAGTAAAAAAAAAATATTCTTTCCTTTTTTTTTCTTCTTGAAGAAGGAGGACAATTTGGATGAAACGTGTATATTGTATATAATGAAATATAATGGGATACACCTGTCTCATAACACGAGTTTACCATATCCAATTCTTTTTTTATTTTTTGTTTTTTTTCACCTTTTTATTCTCTCCTCCTGTAGCGATCCCTGGGGGTGGGTTAGGGTGGGGTTCGGGGGTATAATACAAAATGGGCAGCAATAACACAGATGAAATGTACTATGTATTGTATACTTTCTGTTTTATTTTCTGTTTGTACTCTGAAATTTGATGTCTTGCTACTCTCTAATAAACAATTAAAAAAAAAAAAAGGGAAATGTCTTATTAATAGCCATACTCCGAAGGCCCAACCAAAACAATGGTTGCCTCCTGAAGTAAGGTCTTGCAAGAAAACCATGAACAAGCTTTTGCAGCCATTAAGAACTAACCCACAATGTCCACACCTAAAGACGGCGGTCAACCTTCACAGGAGCAAACTGAAAAAGGAACTATGGGCCCTTAACTAATAATATGAAAGCTCTTTCAATCTTAATTCTGACCCATCTCGTACAAATTGTTTTATTCTTGGGGGACCTTGTTGGTGTATTCTGCTCCTTATGGAGGCAATGCTTCCTTACACCCCACTCCTGACTGCACAGTGCTTGTACGGTAACTCATGGCAATGAGAGGTTTGATTCTTATGCCAGTTTACCAGACCCTCCAATCAGAGTCATTGTGGCACGTGACTCACTGTGATCCAGCTATATCAGCCTTTTTGCGATTGTTATCATATTCCATATGTCAATATCGGAGTGACCCGATGCCAGTTCCATCGACATTTAATTAATACTAACCTGGCCCAAAAAAAGACAAAGGTTCACCTGGAATTATGCGGGACTGACAGAACAAGAGAAGATATGCACTGAAAATGTGCATCACTCACACATCTTCATTTTTCTTCTTAGGTGATACTAGGAGGCGGGCGAAAGTATATGTTCCCCGCTGGCACCCCTGATGTGGAGTACCCCAAAATCCCTGATGCTAATGGCACCCGCCTAGATGGTCAGGACCTGGTAAAGGTGTGGGCTGAAAGGAAACATGCGCAGAAGGTAAGGAATGTATTTATTTATATGAATCAAAACAAACCTCAACTTTGATGTTCTCCAATGAGAAAACATGTGCTCTGGAAGTGCTTTCAAAGGTGGGCCTCTGTTTGTGGAAAGCACAGAGTGAAGGTCTGATAATGGAAGGAGTTAAAGCTCAAAACCAATGGTACATCTATCTTACAATGTAAGGTAAGTAATTAAGGAAGTGAATAAATGCATGTGCTCGAGGAACCCGTTGAGTGAGAATTAGCATATGGTTAAGTGAGAAGGAGGGAATTGTTTGGATCAATGTAAGAGCGCCTAAGAATCAGTAAATTAGCAGCAAAGAGTAAGCAACTGACAATAATAGAGTATGCAAGTAAGTAACAGATACGAGTGAATAAGGAGTGTGTGAGTGAGAATGAGTTTACAGACGTGAAAGATTGATCAAGTAAGTAAATATGTGAACGAAAATATGGTTAAAAGTAAGTGAGAATCTGTGAATTAGGATGAGTGAGTGTGAGCTGCTGGTCATTTGAATATTTAAAATGAAGTCTGAATGACAGTGAGAACGCTGTGAAGCATGAGTGAGGGAATAAGTGGCTGTAGATGCGCATCAGTGAGTTTGTGAGCGAGAGAGCAACTGAGTTAATAAGTGAAAGAGAAACTAATGTGGCAAGCAGGTTGAAACTTTTCTAAGCACATTTGCCAGCATTTCCAGTCTCCCATCTGCTCACTTACAAATCAAAGTCTCTGATGAGACATATTTATTTACTCTCAGTTGAAAATGAACCTTGATTGCTAGTGCAAGGTGTCAGTGGGAAGGAATGTCCCGGATATTTTCGAAAAGAAGAGACTCTAGTGCAGGATTCTCTGTCTTGAATACCGGATTCCTGTTTTGAAGGCACTGGGGAGAAAGTGATACTTCTCAAAACTGATAACAAGAGATACCGAGAAATCAATTCCTACAGGAATAGCAAACTATTTCTCCTTGTTAGAAATAAACTAATGAGGGGGGGGTCTAGGATGTAGTTGTCTTAAGAATAGAGGAGGCAGTGTCCTAAATGATAAAGGTACAAAGCAGCACTTCAAATTTCAGTTAATAACCTTTTGCCTTGACTCAAAAAGGCTCGTAACCACTAATTTAGACCCAATGCGTTTTATTAATGGCATTAAAGTGCAGTGCAGAAGGCAAGGAAATATCAAAGCCAATCAAAAAAATAATGTTTCCAATCATAAGCATAAAGATCAGGAATAATTTAAAGTAGATGTAGCCTGATAAAAATCTAGAAAATAGCCTAAGTCCAGAACATACAACAAATCAATAGAAAATCAGGGGGTATCCTTCGAGGCCAAGAAGATTTTCTCTGGGTCACCCCCAAAACACATCTTTTTAGAGACAACTTTACAATAGAAAGCAATGAAAATTGCAGTCAGTAAAGGGTGAGCAAATGTATCAGCATATCATCAAGTCATAATACACAATTTTAAAAATGTCATATAGAACCACCATCCTAGCACTATCCCCCTAAATGAATAATAATAAAAATCTTCTGACCTAATGTCATCGGATGTATTAGCAAAGATCTGGATACTTAAACAATACCATCCTTATGAATAAGTAGGGTAACAGTGTGTGAACAGGAAGAGACATTGGGGAGCAACAATTTAACCAAAGAACTTCCTCCTTGGCTTTTTAGGAACAGTTGTCAACACAAAGCATCAGTGCACATTATGCCCCATGCGATGTCAATGAGAAGTGAAACATGGATATATCTAAATCAAAAATGGAGTCCAGGTTTAATTTGGCCTATGCCAAGAAAACATAGTTCTGTACATCACAGCAGTGTTGTTTGAATTGGAAAAATATTCATACTGTTAAAACAAAAATAATACCAACATAGGCAAGAAAGCATTATCTGGCTGGAGTTCTAACTAGGAGTAAAGTGCAATGTTTCTCATTCTTTAGAAATAGGTACAATATTTTTTCAATCCTTAGCTGTTTTATCTCAGAAGCAGTTGTTTTGGAAATGTTTTTGGTCTTCTTTTAGCCTCATGTCCTCCTCACCTAGGACACCAATGTAGATGCCGTGTGGAGTAAGACGTATTCTAATTTACTCATCCATTGCATTAATGTTTTTATTCTTATACCTCTACTTTCACTGTACACAGAGGGCTCACTACGTCTGGAACCGGACAGCTCTATTAAATCTCAACCCTGACAACGTCGACTATCTCATGGGTGAGTTCAGGCGAAGAGGAGCTGAAGAGCATTATGCTTTAGGGAAGGGAAGGCATGTTGGGGAAGCAAGAAGAGGAGGAAAAGGAAACTGTAAAAGTATAGCAAGTGAACGTTGATATTTGATATGCATACATGTTAAATAGTTGCCTTTAGTAGAAGGTTTGGATGTCAACTGCATTTTTTTCGATTATATTCTATATAAACACTTGTAAATGTTCACACTGATCTCTTTCAGGCCCTCTTTAGGGGAGGCCTGTAACTCCTGATGCGGGAGTCCTGATACTGGCCCCCTCAGGAATTATGAGGTCAGCACAATGACTGGAGACCGCTCATGTTTCCCCTACCAGCCGACGTCTCCAGGAGGGAATTAAGGGTAGAATGAGGAATTACAGGGCACTTCGGGTCCAGTATAAAAGATTTTATTTGGGGTTCAACCCTTAATCCAATCAATCAATCAATCAATCAGTCAATCAATCAGTGGTTTATAGAGCACGCTACTCACCCGTGAGGGTCTCAAGGGGCTGGGGGGAGCAGCTCCGGCTCAGTCGAAATCCACGTTAAATCTGCACCCCTGGAGTGAAAGGGAAATCCCCCCCTCAAACCCCGTCCCCCCGGCCAGCATCAGGGTACTCAAAAAATGAAACCTTCAACTTTTTAGCAAAAACAAATCTTAAGAATCTCCTTAAGCATATGGGGCCTCGTTTATGAGAAATGACGCATCGCTGCGTGAAAGCAGCGATGCGTCACTTCTCAGTGCGCACTCCTTGCGACATTCCTGGTGCGTCATATGTAATGTATGACGCATGAGTTACAGATACGTCAGTATTTCTGACGTATCTGTAAGCGCCAAAGTGACGCATTGCTGGAGTGTGTCACAAAAGTGGCGCAACTCCAGCAAAGCGTCCTTTCACATGGGGCTTGCCCCATGTGAAAGGGCCTGCGTCAGTCTTACGCCTGCTGTGAGGCAGGCACAAGATTTTGACGCAACAGCGTCCTAAAAGTGACGCAGTGAAATCTCATAGATTTCACTGCGTCACTTCTACGACCCTTCCTTGCGTCAATACACCCCCCTTACATACATTATACCTGGCGCAGGTATAAGTGGCGCAGGGGTTTACAAATTGAAGCATCTACCTAGATGCGTCACTTTGTAAATATGGTGCAACAAGGTGCATTTTTTACGCCACTGGTGCGTCACAAAAAGTGACGCACCGGCGGCGTAAAAGTGACGCACGGCCTCATAAATGAGGCCCATTGTGTATTAAATTTGGGAAAATCGGCATTTATCCCATGTGACTCTCTTTCCGACTCCATTACTGACATCATCTTCCAGAGCCGTCTATTCCCCCAAAACAGCATAAATGTGCACAAGACAGTTCGTAACCATTCCGCCCAATTACATTTCCAAACCAACCTCAAAAGTCCTAAATATAAGATAAAAAATTCTACCACACTAGATGTGGTCCAAAGAAGCTACCACCTCTGTACTGATGCCTACATGTTTCAAGCAAGCCGGGCTGAAGAAGGCTGGAATGCCAGAAACCGGTCCTCGGAAGCTTGTTTCCGGTCTAGGGAAGACATGGCTTGGCAGTTCGGGCTGCACTGTTCCCATGAGGCACAGGGTCAGACTGATTTGCATATAGCCATGTCTGAACTGGGGTGGCAGAGTGGGCTAAAGAACGGTGATGGATTAAACCCAAATCTCTTTACTGGGTGTGAGTGTCTGATTGATTCAGAAGCTCCGTCCATCACCAACCCCTTTTGTACCGCATGTGCTTCTTCAGCACTCAAAAGAAACTGTATTAGAAAAGAAACATTCCTGTGTGGTGCTAGGAACCAACGCTCACCTAGAGCAATTGTGTCAAACCTTGCACTAGAGATATTTAAAGTTTCAGGGATGGGAAGATAAATTGATTTGCACAGAATCGTGTACTTCTAAAGCTTGGATCAAAACACGGTCAACATCTTGTCCTCCAGCTCGCAATGCTGATGCAAATTGTACACATTTTCCCCCTTTAATTCTCAATGTATTTGATGGTTTATTTACAGATATTAGAAGCATCTTCCTTAAATTCACAGAAAAAGTAACTTCCATATCCAATAGAAAAATTGCATACAGCTTTTGCCTCATAAACTCTTAGCCAATTTATCCAACAATTATTAGAAATACCTGCATAGAATTGTGAATTGTATATGGTGCAGGTTTGTTGAAAATTCTATTTGGCCCAGGTTAAACATCATGGGTTTTGAGGACAGATGCCCTGTGCATGAATAACAAAGGGAAGTATGTAGGGGCACAAATGTGAAGATTTCTTTGAAAATCTGATTTTCATAGCAGAAGAAGATGCATATGTAGTCAGACCATCTGCCACAGCAGTGCACTTGCCTGACAGTGACATATGGGACGATGTTTCACACCAAAACTTGTTTGACTTAGGCTAGATCCATATGAGTAATATAGTGCTGTGCTCTTTTCATTAATAACGGTGCTTAATTAGTACCAGTGTTTGCCGTGCGTGGCACCGTCACTCACTTTGTAAAACCGACACACATTACTGACAGTCCACCACATGGTGATACTGTCAGTCCATTTTTAAAACAGCCTATGAGTAAATATTTTATCAATGTAATATATAATTCATAAAATAAAAATGCAAGGTGCTCTGGCCACTCTTACATCTTTGGATCACCTAGTATAGTCCAATTTGTCACATTTGTAGGACCACAATGGCAAGCAGGTGTCATAGTTGCTGATATTTGGCAATGCTGGCAGTGACCATAGATGGTCCAAAATGCATTAACCTACTGAGAAATATCTTGAGCTCTAGCATTAATTGTTTTATAAATTAAGCACCAATTAATAACATTGTGAACACCTATGACCCAATTAGATTTCATTTTAATTGAAAAATAGTTACTTATATACACTTAACTCAAGAGCAATGCGCTGAATTATGGGATTTCCTTTGGTTTTGTTGCATGTCTGATTTGCCTCAGAGCAAAAACCTTAAGGAAGGGTGTTTGACATATGAATGTTAAAATGAAGAGAACATGTTTAATACTCATAACTTTAATTTCAATGTGTTGACTCGGCATGTCATCTGTGTTTTTTTCTATATATTTTTGTATGTATTGGAAGATTTGGGACCTTTTCAGCCAGAAGGGCTTTACACATCATGGAAAGTGGTACAAAAGTGCATTTCTCGGGGAAGGGGCTTTTAGTGATGGTATTGGGATACAGAGGTTTTGAGTGTTGTGACTTAGACATGATAATTCATTACACATCAAGCACAATATAAATAATTCACTTACATTTCTGATTGTAGTTATCCCCATGTCATTAAAAAGTAGGGAGTGAGATGGACTGCTGGCAACTTTTCCAGATTTCGAAGCCACTTTCCAAGAGTGGGTTTGAACTGTGGAAAAGCAAAGTGGTGGCTCAGATTTAAGCCAGAAGACATTCCTTAGGAATTAACAGAACAATCTCATGCTTATTTCAATATGATGGAACTCACTCATAAAAAGCATTTCTTTTTACAGAAGTATTGAAACAGGAGTTCTGTTTGACTTACTTGTTAATGACTTTGTAAATTGTCCCAAAACGTACAACCCCCGTCTAGTAAAAGTGCAAAGAGAACACAATCCTTACTATTTGTACAAACTGTAACATAACATGTGTATTTGTAAGGCGCAAGTTCACCCAGAAGGGATTCTTGGTGCTAAATAACAGATGTTTATTGTTACCCAACTCAATAGTACTAATTTTATCGACCTCAGAAGGATGAAAAGCAGAGGTGGACCCTCTGGGACTTGAACAATGAGGTCAAGTCATGTTGGACACCGGTCTGTCCCTTAAACCACAGATCCTAGGCCTGGTGGGCCAATGCTTCAGGATACTGAGAATGCTCAGGAAATTCCTTCCTTTCCTATCCATCGCCCACAGGAAAAGTACATTGCATGCTTTGGTAGGATCCAGGCTTGATTACGCCAACGTACTCTACCTCGGCCTCCCTGATTATCTTCTCTCACATCTGCAGGTGGTGCAGAACTCGGCTGCTCTGTGCAATCTTCGGCCATGGCCGGAGGTCTCACGCTGCGGGCCTGCTCAAATCCCTCCACTGGCTTCCGATACGGAAACGCATCGAGTTTAAGACGCTGACCATGGAATTTAAGGCACTCCATGGCTCTGGTGCAGGTTACCTAAGGAAGTGGTTGGGATTTCAGGCTCCATCCAGAGCACTTCGCTCTGCGTCCCTTTCACTGGCCACTATCCCGGCAGTCAGGCGTGCTCGCATCGGGGGCCGCTCTTTCCGATACCTTGCACCCCGAGCCTGGAATGCACTGCCACTGTCACTTAGGAAATGCGTGACCCTTTTGTCCTTTAGGAAGGAGCTTAAGACGTGGCTGTTCTGCAATTAACTCCCCTCGGCCGCGATGGTTGTGTTGTGTTGGGTCTGACAGCGCCGGGACACTCGGTTCGAGTAGCTGAGCACTTAATAAAACTCTATATAACATAACATAACATAACAAACACAGGTCTCTACAGTGGGCACGTTGGTCCACTATTCCACCAGGCCCGGCTTTTCAACTGTATAGGAATATTCCCATTGTGTACCTCTTTTAGATGTTTTGAGACTAGTTCACAAAGGAAAAGAGTACTATAGGAATATTACTTCACATATTCCTAAATGGCTTTGTGAAACACCCCCTTCACAGTGATTGCCTATTTTTTGTATCCACAAACGTATTTACACTGTGCGAGTGTCCTCTAACTCCAGTTGAGAACACACCACAATCAAATAAAATAGGAGCCCAAATAACTAATATCTCTTTTGGTTACGGGAGAGGTTACCTTGACTCGTGCCCACTGCTCTCCGCCTCTGGGCATGTTTCTGTTGTTATCTTATACTAAAAACCTTATTAGCTGCAGCAGGCAGAGGTTTGCAATGTTGCAATGTTTTCTCTGTGCTTTAGGTGTTCTATTTGTTTGTGCTCTGTCATTCTCCTGCCTCAATTGAAACAGTGACTGCCAAGCAAAATTTAAATAGGTGTGCACACATTCCTTTGTTAATTATTCCCCCAGTACTTCTTTTAACAATTGCCGTTGTTATGCATTTCTATGCATCAAGATCATCTCTTAACTATCACTTCAACTTTGTGGCTCGTTAAATAATTATAAGGAATTTCCTCATTGTATGGGACAATTGCAAGTAACTAAATATGTTTCCAACAGAGTGTATTTTGTCGTGCTTTTCCTGCTGTTCTTGCGATTCATTCAGAAACAGAGAGAATAGAAATGCATCTTAATGGACCACATACTCTTACTGGCGATATATTATTTACCTGTAGGGGACAGCATTGTTCTTTTCATATTCATTTCCATCGATTTTTTTTACAACGTAGTCCCAATTTGCATTCACATAAATGAATGCCCATTCGTACTGTATCTGCACAACATCACGTTCATAGGAGTCAATTATACGTGCACCAAGTCAAAGCACCACAAAAGCAGTCTTATTTATACAGGAAAAATATAGTATTGGGTGCGAAAGTGCTCTACTTACAAATAGAGAACTAGAAAATATTCATATTGAACTTTGTGGCACATAACTCTTCTTACTTAGACAATATCGTTCATTTATTAAAAGTTTCCAAATTGAGATAAAGTACGAAGAACCTACGGCAAAAATCCAAAAATGTCTGAAATAGTTCATGTAATGGGCTATTGAACAAAGTACATAACAGCGCAATACAGAATCCTCCATTCATATCTGGCTGAAACAATTTCAACCTGTCATAGGCCAGCTGTTACCATGACGACTCTCCACTTTGCCAGTGATGCAGACCTTTCTCTTGCTTTACCCTTTATTTTACGATATTTTTGAGCACCTTAATTTGTTGTAATGCTTTTGGTTTATTTCAGCACGTTTTCCAAGTACTGTAGCCCGCACCTTTGTTGAAAACCTTGTTTCATTTAACATTCATATAATAACTTATCCGACGTATATATAGATATGTGGTCAAACCTTCCAATGGATGGGTGGTGTGTGATAGAACACTAGTGCAGAACAAGCATTTACAATGCAATGGTTTTGCCTTTGTTAAAGTTAGAGCTATTGGCATTGCTCTTGACATTATTTTTATTTATGTTTTTTTTACCATAAATAAATGGCATTGTCATTTACAATGCCACTAGCTTTATCTCTCGCAAATGACACACACAAACACACACAGAGCCCCCCCACACACACACCCACACAAAGCCCCCCACACACACAGCCACACAGAGCCCCCCACACACACAGCCACACAAAGCCCCCCACACACACAGCCACACAAAGCTCCCCACACACACAGCCACACAGAGCTCTCCACACACCCTCACAGAGCCATGCAAGAGCCTTGCAAGAGATGCTGGGCAAGAGGGCAGTAAACCTTCGGGCGAAGCAGGGAAGATGGTAGAGATGCAGGGCGAGAGGGCAGTAACCCTTCAGGGGAAGCAGGGAAGATGCAAGAGATGCAGGGCGAGAGGGCAGTAACCCTTCAGGGAGAAGCAGGGAAGATACAAGAGCCCTGTAAGAGATGCAGGGTGAGAGGGCAGTGAACCTTCTGGAGAAGCAGGGTAGAGTGGCGATCTGGATAAGATGGCGCGGGCTTGCACGAGGAAGAGGCATCCATGCCAGGGTGGGTACAGAACCGCACAGGCCATGAAGGAATTTCAGGTCTGTAGGAGAGAGGCCTGCATGAGACTGGGCCCGCGGGAGCAGGGAGCCATGCGGCCTAGGGATCAGGGGGCATCCCAGTGCATGAGAACTAGCAGCGGCGTGGCTATCACTGTGCAGCAGGTGCAGCGGCACCAGTGCTCCCAGAGGCCCACTGCATTCAGATTTTAATTCCCAACCGGGTCACCAGAGGCACTTTTCCTGGTTGGCACCAGGGCCCGTGCCACTGGGCCAGTATCTGGGAGCAGGTGGGGGGCAGAACACGCCGGAGGGAAACTGAGAGAGGGTAAAACACAAGGGCGTTTTGCTGAGAAATGACGTTTCTCGTCAGGCGGAGCCTGAGTGGGGCCTGGAGACCTATCCAGGAGCAGAGAGGAGAGAGCCGCCAATAATCCGATTAAAAGCAATTACAGCGAGATTATAAAGGCAAGTGCCGGGCAGAACAGAGAGGAGAGCAGGGCCAGGGGAGAGGGAGGCTGAAAGCAGAGAGAGAGAGAGAGAGAGGAGACGGACAGCAGGGACAGATGAGCGCTGAGAGCTGAGACAGGGGAGGCCAGGGGAAGAGACAAATCAGAGACAGAAGGAAAGTGAGAGTCAACAAAAACAAAGGGAGAAGGAAGTAGATGAGGGCTGGGAGCAGAGATCGAGAGAGACACAGAGCAGAGAGCAGGTGACAAGAATACAAGAATACAGAGAGACAGAGAGTGAGAGGGACAGCGGGCAGAGAGTGACTCCCCGGACAAACACTGTGAGGCCGAGAGAATGGACAGAGGGCAGTAAAGACAGGGGTCTGGGAGAGGCGGCCGAATAGAAAGTTCAGAGTTAAAGCAGAAATGGTTCAGTGATACAGCACACGAGAAAAGGGAAACAGAGCAGGGACAGGAACGAAAGGGGATAAGAACCTCAAGCCGCGGGGTCAGGGGCGTGGAGTCTGGACTCAGCACACACGGCCATCGGATACACACGGCCATCGGAGCAGCCCCCGCCGGAGCGCACCGGGACCGGCCGGCAGCAACCCCAGGTAGGCAGCCTGGCACCCTGCAGGCACGGTGGTGCTGGGAGAACCGGGCGCACGTGGGGAGGGGCACACGAGGAACACAGGCAGAGTCTCACGGGACATGGGCACACGGGACAGACAAACGGGACAAAGGCACATGGGACAGGCACACAGACAGAGGCTCACGGGACAGGGGCACATGGGACAGGCACACAGGCAGAGGATCACGGGACAGGGGCACATGGGACAGGCACACAGACAGGCTCAAGGGACAGGGAAACTGAACAGAGGAACACGGGACAGGTAAACGGGGCTGGGGCACATGAGGCAGGCACACAGACAGAGTCTCAAGGGACATTGGCACATGGGACAGGCAAACGGAACAGAGGAACACAGGTCAGGGGTGGCACATGGGACAGGGGGACACGGGAGAGTCACACAGGACATGGGCATACGAGACAGGCAAGGGGGAGGGACAGGAGCACCAGGGCTGAATCACCGGGTCGGGGACCGGAGAACTGTCAACGGAGGCAAAGGGAACAGAGACACGTGGCACTGAGGCAGGGGGCACCTGGGCAAGGGCACGAGGGACTGACACCCTCGAAACAGGGGCACGGGACAGGTGCAGAGGGAAAGGAGGCAGAGGAGCAGGACAAGAGGGAAGGAGGAGGCGCACGGGGATGCACGGGACAGAGGCGCAGGGGACATGGTGACTTCTACCTGAGGCAGGAGCCGAGCAGAAAGGGGCCGCGTGTCTGAGGTCAATAACAATAAAAACAACAACAGCAATAATAATTTAAAAAGCACATTTTGCATATCAAAAATGGACCCAACCTACTGGACTTCCGGAATGGCTTTTTATCTCTCCTTGGCCTCCCAGTTTCCTCCCCTTATACCATTCACTGCATTCTTAGCTAGCGCCAAGACGCCTCCTGTGTTACTTGTGCTTTACAAACCCCAATAACAGAACACACGTTTCCTGGGTTCATCCCAAAGATGTGGCACCTTCATCCCCCGCAGGCATCGAGGTATTTTAAAGGGAACACAATTAGATTCTGAAGTGATAGATTTCTAGCTGCCTGGGGTGTAGCTCCGGGTGCACATGAGATGATGTAAAGACAGGAGTGATTGAAAGTAACGTTTTTGAATCTTACTTTTATTTCTGTAGCTTGTAATGTGTCACTAGTATGTAATCTCAATTGTAACAATTGTAATGCTATTAATTTTTATTAGCCCTGGTGTAATAGTACCGTTAGCAGTAGTGTGGAGAGCGAGGCAGCGGTAGGGAAGCGGGAACTGGGAGCCGAGGCAGCGGTAGGGGGGCGGGAACGGGGCCGGGGAGACACGGAGAGCGAGGCAGCGGTAGGGGGGCAGAAACAGGAGCCGAGGCAGCGGTAGGGGGGTGGGAACGGGGCCGGGGATACACGCAGCCCCAGCCCAGACTCACCGGGCCTCAGGGGCGGCTCCTCCGGGTGGCGGCTCTTCTCCGCTGGCGGTGGGGGCAGGCACCGACAATGTGCCTTGCGCCCCCGCCGCAAGTCTCCGCCTGCCGCTCCTCTCCTCACTCGGGGCTCCCTCTGCACACGGGAGCCCCAGAGGCCGGCCACACTTGTCCTCTCTTCCCTTTTCCGCGGCGGGGGCAGGCACCGACAATGTGCCTCGCGCCCCCTCCGCTACCGCTCCTCCAGGCGCGCCTCCTCCTCCTTCTCCGGGGCTCCCTCAGGTCAGAAGAGCCCCGTAACGGCCGCCATGCTTCCCCCGAGCTCAGGGGCGGGACTTCCGGCCGGCCGCGCTGCAATTGGCCGGCTGGCTGAGCACTTCCGGGTCACCGCGGGCAGCGCGGCGGCCCGATTCAGACAGGCAGGCGGGCGGCGATCACGGGGATGAAATCGAGGTGGGCTCTCGATCAACGTAAATAATAAAGTGAGGTGGGCTCTCGTGGATTGGCATCAAAAAGCGCTCCCAAGCGCTACGAGGACAATGAAGCGCCCCAAAGCGCTAGGGGCGAACTACAGAGGCAGCGGTAGGGGGGCGGGAACGGGAGCCAGTGCCTTCAATGCCGGACCAGATTCGGGGGCGTTCCCGAGGACAGGCTTTCGGCTGACGTAGCCAAAAGCCAAAAATTCTCGGGAACGCCCCCAAATCTGGTCCGGCATTGACGGACAAAGCCAACTCCCAATGGTTAGCCTCCATTTATGGAGCTAGCCAATGGGAGGAGGGGGCGTAGACCCGATTCCACACACAGATCATAAGATTTTTCCTAGCGCATGCGTACTTCGTACGCATGCATCGCTAGTCAAAACCTAAAAAGGTGAGACACATGCATTCTCCTCACAGTAATCTGATTCAACTCTAGTGAAAATCTGGTTTACACTGTCTATGGATGCAGATCCTACGTGGAACTAGGGGCCCATATTATCAAGAAAGGGATATACATTATCGCCGCTTTTATCGTCAGGAAACTGCCACTAAAGTGGCAATAATGGGCTTGATAATATGCCCTTGTGAATTCCCATAGCAGCCCAGGTTAACACCAGAACCTGGGCTGCTATGAGAATTCACAAGGGCATATTATCAAGCTCATTATTGCCGCTTTAGAGGCAGTTTCCTGCTGATAAAAGCAACAATAATGTATCGCCTTTTCTTGATTATATGGCCCAGGGTCTCTAGTCTTCAGCACAAAGTCAGAAATGTATATACATGCAGTTGATATCAGTCTTACTGGTCCTTCAGTGGATGCAGGCTGCACATCTCATCTTTGGGTTGACCGTGTGTGCTTCTAATGTACTTAGCTGAAGTTCTCCAGGTAGCCACTCATGCTTAGGATGCAGGCACTCAGAGCTCTCTAACTAGCTGTGTGTGCTTGAAATGCACATGGCCAGTGTCCTTTCCCAGCGGATGGCTGGTGGCATCATGCAGGGTGGTCGCAGTTAGTGGGATGGTACTCACTCTGATCCAGCACTCCTACAGCCATGGTCCTCTAAAGCAGGGCGCTTTGGAACTCAAAGCCTCTTTCTTTTGGGGTGACAGTGATTTATTTGGACTCATCACTGTCAATGACCCAGCAAGTCAACGCTGTCTCCTCCTGCTTCAACATCCCCTGCATGCTCCGCAAGATCTACAGATGGATCCCCACCAGAACCAAAAGGACAGTCACCTAGGCACTCGTCAGCAGCAGACTGGACTACGGCAAAGCCCTCTGCCAAACTCCAGAAACAACAACAACACATACAGAACGCCTCTGCACGCCTCATCCTCGACATCCCCCGCCACAGCCACATCACACCCCACCTGAGAGACCTGCACTGGCTCCCCGTCAACAAGAGGATCACCTTCAAGCTCCTCACCCACGCTCACAAAGCACTCCACAACACTGGACCAACATATCTCAACGAACGACTCACCTTCTACACACTAAACCGCCAGCTTCGCTCCTCTGACCTCGCCCTCACCACCGTTGCCCGTATCCGACGAGCGACCGCCAGCGGCAGATCATTCTCCCACCTCGCTGCCAAGACATGGAACACCCTTCCGATCCGCCTGTGACAAACCCAGGACCTGCTGACCTTCAGGAGACTCCTCAAGACCTGGCTGTTCAAGCAGTAGCAGCACCGCCCCACCCCCCTCCAGCGCCTTGAGGCCCTCACGGGTGAGTAGTGCTCTCTACAAATGTGATTGATTGATTGATTGAATGATGAACAAAACCGTGTGCAGGCGTCCTAGGTGCAAGGAGCTTCCAGAGAACACATGGGTGGCAACAAAGTCCCATGTTGCAGCAGCACACAGTGCAGCAGGCCACAATCTCAGGGGGGCAGAAAAGATTCCCACCTGAAACAAGCCACACTCCAAAGGTAGTTTGTGAGAATGAGGTATTCCCTCTCACTACTGACAGCAGGTAAAGATGAGAGATCAGTCTTGATGATGATCACCCAGGGTCAGGCTCTGTAACGGGGATGGTCTCCAGTCTCAGCACCAGTCAGTGCCTTGGGTAGTGAGTCTCAGACAGGCTCACCAGCAGCCGAGCCTTCGTTCAGCCGCAGCCCGTGGAGGTAAGAGCAGTGGGGCCGGGTAGGGGGATTTAATTTCCCCTCGTGGTCATCTGTCTTATCCCCCACCAACCCAACACTACTGCCCCACCGCTCTTACCTGCACGGGCGGCGCCTGCCTTAATTCTTAGGGCTTGAAAAGGCAGCCTCCCTGCACGCAGGACTGAATATCTCCTTCTCTCCCCTTATTAGTAAAACAAGCTTCTTGGTAGTCCTAAGAGCCTAGTGCCTATCCAGTGGTCCTATTGCGCCAGTTGTGGCAGTGGGCCCCACTGGCACTCAATTTGGGATACTGGAAATCTTTCTCATAGCGCACAAATATTGTGTAAACAGTGGAAGACCGGTGCTGGCCTCTTAACACAACACAAACAAGTATACCGCAATCCTTCGAAGTCAGCGAATGGCTGATCGCTGACCTACTACGATTGTGGTAGGAAGAGGGTTTAGGTGGTGAAGGATGAGTTGTATGAAGACAATATTGAAATTTGGAGGAATGGGAGGTCCATGCCACCAGTTGGTTTGAAGAAAGGAATTATTTACGTGGTGCATGAATGGCATTTGGGACCCAGCATAACAAAGACAAGAGTGATGGAAAAGGTTTGGTGGCCAGATATGGATTTGATGGTGGAGTATGCAGCAAAGCAGAATCTGGCACTTGCTAAGTCTGATAAGGGCTTGAAGGTAGTGAGTGGATTTTTAGTTCCTGTCTCCATTCCTAATAATGTGTGTGAACAAATATGCTATGTCGCTTCTGGGGCCATTGTAGTGTCTTGGTTGAAGTTGTAGGCATGTAGTAGACATGGTTAACTATTTGTTTAAGTGTATTGAAGCTGGTTATCAACGACAGCCATGTGTGGTGATATAAGAGTGTTTGAGAAGCTGTTTTTGAGGGAAGGGTGCCTCAGGGGTTTATTATGGACAATAAGCAGCA
Source organism: Lissotriton vulgaris (assembly GCF_964263255.1). NCBI lineage: Eukaryota > Metazoa > Chordata > Amphibia > Caudata > Salamandridae > Lissotriton > Lissotriton vulgaris. Next base: position 357,785,094 of record NC_141693.1, on the reverse strand, counting down.
GTTATGTTAAGGGGATAGGACTACGTTTTTGTCTGGATAAGTTGTTGAACACTCTGACCTGCAATATATTGCCTGTTATGCCATTGGTGTTTTTAGTTCAATAGTCACCTGTGAGGATATCCAGGTGATCTGTAGCAGGTGTGTGAGTTCAGCCCCGGTGCTTACTCGAAAAGCCAGGTTGTCAGCTTCTTGTGAAGCTGAGGTAAATGGACAAGCAGAAATGGTTACAGGAGGTTTATGGACACCATGCAGTTGACTTTTAAAAATCATTTGTCATATCATAATGAGTTGGAGATGTGACTGATGGCATACAGAGCAACACTCACCAAACCTGCAATCCAAAATATTTATTGGTGGAGCAGTAAGCAAAGTTTTAAAACAATTTTAGTGAGGTGGATGTAAGACTGGGTATATTGGCCGGTCACAACCCAATGTGGTGATAAGGTGTGGTCAAATTTAACAATTGCATCATCACTGTTTGCACCTCCACACAAATAAAAAAAACAGCTCTGCTGTAATCAGGTGTTGCAGCACACCAGGGAGGCACTCGGCCTCTCTGGTGGGAACCCAATGATGAAGCATGTCGCCAACCAGGTTGGTGAGTGACGGTTCTTCTAAAAACAAGAGTGACTACTCTTGCTAGCTCTTCATATATTTGGCTTCACTCTTCTGTTGTTTATTTGCTATTTCACTACGGGGGCCAAGAGTGGCTCCTTTGTTTTCACTCTCTCTCTCGTTGTTTAAAGATACAGAGCAACAACCCATACTGGGACCAAATTTGCTCCATTTCTGTTGAAGAGTGGAAGGTCTGCGTTGTGTCCCACATGAATGGGACATAAAGACAAAAGTATTGATTTGGAAGAAGTGAAGAAAAAGGATGATAGGAGGCAGGCAGAGTATAAAAATATGTATGATGGTGTGATGAAGAGTTCATTTCTTAAATTCGTAATTTCGTTCTTGTAAGAAAACCTGTGTTTTTTTGTGTGGAATGTGGTATGATGTTCTTAAGGTGACCGACGTGGTGTTCAATCATTTAGTAGTGGAAGGAGTTTGTAAATAGAGCAAGAACTGTGTAGGTAGTGCTACTTAGCTTGCTAGAACTGTGGTGTGGGTGTATTATTTGGTGAGTGTGAATGTCTTCGTGGGTGTATGGTGTTTAAGAGTATTAAGGCGGGAAGGGGGTCTTTGTTGTGATCTGTAATTGGTATTCTGCATTCTTGTTCGCCAAGTTGTTACTTCATTTGAAATATTCTTTCATTATCTACTTTACTAAGTCATTTGAAATGATACCTGTGGCAAGTGGAGATTTTGTAAAATGATCCAATGTAGGGTACTTAACCCTCAATAATTCTTAAAAGATATCCAGCAGTCTCTGTGACATTCCTTAACAATCCCCTCATGGGCAATCCCTGACACCTCAGCGACACTCTGAGATACTTTTATCAAAGTGTCAAGAGTGTCAATCTTGGCAGATAGATCAAGCACTAGTAACTTCAACACCTGTCTCTGATTCTCTGCCTTCAGGTCCTCCTCCCTGTATCCACCCAGGCTACCTCCGCCCCTTTGCCAGGTGAAAAACTAGTACATCTGGGCCTTAGCATCCTAAACCTGTGTATAGCCATACCACGTGTTACTGAGGTCCTTTTTCATGAACGTTGTAAACAGAACTCCCAGATTCACGCATGGAGGTAACCGAGAGCTGGACATCCTCACTAAGGGCCCGATGTAGGTAAATCTATATTTACCACTTCATAAATACCGAATCATACCGAATCGGTATTTATGAAGTGGTAAATTAGAGGGGGGGAGATGTAGGTATTTCAGATTCGGTAAATACCGAATCTGTAAGATTCGGTATTTACCGATTCTGTAAATACCGATTCGGTATCCCCCATTGCTTCCTATGGGCCTTGAAGCCCGTAGGAATCAATGGGCATTACCGAATCGGTAATTACCGAATCGGTAATTACCGATTTGTGCAAGGGTGCAGGGGGTGTCACTTTGACACCCTCTAGCACCCCCAAAACAGGCATGTGAGCCATGTGGCACACAGACATGCCCTAAGGGCATGTCTGTCTGTCACATGGCATAGGTGTGCTTGCACACATGTGCATGCACACCTGGATTCGGTATTTTAACACCCAATTGGATTGGGTGTTAAAATACTGAATCTGAAGGGCCTGTGGGACAGAAAGTAGTCCCACCTACATCCCAAATTTAAAAATCGGTAAAATTACTGATTCGGTATTTTTGCGATTCGGTAATTTTACCGAATCGGTAAAATACCGAATCGGACAAAAAAAGGTCCCCTACATCTCAGTAGGCCAAATACCGGTCGAAATCGGCCATTTCCGAACGGTATTTGATACCTACATCGGGCCCTTAAATCCCAACTCTTAGCTTGTTTCTCGAATGTGTGCTGTGTCACAGATTTTCATTGTTGAGTCTGTGTGACGTTCAATTATGCAACAAATCCTGTTTTTTAGAAAGTGCCTTAACATAAAGTCTTTATGCAAATCTCTCTTAATCAGTCTCCTTTTCTTCTGTCCAGTTTTTCTGTCTCTTTTTTGGTCCATCTCTTTTTCTCTCATTAACTCTTACTCAGTAATTCTAAAGGCCCAATTAAAATATAGGGGCATATTTATTAAAATTGTGCGTCGTGTTTGTGCCACAAAAGTGATGCAAATCGATGCAAAATCTTTTTTTACCAATTTACTCTCCATCACAATAGTTGTTTTGCACTGAAAAATCAATTGCAAGTAATGCAAATCAGCGCATAGTGCTGCTTTGCTTTACTTATCCCCAAGGGGGTAGTGCATGGGCATTCCCATGCAACCACCCAAGGTTTTTGATGCAAACCTTATTTACTAAAAACAATAGACAAGGTTTTGCGGCAAAAAACAGCACCCATTTAAAATAGGCCCTATCACGGAGAAAGGCTTTTATGTCTCCTTTCTTTTCCGACTTTGTATGTGTGCTGCACTGCACAGCACACATACAATGTGGGAACAGTTTTAAAGTTAATCTAAGCATAATACTTTGTACTTGATGGTATCCTTCCAGTGTAAAACCTATGCTAGACCTATGCAGACACCCTTGCACCATGGTGAAAAGGTGTCTGCATGGTGCATGGCAGCAAATTTTAGCCCCGGTGCTAGTGAGAGGGGATAAGAGTGCCATATTTCTGTAAATACGGCTCTCTACTCCTCTATTCTTTTCTTGCAATGCTGTGCAGCATTTTTTGGGTGTTGTGCTGCATTGCAAGAGATTTCAGTAAATCTGGGCCAAGGTCTCAAAAGCATATTGACCAATGTTCAGAACACACTACACTTACAAATGCTCCATTTACCACGAAATGTTTGAATCAAGTCTTTGAGGAAAAATGCATCTGCTATTTAATATGTAAATCGTACAAGAATTTGATCAATGGTAATAGAATTTAGTGCTTTCAAACCGTTTGACAATTAGGGCCTCATTTACAAGAAATTGGCTTAGGGCAGCGCCGCAAGGCTTCTTGCTGTGCTGTCCTACATCAATTTGAAAGGGCAGGCATACACCGCATTTGCAAGATACAGTGCATTCCTAGCCTTTCTGCCAACGCCAGTGAACAATTTGCAGCCAAGCTCCAACACAGACACCTTTGCACCATGGTGCCAGGGTCTTTGTGTTGTTGGAGCAATTGTTTTTGTTCAAGAAGGAGTACCTTCCTGCACTAAAACCACTGAAGAGTTAAAACAAGGGGGATGAGTGAGCTACATAAAGCCAATTATTAGATATATCAGGTCATATTAGTTTTGTGTGGCTGCAGTCAGTGCTTACAATTGAAATATAAAAATATGCGTGTTCACTAATCGAGAGTACCTGTATGCTACTGAGAAGTGCAGGTGCTTTCCTATTAAAAGAATTACATCCCTGCTCAGAAGTGAAGGTCCTCTCTCTTTCAGGTGATAGAAATGCATGTATTAAGTATGTGTGAGTACCTGTCCATTTAAAGCACTGGTTAGGGTAGAATGATGCCCCAGAAAGTGCTTTGGACAGGTTGACCACACCTTTAAACTAGTGGCTTTGCAAAGGTGCCTTGAGCAAGTACATATAATGCCTTCGTGCCCAGAGTCTGGTATAAAAGACTGCCATAAATGGGGAATTGATGACCTTCGCACCCATAAGCCATTGCAACTGCTGCACTATTGCAGACAGGCCTTTGCTTCTAAGTGGAAATGTTTAGTACTTCTATCCCTATCACCATCATCAGGTTCTTATGTCTGGATGCTTCTTTCCCCTGTCACAGGTCTCTTTGAGCCCGTGGATTTGATGTATGAATTGGAGAGAAATATCTCGACAGACCCCTCTCTGACAGAAATGGTGAGTGTGGCCATCCGCATCCTCAAGAAGAACCCTAACGGATACTTCCTGCTCGTGGAAGGTGAGTATGCCCAGACGTGGGTTCCGTATTCACTACACCACTGGATTCAAGTTCGCCTGGCTGATGAAGGGTGATTCCCTGATACTGGTGCCAGGATGCTTGTTTTCAGTCCAGGGAAGGCCTGGCTTGGCAGTTCAGACTGGACTGTTTCCCATGAGGTGCAGGGTCAAGACTGATTTGCATATAGCTGGGTCCAAACTGGGGTGGTGTGGTGAGCAAAAGAAGGATGGATTTAACACAGATCTTTGTGACTGGGGGTGAATGTTTGCATTGTCCAGCATGCCGTCCATCAATTGTTTCTTTTACATGTGTCGCCTTAAGTGAGAAGGGTTTGCCCAGACATGGGTTCTGTGCTCACTACACCACTGGATTCAAGCTAGCCTGGCTGATGAAGGGTGATGCCCTAAAACTGGTCCCAGGATGCTTGTTTACAGTCCAGGGAGGACCTGGCTTGTCAGTTCGGGCTGGGCTGTTCCCACACGGAACAGGGTCAAGACTGATTTGTATATGGCTGGGTCCAAACTGGGTGGTGTGGTGAGCAAAAGAATGATGGATTTAACCCAGATCTAAGTGACTGGAGGTGAATGTTTGCATTGTCCAGCATTCTGTCAATCAATTGTTTCTTTTGCACGTGGAAGGTGAGTAGCAACCCCCTTCATTGTGGATAGATACTGGAGGGAGACAGGTGACACGTATCATAGGCGAATAGTGTGGAGATGGCAAAGGCCGATTGGTGGGAGGACAGTGAGAGAGAGGAGTGGTACCATTACTAGATGGGTGTGGGGGTGATCATGAAGGAAGGTTTTCTTTTCTTAGCCTATAAAGGTGTTCGGATACGCTAATAATGGACAAGGAGTTGGAGAGATGAGCAGAACTATTCATGAATGGAGGATTTAGCGAGGGGAGGATGGCATAATAGGTGGACAGAGGGGAACAAAAATAGATTATCAAGTGGTGTGGCATGGGAAAAGATAGGTGGAGATTTTAATAGGGGGATGTGCAGATAGGCATTAACAGGTCAAATAGAAATAAGGGCTATCGAACTTGTTTCATATGGGGGATAGGCAGTGGAAAAGAATGAAATTGCCTTAATAAGGATCTTTTAGGTCAGAGGAAAGCAAAGAATAAACTTTGTTTTACAGTAAACGTAATGATTGAAAATAGTGCCTTTCCCTTCCAATCTCCCTCCCCTTGACCATGCCCCTTTTCACCAGGAAGTTATACACAATATACAATACAATACAATACAATACAATACATTGATATAAAGGTTTAAGAGGATTCAAAGTTAAATGAGAAATATTTTAACATGGTCTGTGTTAGAAATTGTGTTGTTGGTTCACTGGGGTGTGACCTTTAGTCAATCAGCAACCACCATCCTAGTCAGGGTAAGTCACAAACACACACTAAATTAACCTGTGCTCAACCTCTGGTACCTTGGCAGAGAGCAGTCAGGCTTAACTTTAGAGGCAATGTATAACGTATTTGTGCAACACTTTAAAAAGTAACACAGTGAAAACACCAACAAAAATACTACACACCAGCTCTGAAAACTAGAGCTTAATTTTATAAATAAAACAAGACCAAAATGACAAAAATATAATAAGTAGAGATATGAATGTTTGCAGAATAAACTGGGACTGGGGTGGCACCACTTGGCAGGGTGGATTAACCCATGAGATGGCAGAATCCAGGTAAAGCAGCACAACAGTTTGAAGTATGTTATGTCCTTAAGACTTTAGATCAGGAGGCTAGCCAGCAAGCCCTTGGAGTTACTCTGACTCAAGTGATGCAGATCCATTCCTTCTCACCCAATCAGGGGAACAGCAGGCAGCAGGGCAGCACAGCAAGGCAGGATTCCAGCAAAGTAGCAGCCCAGCAGCAGTCCAGGAGAGTGGCAGTCCTTTCAGCAGAACAGCAGTTCTTCTTCCTGGGAGAGTGGTCACAGGTCCAGAAGTGTACTGAAATCATGGTTCAGAGATCCAGTACTTATACCCAGTTGTGCCTTTGAAGTGGCTGGGACTTCAAAGAAGGATCTTTGAAGTTCACAGAGGTCCTCCCTTCCTGCACTGGTTCCAAACTCACCACAGGGTTGGTATGTAGCCCTTTGTGCATGGACAGGACACAGCCTATTCAGCTGTAAGTTTGAAGCTGTGCCCAGCTCCTCCCTCCCATCTCCCAGGATGGCCCATCACAATACACCTAAGCTCAATTTCTGTGTGTCTGTCTAGAGGAATACACAAAGCCCAGCTGTCACAAACAGAGACAAGGCAACATGCACCAAATGCCTAAAGTAAGAAATTCCAGCTACGTGAAAGTGGAATTTATAGAATTGCAATTTTAAAAATCTACTTCACCATACGTTGTGATTTTGAATTGGGATTCCAGAGACACCAGACTTGGGGGCCTTATTTCTTCCCAATTGGAAATTATACTTATAAAACTGCAATAAGGTCATTCCAATGTTATCCTATGGGAGAGATAGTCCTTGCTATAGTGAAACCACGACATTTGTAGTTTTTCGACTGTCAAGGCATGGAAAACTTAAAAGAACATGTCCTGCCTTTTAAATACACTGCACCCTGCCCTGTAGATTATACATGATCTACATTAGGGGTGACTGTTATAATGGTTGTTTTGCCAGTTCGCATGGCAGAGTAAACTGCATACACAGGCTCGGCAGTGATAGACCTGAGTCATGGTCATAGGGCTACTTAAGTGGGTGGCACAATCAGTGTTGCAGGCCCTCTAGTAGCATTTAATTTACAGGCCCTGGGTACAAGGGTACCACTTCACTAGGGACTTATAAGTAAATTAAATATGCCAGTTGGGGGATAAATCAATGTTACCATGCATATGGGAGAGAGAAGAAGCACTTTGGCACTGGTTAGCAGTGGTAAAGTGCACAGAGTCCTAGTCAGGAAAAAAACAAGGTCAGAAAAGTGGAGGAGGTAGGCAAAAAGTTGGGGGGAGACCACCCAAAGATTGTCTAATCTAACAGTTTGGAACCGGCCTGTGCTAGAAAATAGAAAAATTGATAATGCGTTATATACTACTACAAATGCTATGTTGTATCAGGAAGTTAAAACCAACAAAAAAGGGATTCCCCATGATTATATCCGAAACCTTAGAGGAATATTTATTCTGAAAAATTTCAATTATATCATCATGATTGTGAGACCACGTTACTAATTCCTTAGCTGATGATAATTATATATAAAAAATATATCATATTTAGTTTGCTTAAAACCCATAGACAAAATCGCAAACATACAGCATGTTACAACAAAATATTAAAATTGTCTATTCTTTACAAATAGTTTTTTTCTAATAAAAAGTCCACAGATGTTTTCACTCGATCATGTCTCATTAATGTTTAATCAAATCCTACTATTTTGTGTTTTTATCAGCACACAGAATTACAAATTACAAGTTTTAACTGTTAATAGATTGTATAATGTAAAAAGCAGTGATGGTTTTCAAAGCAATTGTCAATGCCTCGTTTCGGTCATAGTTGGTTTTCTCACTTAACTGGCCAGTTAATTTAGAGTAGGGATGAGATTAATTTGCTTAATTCAGTGTAGTTTAACCATGCAGAGTTATCTAAGATTTCTGTGAAAGTATACCTAATTACGCATGAAGAGTAAGTCTGTGTTTAGCAATATTTCTTAGCACAAATATACCCTCTTGCGTCCAAAATGGACACATGATACATTTTGCACTAAGAAATATCACTAAATGCTACAAAACACAAATGTACTCTTGGGTGGGATTTTTCCCCATCTGACTTCCGGCATTTAGCGCCTTTTTCTTAGTGCAAAATGCCTCCTTGCTTCCAAAATGGACGCAAAAATGCATTTTGCACTAAGAAGTAGTGCAAAATGTACCCCTGGGGTAGGAATTTACCCCAACTTACTCCTGACATTTAATGCTATTGTCTTAGCACATTATGCACCCTTTGGTCCAAAATGGATGTGAGGATGCTTTTTGGGCTAAGATATAGCTCTAATGCAGCTGAACAAGTATGGCAAGCGTGAGCAGCTGCTCACTAAACGTGCTCTTGCAGTGGGATTTCCCCCCAAAATTAGTCTTAATTACACGGGCAGGAGTAATTGCATTATTATGTGTAATTCTGAGTCAAAGAGTGATGCAGAATTTCAAAATTACTCCAAATACTCTGGCATAATTGAAATTCCACCCGGACATATTTTAGAGGGATTTCTCTTTTTGTAGTTGGTATTAAAATGGTGTTAGGGTACTAGAATGTCCGCATTAGCTTTCCACAAAGGATGGAAATGTAGCTGATGCCCTCACAAGATAGTTTTGATTACCCCTATATGTCAAGAGAGGTTTATAGTCTTAATACCACATTTGAAAGTTATTCAGTGCTGTCCAAAGATCCATGAACTGAGAGAGAAGAAGGACTCATCCTGAGATCTGCCCCATAATGATTCCTGCTTCTGACTTTCTTCTCTTTCACCAGGAGGAAGGATCGATCATGCCCACCATGCAGGGAAGGCTCAGCTCTCGCTGCACGAGGCGATAGAAATGGACAACGCCATTGGCCTAGCAGACAAGATGACTTCAGAAAGCGACACCTTGACCGTGGTCACAGCAGACCATTCTCATGTTTTTATGATTGCCGGCTACCCCGACCGTGGAAATCCCATCTTTGGTAAGTACCATTGCCTCTTTTTTGTAGTGGTCCAAAGCACATACAGTGACAAAGGTAGGAATTATGTGGTAAACTTTAATACTGCAGTAAATTCGACCATTACTCCCTTATTGAATAACGCTATCCCAAAGATCTGTCCATGAAATGCTAGACTATCTGCTTTCACAGAGGAAAATCCAGAACAGAAAAATATTGTGATTTCCGAAGAAGTCTCAGGCTGTTTCAGTGGAGTTTATCGCTGTGTGCATTACAGTGTTCTCTTACAAGTGATGCAGAGAATGTGAAATAAGTAACCCTTAGGGAGGAGATGTGGCCAAAAGGCCAGAAATCCGACCTTGCAACTGAGAAATCTGGTTTATTTAACCATCCTGCGATTCTGGGTAAATCTTTTAAACTCCCCATGCCCAAATAAGGCAGTGTGTAATGTAATCAGATTGTTATTTTAAATGCTCTAATGCCCTTGGGTCAAATTTGCCCTACATTAAATTGCAAAAAATCATATTTAAAACATAATTCAGCAGCTTACACTCCAGGTGCCATTCCTATATTTATGGCCTGAGGGGGACCGTACTATTGTTGATTGGGGGACATTGGAACCAACATTGTGCATTAGTGGTTCTCTTTTTTCTCATTGCAGAGGAAGTTGATGCTTTTTAGTCTGTTCTTGTAAGTTATATAAATATTGCTTGCAAGAGGTAGAACACGTTTGGTTCTGTATTTCCACGAGCTCAGACCCTATGTCAAGACAAGTGCTTCACCCACCTACAGCCTCTTAAATCATAGCCCAGATTTTTCAACATTGGTACATTTCCCATCAAACCACATGTTCCCATCCACCAAGATGCAACCATCGCTGAGACCTGGTGCAACCCAGCATATCAGCCTGGCATAGATTCATGCATGCATCATCCAATACAAAGACAGTTCTGCAAATCCCAGAGAGACAAGTAAACCCACGTACAAAGAGCACATAAAGTGCAGCATCATCAGAATTCAATATTTCTGCATGTTTGAATCCCTCACCACGAAAATTCCCTTCAACGAGGATAAACACATTAGAACTAGCATCATCTTCCACCCTCTGGGTAATAATAACACTCACTTGAGATCTCACCAGATGTATGGCCTACTAACTCCTGCCTCTTTTTGACTGCTTGTGTATCGGAGGCTTAAAAAACAATCAGGCAAAGATACAAACAAGACCACCAGTAAACTGAAAGCTGTTCTGAAAAAAATATCTCATCCAGTACTCCAAGTCCCATACATAAAATAAAGTCCTCATCACTAACCCTATTATTGGCAGGCAAGAAATCATGCCACCGCTACACCCTCTGCCAAAATATCACCCTAATATCTCTCTTTTTAACTCCACTGCACTCCTTCTGTGCAAGGTACGACACCCGGAAAAAGCCAGACAACTGCCAGGGACCACCAAAACATTGATCAACAACATGAATGTCTCGTTAAAGGCTTGCCACACACCAGGCACTGATCCTGACTTCTCTCACAATAAGGAGCTATATAGGGAAAAATTGATCAGGTCGCCCTTCACTCAAAACATAAACGAACACCACAAGGACCTGATCAATATGGGCTGAATCTACTGTCATATATAGAATTGGGAATGGGTATTCAACTTGTATTCCCCATAAAAAAAAAATCTTTATACTGTCCCAAATCCTTAAAGCTCAGTGGGTATTATTTTTCTTAAAAATCTTTAAGGTTGTCAGTCACTGTGCTCCAGATAAATCCCCCACATAAACTTACTCAAAGTGAAAAACAACTGCATGTTGCAGACCAATTGAAGATGGGCCAACATGTTTCATTGCCTGTTTTTCTTAGTGGCTATTTCATCAGGGCTCGAGGTTGTTAATCACCTTACTGGACTTTCGTTTTGTACACAAAGTGACAGGTATTAGCCAAGGCCCCTCGTACCAGCTATCCACCTCGTCATAGGGTACTTGCTTCTGTTATGAGACCCTTTTATAACACATATGTTGTCATAAATCGCGTGTACCATAGGATGAGCATTGTCTCATTCCGGTCAACGCTCATCCTATGGTACATGTAGTTGTTTTTAACTTTGAGTAAGCTCACGATTTTTTAATAAAATTGGCATTTGCTGTACGTGTGGCTTACCTCAATTTAACTTTACAGGGTCTCTTTCTTCTTTTTTGTGATAAACCCAAAATACCTTTTCACCTTTTTGTTCTAGACACTGTTCTGGAATTTTTTCACGATTTGTTTTTTTGCTAAATGTACACCTGTTTAAGTGGGGGACATATCTGGAGCACAGTGACTGACAAACTTAAAGATGTTTAAGAAAAATAATAACCTATTGGGCTTTAAGGATTTGGGACAATATAAAGAAGCGGGGAGCGACCCTTGACCCCTCCAGGTAGGTCGCTCACCCTCCGCACAGCACCGCCTGTGTCACCCTGCCCCAGCTGCCACTGTTGAGGAAGTTCGAGGCCCTCCACCACCCGCAGGCTACCACCTGCGCCTCATCCCTGGTGACCAGTGGTAGGCCGTAGGTAGGCTTGTCCACCCTCCGCTTACTGCTGTTGTCTGTCTCCCCCTGCTGCCTGTACGTGGTCTGTGCCCCTTTTTCTTCCCTCTGTTCCCCTCTGTTCCCCTCGCTGTCCCCGTGCTCTCTCTGCCCGGTCTTTCCGTCTGTACCCCTCGCTGCCCCTGTGTCTCTGCCCAGTTTTCCCTTCTGGTCCCCTCGCTGCCCCCATGCCTCTCTGCCCGTTCTGCCTTCTGTTCTTAGCTGCCCCTGTATTCTGTATTTTGCCTTCTGTGACACTTGTTTTTCCCCCATTTTGTGCCCATTTTGCCCATTTTTGCCTTCTGTTTCACTTGTTTTTTGTGCCCTTCTGCTCTCTGTTCCACAGTTTTTTGTGCCCTTCTGCCCTCTGTGCCACTCGTTTTCCCCTCGTTTTTGTTACCCTTTAGCCTTAGTTCCACTCGTTTTTTGTGAACTTTCTGCCTTCTGTGCCACTGGTTTTTCTCTTGTTTTGTATCCCTTTTGCCTTCTGTTCCACTCGTTTTTGTGCCCTTCTGTCCTCTGTTCCACTTGTTTTTTGTGCCCTTCTGCCCTCTGTGCTACTCGTTTTTCCCTCGTTTTTGTTCCCCTTTTGCCTTCTGTTCCACTCATTTTTTGTGCCCTTCTGCCTTCTGTGCCACTCGATTTTCCCTTGTTTTTGGGCCCCTTTTGCCTTCTGTTCCACTCGTTATTTGTGCACTTCTGCCCTCTGTTCCATTCGTTTTTTTGTGTCCTTCTGTCCTGTGTGCCACTCGTTTTTCCCTTGTTTTTATGCCCCTTTTGCCTTCTGTTCCACTTGTTTTCTGTGCCCTTCTGCCCTCGGTTCGACTCATTTTTTTGTGCCCTTCTGCCCTCTGTGCCACTCCTTTTTTTGTGCCCTTCTGCCCTCTGTGCCACTCATTTTCCCCTCGTTTTGTGCCCCTTTTGCCTTCTGTTCCACTTGTTTTTGTGCCCTTCTGTCCTCTGTTCCACTCGTTTTTTTGTGCCCTTCTGCCCTCTGTGCCACTCATTTTCCCCTCGTTTCTGTGCCCCTTTTGCCTTCTGTTCCGCTTGTTTTTGTGCCCTCCTGCCTTTTGTGCCACTCGTTTTCCCTCGATTTTGTGTCCCTTTTTCCTTCTGTTACCTTCGTTGTCCCTCACCGCCCTCGCCGCTGCTTCCCCTGCGGCCCGACCCCTGACTGCCCACTGCCCATTCACTGCCCCCGCCTCTTAACTGCTCCTCCCTCCCCCCTCCCCATATATGCCGGCCTATGCGCCTAAGGCAAACCCGTCTGAGCCTGGACTGCTGCCAGCGACCGAACCCTTGGCCCCCGCACCCCCCACGACAACCGCCACCACTACAACGCCAGCACTCTGCACGCTCTCAACTCCGGACGGAGCAACACCTGATTCAAGGCCGCCCCGACATGCACACACAACCCCTTCACCTGCAGGAACTGCAGCTACACCAGTCTCAGAGCCGACGAACCACCTGCCAAGAAAAACCCCAACCACCTCCGATGCATTCTACAAGCAAGCATGCCTTCGAGCTCTGGGACCTGCTCAACACAACATCCCTGGATGTCGCCTTCCGGACAGAGATCTGGTTTAACGACTCCTCCGCACCCGACATCGCCATAGCCATCCCAGACAGTTACAAGATCACCAGCAGAGACCGCACCAATGGAGTCGGAGGAGGAATCGCCATTGTCCACAATACCAGCATCAGGGTCTCGACTAGCACCGACGACGCGCTCAGCACCGCCGAACACATGCATTTCCAGATCCACACAGACCCTAACTACACCCTTAGAGGCACCCTCATTTACCGACCCCCTGGACCCCACCCCCAGTTCATCGACACCATCGCCGACTTGATCAGCACGCACGCCCTGACCTCCACCGACTACATCCTCCTCGGAGACCTGAACATTCACCTTGAGAACAACAACGACAACAACTCCACAACCCTGATCGATAACCTCGCCAACCTCGGACTGAAGCAACTCGTCACAACCCCAACCCACTCCGGCGGCCACACGCTCGACCCCGTCTTCTCCTCAAGCCCGAACGCCTCCGTCAGCCACACCACTGAACTCCTCTGGACCGACCACCGCTGCATCCACTTTGCCTTCCAGAAACCCACCACACACCACCGCATCCACACCACCCAACAGATCCCTTGCCGCTGCTGAAGCAAAATCACCGAAGACCAACTACACGCAAACCTCGCTCTCAGGCCTTCCACCGAACCCTCCAACACCGACAACGCTGCCCACAGCCTCAGACGCTGTATCGAAGACTGCGCCAACACCCTCGCCCGCTGAAGAAACCCCCCCGACAGAGAAACCAGCAAGAGGGCCAGCTGGTTCACCTTAGAACTCCTAGCCTCCAAGCAAGCCTGCCGGGAACTAGAGAAGAAATGGCACAGTGAACAAACTCCGGACAGCCACCAGCACACAAGGACGCCATACGCAACCACCACCACCTCATCAGGGCGGCCAAAAGGACCTCCTTCAAAGACGACCTCGACAACAATGCACACAATAGCAAGGAGCTCTTCAACATCGTGAAGGAACTCTCCAACCCCAGCTCCAACACCAACGACATCCCGCCGTCGCAAGCCCTGTGCGACTCCCTCGCCACCTTCTTCCACCGCAAGATAGCAGACAGCACAACAGCACAACAGCACGGCAGCAACAAAATAGACCCTCCGCACACCTCCAACCACGACCCCCTGCTAGCCTGGGCCAGCGTGAGCATCTATGACACCATCAAGACCGTCAGACCAATTCCCGCAACACGTCTTCAACAGAGGAAGCAGCTCCATCGCACCCCACCTGCGCAACGTCATCAATCTCTCCCTCGAGACCGTGACCTTCCCAGAGATCTAGAAACAGGCCGAGATCAACGCCTTACTCAAAAAAACGAAGTCAGACCCAAGAGACCTCAAGAACTTCCGGCCCATCTCTCCGCTCCTCTTCCTGGCCAAGGTCATCGAGAAAACCGTCAACAAACAGCTAACCCGATACCTCGAAGAAAACAGAATCCTGGAACCTTCCCAGTCAGGGTTCCGCAGCAATTACAGCACCTAGACTGCCCTCATCGCCGCCACCGACGACATCAGGACCCTACTGGACAACGGCGAGACCGCAGCACTCATCCTCATAGACCTCTCTGCCGCCTTCGGCACCGTCTGTCACCGCACACTACGCACACGCCTGCACGCGGCAGGGATCCGAGACAAGGCTCTGGATTGGACCACCTCCTTCCTCTCCGGCAGAACCCAGAGCGCCCGCCTCCCCCTATTCTGTTCCAAAGCCTCCGAGATCATATTGCGACATATCCCAGGGATCCTCCCTCAGCCCGACGCTGTTCGACATTTACATGGCCCCGCTCGCACACGTAGCCCGACAGCACGACCTCAACATAATCTCTTACAATGACGACAATCAGCTGATCCTCTCCCTCACCAATGACCCCATCACTGCCAAAGCCACTCATCACGAAGGAATGAAGCCTGTCGCCGACTGGATGAAGACCAGCCATCTGAAGCTGAACTCGGACAAGAATGAGGTCCTCATCCTCGGCTCCAACACTTCAGCCTGGGACGACTCCGGGTGGCGGATGGCATTGGGGGCAGCCCCGACACCCACCACCACGCACGCAACCTGGGAATCATTCTTGACTCAACGCTCTCAATGACCAAGCAAGTCAACGCCGTCTCCTCCTCCTGCTTCAACACCCGCCGCATGCTCAGCAAGACAGTCACCCAGGCCCTCGTCAGCAGCAGACTCGACTCTGGAAACGCCCTCTACGCGGGAGCCCCGACCAAGATCATCAAACGACTACAACCCATGCAAAATGCCTCAGCAGAACTGATCCTCAACGTACCACGCCATGGCCACATCCCCCGTCAGCAAGAGGATTTCCTTAAAGCACCTCCCCCACGCACACAAGGCACTCCACAAGACCGGCCCAGCCTACCTCAGCAGACGGCTCTCCTTCTACATCCCCAACCGCCAGCTACGCTACGCTGACCTCTAACTCGCCACCGTCCCGCGCATCCAAATAACAACCACCGGTGGGAGTTCCTTCTCCCACCTCGCCGCCAAGACGTAGAACACCCTCCCACTGAACTTACTACAGACCTGCTGACCTGCTGACCTTCAGGAGGATACTTAAGACCTGGTTGTTCGATCAGTAGCGCCCCCCCAGCGCCTTGAGACCCACGCGGGTATGTATTGCGCTTTACAAATGATTGATTGATTGATTGATTGATTGATGGGGAATACAAGTTGAATACCCATTACCAATCCTATATATGACAGTAGATTCAGCCTTCATTGATCAGGTCCTTGTGGTGTTTGTTTACTGATCCTGACTTACCAATCATAGAAAAAACTCCAATCTTATCAAAATACTGGTATCCACTGCCTCTCCTCTCACCACCATCTTCTCAGCCAACAAACTGTTCCTTACTGTGTATGGATTTTCATTGAAGGGTAAGTCCATTATCGTTTTTTTCTTTTCAAGTTTTCCCTCTGGCCTTGCAAAGAATGAACAGGCAGCTAAAATCTGTGACCTCACTTGCTGTATGTGTAGTGACCAATGTTACCCTTACTGACTTGCATCTGTCTCTTGTGTCCAGGCCTCTCACCTGATTTGAGTGATATTGATGGCAAACCTTACACAACCCTTTTGTACGGAAATGGACCAGGGTACAAACTAGTGAACGGCAGCAGAGAGAATGTTTCCAGTGTTGATACCAGTAAGTATCAGTGACAGACGGAAAATGGCAAACTACAGAAAAGGTGAATGTACTATGAAAACACAATAAGGTATATCCCTGGTATGTTACGGAACAAAAACACTGCTGCACACAGAAACTTTGTGCCATGTGATTTTTTCTCTGCTCAGTCAATGAGTTATATTGACTGATTGTTGTTTTTTAAAAAGATCTGCATGTTTGCATTTTATTACGGGGACACTGCGAGTGTCCCTCAGCTGGGTGGGGCCAGTCTTGGAATGAATGGAAGCGCCATCTTGTGAAGGTCAATGCTCTAAATGTGAAAGGAAGACTATATAAGGAAACTTGATGTGCAGACACCCCGCTGGCACACAGAAAGTGCTCCTAAGGAAAGCTCATCTGTGCCCTTCTTTGCCCGCACAGGACCAGGGGCCAGCCTTAATGTCTCGTTTGCCATATATTCGGCAAATGAGCTTCACACACTGAATCAAAAAAAAAAATCTCTCTTCTTTTGAAGCACTAGCAATGATCGAGAGTAGCGGGATATTAAATGAAAAGGGGAAAGAGTCAGTAAAGTCATGTCAGCTGTTCCCTGAAACTAAACTCACTGATATATTGAAGTTTATGTACCTAAATACTAGGTCACTGGTAAAACACAGAACTGAGATATCTGAGATAGGCTTTGGTAAAACACCAAGTTTTCAGAGCTTTCTTGAAAAGATCAAGTGAGGGCTGTTGTTTGATCTCCAAGCAACAGCCCTCACTTGATCTTTTCAAGAAAGCTCTGAAAACTTGGTGTTTTACCAAAGCCTATCAGTGAGCTCCTGTCTCTGTCTGCCCGCAGCTAATTTTGAGTTAGGCGCCTTGACGCCCACTGGGCATAGTAGCGCGTTTACAAATTATATTTCATTCATTCATATCTAAAACGCTATGCTCTGAACAACCAGATTGTCTTCTATTAACCAAAACTTAGCTTATTGAAACTTTGGTGACTTGCTCGTTGGAGGCAGTCCCTGATGTCTACGACATTTTAAGTGATAACTGAGAACAAGGCACCACAGGAAGCGGAGTAGCCGCCATCATAAAGTAGTCTTTAGAAGTATCTAAAATCTAGATTGTCCTATTTAAACTATTATTAAAACATTGGATGATTGTTGGGAACTCCATTGAAAACAATGGAGTGCTCCTGGCTTCTAATGGCCAGTAGAAGCCCAGAGCTCCAACATGCCAATATTTGTTCACAGCTGTTGCTGTGAACAACGCCCTCACAGAGCCCAAGGGGATTTCAATGCCCTCTGGCTCCATGAGGCATTTGTTTTACAAATTAGTACATTCCACCCTGTAGGGACAAAATGTTCTAATAGCCTTAGAACCCTCCGTAGCAGGCTCTACCAGCCATTAAAGGCCCTCTCCCTTGTTAAAGGCCAAAACAACACTGGAGCAGGCCTTTGATGGGCGATAGAGTCCGCCACGGCGGGCTCAAAGGCTATAGTAGGCAATGTCTCTGTGACAATACTATTAGTTTACCGCCCTCCACACTACATGCCAAGTTTTCCTATAGATTTGTAGAAGATTATATGCTCGCTAGGAGAACATTTCAACAAAGTATTCATTATTGGTGATTTTAACTATAGAGAAGATAAGCTTAACATACACCCACAGGAAAAATAGTTTTTTGAACTAATGCATTCTTTACATCTAATGCAATATGTAAAGCACGCTACGCACTGCAACCAACATATATTTGACCAGGAATGGTCGCAAAACGACCTGCATATTAACTGCGGTATCAAACCATGTTGATAGTCGATCATATGATGATCCACTTCTCTCTTAATATATACTAGGGGAAGAGAACATGTCCCCCAGCACAAAGAGAAGTGGTTCAAAGGTGGGGGGAAAGTCGGTACGTTTGCCATCAAGATACGCAGGATCAAAACCAAGAACCAGGAACAAAACCAAGAACAAAACCAGCCCTAATTAATGGACCTAATGTGGCTGCATTGGAATTGAACAACATGTGCCACTAGAAAGTACACAGGCAACAAAAGTCTAGCCCCTGATCCACTAAAAACTGCGTAAAGCGAAAATAAAGCTTTGAAGTACAGAGCAAAAATAGAGGAGGAAGTATGATGATGATTGTGCAAAGTCAGCCTTCGAATACAAATAATTGATACTGCAAGAGGAATCAAACTTAATCCCAAATAAATTAAGCACTTTCAAGAACCAACAGAAGGAGGTCTTTGATAAAGTAAACTACCTTTCTAATACAGACAGAATCAGACATCAGGCGATCCACACGCAGGAATGCTGTGATGAATTGAATAACTTCTTGAAGGATAAAATCAGGCTTATTAAAATGGGTATTGTAGCCCAACAGCAGACTGTGCCTGGTTGGAGAGTAAGGAAAACAGTCCTCAGCTCGATGAATTTACTAAACTTCAGTGTGAGAATGTTTATTGCCTGCTCATTAAAGTAAAATCTATCTCACCAATAGATCCATGCCCACCTAAAGTATTTCAATGGATATCTCCCTCTGTAGTAAACCCTCTCACTACTATTCTGAAATCCTCCTAAAAAGCTGGAGAGGTTTCCACCTCTTTTTTGAAAGCAACTGTGATATTACTTTCAAAGACAATTTCGAACACCCCAAAAATCCTAAAAATATTTTTTCCCGTCTCTTTGTTTGCTACCATATTGTGTAAATGTACTGGAAGCCCACATAGCCAAAGAGATGAGGTCCTTTTTATCCAGCTCTAATTACCTCATTCCCTTTCAAGCACACTTTTGAACACAACACTGCATGAAAGCAGTAATCATGTCAGTGATAGATGATCTGCAAGGTGATTTAAATTATGGACACAGTGCTGTATTCATATTGTTGGATTTGTTTGCAGTCTTTGATACTGTCGACCACAGGATTCTGTTAAATCAACTATAGCTGGCTGGCATTAGAAAACAGGACATAGGCAGCCCAAATAAAACATTTTAAGGCATCAGACCTTAAGATTGAATGCGGGGTCCTCCACGCCTACAATATATACATCCAGCCACTTCTACAATGAGCTTGTGGAAAGAAGGTGCAGGATATTCAACTATGCGGACAACTGCTAGATCCTACTACAGCCTGACACCACAGAACAAATATAAGCTCAGTTCAGGAACATGATGCACTTTATCTGTAGCTGGATGAGACAAAACCACCTGAAATTAAATCAATCAATCAATCAATCATTTGTAAAGCACTCTACATACCAGTGAGGGTCTCAAGGCACTGGGGAGGGGGAGGGGGGGGCTGCGCTATTGATTCAACAGCCAGGTCTTGAGTATCTTCCTGAAGGTCGGCAGGTCTTGGGTCTGTCGTAGGCTCAGTGGCAGGGTGTTCCATGTCTTGGCGGCGAGGTGGCAGAAAGATCTCCCACCAGTGGTTGTTCTTCGGACGCGCGGGACGGTGGCGAGTGAGAGGTCGGCGGAGCGTAGCTGGCGGTTGGGGATGTAGAAGGAGAGCAGTCTGTTGAGGTAGGCTGGGCCAGTCTTGTGGAGTGCCTTGTGTGCGTGGGTGAGGAGCTTGAAGGATATCCTCTTGTTGACGGGGAGCCAGTGCAGGTTTCTCAGGTGGGGGTGATGTGGCCGTGGCGTGGTTTGTCGAGGATCAGTCATGCCGAGGCGTTTTTGATGCGTTGTAGTCGTTTGATGAGCTTGGTCGGGGCTCCCGCGTAGAGGATGCTTCCGTCGTCGAGTCTGCTGCTGTCGAGGGCCTGGGTGACTGTCTTTCTTGTATCTGTCGGGATCCATCTGTAGATCTTGCGGAGCATGCGGAGGGTGTTGAAGCAGGAGGAGGAGACGGCGTTGACTTGCTTGGTCATTAAGAGCGTTGATTCGAGGATGATTCCTAGGTTGCGTGCGTGGTTGGTGGGTGTCAGGGCTGCTCCCAGTGCCGTCGGCCACCAGAAGTCGTCCCAGGCTGAAGGTTTGGAGCCGAGGGAGAGGATCAGCTGAGTGTCGTCGGCATAGGAGATTATGTTGAGGTCGTGCTGTTGGGCTACGTGTGCTAGCGGGACCATGTAAATGTTGAACAGCGTTGGGCTGAGGGAGGACCCCTGCAGATGATCTCAGAGGCTTTGGGATGGAATGGGGGAGGCGGATGCTCTGGGTTCTGCCGGAGAGGAAGGAGGTGGTTCAATCCAGAGCCTTGTCTCGGATCCCTGTGGCGTGGAGGCGTGTGTATAGTGTGCGGTGGCAGACGGTGTCGAAGGCGACAGAGAGGTCTAGGAAGATGAGTGCTGCGGTCTCACTGTTGTTCAGCAGGGTCCTGATGTCGTCGGTGGCGGCGATGAGGGCAGTCTCGGTGCTGTGGTTGCTGCTGAACCCTGACTGGGAAGGGTCCAGGATTCTGTTTTCTTCAAAGTATCAGGATAGCTGTCTATTGACGGTTTTCTTGATGACCTTGGCCGGGAAGAGGAGTAGAGAGTTGGGCCGGAGGTTCTTGAGGTCTCTTCGGTCAACCTTAGGTTTTTTGAGTAGGGCGTTGTTCTCGGCGTGTTTCCAGCTCTCTGGGAAGGTCGCGGTCTTGAGGGAGAGATTGATGACATTGCGCAGGTGGGTTGCGATGGAGCTGCGTGCTCTGTTGAAGACGCGGTGCAGGAATGGGTCTGACGGAGAGCTGGAGTTGACTGAGAACATGGTCTTGATGGTGTCATCGATGCTCACGCTGGCCCAGGCTAGCAGAGAGTCGTGGTCGATGGTATACGGAGGGTCTGTTGTGTTGCTGTCTGTTGGGGCTGTCTGGGTGTTGAAGCTGTCGTGGATGTCTGCTATCTTGCGGTGGAAGAAGGTGGCAAGGGAGTCGCACAGGGCTTGCGAAGGCGGGATGTTGTTGGTGTTGGAGCTGGGGTTGGAGAGTTCCTTCACGATGTTGAAGAGTTCCTTGCTATTGTGTGCGTTGTTGTTGAGGCGGTCTTTGAAGGAGGTCCTCTAGGCCTCCCTCATGAGGTGGTGGTGGTTGCGGATAGCGTCCTTGTGTGCTGCGTGGCTGTCCAGAGTTTGTTCATTGTGTCATTTCTTCTCTAGTTTCCAGCAGGCTTGCTTGAAGGCTAGGAGTTCTGGGGTAAACCAGCTGGCCCTTGTTGGACAGGCCACGTGAAGGGCTTGCTTCCTCCCCGCATGACAGGGCCCGAGCCCGGCCCTCCAGGTGTTACCCACAGAACAAACCCGCACCCCGTCTCATACGGGACTCCTGCCCCCGGACATCTCTGCATCATGGGGCCGAATCACTACCGGCTCCCTCGCCCGGCCCGGCCGCCATCTTGGACACTGCACCACGAGGCCGCATGGCCTCAGATCGACCCTAACCCTGGGCCTGGCCAGGGCCCGACATTCCGGCACCACCATCCACCCAGGAGGTGAGCGGCCCACTTGGCAGGTCAATGGGAGAAAGAAGTGTCGATGGCTCTCCCCCGCCAGGTGCCGATCGCCCCCAGCTCCCCCGGGCGCTGGCTCCACCCCCCTGCTGGGTGTCTGGACTCCCTCATCCCGGACCTCCCGACCTCCAAGTGCGAGGGTCCGGACATCAAAGGACGCCAGACCCATAACTGGGGCAGCTCCAGAGCAGGAAGGCAGTTGTATCCTGGAGTCGAGAGACACCGTGACAAACTCATCCTTGACGGACTACTGGCGCTGCCGTAGCCCTGCCTTGTGAACTACTGTCCTGCTTGCTGGCGCTGCCGCAAAACCTTCTGAACCCTTCATCTTCACCGGGACCTGCTGGCGCCGCCGCGGACCGTTGCTACCTACGATCATCTCGGGACCTGCTGGCGCCGCCGCGGACCGTCGCTACCTACGATCATCTCGGAACCTGCTGGCTCTGCCGCGGCCCGACCATCTAAGAACGCCAAGCTCGAGGATTGTGAGCTATCCATCTTATCATCGTATCTACCAGATTGGTAACAAGACTGTCCCGCTACCCCCTTTCCACCCAAGAGACTAGAATCGAGGGGACCCCTGAGTCCAGACCTCCTTGTACAATTCTACCGTACTTAAAGATTGCTTATAAAGAACGTTAAACCTTATCCTTGTGTGGCGTACGTCTGTGGGGGGAAGTTATTCGTCTGTACGATCGCTGGAGACGGCTCTCCCCGGAGACCTCTCCTCTTGTCCTCGGCCGACCCTCCCGGTCCGTCTAACATTGGTGGCCAGCGGCGCGATCCGAATCAACGCGTAATCGTACAGAGAGTAGCTCACCCCACGACAAAACCACAATGACAACCAAAGAGAGCGGATCCACCGAGAAATTCCAGATGGAGAAATTGGAAGAATACAGCCATCGTGAGTTGAAACAATTCTGCATTGAACTAGGCATTGCTACCACCGGTCTGAGTACGAAAGACGATTTCAAACACGCCATTGAGTCATGGGCAGAAACCGGGGCCGCCAGACCCCCGGACCAAAATGTTGCAACATCGGAGAGGAGCACCACGGCTCCCGAGGAGCGAAGAACGGGTCTCTCGCAGGAAGAGATCCAAGAGAGAAAAAAACAGACTACATGAGTTAGAAATGGCCCGGCTCAAAATGGACGGTGAACTCAAATTAGCAGAACAAAAACTGAACCTAGAACATCTGCGGCTCCGAGAAGAACGAGAAGAAAAACAGAGACAAAGAGAACTCGAAGAAAAGAGACTAGCGTATGAACATGAGCGCAAGCTAGCGTAAATAGACTTACGAAAGCAGAGCAAAGAACTGGGGGTGCCCGAGCAACCGCGCACTCCCGGAGCGACAGAAAAGAAAGTACACATCCCCAAGGATGTCGTTCGAGAGTATTTCCGAGATGATGACATACAACAGTGGTTCAAGGCCTACGAGATCGCCATGACCTTCCACAGGATCGATCGAAGTGACTGGGGAGCCGGTCTATGGGGGAGGTTCGTCAATGAGGGCCGTGATGCCCTGTTACAGCTCCCAGACCATCTGATGACCTCTTATGACCACATGAAGGCTGCCCTCCTCACCCGATATGGGCTCACACCCGAAATGTACCGCCAGAGGTTCCGAGACTGCACCCGGATCCCGGGTACAACTTGGGGGGAGTATGTAAACTATTTCAGCCGAGCCTTCGAGGGGTGGATCAAGGGGAGCCAAGTAACAACCTACGAACAACTTTTTAATCTCATGGTGTGGGAGTACCTCTCCAACAACTGCTTCGTCGAGCTCAGGCAGCACCTCCTCGACAGCAAATTGACAGATCCACGGCAGCTCGCCGCCGAGGCTGACCGGTGGGAGATTACCCGAGTAAGCCGGAATGGGCCGCACGAACAGAACCGGAACCACCAAGGTCAGCACCGTCCCCGAGGAGGAGTCTTGCTGGTGTCTCTGTGGGGGGGGTTCTTCAGCGGGGCGAGGGTGTTGGCGCAGTCCTTGATCCAGCATCTGAGGCTGTGGTCAGCGTCGATGGTGTTGGAGGGTTGGGTGGGTGGGCTGAGAGCGAGGTTTGCGTGTAGTTGGTCTGCAGTGATTTTGCTCCAGCAGCTGCGGGGATATGTTGGGTGCGGTGGTGTGTGGTGGGTTTCTGAAAGGCGAAGTGGATGCAGCGGTGGTCGGTCCAGACTCCAGAGGAGTTCGGTGGTGTGGCTGATGGAGACGTACGGACTTGAGGAGAAGATGGGGTCAAGCGTGTGGCCGACGGAGTGGGTGGGCATTGTGACGAGTTGCTTAGTCCGAGGTTGGCGAGGTTATAGATCAGGGTTGTGGAGTTGTTGTTGTTGTTGTTTTCAAGGTGAAAGTTCAGGTCTCCGAGGAGGATGTAGTCGGTGGAGGTGAGGGCGTGCGTGCTGATTAAGTCGGTGGTGGAGCCGCTGAACTGGGGGCAGGGTCCGGGGGGGGGGGGCGGTAGACGAGGGTGCCTCTGAGGGTGGATCTGGAAATGCATGTGTTCGGTGGTGCTGAGCGCGTCAGCGGTGCTAGTCGAGATCATGATGCTGTATTTCTGGACGATGGCGATTCCTCCTCCGACTCCGTTGGTGCGATCTCTGCGGGTGATCTTGAAGCCGTCTGGGATGGCTATGGCGATGTCGGGTGCGGAGGAGTAGTTAAACCAGGTCTCTGTCAGGAAGGCGACGTCCGGGGAAGTTGAGTCGAGCAGGTCCCAGAGCTCGACAGCATGCTTGCATGCGGAGCGGGTGTTCAGTAGTATGCATCGGAGGTGGTTGGGGTCTTTCTTGGCTGGTGGTTCGTCGGCTCTAACGCTGGTGTAGCTGCAGTTCCTGCAGGTGAAGGGGCCGTGTGTGCGTTTCTGGGCGGTCTTGAA
Organism: Lissotriton vulgaris; assembly: GCF_964263255.1. Taxonomy (NCBI): domain Eukaryota; kingdom Metazoa; phylum Chordata; class Amphibia; order Caudata; family Salamandridae; genus Lissotriton; species Lissotriton vulgaris. Next base: position 357,760,424 of record NC_141693.1, on the reverse strand, counting down.
GCAGGTGTGGCTCCGTCCAGAGTTGAGAGTGTGCAGAGTGCTGGCATTGTAGTGGCGGTGGTCGTCGTGGTGGGTCCGGGGGCCAGGAGTTCTGGCCCTGGGCGCGGTCCAGGCACGGACGGGCGCAGACGGGCTCGCCTTAGGCGTGCCGATCGGCGCGCGGCTGGCATATATGGGGAGGTGGGTGGTAGGAGCAGCTGGGAGGAGGGAGGTGGGGGTAGCAAATGGACAGTCAGGGGGGCGGGCCACAGGCGATGCAGCGGCGAGGGCAGTGAGGGACAACGAAGGAAACAGAAGGAAAAGGGGCACAAAATCGAGGGTAAAACAAGTGGCACAGAAGGCAAAAGGGCACAAAAACGGAGCGGAACAGAGGGCAAAAGGGACACAAAAACAAGGGAAAAACAAGTGGCACAGAGGGCAGGAGGGCATAAAAAAACGAGTGGCACAGAGGGCAAAGGCACATAAAATGAGTGGAACAGAAGGCAAATGTGGCACAAAAAAGAGGGAAAAACGAGTGGAACAAGGCAGAAGGGCACAAAAAACGAGTGGAACAGAAGTCAAAAGGGGCACAAAAACGAGGGGAAACAAGTGGCACAGAGGGCAGAAGGGCACAAAAAACGATATGAACAGAGGGCAGAAGGCCACAAAAAATGAGTGGAACAGAAGGCAAAAGGGGCACAAAAACGAGGGAAAAACAAGTGGCACAGAAGGCAGACGGGCACAAAAAACGAGTGGTACAGAAGGCAAAAGGGGCACAAAAACGAGGGAAAAACTAGTGGCACAGAAGGCAAAAAGGGCACATAAATACCGGAAAAATGAGTGGCACAGAGGCAAAATACAGAATACAGAAATACAGGGGCAGCTAAGAACAGAAGGCACGGGCAGCGAGGGGAACAGAAGGGAACAGAAGGAAAGACCGGGCAGAGAGAGCACGGACAGTGAGGGGAACAGAGGGAAGAAAAAGGGGCACGGAACACATTAGGGCAACAGGGGAAGAGAGACAACAGCAGTCACAGACACAACAATAAAAATACAGGCAATACAATAAAAGCAGTAAAGCGGAGGATGAACAAACCTACCTACGGCCTACCACTGGTCACCAGGGATGAGGTGCAGGTGGTAGCCTGCGGGTGGTGGAGGACCTCGAACTTCCTCAGCAGCGGCAGCTGGAGCAGGGAGGCACTGGCGGTGCTGTGCGGAGGGGAAGCGACCTACTTGGTGGGGTCAAGGAAAAGACAGATCATGGTGCTAGGCAAAAATCCTACATTGCGGACTAACACCTTCTGGCCCCTAGATCCGAGTGCCACGAAGCCTCGTACAACTTTTATTGGCTCCAGACTGAATTAGGTGAATAGCATTCATCTTGGCCTTTCCAATAGTGGCCTAAAGACACTACAGTAGATTCAGAATAGGACGGCCAGATTGAACTTCAGAGTACCCTGCAGAACACATGTCACCCCCTATTTTAAAATTCGTCCCTGGGGGCGTGGCTAGCAGCCGATCATGGCGGCAGCATAAGGGACAGGCTCCACGGCTGAAGCGGCCTCTTCGACTATCCGGCTCATAATCCGCCACAATTTTCAAGCCCTGCAGGAGGGAACCGGAGCCTAGGACCGGGCGGAGCAAGTAGCGAGAAGCGGCGTTCAAATCCGACGCCTGGGGACCGAGCTCCGTCGAAGCTGCGGTTTGGCCTACTTCGACCACTTGAACCGGGACCTCCCATGATCGAATAACCCGGCAGGAAATACAGCTGTTCCGGGGGACCTGGGCCGGAAGTGCCCGCACGCCGTACAGGACGGCCGAAAACCCGAAACTACGCAGCCAGACTGGGCACCACCTACGAACCAAGGAAGTGTGACTGCACTATTGCACTGTGACCGACACCCCCGGCCCTGTTCTCTGACTGACCGGCGGCCACAGGCGGAGGGGAGCCTAGGATGGTGAAGGACAGCAGCCATTTTCTAGGCGGAAGAAAACACTGCGCACTTATGGACCGCTAGCGTACCTCGCCCTGCGGAACGCCCTACAGATACCCGGCTGGTGGGCCAGAACACACGCAGCAGAATACACCCGGTTTGGAAGCACAATACGGTCCCCCGGGGGCCCGGGGGGGGACAGCTCGTTGGTGCCGGCGGACATTTGAGAGGTTCCCTGGCCGCGCTCACGTGCGGACGAGAACACCAACACTCCGTGGCCGAGGTGGGTGAGCCACTCCGGACAAACTGGAGCGGAGAGGCCCGAAAGCCACGAAACCAAAAGGCATGGCAGGGAAAGGACCGAAGGGCGGCGCCACGCAGACCCGCATTGAACGATACACGTCCGACAAGCCAACTACCTCCCCCGTGACGGGGAAAGACACAGGAGGCAAAAATGCAGATGCCCCGGGAGGAAAGAGATTCAGAAAAGGGGGTGGTGATGAACAGAGTGTCTGAATTAAGCAGACCACTCTTACCCAGTCCAAAGATCAGGGCTTTATCCATCACCGTTTTTTAGCTCACTGCACCATCCCAGCTCGGAACTTGGCTATATGCAAATTAGTCTGACCCTGGCCCAGTGCATCATGGGAACAGGGCAGACCAAACTACCAAGCCAATTCTTATACCGCGAGGAAAGAGGGCAACGTTAGAGGACGTGATGCAAGCATTGGCTCAGCTACAAACGACAGTGGGCTCGATCTCCACGGATGTCACTTTGCTTAGAGCCGACCTCCACAAAATGTCGGAGAAGGTCAAAGACATGGAAGTGGTCACAAAATCCCTCGTGGAGGATGTCTCAGAACTTCAACAGGCAATGGGGAAAATGGCACAGGACAATAAACTGCTGCGTGAGAAGCTTGATGAGCAGGAAGGGCGTTCTAGGCGGAACAACATCCGCATTATTGGAGTACCGGAGTCGGAAGGCACAAGAGCCATGGACTTGTTTGTGGAGAGCCTAATTACAGACGAACTTAAGCCAAAGGGTATGTCTACTTTCTTCTTCGTGGAGAGGGCCCACCGCGTGCCAGGCGGTCAACCGAAGCCGGGGGCGACTCCGCGGCCTATAGTTGCCCGCCTATTCAATTTCCGAGACCGAGACGCCATCTTGCAGGCGGCCAGGACGTCCCCTCCTATCAGGCTTCAGAACTCCACCATAGCCTTCTTCCCCGACTACACGGCGGACGTTGCACGCAGGCGACGGACCTTTTTTGAGGTTAAAAAAGAACTAAGGACACGAGAAATCCCATACTCCATGCTCTTCCCCGCGAGGCTCAGGGTAGTAGCAGAAAATAAAACTTGGTTCTTTGACACCCCAGAAGCGGTGCAGAAATGGCTGGAGGGATGGAGACCGGGCCACCACCCTCGACGAACTAACCGGCCCCCAAAGGGCCGAAATGCAGGAAGACATCCGGACTCCCAGGCGTCGGGAGGGGGCCCAGAGAGCAGCTCGCCCTTAAGAGAAGACGGCGGCCAGGAGGAAAACGAGGAACTGTAATCTCCAGGTTTCCATACTTTACTTGACTTATTGTGCTGCGCACACGCTACCTGCCATTGGACACTGGGTGATGGACCTCTGAGGGTGTGAGTGAGAGACTGCTGGCAGCGGAGAGTCCCTCACTCCGACGCGCAAGTACACTGCTTTGGGGTTGGGGTATGCACTCTGCTCAGTTGGGGGGGCGGGCAGTTTTGAGTCCGTATAGCAGGGGGGCAGGGAGGGGGTAGGTAGGGGTACAGGGATGGTTAAGGTTTGGGACCACTTGGTCCTGCAAGTTCTGGTTTGGCACACACACATGTTAATTGGTATGACTCAGCATTTGGAAAGCATCGTAAGTCACTGGGACAGCCCGATGGCGGGAGGTACGGTAGAGTCGCACCTGCCTCGCGCATGTCTCCATACAACACCTCACTCATGGCGAGAAGGCCTCACGGCCTATAGTGATCCCTCCCTAAGACTAGAGAGGGACTGCACCCTATGAGCTCCTTCGGGCCCTAACACCAGCAATTCTTATGGCTAGGATAGATAGCCACACTCCACCAGCCCCGCTGCAAATCATGTCGTGGAACGTTAGGGGCCTGGGCGACAAGATCAAAAGGGGCCTGGTGCTGCAAGGTATTAAGAGACAGGGGCCCACCCTAGTTCTTTTACAGGAAACACACTTGGTGGGGGCGGCCACACGTGCTCTGGACAGGAGGGGGTACCATATGATAGTGCACGCTGAATTTACCTCAGGGTCACGTGGCACAGGCATATTGCTACGAAAGTCTTCCCAGTACATAGTGAAATCCACAAAAATAGATGATCAAGGCCGCTTTGCAGCAGTACATGGCCAGTGGGAGGGTAGACTGCTAAACGTGGTCTCCGTTTATATACCGCCGGCGCTGCAAGCAGTAGCACTGCCGGATCTCGGCAAGTTACTGCTGGAACTCCCCGAAGGGGATTTACTTATTGGTGGAGACTTTAACATGACGCTCACGAACACCCTTGATCGGTTCCCCACACGAACGCACACAGATGGCCCAAGCAAACTCCAGAACTTTCTAGAAGCGCAGGGTTTAATGGATGTGTGGCGTACACTACACCCAGATCAGCAACAATACACCTATTACTCAGCGACCCACAATAGCCTTTCAAGGATAGACTATTTGTTTACACTGGGTAACTCTCTCCTCAACATCAACGGGGCAGGGATACAGCCGAGGGGCATTTCGGATCACTCGCCGGTCACTCTGACCGTGGCTAGTACAGACACCAAACGTAGGAGGATGTATCCGATTTTTCCAGGGTATCTCAAAGTCCCACAGATTAGTAAAGACCTGAAGAAAGTGACCCGGCTATATTTTGAGGAGAATCAGTCCTCGGTAGACTCCCCCTCAATACTGTGGGAAGCCTACAAAACAGTGTTCAGGGGTCAGGCTATTGCAGCGATAACGAATCACAAGAGAGCACACAGGAGGGAAGCATTGGAACTGGAGTTGGGCCTCGAGAGGGCCAACACTGCCCATATGGCGAACCCATCGGAAGACACACTTCATGACCTACAGTTACATCATGACCATGGCGGACATCGCCGCGACTAAACACAGGGTTTATGATATTGGGGACAAAGCTAGTAAACTCCTAGCGTGGCTGGACAAGAAACAAGGGGGAGGTAGGAACATACTACAAATTACAGACTCGTGTGGCACAGTACACACCCAGCCGGAGGAAATAGTAGAAGCACTGGCTGATCACTTTACTGAAGTATACACTCCGACAATAGTGGTGGCGGAGGAAGAAGCCCGGGACACCCTCGACTGTGTGCCTCTGCTAACGCTGACGTAAGAGGCGGCGAAAGACATCGACGCCCCCTTAACAACTGACGAAATTCAGTCGGCCATTAACTCCCTCCACTCGGGTAAGGCTCTGGGCCCCAACGGGGTGCCCATTGAGTGGTTTAAAATCATGTCTGAGTCCCTAAGTGAGCCCCTTCTTCAAATGTATGAAGAAAGTAGGATAAAGGGAACATTGCCCCCAGATCAACGGATGGCAAATATAGTCGCCATCCCGAAACCGGGAAAACCGCCCAGCGACTGTAAATCCTATAGACCTATTTCCCTCCTGAACCCGGAGGCCAAAATAATAGCGAAAGTACTGGCGAACAGGCTTATGCCATGCTTAAGTCAGTTGATTCATCCGGATCAGTCCGGCTTTATGCCGCATAGAAGCACGGCCTTAAACCTACGCAGAGTGCACGGAGTTGTGGCGCGACTCCCAATGTTGAGGGAACCAGCAGCGATATTATCACTGGACGCCAAAATGACGTTTGACTTGGTGGAGTGGAACTATCTCTTCGCGGTGCTCACTCGCATGGGCTTTGGACCCGTCTTTATTTCCTGGATTAGGATGCTCTACAAGGATCCCATGGCCAGGATAGTAGCGAATGGACACACGTCGCGAGCCATACGTCTAGGACGTGGTACGCGACAGGGGTGCCCACTCTCGCCCCTCCTGTTTGCTCTGGTCCTAGAACCACTGGCGGTCACTATCCGTACTACACAACTTCTGAAGGGGATAAGATGGGATCCACAGTGGGAAGACAGAGTGTCCCTGTACGCGGACGACATGTTGATATACCTCACAGACTTAGAAAACAGCCTTCCCAACCTCCTAGTAATCTGCAACTCACATGGGCGAGTGTCAGGCTATACTATCAATTGGTCGAAGTCGATAATCTTTGAGCTCAAGGGGCCACTCCCGCCCCTGCCAGACTCCTGTCCGCTGGAGATAGCTCCCTCTTCTTTTAAGTATCTGGGAATCCATATCACTCGAGATGAAACTGAGTTTTCACTGCTCAATCTGCAACCCCCTTTGATCCGGCTCTGTAACGATGTGCAACACTGGAAAGAACTCCCACTAACATTGCTGGGCAGAGCAGCATTATTTAAAATGATGGCGCTGCCGCGCTTTCTATACGTCCTTGAAAACGCCCCACACTTGATACCCGCCAACTTCCTCCAGAGAGTAACAGCACAGATTTCGAGTCTGCTCTGGGGAAACCGGCCAGCCCGAATTTCCCACACGAAGCTTAATAGGAGCTGGTATGATGGAGGAATTGCGCTGCCTAATATGCAATTATATTATTGGGTGGCCCAACTCAAGATCCTCAACCAGTGGGTGCATGCCCCGCAGGACGACCCAGCTTTCAAAGCAGACAGGGCACAATTAGGTACAAATAGCTTACTAGCACCTTTATACCACCGAGGCACGGCGGCGAAACTTATAGGACCCACCAAACACACCATACAATTATGGCACAAGGCGCAGGCGAAGCTACACTGGGATGGGACCATCACAAAGCTCACACCACTGTGGGACACCAAGGCACTGGGACATCTACGGCGCACTAAGGGCTTCACCCAGTGGGATAACATTGGGATATCGACTGTGGGAGACATGTGGACTAGAGAGGGAGTGATTCCGTTCGCGACCCTTCAGGAACAGTACGAACTGGGGGATAGCGAGCTGTATAGATATATACAGATCAGACACGCCCTCCAGGCGGCGATCCCATCAGACACGACTCCACCAGAGTCCTCCCGGCTGGAGGACCGTCTGCTCACAGATTTCATGCAGGAAGGTGCCACCTCATTAACATATCGTAAGTTAATCAACAACTTACCTGACCCGCTGGAGAGGCTAAAAGACAAATGGGTGACCGACGTCGGAGACCTAGACGAATCCGACTGGAACGCAGCCATTGCATCTCCACGTGAGGCTGGTATATTGTCTAAATTCCGCCTGGTACAACTAAAAATCTTGCACAGGATATACTACACAAGAACTACACTTCACAAACTGCAGAGAGCAGAGCATCCATATTGTCTCAGGGGTTGCGGGGAGGAGGGCACGTTCATACACACGCTCTGGGGCTGTCCACGTATTGTCAGCTACTGGCAGCGGGTACTCCGCACTATCGATCAAACACTTCACACCTCACTCACACTGGACCCACGGGTATGCCTATTGAATGTGTGGGGGCCTACAGATCTTACATTCTATGAGAGGGTGTGGACTACGATAGGACTTGTCACAGCCAAACGAGACATTGCACAAAAATGGGGAACGGCTGATCTCCCCACATTGGCACAGTGGAGCAGGAACATGGATATGCTCATGTTGAAAGAAAGGGCAGTCTACAAACTGAGAGATAACCCACGCAAGTCGAATGGGGTTTGGCAACCGTGGAACACTTATAGGGGGGATATTTGCGAGCCATTGTCGGAGGAGGATCTTGAAGGCTCTGAGGATGAGGAGGACACTGAATAGGGGTCGAGACCAACGGTAGGCAACACACGTGAAGGGAACAGGGCTGGGTACATTGCAGTGGGGTTTGGCAGAGGGGGGGTGTGCAGGCGGGATGTGAAATTGGGAGAATTGCACAACTGTTCTCTCACAGGGCAGCTTCGATGCCAGATAATACACCGAATGTAAATTATTGTCGTACTGATTCATGTGTGAAGTTTATTAGTTACGTTTTAAAAATGAAAACAAAAACACAAAACGCACATTGTATCTTCACTGTAAGTTTCATTCGTTCCACATGACTGCATATCCTGAGTAATTGATACTGTCTCTACAACCAGAAAAGGCTACAAGGTCTACGTTCAGATCGTCATTACATCATGCTGCAAGCCGGCCTCAGGGTTGTAGGCACATATATGTACTGTGATGAAAATTCTATATGACTTTGCAATAAAAATAATTTTAAAAAAAAAATTCGGCACTGGCTCCCTATTAAACAGCATGTTACATTTAAAGGCGGCTGTATAGTCTTCAAGTCTTTAAAAGGAGTGGCCTCTAAATTTCTAAAAAAACAGACTGATACTCCTGTAAAATGACCCACCACTCGTCATCAGCTAACATTTTTGTGGCATGTAGATTTCAGAAAGTAAGGGCAGGGAGACAAAGATTCTTAGTCCGGGTGCCCAATGAATTGAATGACCTTCCTATAGAGATACGAACTATCATGGAACTGGCACACTTTATGAAAGTATTGAAGACATGACTTTTTAAGCAAACCTTCAGATAATGAAGCTGGAAACAGACTTTCTCACTCATTCACCTTTCTATGACCCCACCAGCGCCAAGATACCCTTGAGCAGGTCTTGCACTTTCAAAATACTATGTAGCAGAACATAACTTAACATTGGGTGTGTTTATGTGTTCAATAGCGGGTTTGATATTAACAAATCCTGAGTTGAGTGTTCAAATCTTTATAGGTCTCTTTTGTACATGATAATACTGAGTTTTACAAAACAATTTGCTGTGTAATACCACTAATAAAACCTTGTATTAATGCAGAAACCTTCAGTAGCACGATTTGTGATCATCTCTGTAGGAAGGAGGAATCTGACTACATGGTTGCCCCCACTTTTTTCCTGGTGTTTTGATGGTTTTCGACTTAGTTTGGCTGGGATCCTGCTATTCAGGGCCCCAGTCTATCTGCTTTCCTCTCTAAAATGATTCCATGTACTTTAGGTACATTCCAGTTCGGTTACTAGGGTACCCTTTTAAGTCCCTAGTATATGGTATCCTATATACCCAGGGCATAGATACCCCAAAGGCCTACCAGGGGGGGGTGACAAACGCGGAAGTCTTTCCCAGCTCGCCTCGCTGCTGAGAGCATCTACGGGATCCACTCCCCCGAGTGACCGCGATTTATCCAGGTCCTGCTCACGCTACGATCCACCCGATCGCCCTGACACCCTGAGTCGTACGGAATCGGCGCTCCTTTCTGCTTCATACAAATCATACCAGGAAGACGCCAGCTCGCTTCCCCACCTCGGGGATCCTCATCTTCGATCCTCAGTTTCCACAAATTGTCCCGGTAAGACGCCTGTTCGCCTACCCATCCCAAAGGATTCCTCATCGTTGATCCTTCACTCCCAACAAAGCACTACTACCAAAGACAACCATGTCTTGATGACGATCCCAAACAATTCAGGATCGAAACACCGTTGACTCTACAGCACATTAATTGGCGCATTCTCTACTGTGGCTGTTGCTTAATCGTGAATTGAACACTTAAGTCACTTGATTTGTTCCCTTCACCCAGCCACCCACTGTATGATACTTTCACCTATTTTCACATTGCGCCGTTCACGCTGTCTGACCTACCACTTGCGTCGCCACTGTTCACTTGTACACCTTTGAGCACCAAGTATATATTTGGTTGTCATATGATTTGTCTAATACAGTGCTACTCTAACTGTATAAATATGACCCTGCATAACAATTCTTTTCCAAATATAATATGAATAACGACACAAGACCAATTGAGTAACAGTCTCCTTTATTTTCGTTCTTGTAATGCTTTCTGCACACATATGTAATTGTCTACCAAATATTACCTGCTGGGATATTGTTATTTGTTTTACCTCCTTACCCTGATCCCGACTAGGTCTATGGGTTATACTCATGTACCACTTTACTACCAGGGGTTGAGGCATGTATTATGCCACCCCTGGGAAGCCTTCCAAAATTACACCACAGGTCTGCTACTGCAGCCTGTGTAAGGTGGTGTATGTACCCCTTACTTAAATATAGGTTCCCTATATCTACCTTATATCACTACACATATAAACCTATCAGTCACCCCTATGGCAAGCCTTATCAATCCTGAAGGCAGGGTGCTGGGTTTAGTGTGAGAGGGTGCCCATGCATGAGCAGGTCCCCACTACAGCTTTCGTAATCTATTCTCCGGGGCTGTTCTGTGATGCAGCCAGACCATATACTCCTAAGTCATTATAACCTCGTGGTAAATGCTAACTTTAGAATGGCTGCAAGGAAACATGTTGTGTTTGGTGTCAAACACTTTGAAATCATACCCCTCACCAGTCTTGGCAGTGGGGGTATGATTCCACCCTTCTAGAGGGAGAGACATGTACACACCGGTACACCAGTTTAAAAGAGCTCTGGCATCACAAAATGGATGCCACAGACACGAGTCTGGCCACCTGGTGCTGGATAAAACTCCGGCAGGGGAGGCCTGGACAATATGTTTCCTGTCCCAGGGAAGTGTCACCATCTCCCAGACAGGTTTTAGTGTATTGGGGCTGGGTGGGAGCACTTTGAGAGTGCTTTGAAGTCAGCACTGGGGGGCACATTTGGTGTCCCTGTGCATAACCCAGTTCAAACCGGTTGCAGGGGCTACCAGCCCCTGCTCTGATGCAAAACTGGACAAAGGAAAGGGGTGTAGCCACCCCTCTTTCCAGACTCTCCCATAGGTGGGTCCCCAAAGATTGTCCCACCCCCTCCTTGGGTATAAGATAGGAACACCTGGCAACAGGACTTTAGATTACACCTGGACGAAACTCTGATACAGAATCCTGGAACTTCAATGATCTGCACGACGCTGGATGACTGAAGAATCTCCCTTGGAGTAAAGGAGTTACACCCCTGCTTGGCAGGCACCAAAGACGCATCTGACCGGCTTGCATCTCCGAAGCTCCCACCTGACTCCGAAGTATTTGCAACACACGAGGAGGATTCCCAGACTTCCCCGAGGCTGACCCGAGTCCCCAGCAAAGCTGCGACCCGAAGCTCTCTTGGGTACTGTGGAATTGAAACCCCTGGACACAGTGCACATTTGCAAGTGCATTAGCTTCTCAACGTCCCTTGAAATTATGCATTGGGTTACTTGAAGCCCAGACCCCAAGCACCTTTTCCACCAAAGATTGCTGGCCTATACTCCATGAGTGTTCCGGCCCTTTGTGTTTTCGCTCGAGGTACCTTTGTGATCCCTGGTCTGTTGACTGGTGGGTCCCTGAGAAGGCAACTTTGACTTTCCTTGGGCTTCCCTGATTGCTCCAGACATGCCCTGACTCTCCGCCACTTGGGGAGTCCCCTGAATTTTGCTGGACCACACCGAAGCATCTTTTCTTTTCTTGCATGGGTTGCTGTTGCCAAGGCTTGTTGGGTCCACTCCGGGCACTGACACTGCAGCACTCGACATCCTTTGTGGGCAGCTCAAATCAAGCTCCTGGTTGTTGTTGACGCCTCCTGGTCCTCGTGGCTGTAGAGTCAAGCTTCACCTCTTCACACCCGAATCACCCGACATCTGTGGGCATTCGTCTATCGTGCCCCTGGACACTGGCAAGTGACCCACACTCTGTCCTTTCTGCTTTCAGGTTCTTCACATCTTCGATCCAGGCTTGGATCACACTGGACACTTTTCTTCTCCACAGCAGCAGCACTTTGCAGCAGATCGCCATTGAAATCAACGATGATTCCCAACACCAAAAGACACCTATGCACCCAGCTTCCCTGGGTGAGGTAACTCGAGTACTCCAGTGCTCCTGTGGCTGTTGGCCCTAGAACCCTTAAGTCTAAAGGGGTTTGCTCAAAGTCCTCTCCTAAGTGTACTTAATCTTTAAATTTACAACCACGACTTTCCCCATAGAAGATAACGGGATTCACAGCTGTATTTGCACACTGCACGCGTCACCCGTGTGTCCCCTGGGTCACTACCTTGGATGGTTCCTTGTGGTCCCAGCTATTCTACAGGGTCTAGGTCTTGTGTCTAGTCAAGTTGTGGTTCTTATACCACTTTCTTAATATATGGGTTGCTACCCCGCTGGTGCCCAGTGTATATTGTGCTATTTACTGAAGTTCTATTGCATTTAAATTGTGTACTTTGCTCTGTAATGTCATAGAGGGATTACTAGAGAGTGTTTAGAAAGAAATACATATATTTTATATATATATACCTTTTGTAGTTCTCTTTTCATTTAGACATTCAATAGGTTATAATCTGGTAAACCAAGCTGCTTTACCCTCCTTCAAGACTTAGCCTGAAGACTGCTCTCCATTGCTACCACCAGGATAGCTTTCAATAAAGGTTGTCTTAAGCCTATCATCAATAAGGGTTGTTTGGACTGGTGCAAGGCGGCCACTAGAATAGTGGACAGCATATGCCAGGCCAACTTCTCACAATCTCCTAATGGCCATTAGTGCTAAACAGGGCCAAATAGCTATTGAGCCTGATCTAGTACTTGCGCTTTGATGTACAAAAATGGCTCATCATAGTGCACTGTGCCCACGAACGAACTGGGAACAGCAACCAGTCCTGGCAATCTGCTCGACTGGCCCCAGTGGGGTGGGGTGGGGGTGGTGCTACTGAGAAGCATCACTCTCGCTTTTGTTACATGGGGCCGATATTGCAGCACTGCTGCAAAACTGGCCCCTCCTGGTCCAACCTCAGCTTCCACCCTTCCGGCCCACTGGGAGAAAATGCCAAGTGCAGTCCACTTCGGCCAGTCTGCCCTGATGGTGCTGCAAGCAGTCTTTCCCTTTGAGGTACAAGAGATATAAAATACCCTGTGCCTCAAAGGATGTCACTAAGACTCGCAAACATGATTGTAGCCACTGCCCCTTGGATGGGGGCTGCTATCAAAAAGAAGAAAAACAAACCTTGTGTGAATGGCATTGTGAGGGCAACTGTATGCTTCCCCAAATGCCGGAGACAACCTTCGCAAAGTTGAAGTTGAAGTTGTAGTTCACAAACAGCTTCCATTTTGTGAATCCAATCCTGCATGCTATACGTAGGTGGCGTGGCATCAGTGAGGGTTGCTAAGTATTCATGCATGTCCCTGCAGTTAGCAGTGGCAGCTCCTCCACAATGGCTGAGGAAAGTCGCCCCACTAGCTTAGAGCCAGCAGCTGCAAAACAAAATGATATTTTACTATTGTTTTATTTTTCAGGTGCTGGCTCTGAGCCAGCATGTGCAGGGATGGGCGGACCAGACCATGGGAGGGGGAAGAGGAGTGGTAGATGTTTACTTGTAAGTGCACATGTCAGTTTGGCCTGTCGCCTACACTGACATGCACACTTAGTTTCTCCAACCCGGCTGTATTGCACAACTTGGTTGGAGAAACAGCACAGGCTCCCTATGCCTGAGCGAAAGTGAATCCAGCCCGTTTAGGCCAACCACCGCGCTGCTCTCATGCTTGAGAGCAGCGGGGGGATTGGATGGGGAATCCTTGATGCCAGGAACTGGAAACAGAGGAGTGCGAGGTTGCCGGCAGCCCCAGGTAAGTGTGCTTTTTTATCATTAAAACCCCCCACGCGCTTCCCGTTGGCCCTCACCTCCATGTATTTCTGTGTCAGCCGCCACTGGCAGTTAGTAAGGAACAATGGACGCCCAATTTAAGCCTGAATTGTAGGTGGTCCAGGAATGCACATTGCAAGTCAGAAGAAAATCCTGAAACGCAGTATAAGTTTGTTACATTGTGACTTGCGGTATTTCCTTGTCTAGATTTCGTAAATAACAGCTGCAACAGCGAAATACCAATTGTAAGTGTATTTTGCATGCATGCGGTATTTTATAAGGCCATTCCAGTTCATGTAATTGCCTCTAGATGTCAGTATCGCTCAAACAATTTGTCTTCTCAACGAATTTAGCGTCAGTGGAAAGAGTGGAAGGGGTTTGAACTATATATTCATGCCAGACATTCCAGTGACCAACTGTAAATGCTAGAGGGACTGGCGTAGCCTGTGTGTAGCGACCCTTAGTGCAGGGGAGGAACTTGTAACTGATTCCAAGGACATCTGGATTTTAGCGCAGAAAATCATTTGTATAGGAAAACTTGTAATTGAAGATAATTATGACACCAGAAAAATTCCAAACTTTGGAGTATAGGTTTTAATGGGCGCGAACATTATGACTCAACCCTCTGGGGCACTCGTAATTAGGGCTTAAATGTCCACTTGAACAACACAAACAAGGGCTCGGTCTGCTAGTTAAAAATTAATGAAAACTAGAAATATACTTTTGGTGGACAGCAATAACCAGTTGAGAAATGCAAATGGAATCAACTGCTGCTTTTTCCATCTCTATATTGGTTTTACAACATAGAGCAAGAACATTCCAGCGCCTACTGGATTCAACTGCAGCTATTATTGTAGCAGTACATTAAAGGCCCAAACGCTCACTTTCTCTTCCCTCTTCCTCTTCACGCTACGTAAGCGTAATCTTGAGGATTTTTGGGTTCCCGGGTAAGAAATATTTTGAGGCCACCTGTTCCGAACAACTTTGCAATTCATTACCAATTTTCTTCTGTTTCAAGGCTGCATCATGCAATGCAATATTACATTATATGTTAAGCTTTCAGAGAAGTAGAGGCGAGAGAGAGAGAGAAAAATAATTTGCCCATGGGCCCCCTTTGGTGGGGGCCCTAAGCAATTGCTTACTTTGGCAACGCTTTAAACGTCTCTGCAGGACGTACTACACAATCTATTGCAATAACTCTTTTAGTATGTACTGTCATGAGAAAGAGAGGACTCGGTGTAATTTAGAGGTAAGTAGTCAGCAATTACAAACCTTTTGCAACTGTTCAAGTGGAATTCCAAACATGGCCTGTGCCCACATGGTCTCTCATTTATTTGTTTACATGTTAATAATTCATAGTCTGGGAGTACTTTTGCTGTAGGTAGAGAATGCACATGTTGAATTTGCAGCTCTCACGTTCATCATTCCAGTTCTCTTGGTGCGATGCCATGCCTATATATGACCCCTTTAAATAACGAAAGGTGAGGTTCTCATAAAAGCTATAGGTGGGAGTGAGGGCCATATTATCAAGAAAGGGCGATACATTATCGTCGCTTTTATTGGCAGGAAACTGCGGCTAAAGCGGCAATAATGGGCTTGATAATATGCCCTTGTGAATTCCCATAGAAGCCCAGGTTCTGGTGTTAACCTCGGCTTCTATGGGAATTCACAAGGGCATATTATCAAGCACATTATCACCGCTTTAGCGGCAGTTTCCTGCCGATAAAAGCGACGATAATGTATCGCACTTTCTTGATAATATGGCCCCTGAATCCCTTAGAATGGCAGAGAAGTATCTCTCTTAGATCCTAATGCCACCATAGAAATGTACTCTCAGTGGATGGGCTATAGCATAAAGGTTAGGAATGGCAATGCATACATTTGTTTCACCCAAAAATAGTGGGCCAATCTAACGAGAGGAGCGGGAGAAGAAAAGTGCCTGTTTTCCAGCACAAAATATAGATCCGCAATCAGCTTTTGCCCCTATAAAACTGTGTCCACATATTAAGCTTTATTCCAGGTGAAATTAATCGTAATGGGCGGATTTAGGTGCAAGACATTCAAATTGACCACCCAGTAACCCTGTACCTAACTTCAGCCAACTTGTAATCAAGATGTTAGTAGCATACTGAAGTCAGTCCTTCGACACCGCCATCTGAGGGATTCACCACTTCCAGCGGCGGCCCATACAGGTAAGAGCGAGGGGGCCGTGTTGGGAGTGGATTCGACAGACAACTGTCAGGGAAAATGAAATAAATAATTACATTTCCCTCGTCGTCTATCAAAATACCCCCCTCCCTACCTGGTCCCACCCGCCCCCCCCCTCCACCCCCACCCCCCACCGCTCTTACCTGCAGGGGCCACTGCTGGCCACTTCTCCATTTGCTTCCAGGCATGACTCTTAGGTGAGTGATTGTGGCCTGAAAACCAATATGCTCTGATCTACACCTGAGGTCTCCCGATTGGTTCCTCAGATCATACGTTTCATCTCTTTTGAGTCTCCTTCTTAGGGCACTCAGTAGAGGCATAACCCATTAAGGTAAATATGTATAAGCAGTAACGCTGACATTTGTGACTGTTTTTGGGCTTGGTTGAGTATCAAAAGCTGACTGACAGTTCACACATATGTTTGAAAGGATTTCTACAGATTTTAACATGTTATAGTGGCTAGATAGTTTGGTGCCCAATTTACCCCAGGACGACTAAAGATGTATAGATCATGTATTACAGTGATAAACTAGAAAAACAATTTTACATGTAACAAAGAGGAGACAAACAGTTCTTCCACTTTGTTGGAGAAGGGATCAACAGAATCCTCAGGTTATCCCCTTCTGCCTGGCCATCACAGAAACTTTCTGGTTACGGGTTGAGTCTGCAAATTATTTGAAGTTTCAAAAGGCTGTCACCTGGCTGAATCTCATTTTGTCAAGCTCTTTCTGCACGTGGCAGTAGCATACAGCATGCTGCCTTTACCTTCACAATATTCCTCAATTTTGATATAGTTTTCACCGTAGCTATTTCTCCTCCATTCGTCTCAGTGTAGCCCACAAATGTACTGCCCCAGGCGGGAAAGACCCAAGAATGAGACAGTGAAAAGTGCAAGAAAGAAGCGTAGGATTGGGTTGCTTTTGGAAGTGGCAACTGCGATATTTGGCTCTGGGATCGTCTGGCACCTTTGGAAACGTGCCACTCCAGGCTCTTCAGACCACTAGAGACCGGGAGGAGTCCTGGGAGGTGTGCCTTGCATGGATGCCACCACTGTATCTTACCCAGAATGGCCTACACAACTCAAAGTTAATAAAACTAAGGGGCATATTATCAAGGGGGTTTATCTCTGCTTTTTTGGCTTTAAAAGCCAAGAAAGCGGAGATAAAATCACCAGTTAGCGTCAGCTAGTAGGAGATAGCCACCATCTTGGGCCCCACTTTGCATGTCAGTGATATTTATCACTAATGACATGCAAAGTGGGCGTGCCAAGATGTTAGCGACTGAAAACAATCGCTAACATCGCTATCTCCTATTACCAACTTTTGGAGATCTTCGCGCTAAGCGCGAATATCTCCAAAAGCTAACGCCTGCCCTGAGCAGTTCTGAGCCATGTTATCCAATGGGAGGTGGATAACATGGCTAAGAGCATTAGCTCGGTAATGCATGAATATCGCTGACTTTTCTGCGATATTCATGCATTGCGGCCGATTTTTATCGCATTTGCGATAAACCTTGGTAATACCAAGGTTTATCTGCGATAAAAATCGCCGCAGCTCAGCGGTAAATTTTTGTCTCTAACCAAGAAATAGCGATAATTATCGCTATTGCTTGGTAATATGCCCCAGAATTCCCTCACATTTATGTAAAAGAAATTTCCGGACTGTCTAGCATTTTTCCACACTACTTTGAATAAAAACAGGACATCACATGCGTGGCTGAGCCTATTGCACCCGACAGGAACAACCCTCCTCTCTGACCATGTGAGTCAAAATAGTGTCAATGTGCCCTTCACATGGTCACTATTTTGATGTATTTCTGTCCTAAGCAATAGGCTGCACCTCAAATTTGGGGTACTGTTTTAATGAGAGCGAAGTCTGAACATTGGATGATATAATTGTTGCCTTTCGCTTGATGTTCTGGAGGGTTCTGTCACACAGAAGTAAAGATATGGTGAACTTTTCTCCCATGCTTTGATATTTGCAGGAGATTCACTGTAATTAAACATGCAGAATTCATGCAAGCCACGTTATTGTGGCTTCTGCTATGTTTCTAGTTTTCAGAAATGTTTGAGTTTCTAGGATTCCCTGGTGGGCATTGATCCCAGGCTAAAAGACTGTGGACATCCCAGGTGGAAGCTTACAAATCATTCCCTGGAGTCTCTTGTGTGAATGCTTTCTCAAATCCATAAAACCCCAGTACTTGTCTGGTAAACCCAGAATCAGAAGACCCATGAGAACACAGACCTGATTCAAGCCTTGACAGAAGTGTGTTTCTGTGCGAGGAGACTGAAGCAAACTACAATGTTTTGGGAACAAATGTTGAAAATCTGACTTTTGTCTTGTTCAGTGTGTTGTCCTGGCCAGCTAATCAAAGTGAGAGAGGTCTGGAACCCAGCAAAGGAAACCTTACGATGTGCAGAGGTTGAAACTATATGGCTGTGGAATGTTTTTTAAAAGCCCACAGCTGAGACCTGTGGCCAAAAGATAGGTTGCCTAAGCCAGCATTTTGCCCTTGGTTTCTTTCTAAATTTACAAATGCACTGTACTCAGTTTATCTCATGTGGGCACCTGGAATGTATAGAAAGCACATATATGTCTCATACCGACAAGCTCAGCAGACTTATAAACAAAGCTGGGCTCAAACCTTGGTAGAAATATGCCCCAACGTGAGGGAGACTTGAGGGAATTAGCACGTTTTGGAGCAAAAAAATCCCAAAGATCCGACAAACGTCATGTTCAACAGGATCTCCAGGTCATTTTAATCAGAGTAAAGGAAGACTGGCATCCACTTAATAAAACCCAAGGTTGTGCAAATGTTAAAAATATATGGTTGTCGTATGTTTACTTACAACTTGGGGTGATAACTGCAACCAAAAGACAGATAGACTAAAGCAGCATTTTGCTTGCAGTTGTTTTCCAAATTTCCAAAATGCATTGTACATAGTCTATTTTCCGTGGACACTCAGAACACTCAGAAAACCTAAGCATCTGGAACCCCTTCACTCAGGCGGCCCGAAGGAACAAAGTTGTAGGTCAAGCCAAGGTAGGTATATGTTCCTGCCTGAGGGAGACTGGAGGAATATATGTTTTGTCAGACAAGTACCAAAGATCAAATGTCATGTTGAGCATTGTTGGACAGGCCACATGAAGGGCCGCTCTCCCCCGGCCCAACCAGGCCCGAGCCCGGGCACGCAAGTACCACACACCACCATTGCACGTCCTCCGTCCCCCCAGGGACCCCTGCCCTCGAGCATGTCGACCTCGTGGGTCCGATCCACTGCCGGCCCACGCGCCCATCCTGGGGCGCCATCTTGGACACTCCACCACGAGGCCGCCTGGCCCCCGATCGACCTCAACCCTGGGCCTGGCCCGGCCTCAGACACCCCGGCACCACCATCCACCCAGGAGGTGAGCGGGCTACTTGGCAAGTCAATGGGAGAAGGAGGTGTCGATGGCTCTCCCCCGCCAAGTGCCGCTCGCCCATCGCCTCCCCGGGCGCTGGCTCCACCCCCCTGCTGGGTGTCTGGACTCCCTCATCCCGGACCTCCCGACCTCCAAGTGCGAGGGTCCGGACATCAAAGCACACCAGCCCTATAACTGGGGCAGCTCCAGAGCAGGAAGGCAGTTGTATCTTGGAGTCGAGAGACGCAAAGAGGAACTCATCCTAGACGGACTACTGGCGCTGCCATAGCTCTGTCTTGTGCACCATCGTCCTGCCTGCCGGCGCTGCCGCAACCTTCGCAACCTTCATATCCTTCATCGTCGTCGGGACCTGCTGGCGTGGCCGCGGACCGTTTGTAACCGTCATCTTCACCGGGACCTGCTGGCTCCGCCGCGGACCGTCGTTTCCTTCGTCCATCTCGGGACCTGCTGGCTCCGCCGCGGCCCGATCATCTAGAACGCCGAGCTCGAGGATTGAGAGCTATATCCATCTTTTGGTAACAAGACTGTCCCGCTACCCCTTTTCCCAAACCAGAGACCAGAATCGAGGGGACCCCTGAGTCCAGACCTCCTTGAATCATTTCATCGTAACTTAAAGAATTGCCTATAAAGTCTCGTTGAACTTTAACCTTGTGTGGTGTCCGTCTGTGGGGGGGAAGTTACTTGTCTGTACGATCGCTGGAGACGGCTCTCTCCGGAGACCTCTCCCCTTATTCTCGGCCGACCCTCCCGGTCCGTCTAACATTGGTGGCCAGCGGCGCGATCCGAATCACCGCATAAACGTACAGAGAGTAGCTCACCCCACGACGAAATCACAATGACAACTAAAGAAAGCGGATCAACCGAGAAGTTCCAGATGGAGAAATTGGATGAGTACAGCCATCGTGAACTAAAACAATTCTGCATCGAACTAGGTATCGCTACCACCGGACTAAGTACCAAAGACGATTTTAAGCATGCCCTAGAAGCTTGGGCAGAAACCGGGGCTGCCGGAACCCCCGATTAAAGCACCGCAGCAAAAACCACCACGGCCCCTGAAGAGCGAAGAACGGGTCTCTCGCAAGACGAGATCCAGGAAAGAGAAAAAACCCGACTACACGAGCTGGAAATGGCCCGACTCAAAATGGACGTTGAACTTAAGTTGGCCGAACAAAAAATCAACTTAGAGCACCTGCGTCTCCGAGAAGAAAGAGAGGAGAAACAGAGACAAAGGGAGCTCGAGGAAAAGAAACTGACGTACGAACACGAGCGGAACCTAGCTGAGATCAGCCTACGCAAGCAGAATAAAGGAGTAGGGGTGCCCGAGCAACCCCACACCCCAGGGGCAACAGAGAAAAAGGTACACATCCCCAAGGATGTCGTCCGAGAATACTTCCGAGAGGACGACATCCAGCAATGGTTTAAGGCCTATGAAATCGCTATGACTGCACACCGGATCGATAGAAGCGATTGGGGAGCCGGTCTATGGGGGAGATTCCTCAATGAGGGCCGCGATGCCCTGCTACAGCTCCCGGACCACCAGATGACCTCCTATGACCATATGAAAGCTGCACTCCTCACCCGCTATGGCCTCACACCCGAGATGTACCGTCAGAGGTTCCGAGACTGCACCCGCATCCCGGGTACAACTTGGGTGGACTATGTCAACTACTTTAGCCGAGCCTTCGAGGGCTGGATCAAAGGAAGCAACGTCACAACCTACGAACAACTGTTCAATCTTATGGTATGGGAGCATCTATCGAACAATTGCTTCATTGAACTCCGCCAGCACCTCCTCGACAGCAAGTTAACGGATCCCCGGCAGCTCGCAGCCGAAGCTGACCGGTGGGAGATCACCAGAGTGGGCCGGAATGGGTCCTACGAACAGAACCGGAACAACAATGGTCAGCACCGACCCAGAGGAGGAGGAGGGGGCCAAGGACGCGGAAGAGACAACGGCCCGGTCGCCCCCGCTACCAACACCACCCCCCCGGCCAACCGGGGCAGCACCCCGGCGCGACCGGGATACCGAGCCAATGTTACGTGCCATCGATGCCAACGAGTCGGCCACTACGCCAACGACCCAAGCTGCCCCCAGTACCAGAGCCCAAGGCCCCGCCAAGTAGCCGCTGCTGCTCTAGGGGAGGAACAGATCACAGAGGAACAAGAGGAATATGAACAAGAGCATCAAGAATGGGAGCCAGCCGCCATGGCTCTAGCATGCTTAGGGGGGAAAGACATGATCCCGCGGGTCCCCCTACCCGCTAACACCCAGAAGTACAGCCAATGGGTGAGCATCAATGGACGCCGGGCCGAAGCCCTCCGTGACACCGGGGCCAGTGTAACAGCCGTCCGCTGTCACCTGGTGACCCCAGAACAGTATCTACCGAACATTCTCTGCCCTGTACGTTCAGCCGATAACTCAGAAAGTCTGTGTCGGATGGCCTGCGTCCCCTTCGAATGGGGAGGGGTCTCCGGCATGTT
Source organism: Lissotriton vulgaris (assembly GCF_964263255.1). Classification (NCBI taxonomy): domain Eukaryota; kingdom Metazoa; phylum Chordata; class Amphibia; order Caudata; family Salamandridae; genus Lissotriton; species Lissotriton vulgaris. The sequence goes on along the minus strand of NC_141693.1, from coordinate 357,738,749 downwards.
GAAAGTAACGGTCCGAGACGATGCCCCCGTAGACTGCCTCCTGGGGAATGACCTTGAAAGCTCTCCGTGGGCAGCCGTAGAACGAAGAGAACACCTGGGGATGTTAGGCGTCCCGGACTGGGCGTGCGTCACCACCCGGTCCATGGCCGCCCGTGCCAACCACCGCCCAGAAGAACCCGAATGGCCGGCGCCACCGCCTCCGGTCGCCCCAGCCGAAACCACCGACCGTGACGTCCCCCCCGAACCAGCTCAACCTTCCGACCTCGCTAACCTCGACCAGTGGCCTCAAGAGGGGGGGCCCACGCAAGAACAATTTCGCCAAGAACAGAAGACCTGTCCCTCCCTCGAGGGACTCCGCCAGCAAGCGCTCGCCCAAAGCGCAGGGGATACCTCCGGAACTCACTGGGTCTACTGGGACAATGATCTGCTGTACAGTGAGCAAAGAATCGCAGAGCTGGGGGCCAGCCGAGTCCTAGTGGTACCACTCCGTTTTAGAGACTTTCTGCTAAACCTGGCCCACGATGTCCCCCTGGCAGGACACCTGGGACAAGATAAAACCTACAGTCGCCTAGTGACCCACTTCTTCTGGCCCAAAATGAGGAACGATGTACACCAGCATTGCCGATCTTGCCCCACGTGCCAAGCCAGTGGAAAGAGCGGCCGCAAACTAAAGGCCCCCCTGCAACCTTTTCCCGTGGTCACCACCCCGTTCGAGAGGGTCGGGATAGACATCGTGGGGCCCCTGGACCCGCGCACAAAACAAGGCCATCGATTCATCTTGGTGCTAGTGGACCACGCCACCCGCTACCCTGAGGCTGTTCCCCTGCGGACTGTGACAGCCCCGGTAGTCGGCCGGGCTCTGATGGGGATCTTCTCCCGTGTGGGCTTCCCCCGAGAAGTCGTCAGCGACAGAGGCACAAACTTTATTTCTAAATATATGAAATCCCTCTGGCAACAGTGCGGGGTGACCTACCGATTCACGACCCCCTATCACCCTCAAGGGAACGGACTCGTTGAGCGGTTCAATCGCACGCTAAAAGGGATGATCGGGGGGTTGGAAGAGCCCCTCCGTCGCCAGTGGGATGTGCTGCTGCCGTGCCTCCTCTTCGCCTATCGGGAGGTCCCCCAGAAATCCCTGGGCTTCAGCCCGTTTGAACTGCTATATGGACACCCAGTGCGGGGGCCGCTCAGCCTAGTCAAAGAAGGCTGGGAGATGCCTCCGCTAAAGAACCCTCCAGATGTCTTCCGGTACCTCCTAACCCTCCGCAACCAGACCCGGCGGTTCAGGGAGCTGGCAAAAGCTAACCTAGAGGCCAGTCAAGAGGACATGAAAAAGTGGTATGACCGGAATGCCTCATCCATTGAATTTGAACCTGGCCAACAGGTATGGGTGATGTCCCCCACCGAGCCATGCGCCCTGCAAGACAAATGGATGGGGCCCTTCAAAGTAGTCGAGCGCAAGGGCCCTGCCACCTATCTCATCGACATGGAATCTTCCCGGAACCCCCTCCGGGTCCTCCACGCTAACAGACTGAAGCCCCACTTTGTGCGTACAGAACTCAGCCTCCTGATGGCCACAGACAATGGGGCTGAAGAAGACTCCGAGCCCCTCCCTGACCTCCTACGGACTCGGGAGCAAGACGGCTCCGTGGATGGGGTCCGACTCTCGGAGGCCCTCACCAGAGAGCAACGCCAGGAGTGTCGAGTCCTCCTGTCACAGTTCGCCAGCCTGTTCTCCCTCACCCCAGGTGTCACTTCCTTGTGTGTGCACGATGTGGACACGGGGGACAGCCCCCCTATCCGCCACCGGGCCTACCGCGTGCCAGATCGGGTACGGGCCTGCATCCAGGAAGAAGTAGCCAAGATGCTCACGCTCGGGGTCATCGAGCCCTCAGACAGCCCCTGGGCCAGCCCTGTAGTACTGGTCCCCAAAGCAGCTGCCCCCGGCACCACACCAGAACTCCGGTTCTGCGTCGACTACCGGGGCTTGAATGCGGTCACCAGAACAGACGCACATCCCATCCCCCGGGCAGATGAACTAATCGACCGCATGGGAGCTGCCCGCTACCTCAGTATCTTCGACCTGACGGCGGGCTACTGGCAAATCGGCCTCACACCCTGGGCGCAAGAACGTTCTGCCTTTTCCACCCCCGATGGCCATTACCATTTCACAGTCATGCCCTTCGGCATGAAGAATGCCCCAGCAACATTCCAACGGCTCGTCAATCAGGTCCTGGCGGGGCTCGAGGGATTCAGCGCCGCCTACCTAGACGACATCGCTGTATACAGCCACCATTGGTCCGAGCACCTCCACCACCTCCGAGCAGTGCTGCAAGCCCTTCAGCGAGCTGGCCTCACGATCAAGGCCAGCAAGTGTCAAATTGGGCAAGGGTCTGTAACCTACCTCGGGCACCAGGTGGGAAGCGGCCTGGTGGCCCCTCTGCAGCTAAAAATTGCCGCCATCCAGTCCTGGCAGCCCCCCATCACCCAGACCGAGGTACGAGCCTTCCTGGGCCTCACGGGCTATTACCGAAGGTTCGTGAAAGACTATGGTACTATAGTGGGGCCCCTCACAGAACTCACGTCAAAAAATCAGCCCAAGAAAGTCAACTGGACCCCAGAGTGTCAAGCTGCATTTGAACAATTGAAAGCCGCCATGTGTTCCGCCCCTGTGCTCCAGGCCCCCGACTACAGCCGGGAGTTCGTCGTCCAGACGGATGCCTCCGACCATGGCATTGGGGCAGTCCTGTCTCAAGTGAACACCGAAGGCCTTGATCAACCGGTGGCCTTCATCAGCCGGCGACTCCTACCACGGGAACAACGCTGGAGCACCATAGAGAGGGAGGCCTTCGCTGTGGTATGGGCCCTCAAGAAGCTCCGGCCCTACCTTTTTGGCACACACTTTCGGGTACAGACCGACCACCGACCCCTGCAGTGGCTGATGCAGATGCGGGGGGAAAACCCAAAGTTACTACGCTGGTCCATCTCCCTACAAGGTATGGACTTCACAGTTGAACACCGGCCTGGGCCAGATCACGCCAACGCGGATGGCCTGTCCCGGTTCTTCCGCCTCGACGAGGAGAGTCCCCAAGAGGATGGGTAACTCTCCCCGCCTTCAGCTGGGGGGGACGCATGTTGGACAGGCCACATGAAGGGCCGCTCTCCCCCGGCCCAACCAGGCCCGAGCCCGGGCACGCAAGTACCACACACCACCATTGCACGTCCTCCGTCCCCCCAGGGACCCCTGCCCTCGAGCATGTCGACCTCGTGGGTCCGATCCACTGCCGGCCCACGCGCCCATCCTGGGGCGCCATCTTGGACACTCCACCACGAGGCCGCCTGGCCCCCGATCGACCTCAACCCTGGGCCTGGCCCGGCCTCAGACACCCCGGCACCACCATCCACCCAGGAGGTGAGCGGGCTACTTGGCAAGTCAATGGGAGAAGGAGGTGTCGATGGCTCTCCCCCGCCAAGTGCCGCTCGCCCATCGCCTCCCCGGGCGCTGGCTCCACCCCCCTGCTGGGTGTCTGGACTCCCTCATCCCGGACCTCCCGACCTCCAAGTGCGAGGGTCCGGACATCAAAGCACACCAGCCCTATAACTGGGGCAGCTCCAGAGCAGGAAGGCAGTTGTATCTTGGAGTCGAGAGACGCAAAGAGGAACTCATCCTAGACGGACTACTGGCGCTGCCATAGCTCTGTCTTGTGCACCATCGTCCTGCCTGCCGGCGCTGCCGCAACCTTCGCAACCTTCATATCCTTCATCGTCGTCGGGACCTGCTGGCGTGGCCGCGGACCGTTTGTAACCGTCATCTTCACCGGGACCTGCTGGCTCCGCCGCGGACCGTCGTTTCCTTCGTCCATCTCGGGACCTGCTGGCTCCGCCGCGGCCCGATCATCTAGAACGCCGAGCTCGAGGATTGAGAGCTATATCCATCTTTTGGTAACAAGACTGTCCCGCTACCCCTTTTCCCAAACCAGAGACCAGAATCGAGGGGACCCCTGAGTCCAGACCTCCTTGTATCATTTCATCGTAACTTAAAGAATTGCCTATAAAGTCTCGTTGAACTTTAACCTTGTGTGGTGTCCGTCTGTGGGGGGGAAGTTACTTGTCTGTACGATCGCTGGAGACGGCTCTCTCCGGAGACCTCTCCCCTTATTCTCGGCCGACCCTCCCGGTCCGTCTAACAAGCATGATCTCCTGGCCAGCCAATCAAAGAGAACAAGGACAGGTACCCAGTAATAGAAACTTTAGCATGTGTAGATGCTAAAACTATATAGTTAGCCATATGCTAACAATCTCCTGCACATCTATCACTCTGGCTTCTGATCAGGCTGCATCACAGAGACCGCTACTTCACCCATAATAGACAATGTCCTCCTGACCACAGATGAAGATAGGCCCTGCCTCCTGATAATGCTGTACCTCTTAGCTGCCTTCTACACAGTTGACCAGCTGACCTTCATTCACAGCCTGGATTCTTGAATAGCATTCACCAGCAATGTCCTTCAGTGGTTTTTCTCCAGTCTTCACACTCAACAGTTTGTGCACATGGGCACCTCCAGGTCCAAATGGATCTAGAAAACTTGCACAACCCACAGAAATCCATGCTAACACCGGACATATTCAGCCTCTACATGGAGCCCCGCTTGGTGCTCGACTTGCAGATAATAGCATCATAATTCACCATGAAGATGATATAAAACTCTACTTAAAAGTCTACTTTTTTCGGACATCTAACACCTCAGGCACTGTCTGCACATCATCCTGATGTGGATTTTCAGCACCTACATGAAGCTCAACGCAACCAATGCAGAATTCCTGTTATTTACCAAGACCTACAAAAGCAAACAGTGAAAAATTGTCTCTTGACAGCTTCAAACCCCAACTTTCGCTGGATGCCAAGTCATTTTGCATTCACCATGGACACCAGCCTCACTTTTGATAGACATATTGCCAAAAACACAAAGACAGCCTGGAACCAGCTGTCTCTTCTAAAAAAAAGTAAAACCCTTACTTCCAGAAGGCATCTTGAGAACTGTTGTTCAAACCCTTGTACCCCGCATCTGGATAGTGTTACACCCTGCCCCATAACACGCCACAGACTGCACACTGCAACTCTTAAAGGCATCCTAAATGCCACAGCACATCCTGAAGAATGATGATTACATCACCCCATCCTGATGGAACTCTATTGGCCTCATTGCCGGCCGACATATCTTCGAAACCTGCTGCATTATTTATAAAGTCATCACCACGAGCACCCGTCCTTATGCTGAAAACAAGCTCACCATCTCTAGTTGTTCTTGGCACAACTGTAGCCAAGACACCATCAGATTGTAGACTAAGGGGCCCATTAGGATGTCGGACGGATCGCCACCGCCATGCGGGCGGTGGCGATCCGCCCGACATCCTTGCCCGTCTGTCACCCATTTCCCCCTCACCATATTACTATGGTGGGGGGACTGCGGCAGACGGAAACACCGTCCGCCGCTTTTATGCCCCGGTCGCCTTGCGACCGGGGCGGAAAAGGGTTTATATGGTGGCGGTGTCTATCAGACACCGCCAGCCATGTTATGATGGGCTTCATCAGATGCCTTTCCGTGGCCGTGGGGCTTTGAGAAGGATGAGAGAAAGGTTGAGGCAGAGTGGAAGCTCAGAGGTGCATTATTAACCTTCTTGCTTTCTCAAATTTGTTTGAAAGTGCCCCTCCTTATGCCAGTAAGGCTTGCTGGTAATGCTCACTCGTCACAGGCTACTCATCTCCAACTTTTATGCCTCTCCACTTTCAAATGTCACCAGCCGCCACTGGCAGCAGCCATCAGGACTTTCCTTACATGGATCCAATTTAGGAAAGAGTTGAAGATGCGCCTCTTTAAAGAACAGAACATCGCAGTACATTCCAGAACCAGCTACCACTCTATCACTCATTCACTTTATGCTTGTATTTGATCCCGGAACAGTGCTTCTCTGGCTTTTGGCTAAATTTGTACTTTAGATAGACCGCATACATGCATACACACACACACATGGTTGTTGTATGTTTCAAAGCAGCCAGGTGTGATCCTTGTGACAAAAAAACAGCATTTCGCTTACAATTGTCTTCTAAATTACCAAACTGCACTGCACACATTTTTTTGCCTGTGGAAACTCACAGAAAACTCAGACATGTCTGCTACTGCCTTGCTCAGGAGGCCCAGAGGAACAAAGTTCGGGGTCAAGCATTGGTAGTGATATACGTTCCAGCGCGAGGGAGGCTGCAGGGTGTTACTGTATTTTGTGAACAAACTAAATGTTAATTTGACAAATGCTCTGTTCTAATGGCCAGCCAATCAGGACAAAGTAGACTGAGCTTGCACTAATAAGTTTGGTATCTGTCATCAAATGAACAGTGCCCTACAAATAGTGATTGTACCACAATTTTGCGATCTGCTCTAATAGCATAATTGATGGTGCAGACTACATTCCCTTGGAAAATCCACTCTTATTTAGTATTGGCCGAACCTTCTGAAATGCAGTGGGACGTTTTCTCTGTCAGTATTCTGTACATTTGACAAATGCAACGAAATATTCAGCAAATATAATTTTTTCAAAATATCTCCCCGTTATTTATTGTGTCATGCAGTGAGATACTGCTGCATGATTTTCACCAATGCATAGCTATGAATGTGCTGTAAAAACGTATAGTTGGTAGGAATGCAGAAAGCGCCAGACAAAGAGGCACAGGCTTTTAAACAACTTAATACCAATTGTTTGGAGAAAAAAAGCGTTCTAGCACAGAGGTAGTCAAATACCCTAGCAGTAGATATTTACTTGCCTTTATATGTTTACCTTCATGATATTCTAGTACTTGATATCATGACCACGATACTTTGGAAGATTGATATTTTAATGTCATTATCCTGGAAGCAAACCTTGAGAGCCACTTCTAGTCCTCGGACACCTGTGGACAGCAGGCCAGTCTCAGATCTTTCCCCAGGGAAACACTGAAAGCAGACTTGTTCTCCCTGTCCCCAAGTCCAGTCGTGTTCTTATTCCTGCATCAGGGTCTCCATATACCTTTAGCAGTGGTTGATGGAGGGCTATCAGCCTTTATTCACCCTCTGCACCTTCCATATCTTCATACGTCTTCCCAAATGCAGTGCAACAATCCTAAAAGAAAATATTTCAGGTGTTTCTAAGGTGGGAGGTGTCTTCTTCCCTTAGTTGAAACTCTCTCAGTCGTACTAAGGTGGGTCTGTTGCATGCAATACCACTCTTGGTCTGGTTCCCTTTAGACCCACTACCCAAGAGAAGCCCCCCTTGTTGAGCCCAGCCTTCCATTAAAGTAGGCAGACACATAACTCTCATTAGTAAAGGAAGAGCATCTTCACTGGACCTGCTTATGACTGGTACCATCCCTTCCAAGAAAATATAATTTCAAGTGGCAGACAGAGTCACCAGTTGTGCTTCATATTCCAGTAGCTTTGGTTTGTTTTTAAGAATTCTTCTATCGTTGTGACCTGTTTAATGACACTTTTACCATCAGCACATTGTATGGGTTTATGTGGCAGATCACCTGAGGCCATTTCATTGCTGGTTCTCATAGCTTTCTGCCAGTTTCCTGAGCAGTGTGTTAGGACAGATGTTTCCATGTGGGATAGGATTGATTTTGTGGCTCCTGCGGGCATCTGCCCAGAGGTACCTGGACTCTGATTTGACTTTACTTTCTATATTATTATTCAGTTTGGAATGTGATGTGGAAGAGGGAGTAGGGGTTATGTTCTGCTTAATTTCTTCCTTTTCAAAGTTCCGAATGTCCTCACAATCCCACCTGTGCAGTTTATTAGGTCGAGCGACCTATCTCAATGCGCATGCGCATTGAGCGGGAGCGAAGATATATAGGGGCTTAAATAAGCTTTACCTAGACTGGCGATTGACTGGCGATTTGATGCTGTGCCCATGCGCTATTAGGTCAATGCGCAAGCGCATTGACCTAAAATGCGCGTGCACATCATCAAATCGCCAGTCAATCGCCAGCAGCACTCCTCCCCTGCTGCTTCACACCCTCATGCCGCTCTCCCCGCTCCGCCCCCTCCCCTGCCCGCCGTGTCGCATTTCTCATCCCCCCTCCCCACAGCAATGCTCTCAGCCGGCCGTACTTTCACTTTGACGGCCGCAGGCCGTCTCTCGTGTTTCTCTTTGTTTCGCTCTGTCCCTCATACTTCTTAGCCACGCCGTGACCCGCCGGTTCACTGGTAAACAGGAACTCAGAGATGTAACTGACGTGCTGAGTGGGCAGGAAGCTTCAGCCGAGTCGCGGACTGGATGTACTTACCGCTCGCTAAGGGGAAGTAGCTCGGACTCGGGGCTTCGTTTACATTTGGCGCTATGAAGTGGGCAATAACTGGTGCAAAATATGTTTTGCATTCATTTTAACACTAGGATCCCCTAGGTTTTAAACTTTTATTTATCATCACCTATACGTTGGTGATACATTGGTGCGTAGATCGGGCACATTATCCATGCAAAAAATCCGTTCTGACTCTTGTCCTAAAATTAGTAGCGTTAAATGCGGTGGTAAACATGTTTGCAAATGGAATTGTACGGCAATAGGACTTTCCGCACAGTTTCGCGCACTTTGCTGAACGAGGACCTTCGCCGAGCTGCGTTACCCTTTGTTAGATGCTCTGCGTTCGAGTTCAGGGTGTACGATGGTGATCTGCAGCACAGGAAACAGGACAGCAACTCACTAGAACGTGCAAATTTTTTTTTTAGCTACTGTTTTTATTTGTACATTTTATTATAGTATACTTTTTATTTTTCTTATTACAAGATTTATTTGGTTTATCACAAACCATGGACAGCATTAGTATAAAACGCTTATAGTTAAACAGTCAGTTACATCCTCCGGATATTCAGTTCCTCCGGTCAGTAGGGCTAAGCCCAAAAACTTCTCCCCCACCCCCAACCCTTCATGATCTCTTCATCTGTGTACAGTATCCAGAACCATTGCATTGCATATACTGTGGGAGCATCTACTCCTTCCTAGCTATGTTTCAAGGGTTTGTTTTACCTTTAAATCAACCTACAAGCTAATACATCAAAAGTGGAAGGTTGGGGGAGGAGCTACGCCGCGAACCAAGATGGCCGCATAAGCTCCCGGCTCCGCCGACCCTGTCTATCCTGTCGTTTATCCTCCACCCACGCCCTGTGCCTGGATGTATGAAGGTTGCCTGATGCCAACGGTGCTTTCCCGGATTTCCTACCTTATTCAGAGACGAAACTATGTTGTGTCCCATTTCTTGGCCTACTCCCGGGCTGCTGCCGGGACCTCGATTTTTGAAACACCCGAGAGGGACCTGATCAACATCGGCTGTGGGACCGCGACTGTGGCCGGTCTTCCAGGTCTGAATAATTCTTTCCGCTCTTGACTCTTGTCCTTGTTGATGGATGGTTCTGGAGACGAGACACTGTGACGTACTGCGATCCTCCTGCACCGCGACTGTGGGTCGTGTGCCTGACCCTCGTTTCCCGGTCCGGGGGCTGACAGGCTGCACCCACGGCCGGTGTCTGTTCTAAGTGTGCCAGTTCGGGGCGCCCTTGTTGTTGCGATCGCCAGATGTGTACCCGGAGCCCGGCGATGTGGGCTGGAGATAGTATCCCCCTCCGTCCTCTGGACCCCGGGATGGTGGGGGTGGAGGGCGCACATTCATTGAGATCCGTAATGGCGGCGATTGGGGCGCTCCGCTCGCAATTCACCGGCGCATGTGTTTCCCTGGCGGCGAAACTGGATGCTGTCTGCTTGCGACCGGCCACGGATGCTGCAGCGCCTGCACAGAAATTTGCGATCCAGATGAACGATTTGACCCTCCATCTGCAGGGGCCCGAGCGGCAGCCCGACTTTGCTCCTTTGAAAGTCGGCATCACCTCTCCTTCATCTGCTACAGCCCATGGTCTTCCCTCTACGTCTCCTATCCGATGGTGTGTCGCCTCTGGATGTCCTGTTCCTCATTGCCGAATCTCAGGGTCCTGTCGAAGGGGATCGCCATTTTCCTTTGTTCCGGCTCGTCTGCATAACGGATGTCGCCATTTTGAGACCAGACTTTGCTTCACCTTCACTGCCTTGGTCCGCCATAGACGCTTTGACTGCCTCTGGTCGGATGTGACTTGGTCGGGATGTGCTCCGGAACGGATTCGCACTGGTCAGGGCTGACTTTGACTTTGAGGTTTTCTTGCTTCTCGCCACTGCTTTGGACCATCTGAGACGCTCCCTTGGTTTGCAATTGCTATGACTTTGGCGATAGATCTCCTCGTGAGGCTTGCAGGGTTGACTTCTATTTCCCTGGGGTTGTTCCGTTTACTTTTGCCGGGACTGCACCGAATACCTCACCGGGCCGGGGGTAGGAGGTGGGGGGGGTTTTCCTGGTGACTGTCCTCCCCGTGATAATGCTGACTGTTCTTGCTTTATTGCTGATGATTGTGCTATGGGGGGTCACCGCCGGCGGGGGGTATCAGGTGTCCGAGGGCTTGTTTGATTTTCTCCTCCTCCGCCTCTTCTTATATTTTCCCTTCTGTGGGGCAGTTCCGGGGCGACAGGCACGCTGTTAGTGGGTTAGGCCGTAGCCATTACAGGGGTGCAGGGTGGCGGGTGCGGGGGGGGGTTTGTTATTTTAGTTTGTTTTGTTCTATGGTCCCTATCGCTCTTTTCCGGCTTTGGAAGGGTTCTTTCCTCTTTCGTAGGGTTGGCTGTCTCTTGGTCTTGCACCTTTCTTTTTTCTCTTTTTCGGCTTCTCGACAAGCCTCTGTTTTTCTGTTCTTGGAGGTTAGGCTCTCTGGGGTGATTTTAGAACTGTGGATTATTGTAATGTGGTTTACTGTCCAGTATTATCGCCGTGGCTGCCTGGATTGCATAGTTGCTTTAGTTATAGCCTATCTCAGACTGTAATTGGGGTAAGTCTCAATCGTTTCCTTTGTGCTCCTATCCTGTGAGGTGCGATGTCCTTGTTGTTGCAGCCCCTACTCTTTTTCTAAAATTTAAAAATGAAAACCCCACATCCTGTTTGCGAGCCCCACAACCGCATCTGGTATACTTTGATATATCCTGTTTACTGATTGGCCTCAGTCTCTCCTGTTATCATTGATTGTCTTTGCGGCCAGCCATGATGGTTGTGGGCCTGCGCATGTATCTCCTTTTTGTTTTGAATAAAGGTTTTAAAAAAAAAAAAAGTGGAAGGTTGACTCAGTCATTGAAGAAGGGTGTTAGTAACTTTTCGCTGTTTTCCAGGCTTGTAAATTTCAGTGGAGTAATATTTCTGGTTTCATAAACATGCACTCGCATCATAAAAAGTATAGATATTTCTTAAGTAAGAAAAGCACACCTGAATATCATAAATAGTAGAGCTGCCCCTCAAGATACAAAGAGCTACCCTCGGGTTGCACCAGCCCAATTTCGGACTTTTAAGTCTATATTTAGCACGTCGGGACTTGTGGTGTTACTTTACCCATTCGGTTAAAATATCCAAGACTAGCTGACACTCCGAGAGCCAGTTAACTATGTGCCCTTACTGTTGTGTCGGGCAGTTGGTCAGCCACGACACTCTTGGTGTATTTTATTGACGGGTTGGAACGCCGCATCGCTCTCCCTCCTCCCACACCCCCGCTCCGAACCCTCCCCTGCCCGCCATGTCGCATTTCTCCTCCCCCCTCCACCCTCCCCAAAGCAATGCCCTTCGTCACTTATGGAAAATGTTCACATTCCAACACTTAGCTTATCACTTACACTGAAATCTGTCTCCAGCCCTTATTTCACTATTTTCAAAGCAACCGGTCAGACTCCAGTGCTTAGTTTACTAGTTACACTGGATTCTGCAAACCTCCAACCCTTTACCATTCACATGGAGCCGGGAAACCAGAGTATTCGGAGTAACCACACGGATTTCTGAACACCCGAGGCATAATGGGAGTTATCCTATTCAAATTCCTGGTATGCAAATGTATCCAATGTCGAAAACTTGAAACCATAAGAATGTGCCTCTTGTGGTCTGAGGTTGGTCACCATTGGTCTGGGGCCGGCATCTCCTGACAGTGAGCTGCAGCTTCTAAAACCATGCATAACAATTTCGGACTTTTAAGTCTATAATTAGCACGTCGGGACTTGTGGTGTAACTTTACCCATTCGGTTAAAATATCCAAGACTAGCTGACACTCCGAGAGCCAGTTAACTATGTGCCCTTACTGTTGTGTCGGGCAGTTGGTCAGCCACGACACTCTCGGTGTATTTTATTGATAAGGTGTGGGCCAAACGTGCTCAACAATAATCACAGGAGCCTGCGCGCTGTTTAACTATCGGCATTACACTTACCACAGTGAGAAGAGTCGGTGTCAGACAAGGTAATATTTTCATGTTGGAAATTGGCTTTTGAAATAATCGAAGTTCATATGTCTGTTGTTCTAAACCACAAGTACTAGCTGTGTGATGGGTTGAAACGCCGCATCCACCACCACCACCACATCCACCATCACCACATCCACCGCATCCACCACCACCGCATCCACCATCACCACCACATCCACCACCACATCCACCACCACATCCACCACACCCACCACCACTACATCCACCACCCCATCCACCACCACCACCACTGCATCCACCATCACCACATCCACCGCATCCACCACCACCGCATCCACCACCACCGCATCCACCACCACATCCACCATCACCACCACATCGACCATCACATCCACCACCACCACCACATCCACCATCACATCCACCATCACCTCCACATCCACCATGACATCCACCGCCACATCCACCACCACATCCACCACATCCACCAACCACCACATCCACCACCACCACATCCACCACATCCACCACCACCACATCCACCACCACCACCACATCCACCACCACTACATCCCCCACCACATACACCACAACCACCACCCCATCCACCACCACCACCACTACCGCATCCACCACCACCACTGCATCAACCATCACCACATCCACCGCATCCACCAACACCGCATCCACCATCACCACCACATCCACCACCACATCCACCACCACATCCACCACACCCACCACCACTACATCCACCACCCCATCCACCACCACCACCACATCCACCACCACCACCGCATCCACCATCACCACATCCACCGCATCCACCACCACCGCATCCACCACCACCGCATCCACCACCACATCCACCATCACCACCACATCCACCATCACATCCACCACCACCACCACATCCACCATCACATCCACCATCACCTCCACATCCACCGCCACATCCACCACCACATCCACCACATCCACATCCACCACATCCACCACCACCGCATCCACCACCATCACCACCCCATCCACCACCACCACCACCGCATTCACCATCACCACATCCACCACCACCGCATCCACCACCACATCCACCATCAACACCACATCCACCATCACATCCACCATCACATCCACCACCACATCCACCACCGCCACATCCACCACCACCACCACATCCACCACCACTTCCACCACCACTGCATCCACCACCACCACATCCACCACCACATCCACCGCCACCACCACATCCACCACCACATCCACCACCACATCCACCACTTCCACCACATCCACCACCACCACATCCACCACCACCACCACATCCACCACCACCACCACATCCACCACCACCACCACATCCACCACCACCACCACATCCATCACCGCATCCACCACCACCACATCCACCACCACATCCACCACCACATCCACCACCTCATCCACCACCTCATCCACCACCAACACATCCACCACACCCACCACCATCACTTCCACCACCACATCCACAACCACCACATCCACCACCACCACATCCACCACATCACCACCACACCGACCACCTCCACCACCACCACCACATCCACAACCACCACATCCACCACCACCACCACATCGACCACCTCCACCACCACCACCACATCCACCACCACCACCACATCCACCACCACATCCACCCCCACATCCACCACCATCACCACCACATCCACCACCACCACCACATCCACCACCACATCCACCACCACCACATCTACATGTGTGTGGCTCTGTGTGTGTAGGTGCAAATGCAATTTTCTTGGATTGTCGTCACAATAAAATACACTGAACATAATCTTCACAAAACTTATTTACAAACGTTTAAGCTATTACCATTATAAATTACAATAACTTGTATTTAAGTATTAATTATTTACAAAATTAAAAGCCATTGTTATTTGTAATATCAATACATCTAAGTCACGTAAATACAACACACATTGCATTACAAATGCTATAGGTGTCACATTTGCAAAAGTTAAAACTATTGACATTGTAACTGACAAAGCTATTAATTTTGCTACTTTCAAAACCAACACATAAATAAAAAAAGTGTCATTTACAATACCAATAGCTCAAACTTTCCTAATGCGAGACCTATTGCATTTCCAATGCTTGTGTCTTTGGTCATTGAGATCCTGCTCATGCAGAAGTGACCTGTAGGGAAGGTTATGTATTTGGGTCTTTAGAACAAAGGTATCAGCTAAAAATTGTTTAATTTAAGGGTCAGACACATTGAGCGATTCCGAATGAGGTCGCATATGACCTAACTCATTAATATTCATGAGGTAGGTCACAATTTGTGACCCATTGTGAATGGCTTGTAATCACAGGGATTTTGGCCTGCTGGGGTCAGCAGACCACCATTTTGGTGATTGCTTTTTAAATAAAGCAACGTAGTTCTGAAATGCAGCCTGTTTTCCTAATAAGAAAATTGGATGCGTTAAAAAGCAAAATGCAAAGGGGCAGATTTATGACGGACTTGCGCCACGTTTACGCCGCCGTTGCGTGACGCAACGGCGCGGAAACGTGGCGCACCCCTGCGACCTATTTACAACGTGACACATCTAGGCAGATGCGTCACGTTGTAAAGCCCTGCGCCACATGAAACCTGCGTCAGGTTTCATGTGGGCGTTCTGTCGCAGGGTGGGCATTCCCTCGTAGGAAAGCCCCGTAAAACTGACGCAGTGAAATCTACAAGATTTCACTGAGTCAGTTTTACAAGGCTGCTGCGTCAAATCCTTACACCTGCTTGAAGCAGGCGTAAGGAGTGACGCACCACGTTTTGTATGGGTGGCCTCTGTACATTGCAGGAGTTGCGTCGCACTTGCGACTCTACTCCAGCAATGCGCCACCCGTACACCACAAGATGCGTCACGCATCTGTCCTTCCTTGCACCATGGTGCGCCTCATTGTAAATGGGCGCATCTGTGGTGTCACAAGGAGGGAATTGCGTGACGCATCAGTTCTGGCGCATCCCTGCTGATTTGCAGAGATGCGCCAGAACTCATAAATCTGCCCCAAAGTTTTCTTTTCATTGTTTAAGAGTAGGCAGTGGTATGTGGAACCACTGATTGCTCTTAGAAAATGTTGGCGCCCAAATTCACAAATGGGACCCCTTCCCCTTTGTGAATGGGCTACCACCTCCTTCACAAAGTCGGTCAAATATGAATGTTTTGCAACAACATTCCAGAAGCAAAACCTTCATAAATGCCACTGCAACTCACTGTTCGGAAGAGACACCCTTGAAACATCCCCTTTCTAATATCGACTCGGATACCTTATTTTGCAAGTCGGTAATAAGTTACCAAGTAGCAAAATAGGGTTAGAATATTGCAAAAGCAGTTTTAGCAGTCGCAAACTGCTTGATTCTCCTTCTCTGATGAAGGTGCTCCCACATCTGGCCCTAGAGCACTTGGATCTGTTTAGGTCGAGGACTGCGTTGTAAACGGAGGCCAGCAATTGGAGAAGAGGGGCGTCACTCGGTTCAAGCCCCGTCTTTTTCGGATTCGGGGGGGGGGGGGTTAGCTTCTTTCTTGTTTTCTTTCTCTCCTCTTCCCATTGGCTGGAATTTTACCTTCCAGCCAATAGGAAGAGGAGAGAACGAAAACCACACCCCTGAATCCCAAAATGACGATGCTTTCTCCAAGGCATTTCTGCTGGGCCTCGGAGTAACATGGTCCTGTGGAGCGCTCCTCTCTTGCCTTCGGGAGAGCGAGCACTTGTTGATTATTTCATTACTGCCGCGTGTGAGGGTGGACCATGGGTGGAAGGCCGACAGCACAAAAGTTCACCTATTTAAGGCTCGTTCAGCTCCACGTCGGAGAAAGCCAGCACCTCACACTGCCTTCTTAAGAGCTGCAGTGTGGGGCGCTTGTTGATTATTTGATTCCTGCTGCGCTCCGCGTCGGAGAAAGCCAGCACCTCACACTGCCTCCTTAAGTGCTGCGGCGTGGGAGCGGAGGGCAAAACGGCAGAAGTCACTATGCATGCAATTTTAGAAAACTTGGGGTACGTTTTCCGTTTTTAGAACAAGAAGCTATAAGATTAAAAATTAAAAAAAGTTTAAATAATTTTCTACCTAGCCATAACGACCACGAAAACAATATTCCTCCTCCCCCATTCAAAGTCAAATATCCTTAAGTGACACTCAACCACAAGACCCCGAAAGTGAAAGCGAAAGAGCGGCGGCTGCCCGCTGAGAGCAATGTGTTCAGATCTGCACTTCTCTCCCGACAGCAGCAAGACCCAGGCCGCCATGTGACTGGTGGAGGTGAAGCGCCCATGGCACACAGGCAAGGTGGGCGAGCCTCTCTCGCCACACATGACTTGGAGGGGAGCGCTATGTGCCCTGGTGACATTGCTCCACCTTCGGGCTCCCTACTCAGCAGCGGCTGGGGCACACACAGGTAAGATGCTGCTATTGTGCCTGTCACTGGCGCGGCTCACCCCAGCACTGACACTTAAAAGGCATGTGTCACCTCCACTCCCCCCACCGTGGGAGACAGCCCAGACCAGCCCCTGACCCCTTTTGATTGTTGCCGGCACGGGGCGGCTCCCCCTTCGTCACTGGGAAATTTGTCGAGCCCATCTACAGGTGAGACCTTCACCCGCTTCTAGGGAAGTCGCGAGCCCCCCCTGACACAGGTAAGAGGAGACAGAAAAAAGTAGCTTAAGTTCAGAAAGGAATGCTACTTGGGGATCCATTAACCTAAAGCCTACCTTGAGAACCCTGCTTCAATCGGTGATTACTTGCATTTCTAAATTGTTATTAAAATTCTTGAACACACAGGAAAAACTCATCTCCGGCACTCTATTTTGGAGAAGTGACCAAGTCATTCAGAGAGCTAGCAAATGAAAACCCTATTCACTTTGCTATTTTTCTATCTCTATTGAGCCATTAGTATTCATTATGGGCTAAAACTTTTTAAACATTTCAACTGCCTCGTTGTACATCTAAAACATACTGATATTTACTGGGGCTGTAGTTGTGCCTTGGCGTGTTGCTGCTATTCACGATGAGGTATTTTGTTTTCCCTTTGCGTGGTACTCTATTTAATGATGTGGTAATTGCTATGCTTCTTTTTTGTTTTCACCTTTTCTGTCATAGGTGGCTGTCTTTCCTTGCTATGAGGGTGTGATCATCAATACTTTTATTACTGACTAAACAACACATGGGTGCACATGGAATGCTGTTATAATAGTTTATGTTGAGGTAGTTTATGTTGTAGTTGTTTGTAGTAGTGTGGAACTTACTGCTGGCGTAAAAGGTTTCTTATCTTCTTTATGGGTCCAGATGACCCCATAAAGAAGATAAGGAACCTTTTAATTGAGCAGGAAGTCCGGGAGCCCAGTCTCAAAGGGACGGGGCTCAAAGGCAAAAGGCTGCATCATGGCGA
This sequence comes from Lissotriton vulgaris, assembly GCF_964263255.1. Taxonomy (NCBI): domain Eukaryota; kingdom Metazoa; phylum Chordata; class Amphibia; order Caudata; family Salamandridae; genus Lissotriton; species Lissotriton vulgaris. The sequence continues at coordinate 357,720,977 of NC_141693.1, read as the reverse complement.
GCGCTTGGCTCAACATCCTTTCAGCATTTGTTCCTAAAGGTGAGTTCCGGTTCGTCTACTCCATCCCACCCCCTCCCTCCTCTAAACCTGCCTGAAATTACTTATGTTTTCAAAAGAGTGACCTAGTGGAGGGTCATAGATGCATGCTGCTTTTTAGGAGCGTGCTCAGTACAATTGAAACGTGGGTGACGTTCTTCGAATGCGAGTGAAGTGTGAGGTTTCCTACCCTGTTTGTTGTTTTACCTCAGTGCCGGAAAAATCAATAAGGCAGGCTTTAATGTGATAAACAGCGACGGTTCATGCAACCCAGCTGAACATCATTTACAAAAGTCTGTGTTTAAAAGAGTTTACACATTAAACCCAGGCATAATGACATTAATAATGCTCGTTAGCAAACAGAGTGGCTGCCTGTAGGGGTGCAATAACCTGACATTGGAAGGAGTGACAAAGTAGAAAGGAAACCTGACCATCCGTAAGATTTAGAGGCACAGATAACTGGAAGTTGTAACATATGGTGACACGACAAAAACTGGCCAAACGGTTCTTTGTAAAATGTGGTAAGGCTTCGCTTTCGAAAGTCAGTTTACACAAGAAGCAGACATGCTACCAGTGTCACATGCTTTACACAGGATGTGACAGGCTACGGTTCTACTGCCGACTGCCAATGTTTCTCGCCTGTCCCAGTTCATCTAGGATGCTGAGCATGATGGGCGTGGCCTCTTCCTGTCAATGGGAGCAGATGCGGGCCTTGGAGCGGCAGGTGAGCGTGATCCCCGCCGCTCCCAGCTCTCCTCCCTTCTTGGCTGTTGCAGGGTCCAGCTCTACATTGCTACATCTTCCGAGACTGGTAGGATCAGTGTTTGCTGGCTGAAAGCATCTTTTTACAGTGAAGCCATCCCCTGTAGTTGCTGTTCTGCTGTTTAATTTGTGGCAATCGTGCCTTCTAGCTTGCTATAATTTGACCTGTAATGGTAGTATGACTGCGCAAATAAAGTGAAGTGCATCTGTTCTCCATAAAAATCAGCAGGCGTCTGTCAAAGTAGTAGCCAGGAGAGTATTATTAAGTAACTGTTTTTATTATTCTTTATGGGGTGGGTAGAAGCTTCCCTAATCTTTAGTTGGCAGTTGTTCTGGTTAAAAGACAGTATACCTCCTAGTGAGCTGCTGCTTGTGACGGGATGGGCCCCTGTCCTCCCTCGCTTGCTGAAAGGACTCTGAAGCACTACAAGGCTCAATCACTGAATAAATAGTCGGTGACTGCAGTTGAGCTTGCTCTACGTTTTCCAGCCACCTTCATGCTCGTGGTTGTTGAGGGTTTGTGTTTGCAGTTCATACTTGATGTGGTTGCACCCCCTAACAGTTTTAACATTGCTCCAGCTGCAATAACCAGTAGCGGACTTTTTTTTTCTTTTGCCTTTCACGCGGACTGTTAAATTTTCACATGTGACTGCAATTATTTAATACACTGGTGCTTGTTACTTGCAGGGAGATAACTCTCGAGGGTGGGCAGGGACAAAAAGGATTTGGTTTGAAACGTTTAACGTTCTGCCCCTGAGGAATCAGTGGGCGCATTGTTGTGGCTCTCTGTGTGTGTGTGGCTCTCTGTGTGTGTGGGGCTCTGTGTGTGTGGGTAGGGCTCTGTGTGTGTGGGTAGGGCTCTGTGTGTGTGGGTAGGGCTCTGTGTTTGTGGGTAGGGCTCTGTGTTTGTGGGTAGGGCTCTGTGTGTGTGGGTAGGGCTCTATGTGTGTGGGTAGGGCTCTGTGTGTGTGGGTAGGGCTCTGTGTGTGTGTGGGGCTCTGTGTGTGTGGGGGGCTCTATGTGTGGGGCTCTCTGTGTGGGGGTAGGGCTCTGTGTGTGTGCGGCTGTGTGTGTGTGGGGCTGTGTGTGTGTGGCTCTGTGTGTGGGAAGGCTCTGTGTGTGTGGCTTTGTGTGTGTGTGTGTGTTTGTGTGGCTCTGTGTGTGTGTGGCTCTGTGTGTGTGGCTGTGTGTGTGCGTGGCTCTGTGTGTGTGTGGAGGGCTCTGTGTGTGTGGGGGGCTCTGTGTGTGTGGGGCGGGCTCTGTGTGTGTGGGGCTCTGTGTGTGTGTGGGGGGCTCTGTGTGTGTGGGGGGGCTCTGTGTGTGTGTGGCGCTCTGTGTGTGTGTGGTGCTCTGTGTGTGTGTGTGGGGCTCCCTGTGTGTGTGTGTGGGGCTCTGTGTGTGTGTGTGGGTGTGGCTCTGTGTGTGTGTGTGTGGCTTTCTGTGTGTGTGGCTCTGTGTCCGCGAATACTCTCTACTACTCTCTAATGCTCACCTATTGCCATTGTAAATGACAATACCATTTATTTGGGGTTTTTTAAAATGAAAAAAAATGTCATGAGCAATGCCAATAGCTCTACCTTTAATAATGCCGAGACCATTGCATTTTAAATGTCTGTTTAATACTACTTGCCATCGTACTGTAAGTGCTTTGCCCAGAAAGAGTAAGACTGTCAGTGGTAATCTGAGAATGGATGCTATAACAGGCAATAATAGCACCCCTATTTGTGACGAATTTTAATGGCTCTGTCTCTTTAAAAGGGAGACAACTCACTGGCTGCTTGAGAGAGTATTCATGTCGTAACACTTTCTTTTTTTTTCTTCACAGCTAATAGGAACTATGGAGCTCAGGCGGCCGTGCCTCTGAGCTATGAAACACATGGTGGTGAGGATGTGGCCATCTTTGCCAAAGGTCCCATGGCACACCTTCTACATGGCGTTCGTGAGCAGAACTTCATCCCTCATGCAATGGCCTATGCCACCTGCATTGGTCAGAATTTGAACCACTGCATGCAAGATTACCAAAGGAGCAGGGCCATGCAGCCTACAGCTTCTGCATACTCCCTACTGGTACTCATCCTGTTATGGTGCTTGTTCTAAGCAAATAGGCTGCGCCTTCTGATGTGAACCATCAGCTGTTCTGTCTTGAGTGAAAACCTAGAGTTAGCGTTTAACAGTAGAATTAACCTTAGGTGTATGTATTCTGTTTTTTATTTCTTATGTTTTTACTCATGTTGAAACCTACACAGGTCTCTGAATCATTATTTCTTCAATTACTTCCCTTAGAGAGGACAGTACCAATGTAAGTTCCTCCTCCAGAGAGGATGGAAGCAAGGCTTTCCCAAAACAGCAAGTAAATGTTCCCAGAGTGCCACTGGCACTGATATTCTGAATTGTTCTGTAGGGGAATGCTAAATAAAGCGCCTTGAAATTCAATTCTAGTGGACGTTTTTCTTAAACACTTTTCACTATTGATCCGATGCAGATCTCTCATCAAAACATATTGTCTGTCTTAACAAATACCATGGTTGGATTGTTGTTTTAACATTTTGCAGCAGGTATTTGCTACCAGCGCTAATCATATTTAATATTCATGTTGCTTACAGTTTTGAATCCAGGTAAAATTAGATAAAACATAATTTTAACTATTTTTAATCTTTTTCTTGTAGAGCGCAGTGTATCCAAATGTTTTGGCCAACCAGACAAAGGAGTATTAAACTCTTATTTTACTGATTCCGTAAAAAGTCAAACAAGCAATCTAATTTTACCTAATGCTTTGCACCATCTGTCAAATTAGTGCAGCGCAACAACATCTGTTTGTTCAGTTCCAAACAACACAAATCTGCAAACACAGAACATAATGGCTCTGACTTGTTTATTTTCAGCTCCAGCACATTTTTTGCGACAGTGAACAGTATGGGAAGCCGTTCATGTCAAAATTACAGATCCCCTTATAAGAAACCTCCTGAAATGCATGGAGTGCTCCAAAATAAATTTGACACACACCAGAATGAATGTAACATGTGTCTAAACAAATATGAAACATGGCAGAGTGAATGTGCTACTTAGTGATTAATATGAATAATACACATTCCGAATTGAATACGAGATATACTGAAATATATATCAGTCAAACTAAAATGAATATGGCCCTCAGTGTAAACAATGTAGCAATCACTGAAGCGAATGTAATAAGCATCAAGAAGAATTAAACATTTCTTGAATTGATGTACATATGCCAAGATGAATATGACATACATTGAAATGTATATTACAGATTGAAATGAATATAAGTTACTGAAATGAATATGCTATATTCTGAAAATGATATGATGCACATTGAGAATATTATAACATACAATGAAATGAACCTTAAATATGTTGAAATTAATATGAATTGCTGTGAAATTAATGTTACCCAGATTGCATTGAATATGAGATATACAGAAATGAATAGGAGATGTTTTAAAATGAATATTGCTTGTGTGTAATTAATATAAGCCCTATTGAATTGAGTGTGGCAAGCCTTAAAATGAGTATGACCAAAGCTGTAATTCTCATGACACCCATCAAAATTAATATGGCATGCATTGACATTAATATGATATATATACAAATGAATATAATATAAATTAAAAAGGGTAAGTTGCATCTTAAAGTGAACATGACACATTTTAATATGAATATGACATCTATTAAAATAAATATAACATTGATTGAAAGGAATAGGACACATTAAAATGAATATGCATGTGTTAATATAAATATAAGCTTTTTCAAAACGAATTTGACATGATTAAAATAAATATGAGTAATGTTGCAATGAACATGACATTTATCAGAATGAATATGGCTTGCTCTGAAAAAAAGTATGATTCACAGATATGTGGTAAAATGGATATGTCTTATGTTAACATTAAAATAAGAAGTATTAATATGAATGTGACATCTAGTGAAAGGAATATGTCACATGCTAAGATGAAAGTGACATGTGTTGAAATAATTATGAGTCTCATTGGAATGAATGCAACTTGCTTGAAAATGAATATGACCAATACTGAAATTAAAGTGGCCCGAACAAAATAAATATGGCATGCTTTAAAATTAATATGATAAACATTGAAATGCAAATCACATATTTTGGAATGGATATGACTCACGTTAAAATGAATATGACAAGTGGTAATATTAATATAACATCCACTGAAATGAACATGGCATGAGTTAAAATGAATATAACATACTTTAAAATTAATATAACATATGTTGAAATGAATATAAGCGTTAATGAAATGAATTTGACATGTTTTAAAAGGAATATAAGTAAAGTTAAAATGAACATGACATTTATCAAAATGAATATGGCTTGCATTGAAAGTAATGTGATATGCATTTATATGATCATGATATGTGTTGAAATGGATATGATTCATGTTAAAATTAATATAAGATGCGCTAATATGACTGAAACATCTATTGAAATGAATATGACAAATGCTAAGATGAATATGACACGCATTGAAATGAATATGACCCATGCCGAAATTATAATGAAACTTGGCAAAATGAATATGGTATGCTTTAAAATGGATATGATACACATCAAAATTAATATTGCATCTATTGAAATGAATATGACCTATGTTGAAATGGATAGGACCCATGTTAAAAGTATTATGGCAGATACCCCGGAGCAATGCATCGTCAACGCGAGTTTACTGAGGTGCCCGCTGGACCAAGCCCCCATCGTCAACACCAAACATCGCCTGCTGACGAAACCAGCATGACGTTGAGAGAAAAAGAACCAAAAAAGTGACTATGTCCAAAGGTAAAGTTTTGACCGTTCCAAACCCCCAAGTGCATCTGATCCGCTCTCCATTACAGTGGGCCTGAATTTTGACTTGGTCCGGGTCTGGTGCATCCAGATAGTTGCAGTTGGCACTTTTAACTTTCTAGTGCTAAAACACACAGATTTACATTAAATCTTTGAAAATGTATGTCTCTGGCTCCCTACCTTGGATTTTTGTCATTTTGATGCCATTTTAATCTTAACAATATTTCCTATTTTAATAAATTGGTGTTGGGTTTTTATTGTCGGTTTTGTTTTTCTTATTTAGTGTATTGGTGTTTTTAAAAGCTTTACACTCCTGTCTCCTAAGATAACTTTGTCTGCTGGCTGCCAGCTACCAAGGGTTGAGCAGGAGAATAACTTATTAAGACCTTGACTGAGCCTTATATTTTGATTGTGGTGTTGATACTTTTTTATCTGTATTTATTTATTTGAGTTTTATATAGCGCTGGCTAGTGAGGTATCAGAGCGCTTTACATAAGGTTCCACAAAATTACATCAGTTACAAGTTACATCAGTTACTAGAAAAATATTTCAAGGACTTAGAATACAAAATAAATGGAGCTTAGTAAGGTAAGGGGGTGGGGTAAAGGGGAAGGAGGGAGATAGGATGGAGAGACAAAGGAGAGTCTGCCCAAAATACGGCTGGATAGGTGACGGCCGAGGGGAAGACAACAGCCCAACACCTCTATAGCTATCAGGTAGCTCCTCCGGGCATCAGCCAAACAGCTAGGTCTCAACCGGAAAACAATTAAAGAGCAAAGAGGAGGGATAAATGTATCATAAAGGAGAAAGTGAGTGGAGTAAAGGGGTAGGAGGGAGAATACGACAGAGAGACGAAGGAAGGTCTGCCTAAAGTCCGGCTGGGTAGGTGACAGCCGAAGGGGTACTGCACAGCCCATCTCCTCTTTAGCTATCTAGTAGCCCCACCAGGCATCGGACAAAAAGCTAGGTCTCTACGGTCAGGTGGCTCCCTTAGGGTGATTGTTTTTGTTCCCTGGCGACGATCTTCTGCAGGTGCCATTTTGTTGCACAACTTTGGGGTCAGGCGCGTTTCACAAAAAAGGCTCAGGGAGAGTATTGATTTCAATTACCCTAAGAGTCTAAAGGAAGACAGTTCATTGATATGTAGCTTAATGTCAGTTCACCTCTTGAGAGAGGATTGATCTGCCCTTATTGTCCTTTCTGGATCCCAGTCTTGTGGTTGCTCCTTCCCTCCAGCACATTATTTACCTTGTACGCCGTCTCTGGCACTCACGTTGGTATTGATGCCTGTATTGTGGCAGCGGCCACCATTTTGAAGTCAGGCAGGCCACTTGGGGGCTTTCTTAATCATTCAGGTGCCGCTGGGGAGCCTCGGTCCTGTTGTCTCCAATGCCCCAGGTGCCGATGCTTTTGTAGTGTCTCAAAAGGGTGTCTTACCGGTAGTTTGGCCAATAGTCACTCAATTCACTCCTTCAGTCCATAGTATAGTAGTACTGAGTAGTACTAGCGGTAGGTACCTACTTGCACCTACTACCAAACCACCATTCAACAAACACCCCAATCCTTTGGGGCTTTCCTTGGCAGGCCCCACACTGCAAACAAAACAGGTGATGGACCGAATGTGGATCAATGTCACACATTCATCCCAGTCCAAAGATCTGGGCCCAAATCCATCGTTTTTTTGCACTCCACACCACCCTGGGTTAGACAATGGCGATATGCAAATCAGCTCTGACCCTGTGCATATCGCCATTGTCTAACCCAGGGTGGTGTGGAGTGCAAAAAACCGATGGATTTGGGCCCAGATCTTTTGACTGGGGGAGTGTGTGACATTGATCCACATTCAGTCCATCATTTGTTGTTTTTGCAATTGCCTCCTTAAGTGCGCTGGGGATGCCCAGACGTGGGTCCCAGGCACTCCACACCACTTGGAGTCAAGCTAGCCGGGCTGATGAGAGGTGTTACCTCGAAACCGGTCCGGTCCTCGGATGCTTGATTCCGTTCTGGGAAGGACATGGCTTTTGTAGTTCGGACTGGACTGTTCCCATGGGGCAACAGGGTCAGAGCTGATTTGCATATCGCCATTGTCTAACCCAGGGTGGTGTGGAGTGCAAAAAAACGATGGATTTGGGCCCAGATCTTTTGATGGGGGAGTGTGTGACATTGATCCACATTCAGTCCATCATTTGTTGTTTTTGCAATTGCCGCCCTAAGTGCGCTGGGGATGCCCAGACGTGGGTCCCAGGCACTCCACACCACTTGGAGTCAAGCTAGCCGGGCTGATGAGAGGTGTTACCTCGAAACCGGTCCGGTCCTCGGATGCTTGATTCCGTTCTGGGAAGGACATGGCTTTTGTAGTTCGGACTGGACTGTTCCCATGGGGCAACAGGGTCAGAGCTGATTTGCATATCGCCATTGTCTAACCCAGGGTGGTGTGGAGTGCAAAAAAACGATGGATTTGAGCCCAGATCTTTTGACTGGGGGAGTGTGTGACATTGATCCACATTCAGTCCATCATTTGTTGTTTTTGCAAAGGCCCCACACTGCAGCCAAGTAGGGAGAGAGTCTGTGGCATGCACACAGTTGGCATTGGAGGAGAGCCGTAGAAGGCTGGGTTGCCCAATACTATATTCCACTGAACACTCCTTGCATCACTTCCCTTTAATACTGCTGACTAAAGATAAAGTTGTCCTGAAGAGGTTGACTAAATGGGGGATCCAATGACTAAGGAGCTATTCCATACAATCCAATTTTTGGGTTGCCCAAAAGCTGATTTGCTCCTGGTGGGCACATTCACCTACTTTTGCTTTCGGGCATTGAGCGGAGAGCACTATCATCTGTTTCCTGAGGAGCTGCTGAAGCCAAGATATTAACCATGTTCTTAAATCAGGTGTGCAATGTCTTTAGGGCTAAAAGGGCTTTAGCCCTTTCATATGTCTCAGCCCGGGCTGCTGCAGCTCCAGCTACTGGGGCAGATAAGTTCTAGAAGTACTGGCTTTATGTGATTTCACTTATTTCTGTGCTGGCTGGCACATCAAAATACTGGTGCTGCCGTTAGAAATCTGGTCAGTTGGAAACCCGAATCCGAAGACTGAAAGTTTGTTGCAGATCAGCACTTCATTTATTTACTCCACTCTCAATCCCTGATTTATGGCATAATAGCAATAGTTTAGCTTATATCTGGTTACTCTTTTCAAAAAACTTAATTTTATTCAGATCAGACCGGCATTAATGTATTTACAACTTTTGCACAGTGACAGTATTCTCCAAATTACTGAATTTTAAAAATTGGATGTGAGGCTGAGAATTTGTATGGACCGGTAATGGTCCCTTGTGATAAATTATCTACTTTTTGATTCTGTTATTTGGAAGACAGCGCATTCCTGCACCTTTGGCACTTTATCTGATATGTGTTTACAAATCATGTGTTTTAAATTGTTTTATTATTGTATATGTACTTTTATGGTTTGTACAAAAACCGAAATAAAGTCTTTACTACTACTATATCTGAAACCCTATGCCAACCGTCAATACAATGCTGAGTTACTTCTGGTGCCTGAGATTACATTCTGCATTCAGACAACTCACTCCTCATTCTCACTCTTTACTTTTATGATTACCCTGCACTCACAGTAGTCACACAGTACTCACATTGCTCCCCAGGCACTCAAACCCCTTTACCCTCCTCCTACCCTGCACTCACACTTGCACACCGCTCACCCTGCACGCACATGACACTCCAATCACTTGTAATGTTCATTGCTCACCATACACTCATAGCGATCATATTGCACTCATGCTGTTGCCCTGCACTCATACCATCCACCCTCGTCCTAACCTGCAATCACACTTGCACGCCACTCACCCTGCATGCACATAACACTCCACTCACCTGTAGCTTTCACTGCTCACCCTACACTCATAGCGATCACACTGATTTCACGATGTTACCCTGCACTCATGCTGTACATCCTTCTCTTACCCTTCACTCACACAAGCACACTGCTGACCCTGAACTCACAGTGACCACACTACACTCATGCTCCTTGCTTTCAACTCACGTCATCCTCCCTCTACTTACCCTGTGGTCACATGAGCACACTGCTCACCCTGCACTCACAGTGATCACACTGCACTCACTTCACTCACCAATTACTCACGCTTTTCACCCTGCACTTAACACGAGCACACTACTCACCTTGCACTCATTTGACACTTCACTCACCTGTCACTCTCATGGCTCACTCTTCAATCTCACTCAAACAATCTCATCAATCACTATGCATTAATTTCTCTCACTCTGTTCTCTTACCTGCACCTAAACTCATCTGTCACATCAGCCACCCTGCAGTCACTCCTCTAACCCTCCTCTCACACTCTCACATTGCTCACTGTGCACTGAGAGGTACTCCTTTCATTCACACAGCTCACCGCTCACTCACATGGGCACAGCACTCCCCCTGCACTCACACCATGCAAATAAGCACAGCACCCACACCACTCACCCTGCACTTCATCTTCTCATCCTGTACTCACACAAACAAACCTCTCAGCCTGTTTTCCATATAGGCAATCTGTTCCTCCTGCCTGCACACAGGGACAATAGTCTGCCTGAACTCATGGGGACACACCACTCACTCCGCAGTACCTCCTCTCACAATGCACTCACCCGTCAGTCTCACAGACCACCCTTCATTCTCACCGCTCACCCTGAACCACGCACAGGTACACCACTCACCCTGGATTTAGACCGCTTACACCACCTTGCATTCACTCCTCTCACTCTGCATGCACTCGTCTCTCCCGACAAATGAGCCCTCCTCTCACATTGGATTTAGCTCACCCGACGCTCACATCTGCACATTTTTTATACTACACTCGCACCACTCATGCTGCACTCCCTCATACTATTCACCATCACCCAGCACTTAAATGAGCATACCTATTATTCTGCACATAAAGAAATGACACAACTCTCATGAATATAAACATATTTCTACAAAGGCACCCACAGACAATTTTTGTGTGATAAATTCGTTGATTTTGAATATTTTTTGAATACATTGTTACTTTGTGTGATAACTTGCTGCATCAAATGTTTTTAATGGTTTTTATGAATAAATGTGTAAACTTATGTGATTGTTTGGTATGAACAGAAAATAATATCTTCAAGTAAAAATATATATTTTTGTAAACAAGTGTACATTTAGTGTATAAATCCTTAATAAGTATCAGCACTGATATTCAAGATTTTTAATTAAGGCTAGCTAAAATTGTATTGTGAATTTGTAAATCCATATGCAACTTGGGATACGCCCGTTGGCTCACCCTGCCCCCCTCCCTTGAACCCACCAGAGACCTAAGTCTCTTCTCTCAATATGTGAAAAGGGAATTTTTAATTTTGTTTTTACCCACAGAATACCTGCTCTTTCCAAAGTAGTAAATGCCTACTATTTTCCATCTTCAACAATGGGGCTGTTGAAAGACGGGAGAGCGTACTGAGAATGTGGGAAGGCACAAGGGGTTGGCACACAATCCTCAATCCATCACCATATCCCATAGATTCAGCCCTATGGCTGAGGCTTTGAGGTGTGATTAAGGATCATGTGACTCCTTCAGCCATTCCTGGCTTTCCATTCACCACGATGCTTCATTCCAGGACATGTGGTGTTTCTTTACATTGTAAGTTGGGTCGCAAAAACCCAAACATGCAAAGGGTTACTAGATAAAATCCATTGTTGCCGAAGAAGTCAAGCATTTTATTAGATCAGTTGGATGCTGTGATATTACATGTCAGAATGTAGATTAGTTATTTTCCAGTACTGTAACTGTTTGATCCACACGTGAAACCGAATATAAGTCCAGCTACTTTAAGGAAGTGCACTTTTCATTCGCATCATACTTGTAACAAACATTGACAATGCAATATATTATTATTTTTGGATTGCGTGTAGAGAATATGTTTTTATTAGGCTTCATTTAACAGAAAGGCAGGTATAGCAGAAGCAGCCGAGCAAGCTTATCTAACACAATAAAAGCAGATTGACTAAGTGTGAGCGGGAATGTGTCTGTGTGTGAGTGTGACAGAGTGCATATGTAGGAGAGAGTGCAAGACAAAATGAGAATGTGTGTGTGAGAGAATCTCTGAGGGTATATGTCTTATGTGTGCAAGTGTGCTTCTGGAGGTTATTCTTGCCCTATTGACAAGGGCACTAACAGCATATGGATGGGAGGTGTTACCTATGGCAAACTGCAGGCCCTGACATGCATCTATTAAGACACCATCATTGGCTGAGGGAACTTGAACTGTCTAAGTGAGAAAGCCACTAGCCCAGTCATACCCAAAGGCAGGGACACAGAAAACATGCCGCCACACCTGGCTGAAGACCTCAACATGATGCATGTGATTTTTAGCATATGGGGTGGGTCCATAGCAAAATGTTGGAACTGATATTTGAGGTAACTCTTGTTGTAAGATTTCCTGTACTCATTTTATGTGGGGTGTCAATGAAAAAATGCAGACCCATGTATGGAGTGAATTGCCCCTGACATGACATGAAATTCTGGCACTGTCATATTGAATGTACTCCTTGGCATAAGGGGTTCACCCATGAAATAATTATGACCTTGGTATAGTGGAAGTAATTTCTGACTTAAGACATTTGAAAAAAATGAGATCTGCTATTAGGAAAGGCCAGGTTTCCCTGGTGCACCAGGAAAGTGCTGGAATATTTCACGAATGCCCTATAAGGGTCTTTGGCGTTTTAGCAAATTTGATCCCAAACGTTTCAGAAAAAATTTCAGAGGAGAAATCTACTCTCCCTTAAATCATCTAGAAGAAATCTGTTAACTTCTTTTGCTTGCTGGAATTTGGGGGAAGTATCACACCTCACCAGTTACATATATCTTTTTCCTCATATAATGGCTAAGCGGTTAGCTCTGACCCCATTTCTGGAAATGTGTGTCCTGCCCCATTGCTGGTGTCAGGACTGGCTTTAGGGCGAAGTAATCAGCGCAGTAGCACCTGGCATTGACTCTGTTGGAGGCGCTGTATTTTTTGTCTAGTGGCTGTTTTGACTCACTGTAAAGTAGCGCAGAGGGTTAATATGTCTGCTGCAAGGAATGTGTACCATGCAGATCACACAACTGAGCTTGAGTAAACTGTGAGTAACACTATAAAAAATTAAATGCACATCAGAGAAATGCTATGGAGAGATGAGGTGCACTGTTGGAAAGTGGTAGTGAGGGAATATATGAAGAAGATGTTGTAGGAGAGAAAAGCACCAAAAAATCCTGTGGTAACGGCCATCACCAGTGCTCGAGCTGGCCCTGGCAAGGAGTCTTAGCTCCCCCAAAGTTTTGGTCTAGTTGTGCCCCTGTCTTAAATGAGAAGATGACTAGACAACTGGTAACCAAGCTCTACTCCTCCATACAGGCCGAGCTCTCAACACTAAGGCCTAGTACCAAGGTGCTGTGGGATGTAGACCTGGGAGATCTAAATACAGAAAAGAAGTGGCCTTACTGTTGTAGCTAAATTGAGGAGTTATCTCCATCAGCAAGTTTACTCAGGACATACCATACTCTCCTCAAACTGATTAATCACAAATCACAGGCCACTCCAGGTTTGTAAGATGTAACGCGCTATAAGTGGGCTTCCTGAATCTGACCTGAGCATGCCCACTGAATGCTAGCTACTGGGGGAAAGTATTTCATGTTCTAGGAGCTATACTAAGGCCGCGCCGTGTGACGGTTCACATTGATGGCACTACTGTTGGCAGAGAGGCGTGTGTCATGTATGAGGGGTAGGGATCACATACCTACTGTGAGAACAAGGTTGCATGATATGATATACTACAGTGACCAACTGGAACTCTACTCTTCCACTATTCTCCAGTGTGTCCAACCCAACATCTGGGGCCCATTGCAAGCTTACTTGTAAACTCATGATATCAATGTCATCGCAACCCGATAAAAATGTGGCCAAACATGCAGAATAGGGGAGGGATGGAGGCATGGTGGGAATGTACATACACATTGATTCCTGGACAAAAGCTCTAAATGTAATAGCACCTGAAGTGCCATCTTGGCCACATTATAACTTTGATTAATGTCACTGTGCTTTGGATGTGCCATCTTTATGTGTGAAAAAGATGTTCTGGGAAAAGAATGATACTGCTAGACTGTTAATCTGTTAATGTATTAAATGACATGCTGTCCCATGTGTTAAGGTGCTGTCATTTACTACATACAAGTGTACTGTTTTGCATACAGTTGATATAACATCAAAGCTAATTTAAAAATGAATTAAAACATTTTCCTTACAAATGGTTTAAATATGACAAATCTTGAAACTGATATAACTTAGAGTGAAGCAAATAATACTGTTGTCAAAATTAATATGGGCATCACTGAAATCGGATTTGAATCACATTGATTTGCATAGAGTACTGAATGAACCGGATAAGGATGTGAATGAATTGGATATGGTGAATTGTGTGTATAACATGCACTGAAAAGCACATGACACTGACAGCCAATCAGAGTGGAGTTCAATGCGGTGAACATGCAGGGCTCCGGCGCCTCATCCCCGAGAATGCGCCGCAGCAGGAAGGCCGGGTCTTTCTCTCTACGGTGTGGGAGACCCCTGGGCCTTCTCAGAACTGTGGCTTGGACAGAATAGTCTGTCATGCAGTCTCACAGTTCTGTCTGTGCTCGAGGATCTGGGGGGTGGGGTCCGGACTTATCCACGACCGAAGCAACGCCAGGAACGCAGCTCAGTGGGGGAGCGCATGCGTTGATGGATGAGGCCCCGGGTTTTAGCGCCATTATCACAGCTCTTATGGGGAACACGGACCGAGGTATTGTTAATTTACCGGTTCCCGTTTGAGTCGGCTCCCTCCTTTTGGGGATGCTAGATTGCTAAGCAGCAAGTTAGGGCCGGGCCAGCCGGTACTGGTTCACACGACCAGTCCTGCCCTGTGGCACCCCCGTCCGTGCCCCCTCATTCCAACCCCCCACACCCCCTTACAATAGCAGTGCTCGGCTAGGGCTGGGCGGGAGCCCCTCTCATCATGACGCCTCATGACTGACCTGGCTGCTGGAGACTCGACCTTTTTGGAAATATGTTTAAAGTTTATAGCGTCAGCCTGTAAGTATCGCCCTCTCCTCAGACTGAGCTGACAGTGAGTGACACGGTCCGTCTGCCAGAGACAAGTAACGGCCGTGGTTCACAGTCACCGACACTCTCGGGTCTTATCATCCTTCTTGTACTTCAGATAGCAGTGAGCACCTTCCTTGCCTGTTTGTTTTCTGCCAAATGCACAATTTCATGAGCAATCTAGGACTGCCACGAGTCTTGAAAAGAATTATAAATTAGGATTTGCATCGCCTGGAGACTTGCTTAGGCTGGTGTTTAAATCTGCAGAAGAGGTAGGCATTCGCTGCCAACACCCCACTGAGCGTGTGCCTGCATTTCCACCCTAAGCTAAGCTGCTCTTCTTTACAGCCATCTTATAATTCGTGGTATTTTTACCAGCTGTATGTACATTTTAAAAAGATTAACATGTTTTAGAATCTTATCAAAGTTATAGCATAAAATACAAAATATCAAGTTCTGGTGACTCATCCATTGCACTAGAAGTGGTCGCAATCTTCAAGCTCACAGCTTCGCTAACCACTGCTCCGTAAAAGTGATTGTGTACAATTAAGCAATCAAAGAAGGGTTGTTTTTACACTTCTTATGAACGGAGAAGCTCAGGGTTCTCACACTTCTATAATCACATTGGTTTCGCCTCAAGTCTCATAGCACACATTGTCTTTCGAGTTCATGGAAGTCCCAACAGACACCAAACTCCCTACATTGGTAGCCTACCCATTCTATATCATTTTTCAAGCTATCAGCGGTCATAGTTTATTTCCCTCTCTACGCCTTGGACAGGCTGCAGTGAGCTCGGTTTTCTACTGGGTAGTAGGTCATTATTTTGAACAGTCATTCCTCCTCTCGGGCATTGTTCTTTCCTTGTTTCTGATGGCATTGCTTAAAAGCCTGTGCACCTGGACATGTACAGTTGAATGCCAAACTTGAACAGTACATCTACGACTCCCAAAATGTAACATGATGTAGCCTAAGAAGTCAGAACTAGAATAAGGTGTCATAAATGAGAAAGGACTGTTTGGAAACAAAACTTTAAGTAACTGACACACTTTCAAAATAAAAGTGGCAGGAGCACTAAATATGCAATGGAGTTAGTCACCATGATTTAGGAGAGTGATGGAGTGAGAGAAAGGAGAAAAGTGGTGTCAGGAAAAAGGGCAAAATGGAGGAGGAAAGATGAGAGATCAAAGGATTGTGGGAGAGCTGAGTGAAAGAAAGGGAGGAGATGAAAAAGACAGAGGGAAGGAGAGAGATAACGGGGAAGAGTTAGAAGAGAGAGACACAACTGGAGGAGAGAGACAATGAGAGAGACAAAGGTAGGATGAAAGAGGTGAAAACAGACAAAAGGAGAAGGGAAGATTAGGAAATTGGTAGACAAATGAAGGAAGGGGAGGAGCCAGAAAGAGAGGAGGAGGTCAAGGGAAGTAAAGAATGAGATAACAGAGTTGGGAAATGAGGGGGAGAGAGGAGCAAAACAAGGAATGAAAGAAGTGAGTGGCAAGGAGGGGGAGACTATAAGTGTGAGACTGGGTAGGAACAGTGAAGGCTCCCAGGTTCAACTTGTGAATCCTCTGTGGTTCACAAGAACAGGTCTGATGGGCAACTATCACCATCAACTGATTGGTGGTTTCAAGCTATTGCAGTTCTTTTAAGTCCCCTTTAAACTACCACCTGTAAGTAAAGATTTAATTCATTCGCAATAAAGTGTCACTCATAAGCCTTGAAATGTCACACATAAATGCACTGCACACATTGAATGTCACACATAAGCCTACCAAACCTTGGCACCCATGGGGAGGGGGGAGTAGGATAGCAGGGCACGTTCTGCTTGGTTGGCCCAGGGTTGGGGGCAGCTATGGTGGGGTCAAGGGCGATGTGGCACTGCCCTTAGCGCCTGTCGGTGCCCACAGTACAGATCGCAGGCTGCAGTGATTTGTGCATAACTGGTTTCGAGTCCAGATAAGCAGACTCTTCATCGTCCTGCTACACCCAAAAAAATGTGCCCAGCCCCGGACCGCGTTCAGGCCCTGGGTTCAGTTGGGGTCTTCCACCTGGTCCCACGTCCATGCGGTGCTCACCCCAGCTACTCGGGTCAAGGCTGAGGCGCAGTGTACAAGCATTTGGGTACGTGCTTTGACACCCGACCACTGGTCGGATGCGAGGGAGCCCCTTTATTGGCATACAATGGGCCTCACACCGCCCCAGCATAACCGCAAGGCTGGGGTGGGCTTATAATTACGATTGGTGCTCAGCGTCAGACACAAGCACTGGTTTGAGCTCCACTCCAGTGGATCACGGGCCCTCAGCGGGATCCTTTTCTCCGGGCACCATTTCCGGCCCTCTTGTGGGCAGACGATCACGGTTGCCCATGTGTGGGTAGGCAGTAGCTGCACGATCAGTGGCAGTATCCCCTTAGCGGAAAACTATGCGAAATGCAAGACAGCGGCTCAACCATGGCAAGTAGTTTTGTTTAATACTACTAGTGCATCACGCAAGGGGTTAGGTTTATATTTCAGGAAGGTATGATGGCTTTTAAAGGTGTGCAAGTTAGAGACCAGTGCCTAGGGACCAAATGATACAGTATAACCGTCCTCTGTAGTTATGTGCCCCCCCCCATCACCTGTATAATCATTTAGGGGGTGAGCTGCTTGGGAGGAGCGGGAGGCGGGCCCTTGGTAGTCTGCTAGGGTCTCTCTCCAGCCTTCTAACTCTTTTAGACCCGTGGTGCTGGGGTATGGGTCTGTTCCAGGGTCCCCTCCCTTTTTAGGTCTCGCCTCGATGCAGCGCATGCGCTGTACGCTTGCGAGATCTATTGTTGTTGATTTAGCTTGCGAAGGGGGACAGGAGATGTGCACGTGCCTGGACAGGCTATGTGTACATGTACGGCTTGTGGAGCACAAGGCACGCAGGGCACGCTTTCACTTTCCTAGTTTTTTTCTTTGGTGGCACAAAGGAATCAATTGCTCAGAAGACGGCAAGAGGGTGTCTCACATCTGTCCGTGGATATTATCTTATGTTGCCCAGTGTCAGAAGGCATATCCTAGGTTGAGAGCTCAGGTGGTTGATGTACCGCCATAATTTAGCGTTGTTCTTTTCCTTTAGCATGGCAAATACAATGAGCCATTTTTGTTCCATCTCTTTCCTCTTCTGCTCACCTACTTTCCTCCTGAAGGCGGCTCATAGTGCAACTATAGAGGCCCCCTCTGCCGATGTTCCTCTTTTCTTCCTTCTTCTAAGTGCCTACATTAGCGCTCCTTTACTTTGTCTCAGGCTTTTTGATGTCTGTGGGTTCTTTAAAGACTGGGCCGTATGACAGAGAGTTTTTTTACGGTGATTTTTGCCCAGCGGCCACCACAGGTTTTCTGTCATTTCTTACCAGCGACCAATCACCTCTGAGTCGGTCTCCCGTAATCATCGAGCCTGCCACGTTAATACCCACTCATGCATTTTCCCTTTGAGAGAAGTTGTCCATTTTATTCTTTTAATGTCTCAGAAGCGTTAGTCACCTGTGGTTTCTCCCATCATTTTCTGGAGATTTTCTGATTCCATACCTAAGTTGAATCTTGCGCGTTGAGGCCTATGGTCACTTTCCCCTCTGTCATCGACCTCGAATTCTTCCAACCTATCAGCCGTTTACTCATTGATTAAGATATAGTCCATGATAGATATATTCCGGAACAATGGTTTGGAGCACCACAAGGGTGATCGTAATTTCATCAGGAATTGGGTTGAGTGGAGTTTAACATTTTTAAGAATACAAAGACATGGGCCTGCCTTGTGCTGTTTGTTCTGGTTTCCGGTGGCACTTTCCAAGCCCCTCAAGTTAAAGTCTCCTGCAATGAATACATTAAAGTGCTTATATTTTATTAATATGTCTTCCAGCGTGTTGGTAAGAGAGTGCCGGGTTGATGTAGCAGTTTATGAGCAGCAGATTAAACTGCAGGTGGCCCTCCCTTAACCCATCGATTGTCATTGCTTGCAGGTCTGGGGAGTTTACTCTTATTCCTGTGGGCTTGAGTTTTCTCGCGTGGCTTATAAAGATAGAAAGACGTCCAAATATGTTTTTTTTGTTGCATTAATCCGATGTTCATGAAAGCCCACTATGGGTGTTGATGTAATTGACCAAGTTTCTTGACAGCAAATAATGTCTCCTTTTGCAAAATAGTCCTTTACTTCCTTGGTCCCTGCTTTTTTGTTTAACCCTGCGATGTTCCATGATATGAGGGTTAAATCTTGAGGGAGGTCCAAGTTTTGGCGTTGGCATTGATCTTCCCGCACCAGCTTTACCCTTCCTTCTCTATAGAGGACTTGGTTTTTGCTAGGGGTGCTGTTGCCAGCTGTCGCATCTTGTAGCCTAGTTCGTTTGACCCATTATCACTCTTCGCAGGTTGTCTCTTTGAAAGATAGACATATTGATTGGTGTTTTAGTGTGTTCATTAATGTATTCTCCTTGTTTCCTGTTGTGGGTGGTGCCTTTCAGGATTGATGTAGGCCCCAGCCCCTCTGTTTGAGGTATGAGGACGAAGCGGTAATTAGATTGAGTGGGTACTGTTACTTCTATGCCGAAAATTGCGAATTTTTGGGCTTCACCAAGGACTGCTCGTTAAGGGATTGCTCGCAAAAACCCAGAAGAGTTGAATCGCCGTGGCTGTCGCCTTGTGACCTTTCAAACTTTTCCCACTCTATATTTTCCAGAGTGATCTGAGACAGTGGTTTGACATGGCCAAAACGTTGTAGGATATTAGTTCTGTTTAAGATGTCTTGAGGGCCTTTCATGTGGTACCTGGAGGTGAGCGCCACCTTGTAGAATGTGGAAGGATCCGCAAGATTTCTTGTTTGTGTAACCCCCCCCCATTGCACTTTCTGCTTGATTTCAAACTGTGGGAGGGTATGATCGGGGTTCACCAATGTTGTTCATCTTCTGCCCTGTTGTTATTTCCCCGCATGCTAGCTATATGCTTTTGCTCCATCGGTGGCGATGTAGTGTGCTCCATAGTGCCTTTGTGACCCTTCAGTTCCAATAGGTCATAGAGCCTTATTCGTGTGGTGGCGTCCTCCTTACCCATGGTGACCTTGTTAGTTGTCGCCAGGTCTGCCGTCGATGATGACACTGCTAGGTGTGGTAGGTCAGCCTGGTCCGCCTGGTTTTCTTGAACCCTGCCTTGTTGAATTGCGCCACCCCTTTCTCTTTCTTAGGCCTTTCTTTGTCTCCCGGTAGGCTCTGGCTCTTGATCTTCTGTTTGGGATAAGAAATCGAGTAGTAAATTGCTTTTGTCTTCAGGTCTATGGCTATTCAACATTGCCGGTAGGATTGATCTCCTTTTCATTTTTGATCTCTTCAGCTGTTTCTTCTGCTTTTTCTTTGCCCTCCTTGTTAGGGGTTCTTCTGTTCTGGCTTCAGGTTTCCCCTCCATGTTTATTTTTGTTCTTTGGCTTCCTTTGTATCTGATCGTGCCAGAGCTTCCTCAGTATCACTCTTTGTCAGGGATGCCAGAGTCTCTTGATTAGTCTTTTCGTTCTGTTTCCATTTCCCTCGCTTGGCCGTGTTCTCCCTTGAAGGCCACTTTGAGATTGCCCTTTTCCAGCGGTTCAATTGTTCCTGGTGTTTTTAACAATTTGCCTCTGCTCTTGGTTAGTGCCACTCTATCCCCCAGAATTTCTGGCAATTCGGCCCACTTATCTATTATGTTGAAGATTGAGCGTGTACGAGCTATCATTGTCTAATTATATCTGATTGTTAACTCCAATTCGTCCAGTTTGTGGCCCTACTTCTCTAGGCACTAGGCTATTAAGGTAGAAGGTCAAATTGGACCTCCATTTTAGTTGCTTGTCATATCAGGGCCTTGGCTATTGACTTCTGAGCTTCTATGATGGTTGTCAGAAGGGAGGTGTTTTCTTGCTCGTCTTGCTCATCCAAATCCTTCTGGCATGTCGATAGGGACATCCCTGCTCGTTCTTTGCCCTGGTTTATGCAACATCCCCAATACGGAGGGGGGGTTAAGGTCCAAAGTTCTTTCAATTGTCTGATCTCATTTTTGTAAAAAGGAGTTGGTGAAATCTCCTATCTCTGGTGAGAGAAGGTGTCGTCGTCCAGTAGATGAAACCTTTGAATTTAGTCGTGAGGTGTCGTGCGGACTAGTATGCATTGGATGTTTGCCCTCGATAACTTCCAACGTGTCTTCCTTCTGGAGCCGATGGATCAAGGCTTTAATTGGTGAAAGGCTGTGTATCAGGTCAATGGGCTTCATTACGATCCGAGCGACTGTTGTGAGCCTCCCGGGGTCAGAGTCGCTGAACCTTTCTTTATATGTTATGCTATTTTCATCTGCAATTAGTATTTTACACCCACTAGAAGGGGACACGTTTTGATCTCCCTGTGCCCATGTATCTCGTACCTGGACCTGGTCCTGGTCCCCTTCATTGGGCAGAAGGTTGCTTCCTCCCCCAGATGTTGTGTTTTTAAATATCTAGCTGCTTGATGATTGCCTTACCGGGTCAAGGTGCTTGAGGGTTACTCGCAGTGATCTCTTCCGGGTCTTCAGTCCCCCCGGAAAGCATGCCAGTGGATGGGGAGCTGCCCGGCATCTGAAAATAATGGGTGATGAGCCCTTGTCGAAAGGATTGTAGAAGGGGGCTCATGGTGTGCGACTCTTGTCTAACGTTCTGAGCCGTACTCCTTGTGACCCTAGTTGTTTGTCCCTTGGGGACTTCTTTATCAGAGTCAGCGTCAGTGTCCCTCTTTGGTTTGAACAGTTTTCCCTTGAGAATTGTCCTCCGTGCACCAGGGAAAAATATTTGAAGGTGTTTTAAGATTCGTAAAAGTCACTCCCTTAGTTTTTGTTTCCCGTGAGCACTGTTTCCTGTGAGCACTCTTCTACTTCTTCCACTCTTCTACTTGTGCTACCTGGGCCACACTCCTCACCATGTAATTGGGCTAAACCAAAAGAGGAAAGCTTTGACTTCTGCAGCCTTCTCCGCTGTTACTCTGCCTGTGCACCTATATCCCTTTGTCCTTGTGCGCTTGCGGATACTCAAACTAGTTCTCTTGCTCTCTTGCCACGCTGCTCACTCTAAGCTCCTAACCGTTAGCCACCACCACTAGCCATCAGCCAGGTATCATGCGCTCCTGGTGATAGTCTCTCCCCCTTTCTCTTTTCCCTAGCAATATTTGGTGGGGCTGAGCCTGGTCCGGGCTGCATGGGGGAAATGAGGGAGATGTGAGGAGTATGAGGGTGTGGTGGATGGGTGATAGTGATTGTGCAGGCTTTTTCCATTTTTTCTCACTCACCCGGTGCTTGTGCAGTAGCCCCCTCGCAGCTCGCCGGTTGCTGTGCCACTGTGCACTGTGTAGGATGCTTGTTTCCGGTCCAGGGAGGACCTGGCTTGGCAGTTCGGGCTGGACTGTTTCCGTGAGGCACAGGGTCACAACGGATTTGCATATTGCCAGGTCTAAACTGGGGTGGCATGGCGAGCAAAAGAATGATGGATTTAACCCAGATCTCTTGACTGGGGGTGAATGTTTTGATTTGTTCTGCATTCCGTCCATCAATTGTGTGTCTTTTGGTTTCTGTGCTGGGCTGGGCTGGGTGTTATTCTGACCAATCTCAAGTTTCAGTTCTCAGTATTTTCCAGCCCCAATGCCCTCTTATCTCTCCGCTTGGCACCTCCGACTTGATGGATGTGTCCAGAGAGGGTGGGAGCAAGTAAAAGTCTTCTCCTGGAACTGGTGCCACTCAATTCTCCCGCAGCCCCCCTCGCCTTCCTGCAGCTGCCCGCGGCTCCTCGCGGCCCCCAGCAGTTCCCAGAGGCTTCACACGGCTCCCTGTAGTGGTTCGTGGTTCCTGGTGCGGTTCTTGGTCAGGAGTTCCTTGCTCCCGCAGCTCTGCTGCCACTGTTGCTGTTTTCTGCAATCTCCCTAGGTCTCTCACAAGACCTGGACTAGAATCACAAGACACAAAGCATGTAAAACATACAGAATAAGTAATCCCTTGTCGTGATTAATGTGATGTGCCATCAAATAAGTTTCTAATTAAAAAGCAAAGTTCTGAATAGGAGTGTAGGGTTCACCAAGGGCTCTGGTAGGTCCACCCCCCCCTGCCCCTGTCCCCCCACACCATAGTGCAGTTGTGCTGGTAAGTTATTCAGTCTGTTTCATTCTGGACCGCTCCTCCACCAGGGCAACAGCTGGGCTACCCTGTGGGCAGGGAGTACTCCTGTGCCCGTCTCTCACCTCAAGGTGATACATCACCCCCCCCCCTCGGTTTCTCCATAGGTTTTACCTAATCGGAGAGCCGCCTCTGCGGTACACCAGCGCAGATATCTCCACTTCCCTCTGGGCAGTGCCGCCACCGGTCAACAAGAAGTCCTAGAACAACAACTGCATGCCTCAGTCCTTCTCTTATAGGACATTTTCAGACGACTTTTTAAATTTTGCATTTGAACTTTGAGGCGCTATCAGGCAGGATGAGCCGCTTTGTGTATCTGTGCTTTGTCAGTTAAGACGCTTTCTTTGTGTCCAGGATTCGTTGCCGGGGGTGGCTCTACTGGTGATGGTTCACTTCCACCCACCCAAACCATGGACAGAGAGGACAAGAAAGGCTTCACGTCTTGCCACTACGACCAGCACTGCTAAGTACCACACATCAGGCATAAGACTAATCCATTTTAGTGTGGTGTCTGAATTACTGCACTTAAGTGCACTGGTCATGCGTTTATAGCGCCCAACAACCATCTGTGAGGCGTCTCAGTGAGGAGCTGCATTGTGCATGGAATGTGGTGGCGGGTAGTGCGTTGTGCTGCCTGAGCCTTGTGCTGTCTCAAAAATGCACTGTGTCCTCTCATGAACTTGTTTAGACCCACGATTATATGATATCTGACTAGTTTGTCGATACAGTTAACTTAACGCACAGCGTGACTGGGGCATCAATCAAGGGGAGCCCGGGCCTTTCTCTTCAGCGTACCACGTTGCCTGTCAGTGCCCTGTGGTATTGTAAATAACAACCCTGAGGACCCGGCAGGCCCTCACATGGATCATGTTGTAACAAGACATGGCCTAGCACTTTTAAAGTAGAGACAGCAGTGTGATTTGTCTGTTGTTCTGCAGTGTAAGAAGGTATAAACAAGCATTTCACAATGCAATAGGTCTCGCATTTTCTAAGCTTTGACCTATTGGCATTGTAAATGACAATGCCTTTTAGTTATATGCACTTTGTACTTCTAGTCGTCGCTTGCAGGTTTTCAAAACACATAAATAAAAACGCATTGTCACTTACAACGCCAATAGCTCAAAATCTCGCAAATGCGAAACCTATTGCATTGCAAATGCTTGTTTCGCTATGTGGGTGGTTTTCCCGCCCATGACCTGGTGGGCAGTGGGCAAGAGTGGGCTTGGTAAACAAGCTGCAAGGGGGACTGGTCAGGTACGCTAGCAGCGCAAGGCAGAGTTCTGTGAGCACAACGGGCACACAGACGTTTTTCTCTAGAGCGAAGAAACAGGCAGCACAAGGATGGATGGCAACTAAGGGGGTAGTCAGCTTGAGTTGTAGAGGTAGCAGCAGTTGGCTGTGCAGCAGTGTAGCTGGGTTAGGGTCCAGGTTACTTCCTGTGCATGATTCAGGGCATGAGGCGCCAGGCCAAGCCCTCGCATAATAAGTAGTGTCAGGTGAGCTTCTGCACATGTTCACTGTGCTGTGCCGAGCGGCATCGGGCTGGTGAGCGGCACCAGGGCTCATTCTGGGAGTGTACCACACATGACACAAACGCATAACATACATTTGGCATAATAGCAACAGGATCTAGGTTAGGGCATGGACTGATACATGAGTGGCCCAGTAGACCTCTTCTCCACTAATACAGGTAAAAAGGGCTGGTCAGAACTATGGATTCGCAAAGCATGATAAGCTACCACCACTTATGTCCATGCTAAACCTACGACAGGAACAGTAGTCCTCTCTCAGTAAATGACAGTACAGTTGATGTTCCCCACCAGGTCACCAAACATGTTCAGAGCCTCTCTCATGTCAAAGTATAGGCCTAGGCCTCTGTCCACAATCTACATCATAATGAAGCTAGGGACAAATATAAAAAATCAAGAAACCAGATACTTGCAGCCGGGCACTCAGGGCAGGAGAACACAGCTGTACACCATGTAGGAGAAATTCCTGTCTCAATAAACATAAACACTCTCAAAGTTACATCTTTCTCCACAGGCAGAGTTTAATACCGTGGAGTGTGTTTGTTGGGCATGGGATGGCCTCCACTGCCGAGCTCAGTGACACTGCCTATATGCCCCCTCCATCCCGTCAGCTTACAATCCAATGCTGCCAGCCCTACATGATGATGGTGCTTAAGCGCTAGCACATAGCAGGAAACTATTTACATACAGTGATTTATACCCTGAATGTCAATTCTTCCCCCCATTTGCAATGGAAGAGAACACACCATGCTCAACACACTCCTCTATTATCTGATTCGCACCACATGCATGGCGCAACACACTACATTTCCTGAACCTCTGCCTAAACTACATGCCCTTTGAATACATATTGACAAACGCCTTCCCTCGTAGACTAGTCACATGCCTGTACACCCCCATGCAAAATAAGGCACCTGCTCGCAGCCCCATGGCCTTAGCTGGGTGGGCAGCAAACATAGTCCCCCCCACCTACGGAGGCACAATGGAGTTATTGCTGTGAACAACTGGGGACCCTTTCACTCAATTACAGACTCAGAATCCTGTATTTCAT
Source organism: Lissotriton vulgaris (assembly GCF_964263255.1). Lineage (NCBI taxonomy): Eukaryota > Metazoa > Chordata > Amphibia > Caudata > Salamandridae > Lissotriton > Lissotriton vulgaris. The sequence goes on along the minus strand of NC_141693.1, from coordinate 357,695,449 downwards.
ATTCCTATACAGGCTATATCGTACACCTGAACAGATGCATTGTATGGGCCCTTCTGAAAGAGGCATGCTTTGTGCGATGCTCAGTGCCCCAAGCCTCCTTCCTACACTTAGCATGGGAGTGCCCCAAAGTTGCAGACTATAGAAGTGAAATACATCACACTATCCACCAGTAAATTCGTCACTCACTATCGCCAACTCCACTAGTAAGTCTATTATGTTATGTAATAGACATCCCACCTGAACATCGACGCCTCACGGCCATGCTCTAGCTTCAAGTCCAAATGTCAAAATGCTAATAGTTGCGGGAGAAAACTAGCAACTATTAGCTATGAGTTTGGTTATGAGACGTCACCTACGGCCAAGAGCAATTGGCCTATTACTGGAAATTAATGCAGCTGACCTCCAGCCCTATAGACATTTGGGAACCATTCTTAACTTACCTACGATTCCGAGCTCCTTCCCCTTCTTAGTGGCTGTGTGATATATCTGTTCCCTGGCCATTGCTGTCAGCGAGTCCATCTAGCCAAATTGATGCAACGTATAGCTGGCAATTCCTCTTTTCTCTTTGAATTTGTCTTTGTATTAAAAACTGCCATATTAGGAAATACCACAGCACTGTTGTGCTTTACTGTGAATTTGCCCTTATTCATAGTTGTGGTCCTTGAATGAAAGGTTTTATGGGATGATATAATGATATAATGTTTCAATGACTACACAGAATTCTGCCTCTCTGTTCTTTATATAAAATGCTAATAAAAATAAAGAAATACTAAAAAAAGTTACGTCTTTCATTGTTTAACACAACACATGGTTAGTCTTAAAGGCCTCTTTACAACTGTCATACCCTTTTCCCTTGTGATAACGGGAAGCAATGCCAGTTATTCAGTGTTACATCTTTTACAGTTGAGGTGCTGGTTGAATGTTCCCTGCTATAAGTCTGAGAATCCTCAGTAAAATATGTTTTAAATGTGGTATAATATTAATAGAATGTGTTATGGTGCTGTACGATGTCTTGAAGATCTCTGTATTACATTTACTCCTATTATGGTCCTGTGGCGATTCCTGGTAAGGAAGCCCATTTCAGCTATAGGAAAACTTATTACCGCTGTAACAGTACTTTGTAGTATTGTGTGGGGCTTGTGATTGCCATTGTTTAATAGTGATATCTAATCAGTAGTGCTTAGTTGAGGTAGAACTATCCGATCTAATCTTCATTTCAGTTGCCATGTTTAGGTTCACTTGTCTAAATGCTTCTGATATGGAATGGACATGTTATGGTAATGGAACATCTAGATGTTAAACGAAAATGTGGCTTTAATGCCTTATTTGAGCGTATGATGACCAACTGGTGTGCTGAGTTTGTTCTGTTAGAGGGTGAAAAATAAATAGCTTCATGTGCAATAGCAGTTGAGATGGCAACTTATAATCTACTATTGACCTGTTTCACAAATCTATTTGTGTTAATGGCAAGATTTACAGATGCACAGAACACAAAATAGTTATTTAACAGCTGTAAATCACTTTGCTCCTGCTTAATAATACTTTGATACGCCCACTAAAATAAAAAAAATATGGTGACAAGATTTTCCCAAGTTTACTCCTGTAAACTTTTATGATTTGTGCACATAGATGTCTAATATACAAATTGCTTTCAGCTTCATGCCCTGCATGTCTGTGGTGCCATGGTGTCTACTTAATTGTCTCCAGTGGTGTGTCTAACATTCTTATTTGGAGTATGGGACGCTTCTTGGTAGCAACTCCTAGATTGTGGAGCTCTCTACCCTCACATATCAAAACTGCTCCTACTCTCATCTGTTTTCGTAGGGCATTGAAGACTTGGCTCTTCAACCAATAGGTCTGTGCTTACCACTGTATCTTAAAGTATCATACTGCGCCTAGACACCCTTGGGTAGTAGCTGCGCATTAAAAATTCCATAAATAAATAAAATAAATAAAGAACTATATCTGGACAGAACTGAAAAGTTACATTGTTGAATGCAGGATTGTTGTTTGATCTTCAGATGTATCTGATTAACTAGCATATTGGAACAGGAATAAGTAGTAGTGATACTTAATGTCTAATATGGTAAATTGGAATATAGTGTGTAATTTCATGGGCTTTGGCGTTGTCTGTAAATTGTGATAGTCGAAGGTACGGCGTTGTAGATGTCAGATGACCTCTCCTGTATGTCCTTTTGGAAACTGGGTTGCTCCAATAGAGGAAAGCAGCAATTTAAATGTATAGCTTTATAGTTATAGATATAGGAATTAAATAGCAGTGGTATAGGAGGAAAAAATAGGTAAATGAAGTTTTGATGATATTTCATAAGGAGGGGATCCTGTTGGAATGGTAGTGATAACAGATGAGTAAAGGAGTGTTTCACAGTTGAACGGAAGGATGGACTGATTCTCAAGGTCAGAGCGTTTATGAGGATGACAGTAAAAAAAAAATCTTCTTTGAATTTAAAGCATGGAGTAAGATCGATGGCAACCCACCTATGCTGGACGGATAAAGGAGATACATTATCAGATCATTGACACTGTTATCTGTAAGGATGCCCAAGTTTTGCTATCATTAAATTTAGTTAGCCGAGTTCCTTAGTGCTTGCAGATTTGGGATCTGCATAAAAGGTTTGTAAGGTTTATATATAAAGTTATATACAGATATCAAATAAAGTTATCAAATATCTATATATTTATATATATTATATATTTTATATATTTATATTATTTTATTATATATTATATATTAATATATATTATACTTTATATATTATTATATTATGTATTATTTTAAATATTATACTATTTCATATTATATATTTTATATATTTAGATATTATATACATATATATTTATTATATATTATATATATTTATATATATATATATATTTATGTACATCATATATTATATATTATTATATTATATATTTTTTATATATTATATTATTTTTAATATATTCTATATATTTTATATACATAATATTTATTTATAAATGTATATATCTAAATATCTAAATTTCAAAATATCTAAATATCTAAATGTTATATGGTCAGTCCTGCAGAGTTATCTCTCTAGCTTGGGCAAGGGGTTCACCTTATTCTCAGAGAAATATACAGAGAATACACAGTGGGACATTTTCAATAATATTTATTGAACCAATGTTATTCTTGCATAAAATAAGTGTGCTGCAATGATTAGGAGACAAAAGCAGATAAACGTGATTACAAGCACCAAAAGCGTAAAAAGTAGGTAGAGTTCTACCATGGTGCTAAAACAATGTATATATGCAGGCACTCAAACAAGGCAGTAATTGGGTGTACTCCTACTCTGCGAACCATACTTTAAGTGTACCTAGAGTGTATGTAGGAGCATAGCCAAGAATCCCCCCAAGGGACGATCCAACCCCATTACCTGATGGGAGAGAATGAAGGACCCTGTTTTGGTCACAAACTGGACACCCCTCACGAGATGTCAGGTAGCTGCATGATGATTTCTCTGCATGCAAGGTCCCTCATTGTCAGCGGAAGTACCTCTTCTACTAATCTATCAGGCTGCTCATCTTTTATAGTAGAAAGCAGTCTAACTGACTAATGGTTGCCACTGGTCTCTGCTTATATGTATTATTGCTGGTTTGACTTCTGGGTGTGCAAGTATAATTCATGCTCCTTAATTCTTCTTTGAATGTCATTATCCATGCCTACCTCTCTCGAGGAGGTGACGTCAGGCATCCTAGTGAAATAGAAATAATTTATAGTTCTCAATTCAGCTGGAAGGCTGACGTCCTACAGCGTGCTAGGTGCAGAGAGGAATGTCAAACTAAACTCACCACCCTCATTGCGGCCTCGGCTCGAGGAAGAATGTATGTGGGGTCGGAACGGAACCGGAATCCTCACAGACTCGGACTATCTTGGCGAAGAGTTGGGTCACCCGTACTGAGCCTAAAGAGCACCGCGGTCTTACAGTTGCTACAGGCCCTGACTCAGGCTGAATTATAGTGAGACGATGAGAGTCTAGTCATACTTGGCCGACGAGGACCCGTATCACACGCAGCACTCGTCCCAGCTTTTTAGACAAAAAGCACACAGTTCACTTTATTACTTGTTGTTTCGTAGACAAGTAAACTTGGGCTTTGTTTTAATATTTCACCAGGCAATTTGGCTTCTCTCTACAAATACAGGATCAACTGAAAGTGTGATTAGCAGATTAGCTACTGTCTGCACTGTTTGCAAAGTTCCCTGGTTAATCCAACTGTGAGCATCACCATCCCTGCAAAAATCAATGTATAATTTAAATAAAATATTCCGATAATATGGACACTTTGTAGATACTTTTGTGCACATCACGTCGTCACCACCACATGATCATCCCCCTTTCATTACTACACACAACACAACCAGCCCCAGACGTGACAATGACGCCACATCACCACAGCTATCGCGCTAAGCGTTTTTGGCCAAACAAACACTCTGAAGACAAGAAGAAGTCAGACTACGTAAAAAAAAAAACACACCAAGAGATTACCCACTGATAGCTTTTAAATCCTAATATTCTTCTCACAGGCCACATGTAGCACTGCAGGCACCATGGTCCATGATTTAAAAAATCTCATTCATTGACTGTACTGTTTTACTGAGCGACATCGACGTTAATGCCGGTGTTAGCAAGCACTAATCAATCATGATGTGCTGCCAGAACTTCAACAGTCCTACTCACCTCCAGTCCTGCTGCCAGGCACAGAGGCCTGTAACTTACAGGCCTGGCAGCAGGCGGTGTTGAAGTAGTTCTGGTGGGCCGGCGCACGCCTGATTGGCATAGGTGCGCACTGTGCAGGGGATTGATTGAGGCTACTACGGGGCGGTCTACGGCTACAAGAAGGAAAAGAATCTTACTTTCTTTGTTTCATCAACACACAGATCCATCAGAATCAGATGGAGTCTCGTTGTCAGAAAATCAATGATCAATTAGATGGATGCCTGCTAGCTAGCAGCTATCTGTGATCTGAAGTACGTCAGTCATGAGCAGTAGGACACAAGGTCTGTGTGTCGTGTCGTGTGTGGCGGGGTGATGGACTGCAGTGCGCGAGGTCACGTCACTACTAACAAAATGGCTAATCACTGTCTGTATGGCTTCACATAAGCCACAGTGATTGGCCATACGTATTTAGTCAAGTGCGGCAGTGCCACCACCCACATGCGGCACCCAATGCTGCTCGGGCTGCGCTGTGTCTCAGCCAATCCAGGAGCTGCATTAGCAGTGTCAGGATTGGCTAGGGCACCAATACAGCCCGCCCATTAGAAGACCGGGGGCTACTGCATGAAGCAAGCAACCCTTGGCCTCTCGGGTCCCACCTCGCTCTCCTAATGGCCTGGGATTGGGGGACGGTAGTGTAGTGGCTGTAGTGCGCATGTTCTGGCTGGTCATAAAAATGACCAGCCCAAACCCGAATATGCGCAATACACGACGCTGTCAGTGTGACAGTCTGAGTCTGACTGTTACTCAAACCACTACATTCAGTGCTGCCGCAGCCCCGCCCCACCCTCTTCAGCGCTGCGGCCAATTGATTCGGGCCTGTCCCGACTCCCGGGTACAACACCTGAAGATCTTTTCAGTGCGAGTCGCAAGTGAGACTGCGAGTTTCATGAACTGTTGATTGCACAAATTCAGGGCATGATGTGGCTAGTGGGGCACGCCCCAATGGACGCACCGCCCCTGACTTTAACCCCCTGGGACAGAAAACAAACCCAATTCACCACCCTGAAGCATCAAAATGATACACAGAGGAATAAAAACAAATCGAAACTGGAGCTTTGCCACTTATGGCAAAATGGCAGAAAACATATACTCCGGAGAATAAGAAAATGTTTATGGTGCGACTAAAAGCCTACAAAAAATCAATTTGGGGGGCTAAATATGCCTATTTAGCAAATAAAATCCTAAATTCTGGCAAGAAAACTAATAAAATACTTGATACTGTCAGCAAACTTTCTAACCTTGATCGCTCAAGAATGACTACTTGACCTTCTTTTTCATTGACAAATACGGTTGATTAAAGACAGTATTCCTCCCAGCCTCCTAACTAGCACTACTGGCTCGAAGATGTGAATTTTATAACACTCTCAGTTTTACATGGATGGGCTGTGCTGAGGGGTCCCCCGCGGGGATGCGGGAGCCTGTGTTACACCACTGCCTTGAGGGCTAGTAATTAACTGCATTTTGTAGTAGTACAGTAGCACTACTAGCATACTCACAATGGTATTCACAAACCTCTGTGCATAGTTTCCACCTCTACTGCTCCTAACATTTGTGGGCATGGAAGGAAGGGGGAAGTGGATGGGCAAAACAGCATACTTACTACTAAAGAGGAGGCATTGGGGAGGAGTTTAGGGAGGGGCAGTGAGAGGTTTAGGGAGCCCCCTTGGGGACGCACCAGATCGTAAGCGCGGCGGCCCCCACCAAGAACATGTGCATTCGCCGTTGACCCACCCACCCACACCTGAAATGTGGGCATCGCACCCACAGGCAGACGTAGGGCTCAGGCAGGGCGGTGACAGCACAGAGGGACAGCAGTCAGAGCTGAATAGCCAAAGAAGAGCTGCTCAAACCCGTGTCCTTGGGATGCCTTACGGCAGGGGCACTGGGAGCAGTCAACAGGTCAGCATGGCGCAGCAGAGGGTGGACATGGCATTTGCAGCCCTGGTCAGGCATGGGTGCTGGCCTTCAACACTTGGCAGCAAAGTGTAGCCTAGAGGCTGTAAAAAAAGGGCTAGACCTGCTGACAAAGGGGGTATTCGCATAGGACACTGTGAAGTTTGTATATGACAATATGTAAATACAACGGTGGCCTTTTGCACCATCAATGAATGAAGTGTTTTGTAGAATAAAGGGTTGCATGCATGACTGGAATCTCAAGGGGCTCATGCTCCATATCGTTGTTAATACAGAGCATTTTTATTTTCTCCCTTTCACACAACGCAGTGCAGAAAATTGTCTTTGTGTCAGCGTTGTGTGAAAGAAAAATAAATCTGGGCCCCAGTGTACAGTCAGTCCTCAAAGCCTGAGTGCCTACTGGAAATTGCCTTCAACTTTGAACAACCTCAATATGGTTTGCAGGAGTGGTGCATTTGCCTAGACCCATACATTTGGATAGTCTCAAAATATAAAAACAATTGAACCACACAAGAACACAGCGAAAACCAGCAACACCGCAGAAAACATCAAAAGCTCTAGAGGGCACAAAAACACAAAATAAAAGCAAAACAGCAAACATAACAACACAGCAACACTACACCGAACAAAACTACACAAAGACAACAGAAAACATTAATACTACAAGATTCAATACTGTTAAACAACACTCAACACAGCCATGTGCTATAGGAGGATTTTAGAAATTACTAGAGGCACATGGTCTTAGTGCAAACTCTCTGGAAACAGGGCATAGTCTGAAGCTCAAAGTTGTTGCTGAAGGGCAGAGTTTAGATAGCATTTTCTAGTTTTGGCCTAAATAAATCACTTATGAAACATTGTTAAAGTGAATCACTGACACCCGTAGAGAGAGAAGTAACCTATACATGATATATCGACAGACAGATAGAAAGATAGTGTTAGTAATGGGATTTCTGGTTGGTTAAGGTTTGCACCAAAGCCAGGCAGGAACCACCACTCTAGTCAGGATAAGGGAGTTACAATCCTAAAATAACCCATGCTCACCCCCTTGGTAGATTGGCACAAGCAGTCAGGCTTATCTTAGAGGCAGTGTGTAAAGCATTTGCACATAACCAACAGTAATACAGTGTAAGCACTACAAACGGACACCACATGAGTTTAGAAAAATATCCAATATTTTTATATACTCAAACAAGACCAATTACAATAAGCATCCACAGTACACTACTTTAAAATAGTTGCGTTGCAAGATGTCTTAGAAACACAGTACTTTTATGTCGATAGCTCCGTCCGGGCTATCACGGTGTCGTGAACAAGCACGTCCAAACAGTTCTGGCTGGACTGAAGGACTGGGTTTTTCTAAGACCCAGCGGTGCCAGGGGACAACACCTGAAACCTTCGTGGGTAACCTGTTCCGGCGTACAAATGACAGAGACACGGGACACTTCCTTCGGCGTCAAAGATATCGAGGTTTATTTACTGCAGGGAACACAGAAGTCACAGGAAGTACAACACGTGTAGGTTCGAGGAGACTGCTTCAAATTGCTACTGTAGGTCGCTCCTTTTATACACATTTTGCTCATAGGTTAACATGGTACACAAAGGTTTAGAACTTGGTTCCCATCATAATCTCCAAGAGGGGTTGCTTTGATGCATTCAAGGCCCGGAACATAAGTACGGAAACATTTGGTGGTTCCCAACTGTAAAACCCATCTTCCCACCATTAGTACATTCCAATCGGCAGTAAACAGATCGAAGAAGGAACAGAGGAAGGCAGAAACAGTGGGGACATCGGAGAGGGTGTAAAAAGGGGTGGTATCGGGAAACACGAGCTGCAGGCATCAAAGGGACGTGCCTAATGAGATGCACGGTTAAGACAATAGACCGGCACGGCAAGATGTGCCTCGAGCGGGGCCATCTGCCTTACAGTGTCATCCCCCTCATCATAAAGACACTTTCAAAGGAAACGTGTCTTCCGCAGAAGTCTTGGGAATCCCAGGGTCGCGAAGCGGACAGCGTCCGTTCGCTGGCTACTTGAGGGCAAGAAACAAAATGGATGCCGTATCTAAGATGGAACCCGTGGGTACAGATAGATAAACCCACGAAACAAACGAACGGTTTAGGCTAGCACAGCGAAACTGCGTACACCCACTAAACTCGTCATTTGCGGTTCATAGATACCAGACTCGACCATATTCGTTCGAGTCGAAAGCACCACTTACAATCGTTACGGAACCTCAGGACGCGGCATCGCGGGTCAGCTGCGATGTCGGGAAGACCCATCAACAGTACCTTTCAGAGATGTAGGTCGTCGATGACCACTCGTTGTCACGCCCGTTGCAGGCTATCTCCTCTGATGAAGTCAGGAGCGCGGGCGTTGGCAGGCGTCGGGTGCTGCGGTTTAAAGTGCGGCGTGCAGTGCCCTCAGTTTGAGGTGCAAGCAGCAGCTCGGTGGCGGCGTCCAATGGCGTCGTCGGTGAGACCAGGGTCGCAGTGTGAGATTAAGGCAGTGCTCGTCACGGTACTGGCTGGTCACAGTGCAGCAGCGGCGTCGCTGTTGCTAAAGCGCTGTCGTCAGCTGACAACTGGAGTCAATGGCACCAGCGTCGATAGGCCAAGGCTGCGATGCGAAATAAAGGCGGTACGTCATATAACTTTATGAGCGGTGCCCCCGAACCACGGTGCAATTGATGCCCATGAAAATCCAATCTCCCATAGGTACTCCATATTGTCTTTTGAGACAAGAAACCTGCAGAAACAGAATTAAAATAGACTGTAAAAAGCCAGTTGCAAAACAGTGTGACTGAAATAATAAAATTGAACTTACCTTGGCCTTCTTACACCTTGATTTGCTGCAGCTGTATGGAAAGGACTTGCAGAAACAGTTGACAAACTGGTGACTGTTTGTAATGGAAACAGAAGTGATCCTTCACAACTCTTCCAAAATGAAGCTCACAGTGATGGTCGCACTTCCAGAAAGATTGTAGACCACTAATATGGCAATTTAAATTTCCAAATGGCTCTCCAGGTGTTCCAAACAGTTAATATTAACACACAACAAAGCTCTATCTAAAGCAAAAAATGATGATTTTGAAGAGGTGAGAAGGTCCACAAGATCATCTGATAATGCTCATTTAAGAAACAAACAAGCAAAATGAGCAATAAACTGAGGGTCATATTCACAAGGAGCTATCGCCGAATTAACGGCACTTTATCGCAGCCGGAGTAGTGATAAATTTACCTCCGCATTCACAAGCTGGTGTAAACAGCCCACAGCGCCATTTTATCCGCGATAGCAGCTGAAAAAAACATTGCTGCAAAGGACCACCGCAACTATCGCTAATGAGATGCAGAGTGGGTGTTCCCGTACAAAAAGCCTCAACAACATCACACCTCAACATTTCAATGACTAGCCAGATCGGCGATAAGAACACAAACAGGCGATAAGGCGCGTTAGCACCAGGAAATTTACAACTGCTCTGACCAGGTGTAAAGTTGGACGGAAGCCTGCACCACAAAAGGGAACAAAGCCCAGTGCTACATCGGAAGGGCAACAGATGCCATTGAGCCACTCCTCATGCAGCTCAGACACCCAAGAGGGCCACAACACCCACCACCACCACCACAGAAGACCCAACCCACACCCGGAACAACCCCTCCCCGGACCACCACAGATGCAGCGCAGACAAAGACAGCCGACCCCCAGGAAGTGTACCAGCCCCACAGACCCAACATCTGACAATGTTACCGTCCACTACAGGCTGAAAGTGACAACATCCTATGCATTCTGACCATCATCGCCTAACAGGCCTAGGGCACCAACACAGCGGACAACCAACATCCCACCTCACAGCAAGCTGCTGGCTTGGCTGCATCTGTTGGCACCTGGTACCCCACAACCAGCACCCACCAGAGTCAGAGGAGTCTCACTACCAGCCACATCCAAGTCCCCCACACCTGTCATGAACATCACCATCACCCTGGTACCCCAAGCCCCATACGTCCAACACAATGCACAAGATCTTCTGGAGCCCAAGTAAGGACCATACGCGCCAGCAGGATGCACACACATGTTGGGGGCAATCCACAGAGCACATGTCCTACATGTGCCCCCTGGTGACACAGCACACAATCACCACAACAGGAAGCATACGTCTCACATCAATGTGCAGGCAACAATAGAACACCGTGGAACCTCCAACAGTGTTGCCTTCAAATACACAGCCAGTGTGCATGATTCCTTCATCATCCGACAGTCCATCATCAACCAGCGTTCCCAGGATGGCAACAAGGGAAATGCACAGCCCCTTGGCAAATTCCAAATGAACACCCCACTCACCTCAACTCCACAACCATGCAAATCACAACTCTGGCAATGCACACATCACAAAATCACAACCAACATGCACAACAACATGCCCACCCACCTAACACGACAGAAGAACTTACAATGGTAACCTGGGCAAGCCCTGAACATGAGCCATAAACGGCATGGCACCTCAGCCACACAATAGCTAAATGTGGAGAGAGGTGGCAACCAGGCATGTGTGAAGGATGCAGTAGAACCATGATTGGTAAAGTACACAATGCTAAGAGTGGCGGAGAAGTTCTGGACAGACCGCAGTATGCAGAACACACCCATATCTCTTGGGACATACACCTGTGGTGTATGGAGTGTTGTGGACGCAACCATGCCATCCCAGCCAGAAGGGGACCGCACGGAAATGTTGCCTGTTACAACCCCCTAAGCGTGACTGGAGTGAGATGGCCCAGCGTACGCCACACCAGCGTAGGGGTGTAAATAAAAAGCACATAGCTCTGGGCGTGGTCCTCTTCCGGAAAGCCCGACGTCTCTGCCAGGGCGGCACCTGTCAGCCCACCACAAGGCCGATGCCGTCATCATGAGCGGAGTTGCCTGCAATGCTGTGCGCCTGCCCGACCACGGCACGCTGACCACAAACCCGTCAAGTCCGCCCCTGCGCAGCCAGGCCACACTGATCACCTGCTGACACCAGCATGTGCCGGCGCAAGCTCCAAGCCCGAGTCCCGCAACCTTGGCAGCCTCCTCAGATCATCATGGCCTCCACGACACAGGCCAGATTCAGTCCTTTCTCGTTGACGTACTCTACTGCCGCCTTTGGCATACTCTTTGGCCCAGTAGGTCCCATATGTAAAACTGTGTCCTGAGTCATGAATGGCAGAGATCCCAAATCCGGGCCAGCGGCCTCACCACCAGACCCCACCCAATCAGTGATGCATAGTTCCATATGGGCATCTTGTGACACGTGCTGCCACTAACCCTGTTCAACATCAGCCGGCTCCACATGGTGCCACTAACCCTGTTCAATGTCAGCCTGCTACACATGGTGCCACTAACCCTGTTCAACACCAGCTGGCGACACGATGTGCCACTAACCCTGTTCAATGCCAGTCGGTGCCACGTGGTGCCACTAACCCTGTTCAACACCAGCCGGCGACACATGGATGAGGGACCAGGACTACCCTGCGGACCAGTAGGTCCCACATCCAGCACCTAGTCGCAAATCACGAATGGCAGAGTCCACACCAGTGGTCGCACGGAGAGGAATAAGAGGAAGATGCATCTCAGTCCGGACTAAAGCCGGGTCAAATACACGGAGGTGACTGAACACGTGGTGCCACTCAATCTTAACTACTCAGGCCGGTGGGGCCATGCAACTTATGCCGGCGACACTCGGTGAATGGGCCGTGCTGACCACTGCCTCCAGCCTACACTGCGGTCCAGTAGGTCGCAGTTTTGATTTGGCAATGGTGGAGTTCATGTCAGTGTACCGACATCATTGCAGACTGCATCCCCTCTCAGCACCTGTGCCACTAAGTCTGTTCTCCGACATTCATGGACACTCACTGGTCGTACATTGGTGACGTTTGAGTCTATGGACTAGGGGTTAATTTTCATACTCATGTAGCTGATACTGAATTGTTGGCAAAAACGAGGGTTGCGCTTTCCACTCCTTCTTTTGCTGCTTCAAGATAACATCAGACCTTCTGCATCATGCCCTGGAGGACACCTTCCACTGTCTTCCGCAACCCTCTGCAACATGCACTTCGGACATTGATGGGGACCCGCTCAGGTCACACGGCCCATCTGACTGCACCGCAAGTCACCGTCCCGTGGCTAGGTGCCTGTGCCGGCTGCAGTGCATTCAGGGCCACTAACTCTGTGCTGGTCAGGTCTGAGACCCCTTCTGCTGAGACATTGGATGGCCTCTGAAGCGATGGTCTTGGGGTCATCAACGCTAGGTGTCTGTGGCCCTGTGCTGTCCGCAGCCTCCAGCCTCAACTGCGGGCCACCAGGGCCCACACATAGAATCAAGTCCTGACCGGCCCGGACTTCGCATCACTGCATCTACCAGCGTCGAAACGGTGGTCCTGACAGACCTACAGAGTTGCTCAGACCTGTCATGGATGTCATCATCGGCCTGATACCCTGCTCAGCACTCCAGGTGCCAGTGTCTGTTACTGATTGAGTTTTGTGCTGTGGAGAGGTTGCGCAGCAATGTCACCTCAAACAGTGTGGGAGCCCTGATATGTTGATGTGGGGGATGATGCAGGTCTAACACACCCCACTGCATCTGATTCATGTGTATATATCATGTGTATATATCGAAGGGACACAATCTGAGACTTTTTCTTCACATGAGCGCGCTTATTTCCAGTGCCTCAACCCCAGTGCACTGCAACTCACGGACATTTCTGTTTGCATGTTGGCTGTCCTCTGGACTTTCTCTGGCTCACTCCATGTTGTCAGCTGTTGACTCTGTTATGCATGAGTTTTCTGTTTCTGTTGCACTGGTGTCCAATGTTCAAGTTGCCAACACCAAGCATTCCGTGTGGACTGACTTACACTCACCCCACACACATCCAGCACAGGCGTCACTGTACATGTGGCCATGCCAATAAAGGGGCCGGGTGCACGTGCCCGTAGCCAGTTCAACATGATATATGCGTGTGTCCCTGTGATCTTGTTTTATGCATGAGGGCCCTAGGGCATTACATTATGCTGTGTACATCAGATGCAGACATGTCACAGCAGGCAGCGGGTTGTAGCTTGGACATGTAGCTTTGTCGTCACCCAATCAATTTGTAAGGGAAGTGCCCAGGGCAGTCGTATGCATAGCCAACATAGAGGTGTGACTGCTATTTGTGAGCCCCTGGGCGTGGTTCTGTACTGTGAAAGTGTATCTGCATGTGTCTCTATGGCAGTGTGGGTCTCCTTAGTGGGTGGTCGCTGAAGGGTGATAGACACCTATGTATGTGTTCTAGTTCACATTCCAGGTATTTGGCTCCCACCCACACCTGGATGGCCATCTCCTTTGGTGTGCTGACACATGGCATTGTGGTGCCATGTGCGGGTGGGTAAAGTGTTGTGAGCCAGCTGTGCTTGTGTGTGCTTCCTGCTGTGTGGTCTGTTGCAGACTCTGTGTTTTCCTCTGAGTAGCTTGGTTGCACGGGTCCTGGTGGTGGGTTGCGTGGGATATCCATACACTGTTGTAGGACGTCGATGTCGTTGGTGTGGGGGTCCTCTCCGGCATCGCAGATGTGTTGTCTTCTGTGCTCTTCTGGAGGTTTTGTGTGCCCCACTGCAATGTGCATGGGAGATGCAGGTTTACATTGTGTTGCAATGTATGTTCGCGCATTGTTCTGGTTTACATGCAGACCGTATGGCAATGTACATTGTGACAGTATGGGATGTGCTGGATTCTTCTGCGGGACAGTGTACATTTGGACTACATGACGGATGTGAGGTCGTATGCGTACATTTCCATTTCACACTTTACAGCTCTGTCAGATGTAGTAGTCATGTTTCTGGGCTTGTGCTGAGCCAGTTATGTCCTCTGTTCTGCAGTGTCGGCTATGCGTATTGTACCACATTGTCATCGATGTGCGTATGCTGTTCATGCTAAGAGTGTGTGCTGCAGTGTGCCAAGGGAATCTGGGACATGATCCTGGGTAATTGTGGGTGTGCAGTGTGCTACACCTCGTTGTACATTTGTGCCATTGTGCCCATCTCCCCGTGCCCCCAGTTCCTGTTCATCACACTCCCTGTTGATGTTGTGTCAGGTCCTCTCGAGCTGTGTCCGTACTCCCTACTCCTTGCACAGTCTCCACACTGATGACTGTGGTCTGGGTTTCCTCCAGCTCCTCCTGTGGCGCTGAACTGCCACCTCCTGTCACAGTTGCGGCCTTTCTGTGGCAGCGGGTTTGTACCTGGTATAGGTTGTCACGTCCTGCCGGCGAATCTTGGCCTCCTTGATTTGCCTCCTCGGCACTACGACTGCATTCCAGGTGGCCTGCTTGTAAGTCTGTTGCTGGCAGTGTTCTGTCGCCTCCGTGACGCTGGTCTTGTGTTCTTGCGGTCTGCACCCCGTCTTCCTCTCCCTTTTCTCCTTGGCCTTCCCTGACCCCATTGTTCCTTGCTAGTGGTCTGTACAGGTTGTGGGGTTTGCGATGACCTCTGCGCTTGGTCAGGGTGCATCCATGTTGCTACGTGCTTTGGCTTGTTTCTGGTGTGTTGTTTCTGTGGTTTCTATGGTGCATTTTCCCGCCAGACGCGTGGGATTTGCAGGCCTGTGGCTGGTTTCCGCTACTTTTTGTACTGCGATTGGCCTCATCGCATGATTTTTCGCGTTTTGCAGATTTGGTGGTGTGGCGTTGATTTTCACGCTGACATTTGACGCGTTATCTGGTGACTATCGCATGCTACCTCCTTGTTGTGAATTCCATGTTGACACTGAGTTATTTTCCTGTGATGGGCTGCGATATTGAAAGTTGTGTTACGCTGCGGTAGTTATCACACGTTCTTTTGAATATACCCCTAAATCTAGAGGCATTTGTTAAAGCCATGCTCACTAAGGGCTAAAAACACAAGGACTGAGCATTTTAAGAAGTTGCTTTTACTGTTTGACTTTTCCTTCATTTTGATTGGGCCACAATGTCACGTGCCTTCCAGTGCTACTGAATCAGCCACCTCAGTAATATTTATTTATCTAGGCAGTTGTTGGTTAACTGTAGTAGTCCTTTTACTTTATGTGCATATCGTATTCATCATAGAACGTCATAGTCAATTAGGTGAACTACACATTAATTTCAGTCCATGCTATAATCATGTCAGTCCAGATTTGATGTACTTCATTTGACTTTATTATTTGTTTGGTGTGTGATATGCTAATTCTAAGATGTATCAAACTGATTTTAATGTAGGTCAGAATAATTTAAAATTTGTGTCATACTCATTTCCAATTTGGTCATATTTATTTCAATGCATCCAATTTAATGTGTGTCATGTTAATCTTAAACCAGGCCATATTCATCCAAACCTAGGTCATATTATTTAAACAGTCATTTGAAAAAGTGTCACATTCAATGTAATATGTGCCATATCGATTCCAATGGATGTTGTATTCAGTTTAAAGCTTCTCATATTAATATCAGCGTGGGCCGTATCAATTTTAATGCACATCAAATTCATTTCAACTGCAATCATATTTATATTAACATGTGTCGTGTCATATTCAGTTCAGTGTTAGTGATATTCATTTTTACATTAGTCAAATGATCTTTTATTCATTCGAACATGTGTCATATTCATTTGTACATGGTTTGTATTCATTGCTGTATGTCAGACATTCACTTCATGTGTGCCACAGTCATTTTAAAAAGTGTCAAATTCTATTTAATATGTGCCATATTTGTTCCAGTGTGGGTCAAATTCATTTCAGCACTGGTGTATATCATTTCAATAAGATTTATATACACTTTAGTTCTTGTTGTATTCTTTTCACCAATAGTCATATTCCTTTTAGCATAGGTGCTATACGTCTCGGTTTATCTTATATCCAATTCAATGTGTATTATTCATATAGTCCAATAGATAATATGTTTATTCTGCCATGTTTAAATGATACCAATGCATGTTGTATTCAGTTTGAAGCTTCTCATATTAATTTCAGTGTGGGCCATATTCATTTAAATTGCACACCAAATTTATTTCAACAGGAATCATATTTATATTAACATGTCATATTCAGTTCAGTGTTAGTCATATTCATTCTGACACTAGTCATAATTATTTCACCTTATCTTTTATTCATTCCAACATGTGTCTTTTTCATTTGAACATGGCTTGTATTCATTGCTGTATGTCTGGCATTCATTTCATGTGTGTCATAGTCATTTTAATGAGTGTCAAATTCAATTTAATATGTGCCATATTCGTTCAGATGTGGCTAATAATCATTTCAGCACTGGTGTATATCATTTCAATAAGATTTATATTCACTTTAGTTCTTGTTGTATTCTTTTCACCAACAGTCATATTCCTTTCAGCGTAGTTCCTATACATCTCTGTTTATCCTATATCCTATTCAATGTGTATTATTCATATATTCCAATAGATAGTATGTTTATTCAGTCATGTTTTACTGATTCCAATGCATGTTGTATTCAGTTTGAAGCTTCTCATATTCATTTCAGCGTGGGCCATATTCATTTAAATTGCACACCAAATGTATTTCAAATGGAATCATATTTATATTAACGTGACATATTCAGTTCAGTGTTAGTCATATTCATTCTGACACTAGTCATAATTATTTCACCTTATTCTGTATTCATTTGAACATGTGTCTTTTTCATTTGAACATGGCTTGTATTCATTGCTGTATGTCTGGCATTCATTTCATGCGTGTCACAGTAATTTTAAAGAGTGTCAAATTCAATTTATTATGTGCCATATTCGTTCTGATGTTGGTCATAATCATTTCATCACCAGTCTATATCATATCATTAAGGTTTATATTCATTTGAGATCTTGTTGTATTCTTTTCAGCAACAGTCATATTCATTTCAGCGTAATTGCATACATCTTGGTATACCTTTTATCCAATTCAGAGTGTGTATTATTCCTATTGTCCACTAAGTAGTATATTCGCTCTGCCATGTTTCATATTTGTTTAGACACATGTTACATTCATTCTGGTGTGTGTCAAATTTATTTTGGAGCATTCAATGCATTTCAGGAGGGGTCTTATATAGGGTTCAGTAATTTTGACATGAACGGCTTCCCATAGTCCAGGCTATAT